>NC_136067.1:1872216738-1874616738 GCF_964261635.1 Lissotriton helveticus | reverse complement strand
TTACACCCAAGTAATGCTCCGTTAATGCAAAGTGTTAAAGTAGCTCAGTGCTCTATTTAAGCCGAGAAAAAGGCCCCTTTCTAGCACTGAAATGTATATACAATTGCAAGGGTTTGCACTGCTTTGCATCACTTTGCATGACTTTGGCAGGTGGAAATCCTTAGTAATTGTGGCCTTAACTTTCTTTTAATATATGCTGGGCAGTCAAATTGGAAAAAAAAATCGCAGTTTTTTTATGAGCAACATTATTTTTGGCCGTAATTTCGACTGCCCAACTCACTTTACCACGAGGCCTCTTGGAAGGTGGGGCCGGGGGCACCGGCTAACTTTACCATGTCTTAAAATGTCTTTGTGAAGGGGCATCGTAGACTAGCGTGGTCAGGGCCGGACTGGCTACCGGGCAGTTTAGAAAGCTGCCGAGCTGGGGGGTGATTTCGTTCATGCAGACCTGCGTGTGCTAAACGAAATTCGTTTTGCATTAATTATTTCGAAGCACACGCAGGTCTCCATGAACGAAATCAGCCCCCACCGCTGTGAAATCAGCCAGCAGCTCGGCAGCTTTCTAAACTGCCCGGTAGCCAGTCCGGCCCTGAACGTGGTCCTCGTCAACTCTCGTCGACCTTGTAAGCAGCAGGGCGGAAGCAGTTTATTGTTCTTCCTCTTACCTGCAGGGACTGTCGCAGTCTCATTAGGTGACCATAATTAACTCCATATTTAAAGAAGATTTAGGGGCATATTATCAAGAACGGTGATACAATTATCACCGCTTTAGCGGCAGAAAACTGCGGGTAAAGCGGCAATAATGGGCTTGATAATATGCCCATGCGAATTCCCATAGCAGCCCAGGTTAATACCAGAACCTGGGCTGCTATGGGAAATCACAAGGACATATTATCAAGCCCATTATCGCCGCTTTAGCGGCAGTTTCCTGCCGATAAAGCAGTGATAATTTTATCGCCTGTTCTTGATAATATGCTCCTTAAATTTTATTGGCAACGCCTGGACTGCTTGTTGGTTCACTGGGTTGTTTCCAGGCCTCTCCTATTTAGTCTCACCAAGGGGCATATTATCAAGAAACAGCGTTAACATTATCGCCGCCAGGGCCGGACTGGCTACCGGGCAGTTTAGAAAGCTGCCGAGCTGCTGGCTGATTTCACAGCGGTGGGGGCTGATTTCGTTCATGGAGACCTGCGTGTGCTTCGAAATAATTAATGCAAAACGAATTTCGTTTAGCACACGCAGGTCTGCATGAACGAAATCACCCCCCAGCTCGGCAGCTTTCTAAACTGCCCGGTAGCCAGTCCGGCCCTGATCGCCGCTTTAGCAGCAGTTTTCTGCTGCCAAAACGGCGATAATGTTAATGTCATGCTTGATAATATGCCCCCAAGAGAGTTCGTGACCTGAAAAGGAACCACTCCTCTGTAAACGGTGATCTTTGACCGAAGAACACGCCTTGCACATGTCAGACTCAGCAGCTCAGCGAAAACAGGGCGGCTTTGTAAAACACATTTCGCAACGAAAATTGTGACACCTTTAGTTCTCTGCTTGGCAGAGCTTCAAGTTGGATGAAAAAACTGGGGGTGCCTCTAAAAGGGGCGTGACTGGTGTATTTAGGGTGTGGATTAAAAAGTAAGTTACAAATCTGTGTATAGCATAGTGTGCCGCCCGAGACGTATTAGCTGCTTCTGTCATGGCATCCAGATATATAATACAGCATTATACCTACAAGTCAGGACTATTGGCTTTGCCAATGGATGTTAACTGCAAAACATAAATAAGCAATACCTATGGCATTGTTGTAAAGAATATTGAAAATGCTGACATGGTGAGATTTAGAAAGAACTACAACGAGTCTGTTCGAAGTTACATCAAAGGCAATGAAGGGTGTATTACTGCTGAGTTGTGTTTTTTTCATCCTGAGTGTGAGGGTAAAAAATGGAGAGCCCGATAGGGACCCGTCTCAGCACTTTCTTTTTAGATCTGCTGGTACTGAGCACCGGCAGGACCCGGCCCACTTAAAGACCTGCTGCTTGGCTTAGTTATACAGTATCCTTGCTTTGTATTGATGTGTTATTTACATATCTCATTTAATGTTTTGCCAGGTTTGATTCAAGTGCTGCTAAAAAGCAAATGCACATCGCGAAACAAAAAATAATTATGTACAGAAAAAAATATTTCTACTTCTAGAAAACAAAGGCCAATTGAAACCAACAGAAGCCGCAACGCAGGGCCAAACCCAACTGGAAATTTCTGCATAGAGGTACCGTGGCGTTTCCAAATACCTTCATGCAAGGCATACACTGAAGAAAAACATTGATAAGTCAGCAGGTGGGATTTTCACCAAGCAATGACGTCGATAAATACGAATGCAACTGTAGTTTTAAATTATTGACCGTGCAACTCAGCTGGTTCTCGGTGGAGGAGCATGTCTTCACCGCTGGGTTAACGAGAACAATGGAGATACAGTTGCCCGACTTAAGTAGCGGGACGTCGTGGAACCGGTTTTGAGAGCACATTGCGACAGCCATTGGAATGTGTGCTAAGAGCGCTCTCTTCCTTCTGGCGCCTGGCAGCCACCTGCGCGCGCAATAATACAGTAAAGGGGCTCACACAGTTCTTTTTGAAAGAACACATCTGTTGCAAGTTTATTATACACGGGGTTTAGGTTAATTTGCGGACGAGCCAAAGTAGTCAGCAATAAGGTGATCTAACCTGATCGACCAGCAGGTATTGTGCTGCCTCTGATATTACTTTTCCGGGGGAAACGGCTTTTACAACGAAGCCGTTTCCCCGAAATCTTTAACCACGCATGCAGTACAACGCATGCGTGGTTACAACTAATGCCTTTACCACGCATGCCTTTACTACGATGTTTGTAGAAAAGGCATATGTGGTAAAAGTAAAAAAAAAAAGGGGGGGGCTTGGGGGGGTCTCCCCCCCAAATAAAACAACTCACCTTAAGTCACGTCGGCATCAGAGTCGATTAAGAGAAATCGGTAAAAAAATGCCGTTTTCTCTTCACGACGTATGACGTCACCACGCAAATAGTCGGTGAAAGGTTTATGCGTGCTAAACGAATTCCGTTGTAACGCATGCGTGGTAAAGGCATGCGTTGCAACGGAATTCGTTGTATCATCATATATTCGGTTAAAAATATTGTGTGACATGAATATCTTGACAGAAATATCGTCATTGCAAAACTATTGATTGGCAAAATGTTGAAGAAAAGAATATCGTTTTTAAAGATATAATTTCATATGATATATTTAACTTTAATATAGTTGCATTTATTTAATTTAGTATGCATTAGTCATGTTAATTGCATGCATTAATATTCATGTAATTATTTTACATGTATAGTTTGTATTTGCTCTGTGTAATCAACTTTTCTTTTATATTTAATTAGTAATTTATAATTTAGTAGTGGGTTGTTGGGTTTGTGGGGAAATACAGTGGGCAGTTATTCAAATGATAATGATACATTATTATTTTTAATGTTAATTGAATATTCAATTGGTGATTAATTATGTAGATTGAAGCATTTATTATTTAAGTTAATTATTTAGGTGCATTTTGTGATTTTTAATTTTTGTATAGTTAAATTCTTAATTACTATATTTATTAATGCAATTCCTAAAATGTATTTTATATTTTTTCTTTGTGGTGATTTTCTTTGTTTTATTTAATTCAGGTATTCATGTTAATATTGTTTTATTTATAATTAATTCTGTTTTTTACGGTGTTGTTTTTTTGGGTAGGGAGGAAACTTAATTTTATTTATTTATTTCTTACATTGTTGTATTTTGTATTCTTTGTTTTACATGTAATGTACTTATTCACATAGTTTAATTTTGTATTTGATTAGGATTTGGTATGCTATATGTAAGCCTTCCTATGTGCAACAGTGTTCAAAATCTTCCAGTTTTTTTCACTGTTTTCTGTAGTTTGTTCGACAAAGTACAGAAAGTCGTCACAAAAGTCAGTCTATCAAGTAGTGGTTTTGCAACAGGAGGACTCAACAGAGCTTCCCGATGGTTGTTCATAGCACGCTTTTGTGCTCTCTTGATCATGTATCTGGGGTAGTTCCGGTCTTGCAATTTACAAGCCAGATCTTTGGAGAAAAATTCAAAATCGGTTTTGATGGAGCAGTTCCTGCGGATTCTTAAAAATTGTCCAACAAGCAGATTCTCCCGCAAGGACTTAGGGTGATGGCTCGTGAAGGACAACAACGAGTTGCGGGCCATTGGTTTGCGGTACAATTTGCTCCCGAGGCATCCATTTACAGGAAAGATGGTGATATCCAGAAATGCAAGTTCTTCCTGACTGTACTCAACAGTGAACTTCAAATATTGATTTTGATCGTTGAGCCATATCTGAAAGTTAGTGATGGTGTCTGGTGTTCCGCGCCAGACTACAAAAATGTCGTCAATGTAGCGTTTCCACACCAACACCTGATCAAAAAAAGGGTTGGTGTGGTTGAGAACGCATTTCTCTTCAAAAAGATGTACATAAAGATTTGCTAGGGAAGGGGCGAAAACACTGCCCATCGAGGTTCCCGATGTTTGCAAATACAGATTATCTTCAAAGGCAAAAAAAAATTCCGTCATAGCTAGACGGGCACATTCCATAATGAAGTTAATTGGTGTAATGGTTTCTAACACTGAGTCTTCCAAAAGGCTTCTAACCGCTTGCAAAGTCTCCTGTTGAGGTACACAGGTGTACAGAGATTCAACATCGAAACTGACCAATAGGTCAGTCTCGACGTTGAACTCAATCTCAGGTAGAAGCCGTACGATGTCTGTGGTATCTTGTAAAAACGTCGGCATTTTCTTCACAAGTGGCCTCAGAAAGATATCAACGAATGTGGACAAGGGCTCCAACAATGAGCCGATACCTGAAATAATTGGGCATCCTGGGGGCGGTCTCTGTACTTTATGTATTTTTGGCAGATTGTAAAAATACGGAGTAACAGGGTAGGAGGTTGTCAAGTATTGGGCTTCAGATTCGGTGATCCAGCCTTCGGCGGATGTTTCCTCAACCATATGTTTGATCTCGTTGAGTAACCTTCCGGTGGGGTCTTCAGTAAGGAGGCAATTGTGTCTAGGATCTCCAAGTTGCCTAAGACACTCATCTCGGTAGGTGGATAAGTCCATGATCACAGTGGCTCCCCCCTTCTCCGCTGGTTTTATTATGATGGTGGGGTCTTTGGCTAGAGAGTCAATAGCTGATCTTTCTTCCCGTGACAGGTTAGAGAAAGAGTGCTTCTCGCAGCTGGTGAGTTAAGTGATGTCATGTACCACCGCCTTCTCAAAGGCTCCTACTTGAGGTGGGATCTGATGTAAGAGAGGAGTGAAAGTCGAGGGTTTCTTCAATCCAGTGTTTGATATTTTATCTTCTATTTGTGATGTTTTGTCTTTAAAG
The DNA here is from genome assembly GCF_964261635.1 of Lissotriton helveticus. Classification (NCBI taxonomy): domain Eukaryota; kingdom Metazoa; phylum Chordata; class Amphibia; order Caudata; family Salamandridae; genus Lissotriton; species Lissotriton helveticus. The sequence continues at coordinate 1,874,611,317 of NC_136067.1, read as the reverse complement.
AAAAAGTGCAACCGCACCTTTCTAAAGAACTTCTCAACTTCACAGCGTAGCTGGAAAGGATCTGTGGTGTTGGTAGGTACAAAACCTAATCCTTTGTTGAGGACCAGTTCTTCCAGATCAGTTATAGTACGAGAGCTCAAATTCACTATGAGACTGTCTCTGTGCTCGGTCCCGCCTGTTCTGGTGGCTGTTGTTTGCCCTTTCCGCATCTGGTGTTTGGATAGCTCGAGTCGTCTTCCCATTGTACTTGTGGTTGTCCTCTTCTCCTGCCCCTGCTCCGTCCACGGCCCTGGGCTAAAAAAGACTGATCGTTGTACCACTGAGGTGGAGGTTGAAAATTGGGCATTAATTGTGGAAATTGTGACTGGTGAAACCCCCATGGGGCCGGTGGCCACCAAGGTCCTGCCTGAAAAGGTTGGTTTCCTTGTCTATTCCCCCTCCGGCTCGGTCTGTTGTACCGGCCATGACTATATCTCATCGAAGTGTTACCAGTGGATGAGTCAGAGTCACTTGACCCGGGGTCAGATGAAGATGTCGAGTAATTTGACCCATACTTCTTTCCCCTATTGTTGTATTCTGGTGGTTTATACGACTCACTAGTGTATGGATACACCTTCTCCATAGCAAACTTCGCTAGATCTTTGCGAAACTTGCGGGTACATTTCCACGCGATCATAGACCAGTCCTTCAGGAAGATTTTGTCTGTTAGGAACAAACGAGGGGCGTTCGTAACTATAAGCCCAGTGGGGGCCCACTTGCCATGGAGATACTCCGCCATAAGCTGGCCATGGGATTTGGTTGGCCGCAGGAGAACCAATCAGCGGTTCCCTCACGTCAGCTTTACCAATCCGCAAGATGCTTGGAATATGGCAGCCTGTTGAGCGTTCTCCAACGAGGTCCGCCGACCGTATGACCAACGGCGGATTCCTGATTGGCTGAGACACGATTTTTAGCAAGACAGCACCGTCACGTCGGTACCTCCCCCCTTGGCTTAGGACGAGGCCAGAGGTACCGACGGACAGGTAAGGTGCGGCAGGGCGTCTCGCTGCTCTAGTCTTGCTCATGCTACTATGCATGTCTGGCTCATGTTGGAAGGCCTTTTTACAAGATCGGCTACTCCTTTTCATGAATAAGTCTTAATGCATGGGCTTTCTCGGTGAGAGCCTTGTTATAGTCAAACTGGTACTTTTTCCAAGCAGAGATTTTAATAATTACTAGTCATTGCTGGTTCAGTTTACCTATTATTGGATATTATACACTCGCACGAGCTGTACATTATACATATTATAGCTCTGGTTGAGTTTTTTTGAAAAACAACATTTTGTCCGACGCTTTGTAAGAGCCCATGAGATTTCCAGCCATCTCCTTTGCCTAGTGACTAAATACCAAGGTTTTGAATGCTTCTTTTTGATAGCACATGTAGTGGATATTTGCTTGTTGGGCTTCACCTTGACAGGGCAACCCACATATATGTAAATAATTATTTTCCATTACTACAGAGCGGGGCCTCTATTTCCTGAGCAGTGGCCAGGAGAGGTGAGGTTTACTCCCAACAATATTTGGGTGAGTAAAATAAAATTTATATTATTCTTTTTCTAATTACTATCTCTGTGAAGGTTGACTTTTGGAAGCTAATTACAAATTCCTATTTTTGACAGTAAGCACGTTTTGTATGCGTCAGACACAGTTGTCATATAGATATATTTGCGTGTTTTGAATTTTTTTCAGGAAAGAATCCTTTAAAAATTCGGGAACCACCGACGCAGGAAGTATCCCGCGGACGGTAGAGTACCCGGTATTATTTGGTAACAAATTTAACTTTTGATTTTGTATGTTATTGCAGTAGTGTTTTTCAAGGTCCTGATGAAAGCCGGGTAGGGGAGACACCCCTGCATGGCAGAAACATGTTGACCACTATACCATCTAGTTTGGGCAGTCATTATTTCAGACTGTCATACACTTATTTTTAATCTTGACACCATGAGTTATCCCCAATAAAGTTTTTCCTTACATCATGGTAGCCAATTTTAAGTTGCACATTTGATTTTTGTTCACACTATCTTCTTCACTGCAATTTAATTTCCCACACCATCATACCCACATACAACATCTTGGGTCGGTTCCATCACTGGTGGTTTTGGAGAGTTGGAGAAATACACAGAATATCATCAGGTGTGTCTCCTTATCTAAACCATGACCTATTACAATCCCAGATGATGAGGCTCCGCCACATGGGTGGGCTGATGGGATTCATTTCCTTTTTCTTACACACTTAGTGTACCTGACACATAGTCTCTTGCTTCTGTCTTATTGCTCAGATTACGTGACTTGCCCAGAATCACAGGATGTTCAGTGTCATTGCCGAGACTCAAACCCAGTTCCCCAGATTCGAGGTCGACCACCCTAGCCATTAGGCCAACTCCTCCCCCAAATAGTAAATTAAACTATAACAAAATCCAGCACCCCCTGAAGCAAATCGTTATAATGACTTGCGCGCTGAACAAATGCATCCCAAAGATGCGTTCGTACAAAAGACGGTGTTCGGAAAGCATGCGTCCTAAATGCCTGTGGAATACAGTCATACATTCCCATCTTTTACCCAGACACAGGCACCAAGGGCTAGGCCAGCTTGAACAATCTGCACACAATTGCTTGTGTTTATACTATGCCAGGCAGTGGAACTATGACTTGAAACAATGTGTTCCATCAATTCGTAACACCAAAGAATCAACTAAACCGAAGGACAAGAGCCTGTGCTGAGAACTATGCAAGGCATTCCCTAAAAGAAAGAACTCAATTTCAAAGCAGCAACTCATGTATATAGAGCTGACAAACTGAGTTACTGTCAGACAGACAAAAAAAATGCTGATCGGCAAACTGGTTACCGAAAACAAGGACAATCCCCATGTATGGAAAATAGGCACATATGAACACAATGCCAGAGAAAGGAACTCCCTTCTCACCTTGAAGTCAGAGGTGCAGAAATATGCTACTTTAACTAGTAGTCGCGTTTGCAGAGTGGTGGAGAAAGGGTGCTGGGCATCCAACCAACGCTCAGGAATTCTGCTACGTAGGACTTACAGGAGGAACCGGGAGGGATTCTTGGGCCCCAAACTCCCTCAGGACTAAATTTGACTTCATCTCCATCCCGTAGTCTGCCACGTGGCACGTTTGCAGAGTGGTAGAGAAAGGGGGCCATGGCCTCCGAAGACGTCTTAGCAATCCCACTGTGTGGGACTTACTGGAGGTAACAAGAGGGGTAGTTGGCCCCCAAGGACATCCTTGGGGGCCAACTTCCCAAACTATTACCTCCAGTCAGTCCCACACAGCAGCACTGGTAAGTACTCGTACCAGGCCACGTCCACTTTGCCCACCACTCTACAAACGCGCTCCTTGGCACGGTATTGGATGGGGATTGAAGTCCCCTTCACTGCTGGGGTTCCTTTAGGGGCCAACTAGCCTACCTTTTACCTCCAGTAAGCCCCACACAGTGGGATTGGTGAGAGGTAGAGAAAGGCCATGCCCCTTTTCTCCACCACTCTGCAAACGCCCCCCCCCGGCATGTTGTAAATTGGGGGATTAAGTCCCCTTGAATCCTAAGGGTCCCTGGGATCCAACTAGCCAGCCAAGTACCTCCAGTAAGCGCCACAGAGATGCGTTGCAGAGAGGTGTAAAAAGGAGCGTGGCCTGGTCCACCTCTCTGCAACGCAGTGCAGTGGTGCTTACTGGAGGTACCTGGTGGGGTTGTAGGCCCCCAGGGGCCCTCAGGATTGAAAGAGAATTAATTCCTCAACTTTAAACACGCCACAGGGGGTGTTTGCACACATGTAACCTCAGGCCCTGCCCCCTCCCTTCACCACTGTGCAAACTCGCCCCGTGGCGCTATTTAAGTTGGGAGATTAAGTCCCCTTGAATCCTGAGGGTCCCTGGAGTTCAACTAGCCCACTAGGCACCTCCAGTAGGCACCACAGAGCTGCGTTGCAGAGAGGTGTAAAACGGGGTGTGGCCTGGACCACCTCTCTGCAACGCAGGCCTGTGCGCTTACTGGAGGTACCTGGTGGCCTAGTTGCCCCCAGGGACCCTCAGGATTGAAGGGGCATTAATTCCTCAACTTAAAACGCGCCACAGGGCGTGTTTGCACACATGTCACCTCAGGCCCGCCCCCTCCCTTCACCACTATGCAAACATTCCCCGTGGCGCATTTTAAGTTGGGGGATAAAGTCCCCTTGAATCCTGAGGGTCCCTGGTGTCCAACTAGCCCACGAGGTACCTCCAGTAAGCGCCACAGGGCTGCGTTGCAGAGAGGTGTATAAAGGGGCATGACTTGGATCACCTCTCTGCAACACAGGCCTCTGACGCTTACTGGAGATACCTGGTGGTCTAGTTGGCCCCCCAGGATTTAAGGGGAATCAATTCCCCAACTTAAAACGTGCAACAGGTCGTGTTGGCACACATGTCCCCTCAGGCCCCGCCCCCTCCCTTCACCACTGTGCAAACGCGCCCCGTGGTGCATTTTAAGTTGGGGGATAAAGTCCCCTTGAATCCTGCGGGTCCCTGGGGTCCAACTAGCCCACCAGGTACCTCCAGTAAGCGCCACAGAGCTGCGTTGCAGAGAGATGTAAAAAGGGGCGGGGCGTGGCCTGGACCACCTCTCTGCAACGCAGCCCTGTGGCACTTGCTGGAGGTACCTGGTGGGCTAGTTGGCCCCCAGGGACCCCCAGTTTTGAAGGGGAATTAATTCCACAACTTAAAACGCGCCACAGGGTGCGTTTGCAGAGTGTTGCTGGGAGGGGGCAGGGCCTCGGCGATGCCAGTCTTTTAAAAACAAAAATATTTTTAAGAAGGGGAGCTGTGTGGCCCCCCTTCCTTTTCTAATTTATGGGCCCTGGGGACCCCATCCCCCAGGGCCTGACCCCTATTTTTTTTTTTTTTTAAATGGAAGGGGGCCGCGTTGCCCCATTTCCAAGCCAAGGCCATATTTGGCCCCGGGGGACCCCATCTCCCGGGGCATGGCCAGTGTTTTTGATGTTATTTATTTGGAGGGGAGCTGCGGGGGCCCCCCTCCTTAGTAACAGGTTATGATGAGTTAGGCACTCATCTAGTTGCGCACTGTTCACTTGGTGTTCTCCTACACCTCAATTATTTATACACTCTCTCCTATATACACTTGTGTAAATCAGTTATTTATTTTCATAATCTGATATCTTCAATAAATCACATCATACGTTATATTCCATCGTCTTTAAACAATTTTGATCACAATATTCTTACAATACATTGTTCAATAATCACTGTATTTACATTCTATAACCAATGATCACATTTCACATTTTATCAATTCCTGCCCAATGCATTTCGGCACTCACTCGTGCCTTCATCAGGGGCTGATCTGGAAAATAAAAAACAAATGGTGTAAATGTGCTGTGTTTAGTGTATGCCATGGGGGTGATTACTTTTGAATACTCACTGGCTACTCACTGGAAGGAAGCCAACCACAAGATTTCGCAATTGCGGTTCGTCATTATTGAAAAAGTGGCGATTAAACAAGGCATTGACAATAGACAGAGACTCCTACAACGTGAATTATATTGGATAAAATACCTACAGACCATGCATCCAACTGGGTTAAATAACAGATATGATCTTTCATGTTACCTGTAGGACTTATGAAGAAGATGGTTGAGTGACCCAGTGCTTAGTTATATTGGATTAACAATAGGAACATTCTCAGAATATCATCCAATATTAATAAGTAACTAATATAAAAACATATTACTAAATAGGAACTAGAGATATTGTTGTATATATTTGAATTTGACCTATGTGATTTTGATAATCAGTCTAGGTACAAACATGTCACGTAGTACTGTATTACATCTTTTTGTGGATTATTTAACACACAGTCTAGCATTCACTAACATGTTACATTTGTTAAAAACAGTAACACACAGTTCATTGTCCGTGAGCTCGTGAGTATCTGGTAATGCGTGGTACTTGTTAAAGCGCCAGAGGAATACAGTCAGCTTGCTTGAACACTTCGTTCTTGCATTTATAAATGAATAAGTGTAGCCTGAAACAATTCTTGTCACCCGTAAAATTAAAATATATACAGACGTTAAAACACATCCCATATTCTGTTTTTTTTTTTTAAATCGCGGGTGATAAATTTAAATGAGTTTGAGTAACTGGAGACGGTTAATAGACACATTTTATTAGGAATTTTATCTTTAAATTTAAGAATGAGAACGGACTTTGCTGCAAATAAGTATAGTCTCCATAGGATTGGTATACATTTCAAAATGGCGCATTGAAATGGTATCTGATGACGATATCTTTTTAGTTTGAGTACGTCGTTAGTGTTCAACACGGCGTGTGAACCATTTATTGATAGACGCAAGAATGACGCTTCGAGTACGCTAGGTGAACTCGACACGAGCAGACGTTTACGAGCAGCGACGATACTAACTACAGGTATTTTGCAACTCCTCTAGTTTCCCCGTGTGCAGCTAGAGTAGTTAACTACAGCATAATGTTTCTGATCCGATCCGTTTATTTCTTTTCTTTTTTAGGTAGATTACTGACATTCTACAGGTATGTCCCTTAACTCGACAGTTTGGACACTCGTCCAACTGAGAAGCCTAACAAATATCTCAAACGTTCCATTATGCGTTCACAGGTCATAATAACCAGTGAAGACAAGGTAGGATCTATCAAAAACAGCCTAAAAATCGTTACACTGAGTCATACTTTGGTATAAAGGTATGATCATTTCTATATGTCTTTCCTTAGAGAACCACAAGTCCCAGAATTCATTAGGTAAGCAAGATGTTTTGGTTTAAACTCAACATCGCAATTTTTTGTTTTTTTACATAATATTATCAGGCCTTGTGGTTTTTATTTCAGCTGACTGATAACAGAAACGTCACATAAAGGTATGAAATAATACTATTCAAAAGTAATCACCCCCATGGCATACACTAAACACAGCACATTTACACCATTTGTTTTTTATTTTCCAGATCAGCCCCTGATGAAGGCACGAGTGAGTGCCGAAATGCATTGGGCAGGAATTGATAAAATGTGAAATGTGATCATTGGTTATAGAATGTAAATACAGTGATTATTGAACAATGTATTGTAAGAATATTGTGATCAAAATTGTTTAAAGACGATGGAATATAACGTATGATGATTTATTGAAGATATCAGATTATGAAAATAAATAACTGATTTACACAAGTGTATATAGGAGAGAGTGTATAAATAATTGAGGTGTAGGAGAACACCAAGTGAACAGTGCGCAACTAGATGAGTGCCTAACTCATCATAACCTGTTACTAATCACTGGCGTGACTAACCCTAATAGTTGCAGCACCAATAGATTAGAGTGAGCAATTAGTTTAAATAGGAGTGCTCCTCACAAACCCTAAAACTGTCCCCCCTCCTTAGGCCATTTATGGTCCCGGGGACCCCATCCCCCGGAACTGGCCTTTGCGTGTTTTTATTTTGTATTTTTATTTTATTATGGGGAGGAGAGCCGGCATTGCTTTTCCACATGGGGAGCTGCTGAAATGCAGCTCCCCGTGTTGAAAAGCAATCAGGTTTGGATTTTGGAAGCGAGAGCAGGTTTCCTGCTTTCTCTTCCAAAATCCAAACCAGTGTTTGCTATGACAGGGTGGGAGCCACACGGCTCCCGCCCTGCCATAGCAAACAGCAGTGTCCCGGGGGTGGGCACCCCGGGACGCTGCAGGAGCTGGCCATGGGGGGTGGCAGTCCCCAGGGCCATCACAGGCTCCAGGAGGGGGGCCGCGCTGCCCTCTTCCAATCAATGCACAGCCCCGGGGAGGTGGTGGTCCCCGGGGCTCAGGGATCCATAATGGATACCCAAATTTGCATTATAGTGCCCCGGGGAGGTGGTGGTCCCCGGGGCATGTGGGGGGGCTCAAGCCCCCTCACACAGGTATATTTAAAAACAAAATAAGCCCCAGGGGGTGGCGGTCTCCGGGGCTGTGGGGAGGCAGTGTGCCCTCTGAAAATAATTAATGAAAGATTACATGGCGGTCCCCGGGGTTTGGGGGGGCCTTGGAGGGCCCCCCAAACATTAAAAAAATAAGCCCCGGGGGTTGGCGGTCCCCGAGGCTGCGGGGGGGGCGTGTGCCCCCGCAAATATTTTATCAGAGCCCAGGGCGTGGCACACCCCGGTCTGCGGGGGTCCCCCTGGGCCCCCGCAATTTTATTTCAGCGTGGCCCCGGGACTTGGCTCATCGGGGTGTTAAATAATAACATTTATATTAACGTTTTTTTTCTGGCTGGATTCGCGCACCCAATGCAAATTCGGTTGATTTAAAAAAAAATGCTTTTTTGGGCCCTGGGGGTCCTTGTGGGACCCCCTGAGCAGGCCTAGGGGGTATGGGTGTTTCTACCCTGCCCCCTTTTCTTGTTTTTTGCATTTCATTTTCTCTTTTCTTGTGCCTAGGCACAAGATGGCTGCCAACACTTCCTGGTTTGGAGTGTTGACAGCCAATTAGAATAAAGCTCGTGGTCGGGAGGGTGCGCGGATCCTCCGTGCCTCTAAATATCGAAACTTTTATTTTTTGATTTTCTCAGCAACTACTGAATGGATTTACACCATTTAAAAAAAAAAGATGCTTTCTGAAGCAAGCACTACCTTTTTGCCTAATTTGGTGTAATTCTGTTAAGCAGTTCCAGCTGTAGCCTTATCTAAAGTTTCCTATGGGAAATGCATTTTTCTACCTCTTTTTTTTTTATTTCTCAGAAACTACTGAACGGATTTACAACATTTAACAAAAAGAGTTCTTTCTGAAAGCAGGGCTACCTTTTTGCCAAATTTGGTGTAATTCCGTTCAGCAGTTCGGGCTGTAGCCATGTCTTAAGTTTTCTATGGGAATTTACATGGAGAAAACACATTTTGGGACCCCCCCCTTTTTTCTTGGCCCCCGCTTACCGAATCACCCCGAAACATTCAAGATAGGAGCTGACCGCAGCGGGCCATACGTTTTGAAAATTTCATGAAGGTTCATCAACCAGTAGATAATATATATAACACCATATATGATTCCTCACACAACGAACCGGACACCGACACAGGGAGGTTTCTGGAAATAAAGTGTTTATTCCACAAATACGCTGCTATATATAAATATATATATTCAAATATGGTCCTCATTACAGCGAAAAAACGCCCGATGCGTTTCGGAGCAGCCGCTCCTTGTTCACAGGTCAGAGTACATTTCTTTACCACCATTTGCATATAGTGCGCAATAGTGAAAACTACTAAATGATCATAACATTACAACAGAAATGGCATCTATTTTGTAATGGGTTTTACAATGTTTGGATATTCTTATGTCACAATGTTCGTTTGGGCTACATCAGTATTTTCACATTCCTAACCGGATTATGATATAGGAAATACAACATTTGGCCACAGTTCATGATCCAAATTAGATCTTGATTAATGTCCATCAATTCTGCTCCAGTGGGCTAAAACTTTATAATAGCATCCCTATTATAATGGGTTTTACAATGTTAAAATATTTTGTAGCACATTGTTATCATGGGCTACATGGGTATTTTTAACAAGTCATTTCCGCCTCTTTAACCAGATTAAATCTAGAAGCAACGTGATTTGGCCACAATAGTATTCATTATCTGTATTGGAACAAGATTAAATGTCCTGCAATTCTGCCCCAGTGGGCTAAAACTTCATAATGTCCATACATCGTTTCAATTCCGCCCCAGACGGCATGAATACCAATATGTCAATCTTACCCTAACCGCCCATTCTCTCAATTTCACGCCCAATCCAGATATTTGTCGCTCTTTCCATTGTTCTTAATCACAATGATATCTAAGTCTCCTTCAAGATAAAAACATGTGCAGAATTATTGTATCCCCTAATACCATTTACAATCATTACTAAATGTACATTACAAAGCAAAGAGACAGTATAGATAAATAACCACTGATTTAAGATAATCCCTCAGCCTAGATGAACGGACATTTCCACATCCTTATTAAGGCAAACCGGACACTTTGTTTTGTATCTTATTATCATTTTATCATATATAAATAAATAACTATAAATAAATAACTATTTTAGATTCTAGGCGTCGTAGTTCTCTAACCCTATTTCCTACTCTCTCTGAGGTCAGGATTCTGTCTATGGTACAATATTTCAGCAATCTAGCATCTTTGTTGCGACATTCCTTAAAATGCCTTGCAAAGGGATACTATTTGTCCTCTTTTGAAATGGCTCGCACATGCTCAAGTATTCTTTCCTTCACCCTATGAATAATGCTTCCGATATATATAGGTTATCTGGTTTAGGAGAAGTGTGGCTCACTGGTTAGAGGAGGCAGACCTGGAAGCAGAGGTCAGCCCGGGACCAGGGTTCAATTCCCGGCTCGGCGGGGTCTTGAGTCCTAAAATGTCCATGGACTTGACAATTCTCGCTCCGGTGCCTACTCGATTCACGGGTTCACACTCTGCGACTCTGGGCAATAGCTTGCTTAATCTCCACAACGGCCCCTCGCGGCGGGATGCCTGGCTTTCACCTTGCGGATACCCTGCCGGGGTTATCTCACAGGGGAATACCAGGACGGGTTCCCTAAGCAAGCGCTTAGAAACCGCTTGGTGATTTGCGCTATATAAATTCCTGTACATTTACATTTAGGTTTAAACCTATATTAACTGATAAAACCCCACTAAAAGTAAAATAGCCATCACTGGTGTAAACATATAAACACTGAAAAAACACCTTCGCAACCACAAATTAAGTGCCATTCAAAGAAAGGAAAAGATAAGTAAAATAATAATTTGTATTTCTTCCTGAAGGGGCCAATACAATATAACTTTGTTATACAAGGCAGCAGCAAGAAAGAGTGGGCTAACATTATTGTGTTTGAGTTTTGTTGCTTAGGGATGTCACTAAAATATTGTCACATCTTCCTTCTGCTTTTTCAGTTTTGTGGTCTTTGGTCTAAAGACGCAGTGTTTAGAAGCAAGTTTTAGATCTTATTTAGTTATTGCATAAACTGTAGAAAATCAGGAAATATCAAAATGATATTTGACATTTTGTTTGCATTTGATTTCACTGATAGGTAAAATGGCTGGTTTCATAAGAATCTTTCCCAATATGTACCATCACTTTTTCCCACAGACAGAGAATGGGTGAAATACATTGATACATCAGCCCCCTTTTCTAGAGTGCCAGCATTGATTGTAGGTAAATTGCCAAAAACCTTGGCTTTTAACATTCAATTCAAGGTGCAGTGACAGGTATATGTGAAAAAAATGTTGTCTCCAAGCATCTGAGATAGTGGTGAAAACATGGCACCAGACGTTGGTTAACATGGGACACCGTGTCACTTGGAATGCTGCTGAAAAAAGTTCCTACCAAGTTTAATAAAGATTGGGGTGATGTTACTTGTATTTGCAGTAATTCAGCTATGTCTTTGAAAAAGTTGTATGATGACCGGTCAAAGTCAATACCTGAGCTGAAGAGATTCTTGCCACCTGTAAGAGATTCTTGCCACTTGCCAGACGGTATGCTGAAAGAATCTTTACAATCTTCAGAGTTAATGAAAAATGCTATTGTTAGAAATGGGCGTCCATCAAGCTCTCTCAGCCTCTGCTCTAAAGCCAGAAGCCCTTCATCTTTCTCTGTTTCTTCCTCACTTTCAGAAAATTCCTCGTCCTTAGACTCATTTGGTAGTGTTAGCATCCAGATTGGTAGTTCATACTGAAATAGGGCTGACTCCAGATCCTCCCTGGACCTTCTCCTCACAGGCAGCCCCCTTTTCTTGCAGAACATACGTAGCTCCCTCATTGTATACATGAACATGTGCCAGAAGTCAAGTCCCATCTTGTCAAGACTTCACAGGTGCAACACTAACCAGAGTCTCAGTATCCAAAAATACTTCCAGGAGGGTACCAGAAAACAGAAATAAACAGTATGTGGTTGCGTTATGGTCTGCACTAGTCCAATGATGTACACCAATCACTGTGGGCCAAGTACAAATACAAGTTCAAATCCTCACCGCTGACCACCAATGCTAGAAATGGGGGTCTCTAGTTGGCAGAGGTAGGTACCTTTGACCAAATAGGGACCCTTGCTTCTAGTCAGGGCAAGGGGGATGCACACTTTAGATAACCCATGCTCACCCCCTTGGTAGCTTGGCACGAGCAGGCAGGCTTATCCCAAAGGCAATGTGTAAAGTATTTGTACCAACACTCACAGTAACCCAGTGAAAACACCACAAAGGGATACCACACCAGTTTAGAAAAATAACATATCTTTACTAAACTTAAACAAGACCAAAACGATTAAAATCCAACATACAAAACTCAGTAGAATGTCTTTAGAAAGGTTGTTGCAAAAATAAACGTATAGAAATCAAATAGCACAACTGGGGCTATCATGACGTCAGGACAGGGCAAAATCCAAAGTACGGCGCCACCCGCGAGGATCGCGGCAGCGGGCGCGAATACACACAGACCCCCAAACAACAGTACCGTGAAAAATGATGTTTGTGAAGATGCTTGGCTTCGAAGAAGAACAATGTAGTCTCCTGTGATGATGCAACGTTGGCTGTTCTTGAGTCACCCTCAGCGGTTATCGGCGCCCCGATAACAGGTAGCTAGCACTTGGCGAAGACACGGAGTCGATGTGAGCGCTGGCGTCAGTCATGAGTGATCGAAGCCATGTCGGCGGCGTCGTAGGGCATCGGAGCTACAGAGCAGGCCGTGTGCAACGTTATCACTTCACGAGCGGCTCCCCGGGCCTCGATGGAGGTCGCAGCATCACAGTAGTGTCGTCAACAGCGTCGGTAAACAGAGTTTCTTCCTCTTCATACTCTTGTTCAGCTCCCAACAGCAGAAAGACCTCACACACAGTTACAGGCCCTCCTGATAGACTGGAACTCCCAGCAAGGAAGTTCAGGGAGGCTGGAGGTGAAGTTCTTTTGTGCCTGTGACTTCAGAAACAAGAGGCCAGCTCTACTCAGGCCCTTGGAGACTTTTCTTCAGATGGACACAGCACACAGCAAAGTCCTTCTTCAAGCAGGGGACACAGCACAGCAAAGTCCTTTAGATCTCTCCTCAGTCGAAACAGCAAACTGCAGGCCAATCCCAGACACTCAGCAAGGGCAGTACTTCTCCTCAGTCTCTTCAGCTGATCTTCTTTGGCAGGGATTCCTCTTGATCACGAAGTAGTAGTTTAACTTTCAGGGCTTTCAGCTCTGATATTCATACCCCAAACTTCTTTGTTCTCTATGTGTGAGGGATCCTGGACCCAGTCCAAACCAGTTCTGGGAGCACTCTGCCAGTGCACAGCTTCTTCCTTTGTCAGCCAGGGTCATCAGACGCACCATAGGAGGTGGAGCCAGCATTGTGGAAGGCAACCACAGCCCTATTCAGGCCCAGGTGCTACTCCTCCCACCACTCCAAATGCAGATAGGTCTATTCAGCCTAGTGCTGACTCACCCAGACTCCTGGAGTCACCCCTGCCCCTGTCACTTTCAAACCAAAAAGTCAATCAACAAACAGGCAGAGGCACACAGAAAGGTTGAACAAGAAAATAGCCTCTTCCTTTAAGTGCTATTTTCAAACAGCGAATTTAAAAACCATCCTTCCTAAAATATGTTTTAGTAAATTCTGAGCTCAGGGGTACCCAATTTAAATTTTGCTATCTTGTTTCTATGGGGAGATATGCAGGTAAACCTGTTACACAGCATTCCCTATACTGTCCTATAGGCAAGATAAATTTACAATAGTGAAAAACGAAATCAGAACATGTTACCCACACTAGTACATGTCCTACCTTTCACCAACACTGCACCCTGCCCAGGGGGGTACCCTGGGCCTACCATAGGGGTATCCAATGTGTAAAAAAAGGGAAGGGTTAGGCCTGGCAAGTGTGTACACTGGCCAGGACAACACAGCAGTTAACAAACTGCACACAAGCAGTGCGGTGGCAGGCGTGAGACCTCTTTTCAGCACTACTCCTGTGGGTGGCACAATCAGTGCTGCAGGCCCACTAGTTGCATTTGAATTACCAGCCCTGGCACACTCAGTGCTCTTTACTAGGGACCTACTGGTAAAACAAATATACCAATCATGGTTCACCAATCACAATAACAATTACAGGCAGAGCATATGCACTTTACGGCAGCCATTTAATTTTCCGCACATTTTGTTTGCGTTCTGCGTGGGTTAGGGACCTAAATCCAGATCTTAGTTCTAGATGCGTAGTAGGTTTTATTGTTGTTCTCTACCTATTACCTTGTTAATAAAGTGTTAATAGCAGTGGCACAACATAGGCCCCCAGCAGCCCTCATGGTGCTGAAATCCCCGAGCTCCAATAGGCCCCCCCAGCATAGCCTCAGAGCTCCTTATTGAGTCCGGAGGGTTCGGGACCCTCAATGTACTTTGCGGGGGGGGGGGGGGGGGCTCAAGTTTCGTTATGCCACTGCATAATAGGTAGAGAAATGTATTTGCAATTTTCTGTATATTTTTACAGCAGTTTAGGGCGAAGTGCACATTCAAAAAACAACTTTATAAAATAACACAGTAATTAGTATATATTACCACAGTACTCCGTAGACTTTTTAACTTATTTACTAAATTTAAATATTTTCAATATTGAAAATACATTGTAGTGCCCTTATTTGTTAAATATAGGGTAATATTTTTTAAAACATATTTACATCTTTAAATTAATTTTAGTACCATGGTACTTCTGAGGTGGTACTGTGGTACTCCATACTTAAAAAAAAATATATATATATTGAAATATATAAAAAATATATAGAATGCATAAAATATATACAGAAACATATAAATATTATCGCTACCTATTACTGATTGATGAAGTGGAAATAAGTATAATAAAACTATTAAACCTAATACTGAGCTACATCTGAGGGCGAAATGCAGAACACAGGTAAAGTGTACCTGAATTCAACAAGGCTGCCTTTAACTTTTGTAAAGGCAGTCATTAGCCAATCACATAATGACTTGTCATCACTATGTACTGTGGTACATCCACATATTTCTGCAAAACTTTGCAAATATACTACAACCACAGATATCAGTAAGTTAAAATACCTTATAACTTAAAAATACTTACCTATGTTACCCAAAAAGATCATCTGCTTGCCGTAATGTCTAATCATGCTAAATTTCATGTAAATTAATTTGCGCTACACAAAAAACTCACGTTGGGACCCCCCATTTATCCTCGCCCCCCCCCATGACCATCATCCTCCAAGGTACAGGTCTGCAAAAATTCTTGAAGATTTGTCAAATGGCGCCAAAGTTATTAGCAACCAAAAAAATCCATTGACTATGGAAACATGGTCCTGACTATAACTTCTGAGTATATATGTTATCTGATAAAAAAATTACGGTTAAAATGACTTTATAGTTGGGCAAAAATGTCGGTCATAACATCAGCTTTTAAATGCAAAAACCACTGAGATTCATCAGTTATAGATTACTGAGCTAACCAGAACCTACATTCCCCATGCCATCCTTATGTCTTCACATATCACCTCACTCATGACATGTTAAATGACATCATTGATGACATTACACATGAGATGCCGATGGGGGCCAACTCATGTCTCGTTAATTACCCACAAGGGGTCGGCTATCTCTAAAAAGCTTTACTACAGGGCAAAGGTTTCATGTATTAGGGGCTTACTCTGTTGAGGAGCATTAAGTGTCTGGAGGGAGTGATTTATGCATGTTAAGTTGTGCATATGCACCAGATAGTTGCCCACCCATCTGTGCTTTATTGCACACAAGAGTTCGGCTATCTGTACAGTGTTCCTTACAGGATAAAGGCATGCAGTAGGGCCTTCACCACCTAAGTGACCTTGGGTGTGTAGAGGTAGTAGGCTCTCCATGGAGCAGTTCTGCACAGGCCAAAAATGGTAATATGTACATTGCCATTCCTGTGTGGTGATTGCCCAGAAGATATCAACTTTCCACGAAGGTTCTAGTACAGGACAAAGGCTGTGCATTGTAGTGACTTGGCACCCTATTGGGGTTTGGGTTTGTGGATGGAGTAGGTTCTCCATGAATAGCTATTCACAGGACAACGATTGTCTACAGCACAAGCTTGCCCTCTCATGTCTGGTTGATTGCCTACATGAGTTTGACTAGCCACAAAGTGTTTGGTACAGGGTGAAGGCTGTGCGCAGAAGGACCTTTATTCACCAATGGTGAATGGTAATTTATGGCATACTAGGTTCTGCACCAATTAGTTCTTAATATCATACCTGAAAACCTGTACTGGCTTATTGAGTAATTTGAACAGCAGTAGGTTTCATGATGTCAGCAGTGATCTCATCAGTTATGTCATAAATGATGCCATTTGAGATCTCATCTCTGTTGTCATCAATGATGTCGTGTGTGAAGTGATCTGTACGGTCATAAGCAGGGATATTGAGGGACAAAGATTATATTGAGCTTATTAAACTATAACTGATACATTTCAATGTTTTTGTGTGCTTAAAACGTGACAATATGACTCACATTCTTACTTAACTCTAAGTAGAATTCTAGTTTCTTTTGCTTTTTCACATAGAGTTAATTATTATTAGCATATCTAACTATAACGTCACTTTAACCTTTGTTTTTTCCAGTAAATTATATATATTTTTAAAATAACATCTTTTTTACCACATCTAACCATAATGTCACTTTAACCTTTGACTTGTCATTGATATTCTGTTTTTTCAAAATATATTGTAAGATCTCATTACCAAAACCCACAGAGGTGGACAACTCCCCCGCTGCACACAGCTTTCGGATTGGCTGAAGTTTCCTCTCAAATCTAACCCTAAAATCCAATTTGAAGTAGTCCCTGTACCCAAAGGAAATCCAAACACAGAAATTTGGAAGAACAAAGCAGGGCTCATCACCAACCAGACAGTGGACACACAAGACTGATCCAAGAAACCCCAGCAGACCCTGCCAATCTAGCAGGACCTCACACTGTGATAGAAACTAGAGGCCCACTGTTATTCCGACCGGTGTGGCTAGGGGTATTCAATAGAAGGGCTCAGGCCTGGGTTAGCTACCTCTGCTTGTGACAGGGTAGGCCTCTTTAAAATTAGTTAAGCCGGTCATTCCGGTTGGATTCTGACATATTCAAGGAGCCCGTTGGGCTTTCAGTGACCGGCCAGTAATCCACCTGGATGCCGTTTTACGCTGTCTGAATTATGATGCACGGTTTCTGACAGGCTTTCCATGCGGGGCTTTCTGACATGGAAAGCCTGTCGAAAAGCGTGTTTGGGGGTTCTAGTAGTGCCCCCTTCTGTTTGCAACCTCTGGTTGGGGGCCGCAGGGGCAACTATGGTGCCCTCTTGTTGATACCTGCATCTCGTGGCAGGCATCTTAAGGTGCCTGCCACAGGGTGCAGGGATTAACAAAATCTCCCATTTCTTTTTGGAAGCTTTCATTACGGCCTGTTTATGGCCATAACAAAAGCTTCCATAGATAAATGGGAGTATGCGGTCACATCGCACTAGCTATGTCGTGACCGCCAAAGAAGGCTGACTGTTGCAGCTTTAAATAATCTGCATCATTTATAAACCTTGGAATGTTGATTGAAAGTTCTAGTTTTTGTTCATTTGATTGTGATGACACCCTGCCTCCACAGAGTTACCGCTTGGCTGGAAAGGGGAACACCACATCAGTCATTATCTTCAATAAAGACGTTTAATTACATTTGGGAAGCCTACTGTTCATGACAAAACTTATGGTGAGCTCCAGACAAACTAAGAGGACAGAATTTGTTGTAAGTGACTCTAGTGGTGTTCATTGGATTCACAGCTGTCAACCCTGCAAGCGCTACCTTATTTCTCACTGGATCATAAACCCAATAGAGTAGGAATGAGAATAGTGTTTGTACCCTCAACTGAACTGTGAGTAACTTCCTCTTGCTACTTCCCTGCTATCCATGTGCCCATGATTTGCCCTCCCTTTAAGGACCGGTGCAGGAGTAACACTCCCTTTCACTTCAGAAAGCAACCTCGGAATGCATTAGGACGGAGGAGAGCAGTAACCTATTGTGGCAAGTCAAGAAGTGAGAAGATGTTACAAAATATGGTTGAAGAAGGTATTATTGTGCCATAGAAACTTCTAATTGGATTTCTTCGGTTGTTATTACTGAAAAATCTGATTATGAACTCAGATTTTGTGTTGACCAGGCACGGTAAATCAAAATATTGTTGTGGATAACTATCCTTTGCAAAATATTAATGAATAGGTGTTATTACTGAAGGGAGGCAAAATGTATTTGTTGCAAATTGGACCTTTAGTCCCTACCAGCAAGTTAGACTACATAAAGATCCCAAGCCTTTCACAATGCCATTAGGCTGATCATCGTCTTGTTAAGTATTATTCAAAGTTTGTGAAGATCTTTCCAGAGAAAACAAAGAATCTGAGAGCACTTTTGAGAAAAAGGTGTACATTTGTTTCGGAAGATAAAAAGCAAATGTGTTTTCACAATATAAAGCATGAAATTTGCACTGCAAATGTTTTAACTTCCTTTGATGCAAACCTCAAGTCTATACTCATCGTCGATGCGAGTGCCATAGATGTGTCACAAATTCACAAGAATGGTGAAAAAACTGTAGCCTTTGCCTCTTGCTCCTTGACTTGTACGGAAATAAATTATATAGTAGTTGAGAGGGTGGCATAGGTTGCAGAGTGGCGTGCAGAGTATTTTAGAACTTACCTGTGAAGTCTGTCTATGATTCTATGCATTGATCATAAACCTTTGATGACAGTGTTGTTAACAGGAGAGGCAGTGAAAGGCTCTGTGAGATTAGCTCGTCTGTCTCCTTGCCTTAGGGAGTACCAATATGAAATTGAGTTTATACTGGGTTGGCGTAATGCTCAGGTGGATGGCCTCTCTCCGTTACTTTTGCCTTGGCAAAATGTAGATAGAGAGGGAGTGGAGGGCTTTGAAATTGACGGGGCGGTCACCAGTGTGATGGTCATAAATGATTAGAGCCAGGGTGCCATACTTAAAGAGGAGTGGTATTGGGCAGTGGATGAGGACCCAGTTTTGCAGAGGGTCCTCCTTTTGATTTTGATAGGGTGCAAGAGTGAACGTTCTGATTCAGTCCTAGGATCTGATTACAATCTTGGCAGACAGGCTTACACAAACATGACAGATATCCCCTTCACCACATTACAATTCCATCATATCCTATGGAACTTGTAATACTGCAAACAGGATGGATATCCGTAATGTTTGTGACAGAGTTACCCATCCGCCAAGATCGTAATCAGGCCCTTATCCTAAGACCATATTGCAATATTGTGGCTGATTTGTCTGTAGTGAGAGGTAAAATTATTTTGAGGAATGACATGTTTGTGACACCTTAAGCGTTGACAATGAAACTATTTAAATTGACGCATGAAGGTCATCTGGGTCAAACTGAGACAAGGAAGAGGGTGAGTGAGAATTGTTGATGGCTCGGTATATACAATGATATCGCAGGATGGGTTGAGAGATGTATTGAATGCAAAGAAGTAGAGAAGAGAATGAAAGTGGTGATCAATCTGTCATATGAGAAATTTCCAATCCTGGGAAAGTGTGCCATAGTGTTTGATTAGATTTTATTAGCTCTTGTGGAGGGGCGAATGAGTTAAGGTTTGCCATGGTTTTGTTTGATATATTCTCCAGACGGAAGGTGGTAAAATTTCTTCGGAAAATAAGAACCAAAACCACCATCAAAACACTGGAAAAAGTTTTTAAAGAGGTGGCTTATCTCTACAAACTTATCACAGATAATAGCACACAGTTAACATCAAGTGAAACGAAAGTTTTATTTTAGTATTGTGCTGTTTTACATTCTCATACATCATTATATTACCCACAAGCTAATGGTATAGTGGAGAGAGCAAACTGCATGGTAAAGTGTGCAGTCCAAATAGTGACAAATAATTCTGATGTCAAGAATATGTTAAGCGACTTAGTGTGGGCTTAATGCACGACAAAAATTAATGTGACAAATGTGGTTCTGTTTGATTTGATGAGAGGAAGAAAGGTTAATGTTAAGATGTCGCAGGCATGAATGAGAGCATTCTGGGGTGAGAAATGTTCTGAATGTGTAGAGTTAGAGGTATTGGTGCTAGATTGAATGTCATATATTTGGTCAAAATAACAGAGGTTTATTGAAGTTGTGGAATGCACGATTTGTATATTGCTCTTGAAAATGGTGACAGATGGACTTTGAAACATTTTGCTTTATATAGCAGGGATGGTAAATAGAAGGAAGGCAATGGGAGAAATGAGCAGGAAGGTGGGTGTGGTAGTTTTATGTTGATGGATGGTGATGAAATGTTGAGAAGACTGATGGAGAATGTGATGAGATCAAAGAATATTGATGCAGCGAGAGGAAATTCCTGTTCTGCTAGGAATATAGTGGAGTAACGGGTGGAACCTCTGGAAGCACCATATCTGCGGAGACTAAGCAGGGCTCCAGGATATGTACGTGACTATGTAATGTAAATATTCATGGTCTCTTTTGGGCTTTCTATACACACTTGCCTACATTTATTTAATGCGGGTATAATGTTACTGTCGATTTTTTTTTTTTTTATCTCTTTATTTATTATATTGGTGTCTGCTTTTATATCAAAGCGGAGGATGTGTTGTAGCTTTAAATAATCTGCATAACTTGTAAACCTTGGAATGTTTATTGAAACGTTTAGTTTCTGATGAGTATGGGGACATTCTATCTCCACAGAGTTGCTGCTTGGCTGGAAAGGGGAACACCACATCAGGGCCATCATCTTCAATAAAGACGTTTGTTTACATTTGGGAAGCCTACTATTCATTACAAAGCTGACCCAAAGTAACCACTTGCTGAGGGACGTTGAGCCCAAGCTCTACTCTATTTATTGTTCACCTAAGCTCTGACAGTTAAAGATGTCCTCTAAGTTTACAGTTCAGTATACTTAGCCAGTGCAATTTACAGCCTAGAATTATGATCAGATTGTTGTGCCCTAACATTGAGGGTACAAGAGAATAAGTATGTTCATTGTGCTTACCTGAGTCAACCATTACAGTGGTTCCACAACCAGAACCAGGTGTTGAGCAGTTGAGCAGCTTTCAGTACCACCTTCCTTTCTCTTTTGGCTGACCCAGGGGGTTAATGTTCAGGCTCACATTTTGAAAGAAAACATATTTTATTGATTTTCAAAAGAAATAACATACCAAGATGGCAATCCTCTATTTTCCTACCTCCTTATTTCCATACTGTCTGCTCTACCCCATCGTACAACCTCGATATGCCACGCCAGAGCCATCGGGGGCTGCGCAGATTTCCATTGCATCGTGATTGATCATTTTGCAAAGAGTAACGCCAGGTTGACAAACCTAAATTGTATTCCCTACTTCTTACATTTTTTACACAACCCCAGCATGCAATAGTCAATTGTAACACCCCCGCAACAGGCGCCACTTCACTAAGGATTTTGAGCACGGTTGCCCAAAAGGGGGCCAGTCATGGACATGCTCATATCATTTGTATTAAGTCCGCTGTTTGTGTGTGGCATCTAGGACATATATCTGCTGTGTCCAGGAACATCTTGCTCAATCTGTGCAGAGTCAAATATGCACTATGTAAGAAAAGATTTGGATAAGTTTAAACTAGGGGTTACGGGATATTTTCTTGGGGTATTCCAGTATTCACTCGCATTCTTTGTCTGACAGTTCCTGTCTGATATCCACATTCCATTTGCCTCTAAGCGCATGGAGTGGGATTGCCGCGTGGGAATGGATACCTCTGTATAACCATCTGGTTAAGTTACCCCCATTACCCATGAGATATAGCATGTGCACCAAATCATGAGTCTGAGGCTCTTTACCGTCTGGTGACCAGGTAATTTTCACATATCTGCTAATGCTAGTGTGGTGGATATACAGGGAATTGGGAATCCCTTGCTCCTTGACAAAGGTTTTGTGGTCCATTAGCGTGTTATCGGCAAACAGCATTCCAATCGTGTTTACTCCCTTGTCCGACCATTTGGTCAGACATCTGGTAGTGACTATTCTGGACTGTGTTGGGATCCCAAGCATTGGAATGTTAGGAGCATAGGGAAGCAGACCATTAGTATAATGGATAGCTTTCTTCCAGTATGAGAGAGCCACCTTTAACAGTGGAGGTGATGTCAACAGGGGCCTTCCTTGCGGTAGTAGCAGGGTGTGGAGCACCAATCTTTCCCATGTTCTTTGAGACATTCCTATCTCTTGCAAGTAGTTTCCGGCAATTCAGTATGAGATTCACTGGAGTTGGCTCGCATAACAATATGACTTGAACTCTGGAACACCCCGGCTCCCCCCCACCCCAGTCCGTACCCAGCTGAAGTTTCGAGAGTCCTACTCTCATACAACCCTTACCCCATATTAAATGTTCAGGCTCACATTATAATGGAATTTGCAGTCAAGCTTGTGACCTTCTGGGTCAATCCACAGAGTATCAGAAACACATTGTGAAAGATCTATTTTGGAAGAGGGAGGCGACAACGGTAATTACACCTTATGAGACCAAATCCATTCTGTGCATGGAATTATGTTTAGGCAAATGTCAAAATATAAGGAATGTCTCTTTAAATTCAGAGTAGGTCCAAATATTGGGCCAATATTACACCAGACTTCAGAATGTGTCCATGTAGTAGAAAGTGAGAAAAACCACCTACATTTGCCTTATTTGTGTTCATTTTACAATTCTCCTTCCTAAAAATAAAAAATGAAATATCAAACATGTTAAAGGAGCTACCCATATATGTTGTCATTTGCCTGTGTAGCAATGCAATATGCTTTGACGAGATACTTCGAGACAGCATGAATCAGAATTAAAGAATTCTTGAAAATTAAATTCCATATAAAACCAAATCCTAGCAAATGCCAATAAGTAATACCTAGGGTTAGATATATCAAGATACTGGATGCAAAAAGTGGTAGCATCATGCAACCAAACTTTTTGTGTCAGTATATAATTTTGTAAACTGAACTACGTACTAATAGGTTGGTTTGCAAAATTCCAGTTTAGACCGGGTTGCAGTCTGACCTACCGAATCAAAATGAATTCAAAATTCATTAGGCAGGTCGCAAATTGCAACTCACTGTATTGGCTACCATCACAGGGATTGTGGCCTGAAACGGTCTGTGGACCACAATCCCTGTGATTGCTTTTAAAAAATGAAACCTTACATATTTTTTTAAAGCAGCCTGATTTATTTAAAGGAAACGAGGCTAACTTTTTTAGTTCTTGATTTTTTAACGGTTTCAATGAGATTTGGCAGTGGTCTCCTGCATCCCTGCCTACTGCCCCTGAATCTTGCATTCCAATTCACAATGAGAATAAGTTACCACCCCAACTTGGGAGTTGACATTTTCTATGGTTTTTGAACCATTGACACATTTAATACCGAATCGCAATTTGGAAGGGACTCCCACAACAAGCTCATCACAAATTGCGATTTGCTATCTATTCACAATCTTAGAAATGTCTTTGATTTCCGAAATGGGTTTTGAACATGGGAAATTAGATCCCTACTTTAAGTCAAATATAATGCTGAGTAATTGTTGAATGCCCACTACTCAAGAAAATTGGTTGATTTGCAATATTGCCACTGATGAACATCACCTAAATATGGTGGATGATAATAATATAGGGCTAGATGTAGGTCATTTTAATTTACCGATTCGAAAATACCGAATTTTACCGATTCAGTATTTTCGAATGGGTAAATGCAATGTAGGTAATCAATCGGTAAAAAATACTGAATCATTAAGATTCGGTATTTACCGAATCGGTACACCGATTCGGTATTTGCCATTCATTCCTATAGGCCTGGAAGCACGGTTTACAGTGCTTCCTACATCTCATTTACCGAAACGGTAACGGTAAATGATGATTCGGTAAATACCGAATCGGTAAATACCGATTCGTTATTTACCGAATCGGTAAAAAAGTCTCCTACATAGGAAAAGTCTATTACCGGTCGGTAACGGCCGAATTCGGCCGTTACCGACCGGTAATAGCCAACTTACATGGATGCTATGTTTTGTTTTTGAAAGGATCGTGTTGTGTCACTGTCTAAGGAACCGGCCTGGCACATTTCATATGCCATCTGATATTCTGTATAAGAGTACAGAATATTAAATTGGATATGATAAGACAGGCTCCAGGTTGTTGTGCTGATGGTGGGTACAGTGACATAGCTAACCTAAGGGGGCAGCACACATGCCCATCATAGTCGACAACAGTGGCCTCATGAATCCTAGGCGCAATATCCTGATGAAATAGCCTGTGAATGGAGTAGGGAGTGATATTGGAATATAAAGATGGTCATTTAGGAGGCGTACTGTTCTAAAGTAATGTGATTGTGCTGATTCTATCATTTGGGCCATTACTAAGCGTATTCGGTACTTCAATTTGATAGAATTTTCGTGCTTGGTATTATTGACATAGCAATGCAGATTTTATTGATTTTATACTTAACTAGCAGCCCGCCCCAGCGTTGCCCGGGGCAGAAGGGGGCTGGGGGCAGCATTTCAGGCTAGCGGCAGCGTTGCCCGGGGCAGAAGGGGGCTGCGGGCAGCATTTCAGGCTTGCGTGCACCCATGGCTCCCGCCCGTCCCTCGTTGCGCACCCGCGGCTCTTGGATGGGCCACTTATCGCGGCTCTTGGATGGTTCACTTGCCTTACTCGCCGCTCCTCCTCGCGCTGCTGATTTTACCGCTCCACTGCTCCTCCGCTTCTCGCTGGTCATTACCGCTTGTCCGCCGCTCGCCGCTCCTCCCCGCCTGTCCGCAGCTCCTCCCCGCGATCATGTCCTCCGCTCTTCCTGTTGCTCCTGAATGCCGCTCCTCCCCGCGCTCCCGATGTCATGACGCAGACGGCGCGGCCGGCGCTTCTTTCAGGGGACTACTTTGTTTTTAAAGTTAATTTTTGTAAATTTACGTTTTTAAAATTTTTTATGTAGCCTATGTCCATCTACACACCCTGACAATTTCAAGGATGTATCGGGTGTGTGGATTGGCGCTGTGGTTCCCGAGTTTACCTGGCTCAAAGGGTTGTGTTCTCTCTTTATAATAGTAGTATAGATTTATACTGAATTTTGGACTCAATGTTTAGACTGACATATGAAATACACTATATATATGTATCTATGTGCATAGGCATTAATATTTGGTCATGATGTCATGGGCTCTAATGCATGGAAATAAAATGGGCTCATCCTCTCCCTGGTTGGACAGTCGAGAACAGCAATAGATC
Source organism: Lissotriton helveticus (assembly GCF_964261635.1). Classification (NCBI taxonomy): domain Eukaryota; kingdom Metazoa; phylum Chordata; class Amphibia; order Caudata; family Salamandridae; genus Lissotriton; species Lissotriton helveticus. The sequence goes on along the minus strand of NC_136067.1, from coordinate 1,874,585,983 downwards.
GGATGCAGTGGGTCTCTCACACTCCTGGGCCCAGGTGTCACTGCACCTACTTCACCATTGATAGTTATGCCCCTGAATCCAGATGCAAGGCAAAGGAGTGCTCAATAGGGAAGTAGGTACAATTACAAAGATGGAAGGGGGTGGAGGGTCATGTGGGGAGTGGGAGTGAAGGGGTTAAAATTCAGCTGGAGTGCCAGGAGGCCATCTACCAGCCTAGAGCTTGAGTTGTCAAAGGGGTATGGGGCATTTCTGAAGAAGGTGATCTTTAGAATTGTGACTATCTGTAATTGAATGTGATGGGGGTGTTGATTGAAGAGCTGTAACTTACTTTCTCAAGCTACCAACCATGTATTCCAAAAAAGGTCCCCCCTGCCCGTGACCTTAAATGCATGCCGCTCTTCACTTTCCATTCACATATTTGTACACCCCTCTTGACAGGACAAAAATTCTCAAAACGTATTACCAGTTTTTCACTTCTGAATTCCCTAAATTAAATGCATGTCCATATCTTCTTAAAAGAGAAGTGTAGGAAAATATTAAAATACTTCATTCTAGTTCCTTCACAAATTCACACTTCATTGATCTTCCACTGAAGACACCTCTATGTATATAAATATATATATATATATATATATATATATATATATATATATATATATATATATATATATATCTACATATATATCGAATTGAATAGTGGTGCCGGAACGCTGCCTGCTCCTTCGTATGTCAGTCTTAAGTCCCCAGATGAAGTGCTTGGACACGAAACGCGTCGGGACATGGACATTATTTGAGCAACAGCAATATGACGCTTTGAGTGCATTCTCTCAATTAAAAGTGCGACAAAGACAATTTACCTGTGTGTGGTCTTCTCTCCTTTTTCCAGGCAACTCTTGTTGGATATATATATATATATATAGATATATATATATATCTATATATATATATATATACATATATATATATATATATATATAAGTAGCTTTCTTCAAATGTTGCGACTTTATGCAGTCAAGTCTCACCATGACCCCACATCCAGGGTGTGCAGCAGGTGGGAGGCGGCTCCTGTCCATGTGATATTTGTGAACGCTGGTGGGTCTGCAGAGGTGAGGTAATCTCTGGGTGAGCAGCAGGCTCCATGGTTGCAAGAAAACAATAAATCACTTCAGCAGCAACAAGATGGCCTCATGTGACCGGTAATGGCACCTCATGATAATATGTTTAGCAGAAGTCCTGCTGACAGCAGCAGTCCTCTTGTGAATGATTTCCAGGTTTTATAACACTGGCCTCAATGGGACATATTGTGCTACATGTGAATGACTGGGCAAATCAACAGGAAAAGCAAATGAAAAGTGATTTCCATATTGACTGGAAAGTCATTAACATGATGTTGCACTTCCAGAGAAAAAGAAGTGAAGTGGATCGTTATGGGTTAAGGGTGAAGGAAGGGTACGTGATCGCGAGGAGTCTCTGGGGGTGGAATCTCCGCAATGAGAACTATCATTGAGGAGATTCCGCCCAAGTGCGGAGACTCCCCCACGACTGCGGGGCCCCCGCCGCGATTGTGAAGGCCCTCTGTGAATGAGACCCTATATGCACAAGTCATTGTTGACTGAGCCTCAATGGTTGGACTGCATGGTTTGAGTCGTTGACACACCTGTGACGATAAACTTTAACACATATCCTACCTTTTACCTTCTGTAGTTTAATTGCTAAGTTACACATGAAGTCAGTGACACCTTGATGGGTAACATTAACATGAAGATTCTGAAGTTAGGCCAAGAGAGGTTATAATTTGATGTGGGTGAAACATCCAGGTGAAAAGTGACCCCTGAGAATTCACTGCTGTCTGACCCTTTCGGTCTATCCTTTCAAGCGAACTTCTTATTTCAGAAAAAAACAGGAACCTGATCCGAGGCTGCATTTGGTAAATAATATAGGATGTGCTCTGTGATGTTCACACAATCTTATAATGCTTGTATCAGAGCCGTGCTGGAAGACCACTAAGTAGTTGACTTTCCAGGCTAAACACTAAAGTATGCAAAACAATGCACTGGAATTCATTGTTTTAAAATATGTTTTGCAGATATTCATTGCCAATATTCTCAAATCCTGAATAGCTTTTACTATTCGGTGGGTAAATAAGCCAACCACAATTTATGTTTTTAGGGAATTTTTGTGTTTGTTAGTTTGTTTTTGTTTTTGTTGTTACAACAATTTTTGAAAATAATAATTTATGCAGTTCAGTATCCCACTGCCCTATGATGTTAACTGTATTGTGTACTGTAGAGGAATACCTCTCTTTGTTCACAGTCTGACTTTTAAAGTTTTTTTTTTTTACAGGGGCGAGCCTAGCCTCAACGTACCATTGTAGGGGGAGAATAGTTTTGTTTTATACTGCTGCATCTGTCTTTGCCAGGCTCAGGAACTGGAAACAGTAGGAAACCTTTGGCAATATTTTAGAATGTTTGCATATGTTTTAATGCATAAAGACATATTTCATTTTTATGAAATATATGTTGATACATTGTCATTGCAATTTGATATGGCAGTTGACCAAATCTTGTTCTTTGGTAAGCTTTACATTTTAGGAAATTTGCACCAAAATATAAATACATTACTTCCTTAAATGTTCTTTATCTGATAAGCCTATTATTGATTAATTTATGTAAAAAACAGCACAATTTGTATTCCCATGCTGCAATCTCTATTGGAATTTCAGTTGAGCAGCTCCAAATGGCTTCTTCTGGATCCAGTTGCTTGCTGGGATATGTTGTTCTGGACATCTACTGAACTGCAATGGAGAACATTCCAGTTTACATCACCATGCATGTGGAAGCTTGTATTGCTGGCTACTGTGTGTTAATATCAACTGATATTTTTGTATAATCAATTGAATTCCCCTATTTGCTGATGCTGGGTGGATTTGGAGTCCAGTGCCCATATAGTGACATGCCACAGATAGGTCTTTTAAAAGGTGAACAGGACATCTTTGAGAACTGTTTACTGCCCGATTCTGTCTAAAAATCTGCACAATCACTTAGATTATTTGCTGGTAAACCAACCCTCTTTTGGCTCTCTCTTTCTCAATACAATTTTCAAAATGTAGGAGGGTCTGTTGAAACATGTAATAATCTTGATCAGAACCTGAGGAAGGAGAAGAAATGGGGGAAAGTCGTATTTACAAGCTTTGCAGACATTGTGCTCACTTCCAAATCTGAGATCTCAAATTCTCCTACAAACACTAGGATCTGGGCATTTAGAAGGGCACTGATTGACGAGAGGATCTCTGGAAATTTTACAGAGTCCTTATAATTTTTTGGAACAGAGTCTGTTTGCCTTTCTATTGCTTTACCCAGACAGCAATTGGGAGGCCAAACTGAACAAATCCTGGGAATGAGTCTGTTTGCTTGAATCAAAACTTCATGATACAATAAGTTTGGATAAACCACATCTCAATGCTAATCAAATTGGTCAACATGACACAAATATAGATATGTCAGTAGAACTATGAAGACATGCCAACTGATGGCCCTGCACTCTAAGTTATTACCTTGAATCCCCTGAGCTAACATGCAATAAACAGCAAGAGATAGGATGGGGCAAGTGAGACTTTATCCAGCTGATTAAAAACCTGGGTTACATCTACCATTAAATGTGATCGGGCACGCAGGAGCCAGCCCCCATATGTAGGTAAATAGTGAAACCATGCTTGTACAGAGAGCTGCCACTAAGACCAAGATCTTTGTAAACAGATGTGGACCCATAGTAAAGCTCAATGGAAGCGGAGTGAATTAGAAATGCTCACTTTTCAAAGCAAACCTTAGGTACCGCTAGTACAGATGGTATATAGGAATGGGGGCACGCATCTATTAAGCCCAGTGCCTTGAAGGCCTAGAAGTGGAAAGTAGAACAAAGAGGGTAGTATACATGGAACAAGGAAACTGGTCATAGCTGTTGAATGAGTATTGTCACTGGAGGAGAGAGCCAAACACCTGGCTGGTAAGATACAATTATAGACATGTATTTCGTGAATGGATACATTTAAGACTAAAGACACTGGGCCAAATGTGTACTGAATTGGTTGAAATGTAAACATTGATGAAATGAAATCTGGACAAGAGAAAAAAATATGTCGCCATCCTTCTGCTGCCAAAATTTCGCAGCGAAAACAGCTATTATGAACTTCTGGATACAATTTATTTAGTGCTTCTGGAGTGTAATCAACCATCCAATTAGCAAAAAATGCCATCCTTTTATAGTTAGCTGCTCTCAGAACCTTGTTACCTAAAGACGAGATCTTTTGCCAATCCTGATACGTTGTGTATGCACCTCAACTTTTTCCAACATCTTTCGTACCAAAGGAGATTCATCCTGCTGGTTTAGTAAACGGTACCAATTACCCACTCCAGTTAATCTTGTAACGTATAATGCGGAAGCAATTTTACCAGGAGGGATGCAAGAAGTAAAATTATACTTTTTTAAAAAGTTAATAATTTGAAGAAATTCAAAAAAGGAAATTTTATTCGGCCCTGTGCATCTAGCTTGAGCTTCCTGCCAAGTAATCACCCTGCCGTGGATGACTAGTTGACTCAGAACCCCTAAACATTTTCTCTTGTCCTAAGCTTCAAGTTTTTTCGGGACAAATATTTGTGTATTTTAGTACCGTGATAAGGAAAATTTATAAACCTTCTCCAGCAGCAGTTATGTTTGGTATAGGTAGCAAGAAGGTGATACTTTCTGAATCTCAGGGGTGCTTTCTTCCCATTGTGATGTTAGTTGCTCGTTCATTGATCTTACAAAACTGGAGATCAATGACAATACCTACGTTTGGGAAATGGATGAATAAAATGCATTGTACAAAGTGTTTTGAAGAGGCTTATGCTAAGCGGGTGGAGGCAACAAAGACATTTGCAAGTGTCTGGGATCATATTTGCTGACTGATTAATTTTTGTTTGCCTTATGTGTTTCATTAAGATGGGAAGTGCTTTCAATGTAAAATATTTTGTTTCTCTTTGTTTTTTCTTACAATGTGTAAATACTAGATTTTTTTCCGATGGTACTGCTCAATAAAAAAAAAAGAAAAAAAAAAGAAAGAAATGAAATCTGTTGGAAAGTAATGCACGGGTATCTTCTTTTTCCGGAAAGTGTCCTTTTTGGGGGGCAAGAATGTGATCCTTGGAACCACAACGACGTTGGAGTAAGATAATTGCACTCTTGGGTTGATGATTAAAGATCCCCTTCAGAAGAGCTGTTCTCTTCAAATTCAGTGATCTGGTCTCTAGAGACTGAAAGGAGGATGAAAGTTATATGCAGTCCTAGTTGTAAAATTTCTCCAAGATTCATAGATCTGATTGTCTTTTACAAGACAATGTTCCCTTTCCAGTGATACCTGATAGTGATTGGGTAATTTTTCATGAAGTAAATTTGATGTCTCATGTTGCATTTTGGAGCCTTCCCTGCCATGGCCGATAGTCCCACCTATACAAATTGGTTACCTTTTTATAGGTAGAAGCATGGACACGTATAACATTTGTTGTTATCAAACTAATTTATATTCCTATGCTGCTTCTAAAATTAAACCAGTATGCAAGAAAGACCACATCTGGAAAAAGTCCTCTGAATCCAAGTATGGGTGTCCCCAAATTTAGAGTTGCGGAAATAACCACTATTTATAAATGTTGGGGCAGATTTACAAGCCCCTTGCGACACTTTTATGCCACCGTTGCGTCACTTTTGGGATGCAGCGGCGGCGGAAACCATGCGCCACGTTGCGACTTATTTACAATGTGACGGATCTAGGCAGATGTGTCCCGTTGTAAAGCCCTGCGCCAAATGAAACCTGCATCAGGTTTCATGTGGGCGTTCTGTCGCAGGATGGGCGTTCCCTCGCAGGAAAGCCCCAAAAAATTCACGCAGTGAAATCTACAAGATTTCACTGAGTCAGTTTTACGACGCTGCTGCGTCAAATCCTTACTCCTGCTTAAAGCAGGCATAAGAAGTGACACACCACGTTAAGTATGGGCGGCCCCTGTGCATTGCAGGAGTTGCGTCGCGCTTGCGATACAACTCCAGCAATGCGCCGCCTGTACGCCACAAGATGCATCACGCATCTGCCCCTCCTTGCACCATGGTGCGCTGCATTGTAAATGCGACGCATCCGTGGTGGTGCAAAGGGGGATTGCATGACGCATCTGTTCTGGCGCATCCCTGCTGATTTGCAGAGATGCGCCAGAAGTTGTACATCTTCCCTGTAGTATCTTGGGCACATTTAAAAAATACATTGGTTGCCTTTGGGCCCATTTGTTATTCATTCAATTTTACCATATCAAAAGAAACATAGTCGATACGCAATGAAAAATCATTGTAAGTTGCAGCTCAGTTGCTGGCTCTGGGTATTGCGTGCTTTTAGACCACCCAAAAACACAATCGGGCAGTTTTATCAATTTTTACATAATTCAAAGCAGCACAACATCTTGATGCAATTCTCTGCCTTAAAGTGACAGAACATTAATGCACCATAGACAACAAGAATATGGCACATGACTGTCCTCTCCTTGTGCTTGCACACTCAGTGCAGCCTAGCGCCAATCCAGGTACCTTTGCACCATGGTACAAATCGGACGCATTCCCAGATCTATCAGTGTTGGTAAATCTGGCAATGCATCAGAATGTATGGCTGGATGTGTGGGAATACTCCCACCAGGCAGTGTAATGCAAAGTAGCTACTTCAAATGAAGTATCCCACCATTGAGGGGTTTCCTGCATTATTTTACCATTCTTGTAGTGCGCATATCGCAGTGTCTGCTCCAATTCTGAATTAGCATGCATGCTGCAGATTGTTGATTGGGCTCAATGCCCTAGTCTGTGCATGTGCACAGGAAGAGGCCATGGCTGTGTCAGAATCATCTAGCGACCCAGTGTCATGTTGGATGAGCTCCCACGTTTTTCAGGTCTATGTGTGAGAAGCTCAGCTAGCCCAGGTAATTTTTCGATGCATTCTGGAATTTGTAGTCCTTTTGATCCCATTATAAAAACAGAACTAAAAGTCCCAGAAGGCAAAGAAAAAACCGTTTTAAGAGGTGAGCTGCTCATACATGGATGTGGACAACCTTTGAGCTTGTTGGAATTTTGAGCCATACATGCCTATTTTTTAGCCAATGTCATAGTTCACTGTAGGGCTTGACTTTTCTATTTTAAAATTGTATATAGCCGCAAAAAACAGCAAGACGAGTGGTATTAGTTAATGAGCCTGGAAAGGCAAATTGTTACTAAAATGACAATTGAGTTTAAAATCTTGCCTCTTGAGCAAACTGGTTTCAGGCAAAATCATGGATCGTTAGATAACTTGACTGCACTTCAGGTTATCACGGAAAAATATGTGAAAGTTCGTGAAGGGCACGTGTATGGTGCATTCATCGACTTCTCCACGGCATTTGATAAAGTGGACAGAACTTTGTTGTGGAGAAAGCTATTTGATCTAGGGATGCCCCCCTTTCTGATTACATTAATCCGTGCTCTTTATTCAGATACCTGGTGCAGAGTGCTTCTTGGCGGTGAAAGAGGTTTATCTAGAATAATACCCACATCCAACGGGTTAAAGCAGGGGTGCCTTTTGGCTCCTTTGCTTTTTTCTTTATATACAGTTGATCTTCCTCTGGCTCTCTCAGCATGCTCGGGTATTGCTCCGTCCTTGGGGGGGACCCCAATTGTATGCCTTATGTATGCTGATGATATTTTGATTCTCGATCTAACCCCAAAGGGCCTGAATAACCGCCTGCAAGCTCTTCATGAGTATGCTGGAAACCATTATTTGTTAATAAATACTGAAAAAAGTGAAGTGATGTGCATGTCAAGAAGGAAGAAACCCAAATTTCCTAACTTTCCATGGACAGTAGGGGGCCAAAAACTGGAAACCGTGAAATCTTATACCTTCCTTGGTAAAATTGTGTTGAGTAATTTAAGTGAGAAAGCTCATATGGCCAATAATTCTCGGAAAGCTGTTTCGCAGGGAAAGAGTTTGGTATCCTTGTATAAAGCTACAGGTAGAAGGCATTTCTCTATACTATTGGATGTATTTAGAGCAAAAGTTCCCGCCTCCCTTCTTTACGGAATAGAGTTAATTGACCCAAAAAATTGGAGCTTCTTAAACTCCGCGGAAGGAAAAATTTTACGTAGTTTATTATCTGTTAGCACAGCGAACTCAACGCCGGCCATAAGACAGGAACTCGGTTTACGAAGCAGCTGGGTCCAAGGACTAGCTGGTATCGTACGCTGGGTCTCAAGTCTGGCAAGGAGTGAGCCTAACACCCTAAGACTTCTTTTAAAAAGAGAGTTGTTGGGAAACTTCAATAATTACTCATCGATTGTAAAACAATTTAGATTCGCTGTGGGTCAATTGCAATTGGATAAGGATGTTTTATTTTCTTTATCTCCTTATCAGTTAAAATCTCTTCTGAAATCCTCTACGTGGGAATTAGGGTTCAGACTAGATAGAGATTCGCGGATGGTGAAAAAAGGTTGTACGCCTGTTATTGAGTCCTGTCTTTTGAGGAAAGCTCAACCCTATATTCAATGGAATATTCCTCATAGCGTTAGACGCCTAATGTTCTTAGTAAGACAGGATTTGCTTCCGTTGAAATCTCTTCATTCCAAATGGTATGGCCTTTCACCGATCTGTGATTTTTGTCAGATGTATGATCAAGATTTGCCTCATGTCATCTTCGTTTGTCCAGCTTTGATGCCTTTTAGGCGAAGATGGTTAAGACCAATTTGCCTCCAACTCAACATTTTGTCTGCTACTGCTTTTTGGGCGGCTTTGTTCTCCCCGCCAAATGAAACGTTTTGTTTTAAACTGTATAAGTTTTTTAAGTGTTTTTTGGATTTGTATTAATGCAGTGTTCCTGATGCTATAATTATCTTTGAAAATTTCTTGCTTTTTCTGTATGTATATTTTATGTCTTTTATGTGGACCTCGTAAAGAGTTCCGTTATCATAATAAACTTAAACTTGAAACTTGAAACTACTAAAATGACAAATGACAGCTTGGTATCTATGATTCATAGCTACCATTCATGCTGCTCTTAATTAGAAATGTGTTCAAAGAGAAAGTAACTGAGTGGTTTCTCCACTTGTACTCAGGCTGGACTGGCTTTTCAGATAGGGCAGTATGGCACTGCCAGATGGGCCAGCTGAACTAAACAAAGACTACAAGTCTCAGAATGCACTTATGAGGTGCATGCAAAATGTAGGACTGTGAGGCATCCACGTGGCTAGAGTTAATTGCTATTGCTAACCCCACCAGAAAGCACTGTTTTATAATTTTACAGTGTTTTCTATAGCGCAGACTTGACCTGAACCGGGTATCAGAGCGCTTTACATAGCACCAGTTGCGTTACATGAGGATACATTCAATTTTTTGTTAGGCACGGAGACATTAAGTGATTTGCCCAGAGCCACAGGATGTTCAGCGTCATTGCCTAGACTCGAACCCAGTTCCCCAGATTCGAGGTCGACTGCACTAGCCGTTAGGCCAACTCCTCTCCCCACTGTGCATCAATAGACACGGAGAGTTATTTGACACTGCATTGTTCCTTCTTCAGCGCTCTCAAGTTTATGAAAGCCATGTATGAGTACCTCATCCGGTCTGGGTTTTCTTCTTGCATTGTGGGATTTGTAGTCCCCTTTTATCCCATTATAAATGTATAAATAGAACTCTCAATATGCAAATAATTAGCCATGGCTCTATGAGTTACTCAATCAGGCATGGACACTGGCAATGTGGCGAAATTGAAAAGGCCTGTTTCTTGTGGTGTGTGCTGATCTGGACTGAAAAACGCCTGAAAATGTGTGCACTCAAGGTGGCGGTCGATGGCTTCACCCCCTGACTGTAAACACATTAAAGGAGCAGTCAGGTGAATCATGTGACAATATGTCTCGAATGGCGGACATCATGAAACAAAGAAACACTCAGGGATGCTTGTTGGTCGTTGTTAGTGATGCAGGACTTGGAGAAGAGAATTGTTCTTTTCTGTTCTCTAGAGTGCCCCTTTAAGAGGTGGCTTCTCCGGGTGGCAATAAATAGTCCAGCAATATATCTGTGTTAGTGTAATCACAGGTGTCTTCTGTAATTATGTCATGCGAGGTACTTTCAGCTAGCATTGGTTTTGGAGGTCATTGCTCTGGACATGCTGGGACTTCAATTCTTCCAATTATGGAACACGCCTACATATCACAGAAGCTTAAGGGTCCATTAGGATGGCGGGCGGGCTCTGCCCGCCCGCCACCCTAACGGAGAAGTGGACCGCCCATTAACAGTGCGGTGGGTCCCGACAATGGCATTAGGATGCGCCCGCCACACAGGCGGGCGCATCCTGTATGTTTACCATTGCGGCGGGCGGAGCAGGAATCTCCGCCCGCCGCAATGGTAAAAGTGCACGCTGTGCTTTTCAAAGCGCAACATGACAGGCACCGCGCGGTGCCTGCCATGTTGCACTTTGAAATGCGGGGGGTACCATAGGTACCCCCCATGTGCACCCCCCAAGCAGCGGACTCCCAGGGGGCCCGCAAGGGGCCCACGCAGTGAGTCTCCGCATGCCTTTCCGTGGCGGCAATGCATTGTGCAAAGCCCATTGTAATATGGCGGGCGGTGTCACCATGTTACTGGTTTTCCGCCCCGGCCGCTAGGCGACCGGGGCGGAAAACAGGCGGGCTGTGTTTCACACCGCCGCGGTCCCTCCCGCCATCCAAATCTGGCGGGGGGGGGAATTGGGCTGTTTGCTCCGCAAGGCTGGCGGTAGCCACCGCCAGCCTGGCGGAGGAAATCCGCCCGACATCATAATGGACCCCTAAGTGTTGTGGGCTAAAAAGTCAGGAATGGCTTATATTCACTACCTGCAACTTGTCGACAGCAATGTGAGATGTTTAATGAATGAAACTGGAATGCACTAAGGGTGGGCAGAATTTGCATAGTCGCGTTACTCAAAGTTCAGCAAAACTGTAAAAATTCTCTGCGAGTTACGTGGAATTCAGCGAGCACACGGAATTGCTTGGTCCGCCCGTTCGAGCTGCCTTATTCCTGTTTGGGGACACTGTTTGCATGCTCGGGGGAAATATCTTGTGATCTTGCTCATGAGGTTGCGGCCATCTTGTTTCACTTGTCCCGCCTGCTCGTGTTGCGTGTTTCCTGTTTGCGAACGCGGGTGTCCAATGGCGCATCCGAATGACGTGTTCGCAATCGCACACTCTCGTGGGATGGCGCAGCCTGCTACCAAAATCTCAGATACTCTGTCCATCACCACCCCCCTTTTTGAATCGTTTTGGCCACCACAAGTGTGGAAGGGTATGCTCAGATGTGAGTCCCTTGCTCACTGCACCATCAGGATTCAAGCAAGCCGGGCCGAAGACGGCTGTAATGCCAGAAACCGGTCCCCGGAAGCTTGTTTCCTTTCCAGTAAAGAATTGGCTTGGTAGTTTGGTCTGCCCGGTTCCCATGATGCACTGGGCCAGGGACAGACTAATTTGCATGTAGCCAGGTTCTGAACTGGGATGGTGCAGTGAGCTAAAAAACGGTGATGGATCAAGCCTTGATCTTTTGACTGGGTAGGAGTGTTCTGCTTAATTCAGATACTCTGTCCATCACCACCCCCCTTTTTGAACCAAAATCTCGTGGCGCACGCAAACGGATAGGAAAACTCATTGGCGAACGCAGGGATCCCAGTAAGTCGCTCCCGCGTGCGCAAGCACGCATTTTGAAAGCGCGAACAAGGAAAAAATTCCGCGACACCGCTGAACGTGGAATTTTTGGCAATTCCGCATTCTCCATGAAATTCCGCAAGTGGAGCGGAATTTACTGCCCAGGCCTAGAAAGCACCTGAAGATGGTGGTGCTCAAAGTAAGATAACAAGCAACAGATCCTTGTGTGCTGGTCACTGCAAGACAATGTTTTATTTAGTAGAATGGGAAATCAATAGAGTACGTGACTGGGTTGCCAGACTAACTTCATTCAGTATCACTGCAGTGAGGAATATGGACTTGGCATAATGGAATTAAGTAGTTTCAGGTGTGTTAGCTCTAATCTGCCACCCTTTTGAACTTCAGCAATGCTCGCAACTATTTTTAAAACATATGCTACCTTTACAAATCCCTAACAAGCAGAGCATTTGAGACATCTTTTACCAAATATTTCCAGAGCTGTCAATTTTTTGAGGTCCATGCGCGAGTAGCTCATCCAGTCCCACTCTGGGACTTGTAGTCTCGATATTTCAATAAAAAAATAGGACTAAAGGTCCCAGAATGAAAAACAAAAAAAAACTTGGATGTACATCAATGTCTCATGCATGGGCTTGGGACACCTGGGAACCCCATATTTTAAGGACATGTGGGGCAGTGACACATTCCTTAAGAAGAACTTGAGTAGTATTTTTGTATGTCTAAGTCACACATGGCATACTATTATAGTTGTTCTTTTTCTCATTAACATGTTTTCCCCTCATAGACTTTAGGTATGTTCCAACACCCTGCCTTCCTCCACCCTCTCTGGATTTGCCCACCCTGACACTTTAGAATGTTGACATGTGGATGATGTCCTCCGTCTGAGGAGACCTTGGAAGATGGAATAAAGCCTTGCTTTCCACCCTGCTTGTGTCGATTACTTCAGAATTATACCATAATTTATTTCAGCAATCACTGCAGCAAGCACCTTGTACCCTCCTCCCGCCCCTGCCCTATTGTTCTGGGAAGGGCGGATAGATGTTTGTCACTGAACAGGTGTTCAGATAAAGAATTCCAATGTTTTGTTAAGTACCTCAAACTATGTTTCCCACTGAGAGCCTTACTACAGATAAGGAGATACTCATGAAAAACTGAATGATCTGTTTCTAGCAGTATTTAACTGGAGTATATTATGTTAGATCTGAGATTGATTTACAGGTGTTTTTCAATGCATCATGTTTAGTATTTGCGATACTTATATTTACATCACGTTCTGGTATCCCCTAGTTTTTAATTCTAAGCTATTTACCGATTTGGTAAAAAAGTAAATCAATCCAATATCATCTTTTTATGAACGGCTACTGGCCGTTTTATCTCTATGGCAAGACCTCATGTTAACATGACACCCAACACATACATTAAGACAGGGCTGGGGCCAGCCATTGAACCCAATTCGCGCATTGCCTTGATGGGCTTTCAATCAGCTTTTGGACTAGTGTGGTAAATAAATAAATAATACCTCTATTTTTGACTGGATATAACAATAACAGATAGCTCAATAAATAAGAGTCAAGATTCGAGGTAGTAGGAGTTTGCAGGTTTAATACAGCATAAGGACAGGAACAGGACAACCTGCACGGGCAAGATCTGGGATGGCTAGCAACTTTTAATAACAGTACACAAGTATATATACTAAAACAATTGCATTACAGTGCATACAGTGGGCGTAGCAGTTCGCGAAAGATAAGGGTGAAAGTAGGTGTAACAGGAGGCGTGTACATAGACATGTGATGTAAACGTAACAGAATATGTCATGAACGGGGCGGAAACATGGAGGGGGCTACCTGAGGAGCCGGGACCTCTAACCTAGTGGTGCGCGCAAACTGGCAATGACGTGTGACTAGGGAGAAGCTGGGGGCTATGACTTCTGCGCTAGGAGCAGAGACTGAAGTCTGGAGAGTCAGAGCGACATGTACCTAAACACTATCTAGTATCTGATGTTTGGAGAACATATTGATAGAATCCAAAAGTTATCAGGGTAAAGGCTAACAGATTCTAAGACTGGTGCATGCATTATTCTACATGTAGTGCGTATTGAGGAATATTAAATGACCATTAATACAGTATTTCTCTTACATGGAGACGTAAAGGCTAGACTGTGACGGAAACTATTGATGCGATTCAGTAGCTTAGGAATGCAGAGAAGGAGGGCTGGACTGATAACTAGAATCATAACATACTCTTGGCAGACTGGCAGGCAGAGCCAGGACGAGCCGGGCACTGTGAGGCAGGAAGTAAGTGAAGGGTCAGGGATACAGGTGGGGGCTGTATCGCTCCTCAGCGAGGGTTCAGGAGACAGGAGCTGAATCTGAGTCCGGGCCCTTTTGAGCCCTAGAAACGGGGATTTTACAATGAAATAACGTGCACACTGAGAAACGTGGCAACGTAGCTTTACATAGGCCTGATATTCGTTGTATTCACGAAAACTGGGAACTGGCATACTAGAGTTGGACACAACTAGAATTGCGTCTTTAATCGATCATGGGGAATACATATGCATATTAATCATGCACATATAACATGAGATGGGGAACACGTAGGGACACAGAACATGGCAAAATTTACTTTTCCACATTCCCTCCTTGTCACTACGTTTCCATCAGGAAACATCAATATTCATGATACCATCTATCATTTCATACAGTATCATTTGCTCGTCTCGAATTGTCTTGGAACGGGATTTAGGACGGGACTTGGGACTAGGAATACAAGAGGTAGCACAAATGCCGCAAATCGCAGGGCCACATTGTATACAGAGGCAGCAACTGAATATGATCGCTACTGCAATACCTAGGAATGACAACACTTTCCATCCCCAGGCAGAAATTATACTCCAAAACCAACCAGACCATGTCCAGGTGCCTGGATTCTGGTGTAACTGATGGGCAATTTTATGAAGTCTGGTTATAGCTGAATAAACAGACGGCGCGTTATTAGGAATAAAAATGCAGCAACTAGATCCGATGACTCTACATGCTCCTCCTCTATCGGCCAGTATGACGTCAAGAACGAGACGATTTTGGAGCACGACAAATCTCATAGCAGATTGCTCTTCGGTTAAGTTACCTAGAGCAGAGGCAGTCTCATTAACTACTGCTTCAAGGGTTCTGGTTAATCTACGTATTAACTTACTATTCTGGATAGGGCCTATAAAGAAGAAGAATCCTTTATTGAAATCTGTATATTGTTCTAGAGCAGTTTCAGTTTGATCGACAATCGGGGACTCGACCTCCCTTCTATGTCTAATGTGTACTAGATGTGTGTTTCTGTGATAATCGGACGGGGCTAGGAAAACTGGTGGCAGTAGGAAGGCAATGTAACAGGTTCCATCCCAATCGAGGGGCAGACGAACATATGCGGTCTGACCACAAACAAAATAAGAATGACGTGAAGCTTTGAAAATAGATTTCCCACTGTCACTATACTTGATAATAGTAGTACAATCACTGTGCCCTACATGTACGGAACCATTATTTCTAACACATAATTCGCCTTTGACTGGTAGTACTGAAATAGCAGGTAAGTCTGGAGTAGGATCAGACTGAACATTCAGGACCATGAAATTCGAAGAATAATTACCCAAATTATAAACTTCATTTTCTAGATCTAACCCTGTTCTGTGGGGAAGACCTTGCTTGTCTGGAAAACATGTACTGTTCAGAAAGGACATATCTGTTGAAGATGACGTTAACGTGGACCATGCTCCACATGAACCATTATGTGAAAATGGATAAGGAAACAGTGGCAGAACTCCCTTCGGTGTCTGGAAAGGGGGGAGTCGACCACACACCCAACAATTAGTGGCATTGCTGGTCTGGTGTGAATAATGTAACATACGGATAAATGAATTGTTGCGCATAGCAAGACGATAAGATAGTTCATGAGGAGGCAGATCACTAAACGTGTGCTCTACTGTAGCATTAGAAAACTTATTTACATGAGAAATTGGAAAACATAAATGAAATGCATAACTCGTGCAGGTAACCATCAGGCTTAAAAATAATATGAAACTTAGAAAAACGATACATCGGATTGAGTTTTGACTAACTCTCTCGCTATGGGGGTCTATTTCATACATGTCAGAAACCTGTCTAACCGTTTCACCTAGGGGAGGACTTAGACAATTAAACTGGCTGACTTATTTTACTAGACCGTAACTTCTTTTTATACTCCTGCTGCGGAGTTTCCTCTAACAGGGGAGGCTTGGTATCAATGTCATTTGCGGGACAGTCCTTGAGAATAGTATTTTGGCAGTCTTTAGGTAAAATGCAATCCTTGGCAAAAGTTTTAGGTTTTAGTCCATGAAATTTCTTGACGTGAGACAGATGGACCCACCCCTTACGGCCCTCCAACTTCACGGCCGTACGGGTGGTCAGAAGGACTTGCTTCGGTTCCTTCCAGCGAGGCTCCAGCGGATTTGAACGATCAAAATTGCGGACGAGGACCAAGCTTCCTGGAACGATTTCATGCGGTTTCACCTCGGTATTATCTGGAAATGCGGCGGCAACCTGTGAACGACAAGAGTGGAGGGCAGACATCAAGGAAGCTAGGTAATCTGTCAGCATATTACTGGAAACATCTGTAATACTTCGGGGTCTGGGTGTACCCCACATATTTGGGGGGCGGCCGAATACGACCTCATACGGGGACAGACCTGATCTGGAATGTGCGACCATGCGCATATAAAATATGGCGACTGGCAGAGCTACTAGCCAGTCCACACCTTTCTCTTGACAGATTTTAGCAATACGTATTTTCAAGGTTTGATTATGTCTCTCTACGAGACCGGCTGCTTCAGGATGGCGTACACAATGAAACTTCCACTGGTACCCTAACAAAAGGGAAACGTGCTTCATAAGTTCGGATGAGAATGGCTGGCCGTTATCAGAATACACGACCCTAGGGAGTCCATAGCGGGGGAAGAATTCACGAACCAACTGCTTGGCAGTGGTCGCGGCTGTGTAATCTGGGACTGGATATGCTTCTGTCCACCTGGACAAGGCACATACAACTACAAGGACATACTTGAAACCTCGACATCGCTCCATCTGAATATAATCCATCTAGAGGACTTCAAAAGGGTGGTCAGGGGGCTGGAATCCACCTTGTTCCACCGGAACACTTTTACCTGGATTAAACTGACAACATATCATACAGGTACGGACTTTCTGCTTGGCTGCAGCTCGTAAATGCTTGTTGAACCAAATGTTCTGGATACTGTCTAACATGGCTTTTTCCCCTAAATGTGCTGGACTATGTGCGGTATTGATAATGACTTGAACCATTGAGTCGGGGAGAAACCATGTGGCTTTTCCCTTCGTCAACCATCCTTGATCTGTCTGGACCCCTCCTTGTTCGGACCATTTCTTGATTTCATCGGGAGTAGCATGTAACTGGATATCTATGACATCTTGAGTGGGGTCCTTAACTGTCATACAAGTAGTCTGTTCTAGAGTGGATGTCGATGTCTTGTTAACTGGTATGTCTGGTGTCTGTGCTGTAAGCTTGGCTGTTCGATCCGCTAGATCATTACCTTGGGAAATAATGTCAGTGACTTTCGTATGTGCTTTGCACTTCATGATAGCGATAGATGTCGGTAAATGTATTGCATCTAACAGAGCTTGAATAAGGAGACCATGCTGAATCTTGGTTCCATGAGAAGTCATAAAACCTCTCTCCTGCCAGAGCACTCCAAAGTCGTGTACGACTCCGAATGCGTAACGTGAATCTGTGTAAATATTAACTTTCAGGTTCTTGGCATGTATGCAGGCTTGAGTCAGAGCAACTAGCTCTGCTGCTTGGGCAGACAGGGTGTCAATACGGTGTGTTTCAATAACTTTAGTGTCAGTGGTCACTGCATACGCGGCTACTAGTTCTCCTGTACTTGTTCTCATACATGAACCATCCACATAAAGTGTCAGGTCAGGATCTGCTAATGGAATATCTGTCAGGTCTTGTCTTGGCTTGGTCATGGTGTTAACTACTTCCACACAGTCATGTGTGGCAGGACTGGAAGTAACTGACGGTAACAGTGTAGCAGGATTCAGAACATTGCAGCGTCTGATTTCTATGTGAGGCTGGAACAGTGTCAATTCATAACCTGTTAAACGTGCAATTGTCAAGTGCTGAGTCTGTGTTCGATTTAAAAGAACTTCCACGGAGTGTGGAACTTGTACTGTCAAGGAATGTCCTAATACTATGGAGTCACTTTGTCTGATAGCTAGTGCTGTGGCTGCAACTGACTTGAGGCACGCAGGCAGAGCCTGGGCTACAGGATCTAATGTGCTCGAAAAATAAGCACAGGGCTTGTATTGTCCTGCTTGATCTTGTGTAAGAACAGATAATGCTGTACCATCACGTTCTGTGACAAAAAGTGTAAAAGACTTACTGTAGTTCGGTGTAGCTAGAACAGGTGCTTGGCATAAAGCTTTCTTTAGCTCATTAAAACTAAGTGTATGTTCAGATGTCCAAGGGAGGACAGTCGATACGGCTGCCTCCTGTGTCGTTAACTGTATCAGTGGCTTGGCTAGAAATGCATACTGAGGAATCCATTGTCTGCAATAAGAAGTGAGGCCAATAAAAGCACGTACCTCCTTCTGGGTCTTGGGCTGAGGAAGACTCGCTATTAACTGGGTACGATCGGGTGTCAACTGCCTACCCCACTTGGACAGTAAGTGGCCTAAGTAGATCACTTGCTGGACACAGAATTGAAGCTTCGAAGGGGACACCTTGTGCCCCATCTCGGCTAGGAAATACAGGACTGTAAGTGACGCTCGCTCGCAAGCACGTTCAGAACGGGCTGTGATCAGTAGATCGTCGACATATTGGAGCAGGGCAGTGTCAGTTGGCATGTGAATATTGTCTAGTTGTCTCTTAAGTGCTTGACTGTAAATACTAGGACTTTCTGTGAAACCTTGAGGAGCTCGTGTAAATTTATAGCTCCTTCCATTTAAACAAAAACCGAAAAGGTACTGGCTGTCTGGATGAATAGGGACACTGAAAAATGCGTTCTTGAGGTCTATAACTGTGAAAAACGTAGCTTCAGAATCAATGGCTGTCAATAAAGAAGAAATATCTGGGACTACTGGGTACTGGGGAATGATACATTTATTGAGTTCTCGAAGGTCAATCACTAATCGATATACTGGGGGTGCATTTGGATCAGTACGTTTCATGACTGGAATGATAGGAGAATTACATACATTGGAGTCAGTTTCTACAACTACTCCTTGAGCCATGAGCTCGTCAATAATTTTGGATAAGGCTGCTACAGCCTCAAGTGGCAATCTGTACTGTCTGATTCGTGGTAACACTACACCTGGTTTGAGAGTCACACGATGGGGTGTGATTTGCATAAAACCAACATCAGTTGGACCTTGCGCCCATAGATGTTGGGGGACATTCAATAATCTTGGATCAAAATCTCGTAAAACATAGTGACCCTTGAAGTCACGTAAAAACAAACGTATTCCCTCTGGGGAACAGCAAATAACTGCACCTAATTCTTTCAGGGTCTTAATACCTAACAAATTTTCTGGACATGACTTAGTAAGTAACAGATCAGTAGTTCGGGACAATGGACCTACTTCTAGAGTAACTGGTTTTGATATCTCGTTTACAATAGGCTTTCCTGAAAATCCAAGGGAAACATTTCTTGAGCCTGAGAGCGGAGCCCCTGGAACCTCGTCGTGACTAATAGTCGTCCTACTTGCCCCTGTATCAATCAGAAACTTTCTGTCTTTCCCTAATACTTGACTGTGAACATAGGGACCTTCTTGATCTACAGGTATCTCGATGAGAGGCAAGCCTACCTCCCTCTCTAGGCTGTTTCATGAATACTGCTGGTACTCTGGATACTCGGACTGTGCATACTGGTACATCTGCTGTGTAACATGCTGTGCTGCAGCGATAGGCTGGGGTGCTGGAACTGTCTGTTGTGCATTCTGTGGTGTCTGAGAAGTCTGTGGTACTTGTTCCTGTCTAGGCGGACGTGGTCTTTCTTTAGTTTTACCGGTAGCTATATTGTGTTTCAGAACTGCACACTCGTTTATAAAATGACCTGGCTGTTTACAATAATTGCAGGTCCCTTTAACGGGAGCTGCAGGATGACTGGCTTGATTCGGACCCCTCTTCTGACTATCTTGGGGAACAGATTGTGCAACTAGTACTTTCATTTTCGTGTCTTTCATACGTCTTCTCTCGTGTTCTTGCTCTTCTCTGATTCTATTCTGATGATACTGGAGCATCTGTAACATTTGGGACGGAGTATTAGCTTGCCAGGTACTTTCGACTTTCAAAACTCGATTCTTAACTTGTGGACTCGAATTCTCGACTAGTTTAGTAACAAAAAGATGAGGGTATGACTCACTACTCGTCTTGAGACCACTGCTAATGCTAAAGCATTTCTCGAATCTAGAATAAAAATCACCAGTGTCTTCGTCTTGTTTCTGTTTACAGGCTGAGATTGCATCCCAGTCTTCCTTTTTAGTGGCTAATAATCGTGGCAAAACTTGTATTAACAGTTCGGGTAATTCTTTACATTTACCTCGTAGACCGGTACCTGGTACACGTGTATTTTCTTCAGCTTCTAGAGCTGTCCAATCGATCTTTTTCTCTCCCACCTCCCAATCCTTTTCCTTGAGTTTTTCGTATATGCCCGCAGGCAACAGGACTTTTAGCATTTTAATTATATCTGGATACGTATATTCTCCCATACGGAGCATGTCCTTTAATTCTCGGTGGAACCCTGCTGGATCTTTGTCGTGACAGGGAATTAACTTCTTCATTTCTAAGAGTTCCATCTTGGTAACTGGGGTGTAAACAAATACTCGTTGCATTTCACCACCCGCTGTCCTAACTGGGTGTACTTCTCGTAACGGATTCTGTCTGTCTATGTAAAACGGTTTACTTTCTGGGGGTGAGACATGAACAAAATGCGGGTTCAGAAACGTTCTATATTTATGGCGTTGTTCTAGAATGACACTAATTAAATCGGTACCTAAACCTTTCCATCTATACTGGAGTAACTCGTTCAGGACATCATGTAACGGACCTGGATCGGAATGTTGACCCTCATACAGAGTAATGAGGTGCTGGATCATATACATACCCACCAGTCGCTGCTCGGCTGGGGGCAGTTTCAGAAACATTTGTGCCACTATTTCGTCTGGAAAAGTGGTAGAATCAGTAATCCATCGGACTGCTGATCGGGCTAGTTCTTGTTCATGCATAGTACTTAACTCACTATAACCGATTCGTGATTTCAGAATTTGATCGGTAGCTTGAAATACTTGTTCTAGAGAGCCTTGTTCTGGTGCTGGATGATGAAAGACTTTCTTGTGTTCTAGGCGTAAATGTCGGTCTGGAAATCTAGATTTACCTACATACGCTATTCTGGCGGTATTCTCGTCGTCTACCTCTTCAGTAGAAGAGTCATTTTCTTTCTCGCTTACTTGTGCTTCTCTGCGTTGTTCGTGTAACCTTATTATTTCTTTACGTATTTTCTTGTACATACTCTCTATACTATTGAGGGTCTTGTGCTTACCCTCGGCTATATTATCACTCCACTTTGTCAGAATTTTCATTTCGGTCGGATCTTTAGTCGGGGAATCTTGTTCCCGTATTAAACAATTGATCAGAAACTTTAATAGCATAAACTGGATCTCAGATTTTCTGTGAGCCATGACTTCACCAATACTTTCTGGATCTTGTCCTGTACGAATGAAACGATACATTCTGTCTAGATCTTCTTTCATATTCGGTAGGGTGACCAAATACTCGGACACCTGCCTTATACGTACGGAATATATAACCATACTATCCTCGCCTGGGACTGGGTCATAACAACATTCAGTAAGAACTCGCCTGATTTCTGCAATGGACTGATATTTGGGCGTACGCTGTAACGCACGTTCATGTAACTCGACTGCTCCTAGACGTCTACTTGGCGGCGGGGTACCAGGAGGACCTCCTCCTGCGGCCCCTATACTGGAATCATCGACTGATACTCTTCGTGCTGGCAGAGTGACTGATGTGGCGGGGATTTGTACCGGGGGTACCGTAACAGGTACTGCAACAGGTGCCCCGGTGACTGGAGGAGCAGGAATTACATTATTCACGGGAGCTGGCTGAGCAGGATTTGCATATTCTGGGACTGTGTCGTCCAAATAGGACGAGAGAAAAATATCAGCTGCGGTCGGTTTGTGACGTAGCTTGGTTGGAACTAACGGTGGCGGAAAATTACTGGATGCTTCCGGGGTTGCTTTTGGCAAGCCCTCGGCAAGAAGAGGATACATACCCTTAATAAGGGCATTTCTCTGTCTGTCTGACTGTTCGGTTTTAACTCGTTCACCTATCTCGATTAGTTCCCTTTCCTGGGCTCTTTCTGCGGATTCCCTACTTAATTCTGACTTCCTGATTTCTTTTTCTGTTCTTTTATGAGATTCTTTGCGCCATAACTCGATGGCATCTTTCTGTGACTGTCTGGCTTTCTTTTTCGATAATACTTCTTCTACTCGCATGATGCACTCGGCATCCCACGTACCTGATACGGGCCATCTATACTTCTCCTCTAATTCCTTGGTGTACTCCACCCATAAATCTAGATATAATATGGCGCTTATGCCATGCTTTTGATACATAAAGTGACCTGGACTGTCCCTAGGCGGGACAGGAACTGCTTCTTCTAACAGACCTTTTCTAGTTCTTAACTGACGTAATTTAGAAAACAAAGGCATGACTGGGCTGGAGCCTAGACACAATACAATACACAATGAACACAATAATGACTTGAAAAACACCACTTTCATACCACGACATTGAAATACATGAATGACATTTAAAATAATAGTTCGGACAAAATTCCACCTGGAATACTGGAAACAGAATACATGAATTTCTCGAGAACAGAACGGACTAGAACAGAAACTAGATGCACTGCTAAAACAGTACGAAACTTACCGGTCTCATAAAGAGACACGTCAGGACCCGCATCCACCTAAGTGGACACTTCGTGTTGGATCTGTGTACCCCAAACCCACGGACCAGAGACAATGCAATTGACCCTGTCTAGATACTGCCCCAGCAACGGTACTCACCGGGCAGCAAGAACGGAAGGCCTCGGACTGGACTGGACTGCTACGACGCCGGACGGACGAACTTCGGACTTCAGTTACGGGTGGGCCTCCGGATACCTCGGACCTTGGACTCTCGGCTTGGGCTCTGGTCGGGACTCGCCGCGTTCCTCCACCGCCTCGTCTGGATGCTGGACCGCAACCTCCGTCTCCTCCGTGGGCCTGAGGGATACTTGAAGCAGAAATATCTGCCACTGCGCAGGATGGTTCCGTCACGACTGCAGAGGATCAGGGGGCTTGCGTGGCTTCTCCGGCGCGTGGGGAAAGGGCAAGTCCCTGTTCGGGCGCCATTATGTGGTAAATAAATAAATAATACCTCTATTTTTGACTGGATATAACAATAACAGATAGCTCAATAAATAAGAGTCAAGATTCGAGGTAGTAGGAGTTTGCAGGTTTAATACAGCATAAGGACAGGAACAGGACAACCTGCACGGGCAAGATCTGGGATGGCTAGCAACTTTTAATAACAGTACACAAGTATATATACTAAAACAATTGCATTACAGTGCATACAGTGGGCGTAGCAGTTCGCGAAAGATAAGGGTGAAAGTAGGTGTAACAGGAGGCGTGTACATAGACATGTGATGTAAACGTAACAGAATATGTCATGAACGGGGCGGAAACATGGAGGGGGCTACCTGAGGAGCCGGGACCTCTAACCTAGTGGTGCGCGCAAACTGGCAATGACGTGTGACTAGGGAGAAGCTGGGGGCTATGACTTCTGCGCTAGGAGCAGAGACTGAAGTCTGGAGAGTCAGAGCGACATGTACCTAAACACTATCTAGTATCTGATGTTTGGAGAACATATTGATAGAATCCAAAAGTTATCAGGGTAAAGGCTAACAGATTCTAAGACTGGTGCATGCATTATTCTACATGTAGTGCGTATTGAGGAATATTAAATGACCATTAATACAGTATTTCTCTTACATGGAGACGTAAAGGCTAGACTGTGACGGAAACTATTGATGCGATTCAGTAGCTTAGGAATGCAGAGAAGGAGGGCTGGACTGATAACTAGAATCATAACATACTCTTGGCAGACTGGCAGGCAGAGCCAGGACGAGCCGGGCACTGTGAGGCAGGAAGTAAGTGAAGGGTCAGGGATACAGGTGGGGGCTGTATCGCTCCTCAGCGAGGGTTCAGGAGACAGGAGCTGAATCTGAGTCCGGGCCCTTTTGAGGCCTAGAAACGGGGATTTTACAATGAAATAACGTGCACACTGAGAAACGTGGCAACGTAGCTTTACATAGGCCTGATATTCGTTGTATTCACGAAAACTGGGAACTGGCATACTAGAGTTGGACACAACTAGAATTGCGTCTTTAATCGATCATGGGGAATACATATGCATATTAATCATGCACATATAACATGAGATGGGGAACACGTAGGGACACAGAACATGGCAAAATTTACTTTTCCACACTAGCTAAAGACGTTTCAAGGATGGATTTATATTCTACTGCACTTAAAGCTTGAAATCATGATGGGTAAAAGTATTCTGTTATTAATTTGATTACATTTTTTTTAATTCTCACAGTACTCAAAAAGTTCCTGCTTGCTGGCCAAGCCGCCCTGTGACTGTACTGAGAGCTGTGGGGCTATTCAGCAGATCTGACTGCCTCTCACCAGCTCTGCCAAAGGGTGCTTTCTTTAGTGACCGACTGGTCGCTGTTCTATTGTTTCTTGTAACATCCACTCCCCGAGCGGGCTTACATTAGCACCCAACAACCATCCATCACAGGTGTCACAAGACATGTGACCCTGTCAATTAAAGAGGCCAGGTACACGTGCCCTGGGCCAGTTGCAGAGACCATCCATATGTGTCGTGTGTCTTCATTATCGGTATATGGGGGCCTAGGGCCACCACTCTTTACACGTCCCTTTGAACCATGCAGACAGGATTCTCCTTCCTGACCATCCTGGGTTGGGGCTCTAAAGTGGGGTAAAATCTGAGCAGCCAACACCTTCAGTAGCTCCTTTTTTGCTGCTACAGGGACACTCCTGACAGCGAGCATATTCGGCCTCGACACACCACCCCCCGCACTCCCCTCCACCACCCCCTGCATGGTACCTGCTCACTGAATACTAAAGAAATGGAACAGCCTCTGTCCCTCTCATCTAGTATTCAATGTCCCAGCAGCCTGAGATGCCTTTGACCTTCATCTGAACAGCAGTTTGCCCAAGCATGGCCTCTTGTTCATCAGACCCTTCCATTAAGGAACAGCCGCCACAAACTCTCTTACCCTGCAGCTCGCACAGACCATTTACAGTCTGTATTTGTGATGGGAAGGAGATTCCTCACATGCTCAGACTAATCTTCTGATAGTTTAGATTGATCATTTGCCCATAAAATCGCATTTGTTCTGCCCAAGTTCTGAATAGTCCTTGTTCCATGTGGGAGTAACTCTTACACTCCAGGATATGCTATGAATTCTGGGACTTGTAGGTCTGGTTTTATGATGGGCCTGAATGAGTTACACACAAATGGAACTGGGTAACTTGAGAGTGCTGGATTAAACCCAGTTCAGTTGACTGGGGGTGAGTGTTTGATTTGCTCTAACATTCCGTCCATCATCCCCTTTGGGATCGCTTTGTTCGCCCTAAGTTGGCAGGGTATGCCCAGACGTGGGTTCCTTGCTCACTTTGCCACTGGATTCAAGATAGCCTGGCTGATGAGGGTTATGAACCCGAAACCGGTCCCAGGATGCTTGTTTCCGGTCCAGGAAAGACATGGCTTGGCAGTTCGGGCTGGACTGTTCCCATGAGGCACAGGGTCAGACTGATTTGCATATGGCCATGTCTGAACTGGGGTGGTGAAGTGAGCTAAAGAATGGTAATGGATTAAACCCAGATCAGTTGACTGAGGGTGTTTGATTTGCTCAAACGCTCCGTCCATCAACCCCTTTGGTATCTCTCTGTATTCATGGCACGTTTGATGCCAATGGCACTTCCTTTGCTAATGCCCCCTATGGTATACCCTCCATCGTAACTACTCACAACACTCTTAAATGGCTCACTGGACTAATCACCCAATCACAAGCTTGTACACTAAACACTAAACAAGAATAAACTGCCTGATACAGTAATTAGGTGGAATATCTTGTCATAGTTTTGAAGATGCCCAAAGTCGCAATAGAGCCATGTGAATCATACGATACATATCATAATACTACAATTATATGGCTATAAACCTCATTTAATTTCAGAATCTTCAATATTTATTGTAAATCATTCCAAATGACTGCAAATATCCTTAATGCCTGATTAGATACAAACAAAATTGCTACATACACAATGAAAAGACACTTTCGCTCTGATGACCTCCAATCGCTGTCCCCAACCATCACAATAATACTCGTAGTCAAACTACATAGATATCATTCACACTACACACATCCTTCCTCAAACACATACCCCAAACATCAATAATACCAAACAACTGTAATGGTTTAAAGCATAACAAGGGCCAGAGTAGAGATCCCTCCACTCTAAGGTTTAAGGCTGCTATTCAGAAATATGTTGAATAAAATTAATATGTTTGATATTCCTTTCATCGATGAATACATTCATATGCGATTATATTAGTCAAATATTCAGGTCAATACATTCATATATGGTTATATTGGTCAAATATATATACATATATGACTATGAGTATGATTGTAATGGTGGGGGATAGCGTTTAGAGGTCTTCAGAGTGACAGTGACCTTCAAGGCAACCAAGTGCCAGTTGGGACAGTCCAAGGTAATCTGGCTTGGACTTCAGGTGGGAAACTCTAAAATATGCCCATTGGACGCCAACATTCAGTCTGTGTTGGAGGTGTCCACCATCCAAACACAAGTGAGAGCGTTTTTGGGCCTCACGGGTTACTATGGAAACATTTTTGGGACTATAGCTCTACTGACAAATATGACATCCATGAAGCAGGCAAAGAAAGTGATCTAGATTGGGTTGTGTCTGAAAACGTTTGAGGAGCTGTCCAGAGCAATATCCAATGCACCTGTACTAATGGCTGCAACCAACCCTTCATAGTACAGACAAATGCCTTTTATAAGGGAGATGGAGCAGTACTGGCTAAACTCAGTAATAAAGGTAGAGAACAAATGGTAGCCTTAATTAGTTGTAGGTTATTTCCCCTTGAACAGAATTGGGGATCCATTGTGAAGGATTGCGTTGCCATAGTTTGGGCTTTAGAAAGTTCTGGCTGTATTTGTTTAGTATTAGGTTTGTGGTACAGTCAAATCACCACCCCACAAGTGGTCGATGACAATGGAGGGTGAGAATCCCAGGTTTATCTTATTGCAAGGTCTAGATTTCACAGTGGAGCACAATCAAATGTCCCCTAAATGGCATATAGTTGTGCTACCCTGGCCTCAGTACCTGACTGTATGGAAATGGTATACTGTTTTTTCTTTTGGAACAGGTTCCATGTTATTCTACCTTCCTGCAGAGGCCTATCCCTGTCCCTTGATGTGAGTAAGGTCGCAGACCTGTCGTTGAGCTGAAGGGTCACACCAAGCATGCCTTCATTGAAAGACATTCTCATGGGTTTAGCACATAGACTAGTGGTGGTAGCATACCTTAATTTGTAAATCCATATTGGTGACCAGACTTTTTTTCTCTGTGTCACTAGAGTGGAGGCCTACTGGTACACTCCTGTAAAGTTCTACCTCTTTCTGCTAAACTAAGTCCTAGCGCTAACATCCAATGTATGTTGGGCATGTTTGAATATGTAGCTTTCTTGGTACATGCATGGTGTATGTGAGTGAACTAGGCCTGTGGGAAACCATTTGTGGATATCTATGGTCTGGCAAGATGGGGGTGAGGTTGTTGTCCCAGACAGTGGAGGTGTATTTTTGAATACTTGTATAACTTGAGGTTATTATCATTGTATTTGATCCTGCTGCGCTGCTTTGCAGGGTGGGCGGGGCTGCTCAGCTCTCAAAGCACGCGAGGAGTAGTTTGCCCACTCCTAAGTGCACATCATTTTTTGGCCGCCCTCTTGGGTCGGTCAAACAGTCATGTGCACTTTGCTTGGTCTCCATGCAGGCTGTATTACAGCCTGCATAGAGAACATGCCTTGGCCCCCATTCCTTGGCTGAGAGCCGAACCACGGCGTTCAGACCAATCCCAACGCTACTTTGCAGCGTAGTGAAGTGATTGGCTTACGGGAGGGAGCCTGGCTGCTTCCTGCTCCGGCCCTTGAGAGGTGAGACTGAGACGAAGTCGGAGAGCGCGGGAGAGTGGCGAGAAGGTACATTTTTTCTTTTTCCCCTCTACCGGTTGGGTACTCTCAACCAGTGAGGAGACCCTAGATTGAGTTGCCGGTGAATGTGTCTCTTCCCAGAAGTGGAAAGGAGCAGGCACAGTGAGCCAATGCCAGGCTGGTCCTTTGAAAGGACTGTTCTACCGTGGACGGTAAGAACTGAGTAAATGAACTGTATTTGAACTAAAACTACTGAACTGTGAGAGACTGAGGGGAGGGGTCCGCTACTGCTCGAAAAGCCAGGTCTTGAGTAGCTTCCTGAAGGTGAGATGGTTTTGGGTTAGTCGAAGGTGGATGGGGAGGGAGTTCCATGTCTTGGCTGCCAGGTATAAGCTACTACTGCGCCTTCGTCTTTTCAAAAATTGTAGCGTTGGATATTATTCTATTATGTTTTTCGGCGGCTTGTATACTAATCAATATTATTTATACCATCGGACATCATACATTTAGCATTATGCATATTTAGTAAGGATTACGGCTACCAATCGCTCTTTACCCGGTTCCATTGCTCTCAATGCAACAATTTGCCCAGTTACGAGTTTTACATCTGATTTGGCCATAACATTATATCTAAGCCATACACACCCATACGTTACAAGATGGCTGCCACTTGCGCCCGTATTATCATGTGACCCGCTAGGACTTCCCCTAGCTCGCGGATCACAGGTGTTTCCTTTTACTCGCTGCCGGGCGTAGTTTAAAAGAAATCAGTAACTCCAGACTCCATTCGCTGCCGGAGGACGCACCGTGGTCACTACTGGGAAAATACTGGATGTTGCCGATCGGATTTATCAGATACCGGTAAGACACTCATTGGGACCTTGAGCTCCAATGTGGGGTGGGGACTTCTTGGCCACTTACTTGTACTTATTGGCTCAGGTTTCATGGGTGGTCTTTCGTGTAACTTATGTTGTATTGCTGTAGCGCTGGGTAAAAGGATGGGCATACACCTATGCATCTTTGGCTTTGCAACTTTGGGGGATAGATGCAGGGTACTGCTTAAGACATAGATTGTCCATTAGTTTTTTGGGATAAGGGCATATTCAACCAGCTCCACAGATTTTCTCTGTGGTGGTGTAGTATGTAACGATCAGAGGCATAGGTGTGGCAGGACTTTCTATTACGTATTTTGTATTACAACCTTGGAGGATAGATGTGGCGTACTGTTTAGGACAGTTATTGTCATCTAGTACTTGAGATACGGGCGCATTTAACCTGCACCACTTGTTTACCCTTTGGGAGCGCGACATGTTTTGTTGGATGTATGACGTTACAACGCAGGCTATTACAACGCCTGCCTTTACAACGTGGTTTTTACATCGCATACCATTACAACTCATAGCGCTTTTGGGTGCTGGATAGTGAATAGTTTAATTTACTATTCCAACTCCAGTCCCTGTGGACACTAGGGAAGGTGTTGGATAGTAAATTAAACGTATTCCCTATCCTAGAGCGACCCCCAGCGCAATGCGTTGTAATGGTTTGCGTTGTAATGACCGAGTTGTAATGGTAGTGCGTTGTAAAAGTTTTGTTGTAAGTGATGTTTACCTGTTTTGTTCAGAGGCTCAAGGGTGTAGGAACTTTTAGCTTTACCCTGTTAATGGCGATGCTTAGCTGTTTCTCTTTATGATTATTAGGCTTCCACTTTTGAGAAATCTTGGGCACATAGCTTATATTTCTTATGCTTTTTTGTATCTGATAGATTGGGGCATGAAACCTATATTACTTAATCTTTGACTATGCGGTGTTGGACTATACGTCTATTATGGATAACAGATAGGTAAGCATATATGTTTACCCCTAATCTTAAGGGGCTTCTCTCCCACATTATCAGACCTGGTCTAGCCTTTGGTTACACATCTTAGGCTTCTTGTGTTATGAACAGTGGAGATTAGATTGCATGTGGGGTCCTATTACTGGTATAGAGTGGTCCTGAAGCAATGTGCCTAACCATTTTGACTTATTTATATCGGACAAGATGGAGAGTTCAGACTCCACCAGGGGGACATTATTAATGATTCCACTCTTATCCTTACAGACCTAATACCACACGCAGTTTTACTTAAATCTCCGGATCAACAGATACCACACAATATTCTTGAAAGACAGCGGATACATCGACTAGATATTTTTGGAACTCTTGTCCTCTGTAAGTGGTATTATGCCTTTCTTTCATCCCTCACAGCTAATTAACTTATCTTACACTGCGTTGTATATGCAGAGGCATACTGATTACTATTTTTTCTAACCTCTAGATCTGATGAGACAAGCCTTTTTCGTCTTTTGCGGTGCTACTCCTTTAGAGCTTCATCTTCCATCTTCCCTTGAAGTCACTCTATTAGCAGAATGTACATCTCAGGCTGGATTGCCCAGATTTCTCTCCTTTTTTAAAGTTTTAAATTTTAATTTTCTTTTTGAATTGATAAAACATTTTCCATTTTCACTGCTGAGCTAGAATATATATCAATACTTGGTTACTGGTGCCCAGGCTTGCCCTGTTTTTACTTGACCTTTTCACAGGGCAGAGGGCAACTTTGCTAAATATGGGGGGGGGGGGGATTAAGGCGGTGACATCTGTCTCCTATGGTCGCCTGTACTCATGAGTTGCACCATTTTTTTTATTTGCTATAATGCCCCTCAATCCTCTCAGGATCACATCATCTATTTTGTTCACATCTCTCTATATATTTTTGCTTGACTTCTTTCCTCTGGTACTTTCAAATCTCATGCTCTCTCTTTCTCTTTGACTTCTCAATAATAACTTTATGCACTCTTGATGCTTTAGATGACGCTTCCAGTACAATGGGTATGTTGTAACCCAATATAAAGATGTTGGATGTAAAAACATTCTATTTCTCCATATATTATTGTTCATGCTGTCTGTCTGCTTATGTTTGTATATATGTGCAGCAAATTTAATTAGATTTACACAACAGTAATTGAAAAAGAAGAAATCATATTGTTGTGTCTTGTTCTAACTCCTGATGGTTTTATATGTATATACATATATGTATATAAATTGTTCTGTACATATATTTGTATAAATGTGTTTTTATATGTGTCTTATATATGTTTGTTTATATGTTTGTATTTAACATCCCTGAAGAAGTCCCTCTTTGGGACGAAACGCGTCAGCTGTGTGGTGCTTCACCCTTTTTTGAAATAAAGAAATCAAATCGAGCAACTACATTCTCCGTGACTTATTGAAATTGTAAATCAAATGCCAAATGTTGTGGTGCACCTGTGCTGTTGGAATTATCACACTGCTGTGTGATTGTTGTGTCCTTAACTCGAGAACCCCCACAGTTCCTCCAAGAAGCCTGTGACTGCTCGCCATTGCTGCCACTGAAAGTCAAATATTGAAGGGTTGGTCTTGACCGTGGTTGCAGAGCCATTGTAGGATGAACCCCTGACATCAGAGACAAACAACCTTAACCTCGATGATTGGCGCCCAGTAACGCCCCCGCTTACCCTGCGGCTCCACGGTCAGGGTCTGACAGTGACGCCAGGTGTTGCAAGCAGAAAGAAGAGAGGAACATTAAATATATCAAGGCCATATTTATTTATTATGTTTGTACTCCTGACCAGGTTTACCAACATTACTGCAAAAGTTTACAAACATGACTAATGATGGGCTATCTATCGCCGTTGTGACGGAGTAACCCGGCCGCCAAGAGTGTTCAGTACAGCTATTTTTATGATGTGCAATGTGTTTTGGTTTATTATTACACTATATGCCGTGCAGAATTGAGTTCACTGTTTACAGCTGGGTCTCCTTGACAGTATTTTGAACAAAGTGTGTTATTGCTGACTTGATTCAAAATCTGTATTTGATCTTTGCTCTTGCGTTTACATTTTAAGAAGTTTCTTGTCACGTAACGAGGTTAAGTTCATTGGCTTCTATTTTTTTTTATTATCTTCATTCTCTTATCTTACAATACCTTTCATTCCTTACTGTAAACGTTGCTTGGACCATACAAGAACGTTCTGGCTCCATCTGCCCTTCCTTCTTTTACTTTGGGAGGAGAACAGTGCACTTTCAGCAGGGGTTAATGCCTGACGGCCTTTATCAGTCTCAAGTCAGTCCTCTGGCAAAACCAGCATCTGCTTTCACATTTTTCCACTGATACATCTCTCTGGAAGAAGGCAATATTGGAATTTTCCAATAGCCCAAATACTGGAACCTTCCACTGCTTGCTTTCCTGAAACAAATCTCGGAAAACTTATTTATTTCCCTACTAACTTGCAACTCCATTTTTTCTCTTGTTCTCTAGGGTATTAGCGTGCTCTATGAAAACCAAAAATCAATCAATTTCTAGAACTTTACAAACCTGTAAGCCACATTTCACAAAACTATCACTCAAATTAAAAACTACGACGTGCATAGAAAGATATATTTTTTAGGATGGCGCCTATTGCAGCAGCAGCAGAGGCAAACTGTAGAGCGACTGATTTCCACCATAACTTGCTTGTGTATTTGTGTGTCAGAGGTAATGGGGATGAGCAATGGAAGGCAGTTGTTATTTTGTGAAAAGTCACGTGGTGCAATGACGACAGGACACGTGCTAGTAGTTTCAGTTGCTGTTTATTCCAGTTACGCATTAGCGATGCCACTAAAATTTTGCGGCAGGGGAGGTCCAAATTATGCGACAGGACTGAGTAAATTATGCTGCAAGACGGGCAAATTATGTGGCATAATGCAGCACATTTTGTGATAGTATTACTTCATTATTTTGTCATTTTCAAACTTGTTAACATTGTCTCGGCAGTGTCTGCCCCTAATTAGCACCAGTTTAACATCCAAACATAGCAATAAGCAACAAAATGTGACTAACCTTTGTAAAGGGCCTTCCATTGCTCTGCAACATGTTTCACTGCATTCTTAACAACACTTGAACCGTCTGAGCTAGAAACAAAATTTGTTTTTTGTTAAAATCAGCAGATTATGTGGCACATGATGGGTCATGTAGCAAGTGCGTCAAATCTATAAATATACGAACATCGACGCAGGCACACAATTGCATAATTCCAGTGGCCCTGCGTATTGATAGGTTCATGATACGAAGCTGCAGCCCCTCCCGAAGCACTGGTGACATCGGTCTAACCTTATATACCAATTCCCAGCTGTCAGCATCAGAATCCTCTACTATTTGAAACTCTTACTACAATAATATAGAGTTGGAATAATTATTACACCACAGTTACAGGTGGAAACAGGGAACCTTAGACATACCCCGGACACTCCCAATGTTATTTCAGGACAGGAATCTCTATTATGCAATCTCTCTTCTTGCTTTAATTTGACTACACGTGAACACTACAGCTCCCACATTCTTACTTCACTGGGCATTAACTTATTTATTATCAGGAACACATGACATCCCCCCAGTGGCATAAGACAGAATGAGGTCCCTGAGTCTCCCTATCTCACTCAATGGTAGCCCCTCGGAGGGTTCGGGGCCGCTGTGCGTTTCAAGGCCTGCAGTGACCTGCCTGACATCCCTGACCCCTACCTATCAATAGCTGTGGTCCATACATTAATCCCTCTTTTCTTGCTGCTAGAAGTAAGTGGAATACAAAATGCAGTTTGCTGGAATTGGTTTGTGATTTACTGTAGATTGATTTATTGTTTGATGTTTAAACTGAAGTTGTGGTGGGTCCTTTAGGTTTCTTTCACACAGGTGCCTGCTTTCAAGGTTCTGTGAGAAGTGCCTACTTTCAAGGCTCTGTGGAAAGTGCCTGCTTTTAGGCTCTGTGTGCAGTGCCTGCTTTCAAGACTCTGTGTGCAATTGTTACTTTGTTTTGAGTCAAAGGGGTGGGCCTGCTTTTTATTTAAGTGTGAAATTGTTCCTATTTATTTAAGGTCCAATCCAACAGTTTTTAGGGTTCACTTGTGGCTACTTACATTGTAACAGTGCAAAGTTGCTGGGAAGTTTGCCCAGAGTTATTTCATGGTCCGATACACTATATTATTTGTTGCAAGGCAGAGTCTTGCCTGGCTAAGTGCCATGGAAGCAAGTGCCTGGATTTATGTAAATATAATTTTAAGGGACAGCCTATTTTCTGTGTGCTTGTTTTAAGTTGGTGACCCACTCCACGACCATCATGAAATGTTATTGGCCATAGTGTGTCATTGCATTACCATTCTAAGACATTATTTCTAATTGTGGCAGCGATTTTGGACCACAGCCCTATTTAATTTAAACTGATTATAAGATATTTGCTAAGGTTTTAACTTTACAACTACTTCTTCTGATGCCCTATTTAATAGCTCTCAAGCAACCTGGTTTTATTCCTTACATAAATGTTGCTCACAACTCTCAACCGTTCTGAATATCATTAAAAAAGCTCATAAAGGTTGGGGCGTGGCCAAGATGGCGTCGGAGTAGGACGCTTCTGAGAGCCTCTCCGACGCCGACTCTGCATAGCACCGAATAGCGGGGTCCAAAGCGCCACTACAGGCGTGCGAGGAGCGGCGGAGATCGCTGGCAACCGGGGGTACCGTCCGGTGCAATCGGCGGCCTGACGGGGTGCCTGAGGCGGCTACCGGAGCGGTGTAGAGCTGGGGCCTAGGAAGCACCGGCCTCTCGTGATCAGGAGGCCGACCCCAGTTGAGGAGGCGCCGGCGCGGCTGAGGAGCGTCCCGCGCGAGCACACAGGCTCCGCCCTCGCGACCCACCGCTCGGCGGGAGTCGAGCCCGGCAGCTGAGGTCTGGAAGCGGGGACGGGCTGAGGAGAAGAGCCGGCGGTGCGGGGCTGAAGCCGCGGAGAGGGTCCGGTAAGCGGTGCGCCGAGCCCGGAGTAGGCGCCTTGCAGCGGGGACATCTGGTGAGGCTGGGACACTCGTGGACGGCGGCCCCTGCTCCCCGGGCCGGGGGGGGCAGTACGGCTGCAGGAATCGCCGCGGCTGCGGGGACTCCGACACGGGGTCTTGCCTGGGTGTTCGCAGACCCAGGATTGGCCTTGCCGCTGCAGCGGACCCCTACTGAACTTAACCCTTCGGCCTAGCAGACGCCGGACCCTGAGTCTTGGCTGGGGGGTCCTAGCACCGCGCTGACGGACATTGATGGGACCGGCCGAGCCCTTGCCGGGGAGACCCCGAAGTGCAGTGTTCGGCGGGGGAGGCCGCGGCGCCATTTTGTTTGAGCCTTCTCTGGTGGCGCCGGCCCGGCTTGGCTTCGCTGCTTGAACTGTGGAACTGGGGACCTCGTGCGTTGCCGCCACGCTTGCCTGTTGTCCAGGGGACGAGTCCTGGTGTAGCTACTCACCCTTCCCTGCCTTGGAGGCCACATTGGACGCCGCGCCTGCTGCACTCCCTTGCAGACAGCCACTA
The DNA here is from genome assembly GCF_964261635.1 of Lissotriton helveticus. NCBI lineage: Eukaryota > Metazoa > Chordata > Amphibia > Caudata > Salamandridae > Lissotriton > Lissotriton helveticus. Next base: position 1,874,550,470 of record NC_136067.1, on the reverse strand, counting down.
CTGGGGAGAGGGTGCTTGTGGCCTGGTGCTGACTGCTTAGGAGGGAGGCCATTGTTGATTGCGGACCCTATCTGCGGCCCCTGCCGGGGAGTTTCTAGAAAGGTGGACACGACAGGCCACGTGCTGTGGTCAGACCGTCAGGAAGTCCAACCCGCTGCGCAAAGGGAGGCCCGGGAAGGATGGTGCCCCCAAGAACTCTCAGCAACCGGCCTCACCGGGGGCTAGTGGGTCTTCGAAGCAATCGGACGAAGAGGCGCCCGCTACTAAGGCCTTCATGACGGAGCTTTTTGCCTCCATTAAAGAGGACATCTCTGAATTCAGATCGCAATTAGCGTCAGACCTTCGGGAGGTAAGAAGAGATGTGGATGGGATCGGCGAACGTGTGGCAGCGCTAGAGGACCGCGATTTGAGTTTGGCGAATGATGTTCACCAGCTGCAACAAGACATTATCCGCCTCACGGAACAGAATTTGGATTTGCAAACACACACGGAGGACTTGGAGAACCGCTCCAGGCGGAACAACATCCGCATCAAAGCAGTGCCGTGGGGCGGAGAGGCGGGGGACCTCCGTGAATATGTTCAGGCCCTGTTCGTGCAGATCCTGGATGATGAGGGCGTGCAGGAAGTGAGGATGGACCGAGTGCACAGAGTGGGGTTGCCCAGGCGAGGGGGGGGACCGCCTCCGGATATTCTCGCCTGTGTGCACGACTTTCAACTGAAGGAACGTATCTTGCGTCAGGCTAGGACCATCTCTTCCCTGCAGTTTAGAGACCACCGTCCGCACCTCTACCAGGACCTGGCTGCGTCGACTCTTCGGAAGCGGAGGGAGTTCCGTCCTGTGACCACCTTCCTGCGGGAGAACAACATCTCTTACTCTTGGGACATCCATTCCGGATCATCTTCCGATGGCAGAATCGACTGGCGCAGATAAGCTCTTTGCAGGTGGCGGCCGATCTTTTGGGACTGGAGGATGTGACACCTACTCAAGAGAATCGCTCCTCGCCATCCAGGAGGAGGCGTCGCTCTTCCTCCTGGCATAGAGTCGGTCCCTCCTCGGATCGGGGGCGGCCGGATCGCACGGCTAGTGTGCAGGAGAGGGATGCTGCGATGGCATCGGTGGCCTCCGCCACTTTGGCAGAGTCTCAGGCGAGCTCTGGTGCGGCATGACCCCTTTATCGCTGATGGCGTCGGAGGGGCTCTGACCCTTAGGTTCCGGGGTTCTATTGTACTTTGGAGAAGACACCCCGGACCGTGGCCCCGGGGGCCGCTGGATTGGTGGCCCCCTCCCGTTACCAGACCAAAAGGGGCCCTTTGGACCGTGACCTGCTGGAACTGATGACTGTACTACTCAGGTTTTTTTTTCTGTTCTATGCACTGTTGCTTCTTGTGTGGGGGGGGAGCGGGGGGGGGGCTCTGGGATTGGGGAGTTCTGGGGACCGGAGTTGGGGGGGGTCTGTTGGGGTTGGGGATGGGGAAGGGGGGGAGTGTGGTGGCGACCGGGGTAGGTGACTGTGGTGTGTGGGAGATGCTAGTGGCATGCTCTGTCGCGTCTGGTAGCTTGGGCTGGATGGGGGGAGGTCCATCCTCTGTTCCCCTTATAGGTTTTTGCTGTTCAGGCCCCTGGGGAGGGTGGTGGGGGGTTCCTCATGGGCGTGGGATGTCGGGGACCTTATGCTTGGGATCGAGGTGCGACTGTTCAGGGAGTGCTGAACTCACTGTGTCATCCCGTCAACGGGACTTCTGGAGGGTTGGGGTAGCGTGGAGGGATGCACTGAGTTCTTACACGCATGTATTGAGCGGAGTCCCCTATTGTATTTATGCCTGTTAGTGTAGGTAGCTGGAATGTGAAGGGTCTCAATTCCCCACAGAAGCGTCAGAAACTGTGGAAGTATTTGTTGGACCACCACCTGGACGTAGTTGCCCTACAGGAGACCCACCTGGCCAGAAAGGATGAGCTGCGGCTCCGGCATAGACAATTTCCCCTTATCTACAGGGCATCGGCTTCCACTAAACATAGGGGGGTGGCTCTAATGTTCGGGGCCTCTCTCCATTTTCAGCCCGTGGGGGTGAGTGGTGATAGGGAGGGCCGCTGGCTCATGGTGAAGGGCTCGTTGTATGGCCGCCAGTGTACATTTGTGGTGATTTATGCTCCGAATGCTGGCCTGAATGGGTTTGTGCAATGCTTGATGGACAAAATGGGGGACTTTGTGGAAGGACACTTGATACTGTTGGGGGACTTTAACATGGTGTGGGACAGGGACATGGATGGCTCGGGGGCGCGCAGGGCAGACACTGGGGTCTTCTCAGGGGCTACGCAGCGACAATTAGGCGACCTGGGATTGGTGGATAGCTGGCGCTTCATGCACCCTCAGATGAAAGATTACACGTTCTTTTCACATGTACATCACACGTACTCTCGCATAGATCACATTTTTGTCAGCCAGGCCCTTAGGGGGGATGTCACTCTGGCTAGTATCCTCCCGCTCTCGATGTCTGACCACAGTTTAGTGGTACTAGGGCTACACTGGTCGATGGGGGGGGACGGCTGGCGGAAGTGGTACTTCCCTGCGGCGTTAGTGCGGGATGACGTCTCTTGTACCGAGCTGCGGAGGGCTATTGGAGACTTTTTTGCTCTCAATCCGCCTTACGATACATCGGTGTACACCACGTGGGATGCGTGTAAGGCCTCTATACGAGGTACGTGTCTCGCTCTCAACGCGAACCTTAATAAGCTTAGACGGAGTGAAAGGGAGGCCCTGGAGGCGGAGCTGGTTACGCTTGAGCAAGCGCACAAGTCGAACCCTTCTAGGGTGACTCTTCGGCCTCTCACGGCGGTTCGGGGAAAATTGAGGGCCCATTACAATAACCGGGCTGAATTTACCCTCCTACGTCTCCGACGAATCTCCTATTCTCAGGGGAACAAGGTGGGGAGCCATTTGGCCAGGCAGCTCCGTGACAAACGTGAGAGGGATTACATAGGGGGTATACGGGACCATACAGGTGCCCTTTTTGGTCGCTTCTACGCCGATCTCTATTCCAGCGATGCCCTGGACCCTGAGGCACAAGTGGCGTTTCTAGGGGGTCTTCCTATCCCACAGGTTTCCAAAGAATGGAATGACTTGCTTTCTTCCCCAATTTCCAGGGAGGAGGTACTTGATGCCATCAAATCCCTGAAACTTCACAAGGCCCCAGGCCCCGATGGTTACACGGCCCAGTTCTACAAAACATTCGCTTCAGACATCTGCGACTTCTTGGTCTCCCTCTTTAATGCTATGGCGTCTGAAGGGAGGACTTCGGACACTATGGCTGAGGCCTTAATTACCATCCTCCCCAAGCAGGGGAAGGATCCCTCTGAGTGCGCTTCCTACCGACCGATAGCGCTCCTCAATCTGGACGCTAAGTTATATTCGTCTATACTTGCCGGCCGCCTGCGGGATTTGATGCCGGCTCTGATCCACCCAGACCAGTCCGGGTTTATCAAAGGTCGACAGACTCACGACAACCTGCGACGCGTGATCCATTTGATTGAGAAGGCTGAGCGGTTCCGCTTACCGGCGGTGCTTGTAGGGCTCGACGCCGAAAAAGCGTTCGATCGTGTTGACTGGGGTTTTTTACATCGTACACTGGAGGCCTTCGGCTTTTACCCTCCCTTCATTAAAATGCTTGAGGCCAATTATAACAACCCTACCTCCCGGGTGCTGGTAAATGGCTGTAGATCTGGGAAATTCTATCATTCCCGCGGCACGCGTCAGGGTTGCCCGCTCTCGCCACTTCTATTCGCACTGAGCATAGAGCCGCTGGCCTTAGCGATTCGAGAAAATGAGCGGATCTTGGGCCTTCCCTTTACGGGTGAGCAGCACAAGATTTCGCTGTTCGCGGACGATGTGTTGCTCTCTATCAGTGAGCCGGGGCAATCGTTACCATATGTCCACATGATTCTCTCAGATTTTGAAACAGTGGCCGGTTTCAGAATTAATTTCAATAAATCGTACATTCTGAATCTGACTCTCCCGCCCGAGGAGGTTCAGCGGGTCCGCTCGCTTACTCCACTTTCGTGGGCAGCCTCGTCCTTATTATATCTAGGTGTGCGGCTGACCTCTACCCTGGGCGCACTGTTCCAGGCCAACTTCCCACCAATGCTGGCACTGATCCGTACGGAGCTGGAGAGATGGAAACCAAAATTTATCTCATGGTTGGGTAGGATTCATGCCCTTAAAATGGTCCTCCTTCCCAAGCTCTTGTATCTCTTCCAGGCCCTGCCCATTCCGATAGGGGTGGATTACTTCCGCCGACTCAAGACTCTGATGCTGAAATTCGTCTGGCAGGGTGGCCGAGCACGGCTTTCCTATGCGGTTCTTCGACGGCCACGGATGGAGGGGGGGGTGGGGTTTCCGGACATGCACTTGTATTATAAGGCTGCCCAATTGAGAGTAATGGTGGAATGGTCCCAGCAGATGTCGGAGAAGCATTGGCTCCATATGGAGCGAAGCGTGGTAGGACGGTCCATTTGGGACCTAGCCTGGAAGCCTAAGGCGGACCGGCCCAGGAATGCATATATTAGCACTCCCACTAGCACGGTGTTGAAAGTCTGGGACACGGTTAGTGGCGACGACCGGTGGACCACGTTACCGTCCCCATTTACTCCCATTCACTTCAATCCGGCCTTTCCGCCAGCTCTGATGGGTGGTCCCTATGGGACTTGGAGAGAGGGTGGGTGTAGGGCCCTCACCCACCTATTCCATGGCACGGCGCCTCTCACGTTCCACAACTGTATGAGGGACTATGGTGTCCTGCCTACTGAGCGCTTCCGTCATCTCCAACTTCTACATTGGGCGACGTCACCTCGGGTGGTGGATGCGCTACGAGGCCGTTGACGAAATTTGAAACTTTTATCCTCCGCACCTCCACCATGAGAGGGACGATCTCCTTTCTCTACAGGTTGCTCCTTGACACCGCGGTGTCCCCCCGACCTCGATATATGGATCACTGGGAGACTACACTAGGAAGGGATGTTTCTGACACTGAGTGGAGGAATCTTTGGAGGGATGTGACGGCGCATAACCATTCCACGGATCTGAGAGAGGCCCACATGAAGCTTATCTTCGATTGGTACTTGTATCCATCTAAGTTGCATCGGATATTCCCTGCATCCTCCGATAGGTGTTGGCGGGGCTGTGGGGAGCTAGGAGACTTTCGCCACATCTGGTGGGATTGTCCAACCATCCGGCCATTCTGGTCCGAGATTCTCTCGCGCATCAAAGAGATGGTGGGTTACCCGGTCCCAGATTCACTGGAATTTGTCCTGCTGGGGCTTCGTGACCCGCTGTTGCAACATCAAACACGAGCGGATAAACGCATTATAGGGCTGTGTCTTGGAGCGGCCAAATTGACATTGGCGGCTGCCTGGAAGAGCCCGACAGCACCAGCTATTTCCTTATGGCATGCACGACTGTGGCGTCTCTTGAGTATGGAAAGGCTCTCAGATATCTTTCTGGGGAATTTTAAAAACTTCATGTTCACCTGGGGCCCTCTGGTCCGGTTTTTGTCCCGGGGATTGCCGTCCGCAGTCTGTCCCTCAGCGCTTCGCGCGCTACACCTCTTCCAACTTTAGTCACCTGTTTGTTTAGTGATGTTGTGAATGAATGATGGTCGCCACCTCTAGGGTTGGGGTGGGGGGGTTGGGGTGGGGGGGTTGGGGTGGGGGGGTGGGGAGGGGGGAGGTGGGTGAGTTGTGGAGTTGGGAATGTTCACTTTTTGGGTTGCGACACGATTGCATACAAGAACATCTGGCGTGGCCTGCCTTTGGTTCAGGCTTGATTTGCCTCTTCCTTCTGAGACTTTGGACTTGCTACGGGCACGTGGGTGCGCCTCACGAGTGCTGGAGTTTGACATACGAGATTTTTTTGTCTTGACAACTAGTATGTTCCACAGCACCCCCTGCGTGGGGTTACTTGGCGGGATGTCGCCTGTTCTTCTTCTTCCTTCTTGCTAGACCCTTTTCTTTTTCTCTCTTCCCCTTTCTATTCTATAACTTGCAAAATAAAAATTTTAAATAAAAAAAAAAAGCTCATAAAATAAAAGATTATTTGGCAGCATTTTCTTTAGTTGCAGAGAAAGCACTTGATAGGGTCAATTTGCGATATTTAATGAAACCTTTTCAATTGAAGGATTCAGTCCTTATTTCTTACAACTCATCTCTTTGCTATATTCCTCACCACATTTATCTGTTCCAGTTAATGTTATACAATCCCCTTATTTCCATCTTAACAGAGGAACTTGACAGAGCTGGCCTTTGCCTCCCTTGCTTTTCGTTTTAGACTTGGAATCCTTTTCCTCCAGCAATTAAAGAATTCAAGTAATTTTTCCCGGTTCAAAATCAACCATATTCACATAAAATTCACTGCTACGAAGGTGATATTCTTCTTTTTATGTCACATTCAGAATGTTTTCTCCCTGCTTTTTTCATGAAGTTTACATTTATTCTGTTGTCTAGGGCTACGAATTGTACGTAGATAAACGTAATGCCACTCAATGAACTCTGTATCAAACAACGTTTTATTGAGGCAGTATTAGCTTGGAATTCCACCTATAATAAATGTTTATCAATTTGGTATTGTACAACTCTCAAGTAAACTCTGAAAAGAAATTCAAAAGTCCTTTCAGCTAAACGTAATCATTTTTCTCAGAAATGGTCTCCTGTATAGATTCCATGGTGGGGTCATTCAGATACTATTTTAATGATGCTTCTCCCTGTCATTAATTCCTTTCTAATGATGCTACAGATTAAGATCTTTTAAAGGATTCTTTGGTCTATTGTCAAGCTTCTTTCTATCTTTTCAGGAAATGGCAAAATACCTCGAATCTCTTTGCAAAACTTACAACCTTCTAAGATTGCAGGCGGTATTAACTTCCTCAACTTTATTACCTAGCAAAGGATTTTTGGTATTAGGTAAATACTCTGTTATCCGCATCAATTGCTTGACACTCTTCATAAATTAGGGTTCACTTTGGAAAATGCAATGCGATTACCTTTTTCTCGTCCAACCCAGCTAAGTTTTGGTTGCTTGCACTTTATTTAAACCCTTTCTCGTTTTCACCCTGTCCCCACTAATACGTTTTTGAACAGTCCTATTCAGCATAATACTTGTGATAAAAAGCAGCCTTTTCTCCGAATTAAGTGCATGGTAGACATAGAAGATTTGAGTGATTGATTTAATAGGTACAAATCACAGGAGAGACATCCCAGGCATCCTCCAAGGTCAAGTTGTGGTTTCCTTTTTCATAACAATACTTTCCATTAGAACATACACAAGTCGTCATTCTAATGGAACACCCCACCGTCACATTCTACGTAGTTCCAGATAAACCCAGCATGTGCACAAGAGATAATTACCAGTTACCACACACCTCCCTCTCATATAATGATATAAAAAAAACAAGTCTACCAAGAAACAAATTGAACAGATGAAATATAAAACCAAAAACGAATGACATGTACAGTGCTATTAAACAAATTGTGGCAAGCCCAAATAAGAAACTAATACAAGAAGTTGGACTGACACAGAAGAAACATTCATAGAATAACAATGAAAAAAATGAATATGAAAAATGCAATCCTAATGGAGAAATAGAAATAACCTGATGCATTTGTCTGAGCATAATTCTCCACATACCTAGGAAGCATTACCTTTCTCAAACTTCATCTCACACCCACACCATCACTCTCTTCCTCCTTCCACCTACTTTATTCTCTCTCTACCCCTACCGATCTGATTGGATCAAGTGGCAGAGCAAGATCCAAAAGTAGATAAATTGATTGACCTGTGTAGATACTCCAAATTATTCCACCAGTTGTGGTCCGACCACAAAGTACAGTCCCATCTGTGATTAATACAACCACACTTCGTAGCACAATATAAATAACTCCCGTAAATGCCCAAGCAGTGCCTTGAGTTATTGCAAATGCTTCTCCAATCGTGGATTTAAGGCCTGAAGTTCAACAAGACGCTGGAGGTGTGCCCAACACAGGGTTTGTTCCGACTTAACAAAACTCTCAGATTGTTGTGTGGAAGCCTCCACACAAACAGTACACGCATTATTAGATGGTGGAATGTTTGTTTTTACAACTCTTATGGACCGTAGTTATATAGGTTTGACTGAAGACAGATGTCTATCCACTTGGTTGGAAGAGGCAGCAGGAATTTAGAAAGTAGAAAGCTCAGAGATGCAAGTAAAAGACAGATACTGAAAGAGAAAAGATTTCTAAATTAAAAGTGGAATTGGAAGAAATAATAAGTGGATGTTTGGTATTAGAACACATCAAACAATATCAGAGAAAATAATTAATTTACCTGCGTAAGGAAACTGCACGAAGAGCAGCTTTAGTGTATGACAAATTGGCCGAATTAGCTCAGAAATACGGAGTCGATCTTACAAAAATGTTCACTTGCAAAGAAGTTTCTACGGGTCAACTAGATGATGCATCTATAGGAAACATGCACATTTCAGGGACGAATGTACACATTATGGAATTAGTTAAATGCATTCGAAAATGGAGTGAGAGTGCGAAACTAGAAAAGTAATGGGCAAAGAAACATGAAAAGAAATAGACCGAAGCAGCTATAGCAGGAAAGCAAGATGGGGCGAATGAGGGAGAAACGTCAGCGTACCCACTGAGAGAAATAGCAGGAGGATGTATGTATTTGATCCATAGAGCTAAGGTGATTTGGTAGCTGTTAGATCTGGGGGTCTCTAGTTGGCAGAGGTAGGTACCACTGTCCAAATAGGGACCCTTGCTTCTAGTCAGGGCAAGGAGATAACCCTCTGAGATAACCCCTGCTCACCCTCTAGGTAGCTTGGCACGAGCAGTCTAGGCTAACCAGAGGCAATGCGTAAAGTATTTGTACCAACACTCACAGCAACACAGTGAAAACACCACAAACTGACTCCACAACAGTTTAGAAAAATAAAGGTATTTTTAATCTAAACTACACAAGACCAAAACGACAAAAATCCAACATACACAGTTCAAGAATATGATTTCAAAATGAGTTCTTAAGGTTGCGATAGAATTCTCTACGTTGCGATAGAATTCTCTACTGATGTGTGAAAAGTTCACAGTTGCGTCACGTTTACTCACAGTACCTTTTAGTTGCAACAAAGTTCCAAAAGCAGAAGCTGGTGCGGTGGAAAACAAGCGATGCGTTGCTCCTGAGACCCTGGGGAGGCGTTTGCGACAGCCCCGCTGCAGCAGCGGGCGTGTTGCGACGAATCCGGTCTGTATGGGGAGGAAGGCCACTTGTATGGATTCCGGTGCGTAGGTTCCGTAGGAAGTCTGTTCTCGCAAAGGCACGATGCGACGATCTCGTAGGGGCTGCGACGATCTCCGGGGCGACGATGCGCGGTCCAGCGGGGATCCTCTCTCTCGCAGCTCCTCGATGCGTTGATTCTGCGACGATGCTCGCAGCGACGTGATGCGGTCCGCAAGCAAGCGGTGCGGCGATCTCACCCAGCGACGACAGGCTCTGCGACGATACTCGCAGCGATGTTCGATTCTCCCGCACCGGTCTGGTGCGTCCCGCAAACGAAGGATGCAACGTCTCTGGCAGCGGCGTCAGGCGCTGCGACGATCTCGACCTCCGTAGCGGCGGGAAACTTCTCGCACTGTCGGGGATGCGCTCCGCAAGCGAGCGATGCAACACTTTTCAAGTTCAAAAGTCACTCAAGCTTAGTTTCAAGCTTCCCAGCTCAGGTACAACTTCCAGAGGCCCCACAACTGGATCAAGCACTCTAGGAAGGACAGAACTCTCTCAGCAGAGTTTAGGGAAGCTGGGGGTGAAGTCCTTTTGTTCCTGGGACTTCAAAACAGGGAGCCAGCTCTTCTCAGGCCCTTGGAGATTCCTTCAAGACAGGGGACACAGCACACAGCAAAGTCCTTCCCCTCTCCTTGGCAGCAAAGCAACAGCAGGTCAGTCCAGCAGAGCAACAGCAGGACAATCTTCCTTCTTTAGGTTCAGCTTTCTCCTTGGCAGAGGTTCCTTCTTGATTTCCAGGAGGATCTAATTTTCTGTTGTCAGGGGTCCTGTACTTATACCCCTAAAGTCTTTGTTCTCTCTGTGCATGTGGGCCCTGAGCCTGGTCTGAACCAGTTCTGGGTGTTTCCTGAGTACTTTGTTTTGCTGGCTTCTGACTTCCTTTCAGAGTGAGGGGCAGGGTCCTCAGCTGCCCAGCAGGGGGGTGGAGCCAGCATTGTGGAAGGCAGGCACAGCCCTATTCAGCCCAGGTGCTAACTCCTCCCACTACTCCAGTTGCAAATGCAGTCATTCAGCCTAGTGCTGACTCATCCAGGGGAATTCCCCAGCCCCTGTCACTCTCAAACCAGACAGTCAATACACAAACAGGCCCAGGCACACAGAAGGGTCAGACAAGAGAACAGCAACTTTCTAAAAGTGCTGTTCTCAAATACAGGATTTAAAAACAACCTTTCCCAAAAGATGTGTTATTAAATTCTGAGTTCAGGGATACTAGATACTTATGTCCTATCTTGTTCCTATGGGAAGAAATGCTGTTAACCACTGTAGCCAGCATCCCCCATGTTAACCTATGGAGCCAGATAGCCTTACAGTAGTGAAAAACGAAAATGGCTGCCATTCACTACCAGAGCATGTCACCTGCACTAGTACATGCTCTACCTTTTACATACACTGCACCCTGCCCAGGGGGGTACCTTGGGCCTTCCATAGGGGTGACTGATGTGCACAAAAAGGGAAGGGTTAGGCCTGGTCAGTGGGGACACTGACCAGGAGGACATGGCAGTTCTAAACTGCCCATAGGCACTGCAGTGGCAGGCCTGAGACACCATTTTAGAGCTACTCCTGTGGGTGGCACAATCAGTGCTGCCGGCCCACTAGTAGCATTTGTCATCACCAGCCCTGGCACACCCAGTGCACTCTACTAGGGACTTCATGGTGATACAAATATGCCAAACATGTATATCCAATCAGAATAACAATTTAAACAGAGAGCATATGCACTTTAGCACTGATCAGCAGTGGTAAAGTGCGCAGAGTCCTATTGCCAACAGCCACGGGTCAGGAAAAATAAGGGAGGAAGAAGCAAAAAGTTTGAGGATGACCCTGCAAGAAGGGCCAGTTCCAACAGTAGCATTAGCAAATAATTTTCTAAAATTGAAAGACAAACCAGTGCAGAGGTATGCACAAATTTTCCACTTGTTTATAAAGATTTCAAATGTGTTATTGACAGATTTGAATATGATTTTTAAAATTGGAGTACCTGCAGATTTATGAGCTGAATGTAAGTCTAACGTTCAATGACCAAAAGAGGAACCAGTGAACGATGTTAGAACAAATGCACCATCTCCTGTAGTGATGGAGAATTATGAAGCTGTGATTTTGTTCCTGAAGGGTAGAGTTCTACAGAAAGATAGGGATTGGGTTAAAATGACTACTAAAAGCCAAAAGAGACAGTTCATGAAGACTATGAGCGATTGTTACAGGTGTTTTAGCAGCACAGCAGACAAGAGTGTACAGAGGAGAAAGATATGGGGAGTTTTGTATCACAGTTTATCTTAGGATTGAAACCAGAGATCTGTTCGCACATAACTTAGAGCTGGCATAATATATCGCTTGAAGAAATCTTGAGATATGCAAAGTATTGTAGTGACGAGTTGGAAATGAAGCAGAAGAAAATTAAGGAGAAATTTATGTTGGCACAGATGAAGTTGACACAGAAAGGCTTTCAGAATCCCTCTTATACAGTAAATAAGGGGAACATGCAAGGTGTTGCTGTTTCGCAGGTTGGGTTTCAGGGAAACTGAGGAGGATTTAATATGTTTCAGGGAAGAGGTAGAGGTGTTCCTGTGAGTACAGGTTCTGGACCGGATATTGCTGCTATGAAAAAGATTACTCCCTGTCACATCTGTCATAGAAGAGGGAATGTAGATATTATCTTGAAAATGCTAGTGGAAATAAGTAAATGCCAAAAGGAATGCAAATGCAAAATGTGTCTACACAGCAGATGCAAATGTCTATACAAGGACTGGTCCAAATGATGCCTGCTTCACCAGCTTAAATGAATTCCCAGAGCGTGGGAAACCCTTGGTTTAATTTGAATCCAATGCCAAAATGAACACAAATGCGTTTCAAAATTCCATGCCACAATTTCAGAATGCGTTACAGCAATACTCATTTTTTGAAAATGATGGTTCAGGTTCAGATGCTTCCCAATGAAAGTGCTAGGAAGATTGCGTACTTGGTGTAGTCATAGAGGTAGACAAGAGTAGCCGATATGTAGATGCTGAAGTCTATGGCCACCCTGTATGATTTTTTATCGACACAGAAGCTACCAGGTACACTGTTAGAACAGTTGAGGTCCCAGACTTACCTCTCTCTGGGAAAAAGATCCAAGTTGTAGGAGTTATAAGTAAACAGTTTACAAATCCTGTTTCAGAGAAAGCCCCAGTAAAAATAGGTTCATTTGAAGAAAAACACCAGTTGTTTTCTGTGACTCTAGTCCTGTGAACCTGCTAGGGCGCGATTTACTAAGCAGGTTAAATAGCACCATTCATTGTACACCGAAAGGAGTAGGTTTCCAGACCCATGATAAGGATGTGGAAGGAATTTAAAAGGATCAGGCAAGAAATACAATTTAAATATTTCCCTTAATGACTGATGAAGAATTACCAGAGGATTTGAAGGAGACAGTAAATGCAGAAGTTTGGGATTTTACAGGAAAATACATCAAAGGTATAGAACTGGTTTGAATTAAAGTAAAGGCAATTGCAGTGTGTGCCAGAACACCTCCATATCACTTGACCCCCGAAACAATAGCAGGATTAACACCAGTGAAAGAGGATATGTTGCAGCAAGGAGGTTTGAGAGAACTAATGGGAAGTCCATGTATCTCTCAAATTATGGGTTTACAGAAGCCTAATGAAAAACACAGAGTAGTAGAGGACCGTTAAAGATTAATGAAATTGTTGTTCCAGGTTTTCCTATGCTTGCAAATCCAGCCACTATCCTGTTCCAAATTCCATGTACTGCACAATGGTTTACAGTCATTGATTTGTGTCACGCTTTCTTTTCAGTGCCATCACACGAGGAAAGTCAGTTAATTTTTTCAATTGTGTTTCAACAGAAAATATTACCAAGGTGTTGTGTCCCACAAGGGTATACTGAGAGTCCATCCATCTTCAACCAGATTCTGAAAAGAAATCAAGAGACCTTGTAAAGGCCATGTAAATCAGTAATTGTTCAGTGCATCAATGACCTTCTTGTGGCCTCAGGAACTTGAGAAGCTTGTAAACAAGATTCCATTGCATTATTAAATCACCTGGCTGAAAACAGACACAAAGTCTCTCCAAGAATACTGCAGTACTGTCTAAAAGAGGTTCAATTTCTGGGACATACTATTGAAAATGGAGCTAGGAAGGTGTCACCAGAGGGAGTGGAAGCGATCTTACAGGTGAATATACCATGAACCCAAAAGGAAGTCAGAATGCTTTTGGGAATGGTTGGCTACTATAGACAGTGGATAGCGAATGTTTCCTTAATGATAAAACCTGTACTGAGGTTCACACACAAAGATGTGTCCGATCCGATTCAATGGGACAACGATTGTGCAAAAGCATTCATAGAGCTTAAAGAAAAAATGTGTTGAGCCCCGGCAATGGGAATGCCAGATTATTTAAAACACTATTTTGCAGTGAAAGAGAAGGGTTTGCTCTTTCAGTACTGACACAGATGCATGGAGTTGCTCGAAAGCTTGTGGCACATTTCACTACTACACTTGACCCTGTAGCCGCAGGTCTTTCAAGCTGCCTTAAAACAGTTGCTGCGGTATCACTAGTCTGGAAAAGAGAGAGAATATTGTGATGGTATATTCTTTAACTATTATGGTTCCTCTGTGGAGCTATTGCTACCAAGAACAAAGATGCAGTACATGACACAGAGTGGTTTAACTAGATACAAGCAGAAACGTTTCTCCTATGACAATATAGTTTTAACCCCTTCGCTGCAGGGGTAATTCCCCTGCGGTGTGGGGGGGCTGGGGTCCGCGGCGCCGCGGTGCTCGTGACGAGTTCAGCTCGTCATGACTCACAGTGGAGCTGTCCTCATGACGAGCTGGGCTCATCACAACTCCGCCCACTGATTAATTTGCCCGCACAAGCGGGGAATCAAACGCGCGTGGGCGGCGTGCAGCCCTTATGATGAGCCCTGCTCGTCATGAGCACAGCTCCACTGTGACTCATGGCGAGCTGGGCTCGTCATGAGCACCCAAGAGTTAAAGAGATGCCAGATCTTAAATCCATCATGATGTTAATTGCAATGAAGTTGAACATGATTGTCTAGATGCCCCAGACTTATGCATGAAAACCAAGACCCAATGTTAAGGATAAACCCCTGAATGAGTCCGACCATGTTCTTTTTGTAGGTGGCTGATGTTTGAGAGGTAATGATGGCACATTCAGAGCAGCATATACTGTGCGCACTATAAATGATGTTGTCAAAGTTTAATGGCTTCATAAAGTTTCCTCAGCGCTAGTTGCTGACCTGATTGCTCTTACCAGAGACTGCAGATTAACTGCATACATGAGAGTCACCACCTTCACAGATAGCCAATACGGGTTTGGTGTTGTCCATGATTTCTTGACCTCATCAGGTACTCCAATCAGAAATTATCTATATTTTAGAGATTTGCTGGAATCTTTGCAGATGCTCTCAGAGATTGCAGTCGTCAAGTGTGAGGCTCATCAAAGTGGTAATGGATACACTGCCATGGGAAATGGATATACAGATTCAGGTGCACGGCATTGTGCTTTGTTGGCCTGCACATTTAATGGAAACTCACATGTGAGTCAATAGAGGAAACTTCATTTATCATGTTGATGAAAGGCACTGACACTTGGGATGAATTGAAGAGAGTGCAAGAGTATGTTTCAGAGGCAGAACAGAACAGTTGGATAAAAGCAGGTTGTGAGAAAAGAAATGCTAATGATATTTGGATGTCAAATGATGGAAGCCCAGTAATCCCGGATAGCTTGTTTTTTCCAATTACACAATATTATCATGGGTACACACATTTAGGTAGAGATTCCATGGTGAGACTTTTCAGGCAAAGTTGGTTTAATCTCTGAATGCCAGCTGAAGAAATTTGTCACTGATGTGTGATTTGTCATGCAAATGAATGCAGGAAAAAGGACACACGTCACACTAATACACTCAGGGAAATCAGATGGTCCTTTCAGTAGGATGTAGATGGACTTCATCGAGATGCCTGCTTACAACAGGTTGAGATATGTCTTAGTGATACTGTGCGTCCGGCGCGCGTTCAATCGTTTCTCGCCTGACTTGGGGGTCTCGTGGAGCCTGCCTTCACCGCATAAATTGTGCTCCTTGTGATCGCCGCCGGCAGTAGTTTCGTAGCACCAGCAGCGAGTATGGCAGACTATCTTATCAGCGGCGGAATGGGCTACGTCCCTGAGGATGTTCTTACTGCCCAACAGCTATTTGCCATCGCAGACGGCCTCACTTACAATGATTTCTTGATTTTGCCTGGGTTTATTGACTTTACAGCGGATGAAGTGGATTTAACCTCTGCTCTCACTCAAATGATAACCCTGAAAACCCCTCT
This sequence comes from Lissotriton helveticus, assembly GCF_964261635.1. NCBI lineage: Eukaryota > Metazoa > Chordata > Amphibia > Caudata > Salamandridae > Lissotriton > Lissotriton helveticus. The sequence goes on along the minus strand of NC_136067.1, from coordinate 1,874,534,819 downwards.
AATCTCATCGCCCATGGACACTGTCACAGAATTTGATATGGCCATTGCAATGGCGCTAATGGGTGGAATTGGAATTATTCACCATAACTGTACCCCTGAGTTCCAGGCCAATGAAGTCCGCAAAGCCAAGAAATTCGAGCAAGGATTCATCACAGGCCCAGTGGTGATGAGCCCTATGCACACAGTGGGAGATGTCTTCGAAGCTAAAATCCGCCATGGATTTTCAAGTATCCCAATCACAGAAACTGGGAAGATGGGAAGCAAACTAGTGGGAATCGTGACCTCGAGAGACATTGACTTCTTAACTGAAAAAGACTACACAACGTACCTGAGCGAGGTGATGACAAAACGAGATGACTTGGTTGTTGCGCTTGCCGGTATCACATTGAACAAAGCTAATGAAATCCTACAACGCAGCAAGAACGGAAAGCTCCCCATTGTGAATGACAGTGACGAGCTGATTGCCATCATTGCCCGGACAGATCTGAAAAAGGACCGCGACTTCCCACTTGCATCAAAGGACTCCCGAAAGCAGCTGCTGTGCGGGGCTGCCATTGGTACCCGTGAGGATGACAAGTATCACCTCGACCTGCTAGTGCAGGCTGGAGTGGATGTAGTGGTTCTGGACTCATCTCAGGGAAATTCAGTGTATCAGATTAACATGATCTATTACATCAAACAGAAATTCCCTGAGCTACAGGTGGTTGGTGGGAATGTTGTAACTGCTGCTCAGGCCAAAAATCTGATTGATGCTGGTGTGGATGCCCTTCGTGTAGGGATGGGTTGTGGGTCTATTTGCATCACACAGGAAGTGATGGCATGTGGCAGGCCGCAGGGCACGGCGGTCTATAAAGTGGCAGAATACGCATGCAGGTTTGGCGTACCTGTGATTGCAGATGGCGGAATCCAGACTGTGGGCCATGTAGTAAAAGCTTTAGCCCTAGGTGCATCAACAGTAATGATGGGTTCATTGCTGGCGGACACCACCGAGGCACCCGGAGAGTATTTGTTCTCTGATGGAGTACGGCTAAAAAAATACACAGGTATGGGGTCCCTGGATGCTATGGAAAAGAGCACCAGCAGCCAAAAGCGATACTTCAGTGAGGGAGATAAGGTCAGAGTAGCTCAGGGTGTCTCTGGCTCCATTCAAGACAAGGGCTCAATTCACAAGTTTGCTCCTTACCCGATAGCAGGTATTCAACATGGCTGCCAAGACATTGGGGCCAAGAGCCTCTCTATTTTACGCTCCATGATGTACTCCGGGGAGTTGAAGTTAGAAAAGCGGACTATGTCGGCCCAGGTAGAAGGAGGTGTCCATGGACTTCATTCTTATGAGAAGCGGCTGTACTGAACCAGGGGGGAGAAGTAGCTTATGAGGACCGCCGAACATTCCAACTCCAGTAGCAAACAAACACACCTGACTGCTTTGCTAAGAGCGCATTCCACGCCCCGCCCCTCCTTTCAGGGAACTAGCCCTAAAAATGTTTACTGACTCACAATGTGAATGGACTTGCACTAAGCAACACCACTGTGTTGGCGCAACAATATGGACACTCATGACCCTTGTCTCAGTGAAAATACTGCCATTGTTCTGTATCCCTCCGTTATTGTAAAAAACCAACAGGTGCATACAAAAATGATGTATTCTGTTTTTTAACTTTATTGTATATAGAGGAAAACAAAAATCAATTTGTGTTTTGCAAGGATTGTGGTTCAAACAGCTTGCTTGGAATAAACAAGGAAAAATCTAATGCTCGCCCTTGATGGGAACATTTGTAGCTGTAACGTCTTTATCTTCAAAGGAGTTTGAAGCAGGGTTGCTGTACGTTTTCAACATGGTTACTATGATGGTTACTTACTTGATCATTCCTAAATCTTGATTTTTCGAAGCTGTTAGGAGTAACTCCTTCAAGATGCACTTAAATGTTGCTCTAAAAATTAAAACTGCCTTGTCCCCTTCAAAAAAAAAAGAAAAAAAGTGATACTGTGCATCTTCTCGAGATGGGTGAAAGCCGTCCCAACCAGAAGAATTGACAGCCTTACTGTAGCAAAACTGTTATTGAGAGAATTAATGCCCAGGTACGGAATGCCGATTTAACTGAAGTTAGAGAGAGGAATCCATTCATTTTAATAATGAGATTCTAGAAATTATCTGCACAGCTCTAAAAATTGAACAAAGACTACATTGCAGCTACAGACCAGATGCATCGGGAATAGTAGAACAGGTTAAGGGAACCATAAAATCTCGGTTGGCAAAGGTTTGTGCTTCAACATATTTGGAATGGCCAGATGCACTACCTTTGGTGTTGATGAACATACAAAGTACTCCAGACAGAAAGACAGGCTTATTGCCACACAAGATATTGATGGGCAGGGCCTGCTGTTCTTGCAAGCGCAATATTGAATATCACTCATTACATTATTTTCGATTACGTCAAAGGATTGGCTGATGTGGTCCATTCTAATTCTCATCAGGTTTCAGCTACAAGACAAAAAACAATGTCACAACCTCAATCCTGGTGATTGGGTCGTGATCAAGAAGCAAGTTTGGAAGACTTGTCTAGAGCAAAGGTGGAAAGGCCCCTTCCTGATAATTCTGATGACAAATACTGCTGTCAAGTGTGCTAGAATTCCAAACTGGATTCATGCATTTTACACGAAGAAAGTGAGAAATCCAGAGGAAGCAATTGTGGTCTATGATCCTAAAGCAGAGCACTGGTGACTGCACCACCATCTGAAAGACCACAGTGACCAGAAGCACTGTTGCCGGAGCAGCAGCAAGATTAGAGGGGTGAAGGTCAGCAAGTTGAAAGACAAGTTCAAGTGCCTGAAGTCACACAGAGTGGTCTTGAAGTCTGTGATGAAAAAGAATCAGATTAGTGAGACTTGCAGATCCAGGTGAAGGAATGAGTACTGGGTCAATGAGAACAAATCACAGAGCTGAATGGCCACAAAGTTATGAACAAAGAAACCTGAGAAGAAGCTCTTCAGTAGCTCGTATACCAGAGATTATACCTGAAGAAACTGAGTCCAGTGATGATAGTGGTGTAGAGAAAAGTAAACAATCTCTGAGAAGATTGAAAAGAGCAAAAGTTCCTTGCCGAAGATATTCAGCACCTGACTGGTCATAATATGTGTATAATGCACTGAATGTAACTTTGGAAGATCTATATAACATGAATCATGAAATGTTGGAACCCCCTTGAATTTTTTTTTCAAAAGTTCAACAGGATTAAAGAATTTGACAAAAAAAAGAGAAACATTACAAACATCTGATTGAAAGAAAATATCAGAACTCTGCCTGTTAGACGTGTGTTGTGTCAGTTATTTGTTTTACAGAAGATCAACACGGGTTTGAGTGAGCTGTAGAAGAGTAGGGATAACATTTTAGAAGAACATTGAGTCCAACTAGTGAATTGAATTGGAAAAACTAACACTACAAGGAGCAATCTACTAGACCTGTTAAGCTGTATTTGGGTCTGACTAAAGGGGGAATGTGTTGCATTAGAAACAAGTGTAAATATATCAAGTGTTCATTTCTGTAATAACAGTAACAATTATCACCTTAGTATTGATAGGATTTTATTTAACCCCAAAGTCAGAACTCAAAACAAAGACTTCTACCAAACCACATATATACATTAGTGAGGAAGATCAATTAAAGTCTTATTTTATTAGTTATAAGAAAGATGATTTCTCTATGAACATTTACTCTAGATTAGTAAAAGAATACACTAATATTATGGAAGGAAAATACTGTTACGTTTGAATCCCTCTATCTACATTTGTTTCAGAAAAGGTGACATATTACCAAATGCCTTTATCATATGCTATATCATGCAGCATTTTTCTTTAATTAGTTTACAGACGAGGATACTTTGAATATTTCTATTCTAATAATGACTTAAAACTTTACAGAGTGCCTTCAGTAGAAGATATGAACTTACATCCACAAGCAAAAGAAATGGACACGGTTTGGTGCTACTTCTTTCCATATAGACCTATAGATAGTGTTAAGGCTTACAAGAACAATCTGACATGCTTAATGCGACTGATGTAGAATGAGTTTATAATGGCTTTAGAGTAGAGGTGCACTAACAAAACATGAGCAGATGCTAAAGATAGCAATGTTTGGAAGAATGGAGAAAGGAAGATGATGAGTTCAGAAAGAAAATGGTTTATCCAAAGTTAAGACTAGAAAGCCAACCCAAAGGGAACATTTGCATTTACAGAAGAAGGACACCAAAATGAGACAAACATGTAGGGATTAGTAGTAGCGAACACACATTTAAATTGACAGGAAGGACTTGGCAAATTTTACAAAGAGAGGAAAATGTGATTCCTAGTGTTTATTACATTTGTGGACAGAATGCTTAATTCCTGTTGCCTGTTAATTTGGAAGGTATTTGTTTGTTAGGTGTACTAATTCCAAAAATGTACCATGTACAAAGCTTAGTTGAATTAACAATGACACCAGCACATAGACATAGATGAAATGCAGAAACTGGAATAGTATTAGTGGGAGACATATTTGGAGCAATCATTTCACCTGTAAGTGTCATCCTAAATGACAAAAAGATTAGAAAGTTAGCTACTGTTGTTGACAAAATGTCAACAAGCACATTTGAGCTTTGCTTGTAGTGAATACCGAGTTAGTGGCTATATGGTCCATGGTTCTTCAGGACCAATTTGCACTAGACATTTTACTCACAGACAAAGGTGGAGTCAGCAAAATGCTTAATTTAATTCACTGCTGTTCATGCATTCCTGATGACAGTAAGGAAATAGAAGGATTTGCAAAGAACATTTTGAGTTTAGAACCTGATTTACATGAGTTGGAAACACATAGCGTTTTTGAAAAATTTGGAAAAGGAGTTCAAACGATTGGAAACTGGTTTTCAATGACAGCAAAGGGTTTATTAGAGGTTATTCTTCTGCCAGTATTAATAGTGGGGCTTTGCTTGCTTTTTCTTTATGCTTTGTTTATGAATTGTAGATATATTTTACGCAAGAGAGAAGAAAGGAAACAGAGAAAGTTGTAGGACAAGGATTTTTATGTTGAATGGCATTATAAATGATGATTACATGAAATCACTCAAATTTAGAATTCAGAAACGAAAAACTCTGAAACAAACTTGCATGCGGAATAAGGTTGTATGATGGTTAAAGATTCAGATGGGGGATTTGATAGATCACGAAAATTTAGCTTTAATAAACCTAGTGATAGATTTGAACATTGGCTAGCTATTTATGAGAAACTACTTTACAGAGCCGACAGGCACGAAAATGTACCAATTAAAAGACGAGTAAAAATTAATGTGTTGCTTGTTTATTTGCACTAGGCATACATTTCTGTCATCATTTCATTGCGAAGCAAGACAACGCCTCATACTTTTTCTATCTTTCCAATTTTCTTTTCTTAAATAAATAAATGCTTTTTAGAAATGCTGAACCATGCACAAATGTACTCATTTAATGACCCCCACTTGATCAGCTGAAACCTGTCATTGTTGTAGAATGTGCTGATTTTATTAAATATGTATTTCTTCTAATCCCAAGCTACATGTTCTTATCACATTTAGATGACTTTGGCCCATATGTATCAACATTCCGTTTTGCGATTCCTAAATAGCGATTTTTAAGGAATCGCTATTCAGAAATCGCAAAATGGTATTATGTAGGAAATCGCTTCTTTTTAGCGATTCCTTAACATTCCTAAATTGCGATTAGCAAATTGCTAATCGCAAATTTCCCATTCATTTCTATGGGCCAGGAGGCCCATAGGAATGAAGGGGAAATTTGCGATTAGCAATTTGCTAATCGCAATTTAGGAATATTTTCAAGGGTGCAGGGGTGTCTCAAGAACACCCTGCTGCACCCCTGAAAATGACATGTGTGGGCATATGGCGCACATACATGCATATGGCACCTTTGGATTTTAATAAAATAGCTTTTTTAAAAGAATTCGCAACTTACCACCAACTAGAAGTTGGTGGTAATTTGCGAATCCTTATGGGCATTTTTGAATTAATTTTTCTTTGATACATTGCATTTAAGGAATCGCAAAATTTGCGATTCCTTAAGTGCAATCGCAAAATAAGGAATGGCATATTTTGCGATTCCTTATTTTGCAGCCAAAATGTTTCATACATACCATTTAGCAAATTAGCATTCGCAAAGGCCGAAATTCGCAGAATGCGAATTTGCTTGGTACATATGGCCCCTAATCCTCTGCACAATACAATGCTAAATAGTGACTAGTAATTAAAACAATTAATGCTTATGTGAAAATGAGATTCTCATGACTTAATCAGGAGGCTGTAGAGAAGTTCATTGTTATACATTAGAATACTGAACAGCTGGTAGTTTAGGCTTACTACGGATATCATGAGAACTCAGCTAAACTGAAACATTGATATAAATGTTTAGCGACTAATTGATACTTGTAGGTTGTGTTTTCTCAACATAGTCAATTTGCTGTGGGAACAAAGAAAGAAGTTACAGACTGTCGGACAATTGCCTCCCATTGGCTCGAGATGATCTTACACCGGAATGGATTGTTACATGTTTTAGAGGTTTATATTAGTGCTTGATTGCTAGTTGAAGCACAACTTGGGGCTTTAGGATTCTTGTATTAGACCACTCTCCTGAATACATGCTGAAAGCTACTGCTGTCAGCTGCTCTTTGTAATTGCCACTTGGTGGAGACTCTCCTGACTTATTCTTTCTCATACTTACGGGTATAGCTAAAGCTGCACCTGTTGATTCACATAATTAGACTCAGCTGAGTCTTCCTGAACTACTCTATATAGGGAGTTTGACTTCTTAAAAGCTCCAAGGAGTTCGCTCTTTTCAAGAAACTCTTTATAGGGTTCTATCTCAATATGATCCTAATTTAGTTCATCGTACACACTTGTTATTTTCTTCATTTATAACATATAGTCATTTATAAAACATTGGCAGGAACCTCTGTCAAGGCAGTTCCTGTCAATGCATTTCGTTTTTTGGTGCAGGGCTCCATCAACATGACGGAGTCTTGCACCAAACAGTTTCACTTTTTTATTTTCAAAAACAAAATTCCAAAATGGCTATATGTCTGCCCATCCTAATTGGGCCAGCAAACATATAGCCAATTCCCTGATGGCCCTTACTCTGTTGGGCCATCAGAGAATTTTGGCTACGGTGATGACGGAATAGTCACCGCTGTAGGAAACTTAAGGCCTACCTGCATCTAAATGCATCTAAATCGGGCAGGTGGACCACTATTTTGGCAGGTAGGGAACTCCATTGCATTTGCGATGGAGTTCCCTGTCTGCCAACATATGAATAAGGCCCTTAGTAATCAGTCTGAATTAAACCATGGGTTCCTTAGAAATTCTACCTTCAGGATGGTAAGACAACCATGTTGTCATACTAGAATATTTACGTTTAGGCATTAACCCAATAGAAATTGCCAAAAAGTCAAGAGACGTGAATGGAGTAAAATTTCCCTTAATCATATTTGTCCGCCAGCTGATGCTTTCCCTGAGCCCTATTGATAGTAATTCCACTTTATCTTCTATATATATCTTTTATCATTCCGCCATTTCTGCAATTGTGAATGTAGTTGCCCCACAAGGAGCACCATATGTGAAAACCACTTTCAAAGTGTCACCCTGATTCAGTGACTCTTTAAAAGATTTAAGAAAAAAGCAAGCGGTAAAACTTGAATGGAGAAGATAATGTTTTTAAATTCCTTTCATGAATTCAAACTGACCTTTAAGGATGCAAAGCAATCCCTTTTCACTGCTTGTTTGTTTAAGTTCAGCACTAATTAAAAAGAGATTTTTATCATTCTAAATGAGCTTTATATCTTGAATAACCCTGTAAAGGGTTCCCTGTGTTTATCACGCTTTTGTGATCAGTTGGCTAAATATTGTATTAAAACAATTGAGAACATTCGCTGCTTCATTGCTGAAACTTCTGATTTGTTTTTTACAACCAGTATTTATTTGGAATTTAGGTGATTATTAGGATGGCGGGAGGACCTGAGTCACCCCGCCACCCCCATGGTATTGGGACCGGCCGCCAGACATGTGGTGGTCTTGCACTGTGAATTAGGATGTGATCGCCACCATGGTGGTCGCATTCTGCGGTTTAACTTTGCGGCCGGTGCTGCTTACAGCAGCACCCGCTGCGTTGTTAAAATCGCATGGCAGGCATTTCGCTGCACCACATGGCAGGCATCACATGGTGCCTGCCACTTGGAGCAGCGGAATGTAGGGGTGTACCATGGGTGCCCTCAAGTGCACCCCACCGCCCCCAGTCACAAGGGGGGACCGCAACGGGTCCCTAAACACAATCCCCACCAGCCTTTCCATGGCAGCGTTGCCGCCATGGAATGGTCTTTATAACTTGCCATCCTAATATGTCTGGTGGTGCCTGCTAGACACCACCACCATATTAGAGCCCCTGCTTCGCCTGGCAGGCAATCGTGATGATTGACTGCCGGCGGAAAAGCAACGGACGAACATTCTGTCCACCGCCATATTCCCCGCTCTCATAATATGGCAGGGGTAATACTCCTTATGATGGCGTAACAATAGTGGCAATCATTACGCCATCGTAATGAGCCCCCGAGTACCTACTTGTGGTCTACATTATCATTTCTTCATTTAAATAGGTTTTACATCTCTTAGATCAGTGTTTCCCAAACGGTTGTGTTTGTGAGCCGACATTTGGTGGGTCATGAAACTCCTGGTCTCTATGTAAGTAATATTTAAAATTAATAGCCGTATCTGTGCACCAGTGCCACAGTGCTGAACAATATCCCTATGTCCAGTTTTAAAACAAACCCTTGCAAGTATTCCCATCAAGCCTCTGGATGAACCTTCCAGTGCTGTTTTTTTTTTACTTCACAAAGCCATTTCAACAGACAATTTGCTCTCTATTCACAATTATGCTCAACCATACCAGTTGTGTATTACTTTAATACATTATTTTAAGAACTATAGATGTGGGTTAAAATCCAGAGCTGCCGACTTCGGATCAGAGGAATTAGGGGAATTAGGTTTGATTCTTGGCAAAGGCTCAATATTCTTTAATTCTGGGCAAAGCACGTAATCTCCACTTCTTACAAAAAAATTAATCAGACCTTGTGTATTGTAATCTGGTGCTGATGTAAAGTGCTGCAATGCCCTTGACCTCACACATTGCCCTCTGAAAAAAAGGGTTTCACAAATGAGCAAAATCACTAGTGTTGGACATGGCTCTCTCTGCAGGGTCACCCCCAAACCTTTTGTCTTTTTCCCTCCACTTTTTGCTAAATTCTTATTTGTTGGCATTAAGACTTGTGCACTTTACCACTGCTAACCAGTGCTAAAGTGGTTGCGCTCTCTCCCTAAAATATGGCCAAATTTCCTTGTACCCAACTGGCTTATTTAATTTACCTGTAGGTCCCTTGTAGAGTGGTATACCATATGGCCAGGGCTTGTAAAATAAATGTTACCAGTGGGCCTGCAGTACTTATTATGCCACCCACTTAAGTACCACCGTAAAACATGTCCCAGGCCTGCTATTGCAGCCTGAATGCAGTTTTAAACTACCATGTCAACTTCTCATTTAAACCCCCTTGCCAAGTCTTTAACTCCCATTTTATTATATTTAAGTCACCTGTAAGGTAGGTGCTATGTAGTCTATAGGGTAAGGTGCTTTGTAATGAAAAGGTTGGACATGTGCTTTCAAGTTTTACATGTCCTAGTAGTGAAAAAACCCTAAATTTGTTTTTCATTAGTGAGAGGTCTACCCCTCCCATAGGATAACATTGGAGATTCCTTATTACTTTTAATAGGCTGTAATTTCAAAATGGGAGCTGGTGGCTATGTCATGTTTGGTTTCTATGAAAGATGGCATTTTCCTGCCATTAGCCCTTTTGTGTCTGTAGCCTTTTGTGGGTCACATGACTGAGTGTAACTGACAGACTTCGTGAATTCCTCCCAGTCAGACACATAATGGATTAGATGTGCCTGAATGGGACATCTGCTGGCAAGATGGGGGCAGAGCTGAGCACAGCCCCACTTACAGCTGAATGGCCTGTGCTCTGCCTTCAAATAAAGGGCCTAATGACCCTGCCTTGTTAATTCAGCCAATTTGAGGCCAGGGCAGGGAAGGCAGGGAATTCCATGCACTTCAAAGTCACTGCCTAGAAGCTACTCCCACCTTCCAGAACCAGGGCACCAGGATATAAAAGAAGGACCTCAGACACCAACTCTTCAGTTCACTGCTGGACCTGCAGGAGGACTCTCAGAGGACTGCTTGCTCCGGTGACCTGCAGTGCACTCTGCCAGACCGCTGATGTACCTGGAAGGACTGCATTTCTGACTGGAGCCTGTTTTGAACACTCACAGGCCAGCAATGCTGTTGAGCCCTGCATCTTTGCCTGCAACCAGGATTACAGGAAGTGACTTCAAAGGCTAGTTTGCTGGCCTCCTGTTCAGAGCCACAGGGACATAAGAGGCTCCCACCATCTTGAACCCGCACTTGGACCCAGCCTGGGTGAGTCCTGAACCCCCAAGAGGTGTCCCACCAGTCCTTGACTCTTGGTTGTGGTGCTAAAGGTGTCGAGATGGCCAATTCGCAAAACTAAAGACTTCAACAAAATTTGGCCAAAAAGTACTCTGAGATCCAGGAGGAGACCAGGACCAACCTGCTTGCCTATCTTGCCCGAGGTGCATTGTCAGTCGAATTTACTTTGCAGTTTCTTCTGCTACGTTCTACTCTGCATTACCTAAAGGGTTGTGGTAGTACTTCGCCAAAGGGGTATCCGACCTCATGGAACTGTCTTCGGCTACAGCCCTCTTCTTTGTCCTCCTGGAGTTTTTCGACTTCCATTATGGTGAATAAGGCTGAACGTACATATCTTCACAGCTGCTTTGACCCAAGGACAATGACGACAAAGCTCCCTCCTCTGACACCTCCTATAGACTTGCCCCACTGAACTTTACCTTCTCAGACATTTTTCTTCAAGATTTTTTCCAAGTCCAAAGGTAAGCGCTGATGGGGCCCAATCCACTTTGTGTATCCGAACTGCTCTCCATAGTGGTTGGCCTTAAATTTCAACTTTGACCCGGTCTTGCACGACCAGATGTTTCCAGTTATCGCTTTAATCTTTTAGGCACTAGATTTCACTTAAAACCTTTTAAAAATCATAACTTTGGTCCTACTGATTGGATTATGGACCTTTTGGTGTCAAATGATTTATTAAAATGTACTTTATTTTTCAAAACTGGTTTGGGATTTTTCTTGTGTTGTGTTTCACCATATTACTGTTTGTGTGCTGCATAAATACTTTACTCATTGCCTTTAAGTTAACCCTGACTGCTTTTTGTCCCAAGTTACCCAGGGTTAAGCACAAGTTAATTTAGTGAATGTTTGTGATTTGCCCTGCAAGAGATTGTGACTGTTGCTAGACCAGGGGGCACAGCCCAGTCAACCAACAGCCTAATTTCGCACAACAATTATCAACACCAAGAATTTTGAGAAGCCTGATACTACAGGCTAGCAACCTAGTCTGAAAAGTGTTTCAGACTCCAGTGTGCTTCACCATCTGCCATTATTATGGACGGATTAATATCCAATATCGAAGGGCGTTGTCAAGGTTGTGATGTTTGAAAACAATTGTTGTTATTAATTATAGCTAGGTAGGTCGCAACCAATTGTTCTAAAATTGGGTTTTGGTTCAAAAAGGTTTGGGAAGCCCTATCTTAGATCATGATCATTCAGGTTCACCACTTGTCCCGATTCCTGTCAAACTTCCTTTTTGATTGAGGGAACGTCTTGCCCGTACACGTCTTGATCATTTCAACTACCCCATTTCTACCGGTATTGTTCTTAATAACTGTGAAAAAGACAGAGTTAGTCATCTCTTGATAAAACAGCCCTTGAACCTTCACTACCTTCTAAATACAGGCCAGTTACATTACTACCAACTGCTGCAACCAATTTTGAATTAACTATTGCAAAACAACGGTGTCATTACCTTAAATCCAAATATATTCTGGATGATTCTCAAATCAACTTTCATCCTAATCACAGTACACAACTAACTCTGCTGGCTGTAGTGGATGATTTAGCTATGCATGCTAATAATGCCTATAACAATGCAATGATACTCCTAGATCTGTGCATTGCATTTGATACTATGACCTCCAAGTACTTACCACCTAACTGTTTGCTACTGGCATTTAGGGCAATGTTTTTAGTTGGTTTGTGTCTTTTTGGTTAGGAAGATCGCAACAGGCCACCCTTGCTAACTTCTTCTTCTTCTTGCTAACTTCTCATGTGATGTTCCTCAAGGCTTGGCCCTGCCCCTTTATCTTTTCAATAGCTACATAAGACCTCTCGCCTCATTAGTATGCTAGTTAGGCATCAGAGGCTATACCTTTGCCTATGATACCCAACTTTTGTTAAGACTCAGCAATTCTACCCATGACATTTCCTGTCAGCAGAATTGCCTTGTAAATGTCCACGACGGGAGGAGCTCCCACTGGATGGAACCTAACACATACAAGACAGAAATAATGATAATTGACAGAAATCAGAATCCCTGGTGACCTACCTTCTGGCCTCTAGATTTTGGTCCTTGTCCCTCAGTTGCAACCAGTGTAAAAAGTTTGGAAGTGAAAACAGACACTTTACTCTAAACAAGCAGGTAGGTTTTGGTGGTTCTATCATTGTGTACATCCAGTTACATCACCTTTGGACACTACTCCCCCTGCTCTCAGAACTGCAAACGGTTATGCATGTCAGCCATTATAATAAGAGAAGGCCTTGACTACTGTAAAAGTCTTTACTTGGGCATTAAGAATACTCTTCTTAAAAGACTTCAGGCAATACAAAGTCCCTTATCAAGGATGGTGACTGCTGCACCTTGTCACTGTCATGCTTCACCTATTTTACACGAGCAACACTGGTTGTTGGTTCGTAACTCTTATATTTGTAAGTTTCTTTGTATAGTTCTCTGCATTCTGTATGGGAAAGTTGCCATCACTATTTTGTAAAGGCTACAATGATACGCCCCGTCTAAACTCACCAGTCTGCACATTCTATTTCTTTAATTACTCCTTGTTTCTGTCATAGTCACCTAGATGGCATGCATGTTTCTGTCCAAGCCCCTAACATATGGAACCTCCTCCAATGTAAGTTCCAAACCATTACCAATCTTTTACAATTGAGGATGGCACTGAAAGTAGGTTTTTGCCCTACTTTTCTTCTGCCGTGATTCCTTACCTCGTTCCTGCGCCTGCTCCTTTGCTTTAGTCTAGCGCCAATAATTTGCTAGGTGATTGTGCTCTTTATAAATCCAAATCTGAGTCCGAAATGAAAAAAACGGAGTCATGGTTCTAGCTCTAAAAAAACAAAATACTGAAATTCACCAGTTATGGTTACCAGCGCACAAAACATATGGCATAACTTGCACTGCCCACCATGTTGATAGCTCTTTTCTTTGTTTTTGTACTATTTGAAAATTGTTTTTTTTAACTTGTTCTTTGCAACTTGTGGCATGTGTTCTGTCCTTAGTAATATATATATTGTGAGCAAGGCAGGTGTGCCGAAACGTGTCAAGCGGAAGATTCAATAAACGACTGGATGGTAAAGCTTATGCCTTTGTCGGAGTCCGATTTTTTTCGTTAATCGGGAGTGGTTGCTATATATATATATATATATATATATATATATATATATATATATAAGAAAAGATTGCCTTGCATGAGATATTTATATGTATAGATAGAGAGAGAGTGGTTCATATAAAAATTAGCGTTCAATATATGAATGTATAGCCCATCATTTAAAATATTTAGTGTTATGTCTATATACACACTATATACATATATATATATATATATGGATTGGGTACTATACCTAAACTGTCGCACATGAACAGATACTGATAAAAAAACATTTGTGTACTATACTTAAAATGTTTTACTAATGTTTAGCAAACCCAGCAAAATAGTTCTAATCTGCTCTATTTATCCATCATTTAATAGCAACAATTGCTCTATACACTGTGAAACTGTTTTTGACAATGAAATCACACAATAATCATGTAAAATGTGAATTGTCTGACCAAGGTGAACTTTTACAATGGACTACATGTCCCAGAATTCATGGGCGTGTTAGAAACATGAAATTGTATTTAATTGTGCAATTAAGTAGTGCCACCTACCGTGAGCAAGGCCTTTAGGCTGAAACGCGTTGGTGTGTCAGACTAGGCACCAATTAAATCTTTAAACTTCAAGTTGCTGAGTGCGGCGTCCTTTGTGTTAAAAAACAAATAATATATATATATATATATATATATATATATATATATGTATATATATATATATATATATATAAAACGAAGAATCCTGACCGCCAAAGGTAGCGGTTTCAACAGGCGCAGACCTCCACTCCAATACTCGATGTTTAGTCAAATATCAAACATCAAAAAGTAGCCACATCACAAGTTCCAGTGCCAGCAATCCATACTTATTCCAGCAAAGTGCAAGAGCGAGTGCCCTCCCTGACGCGTTTCGCTCCGCAGGCGGAGCTTGATCACATGACGCGTCAGAAGTAGGCAGTGTTAGAAACATGAAATTGTATTTAATTGTGCAATGAAGTAGTGCCACCTACCGTGAGCAAGGCCGTTAGGCTGAAACGCGTTGGTGTGTCAGACTAGGCACCAATTAAATCTTTAAACTTCAAGTTGCTGAGTGCGGCGTCCTTTGTGTTAAAAAAATAAAATATATATATATATATATATATATAAATATATATATATATATATATATATATAAATATATATATATATATATATTTCTCCTTTCCACCTCTTCGTGATGTGCCGGGACACCCTCGAAGCGGTGCACGTCAGGGTTCGAGGCAGCCCTATCTACAATCCAGATCACTGCACAAAATTGCGCGTGTACACTCCTTCCATAAAAATTGCACACATCCAAAGTGCTTGGGGAAAGTTTATTATCTCTGTACCAAGCCTGAGCAAACCCAACGCGTTTCGGTGTAAACGCCTTGATCACTGGTAAATCCATTCCTTTTTGTTTGATACATATATACAACTCTGATTACGTGCAACGTACAGAGCATGAAAGCAACATAGAAAGTGGACAACATAGTGAAAGCAAAGTGTAACATGTCATTAATCTGTCTGCCATTTTGAAATATATATATATATAAATATATATATGAAAACTACCAAGTGCAATGATTTAAGGCACTCCTCATGGTGAATAATTATTTATTGTCACAATGTCAGGGACTTCATAGCAATGAATAATGTTTCACCCTGAGGAGTGCCTTGATTCATTGGACTTGGTGGCTGTCATAATTAGGGGTCCCACAACCACGCGCCTGTGGTGGAAATGATCGACGTTGTTTTGTGAAAGCGGTAACCAATATATATATATATATCTTTGTTTGGATTTAAAACGGCCCGTCCTGCCGTGAGGAAACCCCGCCGCTGAGCAGCGGCCCGAAGTTGACGCCAATCGGTGATTAACAGGACAGGAGGAGCATCGTGCAGGTCATACTGTGCAACTAGGAAAGTGCGGGACACTTGCCAACCCACTGGGGTCTTTTATCAAGCTCATATTGTTCATCGCACCAACTACTCACTGGAGATGGAGAACAAAGCACCACAGAGACCAGAAGGCATTGCACCTGCCACGCCCACTGGGGCGGACCTCCTGAGTGATACCAGGTGCTTTGAGTTGGGCGTATTAAAAAGAGACTTAGCCTGTGAAAAAGTGCTTAGAGGTAGCACGAAAAGCGTCGGCTATTTAATAAGGGTGAGGAGCCCTGACAACCTAGCTGCAGCCTGTGCCATTAAACGCGAAGTTTAAAGCTACCTGTGTGCGGATTCCTTGAGGGGACAACTCTGTTTGTTTGGATTTAAAACGGCCCGTCCTGCCGTGAGGAAACCCTGCTGCTGAGCAGCGGCCCGAAGTTGACGCCAATCGGTGATTAACAGGACAGGAGGAGCATCGTGCAGGTCATACTGTGCAACTAGGAAAGTGCGGGACACTTGTCAACACACTGGGGTCTTTTATCAAGCTCATATTGTTCATCGCACCAACTACTCACTGGAGATGGAGAACAAAGCACCACAGAGACCAGCAGGGATTGCGCCTGCCACGCCCACTGGGGCGGACCTCCTGAGTGATAGCAGGTGCTTCCAGTTGGGCGTATGAAAAAGAGACTCAGCCTGTGAAAAAGTGCTTAGAGGTAGCACGAAACGCGTCGCCTCTTTATTATGGATGAGCACTGACAACCTAGCTGCAGCCTGTGCAATTAAATGCGAAGTTTAAACATACCTGTGTGTGGATTCCTTGAGGGGACAACTCTCTTTGTTTGGATATATATATATATATATATATATATATGTATATATATATATATATATATCAGGGCTCAAAAATTACACTCGACCGCTCGCATAGTCGAGCTAAATTGAACGAGGTCGAGCTGTTTTTAGGTCCTACTCGCCCTTTCTGGCGAGTAGGAAAACAAACCAACTTTTGGCCATCTGTCTGTGAAAATTGAAAAAGTGTGACAAGATAACAAGATTTAAAGGCATTTTTTTTGCTCACAATGTTAATGAGCAGAAAAGATGCCTTTAAATATTGTTATCTTGTCACATTTGCTCCGCTTTCAGAGACGGAGGTCAAGTAGGTTGCAGTTAGGTCGAGGACATTTTTTAAGGTACTAGTCCATTTTTTGGATTTTTCGAGCCCTGTATATATATATATATATATATATATATATATATATTAAAAAAAACACCAACCCCCCCCCCCGAAAAAATAAATAAATAAATAAATAAAAGAAGAGAAGAGGCCCATTACTGGCAGCAAACCGCATTTATTTCCAGTCTCTGCACTGCAGTTTTCCTCCTGCTTCCCTAACGTTTCAGCCTCATCCGGCCTTAATCACAGGTAGAAGAAAAGTAAGTAAAGGCTTAATGCGCACCTGTGTGCATTTAAGTTTTTTTCACCTCACGTGACTTCAATGCAGAAATACATGTCCCAGAGTGCAACGTTGCTGTATTTAAAATGCAGAATGGAAGTCCTCATTATTACTCACAATATTTGTAGTAATCTTTGTACAACGGTGCTGCTCATATTGTTCGTTCTTTAGGAAGGCAGGTGAGTATATTGTGACCAGAAATGAAGCAGCCACCAGCCAGCACGTTCGTTAATGAAATGTCTTCATCACAAATCCCTTCCATTACACAAACCTTTTTCGCCACAGTGGCATTCCTCAGTAGGTGGGAAGCGTGTGTGGGTCATGCCCCTCAGTGAAAACCAACACACACAGTCTCTCGTTACCGGGGCCCCCGACCCTTTAGGGCGGCCTCTAGTACAATGGGCACGGAGCAGCCCATCCATTAAACACCCCAAAAGAAATGGGAAGTTTGAACCTACCTGTGTGTGGATTCCTTGAGGGGACAACTCTCTTTGTTTGGATATATATATATATATGTATATATATTTGGAAATTCGTCACACCGCAGACTAAACTGCTCCCATCCAAACTGACGAAGAGTGGACCCAAAATTGCTGGTGCAAAAGAGTGAATTTTATTCAATAATTGCCAGCGCTGCCGCCATGACGCGTTTCGCCTCCAAGGAGGCTTGATCACATGACAAACTGCTAGCCTTCAAGCCGACAATTTAAAATGACAGTGCAAAATGGTAATTAATAGACATAGTAAGTATACTGTGCAAAGAACGGAATGATCATAGCAATATATTTAAACATGGTTACATTTGTTAAAAAAACTCCCTGGACATTTCATTGTTTAGGAGAATCGAAATTTTCGATGGACCAATAATTCAAGCATTGATACTGGACATCCTAATACACTGCACAGTGTTGCAAACTCCTAAATATTCACGACAAACAATTTTGTCTGTGTAAGGAATACTAGGAAACGCATTGTAATATAATATCATGTCTATGAATTGATGTTTATATATGAACAGTTCTCCATTTTCCAACAGGGCAGTTAAAACAGTCATATTCGACGGCAAAAAAGCTTAATTCTGCACACTTTAAACCATACTAATCTTGTTGACAATATATATCATAGTTGAATGAATATAGCCCAAGTGGGCCTGCCATAACAAGCTGTCTGTTAACCATATAAAGTGCATATAGAGTAATGTGCAAAAATAGTGCAAATATCTAGAAAACAAAGCAAATTCCTAATATTTACAAGAAATATCTAAAAAATTCCAAACATTTTATCTACGAGAGTCACCGCTTATCTCAGTTAAGTACAGAAAGGAAAAAATTCATTGAAATCAGTACATTATTTATAAATGGGGGTCAGGTCGCACACTACTCACACACCGGCGGTGTCGCCCCTAAGGACTCTGGTCAATGTAGTAAAGTGTTCGCGATGCATCATCTTTCGATCTTCTGCTATCTTCGCTGTCTTCGCCATCCCTGGACACGGGTTTCGGGGTATTACCCCTCATCAGCAGGGATAGGCCGTGTACTGGGGTTGCCGATGGCTGCCAATATCTGCCAGGTATAGTACCACTCAGGCGCGTAGGTGCGGGATCCCAGGCTCGTCAGCCCGCTGCTCAAGGGAGCTTTAAAGTTACAAATGGGGGTGGGGTCGCACACTACTCACACACCGGCGGTGTCGCCCCTAAGGACTCTGGTCAATGTAGTAAAGTGTTCACGATGCATCATCTTTCGATCTTCTGCTATCTTCGCTGTCTTCGCCGTCCCTGGACACGTGTTTCGGGGTATTACCCCTCATCAGCAGAGATAGGCCGTGTACTGGGGTTGCCGATGGCTGCCAATATCTGCCAGGTATAGTACCACTCAGGCGTGTAGATGCGGGATCCCAGGCTCGCCAGCCCGCTGCTCAAGGGAGCTTTAAAGTTACAAATGGGGGTGGGGTCGCACACTACTGACACACCGGCGGTGTCGCCCCGAAGGACTCTGGTCAATGTAGTAAAGTGTTCGCGATGCATCATCTTTCGATCTTCTGCTATCTTCGCTGTCTTCGCCATCCCTGGACACGTGTTTCGGGGTATTACCCCTCATCAGCAGGGATAGGCCGTGTACTGGGGTTGCCGATGGCTGCCAATATCTGCCAGGTATAGTACCACTCAGGCGCGTAGGTGCGGGATCCCAGGCTCGTCAGCCCGCTGCTCAAGGGAGCTTTAAAGTTACAAATGGGGGTGGGGTCGCACACTACTCACACACCGGCGGTGTCGCCCCTAAGGACTCTGGTCAATGTAGTAAAGTGTTCTCGATGTATCATCTTTCGATCTTCTGCTATCTTCGCTGTCTTCGCCATCCCTGGACACGTGTTTCGGGGTATTACCTCTCATCAGCAGGGATAGGCCGTGTACTGGGGTTGCCGATGGCTGCCAATATCTGCCAGGTATAGTACCACTCAGGCGCGTAGGTGCGGGATCCCAGGCTCGTCAGCCCGCTGCTCAAGGGAGCTTTAAAGTTACAAATGGGGGTGGGGTCGCACACTACTCACACACCGGCGGTGTCGCCCCTAAGGACTCTGGTCAATGTAGTAAAGTGTTCGCGATGCATCATCTTTCGATCTTCTGCTATCTTCGCCATCCCTGGACACGTGTTTCGGGGTATTACCCCTCATCAGCAGGGATAGGCCGTGTACTGGGGTTGCCGATGGCTGCCAATATCTGCCAGGTATAGTACCACTCAGGCGCGTAGGTGCGGGATCCCAGGCTCGTCAGCCCGCTGCTCAAGGGAGCTTTAAAGTTACAAATGGGGGTGGGGTCGCACACTACTCACACACCGGCGGTGTCGCCCCTAAGGACTCTGGTCAATGTAGTAAAGTGTTCGCGATGTATCATCTTTCGATCTTCTGCTATCTTCGCTGTCTTCGCCATCCCTGGACACGTGTTTCGGGGTATTACCTCTCATCAGCAGGGATAGGCCGTGTACTGGGGTTGCCGATGGCTGCCAATATCTGCCAGGTATAGTACCACTCAGGCGCGTAGGTGCGGGATCCCAGGCTCGTCAGCCCGCTGCTCAAGGGAGCTTTAAAGTTACAAATGGGGGTGGGGTCGCACACTACTCACACACCGGCGGTGTCGCCCCTAAGGACTCTGGTCAATGTAGTAAAGTGTTCGCGATGCATCATCTTTCAATCTTCTGCTATCTTCGCTGTCTTCGCCATCCCATGACACGTGTTTCGGGGTATTACCCCTCATCAGCAGGGATAGGCCGTGTACTGGGGTTGCCGATGGCTGCCAATATCTGCCAGGTATAGTACCACTCAGGCGCGTAGGTGCGGGATCCCAGGCTCGTCAGCCCGCTGCTCAAGGGAGCTTTAAAGTTACAAATGGGGGTGGGGTCGCACACTACTCACACACCGGCGGTGTCGCCCCTAAGGACTCTGGTCAATGTAGTAAAGTGTTCGCGATGCATCATCTTTCGATCTTCTGCTATCTTCGCTGTCTTCGCCATCCCTGGACACGTGTTTCGGGGTATTACCCCTCATCAGCAGGGATAGGCCGTGTACTGGGGTTGCCGATGGCTGCCAATATCTGCCAGGTATAGTACCACTCAGGCGCGTAGGTGCGGGATCCCAGGCTCGTCAGCCCGCTGCTCAAGGGAGCTTTAAAGTTACAAATGGGGGTGGGGTCGCACACTACTCACACACCGGCGGTGTCGCCCCTAAGGACTCTGGTCAATGTAGTAAAGTGTTCGCGATGCATCATCTTTCGATCTTCTGCTATCTTCGCTGTCTTCGCCATCCCTGGACACGTGTTTCGGGGTATTACCCCTCATCAGCAGGGATAGGCCGTGTACTGGGGTTGCCGATGGCTGCCAATATCTGCCAGGTATAGTACCACTCAGGCGCGTAGATGCGGGATCCCAGGCTCGCCAGCCCGCTGCTCAAGGGAGCTTTAAAGTTACAAATGGGGGTGGGGTCGCACACTACTCACACACCGGCGGTGTCGCCCCTAAGGACTCTGGTCAATGTAGTAAAGTGTTCGCGATGCATCATCTTTCGATCTTCTGCTATCTTCGCTGTCTTCGCCATCCCTGGACACGTGTTTCGGGGTATTACCCCATATCAGCAGGGATAGTCCGTGTACTGGGGTTGCCGATGGCTGCCAATATCTGCCAGGTATAGTACCACTCAGGCGCGTAGGTGCTGGATCCCAGGCTCGTCAGCCCGCTGCTCAAGGGAGCTTTAAAGTTACAAATGGGGGTGGGGTCGCACACTACTCACACACCGGCGGTGTCGCCCCTAAGGACTCTGGTCAATGTAGTTAAGTGTTCGCGATGCATCATCTTTCGATCTTCTGCTATCTTCGCTGTCTTCGCCATCCCTGGACACGTGTTTCGGGGTATTACCCCTCATCAGCAGGGATAGGCCGTGTACTGGGGTTGCCGATGGCTGCCAATATCTGCCAGGTATAGTACCACTCAGGCGCGTAGGTGCGGGATCCCAGGCTCGTCAGCCCGCTGCTCAAGGGAGCTTTAAAGTTACAAATGGGGGTGGGGTCGCACACTACTCACACACCGGCGGTGTCGCCCCTAAGGACTCTGGTCAATGTAGTAAAGTGTTCGCGATGCATCATCTTTCGATCTTCTGCTATCTTCGCTGTCTTCGCCATCCCTGGACACGTGTTTCGGGGTATTACCCCTCATCAGCAGGGATAGGCCGTGTACTGGGGTTGCTGATGGCTGCCAATATCTGCCAGGTATAGTACCACTCAGGCGCGTAGGTGCGGGATCCCAGGCTCGTCAGCCCACTGCTCAAGGGAGCTTTAAAGTTACAAATGGGGGTGGGGTCGCACACTACTCACACACCGGCGGTGTCGCCCCTAAGGACTCTGGTCAATGTAGTAAAGTGTTCGCGATGCATCATCTTTCGATCTTCTGCTATCTTCGCTGTCTTCGCCATCCCTGGACACGTGTTTCGGGGTATTATCCCTCATCAGCAGGGATAGGCCGTGTACTGGGGTTGCCGATGGCTGCCAATATCTGCCAGGTATAGTACCACTCAGGCGCGTAGGTGCGGGATCCCAGGCTCGTCAGCCCGCTGCTCAAGGGAGCTTTAAAGTTACAAATGGGGGTGGGGTTGCACACTACTCACACACCGGCGGTGTAGCCCCTAAGGACTCTGGTCAATGTAGTAAAGTGTTCGCGATGCATCATCTTTCGATCTTCTGCTATCTTCGCTGTCTTCGCCATCCCTGGACACGTGTTTCGGGGTATTACCCCTCATCAGCAGGGATAGGCCGTGTACTGGGGTTGCCGATGGCTGCCAATATCTGCCAGGTATAGTACCACTCAGGCGCGTAGGTGCGGGATCCCAGGCTCGTCAGCCCGCTGCTCAAGGGAGCTTTAAAGTTACAAATGGGGGCGGGGTCGCACACTACTCACACACTGGCGGTGTCGCCCCTAAGGACTCTGGTCAATGTAGTAAAGTGTTCGCGATGCATCATCTTTCGATCTTCTGCTATCTTCGCTGTCTTCACCATCCCTGGACACGTGTTTCGGGGTATTACCCCTCATCAGCAGGGATAGGCCGTGTACTGGGGTTGCCGATGGCTGCCAATATCTGCCAGGTATAGTACCACTCAGGCGCGTAGGTGCGGGATCCCAGGCTCGTCAGCCCGCTGCTCAAGGGAGCTTTAAAGTTACAAATGGGGGTGGGGTCGCACACTACTCACACACCGGCGGTGTCGCCCCTAAGGACTCTGGTCAATGTAGTAAAGTGTTCGCGATGCATCATCTTTCGGGGATCCCGCACCTACGCGCCTGAGTGGTACTATACCTGGCAGATATTGGCAGCCATCAGCAACCCCAGTACACGGCCTATCCCTGCTGATGAGGGGTAATACCCCAAAACACGTGTCCAGGGATGGCGAAGACAGCGAAGATAGCAGAAGATCGAAAGATGATGCATCGCGAACACTTTACTACATTGACCAGAGTCCTTAGGGGCGACACCGCCGGTGTGTGAGTAGTGTGCGACCCCACCCCAATTTGTAACTTTAAAGCTCCCTTGAGCAGCTGGCTGACGAGCCTGGGATCCCGCACCTACGCGCCTGAGTGGTACTATACCTGGCAGATATTGGCAGCCATCGGCAACCCCAGTACACGGCCTATCCCTGCTGATGAGGGGTAATACCCCGAAAAACGTGTCCAGGGATGGCGAAGACAGCGAAGATAGCAGAAGATCGAAAGATGATGCATCGCGAACACTTTACTACATTGACCAGAGTCCTTAGGGGCGACACCGCCGGTGTGTGAGTAGTGTGCGACCCCACCCCAATTTGTAACTTTAAAGCTCCCTTGAGCAGCGGGCTGACAAGCCTGGGATCCCGCACCTACGCGCCTGAGTGGTACTATACCTGGCAGATATTGGCAGCCATCGGCAACCCCAGTACACGGCCTATCCCTGCTGATGAGGGGTAATACCCCGAAACACGTGTCCAGGGATGGCGAAGACAGCGAAGATAGCAGAAGATCGAAAGATGATGCATCGCGAACACTTTACTACATTGACCAGAGTCCTTAGGGGCGACACCGCCGGTGTGTGAGTAGTGTGCGACCCCACCCCAATTTGTAACTTTAAAGCTCCCTTGAGCAGCGGGCTGACGAGCCTGGGATCCCGCACCTACGCGCCTGAGTGGTACTATACCTGGCAGATATTGGCAGCCATCGGCAACCCCAGTACACGGCCTATCCCTGCTGATGAGGGGTAATACCCCGAAACACGTGTCCAGTGATGGCGAAGACAGCGAAGATAGCAGAAGATCGAAAGATGATGCATCGCGAACACTTTACTACATTGACCAGAGTCCTTAGGGGCGACACCGCCGGTGTGTGAGTAGTGTGCGACCCCACCCCAATTTGTAACTTTAAAGCTCCCGTGAGCAGCGGGCTGACGAGCCTGGGATTCCGCACCTACGCGCCTGAGTGGTACTTGATGGAGCGAGATAGAAAACAAAATTTTGTTTAAACTCGCAAAGTCATATTTCCATAACATGAATAAAATTATTAATGATTTGTGATATGTCGTACTAATACAACTTAGATTAAACTTTACACGTGGGGGGACTAACATGTGTGCTCATAAACGTGCATATTTGTTGCATCTTTTTGTTCGTGCAAAATAATAAAATAAAATATTGTTTTCGTTTTTGTCATTACTAACTGCTGCAAACTTAAATAAGCATGTGCTTGTTTTGCTTTTCCTTGTCTGTGTAATGTCATTTCTACTATTCTAGGTGCATATGGGTCTCATTGAAAAACGGAGACTGGTAAATATAAACGCTGCTTTATTTGTTTGCAATGGCTAGGTAACATTTTGATTAATAGGGTGGGTTAATTAATTAGTAAACCATGGGGTGGATACAGAAAATACTTTATTTCTTACATTAATACTTTTCTTGTGTTTGTTTTATACTAGAAATCATAAGTTGCCTGCTTTTGAGGCCTAGCTATTTGAGCCGCAAAATAAAAGCTGATCTATAATTCTGCAGAAAGTCACGAGACGCCCATTCTGAATTAAAACGTTTATTGAAGCTACATTCAAAAAGCAAAAACTGATGAGCTGACATCATTCTGTCGGACATGGCCAAGGTCGAAAGTGAACTTTTTGTCAGTCCTTAACTTGGCATCCGCGGAAGTTGCACTGAAAGACTATGGAAGCTGCGAGGATGACTTAATACAAAGTTGCAATCGCAGAAAGCCTCTGGCTTCACGTGGAAGAGACAATGGTCTTTGTAAGACATGATTTTGTGGAACTTTTTAAGAATCGGGTGACATGTCACTTGTCACTCTCAACCAATGGGACGTCGTAGATTTCTGAAAACTTTCCTTTGCTAGTTTAGTTAGCGTAGAAAGGTATAAAAAGTCATGCCCTTAGGGTTGGGCTGGCTGCTGCTTTCTGACTTTCCGATGAGGGTGATGTGCTGCTGGACTTTGCGTGGAGCACGTAAGAATCCTCAAAGATCTTTACTTTAATTTCTGTTTATTTAGCTCA
The DNA here is from genome assembly GCF_964261635.1 of Lissotriton helveticus. Lineage (NCBI taxonomy): Eukaryota > Metazoa > Chordata > Amphibia > Caudata > Salamandridae > Lissotriton > Lissotriton helveticus. The sequence goes on along the minus strand of NC_136067.1, from coordinate 1,874,509,766 downwards.
GTTAGGGAAATAGGTTTTAGAAATGCTAAACTTTATATAATTTCTTTTAAACTGATTCAATTGCTTAAATTGTATTTTTCTCAATTTCCTTACCATCATGCTTGCTTTATTGCAAATAAATTTCATTTATAAAACTTACAACTTATATACCATAATTTAGAAAATAAAATTTTACTTTTGACAAACAAGCTGGTCTTGATTATTTAGAAGTATAGGTTACCTTTAGCTAGATCGCGTCACCCATGGTGGTCGTTTAAATGGTTGGGTTTTATTCTAATGACAATATTCTTTCTGCAATTGTATAAATATGTATATAGTGTGTAGATAATGTGTATATAGATTTATTCTGACCACCTGATTCAGTAGGCCCAAAATATATCAGGTTCATAAATGGGTCCATATTTAGTATAGAATTTTGTTTATAGGTTATGAAGTTGGGTAGCGTAGTTTATGATATATTTTCTATAGCCCGCTGGATCAATTCTCTGGTAGCAGAAATTGATGGTTGCTAAGGGGTAACCAAGGTAACATGTTGGTTGCTAAGAGTTGCGTCATGGTATGCAAATAGGATCAATGTTTTAACACTTGTTAAGTTCGTTTTTCGTGCCTATCTGTAAGCTATACCGGTATAGATTGTGTGGCGAGTAATTAGTCACACAAGCCATCTGTTCAGTTTGTAGTGATATCGCCGAGTATCACAAGAGGTATCGCCGTGTACCATAGTGTTGTCGCCGAGCAGCACAGTTTTAGGGCTAGGTCTGAATCTTGTATAGTGAGGATTTTCTAAGAAATCAAAGCAGCATGAGAATAGGGACAAAGCGCCTTCCATAAAACTCACTGTGATGAGAGTATTAGTTATATCCGAGCTTGAGTGAAGGGTAAATTTAGCGTCGGTACATGATTATCAATAAACAGGTTAGAGTCCTGTACGGGTACATGTTTCATATCTATAAACAGGTGAGAGCCCTGTACGGATAACGTCGTTATTTTGCTAACGGTGCATGAATTCTATAAACAGGTGAGAGTCCTGTACGGATTTCATGTGTGTTTGAATTTAGGGAATTTTCCGTGTAAAAGTGCGAGTTTGAATTGTATTTTATGTTCAAGTGGAACTCTTAGAACTTTCACTTCGCGGTGGGTTCAGAGCAAAGCGAGTTCATAATTATACGTGCTAGAAGGGTGGGGTAAGGTTACTCTACTGACAATTGAATATTATCCTTAGTGTGAATAGCGCCGTCTATTCCGAAGTGTGGATACTTGAATGTATGTAAACTATCCTAAATAGTGAAACGAACAGATGTTGTCTTTATAGTCATTGTTAAGAATTAATTTACACTGAAAAGTGTCCTTAAAATGGCGCTGTGAAAAGATTTTGTGAAGGAGGGGTAAGCGCCAGGAGTGAGAAGCGAGAAACCGCAGCTGCTGTGTACGTCACAGAGCCGCGCTGGGATTGGGTGACCTACGTCACAAACTGTATTCTGATTGGCTCTTGAGTCTCTGACGGCCTGTGAGTTGATTGATCGTTGGGAAAATCTCCAAATTTATTGGTCGAGCTGAAAAGTGACGTAGCTCAACTGCCATTGGCTTGTTGGTGTGTTTCGCGCACGGATTGGTTGTTTTGCGGAACATCCCGGAAATATTTTACGAACGATTTTGTGAATTAAATTTTACTTTTGAAAATGAGTTATCATTTTAAACATGTTGAGAAAAAGACAACATTATTTCAGAAATTAAAAAATTTATTTTCACCTGACAAGAAAATCGAAACGCGAGGTGGTAAACTACTTCATAAGTATAAAACACCTGCAGCGTACATGGAAGGTGAATACGGATATCATACTGTTTTATGGTTCGACAGTTGGAAACGCTATACTAAAAACGATGGTGTTTTGGCTTGGCCTGATGATGGTTCATTTAATGTAAGGGTTTTAAGAAATTTACGAGAGAAAATGAATGCTCTTGTTCCAAAACCAAGACCAACTCAATTTGAAGCTTTAGTTGAATGGGAAGACGAGATGTATCAGTTACAAAGAGAAGCTAGTGGAATTAAAAGACCTTCTAAAAATCCATCATGGAAAAGAGAAACTCATGAAGATAGATTGCGAATGTGGAGACAGGGAAACATGAGTGAAGGATTATATTTAATTCATGAAATGGTAATGGGTTCTCCTACAGGAAAATCTATGGAAAGTGAATCTGAGGATGCAATTATGGAAGAAATATATACAACTGCTAGAAATAAACAGCCTAATCAGCCTTTGAGACCTCCTAGATCATGGTCTACTCCGGTGGTTTCTACTGAAACTTCACCGAGTGCACCTCCAATTAGTGAAGCTCCTAAACTTTATCCAAATAATTGTGAAATCACTGAAACTCCTAGAAGACCAGAATTCGAGAATGCTCGAAATGAGGGCAGACATTTTTCAATGACTCCAAGAGCAAGGGAACCTCCAAAAGATTATGCAAGAGAGACAAGAAATGTTGATGATGTCGATTATAATGAATATTTAAGGTCTAAAGAAGAATTAATTAAAAGAATGACAAAAGGCATGGAAGCTGTCACAATTCCAGTAACAATAGGTCCTGTTCAGCCTGTATTTGATCAAAGAGATACAAACAAAATTGGATTAACTATTCCTTTAAATACAGAAATTCAAAAACCTGCTGAAAAATTTTATTCAGACTTGACTGAATTAAACACTTCTAGATCGAGAATGCCTGATTTAACCTTTAATGAGGATTTATCTCCAAAAACACCAATGGGTGCTATGTCAGATGTAGGAAGTCCTGAAGTTAGGGTAACCACACCAAAACTTGATGTGGCCAAATTAAAAGCGAATATAGAAGAATTAATAATTGGAACGATTGGCCCAGATAGTTTAAATTACTATCGAGATGATGAACTACTATTCATTTGCAAAAGTATTCAGTGGAAAACGAAAAATAAATATGATCAATTAGAGGATTTAGCTGCAGAACTTGAAATCGATGTAAGTAAACAAAAGAATTTTGCAAAGCATTACAGATTAGATTTCTCAGAAAGTGACATTGAGAGTTTGAACTCAATGGGAAGAATAGTTCACATTAAAGATTTGATTGTTTATATCAAAAAGCTAGGAGAACTGAACAAATGGAGAGTGAAATGGACCAAAAGAAAGGAAGATGAAAGATTGGAAAAATTGTCAAAACAATTTCCAATGAGAGAAGTTGCAGGTGGAGGATATGTTCATGTCCCATGGTCAAGACAGGACATTCTGTTATTCACAAATGACTTTCCAAAATTAAGAGAGAAACCTGTTGAGTGGTACAGGCAAGTCGATAGATTTATCAAAGTGTCAAAAGTTCTGTGGATTGATTTAGATGGATTTTTTGACATTGTAGTTCCATCTGATCTTTGGACAGAATGTAAAATATCTATTAGTTGGCCAAAAGCAGAACCTGAAAGAATTAAAGAAACAGGTGCCCCAAATCCACTTGTAATGGATTTTTACGAGAAAGTAATTGTTTGGATGAAAAACAAAATTCCACCCAAAGAAGTTGATTGGGTTAAAATAGAAAGAACAGAACAAGAAACAAAAGAATCAGTTCATTCTTTTTATGAAAGACTATTGTTAATATTTAAACAATACAGTGGTTATGAAAAATTAGATGAAAAAGACATGAGTCATTTTATCTATAGATTTGTTTATGGACTAAAACCTGAAATTGGAGAAATGATCAGAACTAGTATTGTCGGATGGCAAGCACTATCTATAGATGATATTCTGAGAAAAGCAAAATATTGTAGCGATGAATTAGAAGTAAAACAGAAGAAGCTGAAGGAGAAAGCCATGTGGGCTCAGGTAAAGGTGGCTGAGCAACAGATTGCCAGCATGGGAAACAAGAACACTAATTTTGTTCAAACTGGAAATACAAACCAGATACAAGGAAAGTTTAAAGGTAATAATAATTTCCCAAAGAAATTTAGCCCAAAGATAGAAGAGCTGAAACAAAGATTACCTTGTTTTAATTGTGGCGAAATTGGACATTGGAGGGACGAGTGTCCTCATCCTCCTAGAAACTCAAAGAATCCCTTATTGAATCCACAGATGCAGAATGGTGTTAACCTACAGCAACAGCTACAGATGCAACAGGGGTTAAATGAATTTAATATTCAACGACAGTTACAACAACAGCAACAACAACAGGTGAATAATCGTCAAGACCAGTTGCCACAACCACCTTTTCCGAATTGTGGGGGAGTTCAAAAATATAATCCAAACGTGGGATTTCAGGGATGTGAACAGGTAATAAAACCACAAAAACAGCAAAAGCAACAAAGGGTTCAAATGCAAAATGCTTCACAACAATTTTTATTAACAGAAAGCCAAGACAGTGATTCTGATGACTATTGCTGACGGTGCCCGAGAGAGGAGGAAGAGTGTGTTGTTGGAGCCACTCTTGAGGTTGACCAGTCTGGTCCTTATGTAAACGGGAAAGTTAATGATGTAGACATCACTTTTCTAGTGGACACTGGTGCTACCCGTTCTACTGTTAGATCAGTGGAAATTGAAAACCTACCTCTCTCTGGGGATACCATCCAAGTTGTTGGAGTAAGTAATCAGCAAATTAAAACAGACTTAACTGATCCAGTACCAGTTGAAATTGGAAATTACAGAGACAAACACAGATTTGTGGTTTGTAATAGTAGTCCAGTAAATCTATTAGGTAGAGACATCCTATGTAAAATGAATTGCAGAATATATTGTTCTCCTGAAGGAGTTGAGTTACAAACAATGGAAGAAGATGGTTTGTATAGAATGACAATGATGATGATGGAAGCAGAAGAAACAAAATTGTTTCCTGCATTTGAAGAAAAGGATTTACCTGAAGAGCTAAAAGAAACAGTGAAAAATGAAATATGGGATTTTACTGGAAATGAGATGGGTCTAATGAAAAATGTAGATCCTGTAAAAATTGCATTGAAACAGGGAATAGAATTTCCAAATACTCCACAGTATAAAATGAAAACAGAAACAATTGAAGGTATTACACCTATAATTGAAAAGTTAATCAAGCAAGGTGTATTAAAAGAAATGAAGAGTAGCTCTTGTAATTCACCAATTATGGGAGTTAAAAAGGCTAACGGAACATTTAGAATCGTACAAGATTTGAGAAAGGTTAATCAAATTGTCATTCCATGTTGTCCTGTGGTTCCAAATCCAGCAGTAATTCTATTTCAGATTCCATATGATGCTGAATGGTACACAGTCATTGACCTTTGCAATGCATTCTTTACTGTTCCTTTACACCCAGACAGTTATGAAATCTTTGCTTTCAGATTCCAAGGTAAGACCCTTGGATGGACAAGAATCCCTCAGGGCTATACAGAAAGTCCTTCAATCTTTAACGAACTGTTAAAAAGATCATTAGAAGATTTAGACTTACCAGGTAGGTCTACACTGGTGCAGTATATTGATGATTTGTTAATAGCTGCAAAGACAAGAGAAAATTGTGTAACAGACACAATAATTCTGTTAAATCGCCTTGCAGAAGAAGGACATAAAGTGTCCCCAGCAAAACTACAGTTTTGCAAACAAGAAGTAAAATATCTTGGTCACAGAATTGCAAAAGGAAAAAGACAAGTAACTATAGAGAGAATAAAAATGATTCAAGCAATGTTACCGCCAAGAACACAAAGACAGGTCAGAATGTTCCTGGGAATGGTAGGTTACTGTCGACAATGGATAAGTGGATTTTCAGTAATTGCGAAACCATTACAAAGACTGACCAAATCAGATGTAAAAGATCCAATTATTCTCAATGATGCTGAGATGGAATCTTTTGAGAACCTGAAAAAGAGCTTATGCCAAGCTCCTGCTTTGGGTATGCCAAATTATGAGAAAGATTTTGAACTGTATTGTAGTGAGAGAGAAGGATGTGCATTATCTGTGTTAATTCAGAGACATGGAAATTTAAAGAAACCTATTGCATACTTCTCTGCAGTTCTTGATCCAATTGCAAAAGCATTACCAGGTTGTTTGAAAGCAGTTGCAGCTACAAGTATTAGCCTAGAACAAAGTGAAGGAATCATTATGGGATTTCCTGTGAAAGTTTTTGTGCCTCATTCAGTTGAAATATTACTGACAAGAGGTAAGACTCAACATTTAACAAGTAGTAGATTGACAAAGTATGAGAAAATCATACTGGGAGCAGATAATGTTTCGATTTCAAGATGTCTGAATCTGAATCCTTCTACATTACTGCCTGATTCTGAAATTGTTGATGACATTGAGACAGAACATGAATGTTTAGATGTCATGGAATTCTGCACAAAACCAAGAAAAGACATCAAAGACAGACCTTTGCCTGAATCGGATTTTGTCTACTTTGTAGATGGCTCATGCTTAAGATCCGAAGGTGGTGTCTTGAAAGCTTCATACTCAGTTTGTACAGTCGAAGATGTTGAAGAAGCATCATGTCTTGAAGGAGTTCGTTCAGCACAAGTGGCTGAATTGATTGCTTTAATTCGTGCATGTGAAATATCAAAAGATATAAGAGTTACCATCATTACTGATAGTCAGTATGGGTACGGAGTTGTGCATGATTATGGACAACTCTGGTCACAGAGAGGATACATGACATCAACAGGATCACCAATTAAAAATGCAGTTTTCATTAGGAGATTAATTGAAGCAATACAATTGCCAAAAGAAATTGCCATAGTCAAGTGTGCAGCGCACACTAGAGGAACTGATTATATTTCCAAGGGAAATGCCTTCGCAGACGAAACAGCAAAGTACTGCGCAAGGAAAAATTATTCTTACAATCGGAATAGAAGTACAGAAACTGATTCAAATTCATTAATGCTAACAACTGTTGTAGAAACATGGAATGAGATTAGAGATTTACAAAACGAAGCAGATGATGAAGAAAAAGACCTATGGTTAAGATCAGATTGTAGACCACGTGATGAAGATGGAGTGTGGGTTTACAAAGATGGCAGAGTAGTTTTGCCAAATTGTTTGATTTCTGATATGGCCAGATTATATCATGGTCCTGCACATTTAGGGAGAGATTCAATGGTCAGACTTTTTAGAGAAACATGGTTCAATACCAAATTTAGAACCATTGCAGAATCTTTTTGTCAAAGGTGTTTGTCATGCCAACAAATGAATCCAAACAGAAAATCAGTGGTGGGGACAGGAATAATTGGTCGAGAAGGTGGTCCCTTTACCAGGTTACAAATAGATTTCATTGAAATGCCCTTACACAACTGTTTGAAATATGTACTTGTAATTGTATGCTTATTCTCAAGGTGGGTAGAGGCTTTCCCTACACGACATTGTGATTCAATTACAGTAGCAAAACTAATGCTCAGAGAAATCATCCCAAGGTACGGTTTTCCAGTCACTATTGAGAGTGATGGAGGAAGCCATTTTGATAACAAACTGTTGAAGTTAATTTGTGAAGCTATGAGCATTGAGCAGAAAATACACTGTGCATACAGACCAGAGGCATCAGGTGTAGTTGAACAAATAAATGGAACTATCAAAAACAGAATTGGAAAAATGTGTCTAGAGACAGGAGTTAAGTGGACTGATGCTCTTCCACTTGTTTTGATGTCATTAAGAAGTACACCAGATAAAAAGACAGGTCTGAGTCCTCATGAAATTTTAATGGGAAGAGTTATGAGGCAAGCTTTTGTACCTGTAGGTAAACTGTTGAGCATAAATGACAGTGCAATTTTGGATTACTGTAAAAGGTTATCTGATATGGTAACTTCTGTGTCTAATCAGGTGGGAACTGAAGCTCAATCAAATGACAAAGTTTTGACACATGATCTGAGACCTGGAGACTGGGTCAGAACGAAAGTACATCGGAGGAGGAATTGTCTATCTCCTAGATGGCAGAAACCTAGGCAGGTAATCTTGATCACTACTAATGCTGTAAAGTGCAGAGGATTGAAGCGCTGGATTCATCCAAGTCATACTATTCCAATACCAACTCCTGAGAATTCTGATGTTGAAAGTGATACCACAGATGATTCTGATTCTGAAGCAGAAGACAGAACAGAAGGTGAAGTAATTCCAGATTCTGAAGATCGACAAGAAAGTCGACATCTGGAAACTGTGCCAGTGAATGGAAATCTGACAAGAAAAGACTTAGAAATAATTGAAATAGATTCTGAAGGTGAAGAGAATCTGTTAAAAGGAAAGATAACTGAGGATTCGGTTGTCTATATTGAAGACAAAGAAGCTGAACCAAAGGAAGTTTCAGACCAGGAGAGTATCGAAAGGCAGAGAACAAGCTCTGAAGTAAGGAACAAAAATCCGAATTCTGGGAAGCTAGAGGTAATTGAAGAAGAAGAGGAGAACGAATTACCGAGTACCAGTGATGGAAGACAAAGTGAAGTTCCTGAAGGAGTGAAATTGCCGAATAGAGAAGTTCCTGAGTCAATTGAAATTTCAGACTACGAAACTGAAGAAAGTGAGGTGGAAGGTGGAAGTGAAAACGGAAAGAAAAGGACTTGGAAGTCAGAATCAAATAATTCTGAACCAAAGAAAAAGTACGTGAGAAAAACAGACTTCTGGCCTGGTGGAAGATTGAGAGTGAGATTAATCAAAAAGCCAATAGAACAAGTTGAAGAAATAAGTAGTCAAAAGAGTCCTGGAAAAGAAGTTGGAGTTGGAAGAAAAATAGAAGTGATATCGAGAAAAGGGAAGAGAATAATTAGACCAAACCAGAAATACAAGTCTCCTGAGTGGACTTACTTGGTAATTCCACCTGTTATTGACATATATGATAGTAGTGAAGAAGAAAACGAAATACAAGAAATTAGTGACAATGATTAAAGTACAGAATTATTAAATTGGCAAAAGGCTGAAGAAATCCTGTTAGTTGACACAAGGTCGAAGAAAAACTGTTTAGTAGAAGAAAACTTATGTATGACATAAGGTCGAAGAAATCTTGTTTAGGGTTATAAAAGAAAAATATATTTTAAAAGGGGGGTGTATATAAATTTTAAAAATTATTTTTATTTTTGGGGCTAAAACTAACCTAAAAATGCCTTACGTTAAGGAGAGCACTTCAAGATGTTCTGTTTTTAAAAGATGCTGTAAGATGACTCTGGTGTGTCTGCTCATTTTAGTTCTGCTCTGGTTGGTACTAGCTGTGATTATACCTTTAGAAATGAATAGAGAATTACACAAAGTTAACATAACAAGCAAAGCTCTGGTTAGCCAAACTAAACATAGTACATCTGCAAAAGTAATTGATCATCAGCCTAACATTCATCAAGATAAATCAATAGGTGATTTTTCAAGTAATACATTCACAAAGCTTTTGAGTGAATATGTAAAAGTGATGGATGCAAAGGACTGTTATGTATGCGTTAAATTACCCGCTTCTGTTTCTGAGGGAGTAACATATAATATGCTTCCTCTCACTTATGCTGTTACATGTAGTGTATTAACTAGTTTATTTTATCAAACTGGTCGTTTAGAATATTACTATTCAAATTATGATGAGATTTTTGCTAATGTTAAAATTGATAATGCTTTAAATAAGCATAAGAAAGCAAAACAATTGAGAGAATATTTCCTTATTACTAACGAACTCACTTATGAGTATGCTTATAAGAATAATCTAACATGTAAATTAAGTGCTGAAGGAAAGAAATTTTTGAATATGGTTGAGGAGAGAAGAGCAATTTATAAGAGAAATGAATTAGTCAAACAGACTAAGTCATCCTTCTGGCAAAAAGAGGATGAGAAATTAAATGGCAAAATGCTTGAAAATATTGCAATTCACATAGACAAACCTGTTAGTGGAAAGCTTTGCATTAGAAGAGATAATACACTTTTTGATAATTATTTTGTAGGTGCAAGCAACTGTGAAGATACTTATCAGATTATGGGAGGTTGGGGATTTAAAGGTGGAAAAGATCCTATCTTCCCTGGAATTTATTTTGTTTGTGGTGACAAAGCTTACTATAACCTTCCAGACCATTGGTATGGAACTTGTTATGTGGGAATTGTTTTTCCTAAAGTGTTTCATGTTGACAGAGATTCAGAAGGATTGTTTAAAATTCATAATTATGTAAATAGAGCTAAAAGAGAAACTTTTACCGAAGTTCTGGGAGATATTTTCCAAGCTGTAATACCTTTTGTTGGTATAACCCTAAATGCAGGGAGAATCAGAAAATTGTCCACTATAGTTGATAGATTATCAACTGACACTGCTGATGGATTTCAATTAGTGAATGTTGAAGTTATTGCAATTAGATCCATGGTAATTCAAGATCGTCTTGCTTTAGACATACTCCTAGCAAAAGAGGGAGGAGTCTGTGGCATTTTACATGTCCAACATTGCTGTACATATATACCGGATGAAAGTAAGAATATTGAAATGTATATTAAGAATATTACACAAATGCATTCAGAAATAATTCCTTTAGAAGAAGATGATTTTACTGGGAAACTTTCAAAAAGGTTTCAAGCAATTAAAAACTGGTTTCATAATATCGGAAGTTCAATTCTTGGCAAGATTCTGGCACCTTTGATTATAATAGTATTCATTTTTATTTTGACTAAAGTAGGTTGTTTGTTGCATAAAAGAAAGAAACATTTGAGAGAAAAGAAAAGAATCTATAAACTCAGAAAAGAAGAGGAAAGGGAGATCGAGTTACAGGAGTTACATAGAGAGCGTCATGTTAATTGCAAAGATTATGCTGAAACAGACTTTTAGGTTTACTAATACAATTGAATTTGAATCAATTTCTTAAAAATTTAATTTACCAAAATTTTGAGTGCTGGTGTGGTGATTTGTTAATCACCAGATGAGGGAGTTGATGGAGCGAGATAGAAAACAAAATTTTGTTTAAACTCGCAAAGTCATATTTCCATAACATGAATAAAATTATTAATGATTTGTGATATGTCGTACTAATACAACTTAGATTAAACTTTACACGTGGGGGGACTAACATGTGTGCTCATAAACGTGCATATTTGTTGCATCTTTTTGTTCGTGCAAAATAATAAAATAAAATATTGTTTTCGTTTTTGTCATTACTAACTGCTGCAAACTTAAATAAGCATGTGCTTGTTTTGCTTTTCCTTGTCTGTGTAATGTCATTTCTACTATTCTAGGTGCATATGGGTCTCATTGAAAAACGGAGACTGGTAAATATAAACGCTGCTTTATTTGTTTGCAATGGCTAGGTAACATTTTGATTAATAGGGTGGGTTAATTAATTAGTAAACCATGGGGTGGATACAGAAAATACTTTATTTCTTACATTAATACTTTTCTTGTGTTTGTTTTATACTAGAAATCATAAGTTGCCTGCTTTTGAGGCCTAGCTATTTGAGCCGCAAAATAAAAGCTGATCTATAATTCTGCAGAAAGTCACGAGACGCCCATTCTGAATTAAAACGTTTATTGAAGCTACATTCAAAAAGCAAAAACTGATGAGCTGACATCATTCTGTCGGACATGGCCAAGGTCGAAAGTGAACTTTTTGTCAGTCCTTAACTTGGCATCCGCGGAAGTTGCACTGAAAGACTATGGAAGCTGCGAGGATGACTTAATACAAAGTTGCAATCGCAGGAAGCCTCTGGCTTCACGTGGAAGAGACAATGGTCTTTGTAAGACATGATTTTGTGGAACTTTTTAAGAATCGGGTGACATGTCACTTGTCACTCTCAACCAATGGGACGTCGTAGATTTCTGAAAACTTTCCTTTGCTAGTTTAGTTAGCGTAGAAAGGTATAAAAAGTCATGCCCTTAGGGTTGGGCTGGCTGCTGCTTTCTGACTTTCCGATGAGGGTGATGTGCTGCTGGACTTTGCGTGGAGCACGTAAGAATCCTCAAAGATCTTTACTTTAATTTCTGTTTATTTAGCTCAGTTAGGGAAATAGGTTTTAGAAATGCTAAACTTTATATAATTTCTTTTAAACTGATTCAATTGCTTAAATTGTATTTTTCTCAATTTCCTTACCATCATGCTTGCTTTATTGCAAATAAATTTCATTTATAAAACTTACAACTTATATACCATAATTTAGAAAATAAAATTTTACTTTTGACAAACAAGCTGGTCTTGATTATTTAGAAGTATAGGTTACCTTTAGCTAGATCGCGTCACCTATGGTGGTCGTTTAAATGGTTGGGTTTTATTCTAATGACAATATTCTTTCTGCAATTGTATAAATATGTATATAGTGTGTAGATAATGTGTATATAGATTTATTCTGACCACCTGATTCAGTAGGCCCAAAATATATCAGGTTCATAAATGGGTCCATATTTAGTATAGAATTTTGTTTATAGGTTATGAAGTTGGGTAGCGTAGTTTATGATATATTTTCTATAGCCCGCTGGATCATACTATACCTGGCAGATATTGGCAGCCATCGGCAACCCCAGTACACGGCCTATCCCTGCTGATGAGGGGTAATACCCCGAAACACGTGTCCAGGGAATGACGAAGACAGCGAAGATAGCAGAAGATCGAAAGATGATGCATCGCGAACACTTTACTACATTGACCAGAGTCCTTAGGGGCGACACCGCCGGTGTGTGAGTAGTGTGCGACCCCACCCCAATTTGTAACTTTAAAGCTCCCTTGAGCAGCGGGCTGACGAGCCTGGGATCCCGCACCTACGCGCCTGAGTGGTACTATACCTGGCAGATATTGGCAGCCATCGGCAACCCCAGTACACGGCCTATCCCTGCTGATGAGGGGTAATACCCCGAAACACGTGTCCAGGGATGGCGAAGACAGCGAAGATAGCAGAAGATCGAAAGATGATGCATCGCGAACACTTTACTACATTGACCAGAGTCCTTAGGGGCGACACCGCCGGTGTGTGAGTAGTGTGCGACCCCACCCCAATTTGTAACTTTAAAGCTCCCTTGAGCAGCGGGCTGACGAGCCTGGGATCCCGCACCTACGCGCATGAGTGGTACTATACCTGGCAGATATTGGCAGCCATCGGCAACCCCAGTACACGGCCTATCCCTGCTGATGAGGGGTAATACCCCGAAACACGTGTCCAGGGATGGCGAAGACAGCAGAAGATCGAAAGATGATGCATCGCGAACACTTTACTACATTGACCAGAGTCCTTAGGGGCGACACCGCCGGTGTGTGAGTAGTGTGCGACCCCACCCCAATTTGTAACTTTAAAGCTCCCTTGAGCAGCGGGCTGACGAGCCTGGGATCCCGCACCTACGCGCCTGAGTGGTACTATACCTGGCAGATATTGGCAGCCATCGGCAACCCCAGTACACGGCCTATCCCTGCTGATGAGGGGTAATACCCCGAAACACGTGTCCAGGGATGGCGAAGACAGCGAAGATAGCAGAAGATCGAAAGATGATGCATCGTGAACACTTTACTACATTGACCAGAGTCCTTAGGGGCGACACCGCCGGTGTGTGAGTAGTGTGCGACCCCACCCCAATTTGTAACTTTAAAGCTCCCTTGAGCAGCGGGCTGACGAGCCTGGGATCCCGCACCTACGCGCCTGAGTGGTACTATACCTGGCAGATATTGGCAGCCATCGGCAACCCCAGTACACGGCCTATCCCTGCTGATGAGGGGTAATACCCCGAAACACGTGTCCAGGGATGGCGAAGACAGCGAAGATAGCAGAAGATCGAAAGATGATGCATCGCGAACACTTTACTACATTGACCAGAGTCCTTAGGCGCGACACCGCCGGTGTGTGAGTAGTGTGCGACCCCACCCCAATTAGTACATTATTTATATTATCCGGACAGATTTAAAATACATTCCTGAAGACCCTAAATGCAAGTATACAGATCTTCCCTGTCATTTAATCCATTTGGATTTTTTGTGTTAAGCTCAAAAATATACCTTGTCTCAAGGAGGCGGAGTTTGGCCTCACGGTCTCCTCCCCTCCTTGATGCCTCCACTGTATCCATGACAAAATATTGGAGCTGATCAGGAATGCACAGATGTTTCGCTTTAAAATGCCTGGCAACCGGATAATTTTGATCGTATCCCGAAATTGCAACTATGTGTTGGAGTATCCGTTTGTGGGCGGGCAGCTAAGTGCTGCCCACATATTGTAGCCCACACGGACACTCCAACACATAGATGGCATATTCCGTTTTGCAGGTTAACCACTTGGTGATAGCCGTGGGTTCCTGTCGAAACGGGCTTTTGTAATGTGTCCTGTTGCTGCCATAACGGCAGACTTGTGCAAACGGAGTACTTGAAAACAAGGACTATGCTACGCACAGCTAACAGGCAAACATGCCTCAAAAAATTATAAGTACATCATTTCAACCAACACTAGTGAATGTTGAACATATTCATTATACACATTTATTTGAAAATATTTCACATGATTAATCTAGAGCAAAAATGTAAATCATTCATAAATATTCACAATACAACTCTGTGATTCATGAAAGTAAAAAAATGTTAATCAAATGAAAACAACCCAATGCATTTCGGGTTCTACTGAACCCTTTTTCAAGGGTTAATTTTAAGCTTTTTCTGTTCTGATTCTCCGGGCTGGTTCAGATGCCGAATCTACAACAAAAATACACAGTGTACACATTTCAAAAGTCTTGCATACGTGTCACATATTGAGTAATTTATGCAACTATAACCTTAGGGTTTTGCATTCACCTGTAGCACCATAGTCTCCGTGAAAAAGAAGAAGTCAAAAAGTCCAAAGAACCCAAGAAGGTTTCTATATGAGTCCATACATGTCGTGATCGGGACATATTGTGCAAATGAAAAGAGCTAAGGCCTAACCCACCGTGAGTAATTCTAAAAGGTGTTCTAAAAAATCCAATATAAATCACACGTATAAAGTGAAACCATTGCTGTGCTCAAAGAGTCAATTATTGTGTGCCAGACTGACGAATACCTTAGTGCCTCTGCTGCATTAGCTCGAAGAAAAATGGTCCGGTTCAAGAATAACACGATCCTGTATGTGATAAAATGGGCCTAATAGTGAATCTATATTTAATATACCTTGGTTCTTAAAGTGAGAAATGAAAAGTAAGGCGCCTACCGTCACAGTAAAAAGCCGAATTCCAACTGATATGTTGCCAGGTACCCTTAAATGAACTTCGTGTGTCACCAACTGTTCAAAAATTGCAAAATATCTGATGTAACAACTATATAATTTAAACTTGACATGTGAATTCCACCTGAAGTAAAACCTTTCTTACCGCTAACTGCACATTAGGAGCCCCATCCAGTTTCTCCGTGTTAGTTCAAAATGTTCTTGTTTCTCCACGTAAATCCCTTAAACAAAACGAGGTTGCCATCAAAAGCTGTTCGTGTTGAACAAAATGCCTCACACTACCAAGAAACACAGTTAGTGCTGTCCCCTACCTTCGTGCCAGAGTTTTAGCCAGTAATCCAATAACGGTGTCCACATTAACAAACAGCAAACGACCCGACGGGTCTATCCAGTTCTTAACCGAGTGCGACCCGGAAATAGACATAAAGAATGGACTCGAGGTTGGAAAACAACCCGATCCAACATGGCGTTTCTAAACGAGCTCCTGATCTCACGGTTCTAGACTACCCTCATAACTATTCAATTGAACTTCTACATTTTGCACTTTACCATAGCTACTTTAAGTGGCAGGATACATTTTACGTGCAGAGGACAGGTACCTCAATGGGATTTCCGGGGGCACCTGCATATGCTAATACATACATGGCTTTCTTTGAGAATCAGTTCATATTGAGTCACCCTGTATGGAAAGAACACACAATCCTATTCATGCGATATATCGATGATATCCTTGTAATTTGGAATGGATCGAAACATCAATTGGAGAAGTGTTTGATTGAACTTAACACACATAACAACAGAATTCAATTCACATCAGAGATTGACACACACAGGATACACTTTTTGGATATTGAAATTCTGAAGACAGATGCAGGTCTTGAAACAAAAGTGTATCGAAAACCCACGGATGTTAACAGTGCGCTGCACTTTTCAAGTGCTCACCCCTTAACTTTGAAACAACATTTACCAGTTTCACAACTAATGAGGATCAAAAGAATAACGTCAGATAACAGAGTATGTGAAAAAGAGATTGAACATCAAATAAAACAATACAAGAAAAGAGGTTATCCTGAATCTATACTCAACAAGGCCAAAACAACGGTATCCACTAGGGAAAGGGATGATCTTCTAAAAAAACTAATTAAATCCTCAGTTAAAAGAGAAGTGTACGTTCTGAAACACTCTGCTCAGGCTCCTAAAATAAAATCCATAATACGTAAGAGATGGGAATTGATAGAAAATGAACCTGACTTTGAGACCATTTTTAACCAACCACCATTGTTTGCGCATACCAGAGCCCAGAATTTACGAGAACTCTTAAAAAGATCGGGAATTCAGCAATGCACGAAAACATTCAAGGGTATGAGAAAATGCCACAACTGTGGCCAGTGTGGAAATGTTATCACAGGAAAAGAGTTTCAACATCCCAAGACAGGGAAAGGGATATCCTTAAACCATACATCTGATTGTACAACAGAGAATGTGATTTATGCCATTAAATGTCCTTGCGGCCTAGTCTATATTGGCAGAACCAGTCGAAAAATTAAAACAAGGATTATAGAGCATAAAAGTCGGATTAGGAACAAAAACATGAATTCATCATTGTCTGCACATTGGGTTAACGCTACACACACAATCCCCCAATTACGATTTACCATCTTAGAACACATCACACCACGATCTGACATGGACATTCATACTACATTGGCCCGTAAAGAGACAGAATGGATAAAAAAGTTGGGGACCATAATCCCGGGGGGCCTTAATGACCATTATGAACTGTTGTGTTTTTTGTGATTTATATAGACTGTACAGGGTAATTTTGCATTTTCAGGTTGTACTAGGTTGAAGTGTCACTCTTTCACTATGTATTTAATTCCTACATCATACCACACTTATATTCTTTACTTTCACATATGTATTACCGCTTATTAAATCGTTTATTCACTTCCCCAGTTTTTTATTTTTAGGTACTTGAAATTGAATAGTTATGAGGGTAGTCTAGAACCGTGAGATCAGGAGCTCGTTTAGAAACGCCATGTTGGATCGGGTTGTTTTCCAACCTCGAGTCCATTCTTTATGTCTATTTCCGGGTCGCACTCGGTTAAGAACTGGATAGACCCGTCGGGTCGTTTGCTGTTTGTTAATGTGGACACCGTTATTGGATTACTGGCTAAAACTCTGGCACGAAGGTAGGGGACAGCACTAACTGTGTTTCTTGGTAGTGTGAGGCATTTTGTTCAACACGAACAGCTTTTGATGGCAACCTCGTTTTGTTTAAGGGATTTACGTGGAGAAACAAGAACATTTTGAACTAACACGGAGAAACTGGATGGGGCTCCTAATGTGCAGTTAGCGGTAAGAAAGGTTTTACTTCAGGTGGAATTCACATGTCAAGTTTAAATTATATAGTTGTTACATCAGATATTTTCCAATTTTTGAACAGTTGGTGACACACGAAGTTCATTTAAGGGTACCTGGCAACATATCAGTTGGAATTCGGCTTTTTACTGTGACGGTAGGCGCCTTACTTTTCATTTCTCACTTTAAGAACCAAGGTATATTAAATATGGATTCACTATTAGGCCCATTTTATCACATACAGGATCGTGTTATTCTTGAACCGGACCATTTTTCTTCGAGCTAATGCAGCAGAGGCACTAAGGTATTCGTCAGTCTGGCACACAATAATTGACTCTTTGAGCACAGCAATGGTTTCACTTTATACGTGTGATTTATATTGGATTTTTTAGAACACCTTTTAGAATTACTCACGGTGGGTTAGGCCTTAGCTCTTTTCATTTGCACAATATGTCCCGATCACGACATGTATGGACTCATATAGAAACCTTCTTGGGTTCTTTGGACTTTTTGACTTCTTCTTTTTCACGGAGACTATGGTGCTACAGGTGAATGCAAAACCCTAAGGTTATAGTTGCATAAATTACTCAATATGTGACACGTATGCAAGACTTTTGAAATGTGTACACTGTGTATTTTTGTTGTAGATCCGGCATCTGAACCAGCCCGGAGAATCAGAACAGAAAAAGCTTAAAATTAACCCTTGAAAAAGGGTTCAGTAGAACCCGAAATGCATTGGGTTGTTTTCATTTGATTAACATTTTTTTACTTTCATGAATCACAGAGTTGTATTGTGAATATTTATGAATGATTTACATTTTTGCTCTAGATTAATCATGTGAAATATTTTCAAATAAATGTGTATAATGAATATGTTCAACATTCACTAGTGTTGGTTGAAATGATGTACTTATAATTTTTTGAGGCATGTTTGCCTGTTAGCTGTGCGTAGCATAGTCCTTGTTTTCAAGTACTCCGTTTACACATTATACCTAGGAAGGGTGGTACCCCCTCCCAATGCTTCGCACGCATACACTTTGATAACCTCTAGTTACAAGTCTGAATATACTGATTACATTCAGGTGTGCAGATCCACCTCTTTTTCATAACGGCAGACTTTACATTGTGGACAGGATTTGAAGCCCCTTTTGATTTTTAACCAAGTATTGGAAAGTTTTGGTTCGATGGTATTGCTGACTAAGGACCTAGACATTGAAGGGGATTTATGAAAAGTAAGCAAAGGTTTTTTGCTTACTTTGTGACCAATGACTGGGTCACTTTGTACAAGGTTCCAATTCTTGTATAAGATCTTTCTGAGATCCCCATGTTGGCGATTATAGGTCAAAATGACCCAGGAAGAAATTTCTTGGGCCTCCACGTATTGTACCCCAGCCTTCTTGATGGTTCTATCTTTGGGAACTAAGGCTTGTAACCTGCTGATGGAATTGGACCGTTGAATAGCTTTTACTAGGCTAGGGTTGGAATATCCTCGGGCAAGGAAACGTAATCTGCAAGCCTCTTGTGCGGCCGCACATTCGGCTTCTGTACTGCAGATTCTTTTAATCCGGAGCATTTCCCCAAAGGGAATGCTCCGGATCAAATGGGCCGGCAGATGACTGCTCGCATGCAATATTGTATTGGTTGACAATCTGGTATTACCTGCAGATACCTCCACATCCAAAAAACATACAGAGATGGGACTAATGTTGGAAGTAAACCTTAGGTTGATATTGTTCTTATTAATCACCTCAACAAAGGCATTTGCGCTTTCCATGCTCCCCCTCCAAACAAGAAATACATCATCAATGTATCGCAGGTACAGTAAAATATTGTTGGAAAACTCTTGGTGTTGGCCAAAAAGAACCCGCTCCTCCCACAGCCCCACGTGTAAACACGCGTAGCTGGGGGAGAAGCAGGCCCCCATCGCCACACCTCTGACCTGCTGGTAGATGACCCCATTGAAAATGAAAAAATTCTGCTCCAGACACATCTTAGTCATAATAATAATAATAATAATAATAATAAAACATTTATTAAGCGCCTGGCTGCACAAAACTGTGTGTCCCCGCGCTAACTGCTAATACAATACTAATCCAGAGGAGCAGTGGCCTGGAGCTCAGCAGAAGAGTTACTTGCTAGGGAACAAGTGGGTTTTTAATTTTGCCCTAAATCTCATTTCGGAAGGTTTCATCCGCAGGTGGAGCGGAAGTGCATTCCAATACTTTGTGGCCAGATAACGGAAAGATTTACCTCCCATTTTAGCTCTTGTGATTCGGGGGAGTTTAAATAACATCATACCTGATGATCTTAAATCCCTAATCGGCCGGTGTATGGTGAGAAGACTTTTCAGGTAGTCAGGGCCTCTGTTCTGAGCGATACGGTGGGCATAGCAAAGAGTCTTAAATTTAATCCTCTCTTTAATGGGGAGCCAATGGAGTTTGGATAAGGCATCTTTAGTAGATGTTTTTCTTGGGAGACCGAGCACCAGTCGGGCTGCTGTGTTCTGTACACATTGTAGTTGGTGAAGGCCCTTCTGACTGAGACCTATCAGGAGGGCATTTCCATAGTCCAGATGAGGTGTTATCAGAGCATGGACTATGGTTTTCCTGGCTTCAGTGGGAAGGAGGTCAAGTACCTTACGAAGTATTTTTAATATGCCAAAGCATTTTCCCGTTATTTTATTAACTTGGGTCTTACCGGAGAGGTCAGAATCCAGCATAACGCCTAGATTTCTAACCGTCTCTACGGGAATAGGCAGCTTGCCCAGTTCACTGGGCCACCATGCATGAGACCATGCAGAGACATCTCTCCCCACCACCAGAACCTCTGTCTTATCTCCATTCAGACGGAGACAGTTGTTGTTCATCCAGGTTTCTACCGCCGACATACAGTTCGAGAAATTGGTGGCAAGTTCTCTTCGATCCGGGGTCAGTTTGAACACCAACTGGGTGTCGTCAGCGTAGCTGACAATGCCCACCCCAAAATCCTCTACAATGTGTGCCAGGGGTTCCATATAGATGTTAAATAACGTAGGGCTCAAACTGGAGCCCTGTGGAACCCCATGGCTAACCTTGTGAGGAGATGATCTGAAGGGCGGGCAGTGTAGCTGGAACGTTCTGTCGGTCAGAAAGGATTGAAGCCAAGCAAGTGCTGGGCCCTTTACTCCCATGTCCGAGAGACGAGACAACAGCGTTGAGTGCAGCACGGTGTCAAATGCTGCACTAAGGTCCAATAGGACCAACGCTGCTGTCTCGCCCTCGTCCACCATCTTCCGAATGCATTCAGTCGAGTATAGGACTGCCGACTCAGTAGAATAGCCTGATCTAAATCCTGACTGGGAAGGATGAAGAAGGGCTTCTTTCTCCAAAAACTCCATTAGTTGTTTATTTGCCACTTTTTCTATGATTTTGGCACAGAACGGGAGGAGTGAGATTGGCCGTAAATTTTGGAATTGGGAAATATGAATGTTAGGTTTCTTTTTTAAAGGCGTCACCTGAGCAGTTTTCCAGATTTCTGGCATGTAACACTCCTGAAAGGATAGAGTGATCATGTGACTGATGTGATCAATTAGTGTACTATCCATAACTCCTTTACATTGTTCCGGTGGGCAGGTATCGATGGGGGAGCCAGAGTGTATTCCATTAATGATTTTCAATAAATCTTGTTTATCCGGGGTAGTGAACCTGGTAAGTGGAGATTTGTGCATTTGAGTGTCTTTATTATCTACGTTGCTATTTGCGGGAGTTGTGTTGCTTACAAAAGTAGCATGAATCCTTTCTACTTTTTCTACAAAGAAATCTGCAATTTGATCACATATCTCAGCGGAGTATGTGTCTAGAGTATCTAATCGTGTGTGAATAGTGAGTTCTATATAGATACAAAACAACTCTTTCGTAGGATTATCTGCTTCCTCAATTCTATTTTTATAGTGATAACTTTTTCCGCTCTAACCATTTTCTGGTACTTTCTTAGTTCAGTTCTGTAGCTTTCTTTAAGTTCAGGTGCGTAATTTTTTCTCCATTTACGCTCTATTGATTTACATTGAGCTTTTACTGTTCTAAGTTCCTCTGAAAACCATGGGGCGGTTTTGGATTGTCTAGCTGGAGGT
Organism: Lissotriton helveticus; assembly: GCF_964261635.1. Lineage (NCBI taxonomy): Eukaryota > Metazoa > Chordata > Amphibia > Caudata > Salamandridae > Lissotriton > Lissotriton helveticus. The sequence continues at coordinate 1,874,488,241 of NC_136067.1, read as the reverse complement.
TTGGTGGTCCAGGGAGCAATTTTATCTAGTACTTTTGCTATCCATAGTTCGTAGTTGTCCCAAACCTCTTGCAAGGAGTTGCCTGTTGTTGGAGGTTGCTCAGCTAGCATGTTTTTAAAAAGTTCAGGGGTGAATTTTTTCCAGTTCCGGCGTTTGTGAGGAGGATGTTTAGTAGGTATGTTTTTTGTGGGTTCTCTTATTATCTCAAATGTCACCATGCTGTGGTCAGACCAAATTAATGGAATCGGGGGTGAGATTTTAATACCCTCCCAATTTACAAAAATCGGGTCTAGAAGATGTCCCTGCTGGTGTGTAGGGATTGTAGAAAGGAGTTTTATATCTACAGAGTTGAGTGCGGCCGCTAAAAGTTGTGCTTCACTGGAGTTAATATCTTCAAAATGAAGATTAAAGTCGCCTAAGATGATTACATTTTTGTGTCTGACTGCAAGCTGGGTGGCTGATTCAATAAGTTGGCTGCAGAAAGGCACCGCAGTTCCTGGAGGCCGGTAAATAAGTAGACCAGTAATCGTAGTTGTAGGTTCCAATTTTATTGTAAATATACCACACTCACTATTGATTATGGTTGATTTTGTTAAGGTGCATTCTAACTCTGCCTTACAGATGAGTGCAAGTCCTCCTCCACGTTGCTTTTGTCTGTCAATTCTCAGAAGACTGTAATTAGGAGGTATAGCTTCTAGAATATCAGGGGAGGATGACTCTTCTAGCCATGTCTCTGTGAGAAACATGGCGTCCAGATCTTTGTTTATCAATAGGTCGTGGATTTCTATTTTATGTTTAGTCATGGACCCACAGTTTAGCAATATCATCTTCAAATTAGCTGTCTTTCCTGAAGTTTTGATTATCGTGGGAAGTGACTGATTACATAGATTACAAAACGAGGGTATGAAATCAGGGTCTATAGTGTGAAAGCAGGTTTGTATCGAATTCTTACCAAGTGTAAGGAGGTCTGATTTCGAATAATGAATTCGCTGGCTGCTGCTTCTTAGGGTGGCAGTAATTGTTTGAGGGGTGGTGCCATAGAGTCCTGCCCCGTGCCCCCGTTGTCCGCGGACGGGCGCAGACGGGCTGGACTCTGGCTTGACTCCGGCGCGCGATCGGCGCGTCCGCAATGCGCGTCCGCTGCGCGGAGCCATTGACGTATGTATTTATGCCGTCGTCCGAGCGACGTGCACTGCGAGCCCTCACTAAGATGGCCGCTACCCTATCCCTGTCAGTCCCCGCAGATGACGGCCCGTGAATCGGCCACACCAAAAAGGGGAAGGCAAGTAATCTGCCAGCTATCAAGGGAAGCGGGTAAACTCTAAATCACCCTTGCCTTGTCTGTCGCTTCAACACGAAGTGAGGGAAATGCCTTCAAAAGTTCGTGCCTCAGTGTTAAACAGCGCGCAATCAGTTCAAATGCCAAAAGGAGGGGGAAAGGACACACGGGGAAAATATTCAACAGTGGTTAAAAGCAATCGGAAATTTTAAAAAGTTAACCTCCCGGCTCAAGCCTCAGGAGTGAGTGCAAAGCAGTAATTCCGCTCACGTGCTTCCTCTGTTTTTATGCCGTCGTCCGAGCGACGTGCACTGCGAGCCCTCACTAAGATGGGCGCTACCCTATCCCTGTCAGTCCCCGCAGATGACCGCCCGTGAATCGGCCACACCAAAAAGGGGAAGGCAAGTAATCTGCCAGCTATCAAGGGAAGCTGGTAAAATCTAAATCACCCTTGCCTTGTCTGTCGCTTCAACACGAAGTGAGGGAAATGCCTTCAAAAGTTCGTGCCTCAGTGTTAAACAGCGCGCGATCAGTTCAAATGCCAAAGGGAGGGGGAAAGGACACACGGGGAAAATATTCAACAGTGGTTAAAAGCAATCGGAAATTTTAAAAAGTTAACCTCCCGGCTCAAGCCTCAGGAGTGAGTGCAAAGCAGTAATTCCGCTCACGTGCTTCCTCTGTTTTTATGCCGTCGTCCGAGCGACGTGCACTGCGAGCCCTCACTAAGATGGGCGCTACCCTATCCCTGTCAGTCCCCGCAGATGACCGCCCGTGAATCGGCCACACCAAAAAGGGGAAGGCAAGTAATCTGCCAGCTATCAAGGGAAGCTGGTAAAATCTAAATCACCCTTGCCTTGTCTGTCGCTTCAACACGAAGTGAGGGAAATGCCTTCAAAAGTTCGTGCCTCAGTGTTAAACAGCGCGCGATCAGTTCAAATGCCAAAGGGAGGGGGAAAGGACACACGGGGAAAATATTCAACAGTGGTTAAAAGCAATCGGAAATTTTAAAAAGTTAACCTCCCGGCTCAAGCCTCAGGAGTGAGTGCAAAGCATAACAGCATTCTGTTATGGGCCATCGAATTAGGGGGGCATTTTTTGAGATAATACTCCAAAGCCTTGAGTACATCACAGTGTCTTATGGAGGTATACAAGGATGAGACATCCAAAGTCATCAGTAACATCTCAGAATCCCAAGCAAAACACTCTATCTTGCTCAGGAAATCAAAGGAGTCTTTCACATATGAGTTCAAAAACTTGACGTGATCTTGCAGGAAAAAGTCAATATATTTGGAAACATGCTCAGTTGAACTATCAATGGCGGGTATTATCGGCCGGCCAGGAGGTACATCTGTGCTCTTGTGAATTTTAGGAATTAGATAAAGGGATGGAATAACTGGATGTTCTTTCTTTAAGTAGCGAAACTCCTCATGTGATAGAAAGCCCGCACTTCTCCATGCCTGTAATTTATGATATTGGTCCACCCATGTGGTTTTCACTATTTGAATGTTGCTTCTGCAGTAGCAGGTAGAGTCACTCAAATGGCTTTCTGCCTCCTTAAGATACATTTCTCTTGGCCAAAGGACCACATTTCCGCCCTTATCCGCTTGCTTCACGATGATGTCATGGTTGGTTTGTAATTTGTTAATTAATTGTTTGTAACATCTATTTTGTTTGGAAATGCAAAACCTTTTCTTGTTTGTAGCTGTATATAGTTTTTTAATGTCTTGCACCACTATTTCTTGGAAGGTATCCAAGTTATCGTGAACCATAACCGGCTGGAATGTGGATTTCGCTTTGAAGGGTGTAACTGTTTGGCTTATGGAGGCATGAGCTGTCACATTTTGGGTGGAACCTTCGTTTTGTAATTCCCAAATTGTATCAAATGTAGCTTGGCTTTGGCTGTTGTCTATTGCTGGACTGGGCATGGTGTCTGAAAGGTTGTTCTTCTTCGGATGTAATTCGAAAAATGTATTCAATTTTAACTTGCGGGTGAATCTGTATATGTCCATCCGTGTGTCTGCATAGTTCATGTTGCAGGGTGGGCAGTATGAAAGTCCCAAGTTCAGGACAGCAGTTTCCCTGGAAGTTAGTTTCAAGTTAGAGAGATTGATCACGGATTTTGATTCGATTTCCTGGTAGCTTTTTTCTGAAATCGTTTCTAATGGCCCTGTCTTCCTGTATTGTTGCCGTTTGAGGTTCCAGGCACAGCATTTTCTGCGTTCCCAGCGTTTGTGATTTGCCCGCTGCCTATTGCTGCCTGAAACTTGTGAGACCTTAGAGTTTCTCGACGATCCTGGCATAGACAGTTTATCTCCTCGGCCAGGGATAGCTTTGTAAACCCCAAATTGGCATCCTTGGTAGGGTCTGATTCAGGATCGCTTTCTGCTGCAGAACTCAGGCTTGAACATGAAGTTGTTGGTAACATAGTAATGCCAGATGCCTGCTGAGTTGTGTTATTTATTCTTATTTTGGCTTTAGTTGCTGCATATCTGCGGGCAAATGTGAAGACTTGGCCGTTTAAATAATCTAACCGATCTCTTTCAAACTTGAAAGCCTTTATGATTTCTTCTTCCTTACTCAATCGATTCAGCATGTCGGTCTCATTTTAGTTATTTGGTCTGTGACTTCTATTCTGGAAATTACAAGTTCCAGAATGTCAATTTCCCTTTGTAGTTTATTCCGGTCACTGTCTGCATATTTAACCAAAATGTGCATTAATCTGTTTGAGGATTCAAGGTTTGCCTCCGCCCACTCAGCTAGCATGGCGGGATCAGGATCCTCGTAGCTAGGCGCAGTTGTGCTCCTTAAACCTCTCGGGACACGTCCCACCTGTAAGTAACGAGATAAGGACCGATGTTCCCACCACTTAGATTGTTCTGCGCGCATATAGCGCTCTAATTTCTTGAAAAGTTCTTTAGTGGTGCTGTTGCCGGGATCCTGAGTTAACGGTGCGGTGCTCAATAATCCCCCAGCCGGGGAATCCGGAAACATGGAATCTGATGCCTCGGCTCGGCTCCGCAGTCTGTCGACGGACATAATGTAATGCGCTCTGATTTACGGCAAATTATTTGTAAATATGCACTTTAAGAAAAACGACTATCGGGACAATTAAGATTAAAGGTCCTACCCGATGTCGCGCACACTCCTTACTGCTGATTCCGTGTGTCTACTTCGGTTCAATACACAGACCTCTCCTCCGGAGCACCGAAACGGAGAAATCTGGTTGCTATCCCTCGTAGACCAGTTGACGGTTTTGAGGGCTTATTGCGGCTTTCTCCTCGCCGGAGATCGTATGTGTCCTGTGCCGCGAACAAGTTCCGGAACAGCTGCTTCCTGCCGCGTTGCCCTAATCAAGGAGGGGTTCCACTCGTACCATGAAAGCTTTCGGTACCGAAGTAAATTTGGAAATTCGTCACACCGCAGACTAAACTGCTCCCATCCAAACTGACGAAGAGTGGACCCAAAGTTGCTGGTGCAAAAGAGTGAATTTTATTTAATAATTGCCAGCTCTGCCGCCATGACGCGTTTCGCCTCCAAGGAGGCTTGATCACATGACAAACTGCTAGCCTTCAAGCCGACAATTTAAAGTGACAGTGCAAAATGGTAATTAATAGACATAGTAAGTATACTGTGCAAAGAACGCAATGATCATAGCAATATATTTAAACATGGTTAAATTTGTAAAAAAAACTCCCTGGACATTTCATTGTTTAGGAGAATCGAAATTTTCGATGGACCAATAATTCAAGCATTGATACTGGACATCCTAATACACTGCACAGTGTTGCAAACTCCTAAATATTCACGACAAACAATTTTGTCTGTGTAAGGAATAATAGGAAACCCATTGTAATATAATATCATGTCTATGAATTGATGTTTATATAAACAGTGCTCCATTGTCCAACAGGGCAGTTAAAACCGTCATATTCGACGGAAAAAAAGCGTAATTCTGCACACTTTAAACCATACTAATCTTGTTGACAATATATATCATAGTTGAATGAATATATATATATATACACATGTAAAGGGATGTTATAATTAGGTGAAAATGTCAATTTGAAGAAATTGCTTTTATTTTGCCTAAAAAACATTAAAAGCATATACAAAATCATGCACTTCATTTGATAAAAACAAAACAGTTTATACACAGGTACTGATTTGTAAAGTTGAATGATATTAAACGAGACAAGGTTTAATTAAAATCAATAACAATAAATTCATAGCATGTTAAACTTTCAGGCCCATCTTGTCACGTACAAATCCAACTGCAAGTAAATATCTACTCAGGCTAAACATTGTGTAAGGGGTTGTGTTGTGTAGGAGAGTAGGGTCTGCTTTCCTATGGTCACCCCACTTTTTGCTTTTTGCTTCACTGGTTTTCGACTTAATGTGGCTGTGGGCCTGCTAATCAGACCCACAGCCCTGCTGTTCTCTCTCTAAATTTCACACCATGTACTTTAAGTACATCACCAATTGGGAATTGGGTCACTCTTGTGAGTTCCTGTACAGTATACCATAGGTACCCAGGGCATAGGTGCACCCAAGGCCTCCCAGGGGCTGCAGCATATCTTTTGCCACCCCTGGCTGCCCATCCAAACTGACACAACTGGCTGATCACTCAGCTGGGGCAAGGTCGTGTAATCACCCCTTGCTTAGGTATAGTATTCCTATACCTACCATTATATATAGACACATATGCACCTATAAGTCACTCCTATGGCAGGCCTTAACAATCCTGAAGGCAGAGTGCTTGGTTTTATGCGAGATGGTGCTCTAGCATGAGCTGAGCCTGTCTGAAGCTTTCGGAACCATGTCCTTATAACTGTTCTATGATATTGCCATACCATATACTCTTAAGTGCATTATAATCCTCGCGGTTGAATGCTTTGGCTTTATCAAAACATGTTGTGTAAGATGTCATACGCTTTGGAATACTACCCCCTCGCCAGTTCTGGCGACGGGGGTAGCATTCCACCCTTCTAGAGGGAGAAGACATGTTGTTCCTACTAATCCCGGTTAAAGTTAACCAGAGCCTCAGCATCACAAAATGGATGCTGCTGCCACAGACACAAGTCTGACCTCCTGCTGCCGGGAGTCCTTCCAGCGAGGGAGGCTTGGACAATAGGTTTACTGTCTTGGGAGGTGCTAGCACCACCCCAGACAGGCCATAGTGTATTGGGCAGGGAGGGCTGAATGAAATGAGACACTGCCTGGGGCACACAAGGTGTCCCATGCATAGTCCGGTTCAAACCGGTGCTGGGGCACTCGAGCCCCAGGTCTGACGCGAAACTGGACAAAGGGAAAGGGGTGTAACCACCCCCTTCCCTGGTCCCACCCATAGGAGGGATCTAGCAGGTAATCCAGCCCCTAAATTTGGTACATAGGCAGGAGCTGAATCCCAAGACTTTAGATTTATCCTGACAGAAACTTGAAACGAAACTCTGGACCTTCGACGTTCTACTTGAAGATAGAAGACTAAAGAATCTCCCTTGTGGTCAAGGAGTGACCACCCTGTGCAAGCAGGCACCATCAAGCGATCAACAGTTTGCTTTGTCGACGCTCCCGCCGGAGCCCGAGCACAGAGTCTGACAAGACTCAAATTTCCAGACTTCTAACAGCCCGATCCACAGTCACAGCAGAGCTGAGACCCGTTGGGGCGACGAGAGACGTGGGACCGGCCATCTTGGAAAGCCAGCGAATTGCTTTCCGTGCAACGTCTGAGGCACCCTCGAAGTTCTGCATTGGGGATTGAGAAGCCCCAGCCCCGAGCACCAACTGCACTGAAGATCAGCCCTCCACACTCCACGAGTTTTGCATGGGGCCCTTCTGCATTTTCCTGCTTGACTCGTCTGTCTGGTCACTTGCCTGTTGGCTAGTGGCCTCTGTGATGACAAACCTTTGAATTTACAACACTGGTCTGGTTGCTCCAGACTGGCCCCTGCTTCCCTGAAAAGGAGAAGCCCATCAGACCTTGCTGGTCTGATCCAGAAGCCATCTTTGATTCCTTTGTGGGTTGCCTTTGCCAAGGCTTGTTGACTCTAATCCGGAAGCCGACACCGCCGACAGCGAGAGCCTTTGTGGGACAGTTCGTATCCAGCTCCTGGTTGTCGTCGACACCTCCTGGTCTATGTGGCTGCAGAGTCAAGCTTCACAACATCACCTGATCGCATCCCAACATCGCCTGGTTCCTTCCTGGTTCCTTCCTAGTCACTGGCTAGTGACCCAGACTCTGTCCCCTCTGCTTTCAGGTACTCTTCATCTTTGATCCGCCCTTGGATCCACCCGGACACTTCTCTCCTGGTCGCCTGCAGCATCTTTCTCCAAAGCTCCATAGGAATCAGCAACTAAACCCGACACATTTTGACACCTATGCACCCGCTTACTGTGGGTGAGGTAACGCGAGTACTCCGGTGATCCTGTGGGTATTGACTATCCTAGTGTCTAAGTTTAAAGTAGCTTTCTCCTAGTCCTTCCGGAAGTATCCTAAAAGAACTAGTTTCCAATTCTTTGGTTCCCATTCTAACTCTATGGTAACTCGCGTGTGTGTAAAAACACTGCACACGCATCCCGTGGGCCTCCTGCTCCCTATCCTTTAGTAGTACAGCGTAGCCCCAGCGATTCTCCAGGCCCTAGGCCTATCCTTTGTTCATGACGTGCTTCTTATACCACTATTTTAGTATATGGTTTGAAGTGCCCCTAGGGCATTATTGTATTTTGTGCAACTTATTGTATGATAATTAAGTATCTTGTTATGTGCTTGTGCCTCTGACCTCATAAAGAGTTCAGAGGATTAATTTAGTAATAAATACATATATATTTTATATATATAACCTGTGTGGTGTCCTTTCATTTGGTATTAAAGGGGTTACATATGGTAAAACAGCTGGCTTCACATGCCCTCTTGAGTTTAGCCTAAGACTGCTTTGTCCATGCTACCACTAGGATAGCTGGTCTATAAGGTTGACTTTACAACCATCACCATAAGGGTTGTTTGGACTGATACAGGGTGCCCACTAGAATAGTGGACATCACATACCAGGCCAACTTGTCACATTGGTGTGCAGCGGTTGGGATTTGAGCTTGCTGTTGTTTTACCAATTGTAATCTTTGAGATATCATTTGAAAGATCACATTAGGTACATATAACAAGACTTATAATACTTACGTTCTACTGAACTTAGTTGTTGTAGACCAAAGGGCCTAGCACACCCTGACTACAATTCCTAGAGAGGTTTAGTAGGAGACACTTAGGGGTCGATTCCGATCCGGTAAAAAAATCCGCCGTACGACTCGCATCTGGAACTGTTTCCGTACGACTCGTACAGACGCCGTACGACCCGACGAGTACGATCCCGACCGGTGTACCAGGACGTGAGTCGTACTGTCCACGTCAGGTAAGGGCGATCCGTACGGAAAAGCGCACATTCACACCGTACGGCGCGTACACCCCATGATCGCAGGGGTACGCGCCGTACCCCTGCGATCATGGGGGGTACGTGCCGTACACCCAGCGTACATGGGGTACGCACCGTACACCCAGCGTACATGGGGTACGGTGCGTACCCCATGTACGCTGGGCGTACGGCGCGTACACCCCATGATCGCAGGGGTACAGAGCGTACCCCTGCGATTATGGGGTGTACGCGCCGTACCCGGGGGGGCGTTCCGTACCTGTTTTGGGGCGAACTCCGTTTTTACGGCTGTTTTCAGCTCCCGTAGGAAAAGGGTCGTACGGTGCGTACCCAACACGAATCGTGCTTGCCGGGTCAGAAAAATCGTCCGCGAACCGTACAGATGTCGCGTACAGCGGGTTCCGAGGGAGAGTCGTACGGGGATTACATTCGTACGGTCCCTGTACGATTCGTACGGAGTACGGCTCCTGGTACGGATCGTACTTCGTCGTTCGTACGGTGGCGTTGCAGGGTACGAATCGTACGGGAAAAACGCTCCGAACGGCAATTCGGAGCGCTTTTTACCGGATCGGAATCGACCCCTTAGTGTAGGTAGGTGCACACACCACACCTCACTAGAAAATGTCAACCACAGGTGAACCTAGTGTATCTCTACCTGTGGGAGGTGACCCTCCCAGGGCGCCCTCAAAATTTGACATACTCAACTTCAGAGTGCTGAGACACTTGTGTACCACAAGGAAGTTGAAACAGGGTTCTAACCCTACCATTCAGCACCTGATAGAACTCTTAGAAGAATCTGAGGTTCTTAAGGCCTCTAGCACAGGTCCAAAAGGGAATGCAGAAGGCATGCCCGCCACAGAAGATGACCCCCCTGTCCTAGAAGATGATGAGGAAGAGGAGGTTGAAGAAGATTCTGAGGAAGAGGTAGACAGCCAGGTCCCAGTCAGAAGACTTAGCCAGGCTAACCTAAGCCTACATGGGGCTGGAGAAGGGCTAGCCCTTCCCAGACCCAACCGTAGACTTAATCAGAGGTATAGGAAGGAAAGATCCCACTCAGGGGAATCTCTCCACTCCAATGCCTCAAGGGGTTCTCAGAGGGGAATGACTTCCCCTCAGAGGAGAGAACAGCAGGCTAGGATGAGGGAAGTCCAAATCAGAATAGAGAGGGAAGAACTTGCCCTAGCCCAAGCAAAACTTGCTTTGGCAAGGGAGCAAATGTTGATTGGATTAGATTCCACTGGTGGCAGCAATATCCCTAAGGATAAAGACAGGTCGTATGACAATAGACACCTGAGTGAGATTGTGCCCCCCTACAAAGTTGGGGATGATATCCACAAATGGATAACTGCTTTGGAGAGGGCCTGCAAGGTACAGCAGGTACCCAAAAGTCAGTGGGCAGCAATCTTGTGGCTCTCCTTTTCAGAAAAAGGAAGAGACAAGCTCCTCACAGTTAGTGATGATGATGCTAACAATTACACTGTCCTGAAGAGTGCTCTAATTGATGGGTTTGGCCTAACCACTGAACAGTACAGGTTGATGTTCAGAGATACCCAGAAGACACAGACTCAGGACTGGACTGATTTTGTTGAATGTGCCACTAAGGCTCTGGAAGGCTGGCTGCTGGGAAGTAAAGTTAAGGACTATACAGGAGTATATAATTTGATCATGAGAGAGCAAATACTTAACACTTGTCAGAACCAGTTGTTGCACCAACACCTGATTGACTCAGATCTGACCTCTCCCCAAGAATTGGGAAAGAAGGCAGACAAATGGGTCAGAACCAGGGTTAAGCAGAAAAACCAGGTCCAAGGTGGTGATCAGAAAAAGACAGACCCAAAAGGTGGGGATCAGAAACAAAAAGACCAGAAGTCTTCTTCAGGCCCACAACAAACTTCTAATGAGGGGGGTCCCAAAATCCCAAGAAAAAGAAGAAAGAAGGTCCAAAGAAACCTTGGTGTAATTATTGTAAATCTGCCTCTCACTGGTTCAGTCAGTGCACCAAGAAAGGTACAGCCCCTACCACTGTAGCCCCTAAGGCATCTGCACCCCCTAGTACAGCCAACAGTGGTAGTTCCCAACCCAAGGCTTTAGTGGGGTTAACCCTGGGTACTGAGGTGGATTCTGGCTTAGTCGGGATACCAACCCAGGCTGTTCTTGTCTGTAATGTGGACATGGCTATGTCCTCAACTGTGAGTCCCAGTACTCTGGGCAAGTACAGGCAAACACATTTAATCAATGAAAAAGTGTCTCAGGCCTACAGGGACACATGTGCCAGTGTCACTATGGTGACACCTAACTTTGTGGACCCTGGACAGATTGTACTGGGTGATAATTACCTGGTGACCAATGCAATCAATGTCACTACTACACATAGTGTGGCAGTTGTTAACTTCTCCTGGGGAGGGGTAACTTGCCTCAACAGAGTTGTGGTAAGTGCAGACCTCCCAGTTGAATGTCTGTTGGGCAATGATCTTGAATCCTTAGTATGGTCAGAAGTGGAGTATAGGACTCATGCAGAGATGTTAGGCATATCAGCTCATGTCCTTGCTGTGACCAGGTCACAGGCCAAAAAGTGGTAAACTGAACAGGTCTTGGATCCTGTAACTATGGACCAAGTACCACCCAAGAGAAAGAGCAGTAGGGTTAAGGCAGTGCCTTCCCCCCTGCCCTCAGGTGAAGATCAGCCTTCTCAGGAAGCTGACTGTGAGACCCCTGAAGGAACTGTCCTAGAAGAACTTGAACCTGACCAGGTTGAGTTTCTTGGGACAGGGGGACCTTCAAGGGCAGACTTGAGGCAGGCACAGTTAGACTGCCCTTCTCTTGAACCCCTCAGACAGCAAGCTGCTTCTGAGGCTGCTGGGAATGCTACAGGTACCCACAGAGTTTACTGTGATGAAGGACTCCTTTATTCTGAGGGTAGAGACCCCACGCCTGGTGCTTCCAGGAGGTTGGTCATACCTCAGGCCATTAGGGGTTTCCTTCTTACCTTAGCCCATGATATTCCCTTAGCAGGACATCTAGGCCAGAACAAGACTTGGGACAGGCTTGTCCCTCACTTTCACTGGCCCCATATGTCAGAAGATGCCAAGGAGTTTTGTCGCTCCTGTGTGACCTACCAAGCCAGTGGCAAATCAGGTGGCACAACAAAGGCCCCCCTTATACCACTACCTGTGGTGGGGGTACCCTTTGAAAGAGTAGGGATTGACATTGTTGGACCAATGGATCCCCAAACAGCCTCTGGGCACATATTTATACTGGTGGTAGTGGATCATGCCACCAGGTATCCAGAAGCTATTCCCCTAAGGACCACAACAGCACCCGTTGTGGCAAGAGCCCTCCTGGGAGTTTTCTCAAGAGTGGGCTTTCCAAAGGAGGTTGTCTCAGATAGATGTGCAAACTTCATGTCTGGGTACTTGACTGCAATGTGGAAGGAGTGTGGTGTTAATTACAAATTCACTATACCCTACAATCCACAGTGCAATGGGCTTGTTGAAAGATTTAACAAAACCCTAAAGGGTATGATCAAGGGTTTACCTGAAATGCTTAAGCGAACATGGGACATCCTTCTACCCTGCCTTCTGTTTGCTTACAGAGAGGTCCCACAAAAGGGGGTTGGCTACAGCCCTTTTGAGCTTTTGTTTGGGCATCCTGTAAGGGGACCCCTATGTTTGGTGAAGAAAGGATGGGAGTTACCTCTCAAAACGCCTAAACAAGACATAGTGGACTATGTACTGGATCTCCGCTCCAGGATTACGGAGTATATGAAGAAGGCTTCTACAAACCTTGAGGCTAGCCAAGAACTTCAAAAAGCTTGGCATGACCAAAAGGCTGTGCTGACTGAGTACCAGCCAGGACAGAAGGTGTGGGTGTTGGAGCCAGTGGCCCCAGCAGCACTCCAGGACAAATGGTCTGGACCCCACAGAATTGTTGAGAAAAAGGGGGAGGTCACCTACTTGGTGGACCTTGGAACTCCCAGGAGCCCCCACAGGGTGCTCCATGTCAACAGACTCAAAGCATATGTTGACAGGGCAGACATGGGCTTGCTCATGGCTACAGATGAGGGACCGGAGGAAGAGAGTGACCCTCTCCCAGACCTGTTGACTCAGAACCCTGATGATGGTTCAGTTGATGGTGTGGCCTTAGCTGGCAGCCTCACTGGCCAGCAGCAACAGGACTGCAGACAAGTTCTACAATCCTTCAGACATATGTTTTCTTTGACACCTAGTCAGACTAACTGGTGCACCCATGAGGTGGACACTGGTGACAGTCTGCCTGTGAAGAGTAAGATCTACAGGCAACCTAACCATGTCAGGGACTGTATAAAGACTGAGGGGAGAACTCTGGAAACTTTGGCGACCTTTGAAGAAACCTACCTGCTTCCCTGGGGGCCTTTGAACTTCGAGCCCGCATCTTTTCACCCTACCCGTTGCTCGAGCGCTGCTGTGCCCGCTCACGCCCCGCCGCCGCAAGCCCAGAAACACCACTTCGGCCGCTGTGTGGGGAGAGCCTGGGAAGACTACAATCCCCAGCAGCACCCGTGACCGGAAGCCGCATACAGGGTAAGCGCCACAGGAGGCGCATAAATATCCGCACCATCTCCGGTGGAGCGGGGAGAACTCTGGAAACTTTGGCAACCTTTGAAGAAACCTACCTGCTTCCCTGGGGGCCTTTGAACTTCAAGCCCGCATCTTTTCACCGGACCCGTTGCTCCAGTGCTGCTGTGCCCACTCACCCCCCGCCGCCGCAAGCCCAGAAACACCACTGCGTCCGCTGTGTGGGGGAGAGCCTGGGAAGACTACAATCCCCAGCAGCACCCGCGGCCGGAAGCCGCATACAGGGTAAGCGCCACAGGAGGTGCATAAATATCCGCACCATCTCCGGTGGAGCGGGGAGAACTCTGGAAACTTTGGCAACCTTTGAAGAAACCTACCTGCTTTCCTGGGGGCCTTTGATCTTCGAGCCCGCATCTTTTCACCGGACCCGTTGCTCCAGCGCTGCTGTGCCCGCTCACCCCCCGCCGCAGCAAGCCCAGAAACACCACTGCGGCCGCTGTGTGGGGGAGAGCCTGGGAAGACTACAATCCCCAGCAGCACCCGCGGCCGGTAGCCGCATACAGGGTAAGCGCCACAGGAGGCGCATAAATATCCGCACCATCTCCGGTGGAGCGGGGAGAACTCTGGAAACTTTGGCGACCTTTGAAGAAACCTACCTGCTTCCCTGGGGGCCTTTGAACTTCGAGTCCGCATCTTTTCACCGGACCCGTTGCTCCAGCGCTACTGTGCCCGCTCACCCCCCGCCGACGCAAGCCCAGAAACACCACTGCGGCTGCTGTGTGGGGGAGAGCTGGGAAGACTACAATCCCCAGCAGCACCCGCGGCCGGAAGCCGCATACAGGGTAAGCGCCACAGGAGGCGCATAAATATCCGCACCATCTCCGGTGGAGCGGGGAGAACTCTGGAAACTTTGGCGACCTTTGAAGAAACCTACCTGCTTCCCTGGGGGCCTTTGAACTTCGAGCCCGCATCTTTTCACCGGACCCGTTGCTCCAGCGCTGCTGTGCCCGCTCACCCCCCGCCGCCGCAAGCCCAGAAACACCACTGCGGCTGCTGTGTGGGGGAGAGCTGGGAAGACTACAATCCCCAGCAGCACCCGCGGCCGGAAGCCGCATACAGGGTAAGCGCCACAGGAGGCGCATAAATATCCGCACCATCTCCCGCGTCGCGGGAGCGTCCCGGGAGAAGCCCGGGACAAGGGCGGGCCCTCTGTGGCCCTCAGAGGCCAGAAAAGTCCGGGCAGGGCCACCCCCCTGTCACTTATCATCTTTGGCAACTTGAGCAACTGCATTGTATGGAGCTCAGAAATTCAGTACCTTGATTAATTGGCATTTATCTACCAGTCGTACACATTATTTCCCAGTACGAGCGCTCCTACAATATATACTGACATAATCGCAGAACGATGTCCCAAAAAGGGAGCAAGGAAAGGAAATATTTAGTGGGTGGGTCACTGAGAGGGACCCTTGATCATTTTATCACCAGAGCGACCTCAAGACTGGAACACAAGATAGCCAGTACGGAGCGCCGGCTTTCAACTGAACTCCTGAACAAGCGCTAATCACTAGGATCCCTCCAATTAGCGACTACTCCGAACCCAGGGAAGGAAAACCCCACACATAGTGACATCAGTGTTCCTTCTTTATTCCAGGATGCAAGATCGCTGTCTGATCTAGGCAGGACACACAGTAACTTGGACACTACTGTAGACTCCATATTAGAACTAATTCCAGAAGAATTGACTGCATATACCAGCTCAATGCCTATCCCAAAAAACAAACCCAGAGCTCCTCTACACCCGAAAGGATCTACCCTAAAGAGAAAGAGGGCGGGAAACAGACAAAAGGGCAGGCATTCTAAATTAGCGAAGATTTCCCCACATCCTATAACAAGTAACACCATAGGAACAGGGACAACTGCCCCAGTGCAGATACCCATGCCCATTCCCCCAATTCAAGAGCTTATGGAGAACATAGAAGTCCTAGTGAAGTCACTATTACTCCCACTGTTAGAAAGGGTGAAACGGATAGCTGTCCACTTGGGGTCTATACAAGACGCAATTACTACCAACACTGTTCTTATCAAGGACTTGGCAGGTGACATACGGGAAAAAACATTACTGTGCAACCCAAAAAGAATAGTGTAAGCACTGTGAATGAAACTACAGAGTTCCCAAGACCAGTACACGATAAAACACCAATTCCACCGAAGCATAGCAGCCACCAAATTGCACCAAGGATAGAAGGCTCCGTAGGATATACAAATAAGCCAGGGAATAAACAGGGAGATAGTACCAAGGAACCTCTTAACACTAGGAAATTTAAAGGCATCAACACACAAATAGACTTGCCGCCGGAAGCGGCTCCATATGTCACAGTTTTGACGAGGATCCCAAAATTAACAACAGGGAAAACTGAAAGCTATTCTGAGCTTAAAAATAAAGTCATCTACTGGTTAAGAAACAACAGACCCCTACCTCCTAACATAAATGGTGAAATCCTACATGTGAGGAGGCTGGGATGGGTCGGCCAGAGGCCTAAAGATACTCAGGGGGATGTAATAATTATTAATTTCAGGGACCTAAGAGTAATACCGTATCTAAATGATTGGTACAGTGAGAACCGAGGGGAGGGGATTAGGATACACGACCTGAGCTACTTCTATCCTAGGTCCCTATTACCCCAGCACCCCGGCTTAATGATCCCATATCACAACACCTTGGGGGGTCCAGTCTTTAACATCAACACTGCAAATCGATTTGCCCCACTTATGGCACTGGAAGATGTCGATTGACTTAATAACGCAATACCTACAACCCCAAGTGCATTAAACTACACTGCTTCGCCAATTGTTGTTAAAGGCCTCTCAGACTTCGCTAATCACTCCTGGGCGGGACATATAAATCGTACCATCACCAAAAAATCTTACATTCTGGAGGCTTCAAGAAGTGGGCGTGGGGGGAGCAAGGATATGGCAAACCCGGCAGCAAACACTGCCCCACCCACCCTTATGAGGCCTCCTGTCGAGGGAAGCTCTGATATTAGCATCCCCCACACTATACCCAATGATGACTATAATAACAATAGCAAGCAAAAACAGGTTAATTGCCCCTTAAATAACATCTATAGAACTAAAGATATGGGAATTACACTTTCGCCGCCAGCCAGCCCGGTCACTAATTCCCCCGCTAAAACCGCTGACTGTGAGGGGCACCAATTTGTTACCGGCCTCGCTCCCTTACAGGGAATTTCAGAAACTGTTACACCCACTGGAACAAAGAATGCCCCTATCACAGTATCGCCATCTTGCAGCAGTATTATTAGCTGGAACGTAGCAGGTCTTTCAGATAAAATCCATAACCCAGTATGGCGCGTAGTGGCTTTTAAACATAGCATTGTATGCGTCCAAGAAACATGGGCCAAAAAAGAACAACACATCCTGGGATACAAAACATTCCATACCCCAGCTATGCCCAGTAAAAGTGGCAGACACAAGGGGGGACTGTGTACCTATATTTCTTCCACTGTTGGATCCCCAAATGTAAAGTTCTTAACTGATGAATTTCTTCAAATAATAGTCACCTCCTAGGGATCCCTACAAAATATGATATTGGTAAAATTTTATAATAACATTTCCCTACTTCGATAGAGCACTTAATAAAAAAACTCCTGTCAAACCTCATAAAAATCGAAGAGCAGACGGCAGGAGACATGGCCTTGCTATGGGTAGGGGATTTCAATTGCTCTCTTTGTCCCCGAGGCACGGCAGGTGTCTGTGGGATGGGGGATTTTAACGAGGGGGCCCAACCCATTTTGCTCACTCGAAACTTGGGGAGCTCCTCAACTCTATTTCCTCCCACTTCATTTTGTCATTTGTAAATGAGCTCTGCACCCCAATTAAACCATTCAGACCCACCTTTAATGGGAGGGGTTGCAACTCAACCATTGACTTTATGCTTCTGTCATCTAGATATTCAGGGACTGTCCGCAACTGGGACACCATAGACACCGCCCTTAGTTACCATTACCCTATCTCAATGATCCTGAAGTCCTCTGAGCCTACTCTAAGACCAACAAAAAATACCTTATATAATGTAACACCTAGACTAGCTGGCAGAAATGGGTTTTGCATCAAATGGGATAGGGTGGTGCCTACCAATTTCATCCAAACACTTGTGGGTAACACATTTGAGGATATTTTAAACTGCCTCCGAGGAAGATCATCAAACTATAGTTGCTTCCTTTTTAAAAATCTGCACGGGAATAAAAAGTTTATTAACTAAAGTGTCATGCCACCCCCCAAAGGAGAATCCGGGTTGGTTCAACGGGAGCTGTACTAAGGTGCTTGTCTCCTTAAAGAAAGCTCTTCACTCCTCCCCAAGGTCTAGGGAAATTATATAGTCAGCTATGCACACATATAGGGCTGCCAGAACTAGTAGGAAGAAAGAGTTATAATCTCTGGCTTGGTCGGCTCTCCATGAAGCCTCAGAAAAGAAGGACAACATAGCCTTTTGGAAGGCAGTTAACGCCCCGTTCTTGCAAAACAGTCAGGGACCCCAAATTGACTTAGCCATCCCGGCAGCAACCTGGGTCAAACACTTTGAAAGTCTATATAATAAGATTGATTTGCGAGGGCCAACGGTTAAAGATCCGGACGCCCCGGTAGAACATACTCTGAGAAGCTCTTTTCCGCTGGAGATCCAGTTCCGCTATGAGGAAGTGATTAGGGCACTCAATGAAAGCCCGTCCGGGAAGGCACTGGGGCCGGACTGTGTCCCAATAGATTTATTTAAGTCCATGATTGATCTAAGGGGACCCATATTGACCAACGTGCTCAACTCCTTAAACAACATAGGATTTATCGCTACCTGGCCGGAGGCAATTGTAGTCCCGATATTCATGAAGGGGGACAGGAATGATCCTGCCTTCTACCGACCAATTTCTTTACTTGATGGTCTAATGAAGGTAGCAGGTAGAATCATTCTAAATAGAATGCAGGGCTGGTTTGAAGAGCAAGAGATCATCTCCAACCTACAATATGGCTTCAGGGCAGGAAAAGGAACCGTTGAGCAGGGATTAAACCTGGCCCTAATAACAGCAAAATATACCCATGCCAAAAAAAGAAACCTCTTTGTAACCTATGTAGATTTAAGCTCAGCATTTGACTGTGTGGACCATGAGCTGCTCTGGACAACACTATCTGAAATTGGTCTATACAATCAAATTCCTACGTTCATTAAGGAGCTTTACAACGGGGCAGGTGCTCGCGTCAGATTCGGCCGCAGAGGCGAGTGGTCCGATATGTTCCGGATCCATAGAGGAGTAAGACAGGGGTGCATCTTAGCACCCCTGCTCTTTACTCTATACATTAACAAAGTAGGGGGTTATCTTACTGAAGCCTATCATGACTACCCCACAATTAACGGGTCATCTATTCCAATACTCCTTTAATCGGATGACGCGGCAGTCATGTCTCAGACAAGGGTTGGCCTGCAAAGAGCGGTGGAAACATTTTCTGAGTATATGAAAATCAGAGGTCTCCATGTGAACGTTTCAAAAACATATACCATGTGGTATACAGCAGGAATATCGACGGTGAAATATTGACAAGCAAAAATATCGAGGTAAGAATATCGTCTGTGAATTCGATGAATTAAATATCGATGTAGTAAATATCGTTTAATTAATACAGCAGAAATATCGACATTTTAAAATATCGTTGTAGTAAATATAGTTGAAATAAATATCGATGTAAATAATATCGATATTATGTTTTTAATGGTATCATTTGTTTACTAGTTTAATAGTTCCGATATTTTATTTATATTTTTTATATTTTATGTTAATAATAAATGTAAATTTATAAAATATTTTATTTATTTTAGTAAATATTTTAGGAGCGGGTTGTTGGGGTTATAGGGGATAGGGGTAGGTAGTAATTTAAAAAACATGTGTGAAATTTTTAGTAAATTTAAAAATTTGAAGGAAATATGTTTCCAAATGCGAAAATTTTAATTTGAAAGTAGAAATATTTTATTTAATTTTAAATTATTATATATTTTAAAATGTGTAAATGTTTTAGGACGTGTTGTTGAGTTTATAGGGGATAAGGGTGGGTAGTAATTTAAAAAAGTGTGAATTTTTTTAACAAATTTAAAATTTTAAGGAAATCAATTTTTAAAATTGAAATTTGAAATTTGAAAGTAGAAATTATTTATATTATTTTTAAATTTTATATATTACTGAATGTGTAAATATTTTTGGATTGGGTTGTTGTGTTTATAGGATATAACGATGGGTAGTAAATTAAAAAAGTTGTGTGAATATTTTACAATTATTAAAATTTTATACGAAATTAATTTTCGATTTCGAAATTAAAATTTTTTAAATAGAAAATATTTGATTTTCATATTTTGTTATATATTATAACATTTGAAAATAACTTTTCATTGGATAGTTGTGTTTAGAGTGGGTAATTGTTGGAAGCAATTTACAAATGTTTATTTGAATTTTTAAAAAAAAACAACTTTTGGAGTAAAACAATTAAAAAATGTAATAATTAAATATTTCCCTGAGTTATGTTGCTTGTGGAGTTAGAATAGTAAATTATTATGGTTTACTGTCCAGCACTTTCCCTGAGTTATGTTGCTTTTGGAGTTAGAATAGTAAATTATTATGGTTTACTGTCCAGCACTTTCCCTGAGTTATGTTAGATTTGGAGTTAGAATAGTAAATTATTATGGTTTACTGTCCAGCACTTTCCATGAGTTATGTTAGATTTGGAGATAGAATAGTAAATTATTATGGTTTACTGTCCAGCACTTTTGTTTACTTATGTTGGACTTGAAGGTAGAATAGTAAATTATTATGGTTTACTGTCCAGCATTGTCAGTGATTTATATAGAGTTTGGAATTAGAATATGTATTTTTAAATTTATTATATTGTGTTTTCTTTTACTTTAATTATATTTGGAATTATAACACTGAATTAATGGGGGCGTGGCCAAGAGCCGAACATGGCGGACGTGTAGTTGCGGAGCTCCGTCCTAAGCCCACGATACCAGCATAATATCCTGCCTACCCGAAGTGCGACCCACCTAGTGATTACGCCCGGAGCCTCAGGAGGTGAGCGGCGTGCAGCAACGGAAAGCCGCCCCCCTCGGGCATTGCCGGAGACACTGGGGAACTGGAGAGCCTGCTGGGGCCTGCTGCAACGTGGCGAGCCACGGCCTCGATTGGCCGACAGACCGCGCTGCTGCCGGCGCCCTGTGTGAAAGACCCGCGCCGGAGCGAGCCTCGGAATCGGCTGGCTGGCCCGTGGACGTCGGCGGGCATCCGCCCCCATATAATACCCTGATACCTCCCCACTGGCGCTGAGATCCCCTGACGGACCTGCTCTGCCGGGCGGCCGCCCGCGACCGCGAGAGACACCTGGACCGTCCCGCCGCCCGCCTGCACTGCGAGGAGGCACTCGCACGGACACGAGCATTGGCGAGGCAAGTGGGGCCGGGGGTACACGGGGACAACCACTGGCATCAGGAGTCCGGGACGGCTGCCTGCGCCACACACCTGCCTTCTTCCCTTTGGGCCCCGGATTCCCTGAGCGACTGACACGGCGCCCCGCACTGTTTGGCGTGCGCTGCGTTAACCTGAGGGCAGAGGCACCGAAGACACTTTGAGACACCCGCACACGGCCCCTGCACTCGTCGCCAAAGTGGGGGCCCCCAGGCACCTCCACAGGGTTCAACTACACGGCGACCTGCGTGCGGACCACAGTCCACGTGATCCCTGCTGCTAGACCGGGCAAGGGGTGCCTTCCGTCCTCCCGGCCTCTGCTGGGACCCCCCTACCTGCTGACCGTGACCCCCCCCCCCCCGGCACCTTGCTGGAACCGGGACTGTGGCAGAGCGCAGGGCCCTCCGCTATCATCACCGCGGCGCCATTGACCCTCATTGCGCTGGGACCCTGCTAACTCTTGCTTCCCTCCCGCTAATTTGGGGAACGGCGAGACCACCCTCCGGACCGGTGAGTGCGCCTCCTATAGCGCCACCCTGCAAACCAGATCAATGGGCAGAAATAAAGGCAAGACCCAGGGCCGGGGTGCTCCGACGGACGCGCAGTCCACGGGCTCAGAGGACCCACTGGCCTCCTCTAATGTGGACATTATCCCACCGACAGGGATGGGATCACAAGACGCCAAGCTGGACCTTATTCTCAACGAAATACGCGCCACGCGTGAAGCGCTGGAAACACGTATAGACACCATGGCGACGGGTCTCTCCCTGCTCCGAGCGGATCATAACAAATTGGCGGAGCGAGTCTCAGAACAAAAAATTGCGCTGAACGACCTCATCCCCCAACAGACGGAACACTCTGCAAAGCTGGAGGGCGTGGAGAAACAACTCAAACAGCTATGGGACAGGGTGGACGATGCGGAAGGACGTGCCCGCCGCAACAACGTCCGCATCCTGGGCATTCCGGAACGGAGCGAGGAGAGGAACCCCACCCAATTCGTGGAAGATTGGCTACGGAAAATGGTGGGCCCAGAGGATCTTACAGCCCTGTACAGTGTGGAATGGGCGCACAGGATGCCGTCGAGACCCCCGCCACCGGGAGCACCCCCCCGTCCTCTGATTGCGCGCCTCCTCCACTACAAAGATCGTGACACTGTGCTGAGGGTGGCTCGAGAGAAGGCGCCAATACGCTATGACGACAAGACCGTCTCTATATATCCCGATTTCACGCCCACGGTCCAGCGAGCCAGATCCACCTTCCTGGGTGTGAAGCGCAAACTGTGGGAGAGAGACATGAAGTATGCGCTCCTGTTCCCCGCACGACTCAAGATCCTACATGGCAACAAATCCCACTTCTTCGACTCGCCAGAGGAGGCAGAGGAATGGATGGAGGTTTCGCTTGCACCACCGGCTTCGCGGGACCCATTTGCCGACGCTGGAAGCGACAGACAGAGGAACCCGCCAGACCAGAGGGGCACTGCCTCCAACGCCAGCCGAACCCCCCCCTCCCGGAGGTCGCCGGCGACGGCGCAGACCACAAGGGACCGGGCAACGGGTCATTCCTCAGGGATGCAGCTGACGGAGGAGGCCCTTGCCGCGCACGACGCGATGGCGGCCGGGGATGGGGTCACCGTCACCACCGGCACCCACACTGAAGTTTCCGGGTCGGTGGACAGTCTGCAACTGCTCCCAAAGGTCACAGCCCAGATGGCAGCGGAGTTTTGATTGGCGACACGATTGGCCCTCTCCGGGTGGTAACGTATGACCGACCCCCCCCCCTTTCTCATGACTGGTGGGTTGCAGAGGGGCACACTCTATCAAGGGCTACCAAGCCAGAGCGGGCTATAAAGTGACAGTCACCGGAGGCCTACTCCCCCCGTTCTGAATATGGAACACATTGACTTGTGCCCACGTTGGGCACCCTTGTTTGGCTCCCGAGCCCGTTGGCCTGGGGACCCTTTAGTTAAGGGGATATACGTTCACGGGGCACTCTCACATAATACCACGGCGAACCTGCCATGGTCACTCATGAGCTCCGCTCTACCACCACACACAAAAGGTTATGGGACCACTTAATGCCTATAATTTGTGCACCTGGAATGTGAGGGGACTGGGCTCGGTACACAAACGCCACAGGATTTTAGCACAACTTAACCGTAGAGGGATGCAGATAGCTTGTTTGCAAGAGACACATTTGAACAATGCTGAAAACGTAAAAATGCGCAAAAAGTGGCGCGGACAGCTCTTTGCCACCTCCTATTCTGCGTTCTCCAGGGGGGCGGCGATTTGGCTTCGCAATTCTGTCCCCTTCAAGGCGATGGAACAAATGATTGATAAAGAGGGGCGTTATGTATTTGTGAGGGGTTTACTAGATGGGGATGCCATTGTACTAGGTTGTGTGTACTCACCGAACGCAGGCCAGTCGGAATTTCTGCTCACTTTAAATGGGGTACTTGCTGCTTGGGCTGACCATCGGTGGATCATTGGCGGGGATTTCAATGCTGTACTCGATCTTACATTAGATAGGTCCCACCCCCCCCTATTGGCCACTGAGAGCAGGAAACAGGCGGGCGCCCTGACACGCTGGGCTGAGGGCTGGGATTTGGCGGACGCATGGCGCAGCACACACCCGCAGGAGAGGGAATATACCTTTTTCTCCCCGCCCCACCAGCTTCACACCAGAATTGACCATATCTTCTGTTCCCGCTCCCTGGCGACCTCCATTGTCCAAACCCAACATATGGGGAAAACCCTGTCCGATCACAACCCCGTTGAGCTCACCTGGCAGTGGGGCAAGCTGCTGCCTCCTATCCCGGCTTGGAGACTACCCCCCGACTTGCTTGAAGACACAGTCTTCCGTTCATCCCTATCCGACACTATAGACACCTACTTTACCACGAATGCAAACACAGCCAGTACCCGGCAGATCGAGTGGGACGCATTTAAAGTTTGCCTAAGGGGGGAGGCGATGGCAGCCAGAGTGGGTAGAAAGAGGGAGGTCATCAGTCAATTAAGCGAAGTGGAGGGTTCCCTAGCATCCCTGGAGAGTGAGGCGGCGGGCACCAATGCACACTTCACACCGTTACAGGAGGCTCACATACGACACGCAGAGCTACTAGAAGACCTGAGGCTCATAGACTACAGGGAACACACAAATAGGCAGCATACACAGGCGGACCGAGCTGGCACCCTCCTGGCCCGACTCCTGCAGGACTCCCCACCTTGCCACCCAATCTTAGAAATACTGGACCGAACTGGTAAGCTGGCCACCTCCCAATTTGGGATTAATACGGCTTTCAAAGACTATTATACCACGCTGTATAGCCCCCCACCGCCGCAGTCAGAGTTCACCTATGAGACCTTCATGGGGGAACTGGTCCTGCCCCGACTCACCGACATACAATGTAAAGATCTACAGCGCAACATCTCTCTAGCGGAAATTAGACAGGCGATACGGGCACTCCCTAGAAATAAGGTCCCTGGCACAGATGGCCTACCGGCCGAATTCTACACAACATCCATAGATCTCCTTGCCCCGCGTTTGCATGCTCTCTATTTGGAAGCCTTGCGGTCGGCCTCTCTGCCGCAATCGTCTATGCAGGCGTTGATCACATCCCTCTTAAAACCAGGCAAAAGCGGGATACAACTGGCCGACTACAGACCCCTGTCCCTTCTGAATACTGATTCGAAGATCCTGAGCAAAGTACTGGCGACGCGTCTAATACAATATGTGCCGCAGTTGATCCATCCCGACCAATGTGGTTTTGTGCCAGGCCGGAGCACGGCCATGAATCTCAGACGCTTGGCCCAGCTGATGCTGGGAGGCAGGGCAGATACGGATCCGGAGGGCTGCATATCACTGGATTTGAGGCAGGCATTTGACTCCCTTAGATGGGACTACATGTTTGCCACGCTCTTAAAATTTGGGATACCGCCCGAATTCGTTGCCTGGGTCAGGCTTTTGTACACTCTCCCTACAGCGAGAGTGCGCACTTCCAGGCACATTTCGGGACCTATAGCTATAGCCAGGGGCACCCGGCAGGGTTGCCCGCTCTCCCCTCTTCTGTTTATCCTCGCCCTCGAACCGTTGCTTTGCAGACTCAGGGCACTGGCCCCCCGTTATGGTATCCTGAGACATGGGACAGCACATATTGTGTCCGCCTATGCCGACGACATCATATTGTACCTTCGGGACCTGCGGGGCGCCATGGGCCCCATACCCCAAATATTTGAGGACTTCCGGGAGATCTCAGGCCTTACCATAAGCGAACCCAAGTCCTATGGTTTCGCCTTCGGGACTGCAGACTCTTCCGCTCCCTTACCCTTCACCCCGCACGAGTTTCAGGTAGCGGGCACCACCTTCCGGTATCTAGGGATGCACATATACAGGGAGGCTGGCATGATGATTGACGGCAACCTTGGCAGGACCCTGAGAGCATTGAAGTCACAGATCCAATTCTGGCTGACACTGCCCCTCTCAGTTGCTGGCAGAGTGGCCATTTCCAAAATGGTAATGCTACCTCGCCTTGTTTACCACTTCACCAACCTGCCGTTCCTGATCCCAGCCGCGACATTTAAACACCTCGACTCACTACTTACGGAACTTGTATGGGGTCATGGGCGCAGACGTATTGGCCTAGCTAAACTGCAGCTCCCCTCAGGCTCCGGAGGTATGGGCCTTCCGGACTTTAGGGCATACAACTATGCGTGCCAGCTGCAATGGCTAGCCTACTGGGTGGCGGGCCGTAACCTTCACGAGATCAATATGACGGAGAGGGAACACGAAAGAGGGGACGTGCACAAGTTGCTCCTACCCCGTTCGGAAATACCGAGAGATGCCCCGCCACTCCTCCGGCTGGCGGTGACATATTGGCGGAAGGCAGTGAGGTACACTTCCCCCGTGACTTCGTATGCTCCCACGATCCCACTTCTGGGCATCTCGCTGGGCTCGGGCACGCTCACGACAACCAGGCTAACGCCGTGGCTGGACGCGGGTGTGACGCATGTGGGAGACCTGTTCGCGGAAGGGCGCCTACTGTCCTTTACGGATTTCAGGACTATGCACAGCGTTCCCAGAGGCTCATTCCTTCTGCACGCAGGCCTTGGTCACTATGTAACGCACACCTGGGCGCCTGAAGGACGGGAGGCACCTACTAATCCCCTGGTAACGATGCACTACCTTATGGGCACGGGCGGCCATTTAACCAAATGGCTCACAGCTAGCATAAAAACCGGAAGGGCGGTCTCGCTAGAACCACTCAGGGCAACATGGGAAGGTGACATTGGTAGGCCACTGCGAGACAAAGAATGGGAACGCATCCTCCAGTTTCCCAAGAGGGTAGCCAGAAACCCCAAGTACAAGTTTATCCAGCTGATGGTGCTACATAGAGCCTACCTGACTCCGCATCGCCTGCACGTGATGTTCCCCGACGCGAGTAGTAACTGCCCCCGATGCGACGCTGACGACGCATCACTACTACATATGCTATGGCAATGCCCCAAGTTGGGCCATTACTGGGCCACCATCGCTGACACGCTTGAGGGTGCTGGCGCCCGGTCCCAACCACTCACCATAGAACATACACTATTAGGCCTGGGACCGTCGACACGCACTAGGACCGTGGCGACACGCTTCACAGACTTGGCCCTATTACTAGCGAAGCGAGCAATCACCATGAGGTGGAAATCCCCCAGACCCCCTGACCCGGACTTATGGAAAGCAGAGGTAATAAGGTGGGGCAAGGCGGAAGGCGAGGCGCTGCAGCGAGAGGAACGCAGAGGTCTCAGGAAAACACTGATCTCCCTAGACTGGTTCACTGTGCTGGGGACCTTTGAGGCTGGGGAGGAGGAGGAGGGCGGAGGAGATACGGATAACTCAATACACACGGGCTGATTGGGCCCAACCCCTCAGGCCATTCATGATATAAGGTGCACTGTGTTGAGGTGCGGGGGACCCCGTACCATTGACGATTCTATCCCAGCCTGCCCAAGTGTGTGGGGAAAAAAGCGAACACCAAGGACCTGTAATATGCGGGGCATCTAGTGACCAGGATGTAAATATCGCAATTATACGCATGTTTGTGGAGTGCCGGGAGGGTTCAATGCGGGTGGGGGGGGGGGGGGGGGGTGGGTAGGTTAGGGAAATGTTCAGTCGTTATGGTTCTTCACGAAATTGAAAATCAATGGTACTGTGCTCCTGTTAATACTGAGCAGACATATGACTGCACAATTCTGATTATTGATATGCCTGAATGTGTATGTAGCTGCTCCAATTACTATGCTAATAAACAGATTTTCAAAAAAAATAACACTGAATTAATTTTTGTGAATAATTTTTAAATTACAATATTGTAAATAAATACAATGTATTATTGTTTTAATTCTTTAATTTGAATATTCTGTAATGTATTGTGAAGTATTTAATAGATTATGTTTAATAACATATGTATAAAAATGAATAACACATTTTGGTAACATTTTATTATTTATTTCACATGCATGTATCATTATAAAGTAACATAGTAACATTTTGTTCTAGAATAAACAGTATTTATTGTGTTGTTTCTGTTTGTAAATGAAAACATTTATGCATGTTAAAAAAAATTGTATTTAATGATGTATAACATTGCAGTATTTGTTATATATATATTGTACATTTTTAAATATGTTTTATTAATTCGCATAAATTTAATATGTTAAATAATTTACAAACAATTTGCATTTACAAAAGTATATACATACATTTTTAAAATGTGTTTATTATAACTAAATAAAGAGTTGGGGCCCCATTAGGGTAGCGGGCGGAAAACCACCCCGCCCGCCATGGAGGCGGAAAACAACCGCCTGCCATGGAGGCGGTTCAACCGGCAGACAAATTAGGATCGACCGCCAGTACAGACCGACCGCGGCGGTAGCGGTGAAAATGAAACCGCCCGACGTGTGAGGTGATGACAAAACTCCGACCGCGGCGGTCGGAAAAGCAGCGGAAAATACAAAACCGCCCACAGGGAAAGCGGAGACACCGCACGGGAAATTACGATATCCCCGAGGGTGGCGCGGGCGGAACCGCAGGCACCGACCGCCGCGGTCGAAGGCAGGATTGCATGGGAGAAATGGCGGCCAAGCACCAGCAAAGTCACCGCAGCAGACGAACATGAAATACATGGCGGTCGATGTCAAAGCACCGCAGTGATGCCAAATACTGCATAAACAAAGTAGCCCTGCCCCCAATAGATACAACACACACACACAGATACAGAAATGACAAACAAATATACAAAACAACATAACCACACCCACAACACACCTGACAACCACAATCCAATTGGACACACCCACACAGCTGAGTACAAAGCCACCCCCTCCACTCACCACAATCCTTTGCATCTTTCCAGAACAGAAGGCCACACACCACATCTGAGAGGAGAGGCAAAATCGCACACCACACCCACCCACCCACCACCACCATCAACACCACCATCACACCATCACAATCAAACCCCCAGCACCTAACACACCTCATCACCACACCCCTGCACCCACACACCCCTGCACCCACAAACACCTCAACCCCCCCACACCATGGCATCACAAAAAATGCCAAAATTCACAGAGAGTGAGTTGACAGTCATGGTCAACGAGATTGTGAGAGTAGAACCACAACTATTTGGTAACCTAGTCCAACAGACACCATTAGCCACCAGGACACATATGTGGGAAAGGATAGTCCAAAGGGTGAATGTAGTTGGGGCCACCCCAAGATCCAAGAAGGAGATCATGAAGCGGTGGCATGATCTCAAGAGGGTTGTCAAGGAGAAGAAGAGCAAGAACTGGACTCTGGCAAACGTGACTGGCAGTGGCCCTCCCATCCCACTGAAGACATTCACACCATGGGAGGAGAAGGTGCTTGCTATCCTGCTACCTGAGAGTTTCACAGGAGTAGCCGGGGGAGCGGAGGCTGGTAAGTACCGACAAATGTTTAACCCCACATTGAGTTTTACCTCCTTGCAATACCCAACCACCAATACACTGTCCATCCCTAACCAACATGTAGCCAGCCATTCTGCTGAGGAGGCCTGTATGGGGCCGGAATGTCAGTACAACAACTCCCACCATAGTCCCTGTCCCACAGCCCAGCAGCATGGAGGCCTCCCCCACCCAGGAGCAAGTGTCAGCCATTGCACTGTTTAACAAACAAACATACAGGTTGGTAGCCATCTTCACTTGGAGGCTGTTTATGGGTGTGAAGGAGGGAGGGAGGCCTGTCTCACTACTCCCAGCATGCCCCCTGTCCCACAGCCCAGCAGCATGGAGGCCTCCCCCACCCAGGAGCAAGTGTCAGCCATTGCACTGTTTAACAAACAAACTTACAGGTTGGTAGCCATCTTCACTTGGAGGCTGTTTGTGGGTGTGAGGGAGGGAGGGAGGCCTGTCTCACTACTCCCAGCATGCCCCCCTGTCCCACAGCCCAGCAGCATGGAGGCCTCCCCCACCCAGGAGCAAGTGTCAGCCATTGCACTGTTTAACAAACAAACTTACAGGTTGGTAGCCATCTTCACTTGGAGGCTGTTTGTGGGTGTGAGGGAGGGATGGAGGCCTGTCTCACTACTCCCAGCATGCCCCCCTGTCCCACAGCCCAGCAGCATGGAGGCCTCCCCCACCCAGGAGCAAGTGTCAGCCATTGCACTGTTTAACAAACAAACTTACAGGTTGGTAGCCATCTTCACTTGGAGGCTGTTTGTGGGTGTGAGGGAGGGAGGGAGGCGTGTCTCACTACTCCCAGCATGCCCCCCTGTCCCACAGCCCAGCAGCATGGAGGCCTCCCCCACCCAGGAGCAAGTGTCAGCCATTGCACTGTTTAACAAACAAACTTACAGGTTGGTAGCCATCTTCACTTGGGGGCTGTTTGTGGGTGTGAGGGAGGGAGGGAGGCCTGTCTCACTACTCCCAGCATGCCCCCTTGTCCCACAGCCCAGCAGCATGGAGGCCTCCCCCACCCAGGAGCAAGTGTCAGCCATTGCACTGTTTAACAAACAAACTTACAGGTTGGTAGCCATCTTCACTTGGAGGCTGTTTGTGGGTGTGAGGGAGGGAGGGAGGCCTGTCTCACTACTCCCAGCATGCCCCCCTGTCCCACAGCCCAGCAGCATGGAGGCCTCCCCACCCAGGAGCAAGTGTCAGCCATTGCACTGTTTAACAAACAAACTTACAGGTTGGTAGCTATCTTCACTTGGAGGCTGTTTGTGGGTGTGAGAAAGGGAGAGAGGCCTGTCTCACTACTCCCAGCATGCCCCCCTGTCCCACAGCCCAGCAGCATGGAGGCCTCCCCCACCCAGGAGCAAGTGTCAGCCATTGCACTGTTTAACAAACAAACTTACAGGTTGGTAGCCATCTTCACTTGGAGGCTGTTTGTGGGTATGAGGGAGGGAGGGAGGCCTGTCTCACTACTCCCAGCATGCTTCCCTGTCCCACAGCCCAGCAGCATGGAGGCCTCCCCCACCCAGGAGCAAGTGTCAGCCATTGCACTGTTTAACAAACAAACTTACAGGTTGGTAGCCATCTTCACTTGGAGGCTGTTTGTGGGTGTGAGGGAGGGAGGGAGGCCTGTCTCACTACTCCCAGCATGCCCCCCTGTCCCACAGCCCAGCAGCATGGAGGCCTCCCCCGCCAGGAGAAAGTGTCAGCCATTGCACCCTGCACACTCACCTTACAGGTATGTAACTACCGTATATCTTCATGAAGTGTGTGTGTGTAGAAATCAAATAAGTATTGTACGCAATGCATAGACAATCAACCTTTATGACTCCATGATGTAACTCTGCACTATGTAATGTAACACGGTGTTGCCATGATTTGTACAACTGATGACAGCAAATTGCACTAGTGTACAGACAGCTGATGATACGCAGATGACACAAACACTGACCACTCCCCATCTACTCCACAGGTGAAGAAGAACTCACTGCTGGGGACAACACCAACGACCAGCAGAGCCAGTCTCCACCTCCGGCACATGGACTCACAGATGCAGACTCCCAGGACAGTTTGGATGATGAGCTCCAGGCCGGCCCATCTGGTGTTCCACAGACCCAGAGGTCCCAGGCCCCCATCCTCCCCACCACCACCTCTGCTGCAACAACAACGCAGCAGACCCCTGCTGTCACGGCCTCTGCCTCCACCGCAACCACCACAGCAGCCACTGCCACCAACACCACCACTACCACCAGTACCACCTACAGCACCCTCCCTGTCCCTAGGGATGACCAGCCCACACCAACAACTGTGGAGGGCAGGGAGCCAGTGCGTGGTGCACCAGTGGCGAGGGAAGAGGTCCGTGGCAGCAGAGCAGGTGGGAGGGCCAGGGTCAACACCAGACCTCGGGAGGAGTGGACACCATGCCTGGACCACTTCACCAGAGTTGTGGAGGCCTACCAAGAGGTCCAGGGACAAAGTGGCCGGTCGGATGAACTATTAAGGGAGCTCATCCTGCTGATGAGGTCCATCGATAACCGCCTGGGACAGATGGTGGACCTCATGGGCCAGCAAGTGGCGTTGCAGAGGGACAGGCCTGTGTCCCAACCATCACCGCCGTCCCCTCCTGTTGTGCAGCAGGATGACAGTCCACCATCCTCCCCTGCGCCAACAGAGAGGGGCGAGTCCTCTGACGCCGCTGGCCATTCAGCAGGCCCCCCACCGCCAAAAAGATCTAGGGGGCGTCCGAAGAAGAGCCTGGGAGTCTCTGGAAGCAAAGCACCTGCCACACGCCAGTCACTGAGCCAGCCGTGAAGACAACCCTCTCCCCAACTGCATTCACTGTTTGGACTGTCTTTCCCCACATTGCCTTGGCAATGGCACCTGTCTGTTGGACTGGGTCACCACATCCATGTGGTGTCTACTCTTGCATCTCTGCGACCATTACTGTCAACTCACTGCTCATTCCCCACCTTCCTGTAAATATTCCCGCACAATTCACATGTCCACCCCGTAAATAAAATACCTGACACTCCAGATTTTGTGTATTGAATTCTTTAGTGCAGTATTTACATTGATGATAATGTCCATGATGTGTAAACATGATGTACAGTATGCAGGGCAGGAACACTCTGGAGCACCTAGGGAGACACAACAGAACTACAGTCACTGGTCTCATCGTGCCAACACACACAGATCACTGCTCCACAAATATCCAAATTATCACAGGTACACTACACATTGTCTAGCTGATATGCACAAATACGGTCCAGAATACATCTCCGTACGTAACGTCCATTCCAACAATACCATGACAGAACATGTGGCTATTGGGAACATCTGCGCATATCCATTCACAACAAAAGCTACCACACTAGACTATGTAGACGTTGTAACTCGTCACACACCTTCAAGTGAAGTAGCGTTGGATTAGCTGCTGGCGTTGGTCAACTCCTTCCTCCTCTCCACTGTCCTCATCACTGGATTCAGGTCCCTGAGCAGGTTGTGGCCTTGGTTCCTCACCATCGTTCATGCAGAGTCCCCTGTGAATGAAAAACACCCATAGCAATGTTGTACGGCCACAGTAAAGCCAGTGACACATAGCACGTGATAGCAGTAGTGTAACTCACCCACAATCCAGGCACGTTCAAGATGCAGATTCTCCATCATCCGTGGCACCATGCTGTTCCTCATAATGAAAGAGTCATGGGCCGAACCGGGATACTTTGCACACACATGTGATATTGTCATGTCCGCAAGGCACACCACCTGCACATTCATGGAGTGGTGGTGTTTGCGGTTCCGATAAATGTGCTCCGTCGCCTGCGGTGCCACCAGAGCCACATGGGTGCAATCTATGGCACCGACTACATGTGGGATGCGCCCAAGTGGATAGAAGTCCCCCTTAACGGCAGCCAATTCACGTCCCCTGGGGAAATGTATGTAGCGATTGCGATATATCATCATGGCCTCAAGTACATCCCTCAGCACCATGCTGAACATGGGCTGCGACATCCCCCCAGCGTTAGCCACGGTCTCTTGGAAGGAACCAGTCGCAAAGAAGTGTAGTGCTGCCATTACCTTGTAGGTGGGTGTGAATGCCGTAGGATAGTGACGGCGAGGCTGCAGGTGGGGCTCCAATAGATCACACACGATCTTCAATGTCGGTCTGTCCAGCCTGAATTTCCTGATGATTGCCTCATTCTCCATGTCCTCAAGCACAATCAACTGACGTAGGAGATTTGGCCTCCTCCTAGTTTAGGATTAAAATGAATAGGTCAATGACAAGCATCATGAGATGGCCATAGCACAAAGCATCAATGATGTAATGGGAAAACAACAAGGGCCAGAGAGATGCATGACACATCTGGTTACATGGCTGGCCAATAGCTACACACAGAGGGCAGGCCTCTCCAGTGACAATACCCAAGTGACAGTAACACATCGGGTAATGTGAAAGTGGATATAATGATTGAACTTTTGACATGCGCACACATGGAGCTACTAGAGCCACAAATGTAATGTGACTTAACATGTCTGTCATACCCATCTGCCGTACCTGCCACACCTCAATGCATCATGTACATTCTGCAACCATTCATTAACACAATGATCACAGTAGCAGGGACACTTCTGGTTGTGTGCATGATCAGTTGTGAATGCACAAGTCAGGTACGATACAATGCAGTGCCACCAGCCCGGTCAAGGTCTGCACTGACCAACAACACATTAAACCTCACGACATCTATGTAGAGCACCTGATGTCTGTCAATCATCATCACCCATCAAAACCCTTACTAAAATGGCACAAACACATGCTAAAGTGGCTCACACTGAACGTGCGTCCTCCTGTGGATGCAATGGCTGTGTGGCATCGTGTGTACAATGATGTGCCCTACACCATGTAGCTGCAGGGTACTTATACATTGTCCAGGATTGACATACACAGCAATGTGTACGAAAATGCCAGAACCTACCCCCGGTCCCCGGCGTTGTGACCCCAGCACCACCATCTACCCAGCCAAGGTAGCCATTGGCACATGGACTTGTGTACATGCCGGTGTCTATGCTCCGCCGCATGAGTCGCGGTACCTACCGCCGGTCCCCAGCGGTGTGACCCCAGCACCACCATCTACCCAGCCAAGGTAGCCATTGGCACATGGACTTGTGTACATGCTGGTGGCTATGCTCCGCCGCATGAGTCGCGGTACCTACCGCCGGTCCCCAGCGGTGTGACCCCAGCACCACCATCTACCCAGCCAAGGTAGCCATTGGCACATGGACTTGTGTACATGCCGGTGGCTATGCTCCGCCGCGTGAGTCGCGGTACCTACCGCCGGTCCCCGGCGGTGTGACCCCAGCACCACCATCTACCCAGCCAAGGTAGCCATTGGCACATGGACTTGTGTACATGCTGGTGGCTATGCTCCCCCGCATGAGTCGCGGTACCTACCGCCGGTCCCCAGCAGTGTGACCCCAGCACCACCATCTACCCAGCCAAGGTAGCCATTGGCACATGGACTTGTGTACATGCCGGTGGCTATGCTCCGCCGCATGAGTCGCGGTACCTACCGCCGGTCCCCAGCGGTGTGACCCCAGCACCACCATCTGCCCAGCCAAGGTAGCCATTGGCACATGGACTTGTGTACATGCCGGTGGCTATGCTCCGCCGCATGAGTCGCGGTACCTACCGCCGGTCCCCAGCGGTGTGACCCCAGCACCACCATCTACCCAGCCAAGGTAGCCATTGGCACATGGACTTGTGTACATGCCGGTGGCTATGCTCCGCTGCATGAGTCGCGGTACCTACCGCCGGTCCCCAGCGGTGTGACCCCAGCACCACCATCTACCCAGCCAAGGTAGCCATTGGCACATGGACTTGTGTACATGCCGGTGGCTATGCTCCGCCGCATGAGTCGCGGTACCTACCGCCGGTCCCCAGCGGTGTGACCCCAGCACCACCATCTACCCAGCCAAGGTAGTCATTGGCACATGGACTTGTGTACATGCCGGTGTCTATGCTCCGCCGCATGAGTCGCGGTACCTACCCCCGGTCCCCGGCGGTGCATCACCGCCATGGCGCATTGGATACAGCCAATGGCATGGGTGTTCGCTGTGGCATGATGTATATTTGAAAATTGCGGAAGCTGTGCTCCGCCGCCGCGGAGGCGGTCATTGGATGCTTTTGAATGATGCACCATCGCGGTAGCGCACCCCGGACACCCGCGGTGCGTCACCGCCGTGGAGCATTGCATACAGCCAATGGCATGGGTGTTCGCTGTGGCATGATGCATATTTGAAAATTGCGGAAGCTGTGCTCCGCCGCCGCGGAGGCGGTCATTGGATGCTTTTGAATGATGCACCATCGCGGTAGCGCACCCCTGACACCCGCGGTGCGTCACCGCCGTGGAGCATTGCATACAGCCAATGGCATGGGTGTTCGCTGTGGCATGATGCATATTTGAAAATTGCGGAAGCTGTGCTCCGCCGCCGCGGAGGCGGTCATTGGATGCTTTTGAATAAGGCAGACCCAGACAACCAATTGTAGCAGCTTATTAGCTTCCTAA
The DNA here is from genome assembly GCF_964261635.1 of Lissotriton helveticus. NCBI lineage: Eukaryota > Metazoa > Chordata > Amphibia > Caudata > Salamandridae > Lissotriton > Lissotriton helveticus. The sequence continues at coordinate 1,874,452,941 of NC_136067.1, read as the reverse complement.
CGACCCCAGGGGGCTATAAATCTGTGGGAGTGAGCCACACATTCCCACTGCTCGCAGAACCTGCTGCCTGGGACCCTCTCCTGCTGCTGCCTGGGACCCTCTCCTGCTGCTGCCTGGGACCCTCTCCTGCTGCTGCCTGAGACCCTCTCCATCTGCTGCCTGGGATGTGTATTCATGATGCTGCAGTATGTGCTTTTGGATGTGGGGTGCAGACAAACACTGACAGACAAGATGTTTCCAGGTGGTGGGAGTGTGTGTTTTGCATTGTGACTCTGTCCTAGGCCTATACTTGTATGTGTGAGTGGGATTTGCTACTTTTTCGGGCAGACATAACCAACGGTTGTGTGCCTTGTAGCTGTCTGGACAGTGTCCGCTTGTGATGTAATTTCAGGGTGTCCCTGTAGTCATAGTCAGTGTGCCCCACAGAGTAGGTTCAGTGGCTGCACAGCCAAACGTTGTCCATCAGCCAACTTACATGCTACAGTTGCTTCACACTGATTAGTGGATATGCCCCATCAATGCCCTGTACAATTTCTGAATTACACAGTGCTGTTGATGCATTTGTGTTGAAGCATCATTCTTTAGTGTGATTATCATGGAGACTACGAACCTCAATGTGTGCATGCATTCACTAATGTTTATGCCATTCAGAGTGGCCTTGTGAGGGTACCCCCTGTTCTGGAGGGAGGGAGGTCACTGTGAGTCCCGAATCAGTGTCTGGCTGCTGTACTGATAGATGCTGACATATGACATTGTGTAAATGTTCATTTGGCCTTCTTTACTCTCATACCTGCAGCTCAAAGTACACCAGCGTAAGGCTGTCTGGAGGGCCATAGCAGCAAAGGTGCGAGCCCTGGGGGTATCAAACAGACGACACACACACTGTCACAAGAGGTGGGACGACATCAGCCGGCTGGCTAAGCAAGTGGCAGAGATGACCTTGGGGATGGTACCACACACAGGGCGTGTGGCACGGCACACCATGACTCCGCTGATGGGACGCATACTGGCAGTGACCTATCCAGACCTGGATGCACGTCTGAAGGGGCTTCAGCAGCAAGACAGAGATGGTGAGTATCCAGGGAGAGTTTGTCTGGGAGTGGATGCATGTGTAGAGTGCCTGTGGCAGCGGTGACACATGTGATGTGCGTGTGCTGCCATGCTGTGATATGTGATGTGAGTGGCAACTGTGATGTGTGTCTGTATGAGGCATTGGCCCACCATTGTCTCAGGTCTGGGGTCTTTGCTCAAACCTCTATCGAAATATTGTGATTTCTTTCTAAGACCTATAGTTGAGGCTACCAGCACCTATATCAGAGACACAAAAAGTTTGCTTGCTCTACTAGAGACAATAACTCTATCAGAAGGTGATTATGTTTTGGCTACATTAGACATTGAGAGCCTTTACACTTGTATCCTACAAGATGCAACAATTGAGGTCATTGCCAACACACTTGAGACTACCACATGGGATTACACAACATCTAAATCCTTTGTGACTAATTGTGCAGCTTTAGCCCTTAAAAGAAACTTTTTCCAGTGTGAAGACCAGTTATATTTACAAGCCACTGGTACTTCTATGGGCAGCACATTTGCCCCCAGTGTGGCAGGATTGTACGTCTTTAATTTTGAGGAACTGCATATTTTACCATCTACTAATCCTTTTTATGACCACATCACTCTATGGCAAAGGTACATAGATGATGTGCTGCTAATATGGAAAGGGAGTGAGGAGACACTAAATGCCTTTTTCAATTGGATTAATGGTTGTGATTCCAATCTCAAGTTCACCTATGAATACAACAAATCCAGTGTTGTGTTCCTAGATGTGACCATTACACGAGTAGGAAATAAGTTAAAAACGAAAACCTACTGCAAACCAACCAATAAAAATAATCTTCTGCATTATACCAGCTTTCACCCTCAACCACTGAGAGAAAATCTACCGTTTGGGCAGTACCTCCGCATTCGGAGGAACTGTAGCGATGTAGAAGATTATAAGGAGCAGGCAAAGGACCTAACAGTCAAGATGCACAATCGGGGTTATCCGCAACATCTATTAACTAGGAGCTACAAACGAGCCAGAAACCAAAACAGGGACTCCTTGTTAGAAGAAAACCCTCGAAGTGAGAACAATGAGCCACCATTGACTTGCGTCACTACGTTTAACACAGCATCTAACTTAGTGAGTCGCTGTATCAACAAACATTGGAGAATTCTAACATCCAATAATTTCAACTGGCAAAAACCTCTTTTTTCGTATAAAAGGGCAAAAAGCCTTAAAGACTCCTTGGTCCATACACGACCTCACAAGACACAGGGTTCCACCAGAAGTGTCCTAAATGCCTGGGGGTTACCATCTGTAACTGGGCACTACCCTTGTGGTGGTTGCAGTGTTTGTCCTTTCACCACTAGCACAAAGTCTTTAACATTGGAACCCAACAAAATCTGGGAACAGAGAAGCCACACTAATTGTAATACTGCCAACGTTGTCTACTTAATCACCTGTCCCTGCGGTTTAAACTACGTAGGAATGACCAGAAGGATGGTTAAACTTCGAATCTGTGAACACAGGAGCAGTATTAGGTGTGGTAGGAATAACACGAAAATGACGTCACATTTTCTGGACCAAAAACATTCCCCGGATGACATTCACTGGACAGTGATTGAACATCTACAACACAGTAATGAGCATAAATTGTTTGAACAGGAGCAAAGATGGGTGTATCGCTTAGCTTCCCATCGGATGGGACTTAATGATGATATCCCCTGGGGCAACATACATGGTTGATGCGCTTTAACAGCTCCGTTATGCTCATTTAAAACAATTAAACAGAATCGGGAGACCTATGTTCCTGAATGTTTTATACACACAATGCTTAGATCGGCCGATCTCTGCAATTGGGATTTCTTACATTCTCTCTCATTGTGTTGAGTATTCTTCACGCTGCAAGTTGAAATTCGTGAAAAATCAACACATTTATCACGATGCAATTGTTATTACTTTTATCGCGAGGTTGGTGGTCCTTTTGTCACGTTGATAGCTCGAGTTGGTCAGTGAGCGCTGATGTAACTAGCACAATGAGGGTAACCCTGTGCCAGACGTGCTAAGTAAATATTAGTTCCGGCCTGCGATATGCAAATGCCGTAATTACTTCGAATTCAATACTGTTTGCATTTCAAGAGAACAGGGTTGCTAGGCAACACGTCTGGAGGCAATATTCTTTTCCGGACACGTGATCAGGTACGCACATCCACCCGTACAAAGCCTTTTTTCAAAAGAGATGCAGCGTCAGAGATTGTCAACATCCGGACGCCAGCGGGACTGAAATTAGGTTCACAGTGGCGAGGCGTTCCCTTTGGAGTAAGTGTTGAACTCCCCGCATTAGAGAGAGAAATGCATTTTAAAAATGTCCTGGACAGATTTGGTGATTTACACGCTAACCCGTTCTGTGTTGGCCTCTTTGTACAGATTATAAAGGGACGTGAAGAATAAGCCAAACTGAGCGTCTATGGGGCACGCTTGCTCTTCTGACAGAGTGAGTGTTTTAAACTGACTTTATGATGTGCTGTAATCTTTCTGTTTGCGTGTCCAAGCTAGCTCTTGAGAAGGGGCAGCAAGGACTATGACATTTTATGAGCTATAAATTCCGGTGTTTTATACATGATAATTCTGAATGAGAGTGACCACATGGTCCACATCTTAAAGCTACATTTCTAATTTATCTGAAACGACTGGAATATGAGTCATATTACTACAGTTTAACAATTATCTGTTAACATGAGTCATGGCCACTAACTTAGACATGAGATTTAATTAACATAGATACAGCTGAGTTTGTTTGTATATTTTATGTTCCAGATGGTATCCAGTCAAAGTGCAGGATCACCGAGTGCGGGTAAAACCGTGAGTTAATCGAGGGAAGTCAGAAGGTGTAACTTTTCCTCTTTATCGTCCTAACGGTGTGGGCACTCCTTAGCGTGGGTGGACCCCCGGAGGACGTATTTTTCTATCACAATGTTATGGTCCTGAAGAAATATGAGCTAAGATAGCAGAACACAGCAGAAACATGTCGACCACTTCCACCAGATCACCAGGGCTTTAAGTTCAACCCTGTTGTGATCTCACTATTTTAATGTGAACAATTGGACCTTTGAATAAAGTTGTTGGGGTCCTGTTGTGATCTTTTAATGTCACCACTCATTCACTGTTTTTTCACATATCACAGTTGACATACCAGCTCCGCTGCAATCGCAGGCGTTGAAGCACACAGGGGGATACTTGGTCTCCCCTGTGACGAGCCCTATGATGAAGCATGTCACCACTAGGGTGAGTGAGGGTTCTTTTAGAAAATATTTTTTTCTTTTCTTTTTTCTTTGTCCTGTTAGTTTTTTGACCACCCATTATTTAGGTTTATTCACTGTGTTTTTCATAACTTGGACACATTGTCTCCTTAGGAACACACATAAAGAGGCTCTCTTTTGTTGGTACAAATTATGATTAAGGGGTAGGAGAGTAGCCCTGTTTACCCTCTCTCTCTAGTTGTATTTACATTGGCCCACCATGGCCTTACTGTGCAGCTCCTGCCTGCAGTTTTCAGTCCTTGACAGATATTTTGTTGTCCACATGGTCACTCTTCTTTGTGATGGTGGGTGGAGTCCCTATTATGCCGTACAGCTGTGTCCACTTAATGAGTGTGACACCATGTCTGTCTACTTTGCATGCACCTTCATGGTAGTGGCCCACACATCTGACGACAATGTGAACCCAGATTGGCACATGGTGATTGTAATGGCCTATTTGACAATGTGGCATGTGTAGACAATACGGGTGTGGGTATTCCCCTCTGGATCCCTTTTGGTCTGTAAGTGGTGATGTTTGTTGTGGCTACATCATGTCCATGGGGCAGGTCAATGTTGGCTGGGGGAACACCATCCATGGGCAGGGTGTAGTGCTGTGTGTCATTGACATTGGTCCACTCCTGCCTGTTTGTCCGCATGACAGGCACTGTTGTGGTCTATATGGTGTGTAGCTGCACAGTGATTGGAGGGTGTGGTGGTTACCATGTAGCTCTAGGCCTCTCATGTGCTGCATTGATCTGATATCGTGTGACCAGACAATGACACTTATACAACCATGTTTCTGTCACTAATGCAGATTTGCAAGACACCACGGCGGAACATGATCCTGAAAGTGGTGGCGAGACCAGCACGACAGCGGCAGCAGAGCAAAGTGAGATGGAGCCAAGTGACACTGACCACACCAGCGCTACTGAGGGTGACAGGAGTATGCATGAGGAATCTGTGGCTGAGACACAGAGTACCACTTCATCTGAGGGCAGGGGGGATGCGTCCCTGTTAGCAGCCACAGGAGATGGGGAGTCTGCTGCTGCATCTGACTACCAGCGGCCACTGCCCACCCTCCCATCCACTTCCTCTGGGGCTGCCCGTATCCGTGTCACTAAGAGGGGACGTGTGACATTCACACATGGCACCACTGCACCTGCACCTGTCCCCCCTGCTGCCCTCAGTGCAGAGTGCGTAGAGCTCCTGCGGCAACTTTGCATGGGCCAGACCGCCCTGCTCAATGCCTTCAGTGCACACGATAACAAATTAGGCCAGGTTCTGGCATTCATGGAGGGCATACACTCTGACGTGGGTGGCCTACATCGTACACTCCTGTCATTGTCAGGTACAGTGACGTCAGCCCTCCAACAAGCACATGCCCCCTTTGCAGCTCAGGTGCCTGTGACGTCCACCCAGTCCGTGGCCACATCAGATGACAGTGAGCACTTGGGACATACATCAACTAAACGATACAACACTAGGAGCACAGGTCAGACCCAAAGCAAACAATCCCGTCCACAGACTCCATCCCCAAAGAAGAGCAGGGCCCCCCCAATATGCACAGACAAGGTGAAGTCACAGAAGAGCAAGGCCAGAAGAGCATTGTGTCAGACACCAGGCTCACATGCTGCAGAGGCATCACCAGAAATTGACTCAGCTATGCCCACAGAGGATGTGTGGGATGTCATGGTTACACCTGGGGAGAGCACAGGGACACAACCACCTACCACATCAACCCCGAACAAAGTACATCGAGGCAGGTGGAGGGAAGCCCTGTTGTGACCAGCCCAGTCATTGTGGCAAAGGAGACCCCTGTTGTGACCAGCCCAGTCATTGTGGCAAAGGAGGGCAGTGTTGTGTCCAGGCCAGTGACTCAGGTAGAGGAGGGCAGTGTTGTGGCCATCCCTGGCAAGAAGGGACAGGAGGGCACTGTAGACACCACCCCTGGGGTAAGTGGGAAGGTGGTCACTGTGGGGGGTACACCTTCCAGAGAGGGTAAGGTAGTCCGGAGGCGTAGCCAGCCCAAGCGTACTGCAGGATCAAGGACTTCTCCAGAGGGAGTGCCAGTGTCTGCCCCTGATGTGGGACAGTTGGGGGGTGTGCCGGTGGTGTCAACGCCACTTCCCATCAACCCCATGACAGGGAAGCAAATTCATATTCCAAAGAAGTGGAAGGGCACCCCTCCAACCTCTCCCACCCACACTGTGTCAAGGGCGTGCATGACTCCACCTCCACGTGCCACGGTGCCACCTGGTCCGCACAGCCCTCCACCTTGCAGGCCCTCTGTTATAGCCACATCACATGTCCCTCTGTCACACCAGTCAAGTGGACCTGCAGTCCCTGACACACAGCCAGGTCCCACTCCACATGACAGCCAGGAGTGAGTTGTCAACACCCTCAGACGCCTGTGCCACACAGAGGTGTGCTACTCTAGACCATTGTTAGCAATCTGGGTGTGTTCCTGGGCCTGTTGCTCTGATTTGCTGTACCCTGCCCTGCCAAGGACTCTGGGCCTGTTGCTCTGATGTACTCTCCCCTGCTCTGCCAAGGACTCTGGGCCTGTTGCTCTGATGTACTCTCCACTGCTCTGCCAAGGACTCTGGCCCTGTTGCTCTGATGTGCTGTACCCTGCCCTGCCAAGGACTCTGGGCCTGTTGCTCTGATGTACTTTCCCCTGCCCTGCCAAGGACTCTGGGCCTGTTGCTCTGATGTACTCTCCCCTGCCCTGCCAAGGACTCTGGGCCTGTTGCTCTGATGTGCTGTACCCTGCCCTGCCAAGGACTCTGGGCCTGTTGCTCTGATGTACTCTCCCCTGCTCTGCCAAGGACTCTGGGCCTGTTGCTCTGATGTACTCTCCCCTGCTCTGCCAAGGACTCTGGCCCTGTTGCTCTGATGTGCTGTACCCTGCCCTGCCAAGGACTCTGGTCCTGTTGCTCTGATGTACTCTCCCCTGCCCTGCCAAGGACTCTGGGCCTGTTGCTCTGATGTGCTGTACCCTGCCCTGCCAAGGACTCTGGGCCTGTTGCTCTGATGTACTCTCCCCTGCCCTGCCAAGGACTCTGGGCCTGTTGCTCTGATGTACTGTCCCCTGCTCTGCCAAGGACTCTGGGCCTGTTGCTCTGATGTACTGTCCCCTGCTCTGCCAAGGACTCTGGGCCTGTTGCTCTGATGTACTCTCCCCTGCCCTGCCAAGGACTCTGGGACTGTTGCTCTGATGTGCTGTACCCTGCCCTGCCAAGGACTCTGGGCCTGTTGCTCTGATGTGCTGTACCCTTCCCTGCCAAGGACTCTGGGTCTGTTGCTCTGATGTACCCTCCCCTGCTCTGCCAAGGACTCTGAGCCTGTTGCTCTGATGTGCTGTACCCTGCCCTGCCAAGGACTCTGGGCCTGTTGCTCTGATGTGCTGTACCCTGCCCTGCCAAGGACTCTGGGCCTGTTGCTCTGATGTGCTGTACCCTGCCCTGCCAAGGACTCTGGGCCTGTTGCTCTGATGTACTCTCCCCTGCTCTGCCAAGGACTCTGAGCCTGTTGCTCTGATGTGCTGTACCCTGCCCTGCCAAGGACTCTGGGCCTGTTGCTCTGATGTGCTGTACCCTTCCCTGCCAAGGACTCTGGGCCTGTTGCTCTGATGTGCTGTACCCTGCCCTGCCAAGGACTCTGCACTTCCCGATTGTGTTTGACCAGTGCATAGTCTGTGCCATTTGTACATGATTTTGTGACTTGCTGGTGTCTACTAATGTTGTGTAGCTACATCTGTGCAATATGTGAATAAATACAGTTACTTATGGTGTGTTTTCTCAGTCTCCTTACTGATTAAAGTACTTTTCTTGTTTGCATATGCTTGACTGAGTACCATGCTCTATTTTGTAAATCACCATTGCAAGGCTCTATGTGGCCATATGATTTTTAGACAGGGGGGACAGGGTCTTCAGTCCATTCTGGCCCTGCTGATGTTGTACTCTGTGATGGCTATTTTACAGGCCATGCAGTTTTTGTGTTGGTGAATTGCTATTGCTGCATACACTGTTCACAGGTCACCTTGGGGGACACTGGCAGCACAGGGTGTGCAGCTGTGCTGTGGTTTAGTCGATGTCTATGATGTGATGAGGTGTGTGTGTTTTCCTTTCTGTGTGCCCAGGCGTGTATGTGTATGGTCGTCTTGTGTTGGCCCTTAGTCCTGGTGGCATGGCTTACATGGCATGTGCGGTGTTGGGTGTGGCAGAGGTGTGCAGTGTGAAGGGCGTTAGTTTGTAGTGTATGTATGTGTGCCCATGTATGGTGTGAAACACACATGTGTCAGCCAGGAGTTGTATGCCTGTTGTTTGTTTTGTCTTGCCCTGTGTGGATGATTGTATGCAATTGTGTGGGCTGTGGGGAGTGCACTGGTGTTGTGTGTTCGTTGTCAGCCAATCCTGCAGTGCCTGTGTCCCTGGTTGTGTGTCGCAGTGTGTGTGTATTGTGCTTGTTGTTACAGTGCTTGTTGGTGTGCATGGGGGTGCACGGGATAGGCACCTGGCCTGTGACTAGCTCGGGTGGGGTGCAGTGTTGGTCGGGGTGGTGTGTCACTGTGATGTTTTGGACCTGGCCATGCCTTGGTGTTGCCCTGCCTTCTGCATAGTGCGCATGTGTTGACCGCGGCGGTGACGTGTCCGTGACCGTGACGTTGCTGCAGGTTGGCGGACGTTGTGTGTTCCGGATGCTGTGGGGTGCCTTGTTGTGAGGTGGGTGATGTGTGGGTGCCCATGTGGATGTGTTGTGTCCCCCAGCAGGATGCCAGTGTTTTGTTTGGGCCCTGTGTCGGCATGTGAGATGTGTGGTGCAAATGTGTAGTGGCGTACCTGCGACGGCGTCCGCGGCGGCCCATCTGGCGATAGTGTTGCAGCAGGTACATGACCGGATGCATGTGGAGGGCTTTGTCCATGGGGTTCATGTCGGGTCTCGGCGTTCGTGCTCCGCTGTCGACTTTCCGCCTGCTTCAGCTGTGCGGTGTCTCCGCTGCCGTGCATCTGCTTGTTCGGGCCATCCTAATTTGTCGAGCGGGGCGGACGTCATCGGCCGCGGCGGAGGGTCTCGATTGGCTCCAGCCGCCGCGATGGCGGGCGCACCTTGATGGCGGAGCGCGGCGCTCCGCGGCGGACGGGAAATGACCTGTGTTTACCTATCCTAATGTGGCGGACGTGAGTTCCGCTGCTCGCGGGCGGAAAAAGCTGTTTTTCCGCCCCCCCATCGCCGCGGTGCTGCCACCGCCCGACATCCTAATGGACCCCTTAGTTTGGTAAATCTTTATTTATTTGTTACATTTCTAGGTACGTATTGATAAGGTTGGACATTTTTTTTGTACATTTCTTCTTTTCTGCTGTTGTTGATAGGAAGTTTTGTTTTAAATAAAAAAAAGAGAGCATTTATATATTTTAGGAAGTTTAGCAAAGGATCTAGAGTTTTGAATAGAACATAAAATGGGAATTTACTTACTTGTGTTGTTGTATGATATGTTGTAGTAGTTGGTCTAGGTTAGTTGTCTTTTCTCTTCAGCAAAGTCACCATTTTTCTTTGTCTTTGTTCCAAAAATGGTAATTTGTAGTTAATTATGTAATTGTTTTTATAGTAGCTAGTTAAGTACTTCTGCATTTTGATTGGTTGATGGAGATTTAGTTTAAATTTATTGGTTGAGAATTTAAGTTTGAATTTGGTATCCGTTTTTTTAATGAGGGTGTTTTATTTCTTATTTAGTAGTAGTATATAATTAAATATGTTTTGTATGTGTTTTAGATTTAAATGTATACGTTTTGTTAATAATTTATAAACTTTTTATATATGTAATGTGTGTTAATACATATTTTTTATTGACTATATTAGAATTATTAAGTATGTTTATATTTATGTGTGTATTAATATTTACTTTATATGTATTTTAAATGTATACTATATATATATATATGTTTATTTAGTATTTATTTAAAAGTGTTTAATAATTATATTGTTTTGTTGTTGAGAGGAGTGTGTATTTAATGTTAAATAAAATTGTCGATATTTTTTGTATTTGTTAATAGGCTGTATGTAAGTCGATAATATTGTTGTCGATATTTTTGTAGTGTTTCATATTATTTAAAGTATTATTGATATTTTAGTAGTCGATATGTTTGTAGTCGATATGTTTAAAACAATATTTTTGTAGTCGATAATAAAATATCGATATCTGTGTAAATCCTTGTTTAAGTATATGGTGACGATATTTTAGTGTACGATATTTTTGCGGCAATGTTTTTGTAGGTCGGTGTTATTGTTATCGATATTTGATCAGGGATCCATACCATGTCATGCGGAACTAAGAACAGGAGGGTACCTTGTCCAATTGATCTGGACGGTAGAAGGGTAGAGGTTCTCAACAGATTTTGCTACCTCAGTATAGATTTTGAAAGAAGGGGCTCATGGAAACCAGCTGTAACCGCCAGGGGGCTCGCGTTCTCCAGAGCCACAGTTGCCCTGATATATTTCGCAAAAAACTTGACGGGAGGCCTGTCAGAGAACTGCTTCAAGTTTATAAAGCTAAATGTATCCCGACAGGCACATACCGGGCAGGCCTCTGGGGGACGGAGCAGGTGGACTCCATCCAACGCATTGAAAACCGTTTTCTCCGCTATTTATTGGCTGTACCAAGGAGCACAGCAACTTATGTAGCACACAATGAACTAGCCTTGCCATACATCACAGACATTATTAAATCTTCTCCTGTCTTGTTATGGCATAACGTCTGGGTTAATCCAGAGACCAGCATGAATAGAGCTGTACTGAAAGACTGCCTGGCACTAGATGGAGTTGGCAACATCAAATGGCTGACCTATGTCAAAGATTTATTGAATGACATTGGTCATCCTGAATACTTTTCCAACCCAGACAGTATGCTGAATGTGCCCAGAAAAGTGTTGAAGCAACTCCTCTTACACCATCTAGAGACCAAAAGACGCAACACCATCTGATCACTCCCACCAAGGGGTTACAACTGTATCTTTTGATCAAACAACCTCCTTTCAATCGCATGCTCTTGACCCGCTTCCGTACAGATACCTTTTTCAGGATAACAAGCTACCCCCATTGCAATGACTGGTTTAGAGAGGATAGACTTTGCCCATGTGATAACATCTCCTACCAGTCAAACATCCATTGCATACTTTTCTGTACTTTTTATAGCTATCCGAGGGTCTGCCTATTAAAACCTCTACTTGTATCATGGGACCTGCGAACCTGTAGAGGAGCATATGAAAAACTAAAATGTTCAGACAACGTAAAAACCATCGCAGTTGTATCCACTTTTCTGAGGGCGATTGTTAGATCTAGAAACACAATGTAATCTCTACATGATTTGGAATGGGCATAGTATGAATTATGTAAATTACTACCATGAACGCCCCTATGGATTTGTCGCAAAGTACTTGGTCTCCCCAGACCTTTTATCTTTTTATAATGTATCGCACATTTTTAAACATTGTTTTTAATGTACTTATTGATTATGCACTGGAATCAACTTTTAAATGTATTACTTTCTTTATGCTTTTATGATTTTGTTTTCTACAAATAGAATAAAGCTTATCAAATGAAAAAATGAAATGAGTGAGGTACAGAAAATGTTGGAGCTGGGAGTAACTGAGCCAACGGAGAGCCCCTGGGCCAGCCCAGTAGTCCTGGTACCAAAACCTCACACCCAAGATGGTAAGAGAGAGATGAGGTTCTGTGTGGACTATAGAGGTCTCAATGCTGTCACTAGGACAGATGCTCACCCAATTCCAAGAGCAGATGAGCTCATTGATAGATTGGCTTCTGCCAAGTTTCTGAGCACATTTGATTTGACAGCAGGCTATTGGCAGATCAGGTTAGCTGAGGATTCCAAGGCCAAAACTGCTTTCTCAACCTCAGGAGGTCATTACCAATTTGTGGTGATGCCCTTTGGTTTGAAGAATGCACCTGCCACTTTCCAAAGGTTGGTGAACCAAGTCCTCACTGGGTTGGATGAATTTTGTGCAGCTTATCTTAAAGATATTGCTGTCTTCAGCTCCACCTGGGAGGATCACCTGATCCACCTGAAGAAGGTTTTAGAGGCCCTGCAGAAGTCAGGCCTAACTATCAAGGCCACAAAGTGCCAGATAGGGCAGAGTAAGGTTGTGTACCTGGGCCACCTTGGAGGTGGGGGTCAGGTTCAACCACTGGAGAGTAAGGTCCAGACCATCAAGGACAGGGTTCCTTCAACCACCCAGACACAGGTCAGAGTTTTCTTGGGCCTGTCTGGTTACTACAGAAAGTTTGTTAAGGATTATGGGTCCATTGTGACACGACTTAATGACTTGACTTCAAAGAAGATGCCAAAAAAGGTTCAGTGGACAGTAAGCTGTCAAAAGGCATTTGATGACCTGAAGAAGGCCATGTGCTCTGCACCTATCTTGAAGAGTCCTGACTACTCCAAAGAGTTCATTGTAGAAACAGATGCTTCTGAGTTGGGGGTGGGAGCTGTGCTTTCACAACCTAATGTAGATGGTCAAGACCAGCCCATTGCTTTTATTAGCCGAAGCCTGACCCCTAGAGTGAAACGTTGGTCAGCCATTGAGAGGGAGGCCTTTGCTGTGGTTTGGGCCCTGAAGAAGTTGAGGCCAAACTTGTTTGGCACTCACTTCAAAATTCAGACAGACCATAAGCCCCTCTTGTGGCTAAATCAGATGAAGGGTGAGAATCCCAAACTGCTCAGGTGGTCCATTTCCCTACAGGGGATGGACTTTACAGTGGAGCACAGACCTGGGACTGACCATGGCAATGCAGAGGGTCTCTCTAGGTACTTCCACTTAGAACATGAAGACACAACTGGTCAAGGTTAGTCTAATGTCCCTGCGTTTGGGGTGGGGGGTTACGTAGGAGACTAGGGTCTGCTTTCCTATGGTCACCCAACTTTTTGCTTTTTGCTTCACTGGTTTTCGACGTAATGTGGCTGTGGGCCTGCTAATCAGATCCACAGCCCTGTAGTTCTCTCTCTAAATTTCCCACCATGTACTTTAGGTACATCACCAATTGGGAATTGGGTCACTCTTGTGAGTCCCTGTACAGTGTACCATGGGTACCCAGGGCATAGGTGCACCCAAGGCCTACCAGGGGCTGCAGCATATCTTTTGCCACCCCTGACTGGCCATCCAAACTGACACAATTGGCTGATCACTCAACTGGGGCAAGGTCGTGTGATCACCCCTTGCTTAGGTATAGTATTTCTATACCTACCATTATATATAGACACATATGCACCTATAAGTCACTCCTAGGGCAGGCCTTAACAAACCTGAAGGCAGAGTGCTTGGTTTTATGTGAGATGGTGCTCTAGCATGAGCTGAGCCTGTCTGCAGCTTTCGGAACCATGTCCTTATAGCTGTTCTATGATATTGCCATACCATATACTCTTAAGTGCATTATAATCCTCGCGGTTGAATGCTAACTTTGGTTTGGTTTTATCAAAACATGTCGTGTAAGGTGTCATACGCTTTGGAATACTACTCCCTCACCAGTTCTGGCGACGGGGGTAGCATTCCACCCTTCTAGAGGGTAGAGGGAGAAGACATGTTGTTCCTACTAATCCCGGTTAAAGTTAACCAGAGCCTCAGCATCACAAAATGGATGCTGCTGCCACAGACACAAGTCTGACCTCCTGCTGCTGGGAGTAAGTATGGGCGTAAAATCCGCTCCGCTCGCGGATTTTTCGGATTTTCGGCAAATTCGCAATCCGCGAACTCTCGCGAATTTGTCGAAAATCCGTGAATCTGCTCGCAGCGGATTTTTTGCTTGTTTGCGGCGCGCGGCGTGGTGCACGGCGTTCACTTTCCGTCATTAAGCGTTTGCCGAGTTGTTTTTCTCGATCATATTTTGCGAGTGCCGCGCCATTTTGGATCTTGCTGCGTGATCCCGCGGGAGTTTGGCGCCCGCGAATACGTAATCGCGGCTTGCCACCTTGCACAGCACACCTCGCGAGAGTTCGCAATTGCGAACACGTAGTTGCGGCGGAAAGGAACAATCTCGCACTCGCGAAATAGAGATTTTGCAATTCTGCACAAGAAATCCACCAGCAAACAGGATAAACCTTCAGAAAATGATGATTTTTATCAGAATCACTCCTCAGGTTGACATTTGCATGGCCTTTTTTTTGCAAGGAGTCCATTTTTTGGGGGGGGGGAGGGAAGGAAGTGCCCCACAGTCTCCAACTTCCTGTTCCTGTCCAGCAGGCTCCTCCCAGTGCTTTGTCCATCTCCTGGTCACTTTCATTTGGATCTGGAGCTGGAAGGATTACTTTTTGTGGGTGCTGCTGGATATTTAGATTTGAGGCCTTTTTGACTTTCTTTGGATCACTTTTGGATTAGAAATCAACTTTCACAAGTAAGTTTGTTTGGGGCATTACAGTTGCTGCAACTACAATTTTTGAACTTTTTCAGAACATTAAATAAATTATATTGTGGGTAGCCACAGTATCCAGTAGGACCAGGGTTGGTTATGGATGCATGATACAACTGTTTTGTTGAATTTAAACACCATTGAGGCCATGGATGGGCTGGGATTGTGCTGATTTTTGTTGTTTTTGTTGTTTTTTTGGGGCTGCTGGTGGGGCCCTTTGCCCAGGGGTGGTGAGTGTTGCATGGGCCTAGTCTTTCTGTGGGGTGTCTTCTTAAATTTAAACATCATTGAGGCCATGGATGGGCTGGGATTGTGCTTATTTTATTGTTTTTTGTCGTTTTTTGGGGGCTGCTGGTGTGGCCTTTTGCCCAGGGGTGGTGGTGCATGGACTGAGTGTGCCTGTGGTGTGGTCTCACTCTCTTTAATGTAAACATCATGGATGGCATTGGATTGTGGTGATTTCTGGCTGTTTTTCTGTTTTTTGGGGGTGTACTGTTGATGTGGACTGGCCATGTGGGTGGTGGTGGTGGCCATCTTGAGTGCTGGCTGGTACAAGCAACATGTGCTTGGGGTGCAAGGGGCCATTTTGAAGAGAGGCAGTGTCTGAGGCCTGCACTTATTTTGCCTACTTTTCATCCATTATGCCCAAGGGTAGTGAGTGTTGCATGGGCCTAGTGTTTCTGAGGGGTGTCTTCTTGAATTTAAACACCATTGAGGCCATGGATGGGCTGGGATTGTGCTGATTTTATTGTTTTTTGTCGTTTTTTTGGGGCTGCTGGTGGGGCCCTTTGCCCAGGGGTGGTGAGTGTTGCATGGGCCTAGTCTTTCTGTGGGGTGTCCTCTTGAATTTAAACACCATTGAGGCCATGGATGGGCTGGGATTGTGCTGATTTTTGTTGTTTTTGTAGTTTTTTTGGGGCTGCTGGTGGGGCCCTTTGCCCAGGGGTGGTGAGTGTTGCATGGGCCTAGTCTTTCTGTGGGGTGTCTTCTTAAATTTAAACATCATTGAGGCCATGGATGGGCTGGGATTGTGCTTATTTTATTGTTTTTTGTCGTTTTTTGGGGGCTGCTGGTGTGGCCTTTTGCCCAGGGGTGGTGGTGCATGGACTGAGTGTGCCTGTGGTGTGGTCTCACTCTCTTTAATGTAAACATCATGGATGGCATTGGATTGTGGTGATTTCTGGCTGTTTTTCTGTTTTTTGGGGGTGTACTGTTGATGTGGACTGGCCATGTGGGTGGTGGTGGTGGCCATCTTGAGTGCTGGCTGGTACAAGCAACATGTGCTTGGGGTGCAAGGGGCCATTTTGAAGAGAGGCAGTGTCTGAGGCCTGCACTTATTTTGCCTACTTTTCATCCATTATGCCCAGGGGTAGTGAGTGTTGCATGGGCCTAGTGTTTCTGAGGGGTGTCTTCTTGAATTTAAACACCATTGAGGCCATGGATGGGCTGGGATTGTGCTGATTTTATTGTTTTTTGTCGTTTTTTTGGGGCTGCTGGTGGGACCCTTTGCCCAGGGGTGGTGAGTGTTGCATGGGCCTAGTCTTTCTGTGGGGTGTCCTCTTGAATTTAAACACCATTGAGGCCATGGATGGGCTGGGATTATGCTGTTTTTTGTTGTTTTTGTCTTTTTTTGGGGCTGCTGGTGTGGCCTTTTGCCTAGGGGTAGTGGTGCATGGACTGAGTGTGCCTGTAGTGTGGTCTCACTCTCTTTAATGTAAACATCCTGGATGGCATTGAATTGTGGTGATTTTTGGATGTTTTTCTGTTTTTTTGGGGTGTACTGTTGATGTGGACTGGCTTGGGGTGTAAGGGGCCATTTTGAAGAGAGGCAGTGTCTGAGGCCTGCACTTATTTTGCCTACTTTTCATCCATTATGCCCAGGGGTAGTGAGTGTTGCATGGGCCTAGTCTTTCTGTGGGGTGTCTTCTTGAATTTAAACACCATTGAGGCCATGGATGGGCTGGGATTGTGCTGAATTTTGTCGTTTTTGTCGGTTTTTTGGGGCTGCTGGTGGGGCCCTTTGACCAGGGGTTGTGAGTGTTGCATGGGCCTAGTCTTTCTGTGGGGTGTCCTCTTGAAGTTAAACACCATTGAGGCCATGGATGGGCTGGGATTGTGCTGTTTTTTGTGTTTTTTGTTGTTTTTTTGGGGCTGCTGGTGTGGCCTTTTGCCAAGGGGTAGTGATGCATGGACTGAGTGTGCCTGTGGGGTCTCACTCTCTTTAATGCAAACATCCTGGATGGCATTGGATTGTGGTGATTTTTGGATGTTTTTCTGTTTTTTTGGGGTGTACTGTTGATGTGGACTGGCTTGGGGTGTAAGGGGCCATTTTGAAGAGAGGCAGTGTCTGAGGCCTGCACTTATTTTGTCTACTTTTCATCCATTATGCCCAGGGGTAGTGAGTGTTGCATGGGCCTAGTCTTTCTGTGGGGTGTCTTCTTGAATTTAAACACCATTGAGGCCATGGATGGGCTGGGATTGTGCTGAATTTTGTCGTTTTTGTCGTTTTTTGGGGCTGCTGGTGGGGCCCTTTGACCAGGGGTGGTGAGTGTTGCATGGGCCTAGTCTTTCTGTGGGGTGTCCTCTTGAAGTTAAACACCATTGAGGCCATGGATGGGCTGGGATTGTGCTGTTTTTTGTCGTTTTTTTGGGGCTGCTGGTGTGGCCTTTTGCCAAGGGGTAGTGATGCATGGACTGAGTGTGCCTGTGGGGTCTCACTCTCTTTAATGTAAACATCCTGGATGGCATTGGATTGTGGTGATTTTTGGCTGTTTTTCTGTTTTTTTGGGGTGTACTGTTGATGTGGACTGGCTTGGGGTGTAAGGGGCCATTTTGAAGAGAGACAGTGTCTGAGGCCTGCACTTATTTTGCCTACTTTTCATCCATTATGCCCAGGGGTAGTGAGTGTTGCATACTTGCATGGCCCTAGTCTTTCTGTGGGGTGTCTTCAATGTAAACATCATGGATGGCATGGGATTGTGCTGATTTTTCTGTGTTTTGTCGATTTTTTGGGGTGTATAACTGAACTGATGTTGCTTTTAGGTGCACAAGACTCAAGAGAACCACCAGTGCCAGGAAGAAGTCCTGCAGCGGTGTGTGTGTGCAGCATAACGTCACGCGACGTCACGTCTGGACACAGACAACTCTGCAACTCGTGCAACTGCTGCCTGCTGTTCTGACCTGCTCTGAAGAAGATGGCCCCAAAAAAAGTTACCCTTAGCTCCTCTAGCAAGAAAGGTGCCAGTAAGGAGCAGAAGAAGCAAGTTACCAAGGAGACTGGTGTGCCGGCCGCCCTTTTTTTTGGGAGTAAAAAAAAAAGTATGCCTGCAGCAGCAGCGGGATCTGCTGGGGACCAAGCTGGGAGCAGCACCCCCACTCCATTGGGCTCAGTGCCACCACCACCACCACGCCAACTTAAGTCCAAGCCCTTGAGTGCTGCAGAGGCAGCCAGTATAGTTGTTCAATCACCATCGACCAGTGATGTTGGCTCATTGCAAGAAAGCAGCAGCAATGTCCCTCAATCAACACAGGTTGTTGTAGCTCATCTGACGAGTGTTGAACAACCACAGCTGCAACAACTATCACATGTGCAAGTACAAGCCCAAGTACATGTGGAAGGAGAGGCAGCGCAAGGAGATGCGCAAGCAGAGGTGCATGGAGGGTCACAAGTGCCCACAATAGTTGTTCCTCCCGAAGTAGGGGCACATCAGGAAATCGACAATCAAGGCGAGGTATCATTTGAGGAAGACACTCCTCCTGATGATCATTCATTGTCTTCCACACCCCTAGCAAGGAAGAGATCAAGGGTGGTGTCTACATCTTCTTCAAGCACACCTCCTTCTGATGATACGGATCATAATTGGGAACCAGCACCACTGCCGTCTGAGAGTGAGGCACACCATGATCTGACAAAGGTAGTTAAGCGTAAAAGGAAGCTCGTCCAAAGTCTCAGAGTTATGGAGTGTGATGATGAGGCTCAGCAAGAAGTGGCGGATACTGCTGCTGATGAAGACTCTGACAACGACGACCCAGTCATCATAAAGGTAACTGCAGCCCCAGCGGGCATGCAGCAAACAGACATTTTGACCCTAGCCCGAAAAGCTGCTGAGCGTGATGATGATGATGATGTTGTCGACGAGGAGGCAGTGGAAACACCACCACAATCATTGGAGTTAAGTAGTACACCAACGGAGCATTCTGGTAAAGAACTCTTTAGGGTGGTAAAAGATTTTACCTCTCCCTCTGCTTATACCCCCATTCATACTCACTCTGAATCCTGGTTGAGGGATCTGGCTGTATATTTTGTACAGAAAATTACTACTATTCAAGATTCCCTCCTTTCCACTTTTCAGCAGCAGCCTGTGAGCCTGGGGTGTCCTATGTCAGATCATGGTCCTTTGTTGTGTGATTTTCCCTCACTGGATCATGCAAGCTCTCTTGACATCCTGTCCAACCTTAAATCTGGATCTCCACAGGATCCGTGCCCGGCCAAGTGTTTAGCAAACTTGGCACCTGTGCTAAATGACTTGGTCAATCCCATCTTAAATATGTCGCTCTCATCCGGGGTAGTTCCAAAGGCTTGGAAGAGTGCCATGATCCTGCCACTCCTGAAAAAACCAGCACTCGACCCTCTAGTCCATGCCAACTACAGACCTATTTCCTTACTCCCGGCTCTAGCGAAAGTGACTGAGAGGTTTGTTCACAGATCAATCTCTAATTTCATCGAGGAAAACGATCTGCTGCATAACACCCAATCCGGTTTCCGTGCGAATTTCAGCACGGAGACTGCGCTCCTCGAAGTCACAGACGCCATCCGGGAGGAGTTGGATGCTGGAAGAAAGGCTGTATTGGTCATGCTTGACCTGTCGGCGGCATTCGACACCGTTCCCCACGCGCTTCTCCTTGCCAGACTCTGGGACTTTGGTTTGCGGGGAACGGTGTGGAGGTGGCTTAAATCTTTCTTAGCCGACCGCCGGCAGACAATCTGGGCTCCTCCTTACTCCGCCGAGATGCCGCTGCTAGAAGTGGGGGTTCCCCAAGGTTCCATCTTGAGCCCCCTCCTTTTTAACATCTTTATGGCTCCTCTGGCAGTGGTCGCGGAGTCTTTTGGCGCCCGGATTGCCACCTATGCCGACGACACCCAGCTCCTGTTTGTAAGCAATAGGAATGGTCTGTTCGACGATGATCAGGTTAGAGGTTGTTTGAGTGCGGTTTTCGAGTGGTTTGGACGTCATGGATTGAAATGCAACTCCGACAAGTCGGAGCTGCTCTTCTTTGGGTGTACCTCCGAGCCGGATTGGAAACCCTGGTGGCCGCAGGATATGTTTCCTCCCGTTAGTTCCTCCCTGAAGGCCAAAAACTTGGGAGTGATCATTGATAGCGACTTATCTTTTGGACCACATATTTCCTCTCTCACCGGGAAATGCTTTGGCATCCTCCGGATGCTGCGTAAATTTCTACCTTTAGTATCCATCCAGCATAGGAAAATCATCGTCCAGGCACTGGTTGGCTCCAGGCTGGATTACGCTAATGTTTTATTTTTGGGACTTCCCAAATATCTGGTTAGGCGTCTTCAAATTGCTCAGAATTCTGCGGCCCGAGCTGTCTTTGGCCTCCCAAGAAGAGCCAGAGCCACTGCTCTTCTCTCAACCTTACATTGGCTACCGATTGACAAAAGAATTCTTTTTAAAACCCTGACTACGACCTTCAAGGCCTTGCACGGTATTGGCCCTAAATACATCTCCAAACGACTGTCTTGGTATCAGCCCTCTAGATCTCTCAGATCTTCTGCATTATCCAAAGTGAAGGTTCCCATTATCAAGCGCGCCAGAGCAGGAGGACGGTCCTTCCGTTATTTAGCTCCTCGTGCTTGGAATGACCTCCCGATTTCTCTAAGACAGGCTTCTAGCCTGCTGTCCTTCCGAAAGGCCCTTAAAACATGGCTTTTCCCTTAGACTGGTGCTGCTCTTTTATGTGTGTGTTGCATGTCCCTTCAGTGTTATGTTTCTCCCTCATTTGGTGGGTACCTTCGAAAAAGCGCCGGGATGCTCCATGGAGTGGCCGTGCGCTATAGAAGCATAAAAATAACATAACATAACATAACATAACAACTCGTACCGCTTCCATATTTCTTACTGGCAAGAAGGGACCTCCATCCACCTCGACCTTAATTAGTGGCGTTGAAAGTGCACAACGTACAAAAGTTGGGCAATCCAGATCCTCCACTTCATCTGGCATTAGCAGCATGACCACCACCACCAGTATCGCCACCTCCTCCAGGCCCCACAGACACTTCAAGTCACCAGTTTGGGACTTCTTTACTGTTTGCCCAAAAAGGGAAAAGTTCGCCATTTGTACCCTTTGTAAGGTTGCAGTTAGTCGTGGTAAGTCAGGTACCAACTATGGTACCGGAGGCCAGAGAGGTCATCTTAAGAGACAGCACACTGTCCAATGGTTTGCGCACCTAAAGGCGATCAAGGAAGCCCGAATTGGAAGTCAAGAAAACGTTGATGTTGACGAGGAGGAAGAAGACGTGTCAAACACTTCACTTACACCCAGTACCCCTGTCAGCAGCACACCCCATGAGAGGCACACTAAGAGTGTTGGAGCGAGTGAGACACCAAAGCGCAAAAGTTCACCAGCGAGCATAATTGCGTCAACGAAGTCATTATCATCCCGTAAATGCTTGGTCCAGGGCAACATTAGAACCATGTTTTCTTCAGACGCGCCATATGAACGCAACCACCCACTGACGCGTCTGTATAACACTAAGCTGGCTAAAATGCTAGCTGTGGACCTTCTCCCTTTTTCTTTTGTAGAAGCGGTAGGTTTTCTAGAAATAGTGGCAACGCTCTGCCCTAAATGGAAGGTTCCTAGCCGGTTCTATTTTGCCAGAGTTGCAGTTCCAGCACTACATGAAGATGTGCTGGAGGCGATTGGGGCAGCTTTGCAGAAGAGTGCTGTTCACACTATACATCTGACAACAGACATGTGGACCAGTGGCGCAGGCGCTGATTACATGTGCATCGCTGCACACTGGGTCTCTTTTTCAGGTGTTAAAGCAAAGCTAAACGCAGGTGTTGACCCGGACCAAGTTTTTAAAGCTGCTCGGAAACATGCAACACTAGCCATGTTTGGCTTGGAGAAAAGTCACACAGCACAAAACATTTTGGACGAGTTTAACAAAAAGGTCTTTCACTGGCTGTCCCCAAAAAAACGCCGGATTGGTTATGTTTCCACGGATAATGGCGCCAATGTAGTTAAGGCCATGGCGCTGGGTGACTATTTCAGAGTGCCGTGTTTGGTGCACTGTATCAACCTGGTAGTTCAAAAATTCTTGAGTGATAGAGACAGTACAGCGTTCGAGGTAATGGCCACCTGCCGCAAAATGTGCAACCATTTCAGCCATTCTTTTAAGGCCCGGAAGCATCTGAGGAGGCTGCTACTTGAACGTCGAATGCCAGTGAAAGCACTCATCCAGGAGGTGGCAACACGTTGGAACTCAACCTTCTACATGCTTGAGCGTCTGTATGAGCAGTATACGGTACTCGATCACTATTTCTTAACAGAGGGTACAGCTCAGATGGACCTGCGGATGGGTGCGGCGCAATGGGACATAGTTAAAAGCCTGACAGACATGCTTCGTCCTTTTGAGTTCTTCACGCGTGCAGTCAGCCAGGAGGACTGTAATTTGGGAAAAGCTATCCCATTGTTGTGCATGCTGGAGCACCAACTGAAGGCGGTGTCTTCTGAGTTTGAAAAAGATGCCAAAAAAAAGACCCTTTTATTTTGTCGGAGAAATTATTAGAGCGCCTACGTGGTGATGAACGTCTTAAAAAGATCAACTCAGAACAGCATTACATTTGTGCTACTATTCTGGATCCACGCTACAAAAAGGCGCTGGCAGGCCAAGCATTCTTTCCTTTTGCTGATGAAGATGTTAAAAAGTACAAACGTTGGCTAGCCTGGTCAGCCAAGAGGTTTGAAAAAGAACGGCAGGATATTGAAGGCGAAGCAGGCAGTACATCAGCATCAGCATCAGCAGGCCATCCCCAGTCAAAAAAATCCACTTCTGCACCTGTGGCTGTGACACAAGTGACCTCTCAGCCGTTAAAGACACCGTCAACCGGATCATCTGCACCAGACACAACAGTAACAGTGGCTGCTGTAGAGGATTGGCTAACTTTGCTTGGGTATGGTTCTCGAAAAAATGTCACAGGCACAGCAAAAAGTAAGCAAAGTGGAGGAACCGCTGAGGACCTTGAGTCGATGGTGCAGGACTATCTGAATGACTCAACAGAGGTCTTTCTTAATGATGAGCCATTGCAGTATTGGCATGGGAAAAAACAATTGTGGCCACAGCTCTCCAACCTGGCTATAAACTATTTGTCTTGCCCACTCGCAAGTGTGTCTTCTGAACGGGTTTTCAGTGCTGCTGGTGCCATTGTAACTCCCAAACGGAGCCGCCTCTCGCCCAAAAATGTGGAGCGGCTGACAATGATCAAGATGAATCAGCACCTCATACCACCAGATTACAAAGTACGAGAAAGCACGCCGCATGAAGACCAGGAGGACGGCAACATAGATGAGGGGATTTGTTCTCTGTTCGGTCACACTGACCTCATCCTGCCTGAATTCGCAGAGTATGATGACGAAATCTTCTTCTTATTCCCTGGCACCGAGCCCTGAAAATGAGACAATGAATCAATAACTTTATTTTTCGTCCTTATTCACTTTTATTCCTGTGTGTCTGTCTTTCTTTGTTTTGCACAGTTAATTTAATTCAAACTTTAATCACCTAATCCCAAAAGCAAGCCCATCAGCAGAACTGTCTTCACTTGTTTGCTTATTGATTTGAAGGTGCCGCAGTCTACATTCCTCAGGTTCACAAGTTCTGAAGAACATGCTCCTCTATCCTCCTCCTCCAGACTACTATTTCCCTCAAAGCAGAGGGCTGGATTACGCCCAATGAAGAAAGACTCAGCACTTTTGGAGGTGTTCTACTTCTTTGCGGGTGAGTTAACGGCTCTGGGCCCATTGCTGTGAAGCTCTAATAACGGATAAAAGTGTTTTGGACCAAATATGACGCGGAAATTTCCTGCCGTTTTTGCTGACTTGCTTGCCTTTGAGGTGCTCTTTGGCGGGGTTCCGGGTGTTTGTGGGTGAGTTTTGGGGTCTGGGAGCACTGCTGCGACAGTCTAATCTTGATTGCATTTGCTTTTCAGGAAATCCGTGGTGGAAAACAGGAGTTATGATGATGACCTAGCTGCACAGCGCGTTTGGACCGAAGGCCGAGAGATATTGTAAGTATGAGATTTTGCTTTTTGGCTGTTTGGGGGTGTTGTCGTGTGCTTTTTGGCGGGTGGGTTGGCGGGTCTCTTGGGGCATTCCTGTGAAGGTCTAATAACGGATAGAAGTGTCTAGGACAAAATCCATGCAGATTTTTTTTTTGCTATTTCTTCTGACATCTTGCTCAATGTAGCGTTTGCGGGGACCTGTTTGAGGGGCTTCCTGGTGTTTGTTGGTGGGTTTTGGTGTCTCTGTCGGAGCACTGCTGCGACAGTCTAAACTTGATTGCATTTGCTTTTCAGGAAATCCGTGGTGGAAAACAGGAGTTATGATGATGACCTAGCTGCACAGCGCGTTTGGACCGAAGGCCGAGAGATATTGTAAGTATGAGATTTTGCTTTTTGGCTGTTTGGGGGTGTTGTCGTGTGCTTTTTGGCGGGTGGGTTGGCGGGTCTCTTGGGGCATTCCTGTGAAGGTCTAATAACGGATAGAAGTGTCTAGGACAAAATCCATGCAGATTTTTTTTTTGCTATTTCTTCTGACATCTTGCTCAATGTAGCGTTTGCGGGGACCTGTTTGAGGGGCTTCCTGGTGTTTGTTGGTGGGTTTTGGTGTCTCTGTCGGAGCACTGCTGCGACAGTCTAAACTTGATTGCATTTGCTTTTCAGGAAATCCGTGGTGGAAAACAGGAGTTATGATGATGACCTAGCTGCACAGCGCGTTTGGCCCGAAGGCCAAGAGATATTGTAAGTATGAGATTTTGCTTTTTGGCTGTTTGGGGGTGTTGTCGTGTGCTTTTTGGCGGGTGGGTTGGCGGGTCTCTTGGGGCATTCCTGTGAAGGTCTAATAACGGATAGAAGTGTTTAGGACAAAATCCATAAGGAAAAACCTTTTGGCACTTTTTGTAACTTAGGGTTCGTTAGGGTTAGCTAACTATTATTTTGGCCATACTTATTTATCCTTAAAAAGGTGACTCAGACAGAGTACGCAATTTCAACAATATTGTACTGTCTTAGGGAAATCAAAGTGTGACTTTTTGCACCACACAGCGTACATACCTTATATTTATTTATCAGTGGTATTGTAATAGCACTTCCTGTTTTACGTTCAATAATTACAGGCCGGGTTTCAGTCAACATCCGCCAGGCAGGCAGTGGACAGGGTGTCTTCTGTCAGTGGTCACCAACATTGATGGACGAAGCATCAGCTGGAATGGAGGAGTGCCGCTAATAAGAGGAATTGTTTGCTGCATGCAACTTACTTACCAAATTCAACAGGACAACTCCAACAACATACAGAATACAGATACAGTATCCATTGTTTACTTCTATGAGTGTGACTGCATGTGGTTAGCTTTAGTTTGTACCCAAAGATTTCTTTATCTTCAATTATTGTTTGTCCATGCTGTGCTTTTTTTTTCTTCTCTCAACAAAACCTACCCAAAAAAAAAACCCCATTCCCATCCATTTTCCAAACCCTAACCCTCTTCCCCCGGGCTGTGTGGTTTTGCTTGATGACTGACTAAATGACATCAATAATTCCACACACTTGCTGGGGAGGATAAGGTCATAGCAACAGGCTAGTGAAGGAATACGAGGATATATTCTAGCCTTACTCAGCTTCAGTACTATTTCTTGTTGTAGTAGGAGCCAATGTCAAATAAATTCAACGCAAGTACTAGTTATACTTGCAATACTTTACCATTTGTTAGGCTACATTGTGGCACTGTTCTAGTGTACTGTCACCTGCTATATTCTCGATCGTGCCGTAACCGTTGTAATGCTACAGTAAGGACAAACCAGGTTTCGTTTTATTTTTTTCCATAGGCATGCAACTGCCACTGTGTCACACCACTAGTACCACCGCAATGAGGAAATTTCATCCGCCCAGGATTGCCAACCTTAATCCCCATTTCACGTGGAGCCAGCCCTGGGCCTAGCCCTAATTTCTAACACAAATTACAGGTAAGATAAGCGTTTGGTGGGAGGTAGTATAATGGAGTATTAGGAATAGACGAGAGATTGACGGTAGTACAACTAAAGTCCTAGGACTCTTCAGGAAAACAAACTTACTGTTACACCCCCACCCACCAGACTGAAAAGCAGTAAAAAACAGGTATGGTCAGATAAAGTTAAAAAAAGTATATTTATGTAGCCCTAACAAAATAATCTCCCTGAAGACCCTCCCTAACCCCAACAATTGTCTTTGAAAAGTCCCAAAAAGCACCCAACTCCCAAATCCCACCCCCCAAAAGTCTCTAAAAAAAGGGCAAGGGACACTCCACTACTGGAGGGTGCTGGTGAATTTTGCGGCCAGGGCATCATACTCCTTGCGGAGGGTGGCATGCTCGAAGCGGAGGCCCTCCACCAAGTTCTTGTACCTATGGACCTCCTGCTCCAGGTAGGACATTCTCACTCCTAGGCGGCGCTGGCGTGCCTTGCAGCTCCTGTGGGGGGCAGCTGGTCTTTTTGCTGCTTGGCGGTGGCGGTTGGCTTTGTTAGCCCGGCTCCGTACCGCTGGAGCACTGCGCTGGCTGGCAGCCCGTGGGTTCACGGAGGAGGATGCAGCTGTCCCAGTCGAGGATGTTGTGGTTGCACCGGTCGACTGCGTGTCCTCCGACTCCTCCAGGGCCACCAGCCGCCGATATTCCGCGACAGTGGCATCCAGCCTCCGTTGCCGGGCCATTCGAGCCTGCTCCCTCCGTGATGTCGATTTGGAAGGAGCAACTATATGAAGAAAGAAAGACTATGGGGCCGATTAGGATGGCGGACGGACTTGCGTCCGTCCGCCACCCTTGAGGAGGAGGGAACGTCCGCAGGGGCTGCGGCGTTCCCTCCGTGCTGATTAGGATGTGACCGCCAGGGTGGCGGTCACATACTCTATATTTAACATTGCGGCGGGTGCAGCTACAAGCTGCACCCGCCGCAATGTTAAAAAAGCATGTGTTACATTTACATGCACAAAGCGGCAGGCACCGCACGGTGCCTGCTGCTTTGTGCACGCAAATGCAGGGGGGTACCATAGGTACCCCCCATGTGCACCCCCCACCCCCCATTCACCCAGGGGACCCGCAACGGGCCCCCAAAGTGAATGTCCGTATGCTTTTCCATGGCGGAAAAGCCGCCGTGGAAAAGCAGTTTAACACAACCATCATAATATGGCGGACGGTGTCTCATAGACACCGCCTGCCATGTTATAGCTTTTCCGCCGCGGTCGGAAGCCGACCGCGGCGGAAAAGCGGCGGACGGAATTCCAGACCCACCAGCCATCCTAATTTGGCGGTGGATCTTTGGAGCCTCCGCAGAGGATTTTCCGCCTCCTCCGGGCCGGAGGTGGCTTCCGCCGGCCCGGAGGAGGCGGAAAATCCTCCATCCTAATCGGCCCCATAGTCTGTAACCATTGCTCCTTAACATTAATAACACAAAGTGATTGAGCCGAAAGTTGTGTCACAGTACAAGTAGCAAATTGAAAGCACAGTACATAACTATTGAGGACAGTATCTATCTAACCTCCCACTTCTGCATCCTTGCTCTAACATTAGTGGTAGTTTAATGAACAAATTCTACGACCACTATGGACTTCCATTACAGTCGACTATGACAGTACACCAGTTTTATTCTTCTTCTTCTCTCTTGTTTCGGAAAATTGGTACGTTATCTTATGCAAGCCGGCAGAATGCCAGCGCAGTGAACTTGCACCCAAGAAAAACAGACGCACACCATGATGAGTGAGACAAACTTGCGTTACTGTACCGGTCCAGTACATGCAGGTGGTGAAGCTATTACTTTTCTATTACGGGTGGCACTGAGAATACTCTGTTACAAGGGCTACTGCTTAATTAATTTACCTTTCACCCTACAGTGCAAATAAGTACTAGAGAAGGAAAATGAAGAAGCTAAATAATTAGATTATCTATCACTTCACATGGGATGGATTTGATGACATATGGGATGACTTTAGGTGCTTTGCTTATTATTGAGTGAACAGTGATACACCCACACATGAATGACGTACTACTACTAAACTAAAGTTATTAAGAGAGGTACGGAGTGTCCACCGTAATAACCGGATATATGCTGTGCTTGCAGTTGCAATACAAACTATTGCTACTATTCATGGTAGTATTGGACAAATTTACAATTTCTTTTCCTTGCCTTCCCTACACTGGAACGGACGTGCTGGTGCAGTGTTACATGCTCTTCAAGGTAACACTTAGTTCATCCAGTGACCATCTACTCTTTCTAGATACACATGTGCTATCTAAGAGTCAGATAATACCATGCTCCAGGCATCCATCCATTCAAAGTATATGCACACATACAGTTTATGTTTCACCCACCCAGGCTGTTGTCCTTCCACCCATCCTTGCTTCATCATTGACCCAGCCATGCACCATACCATATTCTCTCCTTCCCAGCCACCTCGGGGGCCAAGCAAACACATATCATTCTTCTTTGCCAGCCATCATAAAATTTCTCGTCCTTCCACACTTACTTACACCCTTCTTTCGCTTTTCAAATATATAGCTTACCTGTGCCCGCCACCACCGTGTCAACCCTCACAGGCACATTGGTGTTGTCCAGCACTCGCACCGCCTCCTCCCCAGAAGAGTTGTCCTCCTCATCCACCACCTCCGCGCTGGCCCCGCCACCAGATGTTCCACCTACAAAGTAAATTTTTAGAATGTTAGAATACACCACTCACTACTGTATAATATTTGGTCGAGGAGGAATAAAGAAAGTTTAAAAAAACGAAATACAATGTAATAATTTGTAACTGTATACTCTACAGTATGGGTACTCACAAACTTTCTCTCGGGGGCCAAATTTACATTGTGGTTTGGGTCCAAGGGCTGCACCGGTGGGGGCGGGGTCAGTGGGGGAGGGGGAGGGGCTAGAGCAACAACAAAAAAACTGTGGCCATGAGGTTGAACACAGGTCCCTGCAGCGGACGCCTTCGTCCACTGAGCCACCAGACCCGGCATACACACTCTCTCTTTCTATCTCTTTCTCTCTCTCTCTCTCTGTCTTCCTCCCTCCATCCCTCTATCTCTGTCACACTCCCTCTCTCTCTCGCTCTCTCTCTCTCTCTCCCTCCCTCCATCCCTCTCTCTCCCTTTCTCCCTCTGTCTCACCCACTCTGACTCTCTCTCCCTCACTGACTGTCTCACTCCCTCTCTCTCTGTCTCCCTCTCTCTCCTTCCCTCTCTCCTCCCCTCTCCCTCACTACCCTTTCTCCTCCCTCCCTCCCTCCCCTTCCCACTCTCCCTCTCTCCCCTTCCCTCTCTCCCTCCCTCACTCCCCTTCCCTCACTCCCTCTCTCACTCCCCTTCCCTCACTCCCTCTCTCCCCTTCCCTCCCTCCCTCACTCCCCTTCCCTCTCTCCTTCCCGCACTCCCCTTCCCACTCTCCCTCTCTCCCTCTCTCCCCTTCTCTCTCTCCCTCCCTCTCACTCACATTCCCTCTCTCCCTCTCCCCTTCCCTCTCTCCCTCTCTCACTCCCCTTCCCTCTCTCCCTCCCTCTCTCCCCTTCCCTCACTCCCTCTGTCAATCCCCTTCCCTTACTCCCTCCCTCCCTCACTCCCCTTCCATCTCTCCCTCTCTCCCCTTCCCACTCTCCCTCACTCCCCTTCCCTCACTCCCTCCGTCACTCCCCTTCCCTCTCTCCCTCCCTCACTCCCCTTCCCTTACTCCCTCCCTCCCCTTCCCCCGCTCCCCCTTCCCTCACTCCCCTTCCCTCACTCCCCTTCCCTCTCTCCCTCCCTCACTCCCTCCGTCACTCCTCTTCCCACTCTCCCTCTCTCCCCTTCCCTCACTCCCTCCGTCACTCCCCTTCCCTTACTCCCTCCCTCCCTCACTCCCCTTCCATCTTTCCCTCTCTCCCCTTCCCTCTCTCCCCTTCCCACTCTCCCTCCGTCACTCCCCTTCCCTCTCTCCCTCCCTCACTCCCCTTCCCTTACTCCCTCCCTCACTCCCCTTCCCCCTTCCCTCACTCCCCTTCCCTCACTCCCCTTCCCTCACTCCCCTACCCCGCTCCCCTACCCCGCTCCCCTTCCCTCTGTCCCTCCCCACTGTCCCTCCCCACTGTCCCTCCCCACTGTCCCTCCCCACTGTCTCTCCCCACTCCCCTTCCCTCTCTCCCCCACTCCCCTTCTCGCTCTCCCTCCCCTTCCCCACTCCCCTTCCCTCACTTCCGCCTCCCTCCCTCTGCCTCCCTCACTCCCTCCCCTTTCCTTACTCCCTCACCCACTCCCCTTCCCTCACTCCCCTTCCCCCATTCCCTCACTCCTGCTTCCCTCCCCCGCCTCCCTCACTCCCCTTCCCTCACTTCTGCTTCCCTCCCCCGCCTCCCTCCCTCTGTCGACCTCCGCCCTCTATCTGTCTCCCTTTCTCTGTCTCCATTTTTCGGTCTCCCTCTCCCTCTGTCTCTGTCTCCCTCCCTCGACGTAAAGAGTTTCACTAAATTCAGAATGCTCTTGCCCCATGAACTCCTATTCAATAGGACTAATTCTCAGCAGTGGCTAATCTTGATTCATTTCACTTTCTGGAAGTAGCATCTCTTACGTGCCCTCACTCCAGATGGAGTGCCACCAACCTTGTGAACCCTGAGGTATTCTGAGACCCTTGCCACACTATGATGCATTATATTCTAATGCTAAAATCATTGCATGTCTCTCCAAAAGCAGCATAGACAAATGCTCTTCTTGGGCACTCCCAAGCAGGATGAAGAAGCGCATGACTCCCACCACCATATCGGAAACTGCCCTTGACTCGATACTGAAGGAATTAGCTGCATTACATTTAGAGCAGTGCAACTCTGTGGTAAAATGTCACCTTGAGTAGACTGCTAACATGACTGTCGGCCAGGGCTGAGACAGCTTCCCGCTTCCAGCTGCACCCGAGCACTTCACACGTCTTTAGAAAGACCATTTGCATGTTAGTGGAGCTTTGTTGATTTCACCTCTTCTTAGGCCCCTGCAGCTCCGCTCTGTGGGCGCCGGGTGATTAATTCCAGTGATAGGCAGAGCGGAGCTGCAGGGGCCTAAGAAGAGGTGAAATTCACAAAGCTCCACTAACATGCAAATGGTATTTCTAAAGACGTGTGAAGTGCTCGGTTGTGGCTGTGTGTGTGTGAGAAACTCTGCTGCTCTGCCTATCATTGGATTGAATCACCCGGCCCCCACAGAGCAGCAGAGTCTCTCTGAGTGTCGCTGCTGTACCCGACAGTGTTTGCAGACATTCTTTAATAAAAATGTGTTCTTAAAACACGGGTATGATGTCTGCAAGGTCCATGGGCCGCCAGGGCAGGCTTGCCGGGCCGCCACCGGCCCGCGGGCCGTACTATGAGTACCCCTGCTCTACAGTAAAAATGTCCCTTTTTTCAGGGAAGGCTGTTGTCTTGCTGCACTTTTTGTCACAACTGATGAATGCTTGCTTTTTATTTTTAACACACAACACTTTTTATCCTAACAGAAGCTTGACTTCTAAGAACACGATCAGGGTCAAGCTCAAGTTCAAACCAGGTGAGAGCTCATCTCGACCACAAGAAATGTGTCCAATTAATCGTTAGCACTAAGCACTTTTCCATTTTCAGTTAAACGTTTACTTTTATGACAAAGTTGATTTTAATAAATGTGTTTAGTTTTAATAAAGCTTTTAAACTTAAATAGACTCTGTGGTTTTTGGTCCTCCAGACTAGAGTGGATGAGCTAAAGGTTTTGGAATTTTTGCAAGCATGAGTGCCTCTGACACTTCTTGACTGTGACTCCGTACTCTTGCCCTGCGTAGGATAATCTAATGATCATTGGGGATCAATTATCGGTGACTTAGGGAGCTAAATGACTCTGCCACACTATCTAGTCAGTAAGGAGATTGGGGGTTCTTCAAAGTCTGATATCACTGAGGTATGTGGAAAGAAAGTCTACCTGCGCCTATTATAATTGATAAACAATGCACTATTTAGTGTTCATAGTTCGGTTTGTGCAGATTTGGCCCTGCAACAGTGGTAGAATGGATTGTCCTTCTATCCAAAACAAAAGTAAAGTACTATCTTATTCTTTCTTGGTGGTCATTCACCTTTTTATTGTTGGCAATTGTCAAAGCATAAACATTTAGAAGACTTGAAAAGACATTATGGACAATCCCAGAGGACTGCACTCAGTGCATAGAGCTATTGCTGACTAGAATGGGAGTCCAATGGAATTGCCAAATGTGCAATCTTAGTTAGCTACACAGACAGACTAATAAGAATAATCTAGTAATACCACAGGGAGTCATAGTCGAGGCAGGATAAGAATTTAGATCCAGTCTACAAGAAGATCAAAGACGATTTAGAAAAAATCGAATGAGGAACGCTAGGAAAAAATAGGTACTCTTTATTAAAATTAAAACTTACTGGGGCCAGCAAAGGAGCCCTCGCCTGCCCGATCCTGGCCTGCATCCTCCTGAACAGCACCCTCCTCCTGTGTCCTCTTGCCCTTGGGGGGAGCTGATGTACAACATGAAAGAAAGAAAGACCCGAAAACATGGATGAGATTTGTCAACCAAATCAAACATTTCAAAAGAACTATAACAAAATATTTTTGAGAAATAGCAAATAGATAGACAACTATTCCACGGGATATATTGACCTATCTCATGTGGTATACTACGGTATTCGTATTGCCTGATTTGCGGACCGTTGACTTTCAAAGTTCCTATGTAACTCAATAAACAGACTACTAAAAAGGTTTGCCTAGGCCTGGCAGGCAGCAGTCCGCAGCACGCAAAGTGACAGACAAAGTCCATCCTGCTTGCAGATCAGTGAATACTCAAACTATCAATCCACCGACCACCACCACTATTTCTTCTTATAGCCATGTGTCTAAAGGAAGGACTGGACTTCAGTCTGTTGGGGCTGATTTAGAAGTCCCTTGCGGCTCATTTTCCTCCATTGTTGCGTGACTTTTGTGACGCAGCGGCAGAACAAAAGAGTCGCCATGGTGCGATGTATATATTAACAAAAACGCATATGGGAGATGCATCACGTTGTAAAGCCCTGCGCCATCAGGGGGCGTTCCGGCGCAAGGGAGGGCGTTCCTGCGCTGGAACGAATCCTAAAAGTGGGTGAGGGAAATCTACAAGATGTCAATCAGTCACTTTTAGGACAATGATGCGTGACTCAAACCCTGCGCCTGCTTGAAGCCGACGTACGGCTTGATGCAGCATTGGGGAGATAGGGCACCCCAGAGCATTGCTGGAGCTGCGCCATCGTTGGCACGCAACTCCAGCAATGCGCCGCCTTTACGGCACAGATGCGTAAGGCTTCTGTGACGTTTTGGGCCAATGGGTGGTGGTGGCATGGCGCACAATTACTGCTTCATCCCTGCTACTTTGCAGGGATGTGCCGGTAATTGAAAATATGACCCTTAGTGTCTAGCATTACGCAGTTCTTATCTTTACACTACACTCATACATAATTTCTCAGGCCAATGAAATGAACACAAAATACAAAACAAATAAGCATAGTAGCAAGCAAGGCTACTGAGAAGGAGAGCAGTGCACCTGAAATGCATAGAAGATTTTGAAATATAATTTACCTACAATGTAATCGGCAGCATTATTGCTCTTGGTAAAGAACAAAGATTTGCAAATAACAGAGCCGGATAAAACAGAGTAGTGATGAATAGCTTCTACTACTACTCACCAAGCCCGGGGACCTCTACGCCGAGCGCGTCCAGCAAGTCCCGTTCCCGGTCCATGACATCCGTCCAGCCGTGGGTGGCCTGGTTATAGTTGCGCCGGTTCCCAGAGAGCTTAAACATGGCCCGGCACACCTTCTCCCACCGCTTCCGGCGCTCCCGGATGCCATAGCCGGTTGCGATCTTGCCGCCTCCCAGGATGGTCTTGGGGAGGCGGCGCTGGACGTAGAAGATTAGTGCGGCCACCTCCTCCGCGCTAAAGATCTCCCGTGGCACCACTTGCTCCCCCCTCAAACGCCCGCACGGGAGCCGGGCACGGGGTGCGGGACCCTTCCCCTTCTCAGGGTGCTTCCCGGCTCCCTTTACCATGGGCTGGGCAGAAATAAAGTTAAATGATAAAGAAGAAATAGAATAGTGAAGAAGAAAAGAAAAGAGTTTAAAAAAGTAGTTTAAAATTAACTAAAAGTAGCAGAAAACACAAAAATATAGAGCTAGAAAAATAGAGGGATAGATAATAAGTAAAATAGATCAAATAAACTTCAAACAAGCAAAGGATGGCAGATATTCAGAGAGGATACAGAAAGCATGCCCAGAACCATAGCAATGAATGAGAAACAAGATGGCCGCGCCCATTCACGACCGCGTGGGTAAGTTCGCGCGAGATTTTCCTCGCGATCACGTGCGAAATTGTACTAGCGAGCAGCACACTTTGCGAGATTACACATAGCGGCCGGAAACGGAATTACGTCACGCAAACAAGATGGCCGCGCCCGTGTACGACCGCGTGGGTAAGTTCGCAAACGTATCACTACAAGCGCCTTGCGAACATGCAAAAAATCACGCGAACATACACGCCGCAAACAAAAAATTAATGTATTCGCACGCATTCGCGGCTTCCGAAATCGATCTCGCACGGATTCGCGCCCCGCGAATAGCGCGAAATTGCAGAAAAATGATTTTTGCTAAACTGAAAGCAATCACCAGGTGCAAAAGTTCAAACTTAACATTAGTAACCATTCACTCTAGTGCTTCCTGAGGGGCCCCTCCAGAGTTCAGTTGCCTATTTGCAACTATTCTATGACCCTGCTATGACCCAAACAGCAGGCTCATAGAATAGCTACAAGTAGACCATAAAGGTCCTGTGAAAAAAAATAGCACTGCAACAGAAAGCAAATTACAGATAAGGAAGGTAGCAGGTGCCAGCCAGACTGAAAGTTTCAAAATTACTGACACATTAATCACCCCCAAATTAATTCATGGCAGTTGAAGAAGGGCAGGTGTGCTTGCTTTCACTGCAACAGAAAGCAAATTACAGATAAGGAAGGAAGCAGGTGCCAGCCAGACTGGAAGTTTCAAAATTACTGACACATTAATCAACACCAAATTAATTAATGGCAGTTGAAGCAGGGCAGGTGTGGTTGCTTTTTTTCACCCCCATAATATACAGTGATAAACAAACCTAATGGGTGGCAGTGAGGATGTACCAGAGGGTGGCATGGGTGTACCAGAGGGTGGCAGTGGTGAAACAGAGGGTGCTGTGAACATGTGATGATAAACCAGACGTAGAAACAACATAGTCGCGGCCGTTGCGAGCCGAAAAGTAAGTTCGCAATTGCGAAATGGTCCACAAATCCTCGCGAACGCGCGCCAACACAAAAAACGTAAAAATCCGCAAATCCGCGAGAGTTCGCGTATTTTTGCAGATTGCGAATCCGTAAATACGCAAATTCGCGTACGCGAGATCCGCTAGATCCGCCCATGCTTAGCTGGGAGTCCTTCCAGCGAGGGAGGCTTGGACAATAGGTTTCCTGTCTTGGGAGGTGCTAGCACCACCACAGACAGGCCATAGTGTATTGGGGCAGGGAGGGCTGAATGAAATGAGACACTGCCTGGGGCACACAAGGTGTCCCATGCATTGTCTGGTTCAAACCGGTGCTGGGGCACTCCAGCCCCAGCTCTGGCGCGAAACTGGACAAAGGGAAAGGGGTGTAAACACCCCCTTCCCTGGTCCCACCCATAGGAGGGACCTAGCAGGTAATCCAGCCCCTAAATTTGGTATATAGGTAGGAGCTGAGCCCCAAGACTTTAGATTTATCCTGACTGAAACTTGAAACTAAACTCTGGACCTTCGACGTTCTACTTGAAGATAGAAGACTGAAGAATCTCCCTTGTGGTCAAGGAGTGACCACCCTGTGCAAGCAGGCACCACCAAGCGATCAACGGTTTGCTTTGTCAATGCTCCCGCCGGAGCCCGAGCACAGAGCCTGACAACACCCGGACTTCCAGACTTCCAACAGCCCGAACCACAGTCACAGCAGAGCTGAGACTCGTGGAGGCGACGAGAGACGTGGGACTTCCATCTTGGAAAGCCAGCGAATTGCTTTCCGTGAAACTTCTGAGGCACCCTCGAAGTTGTGCATTGGGATTGAGAAGCCCCAGCCCCTAGCACCAACTGCACCGAAGATCAGCCCTCCACACTCCACGAGTTCTGCGTGGGGCCCTTCTGCATTTTCCTGCTCGACGCGTCTGTCCGGTCACTTGCACGTAGGCTAGTGGCCTCTGTGATGACGAACCTTTGAATTTACAATGCTGGTCTGGTTGCTCCAGACTGGCCCCTGCTTCCCTGAAAAGGAGAAGCCCATCAGACCTTGCTGGTCTAATCCAGAAACCATCTTCGATTCCTGCATGGGTTGCCTTTGCCAAGGCTTGTTGACTCCAATCCGGAATCCGACACAGCCGACAGCGCGAGCCTTCGTGGGACAGTCCGTATCCAGCTCCTGGTCATCGTCGACACCTCCTGGTCCACGTGGCTGTAGAGTCAAGCTTCACGACATCACCTGATTGCATCCCGACATCGCCTGGTTCCTTCCTGGTTCCTTCCTGGTCACTGGCTAGTGACCCAGACTCCGTCCCCTCTGCTTTCAGGTACTCTTCATCCTCGATCCGCCCTTGGATCCACCCGGACACTTCTCTCCTGGTCGCCTGCAGCATCTTTCTCCAAGGCTCCATAGGAATCAGCGACGAAACCCGACACACTTTGACACCTATGCACCCGCTTCCTGTGGGTGAGGTAACACGAGTACTCCGGTGCTCCTGTGGGTATTGACTATCCTTGTGTCTAAGTTTTAAGTGGCTTTCTCCTAGTCCATCCGGAAGTATCCTAATAGAACTAGTTTCCAATTCTTTCGTTCCCATTCTAACTCTATGGTAACTCGCGTGTGTGTAAAGACACTGCACACGCATCTCGTGGGCCTCCTGCTCCCTATCCTTTGGTAGTACAGCGTAGCCCCAGCGATTCTCCAGGCCCTAGGCCTATCTTTTATTCGTGACGTGGTTCTTATACCACTATTTTAGTATATGGTTTGAAGTGCCCCTAAGGCATTACTGTATTTTGTGCAACTTATTGTATGATAATTAAGTATCTTGTTATGTGCTTGTGCCTCTGACCTCATAAAGAGTTCAGAGGAATAATTTAGTAATAAATACATATATATTTTATATATATAACCAGTGTGGTGTCCTTTCATTTGGTATTAAAGGGGTTACATATGGTAAAACAGCTGGTTTCACATGCCATCTTGAGTTTAGCCTAAGACTGCTTTGTCCATGCTACCACTAGGATAGCTGGTCTATAAGGTTGACTTTACAACCATCACCATAAGGGTTGTTTGGACTGATACTAGAATAGTGGACATCACATACCAGGCCAACTTCTCACATGTTGTATTTCAAGAATCTTAGAGCTTCTTGGTGTTTCCTAAACCCCATTTTATTGCAGACTGGGCGAAACCATTTCTTGCTACTCCTGTTGGAAGCTGTGCAAAAAACACAGGATATGTGCAATATTATTAATGCTGCCTAAAGTGCAGAGTACAAATGGGTGTGTCATCAGTTTCGGTAGGCGACTTCCATTTTGTGGTAAAAGCTTTCATTTGGTTAGTTTCATAGCAGAACTTAAAATACAATATTCTTGACAAATGAGGTTGGGCACTGTCTAAGAACTCTTCATCGCTGGGGCTTGGGTTAGCAATGAGAAATTCTGAGGCCAACCTGTCTAAACTTCAATTGCTGAGGTGAGCATTCGAAACGTAGTCCCAATATACTTGTTTCAGATGTTTCTTGGAACTTAATGATAGTGCCAGTGGCTTGCTCCAAAAAGAGGTTAAACAAGCTTAGTGAACCAAGTCTGGTCATGCCAGAACCAGGGAAGGTTAAGATTCTATCGAGTTCCAGCAGTTCCCTAATGCCTTCTCTATAGTGTACCAGTTCATGTGTTGTCCACAGCCTTATGCAATAGAGCAAGGGTCTCACAACTGCATTGTGCTCTATCTGTTTGGTATTTAGGTCATGGTACATGGGTATTACTAGTGTTGATGCTGGCAGTCCTACTTGCCCTCTCATAAACGTACCCTCACCTATGGGAAGCTATTTCAAATGTCCTGTACCCCACAGCTCGCCCCATATAATGCTGATGCTTGGGTCTTGTATTTGTAAATCTCCAGCGCTGGTTTAGATTGCTTTAGTCATGGATATGTGGTATCTGTTAGAGATAGCCCTTGAGCTATGTGCAAGAACGATTTTTCTTTTTTTTTTTTTGAAAACCTTTATTGATATCAAAAGAAGACAAATCGAGGCCCACAACCAAGCCGGCCGGCCGCAGTGTACAAAACAGTCAGGAGTCATCAGGCAAATAGTACATAATCAATCAATACAAAGCAGAGGCCGTACAATCGCAATAGGGGAAAAGAAATACAGAAACTAAAGGGCTAAAACACAGGAGTAAAGAAGGCTTAATTTTACAATAAGGGGAGAGGACATATGACAGGCACACCTGCAATACGGAGGCATCCGATATCCCGTAATCAACCTGAACATTAAGAAGGGGGCGTGGGGCAAAATATCAGGGGGACAACACAATGCAATCAAGAAATCAGGATATGTGCGATACAGTCAACCCCTGAGCGTTATCCTCGTAACACGCCCGCCACCCGGGACACTACCAAGCCAGAACAGTGGGATCGGAAGACAATGCATGAAAACCCGCCCATCACAGTACCCTCTGGGACGCAGGAAGGAAAAAAGGGAAGGGGGACTAAGTAGGGGGGGGAAGAGGAAGGGAAAGGAAAATGGAGGGAAGAAAAACCAAACAATAAAAAAGGAAATAGGGAAATATGAAAAAAGAAAGGTAAAAGACACGCCGACACGGCACCCCGTGGTGAGAGGACAGGAGACAAAAGGATTAGCGGCCCAAGTGGGGCATGGCAATCGGATGAAAAGACAGTCAAAATGTAGCAGGAGGAGTAACGACGCCATACCCCCACCCGAAACACACCATAGGAGGTCGGGACAGACGCGGCCTCACGAAAAAGATATACAAAAGGGCCATAGAACCAGAAGACAAACAAAAAATAGGACCCAACCCACCCGTCCCACCCTGCACCCCTGTAGAAGGCTACGGCCTACCCTTCAAACAGCGTGCCTGTCGCCCTAAACCAGAACCCGAAATATAGCAAGAAGAAAGAGTGAAAAACGAGACAAAAAGACCACAAAAGCGGAGAAAGAAAACAGGAGGGAGGAGCAGAAGAACTATAATACAAACGATAGGCCACAGCCCTCCGCCCAACCCGACAAGTACAATCAAAAAAACAGACCAGGATGACACCCCATCACGCGCCACAAAATATTAGGAGAAGGGGACCTCCCATCCCTCTACGATCAGAGACAATTGTGCAACGAAATCGCATACCGGGAATCAAGCAGAAGTCGTACATTTCACCCCCAACCCTTCCGAGCGACAAACCCCACCCACCACATGGCAATGTACAACCACATACTAAATACGAAAGCAGCATAAAATCGAGTGGAATGGAGACTAGCATAGCTACGTGGGGAGTAGATAGATCGACAAGTGAGCAATAGTTCAAACTGAAAGTTTCGATGCATCAACAATCGAAGCACGAGCCATGAGAAACAGGAGTTCAGTTGCGCCACTGGAGCGGGCGAGGTGGTCCCAATGTTAAACACAGGCAAAGTCATCGAAGCAGGCACAGGAGGAAGTCCACCCATAATTCCAGGCAACAATGTCGAACAGGGTCGCAATACAGCATCCGAGTCCCCGGGGTCCGAACCTTGAAAAGCAGGGCGCCCCAAAGTCACCAGCACATTACACAATCTTCGATCAGCGGTGGAGACACTCAGGTCAATCGAGGGGGGTGAGGCAATGGAGGCATCGAAACAAGAGGGCGACAAGAAGAAACGGCCGCCCAAAATGGCGGCGGACCGTGGCGGACCCACCGAGACGCCCAGGGCCAGGGAAGCGTGCAGGGATCTGAGGGCTTCCAGGATATCTCTGACTGTCGGCTCACGCCCACCAGATCCGATCCCCACACAATCAGGCAACTCGGGCCCGCCGCCACAAGGTGACTCTCGATCCAGAGGGCCGGCCGCCATTTCGTGAATCAGCCCAATCGCCGCCCACGAGGACCCCCGGAAATAACAGTTCTCAAATGTAGGACTTTACAAGCGCCGGGGGTCCCAGCAAGGGCGGCCTCGATGCCAAAAGGATGTCCACCCAAAACGGGTCTCCGCCCGCACCAGCACCGGTGCCCCAAACAAGCGGAGTCCGGGCCTCGAGGACCAGGGCCGCCGGACAAAGCAGCGGCGGGGGGAGACCCCCTCTCAGAATCAGGTCCCGGGGCTTCTCACCCACGTCGGCCACGCGACCAGCAGGGCAGGTCCGGGTCAGGATCGCCGGGATCTTCGCACATCGGCTCCCGACACTGGTTCTCGCTCTCGGCCGGGGCCGAGAGCCGTCGGATCCCACCGGCCAGGTCCCGGTCCAAGTCTCGCAGAGGCCCCGATCTCTCGGAGGCCGGAACTCCGGAGCCACTGCACGTCAAGACCCCGGGGTCAGATGGTAAGTACAAACAAGCCGTAATGTTTCCAATTCCCCAAAAGTGTGCCGTCCCGGGACAGGATAAAAGACAGGATAGGCAGTCAGGATGGAGGGCTGCGGGAGCCGAGCTAAAAGGCGACCATCACGGCCGCGAGCTAGGCTCCTCCCTGCAAGAACGATTTTTGATCAGTTTATTTGATGATTCCATGATAGTCTGGAGTCTAATGTTACTCCCAAATAACTAAAGTTTGGTACATGTTCCAATATTTGTTTACCTTTCTGATACTATATGTGTTAAATTCATCAAGAAGATGTTGTAGACCCCTTGACATCTGTGAGACCAGAATGGTGTCATCCCCGAAATGTAAAATGGGGACTGGGGTCAATTAAAAGATGCTGTTTAAAATGAACAAAACAACTGATATTCACCAGTTATAGCTGTCTTACGTAACTATAACTGGTGCCCTAGGGTAATTATAACTCACCCCCACTAAGTGGCGGCTGGTGACATTTGAAAGTGTTGGAGTGTAAAAGTCCAGGATGAGTGCCCGGTGGTGAGCGAGCACGCCAGACCACCATAATGGTGGATCAAAGTGTCCCCCCCCCCGAAAACATTTTGAAAATAGAGAAGGTAAGTAGTACCTTTTCAAGCATAGTTGAGAAAGCCATACTGTTAATAAATCAATTGTGAAAGCTAGTTAGGACATCAATAAAGTGATTTCATATGATAATGATGGTGGTAGCTGCTTATTCAGCATAACCACAGAGGGAACCCACTGTCCAAAGAACTCACCCTTTCCCACTATTTTGTCCATCCGATCAGGCTGTGCCACCCGCCCGGGGAAATGTATGACAGACTATATGCCCATCCAGTCATTGGCCTCTCTGTTGAGTGCTCATATATATATGCAGATTGCTTATCAGCTTGGAACTGCAGCAATGTGTTTGGTGAATTGTGATGACAACCAGCAGGGTAGTATTGGACCAATACTGGTCTGCCGGTCATCATCACAATTCATTAAACACACGGTCATGTGGGCACTCGGGCAATGGGCGAGTATCTGAGTTGCAGGCAGCTGTGGGACACTTTTTAGTCCAGCGTGGTGTTAGCCGATTTGACCTTAGGCTGTGTCTGTGCTGTTCAGATGGTACCAACAGCCCAGAGAGGGGGCCTGAGCAGCTTTTCTAGAGGCAGAAGGGCCTCTGGTAATATCTCCCTTTTACCAACTGGGCGGTGGTGCTATGTTTCTCCCTGGGATGGCCCATTAGCCCGGGCCTACGTTTTATCCCAATCCAACCGTGCTCTGACCGGTTTTAGAAAAGTGTGTGTGGTGGCATTGGGAACGCTGTGGTGCTTATGGGACGGTGGGTCACCTTCATATAAGATTTCTGCGTGACTCAATTCTAGCACCTTGAAACCAGTGGAGCGCTTTGAAAATCATGCTTTAACTGATAGTGTCCTCAGCCTGGTTTAATCACCCCTTCAGCAAATCATAGGGGCCTACGTTATTCTCTAAACACCAAGTGGAGAAAGCGCCTTTTAGTTACACCTTAGATCTGGACCTGCATGCATGCGCGGCTGCTTCAACACACATCATTGCGGAGCAGCAACCCTTCAGGACAGCTTCTGAACAATGTGCCAACAGACTAGTGCCAATGTGATTTAATGCGCCTGCCCGAGGCCACCCGGTGGCCATCAGGAGGGCGGGCCCTTAGTCGCGGAGGGCCGCCCCGCCCCTAGACAGGGTCAGACACCCCCCCTCCGGGCAGAGTCGCCTGGTGGAGGGGGCGGCCCAGTGACGCACGTCCGGGGGGCGGCAGGCAGGAAGAAGGTATATCTTCCCCTCAGGCCACTGCGGTGGTCTCTTTGCCGCCCCGGACGTTGCGTGGACGTGGACACTCTTTCGGACATTCGTTTGCCGGTGAGTGTCTCTCGGTTTGCCTTCGGGCATTACCCCCCCCTCTTCGCCTACTCCCTCCCTGCGGAGGTTCCGAGTGCTGGCCAGGCGGCCCGCTTAGCGTCGGGCCGCCGGGGAGGTGGGGGTTTTATTGGCGGGTTCGTGGCCTGGTACAGTGGTACTTGGCCGACTCGCTCCGCATCCCTGTGTTGGGGGTCTTTGGGCGGCAACCCAGTTTCGTCCTTTCTCTCCGGCTGGGGCCTCTTATTTCCGGTCAGGGTCCGGGCCTCGGTCGGGTCCGTGAGGCGCCGGCCCGCCTGGCTACCTATTCTGAGTGGAGTCGCGTTGTGAGGG
Organism: Lissotriton helveticus; assembly: GCF_964261635.1. Classification (NCBI taxonomy): domain Eukaryota; kingdom Metazoa; phylum Chordata; class Amphibia; order Caudata; family Salamandridae; genus Lissotriton; species Lissotriton helveticus. Next base: position 1,874,410,067 of record NC_136067.1, on the reverse strand, counting down.
CCGCGCCTTGTGCGGGTAAGTTTTGGATCCCCCGCTTCTGGCGCACACGAGGCGGTGAGTGGTGGCGCGGGGACTTGGGCGGAGGCCGCGTGGTCAAGCGCCGGGCCCCATGGTCTTGGCGGGTACGGCAGACCCCCTCCCCCACCGGCTCCCCGCCTCCGAGTCCCGATGCGGTCCCCCTCCCTGCTTTGGCGCGCGATTGCATTGGGAGAGTTGTAATCTCCTTGTTTCTACGTGGTAACGCAATTCTGCCTGTGGTATCGGCGGTTGCACTTTGCCACGATAATATTTTCAGGTAAAATGCGCGATTCCAGCTGAGAGTGTTTGAATCTGTTGTACGCACTACATCCTCTTGTTGCGGGGGAGGCACATTTCTGGCATTATAATGTATTATATTGCATCTGATTTAATGAGGCACAGTCTCTATCCCCATCTCTCTCTCTGGCTGCCTCTCTTGCCCTCTGGTGTGTGTTTTTTTTCTCTCTCTCTCTCTCTCTCTCTCTCTCTCTCTCTCTCTCTCTCTCTCTCTCTCGTCTCTCCCCCCCCCCCATCTTTCTCTCTCTCTTCCTCTCAGACTTGAGACCTTTCTCTGATGCCCTGTAAACTGTCTCCACGTTCCCCTTCCTCTCAGTCATTCCCTCTCCTCACTCTGCTGCCTCTCCCACACACAAACATACAAACGTGCTCTCTTACTTTCCCTTCCTTTTTACGCAGCCAGTCCCCACTTTTCCCATTCACGGCCTCTTTCAGGGAGGCCCCTCACTTCCTGCCCTCTGCTGTAGGCCTCTCTGTGTACAAATTCCCGTTCCTGGGTTGCAGCAGCGGGTGCAGGCACGGTTATCCAAGCACACGTCTTGTACACCACTGAACCCTAGTCCCGCTGCGGTTTGAGATGGGCCTGCCTTCCCTGATGGTGTTCAGATCCCATAGGCCCTGGGTGCACATAGGACCCACATACCGTGTACATGCATTGCCCAGTTACAGGTCACAGTTCAGCTGGCTCCCGGGTGACCAACTGTCATGGGTGCAAATTCAGGACGGTAAGTGTAAAAATTCAGGACAGAGGGTCAAAATTCAGGACAAAAATTCAGGACCGAAGGTCAAAATTCAGGACAAAAATTCAGAACACAAGGTAAGTTTTACAGACACATCAGAGGAAGTTGTGCAATAGTATAAAAGTATGTAAATGGACAACCAATTAAGTATAAGTCAAAATAAGTTTTATATTAGGTTGAGACTATTGGGCACTTCACGGTTTTTCTGTATGCGTGCAGTTTGAGGCAACTGAGTGGGTCTTTTTGTGGTATTTCATCTGATAATAATCTATTTATATGGTTACTGCACTGGGTTGTCCAGTCTGATATTTTGTTTACAACTCATGGTCCTGAGAAGGCATGTTTGGTGAGAGAAGTGGTCAGGAAGATCTGCTCATATAGACTTTGTTACTAGTATCTCATATCTGAGTGACATTGTGAGTTGTAAAGCGGCATGCATAGGTGAACTAAAGTGAGAATTGCTGTGATGAACCCACTATAGGGAATGCATTATGGGTGTTTCAGCAAGTGAAACTTAAAATATGGAATCTGACTTTGCTTATGGGGGCTTCGCAGAGAGTTGCACAAGCTGATGGAAGTCACAAAGGTGCTTTTCCCTGCAGCTTTCTTAGAGAATGCACTGTCAATACACTTTTACAGAGTTTATTTTTGACGCCTTGCCTATTGCTACAAGCACAATATACATCTCAAGCACAGTTCATGGCACTATGAGACTCTCCCTAAGATCTTACACCTAAAGAAAAACATGCAAACATTTACAATTACTAGTGTAACATTCAAGTAGCAGTTGGGTGTCACTCAAATTATCATCTATTAATTCTTTTATCCATCATTCAGTCTTTCACCATTCATTCTGTCCTTCCATCTGTGTGCCCATCCATATCCAAAACTTTTAAACCATTTGCACACCTATCCATCATCTATCCTTCCATCCATCATTTCACTCATCCATCCACCCTTTCACCCAATCCATCCCTTCACTAATCCATCCACTCCTCCACCCATCCATCCATTCACTCATCCATCCAACCATTTACCCTTACATCCAAGCCATCCTTTCACTCATCCACCCACTCTTCCACCCATCCATCCACTCATCCACCCAAACATTTATCCTTTCACCTATCCAGCCATTCTTTCACTTACTCATCCATGCACCAGTCACTCATCCGTCCACCCATTCATCCATTCACTTATCCATCCATCCATTCTTCCAGCACCCCACCCTCCCTTTCACTTATATATGCATTTTTTCACTCATCCATCTTCACATTCTTCTTTTCACTCATCCATGCACCCATTTGCCCCTCCATTCTGTCAATCATTCATCCATGCTATCATTCATCCATCCATCCTCCCTTTTTCTCTCCAATCCTCTTTCAATTAGCCACCCATCCTTCACCCATCCACCCACCCATCCAGTTGCACACAGAAGAGGCCCATCTAGAACGTCACCCACGCTGTAGATCCTAAAGCAAGGAGTGGGGTGGGGGAGAGTTCACTATGCCCCTGCACATAGGCAATCTGAAAACTTGATAGTGATGAGTCATGCATGATGCACAGTGCCAGGACACGAGGTGACTGTGACATGGTATTGTTTTCAGGGTTTTAAGTGGGATGAATAATATAGGGGTCTCTACAAGGGGCATGTCTGATGTAATTAAGTGTGTGATTTAAAACACCCCATATATATGCTGAGCATAATGTGCCGCCCGACTGGTATTTTGTTGTTTCTATCATTGCAACCAGTAACATTAGACCCACACAGAGCCAGGACTATTGGCTTTGTCAATGGATGTTAGTTGCATAAAATACATTTTAAAAAACGCAACTATGTCTTCGTTTTATATAATAATAAAAATGATTCCGCTTTCATTCGGCAAGAAACGTAGAGTCAACCGAGACTCCTTGGAAGAGGCCAGGGTACTAGAACCCGAAATCTAGAGGCAGAACGAATAGAGTTTCAATTGAAATCCGGAAGAAATAGCAGGCTGGGAGAGTGGAGCCTGACAACCCTGAAATCGAGGATTGGATTAGGGCTGCAGAGAGCAGACACGCAGCAGCCCATGCACGTCCTCCTCTGACAACCCACTATGAGGATGCCCCTGGTTCACACCCTGATGCTAGCCGCGAGCCGGGCAGGGGGCGGCCTGAAGCAGATCAACCATTTCTCTAAGTTTTCTCCCTCCCCGCTCTCCATGAAGCAATCCCTGGACTTCTTATATAGCAATGCCTGTAAAAAAACCTCCTTGCCCTTCCTGTGGCAGGAGATGCCAGTGCGCCTCGCCAACATCATGAAAGAGATTAACTTGCTACCAGATCGACTGCTGGGATCCCCTTCCACTCAGCTGGTGCAGAGTTGGTGTGTTCAGAGTTTGTTGAACATCCGGGAGTTTCTTCACAAGAGTCCAGAGGACCAGAGCACCCTTGAACAGTTCAAAAACGGCCTCATCACCATCGGGAACCGGCACAATGATGTGGTCCCAACTATGGCCCAGGGGGTCATTGAGTACAAGGAAACCTTCGGCATCGACCCAGTGACAAATCAGAATGTGCAATACTTTATGGACCACTGTTAGCTGAGCTGCATCTCTATCCGCATGCTGATCAACCAGCATACTTTCATTTTTGATGCAACGACAAACCCTGCATATTCTAAACACATTGGAAGCATCGATCCGAATTGTGATGTGACTGATGTAGTGAGAGAGGCCTATGAAATGGCGAAGATGCTGTGTAATAAATACTGTATGGCTTCGCCTAATCTGGAAATCCAGGCAGTCAATGCTAATGATCCAAGAAGACACCCCATTCACATGGTATATGCCCCATCTCATCTTTATCACATGCTCTTTGAGCTCTTCAAGAATGCCATGCGAGCGACATTGGAACACCACAGCTCCAGACCCTCACTTCCCCCCATGAAGGTGATGGCGGCTCTGAGATGAGCGACAGAGGAGGTGGTGTCCCACTACGCAAGATTCAAAGGCTCTTCATCTATATGTCTTCTACTGCACCCATGCCACAGCTAGGTGCAGATGGAACACCTCTGGCTGGTTTTGGATAGGGTCTTCCTATTTCTAGACTCTATGCCGAGTACATCCAGGGTGACCTGCAGCTTTGCTCCATGGAGGGATTTGGAATTGATGCAGTCATTTATCTTAAGGCACTGTCCACGGACTCAGTGGAATGATTTCCTGTCTACAACAGATCTGCTTGGAAGCACTACCAGTCAACTCAAGAAACAGATGACTGGTGCATCCCCAGCACGGAACCTAAAAGTCTCTCCACATATCAGCTCAGCCAGCTGGCAGCATTTTTCACACAGGCCTGCCACTATGTAAAGGACTAGCTTCTACACCCTCAAAAGACTAAGCCATGAACTAATCCCACATCTGCTGCAATATAGAGGGTGATATATGCAAGTGGCATGGGGAACCTGACAGCGTGAGGTTTTGTGCAGTGTTTCTCTGTTTTTTGTGTCCAAATCCTTCACTGTGGGACCAGTGTGTCCAATTATCGCACATCACGAGTGCTGTGGCACTTTAAAGAACATGCATCAAACCTTCATTTTAACAATTTCCAGCACTTTGAACACGCCAAGTATTTTGACCTACCTTTTGCAGCTGTTACCACTAAACTGAAAAGAAAACTGATGGAAAAATATCTTTTACTTGAGGCAGCGGTGGTGACGGTATATGCCAGGCTATTGCACGCACAGGTGCCTCCTTCTTCTCCCACATCCTCTGCACGACTTCACTCTCTCCTACGCACTTCTCCCAAAGCTTCTACTCTCTATAAACATCTTCATGCTCATGATTCTATTAGGGCCAAGTTTAAGGTTGATGAGCAGTGGGAGCATGACCTCGACACTATTTGGTCCATATCCATGTGGGACAAGATATGGATTAAGATTCGTAAATCGTCCAGAGCGGCATCCCTAACTCAATCTCTATTTTTTATTTATAATAGGCTGCTCCATACGCCCGCTACCCTTAAAAAGAGGTTTTCCACCACCCCAGATGTATGCTGGTCTTGTTCCTTCTCGCAAGCTACCCTGCTCCACATGCTGTTTCTTTGCAAACCGGTACATGATTTTTGGATACAAGTTTGGGCACAAATTAATGTAATTTTCAAGACCCGCATCCCCTTCTCTCGTACTCACATCTTTTTGGGTAGTCTCTCGCCTTGTTGAGGAAATGCTGACCTTGATGTTCGTATTGTTGACCTACTGTTAGCTGTTGCATTTCAACAGATCACTGTTAATTGGAATTATTCATCTAACATCTCCTTCAAGGCCTGGTGGTATAACGTATGTCACAACCATAGGTTGGATACTGCTTTTGTTTTCCCTATTCACATGGCTGTGAGACGTGAAGAATTATGGCTCCCTATCACACTATACCTAGATACATGTGCTCTCCGTTCATTCCGCCCACAGCCCTCTCAACAAGAAGTCCCTAAACCACCCTGAATACCCTTTGCATTTCCTTTCTTTTTTCTTTTTTTATCAACTCCGTTTATCCGAACGCTCCCATTTTATTGTTTACATAACTTTTGTATTGTTATTGTTACATTTACTGCCCATGTTTTGCTCATGTTATTGACTTTACTGTAATATTTTTTCTGATTGTTTTCTTGTTTCATTTTCCCTTCTTTTAATTGCCCTTTGATTTTTCATGTATTGTTATTTGATACCTTGCATTTTGACTAATAAATTCTCTTTTGAACTTAAAAAAAGAGAAGAAATGAAGAAAAAAAAAGAAAAGTGATGGAAAGCCCTTAAAGGGACATTTGAGAATGTGACGTTTTGAGACTGGAGAGAAATCGAGAGAAGTGGGATTTCATCTCTCCAGACAAAGATAATCCGATTTTAGTTTTGCTGTAAAATAAATCTTTCTTCATTTCTGCCCTAAAATGATGAGACTATGTAAGAACTTTAACCTCTTCTTTTTAACTTTATACGTTTGTTTTGTACATTTTAACCACAACAGAATGCCCTGCCCTAGACGGAGGCCACAGCATGCTGGAAGAGCCTAAACTGGCCCATTGTCATTCTGTATGTGGCAATCAGCCACAGACAGAATTACAATGGGCGGGGTGGGGCTGCACTTGTGCTTCTAAGATAAGAACGAGGCACCCCAGCAGGGAGCAGAGGCCTCTCGCGGGGGAACAGCTCTGTTCCCCTGCAAGTCCCAAAATTAAGGACAAAAGGCGTCCGTTAAAAGGACGTGAGGTCCAAATTACGGACCGTCCGTGAAATTTACGGACGGTTGGTCACCCTACCCGCCGGGCCGCCTGGCTCACACGTTTATTCGAACTCCAAGCCCCCATTGCATTTATTCATGTTGAAGCTTTTCACACTCACACCTCTTCTACACCATTGCACGGTGTTCTTGTACCCCAGCAGCTATTTTCATATTCTAATAATCTAGCTTTTTTGACCACCACGAAGAGGGGAGCACACAGGTAGAAGAAACGAAAAAATAACATACTGTCTTCGTGGATTCCCCTTTCCAAGTACCCACATGACAACGACACGAAACAAAAGTGACTTACTGTACTACCCCTGGGGCTCCGAAGAAAAACTTTGTGCCCCTACACATGTTTTTTTTCCCTACAAATTAGGCACCGAATTTATTTGAAATGACTTGCAGAATGTCAACATTATTTCACAACCTGACATCCTGAGAGATTGTGCATGTTCCCAGAAGAGTATTAAGGGGATCCTGCCTCACCCCAAAAGAAATTTACAGTAATTGCACAAAGAACTGGTGGTTCATTTAGAAGAAAAGTCAGAAAGCCCTGCAAAACAACAGGAAATCAAATCAGCATTAATTGACCTGCATGGTTCGGTGTAGAATCAAGATAAGGGCGAGGTGTGGAGGCGACGTGCTGAACCCGACACGGTTGAGCAAACAACGTAAGGTGAGCTGAGCCGGGTTCAAGGCTGACTCGGCGCAAACATCAGATCCCAAATGAATGTTTCATGTGTTAGGTGAGAAACAGCATGCCCCACTGCACGCGCCGCCTGGCACCGGGGATCCAGTTCAGGCAGCTTTTAATTACAGAATGGAAAATGTAAACAGAAAGCCTGAGGGAAACACGGTTCAGCTGGAGGAGAGAACGCGCGGCCTGGATCTGAAACAGCCTGCACGGTTGTAGAAGAAGCAAATAGTACTTCGAAAGAGCTCGAGTTATTCATTAAAAGACGAAGAATTAAATGATCATTATTTTTGGTTCTATTGTTTTTATTATTGGTTGACATTGGCAAAGAACAACTTTGACCCAGAGCTCCGTTGTGAAGCCGTGTTGGAGTCTGAACCATACACCCACGCCTTTCTGACTAATAGGTGTGAAGCTCTGTAGTATGACGTACAGTGCACCATGCCCTTCATCAGAGGTACATTTGTAGATGTTAGCTATAGACACCCTTTGCACTTTCTTTCCTCAGAGCATCGCCCACAGTAAAGAGGGAACGTTTTGCAAGGGATGTATGACGTTACAACGCATGCATTAACAACGCATGCCATTACAACGCAACTTTTACCCCGCAGATGCCATTACAACGCATTCCTTTACAACGCATGGCATTACAACGTAGGTTCTTTTACAACGCATGCCATTACAACGTAAGTATAGGTAAATATTTAATTTTTTAAATATTAATTTAATTTTAATTAAATTACAAAAATTAATCAATAAATAATTCTAAATAAAACATTTTTTAAATATATTTTTTAATTAATAATTTTAACTCCTTGAGTGTATAATAGTAGGGTAAGTGCTGGATAGTGTAGGGGTAAAAATTACTATTCTAACTCCAGGGGGGTTTAATAGTAGGGTAAGTGTTGGATAGTGTAGGGTTAAAAATTACTATTCTAACTCCGGGGGGGGGAGGATGTAATAGTAGGGTAAGTGTTGGATAGTGTAGGGGTAAAAATTACTATTCTAACTCCGGGAGGGTGAAATAGTAGGGTAAGTGTTGGATAGTGTAGGGGTAAAAATTACTATTCCCACTCCGGGGGGGGGTTTAATAGTAGGGTAAGTGCTGGATAGTGTAGGGGTAAAAATTACTATTCTAACTCCAGGGGGGTGTAATAGTAGGGTAAGTCTTGGATAGTGTAGGGGTAAACATTACTATTCTAACTCAAGGGGGGTGTAATAGTAGGGTAAGTGTTGGATAGTGTAGGGGTAAAAAATACTATTCTAACTCCGGGGAGGGGTGTAATAGTAGGGTAAGTGTTGGGGTAAAAATTACTATTCTAACTCCAGGGGGGTGTAATAGTAGGGTAAGTGTTGGATAGTGTAGGGGTAAAAATTACTATTCTAACTCCAGGGGGGTGTAATAGTAGGGTAAGTGTTGGATAGTGTAGGGGTAAAAATTACTATTCTAAAATAAATATAATAAAAAAATAAAAAATGAATTACAAAAATTAATGTATAAATTATAATTAATAAAAAAATATTAAAATTATTTATAAATGTTATAATTATTTAAAATAAATTAAATACTTACCTTACCTATACTTATGTTGTAATGGCATGCATTGTAAAAGCACCTACGTTGTAAAGGAATGCTTTGTAATGGCACCTGCGGGGTAAAAGTTGCGTTGTAATGGTACTTCCTCGAAAAAGTTGCGTTGTAAAGGTCGTTCCCCTTTTGCAAGATGTAGAGACCTTTTTGCAGGGCTCGAGTCGGGGTACCACGCAGGTGGACGGCATCTCCTCACTTATTTTACCGGGAGCTCGATAACTGGAGCAAATGGAGCCACACATTCACTCTTTGGCCTCTGTGGGGCGAGATCGGAGCCCATTCAGAACGCTGCTCACGCGCTGGCTTCTCTGATGCAATCGCATCTAAGGGGTGAGCGAGGGGAGGCAATGAGTCTGATGGTGCAAGCCACCTTTCGTGAGATCACTTCCTGTCGTGACATCAGCGTCCCCCCACTTCTTTTTTTAGGACTTGTGCCCTGCCCTTTTTTAAGGCTACCATTTTGATTAGGGCAACCCCTTCCCATCACGGAAAGTGGCGGGGGGGGGGGTTCAACTGGGCCAAGCCACCCTTTGGACTATCCTGCATCGGGAGTAGGTTAGCAGCTCAAACTCCGTCTTGCTCTTTGGAGATGTGGATTCTCAAGCATTTTAAGCTGCTTGGTGACAAGCCAGTCACCTCCACCGTATTTTGCGTCGGGAAGGTGCTGGGTTTGATCCAACTGAATTTGAGGCCAGAGAATGTGTAAATTTAATTTAAGATATGTTCTGCACTTGGTCCAGAGTGCTGGTGGTGACTTAGGCAGAGGTGGAGTTGATGTGGAGGGATACTTTGTTCTGAAGGTATGGGGTCCATTTAAAGCCAATTACCTCCTTGCTCTCTCTCCTTATCAATGCGCGTTCAGTAGCCAGTGCAAATAGAACAGGTGAGAGGTCATTCCTGACAAGTGCCTTGCCCAATTGGGATGTACCAGTGACATTTACATTAGCCTTGGGGCTGCTATACTAGAGACGGCTATAGGAGATGAACAGAGGGTCAAAGTTCGTTCCTTCAAAGAGGAGCTTGTATTCTCAGTCTATACTATTGAATGCTTTATCGAGGTCAATCGGAAGTATAGATAGCAGGTCTTTCATATAGTGGGAGGACGCTGGTGCATTGTACAAGTATGGCACTCTGTGGTGTGTGGATCTCTGGGGCATTAATCCGCTCTGGTTGATGTGGACAAGGCTTTGTATAACTGTGTTTAGGTGATAAGTCTGGGTTTTAGCAAGGCACTTGGCGTTTGCATTAACCTCATCCATGCTCATGACGAGCCCAGCTCGTCATGAGTCACAGTAGAGCTGTGCTCATGACGAGCTGGGCTCATTATAACTGCCGCGGTCCCCGTCTGTGCAGGCGAATTAATCAGTGGGGGGAGTTGTGACATGCCCAGCTCATCATGAGCACAGCTCCACTGTGACTCATGATGACCTGGGCTGTCATGAGCACCGCAGCGCCGTGTTCGCCCCCGCACCGTGGGGGAATTACCCCCGCAGCGAAGGGGTTCATTATTGAAATGGGGCTGTTTGGGTCAGAGGTGTTAGCCTGCTTTCTTGGTTTCAGGATCACCCTTCACAGATATCAAGGGGCAGATTCCCTTTTCATGAGAAGAGTTTGGAGAGTCAAGCAGGAGTCGGGCCAGAGATCCTTGTTATATCCCAGTTCTGTACTTCCTCGTGCCCCCGTGTGTGACGTCTACCAGTCACCTCTCCTGCGCGAGAGCACCCATTGTCACCTTACCCCTTTCCATTGGTTCCCAACGTTCCACTCTTCCTCCAGTTCCACTTCAACTGCCCAACTGTCATTCCAGTGATTACCTTCCTGGCCCACGCACCGCTCCAGGTGTGGGGCTGTTCATGAATAAACCTGTTCCTGATTTCAACTACTGTGTTCCAGTAATTTATCTTCTACAAGTGGCGACGAGGATTGTTCTGACATTCCGGGGACCATTCAAATTTTGTTTTATTTTTTAGTAATTGTCTTAGATTGTACATTTTTTCTGAAAAATTTCTTATGAATTTGGAGTAATACTCAGTTAATCCGAGAAAGGCACTAACATTCTCTTTGCTGGATGGGCAGGGAGCATTGAGAATGGCATCAACTAAACCCTGTTCTGGTTTGATACCATAGTGGCTTGTGCCCCAAATAAACCACTTTGTCCTGAGATATTTTACATTTGTCTAATTCAACAGTAAGACCATGCATTTTCAGTTTGTTAAAAACTTGCTTTAAGCGTGTGTCATGCTCCAGTTGATTGCTGCCCATGACCAAAATATTGTCTTGGAAAAACCTGATACCATCAACGCCCTCAAAGACGGAAGTCATGACCCTTTGGAAAAGCTCTGCGGCCGAGGCTAACCCAAACGGTACCCTGGTGAAACGGTAACAACCAAATGGGGTAATGAATGTGGTGTATTTCTTGCTGTCCACGTGTAGGGGTTTTTGGTGATATGCGGATTTTAGATCAATAATGGAAAATACACACATATCATTGGTGGCATTGAACATTTCACAAATACGTGGTAGTGGATACTGATCAACAATAATGTTTTTGTTAAGATCCCTAAGGTCAATGCAAAGTCTAATTTTCCCATTGGGACGTTTGACCACCACCAAGGGAGAAACCCACTCCGCAGACTCAACCTCCTCAATTATTCCATCTATGACCAGTCTATTAAGTTCGACTTGAACATCATTTCTTACCGACACTGGTAAGTGTCTTACCTTATGAATACATGGGACGGCCGAGTCTTTTAGTTCTATTTTATGTTCAAAACTGTTAAGAAGACCAACTTTACAGGAGAACACTTCTGGAAAATCTTTGTGAATGGTATTCTTACATGACTCATCAACAGACAAAACAGGTTCTGCGCTGTTTGGGTTGAGGATGATTCCCAGATCGGCTTGATCGCTCCAACCAAGTACCGAAGGTCCCTTCTTAGCCACAAAAAGTTTACAACATGCTTTCCTGTTTTTGAATTCGAATTCTAATTCACGTGTTCCTAAAAATTCAATGTTGTTGCCAGTGTAACTTCTAGCAATGATATTGGATTTTTCTAGTGATGTACAAATTTTGTCAGTGAGCAGTTGTTTCCATATATTCTCATTGATGATCATGAAAGGAGAGCCAGAATCAGCCATTAAGTTCACAATTACCCCACCCAATTTCACATCACACATGGGTTTCTTTTTCTTAGTGGGTGTGAGCTCCAATACGTCATATTCAATGGAGAATATGCTATGCTATCAGAGTCTGAGTACTCTGAATTTTCTTCCGAAGAGTCACTCTCTTCTTGAATGTGTTTGATATGTTTGCTATGTTTAAAAGATCCCCTATTGCAAAAAAAGTAAGGAAAGGAGAAAGCAGATTCACCACTCCTCTTCACATCGACGAACTTTATAACAACGCTGCAAGGCTCAGCGATGGGAAAGTGTGGCACATGAGTAGATTGGCCAGATATCATCATGGAGGCAATGTACCCAATCAACCTAATGTGTATTGCAAAGATCTGTGGGTTGATGTTGATAAGACCAGTTCTGAACAAAGTCGCATGCCCAGTAATGAGACTTCACATGATCTCCCACCTGTCACTGACTTTGCTGATTGTCACTCATCAGACCAGTCTGTTGATGTCAGTCCTCACACTCCGACACCTAGGAGGAGTTGTTACGGTGACTCACACTCTGACTCTGAAGCCATGTCTGACAGTCACAGCTTCAGTGGTAGGTCTGGCAGAACCAGTAATGATCCCCACTCCGACACCGAAAGTGTTCCTGATCCTCACTGTGTCACGGGGAGGTTTGGGAGAGCCATCCATAAGCCGAAACGTTATGAAGACTTTGTATTTGACTAAAGGTTCATAGTTTAACCCATATGACTGTTTGTTATACCACTGAATGTAGTTACTAGTCAAAACTCTCAAGAGAGGAAGATGTGTTATATCCCAGTTCTGTACTTCCTCGTGCTCCCGTGTGTGAGGTCTACCAGTCACCTCTCCTGCGCGAGAGCACCCATTGTCACCTTACCCCTTTCCATTGGTTCCCAACGTTGCACTCTTCCTCCAGTTCCACTTCAACTGCCCAACTATCATTCCAGTGATTACCTTCCTGACCCACGCACCGCTCCAGGTGTGGGGCTGTTCATGAATAAACCTGCTCCTGATTTCAACTACTGTGTTCCAGTAATTTATCTTCTACAATCCTGAGATATGCTTATTGAATTACCCCATGATCTTATGTGGGCCTAGGGATATCCATTTGGCGATCTAGTAATCACTTCCAGATCTTCTCTGGGGATCAGTAGTTCTGGGAGAGTCTTTACACAGGGTGGTTGCCAAGAAACGTCTGACAACTCATGTGAATAAATGCTTTCTCTATGTCCATAAAGTTTCTTTTTGTCAAATCCTTTGTTTATCACCATGGGATCTGACTAGTTCCACACTCTCGACTATGACCACACCACATGTTTTCTTTCCTTCTCTCTGTGACTCAGCCACTGCATTAACTTACCATTTTTATCACCTTATTCATATATTCTACTTTGGGATGCTAGCAAGATACATTTTGCACCTTGCATGAGACTTTATTGGTACCTAGGTGTTACAAGCTGTTGGATAAGTGACATCTTGAGTATTTTTGAGGGCCCTGGGCCAAATGTATTTTGGAGGCCCGTGTTCGGAACAGCTTTGAATTTATGATCCGATTTCATCTCTTTCATGCCCTCTTTGGTAGGACCACTGACAGTGCACAGGCGCACTCAACCAAATTCTTACTGTAGTTACATCTAATATTTAGGGATTGTGACCTATGTGTTAAATGTTGTAGCAAAGCAACAGCTCATCAATATTACTGTAAATAATCTCTGTGACACCCATTTCTCATATGTGAGGTCTGTTTTGATCTAAAAGAATTTTTTTATGGATGTTGCATGAAACAAACCAAACATTTCTCTATAAAATGTCTGTAATAGACTTTCACACATCAGTCACATTAAAAATAAATTAAAGGAAAACAATATTTAAAACAATCTGTTGAATAATTATTCAAGGTAATCAGGGTCAGATTCTCTAAAGAACAGAGCTGGCTCCATCCGGGGCATCCCTGTAAGGCTGGGACCCTGGTTCAGAGCCAACCTTGACCATGCCTTTAAACGTCTTTGCCTGGATGTTGTTTTCTGAAGCATGTTTGCTGTCCTAATGTTCTAGGATGTCCACCTCCTATTAAGGTTGCTGTGTTGAGTAGCCCATTCAGTGTTAGCAAAAAACCTGCCCTTTCTTTAATTTAAGGCTTAAGTGCTTCTGGATAGTCAGTGAAGGACCCACTGAGACTGTGTTGATTTGAAAGTATTGTGAGATTTCCTCCTTCATTGTCTCTCTGAAGTGCTTCCATGCCACCATACATAGTCACCACATGCCCTGTTGCCCCCCTGTCTGAGCCCTGTCTATTGATTCTAAAAAGCGTGTGATCAGCCAGCCCACTAGCATGCATCCAGATGTCTGCTACTCACAAAATTACAGGATTTGCCACAGCTAAATCACTTTTTCGTATGTTCTAAACCAATTCTTGATTCAGTTTTTCTAAATCGCAAAATGGTTTAGGAATCCTTAGTGAATCACAATTTGGAATGAGAGCTTGAGGGACGTCCCTTCCAAATAGTGATTTGCCAAGGTTTGTGTCAATGATTTGGGACTGTAATTCTGGTTGCAAAGCATTGACCAGTTATGTAAATCTTAAAGGGAGTGGTCATCAGATTTGCAAAAGGGAATGATTCTCCTTTGAATACTTTCTCCTTTGGGAGTTAGAGTGGGATTTTCAGAGGAAGAAGTAGTGGTCTGTGGGGCCATTGCCAACTCTCACTGAAGTGTTTCAAAATTGATTTTTAAAGCAGCCCAGTTTTCTTAATAGAAATTAGACTGTTTTAAAAGAGAAGTTTTCCATTTTGAAATACGACAGGTATGTTGTTCTGCTGTCTCTTGAAGAGCTGCCAAGAGGGGTACTGCCCCTTTGCTGTGTGTTGCTTTGTTGGGTTGGCGTGCAGTTGCTGCTTCTGTCTGTAGGCAGATGACAGGCCTGAAACCTTTGCCCTGCTGTGGTATCCTGCTTAAAATATCTCCAAGGGCTTGATGTAGAGCTTTCCTCCTGTTCTGGAGTCTCTGGGACACAAAGACTTCACCTGCAGCACCGTTGAACTCCACTGCTGGGAGAACTTCTGACCTGTCTTGTGGTGTCAAATCCAGTTCTGAGCCCTTGGAGGTTGTTCGTACTGCAAAGATCTACACAGATCTAAAGAAATCTGCAAAAATCGATGCTTTGCTCTTCTTGCTGCTGAAATTTCTAACACAGCACCGCAGTTTGGGAGAAAATCCAGATGCACAGCACAGCCCATGCAGCCGAAGAAATCAACGCAGCGTCTGCTAGTGGCACGAAGAATCACCGCACACCAAATTCAACGCACTGGTTTCCGTCCGAGACACCCACGCTGAATCCGACGCAGGCTCTGCTGTCGGCAAAATGAATCAACGTATCACCTGTGTGCGAGTATAAAAATCGATGTAGCGCATGGATCGCCCCGACATCGACCCGTAGTGGCTGAATTTTCTCACAAATTGCACCTGTATGCCAAATCTTTACGATGCAACACCCTACAGCCCGCATTAGCACTTAACTTCTCCTGTGTGCAGCAGAACTGTTGCCTTGACTCCCCAAGGACTCAGGAACTGATACCTCACTGTGTTTCCCAGTGCTTCCCCTCTCTGCAGCTGTTTTCCCTGTGGATTTTGACGCAATTAAGGTACTTTGTGTAAAAATCACGCATCCATAGATTTCTATGGACAGAATTGCCTGAAACCTTTTAAAAGTGATATTTTGATAAGTGTATGTTGGATTTTTGTCGTTTGTTATCTTGTTTGGTAAATAGAAAGATACTTTATTTTTCTTAATGGGTGTGGTGTCCCTTTATGGTGTTTTCACTGTGCTGCTGTTTGTTTGTGTACAAATACGTTATACATTGCCTTTGGGATAAGCCTGTCTGCTCGTGCCAAGCTACCAAAGGGGTGAGCGGTGGTTATCTATAGTTTGTAACTCCCTTATCCTGACTAGACGGAAGGGTCCCTACTTGGACAGGGTGCAAGCCACTGTCTACTAGAGACCCCCAATTTTCACATTGTAATACAGTGATATTCGTATTGGACCAATTTTTGGTCTCTCACTGCCTTCAGGATTTCATCTCTTTGTAGTTAGAATTTTGAATATGACAGTGTAGGGTGGTCCTACAGGGTGGGGGCAGCCGCTGGATAAGTGTACATAACAGTGAGCAATGAAAAAGTCTCTCCCTTGTGATCAGTCCACGCAGCTGTATCTCAAGGAAGCCCTCAGGGCAGGGCACCACTACCCCTCCAGGAAGCCCAGGAGATTCAAATTGTTCCTCTTGGTCCTCCCCTCTCTTTCCTGAATCCAACCCTCCAGAGCCTTGGAGCTGGACATAAGGCATGCAACAATAGCCTGTAGCCCCTTCAGTGTGCCCTACATTCCAGATATGTGGCATTTGGCCTCTGTGACCTCTCACCTATATGCCTCATATCCTCTCACAGGCGTTTGATGTATAGGCAGGCTTCAGTCCATTTTGGTTTCTAGTACAGTATAGGTTGATTAAATGACTTTGAAAGGGAGGTCCATTGAAGCTGAAGGCGTCTTAGGATAAGGTGCTGCAGCAGTCAACGTTGATGCAGCCTGGCTGAGGCAGGTACTGCCAAGGATGAGTCATGCTGGGCATATTTATTATTTTCACTGGCTTGGGCAGAGACCTGCTTTTTCCTTTGCCATTCATGAATGGGGCTATCAGTTAGGGATTGGTAAACTATTTCACCAGTAGTGCAAAGCACTTTGTAGTTAAAGTGCAGGTTTGTGGCATCTTGGTTTTAGCCCTTTTGCATGGCTCAGCTTTGGCCATTGGCACACCACTGCTCTCGCACGTAGGGGCAGTAACATGAGTAGATGGCCTGATTCAAGGATAGGTGTCTAAAGTATGTTCATGTGGATCTGGGGCTCTGGCTTGCACCTGTTGTTTACCGAGGTCCATAGAGTGTGCGACGGGGCCACAAAGGCCCTGCATCATCGGCCCATGTCTCTTCAGTGTTTCTGCTCCTGCAGGGAGGGTGGTATACATTTCCAGTAATGATTGCTGGATCCTGGTATGCTTCCTTCTACAGTTGATTGCCACCTCACCAACAGAAGAGGAGGAATCATGAGCAGTCGCTTTATCTGAGCATAGGTAGTACCACATTACATTGCTTCTGCATTGCCCCTTCTGTGTGCTGCTGTCTCTAGTGTGTCGCCCTTTTCCTCACAGCCCTGTGAAATCCTAGACCCTGTGGCCTGTGCCACCCGCTATGGAGCAACAGGATGGACGGGAATGGTGGGGGGAACACTAGGCCAGTTCTCTGATGTTGATCCCAGGCCGGACCAGCGACAGTCCTCCAGGCCACGGGAACACTGCCTGTGTTCACTCTCGGTGCTGACTCATTTGCTATCTCGCGCCTGCTTCAGTCTTTTCCGGGGCCAGTGAGTTCTCCAGATACTGCCCTGCCAGCCCCAGGCAAAGGTCACACCTGCTCTCATCTCCATGCTCCTTGGACTATCTGCTTCCATTGCGAGGGAGGGGGTTGAAATGTTCTCTCTCCACCTGTGGCCACTCCAGAGGTGGGCCTCTGCTTGGGGAGCAGTGCCCTCGATCGAATGTATGACGTTACAACACATACATTTACAACGTATGCACTTACAACGCAGTTTTTACATCGCAACATCCACTACAACGCATTCCATTACATTGCATGACACTACATTGCATTTAAAAAAACCACCTTTACAACGCATTCCATTACATCGCATACTACCTTTACAATGCATATCATTACATTGCATTTAAAGTAAGTATTGGATAGTATAGGGGTAAAAATTACTATTCTAACTCCAGGGAGTGCAACAGTAGGCTAAGTGTTGGATAGTGTAGGGGTACGATACATTGTATTGGTATGCTTTGTAATGTCTGCGTTGTAGTGTGATGCGTTGTAAAGGATGTTGCTATGGAATGACTGCGTTGTAAGTGTAGTGCGATGTAATGACTGCGTTGTAAAGGTTGTTTCCCCCTTGATCTTAATACAGGCTGGCCTTTCTCCACCTTCAGACAGGCTCAGCTGATTTCCACAGGATGTCTGCATTTTAAGTGGTCTTGGAGTGTTCTTACTAGAAGGATTAGGAATAGACAGGATGTTTGAGGATTATTGGTTGCAGTCCGGAGGTGGCTCAATGAGTGACCACCATCTTGGCTCTCTTGGCCACGTCCTGTCCAGTAATTACTATGAAATTCATTAAGAAAGTGTGGGAACAGTCAATAAAAGTGTTGAATATGATCCTGCATTACTTTTTCCTGTGTACATTCAAGCCTTTTTTTGACTCCACATATTCCTCTTGTTTGTATGTATGTATGCATATCGTAGTTCTATTGCGAGATCCTATCCGAAAGGCAGGGGAGCACTGTTCATGGTCAAAAGCTAGCATAAGGCCAATTAGTGAGAGTAGAGGAAGTTAGATTGTGGTTGATTAATGCATTGTGATGTACTGTTCTTTTAAGAGGTGAGACTCTGATTCTTTCCTAAATTGCATCAGGATTGCGGAGGTTCTGATGGACATGGGGATGTTCCAGATCCTTAGTGCATTGTATTTTTCTTTTTTAAACTTCTTAGGGGCATATGTATGAAGCCCATTTCCCGTTTGCAAATGGGCCGATTCTCAGAATTGGCCCGTTTGCAAACGGGAAAAAGCCTTTTGGGATGTATCATCCCAAAAGGCCCCCGCAAAATAGGAAATTGCAAAATTTGCGATTCCTTATTTTGCAAAAGCATTTAAAGGAATCCCAATTTGCAATTCCTTAAATGCGATGTTAAAATCACCCAAGTTGTGCAATTTCTACTTAAGAAATCGCAAATTACCACTAACTTCAAGTTGGTGGTAATTTAAAATTTCTTTGAAAAATTCACTTTTTTGCATTTTTCAAAGTGCCATGTGGTGCACATACATGCCCGTAGGGCATGTATGTGTGTCACATGTGCACACATGCACATTTCAGGGTTGCAATAGGTTGTCCTTTTGACACCCTGGCACCCTTGAAATTGCATTCTCAATTTGCGATTCTCTAATTGAGAATCGCGAATAAAGGATGTCTTCCCATTCATTCATATGGGCCTCTAGCCCATAGGAATGAATGGGGAGGTATTCCTTAATTGCGAATTACAATTTGCGATTCGCAATTAAGGAATATGTAGGATTCGCAAAATTATTTGCAAACCCTACATACATAGCGTTTTGCGATTCTCAAATAGCGATTCTCTAAAAATTGCTATTTGAGTATCGCAAATGTATCCTTTAAAACACATGCCCCTTAGTCTTCAGTCTGATGGTGTCCTGACTGCTTGGGTGCAGAGATCCACCAGAGATAGTGCGCTTGTCTTCAAGATAAGGGGCGTGCTGGTTGTGATAGCTTTGGTCATGATGCGGCTGACTTTGAGGATGGTGTGGCCTGGCAAAGGATGCAAATGAGTTCCATCAGGATGGGGGTGATGTGATCATATTTCTTCAGGCCCTGGATGCGATGTGCTGCAGCACGTAGGATGCTCCTAAAGGTGACGGTGGGGTGTCTGGGAGGCCATGGAGTAGGGCATTACCACCACCCAGCTGCTAGAGAATGAGGCGTTGAACAGCAGTTCTGAGATGCTTTTTGGGAGAAAAGGTTTGACTTTCTTTAGAAGAGAAAGCTGGCACAGGCCTTTTTTGTTTTTTTGGCAATATGTTTCTTGAGGATGAGGTTGGTGTCTAGGGTGAATCCAAGTGACTTGACATTTGGTGAAAGTTGGGGTACAAAGCTGTCAAGTGTCAAGTCATTTAGGTAGCTTTGTACTGCATCTTGTTTATTGTTCTTAGCAAACACGAACTCTTGTCTTTTCTCCACTGTTTCTCAGAGCAGGTGATTTTTATACAGGTAGCATAAATAATTATTGAACTCCTGGTGCTCGCTCCAGCTTCTCTGTGTGACATTAGGTTGTACGATTACTTTTCAGCTGAAAAAAGGATACCTGCATACCGAGTGCGCACTTTTTACAAAGCTGAACGTCTGTATTTTACAACCTGTGCCTCCTTTCCTCCACATCTTACATTACTCAACCTCTCCACCTGAAAGTTTTCAGATATACCCTTCCTCACTTTTGTCACCCAAATATTTTATTTAATATATTTATGTAGCGCTGACCATGGCAGAGGAAACACAGCACTTTACAATGACATTATGGTATTAAAAAGGAACATTGTTGTAAACCATTTTGTAAAAACTATGACTAGACCAAGATCGAAGCGTAATAAAATAACTTTCCAGGCAAATGATGAAAAGGATAAAATGTGTCCTGTGGAGGGTAGAGAAAAGCTGAAGAGTGCTAGCAGCCAAGGAAATTTACTACAGTTAATTAAATTTAAAGAAGATTAGTATTATTACATTTGGCTACTTTTCAGGAAGGGTAAAGCATGGTCCTTGGTGTGCTGCCTCCCGGCAATGCAAGGTAAGTACTGGAGGAGAGAATAGGGTATTTATCCTAGTCTCTAAAACAGTAACATGACAGTGAGGGCATCTTTCAAACATGCATTGGCAATACCCATCGTTTTGTCATTTGTATGTTGAAAACGTATGTTTGTATGGCTGCCCTCGCATGTGTTTTTCACTTGATGCAGCACACAAATGTGGCTTGCTGAAAGAGTGCACCACACTGCCTTTTGCAGCAATCAAATTAGACTGATCGTCATACATGTAAACCCATCCTTAACCCGCAGTGACATGTTACCATGTAGCTCCAGGTGGTGCAGAAAGGGTGCAGGAGTTCATGTTGACGGCTTTCAGATCATGCTAAAAGGTGTAAAGGCGTGAAGGGAATCTATTCCACAAGCTTGAAAGTGGGGAAAAACAATGGAGTTAGAGCATTCTCCTGATCTGGGAAAAGTGCATCTTTAATACTCCCCATGTCTTGCAAACTGTCTTGAGACTCTCTAAGCTCAGACAATAGCCCTAAGATGACTGTAAACCCTTGCTGACATTGTCCATTGTCACATTGTGTAGACTCTAAATGTAAATTGTTCTCCAGGAGATCAAATGCTCCTGGGTCTATTGGAAAAAGTTCACTGAACTACCTGACAGAGTCCAGTAGAGAGTCCACTCCTGTCTGTCGACATATGACATTGATGCCAAATTATCTGTTCTGACAACTTCTGAACCTCTCACTAATAGTGCAGAGCCCACAAGAACTCTCCTGATAACATCCAACTCCTTCCAGTTTGAAGAGTGCCTCAGCACTCTGGAAAACAACCTGCACGCAGACATCCTGAACTTGGAATTGCTCTACTCTCCAGATAACTGGTATCTGTGATAATCATTTTAGGAGTGGGCAAAAGAATGAGTTTGTGCTTGAACATGATAGGGTTGCAACCACCAGCGAAGCTTATTCCACATGACAGGATTCAACTAGCATGTCTCAAACTCCTGTAAGATGGACCCTGTGGTGCTTGGCAAGCCACAATCCCTAGGTGAAATCCTACCCATGGAATCATTGAAAAGGTCACTGTCATGTCCCCATCAGCGTGCAACCAGGATCCTCGCGTTGGTTGGTCTTGATAGGTAGAGAAGACACATGCTTCTGAATTTCCTCTATACTGCAGTCTGGTGAAACTAACTTGCTTACATCTGTTTGGAATCTGGCACCTGTGTATTCCACGTCCTGACCTGGATCTAGTTTTGATTTCTCCCAGCTGGTCAGAAAGCAGTGCCTCAGAAGTAAAAATCCCACTTTGTAAATACAGCATCATCTGCTCTCTTGAGGGGTAGAGGACCACTCAATCATCTAAGTATGGACAGAGAAGGCTGACTTTGTAGTGAAGCTGTCCTGCTTCTTGGAACACATTCTTGTTGCTGATTTCAATCCAGAAGTGAGAAGACGTGGAGGTAGCTCCTATTAAGATACGTCACAGAGAAACGTGGCTTGTTGTTCCATCTGGCCAAAAGCTCAGAGCAGTCCTGCCCTTGCTGCATTGTTCCTGCAAGAATATCAGAATCCCTAACAGGGGAATGGGTAGTATTGGCCACATAAGTAGTACCTGCTCTTATTGTCAGCTTATTACTCACATACGCCTTCCTATGGGAACTCTCAAAGTTCCTGTCTTATCCTGTTGGTCTACATTCTCTGGATGTTCCTTATTCAAGGTGACCAACATGGAATCCATTTTCAAAGAATGGGGTCACACATCTTCTACATCCTCCAAAATATATATCTTTTGCATCAACCTAGGAAGTGTCACATGGTCCGAAACACTTAATTCTCAAAAAATCATGTAGAGGAACCGATGGTCCTGTCAGTCTGTCACATGGAGCAAACAATGGCTGTGCAGGAGAAAATCGCACAGACTACCGTCCCCTTTTAGTTGCTGCTCGATGGATTGAGGCGGCAAACTGGTACCAATGAGGTGAACCATTCCCAGACAATGTTAATATATATTAAGGGACCAAATTGTAAAGTTACCCTGTGACAGAGTGTACCATAATACACTGAATGATTTGCCTTTTCAAGATGCGTAATATAGTCAACTCAGCTGTAAAATTCCGTCCTCCAGTGCCGCATGAATCCTGAGCCCTATCCAGGTTGTTTCAAGTTGTACGCTGCGCCTGGCAGCTTCAGAGGAGAGCTCGTCTTCCTGAACAATTGTTATGATACCATGTTGGGGCTGGCACGGTGCCGCTGCATCTTGCCAACCACGTAGTGCATGAAGGCAGTTTTTTCACAGAAAAACTCGTTACCACTGTCAAAGTTCTCCCGCTTCCCCTATGCAAAAAAAAAACCGCCGTGGTGAAAGGGTGCTGCCTTTAAAGTGATATGCACCAAGTAGGGGCGTGGCTCCCAATAGTGCAGCAGGTGCAGTGGCTCCAGGGCCTAGGGATTTGAGGGCCCACTTCACCCCATTTGGAAGCTGTGTTTTTCGATTAAACCAGGGGATAAGGGGACCGGAGTTCCTTGATTGCGTTATGGCCTATGGTGCATTTGCTACATCGCTGACACTCTAGCACCACCATTCGTGTGTCATCATCCATTGCCTGCAACTGAATTCCTTTGTTTAGACGGCTGACATGCCTGCCGTCCAATCAAATGTCCTTGAAGACCAACATCTGAAAAAGGTCGAAGCAATAGCCTTTCGCTCGGTGCTTCTTTTTGGTGACTGTGAATTTGAGAAGTAAAGCAGTTGAACGGTAGCCCTGCAAACTGCAGTAGGCAGGCGGACACTGCCACCTTGTGGTGAATGTGTTAAAAATATATTAATTGTAAATAAACTAGACGAGGAAAGAAATCCGTGAAAAACATCGTTATTTCTCTAAAAGCACATACTACCACCTTGTGGTGAATATTATACAAACACGTTTGAAGTTTGATTTCAAAGTATTTTATTGAATTTTATACAGGTACAATCGCATTTCTGCTACAGGGTACAAGTCATTCTTGGTTATAGAGTTTTGGTTACATTTTATGTTATATACTTGTTCCCCTGTGCTCCATTTTGATGTCTTGCTAGGAAATGAAGGACAGCTGAAAGAGAGGGAAAGGAAGGAAAGAAGAGAGAGGAGGTGTCTACAGGAGAGCTACTTTCACGGTGGTCTCGGCCCCTTCTGGGCTTGTGTTGGGTTGTTTTGTGGGCAGTAGTATCCCTCTTGGGGGTCTCACGGGGATCATGGGGGTCCAGATACTCGTCCAGCAGTTTCCACATCCCCCTAGTAGCTGGTCGCCATGGTGAGTTCTGTATTGCGATGCTATCCGCGCCTCTAAGATATATCACCCAATTGAGCCAGCCCTTGAAGGATGCCTTTGCCGTGTCCTTCCTGTTGGATAGGACCAGTTTCTCTGCCGAGGTTAGTAGAAGGTCTAGCAGATCCCTGTTGTGTTGTGTGTCTAGTGCCGTGGTGATGGATGCGGTGGTGAGGGTAGAGAACTCTGGCTTTAGTGTACACCCCATCGCTCTTTTCATGAACTCGAATATCTTTTCACAGAAGATTTTAATTTTGGGACAGTAGAAGATGAGGTGGGCTAGGTCCCCTTTTTCCGTGTTGCAGTTCCAGCATGTGTCGTTTTCCCAGAGGCCTATCGCGGCTAGCCGTGCAGGGGTCCAGTAAATCTTGTGCAGCAGCCAAAATTTTGTCTGAGATAACACTGGGGAGATTTTGATGCGTGAGGGCGAGGCCCAGAGTTGGGCCAGGTTCTGTTCGCTTAGTGGGGTGTTGAGTTGTTTTGTCCAGTAGTCAGTTGCCTTATCGTTCATTTTTGTGGTGCCTGGGCATAGAAGTTTATAGAGATGTGACAACTGGTGCCCTAGCCTGTTTAGTTTCGACATATACTGGGCCAATGATGGTGTATGCTGTGCAAATTTGGCTTTCGTGAGTGCTGTTCTTATTTTTAAGAAATTGTAGAACTCAGTGTCTGGTAACCTATGCCTGTCTTTTAGCGTTGCAAAAGTAATTGGGTTGCCTTCCTCCTCCAGATCAGCTTGGAAGGCGATACCTTTTCTTTCCCATATGTCTATAGCCAGGCACTTCCCCCTGTATTTAAACTTGTTGTTGGCCCGAAAGGGATTCCCATTTCGAGTTCTTTACACTGGCTTCCATTTCCTTGTCTATTTTGAGTAGTGCAATTTTTGTGTTTTTGAATATTGGATTGGAGGCGTGCGTGTGTTTGCTAGCTGTCAGCAGAGTCAGTGGGTTTTGGTTGTTTATGATGGCTCGCTCTATTGTTAGCCATACAGGTGTGTACCCTTTGCAGGTCATCATCCAGTAAGCTCCCTGTTTGGCTATGAAGGCAGTTTGGTAGGTTCTGTAGTCTGCTAAGTTTACTCCTCCCATGTTTTTGACTAGCCTTAGGTTTTTCATTCTTATTCGTGCTTTTTTTCCCCGCAATAGAAATTTCATGATCTGGTTCCCCATTTTATGGTGGAAATCATCAGTGAGGAGAAGTGGTAGCATACTTAGCAGGTAGTTGATCATTTGGATAATCATCATCTTAATAGTTTCTATTCTGCCCCACCAGGTTATGAACATGGGGGACCAGGATTCCAGGAGAGTCTTTGCTTTCTCTAACAGTAGCTTCTCATTTTGGTCTAGAGTGGATCTAAGATAGTTTCCGAATTGTATCCCTAGGTATTTGATGAACCCTGTTTGCTATGCCGGACCCGAGTTCCCTAGGGTGTCTCTGGTGGTGTGGATATTGAGGGGTTTACATTCAGATGTGTCCCTGTTGAATTTGTATCCTGAGTGAGTTGAGTATGTGTCAATATTGTCCATCAGGTCCTCTATGGAGGTCCCAGGTTGTTCTGTCATGATGAGGATGTCATCCACATACGAGTCTAGTTTGACTTCCATGCTGTTAATTCTGACCCCCCCCCACCTCTTTGTTGGTATTAATATCACTGATAAGGGGCTCCAAGGCCAGAAGGAATAGTGAGGGGGATAAGGGGCATCCCTGTCTCGTTCCGCGTTGAAGTGTGAAGGGTTCAGAAAGTGAACCATTAACGAAAATGGATGCTCTGGGGTCTTCATCTAGCGCCAGTACTTTCCGTATGTATTCTTCTCCAAGGTTGAATGAGTGCATGTACTTTTCCAGGAAGGTCCATGAGACTCTGTCAAATGTCTTCTCGGCATCTAAGGTGATAGCTACCGCCGGTTCTGTTAGTTTGCTGGTATGTTCCAGTACGTGGCATAGGAGTCTAGTGTTATCATTCGACATGCGGGTCTTCAGGAAGCCTACCTGTGAGTTACTTATTATTTTAGGCAAGATGGGACTAAGTCTCGCGGACAGAATTTTTGTGTATATTTTACAGTCCACATTAATTTTTCTATTCACCTTTATTAAACAAAACAGAAAGACACGTACACTTGATTAACGTTTTTACTGCTAACCAAAACTATGCAGCTTAATATTTAGACATTTTTAATACATGGGAACCTCCTATCACTGTGAACAAGCCTGTCCAGTTTCCTTATTACTGGCGACTCCTGGCATATCTAGTCTCCTGTGATAACGAGAATACGTATATGATCTACTGCATATACGTTATAAAAAGTTATGAGAGTAGAGTTTTCATGTCATAATGCATGCTGCCAGCAGCAGTCAAGGTGAAAGGCATGTCACCGACCATAATTACAGCTGCAATTTAAGCAATTCCCGTCGCACCCCGGAAGTAATTATCTTCCAAAGCGCAACTTCCGAGTTACATCTGACAACGATTGTTGGGAATAATGGCTGATTGATCCAGCAGGCGAAGAAATATCACGGTAAGCCCATAAAGCCCGGCCATGAGCGTTAGACAATGTGCGGGTTGAGCGGGAATACAGACATTAATTTTAGTTTTCATGCTTACAGCGTACGAGAATAATCGAGCACAGCGAGGGAAACCAAACCAACAGATATCATCAAGCACAAGCACCTCATTAATAAGGTATGAGCCACGCTCGAAAAGCTTATCTTACCAACACGAGGTCAAGGGGACAGGCAACTAAAATATTCCTTCAATTCAAACAGGTGCCCACGCATCGGTTTTTGCAGGGAACATGTGACTACATGGCACTTAACCTTTATCGACTGGGCACTATTAGAACAAAGTAAGTAGAAAAGTCGACATTGGGTCAAGTTATGCACACGCTTTTTTTGATAAGGCTGACAAAAGGACGCTTTCATTTGTTTCTTTCCTAGAATTTGTACAGCAAGGATAAACATAGGAAGTCCACGGCTGTGGCTTTTCTTTAAGTTTTGGTAAGTAGATGCTGTTGGTGGCCTTTAAGGAGCATTTGGCAAAATTGGTGCCAGCAAGGTTTTGATATTGTTCTTTTCGTTTTTTGTCCCCCACAGTGTGTCTTGACCTGATGAGAACCCCAGTATTGGTCGGGGTTTGAAACGCGTAGACCTTTTCATTTTACACCACCAAACAATTGTATTTAACATGTTGTGGGGCATGCTAATTCTAGTAAATGTTTGATGATTATTATATGCCATAACATTATGCATGCAGTGAAATAGGTATTTATTAATGCTTTGTTTGGAAGGTGTAAGGGCCTCTATTCAAATTGAATAAATCATATTGGCCCAAAAGGACTTTGTGGTGTGGATGTTGATTGTTTGATTGTATATAGAATGGATGCAATAGTGTGGTTGTAATTGTATGATAGTGATTGTAAATTGCAGGTTGTAAAAGGTGTACATTATATGGTATTTGTATATATTTTTGTATAAAAATTGTTTGTATAATTATGTTCCCTGTACATGTCTTTCTATTGAGAAAAATGTTGAACATTTGAAAATAAAAGGCTACTAATGAGCTTATGGCTGCCTGGTTCGAGATCCTTGCGCCATTTATCTAATTGTTTACATTTTTATCAGTATTGACATCTTGGTTGTTGTTTGGCAATTTAAGCAAAGCACCAACAACAAAAAATATTTTTCCATTCATCTAATCTGTCTTATTCAAAGGAGCAGTAATGAGCAGAAAGTAGATATTTATTGGAACATGTTTATTTTTTGGCACATTAAAGGTCATTACAGAAAAAAATCAAACCTCTTTGCATTTATCTAAAGGTTGTGAGCCTCATCAGTTTTAAATCTAACATATAAACATATTCCAAAATATTTCGCAACAAATCACCTACAGTTCTTAATGTGTTTAATTTTGCACTACCTTCTGCTTTTATTCTTCATGTGTACACTGTACTATTTCTTTCATATAAATGAAGAAGACACGTTTTAGGGAAGGGTGATGGTGTGACCATATATTATAAGGAATAAAATACGATCAGTTTTACATTTTAAGGATATTGCTAATCACCTTGGAGTTCCATGACCTAATAAAGGAACCCAGCCTTTGGCCTCATTCCTTTATATGGTCATGGAACTCCTCTGTGACTCCTTATAACGTAGAGCACAGGGTACTTTATCCCTTATATACATAACAAAAGCCCCTTTAAGTAAATGTATTATAGATATTATTTTTGTAAAATAAAAAGGTTTTAAATAACACCAGAACAAAAGAAAAGCTTGTTGTTTTAGTTGTGTTTCTGAGATTTGCAAGGGCTCGCATCCCCATCGCCTAAAGATATTTTTTATACTCCTGTCCTTGCTTGACCAACGCCTTGTAAGTATAATTAGGCATTTGTACAGTAATGTAACCAGGGCCACCAAGATTGTGGGATGGACTCATTTGTTCTGCACTGTTGACTAAATTGTATAAGGCAAATAATGCATAACCTCTTACCAATCACAAAACAGCTCGGCCAGTGTAGTAGGTACATGGCTCACCATGAGGTCCTTTAAGATTCAAGCTATGGGACCTTTAAACGAGATGCAGTATGTTTGGGAGTCTTCTTAAGTCTGTGTGAACATACATTTGTGTTAATAGAGAAACAAAATAACAATCATTACAAAGAAGTAGTAATTCTATCAACCTCGTTTCAATTGCATTTAACTATTTACATCTAGAGGAGTGGACAAAAATCTCTCTCCCAGTTTTTCATCCAAGGACTTTTACACTACCTGTTCAACATTATCATCTCTTTATGGGGTATAGTCACAAGAACGTGTGCGAAACATCACCAAAAAATGCTAACGCACCTTTAGACATAGCAGCCGATCGCGGGAAAAAATCCCCGTGTTAACGTGGAATTCACAACAAGGCAGTAGCATGCGATAGTCTGCTGAAACCGCGGGCAATGTCCACGATACAACCAGCGCGACGGAGATAAAAACACACAATGCGTCAAAACAGGCAATGTGCCCAAACGCGATAAGAAAACAGTGACAACCAGCGAGAGGCCAGCAATACCCACGCGTGAAGCGTGAAAATGCACAAGAATAGCAGACGGAAAATGCCACTAAAAAAACGACATCAACTGTGAAGTACCACGTATGCACCCTGACCCACTGCAGAGGACAACATGAGCCCACAATCCCCACGGAGGAATACTCAGGAATACAGGGCCTGTGGAAGGCCAATGAGACGAGGAAGACAGGGCACAGTCGCCAGGAAAACCCGAGTACCGCCACGGATGAGCCAGAACACCTCCACCAACTGTACGTTACCTCCAACATGTCATTGGCAACAAAGAGGCAATGATGGCACACCTCCTTGGACCATCTCAATGCCGTCGCAAGGCAGTGGAGGCCAATGGAAGAGCACAAGAGGCCCTGGACTGATATGAATGGCAAAACCAAGTAGAAACTCGCTGCCAACATGGAAGCAGCAACGCACCCCGGAGGAGGGGGGCCAGCAGAACACCAGGAGCTGAAAGACATGGAGAGGATGGTGGCCACAGTCACCAGGCGGGAGACGGTGACAAGAGTTGGGGATCCGTACACTGTCCAACATGACCCGAGACCACATCAACAGGGTGTGCACCGACCAGGGAGTGGGTGGACGGGGGGAGACGGGCCCAATGGCACACATGCACAACTAAGCAGTGTACATTGCACATTGCACATCCACAATGTGTCAGGATCATGTCCCTGATCTCAGAGGAACACCTCTGCCCACACACAAACACCAAGTAGTCCCACGTACACCATGTGCCTAAAGGGGCACCCACACAATACAACAACAAGCACACAGCCAACACATGCACACGTGCAAAACACAGCAAACAGGCATATACGTCAGCCACACTGACAGTGCAAGAGACACCACATGACGAGTAGCATGGCTGCTGTCCAATCACCATGACAATGTACACGGCACAACACTGAGGTGGCTGTGTGTGGACTACAACCGGAAGGAAGCAGGTCACACTCGGACACAACCGCCTGCACAAACAACCCTTGACATCAACGACACATCTGTGGACAAACCATGCCCAAAAGTCACAACTCGACAAAGAGCACAAGTAACCCAAGTCTGCAACATCTCAGCACCATGGAAGTACTGAATTGACAGGTAAAGTGCATGAAAGGGACCGGTGTCAGACAAATCAGAGCCACAGGAGTGAATCACCCACCGTGCAGAATACACACATAAGTATGAGTGCACCTTGACATTGACAACATCCTGGTACAAACAGCAACACCTCCACAACAGAATACAGGCCACAACTGGTGCACCATGTGCACCACATGGAAAATCACATCTGGCCCAGGAGGGAACCATGACATCACAATGTACTAGTACACCCTGTAACCTGCAAATATGTTTTATTCACACATGCTGTATTTTTTTACATTTTGCACTGTCCCATGATTGCCAGGGATGGCCACAATGTCTCATGCTCATGAGAAGTAATTGTCAATGATGGTGTTCCTATGGGTCATTCTTGCCGAAGCTGCAGTGGGATGTGGTCCACCTGCCCCATCGTCCCCATCATCGTCTGGGACTTCTGGATCTGGGATCCATGGGGCATTGGTGCTTACACAGATGTTATGCAAGACACAACATGCAATGATCAACTTGCACACAATCTCTGGGCTGTACAGGAGCTTTCCACCCGTGCCGTCCAGGCACCTAAAACGTGACTTCAACATGCCAAATGTGCATTCAACGATGCCCCTGGTGCGTATGTGTGCTGCATTGTACTGCCTCTGGGCGGGTGTGTTCGGATCTCGGAGGGATGTCATCATCCAAGGGCACAGTGCATATCTTTGATCACCTGTGACAGTGCAACGAATACTTGGTTCGGCAGGATGTGATGGCAGGCCCACTAATCCAGTGACGCCTGTGCTGGCTGTGTGTGGGGTGACAACTCCAACAGTCATCAGGCACTCAGACAAGCAATGGCAGGACAACAAGGGGGGGATGACTTGAGTTGCACAGGGTTAGTGGCCCCGGATGCACAGTGGCTGACACGGGCCCACCTAAATGGGATGCTGACCGGTGGGAGACTGGAGTAGGGTCACGAGTGCGGAGCAGGTTTCAGGCGATGTTGAAGGAGCGTGTCGTGGTGTGACTCGGTGGACAGTGGGAGGTGTACCCCCAGGGCATGATGCAGAGGGCACATGCCAGCTTTGTCCTGCAACATGTAGGATACGAATGCCACAGACTCAAGCCAGACACAGTGGGCCCAATTCCCAGAACTAGCTTACGACAAAAAAAGTTAGGATTTTGTCATAAATTAGGATTTTGTCTTAAATTCGGATTTTGTCCTAAATTCGGATTTTGTCCTAAATTCGGATTTTGTCCTAAATTAGGATTTTGTCTTAAATTAGGATTTTGTTCTAAATTAGGATTTTGTCTTAAGGCAGGATTTTGTCTTAAGTTAAACTTAAGTTTAACTTAAGTTTGTCTTAAGTTAAACTTAAGTTTAACTTAAGTTTGTCTTACGTTTAACTTAAGACAAACTACTAATTTAAGACAAAATCCTAACTTAAGACAAAATCCTAATTTAAGACAACAAAATCCTAACTTAGGACAAAATCCTCACTTAAGACAAAATCCTAACGTAGGACAAAATCCTAACTTTAGACAAAATCCTAATTTAAGACTACTAAATGCCTTCTGTGACTACCAAAAGTGGTAAGTTTAGGATGTTGCCGTAAATTAGTTCTGTGAATCGGCCCCCAAGTCCGTACCTGCCCTTTGCTGATGACAACCCCCAGGCCACAGGCTCAGACACCAACGATGTTCCGCCGGAGGCTGACGGTCCCTCACCTCACGGCGCACAGGGTCAGTGGCACCACGTCGCACCACTTGTCGACAGACAGGATCAGTGGCACCACGTGTCGATGGCTTGCGTTGGACAGGGTCAGTAGCACCACGTGTTGACAGCTTGCGTTGGACAAGGTCAGTGGCACCATGTGTCGACGGCCTGCTATATGGAATTATGCCTCACTGATCGAAAGGAGTCTGACAATGTCGCAGCTGCCACGGACTTCGGGTCACTGCCATTCTGGACTCAGTACACAGTTCCATATGTGGGGCCCACTGTGACGAAGGGGACGCCAGTGTTGTATGCCAATGAGGAAGGAGTAATGTGGGCCAGCGTCTTGGGGGCCAGCGAATGTCTATGGAGGCTGCAGAGCTTGCAGGACTGGGGTGTGGAGCTTGCCCCGGCACGTGGTGGGCCCTCTTTGACACACAAAGGTGTTGACAGGTGAGCAGTGCGGCCTTGGGGCGCTGGTGTGGGCAGGTCTGGTCTGGGTGTCAGCGTCCTGGGGTGCAGCAGGTGCACAGGGTCGCAGGCCCCTCTGCTCACGGTGTTGGCCTCGTGGTGGACTGCGAGGCGTCGCCCTGTCAGTGACATTGGCATTTCTGGGAGAGAACCACGCTCTGCGTCACTGGGTTTTTGTCCACACCCCTGCACAGCCCTGGCATACTCAGAGTCCACCCACTACGCTCACACACACGGGGGAGGCAGCAAGGGACATTTCCGCTATCTGAGGCCCAGCCTGGTGTGACATGGTTTCGTTCACTGTTCGCTACTCTCCAGTCACCAGCAGTAGTGGTCTGCATGGACATATCTGTGGTTTGCCTACCCATGTCTGTCCTGCACATCCACGCCTCACTTGTCATTGTGTACATTGTCATTCACGGGTCACATGCATCCTTCGCACATGGCTGCATGCCGTATCTACACACGTTCAGCTGTTGTGTGGCTGTGGTGCCATGATATAGCTGTAGTGTGTGCAGGGGTAGGCCAGGATCACCATGGAGTGGTGTTGTCATGTCTGTTAGGTGGGCATGTTGATTGCCATGTTGTACGTAGTTTGGTCACATGTGTATTCCCACAGTTGTGTGTTGTGTGATGTGGCTTTGAGGTGTGTGGTGTGTTGATTTGGTACTTACCAACAAGCAGCCCAGTTGCATATGTGCCATCCTGGATGCGCTGGTTGATGATGGATTGTCCGAAGATGTAGGAATCATGCTCACTGCCGGGGTAGTTTGCGGAAATATTGGTGAAGAGTCCCTGGTGGTCCACTATTGCCTGCACATTGATGGAATGCATGTGCTTTCTGTTACCGTAGTGGTGTGCTGTATCCGCAGGGGGCACAAGTGGGACATGTGTGCAGTCTATTGCCCCCAACACGGACGGGAATCTGGCTTTGGCGTATAAGCCTTGCTTGGTCTTCTGCTGTTCCTGTGCAGTGTGGGGGAAGTGAAGGTACTAGGGTATGAAGCTGAGGATGGCATGGGGAGCAAAAACATGATGGCTTTAGTCCTAGATCTCTGTACTGGGGTGAATGTATTTTTTAAATTTATTTTAATTTTATCCTCATTTGCCTTTTTGCCGCCCATTGCTCAGCAAAACCACCCTAGGCTTTTTCACCTTTCTTGGCGAGTAGCATTCCTAAAACGTGATCTGCAATACACTGATATCTACTAGTGTGTTGTGTGTTATTTACGAGTCACTTTGCTCGTTTTTACTGTGATTTTAAAAAATTGTATTTTCCATACTGTGTTGCAGACAGCATTCACTTAGCCTACCTGCACTCATTTTCGCCGCATTTGCACGGCTCTATCGGCCGTTTTGGGGCTTTTGAAGGGCTTGGAAGTTATTTTCACGGCGGCCATCTTTGTGAGGGCAAGAGCGGTGGGAGCGCTCTAGTGTCCCCATAAAAGGAGCCCTCTTGACCGTGCTCGTGAGATTCTTGGCGAGTAGCATTCCTAAAACGTGATCTGCAATACACTGATATCTACTAGTGTGTTGTGTGTTATTTACGAGTCACTTTGCTCGTTTTTACTGTGATTTTAAAAAATTGTATTTTCCATACTGTGTTGCAGACAGCATTCACTTAGCCTACCTGCACTCATTTTCGCCGCATTTGCACGGCTCTATCGGCCGTTTTGGGGCTTTTGAAGGGCTTGGAAGTTATTTTCACGGCGGCCATCTTTGTGAGGGCAAGAGCGGTGGGAGCGCTCTAGTGTCCACATAAAAGGAAACAGCAGTCTCCCGCGCTAGCGGTCGCGTTTGCGGGAGCGCCGTCCCTAGCGCCGGAGTCTGGCCAGAGTCAGCCCGTCTGCGCCCGTCAGCGCTCCGGTAGCAGACGGGGCAGGACGGCTGGCTGGCATTTACTTCTGGTTGGTGCCTTACTCTTCTCAGCTTCAGCTATGTGTTTCTCTTACTCGTCAGAGACCCTCTTAAATATCCGTCCTCCGGTAGGTCGCTGCCACTCTGTCTTTCCTGGTTGCCGTGCCCTTAGAAAAGGCTGCACTGAGTGCGGATGGCGCTTTCCTATACACAACAAGCCGAAACTGATTCATCAACCTATCACTATCACTTGCCTACTCCTTAACACACGCTCCTTAGGCTGTCATGCGCTAGATATTTGGAATTTGCTCGATAACTCTAATATATCCTGCCTTTTTCTCACTGAGACTTGGCTTAGTGATACCTCGGCCCCTGACTTAGTTAACGCCATCCCACCTAATTATTCCATCATCAGGAGGGACAGAACATCTGGGCGCGGGGGTGGTGTGGCTATCATAGTCAACAACCAGCTGCACTGCACTACCTTCCCGATAGACAATATTCAGGACACCGAGGCGCTCGGCTTCACACTTCATCTGTCTCCCCACCAGGCATGTACCGGCATTCTCGCATATAGAACTCCCGGTCCCTTAGGCTCTTTCCTGGATGAATTACAGGTAGCACTTTCAGTCCCATGTCTTAAATCGGAACATTGTTTACTTCTAGGCGACCTAAACATACACATGGATGAGGCCACAAATCCTGACACAATAAAACTTATGGAGGTCACAACAGCATTAGGACTTATACCTTTTATTCACGATCCCACGCATAATAAGGGCCATACTCTGGACCAAGTTTTTTCCACCGTCCCTATTAATGTACTTGCTCCTCAGCCAGTATTATGGTCGGATCATTACTTAATTTCTTTTTTCCTATCAAGTACCCCTCCTCCTAGACCAAATCCCACCATCTCTGCTAAACGACTTTCCAGGCCTTTTCATCTGCTCTCTAATGAGATGCTACTACAGGCCATGTCATGTTCACCGTGTACCTTGTCAGGTAATGTGGAAATCGATCTAGCTCATTACACTGAATGGCTCACGACTATACTGGCGGATCTCGTGCCTGCGAAAGCCGCTAAACCCGGAAACAAACGTCCTTCCGCCCCTTGGTTCACATCTCAGCTCAGAGAAGCCCGGCAAAACTACAAGAGAGCAGAAAGAGCCTGGAGGAAAGACTACAAGCCTCTTGAGAAAGAAAAATTAAAAAACTTAACTAGATCCTACCACAAGTTGATTTGGAGTGGAAAAAAATCTTATTTTGAACGTCGGATAGACGAATCTGAAAACTCCTGTAAGGAAATCTTTAAAATTGTTAAGGATTTTACTTCTCCGTCCCTGGGTATCTCTGCTCAGTCTCACTCAGAACCTTGGCTGACTGAACTGGCACATTATTTTGTAGATAAAATAACATCTATTCAAGCCTCTCTTGCTATCTACTCTAAACAGCCTCAGGATGCTGCTCTTGGTGCCCTCTCCTCTTCACAACCCACCCTCTGGGAATTCCCGCAGCTGAGCCTTGCTGCTTCATTAGACCATCTGACAGGCTTGAAGTCAGGCTCTCCTCTAGATCCCTGCCCGGTCTCTTGCCTCAACAAAATAGCCCTTGTGCTAAATGGCCCCATCAATTCCATTCTTAATTCCTCACTGTCTTCTGGCGTTGTCCCCCAGGCGTGGAAGAGTGCTCTCATCCTTCCACTCATAAAAAAACCAGCTTTGAATCCCATTATACATGCCAACTACAGGCCTATTTCTCTCCTCCCCGCTCTAGCGAAGGTGGCGGAAAGACATGTGCACAGATCTATCTCTGATTTCGTCGAGAATAACAATCTGTTGCACACTACCCAATCTGGGTTTCGTGCGAATTACAGCACAGAGACCGCGCTACTTGAAGTCACCACCGCCATTAGAGAGGTCTTGGATACTGGAGGAAAGGCCATGTTGGTCATGTTGGACCTGTCGGCGGCGTTCGACACCGTTCCCCATGATACCCTCCTAACTCGACTCTGGGATTGTGGTCTCCGGGGGACGGTGTGGAACTGGCTTAAATCATTTCTAGCTAGCCGTCGACAAACGATCTGGGCGCCACCTCACTCCGCAGCTATGGCAACTCTGGAAGTGGGGGTCCCTCAGGGGTCTATTCTTAGCCCCCTGCTCTTTAACATCTTTCTGGCCCCCCTTGCAGAGGTTGCGGAGTCGTTCGGCGCTCAGATCGTGTCGTACGCTGACGACACCCAGCTCTTGTTCACATACGACAAGAATGAGGTGTTCGATGGGATCCGTATCAGAGGCTGCCTAGAAGCAGTCTTTGATTGGTTCAAAAGACACGGCTTAAAATGCAACTCCGATAAATCGGAGCTGCTCTTTTTTGGATGTGTCTCGGAACCAAACTGGAAAAGTTGGTGGCCACAAGACCTGTTCCACCTGCAAATGCAAGTACCAAGGCTAAAAACCTAGGTATCATTGTTGACAATGAGTTAACCTTTGGGCCTCAAATATCCTGTCTCTCCGGGAAATGTTTCGGGATCCTGCGGATGCTCAGGAAATTCCTCCCCCTGATTTCTATGAACCATCGAAGGATCATTGTCCAAGCACTTGTCAGGTCGCGATTAGACTATGTAAATGTCCTCTATTTAGGACTCCCTAAATATCTCGTGAGGAGACTTCAAGTAGTCCAAAATTCAGCTGCCAGGGCTATTTATGGACTTCCTAGACGAGCTAGTGCGTCTGACTTGTTGAAGGAATTGCACTGGCTTCCTATAGCCAAGAGGGCTCTCTTCAAAAGCCTGACACTGACCTACAAGGCCCTTCACGACTCAGGCCCTAGGTACATTAGGAAGCGTCTTGCTCTTTACAAGCCGAGCAGAGCCTTGCGATCTGCCTCCTTGTCAAAAATGGTCGTTCCGTCCATCAAGCGAACCAGACAAGGGGGACGCTCCTTTCATTACCTGGCCCCGCGTGCTTGGAATGAGCTTCCCATTTCTCTCAGACAGGCCCCTAGTCTGATGTCTTTCAGAAAGGCATTAAAAACCTGGCTTTTTACCAGTTAACTTCGCCGTTCCTTTTATTCTGCAGTTATGTTCCTTTACCTAAAGGACTTCTTCGCCAAAGCGCCGGGACACTCCTGCTGGAGTAGCCGTTGCGCTATAGAAGAACCCAAATAACATAACATAACATAACATTTACTGGATTTGAGGGGGGCGTACGCAATGCTATTTAGTGCTGAGACACCCCTCCGGGCATAGCCCACCATGTGAGAGGGAAAGGGAGACTTCCTCCAGAGCGTGTCAACTCTTACCCCAAGTCTTCACGGTGTCTGAGAAGACTTTAACCAGCCGAGGTAGGCGAACGCTTAATCATTGGATTTATAGTTTATCAGAAATAAAACACTCTTACCCTTTCCCTCACCCAAAAGACACCAAAAAAGGAGTAAAAAATGTATATCTCTTCTTCGTCTGATCTGAAATATCCAATTTCGCAATGAATCTCATAGCTCGTAACCAATCCAATTCTGTTGGGGGGACCGGTGAAACCCACAATTTACAAATCTCTCTTCGTGACAAAAGTATAGCATAAAAAATAAGCTTTGCATTATCGTCTGTGCCCTTACCTTGCAGGTCAAGTCTTCCAGATATAACTAGTTCCAGGCTTACCTTTATCTGCAGGCCTAGGGCACTCGACAAACAGCTACTCATAGCCTCGCAAAACTCTTTGATCTTCGGACATAGCAAAAACATGTGCAGGTCATCTTCATTAGGGCTCTTGCACTTGGGACACACCACCACACCGCTTGAGCCGAATTCGGAAAGCCTTCGAGGAGACCAATACGCTCTATGGATCGTAAAAAAGTGATTCCGCCTTAAATTTGCAGGCGTTACTATTTTATAAAGCATAGACATTGTTACTTGCCATTGGTCTTCTGTAGCAATCTCTGGCAAGGAATCACCCCACAGGATCTCGGGTAGCTTGAAAGGGCCATCCTCCATCTCTAACATCAGCCAGTACCACAATGAAACTTCTTTTTTAACTACACAATTTGAGAAAAGCTTCTCCTCCAACTCGTTGAAAGTACCAATTTGATCCCCTACTTCCGCCGACCAGCTCTGGATCTGCAGATATCTGAATCTGGAAAACCTGCGGCCCCACTCTTGTTGGCAATATCTCCAGGAGACCAACTTCCCATCCGGAAATAGCTTCTTCCATCTCTGAGGACCCCTCTCCTTTAAAGGTCGAGCCAGCGCGTCCTTCGATCAGAGGGGAGAACCTGGCGCATCCCAAATCAAGGCCCTTTGGCTATAATATGTGATCTTTAATGCCCTCCTAATTCTAAAACCAAGTCTCTGCTAAGTCCCTTAAAACTTTTAACCTAACCTTTTTAAAGAATTTCAGATCAGCAAATTTATATAAAAAAACATTTTCATGAAAGTTTTGCTTTCTAAGCATTGCACAGAACATTTTCCCAATCATCGTGTTAGTCGGGATGTCCAACAGCATTCTGCTGTTTTTCAACAAAAAGGCCCATGAATAAAATTGCAAGTCCGGGCCGCTAGACCTCCTTTAACAAGTCTTCTCCTAAGCTTCTTCCAAGACAAACGCAGGCCTTGTGATGCCCACAGGAAGGAACTGATCTCACTGTGTAGACTTGTAAACCATTCCTTCTTAAACAGTCAAAGGAACTGTTTCAAACAAAAATGTTAACTTCGGCAAAATCATCATTTTCACCAAGTTCGTCTGACCAAACAAAGTAAGTGGTAAATGTGCCCAACCTAGCAAACTAGCGCTTATCTCCTTTTAAGCTTAGTGAAATTGACTTTAGTGAGTTCGCCAATATTCTGAGTTACTTACCGGATTGAAGGGGGGAGGCGAGGAGGCCCCCACTGCTGCCGCCACCGCCGAGAGTCTTTTCTTGCTGTTTACAGCGCCGCCGCACCGGAACTACCTTTCCCGGCAGCCTCAGCGGCGGCGCTGCATCGCCACATCACAAGTGCGCCAGGAGGCACCTTAAAGCTGCGCTCTGCTCGGCGGAGCGGGGGGTCACTTACCGGATTGAAGGGGGGAGGCGAGGAGGCCCCCACTGCTGCCGCCACCGCTGGGAGTCTTTTCTTGGTGTTTACAGCGCCGCCGCACCGGAACTACCTTTCCCGGCAGCCTCAGCGGCGGCGCTGCATCGCCACATCACAAGTGCGCCAGGAGGCGCCTTAAAGCTGCGCTCTGCTCGGCGGAGCGGGGGGTCACTTACCGGATTGAAGGGGGGAGGCGAGGAGGCCCCCACTGCTGCCGCCACCGCCGGGAGTCTTTTCTTGCTGTTTACAGCGCCGCCGCACCGAGACTACCTTTCCCGGCAGCCCCAGCGGCGGCGCTGCATCGCCACATCACAAGTGCGCCAGGAGGCGCCTTAAAGCTGCGCTCTGCTCCGCCTCGCGGGACGCGAGCGGGACGCCGGACGAAGCCCGGGCAAAGGGCGGGCCCTCTGTGGCCCTCAGAGGCCAGAGGAGGCCGGGTCGGGTCACCCCCCTTGCTCCCGATCAGACTCTGTGCAAAGTGGAACACTGACTTAAGGTACTTTACGAACTGACTATATTTGGTTTTACTCCACGGGGTTACTGCCGCTCGACTCCCGATATTGTCTTGTGTTCTGATCGCTATTAGCTGTCACATTATGTCTTGCAAGGGGGTCTATAGAAAACACTCCCTTGAGGGTGACCTGCTCAGGGGAAGAATGGACTATTACCTTAAAAGCGCTATATTGCCCATTGCCAGTGAATTGGAGAGACTAGAACGATCACCAGTCTTGGACAGTCCTTTTATTAAGGGTTCCCCCTCACAGTCTGTTGATTTAGCCCCGGCGACATCACTATTGGATGAACTCAATCTAATGTGTAAAGCCTCGTATGCCCCAGTGAACACAGAAAATCTGTTATCTACTGCTCCAATCTCCCCCTTAGCTATGACTAGTCCTGGGCCCAATTGTTCCTCTCAAACGATTCAGACCTTACAGACCTCACAGGATACAACTGACCCAGTATCATTTTCCCTACCCAATGTTTTTACCCAGGTGCCCTCGGTCAAAAGAAAGAGTCAAGTCAAGTCAAATAATTTATATAGCGCGCTACATACCCAAAGGGTCTCAAGGCGCTTGAGGAAGGGTGGGGAATTACTTGTCGAATATCCAAGTTTTAAGTTGCTTTCTGAATGCTAGGTGGTTCTGAGTGAGGCGAAGGTGAATGGGGAGTGAGTTCCAGGTTTTAGCTGCCAGGTAGGAGAAGGATCTACCTCCCATGGTGGTTTTGTTGATGCGGGGTATGGCAGCGAGGGCTTGGTTGGAGGAGCGTAGCTGGCGGGAGGGGGTGTAGAAGGAAAGTCGTGTGTTGAGGCATTCGGGTCCGAGTTCGTAAAGTGCTTTGTGTGCGTGGGTTAAGAGGCGGAATGTTATTCTCTTATTGATGGGGAGCCAGTGGAGGTTTTTCAGGTGACTAGAAATGTGGTCTTTACGCGGGATGTCTAGTATGAGTCTGGCTGAAGCGTTCTGGATGCGTTGGAGTTTTTTCTGAAGTTTTGCGGTGGTACCGGCATATAGGGTGTTACCGTAGTCCAGGCGGCTCGTGACCAGTGCGTGGGTGACCGTTTTTCTGGTTTCGGTGGGGATCCAGCGAAATTTTTTTTGAGCATGCGAAGAATGTTGAAGCACGATGATGATACGGCGTTGACTTGTCTGTTCATCGAGAGTGAGGAGTCCAGGATGATGCCCAGGTTCCGTGCGTGGTCCGTCGGGGTGGGTGCTTTTCCAAGGGCCTCTGGCCACCAAGAGTCATCCCAGGCGGAAGGGGAGGTGCCTAATATAAGGACTTCTGTTTTGTCTGAGTTCAGTTTCAGACGGCTGTGTTTCATCCACTCGGCTACTTCTTTCATTCCTTCATGTAGGTTGGTTTTGGCGGTGTTCGGGTCTTTGGTGAGTGAGAGGATCAGTTGAGTGTCATCAGCGAAGGAGATGATGTTGAGGTTGTGTTGGCGTGCGATGGTCGCGAGGGGGCTCATGTATACATTGAAGAGAGTGGGGCTGAGTGAAGATCCTTGTGGCACGCCGCAAATGACTTCAGTGGCTTCTGACTTGAATGGTGGAAGGCGGACTCTCTGAGTTCTTCCGGTAAGGAACGAGGTGATCCAATCCAGTGCTTTTCCTTGGATTCCGATGTTTCTGAGGCGTTGTAGGAGGGTGTTATGGCAGACTGTGTCGAAGGCTGCGGAGGGGTCAAGGAGGATGAGGGCGACTGTGTCTCCATTGTCCAGTAGGGTTCGAATGTCGTCTGTTGCTGCGATGAGTGCGGTCTCAGTGCTGTGTTTTGCTCGGAAGCCGGACTGTGAGGGGTCAAGGGACTTGTTAGTTTCGAGGAAGGCGGCGAGCTGGCTGTTGACGGCTTTCTCGATGACTTTGGCCGGGAATGGTAGGAGCGAGATGGGGCGGTAGTTTTTGAGTTCGGTGGGGTCAGCTGTGGGTTTTTTCAGAAGGGCGCTGAGTTCGGCGTGTTTCCAGCTTTCCGGGAAGGTGGCAGAGTTGAGGGAGCAGTTGATGACGTCTCGGAGGTGTGGTGCTATGATGGAGTCAGCTTTGTTGAAGATATGGTGAGGGCATGGGTCTGTGGGGGATCCTGAGTGAATGGAGTTCATCAGGCGGATGGTGTCCTCAGTGGAGATTGGGTTCCAATCAGTAAGGATGTTCTGATTGGGGGTGAGGGTACGGCAGAAGGTTGGGTGGGTTGGTCTCCATGTTGGTTGTCGAAGCTGTTGTGGATGTCTGCGATTTTGTTGTGGAAGAACGAGGCAAGGGAGTCGCAGAGGGTTTGAGAGGGAGTGATGTCGTTGGAGTTGGCTGAGGGGTTGGTAAATTCTTTGATGATGTTGAATAATTCCTTGCTGTTGTGGGCGTTGTTGTCTAGATGTTCTTTAAGTGCAGCTTTCTTGGCAGTCCGGATCAGTTGGTGGTGTGTGCGGGTGGCGTTTTTGAGGGCGTCCTTGGTGCTGGTGTTTGGGTCTTTTTTCCAGGCCTTCACTAGGGAGCGACAGAGTTTCTTGGATGTCTTAAGATCACCGTTGAACCAGGGAGCGTTTTTGCTGCCTAGTTTGATTTGACGTTTTTTCAAAGGTGCTAGGTTGTCAGCGCTATTCGTTAGCCATTGAGTGAGGTTAGTGGCTGCTTCGTTGGCGTTCGAAGAGTGGGCCGGGGGATTTTGAAGAAGCGATAATGAGATCTGGTCGATGGTGATTTTGTTCCAGTTTCTTCGCAAAGTGGGTTGAGGAAGGTTGTGGGTTGTGGTCTTTTTGTAGACAAAGTGAACACAGCTGTGGTCCGTCCAATGGAGAACTGTGGTGTGACTGAAGGAGATATGTTTGCTGGAGGTGAAGATGGGGTCGAGTGTGTGGCCTGCGTAGTGAGTGGGGGTGTTAACAAGTTGTTTGAGTCAGAGGTTGGCCAGATTGTCCAGAAGGGTGGTGGCGTTGTTGTCGTTGCTCTTTTCCAGGTGAAAATTGAGGTCTCCCAGTAGTATGTAGTCCTCGGAGGGGAGGGCATGTGGGGTGATAAAGTCAGTGATGTCTTCACTGAATTGTGCACGGGGTCCTGGTGGCCTGTAGAGAAGGGTGCCTCGGAGTGTGGTCCTGGGGTCGGTGTGGATCTGGAAGTGAAGGTGTTCGGCGCTAGAGAGGTTGGCGTCTGAGCTGGTTGAAATGCGGATGGAATTCTTATGGACGATTGCGATGCCTCCTCCTGTTTGTTTGATGCGGTCCTTACGGATGATCTTGTAGCCTTCCGGGATGGCAATGGTGATGTCTGGGGCTGAGGATGCGTTCATCCATGTTTCTGTTAGGAAGGCGACGTCCGGAGAGATGGTGTCTAGTAGATTCCAAAGGTCGATGGCGTGTCTGTGGACCGATCGGGTGTTGAGCAGGATGCATTTTAGGTGGTTGGGTTCAGATCTCTGTTTGGTGTTCGTGGAAGGGGAGTTGGTCTTGGTGTCGTCATACTTGCAGGAGATGCATGTGAAGGGTCCATGGGTGTGTCCAGGAGCGGCTTGGGCGCAGTTGGGGAGTCGGCCTGGGTTAAGGGCTAAGAGGGTGGAGGCGTCGTAAGTGATGCGGGTGGGGTTGGTGGTGCGGGGACCAGGGGGTCTGGCGCTGGGCGCGGGCTTGGCGCGGACGGGCGCAGACGGGCTTACCTTTGGCGCACCTTCGGCGCGGCCGCAGCGCGTGGACGCTGCGCGTAGGGCCATCTGTCCTAAATGGAGAGTGGAGGGGGAGGAGCGTGGGAGGGGCAGCAGGGAGGCGGGAGCGGGGCGGGGAGGAAGGGCTCTGGGACACAACAACAAACAAAATGGAGGCGGAGAAAAGTCGAGTGAGGCTGGGGCCACCGAAATTGTAATCACAGCGCTTTTAAACAAGCGGCGCTGTTTCAATGGCACAAACTATGCTGAAATACAAATCACCGGAAGCGCTATGAGCGCAGTGACGTCTAACAAATGCACAATATTAAAGGCAGATATACAATCACCAGAAGCGCTATGAGCGCAGTCACGTCTTACAAATGCACAATATTAAAGGCAGATATACAATCACCAGAAGCGCTATGAGTGCAGTCACGTCTAACAAATGCACAATATTAAAGGCAGATATACAAATCACCGGAAGCGCTATGAGCGCAGTCACGTCTAACAAATGCACAATATTAAAGGCACAGACAGTCTGTAGTGAGTGGGAGAGTAACGA
Organism: Lissotriton helveticus; assembly: GCF_964261635.1. NCBI lineage: Eukaryota > Metazoa > Chordata > Amphibia > Caudata > Salamandridae > Lissotriton > Lissotriton helveticus. The sequence goes on along the minus strand of NC_136067.1, from coordinate 1,874,366,663 downwards.
TACCACCAGGAGCCAGGAGCCAGGGAGCGTGGGAGCGACCGCATCTGACGAAGTCAGGACGGTCACAGCTCTGCCTTCTACAGAGTCTGCAGTAAGGGTCAGTGGGTGGGAGGGGCAGCAGGGAGGCGGGAGCGGGGCGGGGAGGAAGGGCTCTGGGACACAACAACAAACAAAATGGAGGCGGAGAAAAGTCGAGTGAGGCTGGGGCCACCGAAATTGTAATCACAGCGCTTTTAAACAAGCGGCGCTGTTTCAATGGCACAAACTATGCTGAAATACAAATCACCGGAAGCGCTATGAGCGCAGTGACGTCTAACAAATGCACAATATTAAAGGCAGATATACAATCACCAGAAGCGCTATGAGCGCAGTCACGTCTTACAAATGCACAATATTAAAGGCAGATATACAATCACCAGAAGCGCTATGAGTGCAGTCACGTCTAACAAATGCACAATATTAAAGGCAGATATACAATCACCAGAAGCGCTATGAGCGCAGTCACGTCTTACAAATGCACAATATTAAAGGCAGATATACAATCACCAGAAGCGCTATGAGCGCAGTCACGTCTAACAAATGCACAATATTAAAGGCAGATATACAATCACCAGAAGCGCTATGAGCGCAGTCACGTCTTACAAATGCACAATATTAAAGGCAGATATACAATCACCAGAAGCGCTATGAGCGCAGTCACGTCTAACAAATGCACAATATTAAAGGCAGATATACAATCACCAGAAGCGCTATGAGCGCAGTCACGTCTAACAAATGCACAATATTAAAGGCAGATATACAAATCACCGGAAGCGCTATGAGCGCAGTCACGTCTAACAAATGCACAATATTAAAGGCACAGACAGTCTGTAGTGAGTGGTAGAGTAACGATACCACCAGGAGCCAGGAGCCAGGGAGCGTGGAAGCGACCGCGTCTGACGAAGTCAGGACGGTCACCTGCACCGGTGAGTGCATAATACCCCAAGCACCGATACTCCGAGTGTACCTGTACAGGATTCCTACTGCCCATGCTTGAAAAAATTATGAAATCTATCTTATCTCCATTGCTTGACAAAATAATTAGTCTAGGGGATAGGCTCACAGGACTCGAAGAAGCAATAAAGGCTAATTCGCTATCCATAAAAACGCTGGGAGAACCAGTACATCTACAGCGTCCACTCCCTATAGAATCATTTGATTCTACTCTACAAAACAAAAACACCGGTAAACAAATAGCTGCCTTACCTAAGAACACCTTAAAAAACTCTAAAGCAGCCTTGATACCACAGCGCTCTAACCCCAGGGTTGGGCACAATAAAGAAACCCCATCTCAAAACAGATTAGTGGCCAGCCAAAATACTATCACACGTAAAACTAATCACCTTCATTTGCCTCCAGAAGCAGCACCTATTGTATCCGTCCTAGCAGGTATACCAGAACTCCCAAAGGGGAAACATGAAAATCAGCAGGATTTAAAGAACAAGGTAGTGTTCTGGCTAACCAAACACAGGCCATTGCCCCCTAATATAGACGGCACTATACTAAGCGTCAGAAGGGTGGGTTGGCTAGGACCTCTCACAAAAAATGCAGTGGGCGATCTGGTCCTTGTAAAATTCAGCAATAAATATGTTGTCCCATACCTCAAATCCTGGCAACCGCAAATAGGCGATGGCCCAATATCGACTTGGACCCTAAGCGATTTTTATCCTAGATCTTTATATGTCCCGTCGCACCGTTAAGTAACTCTGAGAAACTTCTGGCTAGAAGTGGTCCTGCACTGAATGGCCCCCCTTCTCCTTATTTTTTATCTTTTGCTGTCTAGTGATTAGCTGATTCCCTCTATTGATTTAATCTTTTTTTTTTTTTTTTTTTTTTAAATGTTTGTTAATTCTTTGAGAAATGAAATTACTTTTTATGTGTCGATGTATATATATTGTGTTGCTGCTGCTTTTATGATTTTGCATACAGTTCCCTCCGTATTTATGTTCCAGGCCATAACTTCAGTTTTCTCCTTATTTATATCATATCCTGAGACGGCCCCGAACCCTTTAGTTAAGTCTAGAAGACATTCCATTGACTCATGTAAATTAGGGGTATAGATAATTATATCGTCAGCGTATAGTCCGATCTTTTTAGACCAACCTTCAAATTCAAAAGGGACAATATTCTCAGCAGACCTTATCTTACATTCTAGGGGCTCTATGTATAGGTCAAATAAAAGTGGTGACAGTGGACACTCTTGTCTGGTACCTCGCATAATAGGCACTGGCTGGGTGAGTATCCCATTCACTAACACCCTTGACGAGGGAGCCTGATATATAGCTGAGAGGGATTTACTAAAATTCTGTCCCAGATTAAGATGTTTTACTAAGGCGTGCAGATAAGCCCAATTCACGTGATGAAACGCCTTGGCGGCATTAAAAGCGATGACCACCAAGGGAAGGTCATAGGCCGAAGCCATTTCTATGGTACCAATAAGTGAAAAGGTCAACTCTTTCAAATATCTGCCCTTTATGAAGCCTTTTTGATCCTCATGAACTAACTGTGTGATAACACCATTCAACCTATCGCCATAATTTTAGCAAAGAGTTTATAATCAGAGTTGAGTAATGAAATGGGCCTACATGAGTACAAATACTTTGGTGACTTCCCTGGCTTCGGTATTAGTGTAATATTTGCCTCATTCCAGGAAGGGGGCAGAGACGCGTTGCCCATAAATATCTGGTTAAACAGCTGACAGATAATCGGTGTTAATATCCCTACCATAGATTTATAAACTTCAGCAGGAGGGCCATCTGGCCCAGGTGCTTTGCCTCTTTTTCCCTCCTTAATAACCTCTTCAACCTCTAACTCAGTTATCTCCTGATTTAAAACATCTTTAAACTCATCAGGTAAAGGCTCCAGGAGTTCCACCCAACCCTGCACCACCTGCTCTTTGACCATCATATCCTCCTTATAGACCTTCACAAAGTTTTCGTGAAAGGCAGCAGCTATTCCTTTATTATCTGTAATCATCAACCCGTCTCCACGTTCTTTACTTCTTTAATCAAATTCCGAACTTGGTCCTTCTTTGTCTTTCAAGCTAACAGTTTACTGCAGCCCTCACCATATTCAAAGTGCACCAGTTGACTAGAATCCCACTGCTCCTTAACTCTCTTTCTCAGGATTCCCACCAAATCTGCCTTTAACTCCGTTAGCTCTTGAAGGACCCTTTCATTTGGAGCGTTTCTACCAGGATTCACCATATCTGCCTCCAGCTGACGAATCTTCTTCTCCAGGTCTATAACCTTCCATAATAAAGTCTCCTTTTTTCCGCCCCCAAGGATCCCAATCTCCCTCGTAGGAATGCCTTGTACGTGTCCTGAACAATCTCTATCCTAGCTGACCCCATATTATTCTCAAAAAATAATTCTGTCTCCTCCTTCAAATGCTCTAGTACTTCCTGATCAGAGAGTATCGTGCGATCTAACCTCCAAATTGAACCCGATAAACCATCCCCTATCGCCAGCCAAAGTGTAGTAGCTGAATGGTCAGAAAAGTGTACTCCAACATGACCCACCTGAACCACTGAATCAACCAGCCTAGAATCAACCAAGAAATAGTCAATTCGAGATTCATGATTGTATTTTTTATTATAGAACGTAAACCCTAGCTGCTGTCGAGATCTAGATCTCCAGATATCACACAACCCTAGCTGGGACATCATCAACTTAACTCTGTTTGACATTTTAGGATTCACAGCGGCTCTACTCTTTTCAGAACGATCTAACTTATGATCCAAACCAGTATTAAAATCACCTGCCAGAATAATCTGTCCTGAAAAATTCAATAATTCCCTAGCCATATCATCTAGGGGACCTATATCGTCCTGGTTTGGTCCGTAATAACCCACCACAGTAAACATTTGCCCACAGATCTTTAATTTAACAATCAGCCACCTCCCTCATACATCGGCCGCTTTCTCCTCGACTGAAATATTTAAACCTTGCTTAATTAAAACTCCGACCCCATTGGTAACGGCTGACTTTGGAGTATAGACTGCATGCACCAGCCACCGCTGCGACAAAAAAAGTTTCTTACTCTCATCCCCAGATAAATGAGTCTCCTGTAATATTATTATTTGAGCAGAAGAGTCCCTCAAATATTTCAAAATCAAATCCCTTCTTCTATTCACACGCATTCCCATTTATATTCCAAGATAGGAATCTCAGCTCCTTTAAATTACCCCCATTCATCCCAACCTAAGCCACCAGTCTCACACATCCTGACTTCCTTTAACAACAAAAAAGCTTCTGAGGAATTTTCTCCCATTTCCCTGACTCCCTCCCCTCCCCCACCCCACAAACAATCTAGAACCCCCCCTTTCCAACTTAAATAAAAATTATGATGTACCTACCAGGAGTCCTATATTAAAGCAACCTAAACAGGCCAATCAACACAATATATAACCATAGCACCTCCTGCGTCCAACCTTACAAGCCCCCAGATTGGCACTTTTCCAAAAAGCCATCCACCTCATCAACGGAGCGGAAAGAATACATCTTATTATTCCACATGACTTTTAAAAGCGCCGGAAACTTCAGCTGAATCGAAGCTCCCAATTTTCTCAATGGCTCAATCCTCTTACCAAGCTCCTATTGTCTGTTGGCAGTTACTGATGACAAGTCTGATCTTACCTCCACCTTAGCGCCGCCCACTTCAATCGTTTTTTTCTTAAGGGAACTTGCCAAAATCTTTTCTTTCAAGGCATATGTCAAAAAAGTAGTCAAAATTCTCCTAGGCTTAGCACGGTTCGGGTTCAACCTGAGGTGAATATATGATATTGTTCTGTATTCTGACCATCAATTGTTCTTTTTGCATTCAACTTTATGATGGTGGCATTTTCAGAATTGTGACCTAGAAGCCGACTTTTCCAGTAAAGAGGTTTTTTAATTGTAATTCCTCAGACACAAAGCATGACTTTCCTACCTGATCCCAATCAAAGGTTACCAATTATTAAATGTAATAAGAGAGCCCAATATTATCCTATGGGTGAGATGGGCCTCACAGCAGTAAAAAAGGAATTTGTGAGTTTTTACTACCAGGACATATAAAACCTAAAAGTACATCTCCAACTTTTGAATTACAATGCACCCTAGCCTATGAGCTGTCTAGGGACTACATTAGGGGGGATTTATATGGAATAAAAAGGGAGTTTAAGGCTTGGCAAGCACATTATTTTGCCATGTTGAATTGGCAGTTTACAAAGTGCACACAGAGGCTGCACTGCTTGGCCGTAAACAGGTATTAAATGGCTGCTCAACATGGTGGCACAATAAGTGCTGTAGACTCATTAGTGGCATTTCATTTACATGCACTGGGTACATGTAGCACTACTTTAGTAGGGACTCACAAATTAATTAAATGTGCCACTTGGGTGTAAACCAATTTTACAATGTTTAAAGGATGCAGCACAAGCACTTTAGCACTGGTTAGCAGTGATAAAGTGAAGAGAGTGCTAAAAGCCACAATAAAACAGGCTCAGAAAAAAGGAGTGGTTACTACAAATAATTTGATGATAGCCCTTACAGAGAGGGCCAAGTCCAACATGTAGAATAGATGCCTTTCACCTCACTTCAGTAACTTCATACTTGATATGAGTGGCGCGAGATTCTGAGTTCTACATAAAAAGGCTGGCTGATTACTCTATCCACACCTAACTCTAGTGCAATCTGTTGATTGATTCCACTCTGCTATATTAAACCTATGAATGTACTTTAGATCATGCAACCACACACTGCTGTGTACCCCCTTTTCTTTAAGCTATTAAAGGCTTTTGTGCCCTTTGACTCCTTTTTGTAACACTGGGAACTTTAGCAACCGCAAAACTTCTTATATCATTGGCTAGGGCCCAATTGTCTTTATCCTAATAGGTGATACAGCTGATCATAACCGTAATAAGCAATTATCCAAACTTTTTATGATATTCTGCACGGTTGTCAGATTTTTTAGAGCTAATATTGTGCTTCCTTCTTAGCAGATTGTTTAGAACAATGGCCTGGATAGTGGGTATCAGTAGTGTTGAGGTGGATACTCCTGGTTGTGTTGACTATTACATTGCAGAGTCAGAAAAAAGGGTGGAGAAATGCACTGTACAAGTGGCAAGGGGCAGGTAGTCCTTTTCAATCCTTTTCAGGAGACTATCTTTATGTTTCTCTACTGAAGTTGACAGAGTGACCCTTGTCGGCATTGATCTATTTTTACAAGTATCTTCTGCAGATTTATAATTTTAACTATCGCCTTTAAATTTCTAAGTTCCATTATAAGATCAGCAATCCCCAACCTTTGACACTCTACCAGTGACAGTATTTTGTTTTGTGATAAATGCAACACTTGGAGCTCTCATTGAGCCTTTTCATGCTTTTTTGCTGCACCAAGGGTTATCCCTTGTAAATCTGGGTGGATCTTTTTTTACCATTATGGTGGTGATTTCAATGTCACGTGTTATCCTCTATAGATGGCAGTTACATTCATTCATGGGGACTGCATTGCTAAGGAATGTAAAATAATAAGGCATGTATGGTTCCTCTTGTGATCATTTGCCTGCTTGGGGGCTAATAGCCTGATGCCCCTCATTCTTTAGGTAAGCCTCTTAGGGAGTTTTCTTTCCTGTTAGCAAAAGAGGAGTTCAAGTAGGGGTAGCCATGAGGAATTGTGTCTTTCAGTTTCATGGACTCTAAATCTATCTTCTGGATTACATTCTTTACATATTTTTTCTCCTACAGTCTTCTCGTTTGACTGATGCTTCTCTTGATGACCTCTTCGATTCATGTCCCGTAGAGTGGGGAGCCTTGTGAGCCCTTTTTGTGAGTATGTTAATTCGACTGATCCACCCTATGTGATAAATGGGAAGGAGAGTTTGGATGTGAAGGAAAACAAAGAAAAAACAACATTAGCCTAAAATACCCTTTGCCTGCCATGGCTGTTATGCAGCCACAATGGAGTGGAGCCTTAGGGGAAAAAGATGTGTTTCCTCCCGACTCCTTAAAGACTACTCATCATCTTGAGTTCCAGTGAGGAGTGGCAGAAAGAAGCTCACCATGGCCTACCACCAGGAATGCCAAACTATAGTCAAAAGCTAGAATCAATCTCTCATTGTTAAGGGTATAACTTCACCGGGGGTGTTTAGCATGTGACACCCTCACATATATGCATTCTTGGCTTTGTAGCCACAAAAATGTACCTTTGATGTACAACAGGGCAGGAAGAGTGATACAGAGATCTGTGTCTGGTGGTTGAATTTCAAAATGTGAAACTAGATAACCTGGAATAAATACTAGCTTTTAATTGTGTGATCCTAGGCAAACATTTTATTTAACAGAGCCTCCTTTTTCTTTATTGTCACATCTGACCACACATTTACATGCTTGAGTTCAGGATGTGTGCTGTACAAGCAATTCGTGTGTTTGAATTACTATACTTTAATGATGCTCCATCTATAATATAAATCTAGGCCTGTTTATGCTTTACATGATAACTGACTTGCCTCTTAATTCACTAATGGCATCATCGTTGAGGGGTGAGGCATTCATGTTTCTAAGTTTTTGTATAAAACCCATCACTTCTGTCAATGCAGAGATATAATCTATATACTCTATATATGACCAAGGTGAAAAGCTTCGTCTGTAACAGAAATACACTTTTTTTTTTAAATGTAGAGACTGTAATACATTTTTATGTTATGTTTGTTGCCCTATAAACATGCAAAATGTTTTCAGGGGTTGGTTCATGCATGGACTCTTAGAGTCAAGCCAGACCCTTGGCTCAAATCTGACCCAACTCGCCCTAATAAATTGCCCACTTCTATTTGTAACTCAGGCTTAGGAAATGGGTTCTCAGTCACTTGATAAATGATCTGTGAATGGCGAGGATGGAACCATGGAGCCCTATCCATATGCACTGATTTGACAGTTCTACCATAAAGGCTACTCGTAGCAGAGACAAAGAAGAGTGTGTGTACTGAAACTACATTTAAAATAAGTGATCCTAGGGCAGGGACTCCAGTGTGTTGTGCTGTATGTGACCTTAGTCATGAGTTCCCAGGGAAATCTACCAGGCCCAGGTGGGATGGGAAGGGGTGTAGCTTCAAGGGTGTTCTTGGGGTGTGACAACCTCAAATGTGTTCTTGACTTGGTTGTTGGGTCTGGGGACCTTGAGTCAGGTCTGCTATGTCTGTGTAGGTTGTCTTGTCATTTTCATTTCACTAAGAGCTTTTAATGTATTTACTTTTTGGAGTGCGAACATATATAGTGACTGGTTTACCAATTAAATAGTAAATACGCACCCATAGAAGTAGTCCTTGAATGGATGCAAAGTTACTACATTTTGAAATTCAGAAACTTTGGAAGTAGGGTGCATGGGAAGCTGTGATATTCCCAGGTGTCTAGGCATACTACTGGCAAACAAACACCCAGAACTGGATGTGGTAAATAATTTTTATTATTATTATCAAAACCTATGGAGCGCAGCTAACACCCTACGGGTACCTGCAAATAGTCTAACCTGTGACAACCACTCAATATTGTGTTCCAACCCATTGTTTTTCACTCACTGTGCCACACTAGACAGAGGCCCACTTATTGCAACTCAGTACTGACCCTGTTCCTCACAAAACAGTCAATCCCACACTGTGGTCATCCCACCCCTCCACCCTTTTTAGTTGGGAAATTTGAGATTCACCCCCAACACTCCCCAAATTTCACTGAAAGAGCTACGCTCCTGCTCATTCTGCTAGAATGGTGAAACTCTTGATAACTGCCTGCAGCAGCATGCAACAAGAAGCTATTCATACTGCTGCAGGGATTCTTGTTTTAGTAGCATGGAAGAGCAAGCCTGCCCTCTGTGTGTGCGTGAGAGCTCCAGGTCATGCCAAGTGAAGACAAGACACTTTCTCTGTCCTGAACTGGGCTTGCCCCTTATGCCTGGGTGCAGGAACACAGTGGCTCATTCCTTCTTTCCCTCATCCAGTCATAGCTGAGATGTTTCCCATACACCACGCTTCTAGTGCACAGATTTGCATCAAGCATCTTTGCAAATGAACTCGACCTTCCAGGTAATGACAGTGACAGAGAACACTAGTCCTCCAATTCATGTTGTTCCTTACCAGACATGTGCTTTTCCCACTCTAGGTTCCAGATAGTACATATATTTAATTTACAGCAAAGGTGTAAAGGTGCTCTCACACTTTCATATGAAATCTTCTGCTGACCTTAGATTACCTCTTCGTACCCATATTATCAGCAGCTGCTTCTCTATTTCCCCTCAAGATGCACTTTTGAATGGTTCAGTGACATTCCATCATACTTAAAGTGCAATAGACTCTGGGTGTAATAGTGATTTTGTGTGAAATCAACATAACATTTATTGCTGTGTTGACAGACAGCACATGAGCCTAATTCTCTTTTCCTCCCAGCCGGAGGCTGAGTTTTAACTAGGTTCTATCTACTGTCTGCACAGGGACAAAGGGTTACAAATATCATGGTTAAAGTACATCAAGGCTACCCTGGAGGGTATTGACCGGAAGGACCTTTTCATTAATCCCAGTAGTATCTTACCCTCAGACAAATTGAAAATCAAAAGAATACTGTCTGATCAGTTCTCCTCACGTAGAGCAGAAGGGGTGATAACCAAACACTCTGTAGTTGCACATAACCTTACAAAGAACAGCGAGGGAATGGAGCCATATTTGTATTTGATGCATAACGCACAGGATAAGTTTTTAATGACTCGTTTTAGGCTCAATTTATTATCTCACATACTGGCTGTGCTGCCAGGTTTTACTTTGACAATTGAGCAGAAGGGTGCCTGCGGCTGCAACAACCGGTCTCCGCAGGACACCCTTCATTTTGTACTTTTGTGTCCCTTTATTAAGTATCCTAGGCGTAAATATTTGGTGGAGATTTAAAAAAAAGAGAAGTTTTGTCAAGCCAAAATTGCCTTACTCTTTTTACAGAGAGCAAACGACCCATGGACACTGTGCTGTATTATGAATTTTATTAAGATTGCAGTGAGGTTAAGAAACACAAGAGGATAGGGTTAACGAATGGATTTCGGAAGAATATATATTTTTTATCTGATTTTAGATGCAATCAAGATGTTGTTTAGATGTAATTAAATAATTTTTTTAACATTGTATATATGTGTACTTTTATGATGTTTTTTAATCATCGAATAAAGAATTACTGAAACTGAAACTGAACTAGGTTCTATCACAGTCTGGGCCAAAGTTAACAAACTGGATAATGGGATTCTCACCTCTCTGGTTCTTTTGTTTAAATGTTCCTTTTGCAATATTTGTTCTCATCTTCAAAGAATCAGTATACAGGGCACTGCACTTGCAAGGTTTGCTCAAGACAATATTTATGCAAACTCTATGTAGAGGGTCAGTTCCACGGCCAGACTCTGGGTGGCACTCTAGAGAAAAAAGAGAAGAAGTAAAAACTACAGCCCTTTGTGGGTGATCATTTGATGTAAATTCTTGAATATTTATATCACATGTGGGAGATTTACCTACTTTTAACGTAGCGCACTGCAGCAGCCGTAAACGCTGCGCTGCTCTGCGTGAAAAGGAGAGAGAAAAGCGCCCTATTTACTAAAATAAGGCACTCTCCTCCCCTCTCACTAGCGCCGGCGCTGAAATCAGCTGCCGTGGGCCACGGAGACACTTTTGCTCCATGGTGCAAGGGTGTCTCTGTGAGTCTAGCATAGGTTTTGTATTGGAAGGGTACCCTTCCAGTACAAAATACTATACTGAGACTCACTTCAAACCTTTTCCCTTTTTGTATGCCTGCTGTACAGTGCAGCACCCATGCAAAGTTGGAAAAGGAAGGAAAATGAAAGTATTTCTCCTTCCTTGCGCCTACTTGAAAAGGGCACAGTTTTCTCACGCTAAACCCAATCTACTTTGTTTCATAAATTGGGTTTGTGTGAGAAACCTTGGGTGGTTGCTGGGGAATGCCCATGCACCACCCATGTTACGCCCCCATGGCGCAAAGTAATGCAAAGTGGTACTATGCGCTGAAAATCAAAGCAGCACTGTGTGCTATCTCGTGTTAATTTTCCATTATTTCCAGCGCCAACCAATTTAGCGCTGGAAAGTAAATTGGATAAAAAAGATTTTGTGCCTATTTGAGTCACTTTTGAGATGCAAACACGGTACAGAATCTTAGTAAATCTCCCCCTATGAATGCATTTGCCTGTAGGCATGTATCGACGAAGGGGAAGCATTAACACTGCTGATGCTCTGTATTTATATGGAAATTAAGTATTGTAAGTTTCTTCTTGAACACAGTTTAGCTCATGGAGCTTCTTAGACCTTCAAGTGTCGGCCAGAGCAGCATCCTGGTGGTGATAACTGGTGTTCCTGCATCTGATATTACCAGGTACTGAGATGCAATCTCTCACTTTACCAGACGCGGAAACTCACTGGGAAAACACAAAGTCACTGCCTGTCCCGACCAGACCCCCTCGCGCAGAGTGTGGCAAAGCAGCATAACTGATCAAAGAAACTCCAAAGCCTGTCCTGCCCACAACATCCTCCCCACCCCACAGCTCTTGCACACTGACCCACTGTGGCCATTCTGCTTATATTTAACACAGATTAAAAGCAGAATAGTCTCTGCAATCTGGAAGAAAAAAATGTGTGGCAAAGGACTCCGCAATTTCCAGATCCCTGAGGTTATTTATTCCCCCTATAAATATGATTAATATCAACAGCGATAACAATCTGGAGCCTGACTCAGTCAGTTGGTTTGATGGTTATTCTGAATTCCAGGTGGTTCAATAAGGCGTGAAGATGGGTGGGTGGGAAGGGGTTCTTTGCCTGAGTCACCTGAACTGAGAATGATCTCCCACCTGTATTGGCTTCCTAAACCTAAGGGTCTGGGCCAGCTGTTAATAGACTGACCAGAAGACTTTGGGAGGAACATTAGACAGTTTTCCACTGATTTCACTGAAATCTATTTTAACGCTTTATGTACCGTACACATTATATCTTGTAGAAGACCCTCTTCTGTGAAGGTCAAACCGCACAGGATTTATTACTTTCCAATTCTTAAAACACACACAACGTTATGGGAGGAATGCTAGCAGTAAGTCTTTAACCACAGTTAATCTGGAAAAACCTGTGGAAAGGGACCCAGCAGCTCCAGATCCCAGAGAACTGTGACAGGTACAGGGTTCTACTTAAGAATCCTTGAAAGAACATACAACTGCTGCTTCCTTTAGCCTCGATGGGATACATCCTGCACAAAGAGATCTGTTTAATATTCCTGTCAAATTGTAGCAATAGGAGAAGAAATGCAAGCCCCTTGCACACTTCTGATAAATATATCAACATTTGTGAACACACAAGCCTGCTCAAATTGTTCACTTGCGATGGGAGAGGGGGAGAATTTGTAAATTTCACATCTTCCTTACGCTTCATGCCTGTATCATGTTTCCTGCCTTCCAACTAAAAATTAAGGGGTCGTTTAGGATCGCGGACGGACTTGAGTCCGTCCACGACCCCAGAGGAGGAGGGAACGTCCGCATGGGCTGCGGCGTTCCCTCCGTGCAGATTAGGATGTGACCGCCAGGGTGGCAGTCACATCCTCTATCTTTAACATTGCGGCGGGTGCAGCTTGAAGCTGCACCCGCCGCAATGTTAAAAATGCATGCATCGCATTTGCGTGCACAAAGCGGCAGGCACCGCGCGGTGCCTGCTGCTTGGTGCACGCAAATGCAGGGGGGTACCATAGGTACCCCCCATGTGCACCCCCCACACCTCCTTCACCAAGGGAGCCCGCAACGGGCCCCCAAAGTGAATGTCCGTATGCTTTTCCACGGCGGAAAAGCCGCCGTGGAAAAGCATATGATTTCCACCATCCTAATATGGCTGGCGGTGTCTGATAGACACCGCCAGCCATGTTAGAGCTTTTCCGCCGCGGTCGGAAGGTGACAGCGGCGGAAAAGCTGCGGACGGATATCAAGACCCACCGCCATCCTAATATGGCGGTGGGTCTTTTGAGGCTCCACGGCGGTTTTCCCGCATCCTCCGGGCCGGCGGTGGCTTCCGCCGGCCCGGAGGATGCGGGAAAACCGCTATCATAATCGGCCCCTTAGTTTGGATTTTAGCAAAGATTGTTTTTATTTTTGTATTTAATTTTGTGGCACCTTTGTTGTAAAAGAAGCCATGGAATCATATAGTTTCGAGGATTGTGTGACTCTTTTTAGATTGCGGATACATTCATTAACTCTGCTTGCGGTTTCCAAATGGACCACACATCCTCAAGTCTATTGAAGCAACAGATCTTCTTTGCAGCTCAATCAGGTATTTGTACAAACTAAGCCTAAATAGTCAGCTTTCAAAGTAGACTTAATATGAAGCAAAGAGGCCCCCTGGAACAATTAGGGCAGGAGACCAGGGGAAATAACACCATGCAGAAACAAAAGAATAAGCCCTCTGCCACTGATAACCAAAAGCGGAAAATCTCGCTCTTCACTGAGACAAAAATTCCCACGAACAGACCAAACCACCCGAGGGTTTAAAGAATTAACTAATATGCGTGGATTCTAAAATGATGCTTGTTTAATCCAAAATATAATCAAAACATAAAATATAATTTCAATGAATTCAACATGGTCCAAAACTGATATTGAATCAATAATGTGAAAAGAAAAGAAAAACAATTCTTGTCCCCCACCCAAACAACATTCGTACCTCATCAACCATTACTAAGTATGTGACATACCACTCACACCATGCATTACCAGCTCTCATCACTCACTCTCTTCATAATGTTCTTTGAAGTGTCCACAATGTAGATACAAAGACCAACAGGTAGATTCATGAAAGGAAAATCGGCTCGCAAAGGGCCAGATTCTGCGAATCTGGCCCTTTGCGAGCGCAATTTTTGCATTTGGGATTCATCATCCCAAATGCAAAAATCGTTAATTGCGAAATCGCATATTTGCGAGGAATTGCATTTAAGGAATCTCTATTTGAGATTCCTTAAATGCAATTCATAAACCAATTTTTTTTTGCGAATTCGCTATTTCTGGCCGCTATTTACCGCGAAGTGTAACTTCATGGTAAATAGCGAAAACTTAGAAAAATGCACTTTAGTGCATTTTTCTAAGTGGTATGTTACTCACACACATGTCCTTTGGACATGTGTGTGCGCAACTTCAGGCTACATTTACATTTCAGGGGTGCAACATGGTGTCCATTGGACACCCCTGCACCCTTGAAATCGCAAAATCAAAATGGGAATCGCTAATAGCGATTCGCACATTGATATGTCTTCCCATTCATTCCTATGGGCCTTTAAGCCCATAGGAATGAATGGGGAGTTATTCCTTATTTGCGATTAGCAATTAGCTAATCGCAAATAAGGAAGCTGTAGGAATCGCAATAAATATTGCGATTCCTACATGAATCCCGTTTTGCGAGTCTGTAATAGCGATTCCTTATTATTCGCAATTACAGACTCGCAAAACATGCCGATGATGAATCTGGCTACAAGTACCATACAACTGGAGCAGCATGAAGAAAATACTTCCAAATGTTATTGTATGGTGAGGACTACGTACATTGATTTATAATCTCCAGTACGTTCATACTAATACATGTGCTTTAATAAAATACTATAATGTCCATAATTGTAACCATTTTGCATAGGCTTCTTATTATATCGCTGGCATCCTGATACTCCTGTTGTAATCTGCGCCGACGTGCGTTTCGGTGGCAGTGGGATTATTCTTTTGTTTACTGCATGGAGCTCTCAAAGTAGAGTCAGTTTCTGTGCTGTTCCTCTTCGTGGTCTATCTTCTGTTTACCCATGTTTTATCTAGCAGCTCCAAAGGGAAGCCAGCTCTAGAGTAAAGTAAACACGTTGTTGGGATTGTCCAGAAGGGCTAAATGCACCCAGGGAGCGTTCAGCAAGGTATTCTTATGAAGGGATATTTAACTACTTCCTAAAGAACAAGGGGGCATATTACCAAGGGGGCGATAGGCAATTATCGCTGGAAAATGTATCGCTTTGGAGATAAACGTTGCTAATAGCACGTTATCTCAGCGATAAATTCCGGCGATGCTCAGCGATAAAAAAATCGTCGCTAAGCCTATTTAGCGATAAATATCGCTACTTGTTGGTAATATGCCCCAAAAGGACTTCTTTCCAGTGACCGGCCAGTCCATGGTGATAAACCACAAATGTCATCAGAGAGTGGTCTGACCAGCCTGTGGATTGGTTTCTTTTACTCGAGCTTCCAGTTCTTCCCCAGCATAAAGGATATCTAATGCGTGCCCTTCTTTCCTGTTGGTCTTCGCACGATTGAATTATACCATAACCTCTCTAAGTTATACAGAAGACCTTGGCTGGCCCGGACATTATAGCTGCAGAGTATTCGGAGGGAGTTAAAGTCCCTGTCTGGCTCTGTGACAAAGTCGACGAAAACATCCGAAGTATTCTCGTCAGTAGGATGAGGTCTATTCACAATTAAAACGTGTTTAGTTGTTTTCTAAAATGTCACCTATTAGCACTATAGGTGTTGCTTTAGTCTACAGATGACATTGAGTTGTATGTTCTCTTTTGCAGTAGGGTGACAAGGCATCCCAGATTTGCACAGGCAGTTTTTGGTTATCTCTCCCGGCAGATTTCAGTAAAATCAGCACTTTGTCCCGGGTATTTCGAGAGGTTCCACTGAACAAGCTTTTAGGACTTCCAGTTCAGGAATAGGTACCAGTCTTTTCAGAAACCAATTTTATTAGCACTCATGATAGTCTGTGTAAGCGCTGTATTTAATGTATGCCCCTTAGTGCCTCGGTGTCTGTGCTTGCTACGTTGGTGAGCGCTGTCTTTTAAGTCATTCTGGCCCCTCTGCGATGTGAAGTTGTAGTTCTACCTTTATTTTTTTTTCTAATGGCCTGGTTTTTGGTTTTAAAAACCTGGGGGCATATTACCAACAAGTAGCGATATTTATTGCTAAATAGGCATAGCGACGATTTTTTTATCGCTGAGCATCGCTGGAATTTATCGCCGAGATAACGTGCTATGAGCAACGTTTATCTCCGAGGCGATAGCAGCGAAATGCGTGAATATCGCTGAGAATACACCAATATTCACGCATTAGCAACGAAATGCTCTTAGCCATGTTATCCACCTCCCATTGGATAACATGGCTAAGAACTGGTCTTGGCGGGTGTTAATATTTGGAGATATTCACGCTTAGCGCAAATATTTCCATCGCTACGCCTGCCTTGTTAATAGGCGATAGCGATGTTAGCGACTGTTTTCAGTCACTAACAGTTTGGGTACACCCACTTTGCATGTCATTAGCGATAAATATCGCTAACATGCAAAGCGGGCCCCAAACCGCTCGCTATCACCTAAAAGCTGTCGCTAACTGCTGTTAGCGACAGCTTGCTAATAGGGCGATAGAATTATCGCCGCTTAGCGGCCGTTGGCGAAAATTCCCTATCGCCACCCTTGATAATATGCCCCTGGTCCCACTATCTTGCAGCTATGTTACCGCCTCTGGTCGTGTGCCTGGCTGGCTTGGCCACGCGGCCCAGGCCCCCTGCACCTTCAACAAATAACTCTGATGCACGAGTGTGGAATAAGGCAGGCAGAGAGGGACACATCTCCTATCCTGCCTTGTCATTAGGTATCTTTAAACCAGGATAGGTATTGATCAGTGCCCACCAGAGATAATAGGGTGTAGATATGGAAGTAGAATATGAGGAGCAGACTGGTTATCAAAAGATTATATTAACAGTTAAAACCCCTGGCTCTTTAGTGTATAGTACTATGACTTTATTTACTGCACAAATGCCATTGTGCTACTAGAAAGGTAACCAATGCATGGCAGAACTAATAAAGAAGTAAATTGATACTTGTATAGTGCATTACTCACCCGCAAGGGTCTCAAGGCGCTTGTACGAATACCGCTGTGGAACCATCCTGGCTTTCCCTGTGAGGTGTCCACTCCTGGGCACCCCCAAGGTGAAGCCAGGCATCCCAGCGATGTTGGGGCCGTTGTGGAGATTAAGCAAACTATTGCCCAGAGTTGCAGAGTGGGACCCATGATAAGAATAGGCACCGAGGCGAGAATTATCAGGTCCGTGGAATTTTGAGCCCAAGACCCGCCGAGGTGGGGAATTGAACCCTGGTCCCGGGCTAGACCTCTGCATCAGGGTCTGCCGCTCTAACCATTGAGCCACACTTCTCCACCTACAACCAACCTTCTGTGTTTCAGCAGGTAGAGTTTTTTTTTTTAGTTTGAAACAGATTTCATTTCAAAGGGCAAAATACTTTGAACCCCGAATGAAACCACAAACACGTTCACGCTCTGTAAATAGGGCAGATTGTTTTTTATAATAATCACATGAACGATTCAGCATTTTGCCTTAATTAGTGTACGATACAAGAGAGAGCATTTTTTTCTCTGCCTCCTGGGAATGTAACCCTCTTCTCTCTCTGTCATTCTGTCCTAAGCGGCGAGCCCTCCATTCTCCCTTACAGAATACGCGGCGGCTGCCAAGGACTGGCCATGAGTCAAAGCGCCTTAAGATGAGAAGGAGCTCTCAGGGTCCTGCCACCTGGGCTGAAGGCACTGCTGTGAGTCAGGAGCCTCGGGTGACCTCCCTCCTTCCTGTCCTTCTCTGCCCTCTTTTGTAACCATCTGTCACTATAAGCTGAACCGGTCTTATATATCCACATCACTCACCTGGACCTAAATAGGTGGAGGTCAGTGGAGACTTTCTCATTGTACACACTATAAATTGTAAAATCCATCACACAGAAATGTATCAGAATTGTTTCTATTTTTGAATAGGATGACATTCTGAGGTCTGAGTCAGGCACTGTAAGGCCTGGTGCCTGTCCAACTCTTCAAAGTCAGGCTAAGTCAGCTGCTAGCGGAAGCTATGGTTGTGGGTTCAAAGCATGACTCTATGCCACTGATGTGCTCTTCACAGCTCAAACTTGAACACAAGAATTTGCACCTCTTCACTGGAGAGTTCTTTTTAAATTAATTTCAATGTACCATCTTGGTTTGCACTCGGTGCACTTGATAAAAGTCAACCTGAAACAGATCAGCATCATGTCCCAGATCAGAGCAATCTGGCACTTAGGGCTAGATGTAGGTAATAAAAATTTACCAATTCTAAAATACCGAATTTTACCGATTCGGTATTTTAGAATCGGTAAATGCAATGTAGATAAAAATTCGGTAAGCCGGTATTTACCGATTCGGTAATTCCCATTCATTCCTATGGGCCTGGAGGCCCATAGGAATGAATGGGAATTACCGAATCTGTAAATACCGATGCGATAAAATAGGGAAACATTCAAGGGTGGCAAGGTGTCACATTGACACCCTGTTGCACCTCTGAAAAGTGCTTGTGTGCACATGTGGCACACATACATGCCCTAAGGGCATGTATGTCTGCCACATGGCACTGTTGAAAATGCACAGATTTGCATTTTCAAAGGTATTCGTTATTTACCACCAACTAATAGTTGGTGTTAAATAACGAATCCTTAAATGTAAAAAGCAACCACTTGAGGCAAAGGAGCAGGGTGTCAGCAAATTGTAGGTGCCAAGCCATCCAAAAATTAAACAAAAAGGAAGAAAAGGAAGAAAAGAACCAGGGGGGGGATAAGGGAGCAATTATGAAGCTGGTGGCATGGAGGCCTGTAAGTGCCGAAGAACTTCAGGAGGAGAATTGGGAAGAGCAATGCACGTGCTGGGTGGGGTGCATAAAAAAGAGACAGAAAAATAAGTGGGATTGGGAGGGCCACAGGAGGCAATGGACAAGTTCAGGGCAGGGAGAGGAAACACACAGTCCAGGGCAGAAATATGAGGGTAAAACACTATTAGAGAGTGAGAGTAAGAATACACTTACACTCATGGGGTGCTAAACGAAAAATGTAGCTCCTTGAATGTAACCAGTGCAAGGCTGCAAGTGATTCACTCAACAGGATGGTAAAGAAACTATGTTCCAGGGGTAGGACAAATGCAAGAAGAGGAAGGAAAACTATCAAATAAGAAGCAAGTGAATGAGAGTGACAAGAAAGCCAACCAATGGTAAGCAATGGTCTGTTGGTATTGTCCTCTACAGGTCTTTGACAACAGACATGACTTTCTTGATTGCAGTATGGAGGACGAGCATTTTAGGTGCACCAGTGGAATATCAGGCAGCACTAACTTTTCCCTTATTGGCTGCAGCGCTTACTTTAATTCAGCCCTACGTGAACCATCCTTTGACGTCCTCCCCCTCATTCTCCTGCCCTTTCGTATCAGGCAGGTCTGGATGAAATCTCTTGGAAGAAGCAGGATTGTCTCTTGCTTCAAGAACTGCATGTGTTTCTATAATGTGCTGGATGTCTCCCATGGATGAAACCAATTCAGGAGCATCCTCTCCCTCAGGGCCAGAACTGCTCTCTTCCACACTGTGCTTTCTCTCCATACAGTTCTTATGCGGCTCCACTGTTAACCAGTCAATTTAACTACAGGCCACTTCCCACTTCATCTCATGGTTCTTGGCAACCTCACATCTCCCAAGATGCTGACACTAGAGCACCAGGTGGCTGCACTGGCATAGAAAAAAGGCTACCCATTCTTCCGCTTAGCAGAAGGCAGTCCAGTGCTTAATTTGAGCCGGTGGTTGCTGGGGGGTGGAATCACTGGCACTCGTTTTTGGGGGCAGGCACTTATTTTTCCTCATCAGACATTTCCAGAGAGCAAAAGAGAGAGAAAGACACACAATCGGGAAAGAAGGAAGAAGAGAAAAACAGAAACAATTCATAAAGGGTGAAAGCGTAACCTGCACGAGTGAGATAAAGGGACAGGGAGTGCCTGGCAGTGTATTTAGGAGGCCTGAGGTGGATTCAGGACTACACAGCCTTGGTTATTGGCGTGCTGACATTTAATAGCACCGACCGGGGCTTCTGAGTGGTGCTTTGGGCACCGGTACCCTTTATTTTTCAAATTCATTTAATTTTTCCTTTATTTCGATCAAATAGATCATAAAAGGTGGCATCCAAATAATTAAACAGTACAAATGGTTATTACAAATCTGTCGACGATGATTAAAAAGGCTTTACAGTTTCCATCCTGGTGGACAAATCAGACAATAACAGAACTTTACATATCATACATCACACATTGGATTTTTAAAATGACAGAGATTGTGTGCACTGTGTTTCAATTAGAAATCAGGAATACATAAATGCAATTTTAAAACTGTGCCGAGTCTATATCAGTGCAGACAACGAGTACGAATATGCCACATCGCAGTTAAAAATGTAGCTACCGCAAACACAATTGGAGGCGATACGTCCGTTTTTAGTATTCTGTAGGCAGGCAAGTAGTGCCTGAACCCCAGATTTTTAAGTAGGGGAACAAGCCAATACTTTCTTGGTTTCTGATAAGCCTTACAGAAGAAGATGACATGCAAATCAGTTTCCTGTTGATGCGAGCATGCTGGACATAGCTCTGGGGTGGAGGGATGGGACCAGGTACTGCTAAATGCTTTAAGGGGGAGTGTGCCGTACCTCCACTGTAGAAATAGTTTTCTAGTCAGAACAGGGCTAATTTTTTCACGGACAAGTTCCCGTTGGTAGGAGTCTTTAGAATTAATAAATGAATGTGTTAGAGACCCCATGCATGAATTCTGTAATGATGATGTTATTTTGAATTCATAGTAGTCCTTTGATATAGATTTACGGGATACCCTGTTACACGGGTTGGCTGGGTCCAGCCACAGTTCCGGCCTTCCCAGACTCTCACATATCTTTTTTATATATTTCAGCCAGGGAATGTTCATTAAATTTGATAGAGATAAAATCTCTTGCAGGTCCTTCCTGTAGCTCATGAGTTCTGGGGTACTCCAAATTCGACGCCAGAAAGTTAGAGGTTTTAATCCCAGCTCTTCCTCAATGGTTCTTAAGCCCAGATCTAATCTGAGCGGCAGGAGTGGGGTGCTTGGCGGTAAGGCCACCATCTGCCTAATGAATTTGTTCTCCGTGATTGTCAAATTTTGGGTAGGTATGTGCCCCCCCACAACTCCCCCCCCATGTACGACTGCGCCCCGGGCCTGCATTTTATAGATTTGGAGCACTGGGCCGAGGGGTTTGTGGGTTGATCTATTTACCATCCTTGAGAAACCACCCGTTAACTGAGCTAACTTGCTGTTAGCCTTTGTCCGATGTGTGTCCCAAGTCAGGTTTAGATTGATGGTCACCCCTAGGTATTCAAATGTGTTAACCCTCTCTAGTCTCAGTGTGCCTATGGTGGGATTGGGGCATGTTGAAAGAGGAGGACTAAGAATCATGTATTTAGTTTTCAGCGCATTGATCTCCAATCCCCGGTCAACACAAAAGGCTTCGAACCCATCCAAAATCCGTTGGATTCCCATCGGGGAATTAGACAGCAGCAGGGTGTCGTCCGCAAACATAATGGCGGACACCCTGCTGCCGCTGAGCTTTGGATCATCAATGTCGGCTATCCTAGTCAGGTGGTCAACTACCCCGTTGACAAAGAGGCAGAACAGGGTGGGTGCAAGCACGCAACCCTGCCTCACCCCCCTGTCAACGGGGAATCTTCCTGAGAGCATCCCGTTTTTACCACACCTGACCCGTGCGTAGTTATCTTGGTGCAGTCTTATCAAGATGTTCAGGATGTCCGAGGGGATACCCATCTCCGCCAGCACTGTCCAAAGTCTGGATCTTGGGACCAAATCGAAGGCGGCGCGCAGGTCTACGAAGACCGTGTAAAGGCTCCCTCCTTCGATTATAGCAGTTTTCCAAAACAAAAGATTGAGTCGGAAAATCTAGTCAGTTGTTGAGATCTTCCTTCGGAAACCAGCCTGATAGGGGGTGAGAATAGAGAACTCCTCCATCCAGTTTTGGAGGCGATCAAGTATCAGCCTACCAAAACGTTTTTGGGACACATCAATGAGGCTGATGGGCCTGTAGTTGGCTGGAAGCAGAGGCGATCCCTTCTTAAAAATAGGAACAATCTCTGCTCCCAGCCAAGTACAGGGCACCTCCATGCCCCTCAAGACGGCGTTAAAGATTGTCAACAGGTAGGGGGCCCAAATGTCCGGCTCCTGTTTGAAAATGTCGCCCGGGAGCCCGTCCAGGCCTGGCTCCTTTCCAGAGGCCAGACCTAGAATGGCTATCCGTACCTCAGCCTCTGTGAATAGCTCCACCTCCAGCTGTGTTCCAGTGATTGGGAGTGCCTAGGTTGGGGCCCTGTCACCATCTGTGTACAAGGCCTGGAAATGATCTTGCCAGACCTTGGCTGAAATGTTGGGCTCAATGGCAGGAGAAAGGTCCTCCGACCTGGCATTCACCAGGCGCCAGAACTTCCGAGAGTCCCTAACGGCTAGTGTGATGGTCAGATTCTCCCGTTTGTCATATTCCCATTCAGCCTTAGCATGGGTAATCAACCGCTTATAATCTTTTCTCCTTTCCTATATGAGTGTTCTACTTTTACCCTCCTTAATGCTAGTCAGTAGGTCAGGTTTAGCTTTGCGACATGCAGCGTTAAACCAGGTGGGTCGTTGTTGCCTTCCTCCCCTTGTCCTTCCCATAGAGAAAAGAACCTCTGCTAAGGATTTAATAAGGTCCTCGTGTGCCAGCCAGAGTTTTGTGTGCGCATCGCCAATGTTAGGGTGTTCCATTAATGCGCACACCCTTTCAAATATCGGAATGACACGGGCATACAGCCCCACGACTTTCTCTGGATTCGCTGCTAGCTTTTCCCACCTCACTCTCCGTCTGTTATTTGCCAAGGATAACCCCATGTCGGGCACGTCTAAAACAGCCCCATTTGCTATGTCTGTGCCAGGGAGGGAATATTCTAGTTCTAGCGCGTTATGGTCGCTACCCTCCCTGGGCATTACCCTGAAGTTCTCGATGTACGACCAGGAAGGCATTTGGATAAAGATGTAATCCAGTCTTGACTCCCTTCCCACTTTATTAAATGTACATTTTGGGGGGATGTCAGACTTCGTACGTCCATTACAGGCCCTAATGCCATGATTAAGGGTTAGAGTGGTAATCTGTACTGCAAGGGGTGTCCAAGCTCTGGGGGGGGGCGCCGTGGAGGGAACTCGCCATAACGCATCCTCATCCAGTGATATTATTGTTATTATTATTATTCCGAGTTTTGTATAGCGCCTGGTTACCAATAGGCATCCCCGCGCTTATCAGAACATAACACAGCTACCAGAATGCAAGGATTAAACAGAGAACAAAAAAGTTTTTAAAAGTTTACGAAACCTGAAGAGACTGGCTTCGGAGCGCAGTTGTAGGGGCAGTGAGTTCCACAAGGAGGCCACATTTATTGAAAACCTTCTGCCCCCAGTTCTTACCTTTTTCACCCTGCCAACCTGAAGGAGATGTTGGTGGTCAGAGCGGAGGGAACGAGAGGCCTTATAGGGCTGGACCATCTCCTCAAGAATAGGTGGACCCACCCCGTGCAGGACTTTGTGGGCGATGCAGAGTGCCTTGAATTTCACCCGGTCCTTCACAGGGAGCCAGTGCAGTGCCCTCAACGCCGGGCGGGCAGATTGCCGCCTAGGGAGACCCGTCAAAAGCCTGGCAGCCGCGTTCTGCACTTGCTGCAGTCTGCTCAGGGTAGATTCGGGTGCGCCCAGGAAAAGCGCATTGCTGAAATCCAGCCGCGAGATAATAAGTCCCTGGATGAGAAGCCTTCGAGTGGCCACTGGGAGCAGGGGCAGAATCTTCTGGGCTGAACGGAGCAGGCCAAAGCACACGCCAGCAGTCTTTTTGGCATGGGTTTTAAATGATAGGTCCTGCTCCAGCCATACCCCCAAGCTCTTGATCTCCTGCTTGGGGGGGGCATCGGTCCCAAACAGTCTGGCCAGCTGCTGGGGGGCAAAGATGGAGAGGAGTTCCCCAGCAGCATCAGTTCCGTTTTGGAGCCATTTAACTTTAGGGCTGAGCTGCACATCCACGTGTAGATCTTTTCAAGACACGTGTGCAGCCGGTCGGGATGGTACGCCGACTGGGAGAGGCCTACCACCAGCTGGGTATCATCAGCGTAACTGATGATCTTGATACCCAGCGGCCGTACCACATTCTCCAGGGGGGCCATGTAAACGTTGAATAGGGTAGGGCTCAATGAAGAGCCCTGTGGCACACCACACTGGAGAGGGGTAGAAGATGATTTTTCCTGGCCTTCCCACACCTCAAATGTACGACCTTCCAGGAAGGAGGCGAACCATTTGAGGGCCAAACCCGTGACCCCCACCCCTGACAGCCGTTGGAGAAGCACCTGATGGTCCACGGTGTCAAAAGCAGCGCTGAGGTCCAGGAGGATCACTGCCACTGATCCCCCCGAATCCAGCATGCTCCTCGCATTCTCCACGACCGCCAGCAGGGCGGTGTCGGTCCCCTGACCGGGCCGAAAACCCGTTTGGGAGTCGCCCAGGAGGGAATTGGCTTCCAAGAAGTTGGAGAGGCGGCTATTCACCAGCTTCTCAGCCACCTTACTGATACCCGGCAGCAAAGAGATAGGCCGAAAGTTGGCGAGATCGGCGGGGTCAAGGTTAGGCTTTTTCAAAAGAGCCTTGACCACCGCCCCTTTCCAACTGGGGGGGACCACCCAATGGGCGAGAGACAGGTTTATCAAGTCCGTAGCAGGGCCAACGATAGAAGATGACACCTGTTTAAGATATTTAATAGGTGCTGGGTCTTTCGGGGAGCCGCTCTTCATAGATCTCAGCACCGACAGGACTTCCTCCTTAGTAACTGGACCAAGGGAAGCCAACTCTGCCAATGGTGACTCAGGTTGGGAGCTGGAATTGTCCTCCAAAGAGGAGATCTCACCTAGCCGGGGAAGGGAAGCCAGTATGTTGTCGATTTTACTTTTAAAATACGAGGCCAGTTCTGTGCATTTTTTGCGAGGGTCCTCGTGGAAAACCTGAGGGTCGGGGGCATTGAGTAGCTCCTTAATGACCCTAAATGACTCTTTGGAAGAGTTGGCCGCAGAGCCAATGCGCTCTTCGAAGAATCCTGATTTTGCCACCCGAATAGCGGATTTGTACCTGCTCAGGGCCGCACGATATTCTTTACGATTCGCCTCACTCCAGTCTCTCCTCCAGGACCGCTCTAGCCTCTTACATCCTTTCCTCAGAGTTCTTAATTCTGATGAATACCAAGGTGCCGAGCCCACTCTCTTCCCCCTCGTAAGTTGTTTCTTTTTGGGTAGGAGAGTGTCTAGAGAATCCACGAGCCAGGTGTGGAAGTTCGCGTCAGCGACTATCGGGTTGGCTCCCTGAGAGGGCTGCGTGGCCTCCAAGTGTGCCGCCCAGGTGTCAACTGGGAGCCTCGACCAGGCTCTCTCCAGGGTGTGAACCCGTGGGACCATCGCAGCTCGGCTGTCGAATTGCCATAACGCGGACACCAAATAATGGTCTGTCCAAGGTAGGGCAAGAGCCGGAGATGGAGTAAGATGGTCCAGGTTAGAAAATAAGGGATCAAGCAGGTGACCCTTCTCGTGGGTCGCGCCCGAATTGGCCAAATTGAGTCCGAAAGATCTGAGATCGTCGAGCAGATCGACTCCTGCTAGTCCTGGAAGAGGCTCAAAATGGGAGTTTAAATCACCTCCTACCAGGAATGAAGTTCCAGGAGGGCGGAAAGTTCCTCGATGGTACTCGATTCCGTGGTTGCGTTCACCGGCCTGGAATAGACATTTACCAGTGCCAATTTACTGGAATTTGTCCACTCCAGAATGACACATTGGATATCATCCGAAGCTGTGGGGTAGGATGCTGCTTTGCAACCTAGGTGTGTAGCCACCCAAATTGCAAGGCCCCCAGATGGCCTCCCCTTGCCCCCCCATCTCGCGAGTATGGAAAATACCGCAAAACCTGGGCGGATATGTTCCTCTCGAGCCCAGGTTTCTTGGAACAGGCAAATATCTTTGCTTCCCACAAATGAACTCCAATCCGGGCAATCAAGCTTGTTTCCAATACCAGCCACATTCCAAGAAAGTATCTTTAAAGGATGCGATCTTGGATTGAGTGCGGGACGGGCGGGAATCCTCTTGTCTTGAGGACTAAGCGGGGATATTATGGTTTCGGCCTGGTCCCCTCCAGTGCCTGGCAGTTCCCGGTGGATGAGCGAGAGCCCCATTAACGGGTGTTGGCCTTCCTGATCTTTGTGCTGATCAGCACGTGTCGGAATCCCTGTGGTTCGATCAGTGGGGTCATTTAGTAAACTAAAATTAAAATTACTCTCCTGGTCACCCCTGGTTCGCTCATGTCCCACCCCCGCCGCTTCGGGGTGTGTCAATCAATCATATCCAGGCAACTAAACCTGTTATATGTGTTGAACTGGGCAGGCTGTCTGTCTATGTGACGGTAGGAATCTCCTCTCTCCCAACCTCCCCGACCACCTCGCCTAGGCACTGTCTCCCATCCCTCCTCATCAAGCAGATTTGTCCTGGGGGGATAAAAGAAGGAAAGAGGTAAGGATTGAATGGAAGTCCCCTGGTCAGGATGTGGCCAGCCACAAATGTAGGATACAGTCCTGGGATCCCTAAAGTTAATCACGGCACAGTCCCCATTGATTGATTTCCGTGAATTGCCAACCCAGGGGACTCTTCTTGCCATGAGAACCTCACTCACTATTCCCTGGGGAGGGGTCGATTTAAAGAAAGCCAATTGGCCACCTTGTTCTTTAGAGAGGTGGCCGATTCGATGGTTTCCGGTTTTAACTCCGGTATGCCAGCCAATATGACTACATAAGGTCATCTGGGGGCAGACTCAGGGGCCTAAGTCTTTGTGTCGTGACTGGGGGTCTTGGAATAGCTAGGGTGTTAGAACCCGGATGAGTCGGTTTGGGCACTCCCTCAGTTGGGTGAGGAATTATAGGGTGGGCAATGGGCGGCTCATGCTGGATGGTTTTTGACGGCTGTCTAGTGTCCTTCACTGGTGGAACTAGTGTACCCTTCGTATTCTTAGGCTCCGCCCCGCCCCTAACAGCCTTGTTCTCAACTTTGAGGGCATCTGCAAGTTGGACCGTTGATTTTTCCATGGTCGATAGCCTAGCCTCGATCTTTATTAGGCGGGCTTCTAAAGGGCTAAGGAGAGACTTCAGGAGAGCAGCAATCTTAGTAATGGAGATGTCACCTCCTTCGGTCAAGCTAGAATTAGGGTTCGCGTGCTCCATTGCCTGCAAGGGTGAATCTACTATAGATGTCAGTAGAGCAATCTCAGGTAGTGTGGGTGCAGATATAATAATTTCTACTGAGTCTGCCTCCAGTAAGGTATTAAGCTTGGGAGCTTTAGCCTTGCGGCTCCCTGGATTTTGGGACGCTCTTTTCCTGTTCGGGATTACTCCTTCTCTAACTCCCTGTTTTAAGTGAGTGTCTCTAGTTTTAGGACTTGCAATGTTAACAATGAGGGGGGGGAGCTAGATTGTGTGAGGCTCTGAGGTGGAGTAGATGGGTGTGGTAGGTCGTTAAAAGAAATTGAAATGTCTACGTCTGACATAGCCGCTATCCCGCTGTTCCCAATGACCCCTGAGCCAAGTGGTACTTGATCAGGTTCTTTAACGGGAGTCCTTGCTTGAGCTATAGTTCCCATGGAAGATCTTCTTACCCACTCGATTTCCTGGGAAATGCGTCGTTCCAGAACTGTGATTTCGTCAATCAGGAGGGCGCCTGCTTTTACAAAGTAGTTGTCCAAGGTGCCAGTATGAGCTCCTCCGGCGAGGGCACTTTTGCTCCTAGTTTCTCTGGATGACATGGTCCTTTTGCTACAACCAGAAATCTTGTTTAAATATGCAGGAGAAGAGCCAAGGGGGGTGGCCCAGTCCGGTCTCGCCCGTGCTCGAACGGCCTCAAACGGCCCGCCGTTTGCCCGGGCTTAGCCCGGCGCAAGCCCGCGCGCGTCCCGCGGTGCACTGGAGGGGCCTGTTATTATAGGCAGGTGGGCGGGGTGATACCGGGAAGAGGCACCAGCTGTGGATGACAGAGGAATGCTGGGCCTCGCAGTCCCGGTATCCCGCAGGGCACAAAAGTCTCCTTCCCTCCTCCTCTCAGAGATACGGCGTTGCATGCTGCCCCTCCGGTGACAGAAAAACCAGGTTCGCAGTACACCTCTCAACGAGCGGCTCCCGCGGAGTGGGGGCCGCGAGGCGTATTTAGGCTGCAGGCAGGTGGGCGGGGTGATACCGGGAAGAGGCACCAGCTGTGGATGACAGAGGAATGCTGGGCCTCGCAGTCCCGGTATCCCGCAGGGCACAAAAGTCTCCTTTCCTCCTCCTCTCAGTGATACAGCGTTGCACGCTGCCCCTCCGGTGACAGAAAAACCAGGTTCGCAGTACACCTCTCAACGAGCGGCACCCCAAATTAAGAATGGCAGAGGCTTTTATTATAATATCAGCACGATGCTCTACAAGTGTGCTATTTTCACTTGGTCCGCTAAAGTTTCAAAAGTTTACCAATGTCTGTGGCAATCGCGGATGAAGTGTGGTATATGGGGCCGCTAGAGCAGGAACTCTTAACACATTACCATTAGTAACTGAGTCGCTAAATTAGGCTCTCTTGCCCCATTTTATTATAAAACACTGTACATAAATATTAGAACTCACCTGTGTGTGGGGACGTTTACCTGCACATAAACAAAAGAACAGGAAGTGAGGTGGGCTTCCCTCCTTTTATGTTAATTATGCGACAACTGTGGAAGGCGAGAGCTAGCATAGCCCGCGACGCCATTATGGCGGTCGCACTAGTCTCCGGAGCTAGGAGAGGGGGGAAGCCGTGCCCATCAGTGACGCGGGGCTCCCACTCACTGGGGCATCCAATCCATGAGAGGCGGCACATCTGAACCGGAAGCACTTCAGTGCTTCCGGCTCAGACATCCAGCCTGCGTCCTGGACCGGCCAGCCTGGGCGCCCTCCTTATAAGGGAGCGGGGGGGAGCAGACCAGTCTCTTGTTCTTGCTCCCCATAGGATTCTACACCGGGCAAGCTGGGGCCCGTGATCGTTTTTCTTCCCACCCACCATCCCCTAGGACAAATTTTTTGAAGGGCTTGTTTGTAAAAGTCTAGGTGTTTTTTGTTTCCTCTAACCTTTTTTGCAGGTAGGGGAAGTTATTGAATGTAATCGTTTGAAAGTAACATGTAATAAAAGTGTCGTTGATATTTTGTTCAGGTAAATATTGTCGTATTTAGTTGTGTGTCTCTGGTCAGGTGGTAAGGTCATGATTGGTAAGCATAGTCTTCGGTCCTTAGCGGTCAGCACCATGTAACTCCAGGGGCAGTGACAGCTGGTAAGTAGGCTGTCGGGGTAAGGGGGCCGGGGGAGTCATCCTTCCCAGTGGCCTGGGGTCACCCCCGCACGCGAATGCGCATCAAGGTGCCAGTCTGCAGAAGTCTGCAGCCCCCGTGATGGAGTTTAAGGCACAGGGCGTAGGGGTCCCCGGGGGAAAGTATCCGTCCGATAAGCTGTACCCCATGCGCAACCTTACTCCGGGAGTAGTATTGGTAGTACACTGGGATCAGGGGAGCTGCCAGTCATTGACCTTGCCGTAAGCTTTAGATGGGACGCGCAGAAAGTAAATATATGCATTGTTAGATTTACGGTAGAAGTGTCTTGTGTATTAGACTTAGTTAAGGTTAGCCTTATAACAAAATTTGTCTATCAATGTATCTGCACTTTCTGCGTAATTTGTGTACATAATGTTTTTATAATTTTAATAAATATGGCCGGAGGGGTTACTCCCCACAATCCAAAATTTGTTGTGGTTTCAATGATGTAGCCAGGGGGAGGGAGGTGCCATCCATTCCTCATAATTGGGAGAGTCTAGTTGTGGAGTAGGGGACCTAGGTAAGTACCAGACCATATAAGGAAGTCGGACATATTGGATGGATGGGAAACAGGCATATATTTAGCTTGGTGACTTTATCTGTCAACAGAAGCGCTTCCTCATAACATGATGAGTGTAACAAGGAAGACAGATGAGGAGGTAATGCCCTCCAATGTATCTCACAGATCTACTGATGTGTTGGCATTTTTGGATGAATATTAGTGGGATCAGAACTGAAGTACTATTTATGGACTCAGTGCAAAGACTGCTGAATGCTGACAAACCTCCTCAGTCTTTTGAGGTTTTTTGCATCTGAGCTTCCTATTGAAGACATAGGGCCAGATGTAGGTGGCCATTTACCGACCAGTAACGGCCGATTTCGGCCGTTACCGACCGGTAAATGGGTATTTGTGATGTAGGGGCCCTATTTTACCGATTCGGTAAATTTACCGAATCGGTAAATTTACCGAATCGGTAAAATACCGAATCGGTATTTTTACCGATTCGGTAACTTGCAGATGTAGGTGGGACTCTTCTGAGTCCCAAAGGCCTTACAGATTCGGTATTTTACCACCCAATCCAATTGGGTGGTAAAATACCGAATCCAGGTGTGCATGCACATGTGTGCATGCACACCTATGCCATGTGACAGACAGACATGCCCTTAGTGCATGTCTGTGTGCCACATGTCACACGTGCCTGAATTCGGGGTGCTAGAGGGTGTCAAAGTGACACCCTCTGCACCCTTGCAACATTCGGTATTTACCGTTTCGGTAAATACCGATTCGGTAATGCCCATTGATTCCTATGGTCTTAAATGCCCATAGGAATCAATGGGCATTACCGAATTGGTATTTACCGAATCGGTAAATGCCGATTTTTACAGAATCGGTAATTCAATTACCGATTTTACCTAAATCTCCCCCCTTCTATTTTACCGATTCATAAATACCGAATCTGTAAATTTCGGTATTTATGAATCGGTAAAATAGAATTACCTACATCTGGCCCAGTGAGTCTTATATACAGTGCCATGTTTCATTTGAAGACCATTTAGGTTCCAGTATATGGTCGGTATTTTTTAACCTGGGGCAAATAAAATGGACACTGCCATATATTGAAAAGAAACATCATAAATGGATTACTGGTTCTATAATTAGCTCAAAATCAGACTATGCAAATGCTCTGTTGACTGGCCAAGCAACTAATCAAATTTTGTGGCTATAGATTCCACAAACGGCAACAAGCTTACTCCTTAATTTAAGGAAACATGGAATTTTTTCAGTAGATTTAATTAGCTATGCACGTTCCCAGTGAATGTGCATATTGGGCCAGATTTATCATTCTTTCATGCAGCACAACGCAGCATGCCACATGGGAAAGGAATGAAGTGTATTTACCATTATATGGCACATTCCTGTCCTTTCCTAGTGCTGGTGCACTTTTGGCTGCCTAGTTCAATGCATGGTGCAAGGGTGCCTGCGTTGCAGGCAGGATTGTTTTGTGTAGGAAGGGACACCTTGTCTACGTGTGCTGCATACTGCAGCACACGTAAACAGAGAAAAATGCTGAGGATTGCTTTTGTGCAGGAAGGTCTCCCATCCTGTACAAAATAATCCTCCGCAGCATTTTCCTCTTTCTAAGTGGGCTGCAGAATGCAGTGCACATAGAAAGAGGGAAAAACAGGGAGAAATAAAGATATTTCTCCTTGTTACGCCTCACCTAGTGAGGTATTGCATTGTGACGCATTCCCATGTCTACAACTAATGGTAAATCTGATAATGCACCAAAATCCATGGGCAGATGTGTGGGTACAGCCACGCTCCACACATGAAACACCTCCCTGCGGCAGAGTAACCCAAGACAGAGATTTTCCAGCCTTGTGGTTACTCTAGATTTATCAAACCATGCAGGGACATGAAAGGTGGTCTTGCGCTGCTTGATAAATCTCACTTGGGTTTTGCGTCACCCTTTATATTTAATGTCACTTGTCTTGTCTTCTAGTGCATTAAAGTGTGTGCCCTAGTTTATATGTCTGACACAATAGTCCGATACTTGCTCCTGTGTACACTCAGGCCAAAGGAATGGATACACTTTGTCAAGAGGCTTCAGGGAAAATATTTTATTGGACTTGGCACAGACAGTCTCAGGGAAATTTATTAGCAAGTGACTTGATGCCTGGCTGTCATACTCATGGGTCCTCAAACCTTGGTTTTAAGACCTGAGCCAACAGAGTATCACCCTTTCAGGGATATCAGGTCCCAGCTACCCATGCCTGGCCTGCTGACTGGACAGGGTACAAGCCCTGCTGGGCTGTTCTGTGGGCAGTTACCAGAAATGCAGCTTCACCCATTTCATGTAACAGTTTTAGACTAACTTTTATTCTGCACACTTTCCAGTCTAAAATACATGCACACTTTAGGTCAGCAGATCACAGCATTCAGACACCCAGTAGCTCACAGGTTCATAAATTAGTTTCCATTCTTGCAGTTGATACATTGTATGCCTCCTTTTACGACTCCAGGCTTGTGTGCTTGCCTAGTAGTCAACATGCAAGACACTTTCTCAGTGCTTAATTAGAGCCAGTGGTTTCCGGTGCTCGGTACCAGCACTTAGTTGTCAACACCACCGCTTGTGCCTGCCTGCCAAACGGTGGCACTGTCTGGCTAATTTAGAGATGACCACAACATCATTAATCATTAATTCAATGTACAATAAAATTAATATTACTAGTCGCCCAAGCCATTCTTATAGCTTTGGAGGCCTGAAACAGACCGAATTGTCACACTTAGTGTGTGATAGCTAGTAGTTGTGTTGTTACTATCACTGGCAGCATGGCAGGGGTAATGTGTGGTGCAAGCTGCACTGACCTCCTGACATGAGCTCTGGCACTTTCCTGCATTTCTCAGTCACTACACTGCCATGTATATCTGCAGGGAGGCAGTCTTACAAGTCTGTATGCAGTGACTTCTTGAAATAATTCAGCTTGAAGATCGCTTGTGTCACCTGCCCTGCCCATTTCAACATCTGCACTTTCTTACACTCAGCACACTCACAGCCACACTATCTTAATCACAACACTTTCACAACTTCATCGCTCTCTTGCACCGACAATCCTCGAAACACCTGAACTCTCTGACATGCAACTTGTCTTGGGAACTAAGAACTTACTAAGGGCCAGATGTAGGTAAATTCAATTTAGTGAGTCCTTAATAGCGATTTTTACTGAATCGCTATTAAGGACTCGCTAAATTGAATGTAGGTAGGAATCGCTAAAATATTAGCGATTCCTTAATATTCATTAATAACTAATCGCTAATTGAGATTCGTTAGTAAGGAATACCTAGCCATTCATTCCTATGGGCTAGGAGGCCCATAGGAATGAATGGGAAGATATTCACTATTTGCGATGCAGTATTACAGAATCGCAACTAGCGGGAGCTATTTCAAGGGTGCCAGGGTGTCCAAAGGACTCCATGTTGCACCCCTGAAATGTGCATGTGAGCACATGTGGCGCACATACATGCCCTAAGGGCATGGATGTGTGCCACATGGCACTTTTAAAAAAGCAAAAAAGTGCTTTTTTAAAAGAAATCACTACTTACCACCAACTTGAAGATTCCTTAAGGCTGAAGTGCACTTTTTTAGTGCTACTTACATTGCATTTAAGGAATCGCTATTTCCGATTCCTTAAATGCAACAGCAAAATAAGGAATCGCAATGTTGCGATTCCTTATGTTGCAAGTAGGTTGAAACTTACCTACATTGCTCTCAGCCAAATACCGGTTGGAATCACAGATTTTCTGCGTTACTGCTCGGTATTTGGCCACCTACAACTGGCCCTCAGTCTGCAAACTGTGATAAAACCAGAACTTCAGAAAGAACATTTAAAACTAGCAGTGCTGCTGCCTCTGAACTCCAACTCTACACTCAGCAACAAAGTGCTGCTTCTGGCCTGCTTCAGCTATCTGTGAATATTTGCTAACTATATCTATGTTTTATAGAAACAAAAGAGCATAAAGAGCATAAACCTTTTTGACGTGCACTTTTATCTTCTGTCTATTTTAGAACTGCGTGACATTCCAAGATGGATCACTAAAAGTGACATTTTTTTCTGAATTTTGATTCTTTGTCCTGAAGTCACTGCTCAGAATTCGCCTTCCTGCAAGGGGGCTGCCTCAGCCTCAGACTGTGCCCCTTGCAGCACGTATTTATGTGTGGTGGCGGTTTGTGTATATTGATGCCTGTAAGCAGTGCTTAATATGTTAAAAAAAAATAACAATAATACAAGCCAGGACTCTCGTCATGAAGCCACTGCAGCTTGCATCACACATTGCCCCTGCCATGCTGCCAATGACAGTAACAACACAGCCACTAACCATCACATTTCTACAAGTTTGACAGTTTGTACTATTTCAGGCCTGCACAGCTTTAAGAATGGCTTGGGTGGCAGGTAATAGCAATAGTTAATGTTTATTAATAATTACCTTTAGCTGTGGTCATCTCTAAATTAGCCAGACAGCGCCACCTTGTGGCAGAGTGTCACAAGCGCCGGTGTTGACAATTTAGCGCCGGTGCCGAGCACACGGAAACCACCGGCTCATATTAAGCCCTGCTAAGTTCGGTGGACAGTGTGAGTACAGATATTTGTAGGTGTGTTGCTGTGCTTGCATGTGTGCTCGGCTGCTTTGTGCCTCCGATGTGCAAGCGCTATACAAAACCCAAACCTATTGCCTTTGTCAAAGCTCTGTAAGTTTCACAGCACGTGCTGAAGAGCAATGAAGTCCGGATGCAACGCTGTTTGCTTTCATTAATTGGTAGGAAATGTGGTGGGCTTCTTGCCTGATCTGCTAATCCTGACCTTGACCCCAGTGTGCTCATGTATTTATTTAATAAGAAGGGCCCGGTGGGGGTCGGCTGGCAGATCAGTGGGGCTCATTTATCAAACGGCCGTGATCGCACTTAGCACATGTCTTGATAAATGAAGCCCAGAGGGGGGTTTCCAACGTGTTTCAATGACTTCAACTGTGGGGTCGGCAAAAAAGCCCTGTTTTCTAATCAGCGCGATCCCAGTAATGACGGGAGCGCAGGACTGGTGTGTTTCGGGAAATGTGAGAAAGTGTCTGCTCGGAAATGCAACTTTCGGGGAGGTGAGCCATGTAGCGGGTTGAAATAGCTCAGCCACTAATGTAGGCCTCAGCACCTCAATGTTCCTCTCAATATAAACTGAAGCAGCTCGCGCTCATAGCTTCCTGGCAATTTTCTCTCCCTGCTCCACACAGGACCTAAGGGCGGCACAATTTCTATTTGTTGCCTAAAGATGGGTATTTTTTGCTAAGTGTGCATGGTTCAAAAATTTAGGGGCATATCATCAAGACAATTATTGCCGTTTTCGGCTGCAAAGCGGCGATAATTGTGTCACCCTATTAGCAAGGTCACACTATCGCGTGAATCCTTGCCTATTGGGGTGAGGTGTGGAGCCACGGCCAGGGTGACTGACTCTGGAATCTGGGGATTACGGTTCGATACCCAGGGCCGGCGGCAGATAAGCCCAGCACCAATCTGGGCAATAGCTTGCTTAATCTTCCTGACGGCCCCCAGCGCCTAGAGACCCTTACGGGTGATGGTTCGCGCTTTACAAATGTGGATTATTATTATTATTATTATCAGCGCCCTTTCCCTGAACGCCCAGCTTTGCATCTCTAATCAGATGCAAAGTGGGCGTTCCTCCCCAGAATAACAGGAGAAATGTCGCTAACCAACATTTCTCCTATTATCTAGCCTCACGCTAACCTGCAGAGCGATAAGAAAAGTAGGGCTAACCTCGGTTATTGCTACTTTCCTTACGCCTGCTTTCATCTGACTTAGCCATGATATCCTATGGAAGGTGGATATCATGGCTAAGTCTTCCCTGCCCTATCAGCAAGCATTCGGCAAACGTTGTGCGATTATCGATGGATTTCCAGCGATAATCGCACATTTGGCAGCTTGCGCGTTGATTTTTATCGCTGTTGAGATAAGCGTTGCTGATAGCACGCTATCTCAGCGATAAAAATCAGCGTTAGCCGGCGATAATTATCCTCGCGCTAAGCGCGCTGAGCGATAATTATCGCCAGTCCTTGCTGATATGCCCCCCATTTTCCTGGTATCTCATGTAAAAATTGATTATGAGGGCAAGTGAGGCGAAATGGCGACAAAATTGTACTTCAAGTGCAGAAAATTCCTTGCACAGTTTACAGCTCCTAGAAGGCATTTTCAACTGGAAATATTGTTCTGGGGGATGAAAAGTAGTCAAAATATCACGACAGCGAAAGGCTATAAAGATTCACCAACTTGAAGGATTTCACAAGATTTCGCATAATACAATTTTCGACCCTGCCTGCCTACAATCCGCAAAGGATTCTTGATGAAAAAAAACTTGAGGAAGACTGGAAATTTACATAGTTGGTGTTTTATGGAAAACAGTGTGTCTTGCGCTTTCACTAGATTGTGACAATTAAGGGTGGGCGTAGTTCGCGACGTAGCGCTACGCGTAGCTACGTAAACTGCACTTCGCACTACGCGAGCTACGGGGAGCACTACGCGAACTGCGTAGTAGCATGTTCGCACTGTGCAAGATGTCATTTTCAATGATTGCACAGTGCGGACAAGCATCCGGCACTGTGCAATCATTGAAAAAGGCATCTTGCACAGTGCGAGCTGTACTTTTCTGCCGCTCGAGTAGATTTTTGCTCGAGCTGCAGCTTTCTCAACGCAGACTGGTAGTTTCTCATCGCGAGCGGTCGCGAGCATGCGCGACCACTCGCAATGAGAAACCTGACCTCCCCGCGTTGAGAATCTCGCAGGAGGTTTATTTTCCATGCTCGCGATCGGCAACTTGATGTTGCTGAACTTGATGTTGCTGATCGCGAACAAGAAAAAAGTCTCGCGAGGATGTCATTTTGCTTGCTTGCGGTTGCCAACTTGACGTTGAGGACCGCGAGCAAGAAAAAATGACCGCTGCACTACGCTACGCTTCGCCACGCATGTTTGCACTGTGCGACGTGCAGTTCGTGTAGTGCAAAGTTGCGCAAACTTCACAAACTACGCGAACGTAGCGTAGTGCTTTGCCCAGGGTTAGTGACAATATAGTGGCTAACGCAGCTGGGTGCAGGGACTGTGATATCCTGAGGCATGAATGCCCAAACATAAACACGCACTTCCTGCAAAAATACATCCAACAGCATTTCAATAGACACCGGTGTCCCCAGCAAAGGATTTGTGTTTACCTTCGAGTGAGTAAAGATGGATAAAGTAAGTGTTGTTGTCCAGTAACATTGTTCAACATTGGCAGACAGGGCTTACTGGGAATTAAAAGCAGACTTGGCAAAAATATACGAGGTAGTGCCGCTCTTTACTCACTCTTTCTCTTTACAGCCACCTATTCTCTGTGTCTCTATCCTTCTCTATTCTCTCTCTCTCTCTCTCTCTCTCTCGCAATTTAGGGGCATATTATCAAGAACAGGCGATAAAATGATCGCCGCTTTATCGGCAGGAAACTGCCGCTAAAGCAGCGATAAGGGGCTTGATAATATGTCCTTGTGAATTCCCATAGCAGCCCAGGGTCAGGTGTTAACCTGGGCTGCTATGGGAATTCACAAGGGCATATTATCAAGCACATTATCGTCACTTTAGCGGCAGTTTCCTGACGATAAAGCTGCAATAATGTTATCGCCTGTTCTCTCTGTCTCTCTTTCTCTTTCTAACCACCTATTCTCTGTCTCTATATTCTCTCTCTCTCTCTATCTCTCTCTCTCTCTCTCTCTTTCTAGCCATTTATTCTGTCTCTCTATCCTTCTCTATTCTCTCTCTCTTTCTCTTTCTAACCACCTATTCTCTGTCTCTTTATCCGTCTCTATTTTCTCTATCTCTCTCTCTCTCTCTTTCTCTTTCCAGCCATTTATTCTCTGTCTCTCTATCCATCTCTATTCTCTCTCTCTCTGTCTTTCCTTCTCTTTGTAGCCATCTATTCTCTCTCTGTCTTTCTTTCTCTTCCTAGCCATCTATTATCTGTCTCTCTATCCTTCTCTATTCTCTCTCTCTCTGTCTCTCGTTCTCTTTCCATCCATATATTTCCTGTCTTTCTATTCTTTCCTATTATCTCTGTCTCTCTTTCCATCCTTCTATTCTCTGTCTCTCTATCCTTCTCTATTCTCTCTCTCTGTCTTTCTTTCTCTTTCAATCCATCTATTCTCTGTCTTTCTATCATTCCCTATTCCACTCTCGCTCTTTCCATCCTTCTATTCTCTGTCTCACTATCCTTCTCCATGTTCTCTCTAATTCTCTCCTGAATCCCCCCCTCGCCTGCTGCAATTAACTTCCGGGGTCAGGACAAGGTGACAGGGGCGGCAGCAGAGGCCCTGGACCGTCATAACCTGGCCCGCAACGGTTCCTGCCTCCAGGAAAAGGCCCAGTGGGATAGAGGTCAGTGGACAGAATGCAGAGGCCCTTTTACAGCTGTTCTGGGTGTGAAGCCAATCTTGTTCAAATGCATTATGCCATAAACACCGTCTAAATTGATAAACAGCTATGCCATTCACAAGTTTCCAGTTACAGGTGTCAGCCTTCTCCGCAAAATTACTCTGATTCCTGCCCCCTTTGTCACTCTCGTACACACACAAAGACATACACTGTCACACAGATGTTAACTCAGTCTCACAAACACCCTCTGACACTGTCACACACACTGAGGGGTCCATTAGGATGACGGGCGGACTTTGTCGGCCCGTCATCCTAGCGGGGATTGGGACCGCCCGCCATGAGGGTGGGGGTCCCGTGGGGGGCATTAGCATGTGCCCGCCACAGTGGCGGGCACATCCTGCATTTCTAGCATTGTGGCGGGCGGTGCTCTTAGCACCGCCCGCCACAATGCTAGAAATGCATTTCAGCATTTGCATAAACAAAGCGGCAGGCACCGCGCGGTGCCTGACGCCTTGTTTATGCAAATGTGGGGGGGGGGGTACCACAGGTACACCCTGTGTGCAGCCCCCACCCCTCCTTCACTGCTTCACGCCACGGAAAGGCATTGTAAAATGCCCATTGTAATATGGCTGGCGGTGTCTGATCGACACCGCCACCATATTAATCCTTTTCCGCCCCGGCAGCAGGTTGTGTGCTGGTAGAGTACCCTACCAGTGCAAAATCTTATGTCTAGACCCGTTGTAAACAATTTCACACATTGTGTGCTGCATACTGCACCACACATGCACCGTGTGAACTGTTTGGAGAAACAAATATATTTCTCCAACTTTCCGCCTTCCTAAGGAGGCATTATCTTTTTTTTTACACAAAACTAGTCTGACAAATTTGGTAGACATGGCTTTGCATCAAAAAACATCTCCACTCAATAAAATCTCGCTGAAAATAACATTGGTGCTGGAATCCCAAGTACTACCCATGTAAGATCCCCTCCCCTTGATGCAAAGTGGTATAATGAAGTGAAAAGGACCACAAAGCGCTATTTCCTCTGAAAAAGGGCACTTTTCAAGAGCAACAAAAAGATTTATACTGAAAAGTAAATACCCTTTCAAGACCATACGCTGCCTTGCATCTCTTTGTGTGACTTTTCAGTGGTACAGAGCTGTGAAAAGGCTGCCCCATGTCTCTTATACCACAATCTCTGACCCACTCAGGGCCGATTTACTAACATTTTACACCAGGTTTGGCATACATCAGCCATGCAAACTGGTGCAAAATGATTGTTTGGAATTGACTTCCCAGCGCAAAACTTAACACTGAAATTTGTCTGAGATTAACAAAAGCAGCTCTTTTCATTACTTTGCATCCAGGGGCGTTCCATGGGTGGTACATGGGCATTCCCAAGTCTTTTGCATTCACACAATTATTCCTCTACCTGGTGACCGAGTATTACATTTCAGGTGGCAACTAATGCTATAGGACTTTGGACGTTGGGAGGTGTTTCATACTATTGACAATGGCCCTTTCTGCAGGGTCAACCCCAACACTTTTGCCTGCCTGCTTCTACTTTTTTCTGGATACGTTTTTGTTGGCTTTAAGAATCTGTACACTTAACACTGCCAACCACCGTTAATATGCTTGTACTTTCTCCTTAAAGCATGGTAACATTGGCTTAACCCCAATTGACATTTTATTTACTCATAAGTTCATAGTGAAATGCACTACATGTGCCCAGAGGCTGTAAATTAAATGCTACTTGTGGACCTGCAGCACTGATTGTGCCACCCACTTAAGTGCCCCTCAAACATGTCTAAGGCCTAGTATTGCAAAGCTTGTGTGTGCAGTTTAAACTGCGATGTCGACCTGACAAGTTAAACCTCTACAAACACACAAAAGGTCATGGGAGGCTGCTTGCAATAAGTCTAACCAGTGGCAATCGCTCGGGGTAGCACTCACACCCAGTGTTCTTTTGCACACAATGCCACCTTAGTTTGACCCCTGCCATATGTAAATCAGTCTTGACCCTGTGCCCC
Organism: Lissotriton helveticus; assembly: GCF_964261635.1. Lineage (NCBI taxonomy): Eukaryota > Metazoa > Chordata > Amphibia > Caudata > Salamandridae > Lissotriton > Lissotriton helveticus. The sequence continues at coordinate 1,874,326,301 of NC_136067.1, read as the reverse complement.
ATGGGAACAGTCCAGCCCAAACTGCCAAGCCAGGTCCTCCCTGAACTGGAACACAAGCAACCCAGGACTTGTTTTGCCCTAGTTATGGGCTCATCAGCGGGGTACAGCTTGGTTCCAGTGACACAGTGAGCATGGGATCCACATCTGGGCATACCCATGCCACTTAGAGTAGTACATGAAACACACAAAAGGTGATGGGAGGCTGCTTGCAAAAAGTCTAACCACTGGCAATCACTTGGGGTAGCACTCCAACCCGTCGTTCTTCTGCTCACAACGCCACCTCAGTTTGGACCCAGCCATAAGCAAATCAGTCTTGACCCTGTTAATCATGGAAACAGTCCAGCCCGGACTGCCTAGCCAAGTACTCTCTGAACCAGAACACAAGCAACCCTGGACCGGTTTTGCCCTAGTTATGGGCTCATCCGCCGGGTACAGCTTGGTTTCAGTGATCCAGTGAGCATGGGAGCTACGCCTGGGCATACCCATGCCATTTAGGGAAGTATATGAAACACACCAATGTTGGATGACAAAATAATAATCTTCATGCTTTGTGCTGTGAAACTTTCTTTCAATATAGAAGTTTTCACTAAAGTGAGACTTTTATTGACTAGAGCAAAACATTCTTTTGCAACTGAATATGAGCATGACATATACGTTATGGTCTAGTTTTGACCCTTGTACACTGTGAATATCAGATCTGACTGCCCACCCTGATCAACAGTTCAAATTTGTCACATGTCTTGATGTATGTAGAGTACACCATATATCTCTGCATTTCTTTTAAGAGAGGGTGATTGTATGTCCAATTCTTTCCTGTGAAACTGGGATTGATCAACTGATTCAGTAGCTTAACCCTTTCAACATAATGTGGTAGATATGTACAACAAATATTTAAGAATCCTATTAATATGTGCAACTTGTTATTGCCCGCAAGCTTTATAAAGATTGTTTGATGGAGCGCTAACTTGAAGTTAACGTAGCTAATTGGGAGCGCGTGTTATCTGCCGCTAAATCAAAAAATCGACGCGAGTTTTGGCTACGGCTAGGGTCTGCTTTGCTTCCTGCAAACAATCGCCCCCATCCCCCATTGCTGTCACATTACCTCAGCTGATTGGATTTCGCAATTTCCCGCACGGTATAGAATAAAAGGGGTGGATTCTCAGCCCGACCTTGGAATTTGTAGTCACCACTGACTTTAAGCTGCCCTTCACAGTAGAAGAAATAAAGGAGGCGATAGACTCCTGCCCGGGGGCACAAGGCACCCGGCCTAGATGGCACTCCTAATGATTTAGTTAAATGCACTCCTGATTTCTGGGCACCCCTACTGGCAAACCTTTTCAATTATATAGACAGTGGTAACCTCCTGAGTTACTGAACTTTGTCCACCATTGTACCCATCCTCAACAAGGGTGTCTGATGAGAACCTAAATGCTACCATCTAATTTCTCTTATAGACACATCTGTCAAACTAATTGGGAGAGTAATCTACAACAGAATGTGTTTTTTGGCAAGTAGTAACAATATTTAGCGCAATATGGTTTTAGGGAGCAGCTTAGTCCAGTGGAGCACTGCCAAACCTGCATTTAGTCTTCATCAAGTATACCATGGCTAGGCTCTGTCCTCTGTAGCTTGCCTCATGGATTTATCAAGAGCCTTTGGTTCATCTAATTGTTCTAAACTGTGGATTTCTCTGTTAAAATTGGGCCTGATCTGCCTCTTGATCATTTTTCGCATGCACTCCACACCACTCTAATTGCCCGGGTGCCATACGGAGGTTCCGGGAAGCTCAATGAACCTTTCCCATTGTCAAAATGTGCGATTCAAGTTTGTGTGTTGGCCCCTCTCTTATTCATTTTGTAAATTACCAAATTTGACCCTGTCCCTGTCTTGTTCTGCCAGAGATGTTCCTTACATCGATAACACCCTGTTGCCGGCACTGCTGTACACTGACGACGCTGTACTGACTCCGTACACATCAAATGCACTGCAGTTGTAAGTTACAGCTTTTGTAGATTTTATGTCCAGTTTGGATCTTGTAACTGACTTTAGCAAATCCCACATCATGGTTTGTGGCAGCAAAAAAAAAAGTAATCCCTGCAATTTCTCTTGGGTTTATTTATTTGAGGAGTTTTAATTGTGTGAACACGGGTTAAACAGTCTGACAGTTGTTAACACATTTTCGTATCTAGGCATCTGTTTTGACTTCTCAGGGTCACTGTGCTCTCACACCTCGAATACCCAGCTCAAGTTACCAGACCATTGGGCTCTTTGCTAGCCATGCCATGCCCTCCTGGACTGATGGCACACGCACCTTATTTTGAGGGGTTGCTGCCTATGGTGCTTTTATGTGGGGAGCCATTGATTGTGACATCTTACACATTGAGGAAAATCGTTTTCTTAGGAAGGTACTATGTATCCCACCTACCTCTTCCTCTATTATTGTACATGAGGAACTGGGCTTTAGATACATGGAAGACTGGATTAAATGGTCTCCCAGAGGCTGCCCTTATGTTGGCTATCATCAAGGACTGTTTAAGCTTTGATAAGGCTTCTAGCATCCCATGGCTGGAGTATGTTTCAGGGGCCCTATGTAGTCTGTTTTTTTCTCAAAACTATTTCTTAATCCCTCTTTAATCTGATGTCAAGATAAGAAAGTTGTCAAGGCCCACTTACTAGGAAGTGCACATATAAAGAGGGAAGCTGCTGAAATGCTGAAACCCACTGTAGCTAAATTTTCCATTTTAAGAGCAGACAGTGGTGTGACATTTTCTCAGAGGCTGATGTTAAGTAAATATGAAAGGTCGCTTTTATTTAGGCTCCGGCCTGGGACTATTGTCTACTTAATATGCGTTTTCAACATGCTCTGTCTTCTAAAACCCGTCCTTCTGGAGAGAAGTCTCCCCAATCCCTTTTACATTATTTTGCTTTTCTGTCAGTTTTATATCCTCTATCCCAAAAGCTTTTTAATTTCCTACTTAGAAGATTTAGGAGCATATTAAAAGGAGCTAGTGCCGGCGTAACGTCATTTTGTTTGACGCAGCGGCAGCACAATCAGTGCTTCACACTGCTCCACAATGCATCCGTTTGTAGAGGCTTGTGTCACATTATACCTGTGCGCAGGGCTTTTAGCATGGGACTCGCCTCTGTATTCGGACACATTGCTGGAGTTGCGTCAGTCTTACGACCAACTCCAGCTATGCGTCACTTGAGTGCCAAAAGATGCCTAAAAGTTCTGATGCATCTGTGAATCCTTGCACCATGGAGCACTGTATTATAAATAGAGCACATCCATGGTATTGTAAGGGCATATGCAGCAGATGCAAGAAATCTGATGCACCGATGCCGATGTGTCAGTTCTTGTAAATAAATCTGACGCATCAATGCCGATGCATCAGTTATTGTAAATAAATCTGACGCATCGATGCTGATGTGTCAGTTCTTGTAAATACACCCCTAATTTTACACATTGTAGAACAGCCTATCTGCATCTTCAACTACTTCAAAATGAAGAGGTTTGTCTTAGACTTAGTCCCTTTTTTAAATGTGCAGTTTATTCACAGACGAGAATGCTCCAATGATTTTAAGTTTTATATTTTTGGCTGCTTATATGGATTTAAATTGTACATTGTCTGTGCTTAATGTTTTGCTGTGCTGTACTTTAAGCGTGTGACTCAAATGTGAATAAAGTTCTTTTGATTGGTTCATTGACTGACCATACGACACTACACTCTTGCCTTCCTTCAGTAATTAAATGATGCATGCTGAAAATACCCACTGGCTGTTCCTATACCACTGATGTCAATGCATGAACCTGTATTGTGTCTCTCCAAATGTGAAGGCTGTCAAGTCCTATGACTCGGATGGTTCACTTTGTGCGAAACATCCACTAGCTGTATCTGTTGTGCTTTTATACTTTCTGCACTCAAGCTCTGTCCAGAGGGTTGTATGACGATCCGTCGATGTCAATGTCATCGCGGCACTTCAAATCGCGGGCATTACATCGCATCGGCCGTCTCACCGGCCATTATGGCATCGCAAGCAGTTGCGCCGCAAATGCGGTAATTTAATTGGATCGCGTATCACATCGCCGATTTAACATCGCGCGACATGACAACGCGACGTTTGAGGCCACGACAATGCGATGTAAACGTCGCGGTGCTAGTCATTGGTGTTTCCTATCTGTACGGCCGCCTGAAATTATACCTAAAAAGCAAGAGAAGAATCGGCATTTAATTTCAATGCTTAAAAGCAAGCATGCAGGCTGGGGGATATGATCAAGGGCCATACTGTTTACAGAGACATTTCACATGAGCACATTGTTATTCCCCAGCACAATCTTGTCTTGCTTCACATCAGATAGCTTATTGCACTTGAACAGTAGGCATACTACCTACAACATTCTGATGGTATTAAGTTGTAGACGCACTGCAATTCGGCACATTAAGATTATATTACTCATTGCAACACTTCACTTGACAAACAAGGCTGAGATTCACACTAAACTTCACAACTGTCTTGAAAGTCATCTATGGACTCTCCATGCCATATCAGTGGAATTCTGCACACCATTAAAATGCTAATAACATAACTTTAAATAATATAGGTGACATGTGCAGATGGCGATTTCCTTTTCATTCGTCTGGACATTACCTTGCGGCTTAGTGAAGAAAATTACATATTTATATGTATTTGTGCCCCCACGCGCTACCCTCTCACCATCTGCCATGTTGAATAAAAACCCCTGCATTACTTCACATTCAGAGGCCTTATTTCTCTGTCACCAGGCCCCTCCATGCCAGACCCTGAAAAAGGCACACGTTACATTTCTCTGCAGCACATTAGATATTTTGCTGAGCAGTCACGGAGAAGAGGCCCAGCCCGGGGTGTCTTAACAGTGTCAAACAAGGGTCGACCTGATAAAGCTGCATTCCGGCCCTGAGCAGGAGGCGAGCAGAAGCCCCTCTGCAGAGATAAGGCCCAGTTTTGCTGTCGGCTCTCAGAGATAAGTGGGGCCCACGTCAAGGGAAACCTCCAAGACAGTTACACAAGGGGTGGACAGGAAGGACCAAACCAACTTGCTAGTATGAAGCAGCAACACTTCTACAGATGAGAGCAATCTGCATGCTGCCCCGAGCTAGAGATAAGACCAGGCCTGCTAGTCACTCTGACACCCAGGGCCCTCCCTGACCAATAGAAAGGAAACAGCCCTCGTGTAAAAGTCTGATAAAGTTACGCAAACAGGCAGTGCGAGTTTTTGCTGACCTTGCTGCCCCCTCTATGCACCCACCCACCTATGACTCATTACAGTGAACGCCTACATGCTCATATCTTTTTCTTTCCTTCTGCTTGGAGGGCTCCTCCCTATGTATGCAAAGAATGTATAAATATTGTACTCTGTGAATAAAGCTCAGAACTCTCCTGAACCTGCTTGGTGAAAGGAGCTCTCCCTTAACTCGAGTTAATGCAATAAAGCCCATTGACTCTAACACCACGGACTCTGCTCCTCATTGATCCTTTTTGCATCTATAGAAATTATGATAGTGTAAATAATTTATTTACCACATTTTCTGGTGCCCGAATAGGGACGCACCCCCTTCCCCACGCGCCGGCGATGTAGGTCCGGCCCCTGCCCCCTTCTACAGCCTAGACGGACTTCAAGTGTACACACCAGCGGGACTTCCCGCCAACTCCCTCAGGCCCACGGAGGAGGCGGACTGTGACCAGACATCCACACGAGGCGGTGAGGAAGATTGCGGAGCGTCCTGACCCAGAGCCCAACCCGTGAGAGAGCCGAGTCCAAGGTCTTCAGAGGTCCGCCATTCCTGCGCAAGCGTCAAGCGTCCGATGACCAGGTCTTCAAGTTCTGCTTCCCGGTGAGTACCACTGAGAACGCATAAAGACGGGTTCATTTAATGAACACGGTAAAGACGTGTCTCCTTCACGAGACCGGTATGGTTGTACTGTATTTCAGTACATAAGTATATGTTGTATATGTTTTGAGTTTGAAATTGTTTTAGTTAGGTTCCGGCATGCCGTTGTTTTCAAAATTGCGTAAAATAGGCACTAAAAAGGGAATATTAGAAGAGGCAGTTAATGTCCCGCCAAGAGATACCCCCGGCCATTTTATGTATAACAACCATGGCATAGGCGCCGTTTTATACCTTGATCTCTGGGTAGATTATACAAAGGATTTAGAGGCAATGTATAGATGGCCTGTTACGGGAACATGGGATGCAGAATGTATCATGAGAGTAGAAGAGGAACTATGGAAAAGGAAATCAAGGCCTTCTCAAAAAGAAGCCATTGACTTACAAAGAAGCGAATAGGAGAGCCCAGAAAGAACTCAACAAAGCTGAGAAAGGTAGACAGATGTCAGAACAGGCTAAAGAAAAGAAGTTACAAGATGAGGGTGAACAGGTCAGATCAGAACAGATGGATAGGGAGAGAAACGCTCTTGTTACTGGTATCTACCCTGTACTCTCAGAGGAGATCAAGGAGGAAGTTCCCCAAGATGTACCCCTTAAAATTAAACCAACGGCACCAGAGGCGTTCCTTTCCGCCTACCTAGCAGAGCCACCCCCAGCCTACATAGACGCACCATTTCCCCCGCTCCCACCAGAGGCCGTGCCCCAGCCAGTCCAGAACCAACAACAGGCTTCCGGGGGTGCGGAAGGGGGGGGGAATAAGGAAATAAAGGATGACGTCGAACTCCCTAGATGTATATATGATTTACAGCCAGGTATTACTGGTCCAATGCGCGCCATATCAATACGAGTAAGGCAAGCCATCGCAGAGCTAGATGGACTGCCTGATATGAATACACATTTAAATGCCTTGTATGAGTTCATCAGAACAGGACGGAACCATGAATGTGTAGCTCAAGCTATGGAAAATAGAAAAGTAAAAGCTAAGAACAACATCCTCCGTTTTATTATCAACTGTCTGATCAGGGAACTTGATGGGGGTGATGGGGACGTGGAGGCTAGTTTAATAGAGTGGAGCGACAACATCAATGACGGTAAACATGATAAGGCAGCGCAGACAGAAGCAATGACGAACAAGATTAAAAAGAAAATACTAGCAGTACGCAACGTCGAGAAGGAAGGCAGGGATAGTGTGTTAGAGGAAGGGGATAACAACGAAGGAATTTTCTGGGCATAGCACGGCACTGTAATGGCGCCAAACACCATCGACCTCAGAAAACAAGGGTTAACCAGGAAACACACATCTCTCCTGAGGATTTGTTTCAAACAACTGAAAAGGCCCTAGACCATTGGATGGACGACGAGCCACCCCTCACGCCACATGAGAAGGAGTTGGCTCGGTCGGCCACCCAGTGGGTGTCCCAACATCATGTATATAATCCCGACATAGTGGCCCAGATGTTCCTGAGCCTCCCACCACTCGAACAACGCCTGGCCAGCATCTATATGGTCCAACACTTGATCACGTTGTATGAGAGCCAATATCACCACCCTGGCAAATTATATAAAATACTGGAAAAGGTAATACTAGATAGATGGATGAAACAGGGCCCAGAACTGATTAACACCATTTTAGACTTGCGTCTCCAATATGAACAATTCCTGTCCGCCTCAATGACACCCGATCCTCGCCCCAGAGGACAGTACCCTCTGCGAGAGGTCCACCCCATAAGAAAACAAGATGGCTCTGTCCAGCGGGTAAATGTCTATACCCCTCTCACCAAGCTAGAAATACTGGAAATGAAGAGGTTGTTACCTTCCCATGATAAAGACCCGGGGGGGTTTCACAGAGAAATAAAAGATATACTCCGTATAGGAGACTATACTTAGCCTGATATCCTAAGGTTACTAAAGGTCTTGTTACCAGCAGGCATTTACGAGAAACTTAAAGAGAAAGACTGGGATGTGGGAGATAAAACTTTGAAATGGGCAGAGTTGCAAGCTGAAGATGCAGGTAGGGCCCCGGGGGATGGCCTTGGTGAAAAAATTAAGGAGCTCCCCGAACTCCTTATACAAATTTTACCAAGACTATTGACGACCAAAAAGGAAGACTGGGATGCAATTTCAGCATGTAAACAGAAACCAGAGGAAGACACAAGCGATTACTACACTAGGTTGGAGAAATGCTTCGCTGTCAACAGTGGTTTAAAACACAGTAGTGAAGCCTATCCCTACCTTTTTGTGACCAAACTGGTAGATAACGCCCTTCCTCAGATTAGGAATAGAGTGCTGAAGGTTGAGAGTACTTGGCAAGCAAATAGCCCCTCACAAATGTTACAGATGTTGCAATACCACCAAAATAGAATAAGGGAAGAACAAGAACAAGAAAAGAAGCGCATGAAGGATACAAAAATGAAGGTGCTAGTTGCCCAAACAGTACCTGCAAACACGAACAAGAATGGTACCGCACCCACTAAAGTAAAGGGACCTGCAATTATTGTAAACAACAGGGTCACTTTGTAAGGGAATTCCCCGTCCTAAAGCACAATATAGCCACAGGTAAAACAAAGGAACGGCCCTATACACCTAGACAGTACAACACTCAGCAGACACAAGCCCCCATCCCGCAGCAGGTCCAGACGCCCGCTGCCGCTGCACCTCAAATGTATCAGTACACGCAGTCAGACTACCCAGAATACCAATCTTTTTCATGAAACAGCCTCGAGAGGGAAGATCGCTTGCCCCTTATCCCAGTTCCTGTGTACCAAGAGGGTCCTTATGTACATGCTCGTTTGCTGGGGCAAGATAGAAAGTTTCTGATTGACACAGGGGCAAGCATGACTACCATCAGTCATGACGAGGTGCCAGGGGCACCTCTCTCGGGCTCACAGAATATATCCCTGGGATTTTATGGAAAGCCAATTGTCAACAAAGTATCAGAACCAGTCCACTGACATGCACCACAGACCTACTACTCACTAAAACATGTCCAGAAAATTTACTAGGTATAAAGACCCTAAAAGAACTGGTAGCAGTTATCTGTTGCTCACCAGAAGGAGTAAGACTGTTTTTGCGTGATTTCAAAGGGCATTTCACGGTTAGAGATTTTGATCCCAGACTTCAGGATGTCCCACAGTATCTATGGGCACAAGGTTCGACTGACGTAGGTTACATGGATATAACACCACACAAGGTCACTCTTAAGGAAGGAGTAGTCCTACCCCAAATACGACAGTACAGGATTCCACCTGAGGCTGAAACAGCCTTATTAAAAATAATTTAAGAACTCATTGAACAGGGGGTGGTGGTGGAGACAGACTCGAATGTGTGTAACTCCCCCGTCCTCCCTGTTCTTAAACGCACAGACCCTCAAGCACCCCCAGTTTACAGACTAGTAGTTGACCTTCGAGAATTGAACAAATGTGTGGTCCCACAATACCCAGTGGTCCCAGACATTTCCTCATTATTTACTGCCATTGATTCTGAGGCAACATTTTTCACGGTCATTGACCTGAAGAATGCATTCTTCAGCATTCCAATACATCCTGACAGTCAATATCTTTTCGGATTCAGTTTAAAAGGACGCAGCTTCAAATTTACAAGAGCTCCCCAAGGTTTTACAGAAAGCCCCAGTGTTTACAGTCAGGCATTAAAGAGACAACTTGACAGTATAAGTATGCCTAACAACACAGCATTAATACAGTACGTGGATGACATTCTCATCACAGCAAGATCAGAACCTGACTGTGAAAAGGCTTCCCTCGCGGTCCTTCACTTTCTGGCGGACAAGGGGCACAAGGTGTCCCCTTCGAAGTTACAGTTCTGTGAACAGCAAGTGGCTTACTTAGGACACTTGCTGTCCAAAGAGGGTAGGCAGCTGACACAAGAACGAATTAAATTGATTTCCAACATTTCACAACCCAAAACACAGAAAGAAGTACTTGCATTCATTGGCCTTACTTCCTATTGCAGACAATGGATTCCCCAGTATGCCCACATAGTCAAGCCACTCATACAATTGACTACATTGGAGGCGGCCACCTCTAACATCCTCCCTTGGACATCAGAGCACACCCTAGCATTTGAGGAACTAAAACGGGCGTTATGTCAAGCGCCAGTTTTAGCCACTCCTAATTACAAGAAACACTTCACCCTGTTCGTGACAGAGCGGGATGGAACAGCAATATCTGTTCTCACACAAGACCAAGCAGGGAAACACAAGCCATGTGCTTATTTTTCTAGTACACTGGACCCTGTAGCACAGGCTCTGCCAGCATGCTTGAAATCTGTTGCGGCCACAGCTTTGGCCATAAGACAAAGTGACTCGATAGTGCTGGGACACTCCCTGACAGTACAAGTACCACACGCAGTGGAAGTTCTCCTGAATAGGACACAGACGCAACACCTGACTGTAGCAAGATTGACAGGATACGAGCTGACACTATTTCAACCCCACATAGAGATTAAAAGATGTAACATACTCAACCCTGCCACTCTTTTACCCTCAAGCACAGATGACACCACACCCCATGACTGTGTGGAAGTAATAAATGTAGTGACAAAGCCAAGACAAGACTTGACAGATGTTGCACTCCCAGACCCTGACATAACGTTTTATGTAGATGGATCATGCATGAGAACAGGGGCAGGAGAATTAGTGGCAGCATACGCCATAACTACTGACCATGAGATCATAGAGACACAAAGAATAGATATCCTGTCAGCACAAGCAGCAGAGCTTATTGCTTTGACGCAAGCCTGTAAACGAGCAAAACAGTTAAGGGTTAACATCTACACTGATTCACAATATGCGTTTGGGGTAGTTCATGACTTTGGGGTACTATGGAGGGAGAGAGGTTTTCTGACCTCACACGGGGCCAAGATACAGCATGGCCCTCTCATACAGGCCTTGTTAGAAGCAATACACCTACCTACAGCCATAGCGATCCTGAAATGCAAAGCACACACCAAGGCCACAGATGTCATTTCCCAAGGTAATGACCTGGCAGACCGAACTGCTAAACAGACAGCTCAGACTCCAATTGACATAACAAACTCACAGGTATTACCACTGACAAGGACTATGACAGTCAGGGATCCCTCCAAAGATGTACAAGATATACAGACCCATGCCACTCCAGATGAAATAAAGAAATGGACTGAACAAGGAGGGGTCCAGACTGACCAGGGTTGGATGACTAAAAACAAAAAGACATGGTTTCTCCCAGATTCTATGGTACAGGTGATAATAGAGACAGCGCATAGCCCGGCACACTTGGGAGAGAAGGGAATGTTGGATGGCCTGCAGAATATCTGGTTTAACAAACACTTGCGAGCGGCAGCAAAACAGAAAGTGAAGACTTGCATGATTTGTTGCCAATTCAACCCTGGAAAAGGCATCTCAGTGGAACAGGGTGAATTTCATCCCCCTGATCACCCTTTTGAGGTTCTCCAAATGGATTATATCCAAATGGACAGATGTAGAGGTCACAAGTACGTCCTGGTAGTGGTGTGTGCCCTAACCAGATGGACAGAAGCTTACCCAGTCCCAGATTATACTGCAGTTACAACAGCCAAACAGTTAGTGAGGGAGTTCTTCCCGAGATACGGGTTGCCACGTGTCATTTACTCAGACAATGGCCAGCCCTTCTCCTCTGAGCTCATGAAACAGGTATCCCTTCTGTTGGGATATACCTGGAAGTTCCATTGTGTAAGGCATCCCCAAGCAGCAGGTCTGGTAGAGAGACATAACCAGACCCTCAAAACAAAATTAGCTAAAGTCTGTGCAGAAAAGGGCGTGGATTGGATGGCAGCCTTACCGGTTGCCCTTTTTTACATGCGCCTGGTAGCTCATTCTAGAACCGGCCTATCCCTATATGAGGTGGTCTTTGGAAGACCGCCGAATATGTGGGGTACACCAATGCCTAAAAGAATAACTGATGTTGACAGTACTATGCTCACAGATTACCTGGCTTCCTTGATGTCTGCACTACTCTCTTGCCGTTCGCAGGTTGCCGCTGCCTTCCCTGACAACACCCAGGTCGAGGAGCATGCCATAGCCCCAGGGGACTGGGTGCTAGTGAGGAACTTCGACCGGACGAGCCCTCTGGACCCCAGGTGGAAGGCACCAAAATTAGTCCTCCTGACGACGAGGACGGCCATCAAAGTCGAGGGAAGAAAGGGGTGGCTGCATGCCAGTCACTGTAAAAAATACTTTGGGACTACCGGAACATTTGCTAAAAACAAAGACAGTACAGACTTTGAGCCCCCCTTTTTGGAAAAGACTCCCCAGCAAGAGTACACTTCCAAACTGAGATCTAGAAGGTCAGTCGACGTTTGATTGTCTAAGTCCACTCGGTGGTGAAGCGGTTGAACATGATGTCTGACTTGAATAAACTAGTGAACAGTAAAGAAAAAAGGACTAATATGAGAGAGAAATACTGCAAGCTATTACACAGCAGATGTATAGTGTCTCTGATTATTGTAATTTTTATGAGCATTGTGGTAATAAGTATTGGCTGGTTCTTACATGTTCTCTATCCACCTGCTGTCTCACAGAACGCCACCACAGTACACTCACATGTTGAGCTCCCAGTACACTTAGAGAACAGAAGAAATGAATTTAAGAACAATACTTTCATCACCCTTTTACAACAACATCAACTGGCCATAAACACATCCAACTGCTGGGTGTGCGGTCTTCTTCCCCACACAGTTGCCAAAGGCATGCCTTTCATCACTCTCCCTTTTTCTTATGAAGGCTCTTGTACTGGTTGGTGGGAAACAAACAAAGCTTCCTATATGGCCAACACGGACACAAAAGAGCAGTCTCAGCTGCGATATCACCTATACATTTTATGTTGGCGAGGTGAAAAGAACAGGGCATGTGGTAACCCACTAGAGCAGGAAGCCTATGCTGACCACGGTAACAGATCTAATAAGTTATATTATCAGTATATGGACAGGAGAAAAAGATCAGTTTCACCTGTTTTTGTGGCATCAACGAAAGCCCCTTTTTGTGTCCAAAGTAAAGGAAAGATACGTATGGGTGATAGCATCTGCAATCACACAGTCAATTTGAATGGAACAAACAATACACGGCTTATAGCCGCACAGGGCACCTACTTCATATGTGGGGATAAAGGTTATACATGGCTCCCACAGGGCTGGTCCGGCACTTGTTACATTGCTTTTCTCCTTCCCCCCACCTACACTGCCCCTGCGGACTATCATGAAATTGAGCCTCTGACTGTCTATAACAGACGGCGAAGGGGGTCATAGATACAGAAGATACAGCAGGGCAGGAGGCGGGAGACTTCTTTGCCGGAGTCATTCCATTTTGGGGTCCAATGGTAAACAGCAGGAACATCCGCCACCTCACACGAGTGGTGCAAAATACGATAGATGCAACGGCAGGTGCCCTCTCTAATCTCACAGCCGAGGTGGTCGCGGATAGACTCATGACCCTACAAAATCGCATTGTTTTAGACATCGTTCTGGCTGACCGTGGTGGTGTATGCAGATTGATCTCCACGAGTTGTTGTGTGTTTATTCCAAATAACGCACCTACGGTATACCAGGCCATTGCCAAGCTACAAAAGATGTCAAGTCAGCTAGACATGGATAAAGGAGAATGGTCCTTAAGCAGCTGGTTGTGGGGATTAGTATCAACATGGGGATGGAAAGTGTTGACTGTAGTAGGATCAATACTGTTTATCATCTTCAGTTGTTGCCTCTGCATCCAATGCGGCCCGGCCATCTGCGGTCTGTGCGCCACTGCCTGCGTTCCCCGTCCACATGTGCAGAGCAGAAAAAATTAAAAGATCATGTTGCAAGAACACATTAACGGCCTGATGAAAATAGAGGTGTATTAGAGGGGTGCGCTTGGGGACAAGGAGGGAATGAAGAAAATTACATATTTATGTGTACTTGTGCCCCCACGCGCTACCCTCTCACCATCTGCCATGTTGAATAAAAACCCCTGCATTACTTCACATTCAGAGGCCTTATTTCTCTGTCACCAGGCCCCTCCATGCCAGACCCTGAAAAAGGCACACGTTACATTTCTCTGCAGCACATTAGATATTTTGCTGAGCAGTCACGGAGAAGAGGCCCAGCCCGGGGTGTCTTAACAGTGTCAAACAAGGGTCGACCTGATAAAGCTGCATTCCGGCCCTGAGCAGGAGGCGAGCAGAAGCCCCTCTGCAGAGATAAGGCCCAGTTTTGCTGTCGGCTCTCAGAGATAAGTGGGGCCCATGTCAAGGGAAACCTCCAAGACAGTTACACAAGGGGTGGACAGGAAGGGCCAAACCAACTTGCTAGTATGAAGCAGCAACACTTCTACAGATGAGAGCAATCTGCATGCTGCCCCGAGCTAGAGATAAGACCAGACATGCTAGTCACTCTGACACCCAGGGCCCTCCCTGACCAACAGAAAGGAAAAAGCCCTCGTGTAAAAGTCTGATAAAGTTACGCAAACAGTCGCATAGACGCGTTCTTATGCTCCCAGTCGGTGTTGCCAATGGTAGCCCGAACCGAATACCTAGCACGCACGATCTCGGACCACAACCCCCTACTCCTTTCATTTGCCTGGATGAACGAAGTTTCGCCGATTCCAACGTGGCGGCTTCATCCGGACACGTTAGACGATCCGCCGTTCAGCGGAACATTGGAAGGTAGAATATCCCAATACTTTGCAGAAAATGAGGGGACTGCATCTTCCAGGGCAATGGAATGGGACGCACTCAAGGTGGTGGTGAGGGGGCATTGTATAGGGAAGTTCGCGGGCGTACGGCGAACGCTGGCCGACGATGTGGACAAGGCCGAGCAAGCCTTGCGGGAGGTGGAGAAGCAACGGCCCAACCATCCTGTTATGCAAGATAGACTATGCTCAGCGCGGGAAGCGATGGCGGTGGAAGTAGAGCGCCTTCGTTGTTTTGATCACAAAACATACTTAACCAAGGCACTCGCTGAGGGAGATAAGACGGGGACGCTCCTGGCCTGGTTAGCAAACCCCAATAGGGGTGCTGCCCCAATATTATCCCTGACCGATGCGAATGGCACCGCATGTAGCACCCAGCCAGACGTTTTACGATGCTTTAAAGCATACTACGAGCGACTGTATGCGGGGGGTCCGGTAGCCCGGCCTGTTGTGTTGGAGACCTTGTTGTCTGAGATACACTTACCACGCTTGGACCCAGACCAAGCGGAAGCCCTCGGGGCGCCAATTGACCTGGCGGAAATTAGGGGAGCCATTAAGAAAATGGCACGCAGGAAAACACCGGGAGTGGACGGCCTGCCCGTCGAATTCTATGGAAAATATGTTGATATCCTAGCCCCACGGCTCCGAATCGTATACAACGAGGCAAAGGAGAGGGGGGAACTGCCCAGTTCGATGCGTGAGGCGCTCATGATCCCCTTGTTAAAGCCGCATAGGACCAGCTCTGACCCGGCGTCGTACAGGCCGCTGTCGATGCTCACGACAGATTATAAAATCTTGAGCACTATATTGGCCACCAGGCTGATGGCCCATATGCAAGACTTGATCCACAAGGATCAGTCGGGCTTTATCCCCACTAGAAATACGTCCCATAACATTCGTAGGTTGCTGAGGCTAGTGGCGGACCCTCCACCGACCGCCAGAGCCCCGGTAGCGATGGCGGTTGACATAGAGAAAGCCTTCGACAGCCTGGAATGGGACTACTTATATAGGGTGCTGAGAAGATTTGGCATTGGGGACGAGTATGTGCGGTGGACGGAAGTGCTGTATGCATCGGCGGGTGCTCGGGTGCGAGTGGGAGCGTTGGTGTCAGATAGATATGCAGTGCATAGGGGTACTAGACAAGGGTGTGCACTCTCTCCCTTACTGTTCGCCCTCGCGGTGGAACCTCTGGCGGCGCTAGCTAGGAACGGTGACTCCTACCAAGGGCTGGAGGTGGACGGGACTCGTCATCACATATCATTATATGCAGATGACCTCCTCCTGTTCTTGGAGAACGCCGAGGAGGCAGTGGAAGGGGCGGTAGACCTGCTGGCACGCTTCGGGGATGTATCGGGCCTGAAGGTGAACTGGGCGAAGACTTGCCTCTTTCCTCTCCGGAAGGCGGAGAGGTGCCCCAGGACCCGTCCCGAGCCCCGCTGGGAGCCGGATTGTATGCCCTACCTAGGGGTATATATTTACCACGACCCCACGGACCTGTTAGAAGGCAATATAAACCGTTGCATCCGAAAGCTGCAGGGTAACATGCTCTTCTGGGCCACCCTCCCCTTGTCTATGGCAGGCCGTGTCTCGCTGCTTAAAATGATCGCCCTGCCGCGCTTATTGTACTTCTTTCGAACCCTGCCGGTGTGGATCCCAACTACCGTATTTCGACGACTAAAATCCCAAGTGGTGTCCTTTTTGTGGGGAACTGGCAGGCGGAGAATAGCCTTGGCAACCCTGACCCGCCCGAAGAACGAGGGCGGACTTGCGGTCCCTGATTTCGAGTTTTATTATTTGGCCGCCCAGCTGCAATTCCTCACGCAGGAAGTGGCAAGAGTGTACCGGGGCCCGGAGCAGGAGAGGGACACTGGCACCCCCCGCCATGTGCTGGCATACATCACCCTGCAACAGCGGTTAGCACTCAGAGACTTGTCTCAGGAAGAACGGACATTGCGGCTCTGCTGGAACCGCGTGCAAAAGCGCGCTGGCCCCGGACACCCGTATGCGCCCGAAATTCCACTGGGTATGCTCACGGCGCTGCCGCATGGCGGCGACTGGTCGAACCTCCGGACCTGGGAGGAGGCAGGCCTGCAGATGGTAGGAGACCTCTTCACTGACGGGGTGCTTACGCCGTATCAATCCTTGCAGGAACAATACGACCTTCCGAGAGGGGACTATCTACTTCACGCAGCTGTGGTACGAGGGATCCAAGTGCACTGGGGCGAGGGACTGTGTGAACCTGTGACGTCGCCGCCGTGTCAGTATGTCATGATGGCCGCAGGGACAGTGAAGGCAGTCACGTGCCTGCACTCCAGAATACTCGGGAGCACCTTGCGACCCCTTACGCGCTTAAAGACCCAATGGGAGACAGACCTGCAGAGGGAGATCCCGGATACGGCGTGGGCCCAGTTGGTTCAGAGGCCCAGGAAGAGTACCAGGAACGCCCGGTTCCAATTAATACAGCTCTATATCCTTCACAGAGCTTACCTCACCCCGCACAAAATAGCGCGATACTTTGGTGCGGAGGACGCAGCGTGTCCTAGATGCACACTGTTGAAAGCAGACTTACTACACATGCTAAGGGACTGCCCGCACCTACAGGACTTCTGGAGGGAGGTGGGCGACACCTTGAACGCGGTTACTGACAGGGAGCTACACTACGATAGTGCGACTACACTCCTTCACTGGTTTCCCCACACACGTAAGAATAAACTGACAAGTAAATTTATAGATATGGGCCTACTCCTAGCGAAGAGGGAGCTCACTAGGGGGTGGAAAGCGAAGGTGGCACCGACACATAGGAAATGGCTAACTGAGTTCCAGAAATGGGCGGCAGCAGAGAGCACGATCAGGTATCAACTGGCTCGACGGGGGCCTGACGAGAAGGCCCAGGAGGCGGCACTAGCGTGGGAAACACTAGTCCAGGCACTTAGAGATAGTACACTGGAGAGCGAGGAGGAGGGAGAGGCAGAGGACCCTGGGGAACCTAGGGTGGCAATACCTACCACTGCTCCCACCATGGACACACACACTCCTTAGACATTTCCAATCTCCGCAGATCACCAACGCGCTCTGGCATGCGACACACCGGACACGGGACGCCATGGACCACCGTGGGAGGGGGGAGGGCAAGGGGAAGGGAAGGGGGAGGGGGATTGCAGCATCCCATTGACATTGGGCTAACAGTTCGAACTGACCGGATGCTGGAAGGGGAGGGGTGATGGGGAGAGGACAGGAAAGTTAAAAGCAGACAGCGGTTGATCACTGGACACGCCATCGAGCAGTGGTGGAGGGGCAGCACTAGGTGAGACACTTTTCACCCAGCCCCAGAACTGTGGGTAATGTTGATGTGTACCATTTTGTTGACGTGATTGTGAGACATTGAGATCCCGCATGTGCCAACTTACGAAATAACTGTAATGCTTGACTTGAACTCTGCAATAAAAATTGTTTTACAAAAAAAAAGTTACGCAAACAGGCAGTGCGAGTTTTTGCTGACCTTGCTGCCCCCTCTATGCACCCACCCACCTATGACTCATTACAGTGAACGCCTACATGCTCATATCTTTTTCTTTCCTTCTGCTTGGAGGGCTCCTCCCTATGTATGCAAAGAATGTATAAATATTGTACTCTGTGAATAAAGCTCAGAACTCTCCTGAACCTGCTTGGTGAAAGGAGCTCTCCCTTAACTCGAGTTAATGCAATAAAGCCCATTGACTCTAACACCACGGACTCTGCTCCTCATTTATATTTGATCCTTTTTGCATCTATAGAAATTATGATAGTGTAAATAATGTATTTACCACATTAGTCACAATGCAGTTCCTTCAAATGTGGTCGTACATGCGTTCCCATTTCCAGTTGACAGCTAATGTTACCACCACCAGAAGCACAGATCTCTGCTCTAGTGATCAGTGCTTCTGCCAGTTTAGTAAAGTCTATTTACCCTATAATTTTTGTTTATCGTATGTCAGGGACCACAAGTGTATAAGACTACCACCCTGGTGTTCTGTCATCAATTTCGGACATGGGGAAACAGTTTTTGCCTGTGGTAGGTCTATACATAAATTCTGATGCAGGATCACTCATCAAAAGTTATGCGTCTATCTACCCACTTCAGACAACATGACTAGAATGTTTGTCAGTTTCTCTATCCCACTCTGACCCTTCCTGCATACTACAGCCAGAACTTTGTAGGGAAGATCATGCAGAAATATGTTATCCAAGCTGTGGCACTCTCTCGACCTGCCACCTTATATTCCTTCTGTTTTTGCTTGACCATCTTAGACATAGCATCTGTAAATGTGCCATAGCGGAACTGACTCTCCTGGTACATGGTTGGGGTTTGGCAAGTTTGCCCGTAATGCTTGTGGAAAATGTCAGGCTTTGTGTTCTCTGGGTTGAATGTAGATTTCCAGAGGCCCTGGCTGGGTCAAAAAAGTAGAAAAATGTTCAACTTAGACTTTTTAAGGTTAAAATTTGCTGCAATCTTTTCTTTATTTTATGGCCTAATTGCATATCAATTTCATCGCCCAACATGCAGAATGAATGGTGAGAGAAACTGGATTGTCTCAATTTCCGCAGCGGGGAACACTTTGTGGAATCAGGCATTGCTTTCAATAAAAGAGACAAATAGATCAATTGCAAGCCCCTCTTTGCACAGTTAGGGAGCAGTCTCTGTACACCTGGATGTCATCCTTTAACCAACAGAACGTGTGCCTCGGAATCCGGCTACCTTGCTCATAGACCAGACAAAAGTTTGTGAATGTGGCACTTTCTAATACAATAGGTTACAGGGCTAAGGAGACTGTAAGTCGGTATTCCATGATCAATTACATTGGGAGACATGACATCACAATAAATAAATCGGGTGTAAGTTTACATCAGCAGTGTTTGCATCAGGATTGCCTTTTCTTTGCCTCATTTATGGTAAGTGTATTCCATGCATCCATCCAGTAATACAGTAATAAAAAGGTAATGTCGCGCTGTACTTTTAATCCCTGCATCCATCCGTAATACATTAATAAAAATGTAATTTTACGATGCCCATTTAATGTCTCCGAGTTGATAGGAGGCTCGAACCCTTGTGGACCACACCTAAGTCGGCACACCTACTTAGTTTCCGTAGTCCATTTCAACGTCCTACTTTAGCTTTCTGACTTATTCCGTTTTTGTTTAAAATCCATTATAAAGTTCATTTCCCATTTAAAATATCATCTTCCGTTTGTTCATTTCCCATTTAAAATATCATCTTCCGTTCCCAATTTTTATAAGTACATTGTAACGTTTTCCGTTTTAATAAAATCCGACGAAAATCCATTACAAAGTTAATTTCCCATTTTAAAGTACATTCCCATTTTAAAGTACATTTTCCGTTCCCAATTATTATTCTGTTACTTTTTTTATGCGTAGTAATGGCATTTTAACATCGCATGCGTTGTTAATGCCATCGGTCCGTTGTAGCATGCGCAGTAAAATGCTGCGATGCCAACGACAATGCAATGTAAACGACGCGGTGCAATAGCACCGCGATGTATTTCCATCGATGTCATTGGTGTTTCCAGTCCAGAGCTGTGCTTTGGGCATTCTGAACTGCAAATGCTTTAGAGAGTTGTCGGAGGTTTCAATATTTCAAAACTGATCTTCTGAGGCCTGTTTTGGACCCTGGATTCAAAGGGTATTGGTTCCCTGCTTGTTGCTCCTGTAATTGATGAACCAAATGTGGAATTACCGGTCTATAATATGTTATGAAGAAGGCACCTTTTATAACTTCTTCTCCAATATGAGCCTCAGTTACAATCTGTGATGGCCAGTCTACCTACGCCAATATTATATCAAAAGAATTTGTTAAATGAGTCTAGAAAATTACTGAAATTCTTCGTACAGCAATCTGAATTTTAAAGTTTTGTGAATTAAGGACATATGTCCTAAAGCAAAAATGCTTTTCATATCCACAAAGCACAAATTGTGATTAGGTAAGATGTTACAGAACAGCAATTTGTGTTTAGTGATTTGGTATTTGGAACGGGCGTATTTAGGGCATCCCGTCCAAATGCCGAATTGCAGTGCAATGTATGAATGTTTTGCAACCGAATTATGGTTCCTAAACATTCAGGGCCCTATTTACGAGAAACTAATGCAGCATGGTGCCGCAAGTCATTTTGCTGCATTGCGCTGCGTCAGTTTCGAAGCACAGGGATGCAACATATTTACAACAATATGTTGCATATCTGTCATTTCCCTGCACTGGCACACAAACTGCTGCTATGACCATGGTGCAAGGATGCCTGTGTCTTAGGGAGATTGTTTTTGTGCAGGAAGGGGCACAATCCTGCACAAAAACAGTCAATTGAAGTGATTTCCTCTTCCAATGCGTGCTGTAGAATGCAGCCCGCATTGAAAGAGAAAAAAAGCGAGGAGAAATTAAAACATTTCTCCTCGTTGCACCTTGCTACGTCACCTCTGGGGTGGCATAGCATTCTGACACATTTCCAGGCTTACCATTGCTTGTAAATCTAGAAAAGCATCAGTGGACATGGGTGTTGCGAGGGCACACCCACAGCCACACCCATGACACGCCCCTAACACACACAGTGTTGCGTGAAAAGGGGCAATATTTACAAGCACAAGTAAAGCCACAAAGGGTGGGTTTACGTGAGCTTGTAAATATCACGCAGTAGGTTGCGTCGCCGTGGAAAACTGCCTGCTCTTAAAAAATGAAACTTAAACGTTTCATTTTATTGTTTTGGAAAGCATCATGCTTTCCTTTAAGGAAAATGGGCTGGCATTGAAAAATAATGCTTTATTAAAAATCAATCACAGTTATGGTGGTCTGCTGACACCTGCAGGCCACCATCCCTGTGATGGCTGCAGTTCCTATTGGGTTGCAAACTGCAACCTACTTCATTTATATTCATGAGGTAGGTTAGTTTGCGACCCACTTGGAATTGGAATTTCAGACTTGTACATTTTCAAAAAATAGGAATTGCAATTTCCTAAATGGGATTCAGTAAGAATCGCAACTAGGGAATCACAACTCCTATTTTCTGTACATATGTCCCCATATCCAGTTAATTTAAATGGCCATCCATAATTTTAACTTATATGTAGCTTTTTGTTTCCCCTGTTTTCAATAAGGGCTTGCATTTCCAATAAGCTATTGTTATTTCCACTACACTGTGTAGAGTGGCCTCCACCCATTCCCTACTAGTTAAAACATAAACCAGAGAACATAATTTTAGTAGTAATAGTTGTTACTCATGAGAATGGAGAAATAGAGAATCTGTTGCTTGTTGTAATGTATTCTTTTTATTCTGTTTCAAACTCCTCCATTGCATTTTCTATATTTCTTTATTTGATTGCCTATTTCACAATTATAAACACATGTTGAATTTAACTTTGTTTCATATGCACAAATATGTTGTTTTATGTATGTTCTACTATGATTCGAAGGTTCCTTGTCCATGTAGCTGAAGTGTTAGCCATCTGCTTCATATGATTTAAAGCTCATTTGTGCCACTGTTCATATCTACATTTCAACACTCCAGTGAGTGGGTGAAAGGTCATAGTGATTGCTTCTTTTGGTAACATTCAATAAAAGGTAACATGTTGATTGTTATTCTTCATGTTTGAAATGCTTTATTAAAAGAGTACAACAATATAAAACATCAGTACAGATTCAATATTAGTGGGATACATCATACAACAACAGCTAAGAATATGGTAAAGGACAATAGTAGCAAAGTAACCCTATGAAATAAAACCATACTTAATGCAAGCGCATTTTAAAGGGTTTTTTGATAAGGATGAAAAGAAAAGAAAAGAAAGAAAAGAGAAGAAAAAGGAAAAGAAAGAAGGAAAAGGAAAAAGAGAAAGAAGAGGAAAACAGAAGAAAAATGGAGCAACAATCTATCATAATAGATAACAGAATAAGCAGTTAAGACAGTTTCCTGGATAAAAAGTTTGTCAAAGGTAACCACAATAAGTCTCTTTTAATCAACAAGGAGGTGGAAGTAGCATAAGCTCTGTCCATTCTGTGATGATGACAAAGTAAGTTCCACCATGCTAAAAAGGAAATGTTTGATGAGTCTTTCCACTTAGAGGTAATAATCTGAAAGGTAATAGCAATAAATAGATTGACAAAAATACCATATTCTTTAAAATTATCAAAAGCAGGAGACAAATGACCTAAGAAAACATGTTCATGACATTAGAATATCATTTAACTTAGACCAAATTCTGGACCATAGATCAGCAATAGGGGGACACTGGAAGAACATGTGAAAGAGATCAGCATTAGCGTGAGAGCATGAACAACATTTCGGGGAACCTAGCAATTTGAATCTATGAAGGGTACTAGGGGTAAAAAATAATCTATTATAGAAAAAATATAGGGATTGTGTCGTGCTGGCCGAATGAGAGGTGGTGTGAATCCGAGACCAAAGAATGTCCCAGGTGCGTAGAGGGAGATCCATGCAAAGGTCTTTTTCCCAAAGGAGTTCTAAAGGAGATTTGGTTCTGAGTGTGGGAGAGGAAGCAATCAACTTATAAATAGTGGCTGCTTTAAATTGAGTTGAAAAATCGATAGGAGTAGGGGGAGGAGAAGAGGAGCTGGAGGAGGTAATGGCGAAAGGGTAATAGGGAAATAATAGTTAGTGAGGACATCCTTAAGTGTATTGTAATGGGAGGAATAGCGTGATGAGAAATTGTAAAGGGATTGAACCTCGGCAAAAGATAGGAAAGCATCTCCATTGATCAAATGTTTAGGAGTGATAATCCCTTTATCTATCCACTCCTTCCAAAAGAGGGCGCGATTATTAATCTTGAGGTGCTTGTTGTACCAGAGAGGGATATCCAAGGAACAGGAGGTGAGAGAAAAATTAACTGAAAGCGAAGTGAGAACCAACGCATTAGAGTGTACAAAGGAAGGGAGAGACAATCGTTTTGGGGGTAAGGAGGCCCTGATGGCAGAAAGAAGAGAAAAAGGAGAACATTGCGCCAATTCCAGCGTACTCCACGCCGTAGATGAGGAAGTAGTGGAATCAGAAAGGAAGGTCCAAATTTGCTTCAGGGAAAAAGCAGAGTGGTAACGTCTAAGATGTGGAAAGTTAACTCCTCCAGAATCTTTAGGGAGTTGTAGACGAGCGAGCGAAAGTCTAGGTTTACAATTGTTCCAAAGGAATTTGATGTATGCTATTAATAGGACGAAAAAAGGTGTTGGGAAGGGAAATAGGTAGCATAGAAAGGTAGAAATTTATGATAGGGAGAAGCATCATCTTAATCGTGGCAGGTCTGCCCCACCATGAAAGAAAAAGAGGTGACCAACTATCAATGAGGGCCGTAAGAATAGTGAGAATTTCTGAGTGATTACGTTTAATGAGTTCTCTTAGATTATTACAATAAAGGATACCAAGACATCTAATATGAGAAGAGGCCCATGCAAAACCAGAACCAGTGAACATAGAGGGAAGACAAAATGTATTAAGAGGGAGCATGTCAGATTTGTCAACATTCAGTTTATACCCCGAAACACCAGAATAATTGTTTAGTAAAGAAAAAAAGGCTGGGAGAGAGATGGACGGATTAGAAATAAAGAGAAGAATGTCATCAGCATCGGCAGTAAATTGTATATGTACATCACGAAAGGTAAATCCCGTATAATCCGTAGAGCGTTTAATAGTCTCTAAGAAGGGTTCAAGAGCGAGGATAAAAAGGAGGGGTGATAGGGAGCAACCCTGCCTCGTGCCTCTAAGGAGAGGAAAGTAGTGAGACTGAGAACCTTTAACCCAAACTGAAGTGGAAGGCGAAGAGTATAAAAGTTTTATGAATTTAATAGTAGTGGGACTAAAAACATGCCAACAAAGGGATCCAAAAATAAAATCCCAACTCACCCTGACAAAAGCCTTTTCGGCGTCTAGTGTAATGGCTGCAAGAGGGGAGTCAAGTTTAGAAGCTAAGTGTATAATATTGAGAAGGGTGCGTGAATTATCCGTAATTGAGCGTCCTTTCACAAAACTTGATTGATAAATACTGACAAGATTGGGGATTACCGAATTAATGCGAAGAGCAAGAAGTTTAGCATAAATCTTACAGTCCGTGTTAATTAAGGAGATTGGCCTGTAATTCTTGCACAAAGAGGGGTCTTTATCCTTTTTAGGAATGAGACACAACATTGCTTGTGTAAAAGAACCACGTGATTCTCCGGTTAGCAGAAAAGAGTTAATCAATGCAAGAAGATGAGGTATCAAAAATGCCTTAAAATGCAGAAAAAAGCAGACAGAGAAACCCTCAGGCCCAGGCGTTTTATCTTTAGGTAGAAGAGTCAGTGCCTCAATTAATTCTCTAGCAGAGATGGGAGCATCAAGAGAGGTAAGATCGGGAACGTCGTGTGAAGATTTGGGGATAGTGTGAAAGAAGGAATCAATAAGGTCTGCGGATGGGGAAGATTCGGGAGTATAGAGAGAGGAATAAAACATTGTAAAGCAATCAAGTATAGAAGAATCCGAAAAATGCAGAGTACCAGAATCATCTTTAATGGCAGCAATTGTGGATTTTTGTTTTTTAATCTTAAGATAATTTGCAAGGGATCTACCCGCTTTGTTGCGACCACCATACATTTTGGCATTGAATTTAAGAAGAATATTACTAGCGGAATTCCACGAAAGTTTATTATATTGCATTTTGGCTTGAATAAGAAGAGGTAGAACATCACGACCATTGGTGGTAAAGTATTTGTGCCCCAAAGCCTTAATTTGCTTGAGAAGCGAAAGCGAGTGAGAAAGAGATTTCTTCTTTTTACAAGACACAAAGTCGATAATGAAGCCCCTAGCCGCAGCTTTGAAAGAATCCCACACAACATGAAAATCGGAGACAGAGGTAAGATTGTGTTGAAAGAACTCTTGGGCAAAAAGAAGAAATTGTTCAGAGAATTGAGCATCAAGGAGGAGGGAATTGTTAAAGCGCCATCTCTTGGAAGCAGGAGAACGAAGGGGGTAATCCATATCAAGGTTTACAGGAGCATGATCAGAGATAAGTATTGAACCTATCTCTACCTTGGTCATAAATTGAAAAGCCGATTGTGTAAGAAAGATATAGTCAATACGTGAGTGTGATTTGTGAACTGGGGAAAAGAAAGAAAATTCGGAAGTGTCAGGGTGAGAGGTGCCACACGTATCAATCAACCCTCTGTTAGTAATGATTTTGAGAAAGCCCTTCTGCATTCTATTCGGGACATATCGAGTCTGGGATTTTCTATCAAGGAAGGGGTCCATGAGTTGATTACAATCTCCACCCAAGATTAAATGGTCAGCTACATGAGAGGAAAGGAAAGTGGAAAGATTGATCCAAAAGGATACATCAACACCTGTGGGACCATAAACATTGCAAAGAGATAACTGATGTTTGTTAACAGTAACATCTAGATATAACCATCTACCATCATTATCTAAAAATTTATTTTGTAATGTAACATCCAAAGATTTGTGAAACAAAATGATCACACCATTTTTGTTGTGAACAGCGGGCGAGCAAAAGACTTCGCCAACCAAATGTTTACGTAACAAAGATATTTCCTCAAGAGTAAGATGTGATTCTTGTAACATTGCAATTTGGCAGTTTAATCGAGCAGGATGCGATAGCACCCGTTGTCGGTTAATAGGATTACGCAAACCCTTAACATTCCATGTAATAATACGTAATCCTTTCATACGTGCGAGAAGGAAGAAGATAGAGAAGTGAAAGGACATAAAGAGAAAGAAACCCAAGTGTTAGTGAGAGATGGAAAAACAGGGAGAGAGATGTGAAGGAGTATGAGTGTGAGATGATTAATAAAAGAGTATGTAGAAGGAAGAGGAGAAAAGGCAGAGAAAGTCAGACTTTTAGAGGGAAAAAAGCTTAAAAACGCATAATACGAAAGAATGAAAAACAAACAAGACAGCAGCCGGAGGGTGGAAGCATGGTGAAAAGGTAAAGGAAAAAAGAGACAGAGTAATCAAAATAATGGAAGAATGGATGAGAAAGCAGTTAAGAAAGAGAAAGGGGAAATAAATAAGAGAGGGAAAGAAGCCAGAAAAAGATGAGGTGAAGAAAAGGACTCCACCAAAAAGGACATCAAAAAGGGGATAACCAGAAGTCCGAAGACCTCAGCCATAGAGTGAGACAAAAGAAAAAACATTGAAGCAGGAAGGGAGCAGCAAAAAACGAAGCGACCACACAGGAGAGGAGCAGTGAGCAAAAAAGAGCAATAAAATGGGACATGTAGGGAGACACACACTGAGGGAAACAGGATCGCAGGAAGTAATATTCACACAGGGTGTACGGTGAAATGACAAGTGGAAGGGGAATCTCCAACTACAATAGGGAAGACGGATCTGAGACAAAGAGGATAAGAGACAAAGGAAATGGTTAACGAATAAATGAGAAACATAAACCAATAAACAAAGCAAACAGTAAGAAGCAAAAATCCATCTCATGGTTTGCCAAAGTCCATTGAATCTTCTTTGTGAGAATGGATAAACTTCCGAAGTTCAGCAGGATCCTCGAAGCTCCATGATTTATCCTTGTAGGTGACTTTAAAGAAGCAAGGATGAATCAGGCCATAACGAGCATTCATTGAACGCAATGCAGGTCTCAGGTCGAGGAATTCTTTCCGACGAATGGCTGTGAGTTTAGCGACTTCTTGACTGAAGAAGATTCTGTGACCCGACCAAAAAAGTTGCTTATGTTGTTTTGCAGCGTTGATAATTGCAATAAGATCCGAATAAAGAAGAAAATATGCAATAATGCCACTGGGCTTGGAAGAAGTAGAAGCAGACTGAGGGCCAAGTCTATGAGCTCTTTGGATATTAAATTCCATAGTTTTTGGAAGACCAACAAGTGGAAGCAACTGAGTCTTCAGGAACTAAATTAGGTCTTAGCCTTCAGATTTCTTCGGAATACCATAAATACGCAAATTATTGCGTCTGTTGCGATTTTCCAAATCTTCCGTGGTCTTCCGCAGTTGAGTAACTTCTTTGGTGAGAGTCTCTACTTTGGCCTGTACATCCTGAGCTTCGCTTACTTTTTGTTCAACATCTGAAAATCGTAGGTCAAGAGAAGCCCCTTTATCTTCAATAGCTTGTAGAGTAGCCGTAGTATCAGTCATAAAAGGGCGAATGAGGCGCAGTTCCTCCATAATATCCTCTAAAGTAAGAGGAAGAGGTGATTTGGAGGGCGAAGGAGGGTCCTTTTTGAGACGCTTGCCAGGCGCTGCAGTAGCATCCTTTACGCCCACCAGTGGCGGGGGTCTGAGACTTGTGGGAGTGCTCCATGCTGAGTGAGGAAACAAGAGTATTGCAAGCAGAAAGTAACCGTCATTTGTTACAGGAACAGCTACAATTAGGAGTTGCAGTAGCAGTTTCCAAATGAATAACAGTGTAGCACAGTGAGAAGATTAGAAGAACTGCTATTGGAAGTACATTGGAGTGGCAGCACTGCCTCAGGGTAAGGCAAAAAATGGCGGCATGAAACTGCGCAGTCTCTTGGTATAATAGGTAAATCTTCAAAGGGGGCAGAAATTCCTCAGAATGACACCAAAAAACAAAAAGCGTGAATCAAAATAACTAGGGGGAAAGAGAATGAGGAGAAAAATAGCGTTGCAACATTGCAGAGGTCGTGCTTCAGGAGCGTCTGAGGAGAGAGAACCAAAATGGCGGCTGAAGAATCACGGAAAGAAAAATGTGCGAAAAAAGGCACTTGCAGACCCCAACGAGGTTTAATACCTGCACATTTCAGTCCCCAGCCGTTCCGACACTAGAATCCATGGTCGGAACCAAGCAGCAGGTCCTTAAAGAGGTCCCGGTTAAAATGAGCAGCGCTCGTAGCAGCGGAGCTCCTCAAGAGGCGGCCATCTTGCGTCACCGCGTCGCGCTTCCGCCGATTGTTATTCTTAATAACACTCAACAGAAGAGCTACAAAATGTATGCAAATCCAATGCAAATGAGAGATAGTGGGAGAGGAATTTCCAGGGAGCCGAGGACCGTGATTTGTCCGAGAATTTGCAAACATCTTCTAGTTTGAGGGCAAGGAGACTGCTGTTGCCTTCAGAAAGCTAGACATCCTTATCAGCTTTTGCTCAAATGACAGCATAGGGAAAGACAGTAGCTTCTTTTGTGCAGAACAGCAGCTTTGTTTCGTTTTCCCATTAAGGAATGTAGGTGAGAAATAAGACCACCTAATAATTCTTATTTGCTCCTTTTGGTGGTAAAGCAGTTTAGCTAGTCACAGGGAGGGAGGGGTTGGATGTCAAATACGGTGACATGCTGAATTACTATTATAATGTTGCATTTTTTTCCTTTTATTTAGCTTGATCACCAAAGTCATTGCCACTGTTTTGCATGTAGTTATAATTACTTCCCTGCAAATGTTATGCACTCAGTTAGGACTTTGATCTTGTTATTTTATAACACAATATCCTAAAGCTATACCCTTAGTATATATTCGATTGTAGAGACCGACGGTAAAAAAAAGCCCCCTCTGCCAAGCGGAGTGCTCTATTTTTTAAATCTGGGATACCACAGGAGTATTCCGGGACTCCTGTGAGACCAGATATCACTATATTTTTAATGCCAATTTTTCAAAACAGCAGAACTTTTTCACATAAAATCACAAACAGCACTCTTTCTGAGTAAAGATCCAACTTTCTTCCAAATTTGGTCTAATTCTGTTCAGCCTTTTTTAGGTCTCGCGTCAGCGAAAGACCTATTGCTGCCCACCTAGCTCGGAAGGGACCACAGACCGGGGCACGAGCGCCGATTGCAACTCGTGGACGCGCATGCCCCGCCTCCCGAGCCGTGCACATCTCAGTCAGTCAGCCATGCCTCTCAGTCGCGCGCACACACACACATGCACACACACGCACACACAACCACACGCACACACACACACACTCGTCCCAAGCCCCACTTACCGTATCAGTGGCCTCAGCCGCCACTCCTTCTGCTGCCACCGGTCCTCTGCCATCCACTCCGTGGGCGCGGGCTTCTCCGAAAGACAAAAGTCCCGCCCCAGACAGCCGTGAGCGTGCACATCCCGAAACCGGAAGTTCGGGAATGTTCCCGAAACCGGAAGTTCGGGAGCGTGCACGCTCACGGCTTGTTCTTCATATCCGGTAGTATACCACACGCAGCATTCAGAGGCTTAAACTTAGATCTGCTTCCCATATTCCATCACTCCTGATATGGTGAATGAACATTGGGTCGCTCATTGGAGAGCGGAAGGAGCTTACCTTGGGCTGAGACTTCAAAGTACTTGCGTTTCACCATTTCTTTATATGTTTGAAGCAAAGTCTGGACGGCACTGCTGAATTCATAGGAGTAAATCTCACTGAAGTGTTAAAAGTCTGCCTGCGTGACTCAAACCCAATAGAAGAGGTGAAGCAACACTACCTGGCTTTTAGAAAAATCAATCCACTAATCAGCAAATGTGGCCGTCATTCCCAAATGCAGCTGCACGATCCATCATCGGAAACCGCGCCGTCTGCATCTCATAAGGACATTAGATGTGGCAAATACACTAAAGGCCCCACTCAAATCGGGCCCCACTCAAATCACAGCCTCCTGCCAGCTCAATCTCCCGCACAATAATCTGTTTAAATTGGACAAAAACCTACTAGGTAAGAAGTGTTCAACTTTCCACTCTTTAGTAAAGCCACAGGAGGCGAGACGATTTAGACCTGTCAATCACGCTGTCACAACAAGTGCAAGGCAGGAGCCGAGCGGAGAAATCATTGCAAAAAAAGGTATTCTGTGACCGCCTGCCACTAGGCTCCCCATTCTTACAAATTCACCTAGAATTCTAAACACGATAAATATACTTTTTCATAAAGCAGAGTGGCCCCGATGACACAGATTAATGCCTTTATTGAATGACTTGATACACACTTGCTATTAAGTTACTTTGAATCCGGTATCGGCTGATAAACTGCAGCAGTGCCTGCCAATTACAGAACACCTACAGTCCGCAATTCATTTCTGCTGTCTGTTTTTTGGGACGTTCACGTGGCTGGAAGTTGGCTGCCTTTTTCGGTCACTTTCCCTAATGCTGCAAAGCGCGGCCCTGTGCTGAAGAATGGATGACGTCCTTGTGACCTTGGTAGCCGCCTATGTTTTATACGTTGCTAATCTCAGTGCATTATCACAGAACATGCGTAAGGCAATACAAGATAAATACATCCTCAATTCACGTTATGAAGTGTAAAGTCGTCATTACAGGTTGTCAGGACCTTGTCAAAGTGCACGAAATAGCTCGACATGGCCTGCGTCCCGTATCAGAAGGGAGGTGTTGCATTTATTTTAAGGGATTTTTTCCATTTACCCCATGACAGAAATTTATCACAGTAATGTCAAAAGTAGGTTGCCAAGTCTTTACAGGCTTACAGGGGGATCCGTCCTAGGAAGCCGCCTTGATGCAGCAAAAGCGTCACGAGTAAAGCAATACAAATGTGGTTAAATGGCACATCCAGAGCCCCTTTTAGTCGTCGGCAGCAGCTGGCAGACACCGCACAACCGCAGGCTGCAAAAGCAGATGACATCAAATTCATGAATTAAGCTGCAATAAAAATGCAAGGGCACACTCAAAGGCACAGATCTGAAACCGAGCACAGCAGCGTTTCAACTATATGCAGTGTGTGTAAAATGTGCTATCTGATAAGCAAGGGACCCAAATCTCAACTTTAATGAGAATCACTCCGGAAACTGGTGTAGTTTGTTAAATGCCCTAATAATATTTGGGTGATTATTAATATCAACTTCAAGAAGCAACGCTAGCAGTTATCTGACAAAACGGATTATTTATGAAAGGGGATACAAGAAAAAAGTACATGACATGTGGGTACATACGTGTTTGTTTGTACACTTTTCCAGCTAGACCAGGTAAAATGTACGATTTACAGAAGATCATGGGAAGTCCGTCAGAAAAGGGGTTTCTACATGAATCTGGAGTAGGGGAGATATATGCAAGACTCTAACATGAGAGTCTTCTCCAACATAATATACATAGACCAAGTCTCACCAAACAACCCGGACCTTTTTATTTAGGTTTTGCCTGCACATCACTTGCGCTGTGCTTGTGAAATCTATTGTATTTTAAGTAAATCTTAAAAGGGGCTTACATCCTGCCCTTACTTTTGATTGGTTCTTGTGCTTGCCACTTACTTTCCCCGTTTCTATTGGCTGTAGCATAGTATTTACTGTTCCTCGTGTACTTCCCTCATCAGTGTCCCAGGGACTAAGTACTGTTTTCATCAGACTTGTGTTCTGTTTTTTTAAATATATATATTTTTTAATCTTTTGCATGCACAGCACTTGCCCTGTGCTGGTTTTGTCTGACCTCAACCCTTTAACTAATCTCCTGTGGCTGCATGTATTTCATGAGCAAGTTTGTTTCCCAACCCCCTCCAGCTGTTCATTCTTTTATTTTATCAATTTAAGATAATGCGAAGGTAGAGTGCTTTACATGAACACCAGTTGAATTAAGTGATTTGTTGAGAATTACAGGATGTTGAGCCTACTGCTGAGACTCAAGCCCTGTTCCCAAGTTTTAAGCTCCATGCTCTAACCCTTACGATACATTCTCTGCTTGAATCGAGGAGATCTGCATTTAAGATGGCTGCCACCCCTTTGGAATGAACAATTATAAGACATGTTCATTATTCATTCCAAAGCAGTACAAGCCATCTTTTTGTAATCATTTTTTTTACTTGCTTCCACACGCATATGAGTGTAGTATTTGCACAGTATTGACTTTCAATTTGAAAGTCGTTTGTTGAGGTATGCTGGGCCGTTGTTATGTAGAGCTTTGTGTGCATGTTTGAGGAGCTTGAATGTTATCCTCTTGTTGATGAGCCAGTGCAGGTCTCTCAGGTGGGGTGTGATGTGGCTGCGGGGGAATGTTGAGGATCAGACGTGCCGAGGTATTTTGGATGTGTTGCAGTCTTCCCAGGAGCTTCGCTGACGTTCCTGCATGACTGTTCTTCTAGTATCGGTGGGGTTCCACTTGAAGATCCTGCGGAGCATTCGGAGGGTGTTGAAGCAGGATGAGGAGACTGCTTTAACCTGTTTAGTCATGGAGAGGGTGGAGTCGAGGATGACCAGTGCGGTCGGCCACCAGGAGTAGTCCCAGGCCAAAGGGGTGGATCCAAGGATGAGGACCTTCGTCTTGTCCGAGTTCAGCTTCAATCGGCTGTTCCTCATCCATTCGGCAATTGCCTTCATACCTTCGTGGAGGTTGGTTTTGGCAGTGTGAGCGTCTTTGGTGAGGCAGAGGATCAGCTGTGTGTCATCGGCGTAGGAGATGATGTTGAGGTCGTGCTGTCAGGCGACGTGGGAGAGGGGTGCCATGTAGATGTTGAACAGCGTCAGGCTATGGGGTACGCCGCAGATGATCTCGTGGCACTGGAGCGGAAGGGGGGGGGGAGGCTGACGCTCTTGGTTCTGCCGGAGGGGAAGGATGTGGTCCAGTCCAGGGCCTTATCTTGGATTCCGGCGTCGTGGAACTGGTACGTAGTGTGTGGTGGCAGACCGTGTCGAATGCGGCTGACAGGTCCAGGAGGATGAGGGCAGCTGTTTCTCCATTGTCAAGCAGGGACCTGATGTCATCGGTGGCGGCAATGAGGGTCACAGTCAAGAACCGCAGGTGAGAGGGGAAGGAAATCAGGAAGCTCCAACATATGTACTGTATGTTCCAGGCAATTAGAAGACAATCAATGATGGTTCTGAAATATCTGTTGCAACAATGAATTGGTGAATGAATGTTTTAAATTGCTTGCACTGTACAACATATATAGGGAATCAAGATACAGCAGGCGGAATACGCTGAAGGGAGAGGGACACACATATAACATACAAAGATAATTTATGTGAATAGCTGGAGAGAATGCTGTGAAGATTCAATATCCTGTCAATTCAATAAATCTTTATTCGGTAAGTAAAATCACCATAAAAGAATACAGATCAAAAAAAATATGATCAATTTCATGAATAATAATAATACAGAGTTGTATTCATAAAAACAAAGAGCACATAAAACAATTAATCAGGTCTTGTTTTCCTAGTCCTGTCAATTTCTCACAAAATCCAATAAGGCATTGGAGCAAGGACTTAGGATCATATTGTAACTACAGCAGGCTGTAGGACTTTTTCCTTTTTTTCCCTTAATGTAAGGGATGAGCAGAATGTTAATTACCTTCATGATGTATATGCTTTCATTCACAAAACGAAGCATGTTATCTTCAATCTAGTCTCTCATTGTCCTGACTCTCCAATCTCAGTTTGAAACCATGTGAAAAGTACCACACAAATGGTGATCAGTGACATTATTTGATCGCAGAAATTCTTCCTGGTCTTCAGATTTATCCCAGCTATCTTATGCCCTTTACCACTGAGTAGAATTCACCTGTTGCTTACATTCCCCCATTTGTTACTAGATCAAACAGAGTTTATGAGCTAATCATTCTATGAATGGCTCCAGCATATGCCTTATACTTTGTAAAATAATCAAAGAAATGAAATGAAATGATTACGCTCTTGTATAGCGCACGACTACCCGTAGGCATCTCGGCACTTGCTTAGGGAACCCGTCCTGGTATTCCCCTGTGAGATACCCCGGCAGGGTGTCCACAAGGTGAAAGCCAGGCATCCCGCCGCGAGGGGCCGTAGTGGAGATTAAGCAAGCTATTGCCCAGAGTCGCAGAGTGTGACCCCGTGAGTTGAGTAGGCACCGGAACGAGAATTATCGAGTCCTTGGAATTTTTGAGCCCGAGACCCGCCGAGGCGGGGAATCGAACCCTGGCCCACGGCTGATCTCAGCTTCTGGGTCTGCCGCCTCTAACCACTGAGCCACGCTTCTCCACGAGGACTGTAGTGATAGGTTTAAGACATGGTGACAAGTAAATTGTGGGGTTAAAAAAAAAGCTTTAAAAAAGGGTCACAATCTCTGCCCGGGTGGTTGCATAACCTGAGTCCTGAGACCATCCTCCATTACTTGACACTTTTCCCAACTTCCAATTTCTTAATATTGGAGCTGCTTTTTAGGTCTCGCGTCAGTGAAAGACCTATTGCTGCCCACCTAGCTCGGAAGGGACCACAGACCAGGGCACGAGCGCCGATTGCACCTCGTGGACGCGCATGCCCCGCCTCCCGAGCCGTGCACATCTCAGTCAGAGTCAGCCATGCCTCTCAGTCGCGCGCGCACACACACACACACACATGCACACACATGCACACACACGCACACACACGCGCACACACACGCACACACAACCACACGCACACACACACACACACACGTCCCAAGCCCCACTTACCGTATCAGTGGCCTCAGCCGCCACTCCTTCTGCTGCCACCGGTCCTCTGCCATCCACTCCGTGGGCGCGGGCTTCTCCGAAAGACAAAAGTCCCGCCCCACGACAGCCGTGAGCGTGCACATCCCAAAACCGGAAGTTCGGGAATGTTCCCGAAACCGGAAGTTCGGGAGTGTGCACGCTCACGGCTTGTTCTTCATATCCGGTACCACACGCAGCATTCAGAGGCTTAAACTTAGATCTGCTTCCCATATTCCATCACTCCTGATATGGTGAATGAACATTGGGTCGCTCATTGGAGAGCGGAAGGAGCTTACCTTGGGCTGAGTCAGGGCGCTTTAAAGGGTGTCTTGGACTAACGGGACGTACACTGAACTCGGGAGTACAGCGTCAGAGCTCCTTCGGCTTGTTCTGGTGAGATCCCTGCGCGTCCCTCCGACTTACAGACTCAGCTGCAGGACAATGAAGGGTCTTCTAATAAAATGAACATCTCACTTCTGACAACAATATTTTGAATTTGATGCTGACTCCCTCAAATTGTGCTTTAAATACAAATAGGTCAACAGTGTGAATTGTGCATAAATTAAAGTTGTAATAGAAACGAATAGAGGTTTAGATTCTGACATTGTTGTGTTTTATTTTGCCTTTGACCAATCCAGCTTTAATTTGTAAACAAATTCCAGTTTCATGTCTCTGTTATACAGCAATATAATAGTTCTCTCGAGCAGAGGGAATGCATTTTGTTTTGTTATTTGTTACTGGTTCTTACACGGAAGTGTCAAAGGAAGAATAAGAAATATAAAATGCATGATCGTTTTCTACATTTCCATCAAGGCCTGTGAAAAGGAATTGCCCTACGATGTTAAAGAGTCATACCGCATGTGTCCCAGCACAGGAAGTGCCAGTATACTGAATAATGAACATATAGCGCCCTCTGGGGGAATGTCCTATGGTTGCTCTCACCTCTACTCTGAAAGTACCACCGCTCAAACCTATTATTTAAAAGCCAGTAGAGGAATCCACTTTTGGTTAAAGAGAATGTGAAAAAAGAACGTTTGGACCGACACAAAGCTGACTGTGTAAATATGCCCTGTATACTGAGTGCGGATTCTGTTAAATTCATTTTACAAGTGTAAGGGTCTGCATTAGAATGTAGACATTTTGACTCCTGCCGCTGGAGTATGGGCTCTTGGTGGGTTGGCACATTGCTCGAAGTTCTATTCATTCTGCAACCCATGAATTGCACAAACAACAAGCTAATGAAAGTAATGCTTGCATTAATCTTAGCCACTATCAATCATTCTGTGTCACATTCCAGACCTTCGTTCTTTTGTCCACCGTGCCATGATAGAGAAGGCTGGACTGAGAATGAAACTCGGCCCTGTCAAAATGTTTCACATCAGCCCTGCCCCCTCCTTCTCTTGCTCCCATCTCTCTGTCCCTCTCGCTTTCCATCCATCCTCTCTCTCTCCCCCCGCCATCCTCATTTGCCTGCTGTAATTAACCTTGGGGAGCTGGAGAAAGTGACAGACAAAACTGATTCCAGTGCCTCCAAGGGAAGTACTTATTGGAAAAAACGACCAGTCCTTCCCTGATTCTAGACAGAGACCCATCTTCTGAAAATCAGTCTAGTTCCTGCTCAATAGGAACAGTCCAGTCCGAATTGCCAGGCCAGGCCCCCTCCAGTTGGGAACATAAGCAACCCCAGACTAGTTTGGTCTCATCAGTGAGGTATTGTTCGAGTCCTGTGACACAGTGACACAGGACTCAGGTCTGCATAGCCCTATGCCACTGAGGACGTCTGCTGCAAAAACAACAAGGTAATGGAAGGAATGCTTGAATTCAAATTCAAATATGCTTTATTCAATCACTAGTATCATCAAAGCAATGGGCAACAAACATACGAAGAATTACAATTATACAATGATTTGCATCAAGTTAAAACATGATTAAACTAGATTTTTGGATTGCTAAATTCATAAGAGATTGTATGTAAAAAGAAGGATACTAGTAAATGAGGTAAGTCCTCTGTTTTAAAAAGACATGCATTCCTCCCAAAGATTCAAAACTAGTGAACTCTTCAAAATATTGCAATAAATGTAAGATAGGGGAGGAACTGCCATTATTGCTTGTCACTCGGCATATTAGAGCCTTTCAAAGCTTTATGTCTGATAATCCAGGCGTGACTCAAAAACTTAGCCACCCCACAAGTAACAAGCATTTGCAATGCAATAGGTCTCGGAGTTGTGAGAGTTTGAGCTATTGGCATTTTAAATGCCAGTGCCTTTTATTTATGTATTGGTTTTTAAAACATAAATAAAAGGCATTGTCATTTACAATGCCAATATCTTAAACTCTCGCAAATGCGAGACCTATTGCATTGCAAATGCTTGTTCTGTATAGCATCCCAAAATTTTTCACACGGAAAAAATATGATTTATGTCCTGTTCTTTTCTCGGTCTGTGCTTGATGGATCAACAATAAACTTTCTAGGAGGAAGCTGAGGTAAACTAGCTTTTTGGGGGAAAAGGTTTGTAAAGATTCGTCAAATGATGGAAAAGGTATTAGCAAAACAAAAAAAACCCTGTTCCTATGGAAACTAAGACTTAAAGTATAACTACACACATGCTCATACACACACACCCCACCGCAGATGCACACATACACTCATACACATACAATCAGGTAATGTCGCCAGGTAGCATGTTTGAATGATTGGACTAATATTTTTTCAAAACAGTCTGGTGGCTGCAGATATTCACAGGGTGAGAAAACTGCTGCTAGAGCATGGGTACTCACAAACATTCCCTCAGGGGCCGAAACGCATAGTCTGGGGTATGACCGAGGGCCGCACAAATGAATGGGGTGTGGCTGCGTTGGGGGTGTGGCTGGGGTGAATTGGGGCAGGTCTAAGTTGGGCAGGGCATGGCATAGAATGGTGGGGATTCTGGTAGGCAAATTCTACCACGTGGAGTAAAACCATGTATGGCATTCACAGAGTACTTCTTTAAATAAACTGTTCAAAAGATTGAGGATGCACATTTTGAAATAAACATGCGGATGGATAGGTTTGGAATGTAACCATTAGCAATAAGGATGTGAAAAGGTGACAAGTCCAGCTTTGCAAAGGGCATTTGATTGTGCTGTAATAGATGTTGCTACATCTTTAGTAACTTTTGAAACATTTGAGCTAGAAACTATTTTTTTGTGCTAAAATCGTCAGATTAGGCGGCAGATGATGGATTATCTGGCAACTGTGGCAAATCTATAATTATCTCAAAATCACAGCAACCGCACAATCGCATAGTACCAGTTGGTTGTCCTGCCCATAGTTAAGCACCGGTTAAGGAAACAGCTTTGCTGAATTAGAAATCCTGCATTCCTTCCCGGTGCTGTCAAGATCCTCTCCAATCTATCACTGAGCCACAGGCCAGGAATGCTCCTAGCTTGCAGGACAACCCAGGCCGTGTTAATGCTGCAACTGTACTGTAAGCTATCCACAGGCATAACAAGATTAAGAAACAAATTGTCTTAATAAACAATGTTAAAACTCATACCACTAATGCATTGCACAACAAAATACACAGTAAATAAAAAAGGCATTTTCTCTCATGAAACCTTTCCTATGTTAAAATTAACAAAACAGCAATTTATCAAAACTTTCTGAGATTCTGTTGCTTTCTGTCCCAGATCAGAAATTGGTCTGCCTAATACAGATACATTTGCCACTTTTTACAAGTAAACTACTTTCCATGATTATGAGGTCAAAAAGTAAAACATCAGTAGCGCAATGATGCATGCTTCTTCAGAGCCACAGCACAGGATGAGCCCTGTCCCTACAACACGTAGAACCTTTTTTGGAAAAATGCCCAACCAAAAAACAAAATGATGTTGGGTGACTACAAAAAGTACAGTGGAAAACGGGCGAAGTAAATACATTTATTCCCTTACTAATTTTACAAATATAGGAATTTTACATTAATAATATTAGAAGACGTGCACCTGGCTCCTTAAAATCACTTTCTCTACCCTTTTGGAGCTCTGACTCTTGCATCAGCAAACACATCCTTCCCCCGACCTCACTGTTCTCCTGTGCCTCCCATCTCCTGAGCTGAGTTACTTTCAAAAACGAAACTCTGGCTGCAGATCCGTGGTGAGGTGTGGAAGCTGTACTTTCTCAATTCAGACAGTGCTCTGCTTAGCTTCAGAGGAGCTCAGGTTGGATCCGGTGAGAGGCAGCGCTGGTAAAAACACACAGCCATGAAGCTAAATGAAGGTGGCGAGGAAAGGCAGAGGACCGGCAAGACACGATGTGTGTGCTGGGCTGGAACGGAAAGCCAGCAACCTGCATGCCATTTGAATGTCACTGAGTAGGAATGAGGGGGGGGGGAGTAGGACAGGTGAGCAGCCATACACTAATTTGATTTCCGAGCATGCGCTTTTTTCCCACTTTGAACGTAGCCCTGAGGAACGAACAGAAGCAAAGTAATGGCTGTTGCACCTGCTTGTTTCCCACCCGGGCCACATGGAAAGGTCTGGCGGGCCGCAAATGGCCCGCGGGCCGTACTTTGAGTACCAGTGTGCTAGAGGAACCCCCAGGAAAAGCATTATCTAATCCTGGTGCACTATTTGGGCGAGCCATCCTGCATGAAGCTTTATGATTTCACCATATATTATGATATAAACTCTGAATCCTCAATGTCCAGACCTCTGTCCATGTAACATAGATAATCTAAGGATCTATTCTGACTGACTAAAGCCTCTTCATGGAGCTGTTTGATACTGATGTCTGGTACAGTTAATGGATTTGATGAGGGCATTTCCAATATAAGGTTTTCTGGTTTATAATTGTAATCTGTATCTTCTGTGAGCGATATTCTCTTAATTGAAGACGTTTCACTGCTATTCAGAACTGGAAGTCAACCCCCTGCCATATCCAAAGTTTGATCCTCTAAAATTACATTCTTAACTCATCCACTTTTTATACTCACCAGCATCGACTCGACCATCTCTCTTACAATGAGTATCTCTAGCTCCTTTCACACTCCACCAGATCTCCTGGCATCAATCTTGTGTTCCAAAATTTGGCAACTGAATGCCCAGGCTCCCACCTCCATATTTTTTCCATACACCAGCTCCCACCTTGAACCCATCAACATCTACAACCATATTAACACACCCACAGCAAATGTACTCTACTCGTTTACTCCAAACCCTACACACATTTTAATGTGTCAGCATTGACTACAAAAGCCCACAAACGACACCTATACACCCATCTATCCTTCTACCCCAAGAATCACACATTTGCACCTTCACTCACGCAAAAAACACAGCTCTATCCTATACCACTAACCATTCCGCTCATCACCAATACAACCCAAATCCACAACATACGTAACTATATCCTATCCAGACACACACTCCCTGTTCTAATCACTCCTAACAGACCCCTATCCATCACCAACAAACCTAAACTCAGCTTTCCATCTATTCATCCACCAAAACCCTCCTCTTCTTTTTACCATAAAAACACAACCACACAACCCCTACACTCACTGCACAATACATAATACCTCTTTTAGCAATCACACCTGCAACAAACACTCTTAACTCTTGTTCAACACCTATCACACACCACATACACTCTTTTCCAAAAAACATCACCACCCTCTTTACCTTGCAGCTTCCACTCACTAACAATACTTTACGTACAAATAGCTCTCAGAAAACAAATACATAATCACCTCATCAGTAATGACAACTCCCTGGCATCACCATGTATATAAGATTTAATTATCCTGCCTCCCTTAGCACATACATAAAGACAGATCTTTGTGATGGTTCTTGGGGTTTTTAACCTCATGTGTTATGTTATATTTATTTTTGTATAGCGCGCGGCTACTCAAAAAGAGTGTCCCGGCGCTTTGAGTAAGGAGGACTACAACACAATAACATAACACAATTAAAAGAGAGGGAGCAAGAAATAAAAGGGCAGATCCAAATTAATATAGCCTACTGGGTGAACAACCAGGTTTTAAGACCTTTTCTAAAAGCAAGTAGGCTGGTGGCTCCCCGAAGAGTGAGTGGCAGAGAGTTCCACAACTGTGGCGCCAGTAGTGCAAAGGAGCGACCTCCCAAGCGAGCTCTCTTCACTCGCGGGACCACCGCCAAGAACAGGGATTCCGATCTCAGAGAACGGGCCGGATGGTAGAATGCGAGTCTCTTTTGGAGGTACTTTGCTCCAACCGCATGGAGGGCCTTATAGGCCAAGGTCAGAGCCTTGAAGGCGATCCGTTTGCGGATTGGAAGCCAGTGAAAGTCTGCAGCAAGCCTGCTGCACTGGCGCGTCTGTTCAAGCCGAAGATAGCTCTGGCAGCAGCGTTCTGCACCACTTGGAGCCGCTGCAGCAGATACTCTGGCAGGCCCAAGTAAAGAATGTTAGCATAATCTAGCCTCGAGCCAATCAGGGCCTGCACAGTCAGCTTCCTGTGCTCCTCAGATAAAAGGGGAAGAAACCTCCGCAGCATCCTAAGGAGGCCGAAGCACATGCCCGACACCCCGAGGATCTGGGATTTCAACGTTAGCCCCTTATCCATCTTGACCCCCAAGTTTTTCGCCATTTGGGATGAACAAGACGGCGGGAACATATTAATGGGCCACCAAGCCTGCCAGTCTGGCTCCGTATCACACCCAAAGAAGAGTACCTCGGACTTATCGGAATTGCACTTGAGGCTGTTCAGTTGGAACCATTGAAAAACAGCCCCAAGGTAATCCCGGATACTCTCCCCGTCAAAGTCTCCTCCTCTCTTACATGAGAAGAGGAGCTGGGTGTCGTCTGCGTAGGATACGATCTGGGCCCCAAACGACTCCACCAGCGCCGCCAAAGGGGTCATAAAGATGTTGAAAAGGGTCGGGCTCAAAATAGAGCCCTGTGGGACCCCGACTCCCAGAGGCGGCATAACGGCGGAATCTGGCGAGGCCCAGACCGTTTGCCGGCGGCCAGCTAGAAAGGAGGAAAACCAGCTGAGCACCGTCCCCCGCAGTCCTATCTCATAGAGTCTTACGAGAAGGCCATCATGGGGGACGGTGTCGAAAGCCGCCGACAAATCCAACAGCACCAGCATGGCTTTACCCCAGGTGTCCAGAACCCCTTTAATGGTTTCTGATACCTCGAGGAGCGCGGTCTCAGTGCTGAGATTTGGACGGAAGCCTGACTGGGTGGCATGCAGAATCTCATTTGTCTCTAGAAAATTGGAAAGCACCGTTTGAACGTGCTTTTCCACAATTTTCGTGAGAGCCGGCAACAGAGAGATAGGCCTGTAGTTGACTGGGGCCTTTTGGTCCAGACCAGGCTTCTTTAGCAGCGGGATGACCATTGCCTGCTTCCAGGCCTGCGGAACCACTCCCTGGCTCAGCGAGAG
This sequence comes from Lissotriton helveticus, assembly GCF_964261635.1. NCBI lineage: Eukaryota > Metazoa > Chordata > Amphibia > Caudata > Salamandridae > Lissotriton > Lissotriton helveticus. The sequence continues at coordinate 1,874,283,917 of NC_136067.1, read as the reverse complement.
ATTCAATAGCGGGTTCGCCAGCTGATTAATTACTTCCGCAATTTTTGCCAGAAGTTTAGCGGGGCACGGGTCCAGCGGCGAGCCCGATTTGAGATTGCCCATGAGTACTAGAGAGGCAGGGGCCGAGATAGGTGGAAACACGCCCATCGTCGAAACTGGCGAGGCCAGAGGGGACAAGTTAGCCTCATGGTTAATCAGCCCCACGGGTACAACCGAAGGAAAGGAGTCCTGTATAAGTTGGATCTTGCTAGTGAAAAAATTCGCCAGATCCAAAGCCCAGGAATCAGCTGGTCTCTCATCCGAGGTATTAGACCGTGGGGATGTAAATTCTCTCACAATGGAGAAAATCTCCTTACAGGAGTTGGAGGCGGCCTCTATCCTCCCTGCCAAATAGGCCTTTTTCCCCAGGCGGATGTCCCGGTGGTAGGCCTTAACCGCCGTCTTATAAGTCAGCTTAGCCCCTGTGTCGTATTGTGCCCGCCAGGCTCTTTCGGCCACCTTACACTGCTGCCGCGTAGCGGACAGTGCTGCGGTGAACCAAGGAGCAGAGACCCGTTTTGGTGTCAAGCGGGGGGTCAAAGATCGTTTAGCCTGTCTACCAGCCACGCCTGCAAGGACTCCAAATCCTTGTCCATCCTTGTGCATTTTGTCCATCAGAAGAGGCTCAGAATTTGCATGTGAGTAGCCAATCCGCCCCTACAGAATGCGGTGGCTGGTGAGGATGAAGCATAATACCTGGCGAGGGGGGAAGTGAGGCCATACCTTTCAAATTTTTTACATTTCAGAATTTGGTTTAATCATGCATAATCGAAAACTGTAAGGTGGTCCAGGATTGATTCAATTCAATGTCATTTGCTAAGTTTATGGGATTCCCGGAAGTTTAGGTACGAATCCTAGGATAACATAAATGTGCCTTTTTTCACTCTTATGTGTTTTGGCTTATTTTTCCAACAGATTTTTATCCAGGACAAGAGAGAGAAAAACACAATAGGGGGAAAAAAGGATGAAGAGAAATCTGGAACACCAGTTGCAAAGTAACACAGAAGGGATGTTATAAACCTATAAGAGTGAGATAGAGAGACGAGCAGTGTCTGGTGGTGAATTAAAGAGTCATGAGGTATAATAAAGACTAAGCAGCTTTGGTATTCTGCATCCCTACCATTGATGGATCCGTGGTTGGGCTTCTGACCACAACTTCGAGCTCCAACACTTATTCTTTTACAAATTAAGCAATGTATTCAGCAAATATTACAGAATTGTTGTTGCCACACTTGCATAGCTCTATACACGAGATAATAGCTTCTGTGCAATTTGAAGATGGTACCAGTTTAACAAATAGCAGAATAATCCATGGTGGAAATGGACTCCGTTAACCAACTTAGTGACACTACCTGCCACTGCAAGTTGTAGTGGTGAGGAAGCTCATGTGGGTGGGCCACTGAAAGTCCTAGCCAGATGCCTTCTGTAGCTCAGTTCAAGTTGCTCTTGGACCTTTAAGCTCATAACAAGACTACCTTTAATGTGACTTCTGCCTGCTACCTACATTTTAAGCCCATCTGCCAAGAATTAAATTCAATGTATTAACCTTTACTGTAAAACAGGAGAGATGAATAAATTCCTATCTATTTTTTTGTAGTTGCACAATGTGAAACTACAAAAAAATTGAATCATCTCGGCTTCCTCACTTGACAAAATTGTGTAATCCTAGGCAAATATTTTGTTTCACCGTGCCACATTTATCTCTGTTATCACATATGAAAACACCTTCAAATAATACTAGAAAATTGTATTACTCCGAATATAATAGGAATATAGGCCACACATCATAACTGACTTACCTCTTAGTGTTCACTAGTGGCATTGTCTTCTTGGAGGAGGGCAGGAATATTTGTAGGATGAAGTTTTGATAAATGCCTCTCAATGCAGTCATCTGTTATTTTAAGGGGAAACTCTTTTTCTTTCCGGAATTAACAATTAACAAATAATTAACCATTGACATAGAAACAGACAGGTGAGAGAAAAAGATCCCTATTTATCAGGTGAATTGCACACTGTGAAACTATGAAACGTGGGATCAATGCTGACTTCCTCGTTTGACTAAATTGTGTGATCCTAGGCAAATATTATATTTTCTGTGCCCCTTTTTTCTTCATTATCGCATATGAGTAAACTTCAAATATGTGAGTTTAGAACGTGCACCGTACAAACACCTTGTGATCCAGCAGCAGGATCCAGACCAACCCCTACGGGAGATCCCATTAAGGACAGTCAGTCTTTCAGGGAGTGGATAAATGCTCTAAGTTCAGACAACAGCTACGCTGCACCGAGGCCAGGTGCCAGAAAGAAGCAGAGGCCTTCTGCCCCCTGGTTCTCTTCAGTCCTGAAAGAAGAGCAAAGGAAGGTTAGGGCATTAGAGCAGATGTGGCGCCTAAATTATGTGGAATCTGATCAGATCAACTATAAAGCCGCCCGCTGCCACTATCATGGGATGATAAAAACGGCTAAAAAAGAACACTTTACGGAGGCTATAATAAAAAGTAATAATAAACAGAATGAAATCTTTAAAATTGTCAACACATTTATTAACCCTAAAACCATGCAGAGAGATATCCCCCCTCTCAGAATCTATGTATTACAATAGCGGACTTCTTTGAGGATAAAATTCAAATGCTCACTAAGGATTTCCCTCATCCTTTGCCTCAAAAGGTGCCATCAAAAAATAGAGCTGGCACAATGATGGCCCCCATGTCCTCCTTTCAACCGGTTAGTCTACAGGAATCTCGGACAGAAATCCTAAAGATCAAATCAGGGTTGCCTTCTGACCCCTGCCCTCCGTTTGTCCTCCACACAATGGTGGAGATTGCCAATCCCATCATAAACAGCATCATCAACTCTTCGCTCAACCTAGGGTCAGTCCCCGAAGAATGGAAATTTGCAGCAGTGAAGCCACTGCAGAAAAAACAATTACCAGACCCTACAACTCTGACAAATCTGCGACCCATCTCCCTGCTTCCTATCTTCTGCAAACTAACAGAAAAATCCGTTAATAAGCAGCTCACTGCATTCTTGGAGGCTAAAAACATCTGGCACCCTAACCAAGCGGGTTTCAGGGCTCAGCACTTGACGGAGTAAGCCCTAATCTTCACCTCCGAAACATTAAGAGCCGCAATGGACCAGGGAAAGAAAGCAGTACTGGTACTCTTAGACCTGTCCGCGGCGTTCGATACGGTCTCCCACACAATCTTGGTGGACCGTCTAGCCGCGGCAGGAATAGCTGGAAATGTGCTGGGCTGGCTGAAAAGCTTTCTAGCAAATAGGCGACAAGTGGTCACCCTAGGTCATTTTAGGTCAGAAGAAAAGCGACTCAGCTCAAGAGTGCCGCAGGGCTCCTGCCTGAGCCCGACACTCTTTAATATATATATGGCCCCCCTGATTGCTCTCATATCATTCTTCAATATAAATACCATCTCGTATGCGGATGATACACAGCTCATCCTGGTAATGGAGGATGATACCTGTGAGGCTGAAATGAAGCTAAAAAACTGCCTCAAAGCCACGTTCCAATGGATGAACTTGAACCACCTCAAATGCAACTCTGGGAAAACTGAGATCTTACCATTTGGAAAAGGGAATATGTTCAACCCCACGTTATGGTGGCCGGAGGACGCCATCGTCCCTCCAAACACTGCTCTTTCAGTCCGAAACTTAGGGATCAGATTTGATTCCTCTCTGAACTTTAAACAACAAGCAGTGGCCGTAGCAGGAACCTGCTTTGGCATCATAAAGGGGCTCAGAAAATTCTTCGACCTTATACCATTCCTGGCACGAAAAATGGTTGCAGTAGCACTTATAATATCACGCCTCGACTCCTGCAATAGCCTATATGCAGGGACAAATAGGACGGTCTGCCATGAACTGCAAATGGTGCAAGACTGGTGCTGGGATGGAACAGGAGGACGTCAGCCACAGCAGCAATGGACATCTTACATTGGCTGCCAATCCACAAACGAGTTCTTTTTAAAATCCTCCTTTAGGGCCTTCCATGGAAACGGACCTAGCTACATTCATAGCATGTTCCTACACTACACTCCTTCGCGTTGTCTGAGATCCCAAAAAGCCAACCTCCTCACCATCCCCAAATTCAGACTGAAAACGAGAGGAGGAAAGGCCTTGGCAGTTTTGGGCTCCAAAGCTTGGAACATACTCCCGCCACCCCTCCGGCAAATTACTACAGAAACAGCCTTCAGAAAGACCCTCAAAACTTGGATATACAGCCTATCCGATACCCACTGCAAAAGCCTAATCTGAATATGCTGACCTCTATTTTAACATCAACAAGCCCCGCTGCCCCCTGTCTTTTCCTCTCTAAAGCGCCAAGATGCTCCTTGGAGTGAAACCCGCGCTATACAAGTATAAAGTAGCTCAACGTATAATAAGTATTTAGAGCGCATAGAGGGCACACATGGCAACTAACTTGCCCTTTATTGTTCACTAATGTCATTGTCGTCTGGGCAGTGGGCAATAATGTTTCTAGGTTGAAGTTTAAAAAGATTGGTTTTAATAAATGCCCCCCAATGCAGTGAAATAATTCGATACTTCGATTCTTCATGGTAAAACGCTTGTGCTTTCCGCATGTTTAGGAAATACTTGTGTATTACATTTCGAAAAGGTGTTATCATATTTTTACATTGCTGCATAATTTCCATGACAGATATTTTTATGGCTCTTGGCTCGTGCACAGGCTCGTAAATGCCAAATCTGACCCTTTGCTCTGCACTGGCAGGCGCTCCCTATTAATTTATTGGCTTGTCCACCTCTCATGTGAAAGGGATCCCTTCTTTTTTTATGTGTATATGATTTATTTGCAGTGCAGCAGAAGACCCTTGCTCACTAAATTGTACATTTTGGAGGGGCGTTAATTTCTTATCCAGCTGGAGTGCCCGTAGTTGGTCTGGTCACCGGTGCTACAAGCAATACCATGCAGTTGCCGGGTCAGTGTCATCTTATGGATTTTGAGGGCCCCTGTTAAGAACATTATTGACATCTATTAGCCATTTCCTGTTAATTAACATCCACATAATCCCAAACTGTTATATGTTAAACTTTCAGAAATTGGGCCACACATAAATAATTGAAATATGACACCATACCAGTTTAGAAAAATAAAGAATAATTTTATAAATAAAACTAGACCAAAATAAGAAAATCCAATCAGTAGAAGTCGAGCTATGAATTTTTAATAATAAAATGAAAAATAGTACTTAGAAGCAGGAAGCGCCTAAAGAGTTAATCGGTCGCGCAGGAATGGGACAAAGTCAAGAATTCAGGCTGACCACGAAGGAGCGCAGCTAGATACAGAGGCCCATCTATGCCCGCTGCACAAAAGTACCTTGATCCTTGGTTTGCGTTGACGAAGTTGCGGGGTGCAGCCGAGTGATGCATCGTGATCTCCATGCAGTTGGAATGATGCGACTGATTTCTCCACACAACTGCAGTGATGCAATGGTTTCATGACCGATGCGCTGGTTCTCAGGTGCAGCAGTTCTCAATGCGATGCACTGGATTTCTCCACTCTGTAGAGGCAATGCGCCGATCTTCTCCATGCATTGGAGGCAGTAATGCGGTTCTTGGGGTCATGTGGAGGTTCTGAATGTGATGTGCCAATCTGGTTCTCACAACGGTGGCAATATTCAGTTCTGCTCTCACAGCAGAGAATGCATCGGTTCTAATTGGCATAGCGGTGTAGATGAGTGGGTTCTGGTAGTTGCAGCACTTTATGCCCACTTCTATGGGCACAATTAGGTTGCCACCACTTGGCAGGGCAAGACCTACAGGAAGCAAACTCCAGGTGCAGTTGCAAGTTTAATGGGAAGTCTTTGATGTCCCTGAGACTTCAGAACAGGGGACGTGCCAACGAGCCCTTGGAGTCACTTAGGTTCTGGGATGTAGAGATGCAGGTCCAGTCCTTCTCATTTCCAGGCAAGAGAGCATCAAGCAGCAGATCTGCACATCAGTCCCTTCACCAGCACAGTAGTCCTTCTTCCTAGCAGAATATCCACAGTGCACGGATACCCAGTTGGGCCTTTGAAGTGGGGGAGATTTCAAAGAGATGCATAAAAGTGCATACACTACACGGGGATATGCAGCCCTTTTTGTGGGGACAGGACACAGCCTATTCAGGTGTAAGTGTCAGCTACTCACTCCCATCCAGCCCAGGATGGCCCATCAGGATGTGGAGGGCCTATCAGTCACAATTAAGCTCCATTTATTTGTGGCATCTAGAGGGAGTGCACAAAGCCAGCTGTCTCCCACCAAGACTGGTATTCAGAGAGAGTCAGAAGGCACCAAATGGTTTCAGTAAGAAAATGCAAACTTTCTAAAAGTGACATTTTCAGAATTACAATTTAAAACCCAACTTCACCATAAGCTGTGTTTTTTAATTGTAATTCTAGAGGCACCGGATTTGGGGGTCCCATCTCTTCCCAATTGGAAACTGCACTTATAAAATGTAATAAAGGAATCCCAAATTAACCTGTGCTCGACCCTCTGGTAGCTTCTTGGTACAGAGCAGTCAAGCTTAACTTAGAGGCCACGTGATAAGTATTTGTGCAAAACAGTATATTAGAGGATGCACAGCTGTATGTTTGACCAACAACTTAGAAAAGTTCAGTGCGATAGGTTACCTATAACTTATGGTCAGATATACCATCCACTGGCCACTTAACCACATAATGTGGCCTCCTGATAATATTACTTTGCTGTGGCCTGTTTATCATGCTGTTTATCTGAATTTAGTATGATTTATCGTCTTGCAGTGTATCTTTGTTTATACCCGCTCAGTTTAGTTATCATCAGAATCTGTTTATCTTGATTTTATTTTGTGTATAACAGTTTATGCCATTTCTCCACACTGCATGCATACATCTTCATTCAACTTTATCAGTCACTTCATGACACACTCCGGTTTACTTTTCTATGCTCACTTCTATGTCCACTTTCGTACCTTAACCCACCCAAGATGGCTGCCGTAACAGTCCGTCATCTACTTTTACTAATGACACGTGACTAACCTCACCAATCATCTAACCCATACACCAATACTTCACCGCGTTTGCGGCGTTCGCGTAGGATGCTGTTTCCAACGGACCCATAGCATGAACACGCCGATTTAACTTTTCACTAAGTCACTCTGTACTACCCTATAGATTAATGAGTGTTATGAGACTCTGGTCTCACTTTGTACAGAACCTTACATTATTCCGTTTACCCTTACAGTTGTACCGACATTCTTCCCAATAACTGTGGAGCTGTAAGTAGCTCTTATACCTTTATACTCTGTCTACGTTTTTCACCCACCTCTGAACACTTCGGACCCGTTTTTGGTTTTCACTTCTATACCATATATTTCTGGTGACCGTTGGTTTTTCTTCATCATTATACCACTTTCCTTGTATCACTTATGTTTACAGCGAGACTTTAGCCTGTATGTTTTTTCACTAATCACTTCACGCGGTTGCATGTATTTTTTAGACCGCAGTGCACGAAATGCATAATTAACCCAACTAGCATGTAATATTTTTGCTTTGATTGCCATATATGTATTTTTTGACTGCAACGCACATAGGGCCAGATGTAGGTAGAACTTATTTACCGATTTTTAATTACCGAATTTTACCGATTCGGTAATTAAGAATCGGTAAATAAGAAGGGGGGTATGTAGGAACATCCAGATGTTCCATTTACCGAATCGGTAAATATCTGTATTTACCGATTCGGTAAATACGGACCGGTAATGCTCCATTCATTCCTATGGGCTTTGAAGCCCATAGGAATGAATGGGGCATTACCGGTCAGTATTTACCGAATCGGTAAATACCGATTTTGACAAGGGTGCAGGGGGTGTCACTTTGACACCCTCTAGCACCCCCAAAAAAGGTTCGGGGGCCATGTGGCAGGCATACCTGCCCTAAGGGCAGGTCTGCCTGTCATATGGCACAGGTGTGCATGCACACATGTGCATGCACACCGGAATCGGTATTTTACCATCAAATATATTTGATGGTAAAATACAGATTCGGTAAGGGTTGTGGGACTCAGAAGAGTCCTACCTACATATCAAATTTAGCGATTAGGTAATAATACCGATTCGGTATTTTACAGATTCGGTAAATTTACTGATCGGTAAATTTACCGAATCTGTAAAATATGTGGCCCTACATATCAAAGCTCAAATACCGGTCGGTAACGGCCGAAAATACCGATTTTCGGCCGTTACCGACCGACCTACATCGGGCCCATAATGCATTATTAACCTAGTTAGCATGGAATATTTTTGCTCTGATAGCCATATCTTCTTCATTTTTTGTAGAACTCCTTGAAAAAGGGCCTACCAGCCCGAAATGCATTGGAGTTAAAAGAAATATATACAACCATCTATAATGATGCTGTGATGACCGTGTCGTACACATGATATGCTGAAAATATCAAATGATATGGGTAAATAAACATCAACTTTTCAACATTTAATGAACATTGTTTGGGAGTCCTTGATGAACCCAGCGGAGTGCCTCAATACAGGGATGCATTCATATGCATGTATGCACGATTTTCTTTATAAGTATTTGTGCAACATTTTAGAGTAGAGTAATAAAGAACAACACAAAAATAGAGTACATTTTAATAACTCAAGACCAAAACAACAAACATCCAATCAGTAGAACTGGAGATATGCAATCTTAAAGATTTAGGTGATAATAGCGCCAAAAAGCATCACGTGCCAACTGTGGTTATCTGGTCACGCTGGACCAAGACAAACTCACAAGTTCAGGCAGACCATGATGCAGCCGGGACTGTTCCCATGAGGCACAGGGTCAAGACTGATTTGCATATAGCCAGGTCTAAACTGGGGGGACATGGTGAGCAAAAGTATGATGGATTTAACCCAGATTTCTTGACTGCGGGTGAATCTTTTGATTTGATCTGCATCCTGTCCATCAATTATGTCTTTTGTTTTCTTGCCCTAAGTGCGTGGGTTGTGCCCAGACATAGGTCCTGGGCTCACTGTGCCACTGGATTCAAGCTATCCTGGCTGATGAGGGGTGAATCCCAGAAAACGGTCCTAGGATGCTTGTTTCCGGTCCAGGGAGGACCTGGCTTGGCAGTTCGGGATAGACTGTTCCCATGAGGCACAGGGTCAAGACTGATTTGCATATGGCCAGGTCTAAACTGGGGTGGCATGGTGAGCAAAAGAATGGTGGATTTAACCCAGATCTCTTGACGGGGGTGAATGTTTTGATCTGTTCTGCATTCTGTCCATCAATTGTGTCTTTTGCCCCCTTTCCATTATAACACCTTTCATCTCCTACCACTGTTGCACTAACCTCCCTCCACCACTGCACTACCATCCCCCATCACTGCATAGAAATGTAATTTGATATCAGCACTATCCATTTACTATTAGACTGCCAACAGCCCTGTACTGAACTGTCACGTATTCATTCCACTAAGACTACTAAAAATGTTCTTACCCATTACATCACCATGCTATCACCCCCCAGATTGCACAAATACACTATAACACTGTAATAGCAACATCCTCTACTAGAGTCAAAAGTGAAGATCCACCCTCACAACAACACAATACTACCCACCATCGCTCTCCTACAAGCTACATCATTATTGCACTAACAACCTACACTAAATGTAAATCAGTAGTTGTAAAGCGCAAGCTACTCACCCTTACGGGTCTCAAGGCGCTGGGGGCCGCCGTGGAAATTAAGTGAGCTATTGCCAGAGTCAAATGGTGCTGAGCTGAGCTGCCTCCAGGGATCGAACCATGAACCCTGTGCTCCAAAGTCAGCTGCTCTGGCTGCTCCACCACACCTCTCCACTACACTTCTACTACCACCTTCAATGACTTATCAATTCATACCACTAGGGGGGCGTGGCTTGGGCGCCGGCCAAGATGGCGGCGTAAACCGGGAGCTCCGGCATCAACCCGCAACTCTTCACGCATTTGGGCAGCTCCGCCGCACCTCTGGCTACAATGAGACCTGTTCCGCGAACCGGAGATTGAGGAGAGCCTAGCGCCCCTTTTATTTTCCGGTTTCGCGGTTTTCCTTGCCAGCTGTGTGTGGATTCCGTCTTCGCGGCTGCAGCTGCCATTTTGTACGCCGGCCGCGGACTTCAGCGGCGGCCGGCTCCACACGCACGCATGCAAATTTTCCAACATTCTTACTAAAATGAGGATTTCTACAGCACTGCACTTCTCTGGTGAGCCGTTTTCGACATTTATATGACTTTCTGAGGCGTCCTTCCCTCACACTTTGTTTGCTCTGTTTTTGGCAGCCATTTTGAGTCTACTCGCATGTACCTTCAGCCTCATTTCTCTAAAAATACATAATTCTACATTGTATTGTGCTTCTACGGCGATTACATGCCTATGACTTTATGTACCAGCTCAACTGCGCTCTGAAGCTCCACGTCAAGAAGCTCTACTTCAGAGGTTGCTTCCAGGGGTTTGATTACGCTTTCTACACATCTCCTCATAGCTCCTCTCACATATGCTTCTGCCTGGCGGCTAATGAGTACCTTTGCGAGTCCTTGGAGTGCTCCTTATTTTGGTGATTCACTTCCCCCGTGCAGTGTTTTATCAATAACTATTATAATGTGCTACACGGCTCTTTTGACTTTCTAACGTATTTGGAGACCATTTCTTACCCTGGTTTAATGCCTATTCACTATACCGCATGTTTTCTTCCTCCTATGGTCACTACTTGGTGCTGAGCTTTTATACCCCTCTTTATTTACCTTACGCTCTCCAATACTAAAGAGTTCCCCTACTTCCCACTGACTTATTACCTTTACATCTCTGCTGATTGCCTTTTATGGGGAAACTCCGCACTCTAAAGCTCACATCTCTACCGAAACTGCCTGTTGGTTCTGATTCTGACTCGCCTACCCAGGAAATGGAGGAGGGCAAACCCTCGAAGTCTGACTCTGCCCATGGGGCTATTCCTAAGACTCAAAGTGGAGGTAGTGGCAACCTGCCTTGACATCATCCAAGCGTCTGAAGAAGGACCCACCGTCTCCTGGGAATCACTCTTCATCTTCCTCCATGGACCTCATTCTGGAAGAACTATGTGCCTTCAAGCCATTTATGGAGGCTACCACAAAAAATATGCAAGCTATGCAACAAAAATGGTCATCTCTGGACTCGCGTGTCACGACCTTGGAGCAGTCCTCAGATTCTCTGCATTCTACTTGTTCCCGAATCCCTTCAATAGAGGCTGAGATCCTTCTTCTTAGACGTCAAACTGAGGATTTGGAAAATAGAAATCGAAGGAACAACCTATGCTTATATGGCCTTCCGGAACTTACAGAAGGGTCTAATCCTTCTTCCAATCTTTTCTCACAAAGATTCTGGACACACCGGCCTTATCCACCATTAACATCCAACGAGCCCACAGACTTGGCCCTAAGGTTGCTACCAGACCTAGAGGTGTTATTATGCTGTTCCTGCAATACACTGACCTCCTCAAGGTCCTTTCAGCCGCCAAGCTCAAGAAGCAAATCATGTGGGAAGGCCATCGCCTTTATCTCTCGCAGGATGTCTCCAAGGCTACCGCTGATCGGAGGAAAAAGTTTTTAGATCTACGACCGCAGTTAAGAGCCCTTAACACTAGATATGGTCTCTTACACCCTTGTCTCTTCAAGGTCACCTATAAGGACAGAACAATCACTTATGAAGATCCCGCGGCCTTGCAAGCTTTCCTTCGTCAACAGAGTCCGGATGTCATGGATACCTCTAGGCCTGGATGAGAGACTTTATTGTCCGATATCTTCTTGATTCCGCCATTGTGGTTCTGTTTTTCTTCATTAGCGTTGATTAGTCTGTTTCACATTCCGTTTCTTGTTATTCTGGCTGTTTACCATTTTCGTTTTACACACTATACATCCCAATTTCACTCTTGTTTTGCTGTAGATCCTTGTATTTGTCCATAATGTTTCTTTCATTTCTTCAGATATTCCCCTGCTCGTCTTCATCCTGATGTTTCCTACTGTTTCATCATCGTGCCCTTGGATTTCTGGTACTAGGGTTTGATGTTTCCTCTGGTTATTGTCGCCGTCATCTCCCGCCACCACCATCCCCATCCCTCCTCTGGGTCTTTCCGTTTTCGTAAGTATGTCTTTCAGTCGTTCGTTCTGGACTTGTACTGTCTTTTTGCTCGTTTTTGTCTCTGTTCTTTCTCTCTCTCTCTTACCCTTATACTCTCTTTCACTTTCTTCCAGGTCTCTCTCTCTCTTTTCTTTTTCTTCTTCTCTAACTGAATCTTATCTACACAAGTTTTCATTTTTTTCTCTTTACATCTTTATTTCTTTCCATCTTATGTTCTCATCTTTCTTTCTCTACCATTATGTTTTCTCTTTTCAACCTTCTTTCACTCTTTCCCTGCTCTCTCCTTCTTTTCTCTCCTCTTCACTCTCAATTTCATTCCTATCTTTATAACAGTTTTTCTAATTTTTCTCACATCTTTATTTCTCTTCTTTATTTTCTCTTCTTCTTCTTTCTTCATCACTATTTTTCAATTTTTTCTCAATTCTTTCCAATGTATTCATTTTGCATTTATAAGCATGTTGTGCTTAGCTGTTTTTCTAAACTGTTCCGTTGCGTATAACGACATGGAACATTAAGGTATTAAATAATCCCATTAAAAGACAGAGGGTTCTCTCACATTTAACAAGACTTAAAACTGACGTTGCCCTCCTTCAGGAGACTCATCTTACTGAGTCGGAGGCCTTAAAACGTAAGCGCTGTTGGGTGGGTCATGTTATTTGCTCCCCTACGACCTCTAGAAAGAATGGTGTTGTAATTTTGTTGCATAAAAAGTTAAATGTTTCCTCGATTACTCATGAATGTGATGATGATGGTCGATGGCTTATTGTTACTTTTCTCATTGGCAACATCCCACTCACCCTTTTTAACGTATATGCTCCTACTGGGATTGACAGATCCTTTTGGCCTTCTATCTCTACCAAGTTGTCCTCTCTCTCTGGAGATTACATACTGCTCGGTGGAGACTGTAATCAGACTGTCGACCCCTTCCTCGACCGCCGCTCGAAAGTCACTTTTGTTCCCTCTAGAATGCACACTCAGTTTGTGAACTCTTTTCAAAACAATGCTTTAGTAGATATTTGGAGATTGTGCAATCCTGATGTTAGAGAATATAGTTTTTTCTCCTCTCCTCACCAATCCCAATCTCGCATTGATCACATTTTTCTCAGTAAATCCCTGTTCCAACATGTTATCCGTTCTGAAATTGGCTCCATCTTACTTTCCGACCATGCTCCAGTTTTTGTAGATTTTGACCTTCTCCCATTCTCTCCCCACTCTGGCAGATGGAGGTTTAATAATGCTTTGCTTTTGGAACCCACCTTTTTTACCGAATTTACTGCCTTCGCTAAGGAATTTTTTCTATTAAATCAAACCCCAGACTCCCCTTTTGTTACGGTTTGGGATTCATTAAAAGCGGCCTCTAGAGGTTTTATTATTAACTTTGTATCCCGACGGAAGAAAATTCGAGAGGCCAAATCGGAAAAAATTCTGGCTGACATTAAAGCTCTAGAATTGGCCTATTATGCTTCTAAATCTGATTCTTCCCTTAAAGCACTTATTGAAGCGAAATTCTCCTTTAATAAATTCACAACCGACGCTGCTTCTAATATTTTGCTAAAATGTAACTCCCGATATTATGGAGGTAAGAATAAAATGGGGAAACGTTTGGCCAATTATTTAAAGATTCGTAAGGAGCGCACAAAAATTCAATCTATCAAAACTTCTTCTGGCGATTTTACCTTTAAGGATAAAGATATCCTCACTGAATTTGTCAAATGTTACGATACCCTTTATACTCCAGAACAGGTTCCAACATCTGATGATCTCATCTCTTACTTTCATTCTCTCCCATCTCCCTCGACTTCACATGTTGACTTTCATTCCCTGGAACAGGATGTATCGCTCTCTGAGATTTCCCATGCTGTATCTAAACTTCGTCATGGCAAATCTCCAGGTCCTGATGGGTTTACTATCGAATTTTACAGCCACTTCGCTTCTCTTCTTCTCCCTAAACTTTTACTCTTATTTCAATCTTTTTCTGATGCTGGTTCCTCTAGCGGTTCTTTTCAACAAGCCTTAATTTGTCTAATTCCCAAGGAGGACAAGGACCACTCCTTATGCAAAAACTATAGACCAATATCTTTGGTTAACACTGATTATAAAATCCTAGCAAAGATATTAGCACTACGCATGGATCCACTTTTACCAGATCTTATCGGCCCAGAACAATCCGGTTTTGTCAAGGGACGCCTCTCTTCTGACAACTCCCGTGTTTTTCTTAACATACTTAATAAGGCATCTTCTTTGAATCTTCCTTTCGCAGCTATCTCCCTAGATGTGGAGAAAGCTTTTGATAGGATTGGGTGGGATTTTATGTTTCAGGCTTTACGTTGGATTGGTATACCTCCCAAATTTATTTCTATTGTTTCTTTACTTTATTCCGATCCTCAAGCTTCCATTTTTGTTAATGGGATGTCTTCTGACTATTTTTCCTTACACAGAGGGGTTCGTCAAGGTTGCCCCTTGGCTCCTTTACTTTTTGTTTTAGCCTTAGAACCCTTCCTTACTAAAATTCGTTTAGATGACACTCTCTCTGGTTTTCAATTCGGTCCCCAACAAGTCAAACTCTCAGTTTATGCTGATGACATTCTTTTTTACTACTCTGATCCTATCATCTCTATTCCTTCTTTTCTCCAGCAGGTCTCTTCCTTTTCTGCGGTTTCTGGCTACCGCTTGAACGCAGATAAATGTGAAATCATGCCGCTCAATCCTCTTTGCCAGAAACATCTTTTTTCTTCTACGGGTTTCTCTTGGCAACCATCTCAAATCAAATACCTAGGGGTTTGGTTCGCACCCCTACTATCTGATACTCTTAAGCTAAACTTTGATTATATTTACAAGAAAATGGATACGGCTATTACTCGTTGGCATCCACTCTTTTTGTCCTGGTGGGGTAGGCTTCACTCTATAAAGATGATGTTATCCCCCTTGCTCCTCTATACTATTTCCATGCTCCCTTTACACATTCCTATCTCTTTCTTTAAAAAGATTGGCTCTTTATTATTGACATTTTTATTGAGCGGTAAGCGCCCTCGAAAAGCCCTGACCTCTCTGCGTAGAGATAAGGCCCAATCAGGTGTACGGTTTCCTGATTTTAAACAATACCATCGTGCTTTTTCCATGAAACAATCAATTCGCTGGCTTTCATCTGAGTTACCTCATTATCCACCTGTCTGGTTAAGTATGGAATCCTCTTTTATTTCTCCTTTTCCTTTCCGCGAATTCTTATCCTTCTCGTCTTCTTTATCTCGTCTTCGCACGCCCATTGTTTCACATTCTCGTACTCTTCTTTCTCCCTACTTATCTTCATCTTATCCATCTCTCCTCTCCACTCATGAACAACCAATTTGGAATAACTCTCTTCTCAAAATCCGTAATCGTACCATTTATTGGAGAACCTGGCACTCTAGAGGAATATGTTGGATTTCTCAACTACTTTCTCAAGATTCCCCTCTCTCCTTTCAGGAACTTCAATCTCTTTTCTCTTTGCCTGCCTCTGCCCGATCGCAATATACTGCTCTTTATCCAGTCTTGATCTCCTATCTTCAATCTCTTTCACCTTCCAACGATGTTCCATTAGAATGCAGATCCACTTCTATTTTACTGGAGACTTCTCCTTCTGCATCCGCTTTGTACAACTCTTTTCCTTTTACTATTGATAGACCGAAGTCGCGCATTGAGCTTGCTTGGGAGTTGGACTTTTCTCAGAGTTGGCCTTTACTTTTTTGGGATAAAATTTGGACTAAGCTCCATAAAACCTCTAGAGCTGCTAGCACTACCCAAACTTTGTACTTCATTTATCATAGAACTTTATTTACTCCACTTGCTTTATCCAGTTTTTCACCAGATACCTCCTCTACCTGCTGGTCTTGTCCCTGTCCCTCCGCTGACCTCAAGCATATGCTGTTTGATTGCCCCTCTACTGCCCAGTTCAGGCTGAAGGTTTGGCAGCAAATACAATTTTTTTTTCAATTTTAGGTCCCCTTCTCACCCTCACTAGTTTTTCTAGGCTCCCTATCATCAGAACTCCCTCAATCTTCCAGTCATTACCCTTTACTTGACCTTTTCATTGCTGTAGCTTTTCATACCATCACTTCTAACTGGAAACAGGCTGCTCATATTTCATATCAGTCCTGGTGGAATGCAGTCTGTTTTAATCATCGTCTAGATACCAATTATGTAACCCCCATCTCCCTAGCTATCAAGCGTGACCTGATTTGGCTTCCTTTGGTAACATACCTTTCTTCCTCTGCCCCTACACATCCCTCTCCTGATGTTGCAACAGTTGAGGTTCGCAAACCTCCGTGATCTCTTATTACCTATTTCTTTCTTCTTATTTAATGCTATAATTATTAAGTCTCATTATAATGTATTTTATTTATTGTATTTATATAATATATTTCACTTGTATTTACATCTATAAGATATGATCATAATTGTTCATGCTTATGATGCAGCTATTGTTTTGCTTATTTTATCCATCTGCTTATTGTAACTCTTCTCCCCCTCCCCTTTCCCCTTTTCTTTTCCTTAATAAATCAAACTAAAAAAAAAAAAATTCATACCACTAGACCTAACTTCCACAACCGCTTTAACACTTCATAGCACCACACTACCACCCAAAGCTACTATATTACCTCTAGAAATACACTACAGCTGCACAACAAACCATATGCCCTTCGCTACACAACCACCAGACTGACACCACAGGCTCAAAGAACCACACTACCACTTCACACCACTACACTGCCAACAGCTACAGCACTAATACCCACAAAACCACAAACTCAAAGCACTCCACTACCATTCCCAAAACGTGCCTACCAAACCAACTTTAGATTAATGCCCAAGATCACCACTACTGCCACTCAGAATCTGAACACCATACCCCCACACCCTGCCACAACATTTTCACCCTTCAGTAGTGATCTTCTGCCCCAGCATCATTATTCATCTCACAGAGCTACACTGATCCTCCATACCACTGCTCTGAAACTCCTCAAAACAATCTACTGTGGTTTGTTACCTCTCATCTGTGTTACTATCCCACTCCACCATACTACCACTGAAAGGCTATACGACCACCCCTCACTGCTGCGTTACCATCACCACTACCACACTACAGCGCTCACCACTTTATAACCACCTCACAGCATCTCAGTAAAACCCACCATATCTGTTTTTATCACCACCCTAACTACACTAACAGTTTATCACACTATCACCGCCTCACAGCCCCATATTACCACGCACCACAATCACACTACCCCATGACAGCATCAAATAATAGCACCAGCGCAACACAGTGACTTCAAAAACCGATACCTTTATCACTGCACTAACAGTGCCCAGCACCACACTGCTCCTGCTCATTACTACACAACCATCCTTGTTTTACCACACTACCACTGTCCAGTACCTCATCATTGTATTACCATTGCACACTTGGCAAACCAATAAATTAACGTGGAGAATGGAGCAAGAGCTTAGCCAAGGGTGTGGCTTGGCTGTAAGAACCTTGCATGAGCTGAACTGTGAACATATTTGCTTTGTAAATCATACAAGAAACACCATGGCAAGACAAGATATATTCTCTTTAAAATTTTCTAAAATTATATCTCTGCATCAAGAGGTATTTATCAAAGGTGATAGTTTTTAAATGTCATTAGTGAACTAAGAGGCAAATCAGTGTTCTGTGTGTCTGTATGTGACCTGGATTCTCATTATACATGGATCAACATTACAGTCTACTAAATCAAACAGAAGATGTTTTTATACAACACATATCCTGAACTGATGTATGTGAAAATATTTTCATTTGTGATTGTAAGGAAAAAGGAATTGCGGTGAAATAAAGTATTTTCGCAGGATCACACAATTTGGTCGAGCAGGGAAGTCGGGATTGAGCTCAGGTTTTCTGGGTTCACGTTGTGCAATGGGCATCTTTTTCCATCTCTCCTTGTGTTACAAAGGCTAATGCTTTGCTATGTATTCTTGGTGCACGAGGTTAGAGTGCTCATGGCAGACAGAAGCCACATCAATCAATCAATCAATCACAGCATTTATATAGCGCGCTACTCACCCGGAGGGTCTCAAGGCGCTTGGGGAGGGGGGGTCCGCTACTGTTCGAACAGCCAGGTCTTGAGCTGCTTCCTGAAGGCGAGGTGGTCTTGGGTCAGGCGGAGGTGGGTCGGGAGGGAGTTCCACGTCTTGGCGGCGAGGTAGGAGAAGGATCTTCCTCCTGTGGTGGCTCTTCGGATGCGTGGGACTGCGGCGAGGGTGTGGTTGGTGGATCGAAGCTGGCGTGTGGGGGTGTAGAAGTTGAGGCGGCTGTTGAGGTATCTTGGGCCTTGGTTGTGTAGGGCTTTGTGTGCGTGGGTGAGGAGTCGGAACGTGATTCTCTTGTTGATCGGGAGCCAGTGCAGGTCTCTCAGGTGTCCGGATATGTGGCTGTGTCGGGGGATGTCCAGGATGAGTCTTGCTGAGACGTTCTGGATTTGCTGGAGTCTCTTCTGGAGTCTGGCAGTGGTTCCGGCGTAGAGGGAGTTGCCGTAGTCCAGTCGGCTGGTGACGAGGGCCTGGGTGACGTCTTCCTGGTCTCGGTGGGGATCCACCGGGAGATCTTACGTAGCATGCGCAGGATGTTGAAGCATGACGAGGAGATGGCGTTGACTTGTCTGGTCATGGAGAGGGAGGAGTCCAGGATGAAGCCCAGGTTGCGTGCGTGGTCTGTAGTTTTGGGGGCGCTGCCCAGGGCGGGGGGCCACCAGGAGTCGTTCCAGGCGGAGGGCGAAGATCCCAGGATGAGGACTTCCGTCTTGTCTGAGTTCAGTTTCAGGCGGCTGTTCTTCATCCACTCGGCTACGTCTTTCATCCCCTCGTGCAGGCTAGCTCTGGCGGTGGCGGGGTCGTTGGTGAGAGAGAGGATCAGCTGGGTGTCATCGGTGTAAGAGATGATGTTGAGGTTGTGTTGGCGTGCAATGGCTGCAAGGGGGCTCATGTAGACATTGAAGAGGGTGGGGCTGAGCGAGGAGCCTTGAGGAACGCCGCAGATGACTTCGGTGGCTTCTGATCTGAAGGGGGGGAGGCGGACTCTCTGAGTCCTACCGGCGAGGAAGGAGATGATCCAATCTAGTGCCTTCTCTTGGATTCCGACGTTGCTGAGGCGCTGCCCTAGGGTGCGGTGGCAGACAGTGTCGAAAGCCGCGGAAAGGTCCAGGAGGATGAGGGCCGCTGTTTCCCCGGTGTCGAGCAGGGCTCGGATGTCATCCGTGGCAGCGATGAGGGCGGTCTCGGTGCTGTGGTTGGCCCGGAAGCCGGATTGTGAGTGGTCGAGGGATCCATTCGTCTCGAGGAAGGCGGCCAGCTTCTTGTTGACGGTCTTCTCGATGACTTTGGCAGGGAACGGGAGGAGCGAGATGGGGCGGTAGTTTTTGAGTTTGGTGGGGTCTGCTGAAGGTTTCTTCAGTAGAGCGCTGAGTTCGGCATGCTTCCAGCTCTCCGGGAAGGTCGCTGTGTCGAAGGAGGTGTTGATGATGTCCCGCAGGTGGGATGCGATGACGGAGTCGGCCTTGTTGAAGACGTGGTGAGGGCAGGGGTCGGTTGGAGATCCGGAGTGGATGGAGTTCATCGTGCGTAGGGTTTCCTCGGTGTTGATCGGGGTCCAGGCGCGGAGGGTGGTGGTGAGGGGTGCAGGTGCTGTCGTGGGGTGCGTCGGCTCTGTGCTGAAGCTGTTGTGTATGTCCGCGATCTTGTTGTGGAAGTAGGAGGCGAGGGAGTTGCAGAGGTCTTGTGATGGGGTGATGTCGTTGTTTCCGGCGCTGGGGTTGGAGAGCTCTTTGACGATGTTGAAGAGTTCCTTACTGTTGTGGGCGTTGTTGTCCAGTCGTTCCTTGAATGCGGTTTTCTTGGTGGTGTGGATCAGTTGGTGGTGGTTTCGAGTGGCGAGCTTGAGGGTGGTCATGTTGTCAGGTGTTGGGTCTCTGCGCCAGGCTTTCTCGAGGGCACGGCAGTTCCTCTTCGAGCTCTTGAGTTCGTCGGTGAACCATGGTGCTTTCTTACTGCCGGGTCTGCTGGGCGGGGTTCTCAGTGGTGCGAGGTCGTCTGCGCAGTTGCTTATCCACTTCGTGAGGTTGTTGGCGGCCTGGCTGGGGTTCGCTGAGCTTGCGGGGGGGGTCTTGGCTCAGGGAAGCAGCGAGCTGGTCGGCTGTGATCTTGTTCCATCTTCTGCGTGCAACCTGTTGCTGGTGGTGGTGTATCGTGTTCTTTTTGTAGCTGAAGTGGACGCAGCTGTGGTCCGTCCAGTGGAGTCCGGTGGTGTGGCTGAAGGCGATGTCCTTGCTGGAGGAGAAGACGGGGTCTAATGTGTGTCCGGCGTAGTGGGTGGGGGTGGTCACCAGCTGCTTGAGACCGAGGGTGGCGAGGTTGTCCAGCAGGGTGGTGGTGTTGCGGTCGTTGTTGTTCTCCAGGTGGAAGTTGAGGTCCCCGAGGAGGATGTAGTCAGCGGAGGGGAGAGTGTGCAGGCTGATGAAGTCGGCGATGTCTTCGCTGAATTGTGTGCGTGGTCCCGGGGGTCTGTAGATGAGGGTGCCTCTGAGGGTGGTCTTGGGGTCGGTGTGGATCTGGAAGTGCAGGTGTTCGGCGGTTGTGAGGGTGTCGTCGGTGTTGGTGGTGATGCGGATGGTGTCCCTGTGGATGATGGCGATGCCTCCTCCGGTCTGGTTTCCGCGGTCCCTCCGGATGATCTTGTAATTGTCTGGGATGGCGATGGCGATGTCGGGCGCTGAGGAGGCGTTCATCCATGTTTCCGTGAGGAAGGCGACGTCTGGTGATGTGTCGAGGAGGTTCCAGAGTTCCACGGCGTGTCTGTGGACGGAGCGGGTGTTGAGCAGGATGCACTTCAGGTGGTTGCTGCTGGTTCTCGGCTTGGTGGGTGCAGGTACCGTGCAGGTCCGGATGCAGGAGAACTTGCAGGAGTGGCAGCTGAAGGGTCCGTGGTGCGTCTCGGAGTGGCTCGGTAGCATCCAGGGATCCCGCCGGTGTTGAGAGCGATGAGTTCGGTGGCGTCGTAGGTTCGTCGGGTCGGCTTCCGTTGGTGGGAGCCAAGGGTCCTGGCACTGGGCGCGGTCCAGGCGCGGACGGGCGCAGACGGGCTTACCTTTGGCGCGCCTTCGGCGCACAATCGGCACGCCCGCTGCGCGTCAACGCTGCGCGTACGCACGGTCGCCATTTATGGCCAAGTGTGAGGGAGGGAGGAGCAGCTGGGAGGTGGGAGCGGGGAGGGCACAGAAGGAAAAGGGGGCGTGGCCACACGCAGGCGGCGGGAAGCGGGTAGCGTGGCGGGGGGCACAGATACAGCAAGGAAGCGTCACAGATCAACAATATGGGGAAAAACAGGCAATCTAACTACAATCTGGGGGACAGTACAGTAGGATGTCAAAAACAGAAACAAAAGAAACACACAGCGTCAGGCACAATCACGTACTCCGGCGGGGGGCGGGGTCATCGGGGCGGGCTCAGCGAGGCTGAGGACAGCAGCGGGGGAGGACCGCACACGCTACAGCTGGTGACCGTGCGGCGCGGGGGTGTCCTGAGGGCAGGTCACACTCACCTGCGCCGCACGGTCGCCATTTATGGCCAAGTGTGAGGGAGGGAGGAGCAGCTGGGAGGTGGGAGCGGGGAGGGCACAGAAGGAAAAGGGGGTGTGGCCGCACGCAGGCGGCGGGAAGCGGGGAGCGGGGCGGGGGGCACAGGGGGGCACAGGGACAGCGAGGAAGCGTCACAGATCAACAATATGGGGAAAAACAGGCAATCTAACTACAATCTGGGGGACAGTACAGTAGGATGTCAAAAACAGAAACAAAAGAAACACACAGCGTCAGGCACAATCACGTACTCCGGCGGGGGGCGGGGTCGTCGGGGCGGGCTCAGCGAGGCTGAGGACAGCAGCGGGGGAGGACCGCACACGCTACAGCTGGTGGCCGTGCGGCGCGGGGGTGTCCTGAGGGCAGGTCACATGACAGCTCCGCTTGTTTTGGGCTCGAGGGTCCAAGAGGAGCTCGAGCTGAACCAGTGCCAGGCACTAGGGTGTATTTTACTGATCTACTACTTTGTGTGATTAAAACATGGACGGTGCTAGAACGTAAAAACGATTCTACACTCACCTTGCACCCTCCTCCTTCACCTGTCCTGGTGAGGACTTGCTTCTACTGTCATCCAAGCTCACTGAATGGCTGCCAATGTCCAGGGTGGGCGGGCAGCATCCTCTGGTACAAAGAGCATCTTATGATTCTGGGATACATTCCAACTAATGATTTAACGCAGGCATGGGGGTGAAAGTGAAGACACGGGAACAGAGAGCATTAGGTTATGCCCTTATGTTACCTAGATTATCTCATATAAAGGTCTCTGTCAGTTAAAGTAAAATTCAGACGTTCGAAGACTTGCACAAATGTTAGAGGTGATTTCATTTCATTGCTGATTTGCTCAGATCTAATGTGAGGTCATTGTAATTAGATGTCAACCAATGAGAATACTTGGGTGTTGTCCATCCATAATTAGAGGACTGGTTTTGGCTGTTACAAAAGCTCATGCTTTTAGAAGCTGCGAAAGAGGTCTGAGAGCTAAATGAAGATGCTGCTGGAAAGAAGCCAGCATCTTTCATTCTGCCTGGATACTAAGTCCTGCGCCAGAAACTTAACAGCATATTTCAGGAGAGTGACACTGGATGGAAAAGATCTGGAATGACCGCTCTCTGTATGACAAAACTGTTGTAACTTCTAAAAGGTATGGATATGCGTGTGTGGGTGTGTGTGTGTGTGTGTCCTTTAGTATTGCTGGCTTAGTTCAATAATTCTGTTAGAAATGGGGTTTCTGGTTGGCTAGGGTATGCACATAAGCCAGGCAGAACCCACCACCCTAGTCAGGGTGAGAGGGCTACACACACAAGATAACCCCGCTCACCCCCTTGGTAGCTTGGCAGAGCAGTCAGGCTTATCCCAGAGGCAATGTGTAAAGTGTTTGCGAAACACACATATACCAGTGACACACTAGGTACACCACAAAAGAGACTCCACACAAGATTATAGAAAAATATCCTTTGTATTATACATGAAACACATTAGGGGCCATATGTAGGTAGCTAAATACCGATCGGTAACGGCCAACATTCGGTACATTTGCCGTTACTGACCGGTATTTAGGCATTTGAGATGTAGGAGGCCAAAAGTAAGGATTCGGCAATTATGAATTGGTAAATACCGAATCATTATTACCGAATGTGAAATTACCGAATCAGTATTTACCAAATCCTCATTTACAGAATTGGTAAATAAGAAATGGTAAAAATGAGAATAGAGATGTAGGTAACTTCGAAAATACCGAATTTCATGAAATTCGGTATTTAAGAGTTGGTAATTACCATGGATTGAAAGCAGGTGGTAACCAGGTGCAGGCCATAAAACAGGCCCCAAAATCCAACAGTGTGATCAGAATGGCGGCTTTCTATGTGATAGCAAGGCGGCTACGGCTACAGGCAGCAGGAGAGAGGATCTGGAGATGAGAGGAGCAAGTCTACAGACAGTGGATCACACTCTTCCAACTTATTGAGGCAGAGATCCATGAAAGGTACAGGCTACACCCCCACACCATCCTGGACTTGATAAGGGACCTGCACCCACTCCTGGAGCACCCAACACCAAGGGCACACGCCATACCACCACATGTGTAGGTGCTCTGCAGCCTACACCTGCTTGCATCTGGCAGTTACCAGGGGGTGATAGCTGCGATAGGTGGGGGGTCCCAGAGCTGCCTGTCCCGTTTCT
The DNA here is from genome assembly GCF_964261635.1 of Lissotriton helveticus. Taxonomy (NCBI): domain Eukaryota; kingdom Metazoa; phylum Chordata; class Amphibia; order Caudata; family Salamandridae; genus Lissotriton; species Lissotriton helveticus. Next base: position 1,874,259,920 of record NC_136067.1, on the reverse strand, counting down.
TTAGGAAGTTCCTGGAGGCCATGATGCAAAGAATGCATCATTACATCAGCTTCCCTGACACACATGCAGACTTGCTGAAGACCAAGACTGACTTTTACCAAATGCACAGTTCCCACATGTCATCGGCTGTATTGATGGCACAGACATCCCAATCTGCCCACCTGCAGCCACTGAGTACATCTACAGGAACAGAAAGTCCACCCACTGCATAAATATGCAAGTAATCTGTGATGCTGCGAACGTAATCAAAGATATCGTGGCCAAATTCCCAGGAAGCACCCGTGACTCCTACATCTTCCAGAACAGTGGGATCTACACACGCCTGGCAACGGGGGAATTTGAAGAAGGATACCTGCTAGGTAAAACACTGTGACACACCCTGATAGATATTGCAGATGTAGGTGTTTTTGTGCATCTGAGTAATGTCTCTCTCTTTTCCACATAGTCGACAGTGCATATGCCGTCCGCTCATTCATCCTCACTCCCTACCTGAACCCATCAACCGAGAGAGAGAGAGACGTTACAACGTGGCACACAAATCTACATGCAACGTTGTGGAGTGCACCTTTGGGCTGTTAAAAAGCAGGTTCCGCTGCCTCCACAAAAGCGGAGGGGCACATCAGTACTCACCCCTCATCTGCTGTAAAATCATTGCAACTTGCGCAATGCTGCACAACCTTGCCACTAGGAAAGGAACACCAGTAGAATTAACAGACATTGAGGATAATGATGATGAATTTGCACAGCCTGAGCCCAACACAGCAGGAGTGGTGCCAGCAACAGATGGGAGACAGAGACGGGCAGAGATCACACGCAACAATTTTTAAGTAAGTAAGGAGACACAGCCAGGCGTTGCATGTACATGACGTAGTTTAATATCTGGGCACTACGACAATGAACAAATGGCACACCATGCCAGTCCAAATGGTGACAACCTTAATAGGTAGTCATGGGTTACTTCACCCTAAATATGTTCATAAATGTGTGGGCAGCCTTAATGTCTGCGCCCATGCACGATAGTGCTGGATGCCTGCAACTGGCTATCCTCACTGTCTGCTGAGCCGGGCCCGCAGCATGCCGCCTGCTGCTCCTCCGGGTGTCTGGTACAGGGGGGGTAATGCTGCTCCTGCTGGTGGTGTCATCACTCTCCCCCACACCTTGTGCACCAGCGTTGGCTGACTGGGTGGTCAGCAGCACTTCCAGTGCGGATGTCACCGTCCCCATCCCCCTGGTGACATCAGTGCACAAGCCCCTCCTGCATAGCCACGGAGCGCCTGCAGAGCAGGGAAGTGGCAGTTGCCAGGCGGTTCACTGCCCTGGGGTGCTGCTCCATACGCTGCCTCTCCCTGCGCCTTCTTGCCCTGTCCTCGTCCAGTTTGTCACACAGCACCAACACAGACTGGGACATGTCCCGCATGCCCTCAGCCATCTCCTTGATGCCCTCCGCCATAGAGCTGATGCCCCTGTCAATGATAACCATGTTCTGGTTTAGGTGCCGCATTTGTCTCTGTACTGATTCAATTGCCATCCCTTGCAGGCGCTGACCTTCACCATACTGACCTCCAGCCCTCCAAAGACCCCGCCACCCTGCTGAGTTGTGCTGTGCTCCTGGGCCGGGCGGCATCTCGCACCTCTGTGAGCACCCTCGGAGGTGGACTGCAGTCCAGCATTTGTATCCCCCGGTGGACGAGTTGGTGTGTCACCCCCCCTGTGTGTCCTCAGAGGACGACTCCATGACATGGAGAGTGGCTACAGCATGCCTCCTGGGCCTTACCGCTACAGGTGATGTTGCTGCTGGTGAGGCTGAGAGTTGTGGTAAGGCTTGCTGTGGTGGTGAGTCAATCAGCAGTGTCGATGCTGGCTCTGCTGTTGTAGCTGGCTCTGTTGGTGTAGCTGCCTGTGGTGTTGGTGCCGGTGGTGGTGGAGTGATGTGACCTGCACTTGTGCTGGCATCCTCTGTTCTTCCCTTACGGGGTGCCCTTCCCTCCTTCTCCTGCGCAGTCCTGCGCAATGACTCTCCTCTGGACAGATATGGACATTAGCTCAGTGGTCCTGCAGCCCTGCATTTCAATATTAAATTACATTCCTGTCACACTATCTCAATGTCCTCTGCTTCTTCTGACTGATGTGTGTGGCATGCCTTGTTGTTTGGTGTGATGACTGTCATGATGGGTGTTTCACTGACTACATCTCCCATAATGCATTGCTGGTGTGTACTAAAACCTGTACTGGGGTGTGAGTCACACAGCCACATTGGGGAAGGAAGATAGGGAAGAGCGGGAGGATTGCTGTGCATGCTTCTTACCTTGTTTTGTAGCAGCTCTGGCTGACCTGTCTGCATCCCCGATTCGAGACACACTCTCAGGCTCCAGTGTTGACTCAACCAGCTGCTCCAGGTCTGTGAGGGCAGGGGCCTTGCTCCTTTCTCCCCCTGTGAGACTGGCCTCTTTCCTCTGTGCAGCCAGCTTCCTCTTGGTGACGATCCGAAGGCCATACCACCTTTTTTTGAGGTCATCGATGTCCCGTGGGCTCACCCCAATAGCATTCACCTGTGCCTGGATTGCCAGCCAGATTTTCCTTTTCACTGCTTCTGCTACCTGCAGGGACTTCTTTCCAAAAAGCTGTACGTGGTGTTTCACCACTTCCTCCACCAGGACCCGAAGCTCACTTGCACTGAACTTCATTTTCCTTTTCCTGTCTGCTCCTTCCCTCTCAGGTTCATTGGATGCCATCCTCAAGTTCTCCTCAGCAATGTTCAGCCAGTGGCTCAGTTGCTCTCCTCTGCACTCCCAGCTCTCCACAAGGTTCTGATTGTCTGCACCTACATGGGTGTGGCCACTTCCTGGTTGTGGGGTGGGGTGTATGCACAGGATTGGTTGATTCCTCAATTGCTTGTTTTTTGAATCTCCGATTTGGTAAATACCGATTCAGTAAATACCGATTCGGTAAATACCGATTCAGTAAATATCGATTCGGAAAATACAGATTCGGTAAATACCGATTCGGTAAATACCGATTCGGTACACATTTTCTGATTTTTTCCAATTCGGTAAATGTTACCGATATTTTACCTACATCTCATTTACCGAATCCTGAATACCGATTCGGTAAAATTCTGTATTTAGGAATCGGTAAATATTTTTTACCTACATATGGCCCTTGATCACAATCACATAATTCACTTTGCCAGCTAGGCAATAGTCATAAACTCATATGTAGTGCACTAAAGTAAATACTTATAAGTTGCAGATGTCATAAAAGAAATCATCATGAAAACATTTATGCATAACATCAGTTAGTGCCATAAAGCCACCACATATAGATTGCGCCTGTCATGAACACATCATGAAATCAACAATCTACACCATCATGGTATGCATGATACAGTTATCTCCAGGCATAAACTGACAATTATTGTAGTTTTAGGGCATGAAATACAGCAGCCCAGGTACACATGAATCAGCAGATAGCACCCTTGTAGAATACTAGGCCACAGTGCATCTGCGTGTCTATTATGGTTAGTACAGTACACAGAGTGGTTTCTCTTCCAGTTGGGTCCTCCGTGGAGGATTTGCTCCAACGTGGTGTGACCCTAGGAATGTGCTTTAAACTGAGGGGGAGAGCACACATCTTTCCCTACTGTTGGCGGGGTCTGCTCAGGGATTGGATTGTTTTCCTCCAACGAGGGCAGCACTCTCTCAGCAGCCTTGTCTATGTGAGGGGCCATGCTGGAGGGGGTTCTTGATGGGTGGCTGCAGTTGGTCCCCAATGAGTCCTTCGCAATGCTGTGATTCCCTCTAGGCTGTACACGGTGCCGCAGAGCCTTGGGGCACAATCAAGTGGTGATTTTCCAGCCAAGTAGCTTGCGGCGCGAAGGCTGGGGAAAACGGGAGAGCCCTATATCACCTAAACCACTCTTCCTTCCTCAGGCCTCAGCGATGAACTCTGGTGTGGATGAGGCAAATAACTACACCAATCCTCTGGCCTCTCAGAGCGCAGATCATGTGGCTGGTCAGAAATATAGAATTCAGCACATGCTCACTCTGCCGCTTCAGCATAGCAAAGTGCTCGTCCTGAGCTCCTTCCTAAGAGTCCTTCCTTTAAAAAGTAGAAGAACAGTCCAGTACTACTCCTGCTCCAGACAGGAGCAGCAACTGCAGGCCAAACCACCCCACACATCAGGGGCAGCACTCCCCACACAGAGCTCCCAGCCCTCCTTCCAGGTAGGTTATTTTTCTGAAGTCTTTTATCTCCCTGAGACTTCTAACAGGAGGCAATCACACACAAGCCCTTGGAGATTCTTCACAAGCAGGATACCATAGCAGGGCAAAAAGAGTCAGTCCTTTTCCTCCACCGCAGACAGAAGCATCAACTACAAGCCAACCCACCCCTCACACAGAAAAGGTTGAGCTCCTCACACAGTCCTTCCGCTCATCTGCTTGGCAGGGTCCTCTTGTTTTTTGAAGAAATCAAAAGTCCTGTGGTTTTAGGTCTCATCCTTATAGCCCATTCTGTCATTGTTCTCTCTGGGGCAATGGTCTCTGAACCCAGTCCAAACCAGTTCTGTCCTCCCTGGTGCAGCACAACCACAGGAGGCGGAGACAGCATTGTGAAAAGGAGACACATCCTATCCAGGTGCAAGGAAAACTTCTCCCACCTCTCTAAATGCAGATCAGGTCTATTCAGCCCAGTAATGAGTCACCCAGGCAAGGCAGGATTCACCTCAACCCCTCTCCCCCTTGTGACTGTCTAGAGTGAATGCATATCCCCAGCTCCTGTCACTACAAAACCAGATGGTGAATACACAAACAGTCAGAGGCACACAGAATGGAAAAGCAAGAAAATGCCCACTTTCTAAAAGTGGCATTTTCAAACACACAATTAAAAAAACATCTTTACCAAAAGGTGTATTATTGAATTGAGAGTTTAGAGAGCCTAAACTCAATTTTTCTATCTTGTCCCATTGGAAAGTAACACATGTAAAATTCTACAGTGTAGCTCCCATGATAGCTTTTCAATCGTAAAAAACAAAACTGTCAGTAGTTCACTATCAGAACATGTGACTTATACCAGTAGTTCTTTATTCAATCAAAATGGAGATCATTCCCAAAATGTAAAAACAGCAATTTTCCTAATCAATCAATCAATCATATAATTTGTAAAGCACACTACTCACCCGTGAGGGTCTCAAGGCGCTGGGGTGGGGAATGCTGCCTCTGCTCGAAAAGCCAGGTCTTGAGGAGTTTTCTGAAGGTCAGCAGGTCTTGGGTCAGCCGTAGGTGGATGGGGAGGGTGTTCCAGGTCTTGGCGGCGAGGTGGAAGAACGATCTGCCGCCTGAGGTCGCTCTTCGGAAGCGGGGAACTGTAGCGAGGGCGAGGTCGGTGGAGCGGAGCTGGCGGGTGGGGGTGTAGAAGCTGAGTCATCTGTTGAGGTACGTTGGTCCGGTGTTGTGGAGTGCCTTGTGTGCTTGGGTGAGGAGCTTGAAGGTTATCCTCTTGTTGACTGGGAGCCAGTGCAGGTCTCTCAGGTGGGGTGTGATGTGGCTGCGGCGAGGGATGTCGAGGATCAGGCGTGCAGAGGCGTTCTGGATGCGTTGGAGCCGTCTCAAGAGTTTGGCCGAGGCTCCTGCGTAGAGGGTGTTTCCATAGTCCAACCTGCTGCTGACAAGGGCCTGGGTGACTGTTCTTCTCGTTTCAGTGGGGATCCACTTGTAGATCCTACGGTGCATGCGGAGGGTGTTGAAGCAGGAGGAGGAGACAGCGTTGACCTGTTTAGTCATGGAGAGGGTGGAGTCAAGGATGACCCCTAGGTTGCGTGCGTGGTCGGTGGGTGTTGGAGCGGTTCCCAGTGGGGTCCGCCACCAGGAGTCGTTCCAGGCCAAAGGGTTGGATCCAAAGATGTAATAAGTTACATTATACAATAATAAATAGGAAGCATAACATAGAAAGATAAAACATTTAAAAAGATAAGAAAAAATTAAAAACATGTTGTTATTAGCATTAAAAACAAGTATTATCAACAGCATCATAATGCTGTTTGCTTATTATGCCTGTACTTATATTGTACCAGGCTTCACCTTACGGGTAGCAACTTAGACCTTATACGTCAGGTTTATAGCAAGTTCCGCGAAATAGCAAAAGCTAGCCACTCAGTGGAATCTGATTTGAGTACTCGCAGCGCCTCTACTAGTTGCCTAAATGATAAGAGCTGACATAGAGGTATTAGCCACTTTTCCTAGTCTGTCCATAGCAGGGACAAAAAAACATGTAGTGGTCTAATGATTCCAGACTAAGGGAGCATGCAGGGCACATTGAGGTTACAGTAGGCTGAGTCCATCTGCTTCGGAAGTAATTCAGCGGTAGAGTTCTATACCTACATTTTGATTAAAGTGCACGTGCATGTGGTGGTTCAATTTCATCCATAATATACTCAAATGAAAATATACATTTTATCTCTAAAACTCTACCTGTTAAAGTGCCCTGTGCTGCAGCAACATAACAGGAGTCATGAATGTAAGCCCAAACATTGCTTTTAAAAGGGGTAGTGCATCTTTTGTCAGGGATTTAGGGTCTTCTCACATCTCCTTCAATCCTAATATCATTAGCCAGTACCTCACCTCTCTAAACCACTTCACCCGACCTGCTGCTCTATCGAGGTTCTGTACTTCCTCTACAGCTTCTTTCACTGTGATTTGGGATTTACCGGTCTATATTCTGACCCAAAACAATAGGGATTTCAATTCTGCTATGCTTTTAACACTTCTTAGACCGAGGCCTAATCGGACCGGAAGAAGTAGGGTATTGTTTGGCAGTTTTAGTAATGACCTTAAAAATGTATTTTCTGCCAACTCTAGGCTCTCTGTCTGGTCCAGGCCCCACAATTCTGCGCCATAGAGTGCAGCCCCCTGGCATCTGGCTCGATGAATTTCTAAAACTGGAGAGGTAGGGCGATAAACAGATTGATTACGTTTTCTGACCACTAGGAAATCAATATGCTGTAATGTTAGGGTGCTCTTTGAATTTGATCGGCCAAAGTCGAATTACTATTCAGTCTGATGCCTAAGTAGTCGAAAACCTTGACTTCTAGCATGCCTGCACCCAGCCTTATTTTCCCTTTATTTTGCACACCCATGGAGGTTTTTGCAATTAATAGCGTGTCATCTGCGAACAGGAGTGAAGGTATTTGTCTGCCCGCAAGTTTAGGAGGATCACCCCCACAATTGTACAGAGCTTGAATTAGCCCATTCTTGTAAAGGGTAAACAGGATTGGGGGAAGGACACATCCTGTCGGACTCCTTCATGCACTCCTATCTTCTCAGTGAGTTTACCCCCATGGTTCCATCAAACCTGGGCATAGTTGTCCTGATGCATACGCACTATCTGTTGTAGTAGCCTGAGATCCCTCAGGGCGACCCATAATTTATTGCGATTTATGTTGTCAAATGCTTGCTTGAGATCAACAAACACAACATAGAGATAACCCTTCCTGATGATGACTTTCTTCCATGTGATCAGTAATGTGCTAGTGAATTCCTGAAAGCCAGCTTGTCGGTGAGACAATATGTGATTTTCCTAAATCCAAGTGTTTAGATGCATTAGAATCAATTTACTAAACCGTGCTGGGCCCTATCTATGAGGCTGATTGGTCTGTAGTTTGAGGGGTCCCTTTTATCACCTTTTTTGAAAATCTGAATAATTTCAGCACCATTCCAGGTGCTTGGGATGACCTCTCCTTGCGCTATTGTGTTAAATATTAAATGTAATACAGGACCCCATATAGTGGGTTCCGAACTGTAGATATCCCCCTGAACCTTATCTAATCCTGGGGCTTTGGCCTTTTCCAGGCTGCTAATTGCAGTCACAGTTTCTTCTAAGGTAAAAGAGACTACTTCTTCTACCACTACCTCTGCTAACTGGTTTGAGTCATCCTTTGGCGTCTCTGAGTCCATGGCGCTGGCCTGCGCTGCATACAAATGTGTGAAGTGTTCCTCCCAAGCATGTGGTTGGATTTAAAAATCCTCTTTTATTACCGTATGCAATGCCTTTGGTCAGTAAATGCCAAAATAATTTGCCATCTTTCTTTCTCGATGCTTCAACCAAAGTGTGCCAGTTCTCTTCCTCCCAGCTTTTCTTTGCCTCTATCTGAACCTTGTTATAGGCTCTTCTTCTTTCCACTAGAAGAGCACTACTCCCGCCCTTTACTGCTACAATTAAGACAGTCTTGGCCTGCTTGCAGTATCAGTTGAACCAGGGCTTATCTCTGCTTCTAGGGGTCATGCTCACTATTTGTCTGGAGGAGTGACTCTTAATTGCTGTGATAAGGTGGAAAAAAGTAGACATAGTGGTTAGATCATCACATACCAGGTTGCTCAGATTAACGAGAGCCGACGTAACCTCAGCATAAATGTTAGCTACAGAATTCTCATTTGAGACTATGTGGCTCCATTTCATCCTTCTATCATCATTTGCGGTGCTATAGGGGGGCCAACCTAAGAGGGCTCTTACACAAAAATGGAATATCAGTTAAACCCAAGACCAACGCGTTGTGATCACTCTCATATCTTGGTTTGGCGGCCATATTGTATATTTTATGCCATAGGTCTAGATCGACCATTATCTAATCAATCCTGCTATGGGCATTCGCCCTCTTAAATGTGAATGTTGCATCTGCATCTCCAGTTACAGGCATGTACTCTCTGAATTAAGGTAACAGCTAGAACTTGCTGTCCCACCTTTGTGCATCTCTTAAGCGCAGGCGCCTGCAGCTTTTCAATGCCCCTTGCTAGTGCTTCCTATTGCACAAGGTCCTGGCCTTAGGCCACAGGTTTGTATGTAAGATTAAAATCTCCGGCTACAATTAAAAGTTTCCCTCTGTCTGAGTTATCTAGGAAATTATTCAAGAATGCTATTGCGTTAGATTCCTGGTTTTTCGTCTTATAATGATAATATATATTGATAAGTGTTATAGCAAACTCCCCTTCTAAGGATGTAAGGTCAGCACCTATTATGTCTGGTGACTTTACAGGGCAGGCTTGTCCTGACCCAAATAAGTAGTCCTCCGGACGGTCTGCCTGCCGGTGAGGGTCTAGCTTGAATGCTATAATTAGTATACCCTAGTCTGAAAATTGGTTCAAAGACCATGGGGCAGATTTACAATAACTGGCGCCAGTTATTGTGCGTCACGGCAGACACCTCTTGCTCCACCATGGATGCGCCGCATTTACAATGCGGAGCACCATGGAGCAAGAATAGACAGATGCGTGACGCATCTGCTGCCGTAAAGGTGACACTTTGCTGGAGTTGCGTCTCAAGCGCGGCGCAGCTCCAGCAAGGCTCGGGGTGCCCCTATGCCTAACATGCTGCGTCCATCCTTACGCATGCTTCATGCAGGCGCAGGATTTTGAAGCAGCATGGCCGTAAAAGTGACTGAGTGAAATTTGTAGATTTTACGGAGTCACTTTTAGGAGGCGTTCCTGCGCAGAAACGCCCACCCCCCTGCGCCAGAACGTCCACATGTGGCGCAGGGCTTTATAACCTGAGGCATCTCCCTAGATGCATCACGTTGTCAATACCCCGCAGCATGGCGCTGACTTTGCACCGCCGCTGCATCACAAAAGTGACGCAACGGCGGCGCAAATGAGGTGTACGGGGCTTGTAAATCTGCCCCCATGTTTCCTGGAGCATGCATATATGGCATTGATCAATTAGATTAGCCCAGTTGGACTCCGACCGTTGTGACCTTAATCCTGCAACATTCCAGGAAGTAATTATTAGTAGATCTTTGCAATTTGGGAGCTGTGGCTTAGGGGCCTCAGCTGGCTCTTCTGAACCTGGGTTTGGGTCATGATCTGGTGGGACACAGGCTTGAGACGGGGTGCTTTGTGTTTGAAAATGAGTATTAATGCTAAGGAATCTAGACCTCTGGGGATGGTTTATTAATTCTTTAACTGAATTAATTTTGCATTCAATAGGGCCCTTTGTGAATCAATATAGGCGGTCAAGGTCAGTCAGGGGCTGAAACATATTAGTAGTTGTTAAAGCATAGGTGTAATGGCCCTGGTACTGAGTCTGGGATGGAGAATGGAGGCTTGGTGCAATTACACAGGGATACTTAAGATGCCTATATAAGTACCCCAAAGGTACAATGCTAATCTGATGGTCTAGCCCCCTCACCCCCTCAATAGCCTCCCCCCAGACATAATCAGTTGCTTCGCTAGATTGGGGTACCTACACAATGCAGTCCCCCTGGATGGATTTTCCTAAGGGGCCTAACCATCCCACTCTTCTCCCAAATAAAATATCATGGTAGCTGGAATCAGAAAAGTCTCTATTACATGACAACCAACGGCAAACTTTGTTTTTCAGTTGACTTGGAGACTCTGTTTTATTAGCCGATAAGTGAGGGACATTAGTGAGAATTGCCACATAGGGGCAAGATTCCAGGGGAAGGTCCAGGTTCTCCTGATTAGGAATACCATGACTTAGATGTTCTGCCTGGGGTTGTTTCTCTGTGTTGGATATTCCTTCACTTCTATTGCTTCTTCGCTTAGCACAAGCCTCACTTCCCCGTGGACCTGAGGTTTCAATGGCCTCAGCTCTTGATGCACAGCCGGTTTTGAGACCACTTGCCCCAGGCTCCCCAGCCCCCCTGGTGCGATCCCTAGCACATTTAGTGGCATGATAAATAGTGGGAGCAGATTCAAACATCTGGATTTGAGATTGTTTCTTGGTTCTGTGTGCCTCTTGGTCGCCTATATCGCGACTACAGCTCCTCACTGTTGATCTCATTAGAGTAGTTATAGATAAGGGTAAACCCAAATAAGCCACTGGGGCCTTGGTAAAGGACAGTACAGTAAACAATAGGTCCCAATAGAAACAATTATTTAAGAACACACACACACCCGGTGCTTCTAATCTCTTCACAGTAAGCATCCGCACGCTAACTGTGAAGAGATTTGAAGCACCCAAGGGGCTTCAGAAAGGTCGCGACTTTGGTCCTGCCTTTGAGTCATTTTGGACCTTTGAATTCGTTTGGGCACACCCATTTTAATTCTTGACCAAAGAGGTGGCATTGAAAGGAAAGCATTGCTATTTCATTTATTTAAAGTGCCCATAACCCGCTCTCTGCATTTGGAGCCTACTGGCCCACATACTACATTTTCACCATCCAGACCAGGGTGGTGCATGGTGCCCTACACCCAGTCCTGAGGAAGACCCCGCTGTAAGGACATTAGCAACCTACTATTAATTGGGGTCGAAATGTCGACTGTGTTACCGTCCTGTGCCAGTTTGGCTAACAGTGCTTTTTCACGGTGGCATTGTTTCAAACGATGGTCATGTATTTTGTTATTATTTAACTAAGAGGTTGAATGAAGCCATTTGTATTTCCAAATCATGTTGTGATGGATATATTGTCACTAGCTTTCCTTTCACTTTCTCAACCCTCACTAAGTGCACACAACTTTCTCACTTCCCCTTTTGAGTGGGGCACCCCTGTTATCCATTGTTTCCAGATTTATTACTGGACTGTGAATATTTCATGCTGATCGATAAAATTACACATTATTGATCACAAATATATTTAGTATGATTGTATTAATACCTGATGACATTTAATTTTGTGTGTTCTTAAATAATTTTTTTCTATCGGGACCTACTGTTGAACTGTACTGATCTCATTAGAGTATCAGACTTTCTAATTTCTCCTCCATCTTGTGAGTTGCAGCCTACATGTGGCCCAGATTGCAATGATCAGAGTTCAGGAAGTGGTAAGGAGACAGACTAGTGCTGTCTCTTCCCAAGACAAAAAGTTGTTTAAAAAACGATTTTCACTTTCTGTGTTTACTGTCTATGCCTGTGGTTGTTACAGTTAAAAATTGTAGTTTTAGCCTGCCTGTAATTGCATATTTTATCACCTGTGTTGTGTTTTCAATGTGTGGTTTTCCCTGCCCATGATTGCCTTCATTTAGTGTGTTGAATTGTGGGATTTGCAGTCCAACCTCTGTAGTTTGTGACTCTCATTCCTTGGTGACAAATCTGTTTTCCCTCCAAATTTCTCCTTTGCTCTGTGCTTAGGCCTGTGTGTTCAAACAGTGCACCCCCAGCCCATTTTGTGTTCACAGGCCAGTGAGGTCAGCCCCCCTGCCTCCCCCCTCCCCCCCACCCAGCAACAGGGATTTTCTACATCAGAGGGTGCTTCTGTGAGCTGTTGAAACTGTATTTACTGGGGCCTGTGCACTTCGTTTTTTGGCCAGCAGGGGGGTAAAGATTTATTCAATCAGTATTGTTAGATTTCGAGTTAGTGAAGCCTTTACCTGCTGAAGTCCAAAGTTGTGGATTGAGCCTGTCTGTCTCCTAGGAGATTCTGAACAGGAGCAAGCAGCTGCCCAGACCCCACCCCCAGGCCAGCAGACCATTGGCTATTCAGCTACCAGGCAAGTCTGAGCCCTCCTCTCACACCTGCCCAGGCCCCTTAAGGCCTTGCTGGGTGCACCCCAAATCATTCTCCTCCATCTTGTGAGTTGCAGCCTACATGTGGCCCAGATTGCAGTGAGCAGAGTCCAGGAAGTGGTAAGGAGACAGACTAGTGCTCTCTCTTCCCAAGACAAAAAGTTGTTTAAAAACGATTTTCACTTTCTGTGTTTACTGTCTATGCCTGTGGTTGTTACAGTTAAAAATTGTAGTTTTAGCCTCCCTGTAATTGCATATTTTATCACCTGTGTTGTGTTTTAAAGGTGTGGTTTTCCCTGCCCATGATTGCCTTCATTTAGTGTGTTGAATTGTGGGATTTGCAGTCCAACCTCTGTAGTTTGTCCCTCTCATTCCTTGGTGACAAATCTGTTTTCCCTCCAAATTTCTCCTTTGCTCTGTGTTTAGGCCTGTGTGCTCAAACAGTGCACCCCGAGCCTCCATTTTGTGTTCACAAGCCAGTGAGGCCAGCCCACCTGCCTCCCCCCTTCTCCCCTCCCCCCAGCAACAGGGATTTTCTCCATCAGAGGGTGCTTCTGTGAGCTGTTGAAACTGTATTTACTGGGGCCTGTGCACTTCGTTTTTTGGCCAGCAGGGGGAGTAAAGCTTTATTCAATCAGTATTGTAAGATTTCGAGTTAGTGAAGCCTTTAGCTGCTGAAGTCCAAAGTTGTGGATTGAGCCTGTCTGTCTCCTAGGAGATTCTGAACAGGAGCAAGCAGCTGCCCAGACCCCACCTCCAGGCCAGCAGACCATTGGCTATTCAGCTACCAGGCAAGTCTGAGCCCTCCTCTCACACCTGCCCAGGCCCCTTAAGGCCTTGCTGGGTGCACCCCAAATCATTCTCCTCCATCTTGTGAGTTGCAGCCTACATGTGGCCCAGATTGCAGTGAGCAGAGTCCAGGAAGTGGTAAGGAGACAGATTAGCGCTGTCTCTTCCCAAGACAAAAAGTTGTTTAAAAAACGATTTTCACTTTCTGTGTTTACTGTCTATGCCTGTGGTTGTTACTGTTAAAAATTGTAGTTTTAGCCTGCCTGTAATTGCATATTTTATCACCTGTGTTGTGTTTTAAATGTGTGGTTTTCCCTGCCCATGATTGCCTTCATTTAGTGTGTTGAATTGTGGGCTTTACAGTCCAACCTCTGTAGTTTGTCCCTCTCATTCCTTGGTGACAAATCTGTTTTCCCTCCAAATTTCTCCTTTGCTCTGTGCTTAGGCCTGTGTGCTCAAACAGTGCACCCCCAGCCTCCATTTTGTGTTCACAAGCCAGTGAGGCCAACCCCCTGCCTCCCCCACTACCCCCACCCCCCCCCAGCAACAGGGATTTTCTACATCAGAGGGTGCTTCTGTGAGCTGTTGAAACTGTATTTATTGGGGCCTGTGCACTTCGTTTTTTGGCCAGCAGGGGGAGTAAAGCTGTATTCAATCAGTATTGTTAGATTTCGAGTTAGTGAAGCCTTTACCTGCTGAAGTCCAAAGTTGTGGATTGAGCCTGTCTGTCTCCTAGGAGATTCTGAACAGGAGCAAGCAGCTTCCAACTCCCTGGCCAGCAAACCTTGTCTGAGGTTGCTGGGACCTTATATGGTGTGCTAGTGGTTGGCACATGTGTACACTGATTGGTGGTTGTATCTGGTGTTTCTATTGGGTTAGGGTTAATGTCCTCATTGGTTGGGCATTTGAGGGTTCTGATTGGTTTCTCGGTCTGTGAATCAATCATTGCAGGGTTGGGACTAGGGCTAGGGTTAGGATTTCTATTGGAAGTAGGGACTAGGGCTTCCTATGTTATTGGTTGTTGGGAGTAGGGTGGGACTAGGGCTAGGGTTAGAGCTTTAATTGGAAGTTGTGATTAGGGCTTCGGGTGTGATTGGTTGTTGGACCAGTTGTGGGAATAAGAGTAGGGTTAGGCTTTCTATTGGAAGTCGGGACTAGGACTACCTGTACCAGTGGCTGCTTTGACTTGGGTTGGGACTAGTGGTAGGGCTAAGGCCTTTATTGGACGTAGAGATCAGGGTTTTTTAACTGATTGGGTGCTTGGACTAGGGTTAAGATTGGCTGCAAGGTCCTGGTCTCCTATTGGTTCTAGATGCTAGGGCTAGTGTTGTGATTGGATAGTGTTAGGGCTAGGGTTCCCATTGGCTGAAGGGGTCACCTGATTACTAGGGCTACAAAAAAGGCCAGGCTTAGGGGGTCTCAGCCTGGGCGTCGAGGCTAAGGGTGTCGAGGACAAGGGTAGTCGCCTGTTCAAGCCTGGTCGGGACTAGGGCCAGAAATGCTGCCCTTTTTCTCATTTAACAATACCCAGCCCACACCATCCTCAACCACAAACAGAGCAATACACTCACACCAAATATACACCACACACAACACTATGCACAGATTGATGTACCAGCCTGCACTACAAACCCAACCAAACCACTTCTACACACCCTACTATCCCAACTACCACGCATATCCACCACCACCCACAAACAGTTCACAACTCTATCCTATACCACTAACCAATACACTCATCACTAACACAACGCCAATCAACACCATAAATAACTACATCCCACTCAGACACACTCTCCCTGCTGTAATTACACCTAACAGTCCACCTTTTATCACTAACAAATATATAATGATTCTTCCATCAGTTGTCCAACAAACACCCTCCTCTCCCTTCTACCATAATAACACTAACACACAGCACACACACTGCAAACCACCACACTTTGTAACTCTTGAAACAAACCAGTCTCAGATAAACACTCTCACCTCTACTTCATTCCCTCCTACACACAACATACACTTTACACATAAACACATCACCACCCCCTCTACGTCACACCCTCCTCTCACAAACAATACTACACAACCAAATCAGGTGCATGAAACATATACATCAGCACCCCTTTTCACCACACCTCAAAAGCAAAACATATCACATACACCAGCACAACAAGAGCTTCAAAGCGCAACACCTCATAATACTTACCATCACAAAATACAAACATATACCCACCTTTCAAACCACACAAAGGAACAAACTCCAATGCCAAGCTTTCACTCTTCCACCACACCTAACACAGATACAGCAATACAGCACCTCTCTTCTAACCGCCTCTCATCCATTGGACAATTTAAAACATTACGACATGACCCAAATGCTGCACCACCTCCCCTGACTCATACACCTTCCGCCTTCAACATACGCAAAAAATATAAGCAACATGCCACACCTCACAACTTTGCTTCCCCAAGTCTACCGCACAACAATGTTACACCACAAAAGCAACAGAGCACTCCAACTCATTCTCAAACACCATCTCAAACACATACACATGCAGACCCATCAAAATGCCTTCTTAGCATGCTGGATGAGGAACACGATACAGAACAGCTACACGATTGCTATCCTAATACAGCTAATACCAGCACTAAAAACACACCTGCTACACACCCACACAATACTGATCACTCTTCTACAAAACAAAGTCCCACTATCACCAAAGGCCACTATCTACACTGTCTACTAATAAATGCTCGATCCCTCTCTAAAAACAAGCATCACATCTACGACCTTCTCACCGATGCAAAACCAGACATACTATTCATAACCGAATCATGGTTGGGAGAGGATATGGCTCCAGTCCTGCATGAAGCCATTCCTCTAGGCTATCAAATAATCACCCAAAATCGTATAGCCAAAAAAGGAGGTGGTCTAGCTGTCGTATTCAGGCAAACAATACATATCACTAAAGTTGACAACATCTCCATAAAGAATTGTGAGGCTCTTATAACAAGATGCAATCCTACACCGTCTTCCACCTGTAACTTCCTGCTCCTTTACAGACCTCCACCTAGCAAGGCAACATTCCCAGACGCACTTCTAGACACAGTTTCAAATCTGGTAACAATACACTTCAACCTGTGCATTCTGGGTGACCTTAACATTTGCAGCCTGATTCATCAACGGGCCATTTTGCGAGCCCCTAATAGCGATTCATAGCGAATCGCTATTAAGGACTTGCAAAACGGTATTCATGTAGGAATTGCTAAATAAATAGCGATTCCTACACATTCCTTATTTGCGAGTAGCAAATTGCTGATCGCAAATAAGGAAAAACTCCCCATTCATTCCTATGGGCCAAAAGGCCCATAAGAATGAATGGGGAGTATTCCTTATTTGCGAGTAGCAATTTGCTACTCGCAAATAAGATAGCGATTTGAAGGGTGCCAGGGGTGTCCAAAGGACACCCTGTAGCACCCCTTAAATGCACATTTGAACAGGTGTTGCGCACACACATGTCCAAAGGACATGTGTGTGTGTAACATGCAAAAGAAAAAAATGCACTAAAGTGCTTTTTACACTATTTTCGCAATTTACCACCAAGTCAAACTTGGTGGTAAATTACGACCAAATATTGCGATTTCGCAATTTCTAATTGGTTGATGAATTGCATTTAAGGAATCTCTATTAGAGATTCCTTAAATCCAATTCCTCGCAAATATGCGATTTCGGTAATAGCGATTTTTGCATTTGGGATGATGAATCCCAAATGCAAAAATCGCACTCGCACAGGGCCAGATTCTCGGAATCTGGCCCTTTGCGAGCGCAAATCAGCTTGATGAATCAGGCTGTTGGTTTGATAAAACCAATATGACCCATCCAAAAACAATAATCACTGGCCTAGACGCATTGAACCTGCATCAGATTGTCCCCAATCCGACACACATCGCTGGACATATCCTAGATGTAATTTTTGCTTATACTGAACTAGTTACCTTTCAAACTATAACTCCAGTCACATGGTCAGACCACCACTTGCTTGCTTTCCAACATAAAACAACACTAAGCGACTCACCTAAACCTACCTTACATCCATCCACCTATCGGCCGTGGAACAAACTCAATTTGGAACACTTAGAAACACAACTGACATCCAGTATGAATCTGGAAACCATAAATTCTGTTCAGAATCTATATGAGTGGCTACAGGAAGCTTTTGACATCCCGATACCACTCAAAACCACACAACAGAACAAAAGGAAAAAAGCGCCTTGGAGAAACATAGAAATAAAAAACATAAAACAACAAATTAGAAAGCTGCAACGTACCTGGCTCAAAACAAACGCCAAACAAGACAAACTTCAAATACAAAAAATTAACAGATTATATAAGTCGGCTATCAAAAAAGCTAAGAAAAGGTACTATTCAGACAGAATTCAAAACGCTAAATGTGCAAATAAAGAATTCTATAAAATACTCAATGAATTTCGAAAACCAAATTGCCTAGAAGGAGCTCATCCTGTTACTCAAGATTTCACAGACAAACTGGCAAATCATTACAAGGACAAAGCAGACACGTTGGACTCGTACTTACAACAGAAACAAAGCACCAGCACTAACCCTTGTACAAAACAACTATCCAAGAATGCTCTAATCAAGCCTCTCCGTTCCTTCCAACACATCTCACACGATAAATGTATGGACCTTCTGACCCCTGTCCGCCACAAACTTTCAAGACAATTCTTTTAACAACCTCTGCTGCCATTCCAGTAAGAAGAATCATCAACGATTCCTTAACTACTGGAATATTTCCAGAAGAACTCAAAAAGTCATATATACGCCCTTTACTGAAGAAAACAAACTTGGACCCGCTGAACCCCGACAACTACAGACCCATTACAAATGGACCTTTCCTGGGCAAACTGATAGAAAGAGCAGCGTTCGCCCACATGTCCCAATTCATTGAAGAGAATGACATACTTTCAGATTTCCAAACAGGATTCCGTCCGGAAGGAGGCACTGAATCTGCCCTTCTTGCCATCTGGGATGACCTAAAGAATACAGTTGACCGCAATGGGGTTGCTGCACTACTCCTCTTGGTCCTCTCAGCTGCCTTTGACATGGTTGACCATGACACTCTGAAACAAAGACTTTATGAAGCCGGCATAGAGGGAACTGCTCTAGACTGGATCGCGTCCTACCTTCGAAACAGAACTAATGTCATCCACACCCCACCTTTCTCGTCCAAACCGTACTCCACAAAAGCAGGGGTCCCTCAAGGTTCTATCATCTCGCCCATGCTTTTCAACATCTACATGAAGTCTTTACCAGTACTGATCAATAAATTTCACCTCACGTGCAACAACTATGCAGATGACACGCAAATACTCCTTCAACTGGAATGCCCCAAAGACATTGGAAAATCACCAATTTTCAGCTGTCTCAGAGCCGTGGATCAGTGGATGACTTGGAGCCATCTCAAATTGAATGCTTCAAAAACTGAAATACTCATGTGTGGCGATTGGAAAAATTACAACCCGCTTGCCGCATGGCCTGATGAACTGGGATCACTGCCTAAAGTATCGAAGGAAGTAAGAAACCTTGGAATGACCATGGACTCCAAGCTGTCGATGAATGTCCAAGTAAATAAAGTAGCAAGATCAAGCTTTGCTACTATAAAAACGCTACGACGAATTTTCCCTCATTTGGGATTTCCACACAAGGTCCAAGCTACCATCTCCCTTGTTCTATCCAAACTCGATTACGCCAATAGCCTCTACCACGGATCACCTTTAACGACCATGAAAAGACAACAACGGATTCAGAACTCGGCTGCCAGACTACTCTTGCATATCAAACCACGAGACCACAACTCCCATGCCTTGAAAGCCCTGCATTGGTTACCGGTTGCCAGAAGATCCACGTTCAAGCTGCTTTGTATTACCCACAAAGCAATACATGGAATAGGACCACTCTTCATCAGGAATAAAATCACCAAACACATTCAACAAAGGAACCTACGCTCTAAAGGAGCATCTCGCCTCAAAATCCCACCATAGAAGAAAAAAACAATGGGTGTCACATCCTTCTCTGTTCAAGCAGCCAAACTATGGAACTCTTTACCCCCCAACATAAGATCCACCGACAACCACCTTATCTTCAGAAAACTACTCAAGATCTGGCTCTTCCCCACATAAGCACCATACGGAAATATGAATTTACAGCATATCCCTCTGTATATAAGCATATGTTTTCACTATAGATATGTACCTATCTTTGTGTATTACTTTATAAAACATGTAAAACAATTATGTTGTTAAGAGAAGAAAAAATAATAATAATAATAATAATAATCATCAATAAATAAAAATCATTTTTGGTCTACATGTACATACTTCCATTGTACATCTATGTACCTTCCATGTACTTGGATCTTTCTAGACTCTCTTCTGCTCTACCCCTCCTTGCATCATCTGACACCTCTTTTTACTTAACCAATCCCCTAAAACAAATCTTTCTAAGCTCTCCCCTCTGGCTCCTTTCCTCCAAAACTCCTTTTTACTCATCCAAAAGCCTCTTCCTACTGCTTTTCAATAAAAATTAACAGACTAACATGTTTCACTTTTCACTTCTCAAATTCCATATTCCATATTCAACTATACTAATATACTGCCCAAATAACTGAATAACATATCTACTACTCAAATTACTTCATATTTATACTATACTAATTTTCAACACTAATCCTTTATGGGTTCCGGAGTGGCGTGCTACTCGCCAGAAAAGCGCTTCAACGCCCATCAGGGGTAACAAATTCTATATGAATGCAAATCTTTCTTCCCCATTTATCCATCCGCTATCCTTCTCACTCCAAGTTACAGACTAATATCCACCACTGAAATTACCTCATATTTCACCATATTAATTCACCACTAATCCTCTATAGGCTCCCTGAATAGCATGCGTCAACAAGCGAGCGATAAATAAATACAAACCTTTGTCCTACGCTATCCTTCTGCTATCATTCCAAATCCAAATAACTGATTAACCTATCCACCACTTAAAATGTACTTGCATGTTTCACTATACTAATTCAACACTAATCCTCCGTGGGTCCCGGAGTAGCGTGCTACCCGCCGAAAAAGCGCTTCGACGCCTCGTCAGGGGTAGTAAGCGCTATATAAATGCAATTACAATACAGTACAATACAATGTCATCTATAGTATTCTGTAATTTTGTTACAACGGCCTCCAGATGACTAAATCTCTGCAAGAGAGGGGTGAGATTAGCAATCAAGGCTGATTCCAGTCTATTGGTAATCAAGTCCAGGTTCAGCCTAGGTGCACAGTCAGTTTAGTTGTTGGAGTTGGCATACTCAGACTTGTCGATGCAGCTCGGCGAGGATAACTCTCCTGTGACCTCTCTACATTGGCAGGTATTTGCAGTAAACTTAGTCAACTTAGATCTAGTGCATGTTGTTTGAGTTAGGCCACTATGTTTTGTTTTCCTCTTCCTCTTTTTGCCGGTCCGTTAGGAGCTATTAAGGAAGAATTGGGAGAGGTTATGACATTTGGGGCTGTTGGAGAGACCCCAATAGCGACTCCATCTTGATGGTTCAGAGAACTTTGTACAGCTGCAGGATCTTGGGAAGAATAAATGTATACGTTTCAGTTTCTCCTCTGTCCATTGATAGGTGACGTTGTGAAAGAGTAATCTCATTGTCCAGGACTCTTGTAGCACTGTAAAGCCAGGACGCCGATAATTTAAATAATAAAAAGGTTTATTGCAGGAACACAGGAGCAAGGTAGGGCGCAGCCTACACAGGTCTTCTCCCACTTCAACTGCCCGCAATTACCAACAGTGGAATCTTGCAGAGCAGGCGCGGGGAGATGGAAGCTTGAAAGAAAACAATTCTATATGTGATCATGACACAACAAGCACGCACCTAGAAAGCATCAAGACTGGTGCCTAGGGATCTCTTGGAGGAGCCCTCTTTATCCCATGTGGCCTTCCTTTTTACCATCTTAGGAGGGTGTCAAAACAGTGTCAATAAAATAAAACTAAATACACCTACTGCACTGATGGGTAGGGGGAGCCAGGATTGCAGATCAGATTCAAGGTCAGCCAGTGACCATTCACCTCTTGCTCCAAGATGGTTAATGCTCAGCCTGAGGGCTCCTGGGATTAGTTATTCCATCTCCTCTCCCTGTTTGCCAAATCTTGGCAACCTCGTCCGAGACACTCCTGGGGTGCTGTTTTTCCTGCAACAGCGCGAAAATAGCTATAAGTAGTGTTCTCGCCAGGGTCAAAGAACCAAGAGTGGGGCCCAGCCCAGCCCAGCCTCCTTCGGTCTCTGACGGGCGCTCGGTGCAGCAGTCTGAGACTCCGAGTCCCTCTTCTCTCCGCCAGCACTCCAGTATCAGCAAAGTTCGCAACCCATGCCGCGGGTGAGGGTTGGTGCTTTTCACAGCATTTATGGTTCCCACAATGCACCTCTGTGCAGTAGTCTGGGACTCCGAGTCCCTCATCCCTCTGCCACCGTTCCAGTATTGGCAGAGTTTGCATCCTGATCCACAGTAGAAGTTTGGCACTTTTCACAGAGCATATGGCTCCCAAAATTCACCTCTGTGCAGCAGTCTGGGACTCCGAGTCCCCCTTCTCTCTGCCACCACTCCAATATCAGCAAGGTTTGCTTTCCCATACCAGTACACATCCTACCCTTCACATACACGGCACCCTGCCCATTGGGGTACCTTGGGCCTACCTTATGGGTGGCTGACCCGTAAGAAAAGGGAAGGATGGGGCCTGGCAAGCACTTGCCAGGTCAACATGGCAGTTACAAACTGTGCGCGCAGACACTACAGTGGCAGGTCTAAGTTACATTGACAGGGCTACTCATGTGGGTGGCACAACCAGTGCTGCAAGTCCACTAGTAGCCTTTGATTTACAGGCCCTGGGCACACACTGTGCACTTTACTAGGGACTTACCAGTAAATCAAATATGCCAATCATGGATAACCAATCATATCACAATTTATACAGAGAGCATATGATCAGCAGTGGTAAAGTGACAGGAACTCCACCAATGCCGAGCAAAATTTAAAGAACTGCCTTAAGGATGTTTTCCTTTGGATGGAAAATAACCATCTAAAATGCAATGCCAATAAGACAGAGATTCTTCCCATGGGAAAAAATCCCCAATTCTGTCCTAGCAAATGGTGGCCGGAGGATTCCCCTGCTCCCCCACAGGCCATGGTGTCAGCCAGAAATCTGGGCGTCCTATTTGACGCCGAGCTACCATTCGATCAGCATGTGAGGAATGTGGCAGGAAGTTGTTTTAATATCATCAAATCTCTAAAGAAGTTTTTCGACTTCCTTCCCACAGGCTCAAGAAAGGCGGTGGCAGTGGCTTTAATCCTCGCCCGCCTTGATTATTGTAATGGCCTGATGTCAGGTGTTAAAAAGGCCACGTTGAAAAAACTCCAAAGCGTGCAACACGCAGCAGCCAGACTCGTATTGAAATTACAGAGGAAATCTTCAGCTTCGGCCGCTCTGAAGACCCTTCATTGGCTACCTCTGCATAAGAGGATACTGTTTAAAACCCTGGTGATCGCCTTTCGTGCATTCAACGGCACAGGCCCGAAGTATCTTATCAGGCGATACCCCCACTATAACCCTTCTAGGACGTTACGATCTTCAGGTGATAACCTGATTAAGCTGTTTAAATTTAACTACAAAACCAAGGGGGGTAAGACTTTAGCCTTCTTGTCATCCAAAGCCTGGAATGCAATGCCCAAGAACCTCAGATTCCTAAATCCAGAAAGCCTGTTTAGGAAGCAACTTAAAACTTGGATTTTCAACCTTCCAGATGACTATGTAATGGCCGCTATCTAGCTTTTGTGATTGTAATTGTTTGCACACTGTTTTTCTAGCGCCAGGATGCTCCTTTCGGAGCGATAGTTGCGCTTTACAAATACACAATACAAATACAAGTGCCCAGAATCCTATAGCCAACAAAAACAGGGTTAGAAAAATAGGAGGCAAA
Organism: Lissotriton helveticus; assembly: GCF_964261635.1. Classification (NCBI taxonomy): domain Eukaryota; kingdom Metazoa; phylum Chordata; class Amphibia; order Caudata; family Salamandridae; genus Lissotriton; species Lissotriton helveticus. The sequence goes on along the minus strand of NC_136067.1, from coordinate 1,874,236,635 downwards.
AGGCAAAACGTTTGGGGATAGCCCTGCTAAAAGGGCCAGGTCCAACAATTACTAATACATAAATAGATCAGTGTCTAGTTAGATTAGGACATAGTGTTTTGGGATAAGCCCCAACCATTGAAGGTTTTGAATTTAAATGATGAAAATTCAATGCTTAGTTTTTCTTTTTCATTTTACTTTGTCTAATTTTGGTTATTGTTTTAATTACATTTTCTGTTGTCCGGATACATTAAATGATATTACAAATTGTGCCTAAACTCTCATGACCTATTTCAAGAGCTTTCGTCATTGAGGTTCCTTCCATAATAACGACCTGTGAGTCTCTAATGGCTATAAACTGTCTGGTACAAATAAATATGCTTTTATATGGATTGAAGTATGGCAAGAAACCCACCTGTGTTTCCTTTTATCGCCATTAGTGTAGATTATGTGACCTACATCTTTCAAGGAGCCTGGAATCCAGCTGTGGTGTGCATTCTGCTCTGTTGAATCACTGCTGACCATTGCACAGGTGTGCGAAGAGAATCCACAGAAGGCTGGGTTGTCCCCATACATAGCTGGCATGGTCCCCCCACAACATGCCTGCATGCCAGAAGAGTCCCCAGGAAGATGGAAGGCAGCCCTGTGAGTCTTCGACCAGTGCATGGATGCACCACTAAAAGAATCCAGAGAAGGCACGACTGGTCCCGGGACTAACTCAAGAACCCTGCACACATGCTCATTGCGGTCGAGCATCAATATCTAGGTACATTTGGGAACTGCTGACCATTAACTGGTGCTCACAGATTGAAATATAGTGGGCTAGAATAATGTCATAATGCTAAAGACTCAGTGCTGGGACATTTGCAAGGACTAACCTACATGGAACTGAACCAGACATAATCGGACATAAATCCAATTAATTTCAGTGCAGAAACCTCATCTCATATATGCAGCTAAATTTATGCTTTTGTTATTTCTGTGTGTAGTACTATGACTTAGAGTGCATTAAACCCTTGCGTGTTGCCGTCGGCTGTTGGCCAACAGGAGCATTACATCGCTAGTGCTGCTGTCGGCCAATGGCCGACGCGGCCCCGCTCATTTTGCGGAAGTGCCGCACTGCCGCGAAATCGCGGCCGTGGCAAAGGGGTTAAAGATTTCTCTTTTTTACAAAAACACACACTGAGCTGGGCAGTCATTTTTGTGTCTGTTGCATAACTGCTAAGTTCTGAGTCGCTGCCCCATAATACCTCCCTGAGAAGCTTGGACTGCTCACCTCTCTACCACTGAAGATTTTCCTTTAGGCCATTTTTAGGTCGAGCCTAGACAGCGATTGCGCTGTCTGGAACATCTGTTGTATGTACTTTGTGGGCTCTGGAGATCAGCACTATGACTTGTCTGCTTCCGCTTTTGCTTAGGGACTTTTCTCTGTTTAACTGTCTCTATTTAACTGTCTTGCTAGAAAACGACCAGTAGAGGTCAGTAAAATACCAGAATTGCTTTCTGCTTGTTAAACTGCCTCTATTTAACTGTCTAGATAGAAAATGACCAGTAGAGGGCAGTAAAATACCAGAATTGCTTTCTGCTGAGGGACTTTCTTTTTTTGAAAATTTCCTAGAAACTACCTCTATTTAACTTTCTTGATAGAAAATGACCAGGGGAGGTCAGTAAAATACCAGAATCACTTTAGCATTCCCTAGACTCCAGGCCTTATAAACTTGTCTTCCACAAGCCCCCGTAGACAATAATATTTTTATCAAATTTTGTATTTTCAGTGATATGACCACTGAAGGCCCTGATTTATATTAAAATCAGAGCGTCAGACTATTCTATGTCCTGCTGAAAGGCAATATTTCTCTCCATGTATTCCCATACCTGGCGTGTTCCGCTGTTTGGTGCTTACTTTCCCTCCATGTTAAAGAACAGTAGATGTTTTAGCACCCAGACTAATGTGCTGCATAGTTAGGTCCCAAAGGCGAGACCGATTGCATTGCAAATGCTTGTTTTAGGTTGACGAGGGCCTGGCAGCTTCCTCAATAATATCATATTTTGCAAAAACCACGAGAAAACAAAACAAACATAGATCAAGACAAAAGGGTCAATGTCAGACCTATTAGCTTTGCCAACGCTTGTAACTTTTTGGTGTTAATGTATTCATTAAATGTTATTCACTTTTACTGATTGGTCTTTAGAATGTTATCCATTTAATCTCTTTAAATCAGTTTGGGTGCTGCTAAATACAGTTCCCTCGAGTTTCTTGAGACAAGCCTATTGGGAATTACTCACAGAAACATGCATTTTTGTTTATGCAGTAGATAAGCAGTTCTTAACCTTTTGACTTCTGTGGACCTCCACTGAATCAAAAATGGAAGCTGGAGACCCAACACTAAGGAATTTATAAATTAAGTGCAAATAATTAGGAAAAACATTTTCTAATTAACAAACAAAACAATGTAAAAATCTAAATTTTAATGGGAAGGTGGGGACTTTTCAAAATGTGATTGCAATTGCCAAACTACACACTAGGCATTAGTGCATCACTATGTGTGCTGTTTGCATCCTCTCTTTCTGCTGGCGCATTCTAGTGCTTCAATTGAGGCCATTAATTGTACATACTCTGTTTGAAGTAATTGCGCTGCTCCCACGAATCAAGCTACAGATGGTACCTCCATTTCTAGCCTCCAATTTGAAACTCCGTCCCATTTAGTTAGAGGGCGTTATGAAAATTTTCAAGTTTGCATTTCGCTTTCTTATGACTATATACTTTATTAATTTGGCATTAAAACATAATTTTCTAAAAAGCCGCAGATCCCTTGAGTAGGCATGGTGGACCCCAGGAACCTAAGGAACACAGGCTAAGAACAGCACCAAAAGAATATACTTTGTGGACCCACCCACATCTCATGCTGTGACTGAGTCCCTCCTCCTCTATACTTATCATTCACTTCCCTACATCTCCTATGGTATCACCAATACCACCGCACTACCACGACTCCGCACCAAACTGTGGAGTTAACTACTCCAGCTCTCCACTACCCTCTGTCATGATATTCTCCACTGTACAACCCTGCCACCCTAGCTGCTATCTGACATCTACAGTCACTCTGAAGCACATATCTGTCATCCTCCAGAACCGCACCACCACCTGCAACACTGCTTCCACCACCCATGACTGCATTTCTACTGTCCAAGAGCTCTGCACCCCAGCATCACACTGTCACCCAAATCTACAGCACTGCCACCTTTGCACCATTATCCTTATTGCCCAAACCATCTCTTCCACAGCACCAAACTCCCCCCAAGTCCACGCACTTATCCACAATCCATGTCACTATACTGCACCTGCACTTACACAATACTAGCACATTAAACACTGCACTAACAGCTCCAACATAAAACTACCACCTCTGGTTATAGGCTTGCCACCCACTACTGACAGACTCCAGCACTCTACTACCACCCACTCTATCCCACCACTGGATTACCAACCTCAGCACACTACCCCCAACAAAACAACATTAACTCCCCTGCTACCACGCTCTATTCCTGCACTACAACACTACCATTCCCACACCAGCAACACCATACCCTCTCATGGGCACACCATAACACCCACAGCACTGTACTAACACCCACCAGCACAGCAGTAGCATTCACTGTCACTGTACTGTCATTACAGGACACACTGTCATTACAGGACACCATTCTTCCCTCTCACGGCATGACACAAACACTACAGACTGCGATACTAACATACTCACCAATGGTAACCCCGTCTTTTTTATAACGATACAAAAAATAACCTTTTTTTCTCAACTCCCAGTAGTTTTTTTTCCATTTCTGAGCCTGAAGTTGCACAAGGTTGGTGTAGTTGTCTGAGAAAGCAGTACCAAGTTCCTATGTTAACAATTGTAAATGTGTTTGTATTTATATAGCGCACCTCTACCCAGAGGTCTCGGCAGTGGAACCCATCCTGGCTTTTCTGTGAGATGTCCACTCCTGGGCACCCCCAAAGTGAAGTCAGGCATCCAAGCGCTGCTGGGGCTGTTGTGGAGATTAAGCAAGCTATTGCCCAGAGTCACAGAGTGGGACCCATGATTAGACTAGGCACCGAGGCGAGAATTATCAGGTCCGGGGAAATTTAATCCAAGAGCCGCCGAGGCGGGAATTGAACCCTGGTCCCGGACCAGACCTCTGCGTCAGGGTCTGGTCTAACCATTGAGCCACGCTTCTCCACGAATTAACTTGCCTCTGCCGAACACCGAGAAGTACCGGCTCCAATTAAGCACTGATTAGGCTATGCAAGATTTTGACATAAATACAGAAGCAGACTTTAGACAATTGACTTGAAAGATGCGAAAACAAAACTTGTGCTCGTCAGGGATTTCCATGAGAGTTTAGTATCCTGAGTGAGCCGAACATAAACAGGGAGGGGAGCCTCCGTGCCTCTTCTCTCCCTTTGGAGGTGCATGATGATGGCTTTGAGATTTGTGCACGGTTTGGATGCTAGACTGAATCAATTAAAAACAGTATATTAATCCATGATAAAAGAAACTAAGAAATTATTTACTTTACTGAGATGGAGCATTAGATTTATTTGGTATTCGGTTTGCGGGATATTCTTAAATGCAAATTAGTGAGAGCATATAAACATGAACACACGTCTGAACTGACTATACAAATGTACCTCACTGCTAAAGCAGTGTTCAGCCCTGCAGATTACGGTAGGCCTGCGTGACCCAGACATAAAAGGTTCTTAATGCGGGGAAAAAACAAAAGTGCAGGGACTCAGAGCTTTTTCTTAGGTGCAACTTGCAGGTCCTACTGAGTAAAGTGATTGCTTGTGTTTTGATTCAAACTCAAACCTTTTTCCTTCCATTGCCCTACATTTCCTGTTTCTACCTCACAGTTTTGCAGGCTATTTTACACCCTTCCCTTTTACATTTGTCACTGTATTCCTATCTTTACATTCCCCTTACTTTCTCACTTTTCTGCCATTTTCTCTCCTGATCTGGGTCAAAGTCTGATGAATAATAAGTCCAGCTTCCCAAAAAACGAGAGCCGACGCCGACCATCTGCACATGTCAAGCACTGCATGTAAGCAGGGCTTCAAGTGGGAAGAAAAAACTGGGTGGGGAGCCTAAAAAGGGACATGGCCTAAGAAGTTTATCTAAGAATACTTAACAAGAGTTGTGACCTATGTAATTAAGGGCATGGCTTAAAACATGTAAACTAAACTCCAGTGTTTCCCAAAGCATACTGACCAAGCTTTCTGTTACTGCATCCAGGCATATCATAGAGTAACAGATATGCACCTAAAAGCAAATTAGCTTGATTGACTTTGGCTTGTTAGTGATATCAGATAAATGAGTAACATCATTAATTTTGTTGTGAAGACTTAGAATGGGAAATGTTTCAATTTTGATATTATGGGCGTAAAATCTGTGCAGGACTAGTGGCCTTCAGAATGTCTCATTACATCTGTTATTCTCTTCACACTGCTTTATTTGACAGTCTCTGTGTTCAATATTTAGCCCCTTTTTTCCTGATATCTTTCTAAAGCCCTCTATCTGCATATTTAATGCCTCATCTCTTTCCCCTTCAGCACACTGTTTTCACTCTCTCCTACACATACTTCTATGCATCTCTTTTATTGCACCACCTCTCTCACACAACACACCCACTCACCTTTAAGCATGCATTTTCTTTTGCTTTCGCCCTGTCGATGTTGTGACAACTGTAAACCTCCTTCACTCACTGTGGCATAGAATCACAATTACAATTGACACAGCTTACCATTACCTGGTGCACTTTGTAGAGAGGCCATGGATTGGATGGGCATATATTCTGAATCCCTTTATGACCCACTAAAAGGTACTTTGAGAAACTCGAACTGCCTTCAACCTGAACTCCTGACCTGTCAATCATGGCCCGTTATAAACATCCACCCACAACCTGAATTTACACAAATACATAGTGAGTGGCAACTCTTTTCACAGTACACACTAATCAAGAGTAATATGCTGCATGAAAAAAACTACAGAAACACAACATTGTGGAAAAACAGTACTTTCAGTGAAAGCAAGAGTAAGTCAAATATGTAAAATATAAACCGGAACAACATTGCTGGCATGGATTATATTAATGTTGTTACCGTCATTGTTTAGAAATCACCAGCGTTTTAGACTGTTATGTGCAGGCTCTCATCTCGTCAAAGATATCATGTATACCCATGTATTCCCCTAGATGGCAGCATTTCATCGTCGGTGTGCGATTCTGTAACTTCATATGGATATGCTCGCAGGCTTCCTTGAATGCTTAAGAACAAGAGTCTCTTTCCAATACGGTTTTGTTTTTTAGTTATTTGGTTAGGCACATTGAAATTCCATGGGCTTAAATTTGGGTGTAATAGCTATATCTGTGGATGTTTCCACAGAACAGTTGTAGAAGCATATTTCATGATTTTTTGGGGAGACAAAGATCAAAGTGCACCCAGGACTCGAACCTGGCTACTCGGTGTGGTGTTGTGGGCCCTAGGCCCACATGCTTAGCAAAGAGAGCACACAGACATACGTGTAACACCTGGGCCTTCATGTCAACATTCAGCGGGCCTTTACTCAAACTGCGTGCTCTGGCGGCAATGTTCCTGGGGCTCGGCATGGTGCATTCACCTGGCCCGGGAGCGACGGCAGCAGCGCAGCTCGGAGCAAATAGAAGGGAAAACTTCCCCACCGGGCAGGTAAGAATCTGCGGGGGGCAGCGCTGTAGCAGGTGATTTACGCGGGCTGCCTTCCTTTCATCGCCCAGGCAAAAAGCGATGCAGCCCGCGCTACGAAAGTAGTTTTATTAATTGAATTGTTTACTTACCTCCAATTATCCATATTCCGGTTTTTAGCACCCCCCCATCCTGCCCCTCCCCGCCCCGCCTTTCTGCCCCACCGCACCTCCCTCCACGGGCCGCGGCTGCTTGCTGGCCTGTTTGCTGTGGCGCTTCTCCCCTTGGCACTGCTCTTAGTCCCTGGTACGCAGGTGGCAGGTGTAGGGGGTGCTCTAGACATGGGCCCACATTCCCCTTATGAAGAACAGCAGCAATGCTGTCAACAAACACGGGGTCAGACCAGGCAGGCAACTAGAGCCAAATTTGTGGGGGGGGCTGTAAAAGATTTTGGGGTGGCTAATTCTTCCAGCCATAGGCAGAGTGGCTCTAAGAAGGGGTGAAAACACAACAAAAGCATCATTAACAAGTAAATGGTATTTTAAAGACCTGTGAAGTACTCGGGAGCGGCTGCAATTAGAGGGTCACCAGCCGCCGTAGCTTTCTCAGCCCGGGCTGACATACACCACCGGGGGAAGGTGGGGGACTCGGAAGCCCGGTGTGCCAAATGGGTATTGCGCGCCGCCTGGGTCAGACCCACACTCGTCGCCATTGTGGGTCGTGGGCCCTAGGTCCACACGCTAAGCAATGAGGGCACACAGACATAGTATAAGAATACTGGTAACTGTCCCAGGGCACGTGCACCCAGACCCTTTTATTAGCAGGGTCGCCTGACCGGTGACGCCTGTGATGAGAGGGTGTAGAGTGGCGTAACAGCACAAGGCTGAACACTAGAAGGTGTCCAGCAGGACACTACACTCGGGTCCACAGTCTGCAGCTCTGGCCGTTAAGACACACATCTCTTCCTATTACAAGTCATTGAGGTCACTCCACCTGTCAGACACACGTCACCCTCCATGCAGTGGACGTAGCTAACTATTCAGAGAAACTTTACTCCTCAGTTCCCTCAGACTTTACAGAAAACCTGACATTGCGGTGTTGGCCATTTATGATCCATGCTTCCTGACAAAAGGCCTCTTGTAAATAAATGTGAGCTTGGCATCGCTTTTAGTTGTTTACGAATGCAAAGACATACACATATTTGTAAAATGCCTTTTGTTACCTAACCACGCAGCTCCTGTCAGATTGTTGTATCTCGTATGTCTCCGGGGAATGTCAGATTTTTAGGTTTTTATCTTTTTTTTCAGAAAATAAAAAAGAATACATACCAGATAAAGACAGTAAAGGCAGTCGCAGCTGCCACTATTATTCATGCTTAGCAACAGCAGCGTAGCAAGCATGCCATGGGCCCTGGTGCAAAACAAGGAAAATATCCCCTTTGATTGGTGTTGGCATAGTAAAACACAGCAATGATCAGGGTTCAATGGGCCCTTCAGAACTCTACCACTGTACCTGAAGCACCAACGCTGGCTATGCCCCTGCTTAGCAATGGAACCATCCATGTCATATTTCATCATAGACATGTATTTACAGCACGAGTGTCCATTCCCTGAAACACCCAGGTGAAATCAAACCAGTTGGCAGCCTGGAGCTGGGAGAAGATGTGGGCCCTGGCCTCCTCGAAGACTTCACTGTCACTGGCTGCCAGAGGGAGGCCTCCAGCTGGACTGAGTTCAAGCAAGACCTCCTTCCTGCAGCTGCTGACGCCTCCTCCTGGTAAAGAGCTGGGGTGGGAAGGGTCAGGATCCATTCACCCCCACTTAGATATCCCCTTGTCGGTGAACCACCTGTAGTACTAACTTTCTGTGTGAAGCTTTCCCATTTCAACAACCACGGTATATCTTGTCTCAATAGTTCCTCTTGGATGAATATATTTCCACAGGATAATATATGAATATGTATTCTTTTTAATATTCCTAAATCAGTATTCCATATATATCCCCATGTAGCCATATATATGTGTATGTGTGTGTGTGTATTTTTCATATTTCTTTATTTCTTTTAAAGTTGTGATTAATTCCAATACATTTCTTAGTGCCTAATTAGATATCATATGTATAGCACTACTGTGACAGCTCACTACATTTTTACTGATCATTTTTGTGTTTTCTTGTTCATGTAATTATAAAACGCAATAAAATAATTTGAACTTTAAAAATAAAATAGTTTCTCTTGGGAGTGTGTACACCTTGCGTACTGCTCCATGCAGGCTTGTGTCAGGCATTAGCAGCTCTGTATGCAGAAAGCATGCACTGTCATTGGAGGGATGAGCCCTCCGCTTGTTCAAGGGACACCCCCATCCCTTGATGTGGACATTCACTGCCTGTGACGCATCCTCAGGTCCCACCGGCTGCAGTGAGGGGGCCACTGCACAGTATTTGAGCCCTTGCTGGTTCTTCTTGTCACACTGCAGGATTCCCACCACCAGCTCCAAGGCAGTGATCCTCTTTGTCAGCTTCTGACCCTACATATTCAGTCTGCTCCAGCCGCATATTCATTGAGGACAGGCTCTTCACCTTTTATCACTGGATTCAGTAGTGTGATAGGCAGGGCTTTAAGTGGGATGAAAAAACTGAGGGGTCTTTCAAAGGGGCGTAGCTAATGTAATTAAGGGTATGGCTTAAAAACATGTAAGATAAAAATCTATGCTTAGCATAGTGTGCTGCCCGACTTGTATTTTGCTATTTCTGTCATTGCATCCAGATATATGCTACAGCAATTAACATCATACCTACAACAAGTCAGGACTGTTGGCTTTGTCAATGATTGTTAGTTGCATAAGATAAATAAGCAGCAACTATGGCTTATATATAATATTGAAAAAGCTTCCACTTAAAGCCCTGGTGACCCCACGAAAATGTTGCTGCCCCTGAGTTTCAAAAAGAGAATGGAAATCCAGAGAGAAAATGACTCTGTAAAGGATTTCCCTTCTCCCACAACGCTCACCGGGCATGACGTCATGCTGTAACTTCTCCACTAGTGAGAAGTGAGCAGTGTGAGCAGCGCACATCAATGTGCCTGCTGTCACTGCAGTCCGGGAAAAAATGCACTGCAGTGACAGTAGGCACAAAACAGAGCCCCATAGAGACATGTTTCGAGGCCCCCTTTAAAAAACTGCCGGTGTTCAGCACCGGTGAGACCCGGCCCAGTTAAATCCCTGGTGATAGGGTTTCTGTAACAACTGCAGTCTCCTATAGTCACCTTATGATGGTCCTTCTTTGCAGAAGCTCCCTGGGGCCCCTCTTGAAGGCCTAGACGCCCCCATTGAATGATCCTCCTTCGGGGACACATTGTGATACAACAGTCTCAGGGCCTCCTTTATGAGGCTGTGCGTCACTTTTACGCCGCCGGTGCGTCATTTTTTGTGACGCACCAGTGGCATAAAAAATGCGCCTTGTTGCGCCATATTTACAAAGTGACGCATCTAGGTAGATGCGTCACTTTGTAAAACCCTGCGCCACATTATGCCTGCGCCAGGTATAATGTATGCAAGGGGGGCGTATTGACACAAGAAAGGGTCATGGAAGTGACGCAGTGAAATCTATGAGATTTCACTGCGCCACTTCTAAGACTGTAATGCGTCAAAATCTTAAGACTGATGCAGGCCCTTTCACATGGGGCTTGCCCCATGTGAAAGGACACATTGCTGGAGTTGCCTCACTTTTGTGACACACTCCAGCAATGCGTCACTTTTGCGCCTACAGATACGTCAGAAATACTGACGTATCTGTAACTCCTTGCGACATGATGCGTCATACTGTAAATATGACGCATCATTGGTGTCGCAAGGAGGGCGGAATGAAAAGTGACGCATCGCTGTTTTCACGCAGCGATGCGTCACTTTTCATAAATGAGGCCCTCTATATTTACACCAATTGCATGTCTTGCTGTAGGGCTCATCGCCCCCTCCCGCCTGGGCCCCCAGCACAATATGCACTCAGTATGCACTCAGTACAGGCGGGCTCCGTCCATCACCACCCCCTTTTGTACCGCTTTGTTCGCCATAAGTTGGCAGGGTATGCTCAGACGTGAGTCCCTTGCTCACTTTGCCACTGGATTCAAGCAAACCTGGCTGAAGACGGCTGAAATGCTAGAAACCGGTCCTAGGAAGCTTGTTTCCGGTCCAGGGAAGGCATGGCTTGGCAGTTCGGGCTGGACTGTTCCCATGAGGCACAGGGTCAGACTGATTTGCATATGGCCATGTCTGAACTGGGGTGGCAGAGTGGGCTAAAGAACGGTGATGGATTAAACCCAGATCTGTTGACTGGGTGTGAGTGTTTGATTGGTTCAGATGCTCCATCCATCACCACCCCCTTTTGTACCGCAGGCGGCCTCCTGGGCCACAGCTGGAGCCGTCGCGGTAGAAGAAGGTGAGCCCCTTCTGAGGGCTTTGCAGATAAAATGGATGGACACAGAGGGAGTGGTCACTGACAGCTTCAAAAGACCGAATTAACACTGGTCTCCCGATCTTACAGGAGACAACAAGCCCAATGGACAGGCTTCTCCTTGAACATCTCTTCTTGAAATCTTATCACATCCTCAGTAGTCAACAAGATGGCTGGCCGGCTCGGCGAGTTTAACGACCCCTGCTGACATTTGTGGTGAGTTGAAAGTCACAAGTAGGAATCCTGGTAAAACTGACTCAGCCTTTCATCCTTGGGATTCATAAATTGAATACCATTAAATTGTTTGATCGTATCGGCAATTAGCAGCATTCCCGCCCCTCTCCCAACCCTGGTGACATTGCCGTCGGTGACTAGGAGGCAACTGTACCCTAAATGTGGCCTACATTTTTATTATACATGGAGCAAAACTATAGTCTATTAAATTAAAAACTAGGGGCCTCATTTATGAGGCCTTGCGTGAGTTTTGCGCTACCGATGCGTCACTTTTCATAAATGAGGCCCTAGGTTTTTGTACAGCACTCGTGCATGTGAAGGTGCTCTCATCTGTGATCACGAAGTAAAGGGTGATCGGTGAAATAAAATATTTACCTAGGACCACACAATCTGCTAGCAGTGCAGCCGGGATTAATCACTGGTTTCTTGTTTCACTTTGTGCAGTTCAACCGCTAGGAGGGAATTTTCTGGCATCAAAATCACATCAAAAGGTAATCCTTTGCCCGCAGCCCTCGGTGCCGGAGGTTAGAGGGGGTGGCAGGCAGTAGCCACTTGAAAGCTCGGCTTGAGCTTTCAGTCTCTCACTCACCCCCACTGCCGACGTGTAATGTACGAGTCATAATTTTTGGACAGAAAGACATGCACAACACGCTGCAAACCAAACTCGACCTAAGTTATAAATCCCTCTTTAGCACAAATCCTTTTGCTGGGCATGTTTTTTTTAGATCATGGAGGGCATCCATTTGTTGTGGATGAAAAGGATCAAGGTACCAAATATACATGTCAAATAGGAGACACTGTGGCAGCCTCTTACGTGCCTTCTTCCACATCGACAACAGCATCTTTAAACAGAGGTCAAAAAATACGATTCACTTTCTCTTTTACCCTTGTTTTCTGTGGGTTTAACTCGCCTTTCTTATTGCAACAAAACCACTTCACTTCCATCTGATAAGATTCATGCTTGTGTCTCGTTTTACAGCATCCACTAGGTGGCAATATTGGAAAAGCCACACCATTGCAAACAATATAGCCGATGTTAAATGTGCACACACTTGGCCTGGTTCTTCCTATGATCAAATTACAACATTTGAACGGCGCTTTCTACTTGGTCCAATGTTCTTTTCCTGTGCTTGTGTAAAACGTACAGAAGGATAGTTTCTACATTTCCTTGTTACTCAATCTACGATTATGTCACAGCAGCTGTTTAGCTGCAATAACACTTAAAATGTTCTTGCCATTCCAGTGGTATGTACATCTATCACTCCCAGGTAGCCAATATAGACTCAAAATGATGAGTGTCGTTTCTGGAAAGCTGCATCTTTTAGAGAGTTGCCTCTTCAGCACTCCTGGGTGGAGCTCAGAGAAGCCTATCATGCTGGGTAGTATTGTAACCATGACGTCCAGAAGTTGTCACCTTCGCTCATACTCAGTGGATCTCACAGACTCATGGTTTTGGGACTCCATGTTTTCCACATGCTCTAGGTGGTCCCCATTGACTCATATTCTTGCAAAGGGTTAACGACCCCCTCTCACTGACTTGTGTTATGAATTTGATCAAGGTTGCTTTAAGGCTGAGGAATACAAGAGGGTTGTGCTGACTGAATTTCGTGCTTTCTTACTTTATTCTGCAGTGGGAATGTGACGTTTATGAATTGTATTTGTTACGGCGCCGCCTTTTTAACTGTGTAAATATGAACTTTGATGGTGTTTTTTAAATACCGAATAAAGGATTATTCATTGATTAATTGACTCATATATCTCTTGTTTGGGATGGAAATGCACCCTTCGCTTGGTAGATCGACTGCTGGGGGAATTCCAAATGGGTTGCAGTGTCCCATGCATGAAATCGCCCTCTCCCCCCACCTAGACCAGATCAAGAATCCACGCCCTGCCAACAAAGCACAAACAACCGGAGAGCTGAAGATGACAAGTGTGTTAGGTACACACAAACCTAGCTCTATTGGTCGTATCACTCTCTGCTTCACATCATGATAAAGCAGAGACACAAGTTGACTGGGATACTATTGGAGCACCAATCCGAGGCTCACGTACAACACCCAAATTCTTCCCACTTAGATCACTCTATAGGCGCACATTCTACCGAACATATAGAAAACTTTATTGTTGGATTAATTAAAATCTTTACAATAAGAAACACTCTCATAATTAAAAAAGTAAAAAAAAAAAAAAGAGATTCAGTAATACAAAAGTTAAAAAGTTTGACGGAGCATAATTACATAGAGCTGAGAGGGTACTGGATTTAATTTTTCATAATTTTCCTGACGACGTGTGATTTCTGTAAAAGAAAATGTACCGTGAGGGGCAGAATAACTTCGTTGCTAAAGAGGAGCCATACCATTAGAACACAGAAAAAGAGACGGACCAAGCACAAGTCCAGAAACGTCCAACTGTCCGATCCGCTCACATTAAGGCTCTATCTACAAAAGGGGAATGGTTCCTACATGGGGAAGGGAAGAGACTCTGGTGCCTCGGCTAAAACCACCTGGGCCATGAAAGGAGAAAACATATATATATATATATATATATATATATATATATATATATATATATATATATATATATATATATATATATATACATATATATATATATATATATATATATATATATATATATATATATATATATATATATATATATATATATATATATATATATATATATATATATACCGTCTGACTGCATTTATAGGAGGGAGGTGACCTAGTGCTATAAGATGGAGATTTGGTTACTGGCACTCGCACTGCGTTAACCTTTTTTGCCGCTCTTGGGACATACTTGAACCGGATTGTTAGACCTGGTATCATTGGTGTGAGTCTCCCTTCCATTTTTACTGATTGCCTTCTCTGTTTTTGATGTGTTTTGCTGGTTATATGCTTTGGGCAATGTGCCACTGCTATTCAGTGCCACAGTGCAAGTGCTCCTTATGTTAAATTGATATATTGACTAGTGACTCCATTATTGGGTTATAGTACAGTGCACCATGTGTGCCCAGGGCTTGTAAATCAAATGCTGCTGGTGGGCTTGCAGCACTGGTTGTGCCACCCACAGAAGCAGCTTCTAAAAGTGTGTCTCAGGCCTGCCATTGCAGAGCCTATGTGCAGTCTAGTACTGCCATGTCCACTTGGTAAGTGGCCCCACTTACCAGTCCCTAAACCTTCCCTTTTCTTCATATCAGACACCCCTAAGGTAGGCCCAAGGGCAGGGTGCATTGTAAGAATAAGGTAGGACATGCCCTGGTGTGTGTGGCGTGTCCTAATAGTGAATTACAGCCATTTTAGTTTTTCACTATTGCAAGGCTCACTGTTCCCCATAGGCCAGAATGGGCAGTTTGATTATTACATCTTATACTCCTAACTGACTCAGGGAACATGGTAGAAATTCAAATTTAGTATGACTGACCTCAGAATGATAAAATACATCTTTTAGTGAAGTTGGTTTTAACATTCTGTGTTTGAAAATACCACTTTTAGAAAGTAGGAATTTTATTGCCTTACTATCCAAGCCTGCCTCTGCTAGGTTGTGTATGCCTTGCCTGGAGTTTGAGTGACAGGCGCTGGGGGATTCCAGAAGGCAGGATGAGTCAGCACAGTGCTGAACAGAGAGATCTGCATCTAGATGGGTGGGAGGAGTTGCACCTGGGACCTGAATAGGGCTGTGCCTTCCCTCCACAATACTGGCTCCACCTCCTGTGGTGTGCCTGATGTCTCTGCCCTGCACTGTGAAAGGAAAGAAGGAGTCATGTCAACAAAGTGCTCCAGGACTGACCAGAACTGGTTTGGACTAGGCAAAGGCCTCTCTTCCTTCAGAGAACAAAGAGAAAAGTAGTATAAATATGGGGACCCAGACCCCAAGACTTTAGATCCCTTCTGGGATCAAGACAAACCTTTTGCCAAGGAGAAGAACCAAGGAAGCTGCAGGAGTTTGGACTGCCCCTCTGCCAGTGTGCTGTTTGCTGGGTTGGCCTGCAGTGGTTTCTTTATTGCCAAGGAAAGGAGAAGGAACTTTAAAAGAGCTTTCATCATCTTGCATAATATTATTCCAAGGGCTTGAACTTGTGCTTGCCTCCTGCTGAAGTCTCAAGGACAAAATAATTCACCTCCAGCTCCCCTCAGAGTTTCCTTGCTGGGGATTCTGTCTACAGAAGCCTGCGTGTCGCTGGCATCAGGAAGCCCGCTGCATCTCCAGAGAAGTGTGCCTTCCTCAAAGCTGGTACCCGACGCATCACCGAAGAAGCGTGTCGCCGCAGCAAGGTCGCCGTTGCATCACTGGAGAAAAGTGTCGCTGGGCCTGTCGTGCTCCAAAGCTACAGAGTTCGCCGTACAGCTGCCGGGCGTGCATGCATCATTTTCACGTCGTCGCATCAAGGGTGCCATCTTATTGCATCGCACAAAGATTGTCGCACCGCATCGAGGTGCCATCTTGCGCATCGCAACCAGGCCGCAGGATGAGAATCTACGCATCACCTTCTCTCCGGTAAGAATCAAGACGCATCCCCTACTCTGCGCAAGCATTAAGGTGCGACGCATCATCTCCCCCCAAGCAAGGAACAGACGCATCTCCCACTCTGCGAGTCTTTTGTTTATTTTGCGTTACGCATCCAGGTACTTTTTATGAGAACTTTGTCGCATTTATCATCAACTTGAACTAAGTAACTTCTATCATCTTTAAGTCAATTTTAAGTACAGTATTGTGGATTTTTGTCATTTGTGGTCTTGTGTTAAGTCTATATAAAGAATACTCATTTTTATAAAACCTGTGTTGTGTCCATCTGGGGAAACAACCTTTACAACGCAACTTTTATAACGCACTACCATTACAACGAAACTTTTACAACGCAAAAACTATTACAACGCATGTATTTACAACGCATGCTTTTACAACGCAAGTACCTTTACAACGCATACCATTACAACGTAAGTATTGGTAAGTATATAATTATATTTAAAATGTTATATTTTTGGGGTTTTTTAAGGGGTATTTTTAGGGTTCAGGGTCAGTTTTCAGTTTTTGGGTAAAGGGGTATTTTTAGGGTTCAGGGTCAGTTTTCAATTTTTGGGTAAAGGGGTATTTTTAGGGTTCAGGGTCAGTTTTCAGTTTTTTGGGTAAAGGGGTATTTTTAGGGTTCAGGGTCAGTTTTCAGTTTTTGGGTAAAAGGGTATTTTTAGGGTTCAGGGTCAGTTTTCAGTTTTTGGGTAAAAGGGTATTTTTAGGGTTCAGGGTCAGTTTTCAGTTTTTGGGTAAAGGGGTATTTTTAGGGTTCAGGGTCAGTTTTCAGTTTTTGGGTAAAGGGGTATTTTTAGGGTTCAGGGTCAGTTTTCAGTTTTTGGGTAAAGGGGTATTTTTAGGGTTCAGGGTCAGTTTTCAGTTTTTTGGGTAAAGGGGTATTTTTAGGGTTCAGGGTCAGTTTTGGGTTTTTGGGTAAAGGGGTATTTTTAGGGTTCAGGGTCAGTTTGGGGTTTTTGGGTAAAGGGGTATTTTTAGGGTTCATGGTCAGTTTTGGTTTTTTGGGGTACAGGGGTACAGGGTATAAATAAAATAAAATTAAATTTAAATTAAATTATTTAAATTAAATTTATTTAAATGGGTTTTTGGGGTACAGGGGTATTTTTAGGGTTAAGGGTCAGTTTTGGGTTTTTGGGGTACAGGGGTACAGGGTAAAAATAAAATGAAATTAAATTTAAATTAAATTATTTAAATTACATTTAAATTAAATTAATTAAATTAAATTAAATTAAATTAACTTAAATTAAATTAAATTAAATTAAATTAAATTATATTAATTTTAAATAATTTAAAATAAAAAAAATAATATATACTTACCAATACTTACGTTGTAATGGTATGCGTTGTAAAGGTACCTGCGTTGTAAAAACCTGCGTTGTAAATACATGCGTTGTAATAGTTTTTGCGTTGTAAAAAATTCGTTGTAATGGTATGCGTTGTAAAAGTATGCATTGTAACGTCATACATCCGTCCATCTGTAGTGTTTTCACTGTATTACTCTGTATATTCAAAAATGCTTAACACACTGTCTCTAAGATAAGCCTATCTGCTCGTGCCAAGCTACCAAGGGGGTCAGCAGGGGTTATCCAGTAGTGTAATCCCCTTTCCCTGACTTAGAAGCAAGGGTCCATATTTGGTCAAAGGTGTACACCATTGCCAACTGGAGACCCCCAGTTCTAACACGGATATTGAGCATCGGGTTCGCTGGGTTCATGGCTGCTAAGATAGCTTGGCGACAGAACATGCTCCTTCAGGGCCCGACTGGTCGTAGCGGGCATCAGGCATTTGTCCGAGAGGCTGGAAGGGTGGGGGATGGTTTTGGAGTGGTGGGAGCCTCTTTTGATACTGGGGGACAGTTTTGACACAATGGCGCAATATCGCCCCCAGTAACAAAAGCAGCAGCAGTTTTGTTAAGCAGCAGTGCTTCATGTAGTGCTTCACTCTGTACCCCTACCTATGTGGCTCTGGGCTACAACACGTTCTGTGCCAACTCCAATAATTAAAACCTCCCAATTGCACAACTAGCATCAGGGTTGCCTTCAGCCAGGGCTTTAAGTGGCATGAAAAAAATAGGGGGTGTCGTGTGATTAAGGGTGTGGCTTAAACATGTAAACTAAATTTCTGTGATTTCCATAGCCTGCCCCTGAACAGTATTTTGGTGCCTTTCTGTTATTCCATCCAGATATTTAACACAACTAACATGACTTGCAGCTGAGATGGAGCGGGCTCAGGTCTGGCACGCCTGCTGTGAGAACATCGGGGAGCAGTATGAGCAAGGTTGGGGTAGGAGCATCGACTGCAGCTAACGATGAGGGCTACTGAGTCCCTGCTTCCTGGGGGGCCTGCAAGAAAGTGGTGGATGGGCTTCCCTCCGCCCAGGGAGCTTCTCCTTCCAGCTGTGTATCTGGGTAGGGAGGAGTGACTACATCTCTTCTCCTCCAACCACTGCACCCCATGCCGGGCCCTGGGTGGCAGCACCTACAGAGGAATGGCGGATGTCTGACCCCTCCTTTGTTGAAGAGCTGCAGCATTTCTGATAGGAACACCTTGATAGAAAGACTCAAAAAGGCATACAAGGGACTGTAGAAGCAAACTGGGGACTGCGTTTATACTGCAGCTGAGCTGATCCACTGAAACTCAAGGGCCCACTACAGCCCTGATATGATTGGGTTTGCAGTTGGCCAGCTTGTATCGGGCAACAAGAACTGGCAACTGTATACTGGGCAACGGAGACCCATTGAGTTGAGCTGGGATTGAGATGGGATGACTGCTAACGTGGGCAGAACTACCCAGAAGGAGCATGATAAAACTCTCACCCAAGTATGTCATTTACTTACTGACATAGGTTTGACTTTGAATGAAGACAAGTGTGAGTTTCACAAGACCAAGCTACTGTTCTTGGCCATATCTTTTCCGATGGGGCTATGACACCTGATGCTGCAAAAGTACAAGCACTGTTAAATGCTGATCCCTCACAAGATGTTTCTATGATATATTCCTTTCTTGGCATGGCCAGTTATTGTACAAAATACATACAAGGCTTTGATACTGTAAGTGCTCCATTATGAGAGTTAACAAAGAAAAATGTTTCATTTAAGAGGTCACAAGAATGTGAGAGAAGTTTCAAGAAACCAAATAAGCCATTGAAATTGCTGCTGAAATGACCTACTTCAATCCAAAGCTTCATTCAGAGGTTGTTGTTGAAGCCAGCCCAATCGAGTTAGACTCATCCTTGCACAGTACAGTGGAAACCCAAATGCTCGAAGTTTGTGGCATATTCCAGTAGAAGTTGTCCCAGACAGAACACGCTAACTCACAACCTGAGAAAGAAAGTTGTGAATATTTCCATGTATTCCTGTATGAAAAGTATTTTGCGTTGGTAACTGATCATCAAGCTTTATTGACTATCTTTGGCAATCCAAAAGCCAAGATGGCTCCTCGCATTGAACGGTGGGGACTACGATTACAAGAGTACAATTATACCATTGTGCATCATCCAGGGAAGGATCGAAACCCTGCTGACTACTTTTCTAAAGTGCCTATAAAAGGTCAGGCTACTCTATCCAAGACAGCTGAACCTTACGTTAACTTCACTGTAAAATCGAATATGCCAGCTGCTAAAACATCATCCCATATCATCAAGATATAATTACACATTGGTTTGGGAATCCACACACTTGACCTCCCACCAGTAAAGGTGAATATCAAAGATACAAAAATGATAAGATGAACTGTCCATAACTAAGGAAGGAGTTATACTGCGAGGGTCGAGAATCCTGATTCCGGAGAGTCTCCGACAAAAAATAACTGAAGTAGCTCCCAAAGGACATTGTGATATTGTTGCCACCAAACAAGCTCTCTGTGACCAAGTTTGGTTTCCAAATTTAGATGAGAGGTTGAAAAGGTACTCAAGGCCTGTCAATTATGCAACTGCTTTTCTACAAATGTTACTCAAAATACTTTCAACAGTTCAGAACTCCCCAAGCATGCATGGGAGTGAATAGCCATCAACTTCTTTGGTCCACTCGATAATGGACATCATCTCATGAATATTGTGGTTGAGTATCCACATTTTCTATTAATAGAAGATCTCTCATCCACTACTCACGAGTGAAGCATTGAGAGACTAGATGGCACCTTTGCAAAATGGTGCTTTCCACCCATTTTGAAGTCTGATAATTGCCTAACTTTTAACAGTCGAGAATTCAAGGATTTCCTAGAGTATCTGAACATAAAGCATCAGAAGAGTACACCTTTATGACCGCAGGCCAACTGACTCATTGAGTATTTTATGAGTATGCTAAAGAAAGCAGTACAGAGTACAACTCTTGAGAGGCGCAGTTTAAAAACTGTATTAAATTCTACCCTATGAGCCTATTCATCATCATCAAGAAATCTTTCTTTCGGTAAAAATACCATAAAAAGTATACTAAAAACATATAAAAACAGTACACATAGATGACAATATAAATTAGTTAATACAAAAGTAATTTCTAGAACATTTTCCAAATGGGCACAATTGAGCATAATTCATACATGTGTAAACCCGGTTAAAATAATATGTATAAAAAGAATTATAAAAAGAGTACAATAAAAAACCTTTGGCTGGCATTCCAGTCAAATGCCACGGGGGCATTACACAAGAATATATGTGCATACCCTTATACTCATTCAGCAAGATTTCTGCGCTTGTGCCACATAGCTGCCAGGTATTGCGAAACGACAAATACAATAAATTCAGTTGTGTCAGACTTTAACACTCTAAGTGTTTGCGTTCAATTACAAAAGCCCAGATTTTTGCACAGGGGTACGAGCCGATACCTCCTCGGTTTTTCATACGCCGTAGAAAAGGAAGACATGGAGCTCAGTTTCAGTCTCACAGTTGCAGCCATTTTGAAGTATGATAATTGCCTAACTTTTAACAGTCGAGAATTCAAGGATTTCCTAGAGCATCTGAACATAAAGCATCAGAAGAGTACACCTTTATGACCGCAGGCCAACTGACTCATTGAGTATTTTATGAGTACGCTAAAGAAAGCAGTACCGAGTGCAACTCTTGAGAGGCGCAGTTCAAAAACTGTATTCAATTCTACCCTATGAGCCTATTGTTCAACACCTCACTCGACCACAGGCGAAAGTCCTGTGACTTTGATGTTTGGGAGAGCAATACTTCAATGGATCAACAAAAGAGAAGGAAATGAGAACACCAAGAAGACAATGAAAGCCAATTGAAACAAGAAGTGCCATGCAAAGACCATTGAGTTTAAAAGAGGAGATCTAGTGATTGTCCTACAAATGTGAAGAAGGAAATCAGATACTCCATATGATACTGAACCTTTCCATGTAGTGTCCACCAACAAACACATGGTAAGTGCCCAGCGTCCTAGAAAGTCTGTTACCAGAGACTAATCTCACTTTCGGTATTTGATTCATTGGTCTCCTGATTGAGATTGTGAAGGAAAGACTGTACCTAAAAACTCAATGACTGCTGATACCTCTTCACCATCGTTGAAAATCTCTGACACTGAAGATGACAGCTCCCAGCTTCCTACTCTTAGGGGGGTGGGAGCGCACCAGACACGCCCCAACGTAATTACCTCTTTCATGATGGTTCATGTAGTTCATTATTTCTCGCTCAATTCAAAGTGTTCATAGCCAGTGCTGTATTATTAGTTTCAATTCATATCCCAAGACACGTGTTTCATGATTCCTCAATTGTCAGTAGGGAAAAAAGCAAAGTTCATAGGTTGCAGGGCGTGCTGCCTCATCTCTCAGGACCAGTTCCACTCACAGCATGTAGGCGCAGGCTCCCGAGCTCGTCAGCTCGCAAACTTTATACTCTTAGGGGGGTGGGAGCGCACCAGACATGCCCCAACGTAATTACCTCTTTCATGATGGTTCATGTAGTTCATTATTTCTCGCTCAATTCAAAGTGTTCATAGCCAGTGCTGTTTTATTAGTTTCAATTCGTATCCCTAGACACGTGTTTCATGATTCCTCAATCGTCAGTAGGGAAAAAAGCAAAGTTCATAGGTTGCAGGGCGTGCTGCCTCATCTCTCAGGACCAGTTCCACTCACAGCATGAAGGCGCAGGCTCCCGAGCTCGTCAGCTCGCAAACTTTATACTCTTAGGGGGGTGGGAGCGCACCAGACACGCCCCAACGTAATTACCTCTTTCATGATGGTTCATGTAGTTCATTATTTCTCGCTCAATTCAAAGTGTTCATAGCCAGTGCTGTATTATTAGTTTCAATTCGTATCCCTAGACACGTGTTTCATGATTCCTCAATCGTCAGTAGGGAAAAAAGCAAAGTTCATAGGTTGCAGGGCGTGCTGCCTCATCTTAAAGGACCAGTTCCACTCACAGCATGAAGGCGCAGGCTCCCGAGATCGTCAGCTTGCAAACTTTATACTCTTAGGGGGGTGGGAGCGCACCAGACACGCCCCAACGTAATTACCTCTTTCATGATGGTTCATGTAGTTCATTATTTCTCGCTCAATTCAAAGTGTTCATAGCCAGTGCTGTATTATTAGTTTCAATTCGTTTCCCTAGACACGTGTTTCATGATTCCTCAATCGTCAGTAGGGAAAAAAGCAAAGTTCATAGGTTGCAGGGCGTGCTGCCTCATCTCTCAGGACCAGTTCCACTCACAGCATGAAGGCGCAGGCTCCCGAGCTCGTCAGCTCGCAAACTTTATACTCTTAGGGGGTGGGAGCGCACCAGACACGCCCCAACGTAATTACCTCTTTCATGATGGTTCATGTAGTTCATTATTTCTCGCTCAATTCAAAGTGTTCATAGCCAGTGCTGTATTATTAGTTTCAATTCGTATCCCTAGACACGTGTTTCATGATTCCTCAATCGTCAGTAGGGAAAAAAGCAAAGTTCATAGGTTGCAGGGCGTGCTGCCTCATCTCTCAGGACCAGTTCCACTCACAGCATGAACGCGCAGGCTCCCGAGCTCGTCAGCTCGCAAACTTTATACTCATAGGGGGGTGGGAGCACACCAGACACGCCCCAACGTAATTACCTCTTTCATGATGGTTCATGTAGTTCATTATTTCTCGCTCAATTCAAAGTGTTCATAGCCAGTGCTGTATTATTAGTTTCAATTTGTATCCCTAGACACGTGTTTCATGATTCCTCAATCGTCAGTAGGGAAAAAAGCAAAGTTCAGAGGTTGCAGGGGGTGCTGCCTCTTCTCTCAGGACCAGTTCCACTCACAGCATGAAGGCGCAGGCTCCCGAGCTCGTCAGCTTGCAAACTTTATACTCTTAGGGGGGTGGGAGCGCACCAGACACGCCCCAACGTAATTACCTCTTTCATGATGGTTCATGTAGTTCATTATTTCTCGCTCAATTCAAAGTGTTCATAGCCAGTGCTGTATTATTAGTTTCAATTCGTATCCCTAGACACCTGTTTCATGATTCCTCAATCGTCAGTAGGGAAAAAAGCAAAGTTCATAGGTTGCAGGGCGTTCTGCCTCATCTCTCAGGACCAGTTCCACTCACAGCATGAAGGCGCAGGCTCCCGAGCTCGTCAGCTCACAAACTTTATACTCTTAGGGGGGTGGGAGCGCACCAGACACGCCCCAATGTAATTACCTCTTTCATGATGGTTCATGTAGTTCATTATTTCTCGCTCAATTCAAAGTGTTCATAGCCAGTGCTGTATTATTAGTTTCAATTTGTATCCCTAGACACCTGTTTCATGATTCCTCAATCGTCAGTAGGGAAAAAAGCAAAGTTCATAGGTTGCAGGGCGTTCTGCCTCATCTCTCAGGACCAGTTCCACTCACAGCATGAAGGCGCAGGCTCCCGAGCTCGTCAGCTCGCAAACTTTATACTCTTAGGGGGGTGGGAGCGCACCAGACACGCCCCAACGTAATTACCTCTTTCATGATGGTTCATGTAGTTCATTATTTCTCGCTAGTTCATGGCCTGGGGATAGGTGGCCATTTTACCTGGCGCCCCTGTTGATAGGGGAAGCCCATTATTTACAACAAGGGGTGGTGATGGACAGAGTCTCTGAATTAAGCAGAGTACTCTCTCCCAGTCAAGAGATCAGGGCTAGATCCAACACCGTTTTTTAGCTCATTGCACCATCCCAGTTTCAGAACCTGGCTGTATGCAAATTAGTCTGTCCCTAGCCCAGTGCATCATGGGAACAGGGCAGACCAGACTACAAAAGCCAATTCTTACACTGGGAAGGAAACAAGCTTCCGGGGACCGGTTTCTGGCATTTCAGCCGTCTTCGGCCCGGCTTGCTTGAATCCTGATGGTGCAATGAGCAAGGGACTCACATCTGAGTATACCCTTCCACGCTTAGGGTGGACAAAATTATTTACAACAAGCGGTGGTGATGGACAGAGTCTCTGAATTAAGCAGAGTACTCTCTCCCAGTCAAGAGATCAGGGCTAGATCCAACACCGTTTTTTAGCTCATTGCACCATCCCAGTTTCAGAACCTGGCTGTATGCAAATTAGTCTGTCCCTGGCCCAGTGCATCATGGGAACAGGGCAGACCAGACTACAAAAGCCAATTCTTACACTGGGAAGGAAACAAGCTTCCGGGGACCGGTTTCTGGCATTTCAGCCGTCTTCGGCCCGGCTTGCTTGAATCCTGATGGTGCAATGAGCAAGGGACTCACATCTGAGTATACCCTTCCACGCTTAGGGTGGACAAAATTATTTACAACAAGGGGTGGTGATGGACAGAGTCTCTGAATTAAGCAGAGTACTCTCTCCCAGTCAAGAGATCAGGGCTAGATCCAACACCGTTTTTTAGCTCATTGAACCATCCCAGTTTCAGAACCTGGCTGTATGCAAATTAGTCTGTCCCTGGCCCAGTGCATCATGGGAACAGGGCAGACCAGACTACAAAAGCCAATTCTTACACTGGGAAGGAAACAAGCTTCCGGGGACCGGTTTCTGGCATTTCAGCCGTCTTCGGCCCGGCTTGCTTGAATCCTGATGGTGCAATGAGCAAGGGACTCACATCTGAGTATACCCTTCCACGCTTAGGGTGGACAAAATTATTTACAACAAGGGGTGGTGATGGACAGAGTCTCTGAATTAAGCAGAGTAAGCTTGTCTCCTTTCTGGTGAAGAATTGGCTTGGTAGTTTGGTCTGCCCTGTTCCCATGATGTACTGGGCCAGGGACAGACTAATTTGCATATAGCCAGGTTCTGAGCTGGGATGGGGCAGTGAGCTAAATAACGGTGATGGATCAAGCCCTGATCTTTGGACTGGGTAAGAGTGGTCTGCTTAATTCAGACACTCTGTTCATCACCACCCCCTTTTCTGAATAGTTTTTGGCCACTATAGGTGTGGCAGGGTATACTCAGACATGAGTCCCTTGCTCACTGCTCCATCAGGATTCAAGCAAGCCGGGCCGACGACGGCTGAAATGCCAGAAACCGGTCCCCGGAAGCTTGTCTCCTTTCTGGTGAAGAATTGGCTTGGTAGTTTGGTCTGCCCTGTTCCCATGATGTACTGGGCCAGGGACAGACTAATTTGCATATAGCCAGGTTCTGAGCTGGGATGGGGCAGTGAGCTAAATAACGGTGATGGATCAAGCCCTGATCTTTGGACTGGGTAAGAGTGGTCTGCTTAATTCAGACACTCTGTTCATCACCACCCCCTTTTCTGAATCGTTTTTGGCCACTATAGGTGTGGCAGGGTATACTCAGACATGAGTCCCTTGCTCACTGCTCCATCAGGATTCAAGCAAGCCGGGCCGACGACGGCTGAAATGCCAGAAACCGGTCCCCGGAAGCTTGTCTCCTTTCTGGTGAAGAATTGGCTTGGTAGTTTGGTCTGCCCTGTTCCCATGATGTACTGGGCCAGGGACAGACTAATTTGCATATAGCCAGGTTCTGAGCTGGGATGGGGCAGTGAGCTAAATAACGGTGATGGATCAAGCCCTGATCTTTGGACTGGGTAAGAGTGGTCTGCTTAATTCAGACACTCTGTTCATCACCACCCCCTTTTCTGAATCGTTTTTGGCCACTATTGGTGTGGCAGGGTATACTCAGACCTGAGTCCCTTGCTCACTGCTCCATCAGGATTAAAGCAAGCCGGGCCGACGACGGCTGAAATGCCAGAAACCGGTCCCTGGAAGCTTGTCTCCTTTCTGGTGAAGAATTGGCTTGGTAGTTTGGTCTGCCCTGTTCCCATGATGTACTGGGCCAGGGACAGACTAATTTGCATATAGCCAGGTTCTGAGCTGGGATGGGGCAGTGAGCTAAATAACGGTGATGGATCAAGCCCTGATCTTTGGACTGGGTAAGAGTGGTCTGCTTAATTCAGACACTCTGTTCATCACCACCCCCTTTTCTGAATCGTTTTGGCCACTATAGGTGTGGCAGGGTATACTCACACATGAGTCCCTTGCTCACTGCTCCATCAGGATTCAAGCAAGCCGGGCCGACGACGGCTGAAATGCCAGAAACCGATCCCCGGAAGCTTGTCTCCTTTCTGGTGAAGAATTGGCTTGGTAGTTTGGTCTGCCCTGTTCCCATGATGTACTGGGCCAGGGACAGACTAATTTGCATATAGCCAGGTTCTGAGCTGGGATGGGGCAGTGAGCTAAATAACGGTGATGGATCAAGCCCTGATCTTTGGACTGGGTAAGAGTGGTCTGCTTAATTCAGACACTCTGTTCATCACCACCCCCTTTTCTGAATCGTTTTTGGCCACTATAGGTGTGGCAGGGTATACTCAGACATGAGTCCCTTGCTCACTGCTCCATCAGGATTCAAGCAAGCCGGGCCGACGACGGCTGAAATGCCAGAAACCGGTCCCCGGAAGCTTGTCTCCTTTCTGGTGAAGAATTGGCTTGGTAGTTTGGTCTGCCCTGTTCCCATGATGTACTGGGCCAGGGACAGACTAATTTGCATATAGCCAGGTTCTGAGCTGGGATGGGGCAGTGAGCTAAATAACGGTGATGGATCAAGCCCTGATCTTTGGACTGGGTAAGAGTGGTCTGCTTAATTCAGACACTCTGTTCATCACCACCCCCTTTTCTGAATCGTTTTTGGCCACTATAGGTGTGGCAGGGTATACTCAGACATGAGTCCCTTGCTCACTGCTCCATCAGGATTCAAGCAAGCCGGGCCGACGACGGCTGAAATGCCAGAAACCGGTCCCCGGAAGCTTGTCTCCTTTCTGGTGAAGAATTGGCTTGGTAGTTTGGTCTGCCCTGTTCCCATGATGTACTGGGCCAGGGACAGACTAATTTGCATATAGCCAGGTTCTGAGCTGGGATGGGGCAGTGAGCTAAATAACGGTGATGGATCAAGCCCTGATCTTTGGACTGGGTAAGAGTGGTCTGCTTAATTCCGACACTCTGTTCATCACCACCCCCTTTTCTGAATCGATAGGGGAAGCCCAGGCAGCATACCAGACGGTGAATCGGGATGGCACCACGGCATACGCAGTAGTTAAACAATACATCCTCGATAGGTTGGGGGTTGATGAAGAAACTCATCGACTACGGTTCCGTCAAGAAAGAGGGACTCCCGGGGAACTACCTAAGACTTTGTTCTTTAAGTTGAAGGAAGCCGCTGATCTATGGCTAAAACCCCAGGAAGGTAATATCGATGCCATCATGAACAAAGTATATCTGGAACAGTTCATAGAATCGCTCCCATATGGCACTCAGCGATGGCTTAAACAACATGCGGGACTGACGTTAGATCACGCCATAGAAATGGCCACTTGTTATGCTCGGGCTCAAGGCAAGCCGTATATGAGGGAACCTGATAAACCAATCAAGACTATATCTCCCATCAAACCTGGAAAAAAAAAAAACCCTTGCCGGAACCACCTCGGTTACGGTTCCAACGACCTGAACTGCCAAACTCTGGCCCTCAATGTTATGATTGCGTAGAGTGGGGTCATATAGCGCGGTACTGTCGAAAAAAAATGAATAAAGAAGACGAACCCATGGATGTGAGCTATGCCCCCAGGTCCATCCTATACGCTCAAGAAACAGGCACCACTTTCTATGTAAGAGTTTCTCTTAATGGTACCTTTATAAGGGCATTGTTGGATTCCGGCTGCAAACACTCAGTTATTCGAGAGGAGCTAGTAGGACCCTCTTCTCTCATCCCGGGGAAATATGTCAACATTCGTTGTGTCCATGGGGACGTGAAAGAATACCCTGTAGCCAGAGTCACATTGTACGCCCCCTCAGGGAAAGATATGGAAGTCACTGTAGGGGTTATGTCCGGACTACCAGAGGCCATTATTATAGGGACAGACAATCCCTCCTTCAATGCATTGTTGCTAGATACCCTCCAAAACCTGTCTCTTCCCCATGATACCATACTAGCCTCAGAACCTTGGGCCAGGGACACTCATTTCAGAATAGCCCAGTTGAATGACGCAAGTCTTACAAACGCATGGCAGGTTGCACGAGACGGACAGGACCCATCCTCTAAAAGTTACCCTACTTTTCTTGAGAAAAATGGTCTACTCTATAGGCTCGCGAAAGCAGACGCAGAGCCTCAACTGTTGGTCCCGAACGACTTTCGCGACCAGATATTGTTTTTTGGGCATGCCCATCTTTTGGCTGGTCACTCAGGGGCAGAAAAAACGGGTCAAGCCATATTGCGTGATTTTTTCTGGCCAGGTATCTACGCTCAAGTCCAAAAATACTGTCAGGAGTGTAGGATCTGCCAAAAACGAAACCCCTACACTCCTCCTCCGGTACCTCTGGTTCCTATGCCCATTATAGGGGTCCCCTTCGATCGCATAGGAATGGACTTGATCGGCCCGTTGCCTAAATCGTCTAGAGGCCATCAGTATGCCCTTGTATTGGTTGACTACGCTACACGATATCCAGAGGCTTTTCCTCTTAAAGCAGCTACTTCAGCAGCCATCGCCCAGAGGTTAGTGGAGGTTTTCTCTCGCATGGGTTTTCCAAGGGAAATAGTTACCGATCAGGGTACCCCTTTTGTTTCCCGTATGATGCAACAAGTATGTGTGCAATTAAACATCAAACACATTAAAACATCTGTGTACCACCCCCAGACAGACGGGTTGGTCGAGCGATACAACGGCTCCCTGAAACTAACACTCAAAAAACTTTTGTCTGGGGACGGGAAGAACTGGGACCAGTTGCTACCTCTTGCCCTTTTTGTGCTCCGTAGTCAAAAACAGGCCAGCCTAGGAACCTCCCCATTTGAGTTGTTGTTCGGAAGAGCGCCAAGAACACTTCTTGAAATAACGAAAGATAGCTGGGAAGCTGAGGGAGCACAGGAAGCTGAGGCCCTATTGGATTATACCCGCCAGCTACAGACCAGGCTACACAAACTCAGAACACTTGCCCACGATCATTTGGCCATAGCTCAAGCCAAACAGAAAGCCTTCTACGATCTAGGCAAGAAATGGAGGGTACTTGATGTCGGGGACTGGGTTCTAATTTTGTTACCCTCCTCGACACATAAAATGAAAAAAGAGTGGCAAGGGCCCTTCAAAATCATTCGGAAAATAGGGCGTACTACATATCTTGTACAGCTGGGAAGGGGCAAATCTCAAATGTACCACATTAATCTTCTCAAAAAGTGGCTAGGTAAACCGCCACAAAGTCAATGTGGTTTCTCCAGTAACCGACACTACCCATACAGTCGGGGATACTCCTATAAACAAGGATCTTTCTCCTGAACAACAAGAAGAAATCAAGTCTCTTCTGTTGTCATATTCGGAAGTGTTCTCTGACCAACCGGGGCGCACACATTTGGCAGAACATTTCATACCTACTCTCCCTAACGCAGTTGTAAAACAGAAACCCTACCGGATACCAGAGGCAAGACGTCTAGCATTCCAGACTGAGGTACAAAACATGCTGAAATCCGGGATCATAGTACCCTCCCACAGCAACTGGTGCTCACCGGTGGTGTTAGTGCCAAAACCTGATGGTAGCATCCGTTTTTGTATAGACTTCAGGGCAGTTAACAGGGTGGCTTAACAAGATGCATACCCTTTACCTCAGGTTGTTGAACTCCTGGAACGCCTTGGTGAGGCCCGTTATATAACCACCATTGACCTCACCAAGGGATATTGGCAGATACCCCTTGCACCTAAGGATAGGGAAAAAACAGCCTTCTCCACCCCTTCTGGGCATTTCCACTTTACAGTACTGCCCTTTGGGTTGCATGGGGCACCAGCAACGTTTCAGAGGGTTATGGATACACTACTGGCACCTCACTTTTCCTATGCCTCAGCTTATTTAGACGATATTGTCGTGTTCAGTAAGACCTGGGACGACCACCTGGTACATCTGGGGAATATATTGTCAAGTCTGAAAGAGGCCAATTTGCATATCAACGCAAAAAAATCTAGAGTTGCTTTTCAGCAAGTCAAGTACCTGGGTTATCTTCTAGGGGATGGACAGATAATGCCTCAGACTGAGAAACTCGAAGCTATTAAGGCGTTGCCATACCCGTCCACAAAAAAAGAGCTCCAGGCTTTTTTGGGATTGGTGGGCTATTACCGCCGGTTTATTTCTCAGTTTGCGAACCTGGCCGGTCCTTTCACTGACCTCCTGGGCAAAGCTGTTAAATCCTCTTCTCTACCGACCCCTTCTGTCATACACACCTCTGCTTTCCAGGCTTTGAAAGACGCTCTCACTTCTTCCCCTGTTCTCATTTCCCCTGATTTCATGAAACCATTCATTCTGCAGACTGATGCTTCTGGGGTTGGCATCGGGCGGTTCTTTCCCAGGAAGATGAACAAGGTGCTGAGAGACCTGTCCTTTTTATCAGCCGCAAACTGTTTCCTAGGGAGCAGGCGTATTCGACGATCGAGAAGGAGTGCCTGGCTGTTCGGTGGGGGGTGGAAAAGCTGAGGTACTATCTCAAGGGGAGGCCCTTTGTCTTGTATACCGATCACGCCCCCTTGACCTGGCTCCAACGAAACAGGGGACACAATGATCGGATCCTGCGTTGGTTCCTGGCTTTGCAGCCTTTCCAGATTGACGTTCGGCATAGGAAGGGTTCTCTGCAGGGGAATGTCGACTTTCTCTCCCGCTTTCCTATTTCCCCCGATCGGGTCAATCGTGGGGGTGGGATGTGTCACGAGGACATGGTCCCTGTCACGGACGGACGGGGTGTACCTGCTAACACTTGTCCGTTTCCACCCCGTCCGCAGGATCCCTTGGACGTTTCCTGGAGTATCTCTGCGCTGCCTTCGCTGACACCGCCTCTGGCCCTGCCTTCCGTGACGTCAGGGAGGAGTTCCCTGGCGTTTCCGACATTCCGCCAATCAGGAAGGAGGCCGTCATTGGACCCGAGCCAATCGTTGGAACCTGGGGCGTTTAAGGAAGCCCCGTGTCTATCTGCGGGCGCGGAACCTCCTGGAGAGAAGCCGAACCGCGAGGAGAACGCCAACACCGAAGAAAACGGAAGTACCGACGAGCCACTTCACAGTTTGCCGGAGCCGAGACTCGACAAGCCAGGAGGCCAACGGACCCACGAGCCACCCTGCCACGCTTCCAGGGGAGAAGTGTGGCTCCACAAGGTACGAGGGCGTTTCCAAGGGTTGTTTAGTTCACGGGGTGGGATGGGGTAGTGTGAGGTGGTCACAGGCTGTATCACGTTCCCGGCGTCACTTTGTATTACCGACCCAACTCCACGAAGGTGGTGGAACCCTGGTGATCCCTCACTCCCCTGCCCCCCTCCCACTCCTTGACCCCATTTCAGCCATTAACGCGACTGTTTGTTTTCCTTTTGTTCCTGAGCAAAACCGGACCCGAGAAGAGCCAGAGGGAGAGCCAAGACGGGGACCCAAGAGAAGGAAGCCCAAGTCCGGAAGGAAACCCCACTTACAGGACTCTTTGCCGAACTGTATGCATCTCTGCTCTCTTGACCACTTGAAACAACTGTCAATAAAAGGGTTGTCTGAGAACCTCAGTCCGTAGCGTCCATCCTTCCCCGGCCCAACCGTCACAAGGTGTTAGAGCAGAACGCAATAAAAGCTTGTTTTAAAATATTGAGTTCTCAGTTACACTCAGACGAATAAAGATGCGTAATATAAAGCTCCGTGTGGCGTAGTCATTGGCGGGTACCCTGGCTGGGATGATGCGACATGTACCGGACTCTATCATGAATACCTATACTACGCTCCTGGAAAAAGTATTGGCCAATAGGCTGAAGCAGGTTGTGGGTAAGCTTGTACATGCAGACCAGATTTATACCGGGGAGCAGTGTGCTTATGAACATTAAGAGGCTTAAACAGGTACAGCATGACACATGGAACAGGGAGGTAGTGAAAGCACTGGTGGCACTCGATGTAGAGAATGCCTTTTTGATACAGTCAACTGGGACTACATGCTTGGAGTATTGCTGCAGATGGCCTGAGTTTATAGGTTGGATGCGCTTTTTATAAATTGCACCCACAGCCCAGGCGCGACTGTAAAACTTGGTGTCAACTGCCAGCCGATTGAAAGGGGCACCCGGCAGGGGTGCCCTTCGTCTCTTGTCCTATTTGCACTTTTAATGAAACTCTAGCCATAACTCTGTGCAAGGTGCTAAAGATATTTGGGATACGAGTTGGGGATGTGTACCATATAGTGTCATTACATTCTGATGACACTCTAAAATATATCAAAGCCCCCCAGTGTTCCCTGCTGGTCTTGTTTGCCACCCTGGAAACATTTGGACTTCACAACAGCAGTATGATCTGAATATTGGTAGGATATTTCAAGGCTTACGTACATCCCTTGCTTTTTGGACAACTCTTCCCCTCTCTCTGTCTGGCCGCCTAGCGGTTACAAAATAGTCCTTTTGTCGAGAGGTCTTTATCACTTGCAGAATGCTTTTTATAAGGTTCCCCCACACACTTTTAAGACTGGACGCACTTGTACTAACATTGGTGTGGGCTGGGAAAAAGGGCTAAAATAAATGCTCAAGCTTGACTCTGAGGAGGGAAGCCTAGAACTGCCAGGCTTGTAGTTGTACTACTTGGCAGCGCAACTGCAACATGTCACTCAGTGGTGCGAGGAGAAGGATAATTGAGAACAACACTTACTGAGGTGCTGTTGGAACGAGGAACCATTCCATATCACACTAATTAGTGGTAGAGCTGTACCCACACACTGCCCGTATTAATTAAGAATGTCGCCATAGCACGGGATGTCACAGTTAAGAGGATATTGAAATGCCCTCCTTCCCTAGATCCCTAAATAAATGAGGGCTTCAGCCCTTCGAGGTATTTCAAATGCAATGTCAGTGACTCGATGGAGGGAGGGTGCTTGGACCACACTGGGTGATCTCTACCCAGCGGAGACTTTTTTAACATTTGAATATGCCCAATCTAATTTTGGGGTATGTCCAGGACATTTTCTGCAATATGCCAAGATAGCAAACACTGTCAGAGAAGACTGGACAGACTTTTCTGACGCACCTCCGACGAAAACATTGCTGGATACCCTACTGCAGTTGCGACACCCCGCGCATGCTGTATCAACTCTTTATAATGCACTGAAAAAGGACAGAATTAAAGAGCCAATTGGGACACAGCATGGATGGGATAATGACTTGGAGACACCACTTACAGAGAAGGAGTAGGAATTGGCCTGCAGCCAGATCCGATCTATATCTAGCAATGCCAGGTTAAAGTTAGTAAATTTTCACATAGTACATCAATTATATATGACTCCCTCAGAATATGTCTTGCTAGATCTCCCGAGTGCGCTAAATGTGGGGAGAGTTAAGCTGATTTGCTCCATATGATCATGCAGCTCTGTTTGAATATTGGGAAGAGGTGGTAGATAAGCTTCGACACATAGTTAGGCAGGAGCTGGAATGCAACATACAACATTGGCAATTGAACCTCCTTCCTTGACCCAGGTTCGCCTCTTTTGGATTGGGACTGGCGAAACGCCGAATTGCAATTTGTTGGACACA
This sequence comes from Lissotriton helveticus, assembly GCF_964261635.1. NCBI lineage: Eukaryota > Metazoa > Chordata > Amphibia > Caudata > Salamandridae > Lissotriton > Lissotriton helveticus. The sequence goes on along the minus strand of NC_136067.1, from coordinate 1,874,202,823 downwards.
CTCGCAGGGCCTGGGTTGGAAGCATTTTTGTTGTTTTTTTGGGGAGTTTTATATAGCACAAACTAGACCGAAGGTATCAGAGCGTTTTACATGAGCACCAGTTCTGTTACAGACGGACACAATAATTTTCGCTAGGCACGGGGACATTAAGTGATTTGCACAGAATCACAGGATGTTGAGAGTCCCTGCCAAGGCTCGCACCCTTTCCCCAGCTCTGAGGTTGACCGCTCTAGCCATTAGGCCAAATCCTCTCTTTCTATTTACCTGCAGCGCGCACGCTTACTTTGCTACCACCTTGTTGAGCTGACAAGCTTTTTATTCCTTTTAATAACATTCTGCACTACTGCGCCGCTTGATTTAGAACGCAGGCGCTTCTTTTACTGTGTGACATCTCTGGGTGTGATAATTCCTTTTTAGACCTTACCTGCACATTAAATGGTTTTCACCCCGTATTTTGCGGGATTCAGGCCGATCCAGGGCTCGTTTTAACCGCGTCGCGGCGATTTGGCCGCCATCTTGGGTGTGGGAACCAGAAAGGTGCCGATTTGCAGGCGCCATCTTGGCCGCGGGTCCAGAGGTTGCCTCGTAGGACTCCTGCGCTTGGAGGAGCATTTAAAAGTAGGATCTCACTCAGGCACAGGTAGACTCTATTTACCTGCAGCGCGCACGCTTACTTTGCTACCACCTTGTTGAGCTGACAAGCTTTTTATTCCTTTTAATAACATTCTGCACTACAGCGCTGCTTGATTTAGAACGCAGGCGCTTCTTTTACTTTGTGACATCTCTGGGTGTGATAATTCCTTTTTAGACCTTACCTGCACATTTAATGGTTTTCACCCCGTATTTTGCGGGATTCAGGCCGATCCAGGGCTCGTTTTAACCGCGTCGCGGCAATTTGGCCGCCATCTTGGGTGTGGGAACCAGGAAGGTGCCGATTTGCAGGCGCCATCTTGGTCGCAGGTCCAGAGGTTGCCTCGTAGGACTCCCGCGCCTAACGGCGTATATGATGCAGAGCAGTCAAGCTCGCAGCGCACGCGCGCGTAGCGCACGCATGCAGCGCCGGAGGCGCGCCAGAGACAAGCCCGTTTGCGCCCGTTCGCGCACAGGTGGCGACCAGCGCCAGCCACGCTGCCTCTTCTGCCTCTACTCGACAAGTCTACTCCAGCGAAGAGCTCATTCAGGTATGCCAGCGTTTCAGCGTAGGCAACCAGTCTGTAGCAACCACCAGTGGTTCTAGGGTGTTATCCTGCGGCCTGCTCAATGTCCGGTCCTTATGTAAACATCACGCGGAAATTGCACTTTTAATCGAATCTCAGGATTTGGATGTGTTATTTCTTACGGAGACCTGGACAAGAGCTGATAGTGGGGTAGAGCTCGGTCTTGCCTGCCCTTCGGGCTATAAGATCAGGCATAATCCTCGAGTGGGTGGCAGAGGAGGAGGTGTGGGGTTCATCTTCAGGGAAACACTTGCCATGTCACAGCTTGAGGTTAAAGACGTCCAAGGTTTCGAACTGATGGGTTTTTCTCTAAAAGGTCAGAGGGGAGTTCTGTACTCTGGTCTGCTGTGCTATAGACCACCTGGCAGTGCCTTGACAGCCTTGACAGCCTCACATGATCTGGTTGATCTTATTTACGACCTCTCCAATACACATGCCAGGCTCATAGTCTTGGGAGACTTCAATCTCTGGCTAAATGGGCCTTCAGACACAGCCTACAGAGATGTATGCCAGGCCTGTAGTAATATCCACCTTCAGCAGCTGGTGCTCTCACAAACCCACATGAAGGGTCATATCCTGGATCTGGTCTTTGCAGAAGACACTCCGGTTAAGATTAGGGATATCATCGCTCAATGCTGGACAGACCATGCCCTCATCCATTTTTCTCTACATCTCCCAGCTGACTCTCTAAGAGATAACAGGTCAGGTAATACCAAAATTAGCAGGCAGTGGTCCAGACTCTTGAAAGGCTCTACATTACCAACTTTATTACCCGGTGGCTTCGCCTTGGAGGGAGGAGTGGAGGCTAGCTACTCGAGCCTTTGTCGACAGATCATAGACTCTCTGGATAAAATAGCTCCCCTGCGGAAAGCGAAGGATAGGCCTAAGCATATCACCCCCTGGTATTCTAACGACCTCCTCCAGCTGAAACTGCGCTGCAGACAGGCTGAAAGAACTTGGAGGAAGCATTACCTAGAACCAGACAGAGTCCTCTACAAACAGTCACTCCTGGGCTATAAAACACAGATTAAGTGTGCCAAAGCTAAGTATCTTGAGGACATGCTGGCCCAGGCAGCTAACAAATCACAGACCTTGTTTAAAATTGTTAATAATTTCTCTAATCCTGCCTGCGCCACCAAAAGCATTCCGGCCTCCCAGACTTTGTGCGACTCCTTGTCATCCGCCTTTGAGGACAAGATTACCACCATTCTGAGTGGTCTCTCTTGTCCCTGCACTCCCACCTCCCAGTCCTTCTCAGATTTAGTTTCTTTGTCCACTTCTGGTGATTCCAGGGAAGCTACTGTGCACCCGTTGCTGGCTAGTTTCACCCATCCTTCTTATGAGGACTTCTGCATCTTGGCCAACGGTGTATCTTCGGGCTCTCCACTGGACCCGCTGCCACATAAGTTCTGGAAGCTGTTCCATGAGGAACTTTTCCCTCCTCTCTATTCCATCTGCTGCCAGTCCCTCAGCACTGCCACGGTCCCTGAGAGTTGGAAACTAGCGATGGTCTCCCCGTTATTGAAGAAGGCCACGCTGGACCCCACCTGCCTGGCGAATTACAGGCCAATCTCGCTGCTCCCCTTCCCTATTAAGATCTTGGAGAAATCTGTCACAAAATCTCTGTCCAGCTTTTTAGATACTAATGTCTGCTTGGATGTGGCTCAGTTCGGCTTCCGGCCAGCTCATGGCACGGAATCCGCGCTGGTGGTTGTCCTGGATGACCTTCGTTCGCGGGTCGACACTGGCCAGACAGCATTTTTAGTGCTGCTCGACATGTCGGCCGCGTTCGATACGGTCAACCACGCCACTCTAGTTAGCAGATTAGAAGAGATCGGGGTAGCCGGTTTGGCCCGGGACTGGCTAGTCTCCTATCTTCATAACAGGCATCAGGTGGTGGCTTTGCCGCCGTTAAGATCTGATTCCCTTGCTCACTGCTCCATCAGGATTCAAGCAAGCCGGGCCGACGAGGCTGAAATGCCAGAAACCGGTCCCCGGTAGCTTGTCTCCTTTCTGGTGAAGAATTGGCTTGGTAGTTTGGTCTGCCCTGTTCCCATGATGCACTGGGCCAGGGACAGACTAATTTGCATATAGCCAGGTTCTGAGCTGGGATGGGGCAGTGAGCTAAATAACGGTGATGGATCAAGCCCTGATTTTTGGACTGGGTAAGAGTGGTCTGCTTAATTCAGACACTCTGTTCATCACCACCCCCTTTTCTGAATCGTTTTTGGCCACTATAGGTGTGGCAGGGTATACTCAGACATGAGTCCCTTGCTCACTGCTCCATCAGGATTCAAGCAAGCCGGGCTGACGAGGCTGAAATGCCAGAAACCGGTCCCCGGTAGCTTGTCTCCTTTCTGGTGAAGAATTGGCTTGGTAGTTTGGTCTGCCCTGTTCCCATGATGCACTGGGCCAGGGACAGACTAATTTGCATATAGCCAGGTTCTGAGATGGGATGGGGCAGTGAGCTAAATAACGGTGATGGATCAAGCCCTGATCTTTGGACTGGGTAAGAGTGGTCTGCTTAATTCAGACACTCTGTTCATCACCACCCCCTTTTCTGAATTGTTTTTGGCCACTATAGGTGTGGCAGGGTATACTCAGACATGAGTCCCTTGCTCACTGCTCCATCAGGATTCAAGCAAGCCGGGCCGACGAGGCTGAAATGCCAGAAACCGGTCCCCGGTAGCTTGTCTCCTTTCTGGTGAAGAATTGGCTTGGTAGTTTGGTCTGCCCTGTTCCCATGATGCACTGGGCCAGGGTCAGACTAATTTGCATATAGCCAGGTTCTGAGCTGGGATGGGGCAGAGAGCTAAATAACGGTGATGGATCAAGCCCTGATCTTTGGACTGGGTAAGAGTGGTCTGCTTAATTCAGACACTCTGTTCATCACCACCCCCTTTTCTGAATCGTTTTTGGCCACTATAGGTGTGGCAGGGTATACTCAGACATGAGTCCCTTGCTCACTGCTCCATCAGGATTCAAGCAAGCCGGGCCGACGAGGCTGAAATGCCAGAAACCGGTCCCCGGTAGCTTGTCTCCTTTCTGGTGAAGAATTGGCTTGGTAGTTTGGTCTGCCCTGTTCCCATGATGCACTGGGCCAGGGACAGACTAATTTGCATATAGCCAGGTTCTGAGCTGGGATGGGGCAGTGAGCTAAATAACGGTGATGGATCAACCCCTGATCTTTGGACTGGGTAAGAGTGGTCTGCTTAATTCAGATACTCTGTTCATCACCACCCCCTTTTCTGAATCGTTTTTGGCCACTATTGGTGTGGCAGGGTATACTCAGACATGAGTCCCTTGCTCACTGCTCCATCAGGATTCAAGCAAGCCGGGCCGACGAGGCTGAAATGCCAGAAACCGGTCCCCGGTAGCTTGTCTCCTTTCTGGTGAAGAATTGGCTTGGTAGTTTGGTCTGCCCTGTTCCCATGATGCACTGGGCCAGGGACAGACTAATTTGCATATAGCCAGGTTCTGAGCTGGGATGGGGCAGTGAGCTAAATAACGGTGATGGATCAAGCCCTGATCTTTGGACTGGGTAAGAGTGGTCTGCTTAATTCAGACACTCTGTTCATCACCACCCCCTTTTCTGAATCGTTTTTGGCCACTATAGGTGTGGCAGGGTATACTCAGACATGAGTCCCATGCTCACACAGGATTCAAGCAAGCCGGGCCGACGAGGCTGAAATGCCAGAAACCGGTCCCCGGTAGCTTGTCTCCTTTCTGGTGAAGAATTGGCTTGGTAGTTTGGTCTGCCCTGTTCCCATGATGCACTGGGCCAGGGACAGACTAATTTGCATATAGCCAGGTTCTGAGCTGGGATGGGGCAGTGAGCTAAATAACGGTGATGGATCAAGCCCTGATCTTTCTGACTGGGTAAGAGTGGTCTGCTTAATTCAGACACTCTGTTCATCACCACCCCCTTTTCTGAATCGTTTTTGGCCACTATAGGTGTGGCAGGGTATACTCAGACATGAGTCCCTTGCTCACTGCTCCATCAGGATTCAAGCAAGCCGGGCCGACGAGGCTGAAATGCCAGAAACCGGTCCCCGGTAGCTTGTCTCCTTTCTGGTGAAGAATTGGCTTGATAGTTTGGTCTGCCCTGTTCCCATGATGCACTGGGCCAGGGACAGACTAATTTGCATATAGCCAGGTTCTGAGCTGGGATGGGGCAGTGAGCTAAATAACGGTGATGGATCAAGCCCTGATCTTTGGACTGGGTAAGAGTGGTCTGCTTAATTCAGACACTCTGTTCATCACCACCCCCTTTTCTGAGCCGTTAAGATCTGGCATCAGAAAGGTGGGGCAAGGTGTGCCTCAGGGGTCGGCTATCAGCCCCATTTTATTTAATCTGTACCTCTGTCCTCTGATCAGGCTGATCAAGTCCTTTGGCATTTCTGTAATCAACTATGCCGACAATACGCAGCTTATATTCTCCTTTGAAGGTAGAGACGCTGTCTCAAAGGAGACTTTCCATCGCTGCATGACAGCCACTGCGGACTGGTTGCGCCACAACTCTCTCCAGTTTAATGGATCTAAAACTGAGGTGCTGCACTGCTCATTGGATAGAATCTCTCGCCCTCTGCCTGTGGATTTTTGGCCTGCCTCTACTTCGGGCACGATTGCAGCAGCGGATGCTGCTCGCAACCTGGGTGTCATGTTTGGCCCAAATCTACAGCTGGATACCTTTGCAAATAAGACAACTGCTACATGTATGATGCTGCTTCAAACACTGCGCAAGATCCTTCCTATGTTACCTGCATCGGCCAGACCTGAAGTAGTGCGCAGCATCATACTTAGCAGGCTTGATTATTGTAACGCTTTGCTTCTGGGCGCCCCTAGCGCCCTGATTAGTAAACTGCAGCATATACAGAATATGGCAGCCAAGCTGGCCCTTTCTCGGTTGTGCTCAGCTTCTTCCTCTTTGGCGCTTAAGGACCTCCACTGGTTGCCTGTCCATCAACGCATCTGTTTTAAGGCTTCTTGTATAGTCTTCAGGGCTCTTCACGGACAGGGGCCTGTCTTATTGCAAGAGCTCTTTTCATGGTACTCAGCAGCCAGACCTTTATGGTCCTCCTCAGCACACTTAGTGGTAGTTCCTAGAATCCAAAGGTCTCGGATGGGCAGCCGCTCCTTTGGTTTAACTGCTGCCAAGCTCTGGAACTCTTTACCACTCTCTTTGAGGAGCATGAAGGAACTTTCTTCCTTCAAAAAAGGGCTGAAGTCTTATCTCTTTCCTAGGGCAGCGTAATTGGTGCTTTGTGTGAGGGTAGTAGAGTCAAAGCGCCAGGATACCCTCTGGGTGACAGCTTGCGCTATAAAAGTATGCGTTACTACTACTACTACTCTCCCTGGGAGAAAGATGGTCAAGAGTGGACAGCAGCGGAAGCAATATACTTGAGAATGGCCCACACAGATGAGAAGGTGACTGAGGATCTACATAACTGGCATGTTAGACGGATGGATGGGGGCACCAAATAATGATCATGGAACCAAAAGTGACGTCACTGATGATGAGACTCAACAAGCACTCAACGTTGCTACGGATAAATAGCGGGGTGCTGGGACATGTGGCCGTGGGCAGGCTTGATGACTGTGCTTTGCGTATTATATCCCGCTGTGATTTCCAATGGCTTTTGTTTTATAATAAAAGCATAAATAAATTAAAAAACAAAAGTGCCAATTGTTCTGTGATCACTGCAGAGGTCAAGGATTGGAAGACCATGTGTTCAGAACATCTTTTTGATGCACTGCCTAAAGCCTCAACTCGAGAGCCCGTTATAAACACCTGAAGGTGACCCAGTTCAAAGTACACACTATATAAGAGTGAAATGTTGCACACAAAAAATACAGAAACCCAGCATCCTGGAAATAGCAAACACTGTTAGGGAATGCTAGATTCGATTAAGATTAAAAAACGTGAAATACGAACAGGAACTGAATCACTGTCATGGATTACCATAATGTTTTCTACATTCATTGTTCAGAAATTGATAAGTGTTTTTGCCTTTTTTAATTTTTTTTTTCAAATTTATTTTATTTTTATTTAGTGCATTTTTATATAGCGCGGACATTACCCGAAGGTGTCAGAGCGCTGTACAATAGAGCCAGTTACGTTACAAGAGAACAGTGGAAACACAATAAAACATTACAAAGAAAAACAAGAGACTAAAAATGAAGGTTACATAGACACTAAATCAAACAAAGCACGCAGGAGTGAGGAATGTACAGGAAAAAAAATAAAAACAAATTTACAATGAGGAGTGAATTTCCAAGAGGGGCCTGAGCATGAAAGTATTAGTTCTGAAAGTGTCTTTGAAAGAGGAGCGATTTGAGATCAGCTTTGAAGATCTGGGTAGAGGAGGTGGCACGGAGCAATGGGGGAAGCGGTTCCAGATTCTCACCGCATTGCCTGAGAAGGATTGTGCCATCGATCTTTCCCTTTTGAAGACGGGGGGCTCAAGCAGAAGCTTTTCCGCATTGCACGAGGGTCGTGAGCCTCTGGACAATTTCAGTTTGTTTGCCAGGTAACGAGGGGAGGAGGTGTGTAAGGCTTTGTGCGTGATGCAGGCAGTTTTGTAGATAGATCTTGCCTCGATCGGAAGCCATCGAAGAGAGGACAGGATAGGAGTGATGTGGTCACTTCGTTTAGACCCTGTAGTGAAGCGAGCTGCTGAATGGAGGATGGATTTGAGAGGGGAGAGGTGAGATTTAGGTTGGCCCTTCAGAAGAGAATTGCAAAAATCCAGTCTTGAGAGAACCAGCGATTGTACCAAGGTTTTTAAGTCTTTCTCCTGGAAAAACCGACGGATCCCCCACAGAAGGCGCAACTGGTATTGTGCATTCTTGGCAATAGAGTTGATGTTGGAGATTAGGTTCAGTCTTTTGTCAAGTATGACACCTAGGGATTTTGTGCTGTCAACAATGATTTATGTAATGCGAATTTATATAGCGCCGCTTTCATTACCCGAAGAGGTCACAGCGCTTTACAAAGGTACCAGTTGCGATACATAAGGACTTAGGATTACATGCGTTACATAAAAGATACAAACAGAAAAATGTACAAGTTGTAAAGTCACACAAAGAAGAGATACAAACAGAAAAAATTGCAAATGTACAAGTTGTAAAGTCACTCAAGGAAGAGATACAAATGGATAAACTCTAAGATTCACATAGGAATGGTAGTGAGTAAAAGGTCTACTACATATACTAGTGGTTAGAATTATCTCTATATACATATATATATATATATATATATATACAAATAGATTTTCTCAGGGTTCCATTTTACCAGCGATTAGGCTTGGACAAGTGTACATCACATATTTACGGAGTGAAAAGGGAAGTAAAAATAAAAAAATAAAAATAAAAAGACCTGGGTCATGGGCATCGATGGAAACCATCTCACCATGGCAAGATGCACCCAGGTCAAGACCCAAAAAACCAGGAGAGCAGAGTTCCATTAAGTGGGGTCGGAGGGGGGGACGCAGTCACAGCACCAAGGGAGGGCAGTAGAATGTATACTGTTCCGCAAGATGGCGAACCAAGGACAAGAGCGACAACAGGTGATGGTCCCAAAATGGCGGGGGGCACACGCGTTACAGCCCAAAAGCCCAAGTCTAAAGAAAACCAGGGAGCCAAACAAACAGAGGAAGAACAAGAAGGGGAAAGGAGCCACACAGTCAAAGTGTGGGGGGCGGTCTCCGAAGCACAGCCGTGCCGATCGTGATCACAGGACCTGGGCAACAGTGGCAACAGTGTCCAATCCGTTCTCCCAGGTCGAAGGGAGAGCGACACAGGCTCCAGGGCAACAGTCTAGAGAACGGGACGCCGCAGAATGAACCATTTCTCGCTGGCTGCCATAGTTTCTTCCATTCGAATGTGGCTGCAGGGCTGCCGCCTGCATCTGGTGTTTTCACGTCCCGCTGCTTTGTTTTGGGGAGGGATGTGTGTGCTCCGAGGGCCGCTCCGCATGGGCCCTCTCTGCTGGCCCAGAATTGCGGGGGCTGCTGCAGACGTGGGGAAGCTCTTTTGTTGTTGAGTCAGTTCAGCTGATCCATCCACGAGTGAATGGGAGGAGGTGAGAGAGCGGTAGAAAGGAGGAGGAATTCAGTTTTGGCGGGATTTAGAATGAGTTGGTGAGCTAACAACCAGTTGTGAATGGAGTTGAGAGTAGAGTTGAGTAGTGAGAGATCGTGTGCGGAAAACACCTTGAGGTTAGGTACACGAATTTAGGGCCCAATAGGGACCTGTTTCAATACTTACTACTGAAGGGGCCCTGCCTACTTAAAACCCTACCTTCAGCTAAGTGTGACTTTTAAACCAACAGTACTGTCGATTTGGTGGCATTTGTTTTTGCTTTTATTACATTACGAATGGAATACAAGTTCCAACATGCTGTTGGCCAAACGTCATGCGATTGGCTGAAGGGGACTCTGGTAACAAGTGGACAGTTAGAACGTTTTGAATATTCATTGCAGCACGTGATACAGTATCCAATAGCAGACCTTGATACAGTCACCTCTCACAATTGTAAAAACACACACACAGATCGACACATGCCATTTGTGGTCAGGCTTTTCCAATTGTTTTTCTTCGCATCTATCCCAAACGCTGCTGCTTTCCGTCGAAATAAGAAACCGGACTTCACATTTCAAAGCTCAGAATCCTGTCCAAATCCAATTTTGGTTTCAGATTGTGGTCAGGGTGGTCGTGTTATGAGCGTCGTTCTTATTTCCACTACAGAACCTATTTTTTTTTAGTTTGAGTGTGAAGTTACTAAGAAGACATTCTTTTCAATTTAGACAACAACGTGTTTTATATTTTCTGGTTTAACACCCTGGTGAATGTTTCTCATTTCTTCCCTGGGGAACCAAGCTATTAAGTTTTCAGCTTGCCTCGGTGGATGACAGAACTCGGGCCTTTCAAAGACCTCCGAGATCAAGGGCGAGCATAAGGCGGCCGACCTGGGAGGGGTGCGCCGCTATTACATGGCAGCAGGTAGTGGCAGGCCGCCACCGCCGCCATTAAAACGCACCGTGGAACACACCAAAGGTAGAGCAAGCTTTGAAAACCAGAAATCTAAACATTTTCTTTCCAAACATCTGCAGATTGTTATCCTGATTTATTTTGAATTAAAAGAAAAATCTATTTTTTAGCACGCTGTCAGCCCTTTTCGAAACCTACGCTGTTATTTTTTCCCAGTAATTCGAACTGGGGTGGGAGGAGCAGCGCCTTTGAAGTTGCAGTTTTGGGCAAACTCGCCCGGGCTCACCTGGGCTGTCTGCCACCCGCCACGAGGACCCTTAACGGATTTCTTCTGGAGCCAGGCTGCCCTTATTTACTACTTTTAGGGGAAAGGTCTGGTCAGCTAAAATCATTTTAAAAATATGATGTGATGCTCATAGAGGTGTGTATAGGGCTGCATTGCCATTAGTACGATCTGGTTTTGGCTGCCTTCCCGCCCTAGTCTGCAGGGTTACCTGACAGACCCAGTCAGTTTCTGTTTGTATAGGATCATCATTAGTGTGGGTGCGGTTAAAAGTTTGTTTACACGTTTGGATGTCGTTTGGTGTAAGTAGAAAGAGGTTTTTATTCATTTGGGTGCATGCCATCTGAAAGAATGTGAATGTTCTGCCTTGAAGGAGCAGGTTCCACGTTCTAGATCTGCTCTGGAACCCCAGGTCGATGGCTCTTTTTTATCAGCATGCAAGCGTGGAGGGGAGAGAAATTGTCAGCCAATCAATCATTGCAGTTCCAATGCACTATGACTCAGAAGAATCGCAGACTCCCAATACAGTTTAGTTAGTTTATTACAAAGCCAAGAACAGTTGGGCATACAGACACCCCAAGATGAGGGTGTAGAAAAACTTTGGAACTAATACAAAGCCACACCTATGGGCGAAGTTAAGGCGGTGCAGAATGCACAGGTTAATCAGTTAGAGTACTAGAATACAGAAGATGACAGCGCAGTCATTGGGATTCCCCTTCATTGGAAGTTTGTGAGTATAAAGCATTAGTCTGTCCCTACACTACGACTAGCGTGACACCCCTACCTAGCATTTCCCATGGCAAGATCCATTAAGGTGTCAGAACGTGAAGCTTCCTAAGAAGTCTTTTCTCATTGATGGGTCAAGTAGCAAAAAGCTACAGAGCTTGTTCTAAGATGCTCGCTCTCTCTCTCTCAAGGCAAGGCAGAAGTCCCTGGACACTATGTCAATTCACTTCGATACATCAATCTCACAGGTAGTATCCCAAGATGCATTGCAACATAACACCATCCAGTCAAGCATCCTCCTCGTAGGTGATTTTCCATTAGGCAGCGAGGCTCCCAGGCCTTGGCGAGACGACCTTGATTCCCAGGCTTGCTCCAATGAGAAAGTACAACAGTTCTTCATTATCAGTATCAATGTTCAATGTATCCTCTTCTCCCGAAGTCTAACTCCAAAAAGAAATACATTATTCTAACTAAAAAAAGATGGATTCTCCACCTGTAACAGAAACATAAGAGAGAGCTATCCTTCCAACAGTACACATATTCCCTATTCCTAATGGGAGATCCTGATGATATTAAAACCCCCCTCTGTGACCATAGCTGTACTCCGTCATGAACCACACTGAAACTGTACTGGATTTCGGTATAGATGGTGACTCTGATTGGATCAGAAGCAAGACGTGCATGGGTCAAAGCAATGATTTCAGCTACTTGTGCGGAGTATACTCCTTGTAAACAAGCAGCTTCCATAACTCCTGAAATGGTACAGACAGCAAAAGCTGCCCCTTAGTAACCTTCATTGTCTCTTAAGCATGAACCATCAACAAAAAGGAATTGATCAGAATCAGGTAGTGGTTCATCAACAATGTCAGGTCTCGGTTTGGTACACAGTTCAGTCACATCCAGATAGTCATGGTCCTCACAATCTTCTCCATCATCATTTGGAATAGGCATCAAAGTAGCAGGAATTAACACAGAGCACCGCTTCAAGGTAATGTTCTCAGCGGCCAATAAGATTTGTTCATATCTGGTTAACCTATTATTCGTCAAATGCTGTGTTTTATTTTTCGCCATCAGGACCTCAACTGAGTATTGAACATAAACAGTAAGAGGGGAGGACCCATTACGATACTTTCACACCTTTCAATGCTGATACCTGTTGCAGCAACGGATCTGAGACATCTGGGCAACGCTGAAGCTACTGGATCTAATGTTGCAGAGAAATAGGCCACTGATCGACGGAAACCCCAATGTGTCGGGATGAGTACAGATAGAGCACAACCCTCCCTCTCATAGCAAAATAGCGAAAACGCTGTGTGGTAATCAGGCATTCCCAGAGCCGTAGCGCGACAAAGGTATTCCCTCAGCTTTCAGAAGGCCACCAAGCAATTGTTATCCCAGGGTATCGGATCGCTCACATCCTTTTGTGTCAGTCTCTGTAAGGGCTTCACCTTCAATGAGATGTTTGTAATCCATTGTTGGCAGCAGCTAACCATTCCCAAAAACATCATGACTTCCTTTTGTGTGGTAGGCACATTCATTTTCATGATCACCTCAATGTGGTCTGGTGACACTTTTCTCTTGCCTTTTTTGATGCGATGACACAAATATTGAACTTCAGTCAAGCAGGACTGAAGCTTGCTTGGTGACCCCTTTTGCCCATTTTCTGCCAAATAGTTCAGTAGAGCAATTGTATCTTCCCTACAAGCCTCTTCTGCCTCCAATGCAATCAAGAGGTCATCAATGTACTGCACGAGCACTGAATTCTGTGGCAGCACCAAGCTCTCAAGATTATTTTTCAAAATCTAGTTAAAGATAGATGAACTTTCAGTATACCTTTGTGGGAAACGACACTGTGTTAAAACACGATTCTCCAGCCTGAAAGCAAATAAAAATTGGCTTTCCTCATGCAATGGAATGGAGAACAATGCTTGACACAAATCAATCACAGTAAACCATTCAGGCTGGCAAGGAATCTGAATCAGGATCACAGATGGATTCGGTACCACGGGACAACATGAAATCATAATTGCATTGATTTTTTTTCCAAATCTTGAACTATGTGATATTAGCTGCTCAGCTTCTGTATCCCCATTATGAGTGAATTGCATGGACTTCCTATTATATCCTTTATGATGCCCAACAAAATCATGGAATCTATCACAGGTGTAATCCCAACCACCGTTTCTGGGGTCAGAATATATTGGGGCATTCTTGGAAATTCTGCATTTGGCTTCATCTGTATCAGAACTGGCTCAATTCCTCAAATCAATCTTATCTCTTGCCCTGTGAAGTCACACGCCAGGGGAGGGACAGTGTCTTTCAAGTCACATGGCATGTAATCCATTGTTAGTACAGGAAACATATATACACAGTGGTTCTGGTTCACCAATTTAAATGCAATGTCATCATCTTTAGTCTGTGGTTCTACTCCATTGGGTGTAGAATAGATGGTACAATTCAGTTTGCATAAGAGATCACGTCCTAGGAAACAGACTGGACGCGAATCGCACACGACAAATTGGTGTTGATCCTGGAAAGTTCCTAGTTTTACAAGTATTTCTTCTGTCAATGGATTAGTCATTCTCCTATTGGCAACTCCTACAACTTGGATTGATTGTCCAGAGAGGGGTAAGCTTGGAACTACTGCAAATCTTACAGTAGAACGGGTAGCATCAGTATCAATCAAAAATGTAATGGAATGACCGCCTACATCCGCCTCCACATACGCTCCACTCTGGTCTACCTCTGAGACTGCTCCAAGGGTACAATCTTCCTACTCACTCAGGCACAGTCATTGTGACAGGTGCTGATCAAATCTGTCTAGAGTTTCTATGAAGGGCATTTGGTGGTACACTCGATTGCTCTGCGGGACTCTCGGAGGTTAGGGTACTTGCACTTGCTGATTTGTACCTCACCATTGTAAAATCTGTGTCTTGTCACAGTGTTAATTACATCTGGCACCTGTACAAGCTCTCATTTTTGCAACTGATTTGCCGGATTAGCTCAACACTCATGCTTCCAAAGCCCAATTTTGTGACAATAATGATAAGCAGTCATTTTCTTTAGTGTGGTAAAGTCTATACCTGTCTTGGGGTCTACAACACCTTTCCCTTTTCCCTGTCCAGCATTGTTCAGAACATGTTGAGCCCCTCCCTTGTTTTCCTTGATTCCAACCATTGGTTTCCCCATTTGTCTGCACCTGGTCTACTCTGTTTGCATTCCTCATCTGGACCAGCATTAACTTGTCCTTCATTCTCCTGTGGTTAGAATCCACCTCATCACTGCAATACCTGGCATACCGTAGGATTTATCCATGGACTTGTTTTGCCAGCAGATTAAATACTGTTGAATCATAATACTAATGTCCGGTCTCAGTCCCAGTACAAATTTGGAAACAAACTGTCACATAACTTTAGGGTCAAGAGGGTCTAACCCGCTGTATTGCTTGAAGGCTTGCAAAAGCCATTCATAGTAGCATGTACTGATTCTTTGGGTTCTTGTGTCGTCTGATCTATTTTAACCCAATCAATATCTTGTGGAGCTATTTTGGACTGCAATTATGTAAATACCAGTTCAAACTTTTTCATAACCAAAGGTGAAGGACCGTGAGTTATGGGATCTCTGTCTGGTTCAGCAGAAGGCCAATAAAAAAGGCACTAGGAACCACAATATGAAACAACGAGTTCAAATCAATCCACACCACCTTTGAAATTTTTACAAAGCGATTGACTTGCTTATACCATTCAGCAGGCTTCTCCCTCAGCCGAGGAAAATCATTTGCGAACGCCACAAAATCACCCCTGCTCAAAGGTACATGCACATACCATCCCTCCACTAGGCACCTCACGCTGTAGGTAAGCCTCAACTCCTGGTATTCCCCCTCCAGGAGGCGGCATTTCTCCCATCTTCCTAACGCTCTTTTTCTTTCATCATCTTTTCTTCTATTTGTCAAGCATGCTCCACGCACACATCTCTATTATCAGCTCTCGAATGTGTGTTTTCAAGCTTGTTACCATTTTCTCCTACAGTTCCTGATCACTGTGATTCAACCTAGGGTTTTCCTGTAACATTTTCATTTTAGACAGGTCTACAATATATTTTTGGAGCAATTCTGTCAATTTCTCATGTGCTCGTCTCGCTTTACGGGTGACATCCTTCGAAACAAATAATAGCTCATCCTGCTCATAAATTTCCAATCTCCCCAAAGGCAAGTTCCCACTGATTCATCCACCTTAGTCTTCAACTTCACTACATTAACAATTTCACCTTTACCGCAGCCTTGATTGTGCCCTGACTCGACACGCTACTCTATCCTTCTCTATCAGTACTCAGATTTCTTTGCCCATTCTCTGAATTTGGGGTCTGTAAGACAGGCTGGTTTCTGGAGGTTCCTAGACCTGCACCTACTTCTGGTATCCTTCCCATGGGTCCCCTGACTGGAGATTTCCACATTCTCAAATCGGAATTCGAGTTTGCTATTGACACAGATCATATGGTACTAGACCCCACACGTACTTTGAAGGATCTGCAGTTGCTAGCAATGGGGAACTAGCTTCTATAGGCACCAGAAGCGCATCGTTCCCACACATAGTCACATTTACCCCTGAGCTGACCCTTTCTTCTAACGCTGACTGTTGTTGACTAGCGTTTTCCTCTAAACTCAGGTCATACACAGAGACTACAGGTCCGATAGTGACCTGTACTTTAAGGGCCTCCGACAACTATAAAGCAGCATTGACTCCACTTGACTCTGCACCTCCTAACATCAGTATCTCTGTTCCTTCTACTCCTGCTGAAATCCTTCCCAGTACCCCTTCACTAGGGCTTGTCTGTGATGTTACCACTCTTTCTGTATGTGCTGCTTTTGCCAATTCTCGCCTCCCTTCCTTTGAATGTGGATTGTAAGGTGGCGGACACTCTGCCAATAATATGTCAAGCAGGCTTTTGTACGTGTCACTTCCATTATTTCCATTTTTCCCTCCACTTCTATCACAAGTATCTTCCCCCCCTCACCAGCATTGGATAGAACCTATCTCCCTCAATGTTCTCTACTCTCCATCTTTTAAGTTGCCCGTCCCATCGTGCATCCTGATATGCCTTCATTGCCTTTTTCATCTTCTCATGGAATCTCTCCCTGTTCTCTGCGAGTCTTGCTCGCATCCACGCATCTAATGCCTCAAACAGTGTTGGTGTAGGTGGAGGCTGTAGAGAAGACATCACTCCCCTCAACTGATACAACACCTTCAATCAAAATTAACCATAACATGGAAAAGCCACATCTCCCTATTTTCAGTGATTTGTGCCAATTTTGAAACCAAACTATAGTATGGAGTCCTACATGTGTTGTTCAATACTGGTCCCAGGGCCTCAAGGGTAGAGAGGTACTTCCAAAACGGAAGTGGGAATAGATATGTCCTCCCCAACAGTAACCAAAATAAAGTAAGTATTCAACCCAAACGAAATATCAAAAAACCTCAGGTAGTGGCCTAATTTATTCTAAGCCCAGTGGTTTGCTCCTACCATTAGTGGGAGCACAACCTCTTTGTTAAATTCCCCTCACACACTCTAATAGTGTCATGCTTTCCTGTATGGGGACCCTGGCTCCTAAAGGCCAGGGTGGGCTCAACCGTTTTTCAGGGAGCTCTTAAGAGACAAAGGCACGGGGGTTTAAAAGATTAAGAAACCACTATCACCACCATGTATCCCCTTAATATGGAGGGGCAGTGGTTATTAAAAACAAGAACATGAGTTTCTGTAGGTTTCAATGGTCCTATGACCCTATGTATGCCAACATGTTTCAGCCACGCTTTATCACCTAGTCTGTTCCATCCCCCGGCACAGGACTGGATCTTTGATGAATGTTTGACTACAAGATCGGCCCCTCGTTCCCAGTCCCCGCGAGTAGCATGCAATCCTCTGCTTTCCGGTTGGATACTATGATCTGAGAACGCACAAATTAGGATAAGTATATCCAATAGATGTTCTCTTGATAATTTGAACAATTTTTGGATTATTGTTTTGATTTTATACTGTAGGAAGGGCCATAAAATACACCTGTGTCCTGATGAAAGCCATGGACCCATAGGGCCCCAGAGTGGCTGAAACTTGTTGCCATACATAGAGTCATAGGAACATTGAATGCTACAGAAACCCGTGTTCTTGTTTTTAATAACCGCTGCCCCTCCATATTAAAGGGATACCTGGAGGTGATAGTGGATTCTTAATCTTTAAAACCCCCTGCCTTTTTCTCTTAAGAGCTCCCTGAAAAAAGGTTGAGTGCACCCTGGCCTTTAGGAGCCAGGGTAACTCTATGATGAAGCATGACACTATTAGAGTGTGTTAGGGGAATTTAACAGAGGTTGTGCTCCCACTAATGTTAGTAGCAAACCACTGGATGTAGAATACATTATGCCACTACCTGAGGTTTTTTTATATTTCTTTTGGGTTGGGTCCTACATTTGTTGCCATATAGAGTGCTGGAGCATTCTTAGGTGGTGCTTCCTCGCCCACTCGAGTAACCACTCCCTGATCTCCCCTGAACAGATCCTGTAACACCCTAAAGCATCGCATGATTAGGTTTTCCCTCTAATAAACAAGATTTTCTCAATCACAACTTCCTGATGACTATCGACCAATCCTAACGCGGCATTACACCAACCAAACCTATCGCAGCGAAGCACACTCTGACGTCACCTTTTCCTCCTCGCAGCGGCTCACCATCCTTTACAATTTCTCCATTTGCTTTCACTCACACAATCACAACTACGTAATTGTCTGCCTTTCTAAAAGATTGATAGAATTCAATTACTCAAGAACATTCACACACAGTGAACCTCGACCTGCGCTGGTTGCGCTGGTCACTTGAACCAATATAGTCCACCACTGTACACAAGGTTTACTATATGATTCTCACACGTCTTATTCACAGAAAGTTCCCTGTCTTAGGTGGAATTGCCGATGACGTCTCACGACAACTCCTCAAACCTGCGGTCAGACAATCACAACAACTTGGTGTCTTCTACACCATTTAAAATATCCCAGGATCTTAGGCCATTTCGAGGCCTGAAACTCAAATCACAATACTTGGACCACGTCTGTCCCAAAATCACATTCACTTGACTTCCACACAAACTCAGCCAGACATCATATAATCAACACATTTCCGCAAATCTAACAAACAACGCATCCCTATTGATACTCACTCCTCCGTTCACCACTGTTCTCGCCGCACCATCAATCTCCGTCGTTCTCCGCCAAAGTCCATTGTTCTCTGCTCTCGATCATTGGGCTCTACTTTGGGGTTTGAGGGATCTAGGTCTTTTCTAGAGTTTTCTAGAATCTCCCCCCGCTTCATGTGAAAACCATCCTACTCTGCTACCGACTGAAGGAGCTGGGTTTCACATTCTAGATCTGCTCTGGAACCCCAGGTCGATGGCTCTTTTTATCAGCATGCAAGCATGGAGGGGAGAGAAATCGTTAGCCGATCAATCATTTCAGCTCCAATGTACTATGACTTCGAAGAATCACAGACTCCCAAATTAGTTTAGTTTGTTTATTTCAAAGCCAAGAACCGTTGGACATACAGACACCTCAAGATGAGGGTGTACAAAACACATTGGAACTAATACAAAACCAAACACACGGGTGAAGTTAAGGTGCTACAACATGAACAGGATAATCCGTTTGAGAACTTGAATACAGAAGGTGACTGTGCGGACGTCGAGATTCCCCTTCATTGGAAGTGCGTGGGTATAAAGAATTAGTCTGTCAGTACACTACAACTAGCATGACATCCCTACCTAGCATTTCCCAAGGCAAGATCCATTAAGGCGTCCGATGTGAAGCCTTCCAAAGAAGCCTTTTCACACTGATGGGTCAAGTAGCATAAAGCTACAGAACTTGTTCTAAGATGCTCTCTCTCTCAAGGCAGGGCAGAAGTCCCCAGACACTGTCCCTAACTTCGATACATCAATCTCACAGGTAGTATCCTAAGATGCATTGCAGCATCACACCATCCAGTCAAGCCACCTCCTTGTAGGTGATTTTCCATTAGGCAGCGATGCTCCCAGGCCTTGGCGAGACAACCTTGATTCCCAGGCTTGCTCCGATGAGAAAGTACAACAGTTCTTCATTATCAGTATCAACCTTGAATGTATCCTCTTCTCCAGAATCCTAACTTCTAAAAGAAAGACATTTTCTAACTAACAAAGATGAATTCTTCACCTGTAACAGAAACGTGAGAAAGGACAAAACCAAAATGCGCATGAAATTCCCTATTAAATCTAATGCAAGAGCTTCCAGGGGGAAAATATAATTCAAGCCTACAGAAATCAGCCAACATAAGAAATGGCTCAAGGCCTTATAAAATTACACATATGAAATGAACATTATTTACTGAACACATCTAAATTAACATGTTACATAAGCACATCAAATACGTGAATAACTGTCAGCAGCATGACCAAATTCTACACATTAATGCTTTCAACTTAACACATCTAATTGCAACGTTAATTTCTTCATGTTCACATTGAAACTATCTCTAATGCGTCACCCTTCATGTTATTACAATGCACATTCTAATGTCCTAAGTTAATACAACAAAGGATTATATGTAGGTGCAGACCACCCATGATTATAATGCACCCCTACAAATGAAAGGGAAAGATTTGCGCCACAAAAGGCTTGAGGTATATGAGTGAGGTATTAGTAAAAGTGCATTAAGAAGAAAATGGGAACTCTGGTGTTGTGCACAATGGTGGTGTGGTGAGTGGGGGGTGGGTCATACACATGGGTGAAAAAAAAATCTTTTACCTTTTTTGGTCTCTTATATTTAGATTAATACATATAAAATAAGGCACAGCTTAAATGAAAAAGTAAATGTAAGTTAAGTTAATCAGTGGGAAATGCACTATAGTACATTATAAAACCTTTATTAGTTAATGTACTGAATTCTGTCTTTGTACCCAGAGGGCCATAGCATTGAATCCTGGTTTGTGCAGTGGAGAATAGTGACAGTCTGTGGCAGGAAGCACTGTGAATTTGTAAATATTTTTTTAAAACTTGCATTACACACAGTATAAAATAGGCTGCTACAAAATGTGCAAAAAGGTTTATGATAAAAGAGTGCTTCCAAAATATAGATTTTTAGTAATACCCAGTGTTAGAAATGGGATTTCTGGTTGGCAAGGGCTTGCGCCGAAGCCAGGCAGAAAACATCACTCTAGTCAGGGCAAGGGAGTTACATGCTGAAGATAACCCCTGCTCACCCGATTGGTAGCTTGGCACGAGCAGGCAGGCTTAATCCAGAGGCAATGTGTAAAGCGTTTACGTAACACACACACACAGCAGCAACACACTAGGCACACCACAAAAGGAACTCCACCTAAGGTTATATATAAAAATAGCCTTTGTATTATCATAAACACATTAGAATAGTAATCACACAATATACACTATGCCAACTGGCACTAGACAATATTTACAGGGGATTATATACACATGACAGGGCCAATTGGGCCACTGTCAGAACCATCACAAAGTAAAGTAAAGTAAAGTCCACATTTGTAAAGCGCACAATCACCCGTAAGGGTCTCTAGGCGCTGGGGGGCCGTCGGGAAGATTAAGCGAGCTATTGCCCAGAGTCACATGGTGCTGGGCTGACCTGCCGCCGGAGCCGGGGATCGAACCGTGGTCCCCAGATTCCAGCGTCAGTCGCCCTGGCCGCGGCGCCACACCTCTTCCACAAAGTAAAAATAGTAAGTGTGGAACCCAACCAGTAATTACTGGCAAAACACTGTACTCAGCATTATATCCTGCAACATAAATCATATTATGCAATCAGCATCATATTGGGCGTAAGCACGTTATGCGCCAACCTCACCAGCATAAATACATTATGCAATAACCTCATAAGCATAAATCACAGATTAGAGAATAATATCCTAACCAGCCCAAACACATTATGCATAAATCAAGGTTCATAAATCACATTTCCCAGATACCACATAAATCACATTTGGGCCTGCCGCCCTATCAACCTAACACTGTCCCCCTGGCCAACTGGCCTTCTCAGAGGGCTCAAATGCCTTATGTCCAAAATGTCAGGGCGTGCTGCCAATGCAGCAGAATCCAAAAGTGCGCAATTGCGCTGGCCTAAACGTTGCAGCTGCCACTAATTGCTGTGCAGCTGTGAATATCACTGTAGGCCCTGGCACTCACTGTGCCTTTTGGGCTCCCACTGGGGCTCTCTCAACAAATATGCCCCCACGTTGCCCGCTACCGCGGCACAACTGAGGTCAATACATCAGAACTGGCACCACTGTGCCTCTGCTGTCCCACTCGGACTAACTAAACAAATAGGCTCATCGTTGTAGCTGCCTGCTCTGGTGCAGCGCAGCTGGGTATAATAACTCAAGTCATGGCACCCTGGGGCCCTGCTCTGGGGCCCTCAACACAAAAATGCACCAACGTTGCAGCTGCCCACTGTCAGGCGGGGCAGCTGGGGTAATCTCTCAACAAGAGGCACGGGCACAATAATGGCCTCATGAGCCCCACTCTGGGACTCTGTGAAATAAATGGCCCCCAATCGTAGGAGCGGCCCGCTCTCTGGCGGGTCCGCTCAGGCACGACAATGTGCCTCAAGCCTGGCCCCTCTCCTGGGACTATGGACATCGGAAATGGAGCTTGCAAGGCTCCGGCCTGCCCCACTCACCGGGCTCTCTGCTGGGCATTCCTCTGGTCTCCATCCACGGTGGGGGAAACTCGGCTCTTCACCCGGTCCCTCTCCTGAGACACGGGTCTGCACGGTGGAGCCCGTGAGGCCCTGGACGGCCCTCGGCGGCGGCTGGGACTTCCTCCTTTCAGCTGCAGCTCCGCCCAAAGTCAGGAGGCACACCTGGCTTCCTGGTCACGCTCCGGCGGCCTGCGGCACCTTTTCTCTACGGCAGCAATACGGAGTACGCTCCTGTTTCAAATAAGGACGATGGCGTGGTGGGCACCCGCCTCAAATGAAGCACAAATGCGGGGTGGGCAGCCGCGGCTAAAATAAACATAAAGACGGGTAGGCACCCGCTCCCAAGGCACCATAATGCGAGGTGGGCACCCGCTATTTTTTAAATATACATAAAGCGGGTTGGGCTCCCGCTCGGTGTGCAAAGAATGCAGGGTGGGCACCCGCTCCACGAGGCATCAGGAGGGAATCCATACGACGGGGATTAGCTCTGAAAAGATGGGCAGCACAGCTCTGCTCAGCCCACGATCCCCTCTTTCTTGGGGAATGTAAATTACAGCGCTCACGAGGTGCTAAAGGTCCAAAAAGTCCTTAAAGGTCCATGGGGCATAGCTGGGCCCAGGGAGGCCAGCACACAGGGCCTTCCAGCAGGGAGGCAAACCCCTGTGGCAGCTCCTCCTGGGCCTACAGCAGCAGCAAGCCCCCAGCAAGTCCAGAAACAGCACACAATTCATGGGGTCACAGCCCCTACATTTATACTACACATTCCTTTTCCTGCAGTGGCACAGGGCTTGGGGGATCCAGCAAAAACTGGTTCAGGGGGGAATTGGAGCCCACTGTTTATCAGGCATCTCTTCCCCGTTGTCAAGTTGGGGCTCGGTGATCAGACACACCACAGGGGGCGGAGCCAGCATTGTAGAGGGCAGGCACAATCCTATTCAGGGTCAGGGGACTACTCCTCCCACTACTCCAAATGTAGATGTCCTAATCAGCCTTGTGCTGACTCACACTGCCCCTCCTGGAGCCACACACACCACCCAGCCCCTGTCATTCAAAAGCCATGCATACAATTCACATCAGGCAGGCAGACACATAGCACACAGAAATGGCATCTTCTAAAAGTGGCATTTCGAAAATAATTATAATAAATCTGCGCACACCATTGCGCAGCATTTATTATGACAATTCCAAATATACTAAACATGACCACGCTGCTCCTCTCATATCAGGAATTACCACTGAAACACTTATCAGGGAATCCACAAGGCATTCCTATGCGAGGCAGCCCCACTGTAGTGAGAAAACAAAATAGCTGTTTGTCACTACCAGGACATGTCACACACTTGAGGTACATGTCATCTTTTACCTACAATGCAACCTGCCCAGAGGAATAGCCAGGGCCTACCTTAGGGGTGACTGACATGTAGTAAAAGGGGGTCACAGGCATGGCACACACTTTATTGCTAAAGTGCCCAGAGGCCTAAAACCACCAACACCATGTCAGAGAAAAGGCTAGGAGAAAGGCAAAAAGTTTAGGGATGACCCTGCAAAAAGGGCAAGTCCAACACCCAGACTGTACATAGCACAATTGTTTTTATTACTATCCTTTAACAGTACACAGTTGGCAGCTTTGCAGGTAACTCTCTTGCAATACCACTCACAAAAATAGATCTGTGTCATCAGAAAGCTTCGATTGATTCCATCAATTAAAGTCAGTACATGCTTCTAAGCACCCTTTAAATTTGCAGATTAACCATTTTGCCCATTTACATTTCTTTCAGGCAAATTGGCACCCTGACAAGAAGGACTGTTTAGATTTCTGCCCCTCCCTAATAATAATATTCCATATTTGTAAAGTGCGAATATATCACCCCTTAAGGTTTGAAGGTGCTGCGGACCGTCAGGGAGATTAATTGAACTATTGCCCAGCGTCATATGATGCTGAGCTGAGCTGCTGCTGGCGATCAAATTATGAGCCCCATGCTTCGGAGTCAGACCGGCTGATGAAAAAAACAGTAAATCTGCACCTATATAAGTATTTCTTGAATGGATGCAAATTTACTACACTTTGGAATTCATAAACATGGGCAGTAGAAAGCTTGGAAAGCTGCACCAGTCTCAGATTTCCTGACATAAGACTAGCAATCAAACACCCAAAAGATGATGGGATGAATGTTTGCAAATAGTCGAACGTCTGGCAATTGATCAGGGTGGCATTCCACATCATAATATTTTTGCACATTGTGCCACTCTAGACAGAAGGCTTGATTTGGGGTTTGGTTGATGGAGTAAAGGCAGACAGGTTGGTGGAGTACTTTATGTCAGCCACCTTGCCTTTACTCCACCTGTGAAATTTAGCTATGTCCACCAGCCCCCACTGACAGCTCTATACATTGCCAGGAGCCACTGTCATGCTGGTTCCTGTCAGTGTATGAAAAGTTTGACGGATGGGTCTGTCAAACATGACAACTGGCCGTCAAACTCTTCCAAAGTTTTTTATTTTTAAAACAACCTCTGTATTTTTTCAACTTTTTTTGGTCTGTTGTCGTAAAACTTGCGGTTTGACCGACTCAGAATCAGGCGGGTAGACCTTGAGTTTTCCGACATGTTGCAACAGAGTACTCTATCCACCAAGCTATAAATCATCACCAGAGGCTCACCTAATGCAAATCAGTACTGACCCTGCTCCTCATGAGAATGGCCCACCCCAAACCGTGGCTATCTCATCCATTCACCTTGTGACCCACTGCTTGCTTAGTTAGGAAATTTGAGATTCACACCCTCCGAATCTCACTGACCAGATGACTCCATGCCACTAAAGAGGTAGTGCTCCAGACCTGAGGATTAGTAGCATCCTGATATGCTAGTCATCAGTGGATAACTGTCAAAGTTTGCAAGAGGATAAATTGCATATGATATTGCGATAGCCATGAAGTGAGGCAATGATAAATGTCTAACTAAATATGGTATGAAAAAGAAGCCGGGGTCCTCAAATTAAATGAGGTACACCTCTGAATGGGGACAATGCCCTTTTGAGTATATAGAGAACTGTATGTGGTGTCTTGCACCACAGGATTTAAGAATGTATTAG
Organism: Lissotriton helveticus; assembly: GCF_964261635.1. Taxonomy (NCBI): domain Eukaryota; kingdom Metazoa; phylum Chordata; class Amphibia; order Caudata; family Salamandridae; genus Lissotriton; species Lissotriton helveticus. The sequence goes on along the minus strand of NC_136067.1, from coordinate 1,874,177,783 downwards.
TCCTGTTAAAAGCACGAGACATGGACAGCAAGCTCTGAAACTAGTCAGCATAATGAACGACTTTCACGTGTGAGGCAACTAAAGCCTAGAGTGACCAAAATAAAACAAGAACAATATTTTAATGGTGTTTGAAGAGGCCGTAGATAAAATGACAACCCCTTTAGATAACACCCTTTTAAAACATTTATCCCATAATGATTGAAAGAGCACTTCAGCATATTTTTTCATGCAACACACCCGATAGTGAGGCATCCCAGATTGTCAGCGGTGCACAACATGAACTGCTCAACACTAATTGTTTGTCTTCTAAAAGGTATTAACCCCTTCGATGCTCATGACGGGATGTACGTTGTTACCACGCGATGTATTACATCGCGGTACTTTACAACGCGTCTTTTACAACGCAAGTCGTTACCACGACTTGCGCTGTAGGGGTGCTGGACTTAGGAATAGTTAAATTTACTATTCCAACACCAGCCTACGTACAGTAGGGAAGGTGTTGGAATAGTAAATCTACTATTCCTTAGCCTAGAGCGCCCTCCAGCGCAAGTCGTGGTTACGACTTGCGTTGTAAAAGACGCGTCGTAACTGCACTGCGGGGTAACATCCGCGTTGTAAAGGATGTTCCCCCTCATGACGAGCTCAGCTCATCATGGCATATACTTCTAGGGTGCTCATGACGAGCTGAGCTCGTCATGACCACACCCATTAACATTATGGCCCAGCACAGGAGAGGAAGTAGTCAAGCATCCAAGGTGTTAAGATGTTAGATAAAATTAAAGCACTGGGATTCCTCTACTGCAGTGTTGTGGGTGTTACTCATAACCCTTAAGAATTCGTGGTGGCCTTGTAGAAGTAGTTGTGGGTTTTGGTTTTGGTTTCCTCATATTGCATGGATCTTTCAGTCTCGTATTTCTTGGAGTTGTCTATAATTTATAGGGTTATTTCCTCCATCATTGCCTTGTACCACATTCTCACCCACCATAAGTACAGAGAGAGGTGAGATCGCGACTTTCAGCCGTACATCAGAGGGCATTTCATTTCGCGTAAACAATGTGTAATCGATCTGACCCCAAGCAAGCCAAAAGTCAATGAAGTACTCATCCTTGCTCGCCTCTAACAGTTTCACCAGCAGGACGAGTAGTAAAGAGATACTAGTGATGTCTTTTATTAAGGACAGTATTGGCTTCCACACAGTTTAAGCAGTTGAGCAGAAGCACCAGATACGCTAATTGTCATCATGGCCTCAACAACCTCACTAGCTAGTTCATGGGTGGGCGGAAATATTTTGCTAATTTGGTCTGGGTCAGGTAGCATCTAAATATGACATTATAGGAATTATCTTTGTTGCAATGAAAGTTGCTGTGGAGGCTGCCCAGGATTTCAGACCTTCTTCTGTAGTGATCACTTCCCATGTCTAGCCTCCATTGGTCCACATGGGGGTGAGGGGTATCTGTAAGCTCATTGAATAGTGTCTGGTATGTCTTGGACAAGGCTTTTTAAGTTCTGTATGAGTTAGCATAGGTTGAAAGGCAGTGAAAAAGGCCTAGGCCACATCCTTCTAAGAAGACCAGAGTCTCAGTTGGGTAAGTTTTAAACATTCCTTTCCTGTTAGGTCAAGGGATGACTTGAGGGGTGGCTTCATTCAGCTGCCCAATTCAGGCAAGGCAGACTCCTGATCAATGCTGGAATCCACATAGGAAAAGTCCAGGTGTGATGCCAAGGTTGATGAATTGCTGGGGTGAGTGGAGAAGGGTCGATAGTCTAAATGTCCTGATCTCCATATCCCAATATGTGAGAGTTGTGGCAGTAGGACGGTGCAAGAAGTGTATATAGGTTGATCTTCTGTGGATAGATGAGGTAAGATAACTAGCCGAGTGCAGGATTGTCATTGTTTCAGTATGGACCAACATGTTCAACAGTTGCTCAACATGTACGCCATATATTGAAGTAGGGGGGCAAAATACGCCTCCACTCCGCTGGTGTAAAGTTTTGGAACAACTAGTCTTCTAATCAGTGTTCATTTGCAAAGTACTTTGTAAGGGATTCTCGGACGTCTGATAGCCAATTGAAATTTCTTGTGTACTCGTTTGCCTGCCCAAGGAATTCAGGGATACATATCACATTAAGAAACAAATTTCCTAGCAAAATGTACAAGTTGATTTTAAGAAAGGCCACTCTGCCTGTCTAAGTGATTTTAAAAACACATCTCTAACAGGTGAATTACTGCACAGGCATTGTGGGGATTGCTCTTACAGTGAACTTGAGTATCCACAAAGGTAGTCTTTGACTAAAACTCCATTATAACCAAATGCCGAGAGCAATGCTCTCCCCACATGCAGACACTCTCTCTAGTTCTCCCTCAAGCATGCAACTGGTGCATTAACACACCACTCTATACTACTTAAATTTGTCCATTGCTAGATTTTGGGCGTTTTTTATAGATATTCAATCATCCCACTCCTGACCAGATATTAAGAAACTCAATTACAGTGTTTGAAGTTGTGAACCACCAGGTTATGCAATGTAACCCCTTGCCAGGAAGAGGGACTTGCTTCAACTACCTAGTAAAACACATTGAAGCTAAGGAATTTTAAGAGTGCTCATATTGTTTCAGTAATTAGTTTTATCGCACAGTATGTATGGGGATACTTTGCAAGTTCTCCGGGGATGTGTACCTGTTTGGATACCAGTGCATTCTTTAAATCATCATAGATGATGGATCTAATAATATTCCTTTGTTTTAAAGTAAGCCATAAAAAAAACCTCTGTCAGTTATAATGCACTTTGAAAATGTATAATATATATTAGCACATTTATATGAATGTTAAGGTGAATGTCCAATGAAACTGTGTTCTGTAATAACTGGTGCAGGCTGCAACTCTGACACAAATAAGACAACTATTTAGCAGGAATGGAGAACGGATATTGGGCTAGAGTGGACACTTGCATGTACCAATACCATTCCTGGCTTATTTATTTATTTACGTACTTATTTATAGTTAGTCCTTATATCACCTTAGATGTCTTATTAGTGGCAGAATATATTCCACTACCCCTTGCACATCGAATTAATATTATTATTATTATTATTATTATTGGATTTTATAAAGCGCGTAGTCACCCGTAAGTATCCCAGCGCTAAGATCCATACATCTGAGGGTCACTGGGGCGAAGGGGAAGTCAGATCAGGGGAAAAGGTGCGTTTTCAGCCGCTTCCGGAATCGGAGATAATCTGGTTCCGTTCTAAGGTCGCGGGGTAGTGAGTTCCAAAGGCGGGCAGTGTTGACAGAGAAGCGCCGTCCACCCGTACGCACCTTCTTAACTCTGGGGATGGTGATAAGGTATTCCTGATCGGATCGGAGGGATCTAGGGGCTTTGTAGGGCCTGATAAACTTTCTTAAGATAGGGGGGCCTTTGTCTTGTAGAAGTCTGTGAGACAGACAGAGAGCCTTGAACTTCACTCGCTCTCTCACTGGAAGCCAGTGGAGGAGCTTAAGGGCTGGTTTGGCCGAAGCTCTGGCCGGAGTATTGGTAAGGATCCGAGCCGCGGCATTCTGGATCCTTTGTAATTTGTCCAGGGTTGCCTCGGGAGCGCCTAGGTAGATGGTGTTACTGTAATCCAACCTTGATAAAATAAGGCCTTGGATTAACAGTTTCTGGGAGGCAGGAGGAAGTAATGGCAGAATCTTCCTGATCGATTTAAGGAGCCCAAAGCAAGTCCCCGCGATTTTTTTGGCTTGCGTCTTGAAAGACAGATCTTTTTCGAGCCAAATACCCAAGCTTTTAATCTCAGACTTAGGAGCAGGGACTTCACCCAGGCAGAGGGGCCAGATGTTCTGTGAGAGGGAAAGCCCCTTCTGTCCAAGGAGGAGAATATCTGTCTTTGAGCCATTAAGTTTCAAAGATGAGCTATTCATCCATCCTTGTATTTGTGCCAGACAGTTGTATAAATCCGCTGGTTCTTGATTTGGGTGAGATAAGGACACTACTAATTGAGTATCATCAGCATAGCTGACGATACTCACTCCGAACGGGTTGACGACCTCCTCCAATGCGGACATGTAGACATTAAATAATGTCGGGCTCAGGGAGGAACCCTGAGGCACGCCACATTGGAGGGGGATTTCGGGGGAGCGTGTGTCATTCTCCCAGACCTGAAAGGAGCGTTGGCCAAGGAAGGAAGTGAGCCAGGTCAGCGCAGTGCCCTCCAGACCGATATTCCTAAGTCGATGGATTAGGAGCCGATGGTTAACGGTGTCGAAGGCCGCACTGAGGTCCAGGAGGATTACTGCCACTGATCCCCCCGCGTCCAGAAGTGCTCTGGCCTCCTCCACCGCTGCGAGAAGGGCGATGTCAGTGCCCTGCCCTGGGCGGAATCCGGTCTGCGAGCTTCTCAGCAGATTGTTGGTTTCCAGATACTGCAAAAGTTTTTTGTTCACAAGCTTTTCAGCAATTTTACTGGTGCCGGGGAGAAGGGAGATTGGCCTGTAGTTGGCCAAATCCGAGGGGTCCAGGGAGGGTTTTTTCAGTAGCGCCTTGACGACAGCCGCCTTCCAGCTGGAGGGGACAATTCCCTGTAGCAGTGAGGCATTAATGAGATGGGTAAGGGGAGTGACGATGGTAGGGGCTACTTTCTTAAGGATGCGTAGCGGAACAGGGTCCCTAGGTGATGCGCTTTTGATGGTGTCTAGCGTGGTTGCGACCTCTTTGGTAGTTACTGATCCCCAGGAAATTAAACGGGGAGAGGTGGGAATCGTATTAATACCTTCTTCCTCGCTAAAATTAGTAGGTGGAATGGAGGCAAGGATTTTCTGAATCTTCTCCTCGAAGAAGTTGGCCAGTTTAAGGCATTTTTCTTCATCTGCTTTGTTCTTGGTCTGGAATCTGGGGCTTTAAGAAGTTCTTTTAAGATGATAAAAGATTCCTTGCTAGAGCAAGAGGAGTTTTCTATCCTTTCCTGGAAAAATATACTTTTTGTATTGCGAAGAGCGATCTTGTAATTTTTTAAGGAGGTATGATAGGCATCCTTCTTCACACTCGACTTATCCTTCCTCCAGGAGCGCTCCGTTCTTTTACATTCCTTCCGTAAAAGATTGAGATCCGGAGTGTACCAAGGGGCAGGGCTCACTCTTTTGATACGCTTGAGGGTGGTAGTTTTGGGGAGAAGTTTGTCCAATGCAGAGGTAAGCCAGGAGTTGAACTGTATATCAGCGTTGACTGGGTCTGAGGTAGGGGGGGGCGAGAATCCCTGAGGATAGTGGTCCATTCGTCTGGCACGAGTTTGTGCCAGCGCCGTTCGGTGACCCGGATTTTAGTCTGTTGGGTAGGTGAGATGAGGAAATACCAAAAGATGGGAATTAAGAAGTGGTCTGTCCAGGGTAGGGGCAGGGGGGAGCTAGTGGTAATGTCCGTGATGTTGGTAAAGACAGGGTCCAGGAGGTGCCCCTTGTCGTGGGTGGGTCCTACATTAACTAACCTAATATCAAAAGACGTGAGGTCAAGCAGGAGTTCAGACGCAGTTAGATCTGTGGGGTCTGATAGGTGAAGATTGAGGTCACCCACTAGAAGGAAGTTGGGAGAGGAGGTTGCTATTTGTGAAACCGTGTCGACAAGAGCACTGAGGAATTTCCCTGGAGTTCCCGGCGGGCGGTAAATCAACAGCCCCGAGAGGGAGTGTGCAGGGGATATTTGAAGAGCAAAGTGGCAGCTCTCACAGTCTTCAATATTGGCATTACTGGTTCTACACGCGAGATGTTCTCTGTGGATTATCGCAAGACCACCCCCTCTGCCAAGGGGTCTGTGCAGGGTTTGGATTAGGTAGCCTGGGGGTAGGGCGTTGACAATATCAGCATCTGACCAAGCAGTAAGCCAAGTTTCTGTAAGAAACAAAACGTCCAGACCATGGTCCTGAATCAGCAGGTTGGTTTCATGAGCATGCTTAGGGAGGGACCGGCAGTTAAGAAGGCCCATCTGTAGTCCAGAATTACCTGCGGTGATGGAGTCTGGGTTACAGAGTTCACAATTAATGTAGGGTTTACCTTCTACATGGATGTAGCTACACTCCGGATTTTTTCCCGGGTGGAGAGCCAGGAGCATGTCACTCGTATAGACCAGTCGGTCTTCCGATGAAACAGGCAGAGTTACTGGGCCTGGGTCCGGCTGGGCCCGGACGGGCCCAGACAGGCTTGCCTTAGGCGCGCCTTTGGCGCGCTGACGGCGCGCCCGCTGCGCCCGTCCGCTGCGCGTACGTGGAATGCACCTCTTATATAGGCGGAGGGGGCGTGGCCTCGAGCGAGTGGGCGTGGCCACAAGACCGGCTCACTGGCTGATGGCGGGAATGAGAATTAGCAATCCTGCAGCAGCGTTTATCTCGGCTGCGCGGGTGAAGAAAGAGGAGGAAAGTGCCCCAAACAGAGTGCAGGTAAAAGAGGGTGGTGGGTTTTAAAATTCAATTCAAACACACAATTTTTAAAAAAAACGCTCAGATCGTCAGCAAAACGCTCCCGGCTGTGCCTCAGGAGTAAGGTCTCAGATGAGCTTGTATTCAGCTCGATTATGTAGGCGGAGGGGGCGTGGCCTCGAGCGAGTGGGCGTGGCCACAAGACCGGCTCACTGGCTGATGGCGGGAATGAGAATTAGCAATCCTGCAGCAGCGTTTATCTCGGCTGCGTGGGTGAAGAAAGGGGAGGAAAGTGCCCCAAACAGAGTGCAGGTAAGAGAGGGTGGTGGGTTTTAAAATTCAATTCAAACACACAATTAAAAAAAAAAACGCTAAGATCGTCAGCAAAACGCTCCCGGCTGTGCCTCAGGAGTAAGGTCTCAGATGAGCTTGTATTCAGCTCGATTATGTAGGCGGAGGGGGCGTGGCCTCGAGCGAGTGGGCGTGGCCACAAGACCGGCTCACTGGCTGATGGCGGGAATGAGAATTAGCAATCCTGCAGCAGCGTTTATCTCGGCTGCGCGGGTGAAGAAAGGGGAGGAAAGTGCCCCAAACAGAGTGCAGGTAAGAGAGGGTGGTGGGTTTTAAAATTCAATTCAAACACACAATTTTTAAAAAAAACGCTACGATCGTCAGCAAAACGCTCCCGGCTGTGCCTCAGGAGTAAGGTCTCAGATGAGCTTGTATTCAGCTCGATTATGTAGGCGGAGGGGGCGTGGCCTCGAGCGAGTGGGCGTGGCCACAAGACCGGCTCACTGGCTGATGGCGGGAATGAGAATTAGCAATCCTGCAGCAGCGTTTATCTCGGCTGCGCGGGTGAAGAAAGGGGAGTAAAGTGCCCCAAACAGAGTGCAGGTAAGAGAGGGTGGTGGGTTTTAAAATTCAATTCAAACACACAATTTTTAAAAAAACGCTAAGATCGTCAGCAAAACGCTCCCGGCTGTGCCTCAGGAGTAAGGTCTCAGATGAGCTTGTATTCAGCTCGATTATGTAGGCGGAGGGGGCGTGGCCTCGAGCGAGTGGGCGTGGCCACAAGACCGGCTCACTGGCTGATGGCGGGAATGAGAATTAGCAATCCTGCAGCAGCGTGTATCTCGGCTGCGCGGGTGAAGAAAGGGGAGGAAAGTGCCCCAGAGTGCAGGTAAGAGAGGGTGGTGGGTTTTAAAATTCAATTCAAACACACAATTTAAAAAAAGAAAAACGCTAAGATCGTCAGCAAAACGCTCCCGGCTGTGCCTCAGGAGTAAGGTCTCAGATGAGCTTGTATTCAGCTCGATTATGTAGGCGGAGGGGGCGTGGCCTCGAGCGAGTGGGCGTGGCCACAAGACCGGCTCACTGGCTGATGACGGGAATGAGAATTAGCAATCCTGCAGCAGCGTTTATCTCGGCTGCGCGGGTGAAGAAAGGGGAGGAAAGTGCCCCAAACAGAGTGCAGGTAAGAGAGGGTGGTGGGTTTTAAAATTCAATTCAAACACACAATTTTTAAAAAAACGCTAAGATCGTCAGCAAAACGCTCCCGGCTGTGCCTCAGGAGTTTTACCCATTTAGACTTCGAAATTCTGGATCGGTTGCAGCCTTCTTATAGGTACTTTCGCTGAGCCCTAAGCCTTGTGCAATCATTGGACTTTCAAGAGAGTTGGTATTTATCCACCTTATAAATGGTCCCCACATATGGAACTACTTTTGATTAGAGCAGAGCCAGCCTGTAAATTGTGGCAGTGTTAATTACACATTTCTCTGCTTGCCGGTAGTACAATATAAAACAGGAGCTTATGTGCATTAATTGATATACCATTCCTGACCTTGGACCTTGTTACTTATTGTCTCTTACCATCGATTTGACCACATGTTTCACTAATCCTAATACAAAGAGGGAAAGATATATGTTCATATGCAAGCATTAACCAATTAATTACACAGTGCATGCTAACTCCCGTACTTAAGTCAGTCTATGCTTACACTCCACCGATTCAATTCAATAAAACTTTATACGGTTTAAACAAACGTAAACCATAAAAGTTACAAAAAATAAAAAGTGACATTGCATTATATAAAAACAGTCAAGGAGCGAATAAGATTAAGTAAGGGAGGAACCAGGGGAACACTCATTACTGGTCCATATAATGTCTACATTTGATGGTTGCTTTTAAAAAACCCACAATAAAAGTAAACAATCCTCTTTCAAAAGTTGACTATAGACTAATGCTGGGCAAACCTGCCTGACATTTTTTTAAAAGAGGAACCAGATGGCGTTTACGATAAAATTCATATAATTTGCAGAAAAACATAAAATGCAGCATATCCTGCGGAGACTCTCCGTCGCAGCCGCAGGGAGCTGCCACTTCATTAGTAATAAAACATTTGGGTCTGGCAAGCAAGAGATGTAAAAGATTCAGCCGAAACCTGGTTAGGAGGAATTTTTCGTGTGTAGACAACGACCCCAAGAGATACGGCTCTACTCTCGGGGTTGTTTTGAGCATTATGTACATACGCACGCTTGGTTTCTGTACCTCCCTTGCCTCTCTATCCAGGTTCCGACCTGCCAGAAAGGCGGTTTTAATTTCCTCCACATCACTCTTATTAATACATTTAGGATTGGAGAATATGTTTCCCCGCCCTAACCTGCCAAAATGTTCCTTGATATACCTCAGCCATTAAATACGGGATGAGTTATCAAGTGTCATACAATCGTTTATGATCATATGGGTCAGGGGGAGGTCTGGGTTCAGCCAACACTTCAGCCAATAGGTCAGTGGGCGCAGGGAGAGTGCATCATTTATGTGCGGGACCCCTAGTTCCTCATGGACCGGTAAATTAGACGTACCACGAGGAACACAGAAGCCGTTTCAGAAAATCATTTTCCGATATTTGAAGGGATTCCCCGGCCATATAACCCCATATTTCGCTACCATATGAGGCGACGGCCAGGCTTTTAGCCTGGTACACCTGCAGTATCGCTCCAGTGGGTTTCTTCCCCAATTTGGTAGCAAAATTAAAGATCGTTGCATTCACCCTCTGAACATCCCCCGTTTTTTCCCTAGCAATGAACCCCAGTTGAGCTTGTTATCGAAGAGGAACCCTAGGTATGAAAACACATTTGTGAGGGGCATTTTAGAGTCTCCCACTCTAAATTGAAAATTTTTCTTTACCGGCTGCCCCACCTGCATAACATACGATTTGGAGTTATTGATTGCCAGGTCCCTATCTGACATAAAGTCTGAAAAGGCGGTTAAGAGTGATTGTAAACCCCTTTCTGTCCTGGATATGAGGACGGCATCCTCCGCATATAACAGGACGGGAATCCCTCGCCTACCTACCCTAGGACAATCAGACCCTAAAACCTGTAAAACGCATCTAGTTCATTAATGTAAAAATTAAATAGGAAGGGAGCCAGTATACAGCCTTGCCGGACTCCCTTCTTTATGTTAAAATCCCTTGTGACACGCAGGTCTTGTGAAAACCTAACATTAGCTTTTGTTGACTTATGTAGATCCTCAAGAAAGTTTACAATGCTAGTCTCCACACCCATTGACTTCATGGACTGCCATAGCTTGTTCCTATTTACGCAATCAAAAGCCGAGGACAAGTCCATGAAGGCAAGGTGGATGGTCCCTGAGCGTGCAACTGTATATTTGCTCAAGATCAGGAAGAGGTTGAGGCACTGGGCAACTGTGGAACTTCCTTGTCGAAACCCGTATTGGGCTTCCAACAGTATCATATTATCCTCGGCCCAAGATGATAATCTTTGCAAGAAGACCCTACCCATCCCTTTTACCACTGAATCTATGAGGGATATAGGTCTGTAACAGTTTGGACTGCCTCTATCACCTTTTTAAAAACAGGGCCTATAGTGGAGGTGGCCCAAGACTTAGGTCATCCATACAGTGCCGCCGCATTAAAAACGGACTCAAGTATCGGGCCCAGAAGGTAGGGTCTGACTTGAAGAGATCTGGGGGGATCCCATCAGGGACCGGTGCCTTTCCAGTGGTTAGGCCTGTTATATATATATATATATAGGATCTCACCACTCTCAAATCTTAATACCCCCTCCTGAGTACCATGATAGGTTCCTTGGTTTTGCACAGACGAACAATCAAACATAAGTTCGAAGTGGGTTTCCCACTCCTCCTCAGTTATATGGCAAGCAAGCCCCCACACCCGTACTGGGCAAACAGAGGTTTATTTACAACGCTCCAGAATTTCGCGCTGTTTCGGAGAGTGTCAGGGTCCAACAGCTCCCTCCATGCCTCATCCTTCAGGGATCTCTTTCGAGCCTGAAGGGCCAACTTATATTCCCTGCAGCAGGCGGAGACACCCACCTGCACGCTTGGTTTTAGTACCAAGGCTACCCTGAGCCTCCTCGCTGCTTTAGAGCAATGAGTATTGAACCATCGCGGACCAACTAGAGTTTGACCTTTTGCTGGGACAAATAACATCCCTGCAACCTTTTCAGTGATAATTTTAAAAGCGTCCAGCACCCCCCTTGGCGAGGACCGTTCCGTGGTACACACAGTTAGTTCATCAACACATACAATTTTAATTCTATCAGCGATTGATTCAGGGGTCACCTGCCACCACTTTAATCTGCGCATTCCATCAGTAAGTCTCATTGAACCTGCTTTTGGTGCAGCCCCTATTTGTTCAACAAGGGGGCCTGTCACATAAAGTGTTATAGGGTTATAATCACTAAATTCACTCTCTGTGATCTTAAAGGAGCTTACTAGAAATTGTAAGCAAGATGCAATTAAAACATAGTAAATAAATGATCCCTTCCCATGTCCCTTAAACGTTGAAATAGTTAAAGTTGTACGAGGGTCTATTGGAGCCATTGTTGTCATCAGATCAAAATCATTAATCAAAGCATTTAAAAACTATCCTTCAACAGTGTGTTCATAGTGGAAGCCATGCATACGAGGACAGCCCAGGTCAGAGATACAAGACGTTAACGGCTCGCCACAGGGGCCAATATTAAAATCGCCGGCAATCATGAGGCTGGATAGACTTTGACTTAGGGATTGGGTTAATACATCACCAAGGGCAATTACATTACAAAACCCGTTCTGCGAGGGAACATCGTTATAAAAATTAACCAATCCCAAACTAGTGACCCCTTTTTGTATCATTAATGCTTGAATTCCAGGGTGTGCATTTGTTACAACCTGCACTTTACATGTGGTTTTCACAGAAATGTAAATTACCAAACCACCTTTTGGTGTCCCCCTTAAAGAGGGTTTAGCTGGGACAAAAAACGCTTTATAGCCTTCCAGGAAGAGGTCGCAGTCTACTGACCAAGACTCCTGTAGACAAATTATAAAAAAGTGCTTTGCATAAGCTATCCATCTAGGGTCCTGAATCCTGGCTGCCAAACCTGCTATGTTCCAGGATAAAAAATTGTTTAAACAACCCCTAGGGGGCCCTGCCGCTATAACCCTAAGATCCTGTGGCACAGCGGCCGGCTCCAGTCTGACACAAACAGGATCCCGCAGTCAATCACAGTCCTCCATGCCCGTCAAGGTGTCAAATCTATTATTTAGGGTCAGGCTATAGTCAGTTCCTGAGTGTCAGTCCATCAATGGGTGGAGTTGAGCAGGAGCGATTCGTGGGTGAATAGGTTCGGATCTAATTCTAGCATCTCTAAATTGTTGGTCACCATAGGCTACTTCCAGTGTATCCCTACGGATAAACGGCTCATAGAAAAAACCCAAAGATAGAATTCTGATTGCAGAACTCACTGGTAGGGGAAGACTGTAGTCCCTTGAGCAGATACGACTTGCAGTATGGGGGTTATCAAAATTAATAATAATACAATCCCCGGTCCATTGTTTACATGAATTCCCGATCCAGTTCACCCTGCGTGCCATAATTATGTTATTAAATATATTCGCACCAACTATAGTGTTCTGTGTAAACCAGTGTCTTATTTTGTTTAATAGTTGCCCATAATTTTCGCTTTTCCCTGATGGAAGAGGTGGAACGTACCCTGGCTCCCGACTGCCAAATCTTTTTTTTATCTGGAGCCCTGCTATAAATAGTTAAATTCACAGCAACAGCTCCACCGTCTCTGTCCAGCCCTTTCATTGATGACTTGAGTATTGGGCTTCATTTGATGTACGATTACCCTGTCCTGAGAAGGTTTTGACATCAACGATCCTATGTTAGACAGCCTGGCTTCGAGCATACCTATTTTCTGATTTAGAGCTTCTATTAAGGGGGTCAGCATGGTTTCTAGCCTCCCCCAGTAATCCCCCTCTAGATAGCCCACAGGTGGTGTCCCTGTCCTGGCGGAAATCTGGGTAGTTGGATTTGCAGAATTAATATCACCCCTAACTGGAGCATCTGCCCTGTTCCTCCTTGGGCTGTCCTTCACAGGTTTTTTCGACTGCCTAGGCCCCCAAGTTTTCTTAATTACCGCTGGGGGATTGGCAGGGCGGAATGGGTTTTGCTTTTACTTTTTGTGCTCTTGTTCTAACTATTTGTGTGGCTGGGCTCGTATCCTGCTCCAATATCATAGATGGGACTGTATCATTCAACTGTGTAGAGTCTACCGTTGGTAATTGACTATGCTGTTACAGTGGCAGCGCCTGGTTAGGTGGAGACAAGGCATCAGGGATAGCAGGAGTAAGGGAGAGCCTACCATAAGAGAGCAAAGGCTCCAGGGATAGCCTACGCTCCGTTATCAAGATCTCATTATTAAGGACAGACTCTGCCCTGGTTAGGAAAGCGTCTAAAGTTCCAACTACTCCTTTCCCCACCGTATTTTTCCACCTACTCATTTTTAACTGGAAGTTCACAGATAGTTAAAGATCACAATAAGTTAACTTTGGAATGATACAGGTTAACAATCACAGTTAGGATATCAAGTACACTGTTGGTATATATACATGACAGGGCATAAAAATAACGGAGTAAGGTAGCTCCCAAGTCTCAAGGCCAAACAGCTTATCCCACAGTCAGTAGGACCACAGAACGTAAATGATCATTTGTATAATCACTCCTGTGCAAAATGGGCGACTCACATGCAGATCATGAGGAGTTCCAGTAACAGTCCCTGAAAGAATACCTTAAATAGAGTACCTGTGTCGGAGACTGCTACCTGACTGAAGATGGAAGGGGGGGTGGCCCTGCCCTGCCTCTGCCTGACTCGGACAGGCTTAGACGGGCCCACCCTTGGCCCGGGATTAGCCCGCGCACGTCCCGCGCTGTGGGAGGGCTTCCCCGCTGTTATCATGTCTCCAGGCACCGCAGTGATGTCCCCAGAAAGCGTCAGGCAGTGCCTGCTGGGGGTTGTAGCTTGGCGGCAACTCCGCTGCCCTCACGGCCGAATCTTGTTGGAATACCCCCGAGCCGTTCCCCTCACGGCTGGATGTCCGGTGGCAGTGGAAGCTGAGCGTTTGCAAGGCCGTTCCCCTCATGGCTCTGGTAACCTCAAGTGAGCGCGTCCCCACTCCACACTCCACCAAATCCGTCATGTATATTTCCTTAAGGCAGCTTATGCTCTTGGTTGCAGTTGTTGCTAAGAGCAAATAAACTGATATATCTGATAGAATCATCTACAGAACATGACCCAAAGACGGTTTTCTAGGTCCTCTGGCACAAATGTCCTAGTCAATGTACCAACATGAGACAGAGTACCCTTTTGACTTCAACCTCCCACAACCCACTCAGCATTACAGGAGTAAGCTGCATATTAGGTAATGATCAGTCATGTGAGACTCTAAACAATATTTCACTATGAATAGATACAGTCAAGACCTCGCACTAGGAATGTTTTCTTAAACTCGGAAACCTATCCTAGCGCACACAAAATGAGTAGTTTCTACTATAACATTGAACAAGATAGTGGCCATGATATCTGACAATAGGCAGAACAACAGAAACAGTGTAACATTGTGATGGTAATTTACTAATTCTCAACATTGGTATCCTTGACCTCTTTCTTCCCCTGGTCAACTAAGCTGTTCTGGGCCCCAAAAAGAAGGCCTACTAGGAATTCCTTAGTGGGCCTTGCTCACACCTGCATCCCTTTTGTAGAACAGCAGCAGTGTGCATTAGAGAGACAACTGTTTCTCTCTCTTGCTGTATTGTCCTCAGAAAGGCAGATAAGTTAATCGATGTGTCTTTTCTATAACATTCAGCAAGAAAAAGTGTTCACAGCTAAAGTTGTCATCTGTGTGACCTCCAGCCTGCAATCCCTGGATCGAAGTTCCTCTCTCTCTCTCTCTGTCTCTGTCTCTCAAACAGTGTTTCAATGTAACCTGTATACTCTGCCTTCAACATTGTTGAATATTATAAAATAAACAACTCATATAACAGTACTTCTGTCCTTTCTCCAACTTATGTTCTGTGAAATATTGTTTACTGTTTGGAAACAACTGAGAATTCGAGACATCTAATTCTATTAAACCAAATATTTTAACGTCATAGGCAATTGTGCATTTTTTGTAAGTGCACACATTTGAATACATGAACATATAATGCTAAAAAGAGAGCACCTAAATGACAAATATCTGAAGATCATATCAAGATAAGAAGTCTGTGCTAATGAACTATCTATGCCCTAATCCTTTAGGCTGTTGCTTTGTGCTCAGTGTGCTCAATGCCACTCAATGCTCAGTGGGCTCAATGCAGCACAGCAGTTTCTGCACTGATTTTTGTAAATCGAGTTTGAAGTTCTCCAGGGTAATTCAATATTTCTGAAATAACTTGATCCTAGTGCTACTTCTTGCTTTTTTGGGTACACAATTGCAACCTTATACAATCTAGAGAGTGCCAATGGTCACAGTGTTACTTGTTGATTTCACTCTCTTGATACCTTCATGCATTGACTCTCTGCTCTCGTTTTTGGTGCAGCCTTGTCTTTCTCCAAGTTCTTGTGCCTTTTGCTTCCTGTGATATTTTTCCCTTGTACAGTAACCTTTCATCTTGTTTTGCAGGTTAGGTCACATCGTGTGATTGTCAGCACAGAAACTGTCTTTAGGAGCTAACAAAATCTTGAAATTCCGTAAGATCCAGGTTTAGTATTTGTATCCCCCGATCCAAAATGCCCACCAAGATCTGCGATTATTCCAAGACCTGGGCGCCTGGAAGATTAAAGATTTTGCAAGGTCTGGTAAGATTTCAGCTCCCACAACTTCTCATGAGATCTTGGCTATGTCATCAAGATGAAGAGGATGGCGGGAGTAGCTGATTTAGGGGTCATGTACTTAAACATGCAGCACAATTTCTTCCTGTCTGTCTCAGGTGGGGGCATCTTTAATTTTCTGCCTCCCTTTCCATGCTTTGACACAGCCAGTTCGCCATGCAGCCTTGCCCACACCTCCTGTGAACCCACCTTCCCACATTCAAATTGCACTTGTAACATTGATCATAAGGGTCTGGACTGCAAGGAGGCTGAATGTTTTTTACTTTCCAGTGACTGATTTTTGTATTTATGTATTTTGTGACATTCTTTTCAGGACTTTCAGGATATCATTTTGCCTCTAATTTACAATTTCTTCCAACATGCTATTCTCCTAAAAGACCTCACCAAAGTTCCTTGCACCATCATTTTTTAGTTCAGTAGACAACATTGATTGTTAGTAAATCACAGTATTGCACCACTTCAACCTCACTAAGACACCCCCTTGGTCTTTTTCAGCTAATCAGCTTTCAGGAGCACACCAAGAAGTAAGCACGAATGCAGTGTTTGTATTTAATGATTAGTCAAGAGATGTGAAATAATTTTTGTTGATCCAACACAAGTTAGAAAATCACTTCTGATGCAAACAAAACAAAAACCATTGTTAGAATGGTGAGCTATGGATGAGAACACATTACATTTGCTATTGTATCACAAATAAGACGATATAACATAGGCTAATTTTGACAATTAGGTCAAACAGCCATATGTTACCTATCCAAGTAGTAAGTTACCTACAAGAACATACATTAGTTTAATGCTTTTTAGGATAGTTTAGATTATTTTTTGTCAAGCTAACTTGAGACTTTGTAGAATTAATATTAATTTTTTTGGGGGGGGTTTGTAGGGCTAATAAGATATAAGGATGCATTCAGGAGTGCAAACTGTTCAGAGTTGCAATAATCAGAAGTCTGGGGTCAGATGTATGAAGCATTTTGTGTTCGCAAACGGCCTGAGTCGCATTCTTTTTCTTTTGTACAAGCACGAAATTGTGAATCAGTAACAAGCTGCCAAATCGCAAATTGAGGTTGCGACCTTATTCTAGTTAGGGCAGCCCTTCCAAATACTGATTCTGAATGGTATGTAAAAAACTTTTGCGACCGAAATCCAGTCGCAAACATTATTACTTTACCGACTACAGAAGTGTAGTGCTAATGCATTTGCAAAGTCCACTGGGGACCCATTCCCCCTTTGTGAATGTAAAAAACATATAAGAGAAGGCAATAGTCTACGGGACCACTGCGGCTACCTAAATAAAAAAAGTGTTTCTTTTTACGCACAGTTCTGTTTCCTTTAAGGGAAACGGGCTGTATTTAAACGAAAATATTACTTTATTGAAACACAATCACAGGCATGGTGGTGATGTCTATAATTCCTAATGGGTTTGAAATTCTGACCTACCTCATAATTATTCATGAGGTAGGTCCATTTGCAAACAACTAGGAATCGCTAATCTATATATATAAAAACGAAGTATGTCTGTCTGTCTGTCTGTCTGTCTGTCTGTTTGTCCTTTATGCATTACTACACCATTCATCCGATCGCCATGAAACTTTGGGAAGTTGTTGAGTACACTCCCGCGAAGGTTTCTGGCATAATTATTTTTAAAATATCGGCTCCCCAGGGCCCTCATAATCTTTTGAATATTGATGTATGCACCAGACGGAAAAACAGAAAATCGTGTATCCACAAGCACTCAAATAAATAAATATAATAAAAATAGCATTCAACCGATCGGCAGGAAACTTTGGGAAGTTGTTGAGTACACTCCCGCGAAGGTTTCTGGTATAAATTTCCTTTAAATATCGCCCCCCCCGGCCCCTCATAATCTTTTGAATACTGATGTAAGCCCAAGACGGAAAAACAAAAAATCGTGTATTCACAAGCACTCAAATAAATAAGTAGAATTAAAACAACACTTTGAAATGTTTTCCATATTAAAATGAATAAGTTTCAATACAAATGACACAATGTAAATTGAATGTTATCATAACGAGTTTCCTTGAATTTCCTTTCTGTGGAGATCGCAGCAACGCGCGACGGGTAAGCTAGTTTAAAAATAAAACATGCATACATTAAGAATGACCAATCGGGAAAATTTTTATTTGGAAATCGCTTTTCCAAATGTTCGTATACCTGGCCCCAACATTTCTCACTTTGATCTTACATTGGATACATAGATTTTCTTTTTGTGTACTGCTGGATATGTAGCTTGTGGCATGAAATAAATTCTTCCCATATCTTCATGTAGACATTAAAGAAGAGGCAGGAGAGTGTTGACGCTTGCATAACTATCAGTGCTGGCTCTAGTGGAGATAACAACTGAGCCAGGCTCATCCGTACAACAGTTGTGCCCCCTCAGGACAAAGAGCACATACTTTAATTGGCTGATCGCATTATGGGCTGCAAAGTCAGTAATGAAATCAGCCAATCCGAAGACAGCTTCATCAGCTACACAATTGTAGTAATCTGCAGAGGTAAGAATCCACAAAGAGTGGCCCATGCAGGTGAGAGCAATGAAGCGGGAGGGATTCGACAGACTAGGACGAGGAAAAATCAATTATTTATGTAATTTTCCCTCGTCTTCTGTCGAATCCCCCGCCTCACCACTCTTACCTGCACAAGCCGCTCCTGGAATCCACTTGGCACAAAAGTAGCATTGAGAATAATATATTCAAGTTGCCATATAGCGACAACAAACACCTGACCGCTGAACAGCTTACTGACATCTTAGAACCACCACAAGTGAATGTTCCAAATTCTAAAATAAACATAAAGAACATACAAGAGGAAAACCCTACAAACATTATAGCAATTATAATAATTTTTTTTAAATGACATGCCACAAGACTACCAGGATCTACAATCCAAGAGAGAGCAACCAAAAAACCCACATCATAGCATGGTATATGATTATTGTAGCACGTAATCTTTAAGATATTTCGGAATTGTACACTTGCGTTAAGAACAGCCCACACACACACTCTCATTACGCGAAACACTTCTACCATTTTCCATATGTCATTATATGAATTCATTTTTTTTAACATCCGGAACAGCACTAACTTCTCATTGTTCCACACTTTCTGTCAAGAAAATACAGATCTAGGCTCCTTCAGGCTCAGACTTTGATTATAATGGGAAGGGTTCACCTCAGAAGAAAGAATAAGAACCCAAAAGCTCCTTGAGTGTTCTTACGCTTATAGACTGGATTTCTGTGGCCCAAATGTTCATCAACCAAGAAACTACATATCCCATGAGGCCATGTGGATAAGAAGGCCTAGCTGGCACGATTAAGGAAGGCTATTTAGGAACACTCTGCACAGTGGTTTGATCACGGTGTAATTATCGAACTCCTGCCTTTGTTTCCTGTGGTCCCGGACACGCTGAGTGGGCGTGATCTCCTTCATTGCTGTCAAGGTCAGATGTGGCAATGGTATCGGCGTGGAATACGCAGATGATGTGTTCAGAGCAAGGAGATTACTTCAAAATGAGTTTTATGGTAGAGTTCTCCATCAAGGCTTCCTTATCGGTGGATTACAGCACACCGGGCGGCGTGCGTTTTCACTAGTAGAGCAAACAGAGGCTGAGGAGTAGGTGGATCGCTTGGTGATGCGGATTCTGGAGACCTCATTGTAAAATTCATGGAACTGCAGGAGGCAGTTCTAAAAACACCCTGGAAGGTAGCGAACATTATGCAAGGCTTACAAACTTCCAGATAAGTGCAACTTTTTTATTTTTATTTAACTCAGTGTGCACCCTAAGAAGCAACCAGTATTTGTGGTGCTTGTTTCAATTTTCTCATTTTCCATGTACGAAGAAATACATACATATAAGGGGATTCCTTATATTCTTTGTGACAATCCTTACTAACTGATTGGTCTAAGAGTGCCTTCTGTTTGGCAGTGTTTACACACAGCTTCTATAGAGATTATGTTGCATGCCCAGTATCTTTGGGTATAATCATTGAGACTTTTGCATTATTTGACATTTCTTTTGGGCTTTGAGTGACATTTCATGGATATATAATTGAGATAATAGAATAATTGTGGTATGTATGCTTCCCCTGATACATAGATATGTCCTGTATGAGAGGTTTTGGATCATATTCATAACCTATGTAGGTTATGACCTAATCTTATTGTTTGTTTTTGTTTTGATTGCAGTTTGTCTGCATATCTAACCTATCCATTGGAACGAATGATTGAGTTCCCACGCTGCGCAAACATTTAACTATATAAAGCTTCTGGAACATTCTCACAGACAGGTACATACTCAAGGAGCCGTCACATAGTATTATTAGGTAACAGGAATATAAAACAGACGATAATGTTCTTATGTTTTCTTGCAGATCTCCTTCCCTGCTGATCTTTCCCCTACTTCCTTTTCCCCCACGCAATCACTCCAAATGTATGTGCCTTTACGGTAAGCCGAATTGGTGATATTGAGGGGTGGACCATTTCTGAGCATCACACTGAACCTTAGGAGCTCTGTCTCAAAAGACAAGAACGTGACACTTTCCATCACTTGTCCGCAAATCTTGAGACCACACCTCAACAACTTGAATAGAAGCCATGAATTTGAATTCACTAGATACAATGAGACCTGGTTTCTTGATACCCAATAATCTTTCTTGATTCTATCATCTAGCGCACCTCTACCTCCAACACTTTCACCATCATACTTCCTTTGCCCACGTTTTCTAACATCTTCTACTCTATGCAACCATTCATGGTCAATAGTTGACAAGCCCATTCATTCTCTATTTGGTTTAGTACCTAGCACTCATCCACTCAGCAAAAGAAACTGTAAAACTCCAGTGCTGTCATTGGTACTAGTCCTTAATTCCCACAACATATCAACCATGACCTTTTTTCAGTACAGTGTGTTATTAAAGGTCAGTTGGAACTGTCCCTTTAAAGTATGGCTGAACCGTTCCACATAACCATTTCTTCTAGGATGATAAAGGGCAGTTTTAATGTACTTAATCCTCTGCTTCTTCAGAAATTGTCTCTTGTCATGCAATACCAACTTGGTCCCATTAACAAGTTAATTGGGACACCCTTCTCTTCTTTTTTTTTTTAGTTCAGTAAAATTTTATTGAATTTTATAACAATGGAGAAATACATAAATACGTACAAAAAATGAAGAAAGAATTCATTAAAATACAAAGAAGCGAAAAAGAATAATCATAAAAATACAATCATCAATAAAATACATCGCAGGAAAAAAAAATAGGCATTCAAAGGAAAACATAAGAAGGGGAAGGAGGGGGAGGGAGAAGGGAAGGGGAAATATACATTTCATAGCATAAATACTAGATAATAAGAGTTACCAATACGATATTAGCAATAAACCAGCAATAGTTATAACTGTACAAATGAATCTATAGGAGACCAGAAAGATTGAAAAGTTGAAGAATTATGATGAACACCTTGTAATGACAATTGAGCACCTCTTCTTGTAAAGATAATCCAGGACCACCAAGCATGAACTGAAAGGGAAGTAGCATCCTTCCAACAAAAAGTGATGGATTTTAACGCAGCCGATACCAAAAAATTAAATATTTTCGCTTCATTATCATCAAGGGGTACACTCAAAGCAACAGATTTACATATACCTAAATTATAAGAGAGTAAATCAGAAATAGGCAAAATTTTCTGTATTACATTCCATACTTCAGACCAAAATTTCAAGATAGTCGGACAATCAAATAACATATGACGTAAGGAACCAGGATGCAAATTGCAATGCCAACATATATTAGATGGTAATAAGTGAGCTTTAAATAAACGCAATGGTGTCCATAAAGAATTAAATAAAATATAAGCATTAGTTTGATAAATTGACACTGGTAAACATCCTGAAATAGAATGAGACCATATTAATAACCAGGAATCGTTTGGCAGAGATAAAGATAACTCATTATTCCAAAAAGTAGAAATTGTATCAACATTGGAACCTAAGGATACGGTGAATTTCTTATAAAATATAGACACCGCTTTAGAGGATAAAGAAACAGTATTAACATATAGCAAAAAATCAGCTGTCATTTTAGAAGGAATGCCATTTGGGAAAGAATCTAAAATAGAATTACAGAGAAATTGATATTTTGACAGATCAGATAAAGGCAGATTAAATTTTGATTGGAGTTGAATAAATGGAATAAACGCATCATCCAAGAAAACATCTCCAAGATAAAAAATACCTTTATCAATCAATGAAGACCAAAAGGAAATATTCCTATTTAATTTTATTAAGGCACTATGCCATAAGGACAAATGTACCGTGGAAAGTAAAGGGGATTCAAAATTGGAGTCCAAATCATTAAAAATTAATCTCGATGATTTAATTATGGAAGAAGAATGTACAATTTTAGATACGGGAGACATGGTTAACAAGCACATTAAAGGAAAAGGTTTTACAAGGGAAGTCTCAATGTGAAACCAGATAGGGGGAGTAAGCATAGGAGAGCTATTAAATCATAACGAACTCTGTTTAAGGATAAATGCCTTATGATACAAAAAGAAATCAGGTAGGGCAAAACCAACATGACATTTGGGAATTTTTAATTTTTTATAAGCAATACGGGGAGGCTTATTATTCCATAAAAATTTCGATAAAAGTTTGTCAATATCTTTATAAAATTTGAGTGGAAATTGAGTTGGGATCATTGCAAGAGAATACAATATTTTAGGGGCAATAGTCATTTTAATAGATTCTATTCTCCCCCACCAGGAAAGATGAAGGGAAGACCATTTGGAAGTTTTTTGCTTAACATACTCAAGAATGAACTCACAATTTAATTTCAAGGTAGCATGAAGGGATGAGGAAAATAATCTTCCAAGGTATTTCAATTTTTTCTTTTGCCAAACGATATCTGGTGAGGGTAGCATATCAGGAGTACATAGCATATTGAGTGGAAAAAATTCAGTTTTACTAACATTTAACGTATAACCTGACACAGTAGAATACTTAGAAATAATATCAAGCAAAAAAGGAACAGAGGAAACAGGATTATTAATAAATAATAATACATCATCAGCATACGCTAAAGTTTTAACAGTAATATCATTGATAGTAATTCCTTGAATGTTATCGCATTTACGAATGTAATTAAGAAATGGTTCTATACCAAGTAAAAACAAAAGAGGGGAGAGGGGGCAACCCTGACGAGTTCCTCTGAAAAGAGAAAATTGGTTAGAAATCTGGCCATTGATAAAAAGTCGAGCTGTGGGAGCATAGTACAAAGCAGAAATCATACGGATAAAGGAAGGGCCAAAATTAAAAGATAACAACGTTTTAAATAAAAATTGCCAATGGATTTTATCAAAAGCTTTTTCAGCATCTAATGCCATAACACCAGCAGGGCTAAGGATAGTGGAGCTTTGCTCAATAATATGTAATAATGTTCTCGTATTATTAGCAGAATATCGATTTTTCATAAAACCAGATTGGTCAGGGTGGATAATTGAATGAAGGATAGGTGCTAACCTGGAAGCGATGATTTTAGCATATAGTTTACAATCTTGATTAATCAAGGAAATGGGACGATAATTAGCAACAAGGGTAGGGTCTTTATCAGGTTTGGGAAGTACAACAATTAAGGCTTCAGAAAAAGAACCTGAAATGGTACCTGATGAAAAAAAATGAGAAAAAATCTGGCTCAAAAAAGGTAAAAGATGATGTTGAAACTCTTTATAAAATTCGGCAGGGATACCATCAGGACCAGGGGATTTTTTCTTTGGAAGTGATTTAATGGCTGAGAGAATTTCCTCATTAGTAATGGGTAAATCTAACTTAATTTTATCAGAGGAAGAAATATGAGGTAAATCAGAATGTTGTCAAAAGGAATCAATTATTGAATTATCACAATAATCTGGCTTATTATATAAAGTGGAATAAAAATTCAAAAACTCATTAACAATCTCATTATGGGAAAAAGCAATTTTACCTTGAGGACATTTAATGGAGGTAATCTGAGTTTTATCTCGTTTAATACGTAAGTAATTAGCCAGAAGTCTACCAGACCTATTGATGTTAAAACGAAATTTAGCATTGGATTTAGAGAGTTGTATCCCAGCTCTAGTACTGAGAATAGCATTAAATTCATACCTCAGCTTCTGTAGTTTTACTTTATATTGGGGATCACTAGACGTAATAAATAAACGCTCAAAATGAGCTATTTGTTTCTCTAAAGATTTAACATGGGAATTAAATTTCTTATTTTCATGAGCCATGATAGAAATAGTGGTACCCCTAATATAGGCTTTAAAAGCATCCCATCGAGTGGTAATGGAGGTAGAACCTTCCGGATTGAATGCAAAATAATCTTGAATAGCCTGAAGTAGTTTGGGTTTATGAGTGTCGTTAAGGACAATGTCGGAATTCATACGCCATCTCGACTGTTTAGTAAATGAAGATGATACATTTAAAACAAAAGAAATCATAGCGTGATCTGAAATGTCGATGGTACCAATGGTAGGGTCATTTGCAAATTGAATAAGGGAAGGGGAAAGGAAAAAATAGTCTATTCTGGAATGGGAATTATGAGGATTGGAGAAAAAAGAAAATTCTTTACCAGATGGATAGTGCAATCGCCAAATGTCAGCTAACTTGGTGGTTTGAAGAAAAGTCTTAAAGGCATGAAAAGTCTTGGACGGCCGAAATCGAGATGTAGACAATCTATCCAACAAGGGATCTACAAAAACATTAAAATCACCACCAAAAATCAATGGTACATTTCCCAACTTTAAAACTTCAGACGTAACAGTGGCCCAAAAAACAGGATCCTCTGACGTAGGACCATAAACATTAATCAAAAAGAAAATAGAGTCATGAATTTTAACTTTAGCTATAATATATCTGCCTTCAGAGTCTGATGTCTTATGTAAGACCTGACAATGCAGCCTTTTGGCAAAAAAAATAGCGACCCCATTCTTTTTACCTGCAGCGGGTGAAGAGACAATACAGTCCACCCATTTTTTGTTCATATAACTTAAAACTTTATCATCAACATGTGTCTCTTGGACAAAACATATGTCGGCCTTAGAATTACCTAAATAATCTAAAATGTTCAAACGTTTTACTGGATGTCGTAAACCTTTTACATTAAGAGAAACAATTTTAATATTATGAACAGTAGCCATTAGGATAGAAGAGAAGGAAAAGAAAGAAATGGAAACAAGAAGAAGGTAGGATAAGACAGGTTAAGAGAGTAACTCTGATTAAAAAATAGGAAAGGGAGAAACAAAAAAGAGAGAGTAAGGTACAAACACGCAACATAAATAAAGACAAGGAAACGCACACCCGCTCCTCAAGCATGGCCAGTTACCGTTGGAGCCCACGAAGAAATTTAGTGATAAACCTGCCACAAGAATCCAGTGAGATGGAGTCAAGAGTTAGGGTCTTGCGTATCCATTGATGGAAGAGCCTGCTGTTCAAGGAAAAGACGAAGATCTTCTGGACGCTGAAAGGATTTAGAAACATTGTCTTTCCAGACTCGCATTGTAGAAGGATCAAATAGACCATATTTGAAACCAAGGCTCCTCAGTTGTGGACGAAGAGAAGAGAATTCTTTACGAATAGCCACTGTTTCTTTAGCAAAATCCTGATGGATGAAGATTTTGGTGCCATTCACCAACAATGATGGAATTTCACGAACAGCTTTCCGAATAAGAACCAGGTGATGGTGACGCAGGACCTTAAATATCATCTGCCTTGGCTTTGAATGACGAGGATTGCGATGTGACGGAACTCTATGAGCTTTATCAATTTCAAATTTTTCCGTGAACTTAATATTCAGGAGACCAGGCAGAAGAGTTTCAAGATAAAGCCGATAATTGGTCCCTTCAATTTCTTCAGGCAAGTTAAAGATGCGCAGATTATATTGTCTATTGCGATTTTCTAAGTCCAGCAGCTGAGTGTGCATTGGTATAATTCTGGACATTAAAGGTATAAAAGCATCCAACTTATTCTTGTTATCTTGGATTTTAATGGTATTATCCGACACCTTCATGGAAATAGAAGCCATATCTTTACGAAGATTTTTAACTTCTGAGGCAATGGAGTCGGTATTCAAACGTAAGGCTTTAATTTCCTCCAAAATCAGAGCCAAAGAAGGCTCTGAGGATTCCACCACTTTAGATTTTGTTGGAGGAGGAGAAACCTGCTGCTTCCTTTTATTAGTGGAAGGATTTTTTGAATCCATTTTGAGGAGAAAAAATATGCCTTAATATGAAGAAAAATTGAATAAGACAAAATAACCTCAAAATGTGAGGAGAAGTGTTGTAAATATGGAGAAATGCGTCATAAAACACTGAAAAAACCCAGGTGCAGCAGCTAAACAGTACTGTAGGCGGAGCTAGACCCAAGCCAGCCTCTTTCTTAAATAACTCTCCGCCCCCAGGCTCACAATCTCGGCAGCACCTCGAGGAGCAGCAGGGAGCAGAAGCATGGAAGGTGAGGAGAAACACTCCCGTCGTCAAAGATCGCCAGAAAAGAACTCACAGGTGAGTAGAGGTTATAGGAGGCAAGCGCTGGTGATTCCGCTGGGTTTCTGACAGGATTTCGTCGTTAAATTGGGCTAAAAGCTCCGAGGAATCACGGAGCTCCGGTGGCGGCAGCCATCTTGGTTGACGCGCTCGCGCGTCTCTGACACCCTTCTCTTCTAAACATATCCTGCAAGAACTGGATAATTACCTGAGTATTCACAGTGCTCACAAACTTTACATCGGGCCACTTGGCAAGTAATCTGTTAAAACCAAGGCATACTTATGTTTCCCCATGCAAATTGCATTGTGTGAAGCAGAAATCTCCAACGTCTATGTCTTCCATGGAAACAACAGTACTTCCACAGGAGTCACAGGTAGCTAATGCAGGACTTGTGACTCATTACTTAAAACACAAGCTCCACAATCCCTGACAAAAACCTCCTCAACCTTGTCCAGACAAGGCTACCAGAATTCCTCATGCAATCTCCATTTCAGAGCATGAATTTTTATATGTCCTTCATATGGTAATTCCACTACCCTCTTTCCATACATAATGGTTCTACCAACTGTTGAATCTACAGCAAAATCTTTGCTCACATGTCAGCTCATGCGAGATTTGGAAAAATGGTGCAAATTCAAATTTGGCAGATATAGCATTCAGCCACCCCATTACCACCCAATTTCTCACTTGCATAAGAAATGTAGCACTCTTCAGAGTGCTTATTCACTACTCTGTACACAGGCTCCTTGGAGACATTTGACAGACAGCCGATGACTGTAGCTGATTTGTGGAAAATGGCTCTCTCTGAAGGGTCCCCCCAACCTTTTTACCTTTCTCCTCCTATATATTTTTCTAACATTCTTTTTGCTGGACTTTGGACTCTGAGCTCTTTACCACTCCTAACCCATGCTAAAGTGCTCGTGCTCTTTCTTCTAAACATGGTATAATTGATTTATACCTGTTTGGCATATTTGATTTACTAGTAAGTCCCGTGTAATGTGGTAGACCAAATACCCAGGGCCTGTACTTAAAATTCTACTTGTGGGCTGCAGCACTGATTGTTCCACCAACAGAAGTAGCCTTTCAAACCTGCCTTGGGCCTGCACCTGCAGTGCCTCTGTTGCAGTTTACTGCCACGTTGACTTGGCATTTAAAACTACTTGCCAAGCCTTAAACTCCTCTTTTATTACCTATAAGCCACCCATAGGGAAGGCCCTAAGTAACCCCAACGGCAAGGTGCCATGTAAATAAAAGTTAGTACATGTACCTTTATGTTTTGCAAGTCCTGGTAGTGACAAATAGCCTATTTCGTTTTTCACTACTATGAGGCCTACTCCTCTCATAGACTAGAATTGGCAATTCCTTAATATACTTTTAAGCTGTAATTCTCGATCAGAGAGGAGTAGCTTTTTCATGTTTGATATGTCTGGAATGGTAATGATAAATCCACCTTACTGGTGAAGTTGGATTTGACATTACTAGTTTAGAAACACCACTTTTAGAAAGTGGACATTTTTCTGTAAGTACAGCTCTTTTTGCTTGACAGTCTGTCTCCAATACATATCTGGGCTGAGTGACAGCTACACTTTGTGCTTTCACAGCCACAAACACAGGAAGGGATGGCTGTGATAGAGGATTCATCTGCATTCTGATAGCCTTCCTGGGCAGGTAGGGGCGAGCTGGCTCACACTTATATCTGAATAGGCTGTGTCCTGTCCTCACAGAAAGCACTTATTTACACCCAGAGTTAGCCTAGCAGACAGGACTCGGTTGAAAGGCCTCCTTGTGACCTTCAAAGAGTTCCTTTGAAGCTCCCCATATCAAAGGTACTTTTGGGTATACATCCGGGTTCTCTGATCTCCTAAAATCAGACACTTTTTTGGACCTGTAACCAGACACTGCTGTTTCTACATCTGTATATTGCCAGAAGGACTGCTTTGCTGCCAGGAAGAACTGGTGCTCTGCTAACTGCTCTGCTGTGTGGTACTGCTGATTGTTGAGCTGCAGGAGGGACTGCCACTTTGCTACCTGCCTTGTCGTGCTGGCCTGCTGCTGCTACCTTGTGCTGTGCTGACTGATAGTGTTCTATAACGCTTGTCCCCTGTTCTTGAAGTCTCAGGCCCATCAAAGGATTTGCTTAAAAAATATCAAGCCCTTCACTCTACAAAGGTCCGGCGTTTGCTTTTGACCAGCCACTGCTAACTACTTAGATCAGCTCTACGTTCTGACTGAAACCACCGCCTTTGTTTTGGAGAAGACACCGCAGAGCTGGGGGAATCCCTTCCAGTGTGGCTCCCAGCATCGTCTTGGTAACTGGAGTCTTGCCCGTGACGCCAATGCAGCGCAGACTGCCTCCACCACTAGAGGCCATGCTACATGCCGACAGCTCCTGTGAATAGGAGATCATTGCATCTGTGCTCAGTCTGCCGAGTCTACCTCCGATTGCTCCTGTGAGAAAATGTACTGTGTTGGCTTTGTTCGCCGTAAGTTGGCAGGGTATGCCCAGACGTGCGTCCCTTGCTCACTTTGCCACTGGATTCAAGGTAGCCTGGCTGATACCCCGAAACCGGACCCAGGATGCTTGTTTCCGGTTCAGGGACGACCTGGCTTGGTAGTTCAGGCTGGACTGTTCCCATGAACCACAGGGTCAAGACTGATTTTCATATAGCTGGGTCTGAACTGAGATGGCAAAGTGAGCTAAAGAACGATAATGGATTCAACCCAGATCTGTGACTGGGGGTCAGTGTCTGAAAAGTTTCAGCACTCTGTCAATCATCTCCTTGTCTTTGGAAATGTACAGTGCCTGTGGTCGAGACCTGCAAGGTCCTCTGTAGTTGACCTGCATTCCACCGGGTGGCTAAAATGATTTTCATACACCGGCCCGAGTGACCTGTGCACCCCTTTCCATTTGCAGTGTCATGGAACCAGTCTTATCTAGACACTGTATGAATGCCTACCTGGATCCACTGCCTTGATCTGTGCCAGTCACTCTGGTCCAGTGAGACCACAACAAACGTGCTACACGCCAGAGCTCTTTCCAGCACTCACAACTTTGAACAGTACCATAAATAATCAATGAAAAGCGAAGTTTTTTCCCGAATATTCGATAACAATCATACTTAAAATGTATGCATTGAATTTTGATCGTTCTGGTCGTCTTGTATTGGTTATGATATATTAAGCTATTTTTTTCAATCTGTGTGTAGTTTTTTTGTGGTGTATTCATTGTGTTACTGAGTGTGTTGCACACGTACTTTACACTTTTGATAAGCCTGTCTGCTCTATGTCATGCTACCAGAGGGTGAGCACAGGTTCTCTCAGTTGTGTATCTAGCTTACTATGACTAGAGTGGTGGGTTCTGCCTGATCAGAGTATATACCTTAGCCAACCAGAAACCCCATTTCTAACACTGATGATGCACAGCAGACATGTCAAGGGTGGTAAATCTTACAGTGCCTTGAAGAGTATGTACCATCTCAGCGATACTTGGCAATGGTTTCCAGTGCATACAAATGTTATAGTTCAGATCACATAGATCGACACACAATCAAAGTGGCTTGTCACTTTCCCGTACCAAAACAACAGGGGATAGCCAATCCAACTTTCGGTTGGTTCAATTATGTCCATATCACACAATTTCTTCAATTCCTTATGCAGTTGTTCCCTGAGACAACTCAAATGACTTGATGGGAGTGGCATCCTTCCTTAAGATGATTTTGTGTTGAAACCCTATGTGTTTGCTTAGAGACTAAGAGAACACCTCAGGATATTCTCTAACACACGTGTTACCCAGATCAATGTGTAACTTGCAAACTAGATTGACTACTGCAGTAGGTGAATAACTTTACTACAGAATTCTTCAAAGTAAATGGTTTGAATTTCTCAAAGGTGTCTGGACCAATTAAAGTAAAAGGTGATCCAGAATCCGCCATTGTTCGAACCTCTACGTCCATTAGTAAATATATTACAGAATGGAGGTTTTCTCTTTGCTTCCCTCAGCAAATGTACATGTGTAGTTCACTCGCATCACATTTTACCTCATCCCCAACTATTACTATTGGAGATATAGATTGGAGAAGTGTGGCTCACTGGTTAGAGGCGGCAGACCCGTAAGCAGAGAACGGGCCGGGACCAGGGTTCGATTCCCGACGCGGCAGGGTCGTGGACCAGGGTCAGCGGACTCGATAATTCTCGCCTCGGTGCCTACTCTAGTCAGAAACCACACTCGGCAACTCTGGGCATCAGCTTGCCTCATCTTCACAATGGCCCCCCCAGACCGCCGGGGATGCTTGGTCGCACCTTAGAGATACCCATCAGGGACCATCTCTCAGGGTGAGCCAGGACGGGTTCCCCAGCGGTCGAAGCGTGGAGATACTCCTCCGGGAGTCGATTCCTAGCGCTATATAAACCCGCAATTAAATTAAATTTAAATTACTATCACACGTATCTTGCTCATTCACATTGAATACCACAATCTTTTGCATCCAGGAGGTGTGACACACTCTAGCAAAATGTCCTTTCTGATTACATAAAAACACATCTAGTGCAGTGTAAGACAGTTCTTTACTGAACTCAAATGATGTTGGCTACCACATCTAAAACAAAACATTGTCATGCTCCTTTTTAGTGTCTGTGTGATTGCTAGATTTATATGTTTTTTAAATATCCTTGTTGTGAATAACTTTAATCTCTTTGTACCTTAATGCATCAGATGAAGTAATAAATTCCTTTAAACTCATGTTTGAACCTTCATTGCCTCTACTTTTATTTGACGCAGTCTCGAAATCAGGATTCTTAGTAGATAGTGTTCTCTCTTGTATTCTGTGATTACGTGTTTTTTTCAATTAATTGGTCTCAAAATATCTTGTCCTTAAGCCCTCAATAATTTCACCTGAAGGCCAACTTTCTTATAGATGCAACCAAAGCATCTATGAATTTGCCAGGTTGCTATGCTCTCTGTAAAAACGTATGCCTCTCTAATACTACGTTCTTTGAAGGATAACATCTCTTATGCAGTGTATTAAGAACCCAGCGTACTCATCTAAAGTCTCAGAAATTGCAAGTTCTCCTACAGCACCTTCTTAGCTAACTTGAACTTTCACATCTTGCACAGTTAACGTTTTAAAAATAGAACTACCTTCCAGCCCAAGATTGTGTACCAGCATATATATATATATATATTTTTTTTATTAGTAAAAGTGCCACAATCTATGGCCTCTAACTAAGCCTGAAAGCATCTTTCCAACTCTGCCAGTCTAGTGCTGGTGTACCTGGTTCTGGGAAGAAGGGAGGAGAGGTGGTTACACCATCCATGATGAAGAATAAAACTTAGCTCAACGGATGAAAAGGAAGAAGCAAGAGGCACAGGAGACCAGCAAGTCTTACCAAATTGCCTGAACATGAAGCAGAGCAGTCGGTTATTATTATCCACTTTTTTCTTCCTGGGAAGATTCAGAAATTGTGACATTAGAGATGTTTGGCACAGAACCAGTGAAGGTCAGGCAACAAGAGGGCACGTTTTACATCATGCAAAATTATGACGACTCATGCTCGTATAACCAGGAGAGATCAAAACACTACACATGCAGGGAAATGACACACGCTGGTCACGAAGTACAAACATGAGATTTTATGTGCAAGATTTTGTTATGTTATGTTAAATTAATCTTTTATAGCGCACGGCTACTCCATGGAGTGTCCCGGCGCTTTTATTGTAAACCTGTACCAGATAACACAACACGGAAAGTAAGAGGCCCCAACAACAGAAAAGAAAAGCGCACTAAAGAGCAAAAAGCCAAGTTTTAAGGCCCTTCCTAAAAGTCAACAGATTAGAGGTGCTACGCAGTGCCAGGGGCAAAGTATTCCAGAGCTGTGGCGCCAACAGCCTGAAAGACCGACCTCCAATACGGGCCCTTTTTACTCGAGGGACCGCGGCAAGGAACAAAGACTCAGATCTCAGAGATCGGGCAGGATGGTAGAAGGCTAGCCTCCTTTGGAGATATTTAGCTCCAGAAGCGTGGAGAGCCTTGTGGGCCAAGGTCAAGGCCTTAAAAACTATCCGCTTCCGGATAGGCAGCCAGTGAAGCGACTGCAGAAGGCCGGAAGTTCTAGCTCACCTGTAAAGGCCAAAAATGGCCCGTGCAGCCGAGTTCTGTACCCCCTGCAACCGTTGCAGGAGGTACTCCGGCAGGCCGAGGTACAGGACATTGGAATAGTCCAGTCTTCAACCAATTAAGGCCTGCACCGTAGTCTTCCTATGATCTTCTGAGAGCAAAGGAAGAAACTTACGGAGCATCCTGAGGAGGCCAAAGCATGTTCCCGTTAGACCCAGGATCTGTGATCTCAACGTCAGGCCATTATCGATCTTAATCCCCAGATTCTTGGCTAGCTGGGAAGAGCCCGCTGGAGGAAACATGTTGACAGGACACCATTCCTGCCAGTCTGGGTCAGATCGGCAGCCGAAGAAGCGTACCTCAGATTTATCTGAGTTGCACTTGAGGCTGTTTAGCTGGAACCATTTAAAAACAGCCCCAAGGCACCCGCGGATACTCTCTCCATCAAAATCTGCTCCTTTCCCGCACGTAAAGAGGAGCTGGGTATCATCGGCATAAGATAGATCTGGGCCCCGAAGGACTCCGCCAATGCGGCCAGAGGGGTCATAAAGATGTTAAAAAGAGTCGGGCTCAACACTGAGCCCTGCGGGACTCCGACTCCCAAAGGCGGCATCACGGCAGAGCTAGGGGAGGCCCAGACCGTTTGTCGGCGGCCAGCCAAAAACGATCTAAACCAGCTGAGCGCCGTCCCCCTCAGACCGATCTCATAAAGTCTGGCGAGGAGACCCTCATGGGGGACGGTGTCAAAAGCCGCCGACAGGTCAAGCATCACAAGCATAGCTTTGCCTCCTGAATCCAGTGCCTCTTTAATAGCTTCCGACACCTCCAGAAGCGCCGTCTCGGTGCTTAGGTTGGGGCGGAAGCCCGATTGGGTGGAGTGCAGCAGATTGTGAGATTCCAGAAAATTGGAGAGCACAGTATGCACATGCTTCTCCAAGATCTTAACAAATGCAGGGAGGAGAGAAATGGGCCTGTAATTGGCCAAAACCTCAGGGTCTAGACCAGGCTTCTTGAGGAGGGGAATGACCATCGCCTGCTTCCAGGCCTGCGGGACCACCCCCCCACTCAAGGAAAGATTCAGAATGGGGTTCACTAACGGATTTACGACTTCCGCCATTTTCGCCAGAAATTTGGCCGGGCATGGGTCAAGAGGCGACCCAGATTTAAGGTTCGTCATGAGTGCCAGCGACGAAGAACCTGAGATTGGCGGAAAGTCTGCCAAGACTGAATCCGAAGAGGCCGTTGAAACTGATCCACCCTCAGTGCTGGGAAAGAGTTCAGCCACCCTCAAGGGATAAGAATCCTGGATCTGCTTTATCTTGGTGGTGAAAAAGTTGGCAAGGGCATTCACCCACGGCTCAGAAGGAGCAGCCTGGGTCGAGTTAGATCATGGGGCCGTAAATTCCCTGACAATAGTAAAAATCTCTTTGCACGAATTAGAGGCAGCCTCAATCCTCTTAGCAAAATAACTTTTTTTTCAAGGAGGATATCACGATGGTAAGCTTTCACAGCCGTCCTGTAAGCAAACCTGGCTGTGGAATCATACTGTGAGCGCCAAGCCCTCTCAGCCACCTTGCACTGCCGTCGAGATGCCGCTAGTGCTTCAGTAAACCAAGGGGCAGAAACCCGTTTAGCTGTTCTTCGGGGGGCCATCACAGGGGCTAGATCGTTCAGCCTGTCCGTCAGCCACGCCTGCAGAGACTCTAAATCCCTTTCCAGGTCCCCTGTCAAAGGACACGGATAGTCCAGACATGCCTGTGCCAGCATTTCTGGAGTCACCCGGTGATACGCCCTAGGTGCTTGACCCTGCTGCCAGAGAGCAGCACTCAAAGGTTTCTTTGTACCCAACACATAAAATTTGACCAGCCTGTGATCCGACCAGAGCACCGGCAAAAGTGGCAGCACCTCTATAGGAGTCGTGGAAAAGACCTGATCCAGGGTATGGCCTTTTTCATGCGTCGGTCCAGAGAGATAAGGGGAGAGGCCTAGAGGAGCCGTAACATCGATCATTTTAATCGTGTCAGGGTCCAATCCCTCATCCATATGGAAATTAAAATCCCCGGCCAATACACAGTGCTCGGACCTGAGCACCAAAGCAGAAACTGCCGACTGGAGCTCATCAAAGAAGGAGCCTACCGGTCCAGGGGGCCTATAAACTAGAAGCCCTTTGAAGGATTGATGTGGCGCTAAAGCTATAGAAAAAGCAAGAGATTCAGATCTAAACTTGCAAGCCCATCAAAATACCTGTACAGTTGTTGGCCGAGAGGAGTCACACTGAACAGAAGGAGGAACTGTACACCTGGCATCCTTGGCGTGGTTTCCCTTGTCTTTTTGCCTCTACTTCCTGTATTTCAGATTGTGTGCTGGATTTTGATTTTGCTGGTTTTGGTGCTCTGGGCACTTTACCACTGCTGACCAGTGCTAAAGTGCAAGTGCTCCCTGTGTAAAATGTGATTATGATTGAATCTCTATGATTGGAATATTTGATTTGCTGGTATGTCCCTAGTAAAGTGCACCGAGGGTGCCCAGGGCCTGCAACTCGAATGCTACTAGTGGACCTGCAGCACTGATTGTGCCTCCCACACAAGTAGCCTTTCAAATGTGTCTCATACCTGCTGCTGCAGTGTCTGCACGTGCAGTTTTAAAAACACCATTTTGAACTGGCAAGTGCACCCACTTGCCAGGTCCTAACCTTCACTTTTATTGTATATAAGTCACCCCTAAAGTAGGCCCAAGGTATCCCAATAGGCATGGTGCAGTGTAGGTGAAAGATAGGAGATGTGCTGGTGCGTTTTACATGTCCTGATAGTGAAATACTGCCAATTTAGTTTTTCACTATTGAAAGGCTATCTTTACCATAGGTCATCATTGGAGATACCTTGTAGCTTTTTACAAGTGTAACTTTCAGTTGGGCAGTGATAGAGATTTGGAGTTTAGGTTCCTTGACCTCATAATTTAAAGATACAGCTTTCAATGAAGGTGGTTTTGAACCTATGGGTTTGAAAATGGCACTTTTAGAAAGAGTGTGTTTTCTTGTCTAACCATCCTGTGCCTCTTCCTGCCTGTGGAATCAACGTCTGTTTTTTAGCTGAGTGGGGCTAGTTTGTGCATTCACTCTAGACGGTCACATAAAGGGGGCTGCAGTATCTCCTGCATATCCTGATGAGTCTTCCTGAGCTAGAGTGATCGGAGGAGCTGTGACTAACCGGGACGGCTGCTCCACTAGGGTAGAGGAGCGTCGCCCCACTGCTTTCTTGTAGTGCGAGAAGCAGAAACATAAAATGGTAAAACTACCAGTTTATGTTTCTGCTTCTCACACTGCGTGAAACCAGAAGTGTTTGGTTGCAGGCTGCTGATCTAGGAGCAGGGCTGGGCAGGGGAGGAGTGGTGTGCCCACTCCTGAGTGAGCATGACTGGTTTGGTCGGCCTTCTGCACACTCTGTTCTTTCTCCATGCAGGCTGCTATGCAGCCTACAAGGAGAAAATGGCCTCCCTATAGGCGCCTGGCTGGGCGCCATCTCGACCAATCACAACGCTGCCATTGCAGTGCTGTGATTGGCTTAGGGGAGGGAGGGAGGCTGCCTGCTTCCTGTTCCTGCCAGAGGTAGGAGAATAGAAGCAGGATCCGAGAAAACATGGAACCCGGCCGGGCGGCGGACAGGTACGTTTTTTAAATGTATTATTTTACCCCTGCACGACCCCCCACCCGCGATTGCAGCCGGCCGCGACTGGTCACTAACATCTGAATAGGCTGTGGCTGCCTTTCACAATGCTGTCTCCACCTCCTGTGGTGTCACTGAACCAGAGAGGACAGAACTGTTTCTTGTGTGCAAGAGAAACTTTCAAGGAGTTTGCTGACTTCGAAGGCCAAGAGGGTATAAGTATTGGATCTAAAACCCCAGACTTTTAGAGCACTTCTGGACTAAGAGGACCCTGTCCAGAAGAAGAGCTGCCAGGAGGAGTAGTGCCCCTTTGCTGTGTGTTGCTCTTCTGGGTTGGCCTGCAGTTGCTGCTTCTGTCTGTGGGCAGTGGAAAGGACTGGGCTTTTACATTGCTGTATCCTGCTTATGAAGTAGAGCTTGCCTCCTATTAAAAAGTCTCAGGAACACAAATACTTCACCTACAGTGTCTGGACTTCATTGCTGGGAGTTCTGAACCTGGCAAGTGGTCTCAATGCCAGCTCTGGCCCACTGGAGGTCTTTTGCTGGGCTGTAACTTCAAGAAAAGTATTCATGACGCCATCTCCGAAGCTGCTACCCGCACCAATGCTGTGGTCACTCCTCGCTGGGTGAGCACAACACCGAGTGCGACAACACCGCAGCCCAGACGTTGGCCTATGCTGTCTCTGCATCATCTCCGACTTCGTCACAGAGGCCACTGCCTGCAAACGGGCTGAGTGCACCACTTGTGGAGTGCATGAAGCACCGTTCCGATGCCGATTGAGACCAGTGCCTCCCTCGCACCATCGCGGAGCCAGTGACCAACGTGGGTGACTGCCCAATGCTGTGCCATCATAAGGAACTGACGTAATGCCGTCGACACCGCGTCACCTCTCCTGCAACAGTAAGGAACTGACACCTCACCTCCCTTGCATAGCAGTAAGAAACTGTAACCTCACCTCCCCTGTGGCATTAAGGAACCAATGCCACCTGGCACAGGCACCACATCACCTCCCCGTCACCCTGTGATGCCTTTGTTTGTATCCTCACAAAAGGTACTGTTTGTCTGGTGCTCCGTGTGACTCCGTGGCCGACCCACGCACCCCACCGTCGGTGCCGTCCTCTGGATTTGCACCTGTCAAGACATTGTGATAGGCCCAGTTGGAGCTATTGTTTTCCGGGAACTTTTTTTTGCAACAATGATATTAAAAGTGATATATTGATCTATGTATGTTGGATTTTTGTCGTTTTTGTTTTGTTTGGATTAGATAAATATTGGCTATTTTTCTAAACTGGTGTGGTGTCAATTTTGTAGTGTTTTCACTATTTTACTGTTTGTTTAAGTACAAATGCTTTACATATTGCGTCTGAAATAAGCCTGACTACTTGTGCCAAGCTACCAAGGGGGTGAGCAGGGGTTATCTTAGCGATGTGATCTTCTTACCCTGACTAGAAGGAAGGGTCCCTACTTGGACAGGGTGCAAACCACTACAACTAGAGACCCCCATTTCTAACACTGATGGCCAGGTGGTCTATAGCTCCTCGCCAAAATGTAGAGGTAAGAATCCACGTGGCACAAAAAGAAGCTCTCAGGATAGTTTATCAAAGGTGACATGTAGCGACTACCAACACCTCACTTCTGAGCAGCTAGCTGACATCCTGGAACCTCCACAAGCGAATGTGCTGCTGAACAGCTAACTGACATCCTGGAACCTCCATAAGTGAGTGTTCCAAATTCTAAAATCAACATAAAGAACATACAAGAATAAAACCCCACATAATCTTACCCATATGTTTCAAATAAGCTTTAGTGTTGCACATGTGTTATTGGTTTCTAATTCGTCATCCTTCTCTTTGCTGTTTGTTTGCTTTCCCTCGAATTCTGGCATTCTAAGGTTGACAATTGCTTCTGTTGCTGTTGGTCTGGTAGCTGCCTGCATGTGGATTCAACAAATGATTAATTTACTCACCATTCACTGTCATGTGTCATCACTGTACCGATCTATCACAAAGCTGCAGCTGCATGGGAAATGTATGCGTTGGACTGCTAGAGCCAAGGAAACGCTTGACCCTGCAGTTGCCATGTTGGACCAAGCAGGGTCACTCGCGGGTGAATGGGTGTAAAAAAGGGGAAGATACAAGTAAAGGCAATGTGTGGAGAACTTGCAAGCTGTTGAGCCCCATACATGATCCCTGATGCAGCTGCCCTTTCACTCTCTAGGGGCACTGACTTGAACTCAGTGATCAGAGCTGTTTTCCCATAGTGACTCTTTGGTGGCACTGCCTGCTCACGAGTGTGCGGACTGAGGACAAACCCAAGACAGAGAATAGAAGCAGCAGAAAGGTGGGCGCAGGATAGAATATTCAACAAGAAAGCTTTGTCCCAATCTCCAGAGCCCTTGGGATGCTTTTGTGTAGTGAGAACAAAATGGAACAGGACACAGAGAGAAAGAGAAACATACTGACAGAGATAAAAGGGAGAGATAATGAGAGAAAACTAGAGAGAAAGGAGTGATTGAGATGGGGAAGACAACTAGTATTGTTTTGTCCCTTTCCTTTTGATACTCCACTGATTTAAAACTCTCAACACTTTGGAACAGGTAATCTCTTACTGAATTAATTATTGCTTTGAAAGAGTGTCAAATGTTGAGGGAAGGGGCTGAGAGGGAGAACAAACTGAAGAGCAATGACTAACGCTTGAGGGAAGGGAACTAGACAAACAAGTGAAAGGGTATAAGAATGACTTGGGGAGAAACTGGGAGAGAAATATCTGCAGTGAGACGAGTGATATAGACAAACAAAGACTTGTGTAGGAAGCCTCACTCTCGTGTACCAATAAGTAGCCAAAGTAGCAGGTCTGGATGCCAAGTTCAGCCAAACAGGCAAAACTGTGACTTTAGACAGGGGGTGTGGTTGTTGCCTAGCGGCGCTCCAAATATCCCACCTGAAGAATTAATTACTCATTGCTAGTCCAAGTTGCTTCTTTTGGTTTATTTGAGACTCACATTTGGAAGATGACATTCATCATTTTTAGGGTAAAGCATTCCATTTTGACTTGTGCTTCTAAAATGTCTTGTTTGTGTTTAGATTTGGGCCTTGAGATTTGTTCTCCCAGACATGCCAAGCCTAACTAGGTGACAGTGTCATTCTCACACTTTGTCAGGTGGTTTCACTCCTGCTCAGGCCTATGGAGCACATACACTTAAATAAAGCATCAAATTGATGCACTTGGTCCACAAATAACACAGAAGGGGTACGATGGGTGTACCCACCGTACCCCATGTACGGTGCGTATACCCATCGTACATGGGGTACGGTGCGTACACCCATCGTACATGGGGTACGGTGCGTACACCCATCGTACATGGGGTACGGTGCGTACACCCATCGTACATGGGGTACGGTGCGTACACCCCATGATCGCAGGGGTACGCACCGTACCCCTGCGATCATGGGGGGTACGGACCGTACGGTATGTATGGGTTTGTCTGCTTTTCTGTACGTCTCGCCCTTACCTGACGTGGACCGTACGAATCGCGTTCTCATACCCCGGTCTGGATCGTACTCGTCGGGTCGTACGGCATGTGTACGAGTCGTACAGCATGTGTACGAGTCGTACGGCATATGTACGAGTCATACGGTTCACGGTTTCAGCCTTGCAATACGTACGGATCGCGACGATTCGGACGGATTCACGGAATACGGATCGTACTACGCGACTCGGACGGACGGGTATGATTTGTACGGAGAGGGCTCCGGATATAAATCGTACGGACGTTTTTTTCCGAATCGGAATCGACCCCTATATGTCTACATTTGTGGGAGTAACTGTAATTTATGTGGGATGCCAGGTGAAACCCATGGACTTGAATTATTTTGACAATAATTCAAAGGGGTTTAGACTTTGGTCCTGATTATGAATTTGATGGACGATACTCCGTCCGTTAAGGTGGTGGGAAGTTTTACCTCCGCCATCCTGACGGACTACCGTTTGCCAAATTTAGAGATAACCCCCATCCCTGCAGTCATCTCTACACATTGATAGGGACCACAGCCACAATGGTTCCTTTCAATGTACAAAAGGCACAATGGTTCCTTTCAATGTACAAAAGTTTGGTGGACTGCTCTCCTTCACCAAATATTTCATATTTTTTTGTTTTTCAGAAAAAACTTCCAAAAACTGGAAGAAACTAAACAAAAAAGTCCATCTCCCCCACACACCTTGTTTTTTTTTTCTGTCTGTCACTGCCAGGTTTTCCCTGGCAGCGACATAGAGAGAAAAAAGGCATTACACCATCAATCCTAAATAGGGCGGGCAGTGTAATGTGCTCCCGGCAATGGCCCCTTCTCCGTCGGGCCATCAGACAAAGTAGTCTGTCGACAGAGCCAACTCTGTCTCTAAATGAGGTGGTCATGGGTACTCCGTTGCATTTGTGACCGAGTAGGATCTATGCCAGACTCCAAATCAGATAAGGTATGAAGGTGAGCAACCCAATATACCCTTGCGGGCTCGGGCAGTACTTGTTATAAGAAAATGGGCCAGCAAGGGATTTTATTCGGTTGTTGATTATCAGCGTGTTTAGATCCTGTTAAAAAAATCAGGAATCATAAAAACTGTTCTTTAGACAGTAGCTGTGATGAATTTAGACAGAATGTCACATAGGATCTATATATACAATGTTACCACACTAACACCGTAAATAAATGCAAGAAACCAGGATTTTATGTTGTCTGAAGATTATTATTTGTTTTCAAGACAAAGCGTATATATTTTTGTAAAAAAACATTTTCATGAAATAGGGTACATACAAAAGTATTAATTAGATATTCAAGGTGTAAATTATTTCTTCCTTTGATATATCTAAACAAGAAGTCCAGACTGTTAAACACAAAGTAAAGTAATGATTTCAACTAAAAAGAAGAAAATCAAAAATTGTACAATGGGTTACACACAGAATTGGACTAGTAAGTCGACGTTTCGGTCTTGTAGGGATTTTTCATAAGACCATCATCAGGACAATGAATTTCTACATACAGTAGATGACCCTCTGTGAAAAAAACAAGATTATATGTTAATATATTTAGACCTGGTTAAAAAAGCTTTTTACAATTTCCTTTTTACAATTTCTTACAAAACAATATTTTTACATTGATAAGAAAACATTTCATATCTATGTTATATACTTGTGCAGTCGGTGTGGCGGCTGCACTAGATTTGGGCAACAAATTATTTGTCATGTTTTCATCCGGAAATGTAACAATCAAAGAGTTGTACTTTGCAAGCATCAAACACTCACTTTTACTCAAAGAGATACCTCCTTTATCTATTCGTACAAAGGTATCAGCGAATCCACAAGATTTTCGTTGATTTTGACGATACGGGACAAAGAAATTAATTTCTTGTGGCAGGATTACTATAAAATAGAAAAAGTGAAAAAATAATAATAAAATCGGATCTCAACTGGTTACAGTCTTCAGACACGAGCGTTGCCATTAATTGTCAGCACAAAACAGGGGGGTACTTCATTTACCTCGTGTTTTTAGTTGAAGTTGTTTCGATTGTTCAACACAGTATCAAGTACTTGGAGTTCGTTGAGGGAACACCCATTCGATTCTATTGAAAAAGATAGACGTATCATCGTTTAGAGTGTAATTTCTTATCTACATAGTCATGCAATTATTTAGTATACATGACTGTATTTATCTAATTATCAATCAAAAAGCTAGAGATTAGTATTGCTTTATATCTGTTGGTTTCTATATCTCTACGTTATAAATTGAAATTAACCATTTGACATCGCATAACGTTTAGACATGATTTGGCAACATAATTTTTAGTTTTCGACGATTATGAAGCACATGTATCACTCCAAAATTACGTTTTGGACGGTGGAGTTTGCTTAGTCTACGACATACTGAATGTTCAAATCGAGATTCGATTTGCTTGGTCTACGACATGCTGAATCCTCAAAATGAGATACACAGCCTCACAGCGTTGTATTTATTTGTAAAGCAAAACGACTAACTAAAAAGTTTTAATTTTTATGTTTTACTAAAGCTAAGTTGTATTCTAGTTTGGATGGAAAAACATTTAGTAGTCACAGTTAGAAAAGGGTCATGTATTCAGGCTAGTGACGAGCTATTCTAGAGATGGATCTCACTAAATCGATTTGGCATGTTACTTACTTGGCATAGATGAAAGGAAAAGCGTCTCTGTGATGCACGCGTCGGACCGTAAACAAATTAGGTTCAGGCTTGCAACATTATTGTTGGAAATTGAGCTTGCTTTTAAACGTATTAGTGCACGTCATGTTAGTCTGAAGTATCGCGAGATTGCGTGTTCTAGAGAATTCGCCGTGTATATTAGAGTAAATCGGCGGCCATCTTCGTCTATGCAAGTTATTGATGCTATTATAGGTTAAATAATGAACGAGAGTCGTCCAGACAATCTTAGCACATTTTGGCGATATTGGTACATTATGCATTGATTGTTGTGGTTTACGTAAATGAAAAGATAAATTTACAATCGGGTTGAATTGAAGTGCTACTTTTTCCGATTAAGTTAAAAGAGATACTACGGTAGAGGTGTCTATTTCGAAACCTGATATGTGTAAATATGATGTATTTTACAGATGGAAGATTATAGATACATACAGCAGCAGGTTTTGTTTACATATCATAAAGTGATGCACTGTCGCATGAACCGGGCGCTCACAATCTCAACCATCATTATGGATACATTAGTAATTTTTGTTACGTCATACAAGCTGTTATACATCCTAAGGTACAATATGTATCAACATAGTTTAGACACTGGTTGCTGACAGGTCAATACAACGGTCAACAAAAGAGACACGGAGAATCATATGGATACAGCAAAAATATTTAAGTTAGACATGCTAGAGTATGCCATTCTGTGCAAGAATTCATTCCGTTTTTTACGCTGTCTGCGATTTCAATCCAGCGATTCTCTTTAATGGTTAAGATTTTATCACCATTTTTTTGTCTAATTGATGGTTTGACAACATCAATAACCCACCAGGTCATTTCTTTTTCAGAGTGCTTGGCACGAGAGTAATGTTCTACGAGTGGAGCATTTTCAACAGTACATCGGATACGAGATTGATGTTGGAGGATTCTTTGCTTAATCATTTGGGTGGTTTTACCAATGTAAAGTTGTCCACATGGACATTTAATACAGTAGACAACATTACTTGTTCTGCAGTTAGAAAAATGTCTGATGGTAATTTTTCGCCCATTAATGTCAAAACTTTTTATGTTGATAGTAGTGGTGCAGGCAGTACAGTTGTTGCATTTGTAATGACCTTGTACTGGGCATAGCTGTTTCATGTTGTCTACTGTATTAGGAACCTGATAGTCATAGGCATGTACTAGACGATCTCTCAGGTTGGGACCACGTTTGAATGTAAACATTGGTCTCTCTTTTAGTTCAGGTAGTTCTTTCAACAAGGACCAATTTTTTGTTACAATTCGTTTTAGTTGTTGACTAAATGTGCCAAATGTTGTTACACATACCAGTGGCGTCTGGTTATTCTTTTGTTTGGTCTGAAGCAGTGCCTCTCTATTATTGTACCAGGCTCGTTTCATGGAATTTTTGAGGAGCTTATTTGGATAACCTCTATCATGTAGCTTAGATTTTAGAATTCTTGCCTCATGAAAGTAGTCAGTCCGTTTGAAGCAGTTTCTACGCAATCTTAGAAACTGTCCAAAGGGTAGCCCATCACGTAGGGATTTAGGGTGATGACTATTATATTTCAACAGAGTATTACGTGTAGTTGGTTTTGTATACAAAGTTGTATAGATGGTATTGTCATCATTCACTTTAATTGTTAGATCCAAGAAATTCATTTCATGTGCATTATATTCCAGAGTGAATTGTAGATGTGGGTTTCTTTTGTTCAACCATTTGTGGAATTGTGTCAGTAGTTCCTTGTTTCCCTTCCATATAAGGAAGACATCATCTATATATCTTAACCAACATGATATGTTGGCCAAGAATGGATTCAGACTGTCATAGATGAATTTTCTTTCAAAGTTGTTAACATAGATATTAGCTATGTTGGGGGCATAAACTGCCCCCGTTGCGACACCTTTTAGTTGCTGGTAGAATTTATTTTCAAAGAGAAAGAAGTTTTGACACATAGATATTTCAATACACTTGACTATGAATTCACTGGGGACAGGGTGTGGTCTTTCACGGCTGTCTAAAAGATCTTTAATAAGCAAGAGCACTTCGTCCTGTGGAATATTAGTGTACAGACTGGTGATGTCCATGGTTACTAAGTATTCCTGATCTGGGTTATAGTCGTGATTTTCCAGTCTATTTATCACAGAGGTGGTATCTCTGATGTATGTATCTGTTTCAGTTACAAATGGTCTAATAAAGAAGTCAGAATATTGTGCCAATGGCTTAAGAATTGAATTACAGCCGGCCACTATGGGTCTCCCAGGTGGCTCAGTGGCATGTTTATGTATTTTTGGGAGGATGTATATAGCTGGTACAGTTGGAGACTTATTGATTAGAAAAGTAGCCTCTTTAGCGCTTAACCAACCTTCCTTGAGTCCATAGTCACTTAGAGTCTTTATTTCTATTTCCAGCTTAGACGTTGGATTTGTTCTTAGTAATCTGTAGTTATCAACTATAGATAACTGTTTCATCATTTC
Organism: Lissotriton helveticus; assembly: GCF_964261635.1. Lineage (NCBI taxonomy): Eukaryota > Metazoa > Chordata > Amphibia > Caudata > Salamandridae > Lissotriton > Lissotriton helveticus. The sequence goes on along the minus strand of NC_136067.1, from coordinate 1,874,133,212 downwards.
TTGTCTGTAAGCCTCACGATCCCATAGTACGAGGCCTCCGCCTTTATCGGCAGGTTTAATAACCGTATCTTTCAAAGATTCCAAGTTTTTTAGAGCAAGGTGTTCTTCTTTGCTCAGATTGTTCCTACAGAAAATCTGCTGTTTGAACAATGTTTCGGTTTCAATAAGAACCGCATTTTCAAAGGTTAGAATATTTTTAGAAACCATGTTATTTGAGGGAAAGAAAGTTGAGGGTGGATGGAGACCTGTCAAGTTTCTTTCTTGTTTATCCATTTTGGAGGCAAACATTTTTTTCAACCTTATCGATCGAAAGAATTTGTATAATTCCCATTTGGTTTGAAATTGATTGTTCCTATAGGTTGGAACAAATGATAGTCCAGATGTCAGAATGGATATTTCTGTTTGGCTCAGAATGTGATTGGATAAATTAAAGATCGGAATAGTGGCCATGTTATTTACCATTGGTAAAACTGATTGCGGGTTTGCCGTTGGCCTGGGGTGTATTGATTTCTGTACCACCCACGTCTCCCTCCCCTGGATCTCCGCGGGGGGCCTCTCCCTCTCCTGTTGTCCTGGCCTAAAAAAGCCTGGTGTGAGGTAGATGGTTGTTGGTCAAAGGACGATGTGAAATGACCTGTTGATAATTGTTCACCATCAGATTCAGAGCCTGTCTCTGAAAATGTTGTTAGTTTATATTGCTGCTGGTTGGAGTTGGATCCTCTAGAGTTGTTTTGAGCTTGATAAAAATCTTTATGTAAATATGGGTATGTTATCTCTTTATTATATTTACGGATATCTTTCTGAAGTTTATCCGTTTTTTTTAAAGAGTTGAATTCTTCAAATTCTTTGATTGTCTGTGCTATTTTCTCTAAAAGAGTTTTTGCGTTGGTAATACTTGAGTCACTATTGATTTTGTTTTCTAGTGCCTCAATCTCTTTTAGTAACAGCGTAATTTGTTTAGCAGCAGTCTCTATGCTCAGCACCATCCAGGTGCGTGAGCATTTGTTAGCTGCGTGACTAAAACCCACCTTAAATTCACTGTCTTCAGTGAAGATAATGGGGATGTTACGAATTTGTAAACCAGTAGGAATTATGTTAGCACTGAGACAGTCTGTCAGAAACTTAGCGTGAAGTTCGGTCCTGACAAGTTTTTTCCGCAGGCGTTCTAATTGATTTAAATCAGATTCTACTGGTAGATTCACAGCTACACTTCTATTACTTAGCGAAGATGGGCCAGATGCTATTTTTAGGATGTAATCATCCGTATATGACAGAGTCTCTGCTTCAGACATAAAAGCTTGAAAAAGTTAAACTTTGTCAAAAATGTAAAATATAAATGAACTGATAATTCACAGTTTTACCACTTAGAAATGGCTCACAGCAGAGATTATCTGCGCAAAGTAGATAAGGTATGAAGGTGAGCAACCCAATATACCCTTGCGGGCTCGGGCAGTACTTGTTATAAGAAAATGGGCCAGCAAGGGATTTTATTCTGTTGTTGATTATCAGCGTGTTTAGATCCTGTTAAAAAAATCAGGAATCATAAAAACTGTTCTTTAGACAGTAGCTGTGATGAATTTAGACAGAATGTCACATAGGATCTATATATACAATGTTACCACACTAACACCGTAAATAAATGCAAGAAACCAGGATTTTATGTTGTCTGAAGATTATTATTTGTTTTCAAGACAAAGCGTATATATTTTTGTAAAAAAACATTTTCATGAAATAGGGTACATACAAAAGTATTAATTAGATATTCAAGGTGTAAATTATTTCTTCCTTTGATATATCTAAACAAGAAGTCCAGACTGTTAAACACAAAGTAAAGTAATGATTTCAACTAAAAAGAAGAAAATCAAAAATTGTACAATGGGTTACAAACAGAATTGGACTAGTAAGTCGACGTTTCGGTCTTGTAGGGATTTTTCATAAGACCATCATCAGGACAATTAATTTCTACATACAGTAGATGACCCTCTGTGAAAAAAACAAGATTATATTTTAATATATTTAGACCTGGTTAAAAAAGCTTATTACAATTTCCTTTTTACAATTTCTTACAAAACAATATTTTTACATTGATAAGAAAACATTTCATATCTATGTTATATACTTGTGCAGTCGGTGTGGCGGCTGCACTAGATTTGGGCAACAAATTATTTGTCATGTTTTCATCCGGAAATGTAACAATCAAAGAGTTGTATTTTGCAAGCATCAAACACTCACTTTTACTCAAAGAGATACCTCCTTTATCTATTCGTACAAAGGTATCAGCGAATCCACAAGATTTTCGTTGATTTTGACGATACGGGACAAAGAAATTAATTTCTTGTGGCAGGATTACTATAAAATAGAAAAAGTGAAAAAATAATAATAAAATCGGATCTCAACTGGTTACAGTCTTCAGACACGAGCGTTGCCATTAATTGTCAGCACAAAACAAGGGGGGTACTTCATTTACCTCGTGTTTTTAGTTGAAGTTGTTTCGATTGTTCAACACAGTATCAAGTACTTGGAGTTCGTTGAGGGAACACCCATTCGATTCTATTTAAAAAGATAGACGTATCATCGTTTAGAGTGTAATTTCTTATCTACATAGTCATGCAATTATTTAGTATACATGACTGTATTTATCTAATTATCAATCAAAAAGCTAGAGATTAGTATTGCTTTATATCTGTTGGTTTCTATATCTCTACGTTATAAATTGAAATTAACCATTTGACATCGCATAACGTTTAGACATGATTTGGCAACATAATTTTTAGTTTTCGACAATTATGAAACACATGTATCACTCCAAAATTACGTTTTGGACGGTGGAGTTTGCTTAGTCTACGACATACTGAATCTTCAAATCGAGATTCGATTTGCTTGGTCTACGACATGCTGAATCCTCAAAATGAGATACACAGCCTCACAGCGTTGTATTTATTTGTAAAGCAAAACGACTAACTAAAAAGTTTTAATTTTTATGTTTTACTAGAGCTAAGTTGTATTCTAGTTTGGATGGAAAACTTTTAGTAGTCACAGTTAGAAAAGGGTCATGTATCCAGGCTAGTGACGAGCTATTCTAGAGATGGATCTCACTAAATCGATTTGGCATGTTAGTAAGTAAGTGGAGAAGTGTGGCTCAGTGGTTAGAGGCGGCAGACCCGGAAGCTGAGATCGGCCGTGGACCAGGGTTCGATTCCCCACCTCGGTGGGTCTCGGGCTCAAAAATTCCACGGACTCAACAATTCTCGCTCCGGTGCCTACTCGACTCACGGGGTCACACTCTGCGACTCTGGGCAATGGCTTGCTTAATCTCCACTACGGCCCCTCGCGGCGGGATGCCTGGCTTTCACCTTGTGGATACCCTGCCGGGGTATCTCACAGGGGAATACCAGGACGGGTTCCCTAAGCAAGCGCCTTGATACCTTCGGGTGATACGTGCGCTATATAAGTCGCAATACATTTACATTTACATTTACTTACTTGGCATAGTTGAAAGGAAAAGCGTCTCTGTGATGCACGCGTCGGACCGTAAACAAATTAGGTTCAGGCTTGCAACATTATTCTTGGAAATTGAGCTTGCTTTTAAACGTATTAGTGCACGTCATGTTAGTCTGAAGTATCGCGAGATTGCGTGTTCTAGAGAATTCTCCGTGTATATTAGAGTAAATCGGCGGCCATCTTCGTCTATGCAAGTTATTGATGCTATTATAGGTTAAATAATGAACGAGAGTCGTCCAGACAATCTTAGCACATTTTGGCGATATTGGTACATTATGCATTGATTGTTGTGGTTTACGTAAATGAAAAGATAAATTTACAATCGGGTTGAATTGTAGTGCTACTTTTTCCGATTAAGTTAAAAAAGATACTACGGTAGAGGTGTCTATTTCGAAACCTGATATGTGTAAATATGATGTATTTTACAGATGGAAGATTATAGATACATACAGCAGCAGGTTTTGTTTACATATCATAAAGTGATGCACTGTCGCATGAACCGGGCGCTCACAATCTCAACCATCATTATGGATACATTAGTAACTTTTGTTACGTCATACAAGCTGTTATACATCCTAAGGTACAATATGTATCAACATAGTTTAGACACTGGTTGCTGACAGGTCAATACAACGGTCAACAAAAGAGACACGGAGAATCATATGGATACAGCAAAAATATTTAAGTTAGACATGCTAGAGTATGCCATTCTGTGCAAGAATTCATTCAGTTTTTTACGCTGTCTGCGATTTCAATCCAGCGATTCTCTTTAATGGTTAAGATTTTATCACCATTTTTTTGTCTAATTGATGGTTTGACAACATCAATAACCCACCAGGTCATTTCTTTTTCAGAGTGCTTGGCACGAGAGTAATGTTCTACGAGTGGAGCATTTTCAACAGTACATCGGATACGAGATTGATGTTGGAGGATTCTTTGCTTAATCATTTGGGTGGTTTTACCAATGTAAAGTTGTCCACATGGACATTTAATACAGTAGACAACATTACTTGTTCTGCAGTTAGAAAAATGTCTGATGGTAATTTTTCGCCCATTAATGTCAAAACTTTTTATGTTGATAGTAGTGGTGCAGGCAGTACAGTTGTTGCATTTGTAATGACCTTGTACTGGGCATAGCTGTTTCATGTTGTCTACTGTATTAGGAACCTGATAGTCATAGGCATGTACTAGACGATCTCTCAGGTTGGGACCACGTTTGAATGTAAACATTGGTCTCTCTTTTAGTTCAGGTAGTTCTTTCAACAAGGACCAATTTTTTGTTACAATTCGTTTCAGTTGTTGACTAAATGTGCCAAATGTTGTTACACATACCAGTGGCGTCTGGTTATTCTTTTGTTTGGTCTGAAGCAGTGCCTCTCTATTATTGTACCAGGCTCGTTTCATGGAATTTTTGAGGAGCTTATTTGGATAATGTTTTTTTACAAAAATATATACGCTTTGTCTTGAAAACAAATAATAATCTTCAGACAACATAAAATCCTGGTTTCTTGCATTTATTTACGGTGTTAGTGTGGTAACATTGTATATATAGATCCTATGTGACATTCTGTCTAAATTCATCACAGCTACTGTCTAAAGAACAGTTTTTATGATTCCTGATTTTTTTAACAGGATCTAAACACACTCCAAATCAGGCCTTTGTTATTTTGAGACCTAATACACCAACATTTCACAGTTCCACAGCAGTGGAGGCTGAGCAACATTACATGAATGCACTTGTTTTAATGCTGCTATAATTATGCAGCCCAGAAGCATAATTACTTTGCTGGAATACATACAGCTGAGCTGGCAAACTAGTGTGCCATTGATGGATGAATTCATTTTACTTGGAATGCTCATCGGATATCATAATTATACTTTGGTTTGTCCTTTTAAAAATGTCACTGTGCTTTTCTCACTATTTTTTAAGCCATTCATTATACCAATATTGCTATATTGGTAACAATAATGTTATGGTTGTAACTCAGATTTGTATTAGTTTGTGTGTACGGGTTTCTTTGCACATATCCAAACTAGAGGCATTCTCTGATAAATAAGAACAGTGAAACATTCACTCTTGAAGTAAAATGAGGTAAAATCCCACACATCTGCGGAATGCAGTTCATTTTAACTTATGACAGCCACACCTACCCCATCGGTGGTGGAAATGGAAAGGACCATTAATTCAGCCCATGGGCTGATCAATCGCATTTCTTGCAAGGGCAAACATTAAAAATAAACCATTTTGCGTGGCAGCAGTGAGAATTGTTGGCAAAAGAGTTTAACATTCAATCCTAGGAACTAGGGACAATCCTCTTGGTTCCAAAGAAATTGATTGCGCCAATGCTGTCCAACCTTTTACCAACATTTCCCAAGTAAACAGATTGAACTGGCACAATGTTTGTACCAATAGCTGAACCAATATTTGGACTTCCCAACCAGTGAAAAAGTAGTTGCATTTTGCATTGCTTGATAACTGCAAATTAGATTTTTGCATTTGTCCAATGGTGCAGATATTTGTCAAAAATGGCACAAATGCTAGTGCAATTGATGTTTTCCACACATGTTGGTGCAGAACTGCACTGGCACTACTATTCTGCTTTATGTAAGCTTATGCCTGAGAGGCATAGCTTCTGTTCCACCACAAAATCTGGGACACCATCACCACCCTCACCCCCAATGTTTTCTTCTTCACCGAGACCTGACTCAATCCCTTCTCTGCCACCACAACACTCAGCAGCTACAAGATGATACACTGGGACCATACCAACAAACACGCAGGAGACGTTGTCATCTTCCACAAAAAACCTTCCACTGCACCACGACCGAAAAATACACCACACCTATCATGGATCACCTCAACTTCCAACTCCAACCTGACAGCAAAACCACCATCAGAGGCACCCTAGTCCTACACACTACCAGGATCATGCCCCAGGTTCTGCAACACCATTCCCAACTTCATCGCCTCACTCACCATAAACTCCAAGCACTACCTCTTCCTCAGTGACCTCTTCCACCTTGATCACCCCAAAGATGCAAACTCTGCCAACCTCCTGGAAAGCTTGAGCAACATCAGCCTCACCCAACTGGTCACCGACCACACACAGCACAGGACACACACTTGACCCGATCTTCACTGCCAGTGACAGAGTCAAGTACAGTCAAGTCACAGAACTCATCTGGACTGACCACACCATCATCAACTTCACCGTTGCAGGATCCCCATGCATCAAAGCAGCTTGCATCGTGTTTAGGGCTATCCATGGTCTTGGCCCGGTCTCTTTGCGGAAGATGTTCGCCTGGTACCTTCCATCTCGAGCCTTACGTTCCTCTTCTTCGAGGTCACTTGTAGTTCCGCGCTTCCAGAGAGTGAGGATGGGCGGTCGATCCTTTAGAGTAGCGGCGGCCAAACTCTGGAACTCCCTGCCGATATCTCTAAGGAATCTTGAGGATCTCTCAGCCTTTAGGAAGGCGTTAAAAACCTATCTCTTCCCCAGGATAGGCTAAGTTGCTGCAAATTTGTTGGTTCATGGTTCGAAGCGCCAGGATGCCCTTTCGGTGACAGGTCTGCGCTCTACAAGTATACCACAAATACAAATACAAATACCACCACCAGGCCGCCCAGCTCCTCCCACCGCAGTTGGAACAAAGTGACTGAAACCCAATGGACGGACGCCCTCAACACCATCCAGCCCGACTCTGCAACCAACCTTGAACAGACTGTCCTGAATTTCTCCATCTGGAACACCAACCACGCTGACAGAATCGCCCCCATCAAGCCAGCCAAGACCTGCAGATACACCAAACAAGCCACTTGGTATACACCGGAACTCAGAACAAGTAAACACAACCTCAAATGGCTAGAAAGAGGATGGCACATAGGCAGAGATCCCACAGACTGCAGCACCTTCAAGGCAGCCCTCAACAAATACCACCAATGCCTAGAAGACACAAAAAGAGGCGCCATGGCAGACTGCATCGAAGCAAGCTCCAACCAAAGCAAGGAACTCTTTATCACCGTCAGAGAGTTCTCATGTCCGTCAGTCACCGAGAACACAATCTCCCCTTCCCAAGAACTCTGCAACACCCTGGCAGACTACTTCCACAAAAAGACATCCACTATCTACAGTAACTTTGAACCCCAACACACCGACCTCTACAACCACCTCACAGCAACCCCTCAGCAGCATTCAACATCATATGCCACCACACACTTATCAAGAGGTGCCAAACAACAGAGCAGCAAGCCATCCAAGATACTGCACCTCCCCCTTGTACCAATTGTTAAATAGTGTAGTCTCACTACATGCACCAAAGCAATCCACCTGCTGCGCCCAAGGTGCAACCAGAAGGTAGAGCAGGAATACAGGCAGTTAGGACCAGCAAGCAACTTTGTCTCAGAGATGGGTTTAGAATCTGAAAGTATGGGAGAACACGGTAGCCAGGCAGCTGATTCAGACTTTTGGATTATCACTACAATCTACACCCATCTCTGCGACAAATTTACGTGCTGGTTCTAACTGCCTGGATTCCATAGTATTTGTCAGGTCTCAGATCAGCATTGCTAGCAGCAAGCACAGTTCCCAAGACCCTTCAGATAAATGTTCCTCCTGCACACCACATGTGCTGGGAAGGAGCAAATACGGCACATTGGTACTTGATGTAACCAGCCAATGACAAGAAACTTGTCATATTTTAAAAGTATGCTTCTTGCACTATTTCTACTGAGAGAAGTTGTTGTCCCACCTTAATTTTTTTATATACTACATAATGTTAACATATATATTCTGTGGATGAGAAAGGTGGGAGGATGATAACTACAAGTGTTTTTTTTTTGTCAACGTGCGTGTGTGAGGGGGAAGGGGAGTATATCGATCAGGACAAAATATTGTAGTATTGTACCTGATATCTACTGAGGGAAGTTAGAGAGTCATTACAGTCCATCTGCACATTCAGTTCTTGGCCTCATAGCTGGACAGCAAAGGTGACAATTAGGGTACGGCTTCAGGGCAGTGTTGTAGGAGACACTACATTTCTGGGGGGACAGGGACAACCTTGTGGACTTTCCAGTGACCCTATAGAAATCGCTCCTTGCATGTGCCTGTACACCCGTTGAACAATACACAAATACAATTGCAGTTTTGAAGTCAAATATTGAGAAAGGCAGGCATGTAGTCACAGTTTGCAAGTATGCATTATTGTTATTTACATTCACAAAGTAATTTGACCAAATGTGAAAAAATCATGCATAGGTTTTTTATAGTGCTGCTCATAGTTCACTCACACTCAATTCTGTGATCTGCATGGTACACGATTTTTGCAGCAGGCACATTAACCCTCCCTGCTACTTTACGATGAGCCAAAACTTCCACTAGACAACATTCTGAACTCTCACTAGTAGGAACATTAATCACCAGAGTTATCTTGACATTTTTATTGTTGCTGGATTCTTCTCGACGCAAAAAGAAGTTCATGTGCTTTTGTACCAAAAATTATTTTCAAACAAAGTGCCCCCCACCAACGTAAACGTCGATTGCGGCTACACCATTTGCACCGCCCTAAAGCCAGTACTGCTCCTAGCAATGGAGCAGGACAAGCATTTGCAGAAAGGGGGTCAGAGCTTACCCCATAGCCAATATATGAGGAAAAAGATCTATGTAAGTGGTGGGTTTAATACTTCCCCCAAATTCCAGCAAGCAAAACAATTTTACAGATTTCTTGTAGATGATTTAAAGGAGAGTAGACTTCTCCTCTGAGAATTTTTTGAAATTGTTAGGACCAGATTTCTAAAATGTTGCAGACCCTTACAGGGCATTCATGAAATATTCCAGTACTTTCATGGTGCACCAGGGAACTCTGGCTTTTACTAGGAGTAGATCTGATTATTTTCAAATTTCTTGAATCAGAAATAACTCCCACTATACCAAGGTCCTCATTTTTTCATGGGTGAGCCCCTTATGCCAAGGAGTGCATTCAATATGACCGTGCCAGAAATACCATGGATACTTCAGTGACATTCAGGGGTTCCTCTAAAAATTCCATCCAGTATACAAGGGTCAGTATTTTGCCATTGACATCCCTATAAAATGAATGCAGGAAATCCTATGACAAGAGTTATCTAAAATATCACTTCCAAAATTTTACTATGTATCTACCCCATATGCTAAGAATTACGTGCATCATGTTAGGGCCTTCGGCTAGGTGTGGTGGTGCGTGTTCTGTGTTTCTGCCGCTGGGTATGACTGGGTTAGCGGCTTTCTCAGTTAGACAGCTCCAGTCCCCACAGCCAATGATGGTGTCTGCAGTTTGCCATAGGCAACACCTTCCATCGATATGCTATTAGTGCCCTTTTCCATTAGAACAACCTCCAGAATGCTAGACCACCAGCACATGTACATGCATAAAACACGCATTCTCTCACACATACATTCTCACTATATCTCTTGCACTCTTTTGTAATTTTGTACTCTTTCACACTCACACACAGACACACTGCCACTCACACTTCCATTAGTCGATTTGCTTTTTTTGTGATAGAAAAACTTGCCCTGTTGCTTCTGCTATATTTGCCTTGCCTTATAGGGAAACTTAATAAAAACATATTCTCTATACGCTATTAAAAAATAATAATATATTGCTTTTTCAGTGTTTGTTACAAGTATGATGTGAATGAAAAGTGCACTTCCTTAAAATAGCTGTGCGGGCTTATAATTGGTTTCACAGGTAGATCAAGCAGTTACAGTATTGAAAATGAACGAATCCACATTCTAACATGTAATATCTCAGCATCCAACTGACCTTATGAAATGCTTGACTTTTTTCGGCAACCATGGATTTCATCCAGTAACAATTTACATTTGGGTCGTTTTGTGACTCAACTTGCAATGTAAAAAAACACCATGCACCTCATTTTGATGTTGGTTGCAAAGCCCCCAACCAGTGGTCGGAGGCTTTCTGACCAACATCTTTGGTTTTACGTTCGACCGCTGTATTACAATGACGGCAGTTGAAAGTGAAACTGAACGCTCATTCTGGCTGGATTCTGATGGGCTCAAGTAGCCCGTAGGCCAGTTAGAACCGGCACGTAATCCCTTAAGGATGATGTTTCTGCCGTCGGGATTATGATGTCGGTTTCCCACAGATTTTTCATGTTGGGCTTTCTGACATGAAAAGTCTGTCGGAAAGTGACATTGGTGGCCGCAATCAGGGCCCCCTTCTCCCTGCAACCTCCAGTTATGTTATGTTATGTTATGTTATATTTGTCTTTTATAGCGCACGGCTACTCAAAGAGTGTCCCGGCGCTTTATTTCCGACCTGAACCAAGAGACATAACAAAGAAGATAGCAGAAAATGAAACCTAAAACAGAAAACCAAACTCATATCTAAAGAGTAAAAAGCCAGGTCTTCAGGCCCTTCCTGAAAGCCAGCAAGTTGGAGGTACTACGCAGTGCCACTGGCAAAGTATTCCAAAGCTGTGGTGCCAGCAACCTGAAAGACCGGCCCCGGATACGTGCCCTTTTTACACGGGGGACCACGGCAAGAAACAGAGACTCAGATCTCAGAGAACGGGCAGGGCGATAAAAAGCTAGCCTTTTTTGGAGATATTTTGCTCCAGAAGCGTGAAGAGCCTTATGAGCCAGAGTCAAGGCCTTAAAAACTATCCGCTTCCGGATGGGCAGCCAATGAAGTGACTGCAGGAGGCCCGAAGTTCTAGCTCGGACAGGCAGGCCAAAAATGGCCCGCGCAGCCAAGTTCTGGACCACCTGCAGCCGTTGCAAAAGATACTCCGGCAAGCCGAGATAAAGGACGTTTGAGTAGTCCATTCTCGAGCCAATTAAGGCCTGGACCGTAATCTTCCTATGATCCTCCAGGAGCAGAGGAAGAAACTTGCGGAGCATCCTGAGGAGGCCAAAGCAGGTACCAGTTAGACCAATGATCTGGGATCTCAGCGTCAGGCCATTATCGACCTTGATCCCCAGATTCTTGGCCAGCTGGGAAGAGCCTGCTGGAGGAAACATATTAACAGGCCACCATTCCTGCCAGTCTGGATCCGATCTGCAGCCGAAGAAGAGTACCTCCGATTTGTCCGAGTTGCATTTGAGGCTGTTAAGTTGGAACCAGTTAAAAACAGCCCCAAGGCAGCCGCGGATACTCTCTCCATCAAAGTCTGCGCCTTTCCCGCACGTAAAGAGGAGCTGGGTATCATCGGCATAGGAAACGATCTGGGCCCCGAAAGACTCCGCCAGTGCCGCCAGAGGGGTCATAAAGATGTTAAAGAGAGTCGGGCTCAACACTGAGCCCTGCGGGACTCCGACTCCCAAAGGCGGCATCTCGGCAGAGCAAGGAGAGGCCCAGACCGTTTGTCGGCGGCCAGCCAAAAAAGATCTAAACCAGCTGAGCACCGTCCCCCTCAGACCGATCTCATAAAGTCTGGCAAGGAGACCCTCGTGGGGGACGGTGTCGAAAGCCGCCGACAGATCGAGCATCACAAGCATCGCTTTGCCTCCTGAATCCAGTACCTCCTTAATTGCCTCCGAGACTTCCAGGAGCGCCGTTTCGGTGCTCAAGTTGGTGCGGAAGCCGGATTGGGTGGAATGCAGCAAACTATGGGATTCCAAAAAGTTGGAGAGCACAATATGCGCATGCTTCTCCAAGATCTTGGCAAAAGCGGGCAGGAGGGAAATGGGCCTGTAATTGGCCAGAACCACCGGGTCTAAGCCAGGCTTCTTGAGTAGAGGTATGATCATCGCCTGCTTCCAGGCCTGCGGGACCACCCCCCCCCCCACTCAAGGAGCGATTCAACATGGGATTCACAATGGGATTGATGACTTCCGCCACCCTTGCCAAGAACTTGGCAGGGCACGCATCAAGAGGCGATCCAGATTTAAGGTTGGCCATGAGTTCCAAGGACGAGGAAACTGACAGTGACGGAAAGTCTGCCAGAACCGGATCCGGCCATGCTGTTAAATCTGAGACACCCTCAGTACAGGAAGATGAAACAGCCACCCTGAGGGGGAAAGAGTCCTGGATCGATTTAATCTTGGTGGTAAAAAAATTGGCAAGGGCACTAACCCACGCCTCAGAGGGGGGTGCCTGGGTCGAAAGAGTGCATGGGGCCGTAAATTCCCTCACAATAGCGAATATATCTTTGCACGAATTAGAGGCAGTCTCAATCCTCCTCGCAAAATAGCCTCTTTTTTCAGAGAGGATGTCGTGATGATAGGCTTTGACAGAAGTCCTGTAAGCAAGCTTTGCCGCAGGATCATACTGCGAGCGCCAAGCCCTCTCTGCCACCTTGCACTGCCGCCGCGAAGCCGCCAGCGCTTCGGTAAACCACGGGGCGGAAATCCGTTTAGCTGTTTTACGGGGGGGGGGGGGGCATCACAGGGGCAAGATCGTCCAGCCTATCCGTCAGCCACGCTTGCAGCGGTTCTAAGTCCCTATCCAGGACTCCTGTCAGAGGACAAGGGTGATCTAGGCATGCCTGTGCCAGCAGTTCCGGAGTCACCCGATGGTATGCCCTCGATGCTTGACATAACTGCCGAGGAGCAGCACTAGATGTTTTTTTTGCCTCTGACACATAGTATTTGACCAGCCTATGATCAGACCAGAGCACCTGCAAAGGCACCAACATCTCTATAAAAGTAGTAGGGAAGACCTGATCCAGGGTATGGCCTTTTTCATGCGTCAGTCCAAAGAGATACGGAGAAAGGGCTAGAGGAGCCGTAACATCAATTATTTTGATCGTGTCTGGGTCCAGTCCATCGTCCAAATGGAGATTAAAGTCACCGGCCAATATACAGTGCTCGAAACTCAGCACCAATGCGAAGACTATCGACTGGAGCTCTTCAAAAAAAGTTGGGGGCTGAGGGGGCACATGTGGTGCCCCCTGTAAATCTCTACACAGTGCAGGGATTTACACAAACTCCCATTTCTCTATGCGAGCTTGTGCTGCAGGCGGAATCCGCCTGCAGCTCAAGCTCCAATAGAGAAATGGGCGTTTGAGACCGCACCATGTGCTGTCACATTGTATTTAGTGATCGAAACCGCTGACCTAAGGTCGGTCGGTTCCAACATCGAAACAGTGTTAGGCGAACACAAGTCCACCTGACATCGTGTCCCGGAATAAAGCACTGTGGTGAATGGAAAACCAGGAATGGCTGAAGGTGTCACACGATCCTCAATCTAGCACCATAAGCCAAAGCCTCAGTTCTAGCCTCCCTCCTTGTGCCATTCCACATTCTCAGTCCACTTTCCCCTCTTGCACCAGCCCTGTTGTTGCAGAAGGAATTAAGTATACATCTAGTACTATGGAAAGAGCAGGAATTCTGTAGGTTCTTTTTTAGAAATATTTGTAGATTCATGAGAGGTGTGTAATTTTTAGATGTACGGAGTAAGAGGTGAGCTCATGTAAATGCTGGGTGATGGTGAATGGTCTGAGTGGATGCAGCATGAGTGGTGTGAGTGTAGGCTGAAAAATGTGCAGATGTGAGTGTTGGGTGAGCTGCGTGAATGCAATGTGAGAGGTGGGCCATGTGACTATTGGGTGAGAGGAGTGCATGCCGAGTGACAGCAGAGAGTGCAGGGTATTGTGAGTGGTGTAAATGCAGGGTGAGTGGTGTGCCTGTGTATGGTGCAGGATGAGTGGCAAGAGTGAAGGGGGACTGTGAGAGTGACTGGTGAGTGCATGGTGAGAGGAGTTAGTGCAGAATGAGCTGTGTGTCCTTATGAGTTCCAGCAGAATATTGTCTCTGTATGCAGGCAGGATGAACAGTGTGTCTGTATGAATGCAGGCTGAGAGGTTTGTCCAGGTGAGAGCAGGGTGAGTGGTGTGCTTGTTTGTTTGGTGTGCGTGCAGGGTGAGGGTTGTGCCCATTTGAGTGAAGATGTGAGTGAAGATGTGTGTGAAGAGGTGAGTAAAGGGTGAGATGTGTGAGTTACAGGAGTGCCTAGGTGAGTGCACAGTTGGTGATGTGACAGTGTGAGATTAAAGTGAAAGGAGTGACTGCAGGGTGAGTGATGTGACATACAAGTTTGGGTGTGGTCGAAAGTGCAGAGTGGGAGGAATGAATGCATGGTGGGAAATGTGCTTGTTTGAGTGAGACTGCAAAGTGAACAGTGAGAGTGGCAGGTGAGTGAAGTGTCACATAAGTACATGGTGAGTGGTGTGAGTACAGGGTGAGCGGTGCGCTGATGTGACTGCAGGGTAAGTGGAGGGAGAACAGTGTGAGTTCAGGGCTAGGGACACACATGCAGTGTGGTCGCAGTGAGTGCAAGGTGAGCAGTGTGCATGTGTGAGCGCAAGGTTATAGGAGGATGAACGGTGTGAGTGTAGTGTAACAGCACGAGTGCAGTGTGATCGCTGTGAGTAAAGAATGAAGAGTGAGTTCTCTGAATGCAGGATATATATCCAGACACCCAGAGTAACTCAGCATTGTTTTGATGGCTGGTGCAGCGTTTCAGATATGTTAAACTATTGCTATTATGGTATCAATCCGGGATGTAGGGTTGAGGAAATAAATAATGTACTGATCTTGCAACAAACTTTCAGTCCCTTGAATAGGGATGCCAGCTCGTCGGATTCTTACTAGCATTACCTGTATTTTGATGTACCAGCCAGTGCAAAGAGAAGCAAAATCACCTAAAACCGATATTTCTAGCACTTATTAGTGCATACTTCAAACAGCAAATACAAATAGAAAGCACTTTTAAATGTGTTCTATGGCTGCATTAATGATCCATGGCTAATAATTACAGTTTAAGTTAAACAAAAGGAAACAAAGACAGAAAACTCATGTTACAAATGAATGGATACCATTGTATTTACAGACCTATTTCGTTTCAAGGAAAGGCCTTTGCAAACTCTTTAAACAACAACAAATAGCCAGTATTTTTCTTATAACAAACAAGGTTGTATTTTCACTAAATGCATTCTCCCACTGTGACAGTCAAATTAAAATACAAATGTTAAGAAATAGTGAGTAGGCACAGTGGGGACCCATGGTGTACTGGAACCAGTGAACAAAACAAACAAAGGCTCCTTAACCAGTTCTAAAAGGATGTAAATGGTCTTGAAAGACCTGTGAAAAACTCGGGTGAGACAAGGGATAACACTCCAGACACTGCCCAGCCCACAGCAGCTCAAGCTGCGTCACATAATCACAGGTGAATGGAGGCAGGTAAAGTGCAGGGGCATTATAGATAGCATTTGCACGTGCTAATGGCCCTGTGAATCACAGAAGACAGGGGGACATTTTTTTGTCCCCTCATCCCCAGGGCGGCGGCCGAGCACTTTGCCAGGGCCGGTTTTGGTTCCCAGTCTGGCCCTGGGGATGAGGGGACAAAAAAATGTCCCCTCTCTCTTCTGTGATTCGCAGGGCCATTAGCACGTGCAAATGCTATCTATAATGCCCCTGAACTTTACCTGCCTCCATTTACCTGTGATTATGTGGGAAACATCCTTTACCACGCAACTTTTACCACACAGTGCCTTTACAACACAGGTTTTACAACGAAAACCATTGCAACGCATTGCAACGGGGGGCGCTCTAGGATAGGGAATAGTTTTAATTTACTATCCAACTGCTTCCCTACTATCCACGGGGACTGGAGTTGGAATAGTAAATTAAACTATTCACTATCCAGCACCCCCCAAAGCAATGCGTTGTAATGGCTTCCGTTGTAAAACTTGCGTTGTAACGGCATGCGTGGTAAAAGCATGCGTTGTAACAACGTACATCCAATTATGTGACGCAGCTTGAGCTGCTGTGGGCTGGGCAGTGGCTGGAGTGTTATCCCTTGTCTCACCCGAGTTTTCGTAGCACCCTGTCATTTATAGACAATATATTTTCTGTTGAAATGGCCACTACATTTTCATAGACCTGTAGTTTTACTACTAAAACTATATGGCATAAAATATATAATATGTGGAAATCGGGTTTCAGTAAATATTTCTCATTTGCGCACCACCAAGTAAAGTGTCTTGATTTGTTTTGATCCTATTAAAATCTCTGTTTACCTCACACTTCAGAAATACAAACAAGTGCTTTCTTGTGCTTTTCTAATAGCTGATATAATTTGAAATGTGTGTATAATTCATGCACCGAAATTTAAATGCGTGTTAGAAAAAGAAAACTGACATCGGACAGTCTTCCCATTTGTTTACTGTTTCCCAGCAGGATTGTCAGCTAGATCACTTTTACCAAATCCTCTCACTTTGCAGTCAGAGAAATAAAACTAAACACCACTTTTGGAATAAGAAGCAACTTATCAGAAGACATAGCCTGACATTTGACCTTTGTCTTTCAATGCTCAGCAAATGTGACAAAACATAATCGAAAGGCATCTTTATTGCTCATTCACCTTCTGAACTCCAGCATATTTCTGGGGGTGCAGCAGCACTCACACCCCCCTACTTGCAGCATGCATAAAGCTACCTTATTATGACTGAAGACTGCTGCAGACATACAACCTCCACTTATTGTGCCAGCTTCAGTCTGATACAGCAGCAATCAGAGATCCCTAAAGGCACAGAGGGGGCATGATGTAATTAGTATTTACCTGATGCTGTAAGAGTGAAGCACTTGTGTACGACCCCCAGCAGTGAAGCACAGTGGCATAGCTAGACCTTAGATTTCCTGGGCGGTACCTGCGTTTGCCGCCTCATCCAGGAAGGGGGTGCTGGAGATTCCTCAGATTGCTGTCCCGAGACGGCAGGTAAGAGCTGGAGGAAGGTCGCCACCCCCAAAACTTGTGCCCCCCGCTATGCCTCTGTTGAAGCACATGACCGTTTCTCTGCAGTAAAGTTCTTGCTCTCTGATGAGTATGGTGGCTTGGCTACTGTGCATGCACACTTAGCGGAACAGTAGTGTGCATGACCCAGTCCAACCATAACCTGCTAACCCTCGCAACGCCCTCTCAACAGAGCAGGGCTCTAGCTGTAAATGTCAGTGAGGCAGTGTTTTCTTTTAATTGTGTCCTAAAGTGCAATGAGTGAAATTAAATTAACACCATGGCTGCGTCGAACGTTCAGCTCCAGTGCTGAACGTTCGAAAAACGGGTGGGGCACCGTCGGCCAAAGGACAATCGCAGCACTACCAAGGTAGTGCACGTGACGACCGTTGGCCGACGGCAGCAGCCAAGGGGTTAAAAAGACAAGATCTTTTTTTTATAACACCAGTGCCACAAGACTGACCCAATCCCTTACCAAGTGTCCCCCTGAAAGCTGGAACGCCGGGAAATTGGCTACTTTGCCCCTGCCTTCAAACGTCACTGGTTTGTGGGAAAGAAATGTGGATTGAGGTCATGAACATTTTCCTGAAGTGTGCACGCTGCTTTGATTTGAAGACACTTGGTTATAGGAAGCCAGTGAAAAAAAGCCATAGAGTCTGACCATACTGGCCATCTGCTGCGGCCAGTGGTGTAGCGTGGGCAGGCCACAGGGGTGGTTGTCCAGGGTGGGGCATTCTTTGGGAGGGGGGCGTGCAGGGGCATTTCTTGGGAGCACTACATTTTGAAATAAAAGTAGAACAACACTTGTCTTGCTCTGGGGTCTGGCAACCCACACTACGCCGCTGGCTGGGAATAGTAGGTAAGATGAATGTACAGGGCTGTTGAATCCCAATCAATGTTCATATCATTCAAGATTTAAAAAATGGTGCAATTTATGTTTAATCTTGTTTTTCCTAAGTGCTTGAGATTATTAAAATTGTATGTGTATGACCACTGTGTAGTTATTCGTATGGCAGAGTTTCCATATGAGGAGCGTTTTTTGAATTGCTATAACTTTGACGCCTTGTGGATCTTCACGAAACTTTCTAAAAATACAGTTCATCCATCTCAGCTCCTTACTGGAAAGTTTTAGGGTGATCTCTCATGCTGGGTCCAAGAAAAAAGTAGGATCCCAAATTTTTCTCCATGCAATTTCCATACTGAAATTTAGGCAACGATAAAAAAAAAATAACTGACCAGAATCACACCAAATTTACCTGAAAGCTAAATCTTTACCTAGAAAGCATGCTTTTTGTGATTTGGTGGAAACTGTTTGAGCCATTTACAAATTAAGGCTAAAAAACTAGTGATATCTAGAGGTACGGGACTCCTGCTGTAAATAAAGGTCAAAATGAAGCATTATGATTGGATTGGCTGGGCCCATGGGAGCAAAACCGGTCCTACAGGGCTAAGAGCTCTGATTGGCTGGCCGTTAAAGGAGGAGAAATGTTGTGGTTGCCATTGCATGACTTGAGGGCTCGGTCTCGGAATTCTCAAACATAAATAAAAAAACATAGAAGGGACAGGGTAGTGATACTAAGAGACCCGACGGCTTGTGGGGGAGAGGGTCCCATAGCTCGTTACAGTCCAACAAGACTGCCTAAAGCGCAACCGCTGCCCTGTGTTGTCCTGTGGCAGTGCAGGACTTTGTGCTCCCAGAAGGGTCCAGCAGCACCGGAAGAACAAAATTTTAAGAATGGAAGATAGCGGGGTGTCTATGGGAGGTTTGCTGCTTATGGAGGCTTGACCCCCTGTGGGAGTTGGGCGCAGGGACTGAACACTAAGGCCCGCATTAGGATGACGGGCGGACATCGGTAAAAGGGACCACCCGCCTTAACGGCGGGTGTCCTGATGTTTGCATTAGGATGCGCCCGCCAAAGTGGCGGGCGCATCCCCCATTTTTAACATTGTGGCGGGCGGTGCTCACTGCACCGCCTGCCACAATGTTAAAAATGTATGCATGCATTTGCATACACGAAGCGGCAGGCACCGCGCGGTGTATACCACAGGTACCCCCCACCCCTCCTTCACTCTGGGGCCCGCAGGGGGCCCCCAGAGTGAAGACCGCATGCCTTTCCGTGGCGGCTTTGCCACCACTGAAAGGCATCAGATTGGGCCCATCATAGTATGGCTGGCGGTGTCTACTAGACACCGCCACCATATTAATCCTTTTCCGCCCTGGCCGCAAGGCGACTGGGGCGGAAAAGCGGCGGACGGTCTTTCCGTCCTCCGCGGTCCCCCCGTCATACTAATATGACAGGGGAGCATTTGGGAGAGCCTGGCGGGGGCAATCCGCCCGCCATCCTAATGGGCCCCTATGTCTGTGTGAGGCAGGGGGTTAACCACCATCTGCAAGGTAGGGCACAGGGCCAGGCCATAGGCAGGCCTTGAGTCTAGCCCCTCACCAGCTCTGCTCTGTGAGGTATGATCAAACCCTGTTACGCATGGCTTAATATCATACATGCCAGGGCGTTGGCTGCAGAGGTATCATAATGAGATTTTGATTTGTAAAAAAAAAATAGAACTTCAGTGAAAAGAAACAAAGGTTAACGTGGAGTTATAAGTAAGTTCGAAAGTAAGATTTAAACTTACATTAAAAAAGCCTTTGAAATTCACTGAACAAAAACAAAGGTTAAAGTGGAGTTATACATAGGTCTTCCAATAATAAAATAACTACAGTTTTTCAAAAAAATAAACTCTGAAATTCACCAGTCATATATAGCTGACCCAAGTATAACTTGAACCCCTACTATGCCTTGCTTATGACCTCACATATTACATCACTGATTACATATGAAATCTCTGGTGGTACAAGTTTAGGTCAGTTACTAGTAAATGCCACTGCATTTTTGATGGGCCTTTTAAACCCAGAGACGGATTTGCATGAAACTTTGCAATCCACTAACTCAGTTGGTTAAGTTTTGGCATGTCAAATTTCATGAAGATCTGTCCATGAGAAAAAAAATTAAGAGGGAGAGGGGTGGAGGGCGGTTAAAAAAGTGTATCATTTCCCATTTTAGCTCCCACTGGAAGTTTTGCTGGAAGATCGAGCAAAACAGATTTACAAGAAAATTGACACAAAAATAGAACCTTACCCACATTGTTTTTTTTTTTTTTTTTTTTTTATTTTTAAAAAGATTTTTTTAACCCATTTTTACAATGTACACCAAAATAGCACATAGACAATCAATATACGGAGAGAAAAGAAGAGTAATAAAACCCAAAAAAAAAAAAAGAGAAGAGCAAATCATGCAAATCAATCTCATAAAATAAAGTATTCAGTGACAAAAGAATCCAAAACAATACAAATACTCATATTCTAATGTGTTTTGATATTATCTGCATACAATAGTACAAACTAGTGCAAACCTATCCTGAGCGTTATTTTCTGACTTTTAATCCATTTCTACTCGCTCCCACCTTGAGCCTTGCTCTGCTTCCAGCGAGTTAGTGGTTGCCAAATTCTTTCCCCCAGCACTCTCGCCCTCCTACCCTTTCTTTCGTAAATAGCTTTTTCCAGATTGTAAGTGGAAATCAATCTTGCTATCCAGAGTTCAAAAGTGGGGGGGACCTTGTCAAGCCATGCTCTCGCGATTCCAATTCGATACACTGCTGTTGCCATAAACATAAATTCTATATGATGCTCCTCTATTTCGCCCGCGATTCCTAAGATTATAATACCATCTGTCAGCTTTTGTGTGATTCCCAACGAGTTTTCCAAGAAGTTCTCAATTGCCCCTTTTACTGTATGAAGTTGTGGGCATTGAGCGAACATGTGGACAATATCCGCCTCTGATGAGTTGCAGCGTGGGCATGTGATTCCATTGACCCCCCCCCATTGTGCAATTCTTGCTGGCGTGTGGTATAAAGAGTATATAGTTTTAAAATGCTGCGATTGTAATGTTGCAGAAGCTAAGACTGTATGGCCTAACTTCAAAGATGTCTGTAAGTCCTCCATGGAGGCACCCACCTTTTCCGCCCATTTAGTGGCAAATTTAACTATATCGTCGGTTTTTAATGTATACAATTCTGCATAGAGCTGTCTGATTGTGCATCTATCCGCCTTCTCTATGTACTCCATGATTCTATTAGATTCGAACCCTATTGGTCCACCTCTTTTGTCTGCTAGATAACTTCTTAGCTGTAAATATTTAAAAAAATTGTTCCCACTTATGTCATATTTCCCCCTTAAGTCCTGAAATTGTCTAATTGTCCCCTCAATATCCATAAGATCTCCTATCTTTCTAATCCCTTTGTTATCCCATTCCTTCATAATTGAATCGCTGAATATTTCCCCTGGTAATGAATGATTATTATATAGTCGTGTGTAATGGTTATATCTGCCGAGCCCCAGCTTCTTTGCCACCCCTCGCCAGATTTTATAAACCGCTTGTAAAGTCTTGAACTTAGTATGTTTAAAATAATTATAATCCACTGTTTTCAGCAGGCCATTCTTGGCTTCATCCCCAATAAGTGCTCTATATACATTTGTGTCCTGCTCCACAGTACTCCCACCGCCTAACATCCCTTGTGCGTATTGCAGTGATGCTGCCCAATAGTAAAGTCTAAAGTCCGGAGCACCCCACCCTCCCTTCTCCCTTGGGAGAACCATGTACCGATACGCTCTTCTCGTCTTCCCTTGGGCCCAGATTAGCCTATTAAGTATTGCTTCCAGTTTCCGAAACCATGATTGTTCAAAAAATAATGGGATCGCTCTAAAAAAGTATAAAAATTTTGGGAAGGTGATCATCTTAATAACATTTATTCTCCCCATGAGCGTCAGGTGTAGGTTGTGAATCCTTTCGGTGTTCCTTTTAACTTTATCTAATAATGGGGTCATATTGATTTCTACTAATTTATCTAGGTCCGTGGTCACCTTTATCCCTAAATATGTAGCTACGGGGACAATTCTATTGTCTTGATGAATTGTATATTTATTTTGAACGATCTGGGTTTTGCCTTTATTAATTGAATATCCTGCAATCATGCCAAATTTCAAAGCCTCCTGCTCTATTTCAACTAGCGCCCTCCCTGGTTTTGGTGTTATAATGGCCACATCGTCTGCATAGGCGAATAGTTTGTACTCCCTCCCGTGCAATATCACTGGGTGGATACTCCTATTAGCCTCAAATTTTCTAAGCAGGGGATCTAAATATAAAGCAAACAGCAGTGGCGACGCTGGGCAGCCCTGCCTAGTCCCTCGTTTGATCTGAACTTCCTTCGTATAGTTTCTATTTATTCTTATCCTGGCTATTGGGTTTTCATAAAGAGCCTGAATTGCCTTAATGAATCCCTCTCCTATCCCGAACCATTTCATAACCCTCCATAAATAGTCCCACGAGACCCTGTCAAAAGCCTTCTCAGCGTCGAGAAATATGGCTGCGACAGGATCTCGCAGTACCTCAGCTGCATCCAGAATGGTTATCATCTGCCTAGTGTGATGTGTCGTGCCTTTTCCAGGAATGAATCCATGCTGTGCAATACTAACTAACCCTTCTATGATTTTACTAAGTCTTTGAGCTAATGATTTTGAGAAGATTTTTGTGTCTGCATTTAGGAGTGTGATTGGTCTGTAAGACCCTGGCTCCATTGGAGGCTTGTCTTTTTTGAGAATCACTATTATGTCTGCGCCTGCCCATGACCGTGGTATCGAGCACCCGTTTTGTGCCTGTCTAAAGGTTTCTAGCATATCCCCTCCCAGTTGCTCCCAAAAGATTTTATAAAATTCTGCCGGGATCTGATCTGGTCCTGTGGCTTTCCCCCCCGGTAGATGACTTACGGCCTCCCTGATCTCCTGTAGTGTTAGTGGTAGATCTAATTCTTCCTTGGCTGCAGTGTCTAATATATCATGGTGTATTCCCGCCAGATAGTCTGTGATTTCTCCATCCACGTTTCCTATACCTGAATCGTATAGGTTACCGTAGTAGCTTCTAAAAACCTCCTGTATCTCCTCTGGAGTGTCAACCACGTTGCCTAGCCTATCTTTAATTTCTTTTATATCCCCTGCTGACAAGTTTTGTCGAGTGCGTATTGCTAATAAGTGTCCCACCCTTTCATTAAACTCATAGCATTTTTCCCTCTTTGCTAAATAGTTCCCTGCCGCCTTCTGAGCCAGATTTATCCCTGCCTCTGCTTTATTTATTTCTATTTCTAGAAGTATTTCCTCCAGTGGGTCTCGCTTGTGGATTGCTGTGATTAATCTTTCTTCTAGAGCCTCCAGTTCTCTCATCCTTTCCTCTGTCTTGATCCTCTCTTTCTTAGTTCTTTGCAATGTATAACTTAATGTTTCTCCCCTGATCCCAGCTTTGAATGCGTCCCAAATCATATTAGTAGTGGCTGTGTTCCTATTCTCCGCCCAATATTGTGGTATCCATTCCTGCATATGTCTTATATAGCCTGGATCGCTTAATAAACCTCTCTCAAATGTCCAAGTGCTATTTTTACCCACGCTCCTAATGGACATTGGAATACTCAGCACTAGTGGATTGTGATCCGAGACCACTCTCGGTAGTTTTCTTAATTTAGCATCTTTTATGATTGATCTAGAAATGAAAAAGAAGTCTAGTCTGGCCACCATCTTATGCGGGGCTGAGTAAAATGTGCTCCCCGACCCAATTGGGTTGTTTTCCGCCCAGACGTCAACTAATGCATTATGCCGCGCCATATAATGTATGGCCTTACACGTTTTTTTCTTTCTACCCTTATACCCTCCCCTGTTCGACAGACTCATCCCATTTAGTCCATCAATGTTAAAATCCCCACAACAAATTATTGGTTCCACCCACAAGGCCAATTCTCCATCCAGCATTTCAAAAATATCTGGTTCATCCTCATTTGAGGCATAAACTGACACTATTGTGTAACAGCTCCCCTGTACATCCACCTCCACAATTACCCATCTTCCCTCCTGATCTTCTTTTTTCTTTTTAAGTTTTGCGACCCCTTTTTTAGCTAATATTGCCACTCCTCTTGTCTTTGTCTCTTGCTTTGAATGGGCAAGAATGTCAAACCCCATTTGTCCCAACAAGAAAATTTCTTTACCTGCAATATGTGTTTCCTGCAAGCATATTATCTCTGATCTAAGTGATCTCAGCAAAGCAGCGACTTTTTGTCTTTTATCCGCATTGTTCAACCCGCATACGTTCATGGAAATCACCCTTAACGCCATTTATAAATCACAACAATGTCCCTACTAAAATGACAAACTCTTCTACAGTGACATACTCTTTTAATATTTGCCAACCAAATATTTACTGATGTTCTTTCCTCTCCAGTATATTCTTTCCTCCCTTTTCTCGCTATTTGTGCTCTTATCCTACACCTTACAACCTTCCTTTTGCCCGCCCACCCTCCCAGCGCCCCACCCTCCAGACTCCCACCCTCAGGACTCCCACCCTCCCCCCCATCACCCCTTCCACAGGCAAATAGGTCACACATGACCTATATGTGGCTGCTATGTCCTGTAGAGTCGCTCCCCTCTCCCTCCCCGATTACATATCCTGTCTTCCTTGCCCCACACCCTGTGTTGCCAACCTGTCTTACCGCTACCATTTAGGCCTTTATCTGTTTCCCCCTCTTCCCTTATTTTTCTCAGTAAGCTCTGTTAAGTATTCCCCGGCCTTTACCTCTGAAAAGAACATTCTCACATACCCCCCCACGATGGTCTTCAATTTTGCAGGAAACATTAAATAAGCCTCCGCTCCTTGCTGTTGGAAAGGTGTTATCATCTGCCTAAGTCGCCACCGTCTCTCTACCGTTACGTGGCAGAAATCGGGGCGAGCAAAGAAAGTTACTCCCTGGGCTGTTTTCTTGGCATCTGGTCTAGCTTTTTCTATTATCTCTTGCCTTGCCAGGTAATTGCCGCAGAAGACCAACATGGCCCTAGGCTTATTATCCTGTCTCTCATCTTTCCTCTTTTTGTTAACCAGTGGGAACCTGTGCGCACGTTGTACTTCTAGTTCCCATTGCCAAGGTACTTCAGGGAAGACCTCTTTCAACAATTTAATGACGAACCCCCTGGGATCCTGTCCTTCCACCCCTTCCTCCAGTCCAAGAAGTCTCACATTACTCCGTCTTTGCCGATTCTCGAAATCTTCGATTTTCCATTGCAGGTCCTCTGCCCTTTTAGTCTGTTCCATTTTAAATGCTTGCCAGTCAGTAATCTCGTCCTCGACTCTGCTAGTCCGTTCCTCAACAAGCCCCACTCTTTCTTCCACTTCCTGGTATTTTTTGTTCATTTTCCTTATTGAGGTTTGAATTTTCTTAGTGTCATGCCTGGCTCTTCTGCTCTCTGCCCTTGCCTCGGCCTGCATCTGTTTAAGAGTGTCAAACAACGTGTCCATCGTGACATTTTGTGAGAATTCCGGGACCCCTCCTCCGTCCGCCCCGCTTCCCCCTGTTGGGGTTTCTTGGAAGGCGCTTGCAGTACCTGGTGCTGCAGCTGCATCTTGAGAGATATTTATAGAGTGATTATCGAGGGTGTCGCCTAGCTCTTGGCCCTGGTACTTTTTAGCGGCACTGCCATAGTCCCATAGCAATTTCCTGTTTGTACTAGATGCGGCTCTATCAATGCCTCTTTCTCTTCTTATCATAGTGCGCCTTTTTTTCCGCTGTGTATCTTTATTTATCTGACCGCTTGTCTTGGACCCTTCAGAATCAGACTCAGAACCTATTGAGAAGTCAGTAATGCTATCCTCCTCCTCATCTGTGCGCCGCGAGGAATCTGAGCCTTCAGTCCCAGTATAGAATTTTTCTGCCTCTGGGGTATGTATTCTCCTTCCTTTCCCACCTTTACCTCCTTTACCACCTTTAACAGCCCGACTTTCCACACTTCTCATACTTCCCCAGGTGGATTGCACTAGGGTATTGCTGTCACCAGGCGTAGGCGCAATATCGATTTCTAGCAGCGCTTCCAGCATTTGCTCATTATTGTTAATGATATTTGACAGATCTCCTACCTCCTCCGGCTCTGGTATATCGGCGTCTGCAGCAGCGTCTGTCACAGTGTCTGTTACCGTGTCTGCTACTGCGTCTGAATCCTCTGGCGCTGACACGGAAAGCTTCCCGCTGAATGCGGCCCCTTCCTGCGCGCACGCCTGAGACGCCTGAGACTCCGGTTGCTCGGCAACCACCGTGCTTGCGTCCTCGCGGTTACAGCGTTCAGCTTCCGCGCTCAGCTCTCCGCCCGGGGCCGGTGTGACTTCCGTGATGAGAATCGACGGCTGCATCCTGGCTGCAAAAGCCTCCGTGACTGTAGGCTGCCGACGATCTTTACCAGGTACACTGTTTACTTGCTTCGTGACCCCGCTGTCCGATTGACGGCGCTTCTGCTGCTGTTGTTCCTTTGATACTGCGGCTCCCGCCTGGAGCGCACTCTTAGGTTCAGACTTTTCTTTTTCTTTTTCCTTGGCATGTTTTTCCGTCTTTTCTCCTTTCTTGGGCTGTGTTCTCTGGGTGGCACCAGTTGCTGCAGCGGTCCTTCTGCTTGGCGCTGTTGATTTAGGGATCGCCCCTGTGCGCTGTGCCATCCCTTTCAGTATAGCAAAACCTTGGCGAATCGAACTCGTCAGTTTCACTTCAAGAAACCCCCGTAGGATTATCAGTACTTTCCTTAGTACTTCGGGTCTTTCCTTGCTTCTCTTACTGCTGCTAGTTATCAGGGAGAACAGCATATCTCTTCATCTCCTCATCTCAGCAAGTCTTTCCGTACACGATGCAGGAGAGGGAGAGGGGGTAGGTGCGACTACCTCCTACAGCAGCCTAGCGGCCATCTTGCCCGACCTGTGTATGACCTGCGCTCGAACCTTACCCACATTGTGTGCTTTTTTTATTCTGTGTAAATCGTGTCAATAGGTTTAGGTATAGTTGTGTTTCAGAAAGGTGCTGGTTGGAGTTTTAAGGGTTAATACTTTTGTATATCTCTGCCATTCAAATTTGCGAGTTAAGACTTGTAAGTCATGTCAATCGCATTTTGAATTTTATACACAATGTGATTGTTACATTAGGGCTGAGCATTTATTTTTGGCCCTCTTTCAATTCACGAATCAGGGTTGACACAAGAGTTCCATATTGTGAAAAACATTCTCGCAGCCATCGTGGGCCAACCCCAAAGGTGACTGACCCCAGGGTAGTGACCACCATTTTACTTCTGACTCATGAGTTGGAGCTGACTCACGAGTTTCATGCCATGTAAAAACAATTTTTTTTTAAAACACAAGCCAAGTCAATCACAAAAAAAGAGTTTCTGGCTTTGCTAGCCAGGTAAATCTCTTCTGCAGCACCTCCTGCAGGTTTGGGCTGAGTCTGCACCTAACCCCTGCTGGGCCTCGTTGAAAGCTATAAGGAGGGGGTTTGGGCAAACAAGACAGATCGGGCTTAGTGACTGAACACACGCTGGGCCCTCACTCGACCCCCGTTGTGCACTGTTAAAGGCAGCGCGTAACATGGGTTGAAAATTATGTAAGTCATAAACAAAACAATGAAATTCACTGAAAACCCCCCACATTAAACAAGTGAGTTATTGTACTGGTTTAAACTCGTCATACCTCTGAAATTCGCCAGCTTTGGTCTGGAACACAATTAACACACGCCATAACTCACCTGAAATTGTACCATCTTGATTGCTCTTTTGCTTATTTCTCATACTTTTGCCGAATTTGTGTATTGAGCGTTGTGGGTGGTGTGTGTTGTGTGTATTGCTAACCATAGCTGGTGAAATGCAGTGGTTTGATTAGTTTCTGCCTGAACCATAACTAACTTTTCAACAGGGTCATTCTGAATCTACTGGATGGAACAGGGCTTGGAGGTAGATAAGGTACACCTGTTACCAATGATTTGGGAGCGCACAGCATTGATATTCTGTACCGTCTGGTGAGCATATTAAAGTCTCTCAATTGTGCTGGAAGGAGATTCAAAATAGTGACAGAAGATGGGTGATTGCAGTATTAGAACAGGTGCAATTTACAAAGTCTTAGGGGACCCATTTGTCAAACATATGAAAACACTTGGCAGTGCTGATCTAAATAAATTTTATTGGAGGTCCTTCCCTCTCCCTTGCAGTAAATGAATTACGTGATGATGACATTTACTATGCATCACTTAACTATCAGACTGTTGACCAAAGGTAGAGGTATTTACATTTAGATTTGCACTTACCTGTGGAAGGGGGGAGGCGAGGAGGCCCCCACTGCAGCCGCCACCGCCAGGAGTCATTACTTGCTGCCAACAGCGCCGCCGCCCCGGGACTACACCTCCCGGCAGCCTCAGCGGCGGCGCTGCATCGAGACGTCACTAGTGCGCCAGGAGGTGCTCAAAGCTGCGCTCTGCTCGGCGGAGTGGGGGGACACACTTACCTGTGGAAGGGGGGAGGCGAGGAGGCCCCCACTGCAGCCGCCACCGCCAGGAGTCATTACTTGCTGCCAACAGCGCCGCCGCCCCGGGACTACAACTCCCGGCAGCCTCAGCGGCGGCGCTGCATCGAGACGTCACTAGTGCGCCAGGAGGCGCTTCAAAGCTGCGCTCTGCTCGGCGGAGCGGGGGGACACACTTACCTGTGGAAGGGGGAGGCGAGGAGGCCCCCACTGCAGCCGCCACCGCCAGGAGTCATTACTTGCTGCCAACAGCGCCGCCGCCCCGGGACTACACCTCCCGGCAGCCTCAGCAGCGGCGCTGCATCGAGACGTCACTAGCGCGCCAGGAGGCGCTTCAAAGCTGCGCTCTGCTCCGCTCCGCGGGACGCCGGGCTAAGCCCAGGCAAAGAGCGGGCCCTCTGTGGCCCTCAGAGGCACAAGGAGGCCTGGACGGGCCACCCCTCTTGGCTACTACAAAGGTGGAGTTACCGAGTTGTCTTATTGCATCTTACCATTATTGATTCCACACTGTACTGTTTTATTGTTGCTGTTGCAGCTCTGATTTCCTCACATCATGTCCATCTGGGAGGAGCTGAATGCCCTGTGTGGTACGGACTACGCCCAGGACTTATCTACCCCCCCCCAAAGTGGGTAGAGATTCTGATGAGGAAAATGACAATGACACTGAGATTTCATCTAATGCCGACAAAATGTGCACTACCCCCTCTCCATCTCCCTCCAACCCTCCTATATTACTGCCGATTGAGGCTTTGAATAGAATACCTGACTCAGTATCACCTCTTCAATTGACCTTACTGGCCCAGATCGAGCAACTGTTATTAACTGTACTATCACCCCTGGTCACAAAAATCAACAATCTGGGAGACAGGTTGACCAGTATCGAAAATACAATACTAAGGAACTATACTCCAACTGAAACAATTGCTATACCCATTCATTCTATTCCCCACAGTAATAATGGAAAGCTCAAGTCCACGACACGCACGAAAGCTCAAACTCTTGAACCCCTCATGTCTATACCAAATCCAAGAAGCCAGAACATTACTCATAACTCCGTACCTGTACTCCATAGAGCTCCCAGGACCGCACTTGAAAGCAGGATGCGGATTAACCTACCTCCAGAAGCCGCCCCTTACATGACTGTTCTCTCTGGGGTCCCTGCACCCAGTCAGGGCAAATTTGAAACTCACCAGGACCTGTTAAACAAAGCCATTTCTTGGCTAAAACAAAACAGACCACTTCCATCTGCCTTAGATGGCGGCATCTTGAGTGTTAGGAGGGTGGGGTGGCTGGGTATGTCGCCCAAAGACATCCCGGGCGACCTGATTTTAATTAAATTCAAGAGTATGAACATTGTCCCCTATTTGCGATCTTCCCAGCCCAAAGAGGGAGATGGCCCCATTCGAATCTGGGACTTGTACGATTTCTATCCCGGCCCCCGACTCCATTCGTCCCTAAGGCAAATGACATGGAACCACAATTTCTGGTGAAATGGGAATCCAAGAATCTTGTGTTACTAACCCTTTATCCTTTTCTTGATTTTGCACGTACTTTTTTCTTTCAGTTGAATTGCCAAATTGATTTTAGTTTGTTTTTAATAGTTGGTTCCTTTTTACCTTGCAAATGATATGTTGAGTCATGTATACATGTATGTATTTTCTCTTGCTGCTTTTATGGTTTTTAAACAAAACAAAAAAAAACGAATAAAGCTTATTTTGAATTTGAATTTGCATTGAATCTTTTGCTCTCAGTCTCAGGACTGATGGAACAGATTGTAGCAAATAAAATGAAATGTATATGTACTTTTCCTCAAAAATGTACATGTTCTCATGTTTTTATTGATTGTTTTATTTTGTTTATCTTTGCGCTGCTTTATTTTAAAACCTTTGTTTATAAAATATGGATCAGTGTGTCTGCCAGCTGCTATGAGGCTCCTAATAGATATCCGTCACATGGAAGCATTTATAGGGATTGGTCACTTTTTACTATATTTAAAAAAAATTGTGACTTTTATATTTGACGTTATATTTCTAAATTGTATGATATACATTGATTATATTAATTATCTAAATTGTATGATATATATATTGGTTAAATTGTTTAATATCCTTTTGTCGAACTAAACGAAGTTTGAATCAATCAATAAAGATGTCAATGCATGCTTCAGTTTCTGAGTCCCACACATCTGTCTTCTTCAACACTCCCATGAGACTTCTGAGAACTATGCACTCATTCCTTCCTATCAGAGTTCTTGGACTGTCCATGTGATGCCTTTAACAGCTGGCCATGGTTCTCGTTTCCTCATTTCATGGCCAATAAAACAGTCTGACTGTAAAAAATATAGCATATAATACAATAGCTAATTTGACTTGAGGGCAAGTAGCCACAAGCAGGACAGATGTACACAGATGCTGCGGTGCATCTTCTAAAATGAATGGATACATTTATTTGATTCAATTAATAAACATTGTTACAAAAAGAAGGCATGATCGCATGATCGTACTAAAAATTATCACATTACCACATTTTACTTCTGAAAATGCATGAAAATAAAAGGAATTCATGCATCTTCTAGAATGCAAACAACAACATAGAGGGAGCGTGCAAAATTATAATCAAAATGTATATACTTTCTATTTTTAGTATTATTAAATAGACAGTTCACAGAAATTCCAAAAAAGTAATCTTCCAAGCAGAAGTGTTGAAGTTGGTTTTCTTTATTCTGAAGCATATGTTGATATCAGTCAGCTTTCAGAAGAAACATCATCATTTTCTATACAATTAACAAACAGATTAACAGCCAACGCGTTTCGTCCCCATCCGGGACATCATCAGGGCTGTAAATAAGGAAAAACATATAGCGTCACCATGCAATCATATCACATTTAATTACATATTCTATTTAATCTCGTTTACTCAAATTTACATGATATAGTCCAAAAACGTTTCAAAAACCAACCTAAGCAGTGATACCAACCTGCCTATTGAACAATCTGAAATCCATGTTATGGTCAACAACTTAAATTTCAATTAATAGAATTTTTTTTTAATTAAGATCCCTTACTCTGACATGGAGACCATCAAATTTTTTTTTTAAAAAGTCCAAAATCAGTTACACACAAATCTGTCTGAATAACATCATTCAGTTCTGATATCTCCTGACCCACATCGTCCACCTGAACATTTGAAACATCGCTATTGAGTAGAACCAGAGACTGTGAGAAAAGCCCCCTGTTATATAATCTAGCAACAATTCAATCCTAAACTCACTTTAATCAATTTTGAAGTCACTATAATCAAGGTAAATTCTCTTGCGTACCCAGTTCGGTTTATTAATTAATTAATTTATTTATTTATTTATTTAACCACATCAATGCTACAGCAATTCTCCTTCAGCGCTGGAATTCATTTAATCCCTTTGTTCATGACGAGCTCAGCTCGTCATGAGCACACAAGCAGTGTACTGCATGGCGAGCTCAGCTCGTCATGAGCATGGAAGGGGTTAACCCCTTCCGCGCTAATGACAAAGCCAGCTCGTCATGGGCGTTACCTGCGCTACGCGGATAACGAGCTGGCTTTGTCATAAACAACACGATTTTGAAAAATCAGCGCACAGCGGGAAAACGCGGTAGCGCGGTAGGGGTTAAAGAGTTTTATATAGCGCTGGCTAGACCCGGAGGTATCAGAGCGCTTTACATGAGAATCAACAATGTAACATAAAAAGTTCAACAATTACACAATAAATCCCAAAAAATAGGCAATACAATTAGGAGAGGAGAGAAAGGAGAGAGAAAAAGTAGTGGCGGAGGCAGGGGAGGTGAGAAAGGGAGGAAAAGGGAAGAGACAATACAGAGAGACGGATAGAAGTCTGTCTAAAGACCGATTGGGTAGGTGAAGACCATGGAGGGAATCCACGGCCCATCTCACCTATATCTAAACCAGGTAGCTCCATCGGGCATCAGACAAAAAAGTTCAGTCTTAGTACATTGAGAGAGGGGAGAAGGAGAGACATAAATAGAGGGAGGATGCGGGAGGAGACAACAGGAAGGACGAAAAGAAGTGAAACAATGTGGTTTAACAGTATAACAGAAAAAGATCAACAATTACACAATAAAACAAACAATCAGCAATACAGTAGGAGAGGAGAGAAAGGAGAGAGAAAATAAGTGGGGGGTGGGTGAGGTGAGAACGTGAGGGTAAGGGAAGAGACAAACGTAGAGACGAGAGGAAGTCTGTCTAAAGACCGACTGGGTGAGGTGAGAATGTGAAGGTAAGGGAAGAGACAACCGTAGAGACGAGAGGAAGTCTGTCTAAAGACCGACTGGGTAGGTGACGACCAAGGAGGGAATCCACGGTCCATCTCCCCTATAGCTAAACCAGATAGCTCCTTCGGGCATCAGACAAAGAAGTTCAGTCTCAGGTGTCTGGGGAAGAGGTTCGCAGAAAAACAGGATGGGAGGGAGATACGGCGGAAAGACGAAGGAAAGTCTGCCCAAAGACCGGCTGGGTAGGTGACGGTCGAGGGGGAAGTCCCAAAACCCATCTCCTCTAGAGCTATCAGGTAGCTCCACCGGGCTTAGGCCAAATAGCTAGGTCTCAATAGGACACATTTAAATAACACGGGGGGCAAAATAAATGGAGCATAGAGGGGAGGGAACAGGGCAGGTGAGAAAGGGAGGTTAGGGGAGGAGACAACAAGGAGAGACAAAAAGAAATCTGTCTAAACGCCAACTGGGTAGGTGACGACCAAGGAGGCAATCCACGGCCCATCTCCCCTTTAGCTAAACCAGGTAGCTCCATCGGGCATCAGACAAAATAGTTCAGTCTCAATACATTGAGAGAGGAGAGAAGTTGAGATATAAATAGAGGGAGGAAGCGGGAAGAGACGACGAGAGACAAAAAGAAGTCTGGCTCAAGACCGACTGGGTAGGTGACATCCAAGGAGGGAATCCCCGACCTGTCTCCCCTATAGCTAAACCAGGTAGCTCCATCGGGCATCAGACTAAAAAGCTAGCTCTCAAATGACGCGGGAAATTCAAAGGTAAACAGGGTGGGGCCTAGGGCAAGGGCAGGTGAGGGTAAAGGTTAGTAGCAGGAAAGAGGAGAGGAGTAGAGCAGGGACGGGTAGGGGGTAGGTAGTTCGGTAAAGATTCCCATGTTTTAATGTTTAGAGGTCTTCAATGATTCCGGGTCAATCCACTTTAGTTCCGAATTGACACTGTGAAAATATTATACATATTTGTGAAACCTCCATCTACTCATTTTATATCTGGTTTCTGTCCCCAGTTCCCCACCTAACAAACTAATACGTATCTTACCAATCACAATCCAGAATCCACTTGTATTACTCTTCAATTCCTTTGAAATATCCTTCCGTGCTGTTCACACGTTAATCTTACTTCAGTCCCAAAACGAAACTGAAATAGAACATATAGTACACTTTCTTTATAAACGACTTATCTTCTAGAATGCACAGGTCACATGAGCCTGCCAGCCATCAATCCTCTTTCTCTTACTAATGCAGGCTGGTTGTTTACAGTGTTATTTTGCACTGATGTTTTCTAGGTTATTTTTACAAGGGAATGCATTAAACTCTGATCGGGTTCATAAACCTATCTCCTCTTAAACCCCCTTTCTAAGATTGTCTCTTTGTCCTGTCAGCATGCAAACATGTGTCTCATTTGCCTTTCAATTTTCGCTCACGGCTTGGATCGGGAGCAGTGTCGTCTCTATTGGACTTTAGAGCTCCCCGTTTGACCCATATCTCTTCTTTATTAGATCTTATATGTTAATGTTAAATTAGAAGCATCTCAGTTAAGAAAGACAGACAAGGACTAAAGTTTACTCAAAGTATAGCAGTACAGAAGTGCGTAAGCTGGGCCATCATTCAATTAGTATAATTAGTATATGAATTATAAAGAATGCAGAGAAGTTCTTAGTAAAGTTCTACTGAAAATCAAGCATAGATTTGCCTTCTCAGAAAAGGGAAAGGGTGTTCTCTGAACAAAGAGGAATCTTATTCTTTTATAGGCTTTAGACAAAGGATTTCACACCTTCACTGCACATGTGTGTGGTCCAGTGCTTTTCACCACAAAGAAACATTTTGCTACAGAATGCATTCTGAGATTTTCCACACCATTCTATTACATTAGACTCGGACGTTCCCAAAGTCTATACATCTGACATGACTTGTTATATAGTATTTTATTAAGTCTAAGACAGGTTGTCCTTGGATAAGAACATTTAGTTCAGCGCAACTTGGAAAGTCTTAATCTTTTTATTTCAAAACCTAAATCCCTTATTACGACAACATAATACCAGAAATGATCATATGGTATACTATGGTATCACATTGAAGATGGATGAAAAACAAAGTTGTCCTAAGTTTGCAAAAGCTCAATTTCTCATGCGTTATGCACCACACTTTAGAAAACACATCCCACAGTCCCCACCGTCCATTACTTAGCACATGGTTATAAAATATGAAAAGAGCATTCCTTCATCCCACCTCTCCCTCCACCCTGCACCCATTAAGCGTATCAACTCCTTGTGAGCTCACTTTGGCCCCTGCTACCCCATTAGCTAGTCTTAGCATTTATTTCAAAGACTATGTGATGGTATTTTTGTCTGCATAATCTTTACTTTTATGTGATTGTGTAGGTCTCATGCACAGTGTAAGTGTTCACTGTTCTGTACTTGATTCTCATGGCTACCTCAAAGCATCTTTCCTCTCTTGTCTTGGTTTGTTTGAAAACCTCCTTTTCTGGCACACTAGCCGTTGCTCAGGTGTAGTGCTTCTTTCGACATTCGCATTCATGTGCTTTCCTTCTTCTCGGCTGTTTAGAATTTGGAATTCCTCTGCCAGGGATTTAGTTGTATATCATTCTCCTTTCCATCTAAAGACTATCCTGAATGGGCAGCCCCAGCTATAGAGCACATATTTACTTCTGTGGAAGTCTGTCACTGGTTTGAATGATTTTTGTTTTTCAAGAGCCACTAGGGATAGGTGTTGACATATAGGTATCTGTGCACCATTGTATGAGATGTTCCTAGCATTTTAGACATTAACTGTTCTGCTTTGTCAAAGTAATGACACCGTCTTGCTAGTGTGTCTGGTGGAAAGTATTTAGGTATATTGATGGTGGCTGCTCTGTGTACTCTTTCCAGTCTGGATGGGGATTACCTGGTTCCTTCATGATAGCTGCAAAAAGGCACTGCACATAGGTTTTGATATTTGCATTTCCTTTTCCCCTTAAAACTCCTCTAATTCTCACATTGTTGTTTCTTGAAGAGTGTTAGTCTTCCTCACTTTCTTGAAGTATGATGAGTTCTCCTCTTGGGTGATTGTTCTGAATTGAAAGGGAACCAAGTCAAGGACCCTTTTATCGGCTCTACTCTTTGATCCCCGTAGTCATCCACCAAAGCCTGTAACATTTTTCTGGCTATCCCTAATTTCCCTTTTAAGTTCTATATTAACAGGAAATATTTTGTTCAATAAATCTGTGTGTAACCTGAGAGTCTATGGCGCATTTGATGGTTGCTTCTTTCTTAAATTGGGAAGGGGCATTTGGTTCACCTTCTATTGTTCTTGAGTTTAATCTGTTCCAGCAAGGTTTTGTTGTTTTGTTTTTTTCTCTTCTGACTTGACTCCATGGGTTATAGGGCGCTGTATATTTCACCTTTGTTTCATGGTGTTTTCCCCTTGTGTGTAGCCTCTGCTAAAAAAGGTACTGGATATACACGCCTCTTGCCTTCTTCCGGTATTTCATTTAAGTATTAGTCAGCATAGTTTCCTAAAGTGATAGTGTGCCCCGACATTAGGCCTCATATTTTTGATGTGTAAGAAGCTTGTTTCCTTTTGAGCTCCCTCTTTCCTACTCACAATAATTCACCCTTTAGATTTTTTTCTGGCAGTTGCAGTTTCTTGGAGGTATGCGACGCACACATATGGATCATCCAAGTACACAACTCCTATTGGGCTTCTCCTGAGGTGTAACCTGCAGTAAGCTTTGCTATATCCAAAAGCCCACTTTCTTCTTCTTTCATCCTCTCTTCCTTTTATTGAGTATGAGGTATTTAATGGACTTGTATGACGTTTTGAGCTGTTTGCTGTGTCAATGTGCCGCTGTTTTTGTTCGTACTCTATTACCATCTTGCTGCGCCTCTCTTATTCCTCACATTGCAGTTTCAACCATGTTCGTTGCATCCAGGTGTTATTTTTCCCTTGTACTTGTGTCCTTCTTCAGGCAATGACCAAACATTGTTTCTCTTCTCCTATTTTGGGCATTCACCTCCTGGCTGTTCTCTGCCTGGAAGTGGTGCCAACTCCCATCTTCATTGTTCCATCATCTCTTATATTCCTGGCCTTGTCTGTCTGTCAAGGTCTCCACTGCACTCTACAGTGTTTCTTCCACAGAGCATGTCATTCCCACAGCTATCACCATGCAGGCTGCTGGTACTCCTGGCTCATCCATACCACTGCCTCCTCACCAGTGGGTGGACATCATCTTGTTGTGCAGGGCCTGTCTTTTTGATGGACTGCAACATTGATTGGCGAATCCTCACCAAATCTTCACAACGACTTTTCTGCTTTTGAATTTTGGATCCACAAGTTGGCCTCTTATCTCCCAGGTGTTGTGGAGTTTTGTAGGCGATTCTGACTTCTTCCTGCCGCTACCAGTTCCCCTGTGGCTTGGTGCCGTCATGTCATGTGGACTCTGTCCTAGCACTGGGACGGCTCGCTTTATAGTGCACTATGCTGCATCAACATTGTGGCTCCTTGGAGTTAAATGAATGGTGATGTGAGATCTCCCTTGACACAGTGGTCACTGTGTGGGGGAGAGAGGTGGGCGACCGGAGGTGAGATCTGCCTCTACACATCCGCCACCTTTGCTGGTCATACCATGCTCCTCCAATGAACATCTTTATGAGCATGCTGAATTGTTTTCATCCTTTATCATGCAAGTAATGTCATTGGTTAGATATGCAATATTCTTATAACTCTAGATACATTTATGACAAATATGTTGCAAAACCATGGAAACTTTGGTTTTGTTTGGTAGTAAAAGCCATTCAAATATTGCTGATACTTTCTTTGGTTTCACTGATAAACAAGAAGCATTCATTTGAAATCAAAGATACTCAATCTTGTCTTACTTAAATTGATATCTTTCAGGCTTATAGGTTAAATGATGTTGTTAACGCATGGATAGCTCTGCAGTAGCTTACTTTAGATGTTAAACAAGAGTCTGCCAGGAACGTAATACCAAAAGACCGAGTTCAGAGGTTACTCTATGTCAGTTAGAATGAGAAAGATGTAGATGAAATGCTACTAGAATATACCCTCAATGGATCCACAAGCCACTTTACAAATGGATTGAAATCAATCATTTTTTGAGCAAAAGTTCAGCTATGCAGGCTGTAAAGACTAAACCCACTGTCAAATGAATTGTTAATGACACGGTCCAACTTATTTGGTTTCTAGCCTGAGCCTGAGTAGAAGAGCTTTCAAGCTTATATGCAGTTCAGATGGTATACTTCAACTGTTCTCTGTGAATAGACAGTAGTGTTCCCATGTTTGTCTGACCTGAGCAGCCCTGAAAAGGAAAACTAAACATAATTCCTCATTGTTTTTTTCCAAAACACTTTTGTTTTAAGTGTGCACTGTCTTCACGTTATCCCCCATTATTTGAGAAATCTGTAAGTAGCAGAATATTTTTTTCATTTTGAAATATCAATGCAAATCTGGTTTCACAAGATGGTAGGAAGGGAAGAAAAATCGAAGACTATTTAGCGGATCATAACTGTCTCTTGAGAAATGGCTGGGAAACTCGAATCCCTTTGTGGAAGTTTTGCAGTGTGTTCAGAGACATAAAAGAGACAATTCTTTGACCGAAAAAAGACTTATAATAAGTAATAGTGTTGATTGCAAAATGACTTTAAACTGAGAGAACTGATGTCAGGTCACGCCCAGATGGGCTTAACCAATCCTGGCGCTGCATGTGAGCAGTGCCAGAATTGGAGGGAGCTGCGTCTCTAGCCGCTCCCGAGGACAGTAGAGGTCTGTGTGGGCTCTCGGTTGAAAGGTTTATAATGCGCATGTCAGGCTGGCGGTCGCAAGACGCTGCCCCAAAGGGACGTGCGCACTACAAACTAGTGCATAGTAAGGCAACCCACCACTGATGCCACTCTACAAGTCCCGCCCTGACCTGACACTGTTCAGGATGGGTTCACGGAAAATAAAATGGTAATGAATTAACTTCATAACCATTTTATTTTTCGTCTCTGAGCAATTAAGTGGGGCGACGCTCCTCCGCTCAAACGGAGGAGCGGCCCCTGTGGACATGCCAAAAGGAGTCCTTTGTGATGTAATATGTCGAGGGCCATATGCAGTGAAAATCTTTCTAGTTTCCTTCTTGATTGTCAGTTGAAAGGGCAACTCCTTCTAGTAGCCACAATGTCACCGGCATAAAAATACACAAGTGAAAGGTATCACATGTCTTATGAGGGTCTCATTTAGGAGAAATAAGCCAACAAGGGGGAAAACTCAACGGAAAGTCTGGTAATTCTTTAATTTTGTTGATGTTGAAAAGCAAGGCACCAAAACTACCCTGACATCCGGGTTGAGAAAGAGACCAGAATAAGATCTTCCAAAAGAGAGAATCCTAAAGGGGTCCTGCAGCAGAAGAAGAGAGGCAACATCAGGAATGAAAAGGTAACCGAGTGGGTGATGAATGTGATAAAAAACGGGGAGCACGTGCATCCCTCTCAAGCCCAAGCCTCAATATGTTTGATCTCTGCAGGAAATAATATAAGAGGAAATGAGGGTGGCACTGTGGATTGGGAATTTCAGGAAGCAAGCACTGGATAAGCGGCCATCTTAGACAGGCATAGATATAAGGATAGTCACACCTACTCTCCCAGTAGAATGGGGTTTCCCTGAAAAGGCAAATGAAGGAAGACAAACTCCATGTTTGACATCTCTTGCACCTTTGTAATATGCCAACTCCCTCCCGCACACAGCAATCCGCAGCACCCACGGAACACGCCTCTGAGTAGCTGCGGCTGTGTAGGCACCAATGCTGGCCACAGGTAATCCTCTCCCTGACCAACGACCCCGCCACCGCCAGAGCCAACCTGCACGAAGGGATGAGAGAGGTAGCCGAATGGATGACGACCAGCCGCCTGAAACTGAACTCTGACAAGACGGAGGTCCTCATCCTGGGCTCCGCGCCCTCTGCCTGGGACGACTCCTGGTGGCCCCCCGCCCTGGGCACCGCACCCAAACCGACGGACCACGCACGCAACCTGGGCTTCATCCTGGACTCCTCCCTCTCCATGACCAGACAAGTAAACGCCGTCTCCTCGTCTTGCTTCAACATCCTGCGCATGCTACGCAAGATCTTCCGGTGGATCCCCACCGAGACGAGGAAGACGGTCACCCAGGCCCTCGTCACCAGCCGACTGGACTACGGCAACGCCCTCTACGCCGGAACCACCGCCAAGCTCCAGAAGAGACTCCAGCGGATCCAGAACGCCTCGGCCAGACTCATCCTCGACATTCCCCGACGCAGCCACATCTCCGGACACCTGAGAGATCTGCATTGGCTCCCGGTCAACAAGAGAATCACCTTCCGTCTCCTCACCCACGCACACAAAGCCCTACACAACCAAGGCCCGAGCTACATCAACAACCGGATCAACTTCTACACCCCCAAGCGCCTCCTCAGATCAACCAGCCACGCCCTCGCCGCCGTCCCCCGCATCCGAAGAGCGACAACAGGAGGAAGGTCCTTCTCCTACCTGGCCGCCAAGACCTGGAACTCACTCCCAACCGACCTGCGCCTGACCCAAGACCACCTCTCCTTCAGGAAGAAGCTCAAGACCTGGCTGTTCGAGCAGTAACGGCACCCCCCCCCCCCCAAACCAGCGCCTTGAGACCCTACGGGTGAGTAGTGCGCTCTATAAATGACCTGATTGATTGATTGATTGAGGTAAGGGGAGCGGGGGAGCCCCCAAGAGGTGCTGATTTCTTCTAACATGTTGCAAGACCAGCGGAACATGTTACTGCTTTACAGTCCTTTTCTGAGATATAACAGTTTAAAACATTCACAGCGCAACTCTTACTACTTATCTTCAGGAAGTAGCTGAAGACTTATCACTTTTGTCTACTCCTGAACTGATCTGAGCTCTTCCTCGAGCCCTGCGTCAACCGTCCTCAGTGGTACTTCCTTGCCCTCCCTCATTCACCTTGTTCTCCCTGCCTTCTTGCACACGGTCCAATGAAATGCTGACTTTTGATTTCTCTTCTAACAGTTGTTATCTTCCAGTTGGTTGTATGCTATTGTGTTGTTAGGATGCAATGTTTATCTAACTGCCCCCAGGTGCTCCAGCTGTACTTAATAAAATTAAGTAGATAAAAAATAAAAATAAAGAGAGAAATTGGATCCACTACTCTCCAGTAAACTGAATGTCTCAATTATTTACTGGTAATCTCATTACTCTTATTCGGTTTTCTTTAACCTATCCCTTCTGAGCACTACACAAGCCCATGTGTGTATGTGCACATGCATGTTTCAATTAACACACCCTTTCTTAACATTATATGTCATGAGGTGAGCACTTCACCACACAGGAATCCTACCGCCGAGATGCTTGCCGTGGACAAGTCCCTATCTTTTTTAGCGACTGGGATGAAAAGGGCTACTTTACCCAGCACTACTTCTGTTTTTGTCTGGATCCCATGAGTAGAGAGCACTTCTTTCAGTTGACTGGTGAAACTGACCTTGATATTAATAGTTTTTCTTAACTTTTGCTCCTGAGTTGGGCAAGAGACTGGGTGCTCATCTACAGACAGACGGGGACTCTGAGGAGTACCGCTACTGCGTTTTTTAACTTTACCTCTGTGCTCTGTTTTTCTACTCCAAATGTGGTTGAGAGAGGGTGAGTGGGAAATGGCCTCTCCGTTTTGGGCTGTGAAAAGAAAACTGCCATGGGGTGGTGGGTTGAGGGTGGTGCACAGCCCACGTGCCAGTCCTTGCCACATAGAGGAGTTTCTCCATACCATCTCAGGTGCCTTCCATGTGTTTCCTCTCACATTGCAGACCTGGGAGAATAGTTACTTGACTCACAAGAATATGTTCACTGCTGCACTTTTGTGCATGACACTATTGTTGGGTACAACTGTGCCACTACAGTTACAGCAGTTTGAAGAGTATTTTGTCCTCAAAATGCATTGTGATGAACTTTAGTATCATCCTTGGGTTAAAGTCTGATTTATTAAAATTCTCTGCACCACCACATTCTTCCTCATGGTTTCTATGTAGAAGACCAGAGTTTTAAAGTCTTGTCCTTATGCAACGGGCACTCTTACTATAGCTTACAAAAGCGCAGCGGTTGCATGTGAGAGCCAGGTGTATGAGTTTGGCCATTTGTTTACAGATCCCGGTGGGAAGATGTGCAAGGCTCTGTCTTACAACATGGAAGACGAATTTATCCAGGACAGTCAGGTAATGTATCCACTTGGCATTCTGCAAGAAAAAACTATTGAAGATTTGTTGAGAGGGACAGGTGATGTTTTGACAATCCTTCTGTGCCTTGTATTAGAATGCTAGTACGGATAGGGTTTCATTTAGTGAGAGGATGGGAGGAAAAAAAACATGTTACTGAATTAAAGACCTCATACCACCTGGGTATATGCATGGATGGATGAAGAGGGAAAGATTGGCAGTGTGAAGAGATTCACTACACCTGGGTATATGGATGGATGAATGAAGAGGGAAAGATTGGCGGTGTGAAGAGAATCACTACATGGCTTCTTGCAAATGTAGTGGATGCACAAGGGTCCAGGTAGTGTGAGGGTGACAGTTCTCTCAAGAGTTTGGCTTGAGTTGGTGTTGATGTCAGCACGGAGAGTGATACATAGCCAGGGTCCTTTTTACGAGAATCGTCTGCATTTTGTACTGTGGCTTGCCTTGGACATAAGGTGATTAACCTCTGGTTGAAGATTGGGGGGCTCTTAAGGGTCATCCTGGTATTGATGTGGATCCAGAAAGGAAACGTCTATCTCAGGGAAAGGAAGGACTACTGGGGTGATTTGCATTTGGAGATGGAAATGTTGCTGTTTTTGCAACCAAGGGGGAATGAGTGAGCAAGGTAGAGATATGATTCACCTCTCTGGGCCCATCTGTTGATTCCCCAGGCCTTGTTGCCCTGATATGGTTATCAGCAGGGGTAAGGCACACAGAAGAGCCAGCCACTTGACCATGCATCTGGAAATGGTACATTCCAGTGGCAAGGCTGGAACCAATCTTGATCACATCAGAATTGTATGTGTTCATTAAAAAAGAACCATAAAGGAACAGGGTATCTAGGTATTTTCCTTTTTTAATCTGCATTCCTTTTTTCTTTGTAAGTTTCTGCCCCAGGATGCTTCTTATCAAGGAAAAAGCAGTTCATGATGCAATCTATTGGGGGGTTGAGCAGGATAGCAGCTGCTACACCTCCCGCCTAGTCCTGGCATGCTCTTGTTTTCACTGCTCTCCAGGGTCATGAAGACATGAATATAAACTAAACATTGCTCTAAAAATATTTTTGGTAATTTCCATTCCTTTCTCTTTCCCTACCGCATATGCAACAAATAGTAGGCAAAGGCGGAGTAAGGGCGTCCACTCTGTCTTGGCATCGGTGGTACAGTGGTGAGTGATGCCACTTCTGCTACCGCTGACATTTTGGAACATCCACCTTCTCAGGTCGAATGTTTGAGATCAGCCGCGGTCCCATGACCATTTCATAACCCTCCACTTGAAACACCATGAAACCAGAGCTATGTTTAATAACACTTCTGACATCTATTGTGCATTCCTCCTGGACTGTCTGACTACATGGATTAACCTTCTGCTTGAAGCATGCCTTATTGTTGTAAATGGCCTCCGAGGGGGTTGCGTGCATCAAAATGGCGGTGTGTGGCAGGCACTGTAAATTGACCTCTTTTCACATGAAACGAAAGAAACCGTGACACTTCCTGAGAACATGGCCCGGCCTTCCCAACAGGAGGACCACTGTACTCTGATAACACCGCTTTGAAGTGCCTGGAGCCGGGCCAGTAAGTGCTGGAAGTGTTCTTCTGAGAATGTCTGTTTCTTATTACCCCAATTTATTATAAACCACATATGCTAACTTTAACATTTCTTCGACGTTTCAAGCTTTTTGTCTCCACGCCGCTTGATCTGAAGCCTTTTCTCTTGGCTGGGTACTAACTTTTCTTTTCAAAACACTGCATTCCGTGTCTTCGTCCAATTGCCCCCCACCCCCTGCTTGAGTGCCACTACATTTAACTATCTTTCACATCCCCTGGCCCCACACTAAGTTTCCAAAACGATTGCTTTTGTTAGAGTTAAAGCAGAACCCTCTATAAAAATATTTTGAGCTGAATTAATTGCGAGGAATGCTTGCTTTATTTAAGATTTTTTTTTTAAATGTGATCGTATCATGTTTGCGCTTGGAATCCAATTTCGTGTCCCTGCGCCGCTATGTGGTGATGGTGAATGCATTAAAGTTAGCTCTTCATTAGCTGGAAAACACGAGCGTTGGTAG
Source organism: Lissotriton helveticus (assembly GCF_964261635.1). Taxonomy (NCBI): domain Eukaryota; kingdom Metazoa; phylum Chordata; class Amphibia; order Caudata; family Salamandridae; genus Lissotriton; species Lissotriton helveticus. The sequence continues at coordinate 1,874,088,975 of NC_136067.1, read as the reverse complement.
AAGACGATTTTTATCCATAGTATAACAGGAACACGTAACCCATTGTTTCTATAAGAGGATTCACGTTTCCAAACATAATTTAAACAACACATGTTGGCACATGGAGCGGGTTTGCAGAGCCATGTCAGAGAGGATGCTTTGAAAAGCAGTGTGCACGGAGCAGTCCTTTGGGCGCGTGCATGGCTTGAACATTCGAGGAAACTGCACCGTGGCCAAAGTACTTAACAAGCGGAAATACTGCAAACCATCCTTTTTTTTGTGTTCATGCTAAAAATCCGAATTTCTTTACCACACAGCAACATACTGGGTCATTTTGTTCTCTAACTATACTGTTCAGGCAAAACGGAAGTGATTAAAAAGGCTTACTATACACAATGTTTAGCGTCAATGTCAATTTAGTTCAACTGAGGTTTATTATAGAAGTGGGGAAAAATTTCCTCTCCCAAGGTTTTGTGGTTACCGATGCCACCTTTTGTGAACTTTGCAAACTCTCACATCTTTCATATGCTCATGCCTAACGCAATATTTGTTTCCCACGCTATTGACGTAAAGTCCCTAAGGTCCAAATCCATCCTATGTAGACCCCTACTCCACCGTAGTCCATTGTAGTCGCCATCTTCCTCAATTTAGACAATGGACCCCACCATATTCCCTGATTTATGCAGACTCATTGTCATGTCTGCCTTTTAATGCAGTTGTCACCAAACCATGTCTTCCTAAGAACTGTCATATGGTCAAGCTCTTTGATTAATAACTAAGGGGCATATTACCAAGGGTGGCGATAGGCAATTATCGCCGGTTTAGCGGCAGTTTTCGGCTGCTAAGCGGCGATAATTCTATTGCTCTATTAGCAAACATGCAAAGCGGGCCCCAAACCGCTTGCTATGCCTAAAAGCTGTCGCTAACATCAGTTAGCGACAGCTTTTAGGCATAGCAAGCGGTTTGGGGCTGGCTTTGCATGTCAGCGATATTTATCGCTAATGATATGCAAAGTGGGCGTACCCAACCTGTTATCGACTGAAAGCAGTCGCTAACGTCGCTATCGCCTATTAGCAAGGCAGGCGTAGCGATGGAAATATTTCTGCTATCGCCAAAAACCAACTCCTGCTCAGATCAGTTCTTAGCCATGTTATCCAATGGGAGGTGAATAACATGGCTAAGAGCATTTCGTCGCTAATGCGTGAATATCGCTGTATTCTCAGTGATATTCACGCATTTCGCCGCTATCGCTGGATATTTTAGCACAATGGAGAAAAATTTTACTAATAGCATGTTTTCTCCGCTAACATACCCAGCGATAGGCAGCGATAAAAAAATCGTCGCTAAGCCTATTTAGCGATAAATATCGCTACTTGTTGGTAATATGCCCCATAGTTCTAACATATACAGCGACATTCGTCTGGGTCAAATCTGTGGCATAGCAAGGGGCGCCCCGGTCGACACGTGTTTTGTGATCGACGGCCTCCACCCCTGCTCTTTAATGCGGCCGCTGGGCAGCAACAGCAGTGACCGCCAGGGGCGGCACAAGGGCGCTACGCCACTGGGTCAAATGTCTTCTCCTCACCAGGTTAAGGTTTCAAAAGAACACATACAGACACATAGTCAGTCAGAAAAACTTCATATGGATGCAAGAAGCATCCATAAAAGTTGCAGACACACCATAAACAATAAAAATATATAATACAAGTAGTAAATCAGGTAAAATGATATGCAGCAACAATTTAAGCAGAACAAATGAGACAATAGCATGATTAAAAAAACATGGCACTGCGGGTCCATACAGAAGATCTTAAAAAAAAAACAATGTTCAAAATGGGTTCGTCTTCTGACAATTGTATTAAGAGTTTAAAAGCTGGCCTGCAGTGAATGATAATATGATGTTTCTTTTTTTTAAAACTGAATAAAAAAGCGTCGGGTGTACCTTCCATAAAATTAAGAAAAGATTGCAAAATGCAACAGTGATTGACCTGGCTTTTCATCACAAGGGCATGGACTAACATCAATATTCTTCGTAAAGCCCAACAAAAAGCACAGGAGATATTTTACTGTGTCAGTTCTGAAGCGAAATAGTGGGGTGCGTTCCTAGCGACCATATGCACACCAAGATAGTTGGTGGGGCAATCTAATGTAAACAAGCTAAGGTAGATGGAAATATTGTTTTTCCCTTCTACTTCCCTCAAGCTCTGAGAGTACTCATAATTAGACAGTGCTTGTTGAACATGCCTTTTATGTAAGTTGTTACAGGTTGCTGGATCCGTACAGGCACACTGCAAGCCAGTTTTACAGTGTTTGGATTTGACACATGCCAACCAGGGAATTTGTAGGCCTCTGCTACCAGAAAGGCAATCCATTATAATGTCTCTCCACAGGTCAATTTCAAAAGGAGTGGGGACCCAATATACCCTTGGAGGCTTGGGCGATAAAGATTTGAAAAAGGAAAGAGTTTGCCTACAAGGGATTTTATTTATCAGATAAACAAAATCTCTTGTAGGCAAACTCTTTCCTTTTTCAAATCTCAACAGGTCAGTCTCCTCATTTCTACTGATTGCTAGAAAAATAACGCTGGTGGGTGCTCGGATAAGGTCTTTTGAGTAGGGCAGTCCCAGCTCTTTGTGACAGATTAAATGAGACGATGATATGGTGACTGAGAGGAGTTTTCTACAGAACCTTGTATTGCAAGATACCCCACACCTCAGCCCCATACATAGCAATAGAGATGCATTGTGACTTGTATATCTGTAGCAGAGGGATGATAGAACCCCCCTCCCCACACTGGCTGCGGAGACTGCATAAAGAAGCGATTGCCCTTGACAGCTTTATTTTGCGCTGCACAATGTTAGATGTCCACCACCCTGTGGCAGAAAAAGTAACCCCTAAATAAGAAAAAGTACTTACACTACTCAAACAACAATTGGTGCCAACAGATAAAATAGGAAGCTGTCCGCACTTCGGCCACATGCCATGATGTGTGATTTTGTAAAATGTGTGCGTAAATCCGATGCAGCCATAAAGTCCATGATGGTAAGCACTAACAGACGCAGAGCCTTTGTCATTATGTGTCTTAAACTATGCCATCCGCGTATAGGAGTATAGGTAATGGCTTGCCATTAATTCAGTACGTTGGGATTAATACTGGATACAAAAGGGTGAGGAGTATAGGTAATAGCTTGCCATTCATTCAATATGTCAGGAGCAGTAGCGGTCGGGCGGTGACATGGGAAGGGCAGGTTGTGGGGTAGTAAACTATGGATTACGGAGGATTACAGGTAAGTAAACATATAAATAACGAAATTCGTTTTATATAGTTATATGTTTACTCACCTGTAATCCTCCATAATCCATAAATTACTACCCCCCCACACTGCCCCTCCCCACGTAACCACCCAGCAGCTACTCCCACCACCGACCGCTTCTGGTCAGGAGTAATACTGGATACAAAAGGGTGAGGAGTATAGATAATAGCTTGCCATTCATTCAATATGTCAGGAGCAGTAGCGGTCGGGCGGTGACATGGGGAGGGCAGGTTGGGGGGTAGTAAACTATGGATTACGGAGGATTACAGGTAAGTAAACATATAAATAACGAAATTCGTTTTATATATTTATATGTTTACTTACCTGTAATCCTCCATAATCCATAAATTACTACCCCCCCACCCTGACCCTCCCCACGTAACCACCCAGCAGCTACTCCCACCACCGACCGCTTCTGGTCAGGAGTAATACTGGATACAAAAGGGTGAGGAGTATAGATAATAGTTTGCCATTCATTCAATATGTCAGGAGTAATACTGGATACAAAAGAATGAAGCCTATTAATGTATAGAATGAATGAAACAGCCAACCCACACCCTGTTTTACACTATGGTAGATATCTATGTCATCAGGAACCTCTCCCTGTATACTAATTCTGACGGGTTTACTGTTGGAATCCCGGCTGTTGTATTATGACTGGTAGGGATTATGGGCCTCATGTAGGTAAATAATATTTACCGATTCGTAAATACTGAATTTTACCGATTCGGTATTTACGATTCGGTAAATGCTATGAAGCTAAAAAATCGGTAAAAATTACAGAATCGTTAAGACTCGAAATTTACAGAATCGGTATTTACCGATTCGGTAATTGCCAGTCATTCCTATGGGCCTCCAGGCCCATAGGAATGAATGGCAATTACCGAATCGGTAAATACTGATTCGGTAAAAGGGAGGAAACATTGAAGGGTGGCATGGTGTCACTTTGACACCCTGTTGCTCCCCTCAATTGTTTATGGGTGCTAATGTTGCAGACATGCATGCCCCGAGGGCATGTATGTCTGCAACATGGCAGTGAAGCAATTTGCATTAAATTGCTCTTTTTTGTTGTTGTTATTTACCACCAACTTGTAGTTGGTGGTAAATAACGAATCCTAACATGGGATAAGCACTCATTAAAGTGCTCCCTACATTAGGAATTCGGTAATTTACCGAATCGGTATTTAAGAAATCGGTAATTTACCGATTCCTTAAATTACCGATTCTGTAAATTACCGAATCCTTAATTTGGCCCCCTACATAAGAAAAGCCCATTACCGGTCGGTAACGGCCGAAATTCGTTAATTTCGGCCGTTACCGACCTGTAATGAGCCACCTACATCTGGCCCTTCATCCCTTAGTCTAGGGGCCTCCTCGAGCCTGATGTTCCTGCTTAGTAAGGGTTCACGGATATCCACAATGTTTGTAGAAGGGCTATTTGCCTTGGCCTGTGAGTTACTGTCCCCTTAAAGACAGGAAGTGGTTTGAGCCATTGGTGGAGGCCTACTCATATTGCTGTCAGCAATTAAATGATTAGGTAAGCCAGATAAAAGACTCTATGCAATCTAGACAATCAGATATCGTTTTCAGCTTCCCTTCCGGGATTCTCCAAAATTTCGCACACAAATCAGTGCACCCCAAAGACTGGGATTGAGTCCGGGGTTGGAATCATGAGAAGCGCTGACCTTGAAGGCTTTGTTGTTGGGGCAGTTGTTTTGGCAGCCACACCCTGCCCTGTAGGTCTTATCTCTTAACTGCTGTACCTGGAGGAGTCTGGACAGTTGGTGAGCTGAACAACCCAGAACTAATTTCTGAATTGATGGCTGTATTGTATCAGTTACTAGACCATGTATGTACTTGTATTAGGTCGGTCCTTCATCAGAAGGCCTAAGCATACTATTACTATTGTTTATGATGGCACAATCATCTGTCATATTTGCCAGGGAGCCATGTTCCAGGGAGAGTCTACGCTCCGTTAACTCAATCACATTAGAAATTATCCAATGGCCCTCTCTCACATCGATTGTGAATGTTGGGTGCTGCCCTAGCAACTCTGCACTTGCCCATAGCTTCAAACCTTAAGTAAATCTCATCTAATGTCCAGGACGCAAGGCCTTCACACAGTCTACTGCTAATGAACTTTAAAGAGAGTGGGCCCAGCCCAGCCTTGATCTGCAGCGGTCTTCTTCCATCCAGACAGAGTTCAGGCACAAGTAAATTCAGGAAGAGAACCGCCATGCTTGGCCTGTGCTGCGGGACTTGCCTCGCGCTTATTAGCGCATCACCTCCGGGCCTCGTCTTCACCGCACATTAGTCTGGGGGATGAAGTCTCACCCCAGACAGAGTTCAGGCAAAAGTAAATGTGTGCAAGAATCCGCCATGCTTGACTCAGAAGTATAACCAAAATAATGTAGTCTGAATTGACTTCCTTTTGCCTTATATGTTCATAAGGGAACGTTCGGGATGCATACCTTGATGCACATAATTTATGTCAGGCATTTCTAAACGTATGTCAGAAATTCCAATTTCTGGCAAAAATTTAGGATATAGGGACTGCCACTTGCCCACTTGTCAGGAGAGGTCCTTCGCCCTGATTATCGCCAGTGATTCTGCCAGAGGTGGTCTCACATGCTGCCAGCGCACTTCAGACTTCGCAGATGCTACATCTCGCCTGAAGCTGATAAAGTCAAGTCCCAGAGAAAGACCGACTGACTGACGCCATAGTAGGTGTTTGCCCTTCACGGGGAACACTGTCTTCACGCCTCACTGATAAACACAGCCTTTGCTGTCAACAAGGTATGCGTGTGTCTCTTCTCCTTAAGGAACCTTAGACTGCAAGTTGCTCTGCTGTTCATGCTCTCATAGTATAGCGCATAGACGTAGGCATTAGCGTGTTAGGTTTTCGATGAAACAAACGACATTTTAACATTGCTAGAAAGGTTCATTTTTATTCTCATTACTTATAATGTGTCTCAATGCTGTTTTTATAATATTCTGTGTAGTTGTTTTAGATGTACGGAGAAACATATTGTTCCTGTTGTAATAAATACTTTTAACTTAAAAGTGCTCATTCTTCTTTGTACAATGTGTGTGATACCATGAGTAATGAAATAAGGTTTTTTGCTGTTTTCACGGTGCCCCTGATCCCTTTATTAGTAATTACTTGTCTTTCACATTCATCGCTGGTGTATTGAACCAAGTTCACCCGTCTCACCCGTAGGTGGGAAAGCACTCTTTGTAGAGTCACGCCAAAGTCATAACTTACGCAACAGTTGGCACCCAACGTGGTACACATATCTTACGGTTATGCCTTGAGTAGTCAAAACTTATCACACACAATTGAACCATTATTATGCCATTACAGAGACATCTGTAGTAATTATTATTGCCTCCTATTGGGAATAAGGAAGCACCTATTTCCGTAGATTTGTCAAGCTTTACTAATAAAAGGTTATTTCCCTTTCTGTTGGTTTTCTAATTCTCTGATTCCAATTTTAAATTGAATCCATTCATCAGGGCAGCACCTATTTTTTCTGGACTAATTGCAGGGAAGCAGTTACTGAACACCTCAAAGCTCGAGATGTCCTAGATGAAGGAGGTGCAGTTACTTCCTGCTGCACATCCAGAGTATGCCTTTAAGACTTTTTACTCCAGGGTGGAGTTTGAGCCTATTGGCGCTGCCTCAGGGCAGTTTCATGAATATACAGTGGTAGATCCACCTGCTCACTTTAGGGCTTTCCAAGAACACCAAAATTGCTTTGTTGGTTATTTGTCACACAGGCATAGACACTTTCATTTGTGGCCTCTCAGCAATGGCAAGGCTATGTTGCACTCCCATTCCTCGTCCTGAAACTCTATCCCATGCAGAGGTAGTAGGAGTATTACATAACACAGTCGCCTTATACAGTGCAGTTCGTGCAACATAGTTTGAGATCCAGACCAGCTGTCGCAGCAGGACCTGCCGCTCGTATACAAACACTCCATCGCGGTTGGCCTAAACTTGTGACTTTGTCCCAGTCCGGCGTGACCAGATGTTTTCAATAGCGCTTTGTGCTTTTTGGTGCTATTTTTCACTATAAACTTTAAAAATCAATATCTCCTGTTCCACTAATTGGATTTTTGTCCTTTTGGTCTTATTGTTTTTTTTTTTTTTTCAGAACAATATTTTATTGTGCTGTTGAAGAGTTACATAAAACATACAGCGTCCCGAGTCCGGGGAGGCTGCGAGCATGAAGGCAAAAATCACATTGTGAGACAATTCAAACAGCCATTTAAACACAAACTCTAACCCTAAATCCCTCCCCCCAGCACCCCCCCTAATTTCCCACCCGAAGACCCCCCAGCCCACCCCCTGCACAGCGTCCAATCAGTCCATATATAAAATACAATACAGTAGATGAAGTGTGGAACCCTCCTCACCCGGGTGCATTGTCCAAGTGTCTTTCCCCCGGTTCATCACTTGCTGGCGGCTCCAGCCAGAGCCCCTTGTACTCAGCCCACCTTTTCCAAATTTTGTAGTGTTTCCTGGGGCAACCCCTGGCCTCAAATATCGGGCGTTCCAGGCCCATAGAATAGTCCAGCCCCTTCTTCCACACACCCAACAGGGGAGCTATGGGATGTGTTGTAAATAATGATGATGATCCAGGTAGATGAATATAAGATATTTATTATGTACTACAGAGAATAACTGGTGTCCCCATCAGAAAGCAGGGAGCTAACTGACAAGACAGAATACAGAGACCTGTGACATCAGAAACATAGAATGTGGGTCTTAAAGCAATACAACAAAATAGAAGTGATGAGAATACAACATATCCTCTCTCCTTCGCATAGATAACAGAATAAAAATTGACAAATAAAAAATAAAAAACAGAACTCGTGCCCCTCGTTACAGAACCCACATCAATGTGAAACAAAATCTCGTAAGTAATTGGGAGGCCTCCTTTCCCTCTGACCTCTACCAGTATCAGCAGAACCCCTACTAACTGGTTCTGATACATGGTCAGGTTGAGGTAGCTTAACCTCCCTTTCAGCTTTCTTATATAATGCTACCCGCCTCAAGTTCCAACACTCACCATTAAATAAAGTAACAAACCTTTTATGAACAGACTTAACTTTAAACGGACCCCTAAATTTCGTTAACCCAACGCCAACTCTTCCAGGTTTCACCTTTACCCAATCATTCACCGACAGATTGCATTGACTCCCTGACACCTTCCCGTCTTTCCACTTGTCCAACCCCTCTCCACCTTCATGTTTCTCAAACCCCCCAGTACTCAAACATTCTTTCATCCATGCAGCAACTAGTTTGGTACCAGCCGAACGTCCTCTCATCATGCAAAAGGGAATCTCCCCTGTCACACCATTCTCAGTAGTCCTATAGGCCCAAACCATGTCATTAACCAATTCCCTCACATTGGCTTTAGATGAGAGGGCCATTTGAATCGCACCTTTGACCATACGGTTCGCCCTCTCCACAATGCCATTACCCTGTGGGTTGTAAAGTGAAGTTCGTGAATGTGCAATGCCACATTCTTCCAAGAAACTAGTCATTTGTGTGGAAGTCAATTGCGTTCCATTATCTGTGATAATCTTCATAGGAAAACCATCTTCCCTGAAAATGTCCTTCAATGCAATGATAGTGCTGCTGGTGGTGATTTCCTTAATGAATTTGACCACCAACCACTTTGATGAAACATCTACAACTACTAAACCAAACCTCATATCCTGACTCAACTGATAAAAGGGCCCAATAAAATCAAGACATATGGTGTGCCATGGACACCCTGGGTCTTCAATTGTACCACAACTATTCTGACTACCCACCTTAAGCCTCTTCTCACTTTCCATGCAATCAGAACATCTTTCCACCCAATCAGAAATCTCACGGTCCATGCCTGGCCACCAAAAGTGCTCCCTCACTCTTCTTTTAGTGATAGACTGTCCTAGGTGACCCTCATGAGCTAACTTGAATAAGGTAAATCTCACCTCCTGTGGCGGGATGAACTTATCTTCTTTCAGGATGATCAAACCCTCATCGTCCAAAATAGATAAATCTTCCAACACTTTCAAATATGGGTGAAGAGCAGGAGATACACAACTCTCCCTCCTTGAACCCTTGACAATAAGGTCTTTCACCCCTTTCAACACCTCATCCTTCACCATGGAGGCATTCCACCAACTCCTACTAATCGCTCCAGCACACATCTCTACTATCTCATCCACAGCTGCCACGGACCCTTCTGAATTGAGTGAATCCACTCCTGGTTTATCTACCGTCTCCCAGGGTAGTGGAAGTCTGGAAAGACCATCAGCTTGGCAGTTCTTCCAACCAGGAATATATTCCACAGTGTACAAATATTCTTGGATTCTTGCAGCTAGTCTGGCCAACCTCGCAGATCCCTTCCCAGCCCCACCAGGTGATAAGATCTTAACTAAAGGTTTGTGGTCCGTTAACAGTGTAAATTTAAACCCCCACAAATACATTCTATAATACTCGGAAGCCCATGCCGCAGCAAGGGCCTCTCGTTCTATAATAGAATAATTTCTCTCTGTGGTTGTGAGAGTTCTTGACGCAAAAGCTACAGTTTTCAAGCCGGAATCATGCATTTGAGCTAGTACTGCACCGACACCCACAGCACTTGCATCCACTGTTAAAACCGACTTACGATTGGTGTCAAATGGTGTCAAGATACCAGCCTCACATATTTCTCTCTTGATTTCTTGAAAACAATTATCCTGTTCCAGATCCCACACAAACTTGCACCCTTTTCTCAAAAGAAACTTAATTTTTTCAGTTTTCCCTGCAAAATCTTTTACAAATTTCGCATAATACTCGATGAGGCCAAGAAAAGACCTCAGCTGATCTTTGTCACATGGAACTGGTGCATTTCTGATGGATTCTAACAAATCCCTTTTTGGTCTAACCCCTTTGACTGACAATGTATAGCCAAGGTATTCTACTTCTTCCACTGCAAACTTGCATTTCTCCTTTTTCAATGTCAACCCCGCCTGTTCCATTCTCTCTAAAACAGTCTTCAATATGAGATTATGTTCCTCTACAGTCTCTCCGAAGATTAACACATCATCTTGGAAGTAGACAACTTTGTTCACTCCCTTTAACACAGCACCCATCATCCGTTGAAAGACTCCTGCTGCAGATGCAAGTCCAAAGGGCATGCGAGTGAATTGATAAATCCCTTCAGTGGTTATGAAAGCAGTCAGTGCCTTAGAGTCCTGATGCAATTTAATTTGGTGGTATGCACTGCGGAGATCTAACTTGGAAAAATACTTTCCACCTTTTAGTGACAGAACCAACTCGTTGATATTTGGCAATGGAAAATTGTCTACAACAATGTTCTGGTTCAATGTGCGAAGGTCCACACAGAATCTGAAACTTCCGTCAGGTTTGGTCGTGATAACGACTGGAGAAATCCAGGGTGATGTTTCAATTTGTTCTATCACTCCCTGATCTAACATCTCCTTAAGCATTTTCTTGACCTCTTCACGCGCAATGAATGGAACTTTCCTGACCCTGTGTTGTACTGGCATGGCACCATCAAGCAGTACAATTTTGTGCATATAACCCTTCAATTCCCCGATGTGTTCATCAAACAAACTTGACATTCCATTGACTATCGACTCAGTTGTTATGCTATCTACCACCATCACTTGTGGTACTGCCCTGGGGTTGATAACTATACTGAGATCGTACTGTTGTTCCCAACCCAAAATTGCAGGACCTGACTCTGCTATGTAAACCTTCCCTGTCGTGAAACGATCTTCAAAAGAAATTTCACACTCCATGTATCCTAATAACACTATACTTTCTCCTTGATATCCACAAGGACTAATATCACTAGTCAACAACTGTACATTCTTCCAATTTTCCAAGTACATATCTTTTGGAATGATAGTCCAGAACGACCCTGGGTCAACCTTTAACTGGACTTCTTTTTTATTAATAAGGAATAGGGCCTTGGGTCTTTGCCTCCTGCCAGGTTCTCCTTTACTCATGTTCTGTCCACCTAAGCATAATAATTTATTGGTGCCTTCAACCCCAGTGTCATCTCTCAACATTTCTCTCTTTTCCACCACCGCTACTTTTTCGCCAATTATCCCTTTGCACATTTTAAAAAAATGGCCTTTTCTCCCACATTTCCTACATACTTTGTCTAGGGCAAAGCACCTCTTGTAATCTGAGGTATGAAATGTGCTACCACACCTACTACACATCTTTGTTTGGAATCTATTCCTCTCAGTACTTGGAAATCCACTACTATATCTCTTGGTGCTCTTTTCTCCTGTATCTACGTTTTTCCTATTCACAGCCGCAACTTCTTCCTGTTCTACACAAGAAACACCATTCCCATGTCCACTCTCTTTCACCCCGTCCTTTTTTTCCATCTCTTTCATACATGCATTAGATTCTTCAACCACTTTGGCTATGTCAATGGCTGTCTGTAGAGTGGTATTCTTTGCTGCCCATAATTTTTCTTGCATTTTCTTGTTCCTACACTGTACTATCAGTTGATCTCTTATCATTTCGTCCCTTATTTCTCCGAAATTACATTTAATGGACAATTCACGTAATCTGGTTACAAACTGATCCACAGATTCCTCTGCTCTCTGTGGTTGGGTGTAAAACTTGTGTATCGCCATGACAATATTTACTTCTTTTGAATACTGTTTCTTCATCCTCGCTTTAGCTTCAGTATATACATTGGACAATGTTCTACCATCTTGGTTTAGACCTACTGGCAAGTATTTAAAAGTGTGCTGTCCCTCTTTTCCTAGAGCGCTTAACAAAAGAGCTTTCTTCCTAATAGCACTGAAATCTTTCCCATCAAGTGCCTCTATGTAATTTTCGAAAATATCGATCCATTCATCCCATTCAATGGGTGGATCGCCAGCTGACTGTAGGAACATTGGTGGTGTTATAACGTTAAGGTTCTCCATGGCACAGGTTCTTTCGTGAATATCACACCCTCGTAGTTACTCTATATTATACACTGTTCCAATGAGGTATGATAAACAACTAATGCAGGTCGCTCACTTGTAACAGTTTTTTTTTTTTTTAATATTACACTCTTGTAAAAAAAAATAAACAAATGTAGATAGCTTACTTGTGAAGAGAACTCTATTTTGTCTTTAATTTGGTACAAATTGTTGTTCCCGCCGCTTCATGCAGGTCGCTTACTTGTGGAGATAACACTGTTTTGCTTTTATTTAGAAACGATTCGTCGTTTCTGCCGCTCCGACAGATAAATTGGTTGCTTGGTAACGTGTGATACACAAAATGGCCACTACGTAACGTCGCTCCGTCGCTTACGGTGGTGACGTTGGTTCTTGCACGTTCAGCTGCGAGCGAGAAGAACAACACCGTTCCGAGGAAGTCGCGGGGAAGGCAAGTTCTAACGGTGAGTACTCACGTGCAGCAGCGATCATGTGATTTTTCAAATAATGCCGTGCTTGGTTGAAATGGCTCTGTGATTGCATTCGGTTGTATGAACCTCAGAAAACGCTATATCCAACTGCGTGGTTTATCCTGTTTGCACCAACATCCAAGCCAATGTGCGCGTTGTCACAATTTCGCCGCAATTTCAACCTCAGCACAGCGAAAAATTAACTTTGGAGTCTGGACTCACCGGTTGTTTGGGGTCACACTTGGCACTTCACTTGAAACTTCAGTTTCTCCTCTTCACAACGACACTTTACCGTTTTGACAAGCATGAGTCTATTTGTCTAGGTAAACCTGTATGATAACAAGTAGCGCTTCACTCACAGTTCCTTCGGTTGGAAATATGCTCTTCAATTGGCAATGGTCCTCTTCAATTGACAATAGTTCTCGTATCTCACACTTTTTGAGTACGATTTCTTCCCCTTTTCTTTCCTCCTTCTTCAGCTTTGCATTTCCTCTTCTTGGTAGCAGTAACTGGTTCTCAACTTTTCTTACTAGTTGAAAATTTTAACCAAGAGAGCTTGCGTGGTTCTTTTCTCACCAGTGGAGTCTTCTTCTCCCTCTGTAGTTGATTAGCTCCTCCTGCTCATCGTCGCCATGTGTTGTAAATAATGATGATGATCCAGGTAGATGAATATAAGATATTTATTATGTACTACAGAGAATAACTGGTGTCCCCATCAGAAAGCAGGGAGCTAACTGACAAGACAGAATACAGAGACCTGTGACATCAGAAACATAGAATGTGGGTCTTAAAGCAATACAACAAAATAGAAGTGATGAGAATACAACAGGATCCTTCCAGGCATGGGCCACATCCCTCTTGGCCACCACAAGACCCAACAACAGTAAGTGGCGTTTATAAACATTCCCTCCCACCTGTTCCAGGACATGAAGAAGGCCTAGCTTTGGTGTGCGAGGAAGGTCCCAGCCCAGTACCTCTGACAAACAATTCCACACACCCGTCCAAAACTTCCGCAGGCCATCACACGCCCAGACAGTATGTAGGAACGTACCTGCCTCTTTACCACACCTCAAGCAAACGGGGGACGCAATCAAGCCCGCCTTCCAGAGCCGTTCCCTAGTATAGTATGCTCTGTGCAAGTATTTAAACTGTATAAATCGTAGCCTGACTGCAATGGCCGCACCTCTTGGAGCCTCCAGTGCCTCCCTCCAGTCTTCCTCCTCTAATGCTCCCAGATCACTTTCCCACTTGGTCCGTAGAGAGTCTAGGGAGGTCGAGCAATGGGAAACTAACGTTTGATATATAGACGAGATTTTTTTGGATTCTAATTCTCCCATGAAGACCTTTGCCTCCAGGGGGCTGAACTCAGGCAACGAGTCCAGACCCCGCAAGGCAGGGGCAATGGCGTGACGAAACTGCAGATATTTAAAGAATTGGGTCTGAGGCATGTCGTATTCCTGGAGTAGTTCCTGGAACGACTTAAGAGTCGTTCCCCGGACCACATGACCCACGGCAGAGATACCGATCGCATCCCAGCCACGGAAGCCCTGCAAAGACAGCAACTCCGGCAACTGCCCGTTCTGCCACAACGGGGTCTCCCTCGTCAGTCTGTTCCACCACCCCATTCTACGAAGCGCGCCGCGCCATATGCGGAATACAGGTTGCGTGACGGCCGGGAGCCCCCTCCTTTTAACCGCTGAATACAGTATCGTATGCAGCGTGTCGGGATCCATCAGGAAGCGCTCTAGGGCGTAGGTAGGGTCACTCCGCTCCCCATACCACCATTCATTTAGCACCAAGAGGTGGGAAGCCTGGTAGTAGGACAGGACATCCGAAGTCGCTAGCCCACCGCAATACGTGGACAAAAAGCATGTGCGGAGCGCCACTCTCGCCGCCCCTCCCGCCCAGAGGAAAGTACCAAGTGTCGAGTTCACCAGTCTGAACCACCGCGGTGGTATAGGGTACGGATGATTTTGTAACTGATATAAAAGGCGCGGAAGGGCCACCATTTTAAAGATGGCCGAGCGGCCATAGATGTTCAGGGGCATGCGGGACCACATAGTCATGTCAGATCGGACACGCTCCCATACCGGCACGACATTGCGAGCCCAGGCGACCCCCGGAATGTCTGTTAGAAAGATCCCCAGGTACATAAGTCCGCCTCTCGCTTCCTGCAGCGCCCCGGCCCAGGGCCCTAAGTCTCGGCGCTCCCCAAGCACCCACAGCTGTGATTTGCACAAATTCAGGTGGAGGCCCGACACCTCTCCGAAGACACGCATGATTTCAAGGACTCGTGGTCCAGACATGTTGAGGTCTGTGAGAAAAAAGAGGACATCATCGGCGTATAGTGCAAGCCTGTCGGAAGGTCCCCCAGTCCACTCCACGCCCCGCATCTGTGCGTCTAAGCGGACCCACGCCGCCATGGGCTCCATGGCCAGGGCAAAGAGATATGGTGAAAGGGGGCACCCTGTCTGGTGCCTCTACCTATGGGAAACGGAGCCGACACCGCCCCAGCCACTCTCACTGACGCCGTGAGATCTGTGTACAACAGATGAACATAGGATAGGAAGCGGGGCCCTAGATTCAATCGGGACAGAAGTGCACGGAGGTAAACCCAGCTCACTGAGTCGAAGGCCCTATCTATGTCGGCCAGTAAAAGGGCCGCTGGTATCCCCGCTGTCCGGACCGCCTCCAGTACTACCTGCGCACGTCGAATATTGTGGCGTGTCGCCCTGTGAGGCATAAATCCAGCCTGATCTGGGTGCACGAGCGCCGTGATGTACGGGAGGACGCGATTAGCTAACGCCTTTGCTAGAATTTTTGCTTCGGTATTTAATAACGATATCGGTCGATAGGATTCGGGTCGGTCCGGAGGTCTCCCTGGCTTGCAGAAGACCACTATTTCGGCATGCCGCCAGTCCCTCGGAAGCCGACCACAATCTCTGGCTTCTTCCAGCGCTCTACCATAGTGGGAGCCCTGTTGAAGGTGAAATGTCTTAAAAAATTCACAGGGAAATCCGTTGGGCCCGGGGGCCTTGCCCGTATTTAATTCTCCGAGGGCCGTACCCAGCTCCTCCGCCGATAAGGGGAGGTCGAGGGCATCTCGCTCCTCGTCCAAGAGCGATCGCGGCGGGAGATCGGCCAGGAACTTATCCACGTCGCTCGGCGAAAGGAGTTCCCGAGTGGCATATTGGGTCTCATAATAATGCGCAAATGTGGCCGCCAGGGCCGACGGGGCTGTCATGGGCTCACCCGTTTCGTCTCGTAGACAAGGCAGAGACTGCGCATGAAAAGTGCTTTGACATAATCTATAGAGCATCGAGCTGGATTTATCTCCCCATTGGTATATCCGACTCTGAGTCGCCAACCATAACTGACGAGCCTCGTCCAATTGCAGGGAGGCATAGGACTGTTGCAATAATAGAAGGCGTCTCACTTCTTCTTCACTCCCACCAGCACTGCATCTATGTTCTTGGTCCCTAACATGCTCGGCCGCTAGAGCCAAGTCCTCCCCACGCTGCCTGCGGGCAGCCGCACACCAAGCAATGTCCACACCGCGCAGCGTGGGCTTCAAGGCCTCCCAGAGGGTCACGGCATCCATATCGGGGTGATAATTTTCGCTCCAATAGTGAGCAATTGCCTCTCTCATATGAGACCTATAGGGTTCTCGCTGCAGGTGCCACGTGGAAAGTCGCCACCTGAACGGCTGCTGCCGCCTGTCTAGGGAAAGGTCTAGTAAAACTGGGGAGTGATCTGATAAGCCCCGTGGTAAGATTTGCGTGTTATCGACCCTCCCGACCCAGGCCAGGGGAACGAACAGGTAATCGATCCTAGAAAAGGACTTGTGCACTGGTGAGACGTAGGTGTATTCGCGGTGTTGAGCATGCTGATGGCGCCACATATCAACCCACCCCATGCCTCTTACCATACCATCCAGTTTAGTAGGTGTGTCCGATACCACCTCCCCTCCTAACCTGTGTCGGTCCACTCGAACATTCATCACATCATTCCAGTCCCCGCCAATGACTGCCAGAACATTCGGGATCTCAGCCCACACTCCGAACAACTTTTCTATAAGGGCACATTGCAGCGGGGGAGGAGCATATACACTCCCAAAGACGATTTGTTCCGTCCCTATCGTGCCCTGGATAAAGACATATCTGCCCTGGGGGTCAGCCCACAGAGTTTCATGGGTGTAGGACAGCCTGCGATGCACTAGTATAGCCACCCCCCGGGAGCCTCTCACAAATCCCGCATGAAACACTTGGTGGTAGCCATATCTCTGAAGGCTAAGGGTCTTGGAGCCCATGAGGTGGGTCTCCTGTAAAAGCAAGACATCGGCCTTGTCCCTCTTCCCTTGGCGTAGGACCGCCCCCCTTTTAATTCTATCTAACATTCCCTGCACATTCCAGCTCACAACACGCAACAAAGCCCTCTGTTGGCTCATGTCGGGAGTTTCAGCCGCCATCTAGGGATAAGAAGTCAGGTAATTCATGCGGTAGAGGCCACACACATCCATCTCGTATTAACAGGATCCAGGAAAGCACTGTGCAGTTAAACGTGTCCCCCCTCCCCACCCCCCCTCGGAGCACCCACCCCGCAAACCCACAAACACCCACCAACATCCCCCCCCCCCCATCTTCTATGCTGCCCACAACTGTCCCCCCACCCTCCCACCCCATACCTCAGTAACATTGAAGTACCTGTCGCGGTATAGATAGTCACAAGCCCCCAACGGGAGGCCAATGTCCCACTATGCCAATGGATCCCAACCAACTATCCACCCAATCCCAACTAACCCTTAACCCAACTAGCTACTCTACGGTTCAGAGTGACGCCCGCCCACTTACGAGCATCCCCTAACCTGCGTTACATCCTCATATTGTTGGCATGAGTCACGAAGCGTGTCGCCAGTCCCCTCGGTCAAATTGCACGATCGGCAGGAGCCAGAGAGCGGTGCAGCCATCTAGGGAGACATTTAGTGGAGCCAGGGCAGTAGGTATGGTCAGGGCCCCGGCGCCGGAGCCTCGTCTGCAGCATTGCCCCCCGTCACTCCATCCCTGGGCGGGCGGTTTCTCTGTGAGCGCGCCCTCCAGTTGCTCCTACTGCGTGATCGCCTGGGGGTCCTCGGGGGACCGGTCGCCGTGGAGGAGTCAGAGTCTCGTCTCGGAGGGGTATGAACCTTGACCCTCACTGTCTCGTCAGTCCATTCAAAGACCTCCTCCGGGGTGTTGAAGAACTGTGTCTTAGACTGGAACACCACTCTCAGGCGGGCATATTGAATTTTCAGTTCTCTCAGCCGTGCCTTAGCCGCAGTAAAGGATTGGCGCTGTTGCTGCACCAATTTAGTATAATCGGGGAAAATCAATATTTTGTGGTTGTCGTACATCACCGGCTCCTTGTCCCTCGCCTGTCTCAATATGACGTCGCGGTCATGATAGTTCAGGAGTTTGGCAATGACCGGACGGGGGCGAGCTCCTGTCGGAGGCTTCGGGAGAAGAGCGCGATGAGCCCGCTCAATAACGAAACACCTCGACAAAGAGTCCGGAGGGAGCCATCTCTCTAGCCACTGGGCGAGGAAGGCCTCCATATTGCCCTTCTCGCAGTCCTCCGGAAAGCCCACGAATCGCAGATTGTTTCTTCGCGCCCGTCCTTCAGCATCCTCGATCCGGCGTGCCATTCCCTTCTGTATCCCCTCCATAGCCGCCACTTTCCTCTTTAGGACCACCACATCGTCCTCTACATCTGTGATTCTAGCTTCAGTTTCGGTTATTCGGGCCACTGCGTTGCGTAGATCCTGACGGAGCAGCGTGACATCGGCCCCAACTGCCCCTATTTTTGCGTCCAGTGTATCTCGTGTCTGTGTTATGGCCGCCAGGAGAGCCGCGTTGTCCGGGGCGGTCACCGGTCCCGGGGGGCCACCAGACGCTCCGGCCCCACCACTCGGTCCCGTGAATTTATCTATGGAGCCCTGTTTCGTGGCTCCTCCACTATTGCCGCCCCGCGTCATTGTGGACAATAGTCTGTGGCACAGTGTCCCAATAGCCGTGTGTATCTGCCCACCTTTGATGTAAAGCCTCCGGGAGACGGTATAGCGCCCAGGTGTGTAGCACCTCTTCCAGGTCACCAGGCGCAGCGGCGGGGCCCCATGTGTAGCAGTGGCAGGACGCACCGGGCGAAAAGTGTCTCAGCAAAGGGCCCCCCTCACACACACACCCTCCGAGCCTCGGCTTAGATGGACTATAGTCCTCGTGTATGACAGCAGCAGAGAGATCCGGGCGTTGGGGGTATTGCACAAGAGCCCCACGAGCTCCCCTTCTGGTGCTGCCGCAGTTAGACACGTAATGGCCGGCAATAGAAGGGGGGAGAGTCCCTCAAGTCGAGCGGTGCCACAGACAGAGGGGGGGGGAACGGTCCGATCTGAGCCCAGCGGGCCCCAAGGGTCTGGGCCCCCTCGCGGTCCGAGCTGACCGCCGAGTGGGAGACCTTTGTTGTCAAGGGAGGTTCCCCCCTCCGCACAACTGCCCAGTGCCCAGCAGCCGCTCACCCCGTTATTTCGGCGAATCAGCAGGCAGGCCAGCCCCCGGGCTCCTCCGCCGTCCTCGGTGTCCCTGTGAGCCACCGGGGGCTAAGCCAGGATCAGCAGCGCCTCCACCAGTCGGGCTCCCACAGGACTCGGGGGCCCGGCTCCGGCGTATGGCGCAGGTCGCACTGAGACAGGGTCCGCTTCGCTGCAGCGCACACCCGCAGCTCCGTTACCGGATAATGTCCTCCACTACCAAGGGTGAAGCGCCGGGCCGGGGGGACCCCGCGCCCCAGGGTGCATCCGCCCCAGGCTCGGTCGCGATGGCCGGTCCAAGTCGCAGGGTGGCCCCCAGCGCCGTCGCACTTCCGGCCGGACCCCGCTGAACTCGAGGGCCCGGCTCCAGCGCGCGAAGAAGGCCCCACCGCTCCGGGTTGTGTTTCGCCCGTATTATAGGTCTGTGGTTGCCCAAATCGCCACCGGGGCTCACTCTCATGCAGCGGCCAAGGAGGGTTGAAGCTGGAAGTCCGCAGGTCAGGGCGATGCAGGAAAGAAGTGAAGGATATTAAGGCGGCGGGACGGAGCTCATTCAAGCCACGTCCGCCATGGTAGCCGCCTCGGCCACGCCCCTTTTGGTCTTATTTTTAGTTATTAAATTTAGTTCTATTTTCTAACCAGGTGTGGGATCTTTTTGTGTGGTGTTTTCACTGTTTTACTGTTTGAAGTGTTGTACTAATACTTTACACATTGCCTCTAATTTAAGCCTGATTGCTCTGTGCCGAGCTACCGGAGGGTGAGCACAGGTTAATTTAGGAGTTGCTTGCCCTTCACCCTGACTATGATTGTGGTTGCTGCTTGATCAGGGTTCATACCCCAGTCAACCAACAACTACATTTCTAACACTGACTATGTGCCAGTAGTAAGGGTAGACTCGTAGGAATTTATATCCAACACCAGGATCTCTGGACCGTTCCTTTTTCTCAGAACTTTATACTGACTATGTGTCATTCCTCTTGGAATGGGGCCTCTGGTAGAGGAGTATAACTCTTGGAGAAGCATCTTTGCATGCATTTATAACAGTGCTCGTGGTACACTTTCTTTGGCGGTCCTCCCTGTTGTACTTTGAGAAGAACAAAACAAACACGGAACTGCACTGGCTCTGGATCTGGGAATTAAGTTAATAGGCAACTGCTCTACAGTCTTCTCTATCATTCTATGCAACATAAAGGGAGAGGCTTCAGTTTAGGCTATTATGTCAGAGACTGAAAGCAGTTCTGGTTCCAGACCGTGAACGAGAAATACCAAAATTCATTGTCGAAGCTTACACCTCTGTTGTTAGAGATACCTTAGGTACTGGATCCTTTAAGCCACACTTAAAACTTTAAAAATCTGCACAGGAAGGTAAAGAAACAACAAAAAACAAAGATAAAAGACGTCTGGATCACCCGCTCCTCTGGAATCCGGCAGGATCGTGAAAAAATGAAAAAGCCTGAACAGTTTCAGTACTCTGATAGCTGCTCTTTATGTTCGTTTTAGAAAGCTGAAGGTAAAAGAACTGAAAGGGGGAGCCGAATTGAGTACCGAACAAAAGAGGAGTCCAGTAGGAAAATTGAAGGTGGGCGCAAGACTATGTTCGGCGTAGAGAGGGAAGCAAAAGGATTGGATTCTAAAACTGCAGAAAAAAGAAGAAAGTAGCAGGACTTTCTAAAAAACATGCTGATTCAGCTCTGAGTCCTCCTGCGATGCACGACTTGGGCGAGAGTGCTTTGAGACAGCGCTGCAGAAGTCACAATAGTACATCAGATACTTCAGAAGTTTCTTGATGCGAGTCCAACTGATGACTTCATACAGATCGAAACTCCAGATCAACATTTAAATCCTCCTGATGGGGTTTACAACCTAAAAATACAAATTGAAGGAGACATACCACGTATTATCAAAGTAGTATTCTGGACTCAATAATCAGATAATGATCACATCATCCTAGCAGAAGAAGCCTGGCTTCCAGTCTTCCTTAGGGAGAGGAAGTATAAGGGTAGCCTTCTCTCCCATAGTAGCTGAAGATATCATGGAAATTTATGCCCTTGAATGGGCCATGAGATAGTCTGCAGCGGGGTTGGATGAACACTCTAGTCCACATGTTATTCCCCTACATAGGGAACCACAACCACATGTTCAATACCCTTTAAAACCAGAAGCAAAACATGGTATCAAAGCAATATTAGATCAATTGTAGTATCAAGGCATAATAACGTCTTGCCTTTCACCCATGAACACACCCCTTTTTCCCGTCTCCAAGTCAGACGGTTCCTATAGCATAGTTTTAGGGCCAGATGTACGACGGAAATTAGCATGCGCAAAGAGGTTTGCAACCGTTTGCACATGCTAATTCTGATAGGGCCATGTACAAACACTATTTTAATTTGCGACTTGCTGTTACAAAGGGGAATTCCCTTTCTAATAGCGAGTAACACGCCATGTACCAATGTTTTGCGAACACAATTGCGGTCACGAAAGACTCGCAAATCACCTGCAGTTGCAAATGGGAAGGGGTCCCCTAGGGGACCCCTTCCACTTAGTGACTGTCTCTGAAATATTTTTAAGGGCAAGCAGTGGTCCAAGGGACCACTACCTGCCTTAAAAAAATTAAACAAAAATGTTTCATTTATTTCTTTTAAATACACCCCATTTTCCTTTAAGGAAAACAGGCTGCAATAAAAAAACTGCTTTATTGACAAGCAGTCCCAGACATGGTGGTCTGCTGAGCCCAGCAGGCCACCATCCCTGGGAGGGCCAGCCATTCCCAATGGGGTCGCAAATTGCGAGTGGCTCAATAATATTCATGATCCTCCCATTTTGCGACTCCATTGGGAATCCCAATCAGTGTCTCTGACACTGTAGTACATTGTAAATTGCGCATAGCAATTTGCGACTCGCAATCAAGCGCAAATTGCGAGGTGCAATTTACAAGGGTCGTCCAGCTGACCCTTAGACTATAGGAATCTGAATTCACATACACAAACATATGTAGTACAAAACACCCACAGTACAGGTTTAATGATGAACCTGGTGTGGAAAAAATACAAAATGACCCAGGATATTTCCAATGGGTTTTTCAGTCAAAATATATTGACTGAAAGTGAGTATCTGACCAATTTCAGTTTCAACGGCCATGCCCATGGGCTAAAGAATAGTCCTGGCTTATTTTCAATGTGAATCATGGAGATCTTACAACCAGATCCTGAGGTTTTGTCATATATTAATTTCTACTTAACTGATGCTGATTTGAATCTACCCCATACCAGGTTAGCCAGGGTAGTGACTATGTTGACATCACCTGTTTATAGATTAATAAAAAATAAAAAATAAAAGAACGCCTACCAGATGGTGACCTTTCTTATATATGAATTATCCAGTGAGAGCATGGGTCTAGCTCCAGACTTCATCCAGAAGTGCGCTTTCTTGCAGCACCGTGACATGTTGAAAAGGTTACAATCCCTGTTGGGGGTTTCTTAACTTTAAACTGAGTTATCTGCTTCACTACGTAGAGAGGGCGAAGCCTCCGTTTGACATGATTGCTCTCACGTTTTCTTCTAAACAGTGGCTGAGCAAACAGACTGATATTGTGTGTGCTTTACAAGCAGACATGCTTTGGACTAAAAATGTACAAATTAGAGGCAACAAAACCAACTAAGTTATCAGAGTCTTATCCAATCACTATGGTTATACCTACGTGACCTGCAGTGAAGAATAGACCTTCTCAATTGCCTACAAGTCTCACTTGTACTCCCTGGCGGAAGCACACTTTGCTTTCATTGAAAAAATCCTGATGGCCGTACAAACAGCTATATTACTGGAGTGCCCGTTGGCGCAGGGAAAACATATTGTTATTGTATTTCCCATACCAGCACCAGAGGCGGTCACAAAGGCAAGCCTTCCTGATGACAGTTCCCTACACCTCAGATAGGTACAGTTGGCCTCTTCCTGAAGTTCAGTGGATGTAAATTTTCAGTATGATCCCCATCTTTGTAAATAAGCTTTTCGCAATATGAACAGAATATCGTTCAGACTCCAGGTCCATCACTGTTGAGTCTTATCAGAGCATCTTTTAGACAAATGGCTCTGCCCAACCTATGGTAGAAACCAAATGTAAGTACTGTGCAGCAGACAAGGTGTAGTGACGGATGATGAGTTCATCCCACAACTCACCCACACCAAACTCTTAGGTGACAGTACTGCACAACATGCAGAAATACATGCCCTGCTACTTGCATTATGGAAGACAGACTCATCAGTTCCCACACTCATTATGTTTGACTCAGCCTTCTGTGTGCAAGGTTACAATAACGATTTGCAACATTCTCGACTGAATGGATTCAAGAATTTAAAGTTAAAGCCTATAAAGAATAAACATCTTTGGGGAAAGGTAGCTGTCTTACAAGACAAGCTTCCATTGGTCCATGTGAGGCACATTTTAGGCCATCAGCGTAGTGCATTCATGTTAAAGGTAACTGTGCAGCTGACCAAGCGTCCAAAGCTGCAATTCAGACTGCCACAGTTGCAGTCTTGACTAGAGGCCATATGCATCAAAATCCTCTTTTGCGATTTTCAAATAGCGATTGTTTGCGAACCGTTATTTGATAATCGCTAAATGCTATGTATGTAGGATTTGCAATAAATTGAGTGAATCCTTCATATTCCTTAATTGCGAATCTCAAATTGCGATTCTCAATTAAGGAATACCTCCCCATTCATTCCTATGGGCCTGGAGGCCCATAGGAATGAATGGGAAGACATTCTCAATTTACGATTAGCAATTAGAGAATCGCAAACTGAGAATGCAATTTCAAGGGTGCAAGGGTGTCAAAAGGACACCCTGTTGTACCCCTGAAATAAGCATGGGTGCACATGTGGCGCACATATATGCCCTAAGGGCATGTATGTGCTTCACATTGCACTTTGAAAAATGCAACAAAATGCATTTCTCAAAGAAATCGCAAATTACCACCAACTTAAAGTTGATTGACAGAATGCAGAGCAAATCAAACATTCACCTCCAGTCAAGAGATCTGGATAAAATCCATCGTTCTTTGGCTCACCGTGCCACCCCAGTTTAAACCAAGCCATATGCAAATCAGTCTTGAGCTTGTTCCTCATGAAAACAGTCCAGCCCGAACTGTCAAGCCAGGTCCTCCCAGACCAGAAACAAGCATCCCCTGACCCGTTTCGGGGTATAACCCCTCATCAGCCAGGCTACCTTGAATCCAGGGAACAGTGAGCCCAGGACCCACATCTGGGCATTCCTGGTGCACTTAGAATGAGAAAGCAAAAGACACACAAATTATAGATGGAATGCTGAGCAAATCAAACATTCACACCCAGTCAAGAGATCTCGATTAAATCCATTGTTCTTTGGCTTACCATGCCACTCCAGTTTAGGCACAACTGTTGAAAGTGTGGAGGAAAGCACTCTCTCACACGTTCTATCAGTCAGAGGTATAATGGACATTGGAGACAAGGGGTGGTGGTGGTGGAAGCCACAAAGTCAGATAGATGTTGGATAAAGGGAATCAGGGACAGCTGGGAAAGGCTCGTACACCACTTAAGACCAACCATTTACGATACTGGTTACAGTTCTACAACAAGGCAGTTTTATTTTTAAATTATCTACAGTTTGGCTTTAGACTTGGTTGCAAGGGTCCTAGTGCTAGGAGTTGGGCTGAGAATGTACTTAATGAATGGCTGCTGGTGGGCTTAATCATTTCACCAGTAGGCATGGTGATGGAGAAGGAGAAAGGTGAGATCAGGTTGGTACAGTATTTATCTTGGCTAAAAGGGCAGCCTGTGTATTATTTCATAGCCTAAAAGTTCAGTACATTCAGGTCTGCGTTAGTGGGCCCTTTATTTGAGCTGATCAAGAAAGCAAACGTGGGAGTGTACATCCCCATCTGCATTTCGGTCACATCCCGATGATTTTGGGCTATTAGGTATACTCTTTGGGGGGGGGGGGGGGTTATATTTCTGTTCATAAAGTATTACCATGGACTGTTCCATGGACTGTTTGAGAAATCTAGCTCATTTCCCAGGTGGTTGTTTACATTTTGGATTGGGATTGATATCAGTTATGCACTACCTGGATGATTTCTTTTTTGTGGGGTTAGTGAACTCTTATTGCTGTCAGGAGATGTTGAAAGTTGGAGTACCCTTAGCCATTGAGAACAACGTGGGGCCATATACTGTCTTAACATTTCTAGCTATCGTATTTCAACATAGGCCAGGTTCCCTGAAGATAAGAGGGTTGGTTTGTTGAGGGTACTTGATGATATGCTGGCATGGTAATCGTCATTTGTGTGCAAGATTCAGGTGTTGTTGGGCCATTTCAATTTTTCAAGCAAAGTGGTGCAGGCTAGAAGGACATTCTGTAGAAGGTTGGGTTCGGTATTGTCAGAGCTAAGTTTACAAGAGCACAGGGTCAGGAGTATCGGCTGGGGTGAAGGTGGACTGAGATTGCGGAAAAGTTTCTTCCTCAATTTTAATATAATTTTGCTGTGGGGACTTGTCAAGTAGGCCGATTGGTCTCGTCAGATATCAGACTCATAATTTTTGACTTTTTTGGCTGAAGAAATGGTACGCAGCATTACGTGTTCTTTTCCCCTTGGTATTGGCGCTTGTGCAATAGGACAAGAATTTCAGAACAAAAATATGCTGCTGAGTGTGAACAACATGGCTCTGGTGAATATAGTTGACGGGTGACCTGCACAGGATGTGAAGGGTTTGCAATTACTCAGAGTCTTTGTTCTTGGGGTTATAGTGTAGTATATAATTGCATCCATTCATTAATAAAAGGGGCAGCTTTACAGTACAAAGGTGCATGTAAAATTGTGAGGAAAAGGAGGGATGAGATGTGGCAAGTTATTGACCACCTTGGTGAGATTGTTTAAAAGTTTGGGATATCCTGATGTATTGATAATGTACCATGGGAAACAACTCTGTGCAGTCAAATGTTTTAACGTTGCTTAAGAACATAAAGAGGGATCTGAAGTGATTGTGGTAGTGTATGGTTCTCATGTGGGACTGGCTTGAACCGCAGATGGGAATGAGATGCAGTTAGAAAACCAGCAACTATTGATAATGCAAAGAGAAAAGTCAGTCATGAGATGAGGAATTTCTGTAGGAATGAGGGTGTCAGCCAGATTATGCACCTGCATATTCACATTGAAGAGTCTAATGTTTTTCCTTGATGAGGGAGTGCACTTACCTGTTTTAGGGATGGAATTATGTTTAGTGCAGTTGCAATATGGCTTGGCGAAGTTGTTGGAGTAAAAGTTCTGATGGGGAATATTTGAGGTTGGCCAGAAAAACTCCTCTACAAAGAGTTTTAGTAGACTGCTTAGGACTAGTCAGGCAAAATCTGGGAGGACTCCTCCAGAATGAGACGGGTTACTATATGCTGTTTTGGGGATGTCAGATCTCTGTACTGAGAGGCCAACAACATGATGTAAGGGGCATAAGACTTAAGCCTATTTCCATTGATAGGGTAATCTTTTGAATAGCTAGAATTAACCATAGTTTTTTTTAACTAGGCTTGTATTGTTTAGTCTGTCATTTCTTCCATACTGCAAGAATAACTTGCACTGCTGCCACCAAGGTCATTTCTAGTTGTTTACATTTCCTTGATCGAGGAGATTTCTCTGTTGGAAAAGGCAACTCAAAAGTATCATGCTGTGGCCTTTGGGAACCTAAAACTGAAAAGCTCAGGTGCCCTCTGAGATAATTTCCTCCCAGTATTTAACAAGTGTGTGACATTTCCACTGAAGAAGCATTAAACCACCGTAGCCCCTCACTTTTGCCAGCAGGCATGCTTTTAGATGTGTCCCATTTGGCTATCTTATTATGGGTTCTACACCAGTGCAAGACGATTTTATACTGCCTTCCTCTCAGTTGGACATCGAGGGCCTGATTATGATGGCGGTCGGACTGCACTCCGACAGGCCATCTGTGGCGGTCCGACCGCTGACTGCCCTTCAGGCTGACTGCGTATTAGAATCCAGGCAATTGGATCCTAACCGGTCAGGTGGGGAAAAGTTGCCTTCGACAGGATCGGTGATCCCATCAGTGTGGTGGTAGGAATTGCAATCCTGAATGAAAAGAAATTAAATGCAAAGGAAACTTATAAAGCACGAAACTTCACCCGAGGGTATCAAGGCGCTAGCTCATCAAACAGAATTAACTGGACGGTTCAAGGCCACATCAGAGGTTAAGCAGCCAAGTCTTCAAGGCCTTCCTGAAGGCCAACAGGTGCGTTTCTTGTTTTAACCTTAGAGGAAGGGAATTCCAAAGTCTGGTCGTGCCGACCAAAAAACTTCTTCCACCCCAGGCGCATTTTTGAAACCTCGGAATTATTAGGTTATGGGAGTGGGATGAACGGGCAGGTATATAAGGCTGTAGATTATGGTTAAAGAAACCCGGCACTGTATCATGCGTGGCCTTAAAAGCGATACAAAGAGCCTTAAAGTCAATCCGCCTCCTCCCTGGCAGCCAGTGGAGTTCCTTAAGCACTGATGAGACAGATTTGTGTCTTGGAATGTCAGCAAAAGACGCGCCGCTGCATTTTGCACAATCTGTAATTTGGATAGGCACTTCTTCCGCAGGTTGATGAATAGGCCATTACAGTAGTCGGCTCAAGATAACACCAGAGCCACAACCACTAGCTTCTGTAACTCAACCAGAATGAATGGAAGAATCCTTCTCAGTGCTTTTAGTGTGAAAAAGGAGAGGGATGTAACCTGATTGACATGGCTTTAAAAGGAGAGCATAGAGTCAAACGTGACTCCCAGGTTTTTCACCTTATTCATAGGTGTTGGTAGTGGGCCCAATTCTACCAGCCACAAGGTAGGGCACCAGAAATTACAATGACCGCCAAAGAGGAGAACTTCAGTCTTACTGGAATTCAGTTTCAAACAATTGGCGGCCATCTAGTCCCCAACCTGACGCAGACAGGTGTGAAACTGTGCAGCAGTGTCATCAGGGGAGCCTGTCACTGAGACTACAATCTGGGTGTCATCGGCACAGGAAATAGTCGAGAAACCCAGAGACCTAATTAGCCTTGCCAGTGGTGCCACATAGATGTTAAACAGGGTTAGGCTTAATGAAGAGCCCTGTAGCACTCCACACGGCAATGTAAAATTTGGTGATTTGAACTCTCCAAGAGCCACAAATTGTTCTCGATCAGATAAAAAAGATGCAAGTAACTCTGCTTTCTCTTTAATAACGATCTCCTTTAGTACTTCCAATAATTTTTGATCGTTCACCGTATCAAATGTGGCTGAGAGGTCAAGCAGCCCAAGTGCTGCATTTCCTCCTGCATCAACAGTCTTCCTAATCAATTCGGACGCTGTAATCAGTGCCAATTCGGTGCTATGATGCTTTCTAAAGCCAAACTGGGTTTCGTCCAGGAAGGCATGCTTTTCAATAAATCCGGATATAGCACCATTCATGGCTCTCTCTACCATTTTAGCAGGCAGAGGAAGTCTTGAGATTGGGCAAAAGTTGTTAGGATCCACCCCCTCCAGATTTGGCTTCTTCAGCAGAGGGAGAACCAATGCCAGTTTCCAACTTGTGGGGAATATGCCTGATGAGAACATTTGATTACAAATTTGAGACAACTGTAGGGCAAATAAATCAGGCAAAAGATGGAGTCGTTGCTGAGTCAGGCACCGCTGTCGAGATTACGATATCCTTTTCCAACATCGTACCTGGTACATGGTGCATGGATGTTTTTGGGGGTACCACATGTGCCCCCCAGGCCACATTGTGGAGGCCCAAGGGGGCCCTGCTAGTGGCCCCCAAAGTCACTTTCCGATATCCGACATGATAATCCAGCGGTCAGACCCCTGCCCTAGATGTCGTGGCGATCCGCCTGACATTGTAATCAGGCTCTAAGTGTGTCGCTTGCAGGAAGCATAGGTCAGCTCCTGTTTGTTTCAGGAAGTTAAGAATTGCCAGCCCCATGGCTAGGGAATTGAGGACCTTAACATTAAGGCTAAGGAATGTGTCCATGAGGACAATTGTGCAGTGTGTTATGCACTGTACTATGGCCTATCACTTTGATGCATTGATTGAGCACTAGGTTACCCTCCAGTGAAGTCACGCTTATGATGTTGTCATTGAAGTAAATCAAGCTTCCCCATTTCGCTCCTCATTTGCACCAACTACACAAATTACAACTCTTAAACAAATGATGAAGTATGGTCCTCTACATGTCCTGTATGCACATCCACCTGTTTTCCCAGTTTCTGGGCTCCCAAATGCAGTGCATGCTACGAATTTCGTTGCATGCACTGCATCACCAAATGCGATGCAGTGTGCGCAAAGGAATTTGTTTTATTTATTTATATGTTTACTTACCTGTTAAACTCCGTAATCTATACATTACTACCCCCCACCCTGCCCATCCCTTCCCCACGTCACCGCCCGGCAGGTACTCCCACTACCGGCCGCGGCTGGAGCTATGCCCCTTGCACCAGGCTCCTGCCTAATAGTAGCTACATCAACGGATTACAGGCTAGTCAGTCTCATCTTCTCCTTCTCTATGAATGCTTGTTGCCCAGATGTTGCTATATCACTGGGGGTGGAGAGGTCAATCTTATTTTCTTCACCATTCTCTATTGGCAAAATGTGGATTTTTTAGGGATATCTCCTGAGTTGTCTTTCTCTGTCTCTAGGCTCTTTTGTGAGTCTCATGATCCGTCAGGGCTCTAGGGCAATTCTGACATCTTTCTGGTCCTTTCACACAAAATTGACTAATTGAGTCTAACAGGGAGGCCCTTTTGTCATACGATCATATTCCTAAATTAATTGCTTATCCGTTTCATTTTCCTTCTTCTTTGTAGCGTGGAAGGTGACAGGTCATTATGCAGAGACAGTCTGTAGCTCTCAGAGTTGAGGTAATCTATATTCCAACCGTTGCCAATATGTCTAGCTTTTCTTTAAAAAATTGGCCCTAGAGAGAATATCAGTTGGAACTTCTTTCTTCAGGCCTCCAACATGTGTTCTATGGGTGCAGTCAAGTATCATCAGAGGGTCAATAATACAAGTTCAAATAAGCTGAAGTAGATTTTGAATGTAGAGCAGAATGTCTTATCCTTTTACCCCATATATCCTAATACTATTACTTTTTGACCCCTTTTCAAAGTCTTCTTGTTTAAGGGCCCGTTAAATGCATTGCTCCACCAAGGGTATGGTTCTGTTGCCTAGGAAGTGGACCTCTTCCAATCTGTCTTGGAGCATTTACTCAATGTTGTTCACTCTGGTGCCCTGTATGTTGCTGTTCTGTTAATACACAACATGTTGACTTGATTGCTCTTGTGATGAGTATGTCAGTGCTTTTAATTAATACATTTGAAGATTTGGGACACAGTATTGGGGCCATACGAGAGTTCAATAGATAGCTGGTACGATGGAAGTCTCAATAAGGACAGACGATCTTTAAGACTAGTTGAGGGGAGATGGCAATCGGCTCCATCCGCCAACCACCTCAAGATGCTAAGAAGGAAGAGAAACACCTACTACTGAAAGATCAGACGATCTAAAGAAGACTTTTTCAGCTAACAATTAGATCAGTCCAAGAATCGCCCCAAAAAACATTTCGAGCCAATCAAAACACAATCTAAGGATGCACCTCACCTCACCCAAGCTAACTCAAGCTCACTACCCAACTGTGAATTGGTTGCCTCCTTCTTCACTCTTAAGACCGCAAACATAAAGAAGGACCTACTCAACAATTTAATCACACATACTGACACACATATTAACTCTTCATCATCCCTTCTAGGTGCCCCACACTGGATCCCACCAAAGTTCGACCTAAAAAATAATGCATCTTGGTCATCCTTCAATACTTATAATGAAGAAACTATACGCAAAATGTTCACAGCTGTGAATCCTGCCAATCACTTCACTGAACCTCTCCCAGCAAACTGCATAAAAGACTTCATCCCGCTGATACTGCCTCTTTGGACCAAGATTATAAATACCTCCCTCCTTCAAGGAACCATCCCTGATATCCTCAAATCCGGGCAAATTCTTAAAAAAGAAACTTTAAAAATACACCCCACCCTGTTCCCCTATAAATCTAGCATCCCTCTTATAAAGCATTTTACCAATGTAAATAACATTAAGTCAAAAAGTCTACAAAAAATACCCCAAATATCTAAAATATTATTATATACATCAATATTATATAGAATTATATTTTTTACAAGAATATAAAAAGAACAAAAAAATATATATACTTACCTGCAATATTTAAAACGGGGATATTGTTGTAATCACCATATAAATGCAACAATAATAATATATAGTGATATTTGTTGACAATTTCTGGTAAAACTGAGAGAGAGAGAGTTGACAGAGAAAGGTAAGAGTGAGATGGAAAAGAAAGGTTGTTTCATATTGAGGAGTAACTCCAGGGTGAGGGAAGAGTGGGAGATACAAGGCTTAGACAATTGCGGTGACTCTAAAGTTGTTGGGTAGTGGTGGGTCTTCCACATGGTGAGCCAGGTAGTCATACAGACACCCGTCGTATGGATTAGATTCGGATTCAGGTGGTTATTAACGAGATGGTGCACCAGTGATTTTGTGCTTTAGACTTAGAAGACATGCTCCTCCTACTTTGCACACATGGGTGCTGTGGTTGGCAGAGGAGTGCATGTCCCTGCGGTAGCACAAGTGGTGCTTAGGTTCCAGATTGGGAGCAGGAGTAGTCAGGGCATAAATTAGTTTAGGCAGTGGGCTTGGGGAGTTTACTGCACTTAATACAATGCAAAGGAGAACCCTATTTGCTGTTTTCAAAAAGTTGAAATCCTGTTTTTTTCTCCTTAGACTACTAAATACTAAAGAAATACATTGCAAAAAAGTAAATTGGGGAACTTTATATGATACCACATTTCAGCATATTTTCTCGTAAACCCACCCAATCTTCCTTTTATGTTATCGTTACTGAGGGCCCGCCCCCCAAAAATATATACTCCAGGCTACGGACC
The DNA here is from genome assembly GCF_964261635.1 of Lissotriton helveticus. NCBI lineage: Eukaryota > Metazoa > Chordata > Amphibia > Caudata > Salamandridae > Lissotriton > Lissotriton helveticus. Next base: position 1,874,056,691 of record NC_136067.1, on the reverse strand, counting down.
TGTTCATGTGCAGTGGCATGGTGTTCCAAATTATGGCAGTTCAAACTTTTCCTCTTTTTTGCACTTGTTGCCTTTGAACTTGCCAGTGTAATGTCTTCTAGTATTGTATAGGTCCTGCTAGACATCACAGTCTAGTATATTAAAAGTAGACATGCACTTTTGTACTGGGAAGAGAATGTAATGTTTTTTCGACAGCAAATACTATAATTACAAGCGAACAACAGAAAATTGCCTTTTTATTACTTGACAGGAAGATGCTCCTGCAGAAAAATGCTATTCTGTCAGGCTCAAGTGGATTCTCTCATTCTGTTGGATGTGAAGCTAATCGCGAAATTAATTTGCTGTGTTGAAAAATATAAATGGTTTCTACCCAGGCCAACCACGGGATTTGTATTTTTGGTTGAACACTAAAAAAATGTCTTCCATATATTATTAGTGAGTTGTGTGGGGTCGGAGCTGGGCACCAACCCAAAGGCTTTACTAGGTGTCAGACGGAAGCTGAGGCTGAGAGTCATCCCATAGGAACTGGTGATCAAGATGTGCGCAACGTCACTACACTCAAATCCCCTCAAATCTAATCCACTTCACTCTAATCCACTCCAATCCACTCCAATCCACTCTGATCTAATCAGCCCCAATCCAATCCACTTGACTACACTGTAATCCACTCCAATTCCATCCAATCCACTCCACCCACTACTCTCTAACCCACTCAACTCCTCTCCAATCCACTGTAATCCACTCCACTCAAACCCACTCCACTCTAGTCCATACCACACTAATCCACTCCAAACCATTCCGTTCTAATCCACTGCACTCCACTCCACTCCAGTCCACTCCACTCTAATCGACTTTAATCCACTCAAAACCAATCCAATCCACTCTACTTCACTCAACTCTAATCCACTCCACTCTTATCCACTTCCCTCTATGCCACTCAACTCTGTGCCACTGTACTCTGTGCCACTCAATGACACTCCACTATATGACACTCAACACTCCAGGCTACACCAGTCTACTCCACTCTACACCAGTCTACTCCACTTTACACCACTCCATGACACTTTATGCCACTCCACTCTACGACCCTCCACTCTACTCCACTCTACTGCACTGCACTCCACCGTGCAACACTCCACACCACTAACGTTCAGCCATCCTGAAGAGCAGCTACACTGATGTACAACACGGCTAGGCGAGAGCTATTGGCTTTGCTAATGCTTGTTTTCCCACATGATTCCACATGATTCTATTATTTGAAGGTTGAAATGTTTGTCTTCTATTACGTTTTTCGGAGAGTTACTTGACTTTTGAACAGATTGCATATGTTTTAAGGGTTGCAGGAGTTCCCAGTAAGGCAGCATGACATGGCTGCAGCTAGGGGTCCATTTACACGAAGCAGATGAGCGCAGGCATAGAAGAGATGCGTGCATGTGGACAGAGGTCGGTGGAAGAATGAGGAAATATGGATGTTTTTTAGTTAAAGCTCTCTGTAGGGCTAGCTGAGCCTCCCTGCTGTGAGTTAAAGAACATACTTTCACACAGGGGACATTTTCCTACGTATTATGTCTCCACTTGGCAGCTGTAAATAATATGATCACTGTTGCTGTGGAGCTCACGCGGCTCTTCCCACACATCAGGACACATTTGTGTTAGCATTGGAACGAATTGTCAGTAGTCTGACATCTTGATCTTTTTCTGTTTTCTCCTTTTGAACATCACACGCACACACACAAGCATGCACGCAACCATGTGTTGACATACACGAACCCCACGACTGAACAGGACTGAACAGACACATGCCAGTAGGCCACCTCGTGACCCCAGGTGAAGGTGTAAAGGACTGTACCATTGCTGCTACCACCGCTGTTTAAAAAGGCCAATAGCCACAATCTCCATGGTTCTAGGTAAAAATTGAATCTATCTATCTATCTATCTATCTATCTATCTATCTATCTATCTATCTATCTATCTATCTATCTATCTATCTATCTATCTATCTATCTATCTATCTATCTATCTATCTATCTATCTATCTATCTATCCATCTATCTATCTATCTTTGCGTCCCGTTTCTAGATCTATCATTTAGGTCTCCGTCTGTTTTCCTCCCTCTCTCTGCCTTTCTTTTTTACTGATTCTATTTTTCTCTTTACCGCTGTGTCTATCTTCCACCCGCTTTCCTTCGCTCTCCCCTCCCTCTACGTATATATCCACCTCCTCCAACTACCCTGCAGGTTCTCTGGCTCTCTGTCTGTATTTCCCTCACTTCCTCTTTCTGGTTCTCCCTGTCTCTTTCCCTCTGTGTTTGTTCTATTTTAGTTCACACCTCCTGTCCTTCTTCTTATCTCTATCTCGCACCTCTCTGTACCTTTTGGTCTTTTTTAAACATGTTTATGGCTTGCTCTCTCAATTTCAATCTCTTCTTTTCAATCTCTTCTTTGTGTTTTTGACATAATTTCTCTGTCTTGCAAACTCTTCGTTCCAGATTCACAAAGGTTTAGCGTCAGGTTAGCGTTACTTTTTTAACACACACCTGACGCTAAACCTGTCTGGGGATTACAAACCAACGCAAATTGTTATTCGGGTTGGTTTGTATGGAAAAATAATGCAAAGCAGTGCTAAAAGCAGCTTTGCATTACATTGCTTCTAGGGGGCTTTACATGGGTGGTACTTGGGCCTTCCAATGCAACCACCCATGTTTTTGACACAAAACTCTATCTACTAACATTAGTAGACAGGGTTTAGCACCAAAAATTAACGCTGCTAAAAAGCAGACGTTAAAAGAAGAAATCTTTTTATTTCTCCTTGCTTTTCCGACTTTGCATGTGTGCTGAACTGTACAACACCCATACAAAGTAGGAAAAGGTGTTTAACGTGTCTAGCCATAGTATTTTGTACAGGAAGGGTGCCCTTCCTGTACAAAACCTATGGTAGACTCAGGCACACACCCTAGTACTCTGCCGCTAAGGTGTGTGCCTGGGGAATGGTAGCATAAATTGGCGAACAACAGCACAAATCAGAGCTAGAATAAGAGGGAGATATCTCTGTGAATATGGTGCTCTCCTGCTCTCTCCCTGTCATGCAACGCAGTGTAGCCTCTTTGGGTGCTGCGCTGCATTGCACGACACCTTTGTGAATCTGGGCCTTCCTATTTTTGCAGGCGTGTTTTCTGGTTTCAGTCAAGGTCACTCACCTCTGTGACTCAAACTCCTTAGTTTTATTTCTGTAATACTAATCTCCAGTGTCCTGCACGGGAAAAGCCTGGCTGCCTAAAACGCTCAACTGAAAACCTGAAGTATCATGTGATTACACTCCGCTCACGACAATGGAAGGTATTGTTCATCCTTGGGCAACAAAAATCCTTAATCCCTTTGATTGTAGGGAGTTCAGTTTGATGTGATCACCATCAAAAACAATACCGCTTGTCAAAGTGCAAGGTATGGACAACCTGTGGGCAGCAACACCCCTTGATCCCTCTGTGACTGGGTGCACTGGAAAAAGGGACAGGCAGACGCTTTTCCTGCTGGTGCACAGATCCACTTGGTCAAAGTTATTCCAATGTGTGTGAAGGGGTTGGGTGGAGTTCCCTTGAATACAGCAAAGTCTCCCTGAAGACAGCAATTTATTTTGCCTAACTCACATGACCCCCATGAATAGGGGTGTGGACATTTTGAGGTGGGAGATTCATTGTGGCCTGCTGCAGGGGTAAGAGTCTACACACTCAACAGCCCCCAGGCCCATCAGCCAGCCCCTTGCATAAGCCCCCTGGCAAAGCTGATGCTAACTACCCTTCCCGAAAAAAAGCTACACGTCCATGCCTCACTGTCTTGTCCGCAGGCCTAGCATAGGAGGAGGGCATGTCTTGCTGTGCCTTCATGCCTTGGCAATGAGCTGGCCTGACTTTGATTGCTTGGTCCATACACCCACCGAGTACTTGAAGTCGTCAATTGTTGTGTGTTGCAGTGGCTAAGCAGGCCTAGGTCAAAGCCATGTTGGATAAATTGAAAAGAAAAATAAAGGGCCTTTGAAGGCCACAAAATATCAGGCCATGGGCCCCTTGGGCAATAGTTGATTATCCACACTGCCAATGCAACGTGTCCACAGAATGCTTTATGTCGACACTGCTTACATTTGACACTCTAACACAGTTTGGGTCATTACATTAATTTTTATAATGCCACTACTATCTATCAAACCTCCGTTTTGATAGACTGATTCCTACTGTCTTCTTTTAGTTTTTTCGCCACAAAATACCAAGCAAAATACTCTTAATGTTGGCAAGATATTTGGTTCTTAAAGTTCTAATGGAATCCATTCCAACTGAAGACTTTGTTTTTTTGTTTGGTGTGGCCAAGACACCTTCATGACTGTTCACAAAGGTAACTTACATTTGTGAGCTATTTACATGTGTAATTTGAAACACTTTTCAGTAACTTTGCAACTTTTGTCTATTTCAAAAATCAGAGTTACTAAAAAATGTAGACTTACACGTCTCCCTCCTGCTGCCAAAAGCCCCAAAACAAGTAAATCCAGCACCATGCAGGGCCAACGACTGATACTGCACCACCCTCCCATGGAAAATAATAAAGGTATGGGCTTACAATAAAATCCCATAGGAAATAATGTTACATTAAATTACATTATTCAAAACAGTTACAAAAATAAACTTAAACGTGCTTTAATATTACAAAATCTAAATGTATTACATATTTATTATTTATTTTTAAATATTTTATTATGTTTTTTTTTAATTTAGGAATGCATTTAACATCAATTGCTTAGTAAAATATAATTAAATTACTTTTTTTTAAATTTGTTTTTATTGGTTTTAAGCATAAAACAAAACAAAGGCACAGAGTGCCAACCCATAGCCAGTCAGAACATATCCACATTACATAGTACCAAGCATGACATAGCATTTCGCAACCCAGTACCCGTTGTAGTGTTATACAGTAAAATCTCTACTGATCAAACGTTGGGGAACATCGCAATGACATAGATAACATGCATCATCAGAGGTACAATAATCAAAGTTACTGTAGCCATTCCATTACAGAGCTGTACATACTACACCCATGTCACATGCATAGCAATAAATGTAATCCATCACTCCGACACACGAATCAAGGCGTATCCGCACCCTATATTAGCAAGCGGAGTCCAATGACTCACCTGTCTGCCCTTCAGCGGAACCCAAATCTTGTAGTTCCTGTTTTTCAGCTGTCCGTGACCACTCCAAGAATGGTTCCCATATATCCTTTGGGCGGGATGTAGACAGCATCTGCTCCCAAAAAAGCTTCAATTGTGAATGCCCATAAGTCACATCCAGAAGCCAAGCCTTAAATTTTGGCACTCGCTTTCTAATCCAGCGCATAGCAACTTGTCTACGAGCGTATAACAGTAAAAGAGCATGCAATTTATGCCTCTTGTGTACTGTGTCACGCACATATCCCAAAAGTCCCAACAGTGGGGATGGTTGATCATCTCTGCCAATTATCTGATTAACTGCGCTAAATATCTTGCTCCAGTATTCATGTAAGTGCAGGCAGTCCCATGCCACATGAAGGAAGGTTGCCCGATCAAGCCCACACCTCCAACACCCAGCATCGTCCCTCAATTGCATGCGATGCAAACTAACCGGAGTCCGGTAATATCTATGTAAGAACTTGAAGTGAATCAACCGCAAGCGGAAATTAGGAGGCAAGTCCATCAGCTGACCACAGCAATACTCCCACTGTTTGTCCGTTATCTGCGGGTGCAATTCCCCATTCCAAAGCTCCATGGATTTCGGCCTTACAACTGAATAAGAGGACTGCATAAGAGCGTAAAGCCTCGTAATCAGCTTTTTAGCCGACTGCGACTTGAGTAAATTTTCCAGTGGTAACATGATCGGGGGTGTGTCAGGGAACTCCGCATACATCGCACCACATGCAGTGCATAGCTGGTGGTATAGAAATCTTTCGGCAAACGGCACAGTACCCTCGCCAGTGTCCAGCGGGGGGGACCTAAAAATTGCCTCTGGGTAGAGGTCAGCAAAGGTATTCAGTTTTAGTGCAGTCGTTAGGGACTTACCGACACCTGTCGCCGTGCATGCCAACATAGGATTATTTTCAAGTACCATTGATGGCGCATATAGCGTCTTCACTCCTGCCCATTTCTGCAGTCCCCTCCACGCCCAGCATAACGTCCCAGCAGTATCAACCTCCTCCCTGGGCCTGCTAACAGTGCGGTATAATGCCACATTGAGCGGCGTCGGTGCCACGCGTCCCTCTCGACCGCAACATCGGGCTGAAATGGTGTCTCATGGAACCAGAAATGAAGGAACTGCGCTTGTGCGCACAGCGCATATAGTTGCATATCAGGCGCCCCAATCCACCCTGTTTCAGGGGAAGAGTCAATAGCTCCCAGGACACCCTGGCCTGCCCCCCCCTGCCCACACCAAGGACGTCAGCTGTGTACGCAACAATGCAAAAAAGTGTTTAGTAAGTGGTATAGGCACATTCACAAACAGATAAAGAAATTTAGGCAATATAACCATCTTCGCCAGTGCCACCCTAACCGGCACAGAAAGAGGCAATGTAGACCAGAGAGCCACCTTTCCTTCTAGCCATGCATAAGCCCTCCCAAAGTTCAGTGTCCATATGTCTTGCAAATTACGGCTTAGCCACACCCCCAAATATTTAACTTCAGTAGCCTCCCAACGAAGGGGGAACTCAGAGCAGACCTCTCTCGTGCCATCAGCAAGCGGGAACATCACAGACTTAGACCAGTTTATAGTAATGCCTGTAAATACCCCAAATCTTATAAATTCCCGCAGCACTGGATCAAGATTTACCTCCGGATCAAGAATGTAAAGTGTAACGTCGTCGGCGTATAGAGAGATCACAAGACTATGTGCACTAAATCCTATTCCTCTGGCAGTATGGTGTTGCCTTATCCGTGCAGCCAACGGCTCCATAGCTATAGCAAATAATAACGGTGACAGCGGACATCCCTGTCTCGTCGTGCCTCTCGATATCCGGAAAGGGCCTGACACCATGCCATTAACCTGGACCCGAGCTCTAGGTGCCTCATATAGCAGTTTTATTCTCTTAATAAATAAGGGGCTAAATCCCATGCGTTGGAGGATCAAAAATAAATACGACCACTCTAAGCAATCAAATGCCTTAGTGGCATCAAGGATTATCGCTGCAGCCTGAACACTAGGATGTAGATAATGGATGACGGAGAACAGCGTGCGCAGATTATGCAATGTCGACCTCCCCGGAATAAAGCCCGACTGGTCAGGTAATGCAATCATTAGTAACATTGGTTGGAGACGATTTGCCAGTAATTTGGCATATATCTTGACATCAACATTAATCAAAGATAGTGGCCTATAGGAGTTTAGTTCATTTTCAGACTTTTCAGGCTTCAACAGTGTGATAATCATAGCCTCCCTCATTGATTGAGGCAAAATTTCCATCTCCAACGCCTCCTCAAAGACTGCCAGTAATTTGGGAGCCAAATCCTCAGCATAAGCCTTATAGAAGGCAGTCGTGAGGCCATCCGGACCTGGAGCCTTATTCAGAGGTAAGTTTTTAATCACTTGCATCACGTCTTCTTTCATTATGGGTAGATCCATGTATATTCTGTGGTTATCGTTGAACCACGCCAAAGCAATGGCATCTAAAAATTCCGCCATGTTATCTGATTCAGCCATTCCCGTCGTTTTATACAAATTAGAATAGAATTCCTGAAACGCTTTCAGTATGTCTACCTGACCTCTAATAGTCTCCCCCGTTATACTATTAATCTCATGCACAAACGTGGTCCCTTTCATCGGCCTGATCTTATTCGCCAACGTGCGCCCCGGCCTGTCTCCTTCACCATAGCGTCGGGCTACTGCATGCTTGCCAAGGAATTTCATCTCTCTATTCGCCTCCTCTTCAAACTCTAGTTTAGTTTTTAAAAGGCCTGCTGTCTGAACGTCAGTACGCAGGAACATTTGATTCTCCAGATCCTTAATCTCTCCTTCCAATCCAGCCAATGTCCCCCTGATGGCCTTCAGTACCCCTGCCTGTCTTGCAATATTCTTCCCACGTATAACAGCTTTAAAGGCGTCCCAAAGTATAGCCTCAGACTCTACCGACCCCTCATTTGTTTCAAAATACAGCACAATATCCTTCCGGATCTCTTCTTTGAATGCTTCGTCTAACAAAGAATTCTGAGGCAGACGCCAGGTAAAAGCTCGAGAGGGGGCTCCGGGCAGAGCCAATCGGAGGATGCAAGGTGCATGATCTGACGATGAACGCGCCATATGGGCCACCTCCACTGTCCAGGTCGCAACGTTTCTCGATACTAGCCAAAAGTCCAATCTGGACCAGGCCTGATGTTGGGGGGATATGCATGTACCCTCCCGTAGGTCAGGGTGTCTGTCCCTCCAAATGTCTAGTAGCCCCCCATCCAGCATTATATCGTGCAGGGCTATTCGCGCTTGTGGGTGTAGCGACCTAGCCGTGCCTCTTCTATCATCATCACCAGACATTAAAATCCCCTCCCCAGATCACTGTTTGACACCCAATAGCTCTTATCTTGGACCATAACTGTCGGAAAAAATCAGGGGAATCTGTATTCGGACCATACACTGCAGCAAACGTCACCACTTAACCTCCCAACCTCCCATTCAAGAGCACAAATCTTCCCTCTGGGTCCACATGTGTATAGGTACATTTCCAATCAGAACCCCTCTTGCATAGCTAGAGTAAATGGCGGAATATACCTCCCCCCATCTGTTATGTTTAAGTCTCTGTGACTTGTACATAAAAATAATTACCAACTTCACCTTTACTTTACGCCTCTCAATTGAGGAAAACAAACCAAAATAACTCTATGGTCTGTTTGGTATATTTACTTTATACCTTTTTGTTTTTTTTATTTCATTATATTCATAAAATAATTGGAAACAAAAAAGACATTTGCATACATACCACAATTTCAATATAATTCAAGAATCTTTCTACGTTACATATATGAACACCACACACTATATATATGAACACCACATTACTTACATTACATATATAGCGTATTGATTTTGATCGACTCTTAGACTCACATGTATGAATTGTGACTAAACAAAGGACAAAGTGAACATTTGAATACTATTGTTAAGCAAAAAACAAATTAATGCATTTCAATTTATCAAAGTCGTTAAATGAATTGCAAATTAATGCGCTCCTGATTCAAAAGCCGACGCGTTTCAACCCCAATCCTGTCACTCGATGGGTTCTCATCAGGGCTCTGTCTCTTTTTGTAAATCTACAGGATATATGTAGAGAAAGAGTTTTAGTATTTGGGTTTGTTCTTTGTCTATGTCCTCACTATCATTCGTGAAATGACAAAACCTGTACCTGAATCGTTGCTGGTCATGCGTTCTAGTATTCACTTTCTAGATCGTGTATTTCTTTATCTATAATTTAAAGTGACATTGTCAGGAATGTATCTTTTTTTTTAAAGCTCGGGAGCTCGTTTGCAAAAGCATTGCGTCGCAGCCTACCTTTAATGGTCTTTCTCTTCGTGTTTGCACCCTTATCAATCTTTCGTAAGACAATCAGTTGCTGTAAGCAATATGGAAAGATTTAATTAATTATGCATTTTCCATTTGGTTTGTTTATCTACTTATCCTCCCATTCAGGTAACTTTAAAAGCATACCTCTATTTACTTCAACGCCTTCATGTGCGGGGTGCTGTACGTCTCGGTATTGTTTTTTATAGTGGAAGGGTTATATAAACCTCGTGTTCCTAAAGGTTATAAAAAGAGAAACGGGGGAAATTTTGTAACCCGCGTGGGTTTGTTTTAGAGTGTGTTTCCAAATAGCTTCACATTCGGTAATGCATACCTCTTTTCTTTCGTTGCGCGGTCCCGCGCTGTGCTTTCAATACATCTTATTTTGTTCCGCGACTGTACCGATCCCTTCCATCTCTGGTTTCCTGCAGTTTCAAGGAGACACGGTTTAAGTGTCTGATGCGTGAAACTCGATATCTACTCGCATGAGTTTATCGCGCATCTTACCTCCTTTTCGTGCACGCCGAGTGTAAGTCCGCTGTGTCTATAGACATCGCGGCCATCTTGTAACGTGTTATTTAAGCGTATGCATGCCTACAGTAAGTGGGGGCCATCTTGGAACGGACTAATTATTGATACATTCTACTCACATTTTATCATTAAGTGTTCCAGTGGTTCCTTATTTTAGTTTGACACTCTCTACGATTTAGCGCACATGTGGCGGTCAACAGTGATTGGTTTATCTAATAGGTTCGGGTTAAGACATTCATTAAAGTCGCGAAACCTCGGACAATGTATTCAGTCCGGTTAAAGCACTATTGAATTTCAAAATCAAATAGGCTTCTTTATGCAGAAGTAACTTTTCGGAGTCAATAGGACCTTTTACCTGATTTACAGTGTACAAGACAGACCATTTAAAGTCTGTCTCTCCATGCTGTTTATCAATAAAGTGTTCAACCATAAGGGCTGGTAGCACCTTATTTTTGATACATGACCGGTGTTGTGTTATTCTCGCATTTATTTGCTGATTAGTCTTTCCTATGTAGATTTTTAAACAAGGGCATGTGACTACATACACCACATTTTTTGTTCGACAATTGGAAAAACCATTGTGCTTCCATTTGATGTTATTATGTTCAAATTCCTTCCCCTCGATCGTGTTGACACAGGATACACAATTACCACACTTGTGGTGTCCTGCAATAGGTTTTAGCCCCCATTTGGAAAGTAAATCGCTTTTGGGTTTGGCCAAAGCGATTTCTGCACGGACAACAGTTTGGCCAATGCTTTTGTTCTTTTTGTATGCGAACAGTGGGCGGGGGAAGGGGCATTCCAAGTTCTCTAGGAGATGCCAATTTTTTAAAAACATTTGTCTGATCTTGTGGGTGTCAGGGCCAAACGTAGTCACACAGACTAGACGATTTAGTTCTTGTTTTTCTTTTTTGGCTTCCAACAGGCATTCGCGTGGTGTGCAGCGGGCCCTTTTGTAGGAATGTTTCAAAATTTTTCGTGGATAGCCTTTGTTCTGCTTTTCCTCGCAAAATGTTTCTGCATGGTGGTCATACTCGCAGATTTGCGTACAATTTCTCCTAATTCGGAGTAGCTGACCATAAGGCAAGTTGGCCTTAAGGCTCCTGGGGTGATCGCTGCGATGATGGAGTATCGTATTTTTATCAGTTTTCTTCTTATGTAGTGATGATTGCAGACAGCCATCAACACATATAATCTGTACATCCAAGAAAGTCATTCTTGTGCCACTTGACTCTATGGAAAATGTTATGTCTGGGTGTCTCGAGTTTAGCCATTCATGGAACTGCATCAACTCTGTGTGGCTCCCCTGCCACAGGAGCCACACATCGTCGATATAGCGCAGCCACTGGATTTTGTGTCCCATGTGTGGATTATTGTTATCCACAAACTTTCTTTCATATTCAGCCATGAATAATACGGCCATTTCTGGGGCATAAGGACATCCCATGGCCGTACCTTTTGTCTGCATAAAGAACTTGTCGTCAAATTTGAAATAGTTTCTTTTCAAAGCAATCTCTGCTAACTCAAGGATAAAGTGAGTAGGGACTCTATGCGGTCTTTCTCGAGCATCTAAATAGAGCTCCATCACTTCTAGCGCTTCCTCCTGGGGGATTTGCGTATACAAGGACGTCACGTCCATAGTTACCATCAATTGATTTTCAGGGTCAAATGAGGTTCCTTCCACCTTATTTAAAAAGTCGACGGTATCTCTCAAGTACGATTTTACCTGAGTTACGAAGGGTTTTAAAAAGAAGTCCACATACTTAGCTAGTGGTTCTAAACATGAGTCACATCCGGAGACAATTGGACGTCCCGGGGGCTCATTCAAGTTTTTATGAATTTTTGGTAGAAAATAAAGGAGGGGAGTCCTTGGGAATTTCTTCACCAAGTACTCACTCTCCTTCATTCCCACAAAACCACTTTCAAAACCTTTTTGGACGATTGGCGTTATAATGCCCTTTATCTCTTTTGTGGGATCTTCACTTAGCTGCCTGTACCACATTTGGTTATTTATTTGTGAAAAAGCTTCAGCTAGATATTTATCCCTTGGCCAGATGACAACTGCTCCGCCCTTGTCGGCCTGCTTCAGCACAATCGAGGTATTGTCTTTTAGATTTTTTAATGCTGTTCTTTGACCCTTCGTGATGTTTTGTTGAATATATTTTCTGCTTTTCTCCAGTTTTTTTATTGAGGACAACATAGTTTGCTCAAAAGCAAGTACCTGTTTAGGTATATTTTGGTTTGGGACGAAGGTTGATCGATTTCGCAAACCAGTAGTCTCGGTCCTTGTACTTGGTGGTTGATTAGCAAAAAAGACCTTAAGCCTTATTTTGCGGCAAAACTCAATGGTTTCTAGTTTTATTTTAGTAAAATCCGTCTGTTGGTTTGGGACAAATTTTATTCCAAGATTAAGGACAGACTCCTCCTCTCTCGTTAGTACTCTAGAGGACAGGTTCACAATAGTTGAAGGAACTTTTACGACTTGTAAAAGTTTCTCCTTGTCCTCATTTCCCACTGAGTCTTGAACTTTGCTTTCGGCTGTTGTCCCTTCTCTAAAAAAGAGACCTGCTTTTTATTGGAATTACCTCGAGATTCAGTTCCTGATCCAGATGAATCGGACGATGACGTCTCTGAGAATGTCTTAACTCTATTTCTAGATCTGCCTTAAGTCTCTGTGACGGCGTAACATTCAAATGCGTTTCTTGCAGGAAACATATATCTATAGCATTAAATATGGATGTACTAGCCTCGCTTTTCTGCAATCATTCAAACCCCTTATGTTCCAGGTGACAATGTTCAAAGTTTTACCGTTAGATGTCATTGAAAGAAAGCAAACATATAGTGATGTCCCTTCTGTTTACAACTGCTCACCAGCATTACTACTCTGCTACGTGTATAGACCTGACATTTTGGCTTAAGAAAAACAACTCCCCACATCCCTTCCACCCCCCTCCCACACCAACCCCCCCAAGTAGGTTGTAGTGTAACCCTCCCATGTGCAACATTAACTAACATCAACATTTCTAAGGGATCCTTCCCAGGGGGGCGAGGGTAGACCAGCTTACTCCCCCACTTTCGCAGGATGACCGCGGTTAGACAGCCAGTGCTTACCATGTACTACTCTGATTTACAAATCTAACTATAACAAGGCAGTGCCTGATGTGGAGGAATACCAGCTTAGCTCACACACATTTTCCGCAGCACAACTGGTCTGTTCCAGGGCAGACCACCACAGCCCAACCCATCAGACAGACAACAGCAGCCTCAACAAAATATACAGGAACCTTAACCAGTATTGAACATTTTTGATTTTTCAGTCATTGTCACCCATCTGCAGCTCCATTCTTTTTGCCCCCTTTCCAGCCACATGTTTGGCGAATTTCAGCGCCGATTTCGGGTCCGTGAAAAAGTGCGTTTTGCCATCGTGAGAAACCTTCAATTTCGCCGGATACAGCAGGGAGTATGGGATTTGCACATGTAATAGGAGGCGCTTGGCTGGTAAGAATTCTTTTCTCGCAGCTTTTACCAGTGGGGTAAAATCAGGATAAAAAGAAATAGTGTTCCCCTGGTGCGTGATCTGACCTTTCTCTCGTGCCAACCGCAATATTGTGTCTCTATCTTGATAGTTCAGCAGTTTTATCAGTATGGGACGTGGTGTACTCCCTACTGGTGGCTTCGGGCCCAGTGTTCTGTGCGCCCGCTCCACAATGAACACTGTCGAGAGGTGTGGATCAAACAGAGCATGCAGGAGATCTAACATCTTGGGCATCGCTGTTGTTTCCGGTATTCCCGTCACGCGCAGGTTGCTTCTACGAGAGCGCACATATAAGTCATCATTCTTCTCTCATATGGCTCCCAGCAGCTTATCCATGTGGAGCAGTTGCTCCTCAGTTTCCATCTGAAACTCATGGAACTCCACCTGCCTGCTTTCGAGACCGTCCAACCTCGTCTCATGCACCGACACTTGAGTCTTCACTGTGTCGAGTTGTTGAGTCAGCATATCCAGTTTTGAGTCAATACTTTTGAGGCTAGAATGCATTTCTTATAGCAGGGTCTTCACATCTTCATCTCCTGTCCCAGACTGCGCGTCCATCTCTGCGCCGCCCTGCGCTCCCGCATCCGTTTCGTTTTGTCTGGTCGAATGCCTTGAGTCAAATGTAATCTTTGGCTGTTTAAGATATTGTTTACCCATATTATCCTCGAACTGGGGGTTCCTTTTGCAGTTTGCGTTGTCGGGAGCAAAGTCACATGTGAGGGAAGCAAAACTCTTGAAAGTCCCCTATATCAACTCTGGTGCTCACCGTAGCCACGCCACTGCCCGCCGCAGATATTACAAGGCGCGGAACATGTGCATGTGGGTAAGTCCTCTATAAATCTCGTTCTTGTAGCGGGGCAGAGGCACATATCAGATTTCCTTCGGGCTGACCCTACCTGCGTTACACTCTGCATTTTGATAGGTAGGCAATGGTCTTCCAACGCACCCGCAATTCTTGCCGCCTCTCGCCCCCACCGTCCACTGCAGTGCTTCAACCTGGCAGAGATCAGGGTCTGTCCATCTCCTTCCTGCCCACCATACAGTGCCACGTTTGCCACCACTCCGCAGTAACATCCACTGGCGAGATTGTCAGCGCAGATCAGCCGCTCTAAGCCAGATAGCACCGTCCTGTGGGTCAAGGATAGATTTACACCGGCACGCACATTCAATATATATTCGTGCCCCACGCTCCTTGAGGTCCAGAGCTAGCCGCTACGCTTCTTCTCTGCACTCTGCCAGACCGTTTCACCGTTAGCCACTCAGCCCCAGCAGAGCTTTACTTCGTCGCGCACATGCGTTGTATAGCGGCCGAGCCCTTCAACCATCTTTCAGCCTCCGTCGCTCTTCCTCCTTAATCAGCGCGACACCTCAAACTGGTCTCATCGGCATGAATGTGGGACACTGTGAGCTCGCGGCTTCTCCGTCTGCCGCACCCACCTCCCGCTATCGAGCAATCAACTTTAGGATTCCAACCTATGGGGTGCTGCCATTTTGACGAGGGTCAGGCTCGCACAGAGTGTTAGTGTCCAGCAACAAGTTCCAAACAGCCCCCCGCTCTCAGCAAACATATACTTGCAGTATCCAAGTCGCGTTCATGGGGCTACGCGTTCCGCCAGACTTTTGTGTTTCTGTTTGTTTTTACACGTTCTCCGCGGCTTCCCGTAATTGCGGCCTCCAGCCTCACTCTCTGCCCCGGACTCGATTTTATCATCAAGGCAGCGGTCCTCGGCCACGGCCGACGCAGCTCCTCTCGGCAGGGTCCCGCTTTCCACCAGATCTCACCCAGCAAGGCACCTTCTCCCCACCTTCCAGAGTGTACAGCACGGCAGCAAGCGCTCTTCTTGTAGGATAAAGAAAGGATTACACCCCCGGTCGGCGGAGCTCACTGAGATGGCGGCCATTTCGCAGCATGGCTAGCCACACCCCCTAATTAAATTACTTTACATTAATTGTATACCTCTCTTTTATTAATGTATAGTTAAAACATGTTGGTACTTTAGGTGGGAATGTTTGTTTTAATTTAAACTTTAAAACATTTTTTAATTACCTTAATGAATTTAAATAAAATAATCCATTGAAGATTATGCTATTAGTGCTGTAGGCTTTTCTTGAGCTTTTTTCTACATTGAAAATAAATAAATAAAATGAATTTACATTAATATTTAATTTTACAAACTTATATTAAAGGCTAATCGACTTACTTACATTATTCCTATAATTTACCATAGTGAGATCTCCACCCTGACACAAAATTAAAAGTTTGCGAAACCTAAAAACGTTTATTTAAATAATAACATTGTAAAAATATGTGTATATTACATACTAATGTAAATCATGTAAATCATTGTTATATATTGATTTTAAACATAGAACAAAAAAATAAATGCTGCACACTATTAATTTCGAATGAAATCCTTAATTAATAAATTAAATACACAATATTTTCTGAAGTTTAAATTAAAAAATAAATTACCAGCTGAAGAAAAAAATTGATTTCTTTTAAGGAGGGATTTGTAAATATAAAACGTGATGTATAACATTTATTAAAAGTAACTACTTTATTTTACAATAAGTTAATGTCACATTGCTTTAGAAGTTCAAAAAAACGGATGTAACAATATTTTGTGATTAAATATTAAATGCATGATTTTTTTAACATTAAATGTATTTATTAATATTTTTTACTATACCAAAGAACTTAATTTAAACAAACAATATTTCCTAAGTGGTTTTATTTTAAGTCCCCGTCACCATTATTTTATATGGGAGGGTGTTGCATTGCCGCTGGTTGGCCATGTGGCTCTTACTGCTATCTTGGGTCCCTTTTTGACTGTAGCACTTTAGAAGTACAGTTTGTGAATAGCAAAGGGCGTACTCTTTTGTGTGTGGGGAGTGTATGTCCCTCCCTAAACCTCTTCCTGACCCTCACTAAAACCCTCTAGCTCCTCCCTAAACACTCCCATTTAGTAGTAGGTATGCCCCTTTTTCCAGCCCCCCGAACTCTCTCCCAGTAAAATGTACTATTAAGTAGTATATTACGTGTGAGGATCTCTCCATAGAAAATATAGGAGAGGTGGAGATGGAGATTTACACTTGTAGCATTTTGTAGTACTTCTTTAGTGGTACTAATGTAGTATTATAGTTTTACTAAAATGTACTAAGAAATGCAGTTTGTGACTAGGCCCCTAAATCATTAATTTGGAAGTCTTAATATTTTAGCAGCACACATTAATGGAGGTCAGATGTGTTGCAAGAGAAACAGGTTTTTGTAAGTAATGTGCTATTCAAGGCCCTCTGAGCTCTCTTAAGATAAACATTCTCGTGGTCATGGTAAAAGACTGCCTGCCATAATGTGCACTTACTAGCCACTGGGGAGGTATGAATGCAACTCCATGAAGGAAAACATTACTAGAGCCAACTGACATGCAGATGGTTCACAGAAACGAAAATGAACCAATTAAACTGACTGTACCATTACAGATGGAGAGATTCCTGGAGATTTGACAAGAAAAAACATACCTTCACCCAACTCCTGAATAACCGTTGGATTATTATCAATCTTGTGGTTTTTGTGTAGATGTTATACTGGTCACCCCACTCTGAAGTTAATGGCATATGATTTTTGATATCATAACAATAATATGATTGGCTAAAGCCTGTGTAAAGTGGGCAGTATGTTACGTACACAAGTATGACCGAAATCACAAAGATATTTGCACATATAAATTCAGCTCACAGATGTCTGCGGCCAAAAACGAGTCCCATTTCCTCCTTATTTATCACTGAGGACATCTCTGCCATGAGTGCAAAGAAATCCACTGTAGTAAATACCATACAAGTGATGGGAAATCTATCTATCTATCTGTCTATCTGTCTATCCGTCTACCTGTCCATCCATCCATCCATCCATCCATCCATACATCCATCCATCCATCCATCCATCCATCCATCAATCCATCCTTCCTATCCATCCTGTCCATCCATCCATCCATCCATCCATCCATCCATCCAGCCATCCATCCATCCATCCATCCATCCATCCATCCTATCCATCCATCCATCCATCCATCCATCCTTCCATCCATCCATCCATCCATCCATCCATCCATCCATCCATCCAGCCATCCATCCAGCCATCCATCCATCCATCTATCCATCCATCTATCTATCTATCTATCTATCTATCTATCTATCTATCTATCTATCTATCTATCTATCTATCTATCTATCTATCTATCTATCTATCTATCTATCTATCTATCTATCTATCTATCTATCTATCTATCTATCTATCCATCTATCTATCCATCTGTCTACCGCCTGCCTGTCTGTTGGCACTCCAAAGGGCATCATGGTGCTGAAAGACTAAATCAAAAAAATCCTTCTCAATCAGCATCCCCACCTCCCCCCATTCCAGGACTAGAGGGCTTTCTCCAAGAGAAAAATTGTTTTCCCAAAAGAAAAAATATGCATTTGCACTTCAGGCTTCATTTCCTCTGTGCTTATTTCAACCGTATGTAGATTTCCACACAGAGGAAATAGGAGCTCATCTGGTAAAAAACATGACTTTCCCAGGAGTACGTTTTAAAACCTGCACCTGGCGCAGCTTCCCAGGCATACCACTGGGAATGCTTGTGAATTGTAAAAAAAGTAAAAAAATGTACAAGGAGAGAAGTTTTTCTGCGCATGTACTTTTATGTTTTTGTTGTGAATTGGGCCCCGAGCTTATATATTTTTTAACCCCTTGCATGCTCTGGACGGCACCCGGCCGTCATGCGTCACAGTGGGCGTGTGCAGAGGACGGCTGGGGGCTGTCCGAATCCCGCCCACTATTCAAATCGCCTGCACCGCGGAGGAATTTGCACCGTATACAAGGGATTAAGTGTAACGTCATCTGGCTATTGACTACCACAGTATAGGCCTATCTTTATATGTGCGGCACTCTCCACACCTGATTGCGGAGCCTCTGCAGTCGTAAACTCTTCATTAACTCAGAGTTTGTGAATCGCAAAAAAATAGAAAACTTACACAAGAGTGTAAGTTTACCTTTGTGAATCAGGACCGTAGTGTTTAACACCATGTCAGAAAAGTTGGCAGGAAGTAAGGTAAGAAGTGACACTGGCATGAATACAAGGAGGTTGAGTAGTGCTGTCATAGAGATTTTTAGGGCCTCAGGCAAAACAATTTTGGAGTCCTCTGTCAGGTTCAACTTTTGAATTTGTTACACATTTTCAGTTAATTTAACCCCTCAGGATGCCACACAATATTTAATTGTACATTACATTTTCAGAAAGAGTGACATACAAAGTAGGAAAGTAGGCAGAAAGCTAAAGATGCCCAAACTCAGCAAGCCACATAATACTTAAACAACCATTGATAAAGCCATTTATTTTTGCACTTGGCTCTCTGGTTTTTATTGTCTTGAAACATTTTATGTATAATTAATTGTCTCAACAGCATGTTTTTTCCATTGTAGGAATGGGAGGGTGAGGGAGATTTGGTGAATTGTTAGTAGACTAGTGCATAACATTAAAATAAAACAAGCACATAGCGCTTGAAATTCTACTGTAATTTCTGCATCCTTCTAATCACAGGTAAATCTACCTCTATAACTGGCAAAGCTGTAAAAATATTGGAGTCAAGCCTGACAATTATCTCTTTTATTCTCTTTACTTCCTTTGTCCCTCCTTTCCTCTTTCTATGTGTAAACTCCTTTGGTGAGGCAGTGATCATCTGCCACGCTCAGCAGGAGAAATAGAAGGGAATGGATGCAGGGCTGATATATATAGGGAATGCTCCAGCAAGAGAGGTAAAGTAGAGAGAAAGGTAAAGGCAGAGATGAGGTAAAGAGATAGGTGAGGTAGGGGCAGTGAAGTAATGGTTTGAGAGTGCATTTATTGCCAGTTATTCACACCCAAGACTGGGGCCGTCCGACGTCCACAAGTCTCTCTTGCAACTAACTCAGTTGCTGAGTGACCTGCAGATGCTGTTCCACTGCCCGAGCATGGAACAACAGTTGAATATATACATATCATTAAAACAATTCACTTTTGGCCTCGTGAGGCCTACACACACTCACCTCATTCTACCGCAATGTTACCAACCTCATACTTCAACATTTCCCCCTTCAACAGACATAAGGAAGATAAAAGCAAAATAAACTATTATCCAGTACAAAGTCTTTGCAATAAAGTTCTACTGTTAAATGGTTATTCCAATACATAGGGGGTCATTACGATGGCGGAGGCCCGCCACCGCCAGCAGTGCTGTGATGGGCCTTCCACCATCGGAAAGCAATTTTCCCCCCACCACATTACGATGGTGGGGGGAAGACCGCCTGCCACGGATCCGCCACAGGCAATCGTTACGATTGCCTGGCAGAGCAGTCAGCATCAGTAAAATGGTGGCGGTGCCTAGCAGGCACCGTCCGCCAGATTAGGATGCTGGCCATAGCCAGCCTTTCCGTGGCAGGTAAACCCCAATTGAAAGGCTGGCGGCAATTAGTTTTGGGGGCCCGTTGTGGGCCCCCCTTGTTTCGGGGGGAGGTGGTTGTGCACTGGGGGTACCCCCCTTCACTGAGTGGCAGGCACTGCATGGTGCCTACCACGTAGTGCAGGGAAAGGCACTACATGCATTTTTACTATTGCGGCGGCTGCTGCAGCCAGCAGCACCTGTCACAATGGTAAAAAATGCAAGATGCGACCGCCTTGGTGGCAGTCACATCATAATTTCAGGCGCGGACCGCCGCCATACAGGCGGCTGGTCCCACTCACCACCTCGATGGCGTAATGACCCCCATAGTCTTTGAAAATGCAAGCAATTTCCTAGTATTACCATTTCCCCTGTTTACTGGAACCTCACCTGTGAGTGCCACAGGGACAGAAGAGTCTTCAGACGAAATAGCTTCACCTACAGACATTTTGGTTCCTGCAATAGAGTTTAGAGTTTTAACGAGTGGCGTAGTTGGACCTACTGCCACCTGGGAAAGACCCTAGGTTTGCTGCCCGGTGCAGGTAAGTGCTGGGCAGTTGTGGCCGATGGACGACTTGTTTGGAGGGGAGGGTTGGTCTGGCGGCCGATGGTCGACTTGTTCTCGGGGCGGTGGGAGTTGACAGACACGACTTGCTCACCTTCGCCACCCCCAAAAACAATGCCACTCTGGACAGACTACCCCTGGCTAAACAACTGATTATAACATCCTGGAACTAATTGTACCATTCACTTTGGTCTGTGTCAGAGTCAGAACATCTCTTAATGATGTCTGCTTGTGGACTGGTAAGGCTCACCAAACTCCTCTTGTTCCACCATCCCTTATTTTCTAAAGGGGCCTAACCTTTACTCACCTGTAATACTAGAATAATTGATGATAACCTAGAAGAATATTTCATCACTCTTTTGGGGTTTTTAATTACAACCCAATCTCCTACCTTAAAAGGGATATTTATCAAAATGTTTGCCAGATTCAAAGTGAGATTTCATGAAATTTTGTTGAAGTTCAACCCTGGACCTAGTGGTATCCAGAGATTCGATTTCCTGACCGTTCTTACTAAAAAGCCAACTAGGACACAAATTGGAGTGCACATTCCTTCCTCTAAGCAACGTGAAAGGTGCTACCCCAGTGGTACTGTAAGGGGTGACATTATATCACCAAATTTAGTTTTGTACAAATTCTTGGATATCTAGAAGTGAGAACATTGCTGTCTTTATGCCCTCTTTGACTATTATGTTCCGCCTCTCAACTAGACCATTGGAGGAGAGCGAATGCAGAGCCACTTTAGATGTTGAATGTCATTGTGCTCAAGGAACGTACACATCTGTAGTGATAGAAAATTAGTTCCATTGTCGGTGACAATTGTTTTTGATGGTCCTTCTAACTTGAAAACGTTTTCTAGGAATTTAATAGCATTGTCAGTTGTGGGACCTTCACAAAACCAATAAAACATCAATTTAGAAAAGTTGTCCACCATTAAGATTAAAAATCTGTTCTCAATAGGCAGCACCTCATAGGGACCAGAGAAGTCAAGACCAACCTTGTCCCAGGTGCCTTGGGGAAGGGGCACAGGATGCAGGGGTGTTTTAAGGGTTTTGCAAAGCTCGTCAGATAGTAAGCATTCCGCACAACCCTAAATATTGGTCTTAATTTAATATTCCATAGGAGGTCATCCATAGTACTGTTTAAGGCGTTGACATGTTTTGGTAACCTCTAGGTGACCGTGATGCGCTGTCTGAATAATTTCTTTGCCCAAATTTCTGGAGGGACAAAAAGGTCATAACACATCACCATCTCATTAACAACTGAGAGTTCATTAGCCACAAATGCAAAAATTGTCATTTCTCCAGAGAGAGTCCTACTCTCTGGCCAGCCCTTAGAAATGAACTATTTGACTTTAATGAGATTGATATTTTTGGAATACGCCTCTGCACACTCCAGGACTGCACCCAGTGCTGCTATCACACACACCATATCCACCACATCATTTTGTTCACATTCAAGTGACATGTGCGACAAGCAATCTGGTCTAAAATTCTTTCCTCCAGGTAAATGTTTGATAACAAAATGGTACTCCTGTAATGTAGATAACAAGCGCAACAACCTGGCTGAGACCTTAGTTGTTGATCCACCATTAAGAATATACATTAGTGGCTTGTGATTTGTATACATCTCAAGCTTGTGACACCAAATATATGATTTGAATTTGCAGCATCATGTATTGCCCTGATTAAAGTAAATTTGAGCTTGATACCTCCAGGGCATAAGGTATGTCCTAAATAGTCAAGTTCCTGAGCACCAACCTTACATGTCTCATGTCTAATGGTCATACCAGCACTGCACATCTTTGAAAGAACCCTGAGTAAGATGTCATTATGGGCCTCATGACTGCTAGCGAACACCAGAATGTTATCCTGGTAAGCTTGGAATCCAGGTATGTCTTCCAAGAGGGTGTCCATGAGCTTCTGGAGCACGCAAGCTGCGGAGGCCGAAACAAACGGGAGTCTGAGGTACTTAAATGTGCCAAATGGGGTCACAAAAGTTGTACGTTCCTGAGACTCAATGCTGAGAGGAATTTGGTGTTAGGCTGACTGCAAATCAATTATGGAAAGAAAACGTTGAGCCCCCCAGACTGGCCAAGAGATCTTGAATGGGGAGAGGATGGCCGTCTATAAGAATGTTGCTGTTAAGAGAGCGCAATGCCAGCACAAAGTCTAACCTCCCCAGATTTCTTTCTGACGACTACAATGGGAGACACACATGAGAAGAAATCACAAGGTACAATTATTCCCTCAGAACAAAGATTCTTCAATACCTTTTACAATTCATCCCTGACACTCAGAGGCATAGGGCGGACCTCATATACAACAGGTTGAGATTCCGGCTTCAAATGAATATGGTGTTCAAAACCTAGTACGGTCCACACCTTATCAGAAAAAACTGTACCTGGAAAGGACAGGTTGTTAGTATCTGCAATACACATGTCATCCTCTACATAACCTTCTGGAAGTTCACCAAGTACCACTGGATTATCCAAAGCAGGTTTTAGATACAGTCCCATTCTGGCCAAATCTTGCCAGCCTAAAATGTTTCTCCCTCTTACTGCAACATACACTTTAGTGATGATGTGTCGACCCAAACACCCCACTTTTGAATTAAAGTAACCAAGTATATCAATCCCCATTTCTCCAAATGCTTTGGGATTCACGTCTGTTTTAGAACGCGCAACAGAACTTTTTAATTTTTCCTGAAATGTAACATCAGATAAAATTGTGGTTGATGACCCAGAATCAGCCATGACTTGAAGTATTACATTTCCAATTATAACATCACACCATGGACCCTTTAAGTTGCGTACTCTACACGGTGTTGCATTCAATAGTCACGTTACTAAGTTTCTCAGAACAGCTGTAAACATCTTCAGACACTTCAATGCTGATAACCCTGGACGCTTTCTTTGCACTTTTGCAAGCAACTATAATGTCCTACATTTTTGCAAGAGATCCATATCTTACCGATGGCTGGACAATTTGGAGAATTACCTATGTGTGATTTTAATCCACACCTAAAGCATATTAGTGATTTCTTGAATGGTTGTTTTCCTGAGTTATTGCCAGTGTTTACCAGACCAACAGTATCCTCATTGCGTACACTAACTGAGCTAACCTCATGGATAGCTCTAGTGAAAATCATTTTGCGTTCTATTCCTTTTGCCAGATCAATTGTTTCAGATAAGGTAGGATTTCTGCAGCTGAGGGGTCTTTCCCAAATTTTTTGTGAATAGCATACAAACACAAATTGATCTAATATAGAAATACCCACGCTTGCAGCAAATTTACAAGTTGAGGCTAAAATTGTTAGCACTGCCACATACTTCTCAACAGTTATGCTTTGCTTTCTTTTGAAAAATTGTGGCGATCAAGCATAATACTAGGTTCCTCATCATGCTGCTTGCCCATTCGTTCAATGCTTCCTTGTATGGATCACAATCATCTCCTGATCCCCCTTGTGGAATAAACCATGGTAAATTGTCAAAAACTTGCTGTGCTGCTAATCCAATGCAGCTTAAAAAAACTGCTACTTTACGTGCTGGTGAGAACCACGTAGCATCAATTGCCACCAAGTAATTGTCAAAGATTCTTATCCATTGACGCCACTTAACATTGGGTTTGCCAGGTACTTGTAAGAAGGGTGGTGGCAAAGTGATGTGTTGTGTTGAAGCCATGAATTAATTATAATTTGACTTCGATTAAATATTTGCAAGGTACCAACAACCAGTGAAAGAATCCTCATGGGCAATCACAGTAACTTGAAGCAAAGTATTTGACAGCAAGGCAGCCAGCAATAATCAACAAAATGAAGGAATGAAAACAAAGGATAAAATAACTAAATAAGTACTTGCTTTCCTCCTGGGTGCCTGCGATGGAAAGCAGCTCAAAGGTTTTCAGCTTAAAGAACAGTAGAAATGAGCATGTACCTGAATGCCATTAATTTTGCTGGGAAGACTTGTAGCACAATGAAACATTGCAAAATGCGTGCATGTGACAGGGCATGCTGAAGAGGAAGGATTGTAAAAGCGAGCACATACACAATTGAGGGCATGTAGCACACTCTCGTCTTCCACGATGACGTAGTACTCCCTGCGATGCTTGAGAGTTGAGACTGCACACACTGAAGGCTTTAGACTGCACTTGCTGAAGGGCAGATGCAGGAGTGCAGGTATGCGCACCTTCTCAGGATGTGCAGCGTGCTTACCGTGTGACGTCGTAAAGAAGAAGAAATCCTCGCGACGCCAAGGCGAGTACAAAACCAGTGCAGGAAGGCTTAGAAGAGATGACTCCGATGAGTCGTCGTGAAGGTAAATGAGAAACCAGGGTAAGGTAGCTTGGTCCGACGAAATGAAGGGAAACAAAATAATACAAAATGAGTAGGTAGGTGAGAAGATGCTCCAATTTCGGCCAATATGTAGTAAACGGAGGTGAAGGTGAAGTGATGGTTTGAAAGTGGATTTATTGCTATTTATTCACACCCATGACCGGCAGCGTCCGACTTCCACAATTCTCTTTCTCAGTTGTCGAAAGACCTGCAGATGCTGTTCCCGAGCGAGGAACAACAGTTAAATATATACATAGTATTAAAACAATACAGGGTTGGCCTAGAAAGACCTACATACACTCACCTCACTCTTACGCAAGGCTACCAACCTCGTACTACAACAGGGAGCCATGTTATGTTATGTTATGCTATGTTATGATATTGTTGGGACGGAAAAGTTCTCCTTGTGGCTACGGATGGGTTACCCTGCCCTGAGTGCTGAATTGCACTGTTGTCTGTATCCCTTATGCTGTTTTTTTGTTATCATAGGCAAACACAGATCATGCATGTGTGCCATGACATAGGCCTGTTTCACTGATTTCGGTCCTTGGCCACAAGGGACCACCCAAGGTAGTGACACAGAGCACCCACAGGGGACGCGTGCAGTGTGAGGACACAGCCGCGTGACGCCGTTAGTTTCTATGGGGAAAGTCACGGTTGGAAATGTAAAGATTATAGGGACACTTGGGAGAGGACTTTGAGCATACCTCTTTAGACTTAAGGGGTTCTAGAGCCAACACCCATGGGAGCACCGGAGTACTCGAGCTAACTCAGCTACTGAAGCGGGGTGCATAGGTGTCTTTTGGTGTCGGGAATCGTCGTCGTTTTCAATGGCAATCAGCTGCAAAGTGCTGCTGCCGTCGAAGTGGAAAGTGTCCGGTGTGATCCAAGCCTGGATCGAAGATGAGAAGAACCTGAAAGCAGAGGGGACAGAGCATGGGTCACTTGCCAGTGACCAGGGGCACGATAGTCGCATGCCCACCGATGTCGGGTGATTTCAGGTTGAAGAGGTGAAGCTTGACTCTGCAGCCACGAGGACCAGGAGACGTTGATGACAACCAGGAGCTGGATTCGAGCTGTCCCATGAAGGATGTTGAGTGCTGTGGCGTTGGTGACCAAATTGGACCCAACAAACCTTGGCAACAGCAACCCACACCCAAAGTGAAGAAATGCTTCAGTGTGGACCAGCAAGGTCCGAGGGACTCACCAAGTGGTGGAGAGTCAGGGAACATCTGGAGCAACCAGGTAATCCCACAGAAAGACAAAGTTGCCTTCTCAGGGACCCACCAGTCAACGGACCAGGGATCGCGAAGGTACCTTGAGCGGAAATGCAAAGGGCAGGCTCATGGAACACTCGTAGAGTGTAGGCCCACAATCTTTGGTGCAAAAGGTGCTCGGGGTCTGGGCTACAAGTAACCCAATGCACAGCCTCAAGAGTTGTCGGGAATCTGATGCACTTGAAAATGTGCGTGGTGTACAGGGGTTCTGGTTCCACAGTACCCACGAGGGCTACAGGTCTCAGCTTTGCTATGGACTCGGTTCGACCTCAGGGAAGTCTGTAAATCTCTGGTGTTGCAAAGTCTTTGGCGTCCGGCGGGAACTTCGGAGATGCAGACCGGTCAGATGCATCTTTGTTGCCTGCCAAGCAGGGGAGTAACTCCTTTACTCCAAGGGAGATTCTTCAGTCATCTAGTTGTGTAGATCGTTGAAGTTCCAGGATTTCTGTTGCAGAGTTTCGTCCAGGTGTAGTCCTGTAGCCAGGGGTTCCTTTCCTATACCCCAGGAAGGGGTTGGACATACTCTGGGAACCCACCTATGGGAGGGTTTGGACAGAGGGGTGGCTACACCCATTTCCTTTGTCCAATTTCGCACCAGAGCAGGGGCTGGTAGCCCCTGCAGCCGGTTTGAACTGGGCTATGCACAGGGACACCAAATGTGCCTTCAGTACAGACTTCAAAGCACTCTCAGAGTGCACCCACCCAGCCCCAGTACACTAAAGCCTGTCTGAGAGGTGGTTACACCTCCCTGTGACAGGAAACCTATTGTCCAGGCCTCACCTGCCAAAGTTTCGTCCAGCAGCAGGAGGCCAGACTCGTGTCTGTGGCTACAGCATCCATTTTATGATGCCAGGGCTCTTTTAAACTGGTACCCGGTATACTGGTGTGTACATGTCTCTCCCTCTGGAAGGGTGGAATTCTACCCCCGCCGCCAGGAATGGCGGGGTGGGGGTAGGATTCCAAAGTGTTTGACACCAAACACAACATGTTTCTGTGCAGCCATTCCAAAGTTCGCATTTACCGCAAGGTTATAATGCACTTAAGAGTATATGGTCTGGCTGCATCACAGAACAGGCCCAGAGAATAGGGTCCGAAGGCTACAGAGGGGCCCTGCTCATGCATGGGCACCCTCTCACACAAAACCCAGCACCCTGCCTTCAGGATTGATAAGGCCTGCCATAGGGGTTACTGATAGGTTTATATGTGCAGTGATTTAAGGTAGATATAGGTAACCTATATCAAAGTAAGGGGTGCATGCACCACCTTACCCAGGCTGCAGTAGCAGCCTGTGGTGTCATTTTGGAGGGCTTCCCAGGGGTGGCATAATACATTCTGCAGTCCCTGGTAGGCCTCTGGGGTACCTATGCCCTTGGTACCTAAGGTACCATATACTAGGGACTCATAACGGCACCCCAGTAACCAAACAAGAGGCTACCTAAAGTACTTGGAATCAATTTGAGAGGAAGCAGCTAGGCTGGGGTCCTGGATAGCAGGGCCCCAGCCAGACTAAAGTCGAAAAACTGTGAAACATCAGCAAAACATGAGGGTAACCATAAGAGCAGATCCTGCTCTCCTACAGAATGGTTTCTGGCAACCACTGAACATGACAACCCTGACCCCTAAGGGATTAAGGAAACAGTACCGTACCTTTCGCTCAGTCACTCGTGCTCACCTATTCTTAGAGAAACTTTGCCCTTAATTTGCTCTCACAAGTATTTTTTGTATTATTTCCCAGCACTCAACTTCCTCTCTTCGTTTTATTTATTTAAATGTTTACTTACCTGTTAAATTCCATAATCCATACATTACTACCCCCCACCCTGCTTCTCCCCCTGCCCACGTCACCGCCCTGCAGTAACTCCTACTGCCGACCGCTACTGCTAAGCTTACAGAAAGCAAAGATTCATCCCACTCTCAGGGAGAAGAATGACATCAAGGCGGTGCCTGGACTGAGACCCCTGTCATAGTTCAGCTGTGAACCTGCTTGCCACTATGCAGCAATTTGCAGAGCACTGTGAGCCAAATCCTTATGAGATGAGGTGTGCACAGAAAATGGGAGTGGAAGTTGGTCCAGGGAATTCAGGGTGTCTAGATAGAGACTTTGCGAATGGACATAAGGTCATATTATGCAGTTTACTATAGGCAGAGTGGGACTTAACGGGAGCATTCATCACAAAAACGTGCTTAGAGATACAGGTTGCACTTATACTGCTTTGCCTTTAGAATTACTAACGCAGTAAAACTGCAGTAAAATAAAGTGTTTTCCTATTTCTAATAAGCACATTTTCCATTTGGTGGAGCTTTATCAGCTATATCTGGTTGCACATCAAATCAGGTTTCTCGGGGTGAGAGGTCCGTTCCAGGTTTTGCGTGAGACCCAGGAGAGTGGGAGCGGGAAGCAGGCGAAGCAGCAGAGCAGTGGCGGCGGCAGCGGCTCGGATCCGAGACCCGGGATCACTTGTTGGAAATAGCCGGGTAATAGCCAGGAAAACTGCCTGTGTCCTGCTCACCCAAGCCCTGCTGTTAGCGCCCAGGCTGTGCTGGAAGCGGCCGGAGGCACCAGACTACAGAGCGGAGACCGCGACTTCCACCTCTAGGGGCCGTTGAGTCACCGTAAGCGCGGTAGCAATGACAGTGGCCGCCGTTTAAAAGCAGCGGGGGCCGCGAGAGGCTGACTTCAGTACGCTTCCGAAGGAGCAAGTTTTCCAAAGCGTCAGGAGCCACAAATTTTTATTAAAAAGCGGTAAAAGCCGCGAACATTACTTACAAAGTGGCAGAAGCTCCACATATGCTGATAACTCCTTCGGTGGCACATGGAGCTTAATGTGATTGTGCAGAGTTAATAGCCAGTAGCAACAAGTGCCAGAGAGCTAGTGTGAGCGCCTGAGGGCCCTGGTAGCCAGAGAAATAGAGGCAGTTTGTTCCTGCAGCAGGCTCACGGAGTATCCATGGATTGCTTATGGACATCTGATTTCCGTGGATGTGGCAGCTGTTAGATCCTCCAGCCAGCAGAGACCAGTGAACCAGTGTACAGAAGATTCTCCCCTTCCCTCATTGAAGTAGGAGTTTATCTTGGCTTTAAACAACACACCTGCACCACCAGGGAGGAAAATAACCCCCTTCATCTCCCAGCAGGTGCCGTCTGCAGATGGACTCTCTGTTGTCCCTGTTGTTCGCCTAGCTGAGCCCAGCAAGCGCGAGGACGCAGGACGCAGGACGGAGAATCGAGAGTCGAGGACAGAGCCGTGGACAAGCCGTGGAGAAGACCGCAAGTATAACGGCAAGCACAACGATAAAACATTGCGAACAGAGATTATACAAGGCATAATTGCAACAACGCCTGAGTAAAAGTATTATCACTGGAGTAAGATGGCCCCGAAAAGAAGGCAAAAATCAGATAAAGAAGTTCCCGAAGAAAGCCCAGAGAGGAGTGAGTTAATAGAGGGATCTAGGACCTTGGAAGAGAGTCAAGAAAGTCAGGTTTCCGTCACGAACATTAGAATGGGACAACGTAAGAAGAGGAAAGTAATAAAAAGGGCAGCTAAACAGGTCACGCTAGCCAAGAGGGGCCGCACCTCAACATCCAATCAGAAAGATAGTGCGACAGCATCTAGATCTATAAAGGACTTTGTAGGGAAACACTACAAAACTACAGAGACGCCAATAATAAACCTGGAAAATGAGGAGGAGTACCGCGTCGTGAACGGAGAAAACACGGGGGCTGAGGAGGAGAGCCTAATAGGGAAGGATATGGGAGGACCAAGAGAAGAAGGGATTGAAGAAGAAATGGGGGACCCCATATTGATAAACCTTACCCTTCTGAGCCAAAATCTACAAATAGCAGCACCTCATCTTTCATCATCCCCGAAAATGTTCTCACAACAAAATTCAGAAAATGAAGGGAATACAGGGAATGAAAGTCAGAGCCCAAGCCCTGAATGGGGGGCAGCACCCAACCACGTTTTTCAGCATCTAATCAACCTAGAAAATATAGCCCAGCAGGACGCAGTAAGAACTGGAAATCAAGTTACTACAGAAAGAAATAATCCACTGGATTCGGATCTTTCCGCATCACCTACATCCACCATGATGGACTTACTATTGATGTTACAAAAAACATTGCAAGGAATTTTAGAAGTAACATTATTGAACAATGGAGTTTTAAAATCACAAAAACTGTACTTAAAAAAGATTGAAGAGGATTTGGGGGGGATTAAGAGCCAAATGCCAAATATGATAAGACCATCAGTTACCCCCCAGCCCACAGAACCAAGTATAGTGAGTGAACCTGTTGAGGCAGAAGAAAATGTATATATTTCCAAATATCCGATGCTAATAAAAAGGCGCCGCGAATATGTGAGGATACCCGTTAAAAATAGGGCAAGTAGGGGACGTGGCCAACTGCCGAGCATGGCGGCAGCTTGAAGCGGGAGCTCCTACAGGCACAACGGCCCGCGTTATCTATCCGGGCATTAATCCGACTTCTTGCCCGCTCGAAGGAGCGACATCGGCTCGGGAACCCGAGCGGCGCTAATTGCCCCAACCCCGGTGGATCTCTGACACCGGGAACTGCTCCGTCCTGTGACGGCGATCCGAGGCCTGCACCTGCCTGACAGCACCGGCCTGTAGTAGCCGTGGAGCCCGGGCGGAAGTCGACTGTCCCCGGCCCGGGCGCTGAGACGCTGACCGGTCGCTGCAGCCTTCTTGCCGCGAGAGGTGCAGGACGACGCCGTGCCTCCGACTCACCCCCCCTGTGTGGCCCAAGGGAGCGTTCCAGACCGGGACTACCACGAGCGCTGTCTGGCGGCACAAACCACATCGGCGAGGACCGAAACACATCCCTGGACTCCAGCGGGCGCCATATTGGAGGCACCGAGCGACCAGACCCGCCGCTCCTGCACCGGGGTAAGGAGATGCAAGCCGGGGCTCCTGCCACCTCCCAGCACTGCTGACCACACGAGACTCACCCCAATTAAACGGAGAGGCACGTCCCGGCCCCACCATCCTGACGCAGAGGGGGCTTTATGTGAGAGAAGCCACGGTGACCCGCATAGGGACCTGTTGGTCTACACAATCCTGCGTTGGCGCTACCACCATAGAGATCAGGCGCATTGCTCAGGGAACCCCCCGAAAAGACCCACTAAAGCGGCGCTACGAGGCAGCAGTTGGCAGCGCTATATTACAAGCTAGATACCGGGAAAGTCCCACCACAGACCACACCTGCGGTCCTCGGAGACCGACGTCATGGCCATCACGACCATTAGATGCGCTGCATCTCGGCCCTGGGCGGACCACAGTGAACCCCCTTGAACCGTGTGGCGCACACGCAGAAAGGCCCGACACCAAGGAGAATTCCGCAGCTCATAGACCAAGAACTACCAGCAACCAAGTGCGCATTGCTCCTCCATCACCGCGACGGCATGGCTGGAAGGGGTACTCGGAGCACGATGACACAGGCGAAGCTTGACAAATTCGCATACGGCCAGCATACCCATTCGCAGAATGGTGGCCGCCATTCGGCTGGCGCGACCCCGGAACCGAGTGGCACTCCGAAGGTGACCTTAGAGGACGTTATGAAAACTCTCAATGAGGTCCGAACGACTGTGGGTTCCATCTCCACCGAGGTTACCCTGCTGCGGGCAGACTTCTAGAAAATGACGGAGAGAGTGTCGCAAGTGGAGGTAGTCACCAAATCACTCGTGGAGGATACCTCGGATCTACAAGTGGCAATGGAGCGCATGGAAAGAATCACTGAGCAGTTACGAGAGAAGCTCGACGACCAGGAAGGGCGTTCCAGAAGAAACAACGTCCGCATCCTTGGCCTGCCAGAGACGGAGGGTAAAGCTGCGATGGACTTGTATGTCGAGGACCTAATCAAAACTCAGCTAAAACCTAAAGGCCTCTCGCACTTCTTTTCTGTTGAAAGAGCGCACCGAGTTCCTGGAGGTACGGCCAAGCCGGGTGCCACTCCACGGCCTGTGCTGGCCAGGCTCTTCAATTTTAGAGACAGAGACGCGATCCTTCAGGCAGCGAGAGTCTCCCCACCTGTGCGAATCCAGAACTCAACCTTAGCATTCTTTCCTGACTACACGGCAGACGTGGCCAGGCGCCGAAAATCGTTCACAGAAGTGAAGAAGGCCCTGCGAGACAAAGACCTGCCATACTCCATGCTCTTCCCCGCCAAGTTGCGCGTAGTGGCCGAAGGGAAAACTTGGTTCTTTGACACACCTGAGGTGGCTAGAGAGTGGCTGGATGGCTGGAGGCAGGTGGGCCAACCCCAGCGGCCGCACAGAGGCCGACAGCGTCAACGCAGCGGGAAATCGACGGGTCACCCATCAAGAGACCCCCCGAATGAAGAAGGTGTGACAACGCTGGATTCTGATCTTGAGAGGGACCCACTTGACTCTGGACAACCTGTTAGGGGCTGATTCAACTGGACTGTACGAGAAACTACAGGTTTACAGCCCTTGGGGACTTGACGCTGATGGAGCTGAGTAGGGCGGGCATTGGCCGGTGCCTGTAGGGGTCTCACCAACCCCACGAGCAAGTAAGATGAACGGGGAGGGACTTAAGCACTCTGCCAAGTTGGGGATGCGGGCGGGTTTTCGTCCGTGGTGCAGGGGAGCAGGGAGGGGGTTGGGGAGGGATGTTGTACTGTTATGGTTATGGTTATTGTTCTCAGTCATCACCACTTCAAATGGGATCGCGGTCACACTGCAGACCGTACACTCCTGGTACCCTAGCACGGGTCATCACATTGGTATTGCGCTCCACTTCCACATATTGGCAAAGCTACTCATGACCCCAAATGGCCCGACAGGCTCGAAACACTCACGCTGAAGGCGGCACCCACATGGTACTGATTTCCCCCTTAAAACTGCTCTCTTGGAATGTTAGAGGCCTAGGGGATAAAATTAAAAGGGGGTTGGTCCTACAAACAGTAAAACGTCACGGGCCTGACTTGGTGATGTTGCAGGAAACACACCTGGCTGGGTCTACCTGTAAAGCACTTGATAGACGTGGGTATGCCATGGCGGTACATGCAGAGTTCACAACGGGGTCTAGGGGAACAGGGATACTCCTTAAGAAAAACTCCTCTTTTATGGTTACTAGCCGTAGAACGGATGATCAGGGTCGGTTTGCGGCGCTGTGTGGCCAATGGGAGGGAAGACCCCTCAACGTGGTATCCGTATACATCCCCCCAGCACTACACTCAACGGCACTACCGGCGCTGGGTCAATTTCTTGTTGACCTTCCGGAGGGCGACATGATCATTGGGGGGGACTTCAATGCCATAACTGACCCGCTGTTAGACACCTTTCCCGTGCGGGAACGCCAGAGAGGGACCTCCACGCTTCCTAGTTTTCTAGCCGCACTGGGCCTGACAGATGTTTGGCGTCAACTAAATCCCACAGCAACTCAGTACACGCACTACTCCTCTACACACAACAGTCTCTCCCGTATTGACTACCTCTTCTTTTTGGGAGTGGGATTGGGATTGGGATCAGTTGACAAATTAGAGATCCTGCCCAGAGGTATATCTGATCATTCCCCAGTGTCCCTCCACCTTACAAATAAAGAGAAGAAACGCGCAAGGCTCTATCCGATATACCCCAACTATTTGCAAGTCCCTGGTATCAGGAAGAAACTCAAACAGGCAACGACTCACTACTTTACAGAAAATGTAGGATCGGTATCCTCTCCTTCGATACTCTGGGAGGCATAAAAAACAGTCCTGCGCGGCGCAGCTATAGCGGCTATCACGGGACACAAGAGGGACTCCAGAAGTGAACTCACCCAACTAGACCTGGCATTACACACCGCAAACACTGCCCACATGTCGAATCCCACCCCTGACACCGCACATGAGCTACACCTCAAACAGCAGCAACACCTGGCCCATCTAACGGCGGTAACCAAAGGATACTTGGCGAACACCGCACACAGGGTATATGATGTAGGGGATAAGGCCTGGAAAATGTTGGCCTGGTTGGACAGAAGGGGGGGTTGCAATAGAGGTATTCAGAGAGTGTGTACACAGGAAGGACAGCTACTGACGCACCCTGAACACATAGTAGACACCTTGGCCCGCCACTATCGGGGAATTTACACACCAGACCGGACGGTCACAGACCGAGAGGCATTGGCGTCGCTCGACCGCATTACTGTCCCCGTGCTTTCGCAAGAAGCACAACAGGAACTGGACAGTGACTTAACAGACACCGAAGTCCAATTAGCAATACAATCGTTGCAATCTGGCAAGGCGCTGGGTCCTAACGGAATACCAGTGGAATGGTATAAAACATCGGCCTCCTTACTGAGCAAACCCCTGCTAGATATGTATAAGGATAGTTTCGACAAAGCTGTACTCCCTCTGGACCAACGCACGGCCACGATAGTGGCCATTCCTAAGCCGGACAAACCGCCGACACTGTGTGCCTCATACCGACCCATCTCCCTGCTTAACGTGGAAGCGAAGATCCTGGCTAAACTCCTGGCTGGTCGTCTGACCAGCCATCTACACACCCTAATACACCCCGACCAATCAGGTTTCATGCCGCACAGGAGTACTGCACTGAATCTACGGAGGGTGCATGGAGTCATGGCACGAGCACATCTACTTTCGGACCAGGCTGTCATCTTATCCCTGGATGCCAAAATGGCTTTTGATCTGGTCGAGTGGGAATATCTATTTGCGGTCCTCGCACGTATGGGCTTCGGCCCGAAATATATAGCATGGGTGCGGTTGCTGTATGAATCACCAATGGCGCAAGTAGTGGCCAACGGCCACATCTCACAGCCTTTTCCCCTGGGACGCGGCACCAGACAAGGATGCCCGCTCTCGCCCCTACTCTTCGCGTTGGTATTGGAGCCATTGGCTGTCCTGCTCAGAGCAACACCACTGTTTAGAGGCATCACATGGGAAGACGGGTGGGAGGATAAGGTTTCCCTGTATGCAGACGATATGCTGATCTACATGACCAATCCGAATGAGGGTATTCCTGCCCTATTAACACTATGCGATGAGCACGGGAAAGCATCAGGGTACACCCTGAATTGGTCCAAATCTATAATATTCGTACTCAAAGGCCCGGAGCCGCTCCTACAAGCTGACTGCCCCCTACAATTGGCTTCTGACTCATTTAAATACCTGGGCATTCACATCACCACCACTGCAGCGGACTTTTACACCGCGAACTTGGTGCCACCTTTGGCACGGCTACGCGCAGACGTTAAATACTGGGCCACCCTACCACTGACCCTACTGGGACGGGCAGCATTATATAAAATGATGGCTCTCCCACGATTTCTCTATGTGTTAGAAAACACCCCTCATGTGGTGGCACCGCGCTACTTCCAACAAGTCGCGGCATTGGTAGCTACTCTGTTGTGGGGCAATGGCCCGGCCCGTATAGCACAGGACAAACTAGTGAAAAGCTGGTATGAGGGGGGGATTGCATTACCCAATCTCCAATTGTATTATTGGGCCTCCCAACTGAAGGTCATTAATCATTGGATCCACATCTCACGGGATGACCCGGCATATAAGGCGGACTGGTCGCAGTTAGGGACAGACGGTATGCTCTCCGTATTATACAATCACTCACAGGTTCGGGGGCTGTTTGGACCGACGTTCCATACGACGACTTTATGGCATGCAGCACAATCTCGACTGGGGTGGAAAGGGAAGATCAGCAGAATGACGCCGTTATGGGACGCTAAATCATTGGGAAGCTTAAGGTCCTGCAAAGGCTTTACTCACTGGGATCAAATAGGGATTTCGGTAGTAGGCGACCTTTGGGATAAGGGCTCGGTGGTTCCCTTCTCACAGCTACAGCAACAGTATGGTATGGGGCCCACTGAAACATTCCGATATGTGCAAATACGTCACGCCCTTCTGCGCGCAATTCCACCTGACACTACACTCCCGGAATCATCCCCACTAGAGGACAGGTTGCTGACAGAATTTATGGAGGAAAAGGCAACATCTCTCACATACAAAAAACTGGTTAATAACCTGGCAGACCCCACGCAGAGGCTTAGGGAGAGATGGGTCGGGGAACTGGGTGACATGGATGACTCAGAATGGAATGAGGCGCTTGCGTCACCGAAAGAAGTGGGCATCTCGGCTAGGTTCAGGCTGGTCCAACTCAAAATCCTCCACCGCACCTACTACACCAGAACACTTCTACACAAGATACACCGGGCAACACACCCCTTCTGTCTCAGAGGATGCGGGGAGGAGGGAACTTTACTACACACCATATGGGATTGTCCTTTGATCCAGGAATTCTGGCGACAAATTATGCGCACAGTCTCCCAAACAGTTGAGGTGTCGCTCCTGCCTGAGCCCCGCAAGTGCCTGCTGAACATTTGGGACCCCACTGACCTGGGTAGATATGGACAACTATGGGTCACGTTGGCTGTGACGGTGGCCAAGAGAGACATTGCACAAAAATGGGGTGCTCAAGATTTACCTACAGTAGCTGGCTGGATTAGAAATATGGACCTTCTGATGGTGAAAGAAAGGGCGGTATACGTGATGCGGGCCTGTCCCCGTAAATGGAATAAGGTCTGGATGCCGTGGAATAAATATAGGGGCGAACCATGTGCGGCCCTACCTGAGGATGAGGACCTAGACTCGGAGGAGGATGAGGATTAGGTAGTGGGGGCGGGACCATGTTACTCTGGTTTGTACAGGGGTGGAGCATGATCACAACATTGCCTCTGAACATTGTACAGGATGTATACAATGGATGACCACTGTTTATGTAAGGGTACGACATTTATTGAAGTGATGGCTTTAGTTAGGTTATTTTTCTTGTTTTATAGAATTAGTTTTCTTTTTGTTAGTCGCAATTACCGGCAAACCAACTGCTGTACTATACGAGGACATACTGCGAAATGGGGGAGGGTATGGAATATTGCTCAGTGAGATTATATGCGAAATAGTATCGATTACTTTTTCCTTGTCCTTCTTGTGAGAATGAACTCAGACAACAGACTGTACTGTGCTTTATACATCTCTGAGGTACACTTTGTGATAAATGTGCAGCAGACGAGTAACAATGATGATGTGAATAACTTCTTTGTCTAATTGAAAATAAAGTTTAAAAATAAAATAAAAAAATAGGGCAAGTAAGAAGCGGGCCCCCAGTACAACAAGAAAGAGAAAAGGGAAGAAACCAGAGAATGAGGTACAACTGAGCCTAAATGCCTCTGCCCTGACCTATGTACCGATTGGTTCCCTGCAATCAGTGATTAAAACAACAACAATAAATACCCCAAAGGTAACAAGGAATAGCCAGAGTAGTAAGGGTCCAAGTAGGAAACCGCCAAAAATCAATTTTGCCAATGAGAGAGTACATGCACCCTCAGAAGAACAACCCCACTTCAACCAAAGATTAGACAACTCACAACTGCAAGACCTAGTAGAAGTGGGAAGCAAAATGAGACCCCCTAGGAGACCAAGGAATAGTCAGATAAAGCCCGAAATAGAGATATTACAAGAAGTGGAGAACAATAAATGGGTATATCTGGAATCGGTACAAGCAGGTCAAAGGGGAATGAATTTGAGAAAAATTAATCCACTAAACAGGGAACAGATATTGATTTCCTTTGCCAAATGTAGTAGCCTGAATGGGATCGGCACAAAAGATCTGAGGCAGGTGGGCTTCATAAAGAATAAAAATGGCAAGGAAATAACAAAAGTTTTACTCCACTCAGACCTGGTAAAAATGGCAATAATAAAAGCATCTAGGGAGATAACTCAAGTAGGAATAAGGATAATACCAGAAAGAGAAGTAAACGGCACCCCAGGAAGTAGTTTCCTGAAGTGCCACGCAGGTCTAGGGAGGAGACAAGTGAAGTTATCAAGAGATAACGAAGAAGATGGCAGCTGCCTGAATATAGTGGTAAATAATACAAGAAAGGATGATTCATGGGATAACTGGAGTCAAAGCAGTTATGTAGGAGAATCCTCTGAGAGATACACTGAGGGAAGGATTGAAGATGGTGGTCTAAGCGAGGTAGAATAGGATGGGGGGGTGTCGCAGAGTCTAAGTCTCTTGACATGGAACGTAAATGGTTTTGGCAATGAGACAAAACAAGAACATATAAAGGAAGTAGTAAATAAAATGGAAATTGCGTGCCTACAAGAGACTTGGATATGCGACGAAACCCCACCCATCGAGGGCTACCTACAATTAAACCGACTAGCAAGGAGAAAGAGATTTGGTCGACCATCTGGGGGGATAATGACCCTTGCTTCAACAAAAGTAATAAGAGATGTAATACCTATAAAAACAAAATGTAAATGGCTATTGGCTTGTAGACTAGAACTATTGACATCGGGAAAGAAACATAAAATGCTGATTGTTGTAAATGTTTATATGCAGTGGGACAATGTTGCAGAGTATGCTATCGAGATGGAAAATTTCAAAAAGGATATTGACTGTTTATTAAATAAATATGTATCAGATGTAGTGATAATCATGGGGGATTTCAATCATAAGTTATCCCCTAAGAAGGTTGATATCTGGAACAGAGATTTATTGGATGTTTATGGAATCCTGCTCCCGATTCAGGCTAGGCCAGAAGTGGTGCGTGGCATTATCCTTAGTAGAATAGACTATTGCAACGCACTGCTTCTGGGGGCACCTGTCACCTTGATCAACAAGCTGCAGCGCATTCAAAATATGGCTGCGAAGCTGGCTCTCTCTAGGCCTCGTGCTGCCTCTTCCTCCCTTGCACTTAAAGATCTTCACTGGCTGCCAGTCCAACAGCGAGTTCTGTTCAAATCATCCTGCCTGGTTTTTGAAGCTCTACATGACCAAGGTCCAGTCATGCTACACAATCTTTTTTCATGTTATCGCGCAGCGAGATCTCTGCGTTCTTCATCAGCTTTTTTGGCGGTGGTTCCGAGGATTCAAAGGCTTCGGATGGGGGTAGATCCTTTAGCTACGTGGCTGCCAGGCTTTGGAACTCCCTCCCCTTGTCCCTGAGAAGCCTGAAGGATCTCCTTCTATTCAAGAAAAATCTAAAAACCCACCTTTTTCCTAGAACAGTTTAATAAACGTAATTGTGTAGGTGGTCAGTAGAGTCAAAAGCGCCAGGATACCCTCTGGGTGACAGTTCGCGCTATATAAGTGCATAATACATACATACATACAATAAACTACGCCAATTTCCCAGTATGCGACCCCTCGAAACAGGACATGGAGTTAGTAAAATTTCTGGGAGAAAGGGGTCTTCTCTGCCTAAATGGCAGAACCAAAACAGATTGCCCGGCAGGGAAGACCTTTAAAATAGGCTCACAAAAATGTCCGATTGACTACATGTTCATGTTAGCCTGGAACTTTCACCTAGTGCAGGAATTTAAGATATATCAAAGTGAAATTAGTGACCACACTCCACTGCATCTAACATTACTAGGGGGGAGAAAGGTATATAAAGATAAAGTGATTGGATTAGAAGTTGAGTACCCCAAGCGCGTAACGACAAGACTAACGGAGGAGTATAAGGAAAAATTAAAGGCCTTTCCACAGAAAACTGAACCAGAAGACTTCGGGAGTAGGGGCTTGGATTGGTATATAGAGAAGCTAGCCCAAGTAGTTCAGTGCTTAAGAATAGAATTAAAAAAGGATAAAAGAAAAAGTGCAAAAACCCCGGTTAGTCGAGTGAAATGGTTCTCTAGTGATTGCCAATCTAAAAAAAGGGAGATACGGGCAGTGCAAAGAAGACAAAGGAAAAAATTCACACAAGAGAGAGACGAATATTTAAATAAGTTGAAAATTGATTTTAAAAAAATGGTCTCTGATGCAAAAAGATTATACAAAGAGAAATGTTGGTTAAACTTGTTAGTATCAATTGAAGAAAAAAACCTGAGGCAATTCTGGAAAATGGTAAAAGCAGCGTCCGGTCCAACTAACGGAGAAATGAAATGTGTTGTTAGCGAGGCGGCTTGGGAAAAGTACCTAAGGGAATTATATAGGGCACGAGATCCCCAAGAGTACACAGAGCCCCAACCCTGGCAGGAAATATTGGATGATTTTAAATTAGATTTCCATGAACAGCAAGTGGAAAACATAATTAGAGAGTTGAAACTAACCCGTGCGGCAGGCCCCGATAATCTTCCTGCAATAATAATAAAATCAGAGATAAAGTGGTGGGCAAGATTCTTTGCCCAGATGTTTTGTGTAATACTTCTAGAAGGCATAATGCCACCGAACTGGAAAGGCGCAGTAATCAGACCAATCCATAAAAAAGGCAGCACGGATATACCACAAAACTACAGACTGATCAACCTTCTAGATGTAGGAGAGAAGGTATTCTCAAAAAATGTGCTAAACCGATTAAATGCATGGGTCGAGGAGTTTTCAATTGTACCCACTGAACAGGGAGGGTTCAGAGAGGGGCACTCCATGATAGATCACGGTTTTGCACTATGGGCAATGGCGAGGAAGTCAACGGAACAAAACGGCAAGCTGTGCTGCTGTTTCGTTGACTTCCGAGCAGCATTTGACTCAGTAGATCGGGACTGCTTGTGGGAAACTCTTATAAAGAGAAATATCCCTAAAGACCTTTTGACAATAATAAAAGAATTACATCGTGGTAATTGGGCTCAGGTAATCAGAGACACAGAGGGGTCATTAACACAAAAAATACCAATTGCAAACGGCCTGAGACAGGGCTGTGTTTTGGCCCCACAGCTATTCTCCATATTCCTGTCAGATCTTCCCGCCTGTTTAGAGGTTGAGCGTAGTGCAAGCCCCAGAATGGACGGAAAAAAGGTGCCCTGCCTTTTATATGCAGACGACTTGGTAATAATAGACCAGACAGAGATCGGCCTCCAAAGAAAGCTGAAATCTTTTAACGAATATTGTGTTAGGAAATTTTTAATAGTAAACCTAGACAAAACGAAAATTTTATGCTTTGGTAAAAAGACAATTAAGTTTAACTGGTACTTAGGAGATCTAAAATTGGAAACGGTCAACGAATATCGTTACCTAGGTATATGGTTTGATAAAACGTTAAACTGGCATACTCATCTGGAAGCCCAAAAAGCAAAAGCACATACATCAATCTGTGGATTAAAAATGTTCAATCGGGAGTATGGGGATATGTCACACCGTCCATTATTAAAAACCTTCAATACAATGATACCCCCACAAATCCTCTACGGCGCAGAAATCCTTTATTTGAGCGGTAAAGGAGTCTGGGACCTAGAGGAAGGGAAATGCCTGAAAAGCCTCTTATCACTACCCCAATCCTCAATGGTCCAAGCAATAAGAATGGAAATAGGAACTAAGTCTTGGGGGGTAGAAGTACAAGTTGCGTTAATTAGATTCTGGAAACGATTGCAAAACACAAAAGGGCAAAAAATTGCTCAGTGGTGTAGGAAAGAGATCGAAACCAGTGACCTGAAATGGGCAAAGGCTTGTAGGGAAAGAATAATGCAGGCTTGTGAAGGGCTAAAGGTGGAGAGGTGCCAAAAGACCCAACAAATAGTGTCTACTAAGAGCGACCTGAAAATTAACGGGCAAGAAGTATCCAGAAAGACCGATATTGGATACCTTGCAAAGAAAAAATCTGTAGAATTTATGATGAACTCATGGTCAATGGGAAACTGGTTCCCCTACTTAGACATTCTACCAAATCGCTGGTATAGACAGGAGATATTAAGGATGCGAATTGGGATCAACCCGTGGCTAATAAATAAAGATTTTAAATTAACAATGTTAGATCATAAAGGGTGTTCCAGGTGTAATTTGGGCACCAAAGGAGATTTGTTGCATATCATTCTTGACTGCCTAACAATATTAGAGGAGCGTAAATTGTGGCTGCGCCCAATATTTTTTAAAATATGCTCTAAGAACAAGGGCACAGGCGGTCAACCTTCTAACAGAAATGCCCACAATTGAAATTGCCATTGCTTTAGGGAAATACATAAAAGTAATCCAGAATCCCCAAAATAGCCTGGAGTAATTTAAAGAAATTTTATAATATTTTAAAAATATTTTATAAAAACTTGTCTAAGAGAAAAATTTTTGTTTTTAATAACTGTTTTATAAGAGATGTATACAATATGTGTAAGTCTTCTTCTAAATTCCAGTGGAATATTGTTATTTGTAATGAATGTATTACCTTTTTGTAGAACATTTTTAATCAAGCAGCTATGCCTTCACACTTGTTTAAAGATTTTTTATCTAAATAAACATAATCTTTTGACTTGACTTGACTATATCTGGTTTTAACTGAAAACCAAAAACACTAATTATAATATTTCTTTTGTAATGCTGTTATCTGAACCTCAGACTGCAAGATTTTAAGTTTTAAGATCTATCTTATCAGGTCTCGCTTAGGGAACATAGAGAGGTTTTACTTAAAACTGTGTAGAAAAGAGAATTTCTAAACATGAAAAACTGGAGCAATCCATTATGCCTCCCTTTCATTGTAGGTTCTGGCATAATTATCCATGTGTTGGTATCCTTAGTCAAATCCTTGAAATTAAATATCTACTCTTGCTTTCTGTAATATGGTGGTAATGCCATGGCTTCCAAATCTGCAATATTTGGGATACATACATTTGGGTGCCCTTTCTGACTTATAGTTGGGTGGAAATGTCAGTTTTAACATAACATTTCACACTGAAAAAACACTGAAATCCACCATTTATAGTTAACTGAAGTAACTACAACTCATGTCCTCCTCATGCATCGCTTATGACCTCACATATTACATAACTCCTTAACTATTCTATGACATCATAGGTGACATCTGTATGACATCTGAAATGACATCATTTGATGACAACACTGCATGGTGGGGGCCCGAGGTATAGTTAGTTTAGTTAATTGTAAATGGTGGATTTCAGTGTTTTTGGTTAAAAATGTTACGTTAAAACTGATATTTTTCACTAAACTATAACGTTTCTTTAACCTTTGTTTTTTTAGCGAAATATATATTTATATCTATCTCTATCTATATATACATACATACATATGTATATATAAAACTATAAGTGTTTGTGTTTAGCTAATGTACTGTTTTTCGTATTATGTGTTTCATCATACATCACAGCTCTAGATCTGGGCAGAATTCTAGTTATTCCCATCCCAACCACAACTTCCTGGACTTTAACACTGACTTTTCTTCTATATTTATAGACTGCACTAGGAAGAGTGGGGTCTCCTGTCAAAAACTAGAACTAGAACATAGCACTGTGCATCTCTGCTTTGTACAACTCTGGCTCTCAAAGACAAATAGTCCAAACCTGATGGAAAAAGGCCAGGGGGATCTCAGCCACTGTACCACTGCACCCGGTAGGTCCAAGCCAAGGCTTTAAAACCGTGCTGACACTTCAGGTGGAAGCAGGAAAGCAGGGCTTGCACATCCGCCCGGGGGGCAGCGCGCGCAGGCCCGTCTCTTCATGTTTTGTGCGCTAATAGGATCCAGATTGAAGCGCGTGCCAGCTCACAGCTGGCTCGCCAGTCCTTAATGCTTGATAAAAGCATATTCGCGTGGACTCCAGTGCCAAGTTGGACTCAAAACAGACCGGGCCTGATGCACCGTGTGAAGATGAGATGATGAATAAAACAATCAGCAGATGTGCCCTGTGATGAGAGATGTGCCACTCCCGAGCGCCACGAAGAGTTAGGGCTGACGTGGCGCTACATCATCACTCAGTTCTGAGCCTCAGTGCAATCCCTGGAAAGGGGATTAGTTGAAAGCGCCCTCAGGATATAAAGCGCATTTTTTAAGCATAGCCAACACGTAATCATTAGTAATGTGTTGAACTCTTCGTCAAACCGCACGTGCCTCTCACCCTCATCACCAACAGCGACACAACAGCGGAGCTATTGAACATTTAAATGTGTGTCTAATTAAAAGATGGGAGTAGTTTCTTTATCCCCAAGGTGGGAGTTTAAAGGGCATAAGAAAAAACCCACAGCGAAAGAGAGTTATGGGCACGCGAGTCAACTCGAATACCGATAGGCTAACCACGAGGAGGCTGGGAGCTGACGAAAAGACATGACACATAGTCACATCAGGGCAACAGGAACCCCCCGCCCCAACATACACAACATCCCGCAAATAACACACAGACACAAGTGTTAAGATTGGGAAAATTTGCTGCAGGTTTATTATTACATACAACATTATGTAATCACGGTGGGTTATCTTACGGGCGATCCAAGGGCAGGCCACATTCTCGCCACCTGCCCGCCTGATGAGCCAATCAGCACAGTGGCGAACCACCCAACTGCTGCACCATTATGGTAATC
Source organism: Lissotriton helveticus (assembly GCF_964261635.1). Taxonomy (NCBI): domain Eukaryota; kingdom Metazoa; phylum Chordata; class Amphibia; order Caudata; family Salamandridae; genus Lissotriton; species Lissotriton helveticus. The sequence continues at coordinate 1,874,012,146 of NC_136067.1, read as the reverse complement.
ACACTACTCACGCCCCTTGCGGGGCGTATCTAGGCAAACCCCCGGTTGCTCAGGCCCACAACCGCCCGAAGGACTACTGGGGGGCCGACACGCGTTCCTAGACCTCCCATGAGGTTCTAGGTTAGGCTCTGGCACCCCTATGTGCCGTCTGAAGTACAGTGTTGCACCTCTCAGCTTCCGGATCGCCCAGTAATTCCGCCACAGCCCGGCCGGCGGCCACCGTCGCCGTCCGGGCCCCCCACCACCTTGCTTCCTAGGGAAACCTGCAACCCTTGCTCTGCAGAGCATCTTGTCCCTACAAAGGAACAAGACCAAAACGACAGGAGAGAGGTGGACCCTTTCCACCTCGCCGTGACCTGATCCTGGCATGACATTACATGCCTGCAGAAATCCCGGCCTCCCTGCCACTAATCTGCAGATACCCCCGGGTCTTTTATTCCTTTACAACCTCAGTGTACCCATCCCCGGCTCGTGAAATCATACTACCAAGACATGACAAAGTGATGAGCGGGGGCCCCTACAGCTGAAGGCGCTTCGTATCGATCCAAGGCGTTACAGCACATGCCCTGAAACTCAAACCCCACCCTTCACCACAAGCGTCAACAGGCATACCCAGCTAAGTTATCACTACTGGTGTAACGCCGTTCTCCCATATCATGGAAAAGGTTGCTTGCGAAGCACGCTTGTGCTGCTATACTCAAGAGAGCACAGGGACAATGAAGGGGTCAGTACATAATATACTATAACTTGGGCGATGTCTTACATATGGTAATACAGGATTGACAGGAATTAACAGCGGGCAACACCTGCCCTCTCGGGTTGTAGACTGGAGGCAGCTTAGGCCATGCTACCTCTAAGGTAACTTGTCAGAGAGGATAACTTAGGACCACAATAAGGGATTGCTGGGACAGAAACCAAGCGCCCCCTAAGATCCCGACCTGCATCATGACGCTTTGGCCACGCTACCTCTGAGATAACTTGTCTGAAAGGATGACTTACGACCAGCACAAAGGGATTGCTGGGACTGAGACCCAGTGCCCCCAAACGATCCCGACCTGCATCATGACACGCCCGCTGAAAGGAAAGCCCCTTAGACACTAAACAGCATATCCCCGGGAACAAATCCCTCTACAGCAGTAGTGTAGACTATCCCAGGTTCGTTAGGTCATACCCCTGGTCAGAGACCGTGTGAAGCGGCGGCCTCCCCTGCTGCTATCGCTCCCTAACTATAGAATGGGAGAACCAGCGCATGCCACTGAAATCCACCACACACCTCCACACAAAGCCTCAGCAGACTACACCCAGTCTTGTAAAACTTCTGCTGAAGCGCAGTTATAAAATTCAACTGCAAACTGTGCTTTATGTACGCTTGTGCAACTATACTTCGGCAAGTACAGAGGTATATTTCAGCGCGCCATGCATAATTTAATATCACTTGCGTGGTGAACTTGTATTTCATATACAGTATTGCACAGGTAAACAGTTGGACACATGCCCCCCGGCCTGGAGGCTGCTTAGACCATGCTACGTAAAATAGCATGTCTAAAGGTTGACTTACGACCCCCGCCATAAAGGATTTAGGCTGCACACAGGTGCTCCCCAGTAATGGCGATATCAACCACAGGCCAGCTACTCGCCTAGAGAGGAGCCCAAAGGTATCTAAAGGCACTCCGGTTAAACACGAGGCTGTTCCAACGCAAGCCAGGGGAGCCCAACCCCATAACAGTGTGTCCAATTCCTGATAGGAGCCCATCGTGCAATGCCACCACCCATAATAGTGAAAACGAGCTAAAGGGTTGTAGGAAACCGGGAGACATTCTGAGTTTCCAAAACAGCTGTTACTACACTTCTGGAGCACTTCAATATTGCGAGTCTACTAGGGGCTCACTTCATAGGTATTATTGGCAGTCCAGGCACAGGCAGTGGTTGCACAGGGACTCCACTAGTATGTGAAATTAGTGTAACACTGCCGGCTGAAGACCCTACATACTACTGATCGGCAGCAACTCCCGAACTGATGGCTCTGCAGATAGGCTGCCTTCCAGATTCCATGCCACCACCTATAATAGTGAAAGCGAGCAAAGGGGTGTTGAAAACCGGGAGACATTCTGAGTATCCCAACAGCTGTTACTTTACTCCTGGAGCAATACTATATTGAGGGTCTACTAGGGGCCCACTTCTTAGATATTATAGGCAGGCAAGGCTCAGGCAGTGGTAGCACAGCTACTCCACTAGCATGTGAAATGAGTGTAACATTGCCGGCTGTGGACCCTACATGCTACTGATAGGCAGCAGGAGCTCCTGAACTGACGGCTCTACAGATAGGCTGCCGCCCAGATACCAGAGCCTTGGAAGAACAGACAAACAACAGCAGTATCATGGAAGCAAATAGACTATTGTCATGAGACCTATTCTTCTCATAGGTTAAGTTAAAACCAGTGCAGGTACCAGGATTGTACAAGACAATACTAACTAAACCTCTTGGTTCAGGCCCCCGGTGATTGCTATGCGCAATGGGTTATTATGAACCTATTAGCTTAGGGCTAGACCTAGAATTAGCTAAATATCTGAATTGTGGCACATTCTAGACGGACTTCCATACGGTCATACCTTGCCAAGACAGTACAGAAAGATAATACCCCAAAGAGAGGGCCCCTCCCACTTGAGGGCCACAGGAGTAAGCACAACAGCTAAAGGGTTGTAGGAAACCGGGAGACATTCTGAGTTTCCAAAACAGCTGTTACTACACTTCTGGAGCACTTCAATATTGCGAGTCTACTAGGGGCCCACTTCATAGGTATTATTGGCAGTCCAGGCACAGGCAGTGGTTGCACAGGGACTCCACTAGTATGTGAAATGAGTGTAACACTGCCAGCTGAAGACCCTACATACTACTGATCGGCAGCAACTCCCGAACTGATGGCTCTGCAGATAGGCTGCCTTCCAGATTCCATGCCACCACCCATAATAGTGAAAGCGAGCAAAGGGGTGTTGAAAACCGGGAGACATTCTGAGTATCCCAACAGCTGTTACTTCACTCCTGGAGCAATACTATATTGAGGGTCTACTAGGGGCCCACTTCTTAGATATTATAGGCAGGCAAGGCTCAGGCAGTGGTAGCACAGCTACTCCACTAGCATGTGAAATGAGTGTAACATTGCCGGCTGTGGACCCTACATGCTACTGATAGGCAGCAGGAGCTCCTGAACTGACGGCTCTACAGATAGGCTGCCGTCCAGATACCAGAGCCTTGGAAGAACAGACAAACAACAGCAGTATCATGGAAGCAAATAGACTATTGTCATGAGACCTATTCTTCTCATAGGTTAAGTTAAAACCAGTGCAGGTACCAGGATTGTACAAGACAATACTAACTAAACCTCTTGGTTCAGGCCCCCGGTGATTGCTATGCGCAATGGGTTATTATGAACCTATTAGCTTAGGGCTAGACCTAGAATTAGCTAAATATCTGAATTGTGGCACATTCTAAACGGACTTCCATACGGTCATACCTTGCCAAGACAGTACAGAAAGATAATACCCCAAAGAGAGGGCCCCTCCCACTTGAGGGCCACAGGAGTAAGCACAACAGCCAAACTACAATATGTATGATATTCAGGAGCCAATGAAAATTTCCACACAGCCATTAAAGAGTCACAACGCGGCGCGGGGCTCCCCCTAGCACACATGGACGTGTAATTCTAAGGGATGCCTGCTCTACTGTATTAGAACAGACCCAAAAGACGCCAATGACATACGTGACTTAAAATTAACACCTTTGGCACACTGATTCCACACTGTAGTGTTCTACGTACATCTGTTCGGACAGTCGCACTGTCTTGTTTTGGGATAATGATAGATGGGGTCCCACCAACGCTAAAAAATGGCCTTACCAATGCGCAAGAGCAGGCGTCCATTCCCATACATATACCCTGAGCGCACAACTACGCGCCTCTCCTGGACCGAGAAGTCATTCATGAGACAGCTGTGCACACATGACCCATTGCTCGGTATCACTCCTGCGGGTGACAGGCGCTCATTCACATGTACGCTGCGTACCCCTCACACCGTTTCTGTTCCATTCAACTCCTCTGTATGGCCACTCATTTACCTGCCTCTCATTTACATGCCCTCCGGCCACAGCATGCAGGTTATGGTGCGTAGCACATCTCTCATAAACATGCCTCAGACACCTGAACATATATCATGCAGAGGATGGCTTGCTCTAGTAAAGGCCCCATAACGATGGGCACCCAATCCCTTTAATATTTAAGTCACCACATACTATATCTGTGCACTGGAGGCCAGAAACACTGCCCATCTCCTGTACACCAGCAAACGGTTGTGTGTATCTATAGTCACACTATGCAGTAGCATTTGCTTGGCTGGTGTATCGCATAAAATCTTAGAACTGGATACGCGATCACCTGTAATACCGATTACCTCATGCATGGGTGGCTTACTGTTAGTCTGGAGTAACACAAATCACTAATCTGGGCACACAGTTACACATACACATTAGTCACCTCATACCATGCGGTATCGGCTTGCTGCTAGCCCGGTTGCCTCACACACACTGAAGCACTTCCAATACAGGTGTACACGAACCATATAGCAGAACATAGCTTGTGTAGATTGACTCTTCCTAAGCAACTGTAGACGTTTCTGTCTAATCGAATTATTAGCTCAGCGCCCCTGTAGTGAAAGCGCCCTGACACCTATGTGCAGAGGCCGCACTATATAAAACACTTATAAAGACAAAGCTACAGTTCCTGCCCCGCAGCATGATAGAAGCACTAACCTTGGCTTGTATTACTTGAAAATGGTTCTTCTATGCGGCGCTCTGACACCTAGAGCAATGTTCGCGCTTGAGCTTGATACGATTGTGTAACATACACACGCCACTTTGTTCTTGAAAGACAACTTGTAGTCTGTACACTAGTAAGTTTTTCCTCCTGTGTCAATGCTGTTCCTATTGTGAAGCGCTCCGCCGCCTACAAGAACACAGTGCGGGGGCAGAAAGCGCACTGGAGTTGCTACAAGTCCTGTCCCACTGTATCCATCGCCTCCTACAGCACTGTAATCATCGCATACTGCATTACTATGTAATCAAACGCATCTAGCCTGCTGGGAGGCATAGCCCTATACCAGAGGACGCAGCAGTGCAAAAGGTCCCGGGAAAGTTTCCCGGTAAAGCAGAAAAACGGCTGGATAAAGGAACACAGAAATAAACAGGAGCCTGGATAAAGGAACACAGAAATAAACAGGAGCCTGCAAGGGGCTCCTCGCTAACGGCAGCCAAACAGCAGGGAGGTGGACACAACCCGATGCCCTCGCTCCTGCCTCGAATCTTTATGCGCATGGTGTAGTGTTAAATACCGACCCACACCAACCAGGACAGGGGCCACCCTAATTGAAATGACCGCAACTACCGGGGATCAGTAGGGCATAAGGCATGCTGACAAACTACGATCTGACATAAGAATGTCACCGGTTTCCCGCTGCAAGAGGGAGGATGGTGAACGACATGTCACCCGGCAGGAATTGGAAAGCAACCTATACTTGACCACTAACAAGAGCAACTAGTCCATGCACGTTTTTGGCGCGGGCCCTGTCTATCTGCAGCCAGGAGACTAAACTTCCATAGCTCGGCGCATCTGCCGGGTCTACTGAAGTAACTCAAACGATATGGCCTGGCGGTGTGCCGGGGTCTGATGTACTGCGAACCGCAAACCCAACGCACTAGAAGCTACCGGCGCTGAAGGGAAGTGCGCCCGATTCCTACCTTGCGGCTGGAATACTGCGGGAGAATACCCGGGGCACGGGGGTTGGACCTGTTCACTTATAATGAACATGTTAACGACAAACGGGAATCCCGCAAACAAAGAAGGAAGTCCGCCTACCGCAGACCCCAAGCCTCGAAATAAACCACTGGCTTCCTGCTTCTAGCATGTACGACGAACTAAAACTACCAGATGCAACCTCGGGCCCTGCTCCCAAGACGGGCGCCCTAACCAGTCTGCCAACTGGCCAGACAATGTTGTGCAGAATCAAAGGCTGTCCGCGGGCCAGAGAACTGACTGCAGCTGGCCCACCTGTGAATAAAATACCCGGCAGCGAGTACCACCAAGCATGCTCCCACACCTATTAAACAAGAACCGGAAAACACACAAGTTCACGCCATGTTCAAATACATCAACCAACTTTTATATCGCATCCCGGAGCACGGGGCGCAGCGCATTAATGAGCTAGCTGCAACCTACCCAACTGGGTAGCGGTCTCGAAACTAGGCCACAAACTAGCAGTGGTACTCCTGTGCACGCACCCCAGTGCATGGCACCCCTTGCCCTCCTGCGGCTGCCGAGGAGGACGGGCGACCGGTCCGGAGAACCGCAACTCCGTCAGCACTAAATTCAGCCATATCGAAGGCAGCCCCACTTCACATGCATAGCCCCCCCCGCTCGCAGATCAGCGCTCTATGAAACCAGAAAATGCCTAAATAGCCCGGCATGTCAGGCAGGAAGCGGACCAAGTCGAGCCAAACCACTCGAAGAAAACAAATGTCCACAAGAGTTGCATGCTCACAGCATGAAAGTTCCACGTGCCCCGACAACACGAGGTGCCCCAGTAGAGCACCATATCCCCTATGCACCACACGCGACCCCCTAGTAAGCCTGACTCACCCGAATGGTTTCCCTGGGCTAACACATAACAACGCCAGTATGCACTAGAATCAAAGCCGCCGAGACGGTGCACAATGCGATCTGATCGTGTAGCAGGGGAAAATAGGGAACGAGCATACACCAACGGGTAGAGCCCACTCTGGAATAACCCCAGCATGAAATGTCTAAAGGCCCCCGCTCGGCAAAAGAGTCGGAAACATGATCCCATATCACAAAATGGCCACCGGGAGGAGAGTGGGGGCGGTCGGCCATTAGCCTTCAGGCCAGGCCCACACTTACGACTCAGCCACTGGGCCCCGACAATTGAGGCCACTCCACATACCTGCCAATGAATGTGTGGGGCAGTGCGCGACTGAACACAGCATAGGTAGATCCTCGGGGAAGGAGGCGCCCAGGAATAGTATTGCCCCAAGCGGGAAACCCGGCCCGATGGGCACGCCGCCAGAGAGAAGAGTCGCGGGGGGGGTAATGATCATAGCCCCAAGGGGTGCCCGGGACTTGGCCAACGTCGTGGACGTGCGTGGAGGCTCGCGCCATAGAAGACACCCGCCCAAGGACGGGGAAGAGTGGCGCTCAGCATTATGAGAACATAGTAGCCGTACCCAAATTTAACAATATCACAGCATGGTGTGCCACCGCTGAAAGAACCATTATGAATGAGGATAGATTCTTTACCAATCGCGTAAGCAGTGGACCCACCTATCGACCAAGTTCTGCTTCCGGGGAGGCACATACACGAGAAGGAAGGAAGGCAAACCCATACAAGTGAAGAACAAACACGAGCTATCCACTAGCCGACAACACCAGAAATAATCGGCTGCATTAGTAATCGAGCTTAATAATTATAGCAAGCAATAACAGACATCTGGGCCCTGAGATACCAAGAAAGCGCCATGAAACCTAGTAATCGAGCTTAATAATTCTAGCAAGCAATAACAGACATCTGGGCCCTGAGATACCAAGAAAGCGCCATGAAACCTAGCGCTCATACGAGCAAACACATCTTAGCACTCAGAGGCCTGGGATGGGCGCCATGAATGACGGTCAGATCAGAAAACGCTAGAACTTCCCGAACCTACAGAAAGATTCAATGCTAATAAGGGGGTCGTTCTGGAACACGCCTGGCTGTGAAGGTCCTGCCCGATGAATAATACAGCTAAAACATGCACACGTGTTTGACTTCTGCTCCCCCTGCTTCCTCCCTAAACGCACTGTGCATAACCAGCAATAAATCAGACTCGAAGCCTTGCAAAGAGTTATTTTTATATCCGTTCCTCATCATGCTCTTTGCATACCGTCTACATCGGTAGGAAAGAAGAAATAAGGGCCTCGAATGCACGCACAGAAACACGAGCGCTGGGAGTAATAGTACCTATGGAGGGGGACGTAACGAAGACAACGAGAAAAACAATCAAGTGCTCCAGGTGAGACACAAACTCACAACCTCAGCATGACTTAAGGCAAGAACTGCTTGTAAGTCCCATGCACTCACCAATTGTGCCACTGGAGGTTACCCGACGAGGGGGGAGACGGACGAGGAGGAGGGGGTTACCTGCCGGAGCCGCACCAGTGACCCCACATGCCCCCGGACAGAGAAAATTGCCTACTACGCTTCTCTGTGGGAACGCAGCCCACATAAATCCTCCCCACTCACCGCAGGCAACGCGAACAGTCGAACGCCGGAGAACTCATCGCCTCGACGCAAGACCGGACCACTGGACGGCGACCAGAGGCAAGACAAAAGAGTGTCCCCGAAGCAATGCGGTCGACGTCCGGAGCGGCAAAGAGGCCTGACAATGGCGAGGGGGAAAGATATAGCCCCTCTGTCTGCCTGCCGCCCCGGACGCGCGTCACAGACCCGCCCACCTCCAACAGGGCATCGCCTGCCCTGGGGAGGGGTGGCTGACCACTGTAAGGGACGGGGGGACAGCCCTCTGCGACTAAGGGCCCGCCCTCCTGATGGCCACTGTGTGGCCTCGGGCAGGCACAAAGCTGGCAAGAGCCAGGCTACCCTTTGCTCATGGCTATCATTTATAACCCATTCGATTTGAGGCTGATGTTGCTGCTACAAAAAATGATGTAGCAAAAGAGACAGATTGTGTGTTTCACTACACCCAAACCAGGAATTTACATCTCCATTTATTTACCTTCTATTGTCCAAAGTTTTTCACAACATGCACTGGTCCGGGCTTTTGGCCGAAAGTTCGACCTGAAAGGAAAATTTCAGAATGTGATTTACTTAAATGAAATGGAACCAATGTTTCAGTTTTCTCTTCGTTTAGTTTAAATTGGCTTTGTGACATCGTTGTATAAGGATAATCCGGGTTTCATCTGCGTAAAATAAATAAGGCTAGGCCAAAGGTTTGTATAGATGTGCTACTGAGGCTATACTTAGGTTACAAAGCAAGGACCTCTGAAAATAAGCTGCAAATTCAGGACAAAGCTGTGCCACCGGTACCAAAGCCCCCAGGCAGATTCCAAAATTAACCAAGGTTCCATTGTTGAAAATAACCTTGCCAATTTGAAAACTGCTAGAAGAAGCAGCATCACATAATCTCTAACCTTGACAACTTTAAATTCACTAAAGTTAAACTAATCAAATATTTAATTCAAAATGAGGTTAGTAGCGCTGCATCATTTTTTGTTTTGTTCTTCATTTAAAATAAATATAAAAAATTCATTTATTAAAATAATTGACATTAATATTTAGCCATACACATATTTTTCTAGTGTTTAAAAAAGTTGAAAATACTTTTTAGATTGTCCCTGTACTTTACCATAAAGAGACCGCTTGACAGATAACACTGCCACATGTGAAAAGTTAGCAGTAGTAACTTTACACTATTAACTTAATTTTGAATGACATATTTAATTAATTTAAATACATTCAATTCAATTTATGTTTTGAAGAGTTATTTGAAAAAACACACTTAAAGTAAAATGTTTGTATATACTTACATATTACAAAAAATATGCACTGAATTAATTTAAACTAATTTAATTATAAAACAATAAAATTAAATTTATCTTAATAATGCAAAAAGTCAAAATATTTTATCACAATGTTTTAAAATATACATTTTTAAAAATATAATTACATTAAATGTATCCATTTTATTTTTATTTCAGTAATTTTTTTATTGAATTTATATATACATGGTGCATTGCACTTACATGGGTAGTAATCCATATTTTTAAAAATATATATAAATTAATTAATTTTAACATTATTTGCTATGGGATTCAATTTTAAGTGCCTGCTTACATTATTTTCTATGGGAAGGCACTGCAGTACCAATGGTCAGGCTTGTGGTGCTGGATTTACTCCAGGGACCTTTTTAGGTCTCGGCTAAACGCGCGAAGCGCGTTCTCGCCAGAGAACTTATTGCAATCGTTTCATCCGAAAAAGCCGAAAAGGATTGGCGACAGGTGCTGGCCGCGCGCACCATTAAAACGCATGGCAGAGTCGGATTCCGAAGCGCGCCTTGGGATTGGGTCACGCGCGTCGGAATCCGACTCTGCCATGCGCCTTGGAAACCGAAACTTAAGAGCCGCGCGACGTGAGCTGTCTACGGTAGAAACTCACGCGCGCGGCTCTTAGGTTTCGTTTTGACTTGTTGTATTTGTTCCACGGGTCCAGACCGGTCCTGGGCAGGCAGCACCACGAGCACCTTTGCAACTTTCTGAGCTTTCCGTTTACCGCTCCCTAGCTAGTGGGGGCATCCTCAACATGTCACCCCTCTGATAAGTAATCAGACTGATTTTATTTATTTTATATTATTCCGAAATGAAAAGTGATGTCATTGTCTCCTGAAGTCAGTCCGGGGTAATGCTAATGTTAAGTGGCGAAATTAAATTATGTGACTGTTTTCATTTTCGTTTAAAGTTAATTGTGAGGGGCAAGAGCGAGCTTTTGGTATTGTTGAGGCGTATCTGTAATTTCAGCATAAAATTAACTCCGCAGATTTAGCACCTTTGAGTTGTTATCTTGTTTTTGTTTGTTTCATTGTTTTATTAGCATTTCTTGTGCCTTCCGGATATACTTTGTTGTACCTGAAATGCAAATACTAGACATGAATTTGAACCTAGCCTTGCAAAATGCCAGTTGAAATCTCTCTATTTCAGCATTATCGGTAAAAGAAGCTTGTGCGTTATCTTGTCTTTCCCCCTGGGTGTGATGGAAAAGGCGGCTTTGTTTTGTTCCCCGGGACAGCCTGTGGCTGTGGGAAGGAATCCGGGGCCTACCCACGTCACGAGGACAGCCCTGCAGGAGGTCACATTTTACACAGTTGTCCGCACTCTGCCCTTGGGCCACTTCTTGCCATGTCACAGGTTTTTCCTGTCAGTGCAATGCCGAAGAAAACAACGATTATTTGACGTTTGGAATTCCTGTTAAATTAGTGCCGGGTTCTCTCGGAATCGTGTTTGTTCTGTCGGGCTCGGGAGGCTTATAAGGGAGGAGGAGGTGTTTTGCTGTGCTTTGTTAATAATTATCTGTTCTGTGGGTGGATGATGGTTTAGCTTCTAGACACATGCTCGTGGACGGGTTTGCTGCAGGGAGGTGGGGGAGGGGCCATAGGGTAAGTGCAATTGTGACGAGGGATTCTTCGAGAAGGTTCGTGACTGGGCCTGAGGGGAACCAGCACCGACCAAAGGTCAAGTGGCGGCTTTCCATCCCGCTTTCGTGGAAGCTCCGGCCCAGGCTATGTCAGCAAGACTTATCGTGGCCAAAGCAGGCCTGGACTTGGCGTGCCAGCCTACATTGGATATTTTGAACATTATCTGCCAATGAATCATCTGCTGTGGGAATTCATAGAAACACACAGTAAACAAACAGCTGCTAGGAATCTTTGAGAAAGAGCAGAATAACTATCCCCTAAAAGTGTTTTTGTTGTTTCCTCGAAGATCGAAAACATGCCCGTTCGAACCCTGGATGGGCACGCACAGAAGCAGATAGAGGACAGTCTTTTCTTTGTGAGAAGAGGCACGCCCACAATGCACTACGCGTTCACCGTGACCTCTGGCGGAACTGAATGGGCTCCAGGGAGAAAAGCCTTGGAACTCAGTTAGCATCTGTATAATTTGATTAGTGATTAGTTCTGCAGCTGTATACTAGGATTATTAGGATTATTGAACTATCTTTGTCTACCACTTATTTTCTTGGCTGCTCTGGACTAAGTAAAGCCTGACTATTTGGAGCATTTGAGGAACACGCGCAGTCAGGTTGCTTGTTCATTTGAAGTACTTGTTTGGTTTCCTATCATTACTTGTTCCAGTTAATTTCCTAGTGGGCAAGTGTTCTTGACTTGCACAACCATGCAATGAAACTTGCAGTAAGGTGCATGCTTAGATGAGAGGCCAGTGATTGAATGGTGGGAGAGGAGAATAATTAATTTCTCTTTTACATATGCATATTTATATGATGCATCCAATCTTAAGCAAGCTTTGGACATGGTTCTCTTTGCTGGGCAAGGGTCGTACTGGAACGGGCACCAATATTAAAATGGCCCCATTAGTGAATTAAAGTGCTAAAAAAAAGTGGCCCGTGTTTTAAAAACACACTATATAAGTGTTTTGCAAATTAAGGCATGGATTTGAGCTTGATGCAGGCAATGAATGCTTTAATATCAGGCAGTCCCAGGTACACAAGGGGCATAGAAGATAGTCCGCTACAACCTCCCACACCCAACGAAAGAAGGAGTCGGGTGAAAAGCACCATGGACATCCCAGCAAGGGGGAAGACCAAGACAAGCCTGCATCTCTGAGAAGAAGAGAGGTCACAAACTTTCTCCAGCTACTGAGGCCCCAGAACCAGACATGGAGCAAGGATACCCGGCTCCAATATCAGCTATGTGCCAGGGAAGGGTAGTCCTGACAGTGGCGCCAGCGCTAAGCATCCTACAGCAAGCTTAGGAGGATGGAAGGGGTACAGACATCTAATCAAGAAGCCACAAGACCGAAGGACCTGGCACACACCAGGCCCAAGCGCGGCAGGGAACACAAGGATAAGCGCAAGGACAGCATCTACCCTACGAAAACAACTGCATCGAACAAAAGCGAGTGCCCGCACCTAGCCTTTCAGGCCCAGGAGGGCCATCCACATCCATCAACGAAGGTCCACAGCATTGTTCACAAAAAAAACCCCACCTCCAGCCTCAATCCCCTCATGAAGCCAGTGAAGGGCAGGCCAAAAACCAGAACAGTGCACACAGCCGCCAAAAGACACAGCTGCGAGGGTGTACAATAATCTAAAAAGGGGCAACGAAACGGACCACCATACCACATACGCACAACCAGTAGGAAAGCATAGTGGTAACCCAAATCTCAGCATGCACCCCAAGAAGACGAAAATGCAGGACCCAGTGATGGGGGTCCCAGTGTTACACAACAAGCAGGGCCAGCCCAACCTCAAGGAAGCTGGAAGACCCCAGGGGAAGGCCTAGGAACCAACTCCACAAGCCTGAAGGAGCTACAAAACTAGGTACTTAACAGAAGTTTATGGTGACTTCAAGGAGAGCAGCCACAGCCCTCAGCCCAGCAGGAAGTCATGGAAGAGCAGGCCAAATACGCTAAGTAGGCATGAATGTGTGCATAAATGCAAGGTTAGTAGTGAGCGCAGAGTAGTGAGTGCAGAGTAGTGAGTGCAGAGTAGTGAGTGCAGAGTAGTGAGTGCAGAGTGCAGAGTAGTGAGTGCAGAGTGTGAGTGCAGAGTAGTGAGTGCAGAGTAGTGAGTGCAGAGTAGTGAGTGCAGAGTAGTGAGTGCAGAGTAGTGAGTGCAGAGTGTGAGTGCGGAGTGTGAGTGCAGAGTGTGAGTGCAGAGTGTGAGTGCAGAGTGTGAGTACAGAGTGTGAGTGCAGAGTGTGAGTGCAGAGTAGTGAGTGCAGAGTAGTGAGTGCAGAGTAGTGAGTGCAGAGTGCAGAGTAGTGAGTGCAGAATGCAGAGTAGTGAGTGCAGAGTAGTGAGTGCAGAGGGAGTGTGCAGAGTGAGTGTGCAGAGTGAGTGTGCAGAATAGTGAGTGCAGAGTAGTGAGTGCAGAGTGCAGAGTAGTGAGTGCAGAGTGCAGAGTAGTGAGTGCAGAGTAGTGAGTGGAGAGTAGTGCAGAGTAGTGAGTGCAGAGTGCAGAGTGAGTGTGTAGAGTGAGTGTGCAGAGTGTGAGTGCAGAGTGTGAGGGCAGAGTGTGAGTGCATAGTGCAGAGTAGTGAGTGCAGAGTTGTGAATGCAGAGTTGTGAGTGCAGAGTAGTGAGTGCAGAGTGTGAGTGCAGGGTAGTGAGTGCAGAGTAGTGAGTGCAGAGTGCAGAGTAGTGAGTGCAGAGTAGTGAGTGCAGAGTAGTGAGTGCAGAGTAGTAAGTGCCGAGTGTGAGTGCAGAGTGTGAGTGCAGAGTAGTGAGTGCAGAGTGTGAGTGCAGAGTGTGAGTGCAGAGTGTGAGTGCAGAGTAGTGAGTGCAGAGTGCAGATGTTAGAAATGGGATTCCTGGTTGGCCAAGGCTTGCGCCAAGGCCAGGCAGAAATCACCATTTCTAGTTAGGGTAGGGAAGTCACCCGCCAAGACAACCCCTGCTCACCCCCTTGGTAGCTTGGCACGAGCAGTCATGCCTATCTCGGAGGTCATGTGTAAAGCATTTGCACATGCACCCCCAGCAACAACCTCCCGGGCCCCCCACAAAAGGAACTCCACCCAAGATATATATGAAAATAGCTTTTGTATTGAAGAACACACTTAGATGTGAATACACAATTTACAAGGTGCCAGGGGCACGGGCAGGGTTTACAAGGGACTATATACAGGACAGGGCCATGGGACCACTGCCAGGAATATGCACTTGGTGGAATTGGCATTCGAACATATAACAACTGGGAGCTTCATCGAACTAGTACTAGAACACATAACAACCAGGAGCTAGCATTAGAACACAAGACAGCCCGGAGTTTCATAGAACTAGCAGTAGAACTCACTTTAACCAGAAGCCACTTACATGAGGCATAGGGTATTCAGGAGGGAAGGAAGGACAAAGCACATAACACATTAGAAGCACTTTCAGAGGTACAACACATAATAACTCTCACGACTTCCATATAACGGAGCTCACATCTTCAGCAGGCCATCTGGCCGCTAGGGGCTAGGACACCCAAAGTCTCGATGTTCAGGGCAGGCTGCAGGGGCCAACCTACACATGGCAGCTGCCCACGAAGTGCTGGGCAGCTGAGGGCATCGTGGGAGCCTCGCAGGCTTGGGGGAATAATGGCGCCATGATGGAGCCTCTAGGGCTCAAGAACAAAGGGACACGTGGGAGCCTTCTCGGGACTCGGGGACAGAGGGGCCAATGGTGGAGCCTCTCGGGGCTTGGGGACAGAGGGGCCAATGGTGGAGCCTCTCGGGGCTCGAGAAACAAAGGGGCCAATGGTGGAGCCTCTCGGGGCTCGAGAAACGAAGGGACCAATGGTGGAGCCTCTCGGGGTTCGAGAAACGAAGGGGCCAATGGTGGAGCCTCTCGGGGCTCGAGAACCGGCTGGTCTGCCACTGAGCCTCTCGGGCTCAGGAATACACTGGCGGAGTCCCTCTCGGGGGACTCGATAGCACTGGGGGCCCCACGGGCCTCGGAGCACAGCGATCGACTCACTGGAGGGGAGGGGCGGACACCGGCAATGTGCCCCGATGCCCCCTCCCCTTCTCTGCACTCACCGGGTTCAGCGCCGGTCTCTTCTCGCTCTCCGGGGCTCCCTCTGGCTCCTGGGGGCCCCGCGGGGGGGAAGCAGCAGTTCTTCTCGTGGGACGCAGGGGCGCGGAGACGGCTCCCGTCGCCCC
Organism: Lissotriton helveticus; assembly: GCF_964261635.1. Classification (NCBI taxonomy): domain Eukaryota; kingdom Metazoa; phylum Chordata; class Amphibia; order Caudata; family Salamandridae; genus Lissotriton; species Lissotriton helveticus. The sequence goes on along the minus strand of NC_136067.1, from coordinate 1,873,996,659 downwards.
CTGCCTTGTCGGCTCTCTCCCGTCCTCTCCACCGCTCCTCGGGCCGCCGGCCAATCACAACGCGGCCCAGGGAGACGTCAGCAGCCAAGCCCGGACCAGCAGCCAATCCCAGCGCGGCCCGGGGGATGGCATCCCGGAGGGTCCCGGGCCAGCGGTGGTGAATTCGGGGGGGGGTTAGCGAGGGGTAGGCTCCCTCGTAAATATGGCGCCTAAGGGGATAGGCGAGGGAGGCCCTCGCTGGGGCTTCAGGAACCTCTGTGGAACAGGGCAAATGCCTGGTGGGCACCGGCTTGTTGAATACAGCGCTCCCAGCGCTAGTAACAGGAATGAAGCTCTCCCCAGCGCTAGGGGGGGAGAACCAGTGCTCCCAGGCGCTAGGTGAAAATAGCAAAGTCCTTAGGAAGTCCAGGACCTCAGGTGGAGCGCAGCAGCTCCTAGAAGGGAAAAGGCCCTCAGAAGTCCAGGAGTAGGGCAGTGCCCAGGGAGGCAAGCCAACCCTGAGCCCAAGCAGCAGCACGCCCCTGGCAGGATTCCAGTCAGGACAAGAAGAAAAGAGAGAGAGAAGAGGTCACACCCCCCTTTTATACATGGGATTCCTTTGTCTAAAGGGGGCAGGCAGGGTGAGAACCAGCTAGAACTGGTTATAAGGAATTCCTTTTTACTGGCCAGGCTAGGGACACCAGACGCACCCCAGGGGGGTGGAGCCAGCCTTGTGGGGGAAAGCCCAGCCCCATACAGGATACAGGCACAGCCCCTCCCTCACATCAGCATGTTAATCTCTCCATTCACCACCGGGGCAGACCCACACAGACTCCTGGAGCCAGGCTCCCCAGCCGGCTTCAGCCAATCACGCGCAAGCACACCTACTGCACACACGCATCCATGTCTAGAAGTGGCACTTCCATTTTAGACACGCACATGCCGCATACATCATCTTGCAGCATTCAATCACACGAGTCCACACATACCAGACACGAGCCGGTAACCCCACGCATCAGTAACTATCAGGGACACACACATTCCCCATGCATTCCTATGGGAGGGCAGGCCTCTCTCATCTACACGCACTCAGAATGGGAATCACCATCCTCAGGTCACATATAACAAGCAAAAACTTCAGGGGTGGACCTGCCAGAAGGGCCCAGTCCAACACTACCCCCTTCCAGCCAAAACGCAGGGTAGGCCAATCACCACCGTGATGGACTTCCCTGCTTTGGGCGAGAGAACATGGACGCGGGCCCGCACTGCAGGGACACCCTCCAGTCCTACGCCTCGTTGATCTATAAGACAAGCACATACTAAAAAAACAGTTTACCACTTTCTCCTCCACCTAGGGTCCGCACCCTCAGGCTGGCCAGAGGTCACGGGCAAGCTCGCCCCACCCTACCTCTACTTCTGAGGTTCCGTACTCTCCCAGGAGAAGCACCCTCCAGAACACCTTCTCTCACCAGTCTCGGAACTCTCTCCCTCCACTGGTCTACCACCTGGGACCTAATTTCACCGGATGCCCAGGGGTCAGAATCCCTCTGACCCCCTTCCAGTTCTGCACCCTCCCATGTAGAACAGGGTTCTCCCACTTAAGGCGGACCCCACCTGCTCTCAGGGCAGTACCAACACTCAGCTAAGACCCCAAAGGATCCCCGCTAGGCCCGTACCACCCCTTCTGGGAAACACAGGGTCTCTTCCCTTGGGGATGAGCCCCACCTGTGTCCACAGAGGTACACCTAGAGGACGCCCCGGCCAGGACACTGGCTACAGTCGCCCTGCCGTCCAGATCCGGAAACACCGACTACTGGCTCCCCAACCGCAGGCAGTACCCTTCGGCCAGATGCCTGGCGCACCAGGACTTCTACAAGAGAAAAATAAAATCTAAGACTTCCTCTCCTCCTTCAGCAGGCAGGCAACCACTGCAGGTCAATACCCCATACTGCTTACCCGGTTCCTCCTCTTCAGGCAGGAGTTCCCTCTTGTACTAGGATGAGCCGCGACCACGTCAGCAGGGCTCCGAGTTCAGCTCTCCCCAAGGCAAGCCGCGATCCAATCAGCAGGGCTTCCTTGTCCGGGATACAACTTAACATTCACTTCAGCAAGATGAGCCGCGACAACGTCAGCAGGGCCCAGTGTTCAGCTCTCCCCAAGGCAAGCCGCGACCCAGTCAGCAAGGCTTCCTTGTCCGGGATACAACTTAACATTCATTCAGCAGGATGAGCCGCGAAAACGTCAGCAGGGCCCAGGGTTCAGCCCTCCCCAAGGCAAGCCGCGACCCAGTCAGCAGGGCTTCCTTGTCCGGGATACAACTTAACATTCATTCAGCAAGAGGAGCCGCGACAACGTCAGCAGGGATCAGTGTTCAGCTCTCCCCAAGGCAAGCCGCGACCCAGTCAGCAGGGCTTCCTTGTCCGGGATACAACTTAACATTCATTCAGCAAGCTCCCCTTCTCAGAGAACTTACACTCCAGTATTCAGCATGCTCCCCATTTCAGCATAAAACACATTCAGCGGTGTAAAGAAGACACATGTTGCATCAAACACATTCAGCGGGGTAAGGAAGGACACACTTATCGTTGATTCCGCAAGTTCCCCATCTCAGAGAACTTACACTCCATTATTCAGCACAACTCAACATTCATCCACACACCCCCACCCAGACAGGTAAGACAGTTTCTACCTCCCCTGATTTCTCAACCTGACCCACGTGGCACAGGTACCATTACTCTAGGGAAGGGACAGGGACCACACACATTGGACACAATTTCGCTGCCACCACTGGATCCCACCCTTCTGGTGAATCCAGAAAACACATTGCACTTAGGGAGATGATCTACCCTCCCGAGCTAGGGACACCTAACTCACAGTGTACAAGAACCACATTTTTCACAGAAACAGACATTTTTAGCAACCTTAAAAAAACAATAATCTCTTTTCTTTGCGACGATTTAAAATGCAGAGTTTTGTAGTGAGGCCAGTTATCGCTGTGGTACTGCGCAAACACAAGTCCAAATCCCACCGCTGCCACCAGTGTTAGAAATGGGATCCCTGGTTGGCCAAGGCTTGCGCCAAGGCCAGGCAGAAATCGCCATTTCTAGTTAGGGTAGGGAAGTCACCCGCCAAGACAACCCCTGCTCACCCACTTGGTAGCTTGGCACGAGCAGTCAGGCCTATCTCGGAGGTCATGTGTAAAGCATTTGCGCACGCACCCCCAGCAACAACCTCCCGGGCCCCCCACAAAAGGAACTCCACCCAAGATATATATGAAAATAGCTTTTGTATTGAAGAACACACTTAGATGTGATTACGCAATGTACAAGGTGCCAGGGGCACGAGCAGGGTTTACAAGGGACTATATACAGGACAGGGCGATAGGACCACTGCCAGGAATATGCACTTGGTGGAATTGGCATTCGAACATATAACAACTGGAGCTTCATCGAACTAGTACTAGAACACATAACAACCAGGAGCTAGCATTAGAACACATGGCAGCCCGGAGTTTCATAGAACTAGCAGTAGAACTCACTCTAACCAGAAGCCACTTACGTGAGGCATAGGGTATTCAGGAGGGAAGGAAGGACAAAGCACATAACACATTAGAAGCACTTTCAGAGGTACAACACATAATAACTCTCACGACTTCCATATAACGGAGCTCACATCTTCAGCAGGCCTCTGGCCGCTAGGGGCTAGGACACCCAAAGTCTCGATGTTCAGGGCAGGCTGCAGGTAGCCAGGGGCCAACCTACACGTGGCAGCTGCCCACGAAGTGCTGGGCAGCTGAGGGCATCGTGGGAGCCTCGCAGGCTTGGGGGAATAATGGCGCCATGATGGAGCCTCTAGGGCTCAAGAACAAAGGGACACGTGGGAGCCTTCTCGGGGCTCGGGGACAGAGGGGCCAATGGTGGAGCCTCTCGGGGCTCGGGGACAGAGGGGCCAATGGTGGAGCCTCTCGGGGCTCGAGAAACGAAGGGGCCAATGGTGGAGCCTCTCGGGGCTCGAGAAACGAAGGGACCAATGGTGGAGCCTCTCGGGGCTCGAGAAACGAAGGGGCCAATGGTGGAGCCTCTCGGGGCTCGAGAACCGGCTGGTCTGCCACTGAGCCTCTTGGGCTCAGGAATACACTGGCGGAGTCCCTCTCGGGGACTCGATAGCACTGGGGGGGCCCCACGGGCCTCGGAGCACAACGATCGAATCACTGGAGGGGAGGGGCGGGCACCGGCAATGTGCCCCGATGCCCCCTCCCCTTCTCTGCACTCACCGGGTTCAGCGCCGGTCTCTCCTCGCTCCGCGGGGCTCCCTCTGGCTCCTGGGGGCCCGGGGGGGGGAAGCAGCAGTTATTCTCGTGGGACGCAGGGGCGCGGAGACGCCTCCCGCCGCCCCCTGCCTTGTTGGCTCTCTCCCGTCCTCTCCACCGCTCCTCGTGCCGCCGGCCAATCACAGCGCGGCCCGGGGAGACATCAGCAGCCAAGCCCGGGCCGGCAGCCAATCCCAGCGCGGTCCGGGGGAGGGCATCGCGGAGGGTCCCGGGCCAGCGGTGGTGAACTCGGGGGGGGGGGTTAACGAGGGGTAGGCTCCCTCGTAAATATGGCACCTAAGGGGATAGGCGAGGTAGGCCCTCGCTGGGCTTCAGGAACCTCTGTGGTACAGGGCAAATGCCAGGTGGGCACCGGCTTGTTGAATACAGCGCTCTCAGCGCTAGTAACAGGGATGAAGCGCTCCCCAGCGCTGGGGGGGAGAACCAGCGCTCCCAGGCGCTAGGTGAAAATAGCAAAGTCCTTAGGAAGTCCAGGACCTCAGGTGGTGCGCAGCAACTCCTAGAAGGGAAAAGGCCCTCAGAAGTCCAGGAGTAGGGCAGGGCCCAGGGAGGTAAGCCAGCCCTGAGCCCAAGCAGCAGCACGCCCCTGGCAGGATTCCAGTCAGGACAAGAAGAAAAGAGAGAGAGAAGAGGTCACACCCTCCTTTTATACATGGGATTCCTTTGTCTAAAGGGGGCAGGCAGGGTGAGAACCAGCTAGAACTGGTTATAAGGAATTCCTTTTTACTGGCCAGGCTAGGGACACCAGACGCACCCCAGGGGGGTGGAGCCACCCTTGTCGGGGAAAGCCCAGCCCTATACAGGATACAGGCACAGCCCCTCCCTCACATCAGCATGTTAATCTCTCCATTCACCACCAGGGGCAGACCCACACAGACTCCTGGAGCCAGGCTCCCCAGCCGGCTTCAGCCAATCACGCGCCAGCACACCTACTGCACACACACATCCATGTCTAGAAGTGGCACTTCCATTTTAGACACGCACATGCCGCATACATCATCTTGCAGCATTCAATCACACGAGTCCACACATACCAGACTCGAGCCGGTACCCCCCACGCATCAGTAACTATCAGGGACACACACATTCCCCATGCATTCCTATGGGAGGGCAGGCCTCTCTCATCTACACACACTCAGAGTGGGAATCACCATCCCCAGGTCACATATAACAAGCAAAAACTGCATGGGTGGACCTACCAGAAAGGCCCAGTCCAACAGCAGAGTAGTGAGTGCAGAGTAGTGAGTGCAGAGTGAGTGTGCAGAGCAGTGAGTGCAGAGTAGTGAGTGCAGAGTAGTGAGTGCAGAGTAGTGAGTGCAGAGTAGTGAGTGCAGAGTGTGAGTGCAGAGTGTGAGTGCAAAGTGTGATTGCAGAGTTGTGAGTGCAGAGTGCAGAGTAGTGAGTGCAGAGTGTGAGTGCAGAGTAGTGAGTGTAGTGTGCAGAGTAGTGAGTGCAGAGTGTGAGTGCAGAGTGCAGAGTAGTAAGTGCAGAGTGTGAGTGCAGAGTAGTGAGTGCAGAGTAGTGAGTGCAGAGTGCAGAGTAGTGAGTGCAGAGTAGTGAGTGCAGAGTGCAGAGTAGTGAGTGCAGAGTGTGAGTGCAGAGTGCAGAGTAGTGAGTGCAGAGTATGAGTGCAGAGTAGTGAGTGCAGAGTAGTGAGTGCAGAGTGTGAGTGCAGAGTAGTGAGTGCAGTGTGCAGAGTAGTGAGTGCAGAGTGTGAGTGCAGAGTGCAGAATAGTAAGTGCAGAGTGTGAGTACAGAGTAGTGAGTGCAGAGTAGTGAGTGCAGAGTGCAGAGTAGTGAGTGCAGAGTGTGAGTGCAGAGTGCAGAGTAGTGAGTGCAGAGTATGAGTGCAGAGTAGTGAGTGCAGAGTAGTGAGTGCAGAGTGTGAGTGCAGAGTAGTGAGTGCAGTGTGCAGAGTAGTGAGTGCAGAGTGTGAGTGCAGAGTGCAGAATAGTAAGTGCAGAGTGTGAGTGCAGAGTAGTGAGTGCAGAGTAGTGAGTGCAGAGTGCAGAGTAGTGAGTGCAGAGTGTGAGTGCAGAGTGCAGAGTAGTGAGTGCAGAGTAGTGAGTGCAGAGTGCAGACTAGTGAGTGCAGAGTAGTGAGTGCAGAGTAGTGAGTGCAGAGTAGTGAGTGCAGAATTGTGAGTGCAGAGTGTGAGTGCAGAGTGAGTGCAGAGTGCAGAGTGTGAGTGCAGAGTGAGTGTGCAGAGTGCAGAGTGAGTGTGCAGAGTGCAGAGTTGTGAGTGCAGCGTGTGAGTGCAGAGTGAGTGTGCAGAGTGCAGAGTTGTGAGTGCAGAGTGCAGAATGCAGAGCGAGTGTGTAGAGTGAGTGTGCAGAGTGTGAGTGCAGAGTGTGAGTGCAGAGTATGAGTGCAGAGTGAGTGTGCAGAGTGCAGAGTTGTGAGTGCAGAGTTGTGAGTGCAGAGTTGTGAGTGCAGAGTTGTGAGTGCAGAGTAGTGAGTGCAGAGTAGTGAGTGCAGATTTGTGAGTGCAGAGTTGTGAGTGTGAGTGCAAAGAAACCGTCTGGTGTATGTGCGCGTTACAAGACTTTTTAACATAACATAACATAACAGAGTTGTGAGTGCAGAGTGCAGAGTGCAGCGTGAGTGTGTAGAGTGAGTGTGCAGAGTGTGAGTGCAGAATGTGAGTGCAGAGTGAGTGTGCAGAGTGCAGAGTTGTGAGTGCAGAGTGCAGAGTGCAGAGTAGTGAGTGCAGAGTAGTGAGTGCAGAGTAGTGAGTGCAGAGTAATGAGTGCAGAGTAGTGAGTGCAGAGTTGTGAGTGCAGAGTGTGAGTGCAGAGTGTGAGTGCAGAGTAGTGAGTGCAGAGTGCAGAGTGTGAGTGCAGAGTGAGTGTGCAGAGTGCAGAGTTGTGAGTGCAGAGTGTGAGTGCAGAGTGTGAGTGCAGAGTAGTGAGTGCAGAGTGAGTGTGCAGAGTGCAGAGTTGTGAGTGCAGAGTGCAGAGTAGTGAGTGCAGAGTAGTGAGTGCAGAGTAGTGACTGCAGAGTAGTGAGTGCAGAGTAGTGAGTGCAGAGTTGTGAGTGCAGAGTGTGAGTGCAGAGTGTGAGTGCAGAGTAGTGAGTGCAGAGTGCAGAGTGTGAGTGCAGAGTGAGTGTGCAGAGTGCAGAGTTGTGAGTGCAGAGTGTGAGTGCAGAGTGTGAGTGCAGAGTGAGTGTGCAAAGTGCAGAGTTGTTAGTGCAGAGTGCAGAGTGAGTGCAGAGTGTGAGTGCAGAGTGTGAGTGCCGAGTGAGTGTGTAGAGTGAGTGTGCAGAGTTGTGAGTGCAGAGTTGTGAGTGCAGAGTTGTGAGTGCAGAGTTGTGAGAGCAGAGTGCAGAGTGCAGAGTTGTGAGTGCAGAGTGCAGAGTGCAGCATGAGTGTGTAGAGTGAGTGTGCAGAGTGTGAGTGCAGAATGTGAGTGCAGAGTGTGAGTGCAGAGTGAGTGTGCAGAGTGCAGAGTTGTGAGTGCAGAGTGCAGAGTAGTGAGTGCAGAGTAGTGAGTGCAGAGTAGTGAGTGCAGAGTAATGAGTGCAGAGTAGTGAGTGCAGAGTTGTGAGTGCAGAGTGTGAGTGCAGAGTGTGAGTGCAGAGTAGTGAGTGCAGAGTGCAGAGTGTGAGTGCAGAGTGAGTGTGCAGAGTGCAGAGTTGTGAGTGCAGAGTGTGAGTGCAGAGTAGTGAGTGCAGAGTGAGTGTGCAGAGTGCAGAGTTGTGAGTGCAGAGTGCAGAGTGCAGAGTAGTGAGTGCAGAGTAGTGAGTGCAGAGTAGTGAGTGCAGAGTAGTGAGTGCAGAGTAGTGAGTGCAGAGTTGTGAGTGCAGAGTGTGAGTGCAGAGTGTGAGTGCAGAGTAGTGAGTGCAGAGTGTAGAGTGTGAATGCAGAGTGAGTGTGCAGAGTGCAGAGTTGTGAGTGCAGAGTGTAGAGTGTGAGTGCAGAGTGTGAGTGCAGAGTGAGTGTGCAGAGTGCAGAGTTGTTAGTGCAGAGTGCAGAGTGAGTGCAGGGTGTGAGTGCAGAGTGTGAGTGCAGAGTGAGTGTGTAGAGTGAGTTGCAGAGTTGTGAGTGCAGAGTTGTGAGTGCAGGGTTGTGAGTCCAGTGTTGTGAGTGCAGAGTTGTGAGAGCAGAGTGGTGAGTGCAGAGTGGTGAGTGCAGAGTGGTGAGTGCCAAGTGCCTGTTCCAGAGAGAGCAGGGTATGCTTGTGCGCTTACACGGTGCACTGACACACAGGAACTAAAACAAAGAACAGCTGAACACGTGGGAGCTTCATTGAGGCAGTCGACCCTCTGTGAAGGGAGCAGCAAGGAGGGGATGCCTCAACCAATCAAGCGCAGCTACTCACAACCTACTGTACGATTACAACACAGGCCAAAGGGCAGAGCTAGGTCTTTTCGCATTACGTAGGGTGAGCAGTGTGTGAGTGTGTAGGGTGAGCAGTGTGTGAGGGTGCAGGGTGAGCAGTGTGTGAGCGTGCAGGATTAACAGTGTGTGAGCGTGCAGGGTGAACATTGTGTGAGTGTGCAGGGTGAGCAGTGTGTGAGCGTGTAGGGTGAGCAGTGTGTGAGCGTGTAGGGTGAGCAGTGTGTGAGTGTGCAGGGTGAGCAGTGTGTGAGTGTGCAGGGTGAGCAGTGTGTGAGTGTTCAGGGTGAGCAGTGTGTGAGCGTGTAGGGTGAGCAGTGTGAGTGAGCAGGGTTAACAGTGTGTGAGTGTGCAGGGTGAACAGTGTGTGAGTGTGCAGGGTGAACAGTGTGTGAGTGTGTAGGGTGAACAGTGTGAGTGTGCAGGGTTAACAGTGTGTTCACCCTGAGTGTGCAGGGTGAACAGTATGTGAGTGTGCAGGGTGAACAGTGTGTGAGTGTGCAGGGTGAACAATTCCAATCCAAACCACATAATTCCATTACACACCACATGCATACACTCCATAACACATGGCTAAAAGACATTGCCATTTACAATGCCATTAGCTCTAACTCAAATAAATCCGAGACCTATTGCATTTCCAATGCTTGTTGGATGTAGCAACTTTACACTCGTAGACAGTGAATAGCCAAAAGCAGTTGTCATGCACTCAAATGGTCTCAACCACAGGGACAACACTGGAGCAGATGCTGTACCTCCTATCCCTCGCAGAGCCACACAAGATCAATGGACCAAGGGCCAGATGTAGGAGAGGAAATACCGGTCGGTAACGGCCGAATTCGGCCGTTACCGACTGGTATTTAGGATTCGGCATGTAGGGGCCAGCATTTTACAGAATCGGTAAAATTACCGATTCTGTAAATTTACCGATTCTGTAAAATACCGAATCGGTAATTTTACCGATTCGGTAATTCCACATGTAGGTGACACTCCTGAGAGTGCCACATGCCCTTAGGAGTCGGTATTTTACCACCCAATCCTATTGGGTGGTAAATGTAGAACTTGACAGTTAGAATTTGGATAACCTTTTGATTAGTAAAAGTAAGAGTTAAGTATAAGTGGGTCGCTCCCAGTCCTTTGTTCTTTGGTTCTTTGAGTCCTTAGTTTTTGGTTCTTTTGTCCTTAGTTTGATTGGTTCTTGGTCCTTAGTTTGGTTCTTAGTTTGTTTGGTTCTTAGTTTTTATTTGAAGATTGCAATTTTCAAAAACCGAGGGTCTTGTATATTTACGAGTGTATCGATAGAGATAGCCCCTTGAAGTTTGAAGCTAGATTAGTGAGCTATAAGATGCCTGATCTTAGCAAATTTGGAGCTTTGCGTTGGCCAACTTTGTATATGTTTGGATTTCCCTAAAGGGAAAATCTAAATAGGTTTAGATTTACAAACATATTTCTTCCTTGGTGATTTTGTATCCCCAGGGAATTAAAATATGTCATAATACAAAACAAGGATCCTTTGTTCTGCGCAGTTTTATGAATGAAGATATGCAGAACGATTTTGTTTGGTGTTCTGCTAGCCAAAGCTAGTGAATTGAGTTTATTTTCGCTTCTTGGACATACATCAGTCTGTTGGGCTGTTTTTGCAGTCTTTTAAAACACAATTGAGAAGCGTTTTTCGTAAATATGACTTACAACTAGTATTTACAAATGGTTTGGTTTAAGTACAGTCTGTGGGCTGTCCTTGGTTTTTGTTCTGAGTATTGGTTTGTGGGTTAAATGTGTGTTTAAATGTCTATGTGGTTTTCCCATTAGTGCAATTTCTGTAAGTGAATAGCGTTGGCGCTATTCATGAAATGCATGGCTAAAAGCGCGCCGTATTGTGTCTCCTGAGTGTTTCACCCCTTTCTGTTTATGTCTGAAATGAGCTCAATGTCTGTTCGTGGTTTTTCTTGATGTTTTCAATCTATTAAGCAACATTTTGTAAGCATATTCTTGGGTCTCTTGCTAAATAAAATTGTCCTTTTTAGAAAGAAAAAATGGCGCAAACATTTTTTCATGTTTCAAGTTAGGCGTCTGTGCTTGGGCTTATAAATGAATGCGTCTAAAAATGAAAGGCAAGGGATGCAGCTTGCTCTTATATGTGAAATTATCAAAAATAATTGGGTTTATTAAAAAAAAGTATTAATTATGAAAAATAATTATTAAAAATAAGTGCTACAAAATTCGTTTTTTACTATTCATGAAGCTTAATGCTCATACTATGACATCCTAGCATTAAAATTTAATTTAAGTTGTGCTATACCGCATGATGAGAACATTAGCATATAGAATTTCACTTAGCGCAGGCGTAAAAAACTCATTTTTCTAAAGATTTACATGGGATATGTCTGGTTAAAAATCTCTGTAATTTGTAAAGAACATTCTGAGGATGATTAATATGTATCACAAGTATAGGATATTTATTTTTAAGTGCCCCAAACATCAAAGTCGAATTTGGGTATTTTTGCCATTTAAAATAGCTTTAAAGTGCTTTAGGCTTCAGTAAATGCATACATTTAGGTATAAAACACAAATTTGCAGGTTGTTCCCATTTGGGGTTGCGTTTAATTGCTCAGTGAGCCAATGTGCCTGGTGCAGAGGTTTGAGTTTAATATCAGGGTTGAAGGTTTTTAACTTTGGCTGGACCTAACTGAGACCTTCATCTATTTAAGGTTAATGAAATGAGTACCATTGCAAACAAGCATTTGTTCTAAAAACTGGTATGTGTGTTTATGTTCTGCGAATTATTCACAGTAAATGTTTTAATAATATAAGTATAGAAATAAATTATAGCCCCTTACAGGAGTAATATATATAACATGTGTTTTAAATAGAGTGAATTATTGCAGGTTAGGAGGAATCCCGAACAGGCTGCTCAAGTTGCGCTAAGATGCTATCTTTAGTTTTCCTGTAAACAATGGAAGGAGGCTGTCATGTTGACATTTGTGACCTTTTAAATTAGGACTTGTCTCTGTGAAATGCAGAATGACCTTGCTAAACAGGCCTCTAAAAGGAAGGGTTTCTGGTTTCTCTACAAAATTAAGGAACTTAATTCCAAAGGGAAAAATATGAAAAAGGTTTCTTTGAAAGTCCCAACACATGCTAAATGCTCTGCAGAAATGATACATTTGTATTTCTGCTCTAAAAAATGATGTCTGCTAGTTGCTTTTATTTGACAGAAAATGAGGCATTGCAGTAAGTTTTAGACAGAAAATAAGAGGAAGCTCTTTATTCAAATGTTGAGGGCTACATGCCCAAGTGAGAACGAATTGTGGGGCAAGGCTAACATGGAGTGTCAGTGAAAGAATTGTACTTTAGGAAAGTTAAAAGGGCTTCATGTTGCAAGGTGACTGACTAGATGATAACAGTTAAGTAATGGAAATTTATTTTTGTGTCTGTTAATGTGTATTATGTTTTGTCTTCTGATTAAAAGTTATAATTGATATTTGTTTGCTATGAAAAATGTCTCTCTTTTGTGTGTTGTGTTTTTTTTCCTGCTTCTGCCCGCAGATCATTCATGGATTGTTCTGGGTGATTTTAAGGCTGACAAGACATGTGAGTTTGGTTGGTTGAAATTAGATGTGTTTTTTGCGTAACTCCTTTGGAAAGAAATGTCCATGCGTTTTTCATGTTTGTGTATTTGGTTCTATCATGAATTGTTCTTGCTGGTTCTGTGTGTCTGAAAGTTGTATTTGACAGCAGATATCCACTAATTGGTGATCTACTGTCAAAAAGGAGGGTAAGGATTTTAAACCTGACACGGTATTATGCGTCACCGCTCATTTATATATGCTATTGTTTTGTCTATGCTTTTTGTTGTGCTCAATATACAGCGAGTATATCTGATGGCTTGACATGTCCGTTTTGTGCGTTTTTTTGCATGTTTTATGTTTTATGTTGCTGCTTATGATACTATTACAAGTTTACCTGTGTTGTGAAGGGATACACATGACAATGTGTATCCTGCAAACAGTTGGGTAGAATTGCTTTGACACTAAATTTCACAGAAAGACAGACAACACTTCATCAGTGTATGTCAAATTTGGCTTTAATGGTATTTGAAGGAAAATAAAAAAAGATATACAGGAAACAAGGTTTCACCTACACTCACATTACTGCCCCCTTTCCTGTAAGGAACAGGCAGCCCTAAAATTATGTATCCTGAATTGGACGTAAGGATAAATTATAGATCTGTGACTTTTGTGCATGGTGACCTAATTTTTATATTACATTAGTCAGTTTTGTTCTGCTTCCTGAATAGTGTATGGCTTTGTACCATAAAGGAAACAAGGCTTAATTTTTCCCCTGATTGATGTTGCATCGTCCCTAGTAATTGGGGATGTTAGCTGTTCCTAGTCCCATTTTCCCTTTTCCATATTCCTTTCACCAGTTAGCCTTCTTTTTGTTATTATTGAATTAGGTTCACACTTCCAGATTGCAGTAATGTACCAGAGACCCCCATATTATGTATAAATCCCTTTTGTATAACAAGACTGGTTCATTGATAGAAAAAATGTGTTTACCCCATTAGACGATGTCACTATGTGTGAGGACATCCATTTAGATAAAATTCTCATATAGTTATCTACCCTTAGATGGTAGGGGATATGCTCTCACATGGAAACCCAATTGAAGAAATTAGAGGCACTGTTTTGCTTATTGCCTTTGTCTTTGTATTCTATGAGAATGACCGTGTATTTTAGATCACAATAGTTCCATGGCGTATAGCCACTCCTTTGAAGATTGCAGGCCACCTGTTTGCAGTCCCTTTGTTAAATGAACTGTTTTTGTACTGAATTGAAGGAAAATAACAACTATGTTGTTTCCTACGTCACTAGGTTCTGCGGGATTAAGTCATTATAACCTGCGGAACTCACCCACAATCCCATTAGCGACAGCTAACAGATGAAAAGTCCCAGCACCCAGACAGTGATCGCCAGCGTGTCATCAGTGATATCTCCAAAGAATCATACTTGCTCCATCAGACGGCATTGGACATCACAGAACCAGTTTTCAGTGCAAAAGAGCAAAAGAGAAGGATCCTTGTTGCTTTGAGGCTTTAGTTTTTCACCTGTCATGTGCTGGTAACCTCTGACAGTAGGCAGTCCATTGAGCCCCTTGGCCTGAGTTATAGCCCCCCCCCCTTTCTCCTTTGCTCCAATGGAAGTGCAGTGCACCGGAGGATCCAAGATTGGCAAAAGGCACTCCATTCTGGTGCCCATGAAAGAGCAGCCCGAGTACCCTCTGACACTGAAAAGCGAGTGTTGGAGTCTGAAAGTGTTGCTGAGTATGAAAGCCTGTTGCTCTTTCCTGATTAATAGTACTTGGGTCTGCATGAGATGATCTGTGCCCTTGATCAATGGAGAGCACACTATCTGTAGTGCCTGCCGCAGAGAAGAGATATTGGTGCACTGCCTTGAGACATTGGGACTTTCAAATAAGCTGCGAGTGTTTGCCAGGAGGGCACTCCAGCGGATACTGAGAAGGACCATTTTTATGAAAGGCCTGAACGAAGAGGCCCATGGGGAAGAAAACAACAGAAGAGGATTTTGATGAACAATAGAAGCCTGCCGGAGAGGCTTGGACGGACTCTGGGTATTTCCCGTGCAATTGCATAAAATGGGTGTTAGAGGAGACTAATTTTTGCTGTTTTGCTGGCATTGTTTTAGGGTGGTATTCTGTTTGGTAAAAGCGGAATAAAGTCCATTCTCTGTGGAAGAGTATCCCTTTTCATCTGAGAGCATTGGTGAGGATCGCCACTGTTTCACCTGAACATGTAGTGAGTTGCTGAGATGCATAGGAACCATAAAAAAGTGTTGCTAGATAGTTTTGGGATTTGCTTTCTGCTTAGAGTTGTGAAAAATGATGCTTTTGTTTGTAATAGTGGTCATTACTTTCTCCTGTTGTCTATATATTCTTAAAATGTGTTTTCTAGTGTTTTTAAGCATGATGTTGTCTCTGATGGGTGGGATTGTTTTTTGCTGCCCATTGACATCTGTACCCACCTCCCAACCTATGTCTCTTCCTACTACTACTTCTTCGCATTCTTTCCATATTTTATCTGAACATGAACTGGTTAGGTGGTCAGAGTTTATTAGGAATTCCCTTTGTACAGCTTCTGCATCAACACCAGTTAGTAGTGAACATCACTAATTGTTGGGTGTGTGGTCTTATGCCACATACTACAGATAGAGGTATTCCCTATTTTGTCCTGCCATATGCGGCCTTTGTGCTACTACATGTGTAAGGAGACCTGTCCCGAAGAGAGTTGCAAGTAATTGGATTATGCTCCAGCAACATCTTGATGATCTGATGAATATAGACCTGGATTCAGATTGACGTGAGTTTAGGTTATTGCCTATGTAAGGGCAAAAGGAGGGTCTGAGGTTCCGTGAATTCTGAACCTGGGTCATAAAGGTCGTAGTTCTGTTACGATTTTGGTAACAGCGAACCGTAAACAGTGAGCTCAGCAAGTATGAGTGTTTTCGTCATGTTACACCGATGGATTCACTGTGTATTTAAAGATTTCGTTCTGAACCCTTGGGTTCCATTTTGTGCATGGCAGCCATTTTGTGGTTGCCCTCACATAGGCCGATGACTTTAGCTGACTTTTAGATGACCTGAGTGAACTGACCCTGTTGCTTGAAGCTGACCTTGTTAGGCCAGTTCCTTGCCCAATAGCTGATCAAGATTAAGGATCAGAGCACAGGAGATTGTAAAGTTTGGTATGCACATACACACCCCTTATCCTACTTCTCATCTGTTTCTGTTCCTTCTTTTATGACCTGTTTACGATATGGGTTGTGGTCTTTTATTATGGGTTTGGCCGGCTTGTGTAAGAAGGAATGTTAGGCATTTTGCATGCTTGCAAAGGCAAGGACTGCCCCTTTCTTTTATGCTGAGTTTTGTATTCCTAAACATATATAAGGACTCTGTTCTCTGTATTCCTCAGACTACCTCATTCAGTGGCTACGGCTTCTGTGTGACGTGGGCTTACTTAATTAAGTTTAATAAAGATGTCTTTTCATATTTCAGCTTCTGTGCCAAGTTCTTTGTTATATTAGTAAGTATTCCCTGAGAATGAAGATTACAGTTCTTCACATGGACCCAGGAGGGAAGGTGGTTGGGAAAAAATAAGAAAATAGAGACTTGCGGAATTGGATCTCCTCAGTGGCTATGCGGCTCTGAACACACCCCATCAGGTTATGGAATAATATCATTATTTAGAGAGCTTTAAGACTTTAGTGAAATACTGATACCATTATTATCCGACTGACATAGTCAATGTTTCCAAGGAAAATGTTTTATTAACACTTAGGGCCCGTATCCGATCTTCTTCGGAAAGCATCCTGACCGAATCAGATCCGGGATGATTTCTGTACCATTCGAGTTGTGGGAGTCTGAACGGTTGAGTGCGATGCATCCATATAGTGAGTGACTCCGTACGCTCAGACTGCCATTGAACTCTATGCCTGTATACCGAATGCGTACACAGGTTCCGATGGCAAAAAGGGGTGGTTGGGGAAAAGCCTGTACCCCATGGCGCACCCCACACTGTGCATGCATGGAAAGGGGGGACCCATGGGTACCCCCACAAGACCGATTTGGAGGGTCCCAGGTGCAGGGGGGCCTGCTACAGGCCCCAAAAGACCGATTCCGGCAGCCTTTCATATCCAGGCAAACCGAATCGTAAAGGCTGTCTGAATCGGTCATCGTACTTGCTAGTTCAGAAAGCGAGTCCATACAGCTGCACGAATCGTTCGGGACGATTCAGTCAGCACAAACTCATTGCAGGTATCCTACTCAGGCGTTCGGAACTGTGTACGATTAGGTCGGAAACAAGGGCTACGAATTTCATTTGCGATGCCCGAATCCGATTCGGAGCCCTTCCTAACGACATCGAAATCAGGCCCTTAGGGATGTCCTGGAGTTGTGGGTGGAAGGACTTGCCATGGTCTTTCTAGTCTTAAACTCCTGGCCCTTCTGGTGGTTCAGCAACCTTACTCCGGAGGTCCTGGTCTTCCTAGTGGTCCTCCTACTCCTTATTCTGGCCTTCTTGGTCCTTATCTTTATCTTTTTTATCCTGGTCATCCTTGTCTTGGTTATGTGTGCCCCCAGATATGTCTGGTCTCTCTGGCTCTCCAGGACCTGGTCCTTGTGGTCATGCGCCTCATGATCCTCTGGTCCTGCTCTTGTGGCCCTTTTCCAGGTCTTCTTCTTTCCCCTGGTCCTCCCCTCCTCTAGTTCCTTTTCTTCTTTCTCAGCTTTAACTTCTAGGGTTTCATTTTTTTGCCTCTGGTCATCTACTTCATCTTCCTTCCCTTCAACGGATGTTAGTCATGTTTGATGTCCAAGTAGGGGCTCACTAGGACACCTCAATTCGAAAGAGGGATACATTGACTGGCTGGCAGAACGTTCTTCTTGTAGCCCTGCTCACTATTAACATGAGAGGTAAAGAGAAGCCTGTGAGTTGCCTATGTTGGTATGCAAAGTTAAAGAGAGGGAGGAGCTGTAGCACAGCACAATTTTAAAAACTCTTTTCACCTTCCAGAGCTACTTTAGAGAAATATAAGCACCTACACACTTCTCAGACAGAGAGGGCACATTTCAGTAAGTGCTAAACCTGAGATTATGCCTCACATGAGCAACAATTCTAAACAGGAAGCAAATGGAAGCCTAGTGGCAGAAGATTCAGTAAGAAGAAAACAACATATTTTTTGTCGAGTAGTATAAGGGCCAGCTATATACTATGAACAAAATCACCATGCCTTCAATCAAACAGGGCAAGATCTGGACCTTGGCCAATGAGTATAACTGCATCGTTATTGCTAAAGTACCTAAAAGAAGGGAGAAATAACCCTCAGCCCCTTACTGTGTAAAAACATTCACTTCCGTAAGGAGATTGTGAGCCACACTTGTATCTGGGCCAGAACCTTATTTTTACAACAAGTATAAGTATTCCTGAATGGGGCAGGGAAACATTGTGTTGGGGTGTTGCAATGTTAACCTGCCTGACTGTAGATGTCAGCTGACAATGCCCTCTTTATTGATAATGAAATTACTTGTGTGATGAAAATTATGGCCCACCACCTCAAAAACTTTAAAATGTCTTTCAGAACCTAAAGGTTAAAGTCAATCTGCAAAATCCCCAACCCTCTTGACCGCCACCTTCCCTTCCTCCGCTTCTCTTGGCTCACCACCTCACAAACTTCAAAATGTCTGCCACGACATAAAGGTTAAAGTCAATTTGCAAATCTCCCCAGGACTGGATTACGTTGTTGCATATTCCATAGGTTTCATGTTGCAAAAGAGTGAATAGAAGTGATGAGAAGCAGCAAAGAGGTAGCACTTGTAACCACTTAGCTACTTTTAAATAATACCTCTGCAGTTTAAGAAACATGTGGCTGGCGGATCATAATTATAAATGCATTCGCTGCTCACAGTTTTTATTTATTTATTTGTGTTTTTATATATGGTGGGAACATCACCCAAGGGCATCAGTGTGTCTTGCAAGAGTATAGTTACTATCAATCATTGTGAGAATATTTTGAGATACAGCAGAGGAGAAGTGAAAGTCAGACATTCAAGAGTGTGTGGGAGATCATAGATTTAGCCTGTGTCTTCCAAAGAGAAGCGACTTAAGTTTCTTTCTAAAACTAGCATGTTGCAATTCATACTAGGGGCATCACTGCAGGTTAGAGTGTAGCAGCATGTACAGGTAGATATACCTAGCAATCTATTGAGGGTTGGAATGAGACACAAAATAGGTCCGTGCACCAAAATAAAAGGGATCCCCAATTAGTGAATTAGATACCTAAAACAGTGGCTCATGTTTGTAAATTGATTTGCAAGGTATGGAAGACTGTATGGATTTATGCTTGCAGCATGCAATGTTTGTTTTAATATCAGGTGTTATACTTGGCCCCTTCTGCAGGACCATCTCCAAACCATTTGCCTTCACCCTACTTTTATCTGAACCTGTTTTTGTTTTCCTTTAGGGCTCTGCACACTTTACCACTGGACACCAGTGCGAAAGTGCTCTCTCATATAAACGTGGTAGAATTGGCTTACACCCAACTGGCATTTTTCATTTACTTGAAAGTCCCTAATAAAGTGGTACTAAATGTACCCTGGGTCTGTAAATTAAATACTAATAGTAGGCCTGCAGCAATGATTGTGCCACCCACTTAATTAGTCCTTTAAGCATGTCTCATGCCTGACATTGCAGCATGGGTGCTTTAAACTGCCATTTTGACCTGGAAAAATAAACCTTTGCAATGCTCAAACCTTCCTTTTTAATACGCATAAGACACCCCAAGGAAAGGCCATGAGCAGCCCAGAGGGCAGGGTGCAATGTATTTAAAAAGTACGACATGTACTTTTAAGTTTTACATGTCCTTGTAGTGAAAAACTCCTACAATCGTTTTTCACTACTGCAAGTCCTACCTCTCCCATATGATAACATTAGCAATACCTTATTTACATTTAGTAAGCTGTTACTTCCAATTGGAAGCAGACAGACAGGATGAATTTGGTGTATAAAGAATTTTAATCAAATGCCCTCTTTTTTGGTAAAATCAGATTTTTAATCACAATTCTGAAAATGCCACTTTTAGAAAGTTGGCATTTTCTTGCCAAAACCATTTTGTGCATGCAGCCTGATCCTGGTCATATGGCTAGGTGTAGCTTGCAGTTGGTCTTTGTGTAATGCTCTCAGACAGTGAGACAAAGTGAAGATAGGTGTTGGCAGGATGGGCCACTCTGAGTTATCGAGGGGGAGGAACTGTAATTTACCACACTTGCAGTGGCGGCTGCTTTGGAACAAGGTTGGCGAGGCGGGGGAATTGGATAAAAATGTTCTTTAAACTTACCTTCATCGCCACCGCCGCATGCCTCTCCTCTGTCCTCACTCTGCAGCACCGAAAGCACCCAGGCTCCCAGCCTCACCTAGCCAATCGTGATTGGTCTGAGCGGCCTGTTTGGCTGCTCAGGCAGTACCTGGGAGCCTGGGCATGTTCTCCATGGGGCTGTGCAACATAGCCTGGTGGAGAACATGCTAAGTGCGCATGATTGTTTGGCCAGTCCAAGAGGGCCGGCCAAACAACCATGCGCACTTTGGGAGTGCAAAAAACACTCTTCACTGTGCTCAGCCCTGCCCTGGTTCTGATCCCTGGCAGAAAAATGAAATTATAATGAAAGCTTGTTATTATTATTTTATTTTTATTTTTTGCACTACTCAAATAGCAGTGAGGCGAAGCTCCTTTGCCTTAGCGGAGGGGCCCGCCACTGCACACTTGCATGCCACACATTCTCTTCCTGAGCACTGTCACAAAGGGGGTGTTCTTAGTCTTTTGTGACCCCAGACAAGCTTGAGTCAGGGTCTGGGGTGGACCTCTGTAAGCTTCCTCTTCTTCAAAGTGGGTACCAGGTATAAATGTTGGACTTCAGACCATCACTCTTCCGTACACTTCTGGACTCTGCCAGGGAGAAGAACTGCGGTGCTTAAGAAAGGACTTCCAATTTGCTAGACAGTTGCTCTGAAGGATTGCTGGCGTGCTGCTCTGTTACCCTCTTGCCTGGGTGAGATAGACTAGGCCTGCTTATCTAAACCCAAGACCCCTGATAGACAACAAGGGCTAGTTAACTGGCTCCTTATAATAAGCCTCAGGGACATAACAGTATTCCAACAACCTTGAACCCAGCACCTGGAGGCTGCCATCTGCGAGTCTTGCCCTCCCAAGTGGTGCCACTGCAGTCCTGTACCCTTGGAAGTGGACCAGAAGGTGTTCTACCAGCCCATCTGTAGATCAGCGGAACCGATGCATCTCTTCCATAGTGCAGTGCATCTGCCATAGAACTGGTGCATCACCTTTGCTGCTTGATGCATTGCCCACAGAACCGAGGCATCACCTGCTGCTCAGACTTCCCTGAAGCAAAGGCTTCCATCCTATCAGAACCACCACTGCGCAACACATCTCCTGACCCCGGCCTCGCATCGCCTCTGCTGCTTGACGAATCCTCAACACAGGGTTCCTCATCTCTTCACAATCAGAATCAAGGTACTGTGTTCAGTGGTCCTAAGTGGGTCCTTGTAGCCGTCCCACACTCCATCGTGGTTGGCCTGAACTTGTGACTTTGTGCCAGTCTGGTGCGACCAGATATCCACAGTTGGCGCTTTGTGCTTTTTGGGGCTATTTTCACTGAAATTTCTAAAGTTGCATATCTCTGGTTCTACTGATTGGATTTTTGTCAATTTGGTCTTGCTTTATTTATTAAAATCTACTCATTTACTATATTTTCCTAATTTAGGGGCCGATTAGGATGGCGGTTTTTCCGCATCCTCCGGGCCGGCGGAAGTGTCCGCCGGCCTGGAGGATGCGGAAAAACCGCTGCGGAGCCTCCAAAGACCCACCGCCAAATTAGGATGGCTGGTGGGTCTGGAATTCCGTCCGCCGCTTTTCCGCCGCGGTCGGCTTCCGACCGCGGCGGAAAAGCTATAACATGGCAGGCGGTGTCTATGAGACACCGTCCGCCATATTAGGATGTTCGTAAATACATGCTTTTCCACGGCGGCTTTTCCGCCATGGAAAAGCATACGGACATTCACTTTGGGGGCCCGTTGCGGGCCCCCTGGGTGAATGGGGGGTGGGGGGTGCACATGGGGGGTACCTATGGTACCCCCCTGCATTTGCGTGCACAAAGCAGCAGGCACCGTGCGGTGCCGGCCGCTTTGTGCATGTAAATGTAAAACATGCTTTTTTAACATTGCGGCGGGTGCAGCTTGAAGCTGCACCCGCCGCAATGTTAAATATAGAGGATGTGACCGCCACCCTGGCGGTCACATCCTAATCAGCACGGAGGGAACGCCGCAGCCCCTGCGGACGTTCCCTCCTCCTCAAGGGTGGCGGACGGACGCAAGTCCGTCCGCCATCCTAATCGGCCCCTTAGTGTGGAATTCTACTTTTGTGGTGTTTTCATGTTATTACTGTTTGAAGTGTTGCACAAATACTTTACACATTGCCTCTAAGTTAAGCCTGAATGCTCTGAGCCAATCTACCAGAATGGTGAGCACAGGGTAATTTGGGGTATGGTTGTAACTTCACCCTGACAAGGACTGTGGTTGCTATTGGAATAGGGTTTCAACCCACTCAACCTGTAACCCAATTGCTAACATCAGGGAAATCAACAATAAAAACAGCCTAGCAGACCATAAAACAGGCCCACAAACAACCCAACACAGGCCCACATATTGACCTATCAGACCAGCCCATAAGGCACTGCCTGATTGCCCTATAGTCCAGTGCGACCCTGAATCTATTGATTCTTCAAGGAGTAAGTTTTCTGTTTGTAGTCAATGGAGGGGAACACAAGTTTAAGAGTTAAATCAGCTATTGCTGTTTAACCCAAGATAACCTATTAATATTAAAATGCCAAAATGAAAGTACATCCCCGGAAGGATAGACACAGTCTTTGGAGGATTTTGTGCCCAAAGTACTGAACTATTCTTTATTGTTTTTAAATTAACTACTGAAGGAAAAACATTTGCATAAATGGGCAGTTTGACTGATTCTTTTGACAGCTGCTCGTATTTTTCTTCCATGACTTGCAAATGAAGTGTGAGTGAACAACAAAGTGACCCAGACAATCCTTTTGTGGTTTTATGAAATGAAATATGACTTTTCCCAGACTGTACAGGCAACATTTATCTTTTGAAAGTAGATAATGTTCGCTTCTTTAGAATCTGAAATACAGGCTTTAGCAGTTGACCAGCAGTGGTAAGTTCTATTGTATGGGATGATAATGATTGACATTTTGCGCCATTATTGGATGCAGACTGTCCCTTTGCACTGAGTGCTGCTAGTGCTGCCATAGTGAAAGCAGTGTGTGTAAGGCAGGCATCTGATGCATGTATGGCCTCATTTGAAAAACTCTATCAAAAACATCTTATTGACTATAAATGCGTCCATTTATTTCATCACCAATCCTTGCTCTATCCTTATCCACACATGTACCCTGTGTCTGGTTTTATTCAGGCGACAACACACTGCACATGGTGCAAAGTAAGTGCATGTGACCACAAAGCAGGACCACCATTCCACCATCATGTGCACAGTTCTGTTTGTTCTGACATTCCTCACACATGCGCAACTTTGTTGGCATCTTACAGGTTGAACAATCTTCCCCAGTCCTAGAGCAGGCAAATGAAATATGCTACACGGGATCCGCAGTCCAAAGCTTCTTTATTCCTCAGCATACACTCACACACTGTGCATTATCACATACTCAACGTTAACCACACCCTAACACCTGCCCGCATATGACGCAGCTCCTGTTCAGAGTGCGCCCCAGAGTCACAAGAGTCCTACTGCATATAACATCAATATGCTACATCTCCCACTTTGTTAAATAAAAAGTGGTGAACATCAAGAAAATCTAATTTCTTCAATCAATCGTTGAGGTGTTTGCACTTGTTGGCAGGACCGGGTGATCCAAGGCGAACGATGACCACTTAAATCAGAAAATGGTGACAAAGGCTCAGTCTCTTGAGCCGGGCCTGCGGGTTAAGCCTCTTCACACATGGTTTCAGGACTCAACAAGTGTTGTGGTAGGTGTCTGAAATGTAACATGTCCCAAGAGATGGACTGTCCAGGTCGATGTGCTGTCATCATATGTCCCTTGCATGCTACTATCTGTAGATGATCAGTGGCAAAGGGAGAGTCTGTTATCTGTTTTTGTCTCTGCATCGTCAGTACCCAGTCTCCTTTGTCAAAGGCTGTCTCTTGGGCGTGAGGACGCCGATCTCAGGCCTCGAAAAATCCACTTGCCTGCTCACAACTGCGAGTGAGATTTTATCAGGTCGAGCTATTTTTAGCACTTACTCGACCTTGCTGGTTTGTAAACCTAAGCTGGAAGAAACATGTGAATGAGCCATTAAGACGCCTTTAAATCTTGTTTTTATCTTGACACATTTGCTGACTGCTCAAGGGCAAAGGTCAAATGTCAGTTTGACTTTTTTACGAATTGTTACCTATCTGTTTCTGGAAAATGGTTTTAACTTTTCTTTCACTTAGGACAGGTAATGGTCTCTGTCAAGTGAGCTGACAAGAATTGTGAAACAAAAAGATGTCAAATGTCAGGTTTTTTCCTCCAACATGTTAACTGCTTGTAAATAAATAGTACAAGTATTTAAAAATATAACAGGAATTATGAAAGAACATTTTTTTTATAATTCAGAAGAGTGATGCAAACAAAGATTTAAATAGGAGCAAAGTAAATCAGAATACTTTAGTTGGTGATGTACAAATGACAGATGTTTGCATATTTGCAGACACTTTATTTCCAAACTTTGTACACTATATAGTTTTAAAACCACATGTCAGTGACACATTCTGTGGTAATTTCATTGTAAAGTCTGCTGATTGCAAATGACAATGTACTGCTACTTTATTCTTTAGGTATATATTTATTAAAAGTGATGGTTTTTAAACAAGATTTGAGAAACATCCCTGCCCCCGCCCTGATGACAATGCAGTTAAAGAACTTGGAGGCAAGTCAGCCATCATGTGTATCCTTTATGCGGCTAGATTTGTATTCTATATGGAGTTAATGTTTAGTTTATTAAATCAAACAAAATAGTTTTCTGTACAGCAGCCATGCTGAACTTGTGTATTTGAAGGTGCTCACATATGTGATAAAGAAGTAAATGCCAACTCAGTGAATTAAAATTCTTGCCCAGGATCAAATAATTTGAAACCAGTTTAGGGGTCAAGAGCATTATAATTAGGTCGAGTAGATTATTTAAGTCACTAGACTTGCAGGTCTAGTAACATTTTAAGTATTTTTCAAGGCTTGCAAGCTGCATAAGTTTTCATATTTCTTTTCTGAGTCACATCGGCGTCTTGAACCTTGTCATCGTTCACTTGTTGATCCGGCGTCCATTTGGCTTGTTTTGTTTTGATAGCTCTCCCAAATAGCATGGTGGCTGAACTCTTACAAGTTGTGGAGTGAAGGGGTTGATTGATAGGCCAGGAGGGCCTGGCACAGGGTTTACTTTAAATAGATTCCCTCTATGGATGCTCATTAAATGACCCTCTTGAGGGTGCCCACAAATTGTTCAACTACAGCATTTGCCTAGAGGGTTACAGTCTTTGGATGTTTGACATTGAGTTGGACTAGAAATTCTTTGAACTCTTTGCTGTTAAAGGGCGGGCTGTTATCATATTTGAGGATTTTGCAAATGCCCCACGTTGCAAAGATGTCATCAAGCCGTTCTTTGACTTTGTCATGGGTTGACGAAGATAGGTCTTCCACCAAAGGAAAACGTGAATACTCATCTATGACTACCATGAGATGATGTCCATTGTCTAAAGGCCCAAAAATGTCAACTCCAACCATCTCCCAGAGATGGGCAGGAAAGGCAGACATTGTCACTGGGTGCTGTGTCACCTTGGGATGCAAACAAATCTCCAAAGGTGATGATTGCAAATGTGGCTTGGTTTCAGTTCCTTTTCAACTTGCCATGGGACCACACTCTCTTAGAGCTCTTTTGGTGGCCAAAATACCACGGCTTCCTTCATGGGCCAGATAGATGACCCACTGTCTTAAACTTCGAGGTATGACGATTCTTGCTCCTCATAGTATTACACCTTCTTGGGTGATTGCTAACTAATCCAGTATATTTTGTAACTTTTGGAATTGAACATATTCGGCAAGTGATTTACTTTTCAGGCAGCTAACCCGACATGTGCATGCCGTTCTTTGGTAGACATCATCAGGGCACACCCATCTTCTTCGCTGATCCCCGATAGTGACATCAAAGAGCCTTTGTACGGTGAGCTTGACAACGCTTGATCTTGCCTGGTTTCTACTTGTTGTAGATGATGTTGCATTTTGGTTCTGTTGGTGTGGCCAGGGTGCTTCCGGAACATTCTCACATCCATCTTTCCCTTCCATTGTGACACACTTAATTTTCTTTAGCTCGGCACACAGTTATGAAATGATTCTTTTTTCCACAACTTTTGCAGACCTGCCTGACGGCTAGACATTCACCTTCATGGGAAAAAGAAAATCCTCATGGGAAGAATAGCTTTGATTTCTTTGATGGCGTCAAATAATGTGCATCTTGATTTTGCTTGTGCTTGCTTTTCACAGCCAAGGCCAATTAATTGTGGTCTGTTCCTGCTTCCATTTCAGCAACTTGTCGGTCTGCTCAGTCGCTGCTCTCGCATCCATCAGTATTTTCTCCAAGCTGTGGGTTTCTCTCAACATGCACCTTCTAAACAAATTTGAAAGTCACCCCCTTTTGTACCACTTTAATGGATCTGAGGCTTATCGCTTCATCATAGGTGATATCACAGAATTTGCAATGTTTAAGGACAAATTTGTCCATTGTCCCATCAACCTCTTGTGGTGCTTAGTTGAAGATATACCTTTCATAGTCAATGTTCGGCATTGGATTGAACTTGGCCTCCAATGCTTTCTTTACTTTAAGGTATGATTTTGCATCAGTCTTTGAATCTTTCTTTGGCACTTCTTTCACTCCATCGTCTGCAAGGTTTTAGAAGTATTTGATGATCTTCTTTTATCTCTTTTGGGTCAAGCCTAGGGACAGCGCGCATGTGCTGCTCGCTCTGCGAGGCATGCTTTATTTGTGTATGGACTGGAAGCCCCGACCACTCTCCGCCCATATTTGTCACTGGCTTGTATCAGTGTCCTTCGAAAATGCTGGCTTCTGATTCGTAGATAGGCTTGTGAGTCCCGCCTTGGTATCGCCTTGTCTGCATTTGTTAACGCCCATAATGACTGAACCTTTTACTTGGCTCCTTAGACGGTCTCCGTAATTTAGTGGGTGAGCACTATTTTCTTTAATGGTCTTTCCTTATTCCAGCATGGTCCGCTTTCTCTTTAGAGGCTGTGCTGCTTTATTTAATTACTTTGCAGCGCGGTCCGCATCAGTTCAGTGTAGCACAGGCAAACAAGCATTTGCAATACAACAGGTCTCACATTTACGTGAGTTTGAGCTATTGGCATTGTAAATAACAATGCCTTTTATTTATGTTTTGGTATTTGAAACATAAATAAAATGCATTGTCATTTACAATGCCAATTGCTTAAACTTGCATAAATGTGAGACTTATTGCATTTCAAATGCTTGTCTTCTAGTGCATATATGAAGTCATCAAATGTTTCAATCCATGCAGCCCACCTGGCAAAATGTTCTACTTTTTAGACGTGTCGAAAGGTGGAGATGGCTTTAGGAATAAGGCTACATTGTATTTCATACTCTCTTTTTCTGCCATGGAGTGCACATGCTGTTTGGACAGCTTTTGCTGTACCCTGCGATTCCTGCTACTTCTGCAAGCACAATCCTGGTGCTTGAGCTTGGGTCACCACGCCTGATCTGAGATTGTGGAATGTTTCACTAGTCTTTGACGGTGAGTAAGTTCCATTTCTCATACCTGGCTGTCGCTGCTGTTATCTTTCTGCTTCATTTGAATAAGTGCTCCGCATTCGGGGCATAATGCAGTGTTTCCATCGACCACTTCACCAGCAGTTTTGGCGGGTGTTTTCAATGTGGTCCTCTGTAGGGCCTTCACTTTCTTCTTTGGCTGTGCATCGATTTGAGGCACACGTCACGTGCACAAGCAGTTTGCCATACTGTTGCAGGTTTATTTTCCTCAGGGCATGCAGCCCGTACTCATCGCCAGATGTAGCATCTTCCCCAACGCTGGAGCATGCAAATCAAGTATGCCACATGGAAGCTGCAGTCAAATGCCTCTATATTACTCAGCATACACTCACACAATGCACATTATCTCATACCTAAACATTAAGTACACCCCAACAGCTCCCACATATGACATAGTTCATGTTCAGAGTCTGCCCCAGAACCACAAGGGTCCTAGTGCATATAATGTCAATATGCTGCACAAGTCACTGTAATGACAGCCCCTCCACAAAAAAAACAGGCTTTGTAATGAAGAAAAAAGTATATCACAGCCGATACTCAGCCGCACAGATTGGTGTGTAATTTCAAGGTCACAACCGTGAAAGTAAATCCATACTAACTTGTGGAGATCTTTGTGCATCCTCAAGCTCATAACTGAATGTGTAGACCCACTATGCCACCGCAAAATCTCAAGCAGGGCTGGATTGGGAACAGCAACCAGCCCTTGCTGCTTGACCGGCCCTGGGAGTGAGAGGGGGGTTAGGGTCTACTAGCAAGAAGCACCGCTCCGCTTATGTTACAGGGTGCCGATATTGCAGCCCTGCGGCAATACCGGCCCCCAGTGACAAAACTGCCCCAATGGGCACAAAATCACCCACCACCCCTCCGGCCTACCGGGGAAATACCCGGTGCCCGCTACGGCCAGTCCCGAGCTGATCTCAAGGTCATAGCTTTAGATTAAGACATGCTACTTAATTGTAGCGATCTGTGTGTAAACCCAAAGTCACAAGTGTAAATGATGATCCGCTACTTAGCTGCAGAGATTAATGTGTAGCCTAAAGTTGATAGATTTACTTGGAGGGCCACTACCAATTGAGTTTGTAGATTTATATAGTGCTGCTTTCACCCATGAGGGTATCCAGATGTGGTCCATGGGCACGGGGAAGTTAAGTGATTTGTCCAGAATCACAGGATGTTGTGCAACGCCGAGACTCCAGCCTGGATCTCCAGCTCCCGAGATGGCACCTCCTGCCGCTGCACCACATCCTCACCCATCTGCTGAGATCTAGGTGTGGCAGCTTTGAATTCAGATCCCCTAATCAGCTAAAGAGCTATGTGCATCATTGCAGCGCCACAGCTTTACATGCACACCCTTTACTCAACTGCAGAGATCCTCAAGTCACCTCAAGGTAATACCTTCATACCTGGGATATTCACTCAATCTTTTCTCATCGGAGGTTTATTACAGGGAAAATATTTACATGTGGGTCATGTTGTCAATACTAGCCATTGAACACGTATGACTGGAAAGTGATGTGATTGCCTTGGTGCCTATAAAAGAAAATGCCTTTCGTTGTGCCGCTGGCACGAGGTCTCTTACATGCTGGAGAACGTGCACATGCTGCCCATCTGTCCTGGAGCTCAATGTGTTACAAGGCGGGAGAACCGTTTTCTGCTGTTCAACAGAAGTTCCTCTGGTGGTTAATACAGAGCATTGTAAAAATCAGTTTTTTGTTAAAAGAGGTTTGAAATTAGACACACAATTAATAGATATCATCCTTAGCGGTGCATTACACGGTAGTATTTGAACATGAATGGCAGCCAGATGGATTTGGCTGTGACACTTGCAGTTTTCATAGAAAATAAGCGTCACATATTGCTTCTCTTTTAATTACAAGTGCACATGGTCATGCAATAGTAGGCACCAAAATATGTCTGGTTTGCCTGGGACCTGCAGCCTTTTTGTACCTGAGCTCCACATATCTATTGAGGTTAGGGAAGACCCTCACTGCTTTCTGAGGTCGAGGGCCCCTGTGATGCTTGTGAAACTAAACAATAATAGCCATGTTTGACAAAATGATACTAAAAAACACGAGTCTCAAAAGGGGCAAATTTACAAGCCCCTTGCGCTGCCAGTACACCACTTTTTGTGATGCACTGGCAGCGCATTTCTCTGCCCCATATTTACAAGGGCAGGAAAAGCCATCCTGCATGGCTTTTCCTGTCCTTGAAAATACTGCCCCTTTACACGCAGCACTTTGCGTGAAAGGGGCATTCCATGGGTATTGCTGTGGGTGTTACCACGCAACACCCATGGAACCAGACACATTTCAAAATGTACGCAAAATTGTAAACCTGGAAATGCATCCGTATGCGACGCACAACGAGGAGAAATGTTTAATTTCTCCTCTTTTATTTCCTCTTTCGATGCGTGCTGCATTCTACAGCACGGATTGATAGAGGAAAATGCCTGTAGTGACTGTTTTTGTGCAGGAAGGTGCCCCTTCCTGCACAGAAACAATCTCCCTTTGATGATGGCATCCTTGCACAATGGTGCCAGGGTGCCTGCGCCGGCGCATGGCAGCCCATTGTGCGCCAGCGCAGGGGGAGCACAGGAATGTCGTATTCATGTGCTCTGAATGTGCCGCAGCATGGCGCAGCCAAAGCGCTGCAGCACTTTATTGTAAATCTGCCCAAAAAAATGTCTTAAATTCTTTGACGCAATGACAGCAGAACAATCACACATCACACAAAAGAATAGATGATGTGTGTGTTTGTCCCTAACAAAGGAAACCCAAAGAACATTTTTTATCACGGCCCTGAAGAGATGTGAACATCGACGAAGGAAGTCAGATACGGACAGGCCCTATGTATTCAACAGGCTTGTCCATCAACCCATAGTTGGCATCTCCAAAGATAACGCACCAGAGATGTTCAGTGATTAGTAAATGTTTGGTTAAAACACTGCTTAATTTTACGAAGTGGGTGTGTCAATAATTTTGTCAATGGGAAGCTTGTGATAGAAGCTACCACCCAGGTGCACGCTCTCTTCCTTTCTACCAATAAATATGGCATGAAGGCTGCCGAAATACCATGGGTCCAGAGGCTGCTAAGCATAGTTTGTGGTCTATGCTGTACCCCAGCTAGGAGTTACTACATCTAACTGGGAGTGTAATTGGTCAGCAAATCTAAGAAATGTCACCACTCTGTGTGTGAAAGTTGCTTAACACTTGATGTACTTGGCTCATTTCTGCCTATTTTATTCTGTAATTACCTGTACGTGTTACTATTGTTGGGTGTGTGGCTTCTGTCTATCTATGTTTGTCGCAAAAATAAAGAAATTATATGCACGGTTCCTAGTATAGATTTCCATATGCTTACAATCCAGTTCAAAAGAAAAGTTTTATTGATAAAAGTAAAGGTGTCAATACAGAGTTCACAACGTTAAATTCATGCCTTTACAATAGAACTTGCTGCATTAAAAATAAATGAATCAGACTTATGAATACAAAATAGAAAGATTAAAACGATAAAAGTGGATCATAAAAAACAGTGGAATAACAAATATTCTAGGAACATATAGGGGATTCAAGGGGGTTTTAAAACTTCTTGCTGAGATGGTTGCAGCTGGGAACACCGTCTGGCACACACATCAAGATATAATGTAACAGTTAACCATAAATCTAAACGTCCTTTTGCCATATGTATGGGATATATAAAGGAGGTGTCCAACCTATGATTATGGCAAACAGCATACCACCATGCCTTATAAGAGATTTTTGTGAAGTCCTTCCAATGTACTGTAATTTTCTAAAATGCAACCGCTAATAACAAATCAATAATTTTAACATTAAGTGTAACATTCTCCCAGCAAGATGAGAGACTTCCCAAGAAAGTATGAGTTCAAGTTCAAGTTCAAGTTAGAGCATTTATATAGCGCACTACTCACCCAGAGGGTCTCAAGGCGCTTGGGGAGGGGGTTCATTATTTGTCGAATAGCCAGGTTTTAAGTTCTTTTCTGAATGAGATGTGGTTTTGAGTAAGGCGGAGGTGAGAGGGGAGTGAGTTCCAGGTCTTGGCAGCCAGGAAGGAGAAGGATCTGCCACCCATGGTGGATTTTCGGATGCGCGGGACTGTGGCGAGGGCTTGATTAGACGATCTTAGTTGGCGGGTGGGTTTGTAGAAGGATAGTCGAGTGTTGAGGCATTCGGGTCCTAGGTTGTAGAGGGCCTTGTGTGCGTGGGTGAGAAGAGGGAACGTAATTCTTTTGTTGACGGGAAGCCAGTGGAGGTCCTTTAGGTGTCCGGTGATGTGATCTCGGCGGGGGATGTCCAATATGAGTCTCGCTGATGAGTTTTGGATGCGTTGGAGTTTTTTCTGTAGTTTTGCTGTGATTCCGGCGTATAGTGTGTTACCATAATCCAGCCGACTCGTGACCAGTGCGTGGGTCACAGTCTTTCTTGTTTCGAGGGGGATCCAGTGGAAGATCTTTTTGAGGATGCGAAGTACGTTGAAGCAGGAGGATGAGACTGCGTTAATTTGTCTGGACATCGAGAGAGAGGAGTCTAGGATGAAGCCAAGGTTACGTGCGTGGTCTGTGGGAGTGGGTGCTGTGCCCAGAGCGGAAGGCCACCAGGAGTCGTCCCAGGCAGAGGGTGAGGATCCTAGGATGAGCACTTCAGTTTTGTCTGAATTGAGTTTTAGGCGACTCTGTTTCATCCATTCGGCTACTTCTTTCATGCCTTCGTGAAGATTTGTTTTGGCGGTGTTCGGGTCTTTGGTGAGGGAAAGGATTAATTGGGTGTCGTCGGCGTAAGAGATGATGTTGAGGTTGTGTTGGCGTGCGATGGATGCGAGTGGGCTCATGTAAACGTTAAAGAGGGTGGGACTGAGTGACGATCCTTGTGGTACTCCGCATATGACTTCTGTGGCTTCTGAGTTGAATGGAGGAAGTCGAACTCTTTGAGTTCTCCCGGCTAGGAACGAGATGATCCAGTCCAAGGCTTTTCCTTGTATGCCGATGTTGTTGAGACGTTGTATAAGGGTACTGTGGCAGACCGTGTCGAAAGCGGCGGAAAGGTCGAGTAGAATGAGGGCCGCAGTTTCTCCGTTATCCAGTAGTGTTCGGATGTCGTCTGTCGCTGCAATGAGGGCCGTTTCGGTGCTGTGTTTGGCTCAAAATCCGGATTGAGATGGATCGAGGGAGTTGTTGGATTCAAGGAAGGCGGCGAGCTGGCTGTTGACGGCTTTCTCAATGACTTTGGCAGGGAATGGGAGGAGGGATATGGGTCGGTAGTTTTTAAGTTCAGAGGGGTCTGCTGTGGGTTTCTTCAAGAGGGCGCTGAGTTCGGCGTGTTTCCAGCTTTCTGGAAAGGTGGCAGTGTTGAACGAGCAGTTGATGACATCACGAAGATGGGGTGCGATGATGGAGTCAGCTTTGTTGAAGATGTGGTGGGGGCAGGGGTCGGTTGGCGAGCCAGAGTGGATTGAGTTCATTAGGCGGATGGTGTCTTCAGTGGTGATTGTGTTCCAGGCGCTAAGGTAGTTAGTTGGCGGAGTGGTATCTGAGGAGTGTGGGGAGGGTTGATCGTTGGGAGTGTTCTCGAAGCTGTTGTGGATGTCGGCGATTTTGTTGTAGAAGAAGGAGGATAACGTGTCGCAGAGGTCTTGGGAGGGGGTGATGTCCTTAGATGCTGTGGTGGGGTTGGTGAATTCTTTGACGATGTTGAAAAGTTCCTTGCTGTTGTGGGTGTTGGTGTCGAGACGATCCTTGAATGCTGATTTCTTGGCGGATCGAATCAGTTGGTGGTGGTTGCGGGTGGCTGCCTTGAGGGTGGCCATGTTGTCGGTGGTTGGGTTTTTTCTCCATGTTTTCTCCAGGGTGCGGCATAGTTTCTTGGATTTTTTGAGATCATCATTGAACCACGAAGCCTTTTTGCTGGCTGATTTGATCTGGAGCTTTTTCAGGGGTGCTAATTCGTCAGCACTGTGGGTGATCCATTGCTTGAGATCGGTGGCCGCTTGGTTAGGGTCCAGTGAGAGGGTGGGAAGATTTTGGTTGAGTGATGATTGGAGTTGGTCGGGGGTGATTTTGTTCCAGTTTCTCCGAGGAATGGGTTGTGGTCTGTTGTGGTTCAGGGTGGTTTGTAGCTGAAGTGAACACAGCTGTGGTCCGTCCAATGGAGAACTGTGGTGCGATCGAAGGAAATGTGCTTGCTGGAGGTGAAGATAGGGTCGAGCGTGTGTCCGGCTACATGAGTGGGGGTGTCAACAAGTTGTTTGAGTCCGAGAAGGTGGAAGTTGAAGTGAAGGAGTGAAGGAAAAAGAAAGTTTAGTTCCAAAAATTAGGTTAATTTGAGACCATACTTGTTTCCAAAAATGATATACAATTGGACAAGAGAATAACATATGAAATAAATCAGTATTGGGAGAGGAACATGTCCAACAAGCATCCAGTAGAGTCACAAATGATTTGCTTAAAGCATTCGGTGTATATAAGAGTCTGTTATAAACAAAAAACAGTGTTTGTATTATGTTAGCTGCTCCAGATGATTTACGTATTTTGGTCCATAAATTATTCCATAAAGCCACTGGCCAGGATAACATAAGATCTCGTTCCCAGGCCTCTTCGATTTTGGATTTCTGCCTAACAGTATCTATACCTTGTAAATATCTGTATATAGTGGACGCTTTGAGTGTAGTTTTTAACAAAGTGTGGAGTTTTGAGGGAGGGTCTAAGATATTGGAAGCAGTGGGTGTGGCAGATAATTGGGTGTATTTATCCATCACAGCTTTCTTAAGTAGATTGTATTTATGAATAAATGAGGCAGGCAGATTAAATAATTGAACAAGTGAGGAAAAAGGTAGAAAATCGAATTGTGAGAATAATTGGTGAATCCATATTAAACCTTTTTGTCGCCATCTTCCAATAGAATGGTTTATTACAAATAGTCAAGTTTTTGTTGTGCCAAATTGTTGAGTTGAGGAAGTAATCAATAGTACTATGTGTAGGGAGGAATGCAGGTTCCAGGAGTTTAGAGGTGAATTTGATTATGGGAGTGGACAGGGCCTGTGGTTCGCATGAGAAGGAAAGATATTCGTAAAAGGAGAAAGGGGATAAAAAGAGACACTCAGTTGTAGTCCATAAAGGACAGTCTTCTGTAGGATCAAGCAAGCAAAGTGATGCTTGACGTAAAAGGAATGCTTTCTGATACGCCTGAAAGTCAGTAAAGTTAACCCCACCTTCTGTTTTAGGGCGAGTTAATTTAAGTAGAGACATTTAGTACTTTTTATTATTCCATAAGAAGGAAGAGAGAGTGGAATTAATCTTCTTAAAAAACTTAGTAGAAATAGGGACTGGGTTGTTGGAAATGGTATATAGAATTATAGGCGACAGCATTATCTTTATAGTATTCAGGCGGCCCCATCAGGATAAATAGAGAGGATGCCACTTAGTGGCAAGGTCCGAAATTCTTTGTATGCATTTATTCATGCATAATGTCACTATGTCTGGTATTGAAGAAGTAACATGTAATCCTAGATATTTAATGTGGTTTGGGCTCCAAGTAAAGTTGGAAGCACTGAAATCCGACTTAAAAGTGTACTTAGTTAAGGGCAAAATCTCACACTTATCGTTATTTAATTTGTAACCAGGAATATTAGAATAAGCTTGTACTTCCGCTGAAAAGGCTGGAATTGAGTCACTGGATTTGACATAAAAAGCAAAATATCATCAGCATAGGCTGCAAGTTAGATGTGGGAGTGTAATGTTTGAAAACCATATACATTTGGGGTTTGACGTAATTTAGAGAGAAAAGGTTCCAAAGCTAAATCAAAAAGGAACGGGGAAAGAGGGCATCCTTGGCGAACTCCCCTCCCCAAATCAAAGAATGGGGAAACCAAACCATTGGCGCAGACAGCCGCACGAGAGTTGGAATAGAGAAGAGAAATTAAGGATGTAAATTTAGGGCCAAAACCAAACCATTTGAGGGTGTAAAACAAGTAAGTCCACTCAACTCTATCAAACGCCTTTTCGGCATCTAATGCTATCGCAGCAAGCGATTGTTTTAGATGAGAAGATTTAGATAAAACATTAAAAAGGAGTCGTGTGTTATCAGTTATGAATCTACCCTTGACGAATCCAGATTGTTCTTTTCCCAACAGATTAGGTCAGTAGGAATCTAATCTTATAGCTAATGCTTTGGAGAATATTTTGTAGTCGATGTTAACCAAGGATATAGGCCTATAATTTTTACAATATTTAGAATCTTTACCTTCTTTGGGGATGAGGCAGATATGTGCTTCTGAAAAAGCACCCGAGGAGCCACCTAACGTGTTAAAGGAATTTATTAGGGAATGTAATTTGGGCATTACGAGTTTAGAGAAGTGCTGATAAAATTCTACAGTAAAACCATCCGTTCCCGGTGCTTTGTCTTTTTTAAGGTTTTGAAGAGCTTTTAATAGTTCTTAGTTATGTTATGTTATGTTAATATATATTTATTAAGCGCTCGTACGCCCTGGGGCTTCATGGCGCTATAGAAAGGAACACAACACAACAGTTAAAAATGAAAGCAATAATGATCTCAGCAATAGGCCTGCGAAAATAACCAGGTTTTAAGGGAGTGTCTAAAATTGAGAAGGTTGTCACTCAATTTCAGCTGCAAGGGAAGGGAGTTCCAGAAGGTGGCCGCCAGATGGTCAAAGCAGCAACCACCTAAGCGCTTCCTTTTATAGGAGGGAACCGTCAGTAGAGATTTTTGAGCGGAACGTAGGTTACGCGAGGGAACATATCTGAGAAACATATCTTTTATAAATTTAGGGCCAGAGTCTTGTAAAGATTTAAAAAGGATACAGCCTGTTTTAAATGCCACACGCAGCGCAACAGGAAGCCAGTGTAAGTGCTTCAACCCAGGTCTAATGGATTGTCTGTTTGAGAGTCCCAGAATCAGTCTAGCAGCTTGATTCTGGACCCTCTGAAGACGTTTTAACTCTCCAATTTGAAGCCCCAAGTAGAGACTATTGGAGAAATCCAACCGGGATAGGACCAGAGCAATTATGACTTGAATAAGGGCAGCCTGTGAAAGAAAGCAGGCAATTTTTCTTATCTTTTTTAACTGAAAAAAACTAGAAGACACCACCGCGCCAACCTGTCTTTTCAAAGAAAGATCTTCGCTAATTAGTACACCCAGACTTTTAACTGAGGACGATCTAACCGGTGGGGCCCCCATGCTGGATGGCCAAAAGCATGGGCTCCAGCTTAACACACTCTGTCCAGGCAAGACCAGTTCGGTCTTGCCTGGATTAAGTTTCAGGTGGTTACAGCTCATCCAAACCTGAATGTGTGCCATGGTGTTTTGGAATTCCACCACCGAATCCCTGGTGTTCAAAGGAAAGATAAGTTGCAGATCGTCCGCATAATTAAAGATGGTAACTTTCGCCTTTCTTAGGGAGTACAATAGCGGGCGGAGATACAAATTAAAAAGTAGAGGTGACAAAGATGAGCCCTGAGGTACTCCACAAGTGGTGGGAGTAGTGGGAGCAGTAAAAGGGCCCAGCCTTACAGATTGGGTGCGGCCCGTAATGAATGAACGGATCCAGCTCAGAGCAGGTCCCCTAAGGCCAGCCTGTTCGACACGGTTGACGAAGATGGTATAGTCAACCGTGTCGAACGCTGCCGAAAGGTCCAGTAAGACCAGGGCCTGATGAGTCCCGTTATCCGCATTCCGCCTCAGGGTATTTTGTACCGCCAGGATAACTGCTTCAGTCGAATGGCAAGAACGGAAGCCAGCTTGATTAAATTCAAGATAATCTGTTTCCTCAATGAATTTGGACATGTTAGCACAGACATGTGCCTCCAATAGCTTCGAACAATACGGCAGCAATGAAATGGGCCTGTAATTTAACGGGTCAAGGGGGTCAGCTCCTACTTTCTTAATAAGGGGAATAAGTAAAGCCTTCTTGAGATTATCAGGGACTTTACCCTGTGAGAGGGAACTATTTAGCAGAGGTAGTACACCTTCAGGAATGACAGTGCCAACCTCTCTCAGGAAGTGCGTTAAATCTAATTCCAGGAAAGATAGGTCCGGCAGATTATGTTGAGGATTTTGGCTACTGGAGAAAAAGGGCAGTAGGGAGTGATCAGAGGGTTGTGTTTCAGAAGTGTATAGTGATTTATAAAAGTGAGAGAATTCATTCAAAAGTTCAGCATCTTTAAACTTTAAATCTGATTGATCATCATAGATAGATTCAATATTTAGCTTGTTGTGCTTAGTTTTTAGATAATTGGCCAATATTTTCCCTGCTTTATTTTTACCCCCATAACATTTTGTGCTGGACTTTAACAAATATAATGAGGCCCCCTCCATTGACTTCTTATTAAATTGCTTTTTGGCATTAATGAGAGCTGTGAGACAATCCTTTGAGTGTGAAGTGCAATAAGAATGCTCCAGCCTCTTAATATCCTGAAGGAGGTCCTTAGTGAATTTACGGGATCTTTTTCGTTTCTTTGTAACAAAGCCTATTATAAAATCTCTCGCCAATGCTTTAAATGCGTCCCATACAGTTGAAAAGGGCATGGGATGTGTCTAATTTATCTAATAAAACACATCAAAAAGGTAGTAAAGGAAGCAGTAAACTTTGGATCTAGGAGGAGGGCATTATTAAAATGCCATCTTCTGAGACATGTAACTTTAGGTATAATGTCAATGCCAATTGAGACAGGGGCATGATCAGATAATAAAATTGGACCTATTTCTGCATTTGTGAGAGTTTGCGAAATGGTATGAGAGACAAATATGTAATCAATTCTTGATTGAGTTTGATGGGATGGGGAATAAAAAATGTACTCTCTAGTGGTCGGATTACAGAGACGCCAAGCATCCAGGAGTTTATGCTGAGTGATATCATGAACAAAAGACTTATGTGGTTTGTTGGGAACGAAGGAGACTCTGGAATTTCAGTCAATAAATGGGTCAAAAGTCTGATTACAGTCACCAGCTAAAATGAAATTGTCTTCTAAGCAATGAGTAATTTGCTTGGCCAGTGTGGGCCAAAAAGAGGGTTCCCCACATGTATGGCATAGACATTTAGGAGAGAGACTAGAACCCCTTTAAAGACAATTTAACATTCAGCCATCTACCATCAACATCTGATTCTTGGGATACAAGTGAGAAAGAAAGGGATTTACGGCAAAGTATCATTACTCCATTTTGTTTGCCATCACCTGGGGAGAAAAGAACCTCCCCCACCCAACCTCTTTTTAACTTTAATGATTCAACATCCGAGAGGTGAGTTTCTTGCAAAAATACAATAACAGCATCTAATTTGGCTAAATGGGTCAAGATTCTTTGCCTTTTGATGGGAGAGTTTAATCCCTTAACGTTCCATGTGATCGATTTTAATGACATGAGTAATTAAAAACAAATTGAACTAAAAATGGAAAACAGAAGTCTAATTCGTTGTAACAACAATATAGAATGTGAAAGACGGAAATTAGGAGATATATGAGTGAGTCGATGTCATAGTAAAGAAAAAAACAAACAGATCAAATGGCCAAAGCGAAGAAAGGAAGTCACATACAAGAATAAGAGAAAGAATAAACCAGGTAGACATATTTGTAATGACCAAAATAGTGGTAAATGTAGAAATATAAGAAGAAGTGAAAGAACAGGAGACACCGGCAAAAGAGAAAATTTGAACAAACAAAACAAGATAAACAAACAAAAAACACTACAAACAACATACCTAAGAAAATGCAGGGGGATAACATGCCTAAAAAAGGAAGACTCAAGGGTACATGAGAGGGGAGATAAAACGACATGGAATAGGCAACACATCCAGGGTCAGCCAAACCGAGGATTGAGGAGAAACCACGATAAGGGGGTAAAAATCTATGAAGACAACAAATAACAAGGATTAAGATAATATTAGAACAATCAATTGGAATATATATTGGGTCAATCGATAACAGGAATACCAACAATAACAATGAGCAACTTGATACAAAAAGTAACTTTGTGATAACAGCAAGTATAACAAAAACCATAAAGAATCATTACATGGGTAACGGGGTACTATGGAAAAGAGAACAGAATCTATGCAACCTGTAAAGAGAATAACATTCAATCAAGTGTTAATAGAAGAAGAAGGCCTAGAAGAATCCATATCATCTGGTTTACAAGAGTTTATGAAGCTTTGTAGACGTGTCGGAACTTCGTACGTTGTTGTTCTGTTGTTATACGTAACTTTGAAGAGACACGGATGAAAAAGGCAATATCGGGCTCCCATGGAACATAGATCAGCTCCATGCTG
The DNA here is from genome assembly GCF_964261635.1 of Lissotriton helveticus. NCBI lineage: Eukaryota > Metazoa > Chordata > Amphibia > Caudata > Salamandridae > Lissotriton > Lissotriton helveticus. The sequence continues at coordinate 1,873,957,218 of NC_136067.1, read as the reverse complement.
AGTAAAGTCTTATGTCTATTAGCAGTAGCCTTAGCATAGTCCTGTTTGTAAAAATAAAGACAATCCTGACCATGCAATCTTTGGAGAAGCTTTGACTGCTGAAAGTACTTTCAACAAATTTGTGTACTCCAAGAAGTATAAGATGACTCCTATTGGTCTTTGTGTGGGAGTAACATGAGATGGAGGACGTCCCAACCTGTGAGCTCATTGAATGTTGAGTATAGTTCCTTCTGGCATGTGAATTAGGGAGAAATGATTTAAAGAAGGTGAGTGAGTCTGATCCTTCAAGTCCTTCTTCCAGGCCTTAGTACGTACGTTATTCCGTCTGTTGCGATTTTCAAGATCCTCAACCTGTTTTTGAAGTGTAGAGACCTGAGAATGTAATTAAGAAACATTTACACATGTCTCTTTTATGGAAAAATGGTATTCTTGACTGCAGAGACCTTTGTGTCTAGTTGAGACCAATTATCCGTTAAGATTTGAAGCTTGGTGTTAGTCTCTACCATGAAGGGTTGAAGAGACCTAATTTCCTCGAGCAACAATTCCATAGATACAGGCGAGACTGACTTAGGTGGTGAGGGAGGGTCTTTTTTAAGACGTTTAGTAATGGATTTCCCAGGAGTTCAGAGGGATGATCCATCTTATTTATTGAATGCTGAGGCAAGGACAATAGAGAGTCCTTACACTTAGAAAATTCAGCGAAAATTTTTCGAATTTTTATGAAGATATGCTTCTTGGATGAAGAGGGACGAATTGCCTTTGTTCTGCCCATACAACGCTGACCGAACACTCCCTCTGCCAGCCAGTAATGTGAAAACGAAGAACAGTAATTTCTATGAGGGCTCACTAAAAATCACAGAATGGCCGTCAAACACATTCATCACAAATGCTTCAGTAAACTTCTAACAGCAATATATGACATCGTACCCGAATATTCTGAAGAGAAAACATACAATTTCCAGAAGCTGGAGTATGCTGGTTGCAGCAAAAAACCATTAGTGTAATGATTAATTGACCCTTTATGATTACTTCCAGTCAGCAGTATGAAAATGAAGAGGAGTATTCTCTGTGAAGGCTCACTGGGGAACACAAGTTCCCCATAACACATTCTCCATAAATCTGTCAGTAGTCTTGTAACAGCAGTATATAACCTCATATCTCGATGTTTGGAAGAAGAATGATGCAATGTCTAGAAGCTAGGGTATGCTGGGTACACCAAAAAATGCTATGTATGAAATTCGGCTCCAAATGTCTAATGTCCGCGATCGATGTAAAAATTCAAAATGGCGGCCGCGAAAATACACGACCGACTAGGAGCCCAGTTTGAAAAATAAAGTTACCTACTGGTTTTGAAGATAGGCTCCGAGTGTCACATAGCTTTCACCTGACCTTCATCTGCCCGCAGAGTCGCGGAATGGTCCGGAATCATGGTAACTCCGAGACTCACCGGAGAGCTTCACCCGTGCGCCGCCATCTCAGTTGGGCGCCACGCCACGCCCCCCATGAAATACATTTCTAAAGAATAAACTCCATGGGCCACAAACCTTTCTCTTTAGTAAACATAGCTTAAATGTCGGCAAGTAATATTTATCATAAAGGCATGCTCATTCTTCTCCTAATGTGAATATTTTTGGGGTAATAACAAGGAATAATTTTATGTGTGTAAAAGTCTTCTTGAGTTGCCTGTTCCAAGAACTTCAGATTTGTTCAATATGCCATCATTTTGACATTGTACCAGTTTTGACTAGGTGATGCTCTAACCATTCTTTAAGAGTGGGTATGTTAGTTACTGAGTCTGTGCAAAGAGTACCCTCTGCATGGCTAAAAACTCTATGTAGTACTGTAGATTTGGTTGAAAAGCCAATGAAGGAAGAAGCGTAGTGCTTTATATTTTAAATCCATATTGTGGTTGATTAATATAGCCCTTCGTCACCTATAAAAGGGGACAGTTCATTGTCCCCCAGAGTCAGAGCACTATCAATGATTTTTATTGGAAGATGCAAACCCTACAATTGTAATGAGTGCTCGATCATTTGGTGCAAGGGCAGGTCCATATCAGCAAAGATTAACAAAACTAGAGCTAATAGGAGGTTTAGGGTGTGAAAACTGTAAGCAATCTGTCGTGAAATTTGACTGATGTATAAAATAATACATCCAAAAGTGATCAAAATATTCTCAATTAATATTTTAACAAATCAAAAGATTTATTATTGCAAAAATTAGTTTATAACCATCAGTCAGGACCTATCTATTTTTTATTCCAAGCAGTCAATGGTATTGAAACAAGCATCACTTTATTGAAACCTCAATTAAGGCACAATAGCTCAACGATTGTATGAAATCACCCTATGTAATGAACGGAACATACCGATTTAACATACTTTTGTAATATACACTGTTCACCTTCATTTTGTTGAAAATAAAAGACAGTCATGCCAAGCTGGATCTAGCATCATCCTATTAAAGGAAGAGAACGGTTTTCATGACCTTCCAAAAGCACAGAGATTCTGAGATCTCCTTGGTTTTTGTGGAATCAGCACCAAACATCAAGATCTCTGTCTTTTCTGCATGAAGTAATAGAAAATGTGTGGCACCACTGCTGAATTTCTTCCAGGCCTTCACATAAGCAGTGTTAGAATTGCCAGCATTAGGGTGGTCTTCCCCCAAATATTTTGCCTTCACTCCTCCTGTTTTGCTGAATTCATTTTTGTTGGCATTAGGACCAATGCTAAAGCGCTTGCACTCTCTTCATTAAACATGAATGAATTGGCTTAAACCCAATTGGCATATTTCATTTACTTGTAGGCCCCTAGAAAAGTGGTACTATGTGTAACCAGGGCCTGTAATTTTAATGCTACTAGTGGGGCTGCGTAAAGAACAATTGATGGACGGAATGCTGAACAATGTCAAAAATTCTTTCCCAGTACAGAGATCTGGGCCTACATCCTTAGTTTTTTTGCTAAACATGCCATTTCAGTTTGTGCCCAGCCATATGCAAATCAATCATGACCCTGCTCCCCATGGGAACAGACCAGCCCGAACTGCCAGGCTAGGTCCTCCCTGGACAGGAAACAAGCTTCAAGGGGCTGGTTTCGGGGTATCATCCCTCATCAGCCAGGCTAGCTTGACTCCAGTGGTATGGTGAGCATGGTGCCCACGTCTGGGCATACCGGTCCCACTCCGGGTGACAAATGCAAAAATAACAATTGATGGACAGAATGCTGAATAATGTCAAACATTTAACCCCAGTACAGAGATCTAGGCATAAATCCATCTTTTTTCGCTCACCATGCCATTTCAGTTTGAACCCAGTCATTTGCAAATCAGTGCTCACTGTGCCACTGCATTCAATCTAGCCTTTCTGATGAGGGGTGATAGTCCCAAACCAGTCCCAGGATGTTTGTTTCCGGTCCAGGGAGGGCCTGTCTTGGCAGTTCAGGCTGGATTGTTCCCATGAGGAGCCGGGTCAAGACTGATTTGCATATGGCTGAGTCCAAACTGGGGCGGGCGGGGTGAAAAAAAAATGGTGGATTAAACCCAGATCTGTGACTGGGCGTAAATGTTTGCATTGTTCAGCATTCCAGCCATCATCTGTTCTTTTTGCTTTTGTCTCCCTAAGTGGGAAAGGTATGCCCAGACGTGGGTCCCATGCTCCCCATGCTCACTGTGCCACTGGATTCAAGCCAGTCTGGCTGATGAGGGGTGATGCATTAAAACCGGTACCAAGATGCTTGTTTCCAGCCCAGGGAGGCCCTGGCTTGGCAGTTCAGGATGGACTGTTCCCATGAGGAGCAGGGTCAAGACTGATTTGCATATGGCTGGGTCCAAACTGGGTTGGTGTGGTGAGAAAAAAAATGGATTAAACCCAGATCTGTGACTGGGGATGAATGCTTGCATTGTTCAGCATTCCATCCATTGTGTGTTCTTTTTGCTTTTGTTACCCTAAGTGGGTAATATATGGCCAGACGCTGGTCCCATGCTCACTGTCCCACTGGACTCCAGCTAGCCTGGCTGATGAGGGGTGCTACCCCAAAATTGGTCCCACTGAGGAACAAGAATTCGATCTGGGCCTGGTAGAACATGTAGCTATTGTTTGTAATTAGCGTGATGTAGCTATTATCTCGATATCAAGCTATTAACACTAACACGCCTGCACACCTAGCTGCTTAGGGACTCATGTACACTTTGTTGCATTTTTATTCCATCTCATACGAAATCTTAGCTTGACCCGACAAGCGCCATTTGGTGGCCTAGTCCGGTTTTTAGCACTCAGCACTAACGACGCCTTTCCAAAGTCCCTGCTCGAGATCCATTTCCCTGTAAAATAGTACAACTGTAGCAACCTGCTGTTTCTGCATGTTAGGCCTGTCAAGGTTATAGGTGGGGGTAGATTGGGCAAGCACATTCCAGGGGAGCGCTTTTCGGACTCTCTCGGAGTTAGCAGAAGGGAGTCACACTCTCGACCTTGCTATAATGAGCTGAGCTATACTGAGGAGGGTTTTGTGTTCCATATATGGTCTTTCCTTTGCACCAACCTGTACCAGCCTGTATTTTTCCATCTTAGGTAGGAGCTTGCAAATGTAACAGTATATATGTGAATTACTGATAATGTGCTGGCAGTCTTCTTGGCGGACCTCGTGGGGTTAGGTCGCAAGGAGCTCCTCTTGCAGAGTTTGTTTGTTGTAATAAACGATTGGACCTTCTACACTGCCAACTGACTGATTATTGGTAATTGGTATATGGGCTATTTGTAAGTATGGCTCTATTTGGGTTGTGATTATTTTTTCGTACTTCAGTTGGCGACTCCGCCGGGACTCCGCGTTGGGGTCGTCCCTCTGTAATCAGAAACGGAACATTGAAAAGGGCGATCTTGATCAGGGGGAAGGATCGACCGAAGAATTGGGGTCCGCTCCGCTCTCCCGATCGAGAGAGCTCGGCTGCTAGTGACCCCACGCCGGAGTCCTTCGGGTGTAACCCGAGAACAGACCACGTTGGTCCACAGGAAATTGGCAGTGGAGAACGCCGAGTCGGACCTGAGTGTACCAGGTGAGTGATTCGTCTTGTTTCATGTTGGATATCCTTTGGATTTGGGTTTGGTATTTGGAATTTGGTGGCTTTTTGGTCACGGAGAACTCGAAAAGGGGGTCTGACGGGGCAGTATTGAGACTGCACGGACGGACGCTCCTGTTTTGGATTTTGGAAATAACTAGAGAATAAGACCGGACGCCTCGGTGTGGCTTGTGGAAAAGTCTACACCCGGCCAGACTGCTCTCAGAAAAGCCAGTGGCTGAGATTGGGTAACACTCGGACAGATCTGGAGCGACGCTTGAAAAAGCGGGCTTAGCCGGAATAGTTCGGGAGGTGAACCATGAATGCTGTCGGAAGGTCCGTAGAGCGGTCTGTGGTTTTGAGGAACCTGTATGGCTATCTCTGGGCAGTCTAAGGAGAAGGCTGTTTGATTTCTTTGGGTCTTCTTGAGATTTGGAAAGAGTTCTCCAGAGGTGGGAGTCGACGGGCTCCACCTTTTGTTCGAAAATCTAGTTTGTTGTGTTGTTCTATGTCAATGTGAGACTGTAGTCGTTTTATTTGTGCAAAATTGTGAGAGTGGATTTGAGTACAGAACATGGCCATGTGTATGAGAGTGTTGTAAATAATACCTTTCTTTTTCAGCTACCCGTTTAGGAAAAGAGCAATGCCGTGCTTCAGCAAGCTATGCTTTGGCTGTAATGGCCGAGGAGGTACAAGGCTGGATGAAAGCCAACCAGCCCCTCCGGAGGGAACCCCTAGCCATGATATGTACTGTAAGCATGGTATTGGACCCCTCTTATTTAATACGTTATGGAATAAATACACAAAAGACAATTAGAACTCCAGTGGCCAAAGACGGATCTTTTGATGAGAAAAAGATCCAGTAGCTGCAGGAACGTCTGTTCGCTAAGCGGAGCAAGCAAGCCATGTTTGGTACTCTTAACAAATGGCAAAAAGAGGCAAAACGGAGACGCATACGGTCCGAGAAATTAATGAAGATACAGCAAGGGCAGACTGTAACTCATTAAGCCATTGCTCAATTACAAAAATAAGACCGAACAGAATATCGAGTATGCAGACCGACAGTTTAGGTTACAAGCAGATGGAAGTTTTGTAACTCGAAATGAAGCGGAAGACGAGATAGAGGATTTGTTGAACGCATGGCCCCACCCCCGTATGCGCCTCAACGCGTATATCCCGCTCTGCCTCTTCAACCGGCCACAGCTCCCCCGGCCTCAGCCCCAGAAGCAGACGTGTCTCTCATCTCCCTAGGTACTAACGGTGCCACTGCTACCTCATCGAGAGACATGGCTACTCTTCTCCCGGGCGTACAGCCGCCCGCGGCGGCTTCTCGAGTGGTTTTAGCAGCCCTGAGTCCCATTTGGACCTCTCAATCAGCCAGTACGACACCCGGAGATAGGGTGCGAACACCGTTAGAGGAACATGGTGGTATGAAAGCTAGACGGTTATTTACCAGGGCATCCATGGAATATGGTGAGAAAGAAGCGGTAGCGGATCAGGCAGCTAAGTGGATGCGGAACAATATATACACGGTAGCTGATTTGTGGAATACCATAAAAGATCTCAAACCAGTTATGCAGCAACATGCGCTATACCAAATGTCTTGCTATCTTATCGAGGCCTTTGAATTATGCTTCCGGGATGGGATGGCACCCCAAATACTGTACAACATCCAAGATTGGGCCCATAAATTTAACATGGACCCAGAGGAGGTGTACAAGAATGTCGACACATTAGTGAAATATCGCGGCAGAATGTTTATAAAAAGTCCCAATTGGACTTCCCAGCACCCCATGAGAGAAGTACACCCTATTTATCATCCCGAAATCCCTGAACTACGTGATAATGCTGACCAAGTCATAAGAGCTAGGGTGGACGCCCGCTTTCAGGAACAATGGGTGTACACTCCGTGGAAAAGGAGTGAGGTTCTTGCCCTAAAATCACAATTGCCTGACCCCCGCAAGAATACCACCGCCTACTATAAAGAGCTGACCGAAGCTGCAGCCTCGGCTGTAATGACATTGGCAGATGTCGAATTATTTTTAGGATTATTGGTACCGGTTGACATATGGCGGCAGGTGCATGACACTGATCATGCTGCCGAGCTAGGGGGGACTTGGATTGAGTTGAAATACTGGGACCGAGACCGCAAACCCGGAGATAAGCCTAGGAACGAAATTATCACTTTGCCAGCAAAAATAATAGCTTACATGCATACACTGATTCCCCCCGTAAAGTTTACTGGGATAAATTGACAGCCTGTAGACAGAAGAAGGATGAGAGTGTTTCCGACTTCTTCACTCGGTTTGAGGGAGTTTTCATTGATTTTAGCGGACAGGATCTGGCGACGGAAGGTGGGGTCCGGCTGTTTGTAAATAGGTTTGAAACCAATTTGGCACCCGAAATTTCTGCGCGGTTACAGGCCGCCGAGAGTACCTGGACTACCTCCACTCATTCTGTGATACTAAGCATGGCCCAATATTACAAGCATAGGGAGAACGAGAGTAAGGATAAAGTAGAGAAGAAGGCTAAGGATCTTAAAACTCGAGTATTGTTGCAGCAAGTCGTTCGAGGACAAGGGGGAGGGAGAGGAGTCAGCGGGCCCGTCTCCAGAGGGGAGGGGACAGGCCGAGGTACAGGCAGAGGTACAGGCAGAGGCGCAGGCGCTGGCGTGAGCCAGCCATTAGGGTTAAATCAGTGTGCTTACTGTAAACAGGAAGGACACTGGAAAGTTCAGTGTCCGTTACTACTTGCCCAGAACGGAGCGGTTCGGGGACGAGGCCGTGGATGAAGTGGCCCGGACCGGAGTGATATGCATAGGGAGGAGGCGGTTCAAGGCAAGTCTGAGCAGAACCATTTTGACAACCCTCAGAGCAGACAATACTATAATGAGGATTATGCATTTTGTGAACAGGACAGATACGATCACCCATAGGACAGCCAGGGACAGAGTAGGGGCCAGGTGTCGATCCCAGTCAATCAGCAAGGACCCTATGTGAAGGGGGAGTTAATGGGGACTTCTGAGAATTTTTTAATTGACACAGGAGCAATGAGCAGTTCAGTTGCTCGATCATTGGTTCCAGGGGCGGCTCTGTCCGGGCAAAATAACGTATCTGTGGGATTTTCGGGAGTCCCAGTGGTGAGCCCCATCTCTAAACCTCTCCCCTTCATGATCGACCCTGCCACTATTGACACACCATTCCTGTTGACTTCACATTGTGGTGAGAATTTATTGGGTTTGGATATGCTGAAAAAATTGAATGCGAAAATGTATTGCTCCCCGGATGGTGTTTATTTGACCATACAACCCTATGCTGACAGTATGAAACAATGTTTTGCTAAAAATTACCCTCTCCCGCCTGAATTTGACACCGTCCCTGCCACGTTATGGGCCACAGTGGATGCGGATGTCGGGAAGTTAGACATCCCACCCCATATTACGTTGAAAAGGGGTGCGAAATTACCCCGTATACCCCAGTACAAGATTTCGCCGACGGGCGAGCGAGCCTTGCTCTCGATCATTCAGGACTTAATTGATAAAGGGGTGGTTGAGGAAACAGCTGCAAATGTTTGTAACAGTCCGATTCTCCCGATTTTAAAGAATTCACCTGAGTCAGGATCCCAGGGGAAAGGCGATGTATATCGCTTTGTGATTGATTTGCGGGAGGTTAATAAGATAGTAGTACCACAGTATCCGGTGGTGACTGACATCACCACTATACTTACTATGATCCCACCCACTGCCCAATATTTTTTGGTCATCGATCTGAAGAATGCCTTCTTCAATATCCCTATCCATCCTGATAGCAGGCAGATCTTTGGATTCTCGTTATCTGGCCGAAGATTTAGATTCTGCTGTGCTCCTCAAGGCTATACTGAAAGTCCGAGCATCTATAGTCAAGCCCTTAAGGCTCTGTTGGATGATCTAGTCTTGCCGGATGGTAACGTGCCTTTTACAGTACGTGGGCGACTTGTTGATTGCATCCGACACTGAGGACGGCTGTAAGGACGCCACGGTTAAATTGTTACACCATTTGGCGGCGAAAGGTAATAAGGTATCCGTGTCCAAGTGTCAGTACTGTCGACAGGAGGTGACCTACCTAGGTCATCTACTGTCGAAGGAGGGTAGGCGTTTGACTCCTGAACGTATTACTACTATTTCTAACATGTCTGTCCCTTGCACACAGCGTGAAGTTCGTGCTTTTCTTGGCATCACCTCCTACTGTCGCCAATGGATACCTAATTTTTCTCATCTTGCTAAACCTTTGTTGCATTTAACCACTAAAGATGTGCATGAGCCTCTCCCTTGGACTGATGAATGTCAGCACTCTTTTGACTCTTTGAAATCTGCCCTTTGTTCTGCACTGTCTTGGGTACTCCTGACTACCGTAAACCTTTTGTACTCTACGTGCATGAGGTCGACGGTTGCTCGCTTTCAGTGTTAACTCAGGAATTCGGTGGTAAACAAAGACCTTGCGCCTATTTGTCGGCTACCTGGGTTTTACGTGGCCAGAGAACTTCCTAGCTGTCTGAGGGCCACAGCATCTGTTGCGGTGGCCGTCCGACAATAAGAAGGACTCGTTCTAAATTCTACCTTGGCGGTGATGGTGCCACATGCTGTGGATGTATTGCTAAACAGAGCTAAGACGCAGCATCTTACAAGTGCACGCCTCACTGGTTATGAATTGACACTATTTGCTCCACATATTACGATTACGCGATGTGCTACATTAAATCCTGCAACATTGCTACCGCTCCCTTCGAATGAAAATGTAAATGATGTACATGATTGCCTATTTCGGACCGAAGAAGAAACGAAGGGTAGGATTGACCTCACAGACATTCCTCTATCTGAACCCCAAAGGGAATTGTATGTGGATGGGTCTTGTTTCAAGTTAACAGATGGCACAACAACAGCTGCATATGCAATCACCCTACTGAAAACAGTAGTTGAGACATCTCGAGTTCCCTATCGATCAGCTCAAGCTGCTGAACTAGTGGCATTATTACGAGCCTGTGAATTAAGTGAAGGACTAGAGGTCAACATCTACACAGACAGCCAATACGCCTTCGGCGTGGCCCATAGCTTTGGGCGGCTGTGGAGGGAATGAGGTTTCCTCACTTCTCATGGTCAGAAAATACAAAATGGCCCACTGGTGTTACGATTGTTGGATGCCCTAACCTTGCCTAAAAAGCTAGCCATAATGAAATGTAGTGCCCATAAGGCAGTGGTGGACAAAGTAGGTGAGGGGAACGCTTTTGCAGATCAGATTGCTAAGCAAACAGCGCAGTCCATGATGTCCAATATGTTTGTAACGTCTTCTGCTAGATGGGTGGAGGAGTCCGATCTGTTCGATAATACCATAGAAAGTGTGAAAGAATTACAGAAGGAAGCTACCCCAGCTGAATTGGAAAGATGGGAGAGGAAGTAGGGAGACTGGATGAAAACAACTGTTGGGTTGATTTAACAGAAAAGCAAAGATGGCTGTTGCCCAATGCTCTGGTACAAGCCGTTGTAACTATGGCCCATAGCCCAGCCCATGTAGGAGCTAAAGGAATTTGTGCCTTGTTGGACCCGGTATGGAATAATCCGAACATACAAAGGATGGCTGTCCGTTTGGTCCAATACTGTATGGTTTGTTTGCAACATAACCCAGGGAAAGCAGAAAGTGTTTTGAGTGGAAGTTTTGCACCCCCAACTTTACCGTTTGAAGTACTCCAGATGGATTATATCCACATGGAGCGCGTCAACAACTTAAAATATGTTTTAGTAGTGGTATGTGCCTTTAGTAAATGGGTTGAGGCCTACCCCACTAAAGAGAACACTGCCCTGGCTACAGCAAAGGCCCTTATCAAGGAATTTATCCCAAGATTTGGTTTGCCCCGTTTGATTTAGTCGGACAATAGGGGGCACTTGCATGGGGCCCTTGTTAAATACATCTGTAATGGTTTACAAATACGACAAAAATTCCATGCAGCCCGACACCCCCCAGTCAGCAGGGTTGGTGGAAAAATATAAAGGGATTTTAAAACTTAAAATGGCCAAGATCCAAGAAAGTACTGGTTTGAAGTGGCCTGACACCCTACCCTTAGCTCTCATGTCATTGAGAGTTACCCCTCATTCCCATTCTGGTCTCTCTCCCTATGAGATTATCTTTGGGCGACCAGCTAACGTACCTAGGCCACGATCTTTTTCTGATGTTGAATACCCTATGTTGATCGATTACTTGTATACTTTAACTAAAGACCTCCGTTCTATTCATCAGCAGGTAGCATCTGTACAGCAGCCTCCGCCAGAGGGCCCTGGACATCGATTGGAACCTGGCCAGTGGGTACAGGTTAAGAAGTACGAGCGAGACACCAGCTTGGCCCCGAGGTGGTCTGAGCCACACCAGATACTATTCACAACGCGGACAGCGGTAAAGGTGGATAGGAGGAAGCACTGGATCCATGTCTCCCATCTGAAGAAACTGCCGCTTCCGTTTCCCTGTGATCAGCTGCAATCTGGTGAAATATTGACCCAGGAAGCTGAGAGAGCCACTGCATTTGTCCGTTTTTCCGACGCCTGCGAAACAGAGCAAAGGCAAGAAGAAGGAGTGACGGGATCGGGCAAACCGGTCTCAGCTGAATCCGCAAGTGCCCTTAATCCTGTTGTTGATATTCCTGTGAGTGGAGGCTCCGATGAAAGAAAAGTGCCTACTTTACTATTTTCCGATCAGGAAATTCCGGGTCATGTGCGATACAACCTACGGCCAAGAAAACATCACGGTGCCTCAGACAACACTGTTAGGAGGTAAGGAAAGACTTGAGTAGAAAGGGTTTGCTAGATTCTGAGTCTGAGGTACTGAGCGGGACACTGGACTGAACACGTTGAGAGCTGGAACTTTTGTTATTGTGCTCTGTTCAGAAAAAAAGACTTACACTTGAAACACGGCCAGGTTGTGCATCAAATCCCCTCGGAAACTGTATTTGATTCTTTTGAGATGAACGATAGGAGTCTGCCTGTGAGACTCTGAGGGACACAGGGAGAAGAACCCTCTGGCAGGACGGACTGCTGAGCCCGAGTTTAGGTTTGGACTTTTAGTTAGGAATGTTCCCTTTTGGTCGCATTATACTTGAAGAAAAACGTCCCATTGCACCACGATATTTGCCGTTTTATGAGCCAATGTTTTCCACTTGGACCATGCGTGTGAAAATAGCTTTTGTGTTAGTAATAGCTGTTATATTAGCCATTTTTATGGGAGTGTTTATATATTTAGAGTATAAGTACCCCATGCAAGCTATGATGCCCTCTACCATTGCCCTGCCTGAGCACTTCCCGCTCACCTTAGCACCACATAAGGAAAGACACCGCCAAACTTATGCTAAGAATGTATTTGTAGAGATGCTCCACCAAACCCACAGTACGACCAACCTAACAGATTGCTGGGTTTGTGGGCTCCTGCCATCAGTCATGCATAAGCATGACTTATTTCTTTCTCTGCCATTGTCCTATTTGGGTAGCTGTGAAGCCTGGTTTCAAATGTTCTCTGCTATGTATAACCATTATGTAGAAAACCCGAAGCAATACACGGAGAAGGACTATAATATGATTCTAGCGTACATTGAGACACACCATGGATTCGACCCAGCTGGAAATGGTGGGGAGGGATCACTGGACCCAGATGCTTGCATGAATTTGTATACTGCTAATGAAAACAGTACTTAGTTACAGGATAAATTGTATGATTTTGCTAATTTTAATCATTCTCAGTACTTCCAGCATTTTGTTGCCAGAAATGTCACTAGTGAACGCATTATGCCAGTCCCTACCCTGAATACTTCCTCTGATTTGTGCGTGCTGGGTATGGGACATGTACAGGTTGGGAATAGCATCTGCAATTATACTTATAGAATGAAGATTTTCAGCAGCCCCCCATTGCTGACGCCACCGAATGTGTATTTCCTTTGTGGGGAAAATGCTTATACTTGGTTGCCACGAGGCTGGGCAGGACAGTGTTGCTTGTCCTTCTTGTACCCCCCTGTGTACACAGCACCATCAGATTATCATAAAACACACCAGCTTCACAGCCCACGACAAATTTCCACTAGGCAGCGAAGGCAGCTTGACATGACTGAGGTTGATCAAACTGACACGTCCTTGCAGCAGTTTACAGACTTTACCAAAGGATTGGTCCCGTTCTGGGGGCTGATATTCAATAGTAGGGAAATAAGATGTTTGTCCAGAATTGTGGAAAACGTCATTAACATAACGACTGATATCATGACTAATATCACCGTAGAGCTTCAGGCCACGAGACTCGTTTCGCTCCAGAACCGGATGGTTCTGGACGTTATCTTGGCTGATCGGGGAGGAGCCTGCCAGGTGATCGGCAGTTACTGCTGTGTTTATATTCCAGATTTTGCCCCCACGGTCCATTTGGCTATACAAAATTACATTGCATAGCGGCTGAAATGCACACTGAGAATGGGTCTTGGTCACTCTCTGGTTGGTTCTGGGGGCTCCTGTCAACTTGGGGTTGGAAATTATTAATGATAGTCGCCGGAGCAGCCGGTATCATATTCACCTGTTGCCTCTGTATGCAGTGTGGACCGGCTTGCTGCTCTTACTGTGCCACGAAAGTAACAGCCATGTTCACCCCCTCTTCTGACCCCACTAAAACTCAGATGCTCCAACAGGAGATTGGTGAGTTGATGGCCATTGATGAAGAAGTCTTCCAGGATTAGTACTTCCTATGAGTTAGCTATATCACGCTAAAAGGAGGGTTTGAGGAACCAGAATTCGATCTGGGCCTGGCAGAACATGTAGCTATTGTTAGTAATTAGTGTGATGTAGCTATTATCTCGATATCAAGCTATTAACACTAACACGCCTGCACACCTAGCTGCTTAGGGACTCATGTACACTTTGTTGCATTTTTATTCCATCTCATACGAAATCACAGCTTGACCCGACAAGCGACATTTTGTGGCCTAGTCCGGTTTTTAGCACTCAGCACTAACGAAGCCTTTCCAAAGTCCCTGCTCGAGATCCATTCCCCTCTGAAATAGTACAACTGTAGCAACCTGCTGTTTCTGCACGTTAGGCCTGTCAAGGTTATAGGTGGGGGTAGATTGGGCAAGCACATTCCAGGGGAGCGCTGTTCGGACTCTCTCGGAGTTAGCAGAAGGGAGTCACCCTCTCGACCTTGGTATAATGAGCTGAGCTATACTGAGGAGGGTTTTGTGTTCCATATATGGTCTTTCCTTTGCACCAACCTGTACCAGCCTGTATTTTTCCATCTTAGGTAGCAGCTTGCAAATGTAACAGTATATATGTGAATTACTGATAATGTGCTGGCAGTTTTCTTGGCGGACCTCGTGGGGTTAGGTCGCAAGGAGCTCCTCTGGCAGAGTTTGTTTGTTGTAATAAACAATTGGATCTTCTACACTGCCAACTGACTGATTATTGGTAATTGGTATATGGGCTATTTGTAAGTATGGCTCTATTTGGGTTGTGATTATTTTTTCGGTACTTCACCACGATGTTTGTTTCTGGTCCAGGGATGACCTGGCTTGGCAGACCAGGCAAGACTTTTCCCATGAGGAGCAGCAACAAGACTGATTTGCATATGGCTGGGTCCAAACTGGGGTGATGTGGCGAGCAAAAAAACAATGGATTAAATCAGGATCTGTGACTGGGGGTGAATTTTTGCATTGTTCAGCATTCCTTCCATCATCTGTTTTTTTACCAGTGGGGCTGCAGCATTTATTGTGCCACCTACTGAAGTGGCCTTTTTGAACATATCTTGAACCTGCCATTGTGTGCGGTTTTAAATGACCATTTCGACCTGTCAAAAGAAACCTTTTGTCAGACCTAAACCTTCCTTTTTCATACTGGAAGTCACCCCTAGTTTAACCCTATGCAACCTTTAGGGATGGGTGCATTGTATTTAAAAGGTTGTTCATGTACTTTTACGTTTTACATGTGATGGTAGTGAAAAACTCCGAAAATCAATTGTCACATTGTACAACCTACCTCTCCCATAGGATAACATTAGTGAACTGTGGAGCAAATAAATTAATCATCAGTGTAAGTGACTATTAGAAGTCCAAAGTACTTAAAAAAGGCTTGAGTGGGAGGACTGAATTATTATAGAGTGGACAAGGATGAACCCTGGGGCAATTGACAGGAAATAGATTGTGCAGGCAATTGACAGGGCCGAGGGGGGGTCGAAGGAAGTCTTTAAAAATGAAAAACTTTGATTCACCAATCACCCTCCTGAAGTGGTATTTTGGAACCATTAATATGTATATTTAGACACCAGCGCTGATTGAGAACCATGCACCCATGACCCTGAGATTAAGAATTTCATGCTCTTCCAACTAATCTGGACATTAAAGTATGAGAAAGTATAGCATGTATAAAAAAATTATGAAATAATTAACCCTATGTATTTACAGCAATATGAAACAATGATTGTTGTGACGGGTATGTCCCATGCATGATGCATAGTCACGTCCCCTGCCCTGTGTGTCCAAACTGCAAATATATGTTATTTTGGTTTTTACATTTTGGTGCCAGCCTCACACTAATCCAGTGTGTGGGTGGAGGCCTAGGTGTGCCCTTGACTCAAAGGAGATTTTAGACTTGTCCTGGACCTGAAGGGGCACACCAAGTAAACCCTGCATAGTGACAGCTGTACTATGGCATTGGTCATGGGTTTCACATATGTAGAGCATTGGTGGCAGCACAGTGTATTTTGTAGTGATTAAAATCTTGCCAGGTCTTTTTAACTGTGTTGTGAGGGGGAGTCTACCTGCTCACTCACCCAAAGTTCCGGTGATCACAGTGAAACTAGAACTTCAGCATGATCACTTTTTCTAGTAAAATGATGTGCAGTACATGAGTGTAAGGAAAGGCCTCTTTTTGCATGATCACCCCCAAAGGTTTAGATGCTAATGGATTTTCGCCGAGATTGCACTGAGGGTTGTTAACCAGTCCTCAGTGCCAGTGCTCTTACTCCATATGTTTGACTGGCTAATACCCAATTGGCATATTTTAACTTATTTATATGTCACAAGTATGTGATACTGGGGTACCCAGGCTGTGTTAATTAAAGTGTCCTTCCAGGGCTGCAGCACTCATTGTGCCACTATGAGTGTGACAAAAGAAGACATGTCTCCCAACCTGTCATTGCAGACTGGTAGGGCAGTTTTAATCTGCTAACTCAACTCTGTCATTGAAATTAATGCCATTTTTAATATGATAAGTCATCCATAGAACAGGTCTATCGAGTCCTAAGGCAGGGTGCTGTATATTAAAAAGTAGGATGTCTATATTTATATGTCCTAACAGTAAAAACCCTTATTTGTCATTTTTGTCATTTTTACTGTGGAAAGGTTAGGAGTACCATTGGGGAGTACAGGGTTACACTCTGACAACTTAGTTGTGCTAACCTATGATGGGACTACTAAAGTTGGTACTTCAAGGTAGCAAAATAATTGCTACATTAAAGGTGACTTGATGCCCGAGATACCCCGGTTGAGGTGATTTGTGCATGTTACTAAATTAAATCATTAATTCATGCCAAAGTCGAATTTGATGTAGCTTTTGAATAAAAGTAACATTTAGAAAGTTGCCACTCTGTCGCCCAAGTTTTCCAGTGGCAATTTGTAGATGCTGGCCATAAGATAGCCAGCTGCCCTCATGGGGTGAGGTGGGAACACTTTCAGGAAAAGAGCACAACAAAGGCTTGTCTCTGTCAGGAAGATGCACTGAGTGTTAGCCCAAAAGGCACGCTTCAAAGGGGAAGCTGCCTTTGAAGGGCAAATGGTGGACACACACATGAGGTTTTGCTCTTTTTTTCCAGGTAAACAGGTTGGCGTGCAGGACAGAGAGGAGGAAACTGTTGCCAAACCTGTTTTCTCTTGCTCCAATCAGAGCGGAGTTCTGTCATATTTGGAGTGGGTAAAATATTGCATTCTGAGATATCTAGATGCCACACATTGCAGGAGGTCATCATCAGATGAGAGGGGACCTAGTAGCCCATTAGCTCGTAACTGCCACATCCCCCAAGGGCACTTTCTGGGCATAAATATGTCACCCCTGGCACCCAGACTTCACATCTGTACTTGAGAGAGGACCAAAAAAGGACTTCCCTGCTCTTCCATGACTCTGACAAAGAGAGGTCACAACAAAGAAGAACTGCACCTGCTGCTCCTGGGCTACTAAAGAAAGGATTGTGTCTGTGGTGCCCTGCTCAGGGAATCGTTGACTGCTAAGCCCCAGGAAGAATAGCTAAATGCCAAGAGTCTGTTGGCTGACTTCCTGTTACAGCACGAGGACAAAAACACCTGGGAAAGCCTGCCTTGGCAAATCAGTAGCTACATTTGTTTGACCACCAACGAGCAGCTTGGGAGATCAATTCTCAATAATGTTCAGTCAAGTCAGCAATCGCATTTTTGAAGATGTCAGTATTGCCTGCTCTATCCGGTTTCTGCATCTGATTATAAACTCTTAAACCTTCCGGACCCAAGCTATGTAAAAGCATACGCATTTTTCGTTCAGGAGATAAGGATCCAACATTATCTTCCAAAGTAGCAATATAATTAAGAAAGTATTCTTTCCACTCCAACCATTTTATAATTGGTTCTCCAAGTGATGTCAAAAAGTCTTTAGGTGTGCTTATGTTTATATTAATACACGAAGAAGATGTAGGCGCAGAACTATTAGAAGCACTACCAGTAGAAGCAGGAGTAGTGTTGTCCATTATGCCAGTGGAGAACCAGTGAAGAAAATAAATAATTGAATGAAAAAAAATGGAACAAAATAAATAAAATAGAATAACTTACAAGGCTGCTTCACTTTCTCAAAACAAAACGCTGGAAAAAACAATGAAGATGAAGAAGAAAACGAAGTACTGATGTGCTTGTATGAAGGTGAGCGCAGCGTGACCTTTCAGCAAGTGCCTTTCAATGTGTTAGCATCACGCGTGATACATGCATTAAATATGCGAAGAAACTCGGAGAAGAAATGAAGCCAGACGCACTTTCTCGAAGAAATCCAATATGGCGGCACGTACACGTAACGTAGAGTCACGTTGAATGACCTCTGATGTGGCACAAGTGCGTGGAGAACGTATACCAGAAGCGTTGCTAAGCGCTAGCGCAAAGAAGCACTGAAGCGCGAGGCAGCATGCAGCAACGTTTGAAGGTAAATACCGTAAATGCTATAGTTCCTGAGAAATGTCATAAAATTACTCACAGTTCACGAGTGATATAGCACAGATCCGCCAGTTGTTTTTCTTTCTTTCTTTTTTTTTTTTTTTAATCGTCAAATATTCCCCAAAAAATATTTTGATGGCTTACTGGAGTAGAAGAATGCTTCGTTAGTTAGTTGAAGTAGAAGTACACGATGAAGCGTTTACAGCAATGTAGTTTAACTTAAAGATGTTCTCATGAAGGAATAAAAATGGTAATAATAAATGAAGAGCTGGTATTATGAATCCACAAGGGTTGGTTCTTTTTTTATCCCATCCTCGTCGCCAGTTTGTAGTATTCACTGTCATTCAATAATACCACTAGAAGAATGATTAAATAGTAGCTTTAATCCATGAAGAAAAGCACATCCATGTACCTCGGTGTCAGCTTGTAGAATGACATCATGGTACTTTACAGAACTCTAACAGTGCTCTTTAGAACACAGAACACCAGCATTTAAAAGGATACACAAAGGATGAAGGCATGCAAGCTTGAGACAATTAAAGGAAAATACAAGATACTACAGTCTGCTGGACCTGGGAATGTTATTGGAGTGCAGTTTGGTCACCAAAAAAGGACACTAGCCTTCACCAAAAGAAACCCCTGCAACTGGACATTTGCTGAACTCACTAGGATTTTGAGGGACACCGAGCCCTGTGGTTAGATGTTGCCCCACTAAGACCGTGGACCAAGAAGTAGCCGTAGGAAGCCCTCCTGTTGACCGCAGAGGATTTTTCAGCATCCTATATCCCTTGCATCAGGAACACTCCACTTATGTCTATGGCGGTTCTCCCATAAAGCCTGTAACTGGACTTAAGATTGCTTCGGTAACAAAGTAACTGTTCTACAAATCCTTATTGGCCCTCTTGACCAGCTCACTGCTGGATTTAATTACCAAAAGTGGGCCGCAGTACCCGAACACAGCTTCAGTTTTTCAAAGTTTCTAAAGTTTGTTCAACCTGCAGTAGTTATCAATCCTTGTTTACATTTTGAATAAAAAGCTGTGGTTTACGTTTTACTTAAAAATCTATAGCTCCAGAACCTTGTAGTCGATTTTGTTGTCTAAAAAATCATAAAAATAAGATCTATTATTATAAATTGGTGTCAGATTTCTTTTGTGTTGTGTTAGTTTCTTATTCAGTTGTTTTGGTACTTCTAAATACTTTGTACGTCTTCCTTTGTTTAAGCCTATTTACTCAAAGCCACAGCTGCCCATGGGTTGAGCTAAGGTTTAGCAAAAGATCCTGACTGGACCCAAGATGTTATTGTGTGTATTACATGATGAAGACCCACAACAACACCATATACTACTCCACTTACATCACAATGAGTGAACGAAAGTGACACAGGCCAGCGGGTTCTATTTTGGAAGCCCTTGGCCTCGTCATGTGCACAGGACAGATGTGAGGTTGCTATACTAGTGGAAGTGTATTGCTGACAGTCCAGAGATTGGAGAGAGGGAACCCAGGCAATACAATTGGGAAAAATTAGGCAGACTTCTCTTAAGAAATTTGATTAGGGCTTTACTGATACAGTGAACTGCTAATTAGTCTTTCTGGATTTTCTTTTTAGTGGATGGCAGTGGTAAAGGGTGGGACAGCAGTACATGTTGTCAAGGTGTGAAGGGTCCTTAGAAGGTGAGCACCTCTTTATCTTTTCTCCTGATCACTGTTAGATGTGGCCGAGGTTAAGGACCATCACCTGGGGTCTGATGTGAAAGAAAGTTTGCTGACTTGTCCTGGAACCCAGTGAGCTCTGGCTGAGTGAGAGGGAAGGAAAGCACCAACCCTTTCGGAGGAGTGGACTGTTGGAAGAGGCTTACCAGTTGATGCTGTTGCAGGGATCCGTCCAACAGAGACTCCAAATCTGAGTAGTCAACAGAGTCAAGGGGAGGAGGCATGCCAGTGCCAAAGTGTGTTGGGTGGTCTCTGTGTACTATCCTGATTGTCGACTCCAGGGCACTTAAACTTGTGTGACCAATTGGCTGGCCCAAATGAAGAAGCGATCGGTCTCTGCCTGTGATACTCGCTATGTGCCAGGTAATGTGGAGGAGTGTGGCTCAATGGTTAGAGCGGCAGACCCTGATGCAGAGTTCTGGCCAGGGACCAGGGTTTGATTCCCGCCTCGGCGGGGTCTCGGGCTCAATTTCCTCGGACCTGTTAATTCTCGCCTCGGTGCCTATTCTAATCACGGGCCCCACGCTGCAACTCTGGGCAATAGCTTGCTTAGCCTCCACACTGGCCCCAACAGTGCTAAGGATGCCTGGCTTCACCCTGGGGGTGCCCAGGGGTGGACACTTCACAGGGAAAGCCAGGAGGGGTTTCACAGCGGTATGAGTATCAGCCCCAGGAAGCCGAATAGGCGACACCGCAAGGTGACCGTCTGGTGACAGTGCGCTCTATAAGTACCATGACATTTACATTTACATTAATGTGGAAGGTGTGACCATTTTAAGAAAGTAAAGACTGGGATTCAGATGAGCCTGCCCAGGGTACCACTTTATGAGTAGAAAATCGAGCACTTCCTTTTCAGCCTCCTATGAGTTCTGTGATTTACTTAATGCTTTCTTCATAGATAAGATAAAGGCCATAAAGGCATCCCTACAATAGCCACCTTGCCTTCTGTTAGTAATGAATGATTTCTGGAACTTCTGGCCAAGGCAACATTGGACTCACCCATAGATCCCTCCCCCTCAAAGGTCCTCAAAACTGTCTTTTCAACGCTTCAAGGCCCTCTCTGCCCCTCCTCAATGCCTCCCTTGCTCGAGGCTGGGTACCCAGCTCCTTTAAAGATGTTGTGCACATTCCACTACAGAAGAAATCCAGCGTCGATCCCATTGTACTGAAAAATTATTGACCAATATCCATGTTGCTTTTTCTGTCAAAATTATTGTAGGCTCTGGTGGCACAGTGTCTCTGCTCCTTTCTCAAAGAATATACGTTCTTAGAGCAGTGAAAAGATGGTTTTCACCCAGCATATTCTACTGAATCTGTAATCCTTTCAGTGGTTGATGATATGCATCAGGAGTGTGACACCGACTCATTGCCATTAGTCCTACTGGGCCTATCAGCGATCTTTGACAAGGTGAACTATAATATTTTGGTGGACCATGTTGAGGCCACGGAGCTACGGGGATCGGCATTAGACTGGATTGAATTGTTTCTGAAGGAACTTTCCTAGTCAGTTTGGCTTACCCCCTTTTGGGCAACAGAAGCTCACTTGGACTGTGGAGTTGCTCAAGGTCCGCACCCGAGTACTCCACTGGTC
The DNA here is from genome assembly GCF_964261635.1 of Lissotriton helveticus. NCBI lineage: Eukaryota > Metazoa > Chordata > Amphibia > Caudata > Salamandridae > Lissotriton > Lissotriton helveticus. The sequence goes on along the minus strand of NC_136067.1, from coordinate 1,873,935,660 downwards.
TTTAAAAGACCATTCACTTGTTAATGAGGCTTTGTTGTTTTTTCACTCCTTCATAAAGCTCCTGCATCTCCACTCTGCCTATGGCTGGAAGAATTATCCCCCCCCCGCAATATTTATCAGCCCCACCAAAATTTGGCTCAAGTTGCGCCTCTGTGTAGTTGTATATGTTTACATTACAGAATTACAAGTTGAGGTATGAGAAAATTAAGTAGTTTTCCAGAACAACAATGTTTTTTTGGTCTAGTGTTGGCGTCTAGATTTGGAAGTCTACAAGAAGCCAATAGATCAGATGTTATTTATCTCCAAGGTGTAAAACTGAAGGGGGTACTTGCACATAAACTGAAATCTAATGGTGTGTTTCCTGCACTCTGGCAACAGAAGCCCCAGGCTCGGATTGGCAAGGCGGGCATTTGGGCATGGGCTGAAAAGCCTGCTGCCAAAGCCAGGTGGGGGTCGTTTTTTTGGTGTACTAAGCAGTCCAATCAGCTGGGGTCAACCCTCTCTCCACTGCAGGTGCACAACTTAAAAAGGCTGCCTTCGTGTACATACACTGATCTTGTCCCATCCCAGGGTGACTAATTGACAGAGGCAAGATGACAATGGACTTCTCCATCTGTCACAGCCTGAGGTGTCCCAGCCCCCTGGTCCCCTCCAGGTGTGACAGAGGCCTCAGAGAGCTGCTGATGGGAAGTCAATTCAAGTCAAGTCAAGTCAAAAGGTACTTTATTTGGCAACTAAAGGCCATAAAAGCAAACATGTCAAAAAAAGATACATTTCATCAACATAGATTTGACTTATAAAACCGTGGTCACATAAAAAGATAAAATAGGGACATCATTTATATCAATAAAAAGGCCCAGTTTCAGGTTTTGAGGTTACAAGAGATACATTATGTAAAGTACAGAGTGCTAAAGCCCAAATACAGTAAATAGTATATCATAAAGTGCACATGCTGACATAAAAATGGGCCCTAGGCGCAAGACAAGAAAGAACAGGCTGGCTACCGCAAAGAAATCTTTTTCCTATACCTGGTAGCCCCTGTTAAGAAGCTTGCAACCCCAAAACAGACCGTAGGGGAGGATAACATTTGAAGGTACAGTAAAGCCGCGTAACTTGGGTGAAATGTAAATCACTGAGCAACGGGACTGTAAACCTTCTGTAGAATGACTGATAAAAAACACAGAAAAAAAATGTAAGAGTCTTGCTCTGAGAAACTGTCACAGGGGCAAGGTTTTAGGGTACCAGGTTTTGTTAATCCTTGGGCGAAGCCCAGAAGCCAATGGACCAAATGCAGTCGAAATCTAATCAGCACAAAGCGATGAAAAGCATTACTGATGACGAGTAAATACAGTTGAACTTGTTTGCTCAGGGACAATGTGACATATCTTCTCACCGTGGGCTTTGCTAACTCCTCCTCCCTGAGCCCCTGGCATTTGTCCAGGAACTGTTGTTTAATAATTCTGACAGCTGATTTACCCAAGGGTTTAGAGCTCAGGTACACGTCGGGGCAGCCAAGACATTTTGTCAATTCCATTACATATTTTAAGCAAGGGATGTGCATAGCACCCTCCAGCCCTACACTATCAGTGATTATAACTTTATTTAGGTTAGTAGTGGGACAGGACCATACTCTAAGCCAACGTAGCAGGGAGGCTACCGCAATCAGATCCGAAATGTACCCCACCCCTAGTTCTTCATGTAAAATAAATGCCGTTATGGTGGGTGGAACTACCAGCAGCTTACGCGTGAACTTGTTTTCAGCCCCCTGGATGTCCTTTCCTTCCTTGTTGCCCCAGTTATCACATCCCTAAATTGCCATGTGGATACACTTTTCTTTGTAGATCTTGAACAGGGCAGGGAATGGTTTTGACCCTAATTTTTTCACGAAATTAAGAGTAGCCCCCGCTGCTCTTGTTAAGGTGTTCTTTTTTGTGTGATTTGTGCACACCAAGACCCAAATTCATCAAAAGTATCCCTAAATAAGGGAAGGTAGGGACTTTGATCAGCCCCCTTACAATAAAATGTAGCCTTGGAGTCCTTTCGGGGGCCTATAGACATAGTGTGTGATTTAAAAAAAATTGTGGTCAGGTCTAGAGAGTCCATAAAAGGTATAAAACCATTTAAGAGTTATTGGAGGCCCACGGCGGTGCTAGCAAGCAGGACCGCGTCATCTGCATAGAGGAGTGCAGGGATCATCTTGGCACCAGCCCTTCGGATGTCTTTGCAACTTGAAATTAAAAAATCCCTTAACGTGTTAATGTAAAGCGTGAACAGCAGGGGGGGGGCGCAAGATGCAACCCTGTCGAACCCCTCTCTACACAGACCAGGTATCTGTCAGACAGCCATTCCTATTATATCTGACTGCAGCCGTGGTGCTTTCATGGGCAGTATATAAAAAAGCGACCAGCTCTGCATCAAGGCCCATGTTAATTAAAATCAATCATAGTTTATACGTTAACACAATCAAAAGCTTGGGTCAAATCCATAAAAGCCAGATGTAAAATTCCCTTCTTGGCAATGGTATATTTTCTAATCACTAAGTGCAAGGTAAGGCATTGATCCAGTGTCCCTTTGCCCTGCCTAAAACCGTACTGTAAACCAGAAATAACATTAAAATGATCAAGCCATGCTGTTAGACGATCCAATATCACTTTGCCCATGATTTTAGCAGCAGAATCTAAAAGCTAGATTGGTCTATAACATGCAGGGTCATCCCGTGCACCCTTTTAAAAATGGGAATAATAACTGCAGTTACCCATGAAGGGGGAAAACCACATGAAAATGCTGAATTAAAAACATGAGCTAAACTCTTGGCCCAAACCTTAGAGTCAGCCTTATATAAGTCTGCCAGCACCCCTTCTGAGTCGGGAGCCTTACCCCCAGATGAAGAGATGATTGCATTAGTGCCGAGACGCCTACGGGTATTCGTTCGCGCTTAATAAATATCAATAATAAATAAATAAATAAATTATAAACGTCCTCTAAACTGAAATGTAGGGGCACACTGGTTCACCCACCTTCCATATGAGCCTCAGATTTTCATAAATTGGTACTGCTGTAGATATGACCAAAATGCTGTAGCCATTGGTCAGCCGGAATTATGCAGTCTGTGTTGGAATTTGGCATATCAGAGAAGAAAGGACTATTGACCACCGACCAGAATTTGGAACTATCTATCAAGACATTTGCTTTAGAGCCTTCCAGGCCTGCTCTCCTATCAGCTTCTTCCTCTTCTGCACTATGAGTGTGTATGCCTTTCTTCTACTTCTGACCACAGCTTCATCCCTGGGGTTATGCTTAAGGGCCTGCAAAAGCTCTCTATGGGCCATGGAGCAGGTGCCATCAAACCACCTCTTGGCCTTGGGGCATCTTACTCTGTTCGTGATGGTTAGGTTGGATGATATCTGCTTAGTAGTTTTGTCGAAGGCCTCTAAAGTGACTCTGCCGTGCATGATGGGGTACATACATACTTGAACCGCTGATGCACAGACAGCATACAGATTATCCAGGAAACTCTCCGGGACAATCCTTTCCCACTTCAGCCTGCGAGCTTGTTCTTTGGAGCTGATGTCTTTATTTGTGATGCAGGTAGTCACCTCCCCTGTTAGAAAGGCAGAAAGGGACAGCATGAGTGTGAGGGGGATATGATCGCTTGAGGCCAGACCCAGAAACACTCAGGTTCTCTACAACTGAGACTAATGGTGCAGACAGCATATTATGATCGATGATACTGGACCTACCTCTTCCTACATAGGTTGGAACCGAAGCCAATATGTTTGTTTGCTGTAGGCGGTGTAGATTGTGACTTGAAAGAAGGCCTTCTGAGAATATGCCTGGTGGTGTATGCTCAAAATGATTAGATAACGAAAAAGTATCCCCCTGTTCCGACGTTAAAATACAATTGGAATAACATCGATGAATGTTAAAATCCCCTAGAATTATCAGGTCGTCGTGGACTAATTTGTCGTCCTCATAACATTCCAAGAGTTCTTCTAGGCTACAAATTGCCCACTAGCAGGGTAGGAACATTCTTAAAAGACCACTCTACTGCTAGCACATGAGGTGATCGACATTCAATCATTCTGATCTTACAAGAAAGTTTAATTGAAAACATTAAAAGCATACCCCCTCTGGCTCTTCCCATATTCGAAGGGGTAGCATGTTTACAGAATGAAATGAAACCGTCTAAATAAAAACATTCAGTTGCCTCCCAGGTTTCTTGTAGGGTGATAATGTGATGCGTTGAAAGGAAATTTTCCCAAGATGTATTGCCCTTTTTTGACTTAAGACCCGCTATGTTCCACGAGAGAGCCTTCACACATGGAGCAACAGAAAGGGTTGATAAAAGAATAGTGCTGGGAAACTTATCGCACATTAGTTTGGCGTAGAGGCTGGTGGAACTAAAGTGTTAGAGACCAAGTGAGGTGGTGAGTTGTTACCCTGGATCTTTTCAACCTCCAGGATGGGAAGTCATTACCCCTCGCTTTACAGAGGACTGGGGTAGGGAGGAGAACTGGAAAGTTATGTTGGTGGTGGGCTGTTTAAGGCCAGCAAGGGTTCTCCTCGGGTTATTTGTGTCCTTCTCCCTCATGGAGGGGGGGAGGTGCATAAATGAATCTCTGTTGTTCTCCTTTTCCTGCCAGAGGCCGGGTTCACAGTAAAAAAAAAAAAAAAAAAAAGAACAACAATGGAATGTGGCCACTTTTTGGGGGCGTGTCCGTGTCTAATTGTGGTCCCAATCCGACACTGAGGAGTATGGGAAGCCGTTCACGTCAAAATTACAGATCCCCATATAGGAAACCTTCTGAAATGCATTTTGTGATGCAAAATGATTATGACACACACCAGAATGAATATAATATCTGTCAAGGTAAATGTGATACCTAGCAGAGTGAATCTGACTTGAACCAAAACAAATATGAAACCTGGCAGAGTGAATATACTACTTAGTGATTATTATGAATAACACACACTCTGAATTGAATAAGAGATATATTGAAATATACATCAATGATACTTTAATGAATATGGCCCTCAATATAAACAATATAGCAATCAGTGAAACAAATACAATATGCATCAAAAAGAATGGGACATTTTTTGAAATGACTGACATATGCCAAGAGGAATAGGACATACAGTAAAATGAAAATGACAGATTGAAATGAATATAAGTTACTGAAATGAATATATTATATTCTGAAAAGAATATAATGCATATTGAAATAGCAATAGCATATTCTGAAATGAATGTAACACATGGTGCAATGAATATAAATTGAGTTGAAATAGATATTACCTAGATTGCAATGAATATGAGATATACAAAAATTAATAGGAGAGGATTTCAAATGAATATGGCTTGTGTTGAAATGAATAAAAGCCCCATTGAACTGAATTTGACATGCCTTAAAATGAGTATGAACAAAGCTGACATTCTCATGACCTTTGTCAAAATTAATATGGCATGCAGTGACATTAATATGATACATATTCAAATGAATATGATATATGTTAAAATGGATATGTTTCATCTTAAAATGAATATGACAAGTGGTAATATGAATATGACATCTATTGAAATAAATATAACACATGTTAAACTGAATATGAAATGAGTTGAAATGAATATGAGGTCCATTGAAATTAATTTTACATATTTTAAAATGAATACGAGTAACATCAAAATGAATACAGCTTGCTTTGAAAGTAATTTGATACACATTGACTTGATTATGATACATGTTGAAATGGATGTGATTCATGTTAAAATGAATAAAAGATTTGTTATTTTGAATGAGGCATCTATTGAAAGCAATATGATATATGCTAAGATGAATAGGGCATTTATTGAAATGAATATGAGTCCCATTAAAATTGATTCAAAATGCCTTAAAATGAATATGACCAACACTGAAATTAAAATTAAACTTGTCAAAATGAATATGTTATGCTTTGAAATTAATATGATATACATCAAAATGAATATTTCATGCATTGAAATGAATATGACCTATGTTGACATGGATGTGGGCCATGTTAAAAATATTATGACAGGTGTTAAGGTGAATCTGACATCCATTGAAATGAATATGACATTCATTGAAAGGACTGTGACACATGTTAAGATGAATATGAACCACTTTGAAATGAATATGTCACATGTTGAAATGAATATGTCCACATCAAAGGGAATATGACATTTCTTTAAATGACTATGCCATTTTTTTTAAATGAATATGAAATTATTTGAGATAAATGTAACATGCTTTGAAATTAATAAGCACATATAGAAATGAAAACAAAACATGTTTAAATGAATATGAACCCTGTTCAAATGAATATGGCTTGCAATGAACTTATGTTGATTTGCTTTAAAATGAATATCACATATTGAAATGAATATTACATAGTCTGAAAGGATATGATGAGGACTAAATTGAATTAACTAAAAGTAATATAACACACATTTAACATAATATAAAACAAGGAACCAGCCTTTATCATGCATCCATCATATGCATCTATTTGCAACGCAGGTAAGTATTTCTACATTTGTCACACCGTATTTATCACATAGGTAAATATTTTTGTAAATAACAATTTTTGTATGTGCACGTAGAGATAAAGGGAGGTAAGGATGATTGTAGGGTTTAGAGGTGGTTGAGGTAAAGAGAGGTAAGAATAACTTTTGGTTTTGAGGTGGGTAGAGATAAAGGGAGGTAATGGTGATTTTAGGGTTTAGGAAGGGGGTAGATGTAAAGGGAGGGAAGGAATAAATAAAGAGGTTCTCACGTAAAAAAAATGTAAAAAACCATACACATATAAATCTATATACATGGGTGTGCACACATATGTATATATCTTTATCGTTTCAGGATTAGCCTGATTACAAGTTTGGCAGTCTTGGAGTGGGCTGCCATGCCAGTGCCACACTCCAAGACCGCCAAACCTGTAGTCTAGCCACCCGCCGTATTCCGACTGAAATACAGGTCGGGCAGTCCTGGGGCGGCTAGCTGGACCACATCAGTGCCTATCAAAGACTTATATGTGAGCCTTAGAAAGGCAGCACCATGTAACCACCACAGCATGTTCCAGCACGGCATGAACTGTGAAGTCCATCCCGTGCTGGAACAGGGAGTGCATACTGACAGGGGTGCAAACTATATGCCCCCCTGCATGCATCCCCCGGCCCAGAGGCAACAGAGGACTCTATTGGGCCCCCTTAGTTTCCTCACCACCACACTTTTCATGGTGGGCTTAACGTCATGAAAATTGTAGTGGTAAGGAAACTCGTAATATGCTTGGGGGTGCCCCAGCGGCACCACCAGCATATTGCAGGCCTCAGATCCGATGGGTCTGGTCTGGTATTTGTTGGTTGTGTGGTGGGTGGGGCTATTGTGCGGTGGTAGGTGAAGGTACAGCTGCAGTTTCGGCAGGAAAAAGGTCCTTGGGTGTCATTTGGCGATGCCCGGCGGCAAGCAGTGTGGCATCTGGTGTTGAGGGTGTGAAGGGTGTTGTGTCAAAGCAGTGGATGTTTCGAAGACCAGGGTCTGTGGCGCTGGGCGTGGTTCGGGTGTCTTCGGCGTGCAGCAGCGCGGCAAAGCAGCGGCTGCCATTAAGTAGCGTGAGTCAGAGGGCTGGACAGCTGGGATACAGGAGAAGCAGGTAAGCAGAGTTGGAGAAGGATGGGGCCACGGGGACAAGCAGCGGCAGGGACACAGCGTTGAAAAGGTACAAAAGTGACAAGAGGAAAAAGTGGGAAAATGCAGAAAGTGAAAGAAAGTGACAGAATAGTAGAAAAATGCAGAAAAAAGGGACAAAAAAGTAGAAAATATGGAAGGAGTAAAAATGAGATGGTGGCAGTCCCAATCAGCGTGCCCCAGCAGCGTGTGTCAGCAGTCACTCACAGGCAGTCTCAGGGTGGGACAGCAAGAGGGGGCCACAACAGCATACCAGGGCCCCAAGATGTCGGGCAAGGTGGGTGTGAATGCCATTCAGGGCCACCACCGGCCCCCTTGCAGCGAGAAGAGCTGACCAGCCACGGCGAGAAGTGCTGGCCAGCTGTGGTAACTCCGCACCCAAGAAGGCGGCTGCGTCTGAGGTCATCACCAGGTGCAGAATCTCAACCCACAGAGCCTCACGGGTGAGGCATGGCTGGCACACCACACCCCAGGACACCCCCGGCAGGTAGCCTCTCAGCTACGCTGCCCAGGCTTCACTCAAGCCCAATCAAGGCAGTGTGCAGCCGCAGCAAATCCAGGAGAGAGGTAGGAAAAAATGAAGGGAAGGATTCCCCAGGATGTCTGGCGAAGCAATGGAATAGCTCTTCCGGCTGGCTCAACAAATATTTAGTTCTTATTAGAGCTCTCCAGAGAGATATAGCTTTGTCCAGACACAAGACAGCACCCAGTATATGTGTCACACACACACTCACAAACACATATATTTGTATATATATATAGTTGACATACTGTGTGATCAAAAATACATGTGCTATACATAACAATTAAAAATGAATGTCATTCACTATATAGGACAGACATAGCAGAAAACCAAACATACTGTACAAAAGCAACAGTATATGCAAATAATGGTATCTCAGTCTTGTGCAACCTACTGTGGGCATAACAACCAAATAACATAACTCTGTCACAAAAGGTGAACTGTATAGCATAAAATGAAAAACTACAACTCCCAGAATGCTATGGGGTTATGTAATGTCATGTGATTACTTTAAATACAGATAGAAAAAGTAGTGCCACCTACCGTGAGAAAGGCCGTCAGGCCGAAACGCGTTGGTGTGATAGACTTTGGATCTGTGCCAATAAAAAAAGTCAAACGGAGTTCCTGAGTGCGGCGCATTTTGTATAAAAAAATGAAAATATATATAGCAGAGAACTCTGGGTAGTTCTCACATTTAGGTGGAAAGAAGCTCCTGTATAGAGCACCCTCAACATCAGCAACACTCTAAATTTGCTCACCTCAAATGTCTACTTTTCTATCAAAGTCTTTAACCGCTACCGCGCTACCGCGGTTTCCCGCTGTACGCGGGAATTTCAAAAATGGCTTGATCGTGACAAAGCCAGCTCGTCATCCGCGCACCGCTGGTAACGTTGATGACGAGTTGGCTTTTACATCAGCATCGAAGGGGTTAAGCATAGGATTAGCACAGTGGCATCCACACCGAGATAGAAAGGGATAAAGTCTTTTATGCACAGGACTAGCATAGTGTTATCCAAGCCGAGCTGTAAAATGACAAAAGTCTTTTACCACTCCAGGCACAATATTACAGCTTTGAATTGGTAAAATACCAACCAAGCCAACCTGAAATGAATAAAAGCAACCGCTGACACGTGTTTTGCTCTAATTAGAGCTCTTCAAATAGGTATAGCTTTGTCCAGACACAAGGGAGCACCCAGTATAAGTTAAAACAAAAGCCTTTCAGGCTTAGAGTGACACATAAATTATGCAAAAAAGAAGAAGAGAACTATGAGTAGTTCTCAAATTAAGTTGGAAAGCAGCTCCTTTATTGAGCACCCTTAACACCAGTGACACTCTAAATGTGCTCACCTCAAATGTCAAAGACTTTGATAGAAAAGCAGACATTTGACACTTTAACCCTTTGCGTGTGTCGGCCGACCGCCGGCCATCTGACGTCACGGTGGGCGTGTGCGGCGGACGGCCAGGGGGCATCCAAACCACAGCCACTCATAAATCACCTGCACCGCAGCGGAATTCGCCCCGCGGCCAAAGGGTTAAATACAACATCCAGAGTAAGAACACATGTAACAGGGGAAGTCCTCATGGGAGGAAAGGAGGTACTAAGGAGGGACTTAGAAACAAATTAACCAACGAACAAACAACAATTTAAAAAGACACTCAAAGGAGCTAATTAAGTACATAGCCCAAAAATGGGCAGGACGTCAAGCCCATATTCTAAATACAGCATGTCTCGAAGAGACAGCACAAGCGCTGCCTATGCGAGACCTAGAAATGTTAAAAGGAATACAACACTCAATAATTTATCACAGAACCTATATGCACAGTGTGAGGATGAAATGTTAGGGAAGAGTGGTGAAAGATAAATCAGGGATGATAGAAATGAAAGGGTAATGGATGGAGATAAGGACTGAGGCATGAATAGTAAGTAGTGTGAGATGAGGAGTACTGCATGAGGTATGAGGAGCAAGAGATGAGTAGTGAAAATGGGAAGTGAGGCATGAGTGATTAGGAGTGAAGGCTGAGAAATGAAGACTGAAAAGTAAGAATACAAAACCAAGGATGAAGGATGAAGGGTGAGGGGTGCTGAGTAAGGGATGATAGTTAAAGATTGAGAAATTGTGAGCGAGACATTAAGGCATAGGTGTGTAAGGTTATTGAGGGACAAGGGGTAATCCTTAAGGAGTAAAGGATGAAGAGTAAGAGAGGAGGAATGTAGGACAAGTAGTGAGAGAAGAGAGGTAAAGAATGAGGTGTGAGAGGTGAGAGGTGAGAGGTGAAGGATGATGACTGAGGGTTGAGGACCAAGCAGTGAAAAATGTGAAGAGGGTGGGACAAGGAATCTGGCTCGAGAAATAAGGAGTAAGGCATAAGCAATGAGGTATGAGGAAGAAAAGAAGAGAAGTGAAGGTCTCAGGATGAAGAAAGAGAAGTGAAAATTAGAAATAGAAATTGGGATAAGGAATGAATAGCAATGAGGTCAGACTGAGAATTGAGGAATGGGAGATGAAGATTAAGGGATGAGAAATCTGAAGTAAGGCATAAACAATAAAGAGGTGAAAATGAAAAGAATGTGCAGTGAGAGATGGGGAATGAGAGATAAAGAGTGAGTTATGAGGTGTGAAAGTAGAAGAGCATGGGATAGGGGTGAAGAACTAGGACTACTAAAAATGAATTAAATGGTGACAAGCGGAGAATGGGAATTAAGGTGGGAGGTTTGATGAATATGGGATGATCACTGAGTCATGAGGACAAAGGAAATTGGAGATAGGAATTGTTGGACTTGGCCCATCCTACTTCTAACAGGTATGAGTGATAAGGAATGAGGAATAAGAACGGAGGCATGTGGCGTGAGGTATTAGACTGCCCTACAATAGAGAGGCTAGTGAACTTTTTAGGACATCATCATTTGTCAATTGCACTTATCAGGCAAAGCGAAAAGAAAAGGTGGAATCCAGGAGATACAAAATGAGCAATTAGGGGTAAAAGGTGAGGAAGAATGAAGGAATCAGGAGGGAAGAAGGATGAGGTTCCAAAGCTTCTGAAGCCTTGGATTGTTGTTAAGGACACACTGAATCCCCAAAAGGACCCTTTTGGAAGAAGATTCAGAAGTTTGAGATCATTTGGAGTATTTTTGACAAAAATCTCCATAACTTGACCGACCTGTCGTCGAGAGCTAAGCTGGCAACGTCAAACTGTGACTCGCCCTTGTCATCGTAGTGTGCCCTATCACCTTGGCTAGTTCTCCTGCCCTTCCCCTATGGAGAGCAAAATCACAGAGAACCGTTCTTGTCAGGGGCTAGTCATTCCATCCCATCCATGGCATCAAAACGATTTGAGGTGGGAACTGTAAAATCAACAGGCCAAATCACATGGTTAACGGGACTCCTTATAGGGTCAATGCGAAGACATGACCTATTTTTTGTAAAATTATCACATTCCCTAAAACAAGATTATTTATACAAATATCCCAGCCGGAATAACCCATTCATAGACTCTCCTGAGTCGGGGAAGCAGGCCAAATAACCTCTGCACTACCTGTGGGGATCTGAAGTTTATAATTATACAATCACTACAATGATCCTTGGGTCCCGACCCAACCATACCATTCTCCATGTGAGCAAAATCTCAGCCATGTAATTGGGGATCTTCCTCTGTTGGACCAGCCAAATTAAACATGTATTAGTCAACTCGTCCTGGCCCTCCTTCTGATTCATTGATTCACATTCCACTCCGGAACTCCTACCAAAACAAGTACATAGGAGCAAGATGCTGTGGTGAGATTGGTTGCCTCTGTATGGATACTGGGGTATTTAGCATAGGTGGCTGAATCCCCGCAGCCCCATTGTTAAAGGACAATGAGGCCTTATTAACTCCTAACGATTTTGATTTGTGCAAAGTACCTGCAACCTCAGTCCCTTTACCATTGCTAATTACAGCATCTCTAGGAAAAGTGGCTGTGGGGCTGGTGCTACAGTTGAGGTTCCGTGAATTCTGAATCCGTGTTTTATATGTCATGGTTCCGTTACGATTTTGGTAACAATGAATCGTAACTGATGAGTTCGGCAAGTACGAGTGTTTTCGCCATGTTGCACACAAGGATTCACTGTGTATTTGAGGATTCCATTGCGAATCATAGTTCTCATTCCGTGTAAGGCAGCCATTTTGTGGTTGCCCTCACATAGGCCGATGACTGCGGCTGAATGAGTTTTCTTACGACCTATGCCCTTTAGCTGAGGTTCGTGCTGACTTTTGGATGAACCAAGTGAACTGACCTCGTTGCCTGAAGCTGACCTTGATGAGCTAGTTTCCCTCGCCCGGTAGCTGATCAAGATTAAGGATCAGAGCACAGGACATCGTAAAGTTTTATTGCACACAAATATGCCTTATCCTACTTCTACCTGTTTTCTTCTTCTCTCTTTATGGTCTGTTTATGATATGGGTCGTGGCCTCCTTGTTATGGGTTCGTTTAGAAGAATGTTGGGTTTGACCGATGATTGATCATGGGCTGGGCAACTGAAAAGTGGGTTTTACTGTCATGCGATACCTTTGGTGTGGATACATGTGATTGGACAGTTTGTAAATATCAGGTATTTGTCTGGAATGTGATTTTCGCATAAAAAGGGATGACTTGCTTTGTGAAATTGAGCAGTCTCCTGAGAACTCATACCGTGATGATTTCTAGGATTTCTGTTACTGGCTGCAGTTAATAAATTCGATCTTTGACGTCACCACGAAGAGTCCCGTGTCTCTGTATTCTAAGACAGGTGAACCAGAAGACTGTGGGCGTGCCCCTGGCGCCGCCGGGTCCTAAATAACCCGGTTCTTCACAGTCCTTCACCAGTTTGAGTTGGTAGTTGGAGGTCATAACCTGGGCACCATCCTCTGCTACTGATATTGAACATACATTTTGCTTTTGTTGGGATAAAAAGCAATTGAGACCCCTTTCGATGGCCTCCAACCACACTGTAAATGAGGAAAGTTCTTTATGCAGACAGTCTTTAATTTTTCCAAAACAGGACTCCATGAGGTACACAGCCCAAGGAGGTGTAAGCATGGTCCCCGCTAGGCTGTATTTATAGAGTCAATAATGTTTGAGTCAGCATATGGGCTAGAGGGGACTGAGACGTGTGCTGCTGTTGAGGTCGTTTGATGGCTCAAGAAGGTCGAGATGTATCTTTCAGGCATGCCCCTTTTGGATTAGGGGCCGAATTTGCCTCCTCATCACTGGCTTTGTTGTTACCCAGCCCCTAATGGTCCACTGTACTATTTGTACCAGTTGGGCTGTATGATAAGCAGCTGCCCAAGCTTGAATCATGTCAATGTCCTCTCACTCAGGGCTATTTCTGTGGAAATTATCCCCATAGACCTCTGCAACATTTTATCGATGCTGGTATTCTTAGAGGGAGAAGGTGCTTTCGCCTGAACCTCCTGGGGTTTGCGTTTGCCCATTGTAATTTGCCGTTATCAAAAACTTAAGATCACGAGAGGCAGTATCCACAAAATAGCAACTAGGGTAGAGTTATACCTGAACACGTTAACAGATTGACGCTATACAGCTCTCCAGTGCAATAATAGAGAGCACTCACCTCAGGATCATGATGTCAGAGGGTGGTCCAAGCCTCCTCCGGGCTCTGACGGGCATAGGACATGCCCGACTGTGGCCTGCACTGTTGGAGTTTGGGGATTGCTTTAATTTCTAGATAGACCCCTATCCCTGGCCGCAGATGCAGGTGTGCGCCTTCTGGAGTGATTGCAGCTAGGAAATGGAGTCACCAAACAGTGGTGTAAGTCCAAAGAGTAAAATGGGGGAGGGATGGAGGCATTATGGGAATGTGTATTCTTACTGATTCTAGGACAAAAGCTCTAAATTTAATAGTATCTGAAGCGCCATCTCTGCCCCATTTCAGCTTTGATGAATGCCACTATTCTTTGGAGGTGCCATCCTGATGTGTGAAAAAAAATCTGAGAAAAGAGGGATACTGCTGGACTGGTAATCTTTTAAAATATATGCTGCCCCATGCCTTGAGGTGCTGTCATTTACTGTAGGCAAGGGTACTGTTTTGTTTAAAGTTGCTATAACACAAAAGCTAATTATTATTATTATTTTTTTTTTTTAATTAACATTACAGAATGGTTTAAATATGAGAACTCTTGAAATTGATATAAATAACAGTGAGGCAAATAACACTTTTCCTGAAATTAATATGGGAATCACTGAAATTGGATAAGAATAACATTGTGTAGCATAGAATACTGAATGAAGTGGATAAGCATGTGAATGAATTGGATATGGTGAATTGTGTATAACATATACTGAAAAGCACGTGACACTGACAGCCAATCACAGTGGTATACTCTGACGTCACTTTTTGGCGCATGGAAAGTACTGTTCCAGTGTGCGACGTTGGGCGCTGTGGCTCATGGGGTCATCACACCACGAGCTCCGCTTGCATTTATGAACGGCAGGGAAAGCTTGGAGTGTCCGTACCCATTATCGGCACTCGGTGCGGTTCCTGGAGAAGTGAGGCGGGCCTGGCCAGCATTGCTCCGTATTTGATGCATCTTTGGCCCGTGATCCGGTGGGGTGCCTTTTACTGCCCCTTTGTCCTATGTCATGAGAACTGCTCTTCCCACGGCAGCGCAGCACTGCAGCAGGGGTCGCAGCGCTCTCAGGTGTCCACCAGCGCCACCCACCTGACATCTAGCCGAGTGCATTGCTGCCCCCCAGAGATCTCTATTTTTCGTTGACTGAGGCTGCGGTGCGATGGGACGACGTCCCGGCCATGAGCCCGGATGCACTAGTGGTGAGAACACCGCCCGGATCTCTACTGGCGCCCTGGCTGAACCAGCATCCGTGCCAGCCCTCCCGATTCAGGCGGGAGACCGCCGAGTTCAAGGCTAGCCTCCCGCCTCCTGATTCCTGAACAGAAAGCCCCGATTCCCCCTGTGATACGCTTTACCATCTCATTAAGCATGGTACGAAGCTCATAGAAGCAAGTATCGCTGCACTGCAGGAGGCACTGGATGTTTATACTTCATTTTGTTCCTTCCTTTCATTCATCACCCCTTAATTCGTCACCCCTTACATCTTTTTATTTTCTGGCAAATGAATTTCGCCTTTTGACCTGTGCTTTGCATCCATGAATACAAGTGACCGTCGTCAGTCTTGAGACAGTCACAGTTGGTGTGACTCAAACTGTCCAGTACCTTCTCTTTCTTATTGCGACAATGGCCAGACAATCACAACTGTTACTCGGAGATATGCCATATGAAATACGTGCATTCGCTGCAGTGTGGAAATCTGCAATGACGCCATGTTGGTGCCTGTGCATCATACCTTCCCAGTGGCGCGTGTTTTTGATCAGTCCTCAAAGAACATGCAAGCTTTTTGTTAAGGTGTACTGTAGGTTCCAAAAGCTCATTCAAAAAAATACAGTACTCACGTAATTTATCAAATTCCAACTCAGTTAAATAATGACGAGCCAGCTGTGAAGCCCGCTTGCAATAACTATGCTAATTAATGAACTCAAGAAGTACACACACTCGCCCTTATTGGCTAGTCATGATTGTGATGCCTGTATTCACAGGTACATTATACACTAATCCTTCTGTTATTGGCGCATTTAGTCTTTATCAATGAGGAGACCCCAATCAGACTGCACCAAAGAATACTTTTTTATTTTATACATAAAGGTGTATTCATTGAAAAGAAAACCCTTCTCTTCCTGCAGGCCAGTGCACATTTTTGTCACGCTCTCTGCTTGCCATGGCACTTTATCCGTGCAATGGGCAATGCAAATAGTTCTAGCCTAGTGTGTACAAGTGAATGGATTCTGGAAAAGGGAGCTAAGAATGTAATCAGCCAGGGAGCAGAAAGTCTTGAAGAAACACTGATGAGGGTGAATGTTCCAAAAACAAGTGATTAGCTCTCTGCTGCTCAATAGCAACGAGGGCAAGCAGTTCTTTAAAAAATGCTCACTAGCCCAGCAATTTAGCCCTAGCGATGAGCTGGACAAGTGTAGACCACAACTCCCATTTAATGAGTTCAAAAAGCAGATAATGGTGAGAGGTTGCAAAGTCCTGTAGTGTGCACCTATTCAAATTAGTCAGCAATTTGGAAGCCATTTTTGAGACACTGAAAAAAATAAAAGTAGATGCTTCGGCACCAAAGCTAGTAAAACCTATGTGACACGATGCCTGAGAACTACATTTGTGGTCTTATAGTGGAATCTTGGTAGCCACTTTGTAATGGTCTGTGGAGTGAAAAATGTTCAATGTGATCTTAATCAGCTGTTGTCCTTATTTTAGTTTGTAAAATTTGTACTGCGGCTCTGTGTTGAGAAAAGTGGTCTTTTTAAACCATACTGCTTATGTTCTGTAACGATATAAACAATAGACATTGAAATGGGTCACTTCCAGGCAAAACACAAATTGATTTCTGAATGATCAGTGTAAAAGGGTAAAGGTAACCATGTTGTTCCTGCTTGCATTTCACAAGCTTTACTTAATCTTGCATTCCCTATGTCATTGCTTTTTCCAGGATGATGGTACTTTTCTCCAGGCAGCATATTACTCTTGTCTAGAGCATAATTTGAATTGTGTTGAATCCAGGTGTTTATGGGAAACATCCTTTACATCACGGTGAGTACACCGCGATGCAGCTGCAACGCAGCCATTACAATGCAATTTGTTACATCGACTTGCGCTGGATGGCGCTATAACCTAAGGAATAGTAAGATTTACTATCCAACACCTTCCCAACTGTACGTAGACTGGTGTTAGAATAGTAAATCTTACTATTCCTAAGTCCAGCGCACTCCAGCACAAGTCGTTGTAACAAATTGCGTCGTAAAAGCTGCGATGTAACATTCCGCGATCATTTTGATCGTGTTGTTACATCACATATTCGGTGTTCATAGCGGGCCACAATTGGGTTGTAGCTGAAGGCAGTATGAGTTTCTCTGCGAGGCAGTTCGGTGTTCAGTGGGGGAGAGGATGTGGCACTATGGCCAGAGCTGTTGAATTTGGAACTGTGAACCAGGTTCAGTCTTAATGACCAATCCCCCAGTTCACTCTGATGTGGGAACACATTGCTGTGCTAGACTTTTGAATGCCCCGCTAGACCATAGAAGCCTAGGTGACTTAGCACCAGCAGGTGGAACCTAGCAGTGGCAAGTGTGGGTTAACCTTGAAGGCCTGTCCACCACAACTCACACTGAAGTTCACCGCCAATCTTGTGGGCAGGCCGAAGCAGCACACCCTAGAGCAACAGTGACTCTGTCACTGAGGTCACAGGACCCTTGAGGCCAGTCTGCATCACCCATTGGTACTTCCATTGGCCTTGTTTTATCAGCATTAGTGCAACTCACCAGGGATCGGCAATGCAGGATTTGCATGCGCACCAAACTACAGGGCATATTTACAAGCCCCTTTCGCCAACACAACGTCTTTTTCAGTGATGTTGTGATGACGATAGGAGCCTCACCTTATTTACAAGGCAGCGTTAAGACATTTAAAGTGGCTTAACGCTGCCTTGTAAATAAGGCACACTTTCACGCTGTATTTAGCGTGAACGGGACGGGCAATGGGTGTTGCAGTGGGCGTTCCACCGCAACAACCATTGATTTTGATCCTGCCCCCTATTTACAAGGGTGGCATAAATAGGAGGCAGTGCCAAAATTAAGACCAGGGAAGACCTGGTCTTAAACAGGCGAAACGAGGAGAGATGCCTTATTTCTCCTTGTTTTTGCTGTTTCCATGTGTGCTGCCTTGTGCCGCACACATAGAAACAGCGAATTGCCTATGATTGTTTATGTGCAGGAAGTTCCCGTTTCCTGCATATAAACCATAATAAAAAAAAAATGCATTTTATAACTTTTATGTGCATTAAGCAGCGCACACGGAAGTTACGAAATGGCATTGAACAATCTTTCCTTCAACACAGGCACCCTTGCACTATGGTGCGAGGGTGCCTGCTTTGGTGCCATGATGCAAAAGTTAGAGCCAGGGCAAGGGGAAATGCAGGCCAGCACCATATTCTAATAAATATGGTTCAGCCCTGCGTTTCTAAAGTGATGAAGCATGTCGTTAGCCTTTTTGGCATAACAATATACTTTGCCACTTTATTGTAAATATGCCCCTACGTTCACAAACTTCATGGTCTCTCTGCTTCATGCACAAGCAATGTGAAATGCCAAACAAATACTAAAAAGTTGCGATGTTTTGCTCTTTCTGGCCGCACCTCCGACTCCACAGTTCTACTTTTTCCCCCGACTTCGACCACTGCATAAACCCAGAACTCAGTGGCGGCTCCTCCCTGGCAGTAGTAGTGGGGCTGTAAAAGAAAAAGTCACTTATCTGCCGGCTGCCTCCTCTTCTCCGTCCTCTTCCTTCTGTGTGAACCGGAAGCAGGAAGCATCCAGGCTCCCCTAAGCCAATCGCAATGCTGCTGTCGCCATAACAGCAGCATCAAGATTGGTCAGAGCACCATGGTTTGGTGCTCTGACAGGGACTGGGAGCCCGAGCTTGTTCTCCACCCAGGCTGTACAATACAGCCAGTGGGGAACATGTAAAGTGAGCATGACTGTTTGGCCGGCCCAAGATGGCCAGCCAAACAATCATGCACACATGGAGAGGGCTAACACCCCCCCTCTGCTCATCCCAGCCCAACCCCCTCAAAACTGCCTCAGCAGGGAAGAATAAAATGATAATAACACTGCGCTATCATTTTATTTTTCCTTTTTTGCAGTGCTGAAATGCAGCGGACTGATGCTCCTCCACCAGAGCAGAGGACCATAGGTGGTGGTGCTTTTGGGGAAACACATTTGCTGTGCTGAGTAAGGGCTTTTCAGTCTGTTCATAGTGCATCTTGGATTACGCGGTCAGGTGATCAGCGCACACCTACCCTGAAAAAGAAAAGGACGGAAGCAGATCACAGACATCCTCCTCCTGCCTCCGCAAACAAAAGTTCTGGTGCTGATTTGTCCAGTGTATTAGTACATGAAGCAGAAGTTGTAGGATCACCCTGTTCTATACCTGCATCAGTAAATGAACCGCTTTGAGGTACTAAAGACTCTTCAGCTTCTTTTTTGGAGAAGGAAAAAAACAAGGAAACGCAACAAAGCTCTCTTGATGAACACTCAGTGGCAGCACCTCCATGGGAAACACAACAGTCATATTTAGGATGTTTCACTCTCACCATTAGACAAAGATGAATCCTCTGCTCTGAAAGCGCAGCCAAGAGCTGATAATTAGCATATTCTTGCTGAAGACGACGCTGTGCAGCTAGATGCTCCACGGGCGTCTTCTGTATTTAACAAGTTAACAATCTATAGTCCAACGAGAGCAAGTGGGCAGGAGCCCACAGGCATCCCATGTTATGAGGGGAGAAAATTATACGAGACTGCATACCAAAGCATTGAAGCTGTGAGAAATATACAATCACTCAGAAACATAAAGTGCAAACATGCCAGAGCTCCCTATATTATGCACTATATACAAAATCTCATAGCGCTGTGAAACACCCGGAAATATACAAAGCGGGACGCTAACACACCTCGAATGAGCAAAGAGTATGGAGATCCTTCAAATCCCATGCACTTATTAAGGAA
The DNA here is from genome assembly GCF_964261635.1 of Lissotriton helveticus. Classification (NCBI taxonomy): domain Eukaryota; kingdom Metazoa; phylum Chordata; class Amphibia; order Caudata; family Salamandridae; genus Lissotriton; species Lissotriton helveticus. Next base: position 1,873,915,825 of record NC_136067.1, on the reverse strand, counting down.
AAGCACTATAAGTATTGTAGTCCATAATCCCAAGTTGACTGTGGGCCAGGATCACATCTAAAGGAAATATACCGACAATGATGCATCATTCCTAGGCTATGTGCCTGGCCTTGGACAAACCTCTCTTCTCTCAACATATCCCAGGATTGGGGGAGATACAAGGGAACAAGCAGTGGAGGGAGGTGCCGGAAACAGGGAAAGTGCAACAAAGGGAAAAGCAGTGTCGGGGTGGGGGTGATTAGTGGACGGGGCATGAGGGCGGGTGGGTGGAGGCGGAGCTTGTGAAAGCATGAGCTCTTTGTAGAGTGCTGAAAAAGAAAAAAATAGGTCCTAAAGTGCTGGTCAAAGCGGGAGCAGAGGCTGTTTTTTATGCTCTGGTGGGAGGGCTAAACACTAACTGAGACCTGCATGCAAGGGACAAATGGTGACAAAGAATATGAGCCAGACAATGGAGTGAGCAAATTGGAAGCTTGTGGGCTGGCTGAGGCCCACATATTCAATACAGCAGTCTCTTTGTGACAGTACATGCACTGTCTAGCCAAGACCTAAAAAAAACCTGGCCTGTGAGTCTCAGTTGCACCAGCGGTCCCTGGCCTGCCCAGAGCAGAAATGAATATACTTCACCTGTTGCTGTTACTACACCGGGTGACTGCTGCTCATATCAGAGGAAGGGCCTTTCTGTGCTGGCTCCCGAGACTGATGAGAGGCACATAAGAAATAGCCACCAAATATTAGAAGAGCTGAGGGTTTACAACTCTAGAGTAGTCCTCGAAAACTTGGTGAGTGTTTGCCAACCTCGCAGTACTTTTGACAAATGGGGAGAGTAAATATACGGGCATGTTATATACAGGAAAACATTTTAGAACAGCAAAGATGAAGATTTTGAAAACAAAAATCGAGGAAATTTTTTTGGCTTCAGAATCGGGAGTCTCCAAATCTGTTGGCATGTCCATATATTTACTGTTTAATATTTAATGTTTGTTAAAGCTCCTAATCCGCACTGACAGTCAGTGCGGATTAGGAGCTTAAACAGACATGGACCCGCAACCCTGGACACGTGGGCTTCCATTTGTCCCTATCTATAACCATTTCATTCTTTGCACGTAGGAAATGTTAACTTTACTCTAGCGATAAAGTACCATAATGCCCTCTCTGCCTAGTGTCTAAATGTTGAAAAAGCTGCCAAGTGGTCCCATGTCATGTGCAACTCCTTCAGCCAGCCCTGACTGTTTATGATAATATACATTGTGAGCATTGTAGTTTTATTTTTAGTATTAAAGTATGGCCTTAGATATCAGAGCATGCCCAGTGCCGATGCCCATAAAGCCAGGACTTAAGAATTCTGCCAACAGGGACTGCTCTTGCGTGAGTCAGATAACATGTTTGCCATGTTCTCTCTGCCTGTCACAGCACTTTCTCTGTGCTCCTGACAGGTACAGAGAAAAAGTATATTTACGTTTCTGATATCTGATCCTGCGGCAGCACACTTGCAAGTCCCACACATGACAATAGACCCGATTCAAGCCTCATTAGAAGTCAATGGGAGAAAAACATTCTCCCGATTACTTTTTTTAAAAACTCGGACTTTCCTCTTCTAAAATATTGGCATGTATGTGAGTTCTTTGATTGTATGTAGTCCTCGTCATTTGTTCACCTTATCCGCTGGACTCTTAATGCAGGATTCTGTCTGTGCAGCCACCATGACTCCTGCCTCTGGATAGGGGTTAAATGCTTTACACTACTAACCGAAGGGCTGACAGATATCTGCTGCCTACACTCTCCCTGCAAAGCTGTTTACTAACCCTCTCTATCCTTGCTATAATTTTCTGGACTTCCGAGCATCAGGTGTTTATTCTTAGGAGGCACACTGGGTGTATGAGCACCTCTCAGACTGCTGCCTGGCACCACTGGAGTGTCGCAGGCCTTCCATCCTCTTGCCATTGTCAGCGGAGGCATTGTTTCTACTAAGTTGCTCCTGAAGAAAGATATCACTGGAGGACCCTCCATGATTGTACACTACTTTCCACAGTGCACTCTATTAATTGTATGCACCAAGCGGGGGTGGTCCTTTAGGGCTCTAGGGCTATGTGCCTCCTTGTTATACTAAGAGTGAACAATAGTCTTTTATTCTCTTTGGTATAAAAAGAAAATGCTGTCCAGCAGCAGATTAAGGCAGCTCTGTTAGAAACAATGTCTGGTGCAGGAGCATAAATGCTTTTAAATAATGTGTATGTATATGTGAGAGTGTGTATATGTGCGCATGTATGTGAGTAAAAAAGTGCCAATGGAGTGAAGACTGAGTGATAAGTGAGAATGAATGAATGAGTGAGGGAGACAGACGGAGTGTAACTGAATTTTACTGTTTGTGAGAATCGGTGAGTCAAGTTTGAGTGAGTCGGAATGAGTGGGACAGTGAGTCAGTGTGAGAGAGAGAGAGTGATACTGAATGAGTCAGAGTGAGCAAGAATGATTGTGTCTGAGTGAGTTTGAGTCAGAATGGCTGGAGGACCTTTGTGGTTTGTAGAGGTCTCCTAGCGGCAGGATGAGACAGTCTTTACTGATTGTCCAGTCTGGCAGTTGCGGGCAAGGTTTCGTGCCCATACATCCACAGCAGGTACTTTTTCCTTGAGGTCAACAGCTCTTCTTTGTCCTTTCTCTTTCTTAGGTCCATAAAATCTGAAATTCAGGGCTTAGGGATGCCACCTAAATGCTACATTTAGGGGCATTAAATGTAGTACGGGTAATGGCCATTGGGCCATCTACCTTTTGTTGACTACACCCTCTGTATGACCCCTCCCACTGGGGAATGGGCATACCCCTAACATGACGATTTCCCTCCATAGCAAGATGGAGGGAACTGAAAAATGTGTTTAACTTCGCCTGCTACACCTTAGGAGAGGTGCTAGCTGAAGGTGGGTACACCCTCTATTCTTACTAGTTTTCCCACTGGTCCTTCCGCCAAGAGTGAGGTCATGACAGGAGAGTTGGCATCCTCCACTAGTTGGCGATGCCTGGGTAACATTTCAAAGATGGCATGACCTCTGAAGCTTCCACCCTGAAAGGCTGTTCCTGCCCTGGGGGAGGTGTGAAAGACCTCCGCCCGGAGGAGACTTTGTTCCCGGTCTTTAAGAGCACAGCCTCTCACCCTATGAGGTCAGGGACACATCTAGTGGTAATAATCACAAATGGGGCTGATACCAGCTGGATGTTTCTAGATGATACAGTGTTCTATAATGTCAGTGAAGACATCTCACAAAAAGTGCGGCGCTATTTCTTCTTTTTCTGCTCATTAATTACAGTTCAACCGAAGGGGTCTGCTGCACTTACGCTCCTATGGGGCTCCTAGTCTCAGCATTAGGGTAAGCATTGTGGAGATAGTAGTCTACAAATTAATTACTAAGTGCACTTATGACTGACACTTTTTGTGCACTTATAGTCACTCACGATACTGGTTGACGCATGTGGATGACTGCAAGTTGCTTCTACATTGTATATAAATGCTACTTTTTGATTGCACGTTGTTTATTATTTGTCTTTCTTACAGGCTTTAGAATAAGGCCGTTTTCAGTGGAGTGTGATTCCTCACCTCACATAGTGGGAACTCTTTCACCACAGTCTGGTAAGAGTTCAGCCCGCCAAATTTTTCTTCTAGGTCCTGATGAATGCCGTAGAGCCCACTGGGCCGATAGGCGGAAACATGTCTACCACATCAAATTCGGTGAGGGGACAATATAATCCCCACTGCACCGACCACTCTTTTTAAACACCATTTAGATGCCAGTCAAATACAAATTAATTTGACATCTATAATGGTCTTTTAATTCACTTGTTGTATATTGGCCCCCACTTAGCATAGAAGTGCATCCCTGTCATCAGGTGTATGCACTCCCTCCACCAAGTTTTTAGAGGGCGAGGACTGGTCAATGATGAAGCATGACACCAGGTGGTGTGTGAGACTAGTCGTTCACTTGTTGTGAGATGTCTTCACTCACATTATAAAACACTGTAGCATCTAGAAACATCCCGCTGGGAGCGGCCCCATTTGTAAATATTAGTTTATGACGGAGGCTGCTGGCTCCTAGTACCCCGTGCCTCTGGTTCCCTTACCCCAGATCTCCTCTGGGCCTTGTGCTTACACACGTCTAGTGGTGGCAGCTGGCTGGAAATGGTCAGTAACCACACTAGTAGTCTGTAGGTTTTCAGGGGGCACCTGATGTTTGGTACCAAACATTTGTGGGTACAGTGAAGCCATCATGGAGCGAGGAAACTTGTAATTATTAGTGTCCTACCCATGCACTTGATATAGCTTTCCTCTACAATTACTGTTTCCAAGAACAGACTTGGATATTGTAGGGGCATATCTGCTCCTGCAGCTTTGTCCACACTTGAGGTATAGCGTACCCTGCCTTAGGGCTGGTAAGGTCTGCTGTAGGGGGTGACTTACCTATATCACAGGCAGTGTCTGTGGGTATGGCACACAGAGGTGTGTCCCATGTTGACTCTTCTAGTTTTGCTTGCATCAAGGCATTCAGCCTGCAGTGGTAGTTTGCTTAGCCTTGGTGAGGGGACCCTAAGGTGGCACAATTGGTGCTGCAGCCCCAGTGGTCCCTATTCAGTTTCTATGCTCTTGGTACGAGACATAGTCTTTACTAGGGACTTATAACATGGTGTGAAGCTGTGCCAGTTGTGGTACAGTTTAAGGGAAAGATATCCAGCACTGGGGACCTGGTTGACAAGCACCCAGTACACCTATAGTTGAAATCACATTTCCCTTAGGTTTGGCCCACCCAACACAAATCAAAATAGTGAAAAAAAACAGGCAGGATTAAAAAGAAAAAGTCAGAATCCCTCCCTTCCCAACGTTTCCAACTTCCCCAACTAGAAAATGCACTGGAAAATCTCCCCCACCACCTTCCCTTCATAGTCACAACGAGCATCAACGTAAATAGCTGAGCATCAGAGGTAGTGGGCTTCCCATATTTAAGGCCTAGCAGCCCAAAAGGAGTTCTATAAATATAAAACAGAATTTTCTACTTAGAAAAATGTAAATAAAAGTTCCCACCCCGTTCATGGTCAGTGAGCTTGCAAGTGTGTTTCCTGCATGCCTCATTTGCTATGCTGGTGTGTAGGGTGGCTGTGGTTTCGGGCCTTCAATGGCAGTGAAGACGAATGTCTTGACAGAGGTGCTTCATTCGGGAGTCACCTCATCTGAACCCTTCTTTTTAATGAAGCCCTTACTGATGTCCTACTTGGGGCCTGGTCCAAGCCCTGTACAGGGCCTGATGTGCATAATACAATTACCTGCCACTGTTTTTTTTGCTCCTGGGGACCCCAGTTTCCTTACCCAGCTCCCCACCCTGTAGAAGTTTGAGGCCCAGTCCTCCAACTCTGGAGTTAATCCTGATGTGTTCCATACCACTCCACCGGATAGGGGATACAAGAGGTTGGATATCTTTGGGTAGATGGGTTGTATGAAGGAACCCCACATGCATTTAGCACACATGCCTTTACAATGCAGTCACTACCCAACTGTGAGGTTACCACTTGTTACCTTACAGTTATAGCGCAAATCATTATAACAACTTGATTTAGGTGGACCTGGACTTTTGAATAGTATAAATTACTATTCCAACTCCAGTCTAGGCATCAGTAGGGAAGGTGTTGGACTTAAAAATCCAAAACCAGTCCAACAACGCTTCCCCTACAGCAACTCATTGTAACAATTTGTGGGTTAAAGTAACATGCATTAACATCAAAGTCGAGGTGGTGACTGTGTTGCATATGCTGGTCTTTGTTGAGACTGTGGGTAAAGGATATTTCTGGAAGAGGGAGTCCTCTTCTGCCAGCCTTGCACTGTGGTTGGGAGGAACACTCCATGCATCTTGGGCCAATACTCCCATATGATCTGGGACTCGGAGGAGGCCTAGGCCATACTTTCCAAAGCCATTGCTGAGGGGAAAGATGCAGCAACATACAATGTGGACTGAACATGGCAGACTTGCTGGGTAGAGTGATTTCATTGTCGGAAGTTCTTCAACGCCATGCCTGGCTGAGAACTACCTGCTTTTCAGGGGATGCCAGAGCCTCACTACTGGACATGGCTTTTGAGGGCTCTCCTATTTTTGGAAGAAAGCAGGCTCAGTGCAGGAGCACTTTAAGGATAGCAGATCTATGGCCAGCTCCTTGAGCTTCTCCATGGCCCCTCGTCAACCTCAGTCAACCTTCTGCCACAGAAGTGGTTTTTAACAGCATTCATACCTTCCAAGCCTTTTCGTAGCCTTGGACATGGGTCCCATAGACCATGTGGGAGAGGTAGCCAAAGGGCAGGCTAGTACACAGCCCCCAGCAGCTGCAGCCTCTAAACCCCTTTAGTTTGCCTTAAGGCATCCAGTGGGGGCAGGATAGGCCATCACCTGCAGCACCAGAGTTTGGAAACTTCCGACTATTGTGTTTTACAGATTGTAAAAATGGGTTACTCCTTCCCCTTTATGACAACACCTACACCCATGTCACGCACTTACAACCAGCTGATTGAGGACCACCTCTCCTTTTTCCATCTGGAAGTGTTGGCTTTCTTGGCCAAGGGAGCAATCAAGAGGGTGCCGGCATCAGAAGTAGGTCATGGTTTCTATATTGCTACTTTCTGATGCCCAAAAAGGACAGAGGCCTCCATACTGTCCTAGACCTGCACCTTCATAGTTTATTTATGAAAAAGGAGAAATTCAAAATGCTCATGCTCCCTCAAGTCCTGTGTGGCCTGCATCTGGGAGACTGGATGGTAGCGTTTGACTTGCTGGACACATATTTCCACATACCTGTCCTGCCTGTCCACAGATGTTACTTGCCTTTCACGATGGGCCAAGAGCATTTTTTAGCTTGCAGTGCTCCCCTTCAGCTTCATCAGCACCCATTTAGTGTTATCCAAAGTGATGACGCTGGTTGCAGCACAACTTCGGAGGTCAGGTATTCCAGTCTTCCCCTACCTTGAGATTAGCTGTTAAAGGCTTGCTCATAATAGGCAGTTGACTTTCAGCTCAAGACTGCGTTGAATGTCCTGCACTTGCTGGTGTTCACTATCAATGTGCCAAAGTCACACCCGACTCCCTATAATGCGCTCCCTTTCATCGGAGTTGTTTTGGACAAAGAACAGTTTTGGTGAGTCCAGGATATTCAGGCTTTGATCCAAATGTCTCAGCCTCTATCCTGGATTTCGGTATGAATGACACTGAGGCTGTTGGACCTCATGGCATTCTGTATCCTGCTTGTGACCCATGCCCGTTGACATATGCGGACTCCACAGTGGGACCTGAAGTTCCAGTGGGCACAGCATCAGGTGAATCTCTCCAACATGGTCCAGCTCACGGAGGGAATTGTGAAAGATGTGCAATGGTGTGTGATGAACCACAATTGGGTCAGGGGCAGATCTCTCTACCTCCCTCAACCAGATCTGAGTATATTGACAGATGTGCCACTCCTTGGATGGGCCAGCCATCTGGAAGTGATGGAGATCAGAGGACTCTGGTCTCTGACAGAGAACGGGCTTCACATCAGTATGTTAGAGCTTCGAATAATCTGCTTGGACTGCTGCACAATATAATTTAATATCAAGTAATGGCGTTTCATACAAAAGTGCGCAACCAATAGCCAGGGTGTAGTCCAAAACGCAAACATATATTTCTTAACAAAGATTCTGTTGTCATTAGTGAATCCACGGAGGTCAAGATCATACGACCTCTCTGTTGGCAAAGATGGAAAACAGCCCTTTTCCATCTTTGCCAACAGAGAGGTCTTATGATCTTGACCTCCGTGGATTCAATAATGACAACAGAATATTCGTTAAGAAATATATGTTTGGGTTTTGGACTACACCCTGGCTATTGTGCACTTTTGAATGAAACGCCATTACTTGATATTAAATGATATTGTGCAGCAGTCTAATTGCATTGGTTGGTTTCCTGTGAGTAATCACATCATTTGCCTAACTGTATTTGTGTCACACTATATGACAACTGTGAGTTATTTGAAGAGTGCCGAGGTACAGTGGTTTTGTTAAGCTTTGCACAGGAGCTCTTAGTGTGGTGACATCTGTGGTAGTGGGGTGTCTTTATTCGGTTACCTTGAGGGGCACCAATATTATTAGCGTATATTGATAAATTGAAAAAATCTACTGTTCATGATTGATGTGCAATCCTGTTAAACCATCACTACCTTCTATGTCATATTGAATAATCTGCTTGACATTGAAAGCCTTTCTTCTTTTGATCAAGAGAACACTGGTACCTGTGCTCATGGAAAATACAATTGCAATCTGGTACTGCAACAAACAGGGTAGAGTGGGGTCCGGGACACTTTCTCAAGAGACTCTGCGTCTCTGGACGTGGCTGGAACATCATGATGTTTCCCTGGTGGCTTAACACCTAGCGGGCTCTCTGAAGGTCAGGGTGGGCGAACTTAGAGGACGATGCTTAGTGGATTAAAAATGGCGTCCCCATTCAAAGGTGGTGCAAGGTCTCTTTCAAGAGTGATGCGACCCTTCGCTAAATCTGTTCGCCACCGTCAAGAACATGCAATGGCCGCGATTTTGTGCGCTGGAGGTTTCAAGGCGTCTTTAGATCGGAGACGCTTTTAGTCGGGAGTGGAGCTCCGGCCTCCTGTATGTCTTTCTGCCAGTACCACTTCTGTCCAGAGTTCTCGAGAAGATCAGAAATGACCGGGACCAAATCATTCTTGTGGCTCTGAATTGGGCATGGAAAGTCTAGTATTCCGAGCTGTTGAGCATGAGCATCGGTCCCCCGACCAGGCTGCCTCATCGAGAGGATCTTCTGTTGCAACAACAGGGGAGGGACCTGCACTCAAACCTGCACACCCTTTATTAGTGGAAAGTGAGGGGTGACAGTTGACAGCTTTCAAACGTACTCACAAAGTCTTTGATATTATTCTAGCTGCCAGGCATCCCTCCACCAAGTTGGTATGTGTCAGTTGGTGGGATAAATGTGTGGCATGGTGTTCATATAGGAACATCAATCCTCTATCTGCACCCCTTTCTCAGGTTTTTCTGTTTGGTCTGCCAATGGCCCAGCAGGGCCTTGTTATCATCACAGCTACCTATGGGCCATTTCAGTCTTTTCTGGTTGCCAGACCAATCTTCTTTGTTCAGGTCACCTGTTGTGGCTAAGTCTCTCAAAGAATTTCAACACATATTTTCTCCCAGGCCATTCATGATGCCACAATGGGACTTAATGTGCACATCCTTTGAGCCACTGAACAATTGTTTCTGTTTGAAATGGGGGTCTCTCGTTGGCAGAGGTAGGTACCTTTGTCCAAGTAGGGTCCCTTGCTTCTAGTCCTGGTAAGGGAGTTTCACCCTTAGACAATCCCTGCTCACCGCCATGGTAGCTTGGCACGAGCAGGCAGGCTGATCTCCGAGGCAGTGTGTAAAGCATTTGAGCACACATACAGTAATACAGTGAAGGCACTACAAATGGACACCAGACCAGTTTAGAAAAATAAGAAACTTTATCTAAACCAAACAATTATTATTATCCGGTCATTTCTTGTTTACTTTTTGGATGAAAAAAGGGTTAAATAGGGCCCGGTCTTACGGGATTCAACAAACGAAAGAATTTAGATCCTTTAAGCTGATCACGCCCGTTTCCTTGGCAGACATATTAGGCCATGATCCTATTCCTGTGGAGGGGTCCCTAGAAGATGCGACATTCACTTTGGAAAGCTGGCTGCAGAACTGGGCTTTGCTTTTAGCTCCCCCAAAGATGCATAGGGCTACTCGGGCAATACCTCTGCTCCTTGGTTCACCGAGGCGTTGAGGAAGAGCAAAAGTGTGTGTAAATGCCTAGAGCGCTTATGGAGGAAGAGTTTTGATCCATTGAGTAAAGACACCTATAATCAGGCGCTTAAAGCACACTATATAAAAGTGCACGATGAGAAAAAAAGCTTCCTGGCCACAAAAATTGACCATGCTAGAAATAGTAGTAGGGAACTATTCAAGATTATGAAAGACTTTGTCTCCCCCAATATTACCCAGAGTCTTTTCACTCCCACTTGTGAATGGACGAATCAGATTGCTAAATTTTTCTTTGATAAGCTCAAGTCCATTTAAGACACTTTTGATATGCCTATCGGCATGAATCAGGACGCTGTGCCAGACCCCAAAGAATATTTCAGGGAGGAAATACTTTTGGAGTTCCCTCCTGTTTCTCTGGATACCTCACTCAACATCATGAAGGTGTTAAAATCTGGGTCGCCTACGGATCCCTGCCCTGCAAAAATAGTAGTGTCTGTAGCTGAGGTTTTGAACCCAGCGGTTAATCAAGTTCTGAACCTCTCCTTGTCCAATGGAAAAGTCCCAGCGAGGTGGAAACAGGGTAAAATCCTCCCCCTTTTGAAGAAACCCTCAGTTGACCCAGCTGTAGTTAGCAACTATAGGCCCATAACACTTCTCCCTTTCTTCGCCAAGGCGTTGGAGAAGTATGTGAATGTGGTGATCACAGACTTTATTGAGACCTCAAATGCTCTACATCCCTGTCAATCGGGTTTTAGAGCTAATTATAGCACTGAAACAGCCTTACTGGAAGTCAATGAACGTAGCAAAGCCACCCTTGACAGAGGAGATATGGCAGTTTTGATATTGCTGGACCTCTTGGCGGCTTTTGATACCATGTCCCACGGACGACTCCTTCAGAGACTCAGGGAATGTGGCTTCGGGGGCACGGTTCTTAGGTTGGTTTTCCTCTTTTTTGGAAGGCCGTCAGCAATCTGTCTGGTGCCCACCTTTTTCAGCTGATATTCCTTCGCTGAATGTCGGAGTGCCTCAGCGCTCAGTTCTGAGTCCAACTCTTTTTAATATTTATATGGCACCACTGGCACCGCTAGCGAAGAAACTTGGGGCTAAGATTATAACTTACACCGATGACTCCCAATTATTGTTCACGTATGAAAAGGATGAGCCGTTAAATGAAAGTTTAATACACCAATGCCTGACTAAAGTGTTTGATTGGTTTCGACAGAACCAACTGTCATGCAATTCTGCCAAAACCGAAATTATTTTTTGGGGTCACACCCCTGGTGTCGAATGCCGAAATTTGTGGCCCCAGAATCAACCTTCTCCATCCAGTCGTGTCACCACTGTGAAAAATCTTGGGAATCAGTGCTTGATTCAGATCTTTCTATGAAGTAGCAGGTTCAATCTGTAGCTGGCACGTGTTTTTGGCTCCTAAAAATGATGAGGAACTTTTTACCACTGCTGCCACTGTCCCATAGGAAGACGGTAGTCCAAGCCTTGATCATGTCAAGGCTGGATTATTCCAATGTACTTTACCTGGGCATTCCAAATTATTAAGGCTTTTCATAATAGTGGGGCTCTGTACATCAGAAAGAGAATTACGTCCAATATCCCAGCCAGGACCTTGACTTCATCGACACAACATCTGTTAATAGTGCCAAAATTCCTTCAGACCAGGAAGTGGGGACGCTCCTTCCAGGTGGTATTGGGCAGACTATGGAACTCGCTGCCTCTTTGACTTAGACAAGAACCAGAGCTTCTTAGCTTCAGACGCCAACTTAAGACCTGGCTGTTCCATCAGTAATGAATTAAGCTGTGTAGGATTGTGAATGACTAGGGTCTCTCTTTTCAAGGGGGACTTCTCAGCGCCGGGACACTCCTCAGAGTAGCCGCACGCTTTATAAATCCCCCATAACATTAACATTAACAAGACCAAAATGACAAAAATCCAACATACAATTATAAGGATTTGACTTTAAAAGGTAAAAACTGTTCTGTCCATAGCACACTATAGATGTGACACTTTCAACACAAAGTACCCAGGATGCATCAAAATCATAAGCAAAAACAGCCGCAGGAGAGGTGATGCGTCGGTTCCTTATGCACAGGGAAGGTGATGAGTTGGTTCCTTGCTCCAGGGGAAGTGATGCATCGGTTCCTTACTGCCATGCAGGGGAGGTATTGCGTCGGTTCCTTACTGAAGAGGAGGTGATGCGCATGTTTCTTCCAATGCAATCCCGGCATTGCTGTAGACTTGGCTCCCTAGTGCAATGCGTGGGGATTCGGGAATGTGTCGTTTTCGATGGGGCGGCAACCGCGCTGCATTGATCTTTTCAGCCGCGGTCCCACGATGCATCGGTTCTTGCAGTTGCTCAGCAAGGCTTGCTTCGTAGTCGGTGCTGTGATCTCGGACTTCCGGGATCGGTACATGAGACTCGGCGTGGGGTAATTTCTTCAGCCACGGGCAAGCGCGGTCTTGATTTCTTCAGCAGCTCGATGGCGATGCATGGAAATTCTTCCTGCACAGCGGTGTTGCGTCAGAAATGGGTGCACATGCATCATGCTTCCGTAGTTGATTCTCTTTTCCCAGCTCCAAGCAGCAAGAACAACCTCCAGAGGCCCAAAAGTGGAACAGGCACATATTGGCAGGTCCAAACTCCTAGCAAGGAAGTTCGAGAGAGCTAGTGGTGAAGTCTTTGTCTCCCTGAGACTTCAGAACAGGAGGCAAGCTCTACTTCAAGCCCTTGGAGATCTTCCTCAACCAGGAGACACAGCACACAGCAAAGTCTTTGTCCTCTCTTTAGTGGTAACAGACACTTCAGGCCAACCCCAGACAGAACACTGCATAGCGGCAATACTTCTCCTTCAGCTTTCTCAGTTCTTCTCCTTGGCAGATGTTCCTTTTGAGTCCAGAAGTAATCTAAAGTCCTCGGGTCTGGCCCCAATATTTATACTGCATTTCTCTTTGTTCTCTTGTGGCAGAGGGGTTGTGTGCTCAGTCAAAACCAGTTCTGTCCTCTCTGCACCAGCTTCCCGGCAGGAGGTGGAGGCAGCATTGTCCAAAGCAGAACAGACCTATTCAGGTGCAGGGAAAGCTCCTCCCACTACTCTAAATGCAACCCAGGTCTATTCAGACCATCCCTGCCTCATCCAGGAAAGGCAGGACACACCTCAACCCTCCCAGTGGCTATCTGAAGATAATGCACATCTCCAGCCTCTGTCACTCCAAAACCAGACAGCCAATCCACAAACCAGCAGAGGCACACAGGATGGCTAAGCAAGAAAATACCCACTTTCTAAAAGTGGTATTTTCAAACACACAATATAAAAATCATCTTTACCAAATGATGCATTTTTATATTCTGAGTTCAGAGATACCAAACTCCACCTTTTCATCTTGTCCCAATGGAAAGTTATACCTATAAGATATTTTAAATAAAGTCCCATTCTATCCTATGGGACAGATAGCTTTTCTATAGCGAAAGACGAAAGTCACTGCATTTCACTATCAGAACATGCCACACATATTAGTACATGTCCTACCTTTCACGTACACTGCAACCTGCCCACAGGGGTAACTTAGGCCTACCTTAGCGGTGACTCACATGTACTAGAAGGGAAGGTTAGGGCCTAGCAAATGGGTGCACTTGCCAGGTCGACATGCCAGTAGAGACTGCGCACAGACGCTGCAGTGGAAGGTCTGAGACCCCTTTTGAAAGGCTGCTTGTGTGGGTGAGACAATCAGTGCTGCAGGTCCACTAGCAGCATTTCACTTACATGCCCTGGGCACACACAGTGCACTATATTAGGGACTTAGTAATATGTCAGACAAGCCAATCAGAGAAACACTAATCCATGTGCACAATTTACATAGGGATCGCTTGCACTTTGGCACTGATCATCAGTGGCAAAGTGCCCAAAGCATCTAGACCAATGCAAAACCAAAGAGGATGATGGACAGAGTGTTGAACATTGCAAGCACTCACCCCCAGTCAACTGATCTGGGTGTGAGTGCTTGCAATGTGGCAGTGGCAGGTTTAACCCATCATCATTCTTTAGTTCACTCCGCCACCACAGTTCAGACATGGCCATATGCAAATCAGTCTGACCCTGTGCCTCATGGGAACAGTCTAGCCCAAACTGCCAAGACATGTCTTCCCTGGACCGGAAACACGCATCCTGGGACCGGTTTCTGGCTTCAGCCGTCATCAACCAGGCTAGCTTGAATCCAGTGGCAAAGTGAGCAAGGGACCCACGTCTGGGAATACCCTGCCAACTTACAGCGAACAAAGCAAAACCAAAGGGGATGATGGACGGAGTGTTGAACATTGCAAGCACTCACCCCCAGTCAACTGATTTGGGTGCAATCCATCATCATTCTTTAGCTCACTCCGCCACCCCTGTTCAGACATTGCCATATGCAAATCAGTCTGACCCTCTGCCTCATGGGAACAGTCCAGCCGGAACTGCCAAGCCATGTCTTCCCTGAACCGGAAACAAGCATCTTGGGAGCGGTTTCTGGCTAATCAGCCATCATCAGCCAAGCTAGCTTGAATCCAGTGGCAAAGTAAGCAAGGGACCCACGTCTGGGCATACCCTGCCAACTTAGGGCAAACAAAGCAAAACCAAAGGGAATGATGGACGTAGTGTTGAACATTGCAAGCACTCACCCCCAGTCAACTGATCTGGGTTTAAACCATCATCATTCTTTAGCTCACTCCACCACCCCAGTTCAGACATGGCCATATGCAAATCAGTCTGCCCCTGTGCCCCATGGGAACAGTCAGTCGGTCGGCGGTTCAGTCTGGACTGTTCCCATGGGGCACAGGATCAAGACTGATTTGCATATGGCTGGGTCCAAACTGGGGTGACGTAGTGGACAAAAGAAAGACGGATTTAACCCAGATCTTTTGACTGGAGGAGAATGTTTGCATTGTCAGCATTCTGTCCATCATTTCGTTGCTGTAACACTTTTTGCCCTAAGTGGGATGGGTATGCCCAGACGTGGGTCCCTTGCTCACTAGTCACTGGATTCAAGCTAGCCTGGCTGAAGAAGTGTGACATACCCTGAAACCGGTCCCAGGATGCCTCTTTCCGGTCCAGGGAGGACCTGGCCTGGCAGTTTGGTCTGGACTGTTCCCATGGGGCACAGGGTAAAGACTGATTTGCATATGGCTGGGTCCAAACTTGGGGGGTGTAGTGGGAAAAAGAACGATGGATTTTACCCAGATCTTTTGACTGGGGGAGAATGTTTGCATTGTCAGCATTCTGAACATCATTTGTTTGCTGTAACACTTTTCGCTGTAAGTGAGATGGGTATGCCCAGACGTGGGTCTCTTGCTCACTGCGCCACTGGATTCAAGCTAGCCTGGCTGAAGAAGGGTGACATACCCTGAAACCGGTCCCAGGATGCTTGTTTCCGGTCCAGGGAGTACCTGGCCTGGCAGTTCAGTCTGGACTGTTCCCATGGGGCACAGTGTCAAGACTGATTTGCATAAGGCTGGGTCCAAACTGGGGTGGCGTAGTGGGCAAAAGAACAATGGATTTAAACCAGATCTTTTGACTGGGGAAAAATGTTTGCATTGTCAGCATTCCGTCAATCATTTGTTTGCTGTAACAAAGCATCTAGACCAGCAAAAACGGAATCCAGCACACAGCGAAAATACAGGAGGCAGAGGCAAAAATACAGGGGAAAACCCTGCCAAGGATGCCAGGTCTAGCATTTTTTTCATTTATTAACTATAAAGACTGCTTTTCTAATGCCTATTACAAATCGGCCAGAAGGGTCAGCGAATTGCAGGCACTCTCTGTACACCCCTCCTACAACATCTTCTATCCGGACAATCTGGTACTCTGTACACATGACTCCATTTTAAACAAGAGTTTGTCTTGCAGCAAAATGAGGATTTAATCATGTTTCAGATTTATTTCAAAACATGCCATATTCATTACAATGTATGCCACATTCAGTTCAGAGCTTCTCTTATTCACTTAAATGTTGACCATATGCATTTTAAGGCATAACAAATTAATTTAAACTGCGTTCACATTCATATCAACATATATCAGATTCAGTTCAGTGTCGGCCATTATCATTTTAACACTAGGTAGATTACTTTCAGTGCATGCCATACTCATTCAATTGTGTATCACATTCATTTAACATAGGGCAAATTAATTTTAACAATTGTTATATTCATTGCTGTGCCTGTCTTATCCATTATGACATGAGTAATGTTTATTTCAACAGATCAAGATTCAATACACCAGTTGTTATATTCCTTTGAAAGTGTGTAATTTTAAATTCAATGAACATGTTACTTGTGTCAACATATGTCATGTATGTTTCAACATGTGTCAGAATGATTTCAAGATGTGCAATATTCATTTCAATGGATGTTGTATTTAGTTCAAAGCTACTCATATTCATTTCAGAGTGGGCCATATTCATTTTAAGGCATGCCAAATTAATTTCAACTGTAATCATCTTCATATGAACGTATGTCATATTTATTTCAGAGTTAGTCATATTCATTTTGACACTAGTCATATTTGTTTCAAATGAGCTTATATTTGTTTGAACATGTGCCATATTTATTAGACCATGGCTTGTATTAATTGCTGATTGTCTGGCATTCATTTCATGTGTTTCACAGCCATTTGAAAAAGTGTTGCATTCAATTTAATATGTACCATATTCATTCCAAGTGATGATGTATTCAGTTCAAAGCATCTCATATTCATTTAAGTGTGGGTCATATTCATTTTAATGTACATCAAAATAATTACAACTGCAATCATATTCATATGAACATGTTTCATATTCAGTTCAGTGTTAATCATATTCATTTTGACACCAGTCATATTTATTTCAACTTATCTTATATTCATTTGGACATGTGTCATATTCATTTGAACATGGCTTGTATTCATTGATGAATGTCTGACATTCATTTCATGAGTGTCAGTCATTTTAAAGAGTGTCAGATTCAATGTAATATTTGCCATATTTGTTCCAATGTAGGTTGTATTAATTTCATCACCTGCCTATATCATTTCAACATGGGTTATATTCACTGCAGTTTTTGTTGTATTCTTTTAGGCAACACCATATTCCTTTCAACATAGTTACTATACATCTCAGTATATATTTGATCTAGTTCAGAGTGTGTATCATTTCAATTGTCTACTAGATAGTATATTCATTCTGCCATGTTTCATATTTGTTTTAACACATGTTACATTCACTCTGATGTGCGGCAAATACATTTTGAAGCACCCCATGCATTTCAGGAGATGTCTTTTATGGGGATCTGTAATTTTGACATGAACGGCTTCCCATAGAGGAGCCCCTCTTAGAGTAGTGACGCCAGTTCGTTGCCTGCCAATGGATAGCTCTGTGATGGGGTAACAAGAAGGTCACTGAGGTCAATTTACAACAAGAGAGCAGGATTTTTCATGTCCCTGGAAGAGGACCAGGTGTGTCAAAAAGGTGGTGGCTGCTCTCAAACCGGATGCAAGACATCAATGAGACAGGTAGGGGTGAAATAAGTGGGGGCGGGCCTCCGGATGGAATGCACTCCTTCAAAACAACCCACCACGCCCCGCCTCTACCCATGCTCATTCATGCAAAAGTGTGAAAGCTTTTTTTAAGTGAGTGAGATCTAAATCAGCATCATGCCATGTCATGCCACCCTCTGCCCAGCTCCTTTGAGCAGACCGATTACACTAGTTTTCACAGACTTCTTCTGTCTCTGAAAATTGTGGTCAGGTCTGTTAAAATAAACACGAGCAGCTTTGAAGCTGTAATTTGCAAATATTTTTCCACAACATACTTTTGTGAGTTGGAAACATAAGAGAAGCCAGGGCTTTTAAGTACAGCACGGATTCGGTGGCATGAAAGAGCTTGTGATTTCATTTATTAAAAAGGCCTGCATCTCAGTTTACTTAGCGCTGCGATAACACTTCAGCTGGGGCGCGCCATTTATTTTTAGTTGAAGGCTGTGCTGCAGCAAGGAAGGCACCAGCGGGTAATCGGGGCCGGGCCTGCATTTTTCCGATTTACACTGTTTATGGGATAAATACCACATAAAAGAGGTTCCTATTTAACCAAAACTCATGAGAGATGGCATTTACAAAAACTGATCTAGCTTGTTTCTTTTTTAAAAGCTTTTGAAGTTTTTAGAAGGGCATATGATTTTGCGACTTCCCAGAGAGCCGGTTAGAGGCAGATTTTGAGAGACTGACATTTCAGGTTTCGAAAATGTATCTGCTGCTGATTGAGTGTTTGAACTTCCTATGTATTTGTTCATTTATTTATTAATATCCACAACATTTTACCAGAAAAATTAGTCTAAAATGTCGGAAACGCTGTACAGTGAACAGTGGTATCCAGCAGAACGTTTTTTCTCACGTGATGTGGTCTGGTGAGTGTGCCAGCATACAAGAGAGGTCTGCAAAATTACAAAATTGCTAAATTTCGACTGTGTCAAGCTCTCCATGGTCTTTACTAAACTTTGCACATTCCATGGTGTTTAAAAAGGCTTTCAGTCCACTCATCCTATTTAAAGTAGCATTTAAAAGACTAATTACAATTCTTCTTCTAATGGCCAGATGTACTAACCAATCTTGCGGTTGCAAATGCTTCCATTCACCAATAGGATTCCTTACAACTACAAAATAGTTTTAATAGGTGTATATGTATGAATCCTACTTTAGCAGTCTATAATATTTTTACTGTATCCTAAAATGGAATTGCAAATTGATACCGATTTGCAATTTGGAATGGGCATGTTGTAGGCGTTCATTTCAAATTGCTCATTGGCATCATATGTATCAATAGTTTGCAACCGGAATTCCGGTAGCAAACCATTAAAAAGTTACTGGCGTCCAAGTTGGGGTGGTATGGTAACACATTTGTAAAAGTGTAGGGGTCCTCTTTGGACACCTTCCCCATTGGAAATTGTGAAACATAGTTGCTGGGGCAGTAGGCAGTGGTCCACTGTACCACTGCCAACAGTCAGATAAACTTTTAAAAACCGAAACTCTTTTTTTTTTAAAGCAGACCTGTTTCTTTTAAGGAAGACTGGCTGTGGTAAAAAAAATGCTGTATTTCAATTCATTTACATGTGTGGTGTTATGCTGTTCCTTGCAGGCCACTATTCCTGTGATTATGGCCAGTAGGATTGATTCACTTTTTTGACCTACATAATAAATATTAATTAGGCAAATTGTATTGTGACTTATTCTGATTTACAATTTCACGAAATGACCTATTAGTACATAGATCGGCTAAGTCGGGACCAGTTGTTGTGACCACTGCAATGATACATCTGGCTCTTACTGTAAAAAAATGTTGTAGAGGCAGCTGCACTAAAAACTGAGTTTTTCTCTGCAACTATATAAGGTATAAAAATAACTACAACATGTAAACTTGTTCAGAATGGACTTTTGCAGGAGATTCTGGTTCAAAGCATTACAATGCACCTCTAGCATGATTCCCACTCGGCATGCGTTTGGTTCATAACAAGGCTATGTCCCACTCGAGAGACTTCAACAATCCTCTTTCCTTTGGGTGCACCATTTTGTTTCTATGTTGCCATTCTCTTTCTGTGCTCTGTGTTTGTTGGCCCTCTTCTTCCAGTGTCTTTTTATTGTACAGTGGCCATGTATGAAGGCATAATGGAACTGGAACCTGCAGAAGAGAAAATGGTGTTCTCCATCTTTTGGGCCTCCAAACCTCTGGACATGAAGTGGGATGCATGGGGCATTCACTGCAGAGACTTTCTGCACCAGGAAAGCAAATCCCACAGGGATACAGTCTTACCAGAGGAGAGTGAGTAGTAGCCAGAAATATGGTAAAGCATAAATATGACTCTATTTTTCATGAGAGGGCAATCTTCTACAGACATTGTCAATTGCCAGCAAATCAACATATAGGACCTGCTTGAGAATCTCATAAATCCAGTTACCTTTTATTCATATTTTTTGCTTAATACACGTCAGCCTTTGAAACTGCCTCCTAATGGCCTCTTAATGCAGTATGGTGTCTATTAGAAGGTGTATTTCAATTAGTATGTGAGAGCGTGAAAATGTAATTATGAATTAAAGTGAGAATTCGATGTTATGCGAAGAGGGTGAAAAAAGGTTGTACCTGTAGCTTTTAACTTATTCATTAGGTTGTTTGAATTTACTAAAATATACTTACTGTAAAAGTACGAGAATTATTAATCAGGGTTGATGGTAGTCTACACCAAGTTATAAAGTCGCTAATGTGTTAGGTCCAGTCAAAGGTTTTAATATATTTAACTTGAGCTCAAACTCTGGTTTCCATAGCACAGAGCAGATAGACTTAATTTAGAGTAAACGTGTAACACATTTAGAAGTGCAAACAGTTAAAAAGTCAAATAAACACCACAATAAAAATCACACTTCAATTTATAAAAAAAGTGAGAAAAATGTAATAAGCAAAATCACACCACAACTACAAAAATCCAATAAGAGAAATGTGAATTTTTAAAGATGGAAGTAGCTGTAGATCCAAAAAGCACAAGCTGTCAATGATTATCTATGGGAAGTGGTAGACTGGAACCTAAGTGTGATTTGAGGCTGACCCCGATAGAACCCTGTTTAGATACACTAAGGGGCCGATTCCGATCTCGGTCGGAAGGGCACCGAATCGGGTTCAGCACTAGCGGATCAGATTCGGAGGCTGAATTTCCATCCGGTTCGTACATGGGTCCGGACTTCGAAGTACGATGCGAACAAGCGCGAAGTCTCCGTCTGAATCGTTTCCGGGTCCAAACCACTCCGTACGCCTCGGCCGTAAGCTAACCGTGGCGCGCAATGGAGGCGAATTCTGACCGAGCCAGTACGATGCTCGATTCGGACAGCCGGATCGAGTCGGAGCTTCCGGCTCGCAATAGCTTCCGGAGTTGGGCTTTGGGGGTCCGCATAGGACCCCCTGTTACCCGCAGCCTTACGACTCGGACACAGGGGGAGACCCATGGGTCTCCCCAAAACAGGCATGTACAGTGCGGACGGCCACCCACTGTAGGGGGCGCACTTGTCTGCAACGTACCCATTTAGTCAATTGGAGCCCATGTATGCGTCGTATGATCGGCTCCCATTGACTTCTATGGGAGTCCGACCGAACCGAGTCCGACAGCGTACGGCCGCATCGTACTCGCTTGGTCAGACTGCAGGAGTCCGGCTCGGTCGGAAAACACCCCAGATCCGGCTCGGTCGGAGTGCTTTCCAGCCGAGCTCAGAATTGGCCCCTAAATAGAGTGGTCCCAGTGACAATCTGGAGGCCAAAAAGTTTGAACAGTTTGTTCCACTTTAGAAAGGGATTTTGTCACTTTTATGAAGAAACATGTTGACATTTCTCCTAAGTCCCAATGCAGAAATGGACTTTGTCAATTTTTAAGAAGAGAAATCCTCCCTCAGTAGGCTGTCACTGCCATGTAACTGAGGGCCAGTTACTTGAAGTAGGTTGGTCCCGCTGAAGCTCTGGAGCTTTGGAGATTCCTTAGTGAAAATTTTCTAAGTCTCAATGCAGAACGAGTCTTAGTTGTTGTAACAGAAATGCTTGGAGCTTTGAGCAGGATAAAGATGAAATTCATTCCGATGCCATTGGACTGCTGGTCAGATACTTTTTCGTGCAGGTCCAACTGGAACTCTGGAGGAAAAGCTTTCAAAAGTTTCCAAGCTTTCCTCTGGTGCTCTAACAACCATTGACATTCCCTTATTAGGCCCCTAGGATCTCAGTGGATGGCACTTAAGGACTCTCTGGGTGCCAGACAGAGGCCAACAGCAAAGTCCAGGTCCATCTGCTACGGTAAACAACAATTAGTACACAGCTGTTAGTCCGCATACCATTACTTCGCAAGCATTACAACGCATGCGATGTAATAACGCGTAGCCTTTACTACGCACGTTGTTACATCGCATGCGTTGTTACAACACATGCGTTGTAATGGCTATCTACTTCGTTGTGAAGAAATGGACTTGCTTCCGTTTCGTCACAACGACGTGCACCTATGACGACGCTGGAAGCCGGGGAAGAGAGGAACCATGCTTGAAGGAGAAGAGAGGAACCACGAGGAGAGAGAGGTAACAGGGGCTGTGTAGGGTCATGTAGGGGCTGTGTAGGGTCATGCAAGGGGTAAGGGTAGTGTTTGGGAGTAGGGACATGACTGGGGGTAGGGGCAGGGTCATGCTGGGGGGAGTGTTTTAGGGTTTAGGGTAGTGTTGTGGTGTTAGTGTTGTGTAGGGTAGTGTTTTAGGGTTTAGGGTAGTGTCGAGGGGATCGTGCAGGGTAGTGTTTGGGTGCAGGGAACAGACTGGGGGTATGGGCAGGGTCGGGCTGGGGGTAGTGTTTTAGGGTTTAGGGTAGTGTTGTGGTGTTAGTGTAGTGTAGGGTAGTGTTTTAGGGTTTAGGGGAGTGTTGGGGGTCGTGCAGGGTAGTGTTTCAGTGTAGGGATTGGACTGGGGGTAGGGGCAGGGTCATGCAGGGGTTAGTCTTTTAGCTTTTAGGGTAGTGTAGTTGTGTTTGTGTAGTGTATTTTAGTTGTAAGCTTTGTTGTTTAGTGCAAAGTAAAATCATTTGTTTTTCATTTCTAAGCTGTTGCTAAGTAAAAGTATGCACACTAGAAACTTGCATAGTAATGGCATTTGTAAAGTAAAAACTTTGTACTAAAAGCATGCGAAGTATTGCTTTGCATACTAACGACACATATTCATCTGCCAGTGGATCAAACGGACACTTCAGGTAAAAGGCCTTTTGCTGAATGTTTTGTCCCTCTAGCCGCCCAGGTCAGTCAACTGGCCCTTGGAGTACACTTCTTTTTCCAAGGTACAAATGTAAATGTACAGGAATTTATATAGCGCAAATCACCAAGCGGTTTCTAAGCGCTTGCTTAGGGAACCCGTCCTGGTATTCCCCTGTGAGATAACCCCCGTCAGGGTATCCGCAAGGTGAAAGCCAGGCATCCCGCCGCGAGGGGCCGTTGTGGAGATTAAGCAAGCTATTGCCCAGAGTCGCAGAGTGTGAACCCGTGAATCGAGTAGGCACCGGAGCGAGAATTGTCGAGTCCATGGACATTTTAGGACTCAAGACCCCACCGAGCCGGGAATTGAACCCTGGTCCCGGGCTGACCTCTGCTTCCAGGTCTGCCTCCTCTAACCAGTGAGCCACACTTCTCCACAAGAAGGAGGTTCAGTCCTTCAGGGCTCCTCTTAGGTCACAGACAGCAGGTCCAGTCCTCCCCTGATCTTTCACAGGTCCAGTAAGTATCTGAGGTTGGTACCTATCGACGTCACATTTATGGTTGGCACCAGCTAGTGGGTGAGGGTAACTCATTGGCCCACCCTAACCAATGGGGTAGAAGTTCCTGAGGCAATCCTGCCAACTTCATCATCAGTTCCTGTTCTTCTATTGCAGATAATCCCACACTACCCCTCACTATCCAAATTCAAGATGGAGAAACCCTTTATCTCTTGTACAGAGCCTATGTGCCCACCCAGTGGTGTGGCTTGGGTAAGAGCAGACCCTGCGTCTGGGAATACTCAAAACCTGTTCTGGGGGACCACTTTCTTCCACTGGGTTTGGTGCCAGCCTGACTAGGGGTACAAAGGCTGGGCCTTTCTCGGTGTTATCTAATATTTGCTTGTGACAGGACAGGCTCCTTTTAACTTAATGAAGTTCCTAGGCCAAACCCAACTGGTCTTCCTGCTAGGGGAAGAAAATACATCGCACTACCAGGCCATTTTCCCTGCTCTGGGAGCAGTTTTGACACGTCTTTCACACCTCATTCAGGCCAAGTACAGGCTGGGTAGTGGTTGGAGAGCTCATTCAAATTAGCATCCAGAAGCTTTAGGCAGGATAAAGGTAACTTTTAAAAAGTTCCATTTTTCATATATTAATAAAAAAAATTGACTTTACCTTTAGATTGGATTTTTTTCTAATATAAAAATAAGTCTTTCAGGGAAGTCTGTAGCTGTTACAGGTCAAAACGTATAGGTTAAAGCGTATAATCTATACTTTGACTTTCCCCATGTCCCAGTAGCAGCCTGACCAGAGACAGTGTCAGGTTGGTCACTGGGAGAACATGCGATATCTAATGTCACACATGTTGCGCTCTTAAATATTATGCACCTTACCTTGTGGGCAGTAGGGTTCAGGCAGCTGCTGTCAGGCTGCATAAGGTAGGTCTAAATCCATGTATTGCTTGTCTCTTTAGTGGAAGGCACAATAAGAGCTAACATTTAACTTTCTATGCCATGGATGTATTTTCTACACCATATACTATAGCCTTATAAGATCAATTGAAAAAAGCCACTCAGGCACTAGCAAATGTTGACATATTTTAGGTTCAGTGCACTTACACTGGACACTGGGCAGAGTCTAAAAACCAGCAATAAAATTCAGCACAAAATGTGGATAACCACACAAAAGGGGCATTTTCTTCCACTTACCTATATGGGCTTTCTGCCAGCCCTCTTCATCCTATGGTCTGTTATTCTGTCACACACAATTATCTTCCACTCATTACTGTTTACAGCATGAGGAAATGGGTCATGAGGCTAGCCCTGTACACGCCCACAGTGGTCCATGCAGAGCAGAACGGCTTTGTACCCACACGTAGTACATCGCAAAATATCCGCCGACTATTTCGGGTGCAGGAGTATGCGAGGATGCCTTGGCCACGGTCGGGATGTCTTGTACTAGACCTGGAAAAGGCATTCAATTCAGTGGAATGGCCGTATCTTAGGGCAGTAATGCAGAAGTACGACCAAGGAGAGGCGTACACAGACATGGTTGGCCTCCTCTACCAAACGCCCAGCGTACAAGTCCGGATCGGGAGCCTCCTGTCGGACACCATACGAGTCAGACGGGGCACGAGACAGGGCTGCCCCCTGTCGTCACTGCTCTTCTCCTTAGCAATGGAACCACTGGCGGAATTGCTGAGGGGGCAGGGTGCAGAATGGGGCATCCCATTGATAGATGGCACACACGCGGTCTCGCTGTATGCTGATAACCTGCTCCTCTACATCAGGGACCTCACACAGATACCACAAGGGCTTACGGACACCCTACGAGAATTCACGGCCCACTC
This sequence comes from Lissotriton helveticus, assembly GCF_964261635.1. Classification (NCBI taxonomy): domain Eukaryota; kingdom Metazoa; phylum Chordata; class Amphibia; order Caudata; family Salamandridae; genus Lissotriton; species Lissotriton helveticus. The sequence continues at coordinate 1,873,890,907 of NC_136067.1, read as the reverse complement.
GGGACTGAAAGTCAATTGGGGGAAGTCCGGGGTTTACCCCTTTCACCCTGACATGCAGGAATGTGAGGTGCAACTAGGAGAAACGACGCTGACCTGGCACGCAGGTGCCTTCAAATATCTAGGCATCCACATCTACCGGTCACCGGCAGACGTGCTGGACGGCAACTTGGTAAGGGCTATCTCCTCCCTGCGAGCCCAAATGGCTTTCTTGGGCACACTCCCACTGAATGTCCCAGCCAGAGTCACTCTAACGAAAATGATAATGTTACCGAGACTCCTTTATTATTACTCAAACATACCGGTGTACGTTCCCGCCCGGATTTTTAGAGAGCTGGAAACTATGGTAAGGGCACTCATTTGGAACACAGGGAGACCCAGAGTGGCTCTGCAGAAACTATACGCCCGACGCTACTAGGGGGACTCGCGGTCCCCAATTAGGAACTTTATTATCTGGCGGCGCAGCTTCAATGGGTGGTAGGCTGGCACGCGGGAAGGAATCTGAACGATACGGCCTCAGAAACACCGGCCCTGACCCATGCACGGGCACTAACGCTGTTCCACCCCTTAAATAAAGCACCTTGCGGAGCGCAACTACACCTCACGGTGGCACTTAAATGCTACAAACGCGCAATAAGACTCACGCGGGAGGTCACACCCTACGCCCCAGCACTCCCACTACAGGGCATGCCCAGACTAGGAGGAGTGATCACTGCAACATTATTAGACAGCTGGGAACGTGCGGGGATAGAAACGATGGCGGATCTGTACAATGAAGGCACCCTGATCCCGTTTGGGAACCTAGTGGAGGACACCGATTTGCCGGCGGGGCAATTCCTACTCCACGCCTACATGATCCGGGAATTCACGAGACACTGGGGAGACATGACGGAGGAACCTCAGACACACCTGCTGATGCAGTACCTCCACATCATGGGGAACGGGTCCCACGTGATACATTGGCTGACACAGGCATTACAGTCACACACAACATGCACGCTCCAACCATTGAGAGACAAATGGACAACTGACAGAGGGAGGGACTGGACGGACAAGGAGTGGGAGAGAATACTGGAAGGACCGCGCCACATACCCCGCAACTCGAGATTTAAAATCTTACAATTCTACATCATTCACAGGGCATACACTAGACACCTCTGGCTGCCCACGCTGCTCGTTGTTGAACGCTGACCTCTTGCACATGCTGTGGGCATGTCCCAGGCTGCAGAAGTACTGGCAGGACGTAACTGCACTGTTAACGAAGGGGGCAGGAACAGAACTACGACACGCTTGGGAAACCTGCGTGCTAGGCTTGTTCAAGAGGACGAAGCAAACCAAAGCCCAGGCCAGGTTCTGGGATTTGGGACTGATAACTGCCAAACGACTCATAACGCGACATTGGAAGGACGCTAATCCACCGCAGACGAAACACTGGTGTGCCTCTCTCACCTATTGGGCGACAGCAGAAGGCATGGTCCTCCGCCGAGAGGAGACTGCGGGACGGAGAGCCATCCCAATTGCGCAGATCTGGGACGATATCCTACAGGCCTTCAGCAAGGCATGTCAGGAGCAGGGTATAACATAAGTAGGGCGACCCCCCTTATGGCGCGAAAGGACATAGGTGGAGAGAGACACGTGGTAGCACCAAGGCGATTGGTACAAGCACACACATAGGGCGCGGAGTCGCAGACTAGCCTCGCCCCTCCCCCCTCCAACCACCGGACCTTCCGACCCCCCCCCCACTTCTCTTCTCTCCCCCCCCCCCTGGGGACGACCGACAATGTGACCGACTTAAACAAAGCTGCACCACCCCAACACTGGACGGCCCGCAGCTCATCCACATTCACCGACTCACATATGCAAAACATTCCCACCCCGCATAGACGCGATACCTGACCACGAGACATAGACAATCGGAACCGTAATGCAGCACCCCCTTCCCCTCGAATTAATGTTCACACCATACCCGATATCTCTTATACTTCCTCCTTCGGTTTGGAGGTTGGTTTCACAGGCTGTTGCCCCCCAGTTGACAGCACTGTACTTTCATGTTTGACAGACACATTCACGAACACACGCCACATGGCAGCCAACGCCGTGCTCACCCGCTGCAATATGACAATGGCCAAGACGCGTTCTCAGAAAGCAGCATCACCACACCGATCTCAGCAACCGAGCTGCCCGGAGAGGTCAATTCTTTGGGGAACAACACGCTGTAACACAAAGTATGAGGGTATGGGCAACATGGAGGGCATCGACCAGAGGCGCGCCCTGGACGACAGGGTAAGCCGGGAACTCTGGTGAGATAGATGACGGCACATACAATGAGGTGTAATGAGAGAATGTCATCTAGTCATAGTGCCGGGGTTATTCCCACTGAAGACAGCTACCTAGTTCTGTACCGATTGTAATTACCGGAACACTGACTGCTATTATTGTTTTCACATATAATGCACATGCTGGCTGGATTACTGCTTCCTCATTGAAATATGCTCACAGTGATGTAACTGTATGTTAATTGTTTAAATAAAACATATTTAAAAAAAAAAAATGAGGCAATGGGTCAGCCTCCTTCAGTCATTGGCCTACTTTACTGTCTGTGACAGAATTCTACCCTTTCACAAGAAACACATCCAACCACATAGTCGTTTTCTTCAATGCAATGGCATACAATAGTAATGTGTGGGTTCGAGACCAAAAGAATTTTGGCTTCTAGCTCATTTTTTTTGTTTTAGATTGATGAGGGCCTGGTAGTTTCCCTTACAATAACGTTTTGCTAAAACCATGACAAAAGAAAACACACATTTCATGTCCTTTGGGGTAAATAACAGCATTTCTTTTAGTGTTCTGTTATTATGTGCCCTGTTATGTTTTGTAATTGTATTGGTTTGTTGCTTTGTGTATGTTATTGCATAATGTTATTGTTTACTTTCGATATGTTAACAAATGCTGCAGCATTTACCAGGAGAAGCAGCTAATGACTTGAAAGTTCTTGTGACAAGCAACCATTTACTGCTGTCTAAGGTAGTAAAATGCCACTGCTTCATCTCTTCAACTACTTCAAAGCGCCAGTCAGTCCAAACTGTTGCCAAGCCAGTGTCTTAACTGCTCTGAATGATCATTTTATGTGATATGACCCTTGATAACTTCCTCCTTTATAGATTTTAATATTTGCTCTTTTTGTTACCGTCACTATAGCCATCAGCACAAAGAAGATCCTTTTCTGTGACCACAGCATATTTTGTTCTGCTCTACTTCCTGTTTCCTAGAATGCTGCTGTCTCACTTACGATTACCTCCCTCCAACAGCACCGCCACAAAGAACAGGTACTTTTCCCCATGAGTGGATAATGCAGCATCGTATCAAACACTTTTTTAGGGCTCGCCTGCTGATGCGCTTGCGCATAGCTGGCGAAGCTCTATAGTGGCTTATCCAGAGTTTAACCACTGGCGATTCCATGCAGTGCATGTGCGCTTTTTAGGTCATTGCGCAAGCGCAAACCCTAAAAAGCGCGTGCACAATGCCACCAGCCGCCTGCCTGCCTGCACATCTGCCAAGCCATCAGCCGCCAGCAGCTTCACTTGGGATCCGCTCCGCCCCCTGCTGCACACATCACAGACATCAGCCTCCCTCCCACGGGCAGCTTGGCCTCAGGCATTCACCCCAGCGCGACTTCTCCTCCCCCCTAATTACATCCCTGCTGTTTACTTCTTTCACGGCAGCGAGGCCGTGCTTCAAAGGGATCTGCCCCCTGCTTTAATTACATTAGCTTAGTTTTGGTGATTTTGGTTAATAAAATCTCGTTCTTTCACGGATTCCACACACATCCTTCAAGATTACAGCGAACGTTTCCCAGAGCCCCAAACAGAACGAATCGAGACTGCCACTTTTTCACAACTTTGAGGAATGTGCTAATGTTGCTGGCATAGCTGACATAATCACACTTTTAGTGCCATTGCGCCCTTCCTTCGTGTAGTCTTCTATTTCCCTTCAGCTCCGGATTAATTATGCAGACCATGTCAGTGACTACACCAGAATCTATTCTGCTTTTCATCTACTAAATATATCGGTATATAGAATGATGTTAAATCTACATATTGAAAAAATGCATAAATATTTCTCTGTGCTAAAGCATCCCGTTACATTGTAATCGTTCTCTTTCTGCAAAATTCTCACTCTATCTTTCTGGTCTATCTCTGTCTCTGCTCTCCTCCCCCTGTTCGCCTCCCTGTCGTCTGTCCTCTGTCTCTGCATCTCCCGCTCTCTCTCTGCTGCCCTCTGTCCTTGCAATCCTCCATCCCTCTCGCTGCCCCTGCTGCTGTTTCCCTTTCTCTGCATCTCGCCTGCTCTCTGGCTGTCTCCAGTGACGTGACCCGGTCTCTCTCTCTGCCACACTTAGGCTGCTCTCTGACTGTCTTCAGTGACCCCTCTCTGTCGCTGCTCGCCTCTCTCTCAGCTGCCCTCTGTCTGTCTAGGCTGCTCTCTGACTGTCTCCAGTGGCCTCTGTCTGTCTCTGGTCACCCCTCCTCACCATCACACACCCTCACATCCACTCACCCTCACACCCTCACCCTCACCCAATCTCACCCCCTCACCCACCCTCACACCCCCTCACCCTCACACCCCCTCACCCTTGCACCCTTACTCACCCTCATCCCCTCACCCTCACACACCCTCACTCACCCTCACACCCTCACCCCCCTCACAACCCTCTCACCCTCAATCACCCTCACACCCCCTCACCCTCACCCCTCTCACCCTCACACACCCTTACCCTCACCCCCTCACCCTGACACACCCTGTCACCCTCACACCCCCTCACCCTCACCCCCCTCACTCACCCTCACACCCCCTCACTCACCCTCACACCCCTCACCCACCCTCACACACCTTCACACCCCCTCACACACCCACTCACCCTCACTCACCTTTACCCTCACCCCCTCACCCTCACACACCCTCAGTCACCCTCACACTCACACTTCCTCACCATCACACACCCTCACATCCTCTCACCCTCACACACCCTCACCCACCCTCACCCACCCTCACACCCCCTCACCCTCACACCCTCACTCATCCTCACCCCCTCATCCTCACACACCCTCACTCCCCCTCACACCCCCTCACCCTCACACCCTCCCCCCCTCATCCTCAAACACCCTCGCTCACCCTCACACCCTCACCCCCCCTAACAACCCTCTCACCCTCACTCACCCTCACACCCCCTCACCCCCTCACCCTCACACACCCTTACCCTCACCCCCTCACCCTGACACACCCTGTCACCCTCACACCCTCACCCTCACACCCCCCTCACCCTCACCCCCACACCCACTCACTCACCCTCACACCCCCTCACTCACCCTCACACCCCCTCACTCACCCTCACCCTCAAACCCCTCACACACCTTCACACCCCCTCACACACCCACTCACCCTCACACACCCTCACCCTCACACCCCCTCACCCTCACACCCCTCACCCTCACACCCCTCACCCTCACACCCCCTCACCCTCACACCCTCACCCGCCCTCACTCACCCTCACGACCCTCTCACCCTCACACACCCCCACCCTCACACCCCCTAACCCTCACACCCCCTAACTCTCACACACCCTCACACACCCTCACCAGCATAGCATAACAAAACCTAGCATAGCATAGCAAAGCATAGCATAGCATAACAAAGCATAGGATAGCAAAACAAAACCTAGCATAACAAAACAAGAAATAGCATAGCAAAACACAACATAGCATAGCATAACAAAACACAACAAAACATAGCATAACAAAACAAAACATAACAAAGCATAGCAAAACAAAACATAGCATAACAATACACAACAAAACACATCATAAGATAAAACATAGCATAACAAAACAAAGCATTGCATAACAAAACATAGCAAAACACAAAGCATAGTATAACAGAACACAGCATACATAACAAAACATAGCATAACAAAGCATATCAAAACATAACATAACCTAGCATAACGAAACACAACAAAATATAGCATAGCATAACAAAACACAACATAGCATGGCATAACAAAACAAAGCTTAGCATAGCATAACAAAACATAGCATAACATAGCATAGCATAACAAAACATAGCATAGCAAAACAAAGCATAGCATAGCTAAACACAACAAAACATAGCATAACAAAACATAGCATAGCATAACAAAACAAAGCATAGGATAACAAAACTAAACATAGCATACCATTAAAAACAAAGCATAGGATAGCAAAACAAACCATAGCATAACATTACATAACATAACAAAACATAGCATAACAAAACACAACACATAGCATAACAAAACATAGCAAAACACAACAAAACATAGCATAGCTTAACAAAACACGACATAGCATAGCATAACAAAACAAAGCTTAGCATAACATAACAAAACATAGCATAACATAGCATAGCATAACAAAACATAGCATAACAAAACATAGCATAGCAAAACAAAGCATAGCATAACAAAACATAGCATAGCATAACAAAGCATAGCATAGCAAAACGCAATACCACTCAGTGCCACATATTTATATGCTACATAATTACACTGCACTCAATGCAACATACTCTCCAAATACCACTCAGTGCCACATAATTACACACCACATAATTACACTCTACTGAATGCAGCACACTCCACACAATACCACTCAGTGCCACATAATTACATGCCACATAATTACACTGCACTGAATGCAACATACACTCCAAATACCACTCAGTGCCACATAATTACACTCTACTGAATGCAAGACACACTCCACACAATACCACTCAGTGCCACATAATTATGTTACATAATTACACTGCACTCAATGCAACATACACTCCAAACAATACCACTCAGTGCCACATAATTACACACCACACAATTACACTCTACTGAATACCTCAAACACTCCACACAATACCACTCAGTGCCACATAATGATATGCTACATAATTACACTGCACTCAATGCAACATACACTCCAAATACCACTCAGTGCCACATAGTTATATGCCACATAATTACACTGCACTCAATGCAACATACACTGCAAATACCACTCAGTGCCACATAATTACACACCACATAATTACTCACGACTGAATGCAACACACTCCACACAATACCACTCAGTGCCACATAATTACAAGCCACACAATTAAACTCTACTGAATACAACATACACTCCTCATAATACCACTCAGTGCCACATAATTACACGCAACATAATTACACTCTACTCAATGCAACATACACTCCAAATACCACTCAGTTCCACATAGTTACACGCCACAATATTACACTGCACTCAATGCAACATACGCTCCAAATACCACTCAGTGCCACATAATTACACGCCACATAATTACACTGCCATCAATGCAACATACACTCCAAATCCCACTCAGGTGCCACATAATTACACGCCACATAATTACACTGCACTCAATGCAACATACACTCCAAATACCACTCAGTGCCACATAATTACACACCACATAATTACACTTGACTGAATGCAACACACTCCACAAAATACCACTCAGTGCCACATAATTACAAGCCACACAATTAAACTCTACTAAATACAACATACACTCCTCTTAATACCACTTAGTGCCACATAATTACACGCAACATAATTACACTCTACTCAATGCAACATACACTCCAAATACCACTCAGTGCCACATAACTACGCCCCACATAATTACACAGCACTCAATGCAACATACACTCCAAATCCCACTCAGTGCCACATAATTACAATCCACATAATTACACAGCACTCAATGCAACATACACTCCAAATCCCACTCAGTGCCACATAATTACAATCCACATAATTACACTGCACTCAAAGCAACATACACTCCAAATACCACTCAGTGCCATATAATTGCACGCCACATAATTACACTGCACTCAATGCAACATACACTCCAAATCCCACTCAGTGCCACATAATTACACGCCACATAATTACACTGCACTCAATGCAACATACACTCCAAATACCACTCAGTGCCACATAATTACACGCCACATAATTACCCTACGCTCAATGCAACATACACTACAAATACCACTCAGTGCCATAGAATTACACACCACATAATTACACTGCGTTCAATGCAACATACACTCCAAATGCCACTCAGTGCCACATAATTACACGCCACAAAATTACACTCTACTCACTACAACATACACTCCAAATCTCACTCAGTGCCACATAATTACACACCACATAATTACACAGCACTCAATGCAACATACACTCCAAATCCCACTCAGTGCCACATAATTACACGCCACATAATTACACTACGCTCAATGCAACATACACTCCAAATACCACTCAGTGCTACAACACATATTGTGTTACAATAGGTGTCACACTTGCGAAAGATAAAACTATTGGCATTGTAAATAACAAAGCTATTAATGTCGCTATTTTCAAAACAAGCACATAAATAAAAAATGTGTCATTTACAATACCAATAGCTCAAACTTTCCTAATGCGAGACCTATTGCATTGCAAATGCTTGTTTTTCTTTGCCACTCATGCTGTGTTCACCAGTTTCGCCACAAAACATGCTTCTTTGGAGAAATGCAGAGCTTGCGATGCCTCCCTTCACCAGATTGGTAGTCTACTTAAAGTTGGTGGTTCTTGCCGTTTTCTTTGCAGATCTAGCCTCGGCATTCTCATATTCAGCCGAGCAAATGTCACTTCTATCAGAAGATTGTTTATTTTCTTTCTTGTGCTGCCTGTAGGCCAGAGGACCTACAAAAGAAGGTAGTCATCCCTGAACAGTGCAATACAGAAAGCACACACTAGCCGTAGGAGATTATAGAATATATGAATCTATTTTATTCTGGAAGTCTGCCTGGCCTTGCTGCTATTTGGAAATCTGATACCTAAATAAATATAGTTAGTTACCCACACCTTCACAGATGTGTTTCCCCTTCGGTGAAGCAGAAGACAAGTGTATCTCTCCCATCGTGCTGTTACTCCACTTGTTAAACAACAACCGAGTATTGTCTAATGCAAATACAATCTCAGATCCGGAGCACATCCCCAGCATAAAGTAACTAAACAATTGTGAATGAATGTGGAAGCAACACTGCAGGGAATTCACCCTTCTGCATGGTCATTTAATATTATTTGCTTTTATGGCACTAGACTTACTGGCCTCTTTTGACTCAGAGCCTTGAGGAACTGATAAACCCCTTCCCGAACACACGTTCTGACCCGTAAACGTGGTAACAATTATTAATTTCCTTTGTTTACCTAAATCTTTACTGTGGCCAGGTGCATCTTAGACCAGTACTTTGGAAGTCCTGGTGCGGACTGCCACTTGGAGATGGTGGTGAGTGCCTAGATCCCCTCTGTGTGCAGGGTTGGCACCCCTGTGGCCGGTCACATTCAAACACTGCTTTTTTTATGTAGTGAAATGTGCTCTGGATTTATGTAAAATTATAATTGCATGTCTAATATTTTTTCTGATTTGTTTCTTACTAATATATATATATATATACATATATATATATATAGTACTGGCTTTCCTTTTGTCTGTTGCCCCTTCCACCTGCATTTCACCTTCTTTACCTCCTTATTCCCCAGAGACTTAGCCAGCCCCTCCAACTCTGAGGCATGCCGTGTCTGCCACCTCCTTCTTCCTTCCTTTGTCTCTCTTTCCCTTTTTTCCCTATTTTAGGCAACAAATCCCTCTTGCTCACCCTGCCCCCTCTTTCCTCCTGTCTTTATTCTTCTTTGCTTCCTTCTCCTCTAACGTGTTGACCCATAATTGAGGCTGCCTGTACCCTCCTTCCTTCTGTCCCTCTTTTCTTCTCCCATTTTCCACTAGAGCATTGACCTGTCTCAACCTTGGGTCTAGCTCTCTCTACCTTCCTTCCTTTGGAACAACTGTGAGAGGTCTTTTATTCAGTAGTTACGCCTACTCATTTGACCACTCACCTCCAATCCTGACTGGACTGGTGTGTCGGAGATCCTTATAGCTGCTCTACACAGACAGTGGTGGGAGTCTGGGCCCCTTTTGCATGTAGGTTTGGTGCCCTGTGGCCAATTCACATGTTGGTTGTTGTTGTTAAGAAAGCATAAGAAGTACTGGCACAGCCAATAGGTCTCGCCTTTGGGACCTTACAAGTGTTTAGCCATGCAACACATTATCTTGGGGGATACGTTGTACCCTGGTAGATGTAGGATGTGCATGAGGGCATAAGTGGTGCAGTGGGGAAGTGAAGCCATATACCACCTCCAGGTATTAATGTGTACCGAAAACAGACTGCAGAGGATTTTTTATGAGGTGAACCAATACCCTACATATGAGGTGCCCATGTTTTGCTACATTTAGTATATTATCCTGTGCTGTTCAAGTACACACTGGTGAGCTGACAGCCTGCCTCTTCCTGAGGTTCTTCAATTATTTTATGCCGATCTACAGTTTAAAGTGTTCAACAGCGAGCTGCAAGCCCACCGGCCCTGAGATCCATTAGTTTAATCTGAAAGGTAAAGTACACAGTGGTAAGATAGCAACCACCCTTTCTCTGAGGTTCAAATAGTGCATGCCGACAGTGGGGATCTTGGAGGACATCTGCCCTAAGATCCATACAGTGCCCTTGAGCACACACTGCTGTGAAGGGCCAAGTGTGCATCAAACTGCTGATATAAGCCACGAGGGAGTCATGCGTGCCCAAGTGAGGATTGGAGGTGAGGTTGGCAGGATGAACACCTGGAAGGGCAGCAGAGATGGAAGAAGACTCCAGACGGACAACGCATTTCATCTGCACAGCACTAAAAGAATGTTTCATCTCAAAGAACAACAGCCCTGTACGTATCGCATTCTGCCCCCCGGGTTTCCCCTTGATACATTTCCATTGAGCGATATGTGGACAGGGGGTACACATCCATATAAAGCAGCGGTTCTCTCTGTGACCACGGTACTCAGTCAAAATACAGAGTTGAAAATATCGACTTACTCTAATATTGAGTTTAAATACTGTGACACAGGAATTCGACAGCAAGAATATCGTGGTCAAGAATATCAACTTTAAGGTAAGAAATATCAATTTAAAAAATATGGAAGTTATTAATTACATTAGCAGACATATAGGGGGCTCATATGGATAGCGGGTGGATCGCCACTGCCCGTATGGCAGTGGCGATCCGCCCGCTAAAAACCACCACCAGCTTCCAAATTCTCCCTGCCACATTACCATGGCAGGGGGGACCCCGGGGGACGTAAAGACCGTCTGCCGGTTTTCCGCCCGGTCGCATAGTCGACCGGGCGGAAAAGCAGATAACATGAATGCGGGGATGTGCCTTTCCGTGGCGGTGAAAGGCAGGCGGTTTTTACCATTGGGGGCCCGTAGCGGGCCCCCAGGGATTCTGGGGGATGGGGGGGGTGCACATGGGGGTACCTATGGTACCCCCCTGCAGTTCCATGCACAACATGGCAGGCACTGCGTGGTGCCTGCCGGTTGTGCATGGAAGTGCACGACATGCCTTCCTGGCATTGCGCTTGGCGGTGCTGAGAGCACCACCCGCCTCAATGTCAGGAATGCAGGATGCGCCCGCATGCATGTGATGTATTTTTTTGTATAAGTACTGTTTATGTTTTTAATATATGTGTAAAATTTTAATAGTAATTAATTTTATTTTAAATTAATGTTGCTTTTTTTAGTTCCGTAGCGGGTTGTGGGTTTATAGGGAAATAGGGTGGGAAGTAATTTAATTATAATAAATTAATGAATATATGTATTTAATATTTTTTTTTATTGAGATTTTATAATGTTAATTGTATTTTAAATCTTTAAGGGTACATTTTAGGGGCAGGTTGTGGGGTTTATAGGGGTAAAGGGTGGGAACATAATTTATTTTTAATTAATTAATAATTAGTTTACTAATTAATTTTAATTCAAATTGACAATTATGGTAATTGTGCAATTAATTTGAGATGCAGGTTGTGGAGTTTATTGGGGAAAAGTGGGGGAAGTAATTTATTTTTCATTATGAATAATTAGTTGTTAAATAATATTAATTAATTCATTGACAATTAATTATTGAAATTATGTAATTAATTTTTGGTGCACGTTGTGGGGTTTTTAGGGGTAAAGGGTGGGAAGTCATTTATTTTTTACTTAATTAATTATTAGTTAATAATTAATGTTAATTAATATTAATTAATGAATTGATGATTAATTAGAGTAATTGTTTAATTATGTTTTTGTGTGTGGGTTTTCGGTTTATAGGAGTGAAGGGTGGGGAGTAAATTAATTTTACTTACTTTATAATTAGTTGTTAAATACTATTAGTTATTTAATTGAAAATGTTTTTTAATTCTGTAATTCATTTTTATATAGTTTAATTTTAGGTGTGGGTTGTGGGGATTATATGTGTAAAGGGCGGGAAGGTGATTACATTTTATGTGTTTTAATTAGTTTTTTAATTAATAATATTTGATTAATTGATAATTATGTTATGTTTTTATTTGTAAAATTGAATATATTTTTATTTTAATTTTTAACATATTTATAATTTTTTTATTTGCTTTTTTTTTTACAAATATTTTTATTTTATTGATGATATTTTGTTTGTTTTGAATTTTGAACTGACTGGAGTGGGAATAGTACATTTTACCCTTCCGCAATTCAACACTTTCCCTATTGATGCACCGACTGGAGTGGGAATAGTACATTTTATCCCTCCGCTATCCCCTACTTTCCCTACGGGTGTTCATTTTATCCCTCTGCTGTCCAACACTTTCCCCACTTTGCACTCACTGGAGTGGGAATAGTAATTTTTCCCCTCTCCAATCCAACACTTTCCCTACTGTTGCGCTCATTGGAGTGGGAATAGTAATTTTTACCCCTCCTCTATCAACACTTTTCCAAGTGTTGCACTCATTGGAGTCGGAATAGTAAATTTTATACCTCCACTATCCAACACTTTCCCTACTGTTGCACTCACTGAAGTGGGAATAGTAATGTTACCCCTCCGCTATCCAACAATTTCCCTACTGTTGCACTCATCGAAGTGGGAATAGTAATTTTTACCCCGCTGCTATCCAACACTTTCTCTACTGCTGTGCTGTGGGTTGTGAGGTGTGTGGTATTGTAGGGTAGGAAGTAAATAGAAAAAATGTATCTAATAATTAATGTTTTTGTTAATAAATAATTTCTAAATACAAATATTTTTTGTTCAAATGTTTTATTTTATTTTATTTAATATAATATTTGTAGGTATGTGTGATATGTATTTAACCTTATAATATGTTTTTAATTTTTTTAATTAAATATATTTTTATTTAAATTTTTAACATATTTATAATTTTTTAATTTGCTTTGTTTACAAAATTTTTATTTTGTTGAGGATATTTTGTTTGTTTTGAATTTTGAACTGACTGGAGTGAGAATAGTAAATGTTATCCCTCCGCTATCCCACACTTTCCCTACGGGTACACTCACTGGAGTGGCAATAGTACATTTTATCCCTCTGCTATCCAACACTTTCCCTACTTGTCATTTCACTGTAGTGGGAAAAGTAATTTTTCCACTCTGCAATCCAACACTTTCCCTACTGTTGCACTCATTGGAGTGGGAATAGTACATTTTATCCCTACGCTATCCAACACTTTTCCTACTGTTGCGCTCAGTGGAGTGGGATTAGTAGTTTTTACCCCTCCGCTATCGGACACTTTCCCTACTGTTGCACTGACTGGAGTGGGAATAGTACATTTTACCCCTCCACTATCCAACACTTTTCCTACTGTTGCACTCATTGGAGTGGCAACAGTAATTTTTACTCCTCCACTATCCAACACTTTCCCTACTGTTGCGCTCACTGGAGTAGGAAGAGTACATTTTATCCCTCCCCTATCCAACACTTTCCCTACTGTCATACTCACTGCAGTGGTAATAGTAATTTTTACCCCTACTCTATTCAACACTTTCTCTACTGTTGCACTAACTGGAGTGGGATAGCCAGTTGTATCCCTACTGTTGCACTCACTTGAGTGGGAATAGTAATGTGTACCCTTCTGTCATCCAACACTTTCCCTACTGTTGCACTCATTGGAGTGGGAATAGTAATGTTTACCCCTCCGCTATCAACACTTTTCCTAGTTTTGCACTCACTGGAGTTGGAATAGTAAATGTTATCCCTCCGCTATCCAACATGTTCTCTATTGTTGCATTATTGGTAAATGTATATATATATATATATGGGATCGAGATCTCTATGTAAAGGAAGCTGAAAGCCAACTGGGGGACCAACTATGCTACAAAAAAAAGTAATTTTGGGGCAATTAAAGCTGCATGGAATGATCAAAATTCGAAACTTATAGCTTGGAAAAGTGGTGGATTAATCTCCAAAGATGAATTTAAGTTTCTGAAGAAAGATTATCCGATTATTCCTACCTTTTATATGCTGCCAAAAGTGCACAAAGACACTTTTGTCCCACCCGGAAGGCCCATTATTTCTGCGATTGGCAGTTCCACCGAAAACATTTCAAAGTATATCGACTATTTTCTGCAGGAGTGGGTAATACAACTTAAATCATATGTCAGAGACACAACCGATTTTTTAAATAAATTGGAGAATGTGGTTTGGAGCGAAGATTATTGCTTGATGACTCTGGATGTGAAATCCCTTTATACTTCCATTAGATATAACGATGGGATCAAAGCAGTTGAACACTATCTTAACAAAAGACCTATGAATTATGTACATCACAACAGAATGATCATCAGCATGTTAAGACTTTGTCTGGAACAGAATTTCTTTTTGTTCTGTGGCCAAATGTACCAACAGATAAGGGGGGTGGCCATGGGGGCCTGTTTTTCCCCCAGTTTCGCGTGTTTACACATGGGACTGTGGGAGGAGCGGGTCCTCATGGGGGACCACGAAGCCATCATGAGGGAGAACATAGTCTTATACTGCAGGTACATAGATGATTTATTCTTTATATGGAGGGGTGATGTAAAAGAAGCAACTGACTTTGTGTGCAAATTGAATAACAACAATTACAATTTGGAGTTCACATCCACGATACACAAAGAAAGCATAAACTTCCTAGATGTAGAAGTGTACATCAAAGACAATGTATTGGAGACAAGGGCCTACAGAAAAGAGACCGCAGGTAATACTCTCCTACACGCTACCAGCCAGCACCCTGGACACCTCATACGCAGCATTCCCTATGGGGAAATGTTGCGCATGAGACGGCTCTGTAGCACTGAGAAGGAGTGTGACCTAGCACAAAAAGACAGTAGGAGCCGCTTCTTAGAGAGAGGGTACAGAGCGGAAGTAGTGGACAGTGCTATAGAGCGCACGAGAAACATTCCTAGGGCACAGGCCCTGAAGGGCAAGGAGCTGGTTACTATAACCGATTCTGAAATTATACAATCAAGGGCAATTGTTACTTACAGTGTCCAACATGCTGAAATTCGCAAGATCTTCAGCAGAAATTGGAATTTGGTTAAGAGAGACCCGGTCATTGGTAACCTTGTACCTATCAAGCCACAACTGACTTTTCGTAGGTCTCATTCTATGGCAAATGCTTTAGTGAGCAGTACTCTAGACAAGCCCCTCTCAGGAACTTGGATGGACCTCAGCAGAGGTTTCAAAAGGTGTCCTTTCTGTAAAGCTTGCAAGCAGGGACTCAGTAAAACCCATTACTCTATCCCATTCCATGATAGGACTATAGCTATCAAACATAGACTAACGTGTAAGACTGAATACGTAGTCTATGTGTTGCAATGTCCATGTGGGCTATGCTATGTGGGCAGCACCCGACTGCCCGCCCACAAACGGATCTTGCAACATCTTCGAGCTATTTCAGGCAAAGATCCAGCTTACCCCGTCGCACGACATTTTGAGCAGATCCACAATAGCAATCCTGATGGATTGGTCTACTTTTTGGTTGACACGATCCCGCCCCTGAAGAGAGGGGGGAACAGGGATGCGCTATTGAGACTACTAGAGACGAGATATATTCTGGAGTTCAATAGTAAGGCCCCGGGAGGCCTTAACGCCACCGAGGATATGTACACTTGCCTATGATAAGACAGGCTCGAATATTGTATATTTGAGAGTTTGGGTTCCCAAATTTCCGCTTGTGGGGATGTACCATTTGGGATTGGACAACATTAGGATTAACAACTTGAGTGTTCGAATCCCCGATTGTAACCAGACTAATATGAATTAGTTTTTAAATCAATTTTCACACTTATTCACTTTGGGTGAATTTCTTTTCCCCAGTATGATTATGTAGGGTATATTTATATGTAACAGCTAAGAAGTTAAACATTCAACTTAGACATTTTTAGACTTACTGGTAGATCATTAAAGTGGGCTTTGGGGATTGCGTGGCGGGGGATCGACAAGGTTTTGAATCTTCCACTCCTCCCCATTTTCCCAATTGTATCTTATACCAGTTTAGCAAGACCAATGTCAATAATCGAGGTTATATGAAATGCGTTTTTATATGTAAATATGACTTCTTTTTAAATTGGTTCTTTCTTAATAATATGTAAATATGAATGTAAATAGATGGTCTATTTTTCTACATATTTATTTATTTTATATGGAGTATATATTTTTCTAAACATTTGAGATATATATATCTATGCGATGTCGGGCACTTGCCCTTTAACCTTGCTACTTGCTACTTAGCATTTCCTTTGTGGCTATGTTTCTACTATGTCTATGATTGCATTTTAGAAAAAACTCATACAGCTGTAAATGGTTTGCAATCAACAGTTTTAATATATATACATTCTTCTATGTCTGTGACACATCATGTGATCAAGCCTCTGTGGGAGGTGAAACGCGTCATGGCATTTTGCTGGCTGAACTTTATGCACGGAATAAAGCACTGAAAATACTGCACGCATTTGTGGTTTCGTTCCGACGTTGTTTGCCCGAGTGGTAATGGAGCGTGATGGATGGCGTCTGTTGAGCATATATATATATTTATATGTTACCTTTTTTTCTAATTTTAAAATTATAAAATACATTACAATTTCTTTAAAGTATATATATGTATGAATTATTATGTATGTGTGTTAAAAAAATTATTACGTTTATTTGTTATATTTTTAAAGTGTATATTAAATCTATTTTTTTATTTAATTTTATTCTGTAATATATTTAACATCTAATAATTTATTTCCTATATATAACAAAATTATGTTTTGTAAAACTATATTTATGACATCAATATATTTCCCATGCTATTTTTGTACTTACCATTATATTATAAGTATAGGTTTAAGATATTTTTGACATTGATATTTTGGTCATGATATTTTTGTATGGGGATATGTTGGGTGTTGATATTTTGTCAGTGTACCTGTGACCACGCCACAAGAGACCCCTGGTCACCACCTCCCCGGGGGGAACTGCAGTCATTTCTATGAGAGATCACCAACCATCTGCGGGGCAGGGCAGTGTTGTGCACTCTTTTCTGGGTCCCCTTGGAGGAGGTGAACAAGCACAGAGCATGGCAGCTGAAAACATTGACAAATGAGGAGTGGAAGCAAATCAAATAGAGGGGCACTGCCGACCAAGGGCAAGCACACGGGGCAGTGGGGTGCCTAGGAGACAACGCAAAGAAACAACAGGGGCGCAATAAGGTTGAGTTGAACAACACAAGTGGATGGGGCTTACAAAACTAAAGGGGTAACTCAGGGCCGCTGCTAGAGAAGACAGCACACAGACAAATGATGCAAGCTTATTGACGCACCATTCAGCAACGCGAAACTGCCCAACAAGGCATGTGAGAAACTTTTTGCCTGAGTCCTCAGCTTTAGGGATGGGAGGGGTGAAGCTGCTGCAGGGAGCAGCAGTGTTCTGTAGCAATGGGACAGAAGGATGGGCACATGAGTTGACGAACATGATGCAGGTGCAAGCCGGGTGACACTCAACAGTAGAACGTTTTAGCACATTACATTTGGACACGAAAGTGTGTGTGGTATGAGTGGTCTCATAACTGTTTTTTAGCAATTGGGAATCAGGCGAATGTCTAAAGGAGGCACAATCCTAGGATATACCGACTACCCCATTAATGAGTGAAAGGGGAGTAAGGTTTGCAAAGATAATGCAACAAATGGTATATCCAAAACAAAGGTAAACTTCATAAGTGCCTATATAGTCTAGGTCTGTTGTTGTACTAGTTGCATATTGAGTCGAGGGCGACCTATGACTAGCTTTACCCTCTAAGCTCCAGTTTAGTTTTGAATTCAGCCTTTTTGGGCCTCATCAGAAAGGTGCATTTTTAAGACCTGTGACACAGTGACCTCAGTGCCCAAATCTGGCGAGCTCTAGCCACTTAGGGTGATTCACTTAAAAAGCACTAAAAATGATAGATAGATTGTGTGAATGTATCCCAGCCAAATGGTAATCACCGATAGCCTATTCTAGTACCTATTTTTAGCTTGTCCGTGCAATGTACAAATACTGAGATCAGGCATGTGCAAATTAGCCATGCCCCTACCCCACATGTTTCAGTACAGACTGAAATGCCCTGTCAGGCCCCACTGAGGGGAACACAAGGAACCCCAGAACATTTTGGGAATTGTTTAGCACTATCAATGACGTGTAACCTGAGACTCAAAGCACTGTGAGATCAGGACCCACACTTGGGCCTACCTCTCCCACTTAGAAAGCACCGATGTTTAGTACAGAACAACCTCTGTTTATGCAAAATAATTGCTGCATGTTCATTTTTTACATGCTTGATTGATATTGCTTCAGTGGGCTGAATGTTGCTATCTGGCCCGTCTCTCTTCTGTCAACTCCCTTCTTCCTCCTACCTTTTCATCTCATCCTTTCATTTGCCCCTGGCACCACATCCCCCTCTAAATCTGGAGCTTGTTCTGTCTGCCCTCTATTCCCTCCTGTGTTTGTACCTCTCCCTCTTCTCCCTTGGAAACACTTCCCCCTCCTGAAAATGGAGTTTGCTTGCTTGCTTACCTTCCCTATGAATTCACAAGAGGCCATTCAGTTTGGTAGTTGCTCCTAGTTAAAGGGCTACTCTACACCAATCATGTAACGCCTTGTCCCTCTCCTGTACACTCCTTCTTCAAACCTAACCCTTTCACCCAGGGAATGGAGCCAGGGCATCCAGGTGAAGGTCGGATTGTTGAGGGAAATATATATAGGCCACACTACACTGACACACTCTCACACACAAGCAGCTAATGCTTAATTTACCTATCCTTCACTCCTTTTGCTTCAATACCCGGCATAGTTTAGCCACAAGACATGAGAAGAGCACATTTCTGGTCCTCTTGCACAACACTAAAACACTACCAATATAGATCACTTGAAGGCCAGACTCTCTTCCACCCAAGCTACCCAGTTACGTTACCTGCCTGAAAAGGCACATTCGTGCCTCAATAGAAGTATGAAGCGGTACAAAAGGGCGTGGTGATGGACGAAGCATCTGAACCAATCAAACACTCACACCCAGTCAACAGATCTGGGTTTAATCCATCACCGTTCTTTAGCCCACTCTGCCACCCCAGTTCAGACATGGCCATATGCAAATTAGTCTGACCCTGTGCCTCATGGGAACAGTCCAGCCCGAACTGCCAAGCCATGCCTTCCCTGGACTGGAAACAAGCTTCCGAGGACCGGTTTCTGGCATTCCAGCCGTCTTCACCAGTCCAGCTTCAGCACTAGCTGAATAATATATAGCATAAGAATGAAATATTTACAGATGGACCAGACCAGGAGAATCAAACCTATGGCAAAAAAAGAGTGACTGAGCCTGTCTCCCACAGCTATCTTTCCCATAGTTTCCAAGAAACTGCCCCTTGAAGTTTGGATTCTTTAAGAGGGACGAGAAGGAAGATATTGGGCACCTTCAAAAGTTTGGGAGGATTTGAGTGTACCATCCTTCATGGTAATTGACCCTCATGTCCCTACCTGTATGAGACTGTACAATTTGCTGAAAACTGCTTCCCATTTTTAGAGCAAAAATGGCCTCCGTGACATTTTTGGTAAAGTCCAAAAACTAATATTGACTTTGTCTCCCTGTTGGGCTTATTTATATTTCCGACTCTCCTAATCCAATCCAATCTTTTGTCATTTTGGTCTTCTTATACTCATTAATCATTTGTTCTTTTTTAAACCATTCATTTGTGCCATGTATTTTACCATTACTTTTTTTAACACCTTGCCTGCGGCGCCGATTCTCCCCCGGTGCTGAACATTCCATTCGCGGGTGTAGTCGTGACGGAACCATTCCGTCATCCGCACAGCTCAACCGTGAGGCATGACGGAATGGTTCCGTCACAAGCATCGAAGGAGTTAAAGGCAACAGTACGAAATCGTCACCCAACGAAGAACTCAAATTGCAGGCAGCTGCCTACAATGTCACAAGAACACTTTATAATAGCTACTCTAAATAGAAATAAGAAATGAATCACCATCTAACTGCGCACCTGACATGCAAGCAAAACAAATGCGTTTTTTAAAAGAGAGTATAAAAAATTAAAATTAATAAAGCACTCTTTGAAAAAGCTGTGAGACAAAAGATAAATGTACTATTTTTTAGCAGATGTGAACAATCTGAACAAGCTTTGTGCAGTCACTCAAAGTGAAGAAAGTGAATAAGTAAACTTGGCTGATGCATTAGTAATCCATCATTATGACGGATTTCTAAAATAAAGTAGTCAGCCTGACAAAAAAAGGCTGGCAAAACTTCATTTTAGAGAAAAGTTAAAATGGCAAGATACCTTTTGCACAAAAATATGTTTAGGTGGAAAAGGTAAATGTTTATTTTAAAGGACAGCATGACAACCAGGTAAGAATGGAAAATGGGGTATGTTACACCTGGCATCCTTGTCGTGGTTTCCCCCCTAACTTTTTGCCTTCAACCCTCCTGTTTGCTGACTTCGTCTTTGCTGGCTTTTGGAATCTGCACACTTTACCATTGCTAACCAAAGCTAAAGTGCTTACTCTCTATACTTAAAACATGCTAGTTATTGCTTATACCCAATTGGCATATTTGCTTTACTCGTAAGTCCCTAGTAAAGTGCCACTACCGGTGCCCAGTGCCTGTAAATTAAATGCTACTTGTGGGACTGCAGCACTTCCTGAGCCGCCCATGCAAGTAGCACCAAAACATGTGTTAGGTCTGCCATTGTAGCCTGTGTGTGCAGTTTTAGGCTGATGTGTCGACCTAGCAAAGTAAACCTTTTCCCAGGGCCAAACCTTACCCTTTAACACTTGTAAGGCACTTGCAAGCCACCCCTATGGTAGGCACTGGGCAGTCTAGAGGGCAGGGTGCAATGTACTTAAAAGTGAGACAAGGACTCTTTAGTTTTACATGTCCTGGTAGTGAAAAACTCTTAAATTCCTTTTTCCTTAGTGCAAAGGCTCAATCAATCAATCAGGGAATTGTAAGCGCGTTACTCACCCGTGAAGGTCTCAAGGCGCTGGGCCTTGAGGCCATCCATAGGATAACAGTGGAGCTACCTTATTATATTTTATAAGCTGTCAAGTTTAAATGGGAGCATTCAACTAGTTGATGTTTGGTGTCTTTGGAATTGTAAGTACAAATACACTCTCATGGTGAAGTTGGATTTTAATTATAATGTTGAAAATGCCACTTCGAGTAAGTTGGCATGTTCCTGCCTTAGCTATTGAATGCCTGTAGGCTGTCTCTGGGTCACATGACTGGGAGTAGCTGACAGCTGGGCTGTGTGCATTCCTCCTAGACAGCCACACAATAGTGAGCTTAAGTGTGGCTTGATGGGCTATCACTGGCAGAATGGGAGAGCACCATATGAGGGTTCTCCTGAGGCAAAGGACTCTGCATAAAACTTGCAGTCCGCATTGGAACCTGTGCGAAGGTATCTCGAGGCAGGCCATCACAAATCCCTTGTCAACAGCAGCCTCGATGATGACACAGGTTCTCGCTTCGCAGCCTCACAGCTCCTCGGAACCAACGCATCATCATGACTGTGCGCCGCATCCTTGACACTGGGCTTCACATCGCCAGCCCTCGCCACCGGGATACTTGATTACCAGGCAGGACCTCCTATCGCAGCCCCTCCACACCTTAGGACACATACATCACCTCGGCTTGCCAACGCATCTTCAGCACGGACCTCTCAATGCTACGCAACCATGATCTAAGGTACTTTGTTCAGCAGGCCTAACTGGGTCTCTGTAGCTGGTCCGCACTCCATCACAGTCTGCCTGAACTTGTGACTTTTTCCTGGTCCAACATGAACAGTTATTCACAGTTGGAGTTTTGTGCATTTGGTGCTATTTTCACTTATACCTTTAAAATTGCATAACTCTGGAGCTACTGGTTGGTTTTTTGTTGTTTTGGTCTTGTTTTATTTATTAAAAATAAGTCTATTTTGCTACTTAGTGTGGGATCCTTTTTGTGCAGTGTTTTTTACTTTATTCCTGTTTGAAGTGTTGTTCAAATACTTTACACATTGATTCTAAGTTAAGCCTTACTGCTCTGTGCCAAGATACCAAGAGGCTGAACACTAGTTAATTTAGGGTTGACTTGCGCCGCAGCAGCCTGACAAGGATTGTGGTTGCTGCTTTACCAGGGCTCACACCCCAGTCAATAAACAACCCAATTTCTCACAATGGATATACAGGATGGGGGAGAAGTGGATGGGAAAGAGGGGATAGCAAAGGATTAGTTGAAAAAATAGGAGTAAAGGAAGAGAGGGAGTAAATGCTTTCAAAAATGGAGTGTAGCAAAAGGGGGAATAATCCATTTGTAAAAATAGGATCACAGTCGGAGAGGAATCAGGGATTTGCAAAACATAGGTGGGAAGGAGATTAAGGGTTAGTAAAAATGGAGTAAAGCAGGAGTAGCAGTAAGAGGTTTGTAAAAAGGGAGTAACGTGGGAAAAGGAGTAAGAGTTTTGATTAAAAAACAATAAAGTGGAAGCAAGGGGTTGGAAAAAAATGGCTATAGAGGCAGGATGAGGAGCAAGCGGTTTGAAAACAGGAAGTAAAGCTGGAGTAGGAGTAAGGGGTTTGTTAAAAACAGAGTAAAATGGGAAGGGGAGTAAAATGCGTGTAAAATGGAATAAATCAGGAAGAGTAAGGGGTTTGGAACAAAGTGGGAGGCGGAGTGTCATAAGGGTCATGGAAGGCACATAAGACGATCTTGACAAAATTAAACGTGAAAACAAAGTGTCTATTATAATGGCTTCCAGAAGGATCTTTTCATCAGCACAGTAATAGCCATTCTAAAACAAAGATCTGTCAACAATAGTTCAATGGCATCAGAAACATTTTCTCCATATCTGATTTTCATCAAAATCACATAGAACCTAACCATTGCCCCATTCTCTATGCTGTCGTGTGCGTAGGCAAAAATTATTCAATTCAACAGAGCAATGGATAACTCCTACTGACCAAAAGCTCCTTTTGTATGTATATTATATATGATTTCTTTATAGAAAGGATAAACTGGCAAAACAGCTAAAGCTGCCTCAAAGGCAAGATCTAAAAACAGTGGCGATAATCAGGATGGTAAATAAAGGATTGAACAAAGTTTCAAAAGGGAAAGATTCACTGAACTGTAAAAAGTGAATCAGTGCCATACCCTCCTTCCTGTTCCGCTGTTTCTGGATGAAGAATGAGTTGATAGGTATGCATCCAATATGGCGCGAATGAACTTGTGCTGTGTGAGGCAGAATAAAGGGAGCAGTCTAGATTAGAGCGAGGAATCCCTGAAATTCATGGCCGCAAACTGTGGGGTGATATATGGCCTCTATTATGGCTGCAAACGTTCCCTATAATCTTAGTGAAACCTCACTAAATAAGAACTAACTAAAGTGAAGACCAATACAACTTATTAGTTAACAAGCCAGGATCTAAGAATATTTTTTATTCAGCAAATTAGATTCCACTTGTATAGTGAAGAGCAGCAAATTGCAAAACCTATCTGTAGCTATGGGGAAAGACCAGTCTCTATGTATCACTGATAGGGTTTTGTGTACCTCAGGAAGCAATTGGCTTGAGCACAAGGTGTGGTTAGGACTGTATCATGTGGATTGTGAGAACTCTGTATTCCCAGTTCAAGAAAATAATGTTTCAGGAACAGCAAAAACATAATTTGCTCAGCACTGTACGAAGTTTCACATAAAGGGCCACACATGGGATCCCAAAATGTCACCCGCAGACATATTGTAAGTATGGAAATATCACAACTAGCCAAATCTACACACTCACCGTCTTGTCTCCCTGATAGCTGCTCATACGAACTGTACCATAGCCCCACAAACAAACAGGTGAACTTGGCATGGCCATGAAAGTCAGTTTCGCCAAATTATTGGTGGGTGCCATGTGATGTTATATCAGCTGTTTCAAGGCCAAATGCCATGTGTGACATGATGGATTCCCTGAATTATGGGCTCAATTTCTAATTAAAAGACTTGGAAATGAATCATGCAGAACCCATTCAGCCAGCTCCCAACACTCAAGCTGCCCTAACTGGATCAGATTCCATAAAATATAGGTGTGGGAACTTGCCATGCAATAAAACAGACATTAAGTAATGCAAAGAATAATTAGCAACCTTTATACTTCTACCCTAGCATACTTTATATATGAATGTCATACTGATTTTTATAGATGATGTGTTATTTTCAAAAGTATGTTCTTAGATAATAAACATTGGAATGTTGGAATGTTGGAATGTTGGGAGTGCCATTAAAAACAATGGAGTGCTCCATGCTTCTAATGGCCGGTAGAAGCCCGGAGCTCCAACATTCCAATGTTAGTGCACAGCAACATCTGTGAACAAACGCCTCACAAAGCCCGAGGGGTTTTCAGGCCCCTCAAGCTCTGTGAGGCCTTTGTTTCAGAAATTATAACATTCTGGGCTAGATGTAGGTGGGCTAATACAGGTCGGTAACGTCCGAAAATAGGTACATTTGCCGTTACCGACCGGTATGTAGCCCTTTGCGATGTAGGAGGCTGGATTTAAGGATTCGGTAATTTACCGATTCCTTAAATTAAGGAATCAGTAAAATACCGATTCCTTAATTTAAGGAATCGGTAAATTACCGAATCCTTAAATCCTATGTAGGGAGCACTCAAGTGAGTGCATTTTTGGTGTAAGGATTCGTTATTTACCACCAACTACAAGTTGGTGGTAAATACTGAATACCTTTTAAAAAGCAATGTTGTGCTTTTTTTAAAAGTGCCATGTGGCAGACGTGTGCCACATGTGCACACATGCACCATTCAGGGGTGCAGCAGGGTGTCTATGTGACACCCTGCCACCCATGAATATGTTCCCCCTATTACCGAATCGGTAATAGTGAATGGCTTCCCATTCATTCCTATGGGCCTCCAGGCCCATGGGAATGAATGGGAAGGTGATTCCTTATTACCGAATCGGTATTACCGATTCGGTAATAAGGAATCTTACCTAATCGGTAAAATTTACCGAATTATGGGCCATATGTAGGTAGCCTAATACCGGTTGGTAACGGCCGAAAATCGGTAAATTTGCTGTTACCGACCGGTATTTGGCTTTTTCCAATGTAGGTGGCTGGATTTAAGGATTCGGTAATTTACCGATTCGGTAATTTAAGGAATCAGTAAATTACCGAATCCTTAAAATACCGAATCGGTATATTACCGAATCCTTTAATCCTATGTAGGGATCACTCAAGTGAGTGCATTTTTGATTTAAGGATTCATTATTTACCACCAACTACAAGTTGGTGGTAAATATCGAAAACCTTTAAAAAAGCAATTTTGTGCTTTTTTAAAAGTGCCATGTGGCAGACATACATGCCCTTAGGGCGTGTATGTCTGCCACATGTGCACACATGCACGATTCAGGGGTGCAACAGGGTGTCAATGTGACACCCTGCCACCCTTGATTATGTTCCCCCTATTACCGGTTGGGTATTTACCGAATCGGTAATAGTGAATGGCTTCATTACCGAATCGGTAAATACCGAATTGGTAATACCGAATATTACCGAATCGGTAAAATTTACTGTATTTTTACCTACATACTATTTACCGATTCTTAAATACCGAATCGGTAAAATTCGGTATTTAAGAATCGGTAAATAGAGATTACCTACATATGGCCCTATTTCCTACATCACAATTACCGATTCTTAAATACTAAATCGGTAAAATTCGGTATTTAAGAATCGGTAATTTGTGATTACCTACATCTAGCCCTAAGGGCCATATGTAGGAAGCTAAATACCAGTCGGTAACGGCCAAAATTTGGTAAATTTGCAGTTACTGACCGGTATTTAGGCATTTGAGATGTAGGAGGCCAAAAGTAAGGATTCGGTATTTATGAATCGGTAAATACCGAATCTTCATTACGGAATCCAAAATTACCGAAACGGTATTTACCGAATCCTTATTTACAGAATCGGTAAATAAGAAACGGTAAAAATGAGAATAGAGATGTAGGTAACTTCGAAAATACCGAATTTCATGAAATTCAGTATTTAAGAGTCGGTAATTACCATGGATTAAAAGCAGGTGGTAACCAGGTGTAGGCCATAAAAACAGGCCCCAAAATGCAAGTGTGTGATCAGAATGGCGGCTTTCTATGTGATAGCAAGGCGGCTACGGCTACAGGCAGCAGGAGAGAGGATCTCGTGACGGGAGGAGCAAGTCTACAGACAGCGGATCACACTCCTCCAACTTACTGAGGCAGAGATCCATGAAAGGTACAGGCTACACCCCCACACCATCCTGGACTTGATAAGGGACCTGCACCCACTCCTGGAGCACCTAACACCAAGTGCGCATGCCAAACCACCATATGTGCAGGTGCTCTGTAGCCTACACCTGCTTGCATCTGGCAGTTACCTGGGGGTGATAGCTGCGATAGGTGGGGTGTCCCAGAGCTGCCTGTCCCGTTTCTTCAGGAAGTTCCTGGAGGCCATGATGCAGAGAATGCATCATTACATCAGCTTCCCTGACACACATGCGGAACTGCTGAAAACCAAGACTGACTTTTACTAAATGGCACAGTTCCCACATGTCATTGGCTGCATTGATGGCACACACATCCCAATCTGCCCACCTCCAGCCACTGAGTACGTCTACAGGAACAGAAAGTCCACCCACTCCATAAATGTGCAGGTAATCTGTGATTCTGCCAACATAATCACAGACATCGTAGCCAAATTCCCAGGAAGCACCAACGACTCCTACATCTTCCATAACAGTGGGATCTGCACACTCCTGGCAGCGGGGGAATCCAGAGAAGGATACCTGCTAGGTAAAACACTGTGACACAGCCTGATAGAT
Source organism: Lissotriton helveticus (assembly GCF_964261635.1). NCBI lineage: Eukaryota > Metazoa > Chordata > Amphibia > Caudata > Salamandridae > Lissotriton > Lissotriton helveticus. Next base: position 1,873,863,569 of record NC_136067.1, on the reverse strand, counting down.
TTTGCAGATATAGGTGTTGTGCATGTGAGTAATGGCTCTCTCTTTTCCACATAGGTTGACAGCGCATATGCCGTGCGGTCGTTTATCCTCACTCCCTACTTGAACCCATCAACCCGAGTGAGAGACATTACAACCTGGCACATAAATCTACACGCAACGTCATGAAGCGCACCTTTGAGCTGTTAAAAGCAGGTTTCACTGCCTCCACAAAAGTGGAGGCGCACGTCACTACTCACCCCTCATCTGCTGTAAAATCATTGCAACGTGCATTATGCTGCACATCCTTGCCACTAGGAAAGGAACAGCAGTAGAATTGACAGACATTGAGGATAATGATGATGAATTTGCACAGCCTGAGCCCAACACAGCAGGAGTGGCGCCAGCAACAGATGGGATACAGAGACGCGTAGAGATCACACGCAACTATTTTTAAGTAAGTAAGGAGACACAGCCAGGCGTTGCATGTACATGACATAGTTTAATAACTGGGCACTACGACAATGAACAAATGGCACAACACACCATGCCAGTCCAAATGGTGACAACCTTAATAGGTAGTCATGGGTTACTTCACCCTAAATATGCTCATAAATGTGTGGGCAGCATTAACGTCTGTGCCCACGCACAACAGTGCTGGATGCCTGCAACTGGCTATCCTCACTGTCTGCTGAGCCTGGGCCTGCAGCATGCCGTCTGCTGCTCCTCCAGGTGTCTGGTACAGGGGGGTAATGCTGCTCCTGCTGGTGGTCTCATCAAACTCTCCCACACCTAGTGCACCCGCGTTGGCTGACTGGGAGGTCAGCAGCACTTCCAGTGTGGATGTCACCTTCCCCATCCCCCTGGTGACATCAGTGCAGCAGTGCACAAGCCCCTCCTGCATTGCCACGGAGCGCCTGCAGAGCAGGGAAGGGGCAGTTGCCGGGCGGTTCACGGCCCTGGTGTGCTGCTCCATACACTGCCTCTCCTTGCGCCTTCTTGCCCTGTCCTGGTCCAGTTTGTCACACAGCACCAACACAGACTGGTACATGTCCCGCATGCCCTCAGCCATCTCCTTAATTCCCACCGCCATAGAGCTGATGCCCCTGTCAATGTTAACCATGTTCTGGTCTAGGTGCCGCATTTGTATCTGAACTGACTGAATCGCCTTCCCCTGCAGGTGCTGCACCTTCACCATACTGGCCTCCAGCAGCCCAAAGACCCCTTCACCCTGCTGAGTTCTGCTGTGCTCCCATGTCCTGCTGCATCTCGCACCTCTGTGCGCACCCTCGGAGGTGATCTGCAGTCCAGCATTTGTATCCTCCAGTGGACGAGTTGGTGTGTCACCCCCACTTGTGTCCTCAGAGAACGACTCCATGACATGAAGAGTGGCTACAGCATGCCTCCTGGGCCTTACCGCTACAGGTGATGATGATGCTGGTGAGGCTGAGAGTTGTTGTGAGGCTTGCTGTGGTGGTGAGTCAATCAGCAGTGTCGATGCTGGATCTGCTGTTGCAGCTGGTTCTGTTGGTGCATCTGCCTGTGGTGTTTATGCCGGTGGTGGTGGAGTGCTGTGACCTGCACTTGTGAAGGCATCCTCTGTTCTTCCCTTACGGGGTGCCCTTCCCTCCTTCTCCTGTGCATTCCTGCGCGATGACTCTTCTGTGGACAGATATGGACATTAGCTCAGTGGTCCTGCAGCCCTGCATTTTAATATTAAATTACATTCCAGGCACACTATCTCAATGTCCTCTGCTGCTTCTGACTGATGTCTGTGGCATGCCTTGTTGTTTAGTGTGATGACTGTCATGATGGGTGTTTCACTGACTGCATCTCCCATAATGCATTGCTGGTGTATACTAAAACCTGTACTGGAGTGTGAGTCACACAGCCACATTGGGGAAGGGGGATAGGGAAGGGGGGAGGATTGCTGTGCATGCTTGTTACATTGTTTTGTGGCAGCTCTGGCTGAGCTGTCTTTATCCCCGATTCCAGACACACTCTCAGCCTCCAGGGTTGACTCAACCAGCTGCTCCAGGTCTGTGAGGGCAGGGGCCCTGCTCCTTCCTCCCCCTGTGAGACTGGCCTCTTTCCTCTGTGCATCCAGCTTCCTCTTGGTGACGATCCAAATGTCATACCACCTTTTCTTGAGGTCATTGATGTCCCGTGGGCTCACCCCAATAGCATTCACCTGCGCCTGGATTGCCAGCCAGATTTTCCTTTTCACTGCTTCTGCTACCTGCAGGGACTGCTTTCCAAAAAGTTGTGTGTGGTGTTTCACCACCTTCTCCACAAGGACCCGAAGCTCACTTGCACTGAACTTCATTTTCCTTTTCCTGTCTGCTTCTTCCCTCTCAGATTCATTGGATGCCATCCTGCAGTTCGCCTCAGCAATGTTCAGCCAGTGGCTCAGTTGCTCTCCTCTGTACTCCCAGCTCTCCAGAAGGTTCTGATTGTCTGCACCTGCATGGGTGTGGCCACTTCCTGATTGTCGGGTGGGGTGGATGCACAGGATTGGTTGATTCCTCAATTGCTTCTTTTTTTAATCTCCGATTCTGTAAATACCGATTCGGTATATACAGATTCGGAAAATACCGATTCGGTACACATTTTCTGTTTTTTTCCGAATCGGTAAATGTTACTGATATTTTACCTACATCTCATTTACCGAATCCTGAATACCGATTCGGTAAAATTCGGTATTTAGGAATCAGTAAATATATTTAACCTACATATGGCCCTCTGTCCTCTAGATGCGGAATGTTCTAATAGCCTTAGAGCACTCTGTAGTGGAAGCTACAGGCCATTAAAGGACTGTTCTCTTGTTAAAGATTGTGGAGCGGGCCTTTGATTGCCGGTAGAGCCAGCCACAGCAGGTTCTAAGGCTATAAACCATGTTTTCATGACTACTACCTTTTTCTGTCACTGCAAAACAGAAATGTAATTACTGTAATGACATTTATGGAATGAACCAGATATTATGGAATGCAAAGATTGTTTTAACTAGTTGTACCACACTTCTTTAAAGATCTCATCAAAGTAATATAGTTGATGATGTGTCACATCAAATGCATGTATATGTGATACACAAAAGAGAGTGCCATGGTGCTTTCTGCAGTTCTTCATCTAGGGATCTCTGAGGTTTGTGATCATGCTGTTGCTTGTGTCAGGACTATACAAAACCAACACATATTATCACACAGAACTGTAAGTAGAACTTTTAAAATAGTAATTCCTATTGTAATGTAACATTGCACATGTTTTTCTACATATTGTGGGTTGTTTCAATTTTAAGTGTCAAGGTAATGGTTTAAAAGGAAGCGGAGATAAGCTTTGTTGATATTTTTCAAAGGGTCTGCTTTCACTGAATATTTTGTTGAAATTGACAGTGCTAATGTGGTGAATTTGCATTGCAGCCAATCCTATGTTCCCACTGCAGTCTATTGAAATGCTAATGCAGGTAAAATCTTCTCAAGGCCCCTCCACGTATGCAAGCAGGTAGCGCCTGGCAATGATGAGAGAAGTTGGAAGCGAAAGGGTGTGTAGAGGTGTTAGGTGCAATAACATATAAATGCAACGCACTTCATTTCAACAAGTGTGCAGGCTGTGAAGCAAACAGCCACCTGTCCTTAAAGTTACACTGCTCCCCTTCAGAGTAGTTGTGGAACCCCAGAAGGATCTCTTCTTTCCTAGAGTCACCTCCTTTGCTCCACCAGTTAAACCAAGAGCAAGATTCCTTTCAGGATGCTTCCTCTTGACGCATGGAGTGGGATTCCCACCCTGGAAAGGAACTGGTTGCTAAGAAAAACTAGAGTGAGTGCACACCCTACAGGAAACATGAAGTGCAAGTTGCTTCCATATTTAAGATACAAAAACATGACTTTACTCATTTTTTTGCAACGTAGTGCAACATCCACATTTGCCGTGCCGCATAAGGGGGAAAAACACAGTACAATGCTAAATCTAGAGAGGTTGTCCTGCTGCTTGTATAATTCAATTCGCTGACACACACTGGATGCCTTGTGTGAGGCACATCTCACACCTTGATCAAGAGATGATTGTGCACTCTTTAGTTCAGGATTTGTACTAGATGCATACCTCTCCAGTAAAAACTTCTATGCGTAGCAAACGTGGAGCGTTCCCACGCGTTAGGTGTGTTTTGTGCACTGCACCATTTTTTAAGAAATTAACATATTTTCCATTGTATGCGTCTGCCTCAAGTTTATGTTAGTTTCTGACCCTAAGACCAGTCTGGCTATCTTGGTAGATTGGGTTCTGCATCAAAACCTGTTTTTTATTTACTTGATCTGTCCCAGTCAGCCCTTGATGCAAAGCCATTCAAAGTGGCACCAAGTGGTATGTGAACTCTGAAAAGTTCATCTGTCCAGAGCAAAGATACCTTCTGCACCAGATAGTAAATTACAAGCACTGCTTTGCACCATTTTGCATTTCCTTGTGTCGCACAGGCACTGGTGTAAAGGCTTACTAAATTTGTAACTTGATGTGGTTCAGATACGCTTGATGCCTGCAGGAGTTCCAAATCACACACAATTGGGAAAAGGCATGCTGTTGTGTTGGCAGGGATTGTGTAGGTTATGAAAAGAAAGGAACGGTTCTCTAGAGTAAATTTACACAAACATGGAAAGCAAATACTTACTCTTTTTGGGTGATTTGGTTTAGTTAAATTCTCATGTTGGAATTAACTTTGGATTTAGAGCACCCAGTACAGATAATTTATTGGTGTGACATAATGATCATATTTGATCTAGTTTCTCTCAGTTCCTGTTTGATGTTTTTCCTTCTGGCAGTGCCAAGACTGTGACAAGAAGCATCATCCATGTCTTAGCTCTGTGGGCTCAATATCAGGTAAGACAGATTTAGGTGCGGGGATACTGGATGTCCATAGTTGTGAGTTATTCTGTCCAGCCTGTGGATTAACACACACTTTTTCTGGGTAAAATTTGCATGTGAGGGATCACTGTGGGTTGAGTGGGAGGCAATAGGACCATTACATGCACCCTCATATCAAAGGATGGAATCAGGAGGGGGCCAGTCTGGGAAATATCCTTTAGAACGAAGCCGGAATCGTGCTGTGCCTTCACAATGCCAGCAATAGAACAAACGCATTGTTAGCATGCATTAGTTTAGCACACAAAACATTACAACGACTTTCTTTAAGGGGGCGCATAGGTGTATTAGTGTTGGATTTTACGTCCATCACCTTCCCTACTGTTGCGCAGTCTGGAGTTGGAATGGTAAATTATACTATTCCAAAGTCCAGCGCCCCCCTAAGGCAAGTCTTTGTAATGACTTGCGTGCTGCAGGAACATGTCGTAACTATGCGTTCATTCTAATGCCTGCGTTGTAAAGGCATATGTGCTAAACGCTTGTGGTGTTAGCCATTCAACCGGCCAGGCTGGCTCACGCCCACACCCCCTGCCGACCTCTAATTCAGTTTTACTGGTTGGTGTTTCTAACTAGTAAAATTGGGTCAAGTGTTCCACATCTGGTTAATGTATGTGTGGGAACACCATACCTCTTGTAGTGGGCTAAAGTGGTACCCCCCGTTGAAATACAGATTTGCCTCATCAACAATCAGAACCTATGAAGGTAGAAAGTTGAGGAAGAAAACTTAAATTAAAATGTGCAAGGGAGGGTAAAAGTCAATTTAAGGATCCTGAGGCAGACGCTCGTCAATGCCTTGAAAGTGACGGTGACCTGCAAGCTGTGCCTGCCTCAAGACCCATTCCATGAATCGCCACCTTCAGATATTTTCTATACATTTGTGTATCACCCTTGGGTGGATTATTGATGCTGTAGACATTTTTCTTTCCTGGATTTTGAGCTCCATTCTGTTTTATATTTTGTAAAACTGCTACAAAACGTCCTTGCCTTTTGTCCTGAGGAAGACACCATTGCATATACTTCATTAGTGGATTCTAAGCATTGACATCTCTCATTTTTTTACCTGCTCTGGCTGTAAAGGCCCAGACCCTGATTAAAACTACTGAGGGTATAATTTCTTTGAGATTTCTCCGTTCTTGCTCATATATTGTATTATGCAGTCATAAATGTTTCTTGTTGCTGTCTTTGATCTTTTATCAATCAGTCAGGCAATATGTGTATTTCGGGTACAACCCATAAAACACATAAGGATAAAACAAATACAATAATAATTACACATACAGATGTAACACGCTAAAGGGCACCACAGCCAACAGTCTGCTGCCTAATGAGCCATGCTGTAAAATTTTAAGAAGCTACAGCAGCCACCATTTCTCTTGTGTAGGAGTCTTCAATGTCCTCAGAGCAGGTTTCAAGATTCAAAACATATGTTACTCTTAACAGGGGCAGCAGCCATTTGCGTCTTGGGGCAATCAGTGTATTATGGGCAGAAAAATGAAAAATGTGTCTCGTATTCAATAACACCAGTACAGATTGACCGGACTGGACGTTTGGTAAGAAGAATTGCCCCATTTGAAAATAAAATAATTCAGTGGCAGGATACCCATCCTGAATCTAAGATACAAAGTTTTAGTTATAATTGGGTTGGTATTGTCTAAAAATGACTTGAATGTAAACATACATTTAGGCAGTAAGAATACCCTGGTCAGGCTGCCATAAGCGGGTATTGAATTTCTGCTGCAAAGATGGCCATTGCTTTTCCTCTTTGACCTAGAATGTTCCTCATTCTGGAGAAAGGTGGCTTCCATGAATTACAGAATATCGAGTCAGAAGGAGCCGCAGGAGTAGTCAGGACAGGTAGCTGTCCTATTTAAAACACTTAGACTTTGTAATAGAAATCAAGATATTTAAAATGTCCTAGGAGATGCCCACCTCTGGAAGAAAGTACCACAATAAGTGCCTCTGCACATAACCAAAGGCAGACTGATGGTCCACGCACACGCCGTACAAAGGAATTCTTTTCAGTTTTGCAAATGTTTCCAGAATTAAATGCAGCCTAAAGGCCCTATCAATGGTTACTATCTGTTTCCAAAACCCAGCCTGGTTTATAAACAGGATCGAATAAGACTCAACCCCTGCCTGGACAATGCTATTGTGGCACACATTTTTAGGTCGTGCCTAGGCAGCGCATGCGCTGTCTCTTCGAGACATCAAGTAATTAGTATATGTAGTGAAACTCTACCTACTCCACCTCTTGGCTTTTTATTGGTGTCTTCGCTTGTCTGCTTTAATCTCTTCATTTTCACAGGCTAATACGCTTTTTATTTTGTCCTCTATTTCTTTGGGAACGTCTATGCAGCACTGCCTAACGACAGTAAACATGCTGCTAGTGGAATGAAGTGTTTGTCTTGGAACTCTTTTGTTTTTATTCGTGGCTTGCTTATTTTGTATTGCAGTGTTTGATGCACGTCTGTTGTGCCCCCATCGTCATTACCTCTACTGCTACCCACCTTCTGTGTCTCCCACCGCTACCCACCCCTGCATTGTAGTATTTGATGCACGTCTGTTGTGCCCCCACCGTAATCACCCCTACTGCCACCCACTTTCGGTGTCCCCCACCGCTAGCCGCCCCTGCATTGCAGTGTTTGATGCATGTTTGTTGTGCCCCCACCAACACCAAGACACAGAGGCCAGAGGGGCCTGGTAAACAGTGGTCATCTGCATTTTAAGTACCAGCACAGCCGTTAGAGACCATTTCTGCTGTCTTTGCTGCTTAAGGCACTCTTGCTCGTGTGCGGTCACCACTCGCTTTTTGTGTTAGCTTGTCTTTCTTTAACATGGAGCACTCCACACAAGTGCTGGTGGTTTACAGAGCTCTGTTGTAAACAGGGCTGTAAATCTTGTTCTTATCTTGCCACATTTGTTGTGCATTGTTTTGCCTGCAGCTGCCTCCGCATCCCTCCTGCTTTTGTAACACCTGTCGTCCCGGTCCCACCCACGGCCACCTCTGTCTCAGAGCTCAACAAACAGGACCTTTTCAAACATTTTTAAGTCTCCCCTATTATATCCCGCAGGGATTAGTAGGCGAGTATATAGTAGGCAAAACAAAATCTCTACCAAGTGCGGATTACGTCCAGTTCATGTGATGCACTCGTGTGCGACGCGCGTACAAGTCAAACCCATCAGCCTTGCACCCATTTGCTCCCCGAGCCAGGCATCAGAAGCATCAGACTTCAAAGCAATCCCTTCCGCTACCCAGCCCCCCCACACCAGCCACGTCACACCACCATTTGTCTGTGCCTCATCAGATTTCAAAACTGCTGCTCCCCCGCCCGCCGCAGCAGTCTCCAAAGGAATGCTCCCCCCCCACAGCAATGCCGAGAGCTTGTTTTATAAAGCGCCCTATGCCTCGCATTCACTGTAATGGCTTTAATAAAGATTTAGGAAGAGCTGCTCTTCATGTGAACGCTCTCTCCCTGGGCTGTAGCTGCTGCCTCATCTCTCCTGCTTGTTTTTTTTTAGATCGTGCTAGGCGCATTTACCGCGCGCGCACAAAACTCTCACTTCTCCCCCTCCCCACCTCAATCAGGCACCATTCGAAGGTGTGACTTCCTTATCTGTGCAGAGGGGCCACCGAACCCACTTGTGAATTTGGCACGTTCATCATTACAGCCTTCTGCGTCAGGCGGCGACACTGCCCATGACCCCGCTGTTCGGACAGCTGCCTTCCTTAGAATGTCCGTTTCTTCTCCGCCGTTGCTTTTATCCTTTGAAAATCTAATTTTGCGTTCAGTGTGAGCAAAACAAAGAGCTGTGTAGAGAATTGTGGGAGACATACATTTTTTTGCCAATCCAACGTAAAACACGCATTGCTTATTAAATATGTATGTTATCAGCAAATAAAAGAGAGAGAATGTAATGGAAGTCGCATTCAAGCCATTGACGTGGATGCTTTGCACAGAACGTATTTAATTTGCAAATATGAACAGTTATCTCTATGACTGCATAGACAGCGCCTGCTAAGGTACGTTTTCTTGCCTTTAATCATTCATTACGTATAGAATAAGTGGAACGCATACCCGACGTGGCGGTATAGTTTGGTGTTGGCTTGATAACGTCTATTTTTTTTAAACGACCTGGTTCAAGTCTAGTTTATTGTGTTAGCATTTAGCATGTTATCCAATATTGTTTTACATATCTTGAAGACAGACAGTCTCTGATTAGCAGTGTCAGCATTAAAAGTTCGTGATTTCACAGCACTGCGATTTCAGTTGACTTACCTGCATGTAGAGTAAGACATTTAAAGACCATTTCGTTTTCGTACCTTTCCCTTTTGCACTCTACGGAACAGCTGACAATGGAAATTTCCAATATTTAAACAGGTTAGGCTACGTTCCAACCTTGTTATATCATGCTGTATTTAATCCAGAAAAGCGTCACATTTAAGTTATCAGCCCTTAAATATATTGTACATTTGGTGTGTTTTGTATTTGTCTCCCAACATAGTGTGCATTTCCAGCTTTTGAGTATTTTAACAAACCTCTTTCCAAAATTAAAACCCTTTGCATTATTTTTAAGACGTGCCCTGGTGCTACCCAAACAATTACCCTCGACCAGACATGACACAGAAACCATAAGGGCCATACCTTACCTGGAAGAGCTATTCAAGCCATCAGTGCAGAAAGTTTTCAAACTCAATCTTGTTACCTACTGTTTGTATGTCAACACAAACCCACCTTGTCACTTCTCAGTGCAAGATAGTTCTTTTAAACCCCATGGGTGTCAATGAACCACCACACTACCTTTTACCAGAGTGCTACCTCACCTAAAATGAACAATCAACTCAACATGAACTCCCTGATTATCTCAACAGCTCACTAATTCACACAAAACAGAGCTTGCAACAGAGCAGCTTAACCTGGACAAAGCACATGAACCATCAAAGGAATGCTAGCCCCACTCCCACCAGTGGGGGACAAGATATGGTTTAACGGCCAGAATTGCCATCTTTGGAGCTGTGGAACCAGGTTAGAGTCTCAGTGTGGGCTCAACATCCCGTGATTCTGGGCAAATCACTTAATCTCTCCATGCCTACCAAAAAATGATTGTGTCCTTGTGTAATGTAACTGGTGCTCATGTAAAGCATTCCAATACCTCTGTTCAAGTTTACGCTATATACAAACTGCACAGAAAACCAAAAATAATTGAGGGAGTAGCTGGTCAGTCCTTTGCGAGGTGCCCAAGACAAAGCAAAGTGCCTTCTATATAAAAGAGGATCACCATACAACAGTGGAGGGAGAATGCTTTAAGGACTCAACCAAGAGTTTGCTGTGATCATGCACCTACATGGAGAGAGAAAGCATGCACATAAAAAAGGGGAAGGACTGACCTAGAAATTGCCACACCCAGCACAATGTTAACAGCATCCCCCACCCCTCATTCGGTCATCAACCGAATGGCAGCATTCAACAAGCATTTGCAATGCAATACGTCTCGCATTTATACGAGTTTGAGCTAATTGCACTGTAAATGACAATCCCTTTTTTTTAAAAATAAAAGGCACTGTCATTTACAATGCTAACAGCTCAAACTCTCGCAAATGCGACACCTATTGCATTGCAAATGCTTGTTTTCAGTATATTTCAAATGCGTGCTCCTTCGCAGTGAATCTGGAAGTGTTATGGCACAGGGGTCGTGAATCAGTGGCTTTCAGAGGACTCCGGTGATCAGTCCAACAGAAAACAGTAACTATTGGGTATTTACATCAGTGCTCTGCTCTCAAACACACACGTATTTATGGCTGCACGCTCACCTGATTCAAGAGTTTTCTGATTAAATCAATTTCATGGCTTTGCAGTGTTATGAATGGGAAGCGTTCCAGTCCGCAGCTCTAGATCTATTTTTGTCAACAAACTTTTACTGTTGTGTGCATGAAAAGGGGGGGCTCTTGGCCCCCCGCCCGCATGGCGGTGCGGCGACTGCCCCTCTCCCTCGGTACCTCTCGGTGGTGGGGCGTGTCCTCTGGGGCGCGCCCTACCACCGATTGGTTGGCGCCCTCCCTGACCCGGATGGCGTTAAGCGACATCCAGGTCAGGGGGGGCGGGCTGCAGGAGGGGCTGGGAGGGGGGGGCGTGCCGCCCCCCCCCCCCCCCCCGGGCCCCCTCGAAGATAAGGAAGCGGGGAGCGCCCAGGGGACTTCTTGTTGCCTGGACGCTCCCCCACACCGGTGGTGCCCCACGCTTGGGGCTTCTTGTTGCTTCTAAATTTTTCTGTTTGTCTTTTAGGCACTTTGGGAGCAGGTGCGCTTTGAGGGGCATGGGCGGTGTCCGGATCTCCCTCGGCGATCGTTCATCAATCGTCCTCCGCGTGGAACATTCGCTCGCCGAAGGGAAAGGGGTGTCCTTTAAAAGCAAAGAGAAAAGCCCCGCATGCGTGCGTTTCCCGGCGTCTGAACGAGGTATTTATCGGGGCGGGTTCAGGCGGTGACGAACGGACTAAGTTTTGGCCTGCTGCTGCCGCTCGCGTGTAAGCCGGTTGGCAGGCAAAAGGAGGATAAGGGACTTTACCCCGATTTGGGAATTTGCTTGGCCTTAGGAGGAGTGCGCCATTAACCTCCACCTTTCCTGCGCCATACACGGGCGGGCGAATTGGTCGGGCCAGGCAGCCCTCGAGAGCGGTGTTTCGGTGGTGGGGCGAAGCAGGGTCGACTAGGGCAGGGCCTGGATGGGAGACCTGAGTGAGAATGAATTGTTTTAGCAATGTGTTTGTAATTAAAAGTGGTGCTCTGGTTTAGTTTAATTGAACAGCCAGGTTTGGCACAGGGGTGGTCAACAGAACCTCTTTGTTGTGCAGCTTGGAATTTTTAAACAATTTCGCCGTGCTATATGTAATTTTGCCTCTAATTTTTGTTATTTGGAGGGGATAAAAGGATTGTTCCGAACTTATAAATTACAATCCTGTGCTAGTCTGTGCGGTTTTAAACAGCAAGGGTCGGCCTGGGGGTGGGCAGCAAGGGTTCGAGCCCTCATTTAAGTGGGGTATTAATTGCAGTTTGCAGCAAATGTTTGAGTGCCACTTCTGATTATTAACACTTTTTCTATTCCAGGCGATACACTACAGTTTGTCAGCATAGAGCGCACGGCGAGCCCAGAGTGGGGAGCAGCGGACGTTGTCACAAACACAATATCGGCTGGGGAAGGGCGCAGGATTGGTTCGGTAAGAGGAGAGCGGGGGGCTTGCATTTCATTGCTTATAGTAGCCGCCGGGTGGGTCTACGTTAGAGTTTACTCACCCCCGACAAACTGGAGAAGCCGGGACGTTGCGGTTGCGGTTGCATGGTGCTAATAGCCCCCTGTGCATCCTCCATCTGGTGAAGGTACAAAACACACGGTCACCTGAGTTCTAACACTAGGAGTGTAGGGCAGGGGTGTTCAAATATGCCAGGGCCAAAGGGTGGTAAAGGAGGGCCCAGCATGGAGGTTATGATGCACGCCATGATGCGTGAGATGAGCAAAATGAATAAGAGGTTGGGGAAAGTTGACGAATTGGAGGCCCGCATGAATGAGAGGTTTGCTGATCCACCAGGCCCATCAGGCAGGCCCATTCGGCAGAGAGCGGCACCCTTGCCGAGGGGGTATTTCGTTACCCCACCAAAGAGATCTAAGGCCAAGAAGCCGAGGTACAGTGCCCCAGCCCCCGTACCTCTAGTTCCGGTCCCGAGTATGCCCGTACCTGCGGTACCGGTTCCTCTTGCACCTCTGCCGGTAATTCCGGCGCCCGCGGCACCGGTTCCTGCCATGCCGCCGGTACCCCCTCCTGCGGGGCCTGCCCCCCGCCCGTGGTACCGATAACAGTCCAGAGTGTGCCGCCGGCATCCGCTCCCTTGCCTACCACGCCAGTGCCACCGGACATGCCCCCTGGGGTCCCAGATGTGCCAGCTGGTAACCTGGACCCGGTCCCTGTTGAGTTGGTATCTCAGATAGCTGCCTTATTGCCTTTGCTGCAAAAAGGAGGTGTGTTTCCTGCCTCATCAGATCATGCGGCAGAAGCGGCGAAGTTGGTAGAAAAGATTAAAGCTGCAACGGCGGCTGACAGTACTGCGGTGCCCTCATCTTCTTCACTTACAGGTTCCAGTCCCGCCCAACCGAATGGAGATGGTGGTCTACCGGCCCAAGTGCCCGTTAATGGTAAGGAGGTGGCGCTGCCTCTCTTGGGGGACGGCTCAGTGCCATCCAGGAGTGAAAATTTGGCACAACATGTGGCCAGGCAGTGAAAGAGTTGATTTGGGCGGGAAAATATGTTTACATTTTTTCTTTGTTGCTAGACAATAGGGAAATGGAGCAGGCCAAGCTACTGAAGGAATGGATGCATCCGAGTGAATGGAGGGCACAGTGCTCCAAGTTCAGGGTAGATGAGACTTTGAAGAATTGGATCAGGGCCTTTTCCGTCCTTACGGCTATCACGGCCGAACGCCCCCCTAATGTGCAGGCAGCGATGGCTTGCTACCAGAGCAGGATTGTGGGGTGGAGCGATCAATACACTGGGGACGAGTGGAAGGAATATGATATTAATTTCAGGAAAGCCAAGGAATTTGACACATCACTGGCATGGGACAGGGTGGACTCTATGTCCAGGCATAAGCAGTTCTCAGGGGACACAGCTCCATCCCAGGTCACCAGTGCAGTCAGGGTGTTCTCCGCTAGACCCCAACAGCCCTTTCGGTCAGCCCAGGGGAGTGAGGTCCCAGGGAAGAATAGGGGGGGTCAGAGAGGAAAGGGGTATGCTGGGACTTTAATAAGCGCTCCTGCACAAGGGCCCAGGGCACCTGTAGATTTAGACATGCATGTGCAGTCTGTGGTCACCCATCCCACCCCGAGACAACTTGCAGGTCCAAGCAAGGCAACCACGGTCACAGGGGAAGGGGGAAGCCAGAGTAGTGCAGACGAGTCGGGCCCCCCCACGCCAATAGACGTTTTAGCAATGAATCCATGGTTGAATAGATACCCGGACCACACAGCGGCCACTCTACTTCAGGAAGGTTTCTCACAAGGTTTTAGGATCCCGGCGGTGGGGTACACAGGTAGCGCACATTGCAGGAACCAACTGTCAGTAAAGCATAATCCTGAAGTGGTGGGTGCGAAGATTAGCAAGGAACTATCGCTGGGCAGGATAGCTGGCCCCTTCCAGGAGGTGCCTGTCCCCAATTTTGTGTGTTCGCCGCTTGGAGTAGTACCCAAAAATAGAGAGGCAAGTTTAGACTGATCCACAACCTGTCGGCTCCAAGAGGAGCATCCTTGAATGATGCAATAGATGAAGGGATTTGTAGTGTAAAGTATACCTCATTTGACCAGGCTGTTGATTTATTGCGGGCTCTGGGGCCAGGGGCACTGATGGCAAAGTCCGGCATAGAATCTGCCTTCCGTCTCCTCCCAGTCCATCCTTTGGATCACCACCTCCTAGGCTTCAATTTTGAAGGCAAGTTTTACATGGACAAATGAATGCCCATGGGCTGTTCCATATCATGTGCTTACTTTGAGACGTTTAGCTCATTTCTAGAATGGGTCATGAGACAGGCGACGGGCCACCAGCAGGTCATGCATTACCTACACGATTTCCTTTTCTTGGGGGCGGCGGGCTCTCAGGAGTGTGCCTGGGCATTGCAGGAATTTTGCGTGCTCATGCGGGCTTTTGGGGTCCCGCAGGCGCCGGGGAAGACGGTCGGCCCGTCCACTTGCCTGGAATTCCTTGGTATCGAAATTGACTCAGTGGAGGGATGCTTCAGGTTGCCCAGGGACAAAGTGTCTAGGTTTAGAGCAGCGCTTCGTCAATGCCTACGCAAAGACAAGGTGTCATTGCAACAGCTGCAGGAAGTGGTGGGGCAACTGAACTTTGCCCTACGGGTCATCCCAATGGCACGCCCATTCTCACGCTCCATTGCCCAGGCTATGAAAGGACTACGGGAGAAACATCACCGCACGAGGTTGTCATCTGAGGTTCGCCAGGATATGCATATATGGATGGCATTCCTGGAGGATTTTAATGGCAGGGTAGTGTGGTCCGGTCCTCCCGCCACATCAGCAGAGTTGGGTTTATGGACAGACGCTGCTGGTAGTGTGGGCTTCGGCGCCATCTTGGGGACCAAGTGGGTCACCCAGCGGTGGCCGGAGGAATGGAAAGCATGGGGTCTGACCGCCAATATTGGCTTCCTGGAACTCTTCCCAATATGGGTGGCCTTGAAGGTCTGGCCGGAACACCTGTGTAATCAATCAGTGGTGTTCTGGTCTGATAACATGACAGTTGTGGAATGTATAAACCAACAGGGGGCACGCTGTCCCTTCATACTGCGCCTGATAAAGGAGATTGTGTTACAGTGCTTAAAATGGAATGTGGTTTTCAGAGCCAAGCATGTCCCAGGAATCCTCAATAATGCAGCTGATTCCCTTTCTCGCTTTAAAATGCAGGTTTTCAGGGAACATCTTCCTGCAGCAGACCCCTCGCCAGCGCACTTCCCGGCAGTACTTTGGGAGATTGGTGCCCCAGATTACAGGACCTCGTGGTTGCTAGCTTAGCCCCCAGGACCAAGACAGCTTACAAAGGGGCGTTTTTGTCTTACCGGGCTTTCTTGGGGCTGGAATGGGAGGCTAGGTGGGCACATGAGGACAGCTTTGCGGCCTACTTAGAATCGATGCATAGGGAAGGGCGCTCAGTGGCGGCGGCGAGCAGACATAGGGCGGCGGTCTCCTTCTTTGCGCAGGCTAAGGGCATGCGGGACCCTACTAACACCTTTATGGTGCGCAAGGCTTTGAGGGGTTGGCGCCGGCTACCAGGTCACCCTCCAGATGGGAGAAGGCCCATTGGGTTCGCTCGGCTGACAACCTTATTGGGGGCGGTTCACAGTGTCTGTAGCTCCGAGTGGGAGGTACTTCTGTTTAAGGCTGCATTTTCCCTGGCTTTCTATGGGGCTCTGAGAATTGGTGAATTAGTTGCAGGGTCAAAAGAAGATAAGTTGGGCGGCCTACAGTGGACCTGTGTAAAGATCAGAGAGGATACTATGTGGGTGACAATTCAGAGATCAAAAACTGACCAGGAATCTCGGGGTCACACCATAGTGCTCCACCGGGCCCGGGCCAACCCTTGCTGCCCGGTTTCTCACGTGAAGTTCCTCCACAAGCAGCTGGAGGGCACGACGGGGGGGGCACTGTTGTGTCACGCCGATGGTACACCATTGACCAGGTACCAGTTTAGGCGAGTTTTGGAGCTGACGGTCAGACAGGCAGGTTTTGATCCCAGGGAATTTGGCACTCACTCATTTAGGATTGGGGCAGCAACTGAAGCAGTAGCAAGGGGTCTCCCAGTTGAGAATGTGAAGAGAATAGGGAGATGGTCGTCCGAATGTTACAAACGATATGTACGAATTGACATGTTGTGACAGGATGGTGCTCACGCCTGGTGTGTTTCTGGTTTTTTGCAGTTTCTCAAACCTGTGACGCAGGGGAGGAACTCGCCGCCGGGCGTCAACGATCTACACCATCGCAGCACAAGCGGCACGAAGAGTACAGGAAATTGGTGACTTGGATTGTGGGCCACTCTTATGTGAGGCGTGCTGAACATGTTTTTCTTTCAGGAGACCGTAGGAACAGGGCGGCACTGAAGGGGTTTCATATCTCATTTTTCGGAAGGGGGGGTCTGTGCCTCAGCCAGTTTAGGAGCTTCTTCCAGGGACTCTTAGCTCAGCAGCCCGCCCCCCGTCAGTGGTGATACTTCACCTGGGGGAGAATGATTTGACCAAACTAGGGAGGCGCATCCTTATTGAGGAGATCATCTCCACTGCAGGGTGGGTGACTAGGATTTGCCCGGGCTGCACAGTGGTATGGTCGCAACTTATCCCTCGGTGGCAGTGGCGAGGGGGGGACTCTGTCAGGGCGTTGAACCACTCGGTAAAGAGGATCAACACACAGTTGGACAAACTATTCCGAGCCCCCCGGTTGCAGACGATTCCACATGGATGTATCTGGGGCAAGCAGTTTTACCTGGGGGACGGGGTACACTTGACTGAGGCAGGGAACGTCCTGTGGTCAAATAATCTCTGGGCCTGGTTAGAGGGATTTGCTAAGTAAGTCGGTCCTGGGTTAGGGCTAGGATGGGGGAGGCCAGATCGTCGGTTAACAATGCTGGCCTGTGGCGGTAAGGTCATGACCGGTGAGCAGCTATTTTAAGGTCTGAGGGCGCGGGCACCATCCAATGGAGGTTCCCGCCCAGGGGGAGGGGCCATTGGCCCCTCCTAGAACTTCAGGGGCAAGGTAACTGGTGCTTCAAAGGGGCGCGGGTTGGAGGAGTCACGCTTTCCTTAGGCTGGTAGCCACCCCGCGCGCGCATACTTATGACGTCGACAGATGGCGCTGAGTAAGGGCCCTCCTTAAGTGGGTAAATGGAGTTCACGGCGTGGACCGGGTAATTACCGGGCCCGGCTGCGCATGCGCACATCTTGTGGTGAGGCGCAGCTAGTAGGACCTGACACCGGTTAGCGACCTTGCCATATGGCCAGAAATGTTAGTATATAAAAATTCAGATGAGAATGTTAGATTCGGTTAGGAAACAATCTGTATTAGAGTTTTTGTTAAGGATAGTCTCTCACACCTGTTGACAATCATGTATCTAATGTCCTGCTAATTTTTGTATAAACTGTTTATCGTGCAATTCAATTTATTGTTTTATATCTTAATAAATACGGCCGGGGGGTCTTGCGACCCCCCGCCTTCCAAAGATAACCATGTTTCATGTGTCCATGGGTTGGTGTGGTCATAGGAGGGGGGCGGCAGCCAGTCACTGACCATGTGAAAAGGGGGGGCTCTTGGCCCCCCCGCCCGCATGGCGGTGCGGCGACCGCCGCTCTCCCTCGGTACCTCTCGGTGGTGGGGCGTGTCCTCTGGGGCGCGCCCTACCACCGATTGGTTGGCGCCCTCCCTGACCCGGATGGCTTAAGCGACATCCGGGTCGGGGGGGGGCGGGCTGCAGGAGGGGCTGGGGGGGCGTGCCGCCCCCCCGGGCCCCCTCGAGGATAAAGAAGCGGGGAGCACCCAGGGGACTCCTTGTTGCCTGGACGCTCCCCCACACCGGTGGTGCCCCGCGCTCGAGGCTTCTTGTTTTCCACCCACCATCCCTGGAACAATGCGGTGTTGTATGCACTATTAGTCTGATTCAGTCGGTAATTTGCTGTAATGTTGTTAGGCAATTTTTTCCATGCGTAGAAAACTGTTTGCTTGTGTATTTTGCTGTGATGCTTTCTCTTAGGCCTTTTTCCCCGTTTAGTTGATGGTATTGTAATATGTTATTGGTTGCAATGGTATTTAGGCCTTTTTTTTTTTTTTTTCCTTCTGTAGCTTTATGGTGTTATGCGTGATGGTTTACTTAGTCAGGGTAGTTGTCCTTTAGAATTTTTTTCCCATAGGTGGTCGTATTTATTAGGTATGGGGCATGCGGTAAGGTCATGACCGGTGAGCAGCTATTTTAAGGTCTGAGGGGGGGGCATCATCCAATGGAGGTTCCCGCCCAGGGGGAGGGGCCATTGGCCCCTCCTAGAACTTCAGGGGCAAGGTAACTGGTGCTTCAAAGGGGCGCGTGTTGGAGGAGTCACGCTTTCCTTAGGCTGATAGCCACCCCGCGCGTGCATACTTATGACGTCGACAGATGGCGCTGAGTAAGGGCCCTCCTTAAGTGGGTAAATGGAGTTCATGGCGTGGACTGGGTAATTACCGGGCCCGGCTGCGCATGCGCACATCTTGTAGTGAGGCGCAGCTAGTAGGACCTGACACCGGTTAGCGACCTTGCCATATGGCCAGAAATGTTAGTATACAAAAATTCAGATGAGGATGTTAGATTCGGTTAGGAAACAATCTGTATTAGAGTTTTTGTTAAGGATAGTCTCTCACACCTGTTGACAATCATGTATCTAATGTCCTGCTAATTTTTGGATAAACTGTTTATCGTGCAAATACATTTATTGTTTTATATCTTAATAAATACTGCCGGGGGTCTTGCGACCCCCCGCCTTCCAAAGATAACCATGTTTCATGTTCATGTGTCCATGGGTTGGTGTGGTCATAGGAGGGGGCGGCAGCCAGTCACTGACCATGTTGTTTCAAAGAGAGGCTTTCACCAACAACAGCAGCACACTTTCTAAAGCAATACTCAGCAACCAGGCACATCACATTCTGTATCTTTTTATTTGTCTGCTCAAAGCGGTCTGGGGCATTTTTTAGTGTGAGACACTAAATCCAAGATAATAAACCTAAGTTAAAAGGGAGGGGTGTGATTGACCATCCACAACCCCTTGCCATTGTTGCCAATCACCCAACCTGCTTATCTTATCTCCTTGGAACAAGCACCCTTTCTGCATGACCATGTAGAAGCATGGCACTGATAAACAAGTACTTTAATTAAGGAAATCCACATGGAAATGCATTCATCAGTATAGGAACTGCATAAATATTATTTAACACGTCACGAAAATGTGTTTTGCCGCGTAGATACATTAAGAAGAAATGACTAACAGACTCGGGCTCTCTTCACCAATGTGGTGTCTCACTTCGTCATTTCTTTCAGCCCTTTCACCAGGCACCCGTGTTTTTCCCACGGCAATGTTAACGTGTAATCCACTGAAATATCTAAATCCAAATCACACCAGCAATGATCAAATGAAGTTTCCTATTTTTATTTAAGGCAAGATGCAGTCATAGGATGATGGAAATACCTTTTGGAACATCATCCTTCCTATGGAAACCGCAAATATATATGATTCTCAACATAAATAAAGTAGCTTGCGATATTGTGGCGTACTGGCTTCCAATTAGGGAGAGAGTACAGTTTAAGGCCCTGTGCGTTAGCCACCGGATTATACAAAGGAATTGGCCTTCATACTTGCATGATTTATTAATTCCCTCTGCACCAACCAGACATTTAAGATCTAGTGGGACGGGAAAGGTGTGTGTTCCCATCATCAAGAGAGCAAGGATGGGGGGGCCGCTCCTTTTGCTATCTGGCTGCACAGCTGTGGAACACACTTCCTCAGAGTCTCCGGTTGGAGTGCTCTGAGTCTATTTTTCGGAAAGGACTGAAGCCCCATTTGTTCCCTATTGTATAATTTTAGTTGTAGGTCCCCTGTTGTCGCTGAATTAAGCTGGTACCATAGCGCGGGGACACACTGGCCCAGTGTAACCAGGCGCTCTACAAATGCGATTATTATTATTACAAATAATTGCATTCTATAATTATCATGCCGTGTGTTCTTAAATACTACATTTTATCCTGTTTACAAATAACGTTACATACACTGCACCAAGTGGAAACCAAAACTTTAAATCTGATTAGATAGTTGACTACATATGGCCACCAGAACAACAAAGAATGCTGGACACAATAGTCCTAACTTTACCTCTGGTATTATTTAAATCCCCACCATGCGCATTTTGGAATTAATACAGTTGAAAAAAGAAATTTTCAGCACTCTTTGCATGATATCCCTACTGCACAGGTATTGACGTAGGGACTCAGAGGTCACCAAGCCTCCAGTAACGAGGGCTGAAGTAGAGCTCCATCAAACATATTTTTTATGTCACATATTTCTTGTCAGTATTTCCTATCACGTGACTTGCATTATGACACCGAGCACCTCCAATGGCCGATGCTGTGGTTGGCCAAAGGATGTAGCCAAGAATTTGAGGATGTATCTGCGGCCCTAGGAGGATGATCTGTGCTGAAATTGTTAATGGGTGTGTTAGGGTGTGGGAGCCACCTTGCACAATTTAAATGGAAAAACAAAAAATGTTCAACGAGCGAGAGGGCGCTAATATACTAATTAAATTACACAGCAAACGCGGCTGGCAAAGCCAACAGCATTTGCAATGCAATATGTGTCGCATTTGTGAGACTTTGAGCTATTGGCATTGTAGATAACAATGACATTAATTTTTGTTTTGAAAAGCTGCAAGTGGTGCGTAAAACACACTTTGTACTTGTACTCCTCGCTTACCAGAAGCAAGGCTGGCACTAAAAGAGGCGCAGTTACTACAGAAGTACAAAGTGTGTGTTAACACACAACTCTACTTTACTCCACGCCTCTCTGCTTTACTCCACATCACTATACTTTACTTTACTCCGATTTACTCCACTCAACGCCACCTGCTTTACTCCACTCTGCTTTACTCCACGCCACTCTGCATCACTCCACTCCACACAACTCTGCTTTATTCCACACCACTCCACTCAACACCACTCTGCTTTACTCCAATCTGCTTTACTGCACTCTACTCAGTGACACTATGCTTTACTCCACACCACTCTACTTTACTCCTCAATGCCACTCAGCTTTACTCCACTCTGCTTTATACTCCACTCGACACCTCTCTGCTTCACTTAACTCTACTCTGCTTTGCTTTATTCCACTCAAGTCTGCTTTACTTCACTCAACTCTGCATTAGTCCACTCTACTCTGCTTTACGCCACTTTCCTCCACTTCACTTGACTCCACTCTGCTTTGCTCCACTCCTCTCTGCTTTACTCCATTCCACACCACTCTGCTTTACTCCATTCCATGCCACTCTGCTTTGCTCCATGCCACTCTGCTTTGCTCTATGCCACTCTGCTTTGCTCCATTCCACTCTGCTTTACTCCATTCCACTCCACTCTGCTTTACTCCACTCTGCTTTACTCCATTCCACTCCACTCTGCTTAACTCCATGCTGCTCTGCTTTACTTCACTCGATGCCATTTTACTCCACTCTGCTTTACTCCACCCCTTTGCTTTACTCCACTGCACTTTACTCCACTCCACTCTGCTTTACTACTCCTTACTCCACTCTGTTTTACTCCACCCCACTCTGCTTTACTCCACTCCATGCCATTCTACTTACTCCACTCCACGTCACTCTGCTTTACTCCATGCTGCTCTGCTTTACTCCTTCCATGCCACTTTGCTTTAACCCACTCAGCTCAGCTTTACTCAACTCCACTCTCCTTTACTCAACTCTGCTTTACTCCACTCCATGCCATTCTGATTTACTCCACTTTACTCCACTTAATGCCTCTCTGCCTTACTCCACTCTGCTTCACTCCACGCCACTCTGCTTCACTCCATGCAACTGCCCTACACTCTACACCACTCCACGCCACTCAGTACTACGCAATGGCACTACACTCAACACCTCTCAATACAATGCCAATCCATGCACCACCACTCTACTATATGCCACTTCACTCTGTGCCACTTCACTCTACGCCACTCCACACAATGCCACTCCATGCAACTGCACGCCACTTTACTCAATTATGCCCCATTCTACACAACTGCACTCCAAGCAAGTGCGCTTCACGCAGAATCAATCAATGCAGTGCCACCCACGCAAAGCCACTTCTTGCAATACCACTCCATTCTACACAACACCACTTCATACAACCCCCCTCTTTTCCACTCAATGCCATTCTTCTCTATGCAACACCACTCCAACCAACTGAACTCCACACAATGCTACACAACTGCACTCCACTTAATGCCACTCCACTCAACACCACACCACTCTAATCTACACAGCATTAATCCACGCAACACCACTCAATACAATGCCAATTCATACATCCACACCATGCAACATAATTACAATCCACATAATACCACTAAACAACACATAATTCAACTCCAGCTAATTTAACTTCACCTAATTAAACACTACTTAGTACCTCATAAATATTCCCAACATAGATCCACTCTATACCACATAACAATCCACATAAAACACTCCACACCATGCCACATAATTCCACTCAACATAATATTACTCTAAGCCACACTGTTCCATGCCACAGTATTCAACTCCACACAAATCCATTCCACAGCACATAATAAAAAGAAAAAACACATAACATTATCCCACCGACAACACAATTCCAATACACACTACATTTATTCAATTTACAACACATAATTCAACATCATACCATAAAATTCAACAGCACACCACCAAATTAAACTCCACTACATAACACTCCACAACACAAAATACCATTCATTATAATTACACTCCATAACGCACAATCCCACTCTACATAATTCCAATACACTCAAAAACAGATAATTACTATCCACATAATACAACTGCACACCATGCCACCCAATTCTACTACACAAATCCACTCTACACCACACAATTCCTAGCTACACAATGCCACAACTAACAATTCCAATCCAACTCACATACTTCCACTGCACACCACATACATCCACTCCAATGCATAACAAATAGGTAAGAGACATTTACATTTACAACACCAGTAGCTCTAACTCTTTCTTTTTTTTAAAACACACAGATCTAAAGCTTAGCTTCAACATATTTCTTCTTTTTCGTCACTTCATAGGTAAAACTATCCACACAGTTCCACACCACACAACTCAACTCCAAACATTGCAGTTCAAACCACATATTTCGACACCAAACCACATAATACAACACATTTACACAACCCACCACATATATCTAATCCACACCACACAATTCCACATTGTGCCACAAAATTCAACAGCACACCATATAATTCAACTCCACTACATACCACTGCACATAATTACACTCCATAGCACATAATCCCACTCCACATAATTCCAGCACACTCAATACCACATATTTAATATCCATATAATTCCACAAAACACCATACTTCATAATTCCACTTCAAAAATCCAGTCCACGCCACACCACACAATCTCATACCACACAATTATACTACTAACTAATCCAGTCCAACACACATAATTCCACTACACAACACATACATATCATAACACATAGATAAAAGACATTGCTGCTTACAATGCCATCAGCATTAACCCAAACAAATGTGAGACTGGTTGCATTTTTAATGCTTGTTTATATATTAACCAGGAGGCTGATTGGGAGGTAGTTGGCGGGATCACATATATCCCCCTTCTTAAATATTGGTACTATTTTAAAACTAGGGCATGTAAGCCTTTAGGGCGTACATTAGTGGTGACTTATAAGTATCTAGGATTTGGCCAGTTTGTCTTCCTGACTTAGATCATAATAAAAAGACACACAGATGATGGACGGAATGCAGAGCAAATCAAGCATTCACCCCAAGTCAAGAGACCTGGCTTAAATCCATTGTTCTTTTGCTCACCATGCCATCCCAGTTTAGACCCAGCCATATACCAATCAGTCTTGACCCTGTCTCTCTTGGGAACAGTCAAGCCCGAACTGCCAAGCCAGGTCCTCACTGGACCGGAAACAAGCATCCTGGGACTGGTTTCTGGGCATCCTCCCCATATGCACAGCTAGCTTGAATCTAATGGCACAGTGAGCCTGGAACCCACATCTGTACTGGGGTGAATGTTTGACATTCTGTCCATAAATTATTCTTTTTGCATTTGGCACCCCGAGTGGGACGGGTTTGCTCAGACATGGGTCCAGTGCTTTCGATGCCACTGGGGTCAAGCTATCCTGGCTGATGAGGGGTAATACCCTGAAACTGGACCGAGGATGCTTGTTTCCACTCCAGGAAGAACCTATCCTGGCAGTTCGGGCTGGACTGTTCCCATGGAATGGCATGGGGAGCAACAAAACGATGGATTTAGGCCCAGACCTCTCTACTGGCGTGAATGTTTGACATTGTTCAACATTTTGTCCATCAATTGTTCTTTTTGCATTAAATCATAAGCAGGCATGGGCTGGGCCTATGGCATAGAAGACTCCTTTGTGCCATGCCATGGTCTAAGGTACAGATATTCCATCTTTGTAGGTAAGGGACTACGCTCTTTGTTTAAGTCAATGGCCCTATCATGTTTTATGATAAATCTGCCCACATCTGGTAGGGTTTTTGGTTCTGACTCCATAGAAGAGTAGTGTTTGTTCAAAGAATTAGCAGTTGATCGTATCTCCATCAGTTGTAAACTGATTCTCTAACTCTGGGACAATATAGACAGCGAAAGTGTTTTAGCAATTTCATGCATGGCTGCAAGAACTGCACAAGCTTGTGGACCATCATCTTTCCCTTGGTCACTTTTGGGAGCATGTAATGGCTTCCCAGTCTGTCCAGGATCATGAGTCCAAGGTACCACTACAGTTTTGAATCACCAGACTTAGAGTAATTTCTGGTCATCGCTTACAGGTTTTGTAGATTATCAAAAAAACAATGGTGCGTTTTGGACAATTATGTATAGCTTATAAATCGTAGGCACAAAGGCACAGTATAAATATAGTAGAATGCTGATAGGGAAAGCCAGTGAAAAAAGACAAAGAACTGTTTTAGCAAACAAATATATAGTCTGTTTTCAAACATATACATGCAGACCGTGAAGAGTGACAATATAGTGAAGTAAATTAAAACAAAGATGTATTTTCCAATATCACCTAAACGACCATTTTACAGTACATAATATTGAGCACGAACCCTCTTCACAAGATGGTCCATCAGGTCACACTTAAGCTCACATTGTGTGTGGCTGTCTTGGGGGAATGCACAAAGCCTATCTGTCACCGCCCCAGACATGTCATCAGAGACTGGCAGAAGGCACCTAAAGGCTAAAGTAAGAAAATAACAACTGTCTAAAAGTAGCATTTTCAGAATTGCAATTTAAAATCCGAATTCCCCATATGCCTGGATTTTAAATTGTGATTCACGAGACACCAAGCTTGAAAAGTTTATCTCTTCACAATAGGCAATTATAATTATAAATTACAATAAGGCAATTCCTATTGTTGAGAATTACACTTATAAAATGTAATAATTCAACTCCAATGTTATCATTTGGGAGAGATAGACCTTGCAGTATTGAAAAATGAATTGAAGTGCTTTTCGCTTCCTGGGCATGTAAAATGTAAAAGTACATGTCCTGCCTTTTAAACACATTGCACTCTGCCCTGTGGGTTGTCCAGGGCCTACTCTATGGGTGACTCATATGTACAAAAAGGGAACGTTTGGGACCGGTAAGATTTATATCTTGCCAGGTCGAAATGGTAGTGTAAACTGCATACACAGGTTCTGCAATGGTAGGACTGAGACATGGTTAAGGGGCTACTTCAGTGGGTGGCACAATCAGTGCTGCAGGCGCACTAGTAGCATTTAATTTGCAGGCCATGGGCACATATAGTGCACAGTACTAGGGACTTATATGTAAATTAAATATGCCAATTGGGTATGTTTAGAGAAGAGAGCATTTGCACTTTAACACTGTTTAGCAGCGGTAAAGTGCTCAGAGTCCTAAGGCCAACAAAGCCAAGCTCAGAAAAAGTGGAGGAGGAAGGCAAAAGTTTGGGGGTGACCTTGCAGAAAGGGCCATTTTTTCAAGAGTTCTGCAATGATTTAAAATAATCTACAAGGAAGAGTGAAGTGTTCTGTTCCTGAAGGCCTGGTGATCTGTGAGGTTCTTATCACGAGCTGACGGCGAGCTCCTTGAACGGATGAGTCTCATGTATTGAGAAGGTTACACAAATGTCAAGAAGATAACCATTAACATAGGGATAACAAACTAAAGCCCACAAAGACCATGAACTATCTCTTGTTTCTGCTCATCAAAGACTGTGTTCAAATCAATGAAAGAGCAACATCTATGGTAATAGAGGTTGCAATCCACAACAAAATAAACCTGTATAAATATGTGATCGTGGTCACTGCTTAATCACCTCTGCTTGACCCAGATGGATTTCCTGTATAATATAATCCTATCGCTACTTTATTGGAAAATGAAAATCTAATAGGACAATTTCATGCTAATTTCTATTGGGACAATGCTGGATATTACAGATTTGTTTAGTAATTTCCTGACAGTCAAGAACGTAGGGGCATCATGCTTTACTGTTTTAAAGGGGATGGTGCGTGTTGTCACAGTCTCAAAAGCCAAGTAAGCATCAAGCAAAAGAACATTCTTGGTCCCTTCTGTTGGTAATTGTTAGTGATGCAGGACCGAGTAAAAAGAACAGATTTTTTTCCCTGTTTTGGATGGCCCCTTTATCGAAAATCGAACCACTTTTCTGCAGGTACTTTAACAGACTTTTCCCACTGTTGACCACTGGGAAAATACGCACATGTTGCTTATAGAATTATATTTCTTTTATAGTTATTGTTTTGCTTTTTATTTATTTGAGCTAGGGAAACTTTGATACCCTCAACACATACAGGTCCAGATTCCATAGTGGGCTGGCACAACGACCATAAACTGACATTTAGATTCTGGGGCCGATCTTAATATCTGGGGAAACCAATGCCAATTTCGAACGTTTTTTCAAGCGTTTTTGTTACTATTTTTTATTTATTTGATGTTTTGTTTAGTGAATATTTGGTGATATAGTCAGTATGTTGTAAAAGAGAAGTGCTCTTTCTAACAAATGTTGGGCCATATTATCAAGAATGGGAGATACATTATCGCCGCTTTAGGGGCCGGAAACTGCTGCTAAAGAAGTGATAATGGGCTTGATAATATGGCCTTGTGAATTCCCTTAGAAGCCCAGATTCTGGTGTTAACCTGGGCTTCTATGGGAATACACAAGGGCATATTATCAAGCCCATTATCGCCGCTTTAGCTGCAGTTTCCTGCCGATAAAGTGGCGATAAGTTTATCGCCTGTTCTTGATAATATGGCCCGTTGTTCTTTACCTCTGTGTCTCATTTTACACTCCTACAATAGTCTACTCTTTCTCGACTGCACAGTAGACCTGGGCGATATTTCAATTACTCTGGAGTCATTGGTGTAATTTCATGGTGATTTTTTACCTAAAAGTCGTTCGGGTAATTTTTTTATTATGAGCAGCATTTCAGGGTGATTTTATTTTACCCAAGCAAGTTGATCATGTAATTTTTGCGCATAAAGCTACAAATCTGAACACGAATGACAGTGTTTTGAATGCGAGTGCAAGTTCCTTTAATTTGGGCTGGGTTTCTAAATGCAAAACGCGGGCTACTGGAAATCAACCTGAAATTAAAAAAAATTAGACTAAATATTTACTCGAATTGACCATTTGGTAATTTTGTTCCTGCGAGATGCATTTTGCGTAATTATGCGTAATTTTGCGCTACATTTGTGGAATTATGCTACCCGAAATTATGCGAGTTCATTTCTGTCCCCCCTGCATAGAAATAGAAACGATGTGTTTCCCATATTATTGGTGCACTTGGGAATAGTAACAACTGAGAACTTCACAGACTTGTATAATGTGCATAAAAAATAGACAGTATGCGTGACAAATGAACTGTGACTGTCCTCGGGATATTGTTTTCAGTTTGCAAGAATGTGCGAGGGACTCCTTTGATTTGAAAAACATACTTTCAAACGTTACTTTTATGAAACAGGTCTCTCTATCCCCAGCGGGCGGCGCTCCAGCAGTCTTCTCAGTCTATTCCCCACCAGATGTTACATTAATTTCTGCAATCAAGAGGTCATTGTACTATGTGCTTGTATATTGATTAGCTGAGCAATGAAATAGATTGTGTTACAAGAAGGGAGCTCAGAGGCATGTGGACTGGTTTAAATATCATACCATTGACAATGCAGCTATATCTGGGTGGGATGAGAGGCTGCAAAACACAAGTTAATTATCTTTCAGGAAAAGCATAAAATAAAAGGAGTGTTTGACAAAACAGCAGCTGCCATGAACCTGTTGGGCTGCAAAAAATGAACCAAATGCAGGGTATCTAAAAGACCAGCAATGTTTTGTAAGAATTATTCCAGTTTTCATAATTGCTTCTGCTTTTTTCAAACACAATTATTGGGTAAGTGCACCTGGAAAACAATTCACACAGGAAACTCCTGTCCAACAATTCCAACGACCACCAAATGAATTTTAAAGGTGCGTGCCCTATTACCCAGAGATGAAACCTTCGCAGGCGAGCAGGAGCTTCCGTACACGTGCTTTGAACTGTTAGTGAAACAAATAGAGAAAGCCTTCAGAAGGCATGCCTTCACTTTCCATGCAGTCCCAGCACTGTTCGGCCACATGCTGAAGTTTGCAGTCCACCTGCTGACACCTGCCCGGGGTATTTTCTTGTGCAAATAAAAACCACACATTGGGGGTATGACGTCATCCCTACTAGCAAAAACAACAACAAATGGTGACTTTCAAGGGAATGGGGAGGGCCACCGTAAATACATAAACGAAAGAATAAAAGACGAAAAAGGAGATGCAGCAGGAAAGGCATATGAAGGTGCGTCACACATACTTTACATCTGAGTCATGGCCTTCCTGCACGTCAGCAAGGACCAGCATCAATAAACAGATCTCCACCACCTCAGACAACGCCACTCTTACTCGAGGACATAGAAGCGATCAGGGGAAGGCTGTAGCAATGGATTAAAGTGAGCAGGTGTGTGAGGGAAACTGACCAGTGAGGGGGATACGACTCATTGACGTTGTGATTGCGTCAGTGCGGTTCTGTCGATAGTGTGTGCCGTGGAAACAATGGCAGGGTTCTACGCATTGTCCATCAGACCAATCATTTGATTCGCATGTCCACCGCTGCAGGGAGAACGAGCCGATCATTGTGGCAGAAGGGCTCCTGTTGTAACCCCGTTCAATCAAAGACAGACCATCCCGGTACAGGCAGCGAAACTTTGGAGTGGACACGGGAATCACAAGAGGGTAGGAACTTGGGTTTGAAACAACGGCTAATCCCAGACTGCTGGCTGGAACTCCGAAGTGCTTGTCTTGTTCTTCCAGAACTGCCAGTATACAGTGCCG
This sequence comes from Lissotriton helveticus, assembly GCF_964261635.1. Classification (NCBI taxonomy): domain Eukaryota; kingdom Metazoa; phylum Chordata; class Amphibia; order Caudata; family Salamandridae; genus Lissotriton; species Lissotriton helveticus. Next base: position 1,873,833,954 of record NC_136067.1, on the reverse strand, counting down.
ATTATGAACAAAGGGGCTTATTTACAGCCTCCTGCGCCGCCGGTGCGTCACTATTTTGTGATACAAAGTGAGGCATGGCCGGTGCAGGGGCTCCTAAATAAGTCCCACAGTGCGTAGAATTCAACAGTGTTTGGAATTTGCAGATTGCGTCCTCGGTGAAATTGCAGTGTTCCCAGAGGTGTTTTCACTGCTGCCTATCTGTTTACCCGCACAACTCTGCGGACATTTTATCTACTATATATATCGACTTGATGATAAAATGTGGTTGCAAATAGAGTACGTGTTTATTTTTTTCCCTGTTATATTTACGAGCTAAACATCCTGTAAACATTTCTCCCTCCAAAAACATTTGTAGACATTTTTCTACCCACATATTAAGGTGCAAGCCATGATTTTGCGGAGTTTTAAGTATGCTAATTTGTGCGAACGTGCTCTATATTTCAGGACATCAAAAAATAGAAAATACCATTCCATGCACTTTACGTTTCAATATTTCTCCAAAATAAAATGATAGGGACACACTTAAAAGAAGAGTCTCGAAAATATTTCTTACTTTTATAAAGAACATGAAAAAATACCTTCTGGCCCAGCAAATACACAATGGCCGGTTTACTGCAGTTCCAATCCTTAGAGCGAAGATAAGGAAACTGTTGAAAGGGGTTCAGTAGAGGTTAAGTGTTGCTTTCTAAAAAAGTACAACCTAATCGGCTGTTGGACAGTTATGCATAATGACATGAGTGCATGCTCTGTGCACTGATAAACCAGCTGCAAACCAAAAGAATTCCACTCTGGCCTGATGGTTTTGATATTACTGGTGAAGTAGCATCATCTCCACCCGTGCAGTTGACTTGCTTTGCTGTTTGGTATTTGTTTATTTCACAAGGAGAAAGGTGAGAAAACCATCCCATCAGTACCTGAGAGTGTGCGATTACCACCAGGTCCCTCCTGTTCTCGCCCCCTTCATATTAACAAGTGAGATAATCGATCTCATCAACAGAAAAAAGAATGAAGGAATGCTGGTACCAGCCCTCCCACTGGGAATACATAATCGTACTCTACCCAGCATTCCTCCTGTTCTTTTTTCCGTCTGCTGACAGTATGAAGGATGTGCTGGAGCCTGGAAGGCTCCTGGTACTTACTGTTTCTGCTGCTGGGCGGCAGGGACGTCGCTGTTCTCTTGACTCCCTCCCTGCCGGGCTTGGGGGGTGTCATGCTGGCTCCTCGGCCCTACTGTGTCCTCATTCTTTGGGGGAGACTTGGCTCGGCACCTTTTTCGTGCTGGCTGGGCGTCAGGCCGGGTAAGCAGTCTGCACCGCTCCTGGGTTGACTTCGGGGGCGTGGCGGTTTCAGTACTCCTTCTTGGGCGGGCCACAAGGATTGGGGCGCTTCCTGGACCGTCCGTTGCCTGACTTTTGCGATATTGGGAGAGGAAGTCAGGCATTGCGGTGCTGTGCGGCTGGCGGCTGTGACCCTGGTGATTGCCGGCCTGCTTGTAAGTACTGCACAGCAGTTTACTTCATTAGGTCTCACCTAGCGTTGCAGCGCGCATGTGCTGATAGCTTTGCAAGGCATGCAGTATACACTATAGCGGCAATAGGTCTCGCAATTACTCGAGTTTGAGCTATTGGCATTGTAATCAACAATGCCTTTTATTTATGTTTTCATTTTTAAAAACATAAATAAAAGACATTGGGCTAAATGTAGGTAATTGAAATTTACTAATTCTAAAATACAGAATTTTACCGATTCTGTATTTTAGAATCGGTAATTGGGATGTAGGTAAAAAATCTGTATTTTTTACCGATTCGGTAAAATTCGGTATCTGCCATTCGGTATTTACCGAATTGGTATTTACCGATTCGGTACTTCCCATTCAATCCTATGGGCCTTTTGGCCCATACGAATGAATGGAAAATACCGATTCGGTAAATACCGAATCGGTAAATACGGATTCGGTAAATACCGAATCGGAAAGGAAAAAAAAGTGAAACTTAGGAGTCAGCCACAGCCAATCATGTGCTAACACCCAACCCTCCCAACCAGGAAGTGGCTACACCCAGGAAGGTGGAAGTAATTAGAAGCTTCTGGAGAGGCTGTGAAAGCAGAGCTGAGTCCCTGAGCCACAGGAAAACTTTTGTGCTTTTAAAGTTTGAAAATGGCAAGCAGCAGTGAAAAGGAACTTCCAGAGAGGAAATTTAGCACCATGGAGCTGCAGGTCCTCGTGGAGGAGGTGGTTAAAGAACACCAGAAATTGTTTGGAAAGCTGTCCCTGACTGTGGCTGAATCTGCCAAAAGAAAGATTTGGCTGGAAATACAGTCAAAGGTGAATGCTGTAGGAGTGACTCCAAGGGACATAGATGACCTGAAAAAGAGGTGGTATGACCTCAAGAGCCTGACTAAGAAGAACATTGCAGATCTCCACAAAGAGGCAAACAAAACTGGAGGAGGGAAGAACCGTGCACCGTGCACCTCCCCTGACTGAGCTGGAGGAGCTGGTGGGGTCCACCATTGAACCAGAGAGCGTCTGTGGACAGGGAGATGCAGCCAGCTCAGCCAGAGCTGCCACCAGAAAAGGTAAGATGCATGCACAGCAATCACCCCCACCCCATCACCTTTCCTTTTCCCTAAGTGGTAACGTTTACCCCACTCCAGTGGAGGTAACACTATACAGGAGCACTGCATTATGGGACATGTAGTCATTGAAAGACCTACCATGTCATACAGCACAGCAAGCAACAAGTTAGACAAAACATATCAGTCATAATGAAGCTGAGGCAATATGTACAGTGTTTCAGTGAGAATAATTTAATTGTAGAAGCAGTGAGGCAGGAGCACAGAGCTAATGTATGCTTTTATGTCCACAGGCGAGACATCTCACAGGTGTACCAGGGAGAAGGAAGGCACTGCACCACAGAGGGATGACAGCCAGGAGGCAGGCACAAGTGCAGAGAATGTCACAGAGGACACTGGTGCATCAACACCACTGCTACCATCCCAAGACCTTGAAATGTCTCAACATCTGCAGGCATTCAGGATCCCCTCTGCTACTGTCCTCACCTGAACTGCCTGCGTCACTGCCGCAAACAACACCTGCACCTCAAAAGAGCAGGAGGCATGCAGTAGCTCCACTGGTTGAAATGTAAACTTCAGCAGGTGAAATGGAGGGGGATGACACTCAAACCTTGGCTGGGGAAGGAAGCACTGTCACACAACAGTCCAGTGCAGAGGGTGCCTGTACAGGTACCAGACACCGCAGGCCCAGAGATAGCGGTGCTGCACAACATGTGGAGGGTCCCAGTGTCTTCTGTGGGCTGAAGGGTAGCATAGTAAAGATTCAAAGAATGCAGGGGAAGGCCATCCAGTCTCTGCAATGCCAGATGAGGCATCTGAATACAAATATAGCCAACATAGGGAAGGGCATCAGTGCACTGGTTGAGGAGAACAAAGAGATGGCATCAGGTATGAGGGAGATGGCTGCAGGTATGTGGGAGATGGCCACAGGTGTGCGGGACAAGACACAATCGGTGCAGCTTCTGTGCACTAAACTGGACCAGGACAGGATAGCAAGGCGCAAGGACAGGCAGCATGTGCAGCAACAAACTAAGGCAATGAACCGCCTGGCCACAGCCACTTCCCTTCTATGCAGACGATGCATCAACATGCAAGAGGGACTAACACACAGCAGAAATGAGGTGTCTAGGGGCCTTGCAAAGGTGACCAGTGCTGTAGCAGTGCTGATTAACAGTCAAAGGGAAATCCCTGGGTGCACACTTCCGTATGGACTACTATATGTCTATCTCAGCATTCATACACTTATATTCTGACAGGAACAAGCGAATTAAAATCATATAATGGCGAAAAGTCAATTTCCACACTAAAAGTTGAACGTTCACAGTCTTTTTAATAAAAGCATAAAAGGAGCAATCTACACAAAATGGCAAATTAAAATTTCAAAGAACAATCTTTGAACAAATACAGTAAAAAACATGTTCATAACAATTCATTACATACATGGGACAATTTGAATCAAATTAACAATCAAAAAAGCATAAAAAGGACCAATATAACAGGTGGATAATTCATAGAATCACACAAAAGAAACCCCTACACACTGTGGCCTTTAGATTTCTTAGCCACTGATCACATCTAGATCCACTGGTCCTTTGTTAATATGAAAGTGCAGTCAATAGTACCATTAATATATGCATATCTATTACTCACTGGACCCTACTTGGATTCTATATAAAAGAGAAAAAATGCGTCGACGCGTTTCGGTGCTGTAGACACTAGATATTGGAGCACCTTCTTCAGGACTGCCGTTTCTTTGCGGTCACCGGCTTCAAGAACTATTGCTTAACACCCTCCCTGTAAATTTATGGGAGGAAAAAAAGGCAAGGTATCACCACTCAGGAATGGTTCGTGACACAAACATCCGTATTGCAGTTCTTACCACATTGCTACCTATGTATATGTGGAAGGTCTAGTATCAGACACTCTTATGTCTTATTGGTTATGTTATTTTAGATTATCTCTAGTATTCTCTAGGACAAATATCGGGGATCATGAGCTTACTGTATATATCTGTTCTTGCACGTTATGGTGGACCTCCTTCTGCAAACATGTAACATTCATCTAAATAATTCATGCATCAAAAACCCAACCCTTGTCTATACGGTTGTTCTCCCTCCGTTTCCATTTTAGTGTGGAAATAGGCAAGAATACGGTGGACCAGAACTGTGCATCATCCACTATCAAGAGACATAGGATCAAGCCTCCCACCTGGGCTAATCCCTTCCCACTCAATCACATTCTTACCATATAGATGAAAGTCAGAGCACCATAGTGGGTGTTTTCTTTTAGTCCGCGCCCTTGGGTTGTGACTTCTAATACAGGGTGAAGATATTCCTAATGTGGGTACAGGAAACACTGTAAGTCCCTATGTCCTATTAATACCTCCCCTATTGGTAGCCTAAAGATAAAGGCCATTTACCTCTTTACTAGTATATAGCAGAGGGAAGGGGAACCTCTCCTCTTCTATGTTGATATGTGGGGGCACTTCCACTCTTCTGATCCTTCTGTATATGGATCTATTTGGACAAAAGGTATCACTTTTTAGTCTTTATATTATTAGGGCTATATCCCTTCCGTCTAAGAAGGTCGTTCAGTTTAGCAGTTAGATAGGTGAAGGTCGTTTTTGCGCCTCTTATTGTGAGCCAACAGCCCAAACACCCAGTGAAGACAGCCAGCCACTTTCATCTGGCACTGGTAGGCATGGCTGGAAATGACTTGTACAACCCACACTCCATGACCTTAAATGGGGAAGTGAGCCAGGGCTACCATTATTAAATGGATGACATTTGTGTTGCACATTTGTGCTTTTGAGTACCTGCGTAGTGCCAAATATTAAACTACGTTGGGTGCATACTCCAACTGTCTGTGTCTCTTTACTTACTAAAAAAAAGTTCTGTGTGATCTCTGCCCATCTCTGTCTGCCATCTGTTGGTGTCGCAACTCCTGCTGTGTTTGGTTCAGGCAGTGCATGTTCATCATCGTGGTCCTCATAGTCGCTCAATTCCACCTCTGTGCCCTTCTTTGTTGCAAGGTTGTGCAACATTGCACAAGTTGCAATTATCTTGCAGCAGATGATTGGTGAGTACTGCTGTGCCCCTCCACTTTTGTGGAGGCAGCGGAACCTGGTTTTTAAGAGCCCAAAAGGTGCGCTCCACAACGTTCCTAGTGGATTTGTGTGCCACGTTGTATCGTCTCTGGCTGGGGGTTGAAGGGTTGAGGTAGGGTGTCAGGATGAATGAGCGGACGGCATATGCACTATCCCCTATTTGTAAATGAGAAAGCCATTACTCACATGCACACATTCACATACATCTGCAATATCTATCAGGGTGTATCACAGTGTTTTACCTAGCAGGTATCCTTCGCCAAATTCCACCCGCTGGCAGGCGTGTGTAGAGCCCACTGTTCTGAAAGATGTAGGAGTCGTGGGTACTTCCTGGGAACTTGGCCATAATATCTGTGATTATGTTGTTGACATCACAGATTACCTGTACATTGATAGAGTGGGTTGACTTCCTGATTCTGTAAATGTACTCTGTGGCAGCAGGTGGGCATATAGGGATGTGGGTGCCATCAATACAGCCGATGACGTGTGAGAAATGTGCAATTTGATAAAAGTCATTCTTGGTCTTCAGCAGTTCCACGTATGTGTTAGGGAAGCAGATGTAATGATGCATCCTCTGCATCATGGCCACTAGGAACTTCCTGAAGAAACGGGACAGGCAGCTCTGAGACATCTCACCTACCACAGCAATCACCCCCTGGTAACTCCCAGATGCAAGCAGGTGTAAGCTACAGAGCACCTGCACATGGAGTGGGATGGCATGCGCCCTTGGGGTTGGGTGCTCCAAAAGTGGGTGCAGGACCTTGATCAAGTCCAGGATGGTTTGGGGGTGTAGCCTGTACCTATGCAATATCGCTGGCTCAGTGAGTTAAAATAGCATTATCCTCTGTCTGTAGACTTGCTCCTCCCTTCTCCAGACCCTCTCTCCTGTTGCCTGTAGCCGTAGCCGCCTTGCTATCACGTAGAATGCCCTCATTCTGGTCACACTGTTGCATTTTGGGAGATTTTTTATAGCCTGCACCTGGTTACCACCTGCTTTCAATCCATGGTAAATACCGACTCTTAAATACCGAATTTCATGAATTTCGGTATTTTAGTAGTTTCCTACATCTCAAAACTAATTTTTTACCATTTATTATTTACCGATTCGGTAAATAAGTATTCGGTAATTTCCGAATCGGTAAATACCGAATCGGTAAATACCGACTCGGGAAATTCCGATTCAGGAAATTACGATTTGGTAAATTCCGATTGGGTAAATTACCGACTCGTATTTACCGAATCGGTCTTTTTTGGGCCCCTACATCTCAATATCCAAATACCGGTCGGTAATGGCCAAAATTCGTTATTTTCGGCCATTACCGACCGGTATTTGGCTACCTACATCTGGCCCATTGTCATTTACAATGCCAATAGCTTAAACTAAAAAAATACGAGACCTATTGCATTGCAAATGCTTGTTCTTTAAGGTCAGCCTCATGGTTTCTGGGTATGAATGTGGGTTCCCGGGTTTGACTTTTTGTCTGTCTGGCTGCTGTTTCAGTAGTCTGTGCTTCTTCGCTGGTGTTGCCTCTGGGATTCCTCATTCCAGGCATCTGCTTCAGCTCTTCCCTGTGTCATGCTTATCAATGCGGAGGATATACAGTGTTTGTCTAAGGACTGTGTCTAGTTATTTCTGGTGTCTTGCTGGCTAGGGTTTGCTGTTTTTGCTCCCTGGTCATGTTCCTGCTGCAAGGCCCTGTGATCATGGGTAAACATTCACGGAAGAGCTTTCCCTCTTCTTCTTCTTCTGGGTTTTCTTCCTCGCCCTCTCCTGCACGCTCCCAACGGTGTAAAGAGGGTGATGATGCCAGAATTAAAGGTTTGATTAAGGAGACCTTGCTGAAGATGGGTGGTGCTACCCGGTCCAAGAGCTCTGGATGTGCTCCGCTTTCTCATTCTTCTGACTTCTGAGGATAAGTGGATGGGGGTGAGGAACAAAAGGGCAAATACATGGACAAGGATATGTTGCCGGATTTGTTGAAACATGTCAAGTCCAATATGGGGGTTTCTTGCGATGATGCTCCCAGCACTGCTGGGGGTTCCTTGCTTCGCTAGTTTCAAAGCTCTGCTACAGTGGATGTTCCGGTCCATCCCTACATCCATGAGGTTCTTAAATAGGAGTGGATGGACCCTGACTGCATTATGTTTCCTTGGTTCATGGCCAAACTCTTCAGGATATGGCCAAGGACTTGCCTGACTCCATTCCTATCGATTCTTTTGTGACCAGTCTGGTGGGTCGTACATCATTGGCTGAGGAGGTGGTGGTCAGGGATTCCGTGGATAAGAAGGTGGATGCTTCCCTTCAGAAAGTTTATTCTGGTTCCCATTTGGCTCTCAGGGCGGCCATTTATGGGACTTATGTTGCTCAGTGGCTTATCTCGGATATCAAAGCTCTTTATGGGTCTATGGATGATTCTACAGGCTGTTCGGGACTTCTGGTACATATATGAGCGGCAGGTGGAGTTCTTGTTGGATGTTTCCTTTGAAGTGGTGAGAGTGTTGGCCCCTTCCTGGGGGGGCTTGAATAGCGGCTCACCGCAATTTGGTTCTGAAGGACTGGAAGACGGATTTGGCCCAGAAATCCTTGGCCCTTCAGTTGCCCTTTCAGGGTACCATGATGTTTGGGGAGGAGTTGGAGGGCAATGTGCATTGTCTTTTTAAAGAAAAGAGGCATTCCTCCTCGTTTAAGCAATCGTCCTCTGTGACAGTTTCTTCTAAACCCAAGTCCTTCTTTCATCCCTCCTCTGGGAGGCAGTTTTCTTGTGACCGTGGGAGGTTTTATTTATGGTAAAGGTCTGGACAAGAAGGCTAAGTCTCCTCCTGCGAAGCCTTATTCCTGACTGGAGGCCGGTGGCAGATTCTTGGTCGGTGGTCGGTTTCAGTACTTTCTCCCAGCCTGGGTGAAGTCCTGTTCAGATTTTTGGGTCCTGGACATTGTGAGACTGGGGTATCTCATAAAAATTTCAGAGCCTCCTCCACACACTGGGGTCTCTCCAACTCCCCGGCCATCTTGTCCGACCAAGAGATCAGAGCTATGTCTGGGGATCCAGGCTCTGTTGGATAAGAGGGGTGTTTAGATGTTCCTCCTTTGGAGAAGGGGAGGGGGTTTCCCTCCATAATTTTCCTGGTGCCCAAGGTGACAGGGGGTTCCGGCTTGCCCCGGAATTGAAGGCCCTGAACAAATTTATATTGCATCTGCCATTCAAGATGGAGACTCTCCAACGAGTGACTCCCCTGGTTCTCCCAGGCCATTTCATGTGCACCCTGGATCTTTAGGACACTTATTATCATGTCCCTCACCCCCATTCTCGTCAGTTCCTGAGGTTTTGTCTTCAGGGGAGGCATTATTAGTTTCTGGTTCTACCCTTTAGCCTGAGGTTGGTCCCCAGGGTGTTCACCAAGGTGGTGGCGCAGTTGGTGTCTTCATTCCTTCCTCAGGGTGTCCTGATTTACCTTTACTTGGACGATTGGCTGCTCCATGCTCCTTCAAGGGATCTGATGTTGCGGGATCAGGAGTTGATGTGTTCAGCGTTAGGGATCCATGGGTTTCTGCTGAATCTCCCCAAGTGTCAGCTGGTGCCTTCCCAGGACCTGACGTTCATAGGGGCTCATTTCCGCACTGATCTGAATCGGGGTTTTCCTACCTGTGTCTCGGGCAGTGACCTTGTGTCCCCTTGCTCGTCATTTTCTGGAGGGGTGTTCCTTCCCAGTCTGTCTCTGTTTGCGGCTTCTGGGACTTATGGCGGTGACAGTGTTCACAGTGCCTTCGGCACGGTTTCATCTGCAACTTCTTTGGTTGTTCCTGTTGTCTCATTGGGATCCGTTGTCTTGCAATTTGGTGTCACTTCTGATCTTCCCTGCTTTAAGCTGGTGGACGGTGTCGGACAATCAAGGCAGGCTCTGCCTCTGCAGCCATCCCTTCCGGTTGTTCTCACAATGGAGGCCAGTGCTGTGGGGTGGGGGTGAAATTGGGGTCGGTTTCCCTTCAGGGTTGTTGGTCTCTTCTGGAGGGTCAGAGGTCTTGGCGTGAGTTGTCAGCCGTGTTCCAGGCTGTCATGGGGTTCCAGGATCAATTGTTGAAACGCAACGTGGTGGTTCAGTCAGACAACACGGTGACGGTGGCCTACCTGAATCACCAGGGGGGTTTCAGGTCGAAGTCCCTGAATGCAGTGGTGTCCCCGTTGTTTTGCTGGGCGGAGGGGCAACTCTTGTCTCTGACAGCTGTTCATATCTGGGGGGGTGGACAATGGGTGGTGGATGTCCTCAGTCAGTATTTCCCTGCCTCCCAGGAGTTGGCTATGACTCCCGTGGCCTTTCGTCTGGTGTGCGAGAGGTTTAGCCTCCCTTATCTCGACCTCTTTCCTTCCCGGCTCAATGCTCAGCTTCCCCGCTTCTGCTCCAGGGACCCACAGGCAGGGGCTTTGGGGGTGAATGCTTTGACCATTCCTTGGCTATCTCACCTGCAGTATGCCTTTCTGCCCCTTGCTCTGATCTCCTGGTTTCTGTCTCGTCTGGTGGTGGAGGATCGGAAGGTGGTGGTAGTGGGGGCCCTTCTGGCCCAGCCGATCTTGGTTTCCCACCCTGAGGTTGTTGGCTGTTCAAGGTCCTTGGTTTTTCCCATTCCTCCATCTCCCTTGCAGACTTCTCCTATGTTTTCCCTCTGGCGGCATCGTCTGTCAGTTTGGAAGTTGAGAGGCAGGGGTGGAGGAATCGAGGTATCCCTTAGCATTTAGCTTTGGCCATTCAGTAATCTTCTACTCTCAAGTCCTATGGTCGTCATTGGGGTAATTTCCAGCATTTGTGTCAAGGTCTGACATTGTCTCCTCTGGTTTGTCCCTATCCTGACGTCCTTCAGTGTCTCTGGGCGGGGTTTGAGAAAGAATTGTCTCTCTGCACTTTGCAAGCTCAGTGGGCTGCTATCAGGGCTTTCCGTCCCCCTTGGGGGGAATCTGTCTGATGTGGATTACCTGGTTTCCCAGTTGCTGCACAGATTTTCCTTGTACCGTCCTATGGTGCAGCCTTCTTTTCCTCTTTGGGACCTCCCTTTGGTGTTGAGAGTTTTGGTGGCTGCTCCTTTTGAACCTTTGGAGGACGTTGATCTGAAGTTTGTTACTTTCAAAGTTGTTTTTTTGGTGGCCATTACTTCAGCCAAAGTGGTACAAAAGGGTTACAAAAGGTGGAGTTCCTGTTGGATGTCTCACCACCCTCTTTTGCATTACTTCAGCCAGGCACCTTGGAGAGTTCGGAGCTTTGATGGCTCGGGAGCCTTTTCTGTCCTTTTCTGACGATCGGGTGGTCCTGAGTTTGGATTCTTCCTTCATTCCCAAAGTTCCTTCTCAATTCCATCGGTACCAAGAACTAATCATGCCTGCATTGTGTGCGGAGCAGGTGGAGGGCGATGATCTTCTTTGGGCTTTGCTGGATGTTTGCTGGGCATTGTGGATCTGTGTGGACCATACTTGTCCTTTTCAGAAGTCTGACTCCCTGTTTGTTTCTTTTGGCATTTCCTCTCAGGGGTTCAGGGCTTCTTCTTCTTCCATTGGTCGCTGGCTGAAGCAGGTTATCGTGTTAGCCTACTTCCTTTTGGGCTCCCCTCCTCCAGCTGGGGTTCAGGTGCCTCTTGGGCTGAGGTCCATGGGGAGTCTCTGTCTGAGATCTGTAGGGCAGCCACATGGTCTTCTGTGAATACCTTTGTTAGGCATTATTGCATTCAGAATGTTCTGGCGGATGATGCTAATTTTGGTCTGATGGTTCTTCAGGGGATGTATGACGTTACTCCGCATACCGTTACAACTACCTACCATTACAACGCGACCATTACAACGCATACCATTACAACGCATAGCGCTTTGGGGTGCTGGATAGTGGTAAGTATAATTTACTATTCTAACTCCAGTCCCCGTGGACCCTAGGGAAGGTGTTGGATAGTAAATTATACCATTCCCTATCCTATAGCGCCCCCCAGCGCAATGCGTTGTAATGGTATGCGTTATAAAAGTCGCGTTGTAATGGTAGTGCGGAGTAACGAATGCGTTGTAACAGGTGCATACCTTCTTCAGGCTATGTGCTCCTCACTTCCCTTTTCTTCTGTCCCTTGTTTCAATAAATCACTGGGTTTGCTGTTTGGTCTGTGTCCTGGTGGTTTGTTTGGGATGATGGCCGGTTGCTGCTTGGATATTTTCACTTGTTAATATGAAGGGGATGAGGACAGGAGGGACCTGGGAGCAATGTCCAATTACTTATCGGTAATCTTCCTTACTCCAGGTCCCGTTGTCCTCGTCCCCTTCATAGCATCCCTCCCTCCTTCGTGGACTTGCCGGCCCTCATTTGGGGCTTGGTGTTTCAGGAGGAATGCTGGGAAGGGTAAGGTTATGAACTCCTAGTGGGAGGGGGAGGGGTGGTACTTGCATTCCTTTGTTCTTTTTTTCTGTTGGTGAGATAGATTATTTCAGTTGTTAATATGAAGGGGATGAGGACAACGGGACCTGGAGTAATTAAGATTATCGGTGAGTAATAGGACATTATTCCATAAAGCACTAATATTTACCAATAAAGAATGAAAAATGCCATGTTGCACATCCTGCTAATTTCACAACCTTTCCCATTAATGCAGCACCCACCTCGGCTCCTCCTGTAAGCTTTCTTCCTTGTACATTTTCTCACCCCTCACTTCCAGTGTTTTCTGGCTGATATATAATGTCTAGATTAGTTACCAGTAGTCTTCATTTCTCCAATTCTTCCATCCTCGTCCCAGTACTTACTCAATGTGGATGTATCTTTCACCCCGCACCAATCACCAGTTTTCAACCTATTTTCCATTTCCATGGATGTCAAAAGTAATTCTATTACCACCTCTGAAGGATCTTGCTTCTTTACAAAGCCCGGGAGGGTCGTAAGTAGTGGGACGAGGAAGGAAGAAAGAATCAGAGTAATGTAGTTTACGGTAAGTAATCTAGACAATACCTCCTCACTTCCTTCCTTGTCCCATTCCTTACTCTTTGAGGATATACCCAAGCAGTGTGCCTTCATGATGGATTGATAGAAAGAACCTCCCAAGACAATGACACCCCTGGGTGCAGTGAAACACAGTTATATAATTACTACATCCTGAAAAGACATCTGATCATATGTTCAATATTGAGTTAAAAATCATTTTATTCCAATAGGGAACCCTAGTTTCAAAACATAAAAGAACTCCATGCACCAAATTCCTTCTGAGAGCAACAGATGACATGAGCAGCCTAATTGCAGCCTAATGCTGACCACAAAAAGAACTCTCCCAGGAGGCAGGACTATCCTGTGTAGAAAACTATAATACTGACCTTACTGGGTTTTTACCCAAAACTGAGCAAGCACGTGCAGCGCACTCAATGAAATGCAGCCTATCTTAGCTGTCCTAAAAGTTAATAATATAGAGACTGTCTGAGATCAAACCAACATAATTGTCCTAGCTCCTTTAGTGGGTGAAACAAAAATCTTGACTTTAAAGAGTAATTGACATTGAGTTCGGGAAGGAAACTCCTTCATCTCTAGTAAAGGTTGAAATAAGTCTTTGAAGAAAGTTATGATTGACAAATCTGTCATTGTACGACATTAAAGATAGATGTCAACAGAGAAAGAACCCTTCTCGAATTTTCCTTATAGATAAGAATTTCTGTGAGTCTCTCAAAGAAAGTTATCTTAGAAGAAATAAAAACCCTATAGTATATTCCATGATGCATATACAAATCTTACAATCTTGTCCTCAAGCATATAACATTTGTGAAAACAAAAGGATTGCGCTGCAAAGGCTTGAAGGTTTAAGGTGGTCACTTGACTAAATATTGTTCAAAGATATTTTTGCAGGAAAAATAAAACACACTCCAAGAAAACATCAGCTATAGGAATAGTCTCTTTCCTCATCACAAACGTGACATAAGATAACCAGTAGTTGAAAAATGGCCCTCTGCAGGGTCAGCCAAAATGTTTTGCCTTCCTCCTCCACTTTTTCTGACCTTGTTTCTGTTAGCGTTAGGACTCTGAGCACTTTACCACTGCTAAACAGTGCTAAAGTGCATGTGCTTTCTCCTATAAACATAGTGATATTGGCTCATACTCAATTGGCATATTTAATTTACTTATAACTCCATAATAAAGTGCACTACATGTGCTCAGGGCCTGTAAAATAAATGCTACTAGTGAGCCTGCAACACTGCTTGTGCCATTCACTTCAGTAGCCCTCTGACCATGTCTTAGCCTTTGCATTGCAGGCCCTGTGTGGGCAGCTTAAACTGCCATTTCAACATGGCAAAATAAAACTTTTGCCAGGCCCACCCAAACCTACCATTTTAATTTATATAAGTCACCCTTAGGGTAGGCCCAGAATGGCCCAGAGGGCAGGGTGCAATGTATTTAAAAAGTAGGACATGTACTTTTAAGTTTTACATGTCCTGGTTGTGAAAAAACTCTTAAATTCATAAGTGTAATTTCCAATTGGGAATAGATAGAACCTTCAGGTCTGGAATCCTAAATTAAATTCCTAACTTATGGTGAAGTCGACTTTTAAATTACAATTCCACAATTCTGAAAATGGCACTTTTAGAAAGTGAGCATTTTCTTACTTAAGCAATTTGGTGCCTGCTGCCTGTCTCTGACCACATGTCTCTGGTTGGATGAGGGCTGGACTTTGTGAATTCCCCCTAGGTAGTCACACACAGTAGGAGCTTAGGTGTGGCTTTATGGGCCATCCTGGTAGGATGGGAGTGAAAAGCTCGGCACAACCCCACTTACACATGAATTTGCTGTGTCCAGTCCACACGCAAAGTGCTGCATAACCCCCTGTACTGAGTCAGGAGCCAGGGCAGGAAAGGAGGACATCTGTGCATTTCAAAGCCATCTTTTTGAAGACTCCCCAGCCTCAAAGGCCCAACTTGCAGGACCTCTGACACCATGACTTCAGTACACTACCGGACCTGTGAAGACTCTGCCAAGAAGAAGGATTGCCAGTCTGCTGGACTTGAGCTTTGCTGAACTCCTGCCTTGCTTTGCAGCCCTGCTGCTTTGTATTCCTCTGCCTGCATGAGAAGGACTGGACCTGCATCACTCGAAGCATCACTCGAACCCAGAGTGACTCCAAGGTCCAGCTGGCTGGCCTCCTTATCTGAAGTCTCATGGACATAGATGACTTCCAACCTACCTATTTATGCACTTTGACTCTGCCATCTGTGTCTGTCCAGTCAAATGGGGCCACCCCCGTCCCAGACCCTTGGAAGTGGGCCTAAGGTGATTGCTCCAGCAAAGCCAATCTACTGGTGTATGATCTTCACATTCCCGGCGACGAGACACTCGGCAATGACAATGAATTTAGGCACCACAGCTCTTTGCGCATCAGAGCTGATGCACAACAGCTGCTGCGCAGATCAGGACCAGCACATCTCCTGTTCTACGTGGAATGACACTGAACCATGGCTTCGGCTACACCCCACATCTTCAACGTTGATGCAGCCAGGATTAAGGTACTTTTGTTCAGTGAGCCTCACTGATTCTCAATATACAGCCTGCGCTCCGTTGTGGTCGGCCTGCACTTTTGACTTAATCTCAGCCCAGCGCAACTAGATATCCTAAGGAACCGCTTATTGCTTCTAAGCATTCTTACACAGTTTATTCTTTAAAAATGAATATGTCAAGTTCTACTTATTGGATTTTTGTCGTTTTGGTCTTGTTTTATTGATTAAATGAAGAATTATTTTTGTAACCTGGTGAACCTTTTTGTGTGGTTTTTCACTATTTTACTGTGTGAAGTGTTTCACAAACCTTTTAAACATTGCCTCTAAGTTAAGCCAAAGTGCTCTGTGCCAAGCTACCAGAGGATGGGTACAGGTTAATATAGGGTTGCCTGCTTGTTACCCTGACTACGATTCTATCACTGGTGTTTCAGGACTACACACCAATCCAACCCTGCTACATGTGTTTTACATTTACATTATTACATTTAATAAGTGATGATGTTTGTTTTGGAGCAGGTAGACATGTCATGTTTGGTGTCTGAGCCATTCCCTGGAAATTTAGAAAAATGTGTACATTTACCCAAAATCTGTTTGTAAGCCCGACTATAGAATATCACATTTTTGTAAATCGAGAGAATTGTGAATACAAATTCCCAGAAAATTCCAACGTCTTCATTAACCCTTGTTAGGAGTCAGAATTACGAGTTGTATGATGTTTATCACACCTGGTAGTTATCAGGTGGCATAAACGTTGCATCCTCCAGTAAATATTGACAGATGTAACCTGCAGACTTACAACAGTGAAAAAGGCCCAGTATTTACGGAGGGATGGTGCTGTTTTTGCACCCAAAAAATACCCTTCCAAAGGGTGTCAGGTTTTTATCAGGTGTGATCAATATTAACTATCACTCCAGGGGAACTTGTAAATACTCCAGTGGACCACGTGGTGGTCAGTTGAGTAGTATATAAAAAACTGTACCTGTGATCTAGAGAGAAAAAGGTAGGGGTGACACGACTAGTGATACTATAAGGTTGTGTCTAGCGCAACCATGTATTTGGGGGAAAGAACTAACTTGTTTATATTACCCTCACACACCCTAGTGGTGTCATGCTTCATCATCGGGTCACCCCGACTCCTACAAGTCGGGTGGGCTCGACCACAGTATTGGGAAGCTCTTCTGATATATTCAAGGAGGGGGCTTTACGTAAGATAAAATCACCCAGATAGATCCCCGGTGTCCCTTTATTTTGGGGTCTATCTGAGAAGTTAAAAATACTGTATAAAAATTATTTATACAATTGGGTCGTTTCAGGGTATAATGGTCCTAAGACCCTAGTGCCAACATGTTTCAGTCCAACGTGGCCATAAAGGTCCGGGACTTTCTTCAGGGCAATGGCAGCCCCCTATGTGAGGAAAGATGAGGATGGGATTCCCTATCCTAACAATGTAGTGAGGGCAGAGTAGCTGCTCCTCAAAGTATATAATGTGCTGTGTGTATCAACTGCCAGGCTGCTTCTGGTAAGAGAAACAAGACCAAACAACATAATATACTTATATGCAGAAACTCTTATCTGTAGTGATATAAGTGGATGTGAACGTGTGCCACTTTGTGAGCATGCACCATACTGTAGTGCCTGCCTGGATAGAGGTATCAACCCCTACCTGTGCCATTTAAGTACATGCCTCCGTGACATATCAGGGATCACATTACGGAATGCGTGTCTCAGGGGCAACAGATTTGCATACTGATATATTGTATCCATTAGCGATTCATAAATATAAAGTTATCTACATAACACATGCATCCAAAATGTTAGTCTCAATCGTAACAACTCAATTAATAAACACTCAAATGTTCTGGTACCATACGTTTCAATACCCATTATGTCATGCACACATGCGTGGATAAATACTGTACCGAATTAGGGAAGTCGACTTGCTGCACACAGGACCAGGAAACATGTGGGTGGTCCTATTGAATTGGATTTGTGAAGGTATTACCTTATGGTGATTGTACTAGAGAATGGTAAAACAGGATCGCGGGCTGTGTCCCCCCGAACGCGCTGCGTGCAGCGGCACTTACTTCAATTGAAGGTCTCCCCCTGCTTTGTCCCTATCGGTTCCGGTCCTCGGCTTTCGTTCTAGGCAGCCGAAGCATTCGGAGCGTTTGTAATTATAGGCAACTAGCGGCATCATTGGATGCCGTCGGTCACGCCCTTGCGCACGCGTCAATGACGTAATGCGTCTTTGCGTGAACGGGAAGAGCGGGCGGAAACAGATGGGAATTGTAGTTCCTAGAGAACGTGTATGCTTCATTATATCAATACAGCGGATGTATGCGCATTATATATATGGCGGAACAGCTCGGGAATTGTAGTTTAAAGTTCAGTTTCTGAATCTACAAGGGATAGGACATAGGTGGATCATGTTCTTGTGTGCAAAGGGTGTTATTATGCCAATGGTTAAGGCTTTATCGTAGGACTACATGACCAATACTGTGTAAACATTTTTAAAGAATTAAACCACATAATGATAATTAGGGGACATTTTTTCAGCCCTAACAGACACTCTTGGTCATTGGTTGATAGATATTGGGGACATGAAAAACATTCTGATTTACTTATTTAGTTGGCTCCAGGGTATGCCATCGTTAAGACCATTGGTATGGATTTTGAAACGATAAACCCAACGTTGTTCCCTTTGTAGAAGTCTCTTTTGAAGGTTACCCGTGCCTTTCACCTGTTCAATTATCGTCCATCGTAGGTCTGTGTCTTTGTGTTGTTTTTCAACATAGTGGGCGGTTAATCGGTTGGCTGTAATGGCTCTTCTGATTGTGCTCCTATGTTCACTGATGCGTATTTTTATTTTTCGGCTTGTCATACCTATATACATAAGTCCACAAGGGCACTTAATGAGGTAGACCACTGATTCCGAGTTACAGTTAGTGTGGGATCTTTGTTCCCAGGCAGTGCGTAGGCCTAGATCTATAGTTTTCGTTTGTTCAGTGAATTTACAGGCCACACATGAGCCACACGGGTAATGTCCTGTCACCGGTGTAGTAATCCATAGTGTTCTTTGGTTGTCAATTCGGGGTTTGTATGAATCAGTGTGGTCCAAGACATCTCTCAGGCTTTGATTTCTTTTGAATGAGAACATAGGTTTTTCATATGTCAATTTGTTTGATGTTAGGATTGGCCATTTTTTGTTTATGATTTTTTTGATGTCATTCGATGACGAATTGTATGTGGTGACACAGATGATTTGTTGAGGTTGTGTTTTCTCCTTGTCTTCTAGTAGATCTTCACGTGGGGTGTTAGGTGCTCTCTTTTTTGCTTTTTTGATGATGTTAGCAGGGTAGTCTTTTTCTCTTAATTTAGATGAGAGTATCTCTGCTTCTTTTTTATAGTCCTCAATTTTGGAGCAGTTTCTACGGATTCTTAGAAACTGGCCCACAGTGCTAGACTTCTCTGGGAGGACATACTCCGGTACTCCCTCTCTTACCCTCCGGGCACCTGGGTCACTCCAGTGCCTATTTGTGTTATTGACCTTGTAAATAGGCCTCAAGAAAGCTGTAGAATGAGACAGGGAAATAGAAAGAGGGAAAGAGTACAAGGCAGTTAGAATGGCCTTCTTTAAGAGGAAAGAAGGTGAGAGGGTATATGAATGAAAAAGGTTGAATAAGGGATAAAAGCCAATGCAATGTCAAGTGGAGTTGCCATGTAAAAAGTCTGTGCTCAATTACACTGACTGTGGTGGCAACAAAATACAGGCCACCCTTAAAGCACCCAGGGGATCTCTGCATCACTTATCTCAAAAAGGGTAGGGGAAGCCTGAAGTCCACAACTTTCCCATGGCTCCTCCATCTTTGCACTATTCCATGGATGAATGTAAATTTTTCCTCTCCCTATTCCTACTATCCGACGTGCAAGGGAATGTAGACGCTGCTGCAGGATCCAGGGAACAGGGGCTCACAAATCCCGGAGTTCTCAGTGCAGGGTAACTGAAATTTACATTAGCTCTTTTTTTTTTTACTGGCTTTATTTCTTGTAAACCGTGCAGCATATCTTTGTCCCTCCCTTGGAGCATAGCCTGTTTACCACTTCTCTGAATGGTTCCTTCTATTCTTCCATAAGTGCTTACTTTTCTGGAACTCTTATTTTCTTTTTCGTGAAGCACTCCAAGAGAGTACGTATGTTTTATTATGTCTCCCTTTAATGTATCTCTTCAGCATCTCCACCCCCCTCTCACTCTCCACGGGCTGCTTTTAAGCACTGTGTGCTTCTGTGGACCTCCTTTCAGAGCCTGGAATGCAATATCTGATCTTATCAAACCCAGAAGTCAGACATGGTTGCAGATGTTGCCTATTACCAATGTCCTTAAGCACCCAGGCTGTGAATACACAATTTTAAGAGCCAGAGAGGGTGTTCCTTGCAGAGGTTGTTCATAAAGTGATACACAATACAATAGAACACAGTCTGGGGTTCCCTGGTTCCTTAACGTCATTCAACACATTAGTGGGGCAGGGCAGTAAATGTTAGGTATTTTCAAAGGACACTTCGTTTGAGATGAGTTTATTTCCTTCTATAAAAACGGACTTCTAGTGTACTGCTCTGAGCCGTGAAATTGCGGATTCAAAGGCGCATGAAACATCACATTTGGACTCCTGGCTGTCATTTGTTTGTTTTAATGACAGGTTTAAGGAGTGGGTCTGTATGAAATGTGGCTGCTGCCTGTGGACTGCAGAGAGTGGCTAGAAGGCCCTGCCTGATGTGGGATGTCATCTATGAATGACAGGACAATGAGTAGATAATAGTGGAAGAACAAGGTGGTAGATCAGCTCCATAGGCTGAAACTGCGAGAGTGTTGATGACACAGCTGTTGCTATTTCATTCCTTATTCTAGGACAGCCATAAGAGACCCCTGGGCCACGTGCATGTTACCTCCAGACCTTGATGAGTGCTGTGAGTGTATTTTACATGCATATGTGTACACATGTATACCTGTGTGGATGTGTTTGTGTATATGCACATAACCCAACGTTTATTTAACCCCTAACCCCCCTTTACCTCTACCCACCCCTAAACCCTAAAATCACCCTTCCTTCCTTCCACTTTTACCCCCCCCCCGGAATATTAAAATTGTACTGACCTCCCTCTACCTCTGCTCACCCCTAAATTCTAAAATCACACTTACCTCCCTTTATCTCTATGCACCGGTAAACCCTAAAATTACCCTTACGTCCCTTTACCTCTGCCCACCTTAAACTCTAAATTTAACTTTACCTCCCTTTACCTCTACCTCTACCTGTACCTTTATCCCTTTCTTTTTTAAACAACTTAAAAAATGATGTTATTTAAAATGAACACCTGTGTCATAAAGAACTGCATGCTAAAGGTTAAAACCTATAAAGGGTATAAAACTTCTGTGTGGTACTTGCATGGAAAACTCTTTTTTCCTTTTTATTCATTGGACAACTTGAATCGGTAAACAAACAGAAAAAAAACACCCACCTTATTTAGTAGGCACATGCTTGCATTGTGCACACACCTACAAAATGACGCAGGTGGCTCCACTTAAGGCTTTTTTCCTTCTTCTTAAGCCATGGTGCACAGTGTCAGGGATGATGTGCAGCATTGCTAAAGACCATTGTCAAAATTGGCAAAGCATTGGGTACCACAGGCGAGACCTATTGGCTTTCCCAATGTATGTTTAAATATATTACCAAGGGCCTGGCAGCTCATTTAACAGCAACATTTTGAAAACAAACACAGCTTATGTAAAATAAGCTAGTACAATATAAGAAAACATTATGTAATAAGCTAGTACAACATAAGAAAATGATAATATAGTAAAGGGAATAATGATACAACAGGTAATACAAGCAAGACAAATGTTGTGACGTTACATCGGCATTTAGAGGGAAAGAGGAAGAAAGAAAACAGAATGGACGGGGGAACAAAGCATATACAGATTGACAACATTATTAAATTATTGTTTTCATTTATATTTCACAGGAGAAAAGCTGGTTCACCTGAAAATATATCACTGCGTCAGAGAGAAACATGAATGCATGCGTCTTATTTTTTAAGGCTCCTCTGCAAACATTCGGTGCAGACAGTAGTTACTTTGATAAACATTACATCTTATCTCCATTCAACTCAACAGCTTTAAGCCAATCAGCAGCTTTTCTGACAAGGGAAGCATTCTATTGTTTTTATCGGCGGTTCTTATAGCCTCTTATGATTTTAAGTGCTTTCTCTTTTCATCACCTCGTGCTTACGTGCTGTACAAGATGCTCTTGAATACTTCCCTTCCATAGATTGTTTCCATTCAGTAAATAGTTATGCAGAATAAATTTACGGTACCCTTCTATCAGCCAATCAGGTTTTGTTGAAGAAATAAATAAGGATATTTAATACATGAAAGGGGTTTTATAAGGTTTTTGCTCTGAATCTGAACTAATCACGCATATTTGTGTGATGGAGCAAAAATTGCAGTTGCATTTGAATGGAGGCACTACTAAGTAGTAGAGCAGCATAGAGGACTAAAATGTCCATTTATACATGTCAACTTACTGCAAATAAATGTACACTTTTGAGTAACTTTACTACTTTTGGGCATTGGCAAGTTTAGAGTTACTCAAAAGGGTGGACTTACATGTCCCCACATCTTAAAATAAGGGTTAGAGTCAGTAAAAGACATCAAATGTAATCATAACATTACTTTATCACCATATTTGATGCTCTGCTCACTTGACGGAGACCTCCGCAATCAAGGCAGAGATCTGCCTATGGCAAAGAATAGGGAAAAATTTAGCGTTTAATAATTTAAATAAAAATAGAAACAATATTTTTATGTCATACCAATGTTAAATAATTGTATATATTAATTTGAAATGTGAAACAATATGAAAAAGGTACAGCATTCATACCTGAACTTTAAATTCAAAATCTAATTTACCACCTAAAGACAAAAAATATATTTTATTGTATATTAAAAATGATTAAACCTCACATATAAGATTATTATAAAGGGATGTTTGTTTTAATAAATATGAATGTTACATTTATTTTCACATCTAAAAAAATTCGGAAAACATTTAAACTAAAATAATGTTTTATTTACAACCAATTTGTTTAATATTAAATGAGATGAATTCATATTTTTAAATGGCACTGGACCTACTCCAGCCCCTGAGTACATTTACAACTGTTTTCAGTCCTATTTGGCTGTAGTAACTAACAGCAGTTTGTGAAAAGCAATAGATTTACTCTTGCGGCTGGGTGCATGTGCAATGCCTAAACCCCTCCCTAGCCCTCTCTTAAGCCCTTCGCCGCTGGGGTAATACCCTCACGGCGCTGGGGGAGGGGGTCCGCGGCGCTGCGGTGCTCGTGACGAGCCCAGCTCGTCATGAGGCACAGTGGAGCTGTGCTCATGAGAGCTGGGCTCGTCACGACTCCGCCCACTGATTGATTCTCCTACACAATTGCATGTGGGCGGACCGCGACCATTATGACGAGCCCAGTTCGTCATGAGCACAGCTCCACTGTGCCTCATGACGAGCTGGGCTCGTCATAACGGTTAAACCCTTGTTACTCCTTCCAATTAGTAGTAAGTAGTCCTAATTTTCCAGCCACTACTCAGTCCCTCCCAGATTTACTACTAAAGCGTATGTATACATGTACAGTGATCTTCTAAGTCAGGGTGGAGATCTCTGCACGGAAATGATTGGTGAGGCAGAACCCTTCACACTTAGGTTTGTGAATATTATTTCATAGTAAATTATTAGTACTATTTGAGTACTACTACAGTACTACAAAATGTAGTTTGGCGATAGGCTCTTCTGTATTAAAGTCAAGAACATCCGAGCCATGGTTTTCATTTCGGCCTAAATGGGCTGATCTTGACATTCACAATCATGAGTGGGAGGGTATTGACATAGAGAATAATTAATGGGATGGTATTGACATACAGAATTTTTGAATGATATGGTATTGTCATATAGTATTATTAGGAGGATGTATGCATGGATGGTTCCGATGCTGAAGTGGGGAAATGACTTGGTTACCTTTGAATCAGTTGTCCACGACATCTTGTTGAGATCTTAAAAAATCTAATTAGCTGTGCTTCAAAGATTTCCAACTGTGCCAGAGACTTACTATGAAACTATATTCCAGACAGTGGTGTTGAGGGTTTGGCAGCACACACACCTCAACACATTTGCATCTGTCCTTTATTTATGGGAGCTTCCGCCTCCCCCAAAGTACTATAAAACGTATAATTTTCAATGCTGGCCAAGAAGTCATTGACAAGTATTGTTCAATAAATCTTTGCATTGAAGTACCATTCAGCATTTACTGGAAATTATCTTGCATGAGTTTTCAACCTATTATTAGGTGGGACTGTAGGAGTATGCTTCACTTTCAATCAACTTCTGTTTAATTTTTGCCAAAAAACAAGGTACACATAGTAGGGCCTCTGGCCACCCCATTATATTTAAATGTTGCAGGTTTTGACAACGTCCTTAGCATACTGGCTCTTGACCTTTATTTGGAACAGTTGCTAGCCTCCCTAAGCAGTTTTTAAAGTTCTCCAGAAAATACTTTTAAATCAAGCAGGGAAGGTCATGGTGCCATGCAGTCATTGTGAAATCCTCAAGTAATTTGCAATTAATTTAATTGTTCAAGTACTGCTCAACGACCGCCTCACATTACACTTACCTGCCAGACAACTCTGATCCTCCCAACTCGCCATCACCTCCGTCCCCAGGATCCACAAGACCAGAACCAGAAGAAGGTCGTTCTCCCACCTCGCCGCAAAGATCTGGAACACCTTGCCCCTCCACCCCTGGCAATCCCCCTCGCTGACCCAATTCAGGAAAGACCTCAAGACCTGGCTCTTCGAATGATCCTCCACCCAGTCCGGCCAGCAGTCCCCCTCCCACAGTGCCTTGAGACCCTCATGGGTGAGTAGCCGCGCTTTACAAGTCCCTGATTGATAGATTGAGTAACATGATAACTTATGTGCATTGCATGTTTTTTGTCAGTCATAAAAGAATACTATGCATGCATTTTTAGAGTGAGGGGGCTGGGATACTGTACCGGAATGTCAATTGCAGCATAATTTGACCTTACAGTTCAACAATCAATCAGGATTCTTGTAAAGTGTGACCACTCACCCGTAAGGGTCTCAAGACGCTGTGGGGGGTGGGTTCTGCATTTCAGTCGAAGAGCCAGGTCTTCAGGTTCTTCATGAATTGAGGCAGGGACGGTGATTGTCTGAGATGTAGAGGCAGGGAGTTCCAGGTTTTCTCAGCAAGGTAGGAGAAGGATGTTCCTCTGGCCAATGTCTTGCGGATCCGTGGGATGGTGGCCAGGGCCAGTTGGAGGGTGCAGAGCTGTCTGGTGGGTGTGTAGAAGGAGATGTGGTGGTTGAAGTATGCATGTCCGGCTTTGTGGAGGGCTCTGTAGGCGTGTGTGAGAAGCTTGAAGGTGATTCTTTTGTTGATTGGGAGCCACTGACAGTCTCTCAGGTGACAGGTGATGTGGCTGCGGAGAGGGATGTTCAGGATGAGTCTGGTGGGGGCGTTTTGGATGTTCTGTAGTTTCTTTAGGAGTTTCTGTCTGGTGCCGGCATATATTGCGTTGCCGTAGTAGAGTCTGCTGCTGACAAGCATGTGGGTGACTGTTTTCCTGAACTCAGTGGGGTTCCACTTGAACATCTTCCGAAGCAAGCGGAGCGTGTGGAAGCAGGAGGATGAGATGGCGTTAATTTGGTGGTTTATTGAGAGCGAGGAGTCCAGAATGATGCTGAGGTTTCTCGTGTGGTCCGTGGTAGCAGGACTGGCTTTAGTACTGGTGGCGCCAAGTGCAGCAATGTTTATTGGTGCCCCCAATGACCACCTCCGCCATGGATACCCTCACTACAACACTTTGTAGTGGCCCTCAAGTCCCCATAACCACTCTCTCATGCATTTCTTGTGTTTTATAGCACCACTCATACCAGTGCAATATGTCAGAGCACTTTACATCACATACACATTACATAGAGATGATGAACCAAAAGTGTGTAAATCCGTGTATAGGAGAGGTTGCATCAGACGGAGGACTACAAGGTGTAGGAGTAACAAGCCATGCCTCGTGGTAGACAGTATAGGTGTAAGAGTGCTTAGTCTGGTGATGCTCAGAATTTAAAAACGTAACTCCCTCTTTGGGGGTTGGCTTTACTACTAAGAATTGATTTAAGTGTGGATTAAGATCTAGACCTCTACCAATTCCCATTGAAGAGCAAATCTGGGTTGGGTACATTGAGAAGTTATATGCCAGTAATGGTTGGGTCCCTGAAAACGATGGAACACATGTGGACAACTCTCCTTACGTACCTCCGTCCGAGAAGGACATTGAACTAGCCATCAAGGGCTTGCGCTCTTCTGGCGCAATGGGTCCGGATGAGCTTCCTATCTCGGTCATAAAACAACATAGTAAGATGTGGAGCAAAATTCTTTTCCCAGTCTTTAACTTCTGTTTCTCTTGTAAAACCGTTCTCCCTTCTTGGAGGGGGAGTATACTAGTCCCGCTCTACAAGAAAGGAGCCCGTGATGTGCCACAAAATTACCGCAAAATTGCCCTTTTGGATGCCATAGGCAAGGTTTTTTTAAAATGCCTCCTTAAATCGATTAACGACTGGGTGTCCAAAGATGAAAATTTGCCCTTTGAGCAGACTGGGTTTAGGCAAAGACATAGTACTTTAGACAACTTGACGGCATTGCAGGTCATAACAGAGAAATATGTCAAGGTTCGTGGAGGGAGAGTTTATGGCGCCTTCATAGATTTCTCCACAGCATTTGATAAAGTAGATCGATCTTTGCTGTTGGGGAAGTTATTAAATCTAGGTATGCCGTCCACTCTCCTGGAGTTAATACTAGCTTTGCATTCGGATACCTGGTGTAGAGTACTGTTAGGTGGGAAAAGAAGTCTTTCGCAAGTAATTACTACAGCTAATGGGTTAAAACAAGGCTGTTTATTGGCCCCTCTATTGTTTTCCCTCTACATAGCGGATCTTCCCCATGTCTTGTCTGCAAGTGAAGGAATAGCTCCGGTCTTGGGGGGTGTCCCAATTGTTTGTTTATTGTATGCAGACGATATATTAATCCTAGATTTAACACGTAAAGGTCTAAATATTCATCTGCATGCTCTTTATAAATATGCGGAGGCACACCATCTGAAGATAAATGTCTGAAAAAGCAAAGTAATGTGCATGACGGGTAGGAAAAAGTTGAAATATGTTAACTTCGCATGGTCAGTGGGAGGACAAAGATTAGAAGTGGTACAATCTTATGTCTTCCTCGGAAAAGTTGTTACTGGTAACCTAAGCGAGAAGGCTCACATAGCTAACAACACCCGGAAAGCAATTGTCCAAGGCA
This sequence comes from Lissotriton helveticus, assembly GCF_964261635.1. Lineage (NCBI taxonomy): Eukaryota > Metazoa > Chordata > Amphibia > Caudata > Salamandridae > Lissotriton > Lissotriton helveticus. The sequence continues at coordinate 1,873,807,369 of NC_136067.1, read as the reverse complement.
AAAGTCTAGTCTCACTCTATAAGGCTACTGGTAGAAGGCACTTTGCTATTTTGTTAGAGGTATATCGAGCTAAAATCCCAGCTTCACTACTTTATGGCACGGAAATAGTTGATTTAAAAACATGGGGTTTTTTAAACTCTACGGAAGGCAAAATTCTGCGCAGTCTAACCACGGTTAATACTGCGAGCTCTACAGCCGCACTTAGACTGGAATTCGGCCTATGTAGTAGTTGGGTTCAGGGTTTAGTGGGGATAGTGCGCTGGGTTTTTAATCTTGCAAGGGGAGATTCAGGTACTTTAAGATATCTTATAAAAACTGAGTTGTTAGGACATTTTCTTGAATATTCGTTAATTGTAAAAAAACTTTAGAACTGCAGTTGATCTTTTGCAACTTGATGAAGCGGTTCTATTTACTTTATCTACATATCAGCTGAAGTCCATCTTAAAGTTGGCCTCTTGGGAATTAAGCTTTAGGTTGGATAGGGAAGCACGTACCTTGAAGAAAGGCGTCTATCTGGCTATTGATACCTGCCTAATGAGAAAAGCCCAACCATACGTCACCTGGAATCTCCCCCATGGAGTATGGCAATTCTTGTTTTTATTGAGGCAGGACTTACTTCCTTTGAACTTTCTTGTGTCCAGATGGTACGGCTCCTCAGCTTTATGTGATCTTTGTAACAACTCAACTCAAGTCCTCTTTGTGTGCCCGGCTCTACTTGCGCATAGGCGCAAGTGGTTGAGACCTATCTGTCTCCAATTAAGCATTTTCTCTGCTACTTCTCTTTTAGATGCCATTTATAACCCCCCCAATGAAATGTTTTGCTATAAAAAAAATTACTTTTTCAAAAGTTTCTTAGCTTTATACTAAAAGGTTGGAAATGTTAAATTGTATTCTGTTTTTTATCTATGATTGTATGTAATTGCATCTGATTTTTCAATGTTTTATGTGGATCTCATTTGAGTTCCGAAATCATAAATAAATAAACTTGAAACTTGATTTAAGTGAATGCTTTTTGTAACATTAGGACAATGAAAGGCTGGGGAAAAATATAACTCTCTAATCTATACCTTGCAGATTGCATGCAGCTCTTTGTTGATAGTTAATAGCTCACTGTTCTATATTAGGATTTAAACTCATACACTGCAAGTAACAAAAGGGTCTCTCTGACAGAAGCAGTAACTAAGCATGGGCGTAAAATCCGTTCCGCTCGCGGATTTTGCGGATTTTCGGCAAATTCGCAATCCGCGAACTCTCGCGAACTTGCCAAAAATTCGTAAAATCCGTGCGAAGCGGATTTTTTGCTTGGTCGCACTTGCCAACTAGAATACTATACAATTTCACGGGAGTAAACACTTGCGAACACGTAGATGCAGCGGGCAGCGACAATCTCGCAATTGCGAGATTGCGAAATTTACAATTTCGCACAAGAAATCCACCAGCAGGCAGCATAAACCTTGAAAATTATGATTTTTATCAGAATAACTCCTCAGGTTGACATTTGCCTGCACTTTTTCTTTGCAAGGAGCCCATTTTGGGGGGGGGGGGTGGGAGGAAGGAAGTGCCCCACAGTCTCCAACTTCCTGTTCCTGTCCAGCAGGCTCCTCCCAGTGCTTTCTTCATGTGCTGGTCACTTTGATTTGGATCTTGACCTGGAAGGGTTACTTTTTGTGGATGCTGCTGGATATTTGGATTTTTGCAAAACTGAAAGCACTCAGCAAAAGTTCAATCTTATCATTAGTAACCTTTCCCAGTAGTGCTTCCTGAGGGGCCCCTTCAGAGTTCATTTGCCTACTTGCAACTATTCTATGACCCTGCTCTGACCCTCACAGCAGGCTCAGAGAATAGCTACAAGTATACAACAAAGGTCCTGTTAAAAAAATTACACTGCAACAGAAAGCAATTACAGACAAAACTGAAAGCACTCAGCAGGTGCAAAAGTTCAATCTTATCATTAGTAACCATTCCCTGTAGTGCTTCCTGAGGGGCCCCTTCAGAGTTCAGTTGCCTACTTGCAACTATACTATGACCCTGCTCTGACCCTCACAGCAGGCTCAGAGAATAGCTACAAGTAGGCCACCAAGGTCCTGTGAAAAAAAATTGCACTGCAACAGAAAGCAAATTACAGATAAGGAAGCAGGTGCCAGCCAGACTGGAAGTTTAAATTCAGTGACACATTAATCAACCCCAAATTAATTCATGTCAGTTGAAGCAGGGCAGGTGTGCTTGCTTTTTTTCACCCCCATAATCTACAGTGATAAACCAACCAGAGGGTGGCAGTGATGTACCAGAGGGTGGCATGGGTGTACCAGAGGGTGGCAGTGGTGAAACAGAGGGTGCTGTGAACCTGTGATGATGAACCAGACGTAGAAACAACATAGTCGCGGCCGTTGCGAGCCGACAAGTAAGTTCGCAATTGCGAACTGGTACACAACCCTCGCGAACTGGCAGAAACCCTTGCGAACACAAAAAAAACAAAAAAAACGCAAATTCGCGAGAGTTCGCGGATTTTGCTGATTGCGAATCCGTAAATACGCAAGTTTGCGGATTGCCAATTCGCAAAATCCGCCCATACTTAGCAGTAACGCACTGACCTATTTACATTGTATGCACTTTGTGATCTGCATGGTACACATGCTTAGCAGCAGGCATTTTAACCTCCGGTGCTACTTTATGATGAGTCAAAACTTCCACTAGACAAAACTCTGATCTCTCTGCAGCAAGTCCATTAATCACCAGAGTTATCTTGACATTTTTATGGTTGCCTGAATATTGCTGGATGGAAGGAAGGCTACAGCAGGTGCTTTTAAAACCATATTTTTATTTTATTATTTTTTTTTTATTGCAGATTTACAGGGATCCAGTAACAAACACTCAGGCACTCCAAACAATAGCCACAAGTAGAGCCTCTCACTATCAGCAGATGGATACACAGCCATTTAGCCCACACCCCAGAGGTAGGGCGGCGAGTTTCAGTATAGCGCTAATGGTGTAAACCTATATACATTGCTGACCATTCAAGGGACATTCCGAGCATCTGCATTTTTTCTTTTTTGCTGAACCCCCCCCACCCCCCAGTGAACAATAAAACACAGTTTGTTTACCTCCATCAGATTGCATGTAAGACTCTGCAGCAGCCACACCTCCCCACCCACTCCCTCCCCGCCAGTACCAGTGATGCCCTACACCATTCTGAATCACAAATCGCCGGTATCTCACAATAGACCGTAGGTGCAGTAGTGTTTGATACCCTCTCAATGTCAATGCCCCCTTTGTCCTGGTAATCCGTCTCACCTCCATCCAGGGAAGCCCTCCCTCAGAGCCCCCCATCCAGCCCATGGTAGTGTCTCCACTTAGACCAAACTCTGCGGAATTTTTTGGGACACCCCCTGGCCTTATAGGTTACCCTTTCGGCTGCCATATAGAGAGCTAGCCCTCTTCTCCATTCCTCCATGTCTGGGGGTTCCGGCGGCCCCCAGTGCTTTGCGATGTCTCTTTTCGCAACTACCAGTGCTAGAACCAAAAATATAAGGAGGGGACGTGTCAGATCTACTTCGTTGGTCATACCCAACAGTGCTAGCTTGGGATCTTGTGGGATCGAAGCCTCCAGGACCTCCTCTAATTCTTTGAACACCTGGGTCCAGTATGTTTGTATTACAATGCAGGACCATATCGTGTGGTAGAAATCCCCCACTCCTTGATGGCATCTGAGGCAACATGGGTCCTCTACTTTCCCCATTCTGCATAGCCGCTGTCTGTCATAGTATGTTCTATGGAGTACATTCAACTGAATAAGTCGCAGTCGGGACTTGATTGTCACCTCCCGGGGATGCATCAGAACCGTCTCCCAGTCCAAGTCCTCCATCTCGCCTACCTCCGCCTCCCAAGTGGCCCTGAGCTTCGCCAGGTCCCCCAGCAGATGGTTAGTTAACGCTTTACATGTCAGGGAGACCGCCTTTCCCGATATCTGCTCTTGAAGGAGCCTCCCCTCCAGTGGTGCATACTCAGGAATATCTGTGAGTGCGATATTTTGGGCCCTCCAGGCGTGCCGTAATTGTATGTATTTAAACTGTTGTGTGCCATGGAGCCCGAAGTTTGAATTAAGTACTTGGAAAGACTTGAGCTCCCCCTTGGCAATGACATCCCGTGTAGTAGAGAGGCCAATGTCGTCCCATCTTCGGAAACCTCGCAGTTTGTGGAGTTCCGTCAGCCACTGACAATGCCACAATGGAGTCTGACGTGTGGGCTTCTTATCCCACCCCATGCGACGAGTGGCCTTCGTCCATGCGGAGAGTGTTACGGCCGTAGTTGGGAGAAGGGAAGTCCTTCTAAAGGTTCCATAGAGATAGCATAGTAAGTTTTTGGACGACATTTTTGCTCTTTCCAGAGCGTACGTCGGGTGGTCCGCCGGGGCATGGAGCCAGTCGTTTATTGGCGTTAGATGTTCTGCCCAGTAATAGGCCTCCAGGTTAGGGAGTGATATTCCACCACTGTATTGATGTCTCTGGAGCGTGGACAGGGCCACCCTGGCATGCTTGCCCAGCCACAGGAAGGATCGCAGATCTGCATGGATCCTGTGGAAGACCGATGCCGGTATCGGATAGTATTCGTTTTGTAAAGCATATAGGAATTTCGGCATTGTGACCATTTTATCCATGGCCGCTCTGCAAAGGAGTGTCAATGGGAGCAGTCGCCACCGGTTCATATCTGCTACCGCGTTGAGTATGATCCGTTCTAGGTTTCTATCGAAGGAGAGGGTCTCACTCACGGTGATAAAGATCCCGAGGTAGTGGAAGCCCTCGGTGGTAGTCAGTAGGTTGTCCGGTAAACTCCCCCATCTGTTGCGGCCCCCAGGGTCATAAAGTACTGATTTGTGCCAGTTTATTTTGTGTCCGGCCATCCCGCCGTATCTTTCTATTTCTCGGAAGAGCTCTAGGATCGAGGTGTCTGGTTTGGTTACGTAAAGCAGGACATCGTCTGTGTATAGCGAGATTTTTTTCTGGGATCGCGTCAGCGTCACTACTCGTAAAGCCGCGAATGTCATTGTTTTGCCGGATCCTGGCGGCAAGCACCTCTATTGTGAGCGTGAACAGGAGGGGGGACAGGGGGCACCCCTGCCGCGTGCCTCTCTGAATCTGAAACTCGTGTGATAGGGTCCCGTTCACCCGTACCCTAGCTCTCGGGGCAGTGTAGAGGAGTTGGACCCATTGAATGAAATTCGGCCCGAAACCGAACTTACCTAAGACTGCAAAGAGGAAAGGCCAGTGCACCGCGTCGAACGCCTTTTCGGCATCCAGGGAGAGGAACCAATGAGGGTCACTGCGGTACCATACTTCTTGCAGCCAGTTATGGGTTCTTCTAAGGTTTAATTTAGTGGCTCTATCTGGTAAGAAGCCTGATTGGTCTAGATGAACCAGACCTGTAATAACTGCTCTCAAACGGGCTGCCAGGATGGTTGCTAGCAGTTTCACTTCCGTGTTCAGTAAGGAGATGGGTCGGTATGAGGCGCAACTCTCTCTTGGTTTGCCCTCTTTATAGATTGGGACAATCGTAGCCCTTGCTAGGTCGGGAGGTAGCTCTCTCTCCTTAAAAGCACCATTAAAGAGGCCTCTAAGGTGGCGTGACAGAAGGTCTGCCGCTCGCTTAAAGAACTCTGCCGGGAAGCCATTGGGGCCTGGGGTTTTGTCCGGTCTCAATCTGGCAATGGCCTCAGTGACGTCATCTACTGTTATGTCCTCCTCTAGGTCTGCCATGGACTCGGGGGGCAGGGCCAGTAGGACTGTATCCTCTAAATATTGTAGTGCCTCCTCTTGAGTGGCAAGTTCACGGGCTGTATAGAATGTTTCAAAATGCGTGGCAAAAGTTTCGGCTATCTCCGCATCGGTGTTGACAGTAGCGCCATCTACGGCTTTAACACTGTCAATCCACCTTGCCGCCCGCTCTTTCCTGCTGAGCCACGCCAGGAGCTTCCCCGACTTGTCCCCTACATTGTATAACCTGTGAAGGGTGGCAAGGGACTGGGTCTTTGCTTTGTTGGTTACCAGTTCCCTGTAGTGTTTCTGAGCATCTAGAAGCCTTCTAAGGGTCTCGGTGTGTTTATGGGCCAGATAGTCCCTTTCCCTCTTTAGAATATCCTGTTCTAGGTCGGCCACCTCTGCCTGGAGTCTCCGTCTTTCTTCACCCAGCCTAGAATTTATCCTGTCTCTGAGTACCGGCTTCAGGGCTTCCCATAGAGTAACACTGGAGTCTACCGTACCCTCATTTTCTGCCAAATATACCTTAATGTCAGCCCGGATGCCTCTAAGTATGGTCGCATTTTGCAGATCCCAGGCCGCCAGACGCCAAGAGCCCGCGTCTCCACCCTGGTCCCGCCCTACTCTCGCATATAATGGCGAGTGATCCGATATGCCCCTGGCCTTATATTCAGCATTGTCGTCTGCCCTCAGGTATTGGCGGGACATAAAAATGTAATCGAGTCGCGAGAACACCTTGTGCGCCCCGGAGTAGTATGAGTATGCCTGTTGTGTCGGGTGGAGCCACCTCCAGATGTCTGTTAGTCCTACGGCAGACATCCGACTGTAGAGTGTGGTCTGGTGCCCACCTCTAGTCACGTCACCAGATCTGTCGCGTCCGGCGTTCATGACATCGTTAAAGTCTCCTCCCACTACTTGTATCGTGTCAGAAGTATCTAGGAGTATCTGGGTAAGCGCTGTGAGTGTACGGGGCTGCAGTTTAGGTGGTGCATAAGCCGAGACTAATGTGTAAGTGCGTCTATTCCAGGTGCCCTGCACTCCAGCATAGGTTCCTTGTGGATCAAGCCAGGTGCGGGTAATGCAGAAAGGGGAGTTTTTTTTAACAATGACTGCCACCCCTCTAGAGTCAGAGGTATATCCCGCATGCGCTAAAACCCTGTGTTTCCCTCTAGCTATAAAGGCGCACAGAGTACCCTTGAGGTGTGTTTCTTGCTGGAAGGTAACGACTGGGTCCATCCTCTTAATGTAAGCGTTCACCAGGCCTCTTTTGATTTTGGAACCCAGACCATTAACATTCCATGTCAGGATGTTCAATCTCCTATCTCCCTCTCGTGGAGTGCCTACGGTACTTGCCATTGGGTTACGTGGTAGCTACGTGTGGCCTGGCACTGGCGTGTGCAGGTGATGCGTGGGCTCAGTTCATGTCGCTGCATGACTTCAGTAAACTTGTATCCCCCCCAACTGTCCCCCCCCGGTCCCCAACTTGGAGACCCCTTCTCCCACCCCACTCCCCACCTCTTTCCCCTTCCAGTCGAATACCTAAACAGAAACCCCAACCTGAGTCAACTTGAGAAACCCCCTGCCCCCCACCCCGCCTCCCTCCCCATCCAGTCGCACCCTTACACAGGACAAGACTATCCGCAGGAGTAGGCCTGTCACCCACCCACACATCCCACCCTTCAGAAAATCAAAAAACAGTAAAAAATGAAAAGAACAGAAAGGGGGTGCCAACTTGCTTGCTTCCCTAAGATGTGCTGCCTTCACCACTGCCCAGGTGCACCATTCAGGAATGTGAGTCTTGCGTGTCCATTACTGAGGCACTGATCTTCCCCGAAGATTCATGTTCCAGATGATGGATCGCCTCCACCAGCGGGTGTACCGAGCCCGGCCCCCCTCCCTCGTCCTCTCCTCCAGATGTATGATTTCCCAAGGCTTCCTCCTCGTCCCCTTCTGAACGGACATCATTCCGGAGACAGCTTAATCTGGAGCCCGGCATGGGGTTATCTCCTGCCGACGACGCCCTCCCGCGCCTCATGTCTCTTGATCCATGGTCCCGGTATGGAGTGGCCTGGGTCTGTTTCTTCACCCTCCGTGACCTATGCCTCTGAGGCTTGGCTGTTCCCATTGAGATCTTTGCCTCACTGATCTGTCCAGCTCTTCTCTTCCGGCGGTCTCCCTACTGTTGAGGATGGGCTGCTCTTCAAGCCACTGCCACGCATCATCCAGGTGTGCGAAGAATATTGACTTGTCCTTGTAGAGTACCTTAAGTTTTGCGGGGAAGAGGAGCATGTATGAGATATTCAGAGTTCTTAGTTTCGCCTTTACTGCATCGAATGAGCGGCGTTGCTTCTGCACCTCTTGACTATAATCAGGGAAGATCATTATCGTCGTGTTTTCCAGTCGGATCTCGCCCCTTTTCCTTGCCTCTCGCAGTATCAAGTCTCTGTCAGCGAAGTTTAGGAATCGGGCGATGACCGGCCTCGGTCTCGCCCCTTCAGGCGGTTTTGCCAGGAGGGCCCTATGCGCTCGTTCGATAATGAAGCATGGGGAGAACTGCGCATCAGGGAAAGTCTCTGTCAGCCACTTGCGGAGGAACAACGTCATATTCGTCCCCTCGATTCCTTCTCTAAATCCCACAAAGCGGAGGTTGTTGCGCCTCGCCCTGTTTTCGGCGGCGTCCACCTTCCACATCAACTGACGGTGGGAAGCTTGCAGTTCCGCCATGTCTCTCTTCAGGGTGGAGACCGAATCCTCGGTCTCGCCAATCCTCGCTTCAGTCGCCGTCACCCTGTCGGACAGCTTGCGGAAATCTTGCCGGAGCAATGTCACTTCAGAGCCCACTTCCCCTATTTTGACCTCCAGTGCCGCCCGTGACTCCTGGATATCCATCCTGGAGGCCTGGATGGCCTCCATCAGCATTGCCGTGTCAGATCGAGCCCCAGGCGTCGCTGGAAGTGACTCCATCTGGTGTCTCGGCCACGCGAAGTTATCCATAGGCCCCAGCTTCTGAGTTTTGGGGATAGTGTCTCTCTTGCCCATGGCCGTCTGCGCCTTTGGTGTTATCCCCCCTCCCCCGTCAAGGGCGCCCAATGCCCCGGGGGTCTCGCGTCTTGCCTTCCCTGTCTTCGAGTGCTGTTATCTGGGGGTACGAGGTCCTGGGCCACACAAGCCTCCACTGCCCACTGCTGCCTCCTTCCAGGGCCGGATACTACTCCCCCCAGGGACGACCAGACCGAGTGGACACCAAAATCAGCCTCCCAGCTCAGTCCGATCTCACCCAAGGGGCAGGGCAGGTCCCAGATATAGCGCCAACTGCTACTTCCCAGATCGGATGCCCCGGGGCGGGCTCCGGTGCGCCAGAGGGTCGTCCCCAGAGGGGGGAGTCCACCAGCAGGGTGTGTGTGGCCGAAGCTGGGTGAGGAGCCCCTAATCAACTCCACCCGTGTATGTGCGTCTCGGCAGCCGACGACTCCTCCCCACCACAGGCCCTATGGGGCAAACACTCTCCGATATTCAGGGCTTGGGCTCCCGGGCCGCCATCTTGGTAAAGGGCATCCAGTCTCAAAGTGTCACGAGCACTCCCACCGGGTTCGCGGCCTCACTGCCTCGTCCCCTTCACCTGCGCCTCATGCGTTACGCAGCCTCTCACCAGCCTCCGGATCACTCCGACGTCCTCCCGCCCGCAGATCAGGGCTCAGGCTCGGCGTCCGCCATATTTGAAAGGGCGGCCGGTCCCGTATTTCCGCGGTCGCCTCCACCGGGTCTCCAAATTCAGCCCCTCGCCCCAGTCACGGGCGCGGGCCGCCTCCTGCAGGTTCTTCTCGTCCCCCGGTTCTCACCAGCGGCTCTCCTCCCGTTTATCAGGGCTCCGTCACCGCGGGCGCCATCTTGCCTCCAGACGAGAGCTCCGCGAGCCTCCCACAAAAGTCGGGATATCGGAGGGATTCGAGCACGCCTCTGCCGGTCGAACAGTCCCAGAGGCTCCGGGGGGTTTCTGCACCCGATTGACGTGTTAGGTGCCCTGGGACATTATCGAAAAGCCGGATTCTGTAGCAGCACGGCAGGAGCTTCGGCGCGGCACTTCCTACCCGGCCATGCTGTTAGCCAACCATATTGTTCTTGATAATGAAGCCCCCCCCCCCCCCCCCCCCCCCCAAGCCTACTGATGGGCTGGGTGCTAAACTACTACTATCTCCAGAGTAACCTTTCTCAACGCACATCTGGACTTGTACAACTGAGGTAGAAGTGCTATTCCGGAGTGAATGAATCCTGAAGGTTTGAGTTGGATATAATCAGTTTCCAGGCAGTTTTTCTGGAATATTATTTTACTTCAGTGCCCAAATGTATATGACTATTATCTCTAGCCTTAAAATAGAACATCAACATGAACTTCTTTTCAAAGAGGCAAACTTTTTAAAACTGATAATTGCTCATAAATAACCTGAAACTCTCAAGATTGTGATCATCACATCAATGAGAGATCAAATCGTCTGGATCCTTGAGGAGTAGTAAAACTCAGCACTAGTATTTTCAGTCAAGCTGGTGCTATCTCTGAGGGCAGGAAGACCAGTCTGTCAAGGCTGACTATGCTGAAAATGATTAGGCCTTTTCTAACCAATGGGGTATGCATTCCTTATCATGGTGTTTATTTACCCAGAGAGGCTGTGAAGAGCATCAATACAATCTTCAAACTTTAAGGGTCTCCTACTGTAAATGTAATTGAGTTTAGAACATGTTAAAACTACTAGAATGGACGAATCAACACAACATTTACTGCCACACACCACATGGTTCTTATACTGAACGTGAATGAATTTGTGTGTCTGTGGAATTATGAAGCGTTATTTTATATTATTGCAATATTAAAAGTTTTCGGCAATTGTAGTCTAAATACTAATATATGTGCCCTTAAAAATGTCTCCTCTCCTTTATTCCCAGTGTTTATTTTTGGCAATTACTTGGCCTGGAAACTGATTTGTTCATCGAGTTCAAATAAGTAGAGAAAAAAGACCAGAACAAATTAGCAACATTACAAAAATGGCAAAAAGAGTGCGTGTTCAATTTTGTAATACTAAACCTCAGACATATTCAAATAACTTGTCACAAGCTGCCATTGAACAGCATAAGCTATGCGATTCTCATTGGGTGTTTCGAGGAAGTGGGAATCTACACTTCAAAGGCCTCTAAGAACTTGTTGCAAGAAGTCTGATGGCCAAGGCGAATCAAGCAATTTCGATACAATATAGTGGAATTCTGAAAACCTTTTTAAATGACTATCTAATGATGCTAGCCAGAAACAAAGGACATACAAGGGTAAATTCATGAACACACCCTCAGTGTGACAAACAACATGAACACTAAAATGATCAGTGTTTGTGGTAGGATAAGGAGTGCTAATATGATGCAGAGTACGTGATACAATTACCAAATGTAATACAGCACACCTGGAGCATACCACTTCTTGCTACTGTAGAGATTTGTCACTGTATCGGTGACAGCATGGTGTCTTCCAAACCTTTTCCTCATTCCCAGCCTTACCACCCAACATTGTATTTCCTTTTCCTTTTTTCACTCTGTGAAGTTCATATTGTTTAGGGTTGTGCACCACAAGCTATACTTTTAAGTTTTAAAATGGTTGGAATATTCTGGGTAGGGGTTCTTGCATGAAGATCTGTTGTATTGAAAACTGTATCTATCTCACAATATTTAGGCACTGTCCCACATGCTTTACCGTCCTTGTGCATGTAGTTCATTTTGCTCACATTTGGGTTAATTTTTCAGCACAATATTTGCTCATGTGGCTTATAAAATATTGCAGTGAAATACCAGACTAATTATGCTGTATGTCACCAGATGAAGCAACCCATATAGCAAAATCCTTCTTGCTCAGGATGAGCCCTTTCAAAGATTTCACACAGTATATTCACTCTACTGCAGGCTGCACACGTAGTGATACTTCTGTTTGCTCACTTTCCAGTTGGTTTTTCACTGAGAGTTTCATTCAACTATGCTGGAAATCTCCTAAACCACATGCATGGTTGTTGCTCTTCTTCAGAGGCCTGGCTTACAGTGCAGCTGTGAGATATATCTTTAAAACTTACACAGAATGAGCTTTGGCTCCACCTACACAGTATTCTCCTCTCATCTCATGCTGTTGACTGTTTGACCTATCATCCCACCCCAAAGAGAGTCCTTGCTTTTCAGTGCTTGAGGGTATATTTTATATATCAACTTTTACTGAATCATCATCGTCCAGCAAGTTCCTTGTCTCATAAATACATTCTATAAGAAACCAATACTTTTTGTTTTGCTTTTTTTCAGTACAGCAGGCTTTAATATTTGATTATGATTCAAAATAAAGCCAGATATATTGGCTTTGCCAGTGCTTATTATACATAGGTGTTGGTTTTGAGGGTCCAGTTTCTCATTTTACTAGTCAAACACATTTCTACTCCATGGTCAAACATGAACCAATCCAAGGCTGATGCTTTGAGATACCCATATCTGGTACATTTCCTTAACTCGTAGGTTCCAGGTGGTGGCAAATCAACTAATGTAATTCCTACACCACAATAAACAAAAAGAAAATCAAAAGAGAACTCTTGCACTTTAAGTTTTGGACCAATTCATGCTTTAGGTTTATTCTTGCTGGTTGTTCTCCAGTCCACTGTATATTTTGCAGAGTGAGTGTGCCGACACCGAATGCCATTATTCCTTCTGGTGGGTCTCTCCCCTATGTATTATTTAAAAATGTAAAGGATGTTGCGGCACAGACACCGGACGAGCTTAAGATTTGCATCTCCGTAAATAATTTTTAAGTGTGTTTTAAAGTCGATAAATTGCTTCAAATTGTTTCGATTACCCATTTACCTATATTCTTGTAGGGCTTCGGAAGGTTTGGGTACGACAAATACTCAGATTGCCCTTCTATTGGCAAATATGTTTATGGCCCTATGGAGTCGATTAGGATCGTGGACGGACTTGAGTCCATCCGCGACCCCAGAGTAGGAGGGAACGTCCGCATGGGCTGCGGCATTCCCTCCATGCAGATTAGGATGTGACTGCCAGGGTGGCGGTCACATCCTCCATCTTTAACATTGTGGCGGGTGCAGCTGCAAGCCGGAGGATGCGGGAAAACCACAATCATAATAGGCCCCGATATGAGGAGAAATGGATGGCCAGAATGAACCCCTTCAAACACCAAATTGTTTAATGGAAAAGATACATCAATGATCCTTTGATGATATATGGAGATCCAGAAAAAGAATTAACAAACTTCCTAGTTTTACTGAATTCGATATGCACAAACATCCAGTTTTATATGACATACAGTAAACCAGAAATACATGTCATGGATTTGACAACAAAACATGAGGCAGGACAGATATACACTACCTTGTACACAAAATAAACTGACCACAATCGTTTCTACATTATTCTAGTTTCCACCAGAGGGATTGAAACGATAATTTGCCCTACAGCCAGTTTCTACACATTAGAAGGACCTGTTATAAAAAAGAGCATTATTTCAGGAACTCAAACATACTTTATTAAAAACTGCAAGACAGACAGACCCAGGGGAAACTCCTGAAAAGAGAAATGAAACATGATTGGTACACACCACAAGAAAGTCTCCTAGAACCTAAAGTCAAAAAGGAAATGAACATCTGGCCTGTGACACCACTTATTTGGGAAGTACGAACATAGTAAAGAAATTATCAAAAAGATTTGAAACATTACCTCTTGATTTTCACAGTTCCGTGAATCACCACTCTTTGCCCTAAAAAGGAATACAAATATTAAAGATAGGGGGCGTGGCCCAAGCAGTGGAAGATGGCGGCGTTTTGTTGAAGCTCCTTTGTCCGGCAAGGATTGCAAGGATCACTGTGGCGGCCTCCTGGAGCAGCTCTTCACTACGGTGAGGTAATGCTCCTCATATGATTAGCCTTTTTGCAGCTCTGTGAGGTGCGTCCTGCGCAATATCGTGTGCTGAAAAACATTCATTTTGCTTTGTTCATTTCGAAGCACATGCAGGCCCCAATCAACGAAATCAGCCCCCACCGCAGTGAAATTAGCCCCCAGCTGGGCAACACACCAAAACGCCCGGTAGCCAGTCCAGCCCTGGAACTAATTGATATTTCAGCCTTTAATAAAAAAATAAAGGAGAACGTGACTTTTTTAATAAATTCCTTGAGGGTACAAGAGTTTTTTTTACTCTCCATATCTTAGTTTGCACACATTTTAAATAGGAAACTTCACAATTTTGTTTTTTCATTGTTTCTTTCTCCTCCTACATGAGGTCCACAAAAATGTACCTATCATCTACAATATGAAACTTTTTAAGCATAATTCTTCTGTTTAGCTTGGTACACGGGTACGCTAGCCTCTGAAGATCACACCACACCTGGTAAATATTTTAAACATCCTTCTGTGGTCCAACGGCACTTCAGGATGGAAGGCTCTTGTGCTTCTTCACCAAGAAATAATTCCTGTGCGTCACCTGCTACTTCTGCTTCATCACACCTAGCCTCCAATAACTCTGTTACAAAAGACTGAAAAAGGACCCTCCTTCAGCTACAAAATCATATGCCATCGCGTCAATGGATCATCTGCTGGACGAGATCAGGGCTTTATGCCCTTTTATGGATTATACAAATGCCAAACTTCAATTCTTGGTGATTGGTGGTCTCATTTAGAGGAGAGGATCATTGCTGGGGAGCATCAAATTACAACACTCAATGAATCCTCCCTCTTAGTGAACTCTCTTCACAGGTTCTAAACCTAGAAAAGCATGTTGAAGATCTAGAAAATCACAGCAGAAGGAATAATCTGAGAATTTACAGTCTCCCGTAAGGGACAGAGGAATCTAATCCTATTGTTTTCTTTCAAAGTTTTCCTCCTAAACTATTTAATCTATTGAAGGGGTCATCACATAACATTCAGTGAGCCCACAGATTGAGTCATCCTTCTTCTACAGCATCCACCTAAAAAAACCCAACAGGGACGTCATTAATTATTTCCTGAAATATACTGAACTACTACAAGTTATCCTCGCAGCCAAGTTAATGAAACCCATTGCGTGGTCTAGATGTAATCTTTATTTCACTCAGGATTATTATTATTATTTTTACAGAGTTTATATAGCGCAAATTTGACCCGAAGGTATCGGGTATCAGATGAGCACCAGTTGTGTTACATGAGGACACATTCATTTTTGTTAGGCACAGGGAGATTAATTGATTTGCCCAGAATCTCAGGATGTTGCCTGTCCTTGCCGAGGCTCGAACCTGGGTCCCCAGATTTGAGGTCGACCGCCCTAGCTGTTAGGCCAACTCCTCTCCCCAATATTATGCACAAAACACTGCGGATCGACATAAAGAGTTCTTAAATTTGAGACCAGTGCTTTGTTCTATTGCTGCTTGTTTTAGACTCTTTCACTAATGAATCTTCAAGCTCATCTACAAAAATAAAACAACAACATATGAAGATCCCACAGAAAGTAGTGTGAGGGGGAACATGGCGGCTGCTGCTTAACAGCAGCTGGTCTTCTGTCGGCGCATCGATAAACTGAACAGGATTCTCTCCTTCCCCACCAATCCCCCAGCCCGCCTCAACTGTAGCATACCTGGCATCTGTTGGCTCCTTCCTTTTACCCTGCTAGTGCTGGGGAGCACCGGTGGCAGCCGCTCTTTCCCTTGATGGTTCTTGAGTCGGGCGGCGTCCCCGCTCTCCCGCCAGTGTGACAGTGAGTTCCCTGCTAAGACGGAGCAGCTGGGGAGCCTAGCTGCTGCCGGGTCGCAATCTCTCACTTCCCGGTCATCGGTGGAGGAGTTGGCACGTTCTCCATGAGCCGGATCTTCCTTAAAAGCTGCTCTCAGCTCATTGATGCACTGGGTGGACAAGCCTTCCTGTAAACTGCTGTAAGATCTGCCCATTAAGGGGGGGGTTTACATGGCAGTTTTCTTGATCACGTTGGGCCTATATACCCCTTCTTGAATAGAACTGAACTGATTTTATTGACACTTCATTACAGGGGTTCTGGGAAGGGGACTACAGAAGGATCTAGAGGAACAATTGAGGGGCTCATCTTCCAGCATATGGAGAGGGGTAACACCCCGCAGAATAGACCCTCTGTTTCAACTGGGAAAGCATGGAGATATACTCTTCGCACTAGGGAGGGTCTTGTAACACCTCTTCCAGGGCTGGAAGCTCTGCCTCCTTCCAACCTAGTACTGATATAAATATCATGACGAAAGGGCGTAGTATTCTTACTTAAGAAAGGCCTAGGAGGAAAGGTTGAGAAAACACCACTATGGCTGGTAAGAGCCCTACGTGTAGGGGCAGAGGGAAGAAGGTCATTGACTCCAAGGTAAAGGTCACCCCTCCTTGAAATCTTTCTATATGGTCCTTGCATACCCAGCTGTTGTTCTAAAGGGAGCGGTTGAAGTTCCTTGCTCTTCCAGAATGGAGTCGTTAGCAGGTTCAAACCCGAGTTTTAAAGCAGGGATCCCTTCTAGCCCTTTCTTGTTGGAGGCTCCTCGTGATGTAACTCTAATTCTAACTTCTATCTCTACATCAAATCAATTTCAGGCCCTTGAGGTAGTAGAGGTAGCAGAGGCATGTGGAGATGATCCCCATATTGGACAGGAGGAGCCCTTACAACTTACACAGTTAACACCTGTTGCTGTCCGAGGTTTACATGATGTTGTAAATCTGGGGCAGTGTTGAATTCTGTGGGTGTTGAGTGAGAACATCCCCAGCAACACCCATGGAACACCTCCTTGACGTAGAGTAAGGCAAGGCAGTGTTTTGCGCTGACTTGCCTTACTACATATCTATGAGGCCATACAATGCCATGCAATGCGGCTTAGCGGCGTCTCAAAGATATGATTGAGAGTCATGCGCCAATGCATTGTCATTAAAAGTGACACTCAGGGGTGTAGGCTTCTTGTAAATGAGGGCTTAAGCAACTATAAGCACTAGAACCAATGGAATAGCAGGAGTGAGACTGACTATAAACGTGCCACAATGGTGTGAATCATTAATTCCCAAAAGTATACATATTTTAGAACAACCTGCAGCTCTGAATCAGCAGTAATCCAGTGAAATTATATAACAAAGAATTTTAGGCAAAGCACTGTTCTGGTTTACATACAGACTTGCCCAAACTACTAATCTCATGTTCCAAGTAGACATGTGACCTGGGGGAGACATGAACCAGTAAAGATACTAAACCAAACTCCAGCCTACAAGATAGTGATCCACAGCATTTGAGGAACTGGAGAGGGCGTCCCTGACATGAAAACTAGGATTGAATCCCTCTATACCACTGTGTGAAGAATTGCCTCGTGTCAGGATAACCAGTCATCCAGGAAAGAAGACAAATGGAAATCTGAAACAGGTAGGATTGGGTAAAAAAAAAGTTACTGACGCTGCTCCCACTGATGGGCATACACTGATCAATGTCCATGCTCACAGGCATGGAAACAGTGGCATAGCCAGGGGGTAGGAGGGGATGGGCAATCCGACCCACAGGGCAAAAGTTTTGGGGGCAGTGGCCTCCCCCAGCTCTTACCTACCATCTCAGGGCACCAAAAGCAACCACCCGCTCCTTTTAAAAAAAAAACAAATTATTGAGAATTTTCCTGGTACAAACATCAATAGACAATTTAAATATTACATACTTAATTAGGGAATATAAATACAATACAAATAATGTCAATATTATATATATATATATATATATATAATAAGTCATCTTCTAAGTCCATACACAATACAAATTCATATTGATGATAAAAACTATTTTACACAGCAGGTATTATGCATATATACATACTAAATAGTATCTGCTAACCCCAGAGTACGAGAAAATTAGAGCTTTGAACAGTACTAATTCATGTCAGGGTTTACCTGCCCGCTTTTATTTTATATTTATTTATTTTGTAAAGCTTATAAAGCGCTTGGTTACACTAACTAGTGGGTCCCCGCGCTAGTTATTCCGAAATGACTCCACACTGGCGCTGTTAGGTTTTGAGCAGCTCTCCGTTCATACGTTTGTCTTTGGGGAACAGTATGGTTTTCAGCTCTTTCCGGAAGGTGCCCTCCGAGGTCTCCAGGCACAACCTCTGAGGCAGTTTATTCCACTGAGTGGCGGTCAGGACTCTAAAAGACCGTCCTCCCATTCTCATTCTATTAAACTTTGGGACATGGACTTGCCCGGTGCCACTTGATCGCAACTGTCGAGTGGGCTCGTATCGATTGAGAAGGCTGTGAAGGTACTTGGGGCCCTTTCCCTGTAAAATACTGGGACCTGCACACAGGGCTTTGAATGTCACACGTTCCCTAATTGGGAGCCAGTGCAACGTCCTGAGTGCGTTCTTAGCTGATGCTCTCCTCGGCAGCAATAGGATCAGGCGGGCAGCCGCATTTTGTATGCGTTGCAGCCTCTAAATACATTTTGCACTGGCCCCCAAGTACAGGACATTCCCATAATCCAGACGGGAAGTTATCAGGGCGTGGACCAAGGTTTGTCTTACAGGCAGAGGCAGTAGGTCCAATGTTTTCCTCAGGACCCTTAGCATGCGGAAACAGGTGCCAGCAACTTGTTTGGTCTGATGTTCGAGCGAGATTTTGTTGTCTAGCCAAATCCCTAAATTCTTAACTGGATTGCTGGGAGTGGGAAGGTCACCCAGCGTGGCCGGCCACCATGCCAAAGACCATACTGAGGGAGTTCTACCCACTATCAGCACCTCCGTCTTATTTCCATTTAATTGGAGGAAGTTATCAGCCATCCAAGTGGCAAGTTCCTGCATACGGAGAAGTTTGTGGCGCAATGTTCCTTTGGTTGTGATAGAGTCACAACCAATTGCGTGTCGTCTGCGTATGACACTACCTCCACCCCAAATCTGTCTGTGATACCTGCCACCGGCGCCACATACAGATTAAATAGGGTGGGGCTAAGCCTGGAACCCTGAGGTACTCCCTGTTTTAGGTTTATTTCTTTGGACCGAAATGGTCCCTGTGCTACTAGGAAGCTACGATGTGTTAGGAAAGACTCCAGCCAGTCCCAAGTTTTGCCCATCACTCCTCCCTTTCTCAGACACTATAGCAGCGTGTGATGTGCCACAGTGTTGAATGCTTCAGAAAAGGGGGTGGTGATGAACAGAGTGTCTGAATTAAGCAGACCACTCTTACCCAGTCCAAAGATCAGGGCTTGATCCATCACCGTTATTTAGCTCACTGCCCCATCCCAGCTCAGAACCTGGCTATATGCAAATTAGTCTGTCCCTGGCCCAGTGCATCATGGGAACAGGGCAGACCAAACTACCATAAGCGTGGAAGGGTATACTCAGATGTGAGTCCCTTGCTCATTGCACCATCAGGATTCAAGCAAGCCGGGCCGACGACGCCTGAAATGGCAGAAACCGGTCCCCGGAAGCTTGTTTCCTTCCCAGTACAAGAATTGGCTTGGTAGTTTGGTTTGCCCTGTTCCCATCATGCACTGGGACAGGAACAGACTAATTTGCATATAGCCAAGTTCTGAGCTGGGATGGTGCAGTGAGCTAAAAAACGGTGATGGATCAAGCCCTGATCTTTGGACTGGGTAAGAGTGGTCTGCTTAATTCAGGCACTCTGTTCATCACACCCCCTTTTCTGAATCATTTTGTCCACCATAAGCGTGGAAGGGTATACTCAGATGTGAGTCCCTTGCTCATTGCACCATCAGGATTCAAGCAAGCCGGGCCGACGACGCCTGAAATGGCAGAAACCGGTCCCCGGAAGCTTGTTTCCTTCCCAGTACAAGAATTGGCTTGGTAGTTTGGTTTGCCCTGTTCCCATCATGCACTGGGACAGGAACAGACTAATTTGCATATAGCCAAGTTCTGAGCTGGGATGGTGCAGTGAGCTAAAAAACGGTGATGGATCAAGCCCTGATCTTTGGACTGGGTAAGAGTGGTCTGCTTAATTCAGGCACTCTGTTCATCACCACCCCCTTTTCTGAATCACAGTGTTGAATGCGGCACTGAGGTCAAGTAAGATCAAAGCAGCAGTTTGACCTTCGTCCGCATATCTCCGCAGGGTTTCAGTAGAGAGTAATAGTGCTGACTCCGTCGAGTGGAGGGCACGGAAACCCGACTGGGAGGGGTGTAGCAGGTCATTGGCCTCAATATAGGCTGAAAGCTGTTTATTGACTGCCTTTCCCGCAATCTTGGTGAAATATGGAAAGGAGCGAGATGGGTCGAAGGTTCTCTAGCTTCTCCATGCTAATGTTGGGTTTTTTCCTCAGGGGGAGGACCACTGCTTTCTTCCAATTTTTTTGCACCTGTCCCAAATCAAAGGAGAGTTTTAAGAGATATCTAATATGGGGCTTAAGAATTTCCATGCCACCTTGTAATACTTTGGGAGATGCCGGGTCTTTGGGGGAGCCTGATTTAATACTTCCTGCAATTTGGCATAGGGCTTCCCGAGGGGGAACCAAGAATGTAGAGAAGCAGTTCCTGTCTTGTTTGGTCGGGGTTACCACTCTGCCACCGACTGCCCTAGCCGAGTCCGGGAAGGCAGAGTAGATCTTGTCTACTTTGTTAGCAAAAAACTCTGCCACCTGATTAAATGACTTGACTGATCCACACATGGGGGTTGCTGTACTAGAGAGGTCCGACAGTTCTTTATATACCAAAAACAATTCCTTCATGGAATTGTCCGCACCCTCAATTCTAATGCAATAGTGGGCTTTACAAACTTTCCTGATTAAGGCGTGGTATTCCCTCAAGCCTTTTTTATATGTATTTCTCTCCAACTCGGAGAAACTTCTCCTCCACCTTCTTTCCAGACGTTTACATTCTGCTTTCTTATCCCGTAGTTCAGCATTGAACCATGGGGCGGATCTGGTTTTCCTCAGCGGTGCATTATGTGTCCATGGCGCAGTGCAGTCCAGCGCTTTAAGGATCTGCATATCTGATGCCTCACATGCAGCCTCAATTCCCTCTTCTCCGGAGGGCCCTCCCTGTGCAAGGGCTTTATTAAATGCCTTCGTTGAGAATTTTGCCAATTTCCTGCGTCTATTTATGGTGCTTGCACTGCTGCTTCGTGTAGTGAGTTCGGGAACTGCCGCTCTAAATGAGACTAAGTAATGATCTGACCAGATCACTGGAGTCAGAGGTGCAATGGCCAGTGCTTCCCAATTTGCAAACATTGGATCTAGAAGTTGGCCTTGACAATGGGTGGGCAATTCTGATTTCAGCAACAGTTGGATTCCTGCTAATTCCTGTCTAATATCCTGTGCTTCCACATTCGAAAGATCATCGAAGTGGAGATTCAGATCCCCTAAGAGAAGAAATCTCTCATATTTTAGAGCTGGTTGAGTAAGGCTTTCAATCAAGTGTGCCGCAAACCGAGCTGCTGGTCCTGGAGGTCGGTATGTCAAAAACCCCTTCAGGATGTGGTTATGGGATGCATAGATTGAGAAAAAACCAGTCTCGCTATCCACAATATTCGCCTCCTCCAATGTGCACACCAGCTCATGCTTGCATATTATGGTGATCCCTCCCCCTCTCCCCTGTATCCTATCCATTCTGTTGATTCCATACCCTGGTGGGAGAGCGGTCAAAACTTCTGGTGCTGAGGTATTGGTAAGCCACGTTTCGGTGAGGAAAAGAACATCCACCTGTCCGTCCAGCAAGTAGTCGTGAATTTCCACCCTATGTTTCCCTAGTGATCGGCAATTAATAAGGGCGAGATTCAGTGTCTGTCCCCTGCACTTCATCTTCAATTGACGGTTTACAGCGAAGGGGCAATGTACACATACTTTGTCGCTGTTCTCAAGACTCATACTATGTTTACGTCTATTTCCAATTAGTGGGCATAGATTTTTGAGCCCCGGTCAGCCGCGGACGGGCGCAGACGGGCATACCTTTGGCGCGCTGGCGGCGCGCCCGCTGCGCGCACGCTTTGGAGCATCTATTTTATCTCCCTTGCGCCTCGAACACTAGC
Organism: Lissotriton helveticus; assembly: GCF_964261635.1. Lineage (NCBI taxonomy): Eukaryota > Metazoa > Chordata > Amphibia > Caudata > Salamandridae > Lissotriton > Lissotriton helveticus. The sequence continues at coordinate 1,873,785,626 of NC_136067.1, read as the reverse complement.
CCGCTGCATACTCCTTCCCCTAATATGGCGACCATCCTCCGTGTGTCAGAGCCGCCACCCGGTCAGCACCAAGATAAGCTGCCCACTGGGTGAGGCTCAGTGTGCGGTTGAAAAAGCTCCGGTGAGTGAGTTTATAAATCAAATTTATAGGCTGTAATCAAACGTTTTTTAAAAACCAACATAGACATACAAGGGCTCCCGGCTTCCGCCTAAGGAGTCATTTCAGCAATTAAGTGAATGGGACCACGAGGGCTTCTTTTATCTCCCTTGCGCCCCAAATACTAGCCCGCTGCCTACTCCTTCACCCAATATGGGGACCGTCCTCCATGTGTCAGAGCCGCCACCCGGTCAGCACCAAGATCGGCTGCCCAGTGGGTGAGGCTCAGTGCGCGGTTGAAAAAGCTCCGGTGAGTGAGTTTAAAAATCAAATTTACAGGCTGTAACCAAACGTTTTTTAAAAACCAACATAGACATACAAGGGCTCCCGGCTTCCGCCTCAGGAGTCGTTTCAGCAATTCGGGAATCCTATCTCCCGTGCTTTCCTACCCTTGTACTCATATAGGAAGGATTCAATATTGTATATCCCTTAAAGTCTAGTCAGCCACATCTGGAAGGATGGTGCTGCCTTATCCTTCCATCCTGCTGATAAAAGGATACGCAGGACCGCAACAGAAATAAACACAGGCCTCGGTCGCATTCTTCAGCCCTAACTTACTATCGCTTTCCAAAATCATTCGGGTAGGGGATAGATTAATCTTCAAACCTAGCAGCCCCTCCCAAAATATCTCAATTTCCCGTCTAATTGAGTTTAGTTTCTCACATTGGTGGAACATATGTAGTAAGTTAGCCGGCCCTTCTAGTCATCTAGGGCAGTGGTTCCCAAACTTTTGACTCCTCAGGACCCCCATTTTGTCACCACTGGAAGCCGGGGACCCCCAAGCAATTTGTATGAGTTAAATTACAAACATTAAAACAGTAATTCGAAAAAAATACACATGTGTGCACACAAAACAAATACTCAAAGTACTAAGGATTTTGGTGCCAGATGTACGACCATTTCATTTAGCGCCTCGCAATTGGCGACACATTGCGAGTGGCGAATTGCGAGGTGCTAAATGAAATGTACAACAGTGTGTTTAACATTGTTTGGGATTCCCAATGGGGTCGCAAATTGCAAGGTTCATTAATATTAATGAGCCTCTAGCAATTTGCGAGCCCATTGAGAATGCCAGCCCTCCTAGTGATGATGGCCTGCTGGGCTCTGCAGGCCACCATGTCCCCGGACTGCTTTTAAAAAAAGCAGTTTAAAAAAAAATGCATCCTGTTTACCATGCATTTAAAAAAAAGAAAATGAAACGTTTTCGTATCATTTTCTAAGGGCAGGCAGATGTCCCTGGGACCACTGCCTGCCCTTAAAAAATAATTTTGCATGCATTTGCAAAGGGGAAGGGGTCCCCTGGGGACCCCTTCTCATTTGCAAATGCATTACCATCTACTTGAAGTAGGTAGTAATTGTGACTGTTTTGCGACCGCAAAAGATTTGTACATGGTTTTGAGACTTGCTATTTGGAAGGGAATGCCCCTTCTAAATTGCAAGTTGCAAAGCCTATTTAGAGAGTCGCAAACAAATTGAGACTCGCGAAATAGGCTATGTACATGGCCCAATAGGTTTTTGCATGCACAAACGGGTTCGCGAACCCGTTCGCGCATATAAAAACAGATCGTACATCTGGCCTGTAGTATTTTATATTGAAGTAATATCCCCTCTGTCACATGTATTTCATTTGTTTTATAGCATCTCTCATACCATTGTAGGATATCAGAGCACTTTACATCACACACATATAGAGACATTGAATCATACATGTAAATCAGTGTGTATATAAAATGTTTAAAGAGTGCTTGGTCTGGAAAAGCACAAACTCAGGATTCAGAACATAACACAGTGGCTAGCATTGACTTTAACATTAAAAATGTATTTCCACCCAAATGTATCTTTTTAGCAGCATCTGGATAATGAATAACTGGGACAAAATATAAGTTACTAACTGGTACCATGCAGTTTGCAAGCAGCTCTTTGATGTCAGTTTATAGGTCCCTCTGCTAGATTACGATTGCCACTTATGAAGTGCATAGTAACAAAAGAATCTCTGTGACAAAAGCAGTAACCACTGCCCTAGGCACATAAAATACTGCTTTTTAAGATGCATGTTACACGTTCTTTGCAGTAGGCACATTAACCCTCTGTCCTACATTAGTTAAATCAAAGCTGCCACTGAACAAAACTATCCTTGCTTTCCAGCAGGTACATTATTTCCAGCAGGTACATTAATCACTGGCATTCTCTTGACACTTTTATTGTTGCTGGAAAGCTGCTAATTATACAAGAAACGTTTCTGTGCTTTTCAAACTGTTGCCTACGGACCCCCTGGGAATGTGTCACGGACCCCTGGGGGTCCGCGGACCACAGTTTGGGAAACACTGATCTAGGGCATCTATTGTCTTCCCTTTTACCCCACTCATATAGTTTAGCTGGTGTATAGTTTAAATTAAACAGTGTCTTGAAGTGCTGTGCTCTTAGATTCGAGGAGCGGAATACTTTCTTATCCAATTGAAGAGCTTTATCCACATCCACATCCGGATGACCTAGTTTCGAGGCCCAAGAGACCTCACATTTTTCCATATCATCTTGTATCCCAGTCATTAATGACCTATATACCATTTTGATCCTCCCACCACCATTTAACAGATAGTCCAGCAGGCTGTTTTTATTTCCAGGGAGAATCCAGGCCGCTTGGCTTTTAATGTTTGGGAGACCTGAACATATTTAAACCCTTGATTAATAGAGATGCCATATCTCTGTTGGATACTCTCAAAACTCAGCACAGCATTTCCTTCCATAACATCTCCTACTATTCTAATACCTTGCTGCTCCCAGCATTCCCATATTCCATCATTACTAAGCTGTGGAAAGATACCAGATTTCCACCGTGGCGTATGCCAATTGATTTTCGGGATTGCCAATGTTCTTTGTACAAGTTTCCAAACCTCCCATGCACTACCTATGATCTTATAATGCATTTTCTTGAAATACCGTCGATCTGTTTTCCTTAATAACAATCCCACAGCCTCCCTACCCAATAACAACTCATATATAGAAGGAAGATTCTGATTACCCCAGGGAATATCGGCCACATTTGTGGCTGGATCGAATAGTATTGCCATCTGGGTTAACAAACATGCCCACTGATAAAATCCATTCCTAACCCTCCTTGTTCCTGTGGAAGAGACATGAATTTCAATGTTCGCCTAATCTTACCGTATTGCCATATAAAATTCATAAAAATTGCCTCTATTGATTTTATCCAAACCCCCTCTATTATAAACGGGATAGCGCGGAACAGATAGAGGATTTTGGGAAACATGGTCATTTTCAATACATTGGACCTCCCTATTAGGGACAGATGTAGCGCATTGATTCTTTTCAGATCTACCGTAATTGATTTTGAGAGTGGAGTAAAGTTTTCTTTAATAGTTAAGTCTGTCGCTGCGTTAACCATAATTCCCAGATAGACTGCCGATTCAACATATCTCAAATCAGTTTTGGTAATGTTATTAGTGCAGATTATCTGGGTCTTACTTTCGTTCAAGCAATATCATGAATGACGGCCAAATTCTCTTGCAATCCCGACGAGTGTGGACATAGCCCTGTCTGGTTCTGGGGTAATTACAGCCAAGTCATCGGTATACACCAGTAGTTTAGTCTCGAACCCATTAACAGTTATAGGCTTAAAATCCCTACAACCCTGGATCAGCCGCACTAACGGATCAATATATAACGCAAAAAGTATGGGTGAGCAGGGACACCCCTGGCGTGTTCCCCTTGTGATATAGATGTTCTCTGAGCTTTCTCCCATTAACTGAACTCTGGCCTCTGGATCCCAATACATGGCCTTGAGCGCACTCACTCCTTAATGCTTTTTCCGACAATCTCTCGTCAGCTCCCGCGCTCTACACTGCGGCGCCGCGGTGCGGCAAATGCAGGGACCACCAGGGGGCTAGCTAAGCCGCGGCATGGAATTACATTTAATGGGAAGCACCCAAAACAGCACCAGGTCGGATTTAGAGGGAATCCTCTAAAAGAGCAGGACAACAAGCTACTGCTTGAATCACTCCCACATTAAGGTAAATTCTAAAAGCACACTCCACTAAAGCATTACCCCTCTGCCAATTAGTATATTAGGTACAACTGCATTGGGGCCCCATCTGCGAATTCAGCCACTCTATTCTGAATAAAAGAGAATATATCTGTGGTATGTAATATACATACCGTAATTTCTTATATATGCTCACAAAGAATCTTTATTTGGAATCTGACGAGTATTCCTGTTGCTATGTAGTGTCACACATCAGATACTTCTTGCCCTGTGGAAGACCTTCACAAAAAAAGAGGCCCCACCTAGAAAGTCGAAATTCAGTGGTGTGTAATATATGTGAGTTGAGGGTGACTAGTCCCACACTGGTACAAATCCAATTGAGAGAAATACTTTTGCGCTGATTGAGAGAAATACTTTTGACCACTGAACATCCAGGAGGTACATACTTGAAGCCTTTTGCCCCAACTCCCAAGGGAATATTGACTTTGCTGCTTTGCGAAAAAGGGAATTGAATTTTTTTATATAAGGAACAAATTATGTTGGAAACTTTTCAATGTTTTTTCTATCTATGTGCATATAATGAACACTTCTAATGTGCATGTATATGTCTCTGGCCCATGCATCAAGCAAAATTGTCCTCGCTAAATTAGTGAGTCGGTAAAATAGGCCGTTAGCGAGCGACAAACAACATATTCCAATGCATCAACCCAAATAGCGAAAAAACTAAAGAATCGCAAGAAAAAAACAGGTAAATTACCGAATCGCAAAATAAACAATCAGAAATAGCAAAAACAACAATTGCGCTTCCCAATAGCGATTAGCAAAAAAAGAATCTCAAATGAATGCATCAAAATTCGCTAATACCGAAAATCATCCAAATCGCTATTTAGCATGAGCAGAATAAGGGGAATCTCAACCAGGAGGTAAAGTTGCTGAAACACATTCTTCCGTAAATTCATTGATGCCATGCTGACAATGATACATACCCACATCACCTTCCCCAGAACACCACAGCAGTTGAACCAGACCAAACAGGACTTCTATCAGGTGGCCCAATTCCCCCATGTGATAGGATCCAGTGACTGCACGCATGTCCCCATCTGCCCCCTCAGCCAACGCGTACATCTTCCGTAACAGGAAGTCCTATCACTCGATCAACGTGCAGGTCATGTGCAATGCCAAGCACATAATTACGGACATAGTGGCACACACAGGCGTCTGCTCAACGGTTAATTCAAAGAGGGACACCTACTTGGTACATACATATACATATTCATTACATCATTATCACATATGTATTTGCATTACTGCCGCTAAGCCTTTGCTTCCACCCCTGTAAGTGACAGGGCATACACCTTGCGGGAATATATCCTCATGCCCTACCTCAATCCAGCAACACCATAGGAGCAACGCTACTACGCGGCACACATTAGCACCAGAAATGTGGTTGAGAGAACATTTAGGATCCTTAAAAGTCGCTTCAGGTTCTTACATAAGACTGGTGGTGCATTGCAATATAATCCCGAGACCTGCTACAGGATTGTAGCACTATGTGCCATGCTGCACAACATTGCAACCAGAAGGGGGATACCCATTCAGATGGATGGAAATGACAACGATCGGGATGACCAACCACCCGCACAACACCGACAGTCACACATGCCAAATACAGCTGAAGGTCAGAAGAGGCGGACATACATCACACAACATCACTTCAGAGCCATGTAAGAATGAGCCATCACAAAATATTGTTGAGTGCAAATGTTTGATTCACATGAGCACTTGTCAAAGTAAATATTCATATTCAGGAAACATGACGGTGATTGAATCCTTTGTGAAAAGAAATATATCCGTTAACAGCACGGGAGTGCAATCACAATTTTTCAGTGGCCCATGGTTACACCAACATGGACAATTAGGCAGAACTGCATGCCTAGCGCCTCTTGCCACGTTCCCCCAGCCTCCTGTCACATGGCTCCTCAACATCACCACAATGTGTGCCTGTGGCTGTTAAGCTGCTCGATCTGGGCCTCCTGCTACTGGTCACCGGCACGGACATGCTACTCACGCTCGATGCCGCCTCACTGCCCTCCTCCCCTCCCAAGTTGCTAGCACTGAAGATAAGACTGTAGATGTTCCATAGCAGTGGTCACCTGGTCTAAGGCCTTCGCTACATCCCCTCAGTAATGTCCTAGGTCTATCTGCAATGCCACGGAGCGGGGTGACAAGACAGCAGTGCTGTTGCGGAGCTTGGTGAAGGCCCTAGTAGACGCAGAAGAATGAAGCAAGCTCTGCCGATGCCTCCTGCGCTCACTGTGTTGTCCTGCTAGGATGGCATGGGTGAGCCCCTGCAGGGTCTTGTTGATTTCTTGGTGCCCCTCTGCTACAACTGTGGTTAGTTGACGCACAGCGTCTGTCATCGTGTTCATGTGTTTGGCCAGTTTTGAGATATTGAGGTTCATTGTGCCCATATGTCTCCCTTGCAGGCGCTGAACACACAGTATCTGGGACTCTACCCCACCATAGACATTTGGAGCCGGTTCGGATCCCGCCGCAATCCTGCCCATGGACATGTGCCACTGTCTGACTCGGCCACGTGCTGGTGTTGGAGCTAGCGGAGTAACACATGTCTGGCTGGGAACTCTTGTGGGTGCTGGGCTTGGCTCTGTTTCCATTACCTGCAGGGTGGGGACATGTGCCCTGCGTCTTGGTGGTGGTGTTGTCGGTGGTGGTGGTGGTGTGGATTGGCGGTCCTGAGGAGTCTCTCCATCTGTCTCTGCCGGTGTCTCCGAAATGATGAGGCGCTCGCTGTCATCTGAGTCCACCGGAGATGCATCTGTGTGTGAAACAGTGCATTGTTACATTATTTTGTTACTCTATCTGTTTATCATTTAGCCTACTTTTCACATAATAAATAACATAATTAGACACACTTTTGGACCTGTACTGCTGGTCTCATTTCTTGCGCATTGGTGATTATACATGCACACTTGGCTAACATGACTACAACTCCCATAATGCAATTGGTATGTGAGGCTATATGTGTAATGCACTTCTTCCTGCTAACTGTGATTAGCCTGAGGGGATGTGCATGGGTATACAATATGCAGCATATTAGAGCAGGCATGCATCTTACCTTGTTGTGTGGTTGCTGCGCCGGAAGTGTCCATTTGGGGTACTCCCACGATTGCCTCTGGCTTAATAGTCCCCTCAACGAGGTCCTCCAGGGCTGTGTTGGCAGGTACTCTGGATGGCCCCCCTCCTGTGCCAGCTGCTTCCTTCACCCTTTCTGCAATGCGCTCCTTCGCACGTTTCCTGAGGTCATACCACCTCTTCTTCAGGTCGTCAGTGCTACTGTGCGTAACTCCCACAGCATTTACCCTCTCCTTTATGCGCAGCCATATCTTGGGCTTTTCAGCTTCTGGCACCTTTGAGGGACAACTTTCCGAAAAGTTTATCATGGTTGCTGCTCACCCCCTCTATCAAGAGTTCCAGTTCCCTATCATTGTTGTCCATTCTGGATAGGTGTTGTTTAGCTGGGTTGTGAGGGTGAAGTCTCTCAGGTCAGCTTCTGTGCTCTGCCTCCTCCTCTAAGCTCCTCAGGGCACTGAATGAAGCATGGGCTGGATGACTTCCTGCTTGTGATGTCATCAGCCTGCTTCCGGAGCGACACGTTTTTTGCGAATTTGCTATTACCAATTTCGCTATTACTGAAATAACTAATACCGAATTCGGTAATAGCAAAATTCTAATTTAAGGAATCGCTATCATGTGTTCTGATTTTTTTTTAGATTTTTACCGAATCGCTCAAATTTACCGAATCTGTACATTCATCCCGAAAAAAGAATCCTTATTTGCGATTCCTTAGTTATCGCTAATAAGGACTCGCTTCACCGATTTTTGATGCATGTGCACCTATGTGATTTGTGTTATGTAAGTAATGACCAATGTAAGTTCCTCAAGACAAACCAAGTATTTAAAAATAATTAATACGCCTCTAGGTAACTTCACACAGTGTATGATTCCAAGATTATTTCAAAACTCAAAGAAGTTGAATTGCAGAAAGTTCTAATGGGCGTATAGGGAAGAGCAAGTATTAGTAAGTCAAACTGAATAACTTGTTACATGAGGTATAGGAAAGACTTTTTCAAATCTTTGGTTGTTAGGGGTATTTCTGATGCTTCAGATCACCTTTCTAAACATTTTTAGGTATATATTTTTTAGGAAAAGAAAATCAAAAGAGCACTTATGCCCTTTAGTTTTGGACCAATTCTTGTTTTAGGGTTATTCATATTGGCTGCTCTCTGTTTCACTGTATATATTGCATAGCGTGTGTGCTGAAATGGGCGGCCATTTTTCCTTTCGGTAAGCTATCTAGAGGAGCAATTTTGGGTGGTGGTGTGCTCTAGCTTAGACCCTCCCCTATGCACTATTTAAAGGATGTTGTGACATGGTTGTGAAGCTGATTGACCAAAAGCATGCCAAAGGCAAGCTCGTCTGCGTCCATCCATGTCCGTTCTGCGGCCAGCTCCAGTCATGCTGCTCTTTTTCAAATCATGACTTACTAACACAATTCATTACATGTTTCAACTAGCTTTATTTTGACAAAAAAGTCATAAGTGCAGTAATAGCGCAGAATAGACAAGAATAGAATCAATCCAATAAAATTGAAGTGAAGTTTGGGCAACTTGGTGCTCTGTGGCAGATACAACAAATTCCTGTGGATAAAATATAAAAACTAAAAGCAAAGTGCAAAAGTCCATTATATATTTATGCACACAGAATAAGTCCAATTCAAGATAAACATAAAATATTGAAGTACAAATGTAATTTTGTAATGTTCACTTAATGTTCATTCACTGTTTTATGGCTCACATCCATCGCAAGAACTTGGCTACAGAACATACAATTGGGAGGCTAGAGTCTGTCGTTAAGGTTCTAAGTGCTACAATTCGGCTTCTAGTCCCTTATAGTCTGTATACAGGTGAGAACCATTTTCTTAGAAGGGGTTAATGTACGCTGGACAGACAAACAAGACATGGGAAATGGTTTCCTCACTAGATAGACAATGAGTACATTTATCATCTCTATCAGAATTCCAGTTTTTAGTAAAAGATTTAATTAAGAGAGATCCCACCCTGAAATGGAAATATAATTTCCTATAAAAGGGGACACATATAATGTCCCAATATGGCTCCAAAAAACAACTGGATTTAAATTCCATAAACCCTTCCTGTCCGGGATGAATTGCCCACTGTACGTGCCTCAGCAGCAAACTTTACTTTTTTTTTTTTTTTTACTTTTTGAAGCCAACATATCTTTTTGGAGTGATCTGCTGATGTCGGAATATCCCCATAGTTCGACACCATAAAAGACCGAGACCAGAACCTTTGCATCATAGGTTTAGAGAACTGGGCTAATTGGTTTGGCACAAGATGTACTAAGCATCTTTAATAAGAATCCAGTCATTTTGCGATCTTTAAGAGAATTTACTTCTATTTGTGCCCACCAAGACAGATTTGAAGTCAAAGTTACACCCAAATAGCTAAAACCCTTAGTGCACTCAAAAATGTTGCCCTCGGTGTTACACTTCCCTTAAATGATTTATGTTGTTTAAGACATATACTTTGTTTTATCTGTATTGATTTAAAGACCCCTCAGTCCACAAAATTCCTTGAAACGGGCCAAAAGCAAGCACACTGCAGCCCACTCTGGGTTTTAGATATTAGCAACGTGTCGTCAGCAAACATTAAACGTGAACATTGTTGTACTTGCTAATGACGGAGCATCAGTGGGACGAGAGGAAAGAAATTGAACAATGCCATTTAAACATAAAAACAAAGTCGAGGTCAAAATGCACCCTTGGCGTCCCCCTTTATCAACAGCAAAGCTATTAGTCAGTTCACCTTGGGAGCCCCAGCGGATCCTAGCAGTGTTGCCTAGCTCCTGCAAAATCAACCACAATTTGTGGCGTTGGACCTGGTCGAAGGCAGATTTAAGGTCGACATAGGCAGCATATAATCTGCCATTGCCGATACTTGCTATCTGCAAATAAAGCAGCTGGAATCAACAGAGATGACTGATGGTGCTTACACGCTCCTGAAACCCAGCCTGGTTGAAGGTATGTTGTTTATCTACATCTACATCCACTCCTGGTTCTTGTATAAGAAGAGACAAGCAAATATTTTCTGGATTGAGTCTTTAAGGCTGATTGGCCTGTAGTTTACTGACGGGGTCTTATCCCCTTTTTTTTTATATAGGAACCATTTCTGCTCCTCTCCAGGAATCCGAAATTTGAGCACCATTGGCTATAGCATTTGCAAGGATTAAAATGTATTGGGACCATTAGTCCCTATCCTGCAAATACAGATCAGCAGGAATAATATCTGGGCCTGGTGCTCCGCTATTTCGGATTGTGCCTAGTGCTGCCAGTACATTGGTTACCATAAATAATTTATTACACTTGTGGTGAATTATTTTTGCCTAATTCTGTTGAAAATGGCAATGTATATGCACATAAGCGGCGTTCATTTGTGTTCACTGTACCCCTTGTTGTAGGCAGAACGGATATCGCTAAACACTGACTGTGTTATCCCGCCAGCATAGACCCATGCACACACGTACACGACAGCCATTTTAGGCACCATGGCCTCTCTGCCCGTTTGTTCCCGGCACCCCTCCCCGCGCGCACTGCTCATGCATCGGCCATAAAACCCTCTCCCTCTGCGTGACCCTGCCCTAGAAGTAACCCTCCTGCTTGACCCACACCCCCCATTTCCTCCCAAGAACACCCTTCCCCTCAGCTGACGAGCCCCCCCCCCAACTGCACTTGGCCTTTCGACCCGGTCCCAAGTCCTAAGACCAAGCCTCGTGGATGTACACCCCCCCTTTTCCTGCCCAGCATAACAAAACCATGATACACCAGCCGAAGTCCACGATCTTATCGCCTGCCCAACCTTTGATCTGATCATCCCCTCCTGCCCTCGTGTCCTGTAGGAATGTCCGGCTGAGAGATCACAATCTCTTGTTACATTCAGGAGGGGAGGATGACATCTGAGCGACTGGTATGGGAATAGGCCTGAAGCTGGGATTCCAAGCATGCCTTTTCCTACTTCAAAGCGTCTTTATTGCAATAAGGAATGTTTGTGCATCATAAACATGTGTATAAAAGACGAAGCCTCAGAGAAACTTGTTGTGGAGGGCACCAAGAGAGAGCACCTCCTGAAGACACTATGCGAGTGTCCGAAATGACAGGCTCTCCTCATGAGAAATAAAACTCTGTTCTTGTTTTCCTGCTTCCAGCGCCCGTCTCTTTATTTGGTAATTGTTCAAGATGGGAACTAAGAGGCGTCCTGCGCCAGCAGCCTGGGCATCAGGTGCGTTATGGGCTGACTTTTCCACAATTGGCGTCCTCACGCGGGGTCCATCAGCGACATAAGGTCCGGTAAGAGAGGTCCAGACGATGGGGTGAACATCTAAACGATTGGAGTATACCTGCCTTGAGAGGGCCCTCGTCCGGCTGCCGATTGAATGAACTTCACCGATTCCGAACGGACCTCTCTCAAGTGACCTACTGTCCTGACTGGAATCCCACAGGAATGCTGCGGTAAAAACATGGAGAAAGAGAACGATTGGGCGCTGGAAAAGGGAAGGCGAATAATTGCCCACACGGTCCGGTCCGGGTAAGGTTAAGTAGGACGTCTTTACGTCCGATTGGTAGGATGGCTTTATCCATCTAATTGATTGATTGATTGTACTTGAAGTATTGGTTCTCTTTGAGACATTTTCTATTTGCAAACAACGATGAATAGGAACGTTCCCCTCTCTTTGCAAATAGTTAAGGATAGGTAATGCAGACGTTTGTCCCCCATTGTAATCCGTCATGCCTATCTTTCTCCCCACTGATTGTTTGTTATCGATTTTTATCGATTATTGCTCTTTGGGATATTCCCTGTCTACAAACAGGGAAGAATAGAAATATTCTGCCCCCTTTGCAGATAGTGAAGGATAGGTAATGCAGATTTTTGTCCCCGTTGTAATCCGTCATGCCTGTTTTTCTCCCCACTGATATATTGATTGTCTGGACATTTATTGTTCAAGGAATAGTTCTTTTGAGGTATTCTCTGTTTGCGAATAACGTAGAAAAGAAATATTCTGTCTAATCTTTGCAAGTAGTGAAGGGTAGGTAATGCGGACCTTTGTCCCCCGTTGTAATCTCTCGGGCCTATCTACTCCCCACTGATTGGTAAACTAGTTCCACCCGGACCATTTATTAGAGGTAGGTCATCTGGCTCGACCGGAGGGCACCCCTAATAAAAAGGACATATGCAACAATAACGAAGTAATCACCGTATCCTGTTAACAGAAACTTTAGCATGAAACACGCTGGAAAAAAAGGGAAGAAAGAAATAAGAAAGCAAAATCAGTAGGCCACTGATGAGTTTTTTGATTTCACTACAAATAGGAAAACGTTAGAAATAGCTCACGATAAAACACATGATTTCGCTAGAAATAAGAAATGTTAGAAATAAGCCCGTAATAGGAAACATGAAAATGGTGAAAGAAGCCAAGCTTGACATCGCAACGGCCACGAGGCAACTAGGCTTCGCCACCCCTCACTGCTCCAAACATGTCTGTCCCACCGCCTGCCACGCCCCAATAACGGTAACATGAGATAGATACAAATCAGCAGATACCTACCCCCTTTCTGGAAACTCCCGAAGTGCTACAGGTTCGCGGCTACGCCCATCCGGAAGACGAGATCTTCGGCACGTGTAGGGCGGGTCCTGCTGCCAGCCGTCGGCCGGAGGTCGTCGCATAAGGTGGGCCAGAAGAGGAGCCGAGGGCGACGGGATCCGGGCGTCCCCTCTTCTTTCTTCAATAATGGCTGCGACAACACGGGGGGGATGTCTTGCTCATGCCACCGACCCCCCCCTCGCATCTCCTGGTCCAGCCACGGCTTGGTAGAAGCTCCCCGTTCGGCCCTGAAGCGGCGCCTTGCAGGCCACCGGGGGGGGATGTCTTGCCTATGCCTCCGACCCCCCCCCCTCTCATCGCCTGGTTCCGCCATCATGAATATTAGCGCCGAGAAAAACGGCGTGGGGTGCGCTGGGAGGGAGAGGCGGCGCGAACGAGCCTCTCCCACCTCCCCAGGTGGAGGCCCCCAGCGGCACCCCCAACGCTCCACTCACCCGACGAGGGTTCGTCCACTCGTAAAATGGTGGTCGACCCTGCAGGAGCGGGCCCGGCGTGAAGAGATGGCCCGGTTGCTTGTTGATTAAGAAATGAGTCCCACAATCAGAAGTGTTCTCCTCGACTTTGAAGATTCTATAAAAGCCACGGGGGCCCCCGACCCCCGCAGACACCCCCGATGGGGAATGACTGCCATGAGTACCCTCGGAACGATGAAAATGTAGCCGCGAGACGTCGGCGCTCCCATGCTGACGCCAGCCTCAGTTTGAATGACTAAAATCCTGCAGACTACAGTTCGGATCAGTTCCGGTGAAAACCCAGTATGACCCGGTAGAAAAAATTGTTGCCTCCCTCCCCCTTTTTGACTGATGGTTCATACCGCCGATCCTTTCTGTTGCCCTTTAACGGAACTTTTGGACTGCCGAAAGAGCCTCTAGGCCAACCACTAGTTGGTGGAGATTTTGACTATGCCTAGATCTGCCTGGCTGCTCCCAAAATGGCGCTGGTACAAATGAAACTTTCAACTCCTTGTTGTACCCCGATTGCTCAGCCTTGGTGTCATGAAATATGTATGCAGTTTTTAAACACAATGAATTGATATGGGATGGGTACTGATTATGTGTTCGGACAATGAATTGAAGTGAGATGGGTACTGATTGAACATTCGGACAATGAATTGTTGTTAAGTTTTGGCGCATCATGATTATTGAAAGTTCGAATTTCAACACTTATGATACTCGCTCACACTGAAGTTTCGATATGATTTTATTGCACCTGTCGCACTTTTTATTATGAAATCAACGACCACCGACTCCATTAGGTTTTCCACTAATAAGTATCCCCACATGTACAGTTCTGGCCGGCCCACGGGGTTGTAGGCCCGTATTTATGCACCGACATTTTTATTAAAGATTTTTGGAAAAAGCAAACGTAGTTGTCACGCGTAAATTGGTAAGTTTCGAATAAATGACCACTATTTCCGATATAACTAGATTACAGGTGAAATGGCTCAGCTCGACTAGTTAAGGGTTAAAAAGTATAGTACGCAGAAATATTGCAAATATGAATGGTCCAGGTTTTTGTTGTATGTGTTTTTCATTTTTGTACAAGCCTAAAGCAACTGCTAAAGATCCTGGTATTTAGCCTATACTTTATATGCTACCTGTGTCAGGAAAGTTGATTTAAAAATGCCCCTAAGTCGCCCCGAAGGAGTGCCACCTGACCCCCCTAGTACGAACGACAACGACCCCGTACCACTGTAGGTTATCCCTTTTCCTCAAAGGAGAGCACGAGCTCGCCCCCACTTTGCACCGACTGCCCTTTGTTCTGACCCCCCCCCCTGCACACGATCCGTAATACCACACTTGGGCGACCTATGCTATCCACAGGCTTCCGATAATCATCTCTCCCACACTAAACGGTCCACCTGGGCTTAAACGCCAAGTTGGCAGGGACTGCATCCCGTGGAGATAGGCCGAGTATGTAGTAAGTAAAAGCCTTTTCGGGTTTATGCGCGCTAATGTGTATTTAAAATGCTGCCCCCACCCCCCTTCTTTTTCCCTCTTTCTGCAGGTCACATCGGAAGAAAATGGTGATCTAGCGGACGAAGAGATGGGAAAAAGGGGTGCGATTATGGTGCTTACACACGACGAGCGAACAATGGCTATTTCTCTCCCTGAACTTAGCGCTTGGGAGGACAGCCTGAAGCGGAAACTACAAAATATGACTTCGCTTGGCACCCCGAATAATACAACCAAGAATGACGTGCACTAATGAATAAAATTCCTACATTTAACTAAATAGGGAAAGTTTAAGGAATATTCCGAGGTGAGGTTTACCCAAGTACCCTCCGCTTGGAGGACTAGGAATGTTGCCAGTGTTTAAAATCTACTACCTCCTTTTCGCACCCTCATAGACATGAAACTCAAAGCTGCCCCATTGTTCTCACAACTGACACCCACTGTTGCCTCAGCCTGGAAACACATTAGCCCGACCAGGTTAGTTCTTGACCAATTGCCAAAGGCGTAAGTGTGTGCAACCAAAGCCACCAGTGGAGGCAGCCGACGATAAAAGAGAAGAAAAAGGTAAAAAGAGCTTAGGATGCTAAGGATGCGCAGCGTACAGGAAGAGATCATTTTGGCCAATAACTGTTCTATGTTTTGTCTTGGATTTTTGTATATAATACCAGTCACTGTTCTATGTTTTGTCTTGGATTTTTGTATATAATACATGTACTGTCTCCCCCGCCTGAGTTTGTGTGCACGTAATGTATGGGTCTACGTCGTCCCTCTGCCTGTGTTTCCGTATTACTTGACCCCTGCTGTTCTGTGTTGTGTGCGCACTAAATGGCCTATTATTGTACACGTCTCTCTCTCTCTCTCTCTCTCTCTCTCTCTCTCCATGTCATACGTGTACCGAGTGGTTCGTTTAGAGTGCGGACGACTCTCTCTCTCTGAGGGTCCCCCTGTTCCCTCCTCCCTTGTGTGGTAACGTTGTGCCCCACCGGCACACACCTAATTGGGTCTCTTCGAGCACAAAGGTGTTCGGCAAAATTGACAGAAACTAAAACGATTGTAACTTGCCATATTACTACCTCTCCTTTCTGCAAAATGATAGAACCCGAGTTGGTAATGAAAGAAAGGACAGGTAAGACGACTGATGTCCCCTAATCTGGCCTTTTATAGGGGGACTATAACGTCAATGGTTGTCTGTTTTTCAGTTAGTTAGAAATGCAATCCCCAATGCCCAGATTGCCTCACCCCTCTGCACTTAAGTGCGGATGTCCAAAGCGTCCTCGCTTCTCCCGATTGACCCCAGCTCCCTGTCCAAAGCGTCCTCGCTTCCCTCGATTGACCCCAGCTCCCTGTCCAAAGCGTCCTCACTTCCCTCGATTGACCCCAGCTCCCTGTCCAAAGCGTCCTCGCTTCTCCCGATTGACCCCAGCTCCATATCAGCTATCCCCGAAGCGTAATTGATGACCTTGATTAACCGTCGCTCCCCAAGAAAAGCATGTTTAACCTCTGCCCCCCTCTCATGATGATAACCCCCCTGCTTGCAAGAGTTAGTCGACCCCGAAGGGAAATGTAAGATTGTCAGTACTTGGGTTAAAACAAAGGGTCGAGTCTCTACCTAAGGACTCGATTTCGAGTTTGATATAATACACTGTCGATAGGAGTCCGATTTCTCTCCACGTACGTCACAAATGAACGCCAAATAGGCTTACGAATTCAGTGGAAATGCCCTCCTACATACTCCATAAGTGATGACTTCTGACTGTGACCGATGAACCTATCCCCCACCTACTTAGGATTGGGGACGGAATTGAGATGTATAAATGTCTTCTCCTGCCAGTTTTTCTAAAACTTGTTTTGTACCCATTCAAAGATACAATCACCGGAGGAGAGGAGCTGGATGTGACGCACAGCCTGGCCACAGATCATGAAGCACGTGTGACCGCAACCAAAGGTGGAGTCGCAGAGCAACGAGACGCGGGACGAGGCACCACTCTCAAACTCGGCAGATAAAGGAATGAAGGGCTGCCTTGAAGCCCTCGATTTGCTGACCCACTCGTGCCTGAAGTCCCCGTCCCTTTTGAGCCCGACTGATGGGCCTGCCTGCTCGTCGTCCTTTGCTCCTTTGGTCCCTTGGTGTGTTCAATGATCTGATCCCACTCCGCCCTCTCTTCCCTCGATTATTCAACAACATCACCCTTTTCGCATAACTTTTGACTCAGAAAAGAAGAGCAGCATTTAGATAGAATAAGGTTTTGCCACGGAAGAAGAAAGACACGCAGGTGCCCAGCATGAGGCACCCCTAAGAAGATCAGTTAGGAACCAGGACTGTGATCTAACAGCAGAGGACTGATCACACCCTGCAACGCGTAAGGATGAATCCGAGCTGGACCTATAGCTCCACCGCCGGTGCTCAACATCGCCAACGAAAGAAGACGGACTCTGTTAAAAAGACATTGTGACGAAGACCCCCCTTCCTGAACTTTCTACCCACCCCTTGACTAATTGCTTGTATCGAACTGAATTCCTCCCTCAACCATTTTTGTGTTGCTTTCAAAAATGTTTCATCGGTCACTCATGTATTTAGTTTTCCAAAAGTCTCTTATAGCACTGACAAGACCCGAAGGTATCAGAGCACTTTTTACTGTATGTTGATGTCACCGGAGAGAAAGTCGGAACCTGATTCTATAATGTGTCGGAACCTTTTTCTTGATTGACCCCCGACTAAGTATTATGCCGATCTCTAGACTTGTATGAATAACCCAACAAATGTAAAATCATATGTACCGCATTCCGCCAATCGTATCGACTGTATAGAAATGAACTAGCTTATGTAAAAAAAGCGGCGACTGTTGAAAATGGCAATGTATATGCACATAAGCGGCGTTCATTTGTGTTCACTGTACCCCTTGTTGTAGGCAGAACGGATATCGCTAAACACTGACTGTGTTATCCCGCCAGCATAGACCCATGCACACACCTACACGACAGCCATTTTAGGCACCATGGCCTCTCTGCCCGTTTGTTCCCGGCACCCCTCCCCGCGCGCACTGCTCATGCATCGGCCATAAAACCCTCTCCCTCTGCGTGACCCTGCCCTAGAAGTAACCCTCCTGCTTGACCCACAGCCCCCATTTCCTCCCAAGAACACCCTTCCCCTCAGCTGACGAGCCCCCCCCCAACTGCACTTGGCCTTTCGACCCGGTCCCAAGTCCTAAGACCAAGCCTCGTGGATGTACACCCCCCCCCCTTTTCCTGCCCAGCATAACAAAACCATGATACACCAGCCGAAGTCCCCGATCTTATCGCCTGCCCAACCTTTGATCTGATCATCCCCTCCTGCCCTCGTGTCCAGTAGGAATGTCCGGCTGAGAGATCACAATCTCTTGTTACATTCAGGAGGGGAGGATGACATCTGAGCGACTGGTATGGGAATAGGCCTGAAGCTGGGATTCCAAGCATGCCTTTTCCTACTTCAAAGCGTCTCTATTGCAATAAGGAATGTTTGTGCATCATAAACATGTGTATAAAAGACGAAGCCTCAGAGAAACTTGTTGTGGAGGGCACCAAGAGAGAGCACCTCCTGAAGACACTATGCGAGTGTCCGAAATGACAGGCTCTCCTCATGAGAAATAAAACTCTGTTCTTGTTTTCCTGCTTCCAGCGCCCGTCTCTTTATTTGGTAATTGTTCAAGATGGGAACTAAGAGGCGTCCTGCGCCAGCAGCCTGGGCATCAGGTGCGTTATGGGCTGACTTTTCCACAAATCCCCATATTTGGGCTGTGGCAGACACTATGTTAAGGATTGCTATGGAGTGGTTACATTACCGTAGTTGTAAAGCTGCCTTATGGTTTGAACCCAATTGTCCTCTGGCTGGCCAGCTGTGTGAATCAATATATATATCCTCTAATGTGTCCTCAAACAGTGGCATATTGAAGCCATTACTTGGGTCAAGTGCAGCCAAGAGTTTTAACGCCTGCCTGATTAATGTTTCTTCATTACTCAAGCGTTTCTTACATATATCTCAGGATACGGTAGGTCTTAATCTGGATGCAATATTCCTTACCGAAACCTACTGCTCACCAACTCTAATCATGCTCAGATTGTGCCTCCAAGGTACACTATTTATAGACAAGACAGGATGGGAACATGTGTGGGGGGGAGAGATTAACATAATATTACATAGTAATTTTACATGCTCCATTTTCAGCTGGATAATTTAAGATGGGCATAAAACATGGGGTTCTAAATCTCCCTTTCCTCAAATTGTTAATTCACTGGTGTCCTGATTTACCATCCCCTGGCTCGGCTTAAGAGTTTGTGGCCTCCCTAGGTGAGGCTCTGTACCCTACTATACTGAAGTACTCACATTTCATGGTCCTGGAGGACAATAACCTACATGTCGATAAGGCCTCTGAAAAAGCAGTGCTGGTGCTGGTGGAGTCATGCATCGCGTTAATCTGCAGCAACTGGTAAATAATGGCACTCACCAGGTGGGTGATATGTTGGAGCTTATTTTCCCCAACCTGTTGCTGGAAAGGCCTGCACAGAAAGGCTGTCAGAATCCAACATTGTAATCCCTCGGGCAGAAAGAGACGCCTTTAGAATTACAGGAGGAATTCCAAATGGCAGATGAACTCTCCGAGCCCCTCGTAAGTCATTCGGAAATCCTATTTGGATTCATTTCTGACCGACTCCATTCAAATGGGTCGGTCGGAAATGAATCCAAACTGTTGATTACGATGCCGTAGGAAATGGCTCTTGATCGGAGCCGTTCCTATGGCATTGTAATCGGCCCCTTAGTTGGGACAGGAGTACCTTCACCACTGACTCAAGCAGTAAGGTCAAGGATACGGTCTGTGCTGGGAATAAAGTTGACTCAACTGAGCTTACAGAATTGCTATTGATGTCTTCATCAATGCTTTTGGGTAATATTGATCTAGATCTCGTTCTATCATGGCTACATGAATCTGCTGTCCACTTGTCTCCATCAACAAACCGAATGTCTCACCCTTAAATTCGCCTCATCTAAGTCCTCTTTTGTCTGTGTCCTTGTTTACAGGCCCCCTGACCACATGCCCCTTTTCTCTCAACTCTTCGGCGAATCCATTTCCCAACTTACGATCAATCATGCCAACATCATGATCATTGGTGACTTTAACTACTGGCCATCCGATGCCCGCGAAAGTCATCTTTCTGCGGAGTTCACTGATCTTCTAGTAGGCATGAATTTTCACCAGCACATCCCAACTCACCGTAAGGGCCACATCTTGGACCAAGTTTGGACGTCCAACCTTGATATCTCCCCCCCCTCCGTACTTCCCTGTCCTTGGTCAGATCACTGCCTCATATCTTTCTCCCTTTATCTCTATACATTCCGTCCTCCTGTGCCTATCAATAATTTATCTGCTCGAAATTGGAGGAAAGCTAATTTGACTAATTTTCATGCTTTATTGGCTTCCTCCGCCCCCTCACCCGCGATCTCGGTGGCTGCCCAGGCCGTCCATCTTGAAGAATGGCTGCTATCTGCCTGTGACAAAGTGGCCCCTTACAAAACTATTAAAGCTAAGCGTCCTCATGACGCTCAGCGGTGGTTTTCCGACCAGCTTAAGGCAGACAAACTTGCTCTTCGGCAGGCTGAGCGCCGCTGGAGGCGCAACTATGATCCCCAGCTTAAACTTGTCTATGTAGATTCTTTGAACACCTATAAAAAATCCATTCTATCAGCCAAAACTGTCTATTTCTCTCAAAAAATTCTGGACTCCAACACCAAAACAAAAGATATCTTCTCCATCGTCAACGAGCTTTCTTTGCCCGACAGGGTCACACTTCAACCCCAACCGACCCAAATTTTGTGTGATTCCCTGAATTCCTATTTTATAGATAAAATTACTACCATCAAAAACAACATTCCTTCCCCCTCATCCCCGGTTCCTTTACCTCCCCCCCTATGAACCCCAATCGGCTGACACGGTTTCCGCCAATTTCTCCTAAAGAATTCTCTTCGCTACTCCTCAAAGTTAGATCAGGTTCACCTAATGACTGCTGCCCCCCTCAGATTCTTAGGGAGGCTTTCCTGGCATGTCCTGGCCCCCCTTAGCCCTGCTCAACAACTCTCTAGCCACCGGGGAGGTCCCCTGCTCCTTCAAACAGGCAGCTGTCTTACCTATCCTCAAAAAAACTAATGCTGACCCTACTACCTTAAGTAATTACCGTCCCATTTCCCTCCTCCCCTACCTGGGAAAAATCCGGGAAACTTATGTTACCCGCTGCCTAACCACCTTTATCGAGAATTCCTCCTTCCTGGATGCCCAACAAGCGGGTTTCAGACCCCTCCACTCCACCGAGGCGGTCATAGTGGCCGTCATGGACGCCCTTAGGAAAGGTGCAGATAAAAACACCTCACAGGCCCTTGTCCTCTTGGACCTGTCGGCAGCCTTTGACACGGTCGATCATAGTATTTTGATTGACCGTGTCAACAATGCCGGCATCCAGGGGGTCGCCCTCGATTGGCTCAGATCTTTTCTGGACCAGCGGACCCAGGCAGTCCATCTGTCCACCTTCTCTGCGCCCTATTTGCTTCTAACCTGCGGGGTCCCTCAGGGCTCGGCGCTGTCACCTTTACTGTTTAATTTGTATTTACAGCCCCTTCAAGCCTCCCTCCGCAATACTCCGGTCACTATTTTTAACTACGCAGGCGATCTTCAGTTAATTTTTCCCACTGATTCCTTTCCCTCCTCTCGATCCAACTTTCAGTCTACCATGCTTAACATTGCAGAGTGGATGTCCCACAGTCAACTGAAATTGAACCCCACAAAAACTGAGCTGGTTCTGGTGGGGGGTCCCACTAATCCGTGGAATTCCACCTTTTGGCCTTCCTCCCTGGGGACGCCACCTAGTCCTGTCAGCACTGTGAAGAGTCTGGGAGTGGTCATCTCTGAGGACCTCTCTATGAGGCCACAAATCAACGCAGTCACCTCATCCTGTTTTTTCCATCTAAGGCGGATCCGTAAAATCAGCAGGTTCCTCAGCAGAGATGCCCTGACTTTAGTCATCTTAGCCCTAATTACCTCCAGACTCGACTATGCTAACACCTTGTATGCCGGGATCCCTGCAATCCATCTTCACCAGCTGCAACTGGTGCAGAACCAGGCAGCTCGCCTGATCTTCAACCAGCCGAAACATCAGCACGTCACTCCCCTCCTGCGTAGCCTTCATTGGCTCCCCATTACCAAACGCTGTATCTTCAAACTTGGATGTACCTCGTTCAAAGTCTTATCAGACCTGGCCCCTACGTTTATTTCTTCTTGCCTGACACGGTATGTCCCCCACAGAAATCTTCGCTCAGCATCTCTTAATCTCCTTTTTGTTCCTAGATCCAGACGGAAAAAGCATGGAGGTCTGAGTTTCTCTGTCATGGCTCCCACCATCTGGAACTCCCTCCCCACTCCACTCCGCCTCTGTCCCAGCTACGATCACTTTCGCAGACTGTTAAAAACCTTCCTGTTTCAGTCAGCATTTGAATAACTCCTCCGCTTCAGCCACCGCTATGTCAAGAGCGCCATGAAACCGTTGGTGAACGTGCGCGGTATAAATGTTTTTAACGTTTAACGTAACACAATCTCAGCTAAGCAAAGAGGTCTGTCTCCTCAGGGTTCTTGTCAGAGCAGCACTCCCTTAAGAAAGGTTGTAAATAACTGAAGTGTAATCGGTGACATTACCACAGCAAAGTCAATAAAGAGCCTTTTAAATTGGCTCTAAAATCTACCACAAGGCTATTAAAACTGCCCAGAGTGCATTTTATACATTGTGTATTGCTCAAGCGGAAATACTTCCCGCAAAATATTTAAAATTGCTAAATCCTACCTCATTCCCATAGCCTCTAGTCCACCAATCACAGCCTTGGCCGAACTTTGCGAACAGCTTTCTATATTTTTTTAGGAAAATATCCTAAAAGTCTAAGAAGGCTTCTCCTAAAATCGCATGCTCTTTAAACAAGTGTGCCTTGATATTCATTGAGCAAAAACAGGCCTTTTTGCAGTGCAAAAGAGGGTTACCTACTGACACGTGCCCTGGCTTATTCAGCCGAGATCATTTTTTGTTTGAATGTTTTTTATTGTTATTTCAACATATAGTAACAATACAGAGCTGCATACGGTACAGGGCGAGACAGCAGTGAGTAATAGGAATCACAGCTAGGAGCAAATACAGTGAGAAATTTGTACGGTGCCACCAGCACGAGGCTCATCTAGTGTCACTGTGGAGAAGGGGAATGGAGGGTATAGGGGAGGAAAACAGTGGTGGTGACACATAACAGCCTTATTCTACATTTCCCACCAGTATGAGCCGTTCCCCTCCACGGCCACCCCCGTCCACCCTCCAGGACAATGGAAGCCTCTGTAGGCCGAGGCAACGACACCTGTGCATGTTAATGTGAGTGTGGTGCTGCACTAGTCGCTGGAGTGCGGCCAATGGAGTGTCAGTGGGGAGTGGCGCCACCAAGGGCCATGAAGTGCACGGGTCGGGCCATTCCCGGACCGGTCAACGCGCACCAATGGCGTGTGGGGAGGAGGAATGTAGAGGCATGTCCCACTTGTTCTTAACGCCTAAGGAAGTAGGTGAAGTCTCGGTGCGTTGCGTATTGTGTTCCTCACTGCCACTCGGCAATTCGCGGTGTGGTCGCAGCAATGTCATCGCTGTGTCATGAGCTCTGTTATATGAACTGGTGAACAGGGGAGAGAGAAGGGGGGGGAGGGAGGGGCTGGGTTCGGTCAGCAAGGTCAGCTATACGTCTCGCGTGGTGTCGTGGGGATGGCGCAGCCAGAGCGGGTGCCAGCGAGGGCAACCGGTACGGCGGTCGGTGGATGTCCGTGGTGTGTGGTGGGGGGGGCGCGGGGAGTCCTGCAGGAGGCGCGAGGTGTTGGAATGGCATGCAGGTCATCCCCCCGCTAGCCAGAGGGCGGCCTGACCGGCAGCAGGACGAACATCGTTTCAGGGGGGTGCACGAGGGGCTGGGCAAGTGACATCAGGGCTGTCATGCGCATCGGCTTGATCCGCGAACGTGTCCTCACCCCTCTCGGGGGAGTTGGCGGGTGTGTGGTTGTCTGTCGCTGTGAAAGGCGCTGAGCATGTCATCCCATAGTGTTGCTATCGGGAACTGTCGCAACCCCGCCGTCTCTTCATTGTGTAGGACTATGCTTTCCGCCCTTGCCCAGGTGTCTAGAGAGGTGCGCCAATGTTGTATCAGGGGTGGGGTCGTGCGTTTCCAATTTTTAGTGAGTAGTCTCTTGGCTGTAATGAGGCCCAGATCCCAGAAACGGGAGGGGACTTTGTTGAGGGCAGTCCTCTTATAGAGGCCCAGCAGGCACGTCTCCCATGTGTGCAGTAACGGCATAGCCGTGCAACGGTCAAGGACCAGTAGCACTGATTGCCAGTATGGTTGTATCCGTGGGCAAAGCCATAACATATGCAGCAGATCTGCTCCAGTCAGTGCACACCTGGGGCAGCCAGCCAAGGCACCCGGGAAATATTGGTTGAGTCTGTCTGGCGAGAGGTATGCTCTGTGCAACACATAGAATTGTATCACCTTGAAGCGTGCGTTACGAGGGATGTTTTTGGGGCCGGCGAGCACCATCGCCCACTCCTTGTCCGTCCAGTCCCTCCCTCTGTCGATTGCCCATTTAGCACGCAGGGGTTGTAGGGTATGTTGCGTGTGGGCCAATAAGGCCTGGGTCAACCAGTGTATCACGTGCGTACCTTCCCCCATGACATGGAGGTGTTGGATCAGTTGATGTGTGGGGGGCTCAACTGTGATGTTACCCCATCTTCGGGTGTATGCCGCTACTATGGACGCATGTTGCAAGAATTGACCCGCGGGAATGCCCGTGTCGTCAGCCAGTGTCTCAAAGGGAATCAGGGTGCCATCGGCATATAGGTCCGCCATGGTTTCAATCCCCGAGCTCGTCCAGTGCTCCAGTGCAGCTTCTGTGACTATGGTAGTCGCTTTGGGCGTGCCCAGGAGTGGGAGCGCTGGGGCGTAAGGTGTGACATGTTTGGTGAGCCGTATGCTTCTGTTGAAGCATTTCACCACCACGTCCACATGTAGCTGTGATCGGTGTTTCGTACGTGTTAATGGGTGGAAAAACGAGTGTATCTGCAGGAGGGTGAGCGGGTCCTCGTGCGAGGCCGTGTCTGCCAGGTTCCTGCCCGAGAGCCAGGTGGTCACCCACTGGAGCTGCGCCGCTAGGTAGTATAGCTCCAGATTTGGCACCGCAAGGCCGCCCGCCTCGATTGGTGCGTAGAGCTTATTTAGTGCCACCCTGGGTCGCCCAGCATTCCAAATCAAATCCCTGAGTATAGACTCCAAGTCCTTAAATGTACGGGCCGGGACATACATCGGTATGTTGGCAAAGTAATAGAGAAGCCTAGGCAACACTATCATCTTCGTCAATGTGATCCTGGCCGGGACAGTGAGTGGGAGAGTCTTCCAAAAGGATATTTGCGACCTGATGGATGTGATGGCGCGTGTCAGATTGCCATCCAGGATGTCAGGGTGTGATCTGTATACATAAATTCCCAGGTATTTGAACACGGTGTCATGCCATGGCAGTAGTTCCCCACCGATGCTAATTCCTGGGTTCGGGACGTTGGGCGCAAAGGAGTATGCTCCCGACTTCGCCCAAATCACTCTGAGTCCAGACATGGTTTCAAAGGTCTGGAATATGTCCGTAAGTTCCTGTGGTAAATTCGTGAGGTCTCTGAGGTACAGTAGTAGATCGTCAGCGTACAGCGAGACCACATGTGTGCCGTCTGCTAGCGGTATGCCCCAGTTCGCCCCTCTTCCACGCAGGATCTCAGCGAGAGGTTCAATTGCCAGCGCGAAAAGTAGCGGGGACAGCGGGCATCCCTGTCTGGTGCCCCGCCTGACTCTTATAGTATCCGAAAGTAGCTTGCCCGTGCGGACGCGCACTTCCGGACTCCTATACAGCAGACCGACCATTTCGATGTAGCTATCACCCAGGTCAAATTTGTTCAGTACCTCCCGCAGATACGGCCATTCGACCGAGTCGAATGCCTTTTCGAGATCGAGAATTAGGCACCCCGATCTTGGCCAGTTCCGCACCTCGTATTCCTGCACCCGAAACAGTCTCCTGATGTTGTGGGATGTGCACCTAGTGGGCACGAAGCCGTTCTGGTCACCGTGTACCAGGGACGGCACCAGCGGCGCCAGTCGCCTTGCCAGGGAGGACGCTAGCATCTTGTAATCCGTATTCAGGAGTGCCAGAGGCCTGTACGAGCCGAGGAGCGTGGCGTCCCGGCCGGGGTTGAGAAGCGACACCAGTGTCGCCTCATTCATGGATGTGGGTAGGGCAGAGTCATCCAATGCCGCCGAATACATTCTAAGGAGCTCCGGGATCAAGATGTCGGAGCAAGTCTTGTGGTATTCAGCCGGGAGGCCGTCTGGTCCGGGTGCTTTACCGTTTGAGAGGGCAGAGATGGTGTCGGGGAGCTCGTCCGCCTCCAATGGCGACCCAAGGTCGTCTTGCTGGTCTGCCGTGAGGGCGGGAAGCATGAGTCCGTCGAGGTAATCGGCAATGTTCGGGTGCGGGTTTGAGAGACGTGACTCATATAGCGCTCGGTAGTGCGCTATAAAGGCGTCATGGATCTTCGCTTGGGTGTACACCGCGGCGCCAGTGGGCGGGTGTATCGCAGTGATGGGGGATGTTCGCTCCTCGCGTTGTATTAGCCAAGCCAGCAGTTTGCCAGGTTTATCACCAGTGTGATGCGTGCGGGCCGAGTGTGCCGCATAGTTAACATGTTTCAGGCTGTCCATCAGTTTGTCGTGTTCCGCGCGTGCTTCCAATAGTTTGGAGTCATCACCGTTAGCCGCTTCTCGCTCAGCCTGCAACAGGTCTGTTTCCAGTCGTTTGAGGTCAGCTTCTATGCGGCGGCGTGAGAGGGCCTGTGTGCCTAGACATTGCCCCCTGAGGACCACTTTAAATGCGTCCCACTCGATCTGCGGGGATGACGCCGTGCCAGTGTTGTCCTCAAAATACTGTGCCGTCTGTGCGCTAATGGAGCTTCGGAAATGGCCGTCTAGGAGCAGGTCAGGTTGGAGCCGCCAAGTGGGCGCCGGGGGTCGGGGGCAGTCCCATGCTATACTCAGAGTGTGGGGATTGTGGTCTGAATGTGTGCGGCCCATGTAGCAGGTGTCTATGACGTGTGGCAATATGTCTCCAGTGACCATGTATCTGTCTAACCTCACATGAAGAGCATGTGCCCCAGAGTAGTACGAATAGGCCCTGGTGTGCGGGTTGCGGCTACGCCAAGCGTCTCGCAAGCCCCATTGCGTGGACCATGCCTGGAGGGTGTCAGCAGTAGTCTGTGCATGCGAGTTGGGCGGCGGGGGGTGTGAACGGTCCAGGGTCACGTCTAGTGTGCCGTTATAATCCCCACCCAACACCCACGGGACACCATGCCAGGGAGCTAAAGTAGTGGATAATTGTGCCAGGAAAGCCGCCAAGCCCGTGTTGGGTGCATATACCGAGGCCAGCACCAGTGGGTTCCCATCTAGCCTGCCATGGACCACTACAAATCTTCCTCCGGGATCTATGTGCGTGTCCGACATCGCCCAAGGTGTGCCTGGTCTGACCCACACTAGTGATCCCTTGGCGTATGATGAATGGCGCGTGGCGTATAGCTGTCCCCGCCATCGGCGGCGCAGGGTGCAGACCTCCGGGTCACTGAGGTGCGTCTCCTGTAGGAGAGCTATCTGTATGTGATGGCGTTTGAGGTAGGAGTATATTTGGTAGCGCCGGGATGGTGTGTGCATGCCTCTGACATTCCACGTGCATATCTTAATGGCAGACATTACGGCAATCCAATAGCAGTCCTCACCCCGCCTCCCTGTCGCCGCCCCTCGTGCCCCACATTATCGTCAAATAACTCGCCCCAGCACCACACCCCAGCAGCCTCCCCATGACCACAATTCCCAGCAATGGAAGGGGGGGAGGGGGTAAGGGTACAAAAAAAGGGAGGAACAGTGAACCTTCGAACCTGGTGAACATATAGAATACCAAAAGGTCGGGTGCGGAACGTGCTCCCGTCCATACTCTCAAGGAGAGTAACCATATCTAAGATTGAAGGGGGTAGGTGTGCAAAGCGCACCTTGATCGTGGTAGCAAACTAGCAATGTCTGTCCATGGAGATCCTCCACCCACCCGGTGAATGTTCGGCAGCACAAAAGAAAAGGGGAAAAGAAAAACATCCATGCAAATGCGGGCCCCCATGTACACATGCACCAATTCACTATACGTTACGTGTCCCAGGGTGACAGTGTTCAGGAGCAGCTTCTCCGGGCGTGTGTGCCAGCCGGGAATGGGCGCCGGTGACATGTCTGTGGGTCATCATCGCCACAGGGGTTCCCAGGTGCGCATTCACCTCTCAAGCAAAATGCAGGGCCAACGCTCACACCCGGCATGGGGTGAGCGCATGTCCATCCATACCTCCACGTGACGTGGAGGCGTCGTCGGAGTCATGTCCCTTACCCCTGTGGCGCGCTCAGCTGATATAGTCCGCCGTCTGGGGCGTGACGTCCGGTCTTTCCTCCGAGCCTTGTGAGTTCGGAATGCCATAGATGGCTTCATCGTCGCTGGGAGGGTCTTGCTGGCTGTCTCCTGCCGTCACACTCTGCACTGGGGAAGAGCTCAATTCCATGACCAGGCGAAGGGCGTCTTGCTTCTCCTGTTGCCGAGCGTCCTCCGGGGGGGCCGTCCCTGCGGTCCCTCGCGGAGCAGATCGTGATCTCCGGCGCGGTCTGCGTCTCCTCCGGGCGTTTCCGTTCTGCCTCCTGGGCGCAGGACCCGCCACGGTCCCAGGGTCCGTGCCCATGCCGCTGTCCAGCCATGCCTCCACCTCTGTCGGGGCAGTGAAGAAGTGGGTGCGTTCTCCAGCTACCACCCTTAGTTTCGCAGGAAACAACAGAGAGTATTGCAGGCCTTGTTGCCTCAGGCGTTTTTTCACCTCCAGGAAGTCGTGCCGCTGTCTCTGCACTTGAATAGTGTAGTCCGGGAAGAACATCACTGATGCGTTCTCGATTCTGATCTCTTGGAGCTTGCGCGTTTCTCTCAGGATGGAGTCTCTGTCCCTGTAATTCAAGATACGTAGTAGCATGGGCCTCGGATTAGAGCCTGTTGCCAGTGGTTTGGTGGGGACGCGGTGTGCACGTTCAATCACAAAGTGTGGGGACAACGAACCCTCCGGTAGTAGGCCCCGCAGCCATTGTTCCATGTGCTCCTCTGGGTGTCTCCCTTCCCATTTCTCCGGAACGCCTACAAGGCGCACGTTGTTCCTTCGCGCCCTGCCTTCCGCGTCCTCCGCTCTGTCTTCCAGGAAGTCCACTCTGTTCAGTAGGTCTTGGATGTGTTAAGTCGATTGGCTGACCTGGGGTCGGAGTTCTTGTACATCGTTTTCCAGGGATACAGTGCGGTCCGCCAACTTCTTATGATCTGCTTTCAGGTGCGTCAGATCAATGACCACTCCATCTATTTTCGCGGCTAATGAGGTGCGCGTTAGTTGGATGGATTCCTCCAGGCGTTCCATCGCCGCTAACATGGTGTCCAGCTTTGCCGCCGTTTGATCCGGGTCAGAGCCCTTCCCGGACTTGTCCATCTTGCCTTTGGGGACGGTTCCACTGTTCCCGGTCCGGGTCCTGGTCCCAGCAGACATCAGTGCCAGGGCGCAAGTATTACCTCAGCAATGAGGGCTGCGCTAGTGGGGTGTGATAAGGTTCGGGTCCGTGGGAGTCCTGGTAGGCCACGGTGTGGTGTTGGACTCCCGGAACCGGGCCTCAGCTCGCGAGCAGCACAGGGTCCCGCTACAGGTGAATCGTCGTTGCCACGTGGGTGTGGAGCGTAGGTGCGTTGTCGTTACAGGCGGCCTCCCGGGGCCCGGCACACCTCGTGCGGAGTCGTCGGTGAAGGGGGTGTCATGGGTGCCTTGCTCGTACGCCCGTCGCGTTAGGGGTACTCCCAGACCCTGATGGTCGGGCCCTCTCCTCGCGGCCCGTCAGACGGTGTACGAGGCGTCGCCAAGGGCAGTCGCCAGTGTTCTCGACCTCAGCCGCCTTCAATGTCGGGGCCCCTATGCTCTCCTCCAGCCACTCGGCCTGCCCGCTCTATCCACGGGTCAGGGGTCGCTCCTGGGCAGTGTGCGGGCTGGTCGTCTAGTGCCTGCTCTGGTGGGGGACTGTCCCCTCGCCTACCGGGCCTCAGCTTCTCTACCAGTGTCTCGCGGCGCCGGGGTCAGCAGAGGGCACGGGTCCAGTGTCTGTCGCGGTCGGCGGAGAGTTGTATGGGGCGAGGCCGGTGAGCGTGGCCAGTGTCGCAGTTCTGTCGCGTAGGCCTCCCCCTCAGGTCTACCAGTGTGTGTGTGGAGCTCCGGGTTGGTCAGGGCACTCTTTGGGCGCCAAGGCAGCATGCACGGCCCACCGGGAGCTGGTCTGGAGCGCTGGTCCCGGTCAGGTTCGGTGGGGCACCTCAGACGCAATCCAGCCCCGCCGGGCGTCACTCTGTGCCGGGCTGTCGGGCCTCTCCGTCGCAGCAGTCACCAGAGGCGGCCAGCAAGCGTCTCCGGCTCCAGGCTCCTCCCCCGCTCAGGCCCTCGGTGTTCACCCTCGCAGGACGTCTGTCCAGTGGCCACCCCACCGAGGCGGCTGACTCCGCTGACCCTGAGCCCTAGTGTCCTTACCGGCCCCACGTGGTGGCTCAGCACCGGTCAGCTGTTCGGGTGGCCGCAGTGCCGATCTGTGCAGGCCCGGCGTCCGCAGTAGCCGGTGAGGGTGCACGACCCGTGTTGACCAGTGCCTCCGGCGCCTCGCGCAGGTCTCCCTTCTGCGTGTGCGGTCACCCTGTGGTCAGCGCCGCGTTTCTGTTCGTTCCGGCCCTCCGGGCCTAGCAGCAGTCCTGGAGCCCCGGGCTGCCCTGGGCGCACGCCGGGCGCGGAGGCGGCTTGCACGGCTGCCTCCCAGCGCCGCCCTCGGTGCGGGTCGGGTGCACCGATCGTCCCCAAAGTTGGCAGGATGACGGATGGCCGCTCCCCACGTCGGCGCCGATAGTTTCCGCTGGCCGCGGTCCGCGCCGGACAGGATAAATGCACCGGGTGGGGAAGCTCAGCTCGGAGCTCTACCCGGAGGCGTCCATGTCGTTTGCGTGCGTAGCCACGCCCCCTCTTCAGCCGAGATCATAGTATTCATTTTTCACCATCTCTTCAATAACTCACTGGAGCTGGCAGCAGTACCCTCTTGCTGAAAGAGGGCCAGAGTGGCACCTCTTTTAAACAAACCATTGGTCAACTCAGTGCTCCTGTCTAACTTTTGGCATATTTCTTTACTCCCCATTGCCGCTAAGGTGTTGGCAAGAATGATCAACAGCCAGCTGTCTGCCGATGGACTTTAGTATCCCACCCATTTAGGTTTTCGTCCCTGTCAAACTACTGAACTCTCTTGGAGGTAACTGAGGCAATTCAGAATGCACAGGATGGTGGTAGGAATGCTACCTTGAGCCTGATGGATCTCTCTGAAACGTTGAAGACTTCCTCCAACTCTATAATTCTTCAGCGCCTGGCTGAGCTAGACATTGGAGGTACTGCTTGTAGCTGGCTAAAATCATTCCTGGACAGTAGAGAACAACAGATTTTGCTTGCCCTTACTTCAACCAGAAACCAGCTAGCTTGTGTGGTGCCATAGTGCTCCTCCTTGAGCCTTACACCATTCAACAGTTATGTGGCCCGTTAGTTAAGCTGAAAGAATTATACGGCATGAAAACCATCTCATATGCAGATGATACCCAGTTGCTTCTCATTTTTGAACGTGCATCTACAGAAACGTTTGTGGCTTATTAATCTTGTCTTAATGACGTTCTGCATAGGTTGCATGAGAGCTATCTGGAATGCAACACAGAGAAAACAGAGATTCTTTACTTTAGTCAAGTGAACGAACAGTGGCTCAATAACTGCTGGCCAAGTGATCTCTCGTTAAGCTCCAACCACAATTGAAAAGAACTTAGGTATGAAATTGGATAATGATTGGTCCTATCAACCCCAGATGATTGCCACATTTGAGACCTGTTTTGCCTTGCCACTCTCACTAAGAAAGTTTCCTAATCTCCCTCCGTATGCAACCCGTAAGATAGTTGTCCATGATTTGATAACCTCTAGGTTAGATTTTTTAACATTCAGTTTCTCAGTCTCTCTGAAAAATGGATCAGGGAACTTGACTTGGACATTCCTAAGTGGTACATGATTTCACAAAATACGTGGAATCTGCATTGGCTTCAAATTTAAACAAGCATTTACAATAGGTCTCACATTAATTACGTTTGAACTATTGGCATTGCTAAATATTGCAACACCAATTGCAACAAAAGTCTATAAATTGTAGGCCAAAAAAATGTGTATTTATTTTTGTAGCAATGTTGGCATGCTGTGCTTTAAATGAATATGTTTAAAAGTAAAGTGCGCCATACTGCTATTGTTACAATAGTTAATTGTGGATGTGTTAACAATTGATGTGTGCACTGATGGCTGGTGGTGTGTGTGTCTGTAGAAATTGTGCACTGATGTCTAGTAGTGTGTGTGCCTGGTGGAAGTGTGCACTGCCGCCTGGTGGTGTGTGTGACTGGTGAAAGCGTGCACTGATGGCTGGTCGTGTGTGTGTGCCTGGTGAAAGCATGCACTGACGGCTGGTGGTGTGTGTGTGCCTGGTGAAAGTGTGCACTGACGGCTGGTGGTGTGTGTGTGTCTGCTGAAAGCATGCACTGATGGTTGGTGGTGTGTGTGTGCCTGGTGAAAACACGCACTGATGTCTGGTGGTGTGTGCCTGGTGGGAGCGTGCACTAATGGCTGGTGGTGTTTGTGTCCGGTGAAAGCGTGCACTGACGGCCGGTGGTGTTTGTGCCCGGTGAAAGCGTGCACTGATGACTGATGGTGTCTGTGCCTGGTGAAAGTGTTCACTGACGGTTGGTTCTGTGTGTGGTTGCGTATGTATGGTTGTGTGTGGTTGTATGTGTGGTTGTAAGTGTGGTTGTATGTGTGATTGTGTGTGTGGTTATGTGTGTGACTGTGGTTGTGTGTGTGGTTGTGTGTGTGTTGTTGTGTGTGTTGTTTTTGTGTGTGTGGTTGTGTGTGTTGTGTTTGTGGTTGTGTGTGTTGTGTTTGTGGTTATGTGTGTGGTGGTGTGTGTGGTTGTGTGTGTGTGTGTGTGTGTGTGTGTGTGGTTGTGTGGTTGTGTGTGTGTGTGGCTGTGTGTGTGGCTCTGTGTGGTTGTGTGTGTGTGGTTGTGTGTGTGTGTGGTTGTGTTTGTGCGGGTGAGGGGGCAGATAAGCGTAATGTTGTCAGCTCTGAGGAGTACACAGTTTATGCTCATATTCTGAAGCTTGTGCTTCCAGACTCCCTGCTCCCCCTTGACGGTCCGTCTGATTTATACGTTGCACTGCTGTTAAACCTCAATAAATCCCAGGCACACTTCCGCTTTGCATCTATTGCCACTGGGAAAAAGCAGTGTACCAGTACATTGATTAATTGGCCGGCTGATGGAGACCCTCCTGTGAAATCTAAAGCATTTAATAAAATAACCCTCATGTTAGCTCTTAAAGTGACCCTCACATTATATCCTCAAATGACCTTCACGTGAGATAATAAAGTGACCCTCCGGTGAAACCCGAGAGTTAGCCTCTTGAGATCCAAGGGTGATTATACCTGAGACACCAAAAGAAGCTGCTGTGATATGTCCAGAAGCCATCTAAATTACCCAACTGTATTTACAAAAACTACAGAAATGTGAGAAAATAGATGCAAAATAGGTCATGTGCGAGACCCCGACATGCCGCCCCTACTCTAGACGATTACAAAAGTATGCACATGTCTATTTCTGAGCTTTTAAACTCTTCTAATATAGAATTAGTGGTATAACTAGAACATTATATCTAGGACCACTGGGATTATGTGGCAGTGATGGACCAAAGTATGCCGCTAAATTATATGGCAAGAAAAGGCAAATTATGCGGCATAATGCAACACATTTTGTTATATTACTTAACTATTTTGGCTTTTTTACTCACGGCAACACCATCTGGGCAAATATTTCACCTTATTAGCAGTATCTGTTTAACATTAAAATGCACCAATAAACAAATGAAAGATAACTAGTCAACTATTGTAAAAGGTCTTCCACTGCGCCTGAACTCATTGTCAAGCTTTAGTCAGGCTTTAGTGAGCTAGAAGCATGCAGTGCTAGGAGAAAGCAGCTGTGTGCAGAGCGAGGCGCTACGAGAGATAGATGTACAGAGAGAAGAGACGCCTTGTGCGCAGAGCCATCAGGAAGGAAGCGAGGACTAGTGGCATCACCTTACAGAACACTCTTCGTTTAATGACGTCCACATCAGCAGATTAGAGGCTTGTAGAGAGGTCCTGGCAGGCTCGGCTCAGCTCCCTGAATACTGGGGGGGGGGAAATGCCTGGCTCTGGCTCTGGCTCTGGCTCAGCCCGAGGTCCTGTTGGCACCTCGAGCCCATGACGAGCTGAGCCTCCATGTGGCATTGCCTGCCCCTCTCCCCTCTCCCCTTACACCAGGATGCGGTGTAATGGCCAGACCTGCTGACTTTAGAACTGGGAATCGGGTTCGAGTTACGGAGTCGCTCGACATCCTATAGTTCTGGATGAATAAGCTAATATTCCCGGGACAATAAAAATTAATGTGACCTTGTGTAAGGTAACTGGAATGAATGACACCCCTTAACAGGAGACACGCCCATCCAATACCTGGCCTCTCTGAAGAGAGCACGCAGCTATGGTCAGCTATGTGCGAGTGTGTGAAGGGGTGCACAGTGCTGAAGCAGGGTACAATGAGTTGAGAGGGGGTGAAGGGTGAAATAACATGCAATACTACCTACCATCGCTTCGTCCTGCCCTAACAGCCCCACATAACACCTTAATTTGCTAAAATGTGAGGGACAGTACAGCAGCAAAAAGTGGCTTGAAAGGATAACGCCAGCAGCGTGGGTAATGTAATAAAGGGAGTGGCTTAAATAACGTGCTCAAAATTAATAAATCGTGCTTAGCTTAGTGTGCTGCCCCACTTGTATTTTGGGTGTTTCTGTCATTGCATCCAGATATATGATACAACGAATAGCAGCATACTGACAATAAGTCGGGTCTATTGGCTTTGTCAATGGTTGTTAGTCGGGTCGAGTTCGGTTTCAACAACAGGCACATACATTAAACATACTGGGGAGGGAGGAGGAAGGTGATCGCAAAAGCGATCGGGAAAACAAAGCTGCGAGTGGTGGGCGCGCCTTTCCTGCCATATGCTTTCAATTATCGCGCCCGTGTCTGGGCACATAATTGAAAGCATATGGCAGGGAATGGGCGTAATAGACACCAATAGGCCAGGGGCGGAGCTATGCGCTCGCCTCTTGCCTATTGGTGTCTATTTTGCATAATAGCAAGCAGTGAAAGGCCAATAGCAGGCCTCAAATGGAAAATCACACGCACGAGCGTGTGGAATTTCCAGGTCCATTTTTAAACCCCCTACAAAAGGGCTCTTGCTTCGCGAGCCCTAAAAAAGGATTCCCTTCAAGGCTCTTTTTACCATTTATTATGTTTCGGATTTTATCCCTCTGCAGTGGCACCTCCAAACATTTTGCCTTCACTCTTCCTGTTTTCTGAATTTGTTTTTGTTGTGATTAGGCCTCTACTATGTTATGGTATGTTAACTGGATTTGTAGAGTATGGCTTATCACACAGTAGGGTATCCAGGCACTGGAGCAGGTGTATAGGTGCAAGAGTTGTGTGGGAGTTAGTTGAAAAGTCAGGTCTTCAGCCTCTTGTGGAATTGAAGAAGCGTGGAGGAGGCCCATATGTGTAGAGGGAGTTTGTTCCATGTTTTTGGTTCCACTTTTCTGGATACAGGGAGTGTGTGTGAGAGAGTGAGAATGAACAAAGGTGTCTGGTGGTCTGGTGAAAGTCAAGGAGGCTGTTGAGGTATGCAGATCCGAAATTGCTCAGGGCGCTGTTTGCATGCAGGAGGAGTTTAAATTGGTAGCGTTTGTGTATTATGTTATGTTATGTTATGTTATTTTTATTTGTACCGCGCACAGCTGCCCCAGCAAAGGGGCGTCCTGGCGCTTTGATAAGGCAAACA
The DNA here is from genome assembly GCF_964261635.1 of Lissotriton helveticus. Lineage (NCBI taxonomy): Eukaryota > Metazoa > Chordata > Amphibia > Caudata > Salamandridae > Lissotriton > Lissotriton helveticus. The sequence continues at coordinate 1,873,749,570 of NC_136067.1, read as the reverse complement.
CAACACAGCACTAAAAGAAAAACAAAGGGAGAATGAAACAGATCATAAACACTAAGCGAATAAGAAGGTCTTGATGGCCCGTCTAAACTGAAGGAGCTCATCTATGGCTCGAATTTGCGGAGGAAGAGAGTTCCACCAGCTTGCCGCCAGGACTCGGAAAGAACGGCCACCAACTCTACTCAATTTAAAACACGGGACCACTGCTAAGTTCTGACCCAGAGATCTAGAGATTAGAAGCTAGGGGAGTCCTCTAACGAGTGGTGTGATATGGGTGTGACATGGGAGGTCTATGATGAGTTTTGCTATGGGATGCTGAATTGCCTGAAGGTGGTTGGAGGTGGTTGGAGATTATGGCATAGAGTGTTAGAGTAGTCTAATCAGCTTGTGGCAAGGGCATTAGTGACAGTACTTTTGGTGTTCCTGGTAATCCATTTGCAGATTTTTCTGAGGATGCATAATATATGGAAGTAAGAGGAGCTGACTGAGTTTGCTTGTGCTGCCATATTGAGTTTGCCATCTAATATCATTCACAGGTTTCTTGCGTGGTTGGTGGGTTTTGGTGTGGGGCCAAGGTATGAAGGCCATCAAGTAGAGTCCCAGGGGAAATTCCTGTTCCTGTAGATCAGCACTTCTGTCTTGTCGGGGTAGAGTTTAAAGTAGCTGTTTTTCAGCCACTCTGCTATGAGAATTGTGTATTTGGTGAAGCTGGTTCCACTGGTGGTGGATTTCTTAGACATTGATAGAATGAGGTGGGAGTCATCGGCATAGGAAATGATGGAGTGCTCTGATGAAATCGACAAGTCGTGTTATATACATTTTGTACAGGGTTGGGCTTAGTGATGAACCTCTGTGCACTTTACCACTGCTAACCAATGACACAGTACGTGTGCCCTCTCACTAAAACATAGCAAAATCGGACGACACCTGATTGGCACCTTTAATTTACTTATAAGCCCCTACTATATGGCACTAGATGTCCACAGAGCCTTTTTAATGAAATGCTACTAGTGGGCTTGCTGCACTCATTGTGATAGTCACTAAAATAGCCCTTTAAAACATGTCTAAGTCTTCCCATTACAGCCTTTAGTGCAGTTTTAAACTGCCATTTCGACCTGGCAAAATAAACCTTTTATTTCTGAAGTGGTACGTGATAATACAATCACGACCCTACCTGGCGCACAGCTTTGGTTTGGTAGTATTTCCTCCTTTTCTATAGTTATCCAATTTTTCCAATTATTCCAACATTTCACAGTTTGTTTTCAATTGTTGAATTTATTTTCAAAAAAGCCAACTTTCAAGAAAAACGATCTTGTGCATTCAGATTCATTTCATTTTACTTTATAGCTTTTATGGTTCATATTTTGTATTCAACTTCATACAAGTATATATCTGTAAGGATGATCGTTATGTCCTTCAAATACATCCTTCACTTAATTCATTGGCCCGATGCATTTCGGGACCCTCGTCCCTTCCTCAGGGGCCTCTGTAAACAAATTATTACATAAACATTAATGCTTTCTCACAGTATTTTAGCTATTAAGTTTTTAACCTCTAAACATCAGCCACTTTTACTTGAGCTCACCTGGCTCATACGTGTACATTCTGTTACTAAATCATGGTGTTTCCAGTTCATATTTCCAAATAAACAGCAGTATCAATATGCTATTAATGACATTCTCAATGGTCTATACAAATCCAATCATTCATATCTGGGTGTTTGGTAGCGTCATTGAATAATCACCAATACTGTAACATTCTCATCCTGCTAATATTGACATTTTCAATAGTCTATCCACATCCAATCATCAATATCTGGATATAAGTAGCGTCATCAAATAATCACCAATTCTGTAACATTCTCTTCCTGCTGTAAGTATTTAAATCTGCATGGTGCCTGTGGAACATTTTGGCTAGACATAGAGAGTAGTAGTGTATTTTAAATAACTCACCGATTTGGTGAAACTTGGGCATGTGGGGAATCTATTTTATGCCTTTAACAAACTTCATATGAATTAAAAACCTGCATGAAACATGAAAGGGGTTTGTATCAGTAGTCTGTGACAATAATCAAATTTGTATAAAAAATTGGCGCAGCTTCGCCATGAGGTTACCTGCTCTTCGTGAGTGGAGCTTCACCGTTTCTGCAAAGAAACGTGATATTCATATAAATATGCGAAAAAGCGGGCGAGTGATAGAGTACACTCTGAATTTAATCTATAGGAACGTATAGTTCGAAGTAAGCTTACCGTGGACAATTCTTTAGCTTTCTTGTATCTTCCAGCGCAGTCTATTGATCTGTGCTCACTGCCGGCGATCGAGTGGTTGTACCGGGTTCACGCTAATATTAGCCTCAGCTGTGTTCTTACTAAAACTGAAAGACGGACTGGAGACTCTAAGTGTCCGCCATCTTGTAGTGTCGAAATTCGAATCTAGATCCACTGGGTGTTGCCTTTACGAGTGGAGTTACACCGTTTCAGAAAGGAAACGTGATATTCATACAAATATCGGAGAACGGGCGAGTGATAGAGTTCACTCGAACTTTAAACTGTCAGAGCGTGTAATTCGAACTAAGCTTGCCGGGAACGATGCTTAAGCTTTCTTGTGACTTCCGACGAAGTCTGTTAATCTATGCTAAATACCGGCGATCAAGTGATTGTACTGGATTCGCGCTGATGTTTACCTCAGCTATATTGTTACAAAAACTAGAAGACGGACTGGAGACTCTAAGTGAGAGTGTCCGCCATCTTGTAGTGTCGGAATTAGATTCTGAATACACGAGGTGTTGCCTTATATGTAGAAACTGGCATATAAGCTAAAGCTAAATTGCTGAACATGTGACCTACATTTGGAAATGAAAACGGGGCTCAGAAAAAATATATGTATTATGTAGAAAATTTTACCTGATTATGTGGTGTATTGGTATTAATGTTTAGAGTGCATTACCACCTGTCATCACGCTACAGAACACACAATGTATCGCCAAAAATTTTCTCATTGAATTATTCACAAAAAGCATGCAAGGTCTAATTTGTCATTTAGCCCTAACGGTTCCATCGTTTGGAATTTCTTAATTAACATTACTTCTCTTTGAGATAACAATTTCCTGCTGTCCATTCCTTCTCGTGTTTCAATTTTTTCCACAGCCATGAATCGTACTTGAGATATATTATGATTATGGCTTATCCAATGAGCTGCCAAGTTCGATTTGGTGTTCTTATTCCGAATCATACTCTTATGCTCGCCAATTCTAATTTTCAGTTTTCTTTCGGTTTTCCCAATGTACATGAGTCCACATGGACATTTAATGCAGTACAGTACAAAACTAGAGTTACAGTCCGCTGTGAATTTTAGACTTATTTTCTCCCCTGTTCTTGGATGGGTCACAAAGTTTTGTTGTATCACGTTGTTGCAATGTACACAATTATTGCATTTGCGCATTCCTTTGTAGTTCGTATCACATAGTTTCGTCGTTGCTTTCAGAAATTCTTGCAGATTACGACTTCTTGTATATGCAAAGATTGGTTTAGATTGAAATAAATTTTTGAGATCCTCATCATTTTGTAGTAGTTCCCACCTTTTTATGATTATCTTTCTTATGTTAATCGCTCGGGTGGAGAATTTAGACACAAATACATTGCGATTAGTGCTGTTTATTTTGCTTTTTCCGATCAGTAGACTTTCTCGCTTTATTGAATTTATTCGAGTTGCAGCCTGTTCTATACAGGAGTTTGGATAACCCCGTTCCTTGAATTTTTTCCTCAGTCTTTGTAGGTCCTCTTCATGGGCCGTTGGAGTAGAACAGATTCTTTTGCTTCTCAGCATTTGTGAAAAAGGAAGGTTGTCAATTAATCTGGGAGAATGAAAACTTTGGTACAGTAAAGTATTATTTCTGTCTGTCGGTTTTATGTACGTTTGGGTTGCTAGTTCCATGCTTTTTTTGGTTATTTTGACGTCCAGGAATGTAATTTCTGTGGAACTGATGGAGTGTGTAAATTTGATCCTGGGTTTCTTTCGTTAAGTGCTGCTATGTTTTGTTCTAAGGCTGTTTGAGAATTATTCCAAATCAAAAATATATCGTCAATGAATCTCTTGTAAAGAATGAGATTTTTTGACCATTGAACTTGAGATAAAATGTATGATTCCTCAAACTGTGCCATGAAGATGTTAGCAAACGTTGGTGCTCCCCCAAATCCCATACTTGTTCCGCTTATTTGTAGGAAGAAGTCATCCTGAAATCGAAAGTAACTATGTTGCAGGCAAAAGGTTAAAAGTTCTAATATGAAAACCTTATTAGCTCCCAAATCATCCATTTGTAACAATGCCCATTCGGTGGCTTCAATTCCTTCTTTCAGGGGGATTGACGTGTACAAGGCGGTCACATCAATTGTACACATTAACCATTGTTGGCTATCTGTTAGATCCAGTTGATTTAATTGGTTCAGAAAGTCAGTGGTGTCTTTGACATTCGTTTGCCAGTTTAAAACAAATTTTTGAAGAAAGAAATCTATGTAAGTTCCAAGTGGTTCAAAAAGAGACTCTATTCCTGACACGATTGGTCTGAAGGGGGGATTATACAAATTCTTGTGCACTTTTGGGAGCATGTACATATGGGGTCTTTTTGGGTTTTGCTTGGTTAGGAAATGTGCTGTTTTCCCCGATATCCAATCCATCTCTTTAGCATGTTCCAAAATTTTTTCTAAAGTTGCACTGACTTCTATGGTTGGGTCTTTATCCAAAAGCAAATATGTGGTTTCATCGGTTAGATGTTCTTTGACCTTTTTATTGTAGTATTCAGTATCCATTACTATAAGTGCTCCACCTTTATCAGCTCTTTGGAATGTAAGCTCTCCCATTTTTGACAAATTTTGTAGTATGCTTTTTTCTTTTTTAGAGAAGTTAGAGCCTTTGGTAGGATGAAAATTGAGTTTATGGATATCTAAAAGGACCAGTTTTTCAAACAGATCTATGGTTTTGTGAGATACCGGTGCTACATATGTGCTTTTAGATTTGAATTCCACATATTCTTTGACTTCTGGTTGTTCTTTCTCTGTGATGACATTGGTGAAAAAGTGCCTTAGTCGAATGTTTCTCATGAATTTGTATAGTGAGATTTCTGTTTCCGCTAGATTAGTATGGTATGTAGGGACGAATGATGTTCCTTTATTTAGAACTTGCATCTGTTCTTTTGTCAATTGAGTCGATGAGATGTTAATGACTATGTTTTCCCGCTCCGGAGATTTGGTTTGGTGATTTCTTTTGTTTTGGCTTCTCCTGGTTTTGGTTGGTTTCCACTTGGTTTGACTATGGGATCGGGTGGTTTCGCTGGTTGTTGGCCTTGTTCTAAAAAAGTTTCAGGAGTAGATGTCTGGGATGTAGTTGCTGTGGTGGTCGCATCACTGGATGTGCCTTCTGTTACTTTTCTTTGGATTGGTAGTCTTGAAGTTGCGATATCGCCATCTGAAACTACGCTTTCGTCTGAGGAGGTAAACTGTTTTTTGAATGTTGGACGACGTTGAGCATACATTTCTGCCCATGTGTACACCTCGTTTAGACGATAATCGATCGTGTCCCGTTTAAATTTTCTCAGTTTTCTTTCCTGCAAGTCTTTTTCATAGCTTTCCAATTTTTTGTTGATTATTTCGAGCTCATTTGTCCATTCAGTTGTTTCCATTCGTTTAGATAGGTCTCTTTGGAGATTAAAAATTTCTTCCTCTAGGTCTTTTATTGTTTTTGATAATTCTTCGACAATAAGTAAGATAAGGTCTAGGGAGCATTTATTGAGGACCGCATACCATCTCTCCATGAAATTTTTGTTGTGTTGTAATCGAAATAATAGTGGTTTAATGGCAAGTCTGAGGCCTCTGGGGATCCGTTGATGTTTATGGTATTGAATGAGCGTGGTCGCATGTAGCCTCTGATTTAGTTCACGGCGCATAGTGAATTCAAGGTGTTTTAATTGTTGGATGGTGGAGCCTTGGTGAGACTCAAAGGTTTTTGTGGCTTTTATTAAAGCATAAATCTCTGTAGCTTGTTCTGATGTATATGTTATCGTGTGTGCTCGATTTTCTGTAGTACCTGCTATGCTGTCAAAGGATGTCATCCTGTTAAATCTGGTGGGTGCTCTGGCCCAAGTTGGCAGTGACTTTAATGAATATTGAATTTGGGATAGGGCGTAGGCACTCCTTTGATTCAAATTTGATTCAACCTTCTCTGTATAGTCTTTATAGTTTGTGAGTCCTTCTTTAGCGTGCTGCTCGGTAATTAAGGGCTGCCTTTCCCTTAGTTGAACAATTATTTCTGAAGTGGTACGTGATAATACAATCACGACCCTACCTGGCGCACAGCTTTGGTTTGGTAGTATTTCCTCCTTTTCTATAGTTATCCAATTTTTCCAATTATTCCAACATTTCACAGTTTGTTTTCAATTGTTGAATTTATTTTCAAAAAAGCCAACTTTCAAGAAAAACGATCTTGTGCATTCAGATTCATTTCATTTTACTTTATAGCTTTTATGGTTCATATTTTGTATTCAACTTCATACAAGTATATATCTGTAAGGATGATCGTTATGTCCTTCAAATACATCCTTCACTTAATTCATTGGCCCGATGCATTTCGGGACCCTCGTCCCTTCGTCAGGGGCCTCTGTAAACAAATTATTACATAAACATTAATGCTTTCTCACAGTATTTTAGCTATTAAGTTTTTAACCTCTAAACATCAGCCACTTTTACTTGAGCTCACCTGGCTCATACGTGTACATTCTGTTACTAAATCATGGTGTTTCCAGTTCATATTTCCAAATAAACAGCAGTATCAATATGCTATTAATGACATTCTCAATGGTCTATACAAATCCAATCATTCATATCTGGGTGTTTGGTAGCGTCATTGAATAATCACCAATACTGTAACATTCTCATCCTGCTAATATTGACATTTTCAATAGTCTATCCACATCCAATCATCAATATCTGGATATAAGTAGCGTCATCAAATAATCACCAATTCTGTAACATTCTCTTCCTGCTGTAAGTATTTAAATCTGCATGGTGCCTGTGGAACATTTTGGCTAGACATAGAGAGTAGTAGTGTATTTTAAATAACTCACCGATTTGGTGAAACTTGGGCAGCAATAAACAGCACTAATCGCAATGTATTTGTGTCTAAATTCTCCACCCGAGCGATTAACATAAGAAAGATAATCATAAAAAGGTGGGAACTACTACAAAATGATGAGGATCTCAAAAATTTATTTCAATCTAAACCAATCTTTGCATATACAAGAAGTCGTAATCTGCAAGAATTTCTGAAAGCAACGACGAAACTATGTGATACGAACTACAAAGGAATGCGCAAATGCAATAATTGTGTACATTGCAACAACGTGATACAACAAAACTTTGTGACCCATCCAAGAACAGGGGAGAAAATAAGTCTAAAATTCACAGCGGACTGTAACTCTAGTTTTGTACTGTACTGCATTAAATGTCCATGTGGACTCATGTACATTGGGAAAACCGAAAGAAAACTGAAAATTAGAATTGGCGAGCATAAGAGTATGATTCGGAATAAGAACACCAAATCGAACTTGGCAGCTCATTGGATAAGCCATAATCATAATATATCTCAAGTACGATTCATGGCTGTGGAAAAAATTGAAACACGAGAAGGAATGGACAGCAGGAAATTGTTATCTCAAAGAGAAGTAATGTTAATTAAGAAATTCCAAACGATGGAACCGTTAGGGCTAAATGACAAATTAGACCTTGCATGCTTTTTGTGAATAATTCAATGAGAAAATTTTTGGCGATACATTGTGTGTTCTGTAGCGTGATGACAGGTGGTAATGCACTCTAAACATTAATACCAATACACCACATAATCAGGTAAAATTTTCTACATAATACATATATTTTTTCTGAGCCCCGTTTTCATTTCCAAATGTAGGTCACATGTTCAGCAATTTAGCTTTAGCTTATATGCCAGTTTCTACATATAAGGCAACACCTCGTGTATTCAGAATCTAATTCCGACACTACAAGATGGCGGACACTCTCACTTAGAGTCTCCAGTCCGTCTTCTAGTTTTTGTAACAATATAGCTGAGGTAAACATCAGCGCGAATCCAGTACAATCACTTGATCGCCGGTATTTAGCATAGATTAACAGACTTCGTCGGAAGTCACAAGAAAGCTTAAGCATCGTTCCCGGTAAGCTTAGTTCGAATTACACGCTCTGACAGTTTAAATTTCGAGTGAACTCTATCACTCGCCCGTTCTCCGATATTTGTATGAATATCACGTTTCCTTTCTGAAACGGTGTAACTCCACTCGTAAAGGCAACACCCAGTGGATCTAGATTCGAATTTCGACACTACAAGATGGCGGACACTTAGAGTCTCCAGTCCGTCTTTCAGTTTTAGTAAGAACACAGCTGAGGCTAATATTAGCGTGAACCCGGTACAACCACTCGATCGCCGGCAGTGAGCACAGATCAATAGACTGCGCTGGAAGATACAAGAAAGCTAAAGAATTGTCCACGGTAAGCTTACTTCGAACTATACGTTCCTATAGATTAAATTCAGAGTGTACTCTATCACTCGCCCGCTTTTTCGCATATTTATATGAATATCACGTTTCTTTGCAGAAACGGTGAAGCTCCACTCACGAAGAGCAGGTAACCTCATGGCGAAGCTGCGCCAATTTTTTATACAAATTTGATTATTGTCACAGACTACTGATACAAACCCCTTTCATGTTTCATGCAGGTTTTTAATTCATATGAAGTTTGTTAAAGGCATAAAATAGATTCCCCACATGCCCAAGTTTCACCAAATCGGTGAGTTATTTAAAATACACTACTACTCTCTATGTCTAGCCAAAATGTTCCACAGGCACCATGCAGATTTAAATACTTACAGCAGGAAGAGAATGTTACAGAATTGGTGATTATTTGATGACGCTACTTATATCCAGATATTGATGATTGGATGTGGATAGACTATTGAAAATGTCAATATTAGCAGGATGAGAATGTTACAGTATTGGTGATTATTCAATGACGCTACCAAACACCCAGATATGAATGATTGGATTTGTATAGACCATTGAGAATGTCATTAATAGCATATTGATACTGCTGTTTATTTGGAAATATGAACTGGAAACACCATGATTTAGTAACAGAATGTACACGTATGAGCCAGGTGAGCTCAAGTAAAAGTGGCTGATGTTTAGAGGTTAAAAACTTAATAGCTAAAATACTGTGAGAAAGCATTAATGTTTATGTAATAATTTGTTTACAGAGGCCCCTGAGGAAGGGACGAGGGTCCCGAAATGCATCGGGCCAATGAATTAAGTGAAGGATGTATTTGAAGGACATAACGATCATCCTTACAGATATATACTTGTATGAAGTTGAATACAAAATATGAACCATAAAAGCTATAAAGTAAAATGAAATGAATCTGAATGCACAAGATCGTTTTTCTTGAAAGTTGGCTTTTTTGAAAATAAATTCAACAATTGAAAACAAACTGTGAAATGTTGGAATAATTGGAAAAATTGGATAACTATAGAAAAGGAGGAAATACTACCAAACCAAAGCTGTGCGCCAGGTAGGGTCGTGATTGTATTATCACGTACCACTTCAGAAATAATTGTTCAACTAAGGGAAAGGCAGCCCTTAATTACCGAGCAGCACGCTAAAGAAGGACTCACAAACTATAAAGACTATACAGAGAAGGTTGAATCAAATTTGAATCAAAGGAGTGCCTACGCCCTATCCCAAATTCAATAAAATAAACCTTTTGCCAGGCTTAGACCCTCTTATTTAATACATATAAGTAACACCTAAGGTAGGCTCTAAACAGTCCCTAGGGAAGGGTGTATTGTATAGCAAACGTGGGACATGTGCTTTAAAGTTGTACTTGTCCTTGTAGTGAAAAACACCTCAATTCCTTTTTCACTACTATAATGTCTATCACTCTCATTGGATAAAAGTGGGTCGCTTTATTGCATTATTAAGTGCTAGCTTATGATTGGAAACAGATACGTATGTCAAGTATGAACGCAATTAATTGAAATTGTAATTTAAAATCCTCTTTAACGGTAAAGTTGGATTTGAGACTACAATTTTGAAAATGCCACTTTTAGAAAGTTGCTGAAGTTTGAGGAGTTAGGTCCTGGGTCGTGGGAGGGGCTGGACCATATTTATCAATATTAACATACAAGATGACCCTCACACCTTTGTTTTACATTTAGTAGTGAAACAACAATAATCAGGACTATTTCTGATTATGTGGGCTTAATTATTTTGGCCCTTTACTTTATTATTTATTCGAGTAGAAAAAATTGTTGTATGTATGAGAAACACACGAAATATATGACAAATCAATCAAACGTTTCGCCCCGTTAAATCAATTAGTGCGGGATTTTAATTCTTAGTGCGTGATTCTCCCTCCCGAGGGAGACGTCCAGCGATGGACGAAACTCTGGTCGCTTCAGAAAGCAGCACGGTTCCGCATCATTCTTTTAAAAAACTGTGATTTATTTAGGTTCAGAAATCCTCAGTGCGCTCTGTCTTGCACGTTACGACTGGCGTTTTGGGAACCGTGCTGCTTTCTGAAGGGACCAGAGTTTCGTCCATCGCTGGACGTCTCCCTCGGGAGGGAGAATCACGCACTAAGAATTAAAATCCAGCCACCAACAGAGTTAAAAAGCTAAAAGATTAAACGGAGACAGACGCCGAAAACAACGGTGCTGCCAACAGAGTCCCCAGGGTTACAGATAAGACAAGGAAGCTGTTGAACCACTCGGATCCGGCTACACTGAAGTTACAGATATAGAAAGGAAAGAAGTGACAAGGCCCTGATGAGACCCCGTCCATTGATTTAACGGGGCGAAACGCGTCGGCAGAAAGAAGGCTACAAAACACACAGAATATATTGTGATATTACATTTATTGATTTGTATCTACTAGCCTTCTTGTAGATTCTTTGTCCTTCAAAGAACTATCAGCTTTCTTTCAACATTTGACATAAGCCATAACTGTAAATAACGTGCAAAGTTTCTTTTCAATGTTTGTTTAGTTTGATTTAATTCCTTTGAAAATAATGTGTTGTTATTTGTGAATTTTCACGTTTGATTGATTTGTCATATATTTCGTGTGTTTCTCATACATACAACAATTTTTTCTACTCGAATAAATAATAAAGTAAAGGGCCAAAATAATTAAGCCCACATAATCAGAAATAGTCCTGATTATTGTTGTTTCACTACTAAATGTAAAACAAAGGTGTGAGGGTCATCTTGTATGTTAATACTTTTAGAAAGTTGGCAATTTTCTACCCAAACGCTTCTAAGGCCTTCTAGGAGTTTCCAGCTGCCTGGGCCTGTTAATGGCTCCCCCATTAAGACTGCCCATTTGGCCCAGACACTGAACAATAGGGGACTAGATGTGGGCAGGATGGGCCATCCTGCCAGGATGTATGGTGCATAGCTGTTCCCTGCCTTACTTACATTCAAAGGGCTTGCCTTCAGCACACACAAAGAAAACTAACACTAGTCTTTTGTGATGCTAGACTTCTTTGAGCATTGGAATAGGAAGGATAGAACGTTCCGGAACCCGATGTGTGGGTAGTTTAGAAACTTCTCCCACCTCAAAGATGGTACCAGGTATAAATATTGGATCTCCTGAGCCACTCTTCCGCACACTCCTGGACCTACAGACATTACAGAGAAAGGACTGTCTGGTTCCCCAGAAAACTTCCCTCCTTCTTGAGGCTGCTCTTGTTCCTCAGAAGACTGCCATGCTGCTTGAAATCTGCCTTGATTCTTAGAGGTCTGCCCTGTTGCTACTAGAGGACTGCCCTGCTGCTTGAGGCCTGCCCTGCTCTCTGCGTAGGAAGACTGGACCTGTTCCCTTCATCCCAGACTACCTGAGTGATTCCAAGGGTCAGTTGGCTGACCTCCTGTTCTGCACTACCAGGACATGACACGCTCCAAAGGGCTTCCTGCAACTGCTCTGCAGCAACTAGACTTGCCTGAACCTGCAACTGGACCTGCTAAAGGCCTGCTGGTCTTTGTTAGAGTGAGTCCTTAATCTCCAAAAGGTGCCTCCCCAGGTCCTGGATCCTTGGCTGAAATTAGAGTGCACTCCTCTACAAGGAAAGGTACAGTCATGAAGTTCTGCACTCTTTGCACTGGACTTTGAGAAGGTAACTTTTTCAGTGGGACTACCCTGGTCCTTGTATCTGGCTAGCATTCCATCGCAGTGGCCTGAACTTGTGACTTCCCCCGAGTCTAGCACAACCAGATGACTGCGAGTGGCACTTTCTGCACTCAGACACTATACATACCTAAATCTGAAATTGAATATCTCTCGTTCTACTGATTGAGGTTATGTTGTTTTGGTCTAGTTTTATCTATTAATTTTACTCCTATGTTTCTAAATGTGTTTTGAGATGACCAGAGGGTTAAGCACAGGTTAGTATAGTGACGTTTTGTGGTTCACCCTGACAAGGATTGTGGTTGTTGCTTGAGTAGGGTTTACTATCCCCTCAACCAATAATCTGATTTCTTGTATCTCGCTCTCTACCTGCGCCCTAGGTATCGTATTGACAGAATTTTCTGTTAAGACCCAAACAAACCCTTAGGTCTGTATTTGCTTTATTAGACATATACCTAGTTTTAACCAAGTCAGACAGGCAGGTTGGTCCTTTTCGATTCTTTCAAGGAAAGAGTGCAGTTGGCTTCCTTGGACGATCTGCGCTATTGCTGTTGAGCAGCAGTTTAGAAAAGGTCTTAAAACCTACCTGTTCTCATCACACTACCTACGAGTGCTACCTTCTGTTCAGCTGCTAGAGCACCAGGACACTCCTCTGAGTAGCTGCCGGCTTTATAATCTAATTAATTCAAAGGATCATTCATTCATCTTCCGACATTCACAGTTCTGTCACTCCAATGGTGGTGCTATATTGTCCACAGAAAACTGGGTGTCAGATAGTTATAATAAACTTGTCATTGTTGAGTGAGTCATCATTCCTATTCCTCTAACTATAGTGTCATGCAAATAGCTATTTTTTGTTTGTTTGTACACTGCGTCTAATATAAAAGCTAACGGTTTAATGTACCACTCTCTGCAATTTTGCTTATATTAAGTCACAAGGACAGCAAGACACATGAATAGCAAGAGATTAGGATTGGGAGTGGCAGACGTGGATTTACTGATACACCATCTCTGGAAGATGCATGCATTGAAAAAGGTGGCATCCTTAAGGAGAAGGGAGACTCTGAATGCACCCTCCTTAAAAGACCTGCCTCTGCAAACCAACAGGATACCCTTCATCCTTGGCAGCCTTGTCATGGTAATGAAGTATTTTATAAATTGATCAATATAATATTATGCATCACAATCTGTAACAAAATACTGCACACTCACAAAAAACGGGGGTTGCTTGTTCAGAGGCGACTGGCTTGGCAATTTGGGCTGGACTGTTCCTATTGGAGGAGGACGAAGGTTCATTTACATATGGCTGATTCTTGTCTGAGGTGGCATCATAGGCAAAAATCATGGCCTGGGATGTGGTTCGAGTAATTACCAGTGGTTGAGATTAATGTTTTGTTTCCCTCACCAGGACAACACACAGTATTACAAGGTCAGGACATACCAGTGGCAGAAGTGTGCTTTAGAAATACTAAATAACCTAACAATTTACTGTACCGCTGAAATATATTTTAGGGGTGTGAAAAGTTTGCTTAATTTGCATATATGTAAATGCACAAACGTTTGGGAAAATTACTTGAAATTCTGTGTAATTATGCAAAAAGCAAAACTGCCATTTGGTGCTATACATTATCGCGAGGATGCATTTTACCCTTAAAAAAGCACAACAATAGCACAAGCACTGTGAACCACAACGCTTGCTTTCTGTCATTCAGTTTGGTTTCACGTGCTTGTGCTAAATCTTTACTGTGAACAGCATATAAAATGGCACAATAGCATAATCTCATGAATTTTGCATAACTAAAAAAATTCACAGTTACTGAAATTATGTGAGCTCATTTCTGCATAATGCAAATTTCACCTCAAGCTAGTGTTTCGTTTTGACAAAATCTCATTCCAACAGTACCAACCTGGTTAGCTATGTGCACCCTACCAGTCATTTGACCCATTTTGTAGTTTGTAGACAACATTGACCCTCCTACCCGTATTTCCTTCACAGAATAGGCTCTCCAATCTCAATACAGAATACTCTGAATATATTTTCCTTCATAACAGATGAATATGATTTGCTCTTATTCAGAAAACCTCTTGCAGTGACTGGTAACACAAAGCTCTAGCAACGACTATCTATGATGCCCGACAGGACCTTCGTGCTACAGCACACCCATTCACGATGCTCTCCCTGCTCCTCGCGGAATCCCCCACCGCGAACTGGACATTTTGCGACAGACTTTGAGAAGGTAACTTTTTCAGTAGCACTAACTTGGTCCATGCTTCATCGTGGTTAGCTTGAACTTCTGACTTTCACCTGGTCTCGCATGACCAGATAACAGAGAGTGGCACTCTGTGCTTTTAGCTGCTATACTTCTCTAAAATCTTTTAAATTGCATATATCCGGTTCCACTGATTGGATGTTTGTTGGTTTGGTGTCAAATAATTTATTAAATAAAAAAAAAAAAATCTAAATTGGATTGGGCTTGTTCTTGTGTTGTATTTTCACTTCATTACTGTTTGTGTGCTGCACAAATACTTAGCACAGTGCCCAGGGCCGGACTGGGAACCACAACCGGCCCTGGCAAAGTGCTCGGCCGCCGCCCCCCCGGCCCACCTCCCCACTCGAGGAGTTGGAGGTGCCGCCGGGCTCTTTGCCGGGGCCGGTTTTCGGCTGATTTTGATACAGGGCCGATTTTGCAGAACGGCCCTGTAACAAAAACGGCCCGCAGTGGCCCAAAACCGGCTCCCACCCATGCGGCGCACCGGGGGTTTGCCCGGTGCCCGCAATTGCCTGTCCGGACATGACAATGCCTTTGTGTTAAGCCTGACTGCTCATGTGCCCAGCTGCCAGAGGTTTAAGCAGAGGTTAATTTAATTACTTTTGTGGTTCACCCTGACAAGGACTGTGGTTGTTGCCTGAGTGTGGTTTCCCGTCCCCAATCACAAACCCAGTTTCTTACATATACTAATCAGTCACATTGCAAAATACAAATTCGTAAGACGTCACGTCACAAAGCCTCATGCAGCAATAATATATAGGAGGAAGTAGGCATTTTGTGAAGTGTTTAAGAATACAGGAGGTAGTATCATAGGAATACACTTTTATGCAATTTTACTTACTTTTGTGAATCTGCCCAAAATGTTCCACTCCTTATTGATGAAAGTGCAAGCGGCACAGTCCTTTCTGTTGGGCTAAATTCTATATGAATGTTCCCTGAATATATGTATTTCATTCCTATTTGAGATGTTTTGGGATTATTTCACAATATTAGTGTTTTAATGTATTAGTACGCAAAAGATGACTACTTTATGTAGTCAAAATAAATGCCTTTGTGAATAGGGAAAATATCATTCCTTTAAAGGCGAGTTTTCAGAAAGCTGTTAATTTTCTTTCTTGGAGTCAAATTCACTTTGAAAACATGTTCTGTGCCTCACCTCTGGACAGCCTACGCACAACTAACTTTGCATTCTTAAGTTATGAAGCTCCCGCAGACATTCACCATCATTATGAAAGTACTAATTGCTGTAAAACCTGGTGAGAGGAGGCTACATCTTAGACAGCTTTTGTGATACTAGGGTAATGAATCTGGGAAAGGCAGGATGGTGCACTTTCTGCTATGGGAATTTTATCTCAAGAAATGATTTATATTGGTTTAGAAAGAAAATAATTGTGATAACCTTTAATGGAAAAATTCAAGCTTTGATCAAACAAGACCTGGTAAAATGCAAGAGAGTGCAAAAAACTAAACTCTCAGAACATTATTTCTTTGGACATGGCTCTAAGATTTCGATTTGTTGGACAACATGCCTTGGAAATGAACAAGTCCAAGAACATAATGGGCAATTGGAGCAAAAGCCTATTGCATATTTCTTCACTGAAAACGCTGCTGACAATAATCAATTATTTTTTTATAATATGAAATTCCACACTTCTGCCATTTCTAAGCACTGTAAATACCAGATTACTACTAACCAATGTATGGTAGTTAATTGATGCATTTCAGTAGATTGGAAGGCTGAGTCTGGATTGCCACGATTCCAACTCATTACCATCAGAACGCTGCATTTGTCAGCATGGCACATGCAACTCACTGAGTTAGCACTAATCTTGTACCTCACATCAACAGACATGGGATCGGGAATTGCAGTTTTACTGAACAAGTGTTTTGCAGTTTTTAAAGTACAAGAAATGCAGGAAACCTACAAGTGATTCTTTACCTACAACTGGAAAGAGTATTGGTTGGGAAGCTTTTTAAAAATATTTATTTTGTAATTCTTTATCAGTTGTTTATTTAATAACTTTTAAATTATAAATGTGATTATTAATTATGTATTTTTAATTTTTACACATTTTATTCTATTGTAGAATTTTTCAAATTATTCTTTTAATCAATTAGGTAATTTGATAATGTATTTTAATTGCATTATATTTTATTTTTTCATAATAATGAATGTTATATTATTGTTATTACTTTATTAGGGTGAGAAATGTTTTAAATGAATTGCTTTAGTGTTTTTAATTCGAAAAACCTTTAGGGACTGATGGCGGTCAGAAACTAAACCGGCCAGTCATTCTGGCTGGCCTCCGACGGGCTCAAGGAGCCAGTCGGAACTG
This sequence comes from Lissotriton helveticus, assembly GCF_964261635.1. Taxonomy (NCBI): domain Eukaryota; kingdom Metazoa; phylum Chordata; class Amphibia; order Caudata; family Salamandridae; genus Lissotriton; species Lissotriton helveticus. Next base: position 1,873,732,734 of record NC_136067.1, on the reverse strand, counting down.
GCTCGTAATCCCAAAGGATGGGCCTTTCCGCCCTAGGGATTACGATGCACGGTTTCCAGCATGGTTTTCAAGCCAGACTGTCTGACATGGAAACCATGTCAGAAAGCGTGTAGGGGAGCCCCAGCAGGATTCGTTTAGGCATGTTAGGGGCCGAGGGGGCACCTATTGTGCCCCCTGGTGATCTCTGCACCTTGTGGCCAAGGGGTGCAGGGTGAACAGCACCTCCCATTCCCTATGGGAGCATGTATAACGGCCGGTTTATCACAGTAATGCATGCTCCCATAGGGAAATGTAGGAATGCGAACAAACAATGTTCGGTTGTATCCCAATTAGGCGGTCAGAACAGTGACTGTTATATAATGTTAAAAATAGCATATTTTTTATATTATTTTTAAATCTATTTTATGTTTATTTATTTTATATATATTTATGTTTTGTATTTAATTTGAGAGTGGGAATAGTAAATCTGAGCCTTTCAAAGTCCAGCGCTTTTCCCAGTGTTGCTTGGGTTAGAGGAGGGATAGTAAACCTGACCCCTCCAAAGTCCAACACTTTCACTAGTGTTGGTTATGTTGGCGTGGGAATAGTAAATCGGACACCACCATAGTCCAACACTGTGTCTACTGTTATCTTTGTTGGAGTGGGAATAGTAAATCTTACTGCACTGCTCCAAAGTCCAGCATTATCCCTTCTGTAGCTTATAATTGGGTGTGTATAGCAAATCCGACCTCTCCAATGGCTCACACCTGCTCTACTGTTCTTTACATGGGAGTGGGGATAGTAAATCTGATCCCTTCAAAATCCAATACTTCCCTACTGTTGCATATGTTGGAGTGTAAAAGTAAATATGACCACTCCATAGTCCAATGCTTTCTCTAGTGTTGGTTATATTGGACTGGAATAGTAAATCTGACCACTCGAAAGTCCAACCATATTGCTATTGTTGCCTTTGATGGAGTGGGAGTAGTACATTTGACTCTTTCAAGTTTAATTTGTTTTACATTAATTTTTAAAGAGTTTTTAAACATATTTTTTGAGATTTCATTGTAAAAGCTATTCCAATTTAAATTATGTTTTTAAAAAAAAATGTTTTTGGAGTAATGTTAGTTTTTTACATTCTTTTTAATCTTAATAATGTTATGAATTTGTTTTAATTTGAAAATCATTTGTTTGTAATTATTATTATATAACATTAGTATATTGAGTTAAGATAATGTTTATTGTTAAAAATTCAATATACTTACAATTTTAACCCCTTCGATGCTGATGACGGCCCCCAGCCGTCATGCATCACGGGGCTCGTGTGCTGATGACGGCTGGTCATAAACCTGCCCACTTCGAAAAACACCGCACAGGCACAGAATCGCGGCCGCTCCCAAGGGGTTAATGATAATATTTGGTCTTTTTAGTTGTTGATATTTTTCTTACTTTACATACAATGCACTTATAGTCAATATTTGTCCCCTCAATATTTTTGGGTGAAAGTTTGTGTTGTAATACTTTTGTCCTCAATATTCTGTCATACAACCCAAACCCATTTAACTAAGGAGTATTCTGCAATTACTCTACAAGCATGTGTACTACAGGTCATGCCTGTTGATGTAATAGACTACTCCACTTTTATCAGTGCTTAAAATGGAAGGGCAGTTAAAGTATTACATTTCTCTTGAGAAGTGCCGGTACTCTACACCTCAAAATAAAAAAGTGCCAGTACTCAGTACCGGAGTGTACCGGCCCATTTAAAGCACTGACTTTTATAGAATTGATTTATCTAAACCACTCATATGTCCAACCTGTTGAGTCATTAGGTATATCTGTTAAAAAGAAAACAACGTAGGTCAGAAATATTGCGTGGGATAGCATCAGAGAAAACAATGGGGAGCTAGATAGCTACTATTTATAAAGCTCACTAACCTGTTTGGAAAAATAGTCTGATAGTCTGAATCCAATATAAATTTTGAGAAACTGGGCAATAGAGATCCGATATTTTTTCCTTATTAGATTAACTGGTTTTCAGACCCATTTGCCATAATACTGATAGGAAAACAGGATGCAACATTCTGTTCAGATCCTACTCTCACTGCAAATGAAAAGATCTGTGCAGTTCCACACTGCAAGGCAGCATAGGAGATTGTTTAGGAAAACCTCTGGAGTTCTCTCCCAACACTATAGAAGGGTGGCATGCTCCTGAAAGCACTTTCCAAAGTAAGTAATGTCACCAAATTGGTAATGCACATATCAAAGCTGGAGTATCAATAATGGTAGCAATCAATAAGACACCTGCCAAGAACTACCCAATAATAACGTTTCATGAATGGTACATACCAGAATCCACTAGCTAGAGAAACTGCATGGCTTAGGCTTTTAACTCGCCCAGTTAAAGAATGCTAGTCAACCAACCAAAAATGGATAAGGAATGTATTGACCATAGCATGAATGAAATAATTTGGGAAGAATTATCATCTGATTACAATAACTTCTATTTATAAAACACAATGCAAAATGTCTTTATTTTCTGAGGGCCTGGACTTATATTTTTTATACCTTTTTGTAATCGTTTTTAAACATTTCCCCATTCATTTGTGTGATTGTAACCCTCAGGTAGGCTTCTTGTTCTTCCACAGTTAACGACACACTTCATGTGATTATCACCTGGGTATTTTCAATATTTAGGAGCTGATTACAATGGCAGATGGGTTCCAGTTTGTCCGCCATCGTCCTGGGGAGTGGGATCGCCTCCCTACAAGGTGGTGGTCCCAGAGGGAGTATAAGGATGCGACCGCCACCGATCGCACTTGCCATACTTTGTATTGTGTCGGGTTCTGCTGGCTGCAGCACCCATAGCGATGTAAAAACTGCACTGTTTACATTTCCCTGCACTAAATGCCAGCCACATGGTGCGGCCCCAAAAAAGATCCTAACCTACATTGGTGCCAAACCTACAATCTTGCCCCGTCATCGAGCCTTGTTTCTCAATTTGTGCAATATTCCACTCTGTCGGAGACCACGAAGGGGGGTGCCAAGCTGGCCGGGTTGAACAATTTTCCCTTGCCGTCCTATGAGGACTTTTGCGGGTTGGCTGACGGTGTGACCTCGGGCTCGCCGCTTGATCCTCTTCCACCAAAATTCTGGAAACGGTTCCGGGAAGAAGTTTTTCCCCTGCTTTTTACTATTTGTTGTCAGTCCTTCAGGTCGGCACGGGTCCTGGACTGCTGGAAACTGGCGGTGGTTTCTCCATTGCTAAAGAAGGAAAGCCTGGATCCCGTCTGCCCAGCCAACTATAGGCCGATCTCCCTGTTGCCATTTCCAATTAAGATTCTCGAAAAACTGGCTACAAAACATCTTTCCAACTTTTTTGAGACCACGGGTTGTTTGGATGTTGCCCAGTTTGGCTTTAGACCAGCCCATGGGACAGAATCGGCATTGGTGACTGTTTTGGACGACCTTCGGACGCGTGCCGACCAGGGTCGAGCGGCCTTTCTAGTGTTGCTCGACATGTCGGCCGCGTTCGATACGGTCAGCCATGCGATCTTGATCAGGAGATTGGCGGAGGTTGGGGTATCCGGCCAGGCCCTTGACTGGCTGGTGTCTTATCTTGATAACAGACACCAGGTAGTTGCACTCCCACCCTTTAATTCAAACATCAGGAGGGTGGGACAGGGCGTACCTCAAGGGTCGGCCATTATCCCCATCTTATTCAATCTTTACCTCCGCCCCCTGATCGGGTTGGTAAAATCTTTCGGCATAACAGTCACCAACTATGCCGACGATACCCAACTTATCTTTTCGTTTGAGGGTAAGGAGGCGGTATCACAGGAGGTCTTCCATCATTGCATGAGCACCACGGCAGAATGGCTGGGTAACAACTCCCTTCAATTCAACAGTGCCAAAACCGAGGTGCTACATTGCTCCTCGGACCGTACTCCTAGGCCTCTCCCACAGGAGTTCTGGCCGCCTGACTTTCTAGGTACCAGTGTGCCTGCTGAATCTGTTCGAAACCTGGGGTGATGTTCAGCTCCAGCCTGCAGCTGGATGCATCAGTGAACAAAACGGTGGCCACTTGTATGGCATTACTCTGCTCGCTTCGGAAGATCTTACCCAAGCTCGGCCAGAGGTAGGGCGGAGCATCATTTTAAGTAGGCTCGACTACTGTAACGCGCTACTTCTGGGGGCGCCGGCTTCTTTGGTGAGATAGCTGCAGCGTGTACAGAATTTCGCTGCCAAACTAGCTCTTTCGCGCCGACGCATGGACTCCTCTGCCACAGCACTTAGGGACCTCCATTGGCTGCCAGTTCCTCAGCGCATTGATTTCAAAGCGTTGTGTCTGGTATTCAGGGCTCTTCACGGACAAGGTCCGTCCCCTTTGCAGGATCTTTTTTCTTGGTATAACCCGTCTAGACCACTCCGCTCGGCATACCTGGTAGTAGTGCCCAAGATTCTGAGATCCCGGAAGGGTGGTCGATCTTTTAGGTTTACGGCTGCAAGACTATGGAATTCACTTCCACTAGGTTTGAGGGGCCTGGGAGACCTTTCTTCCTTTAAAAAGGCCTTAAAGACACTTTTGTTCCCTAGGATACGGTAACTGCCTCTGCTGCTGGAAACTTTCATGTATGTGTCATAACAGTCTAAGCACCAGGATGCCCGTTGGGTGACAGTTAAGCGCTATAAAAGAAAGCCTATACATACATACATACATACATAGTACCAATTGTTGGCCATGTGTGGGGCTGGACTTACTACTATTTTTTCCAGTTTTGTAAATAGTCAAATGTAGTCATCTTACTGAAAAGTGCAATCTACTCAAAGGTGTACTTTATCTTTGAGAACCGTAGTAAATGTGGGAGTGTCACAGTAGAGTTGCTGAATAAAGGGAATTAAATATTATAAAAGAGGAGACCATTAGAAAAGAGTAAGGTGGAATTTAGGGATGATCATGGAGGGGTCGTCACCCAGCCCAAAAAGAATAATTCCATTGCTATTTACAAACTCCACTTCTACAGTCACTAAAGCTAACAAAAACACACACAGCTAATCACTGGTGCTGTAACACTATAGTATAGAAAGTAATGATGGCAGGGACTTTAAATAAACTCCATAGGAATTTATGTTAAATTAAATTCAATTATTTTGTAGCAAATAGAAGTATATTATTACCTTTAATATAATGTTAAGAATAAATCAGACTATTTCAGATTTATTATTTAATTGTAAAATATGGTAACTAACATTTTTTTTTTTATTGAAGTGAAGATCATGAGCACATAATCAAACATTGACCTTCTCAAAATGAGATTGTGGGGTTGCAAGAACAGTGTACATAACAATATTGTAGGAATGAAAGCAAAAGACATAATCAAAGCATAAATACTGAGAGGTTCCGCTATTTCAGACCTTATACAATTATACAAAGTAAGAAAACATCATAGCGGTGATAAAGAAGTACAGAAAATATTAATATATATCACGGTACAGAGAAACATCTCAAATAATCAGTCTTCTGCGTCCATATATATTCTAACTGGACCCCAGATTTGCTGCCCGAGTGCCCTTTTCCGCCTTCCCTTCAACGCGTACAGACTATGTTCAATTTTATAGGTAAAAAGAAACCAGGCCCGCCATGCTTCAAATGAAGGGGGATCACTTTGTAGCCAGCACGAGGCTATGCTTATCCTTAGAACCGCTGTGGCAACGAATATCAAATAGCCAGTGTTATCAATAGACACGGTCTGGGCACCCCCCGAATCTATACCCAATAAAATCTGCATGAGTGTAAGCTGAAAAGGAATACCCAGAATCTCAGAAAGAAACGTATTTACATGCCTAAACAATTCCCTCAGTTTAACACAAGTACCAAAAATATGCATCACATCCGCCTGTTGAGTTGCACCTAAAACATTTCCCATCCGGGTCCCCACCCCACTTTGAAATTTTATCTGGAGTATGGTACAAATAAAATACGGTTTTATAATGTTGCGTGACAAGGTTGGCGGACATAAGTACTCGTCCAGCAAGCTCGATTGACCTTTCAAGCAGGATGCCTTGGCATCCTAGCCTATTTTCCCATTTGCTTGCTTGTGCTTCTAGATCATTAGGCATGGCCTCTAACATTAGTTTATACAATTCCCCGATCCGAGCTCCTTTCTTGTTGGCCTCAATGAGAGGATTGGGTGAGATGCATACAGTAGTTTTCAGTAAGTAATCGCGTAATTGCAAATACTTAAAAAAATGTGTAGTTGGAAGTTGATGTTGTTCCTTTAACTCGCTAAATGATTTTAAACCGTCCCCTGCATATAAGTCCCCCAAAATAATTAAGCCTTTCGTTCGCCAGTTCACTACTATACGATCCTAACAGATACTAGGATAAAAAAACGGAGCAATCAATGGGGTATATCTAGAGACCTTTTCAATTTTATAGATCTTTTTAATTGCCTTCCATACTTTATAAGCGGCAGCAACCACCTTAAATCTGGTGCGTTTGTAATCATTCCAGTCCGTTTGGAGAAAAAGGCAATTCCTAGCTTCCGCACCAAGAAGTAGACTCTATATCGAGGGTTGTAATGCTGGCTCCAGGGATCCTACCCCTGTGAGTAAGACATTCATGTGCTGGAGCATGCAAGCATAATAATATAAAAGAAAATCCGGTAACAAACATTTTTTAATGTAAAGATCAATCAAAAGTTTTTAAAATTATGTTTTAATTAAATTGCATACATTAAATTAAATTAAAACTATTTTCTAAGATTGAATTTAAATAATAAATTTCCATAAGAAAATAATATTAATATGCTTTGATGACTAGAGGTGATGTGTAGTATTAATTATAAGCAATTTAATTATATTTTAAATATTTTTAAATTATATAATAAATATGTACTCTTTTTATATTTTTAACATTATAATAAATCTATTGCTATATTTTACTATTTAAAATGATTTTATTTAATTTAACATTATTTTAATTGGGATTTTATTTAAATCCCTACCGCCATCCTATTGAATGGCGTTGCAGTACCAGTGGTTTGCTAAGTGTGGTGCTGAACTTACTACTACTACTTTGGCAATAGTAACTTACATCTGTGAATTTGGCTCCACACCCTTTTTCATGGAGTGGAAACATGTAAGTTACATTTTTAAGTAACTATACTCTCGGATTTTGTTAATAGCCAAAAAGTAGAAAACTTATTAAAAAGTGTAAATTTCTCAAAAGTGTAAGTTACCTTTGTGAATTGGCTTCTTTGTTCATTGTGTAACATGGTTCATTTGATACGGTAATTGTTTGCTGTGGTTATTGGTAGGTTTGTATTTTAATTGTAATTACTGCATGGCTGTCCAATCAAACACTGGTTGAAAAATCCTATAAATGGACCATTTTTGGAAAATGCCCCCCGTTTTCCACAAACAATACTTTTTATTATCAATATTTTTAAATAATCAGCTTGCATGCATAGGCATTGGAAACAGGAGTGTGGGAGATGCTGCAGCACCACCACAATAACCATGCTGGAGTTTAGAAGATGAATGAGCAATAAAGATACCTTGAAATGTTGTTTTAATTTTGTCACATGTGTTGTAAGTTCAAAGATAGAGGTCAAATGACAGGCTATGTCATCTGGCAAATTGCTGCGTATTCTTTTAACAATGAGATTGGTGTTTACTATTAATTCTCTGACTACAAAGGACAATTTTATAATGTGAACTATCTGACAATCTTCCAGGGACGTGTGAAAGGAAAGGCTGTAGGATGTTGTATTTTTATATAACACACAACATTTAAATACCTGTAAATGAACTACAACATATTCCCAACAGTTAGGAAAGCACAAATCAAGCACTTTTTTGTAATTATTTTGAAGTGTTAAAAGATTATTATTATTAGGATCAAAACATATCAAGACACTTTACTTAATGATGTACAAATAAGAAATATTTGCTGAAACCTTTCTCGCTATATAGGTCTTTGTGTAAAACTGCATGCCAGTGCAAATTTTGTGATCATTTCAATGGAAAATAAACTAGCTGTAAATGACAGTGTGCTTCCTTGCACACCATGTTTCAGTATTATATTTGTGACTGTGCTCCACAATTCACCAGCGGCTACATTCCACACCCTTACTACTCTCCGGCTCAATGGGTTTACTGTTTGTGTGATGCTTGGATTTTTCACCATCTCCATGACTTCGGTGGTATAACATTAATGGCAACACCTCCACTCTGAAAAGTGTTCACTATCACCACTGCCTGAACGATTTGGAAATCCTAGGTAGTACTGTTCGCAGCGGCGGACCGTGCAGGAAGCGCGGTGTAGGCGGGTCGGAGCAGAAGGAGCCGGAGGAGGGGAGTCGATAGACGACGCAATAGGGAAAATTAAATAGATAAATAAATCCTACTCCGTTGTCTGTTGACATCCTCCTCACCCCGCATCACCGCCCCACAGCCGCGGCCGGTAGTGGGAGTACCGTCCGGGCGGTGACGTGAGGAGGGGGAGGGGCAGGGTGGGGGGTAGTAATGTTTGGATTCCGGACCTTAATAGGTAAGTAAACACTTAAATGAATAAAACGAATTTCGTTGCATGCACTGCATCACATTTGGTGATGCAGTGCGCGCAACGAAGTTTGTTTTATTTATTTATATGTTTACTTACCTGTTAAGGTCCAGAATCCATACATTATTCCCCCCCCCACCCGGCCCCTCCCCACGTTACCGCCTGGCCGGTACTCTCACTACCGGCCGCGGCTGCCGCCCCACTGTGCTTACCTGCACAGACCACTGCAGACTACTCGCATGCACCATAATGAAGGGATTGCAGGTTTCACTGATGAGTGTAATGCATTCCTCCAACAGGGAAGCCACCGAGCGATGTGCCTGAGGCCAAATCATAAGAACAGTTTTGAGTCGGTGACATTGACATTTCTCATCTATAAACGTGTTGATGGTATTTTAATTCGTCAATATCAAATTGTGCAGTTGTTGGTGTTAGCACCCTATTGCATCAAATAATGCATCTTCATTGTCGCCAGTAGCATTTCAAAAATACAATGTTGCACAATTTTAACACAACGATCCTGAATGTAAAGTGCTCTGATACCCTCTTGGGTCTAGTTGCGCTATAATAATAATAATAATATTAATAATAATACGGCATTTTATATAGCGCGAACAGCTACCTCGCGAGGAGGTTTCCCGGCGCTGAAAGAACACCATCAACCAAGAGGACTGAAGTGAAGATGCCTAGTGCGGTTGGGTAAAAAGCCAGGTTTTTAGTAGTCGTTTGAAGCAGATTCCAGAAGGGGCGTGCTGAATTTCTGGGGGCAATGTATTCCACAATGTCGCAACATTTGCCGAAAAAGTTCGACCCCCCAGTCTCGCCCTTTTCACTCTGGGGACCGCAAGCAGAACGCGGCAGTTGGAACGTAGCGCACGGGCCTGAAGGTATCTCGGTAGCCGAGCTTTCAGATATTTTGGGCAAGTGCCAAACAAGGATCTGAAGGCCAGCGTGAGTGCCTTGAATTTGATTCTGCTGGCAACTGGCAGCCAATGAAGTGATCGAAGATGCGGAGAGACTGAATGCTTAAAGGGAATTCTCATTAGCAGTCTCGCAGCCGCATTTTGGACCAACTGGAGTTTTTGTATTAAGTATTTAGGTAAGCCCAAATAGAGGCCATTGGCGTAGTCCAGCCTAGATGTCACTGTGGCATGGACTACTGTTTTTTGGCAACTCTCTGGTAGCAGTCTCAGAAATTTGCGACGGTTCCTCAATTTGTTCAAGCAGCAGCCGACTACTTGTTGGATGTGCGTGGAGAAATACATCCTGTCATCCCACCGCACACCCAGGTTTTTAGCCGTCAGGCTGGGCGAGGGGGCTTGTCCCATTTCAGCTGGCCACCATAGCTCTGAGGGTGGGGGAGGGCCCTTCCCAAACAAGATCACTTCTGTTTTATTGGCGTTGAGCTTTAATTTATTCGTATTCATCCAACATGCCACATCTCGGAGACATCCCTTAAAGCTCAAGAAGCACTCCTCCGAAGTCTCTGAATACGGAAATACCAATTGGGTGTCGTCGGCATATGAGATTGCCTTAACATCCCAATTGGCAATCAGCGTAAACAGTGGGGCGAGGTAGATGTTGAACAAGAGGGGGCTGAGGGCTGAGCCTTGTGGGACGCCACAGCTAAGAACTTTGGGTGTTGAGGAAGCAGAACCCATCGCCACCTTCTGTGTTCTTTGGGATAGATACGAGTGTATCCAATCCAGTGCCTGGTCACGGATCCCTATCTCAGCTAGTCTCAACAAGAGTATAGCATGATCGACCGTGTCAAAGGCGGCCGACAGATCCAGGAGTACCAGCAACGCTGAACTACCTGAATCCATCGACCACCTTATTGACTCTGCCACTTCAAATAATGCTGTCTCTGTGCTGAAGCCAGGTCGAAAGCCTGATTGCATCTCGTGAAGTATCTTGTTGTACTCGATGAATTTGTTCAGCTGGCGCTGTATTATTTTCTCGAGCATCTTTCCCGGAGCTGCAAGCAGGGAAATCGGGCGTAGATTGCTGAGATCTTTAGGATCCCCGTTGTTTTTTTTTTTAGCGGGAGGAGGGTTGCATGTTTCCAGATGGTTGGGAATACCCCAGAACTGATGGACGTATTCCAGATCTGTTGCAATATGGAGGCCACAGAGTCCGCCATAGTGCTCCAGAGTTTAGGCGGACAAGGATCGTCCGGTGAACCGGATTTGCAACGCTTTAGTTCTTGTCTGACATCCGTCAGGGGTATCGCTTGGAATTTAGCTAGGGTTTCAGGCGTCCCCTCTATGATGGCTAAATCCGTTTTCACAGTTTTTTCCTCAGGACCAAAGGACTAATAGACGTTTTTAATTTTTTGGTCGAAGAACTCTGAGATATTTTCGCATAGAGCGTTTGATGGGAGGACCTCCCTCTCAATACATGTTGGCTTGAAGAAGGACTGAACTACCTTAAAAATCTGTTTACTCGAATTTTCTGCTTGCTGGATAGAGTCCGCGTAAAATTGTTTTTTTGCTTTTTTAATCGCTTTCTTGAATTTTCTGGATGCTTCCTTATAACTAGTTTTTTCTAGGTGCCCGTAATTAGTTCTCCAACGTCTTTCCAGCCTCTTACAGGCTGCTTTCTCTACTCTGAGAACCTGAGAAAACCAGGGAGCAGAGGGAGAATCACGTTTAGATATTGCCCGTGAAGCTGGCGCAATGGAAGATACCATGTTTCCAACCCAGTCATTAAGTAGCTGTGCATCTAAATTAGCATTTGAGGTAAGAGAGGGGGTAGTCTGAGCCAAAACCGGGCCCATGATCTCAGGGACAAGCTTTTTCCATTGTCTCTTCATAAAAGAGCATTTGCTAGAGACAGGACTATCCGTAGCTATGTTTAATAGAAAGGGATCAATGAGTGGTCTGTCCAGATTAACGGTAAAGGTGCCTCCGCCTCTACGTCATCAATATTGGAAAAAATTAGGTCAAGCATGTGGCCTGCTCTGTGAGTGGGGCCATCATTAATCAGTCTCAAATTGGCTGTATTTAGGGGCCGATTAGGATGGCGGACGGACTTGCATCCGTCCGCCACCCCAGAGGTGGAGGGACCGTCCGCAGGGGCAACGGCGGTCCCTTAGTGCAAATTAGGATGTGACCGCCACCCTGGCGGTCACATCCTGTATGTTTTAACATTGCGGCGGGTGCTGCTAAAACTGCATGTGTTACATTTACATGCACAAAGCGGCAGGCACCGCGCGGTGCCTGCCGCTTTGTGCATGTAAATGTTGGGGGGTACCATAGGTGCCCCCCATGTGCACCCCCCACCCCGACACCCTGGGGGCCCGCAACGGGCCCCCAAAAGCCAAAGTCCACATGCTTTTCCACGGCGGAAAATCCGCCGCGGAAAAGCATGTGTTCGTGCAATTCCTAATTTGGCTGACGGTGTCTTGCAGACACCGTCACCAAATAGCCCTCCTCACACCGCGGATCAGCGGCGGACGGACCTGCCGTCCGCTGCTGGTCCAACCGCACTCCCACCGCCATCCTGATCTGGCGGTGGGTCTTCTATTTCACTGCGGCGGATAATCCGCATACTCCGGGCCGGCGGTGGCTTCCGCCGGCCCGGAGTATGCGGATTATCCGCAATCATAATGAGGCCCTTTGTGTGGATTTCAACAACTCAGCCATGGCACAGTCCGTTTTATCCATGTGAATGTTAAAATCCCCGACCACGATGAAGTGAGGATGGAGGAGGGAGCTCTGAACAATTGTCTCCATCAGTGTAGACAAATTGGGATTCTCACTGCCAGGTGGGCGGTAGATCACTAATCCCGCTAAAGACAGCTGCGGGCTTACTTGAAAGCAAAAGTGTAGTCCCTCAATTCCCTGAGTCGAGGTAGGGGTCGAGGATGTTAGTGTGAGCTGCTCTTTAAATATGACAGCCACACCTCCACCTCTCTTTGTGCCTAAGCGGTTTGAGAGACATATTTTATAACCCAGGGGTACTGCCAGTGCTAAGGCAGTCATATTCTCGTCCTTGAGCCACGTTTCTGTTAAAAACAGTACATCCCACTCTAGCTCTTCTAGTAGCACCCAGATCTCATCTGTATGCTTAACTAAAGATCTACAGTTTAGGAGGCCAGCTCTAAGGCTTTTGTTAATCGGCGACTTGGGTTTCGTGCGCCTCTTATCACCAAATGGTGACAGAAAGACCCCACAATCCCCGCATGTCTGGGGAAGAGCCGTGGTCTGAAGATCTATCCCAAGCGTGCGGCATGCAGAGGTAGTTTTGAGAGCCCGTAGGTTAGCTCCTGACCACACAATCCTCTCCTTTTGCGCACACTCACCGACAGCATGCCTGGCCCCGGCCGCGATCTGGTCGTGGACGGGCGCAGACGGGCTTGCCTTAGGCACGCCTTCGGCGCGCAACCGGCGCGCCCGCTGCGCTAGCCCGCTGCGCGTTCGGTGTGTACACATATTAAATAGTAGTTGGGGCAGGGGCGTGGCCTGTAAGGTGGGGGGCGTGGCCTGTGTGTCCCGCGGGGGGTGGCAACACAAGGAAGTCTCCCTCTGCGTAGCATTTCAGACCGCTGCGCAGGAGTGTCCCGGGGAAGAGAGGTAAGTCTAGTATTTAGTCACAAAGAATACCTTCAGCAATTACAGGAATCTGTAGTAAAATCACAGGATTACACTATAAAATCACAGTATTACACTTTACATTTTTAAAATAACGCAGGGCGACTCTCCCGGCTTCCGCCTCAGGAGGTCAAAGGTGATCATACATCTTTATAAATAAATAAACAAATTAAAATACTGCAGCTACATATTACAGTTGACAAATGTAAGTAGTGCAGTCACAAATCTGTTTAGGTACCATGGCCTATCATTTCTTGTTTCTCAGTGATGGACCAGCGCACTGTATGGGTGCCTGGGCGGCTTCGTAAATAGAAAACTAACATCACGTAAATAATTCCTCCTGAAAAATCTTTACTGCAAGACATGTCAAGTCACGAATGTTGAGTTACAACATAACACCTACCCTCGCCAAATTAGTCATGCCAAATGCAAGCTTGCCAGTGGTACAAAACGCAGGAAACAAGCAGGAACTATTTTTACACCCCAAATGGTTTCCACTTGTTTTCTGAGTTTTGCTGTACTTGACATTTCTGCTTTTCTATCCTGACTACTTTGGCAGTACTGTACATTTTGAAAGTTGTTTTTCTAAAGTTACTTTGAAGACCTCCAATTTTTGAGAGTACATTATTTTTGAAAGGGGATTTCATTTCATGCTTAATCTTGACAGATGGGACGTCCAGATCCTGTGCTCAAAAATCTGTCCCCACAGCTTAATGTAGGGTTTATGCCTGAGCAATCTTCAAGTCAGATGAAAGGAATACAATGCGTTACGGGGAATGTTCTTGGATTCTTTTAATATGGGGTTTCAGAATGAAATGTGGGTACAGTTAGAAAGGGGTGGGCAGAAGGCAACGTTTGCAGGGTTGCAATCCTCGTGTGTTTATTACAAAAATACACAACCCTTACCATTTCAATTTATAAACTGTTATTGAAATATGCTTTATAGCAACCAAAAGAGAGATGCCAAAACGTGATTGGCTAACCTATGTAATCAGCCTCTGAGTAACTAGTGGATGCTGCTGACTATACAACAATGAATAATAAACTAATATAGTTCATTGCAAAATGATATGTGTGAAACATTCTATCTGCCTATGGGTTGCTCCCATTTGTTTTTGGGCCTCTGTTTTTGAACCTTTTTCTGGGCTGCAGCCTGTGGATCAGGGCTTAGCTAAAAATGCTCTACTTTAATTCTATTCATTTCCCTCACATGACATGCCCTGTTAAGGTGAGCCTGGTCTGTCATTATGCCAGATTACCATTGGGATACTAATGTAAGTATACATTCGCGTTATGAGTATAGGACACACGGTCTAGATGCTTCTATGCAATGGGAGGCTGTTGGTGCAATTTGCTGCCTCCTTTCTGTTCCTCACTGTGGCCCGCTGCTACCAGTATAGACCATGTGCCCGTAGCTAGATCTGCTCTCAATGGACTGAGCCTGAGACTGCCGACTGGTCGGTAATGGACTGTTTTGAGAAGATGCTGTCTGTGCTAAGTGTGCCTTTGCATCTGCACTGAATATCACATACTGGGGAGCATAGTGCGAGACCCCTGGTGTGGAAGGTGCTGGCCATCAGATGAAGTCACAGCAGATTGCTGGTTTGCACCTGAGCTGTGAACCTAAGGACCTTATCTGTGAATGAGGTAAGTTTGCAGCAGCCAGTGTGACAACAACTATTTGTCATTCCAATGACTTATTCCAAATACCCTGTTCTACTAAAGCAAGTTCTCTCTTCCTAGTGCCCGTGGGCTCCTTTTCCCGGTGCACTCCATGAGAAGGGGTGGTGATCCAGTGGCAGGGACAGTGTGAGGTATGATTCTGACAACTTACTAAAAAACTGTTCACATTCACAGAGCAGCTGGGAAAATGAGTTGTGGCAAAGTGACACAAGTTAGATGGGAGAGTTACATCCTGTCCTCACTTATGTGTTGCACAGGAGGCTCAGATTCTGAAGTTGCCCAGAAGGCTAAATATAAGGACTTTCGATCATATATTGGAGGCCTGGAGTTTATCTGTTCTGAAGTCCTCAGGGGATTTTCTGGTGGAAAGTTTTTACTTTTGAAGAGGGGTCAACTATTTAAATGAAGTCACAAACAACCTACAAGAGATGATACCCAAGAGATCAGCCTGGATTCTACTGAAACATTAATCAGTGCAATGTTTTTGAAACAAAGCAAGTACCCAGCAAGCCTACATTTATAAGAATATCAGTCGGACTTTGACGACAGCGGTTACCTTTTCAAGTGTACAACATGCTATACACAGACTTGGACAATTGAAAGATCCAAATTGAGTTTGGTCGACTATTGAGAACACCAGCTCTACATTAGAATTTTGGGACATTGTGGTCCTCTTGGCTAATATATACTTCCGGCTGGAAGTATTAGGGATGTGCAACGTTTTCGTCCTGAAGATGGTCCTGGGGAATGTTTAAACCAATACTGGACCGAAACGTTGATGCTTAAACATCGATTTGCTTACAAATGAACCTTTGTGTTAATTTGAAATCGTCATATTTTGTTTGGAAAACTTTATGATGTATGGTATTTTGTTTGTCCATGCAAATGAAGCAAAAGATGTTATATACTACTCACAATAAGATCTAGAATGTTAGTAGTATTGTTGTTGCCATACTGAATCCTGATCACAATCAATAAGGATATATGCGAAGAATCCCATGCATTGTTTAACATATGTTCACTTGTTGTGACTATTTACAAATGAGAAATAATTGAGAAATAATTCCTTAGGGGACATTTTTGTAGTTTTGTCAATACATTTATAAGATGGCATTGCCTATATTGGTCAGCGTGGCACTGGGTCAGTGCACCTTATCACAATCAATGTGCTGTCCCAGTGCAGTTAGAATCTCCTGCCTTCCCTTAGACCGGTACTTTGAGAAATGCAGAGGGGCTGTTGAAGCAGCTGATCAACTTTCACTATGAAGGTGGCAACGTGGCCTGCATTTGAAAAGGGATATATATGCCCATGCGGGGGGGAGCATGAAGTGACTGCACCCACCTGCTGGGCATGTCTGGGGGATCCCAGGGACTCAATTGCTCTCCTTTCAAGTGGCACCAAAAGGGGATGCACTGACTGTGCTCCACGACTATGTGACGCTCAGTGTGTTCCTCTCCTGGCAGCCTCTTTTCCTCTGCAGTGATTTCTCTAATTCAGTGTGGGCACGGATGCAAAGTGTTTCTGTTGTAATATAACACGCAGAATCAAAGCTTATCTTAGTTTTACTTTAATTCCAGGAGAAACCCAGAACCACCCTACCAGACGCAGCTGGTTAAACTGTCACTACCACACTCGACAGTGAGCTCAGAGATAGAACCCCAATACATCATAGATGACATAACCCAGCCTCACATATTACATTCTAGTACAATATAACATATCTCCCCATCTTAAATTTACATAAAAATAAAGAACAGAAAAGAACAGAAAAGAACAGCAAAGAAAAGAAAGAAATGACCAAGTGAATAAACTTCTTTGGAAGATCCCCCAAGAAAAATTAAGGTATTTCAAACAAAGACAATGTAACATCTAAGATACTCAGATGCTCTTCACTCCCACACTCTTCACTTCCCACCTGTCTCTAAACACGAGAGGAACCCAACAACCCATCTCCTCCTCTTCCATAACCACTGTCTCTTACCACCTCATTAGACACGTTCCTTCTGTAATCTTTCATTATTTTCCTTAAATTCACCATCAACCAACATCATCCAAGGCGACACTCCTTCTTTTCCATCTTCCATCTGCAAATCCAACTTGCACTTTCCATTCTTCCTCTAATACAACGCCACTCTCTTCAAATTCCACGTCTGTCCTTTCATCAACTTTACCCAATATCCACCAACCGCTTTGACCTTAAACGGACCTCTGAACTTCTTGAGAAAAGACAATAGGTGTAAAGACAAGGCTTGACCTTAACCCAATCACCAATATTGATGAGCAATTTATCTGCCTTCTCATCAGACACGTTCCTTCTGTAACTTCCTCTGTCATTATTGTAGGACACTCACCACCCTAAGTTAAACAGTACTGGGGTACTGACCACCCCACAAACTCACCACCGTAGGGCACTAACCAACCTAATAAAAACAACAAGAACTGGGGTACTAACCACCCCACAAACTCACCACCATAGGGCACAAACCACCCTAAAAATAACCAGGACTGGGGTACTAACCACCCCAGAAACTCACCATCGTAGGGCACTAACCACCCGAAAAATAACAAGCACTAGGGTACTAACCACCCCACAAACTCACCACCGTAGGACAGAAATGAACTACACTAGTGCAATGGAGAGGGGATAATTAGCCAAGGTTCTAGTCTAGAGTACAGATACTGTTTTGCAACTACATTTGAAGTCGTAAGAGGATGAAGGATCGTCCTTTGCAATTGATGATCCTGCTGGCAAAGTAAATGTACCTTGATTTCCATCTGTGTCCCATGTAGACTGAAGTAAAAGAAAGAGAAGTGCAACACTTTTACTTTTGTATCTGCCCCACATGTTTGACACAGTACATCACCTGACCTTTCTGTGACGTTAAACTGTCACTACCACACTCGACAGTGAGCTCAGAGATAGAACCCCAATACATCATAGATGACATAACCCAGCCTCACATATTACATTCTAGTACAGTATAACAGTTTCCCTCATTTGCATGTGCCCACACCCACATGAAAGTGAGTAAATGCTCTCCTGAGATATTGCCTGAACACTTGTAGCACAATTTGTAACACCGGAGGGGCGAAACAAGGGTCTGCTTCCTCTTCTGTTATACCAAGGGGCCCCTGGTGCCCATGGACAATTTTTCATGATAGGGACTCATGTCATAGATAGACAGTGTTTCAATGGAGTAGGATGGGTCATGATGATTCTCACCATGGACAAGGCCAAGGCCTTAACTCCTCCTGCACTGACTGACTTGATGCACAGCCCATAAGGAACGGCACCAGTAAGGCTTACTCCTTCTTTTATTTTCATTTACGTTTGTGCCAGCAGTAGATCAGCAGTAGAACAAGCTTGTGCACAGGACCCTGTAAGCCCCTACAAGCCCTTTCATAGGCCCTCTACAACCCCTTCCACAGGCGGTGTTGCCAGAGCTCCCCCCTAACTCATTCCAGCTACAGTAAACAAGGTCACTGTAGCAAACACGTGTTACCAACAGACCACCCACTGAAAAGCACAGGCTAGCGCTGACCCACCTGAGGAGGCCTGAGTGGGGACAGCAACAGATGGAAGAAGGGTGGGATGGCAGCACTTTGAATTCTTCTGACACCGGAGCAGGAGTATGATGCTCAAAAGGAAGCTGGACGCAGAGGAGGACGAGCTAAGGGTCACAAGAAGCACAGCCCTCCTACGAAACCAGGAAGAGTCTAAAGCAAACCTTCCTCATCAATGACTCATAACTCAGTTTTTTAAAGCATCACATAGCCCAATAACAACCCTGGATAGCTCCTCAGAACGAGGAGAGGAGGAGATAGCGAACAAACTATGAAGGCTGGGACCCAGTCAAGGGGGTGTGGACATTCCCCACCAGAGATTCTACCCCCAAGCGCAGAGCACTTTAATTCCCTGGAGACTGGGCCCGGGAACTGGCAGAACAGGATCAATCCCCTCCAAGAGGGTCCCAGGGGGCCAACAGAGCGGGGGCTGACCTTCCACACATGGAACTAACAGTCAAGGTAAACGGCCCCAGCTGATTGAAGCTGTAATACACCAGCAGTGGGATAAGGGCAATGAAGCCAACGATTTTACACCATCCACCCCGCGACCAGACATACTACCCTCACCTGTAAAAAGCTGTCAGGCTAACTTCCTGGAGACAGATGAACTGACTGCCTACAAATCTACAACTGACAATAGAAAGAACTTTGGATCTTACCCCAAAAATCTTTGGGAAGACTGCAGAGAAAAGGATTCACACGTGGAAGGCCAGAGCGTAATGGACCAAGAAGATCCCCAAGAAGATCTACACTTGACAGATATAAGATAGGCACAAAACACAATAGCTAGGGTTCTGATTTGGCAGTCTGCAAAAATGGAGGTCCAAGTTGATCTATTGCAATCAATTGCCCAGTGCCTTGTGAACCAGGGTAACATGCTGGCAAAGTTAGAGCCAACAATTTACAACCATTAGGCCACGCTAGGCTGCACAAGCTCATGTCCCGATATCATAGAAAAGTGGGCTGATTTGTCTGAGTTATTAAGGGATATGTTAGTGCTAGCCAAGGGCAAGGGGGAACCACCAATACAAATTCAAGCTACCCCCAGGCAAACAGCTGGAAACAATTTGCCACCGGCCCCCATTGGAAACCACCACCCGGTCATCAGCCCAGAATCCAAGGAAACTAAGGAAGGGCAAAGAAGCATGAACACCACAGTAACCCAAAGAAGGAGGTAAATCAAGGAAGTGCCATCAGCACAGAAATCCTTGAGTTACATGAAGAAGATGCACCTGAGGAAACCACTGAGAGGGAAGTAGGAGCAGGGCTGAAGTTCCCCTGTCAAGGACGGCCAAGAAAAAGCTGAAAAGACAACTGATAAGATTGAAAATCAAGAGAAGACCAATCATGCCGGCAATGTTGAACAGCAGTAGCCCTGAGGACAAAAATACCTCAAGGCCACGCTTTCCCATCTTCAGTTTAGAAGGGCAAAACAAGATACGGGTAACTAGAGAAGGAAATGTCCAGGTAAACGAGGCATGATTCCAACAGAGCAAGCATCAGGTGGGCCCGCAACCAACTGGGCCAAAATTAGACCCGGCAGAGGCACCAGGGGCCATCCCAGTAAAGGAGGATACCCACACATAAACCAGGGCACCCGCCCCATTGAGATATGAGATATTAAAAGGTGAGAAGCGGCATAACCCACTTCTCTAGAGTGAGCAGCAGATAAAGAACGCTTGGCCGGATCATCATAAGGGGCAGCAGGCAGACAACAGCATAGAACCTTCATCAAAGGCCCCCAACTCAGGGACCTCATAGCCTCGCCCAGGGGGAGGACAGATGTCCACAGAACATGTCTAAGCCCAATAAACAGACTGCAATCCACGAGGTGATGCTCACCCCCAGGTACACAGTTAAAGGTTCCTACGATATCCTGAACAGGGCCAACATCCAATGGTTACTCTGACACATTGCTACTTTGGCACAGATCACTTATGAAAACCTGGAGTGCGTATAGTTTAGAAGGCTAGACAGTGATACCCACAGAGACTCCACCTTAGTGGGATTCGGTCACCAACACATCCAACAGGCGGTTCTTGGTGAAGCCCACCAACTAGCAAGCTGGTGCATTGACATCCAAGCACCCAGCCCATCAAAATAACCACATGTCCTAATCCCACCATGACCGGAGGGGGGTTCCATCAATTTTGAAAAGGAACAAATAACTATAGTACTGGAGGTTGAAACATTGTCAAACGATCAAGCACCCTGATAGAGATGTTTATCACCCACAGAGATAGTCAGCACAGAGTGCAAACAAGCCAGATCGAGCAGGTTTTAACGGAGGAACCCTGGCAACAACATCCCTAACCAAAGGCAAAATCACATCAACACAGAAAGGAGAATGGGGAAACCCGCTGACCACCAACAGCAATTAACTACTGAACATCAACAGAAATTAAGTCTAATTTCATTGAACAACGTAGGGCTAAGTAACATTTTTAGGGACAAGGCAACGCAGAATTACTTTGCAAAGGGGGACATATTGTGCGTTCAGGAAACCTTGGCAATGTCAACAACTCCACTTGTTGGCTTTTATGAACAACATATAGCTGCAACTAAAAAGAACATCTTTGGTCGCCCGTCAGGAGGCCTGTATGATTTTTTAAGTCATGCCGGCAAACTCAAAATCCACAGTAAAAAGAGTAAAAACTCCTTACCTGCAAGCCATGGCAATTGAGGGGATCAGTACGGGATGTATGACGTTACAACGCATACTTTTACAACGCACGCCTTTACAACGCATTTTTTACAACGCAACATCCTTTACAACGCATTCCATTACAACGCATGCCATTACAACGAATTTCCTAAAACTACCATTACAACGCATTCCATTGCAACGCATACTACCTTTACAACGCATACCATTACAACGCATACCATTTCATTGCATATATGGTAAGTATTGGATAGTGTAGGTGTAAAAATTACTATTCTAACTCCAGGGGGTGCAACAGTAGGGTAAGTGTTGGATAGTGTAGGGGTAAAAATTACTATTCTAACTCCAGGGGGTGCAACAGTAGGGTAAGTGTTGGATAGTGTAGGGGTAACAATTACTATTCTAACTCCAGGGGGTACAACAGTAGGGTAAGTTTTGGATAGTGTAAGGGTACTATGCATTGTGATGGTATGCGTTGTAATGGTATGCGTTATAATGACTGCGTTGTGATGACATGCGTTGTGATGGTATGCGTTGTAATGGTATGCGTTGTAATGACTGCATTGTGATGACATGCGTTTGAATGGATCTTTCGTTGTAAAAGTTTTGTTCTAATATTTGTGCGTTGTAAAAGTTGCGTCGTAAAGGTTGTTTCCCATCAGTACGATACACCAGCCTTACCGTCTGCTGCTACTAAACTGTTATATCAATCCAACAAAGAGCCATTCGCAATCTTCCATGGAAATTCTCACCAATTCTCAGGAAGAGATACTAATTAAATTTAAACATCATAATGTAATTATCGCCAGAGATTTTAACATGAGAGGATTGGCTCATAGTTTAGACTCTCCCAGAAATGGGAATAAGTCATGGTCCCTGCTCTCTCTTCTTAAAAGTTTTAAGTTACAATCAACTCACAACATAAAAAAAACTAGCTTCCCCTCGTGGTGCCCTAAGCCGACCTTTAGGAATATATCTACAATAGATTACATCCTAATTAATGAGAGGCAGGCCAAAAGCTGAGTGACTTCGCATTGGACAACAGAGGGGAAAGTGACCACAGACCACTGCGTGCCAGAGTCCACCTGCCAACTCAACCAGCGAACGTTCAGCAAATAATTGTCGGACCCATGGGAGAAGAGTGATTTAGAGCCCTTAAAAGAATAAAGTGGACCATCAATCTCGGAGATAGACTGTTGGAGTATGTAGCATTGAGGACAGAAGACCCTCAGATAGGATCCATAACGAACATAATAGGCTATTGGGAAATCCTGACGGGGGACTTATAGAAGAATCTGTGCAATGCCAATCACACAAAAAAGAGACTGGGTATAGAACTATTCTTAGGAAGGCACTCATGGCAAAAAAGAAAGGTGGAATATATTTTCGGAGGCGATCCCCATAGCCGCTCTGAGGTTAGCATATAGGAAGAAAGCATGGGTGAACAACTGAAAGCTCACCGAAGAAAATGGCTTAAAGTGTTCTCCTTGTTAAAAGAAAAGAACAACTCAAAATCATGGAGATATATCAACTGGTTGAGCTCCCAAAGCTTGTCTAGAGAGAATAGCATTGCTTTTAATGAGTGGGAAGTGTACATCAAAGGATTGTACATGAAAGACTCACCAGCTGCTTAAACCATTTACCCCCACGAACACCCAAGTAGCAGTCCAAGACACGGAATCCCATCCTAAGAGCACACAGGAAGTAGTTTTAGAACTACCCAATGTGCCCGCTTCACGGAAGGGGAGATCGCAGGGTTTATCAGGGCAATGAGAAACAATGGCGCTCCAGGGCATTACCGCCCCGGTATTTACGTTGTGCCCAGGCATTTTTTGCCCCAATTCTTACCCCACTCTACAACTACTCCTGTGGTACAGCAATAATAATGCAGTCCTGGAAAGGTTCAATCTTATTTCCCATTGACAAGAAAAGCGACCATTCAAATCCTGCTAATTACAAGACAATCTATCCTCCTTGACATAGAAGCCAAGGCCTATGCACGATTAGTGTTGAAGGACTTGGAGGAATGGGTAGACAATAATGGAATTGTCCTGTTCTATCAAACAGGTTTCAGGGCAAACAGTTCCACAATGGACAATATTATGGCGCTGGCCTTTCTTTCCAAACAGGTGGTTAAAGACAAGAACTTGTCTCTGTTTTGCTGCTTTATACCATGGCCTTTGACAGAGGCAACCAAGGAAGACTCTGGGGTAAACTGCAGCTTGGGGGATCCCTGCAAAACTCCTAAAAGAGATCACAGTTCTCTATGAGGAGACATAGGTCCAGGTCAAATTAAGCCCTATAGTTGTAACATCAAGAGTTGAAGCCAACAACGGGATAAACAGGGCTGTGTCCCGGCCCCACTAATATTTAATATCTACACCGCGGACTTGGGGAACACCCCGAAGGAAGACTGGGTACGGTAAGGCTTGCAATCCTACAGTATGCTGATGACACAGTGTAGGAAGCTGGATCTGTATATACTATACCAAAGTGACGTATAGTGTGCACAGAATCCAGTGGAACCCAAAAGGTAGGCAGAGGTAAAGTAGATAGCACCTCACTCTCTATTTGTGGTAGTGTGGTCGAGCAGTAAAGCTTTATCAGAGAACAGTGTTAAGCATTTGTTATACACGCTCAGTCAGCAAATTAATTCACACACTCAAAGACTGAACTTCAAACCAATCGTTTTTTGTATAAAAATATTCTTTTAGTTATTTTTATTTATTTATTTATTTATTTTGATGGTCCGAGGCGAAGGTTTATTTTCCCAGGTCGGAATTGCAGTTTAAATCTGTACAACCAGGCTGCAATGGCAGGCCTGAGACCTGTTTAAAGGGTTATTTAAGTGGGTTGCACAACTAGTGCTGGAGGCCCACTAGTAGCATTTTTTTTAAATTCTTTTTATTAACAAAAAGAAACAAACCATACATATACAAACATCGACCAGAGAGCATCGGGTGACCACTGTTGCAAATATAGAGATGCAGGCTTCCAAAGGCAATAGCAATCAATTAAAAGAAGAAAACTGGCCTAGGCATCCTCTTGGTCCACACTGGCAGGATCCAATTCCGGTGGTTCATAGATATCGCCTCAGTAGGCATTCCAGGTTCCCCAGATCTTGACCCATTTGCGGGGTCGCCCCCTGGACACATACACCGACTTCTCATGAAACATACACCAGTCAAGGTCATCCATCCATTTCCCAACCCGAGGTGCCCGAGTAGCACCCCAAAGCTGTGCTATATTCCGCTTAGCAACCGTACAAGCGAGAGCCACTCAGACCTTACCATGACTCGGCAGGTCCGTAGGCTCCCAAACATTCAACAGGCATCTCCTTGCCTCCATCTCGACCCTCGACCCTCATTCCCCATACTTCACTCATCTTCGAATGCACCTTGGCCCAGAAGTCACGAACCCTTTCACACTCCCACAGAATGTGCAGGAACGTCCCAGGCAGCCCACACCCCCTCCGATAGTCAGCAGACACAGCCAAACCCATCCTCAGCAATCCCGGACCCGTGATGTAGGAGCGGTGTAAAATCCGAAGTTGAATCAATCGGAGTCTCATGGGGACTGCCACTACCTTGAGGGACGGCACCGCCTCCCTCCAATCCTCCTAATCAAGAACAAAGCCATCAGCGACCCACTGTCCACGCAACAGCACCAAGGGGTCCTCGTGTGATTGATCAGCTTGCTGTATGTTAAGGAAATCGCCTTAGTGGGCACATGGCCATCAAGCAATCGATCCTCGAGCGGGGAAGCCACCGGCGGTGTCTCGCCCCTGGGGAGAACAGCACAGAAGGCATGACTAACCTGAAGGTATCGAAACCGTTCAGTCTCATTCAGCTGATATTTAGCCTGCAACTCCTCAAACGTCAGCAGTCTGCCCTTGCCCCACACATCACGCACCTGTGTTTTACCGATCAGGTCCCAACGATCAAACCCCTTCGTTTTCCAGAGCATCCCCAACATCTCAGAACTCCACAACGGAGTGGCCAGTGTCAAGCACCCAGCCCATTTAAGGTCCCTGTTGGCCTCATGCCACACCCTCGTAGAGATCGAGGGAGGCCCTACCAGCGGGAAACGACCCCGCTTTGCATACAATACCCGGGTGTACTCTCCCCCCGGCACCTGACCACGGTCCATCGCATAACCCGGATCGA
This sequence comes from Lissotriton helveticus, assembly GCF_964261635.1. Classification (NCBI taxonomy): domain Eukaryota; kingdom Metazoa; phylum Chordata; class Amphibia; order Caudata; family Salamandridae; genus Lissotriton; species Lissotriton helveticus. The sequence goes on along the minus strand of NC_136067.1, from coordinate 1,873,707,515 downwards.
CCGGTGAGCCGTAAATAGTATGGTTGATAAGTGCCAACTGGGACGCCCAGTAATATTTCCGGATATTAGGCAGACCGATGCCACCGTCATACCATGGAAGCATCAATTTCGACAGTGCAATGCGTGGCCTCCCCTCCCACAGAAGGCTACGCTGCAAAGACTCGATCTCACTAAAATACGACGGGGGCACGAGGTCAAAGGAGTTCTGTAAAGCGTACAAAAATCGTGGGAGAGCCATCATCTTAAAAAGGACAGCTCGGCCCAACAGAGAGAGCGGCAGCGTCTTCCAACGCGCAACATCCGCACGTAGTCTGGCCAAGAGGGGCAACAGATTCAAACGGAAACGCACCCTGGGATCCTTAGAAATCTGGATCCCAAGGTAGCGAAAACTGACCAATTCCAATTTCATAGGACAGTTCTCAGGCACCCTAGGGGGATCCCCGCTCAAAACAAAAAGGACCGACTTCGCCCAATTAATCGCAAAGCCCGAGTATCTCCCGAAGATATCAAGGACGTCCATAAAAACGATGAGGGAACTGCGAGGGGAGGTCAAGTACAGCAGAATATCATCAGCATAAAGCGAGATCTTGTCATCCCACTCTGAAGTCCAACGCAACCCTCTGATCAAGCGATCCCACCGCACCCAGGCCGCGAGCGGCTCCAGGGCCAAGGCAAACAAGAGGGGCGAGAGGGGGCAGCCCTGTCGAGTTCCTTGTCCAAGAGAAAAGTCACGGGACCTATGATTATTCACGACCACCCGAGACAAGGGTGCAGAGTAAAGAAGACGAAACCAGCCAATAAAGACGGGGCCAAACCCCAGCTTTGTCAGAACCGCGAAGAGATAAGGCCACTCCACCCGGTCAAAGGCCATAGTAGCGTCCAGAGACAATAACACAGCCGGCTCGCGGATGCGAGACGCACCCACCACCACACCATGTAGTCGACGCAGATTAAGGGCGGTGTTACGCCGCGGCATAAAACCGGACTGATCTGGATGGATCAAGGTCGAGATTACTTTCACCAAGTGGGTGGCAAGCAGTTTAGCTAAAACCTTAGGTTCCACATTCAACAAAGAAATCGGGCGGTACGAAGAACAGTCCAATCTGGGTTTACCCTCCTTGTAAATGACTACAATGTTGGCAACGCGTTGATCGTAGGGCAACTCCCCACGATCCATATACATGTCCTTCAAATACGGGGCCAATCGATTAGCATATGGCTTGAACAGTTCGATGGGGAGACCATTAGGGCCAGAAGCCCTGCCAGAATGGACCCCCCTAATAGCCATCGCTACCTCATCATCCGTGATGGCAGAGTCCAACATTTTCCTATGATCATCCGACAAGGCAGGCATCGGTATATCCCGTATCATGTCAGCGTTATCCACCTCAGTAAAAGTGCCAGCCGAGGAATACACCTCCTCGTAATATCGGGCAAACTCCTAAACAATCCGACGTGGCCCCGGAGCCTGCAATATGCAGCTCCGACACCAAACGGGACCCTCAGTCACCCTTTTCCAGCCAAGCAATCAACTTCCCTGCCTTGTCCCCATGCTCATAGATCCTACTCTGTGTGTTGGCGTGCTGTGCCTTCGCACCGTCACGTGTCAGAGTCTTGTATTCATCCCGGAGCAGCCCGAGGCGATGTCTCGCCCCAGGGTCACTCCCGGACGAAACCGCAGTTTCCAAGGCCAAGAGCTCCACCTCCACTCTATCCAATTCCGCCCTCCTCTTCTTCTTCTGCCCAGAGACAAGGGAGAGGACCTCCCCTCTCACGACAGTCTTGTACGCTTCCCAAAGGGAGCACCTCGACATGACCGAACCCTCATGCTCACGAAAATAACTATCTGTAACCTGCACAAGTTCCTTTTTTACCACTGGGTCTTTCAGACGGCACGCGTTTATGGGGGCAATTCTACCAACATCTCCCTGTCCCATACACAGCCGAAGCCAAATCGGCGAGTGGTCAGAAACCCCCCGAGCCAGATGAGCTACAACCCGAACAAAGGCTGCCTGAACCGCTGACAATAATACGTGATCAATCCTCGAGAGGGAGAGATGCGCCGCCGAGGTATGCGTATACTCGCTAGCACTCGGATGTCTGAGACGCCAACCATCTACCAATCCCGACGCAGAAAGAAAGTCGGGCAACCACCTACGAGAGGGAAACAACACACGGGAGGGGCGCCTATCCAACTCGCCATCCATGACTGCATTAAAGTCCCCGCCAAGCACCATGGTGCTGACGGGTAAAGTGAGGAACATCCGGCCCAAGTCGCGAAACGTGTCAACCTGCAGCGCTGGGGGGACATAAATAGACACAAAGGTGACAGGCCTACCCTCCCAGAGCCCCGATATGCCAACATAACGGCCACGGTTATCAGCCCAAGTCGATTGGACCGTAAAGGGAGAGGAGTTCTTCACTAAGATGCCCACACCCCTAGAGCCAGACGTGAAACCAGCGTGTGCAACAAGCTTGTACCCTCCTCTGTGCAGCGCCATACATCGCTTTCCCATGAGATGCGTTTCCTGCAGCAATACTACGTCTGGCAAGTGCCACCTGGTTAACTGACTCACCATAGTGCGCTTTATCTTATTACCCAATCCATTCACATTCCAGCTGAGGATAGAGAACCCCAGACCCTGTCTAACAGAAGCCATACAGCATACCAATGAAGAACAGATCCGAAGGCACCCATAGCAATCCCTGGTCGTACAAAACAAACAAATCAACACACAAAAACCCCCCACATCCAAGCCCCCAATCCCCCACCCTGCACCCCTGCATGTAGCATATGCACATCCCCAACTCGCAGTGTGCCTGTTGCCCCCTACTAACTACAATTATCTAAAGGTAGAAAAACGGAGGAGGACATTACGACTGGCCACCCGCCCCACCCACCCCAAACCTACCACTATCCCCCCTACCACTATCCCCCCATCTGGTAAAGGCACAAAAAGAGTCACAGACAAAAATAGTCCAGAGGGGGGGGGAAGAACGAACAACCCCTACCAGACCCTCTGCGCCAGCGACAGCATCAGTGTGACTTATAGTCTAAAACAGTTCACTGTTCCTCACTGTCCGTTCGGGCCTGAGCCCCAGAGTCCGAGCCCTCAATTCGATCCAGCCAGTCCGCGGCCACATCAGGAGTGTCGAAGAACCAAGTCTTTCCATCGTGTTCGATCCTCAGACGAGCCGGATACATCATGGAGTACTTCATGTCCCGGTCCCTCAGCCGCCGTTTGATGGACATAAACCCTTGCCGTTGTCTCTGCACCATCTGAGTGAAGTCCGGGAAGAACAACAGCGAAGCGTTCTCGTAGGCCAACGGGCCCGTGGACCTCGCCGTTTGCAGGATAGCGTCCCGGTCCTGGAAATTCAGGACCCGGGCAATGATGGGACGCGGAGGCGCCCCAACCTTCGGGCGGCCACCGGGGATCCTGTGTGCCCTCTCCACAGTGAAAACATTACTGAGGCCTTTAGGCTTGAGGTGTTTCAGGATGAGCTCCTCAACAAAGAGGTCTGGGGTCACCCCCTCAGATCGTTCCGGAACCCCCAAAATACGGACGTTGTTGGGGCGCGCCCGACCCTCATACTCGTCGAGTTTCCGATCAATTTGATGTTGGGCCGCCTTAAGGTCACGCACTTCCTTCTGGAGCTCAGTGACATCCTCGAGGAGATTCGCCATCTTAACCTCAAGGGTCTTGACCTTCTCAGTAGTCTTGGTGAGGTCAACCCTGATGAGACCCACTTCAATAGCGACAGTGTCCAGTTTCGTGTTCATCTTGCCCAAGGAAGATTGGACCCCAGTGATGGCAGCCATCACATCTTTCATGGTGGGGTCGTCACCGACCGAAATCCCTTCCGCACCCCCAGCCGGGGTTCATTTCAAATCAACTGGGGACCCCTTGTAGACGGCATACTTATCAATTCGGTTTGACTGGACCTGCCGAGTAGATTTCGGGGATTTCGGCGGAAGCTTTTCAAGGTCTCTCGACGCCATCTCGATCGCAAAGGCAGGAGAAACCCGTCACTCCTCAGTCGAGCGTAGGCAGGCCCTGCGATGGTTGACCTCTGAGCGGGGTAGAGAGGCCCAAGACGTCCCGGCCGCCACCCGGATGCGACAGAATAGGGTCCGACCGGCCACTTCTGGTCCCGGAGGCCGATGTTGTTGCACTCCACCCCGGATGGCTCCACACCTGGGGTCCCGGTCCCCGAGACTACAGGCCCCAATTTTCCCGACAACGATATTCGGGCGCCGAAGCAGCCAATTGAGCCAGAATTTCACCTAGCGACTCAGGTGCTGGTCCCCCAACCGATGGTAGGGACGGAGTTCAGGAGACTGTGCCGGATGGTCGGTCAGGATGTGGCGGCCGGCGGAGCCGATGCTCAAGCGGCCATCTTGGTCGCCGGCGCGGCTCCTCCCCCCTCTTTTAGTTATTATATTTTCTGGAACCAAGCAAGCCTGGCACAGGTAAGCAATAAATACTTTACAGTAGTAATGCAGTTGTAACACAGTTTGTATTGCAATTGTATATGCACTTGGTTTTGATTACAGTATTGTTACTGAAAACGCAATGCTTTGGAAATACAGCATATGTACTTTGTAGAGGCTTTTTAGTAGAATATCATGTAGGTTACTTTTCAGATTACCTTTCTTACACAGTGCAGATTACCTGGATACTGCACTGGGACATTTCCTGTAAACAGGTAAGTAAAAGCATTTTGGTTATTTAGTTACAGTTTTAAAGGATTTCTTAGATTTTCCAACTCCACACTTAAAAACTTTTAATTGAAAAACAGTCAATGTTATCCTAAGGAGAAAAATAATGTTATCAGTTTACATGTAAGTACTTTGTTGTGGGAGTTGGTATTCTTGGGTTAGACTCAGGGATCCCCCAGGGTCAAGGATGCACTCTTGTTACTCCCTCAGCGGCACTAGGGCGGCCGGATGCAGAGTGCTGAGGCACAGTGTTATCCAATGGGGGATAGGGGGCCTCCGGTTGGTGGCTGCTGACGGGCAGGCCACTGGATTGTGGGAGCAAAGCTCCTGGACTTCAGCTGGCAAATGGAGGTTTAGGCCAGCACAAAAGGTGCACCCTCAGCGACACTGGGGCAGCAGGGTGCAGAGTGCTGTTTTGGCGTCGGGTGCCATGTATCTTTCAATGGGGGAGTCTCTGATTTGCAAACACACTGCAGGCTCGGGGAAGAAGGTCTTCTGGGTGCGACCACCACTTGGAGCTGTAAGTTGGGATGCTGGGGTTTGGCTAGACACTGTCGGTTGGGCCACCCAAGTCCGTGGGGAGTCGGGTGCAGGGGTGTCTTTAAGGGTCGGATCTTCTTACCAGCTCCTGGTGCGGTTAGGGGGACCTTCCGGTTTGAGGCTGCAGGCGTTGGCTGGAGGCTTGAGGCAGGTCAGGGGTCACCGGATCTTGGGCCAGGATCGCCGGGGAGATCTCCTCTTAGTTTTGGGTCACTTGAACTCAGGCCGTGGGCGTTGGGTGCAGTGTGATGCAGACCCGCGGATCCTTGCGCGGATCCTCGGACAATGAGTGTTGCAGCCCTTAGAGGCCTTCTCTGGTCACAATGCCCTGGGTACCTGTGGAACCATGAACCAGGGGCAGACCTGTGGCCAGAGATGCCAATTGTCTTTTGTTTTCAATGCACTTTTAGGGAAAGAACATAGGCCCTGGCTACCTGATTTGCAGGAACCCAGGGCACGCTCAGTCACAGCACATCACCAGTTCAGCAAAAAGTGGGGGCTACCATGCAGAAAGAGAGCACTTTCTCACACTCAGTGAAAATGGATCACACCAGGGTGGTCTCCAGAGAGCCTTAATGGAACTAGAAGTGTACAACAAGGAAAACAACCTGTTAGTTAATGAGAATAAGACAAAGATAATATTATTTGGCAAATACCCTCACAAAAGCAAGCCTCTTGGGAATTGGGTGCTTATCGAATCAGTGAAAACACCAAGGAGTATAGAGGGAAAAACAAAACTACGGCGCCCTCCACTCAATACATCATTACACAACCAATGCCGTAGTTTCTGAGGCATTTCTCAATTCTTGATCTGTAGACAAACCTGGGTGAACCACTAGTGCTTCCAGGAAAACTCTAACCTTTAGAGACTTTCAAACTTGTCTCAGTCTACTGCCTTAAATAAAATAGCCCCTCTCTGATCCATATACATTGAAATAGCACATGACCCACAAACATTTAACCCACATGAAAAAAAGTGGGGAGGGCGAGATGGCACCTCACGGGCGCACCACCAATGGGACCCCTGGCTGGTACTCACCAGGATGGCCCTGTTCTCATCATTGGTGCCATCAAGCCTTAACGGAAACGTGTCTAAACCCAGGGTGGGGAGACAGTGAATGGTGCAGTGGACACAACTTATATGTGACAAAACTTACGACATTAGACATATAACATACAACATGTAAGTTACTGTGCAACTAGAACCAAAAAAACCTTTACTCGTGTTCTATTCTTTGTTGCAAACAGTGTACACATAAGTATAAAAAAGAGGGATGTGAATACTACCCATCGATTCACACCCTACTTCCTGGAAGCACTAGTGGTTCACCCAGGTTTGTCTACAGATCAAGAATTGAGAAACGCCTCAGAAACTACGGCATTGGTTGTGTAATGCTTATCGAATCAGGACAACAACAGTCTATAATTACCCTGGGGGTTAGCTGAAGGAGAGGGTCACTGCGGCCACACATATAAAACATCTAAACACTAAAACCAACTGCGTAATTCTCTCATTGAGGTGCCTAAACCAACAGCAGAGCCATTGCTGACAGTCCTTAAGGCAAAATTAACCCCGGCCATCAATATGGTCACCTGGCCTTCCCAGGAGTTTTAGACAAACTCATAGACGCAGCCCAGACAAAAGCATACAAGACAGTGCTGCAGGCGCCCAGACAAGCAAGGAACACCAGGCAATGGCTGGAACTAGGGTTTTGCAGACCAGAATTGGTGATACTGGGGGATTTAATTAAGTACTACATCAGGGTCCTTAAGGCCTCCAATAACACTTAAATATCAATTAAAAGTGATCTTCATGGAAGTGAATTCCTCCTGGCACACTAAACTGGGTCAAGCAAAATGGACCCTGAAAATAGAAGCAGAGAGGATGCCCCTACAAGAGATCCAACACTCCGCCTGATCAAAAGCTGTGAAGTGGTAGGACGGGTCCATTTTGTATGAAAAGAGTTGGGCCTCACTTTAGCATAATATCAACACGACGACGCTGGACATGTCTACATCTCGGAGAAAGCTCAACAATACCTAAGAGAAACAGTGCAAGCACGCTGGAAAGTCCTGTTTATGTGGCTGATTGCCCTGAAAATCTCGAATTTTAGCTTAACATGGGCACGAAAGGTTGGGGCAGTCTCTTGCCAGTTATGCAATTACTATAAGGAATCTTGGTTTCATCTACTATGCTGTTGCCCCAAACTGGCCAGCGAACGCCATCTGCTGCTCTGCCCGATTTTTAGGGCCAAGGGTATATAGTCCCGCAAGGAGGATTCTGACTGGTGTTTCTCTGAAACAAATACTAGCCTACTCGCAAGAGGGGCAAAATTTACTTTCATAATCAGAAATGCACTTAATGCCCATAAACACCTCTCAGAATCTAGGGCTGGCAATAATCTTGAACAAATAACTTGCCAGCGCTGGCCGCACCCCAAACATGAAATCGAGATACTTTGATAATAAAGATTCTGCAACAAGGGCAGCAGCTGGGCTTAGCAGTGGAACAACTCTCAAAGTTAAAGTAGTGCCTATAGAGCCACGATAAGAGGTTGCGGCACAACCAAAACAGCAACATGGCAAGAGAAAGTATCAACCTAACTCCGACTTTTATGGATGAGCATCTCATGGCCTGTATGAAGACTATGCCAGGGGGATGGGTGCCCTTATATCAGAAAACTGCCAGGCAACTCCCGCCCAGGTTTCCTGTGCTTAACCAGAGGCACTTTGAACTCACTGAACTTTTAACGGGTTTTAGAGAAATGCTTGTGCAATATATAATCATTTACAGTTTGACGGGAAAGATCTCAGACTTTTAATGAATTTTAAGGAAATGTTAGCGCAATATATAAAATGCACCCCTTGCTTGCAGGCAAAGAAGGGAGTCACTAACAAAAGGGGCAATAGCATGATTGGCCTGTGGCCAGGGAGGGGGTGCAGGGTGGGTTGAGGGGTGTGGATTACAAGCTCTTTTTACTGTAAAGATTTCAAATAATTGAACGGTTAATACATTTTACTATTTTTTTGCATCTCATTACGCTATGAGTCAAGAATCATATGTGATATCAATGAGACAATTAATAGAGATAACGACAAACATATCTTTATAAAGAGCTATTGAATGCGTTATGGGGTTCTAACATCACAAATGTAATGTTAGAGATAAAGGCTGCGCAGACAAACAGTAGGCATTCGTGGACTGCATGTGAGACAATGCTTGCAAGAGTTAGAGGATGGCCACAGCAGTAACTTCTGCTATTAAACTTAAAATATCAAGATACTAAAACCCTAATGTTAAAGGGATGCTTGGAAAAAAATAAAATCTAAGAATAGAAATCTGCCTGCTTCAAATTTACCGTATTTTTGAGTAGTACTTGGAAATAGAGAGGTATTCCCAAGAAACAAAATCACACATCTTTTAGTGTAGCTTAAACATTGTTATGCAAGTAGAGAATAAACCATCCACTTAAACTCTCCAGACCCAATTCACAAAAAAGGCCAATGTTCATCAACAGACTTACACCTCCGTTTACATTTTCATTTACACTTTTGTCAAAGTCATAAAACCTTTCCAGGTGTGTACCCCTGGATAGGTGTGGCATAATTCTTTTTTACGCCATGAGGATTTTCCAATATGGTATGGTATGCACATTTTGTTTCTTATTTTCTCAATACAGAAACACCTTTTCACAGTGGAGAAACCTTTTCCTTACACCCTTAGCAAGTGTTGTGGTGTTCAGTTCCCCTTCCCATCCTAAAAGGAGATCGCTGACCATCTGCTGGGTGGGTGATGGTCAGCGAAAATGGCTACAGATTGATGAGTTTGTACAAACATGTAATAGATCCTGAGCTGAAAGAGTTCAAGTAAGTTCAAAGTATCAAGTCCCAATATTTCAGGTGCTCTTCATTTTATTCTTCATAAAAAATGTTTTTTTTTTTTTTTCATTCAAATGATAGAATCCAATCTTCACACATTAGGAAGAGAAACAACCGCTGCCAACACGTGTTTCGTCTAGGTCGTTAAGACCGCTAGACTTCATCAGGGCTGTAAATATTACAATAAACATAATCACAATCACATTCCACTAAAGAGACATTATATAAGATAAAACAAACAACTTGTCCTATTAACAGTTTATATGTAACAAAGTGGCAACCGTTCAAAAAAAACGGTGACTGAGTTGTTATAACGATAACGCACACAGTTTTAAGTGGTTTACACTAAGATGTCATCCAAAATAAAGATGATACATTGTGATATACGAGCAATAAAATCATTAGTCCACCAAGACACGAGTAAGTGATAGTTCAAATTCTGCATATTTGAGATGTTAACCAAAATGTGAAGAGAAAGAACAGTCTAAAGAGATGGTAACCACCAAAAAAAAGGAACCCAAAATCAGGATTGTGTCTAAAAGGATAGACCCAATTCACACCCAAATCAGTGAAAAGCCTATTTGTGAGCCAATGGATGCATGCCAACCAACATGCGGTAAAATAGTCAGATAAATGCTCACCAAAAATGTCTACTGCAAAAATTCCAATAGGTAAGCATGGGCGTATTGTTCTAGCTACAGATCTGTAACAAACATAGAACAACGTGAGCACACACAAGCTCAGTATTCCAGCCTGCCTATGTCTCCTAATAACAGTTTCATTATAAAGCACTCCAAATCAGTGACATGTTATGCACTCACTTAGTCTCCAAAAAAAGCGTCTTGCTCCAAGTAATTATCCAAAAGGAAAAGGACGTCCAGTCCTTACAGTCGTTTGTACATATCCACCCAATCCATAAAAAATGTTCGTAATATCTCCTGCGAGTCAAAGAAAATAAGTATCAATTGTACACACTTAGTTTGGCATAAGGTTGGTCTAACACTGTAAAAGCGAGTAAATCCTCTTAAAAATTATTAATCTACGCGAAGACACTCTCCTTGATAACACATTATCCGGTCAGGACACAATGCCGTGATGCCCAAATTATATCCGGACCGCATTACGATAATTGCATTCTTATTTGCAAAAAAGTTTACCAAAACGCTAAAACCTTATCTGTTCCAAGCCCATAATCAAAAAAGCATCCGATAACCAACCGAAAGGACATACTTCCGAGTACAGGGTCCTGATAGCAAACAGTGTGTTCCTTTAGCGTGTACCGGCGTTTAGCACACGCGCCATTCAATCTGCTTCCTTATCTCTGCTACGCGTGTAGGGTTCAGAGAGAGGGAAATAAAAGTAGGACTATCCTACATAATGTTCCATAGTCGCCATCTTTGAGTGGCCAAAGAAACGTGTTAGAGACCAATATTTATAAAGTATATTAATCGAATGCAGGGAAAAAAAGAAAAAAATCCTATAGTGCATACTAATCCAAAAGTGTCCCAAACGGTACAGAAACCACAAAGGATAGGAGAATGTCAACAGAAAATTTAGATGTAAATTAGTAATGAAAAACGAAAACCCAATTAAAAGCCTCCGTTATTAAAAAGCGGAAAGTTGTGAAAATAAGCAAGGTTATAAATCACAAAACAGTCAGGTTAATGTTACAAATAGGATACAGTCCAAAAGTAGTACACAGTCAATTGAATCGTACAATATTAACACATAGTGCAACCTGTACAGATTACAGAAAAATTCAGTTACAAAACATTCAGATGAAAAGGCCATCATATCTTAGAAGCGTGAGAGACTGTTCTGACTAGCGGTAACATTATATCAGAAAAAATTGTAGTTCATCATCAAAGTTCAAACCCCGCTCCACTGCATGAACCCGCATTATCCAACGAGCTTCCTGCTGTCGTAACCTAAGTTCACGATTCCCACCCCTAATATCAATGGGCATCGTCTCTATGCCATGGAAGGACATAGTCAGGTGTTCAGTTTGAGCTGAGCAGTCCATGGCATGCGCAGCTATCGGAACTCTGTTGTCCCTATTCTTAAGGCCCCTGAAATGTTCACTAACACGGTCTTTAAGTTTCCTAATGGTACTCCCAATATAGACTTTACCACATTTACAAAGTATAGCATATATAACATATGTGGTTGTACAGTCAATGTGGGTTTTGATGTGATAAGTACCTGAATCGTTGTAGTTGAAATGTTTAATCCCATGTAGTGACATTCTGCACATACTACAGTTCCCACATCTATAAGAGCCCTTATTGTGAGAGTGTAGCCAGGATGTTTTACGAGTAATCGTAGGATAGCTGGGACTAATCATATTTCCAATCGTGACCCCTCTCCGAAAGGTCATAGATGGGTGTGGCAAAATATGTTCTTTTAAGACGGGATCTGCAGTGAGCATAAACCAGTATTTCTTTAGGATACCATAGATGTTAGTGGACCATAAATTATAGCTAGTCACAAATCTCACCAATTTTTTCGTCACAGTATTTTTAGGTCTGGTTTGAAGTGTTACGTTACGTTTTTTTTTGGTGGTTACCATCTCTTTAGACTGTTCTTTCTCTTCACATTTTGGTTAACATCTCAAATATGCAGAATTTGAACTATCACTTACTCGTGTCTTGGTGGACTAATGATTTTATTGCTTGTATATCACAATGTATCATCTTTATTTTGGATGACATCTTAGTGTAAACCACTTAAAACTGTGTGCGTTATCGTTATAACAACTCAGTCACCGTTTTTTTTTAACGGTTGCCACTTTGTTACATATAAACTGTTAATAGGACAAGTTGTTTGTTTTATCTTATATAATGTCTCTTTAGTGGAATGTGATTGTGATTATGTTTATTGTAATATTTACAGCCCTGATGAAGTCTAGCGGTCTTAACGACCTAGAGGAAACACGTGTTGGCAGCGGTTGTTTCTCTTCCTAATGTGTGAAGATTGAATTCTATCATTTGAATGAAAAAAAAAACAACAATTTTTTTTATGAAGAATAAAATGAAGAGCACCTGAAATATTGGGACTTGATACTTTGAACTTACTTGGACTCTTTCAGCTCAGGATCTATTACATGTTTGTATCGATTAACTGTGGCCCCTTGGTGTCGCAGGTTTTGACTCTGGTGGGGTGACCAGAATCTGATCCTTTTGAGCTTATCAAATATTGTGACTGTATTTATATTTTCTCTTCCCAGCGCAAATTATCCTCTCTCACCCCCTTCTGTTGCTGTTGTATTGATGAGTTTGTAAGCATGTTCAAACATATAAGGCAAACACACACCTTAACCCTTTGGCTGCTGCCGTCGGCCATTGGCCGATGGCAGCACTACCTCGCTGGTGCTGCCGTCGGCCAATGGCCGAAGTGACCGCGCCCGATTTTTAAAACGGCCGCACTGCCGCAAAAAAGCGGAAGCAGCCAACGGGTTAATATACCTACTTCCCAAACAGTGGGCCATATTTTTGATGCTCAAAATGCGCTGTGTGCTGGCTTGCTGGCTTTAGAAGGCCACGCAAATCCACCCTGCATGGCTATTCATGGCCTTGTAAATACGGCCCCATTTCACGGGTCTCTTTGTGTGAAAGGGGCATGCAATTGGATTTGCGTTCCACGGCAACACCCATTTCTTTTTGACACTGCCCCAGATTTACAAGGATCTGTAAATCTGAGGCAGCGCCAAAAACAAACACTATTGAAAAGCAGGCGTTAGAGTGGTGCAACGAAGAGAAAGACTTTTATTTCACCTCATTTATTGCTCATTCTATGTGTGCTGCTTTCTGCATACACATAGAAGGAGCAAATTACCTTTAGTGATTGTTTATGTGCAGGATAGGTTCGTCCTGCACATAAACAATAATCCCTAACCTGTGTGTAAATCCATGGGCGTGAAAGATTATAGAGCAGCCCTGCGTATTATGACTTGTGATACTGTTTCATTGTATATTGTCTGTGGGGTCTCAAAATACCTAGCGGGTGCCTGGTTAATTCGCTCCAGAATGCTAGGTAACTCAGCAAACCCATCTGAACTGACTAGCTAGTTTTATCATTGCCTTCTTCTTAAAGTTTTAGAATTACTCTCTTTTGCTGTAGTACTTTGGGACGGACTGCTTTTTATGTATTTTTTTGTATGTATGTATGTCTGTACTTTTATGATGATTTTTTTGTCGAATAAAGTATCTACAAGCTTCAATAATCCCTAGCGTCAGTGCAAGGGAAAACAAGGATACGACACATCCCTGCGTTTTTTTAAATAAACTCGTAAATTGTTTGTAGCGCTGTGCTGTGTAATTTCTTTGCAAATATGCCTCCTTGTGTGGGATTTACACCTGCATAACTGTAAGCAGTTGTGGTGCACAATTACGCAGATATCAAATAAATTACATCTTTGCTTCCATGATGCTAAGTAGTGTTCCAAATGCACCTATCTCTGAAGTGTCATGATTTGTAAGATTGAGAAAAATGACTACTTTTGCCAGACAGGAGCTAAAATTATATTTTAAGTTTATTTGTCCTCTGGCCGCCGCAGACTTTACAATCTCATTGTTCCCCTAGGCCATTTCAACTTAGTCCTGTTCCATTAGCCAGTCTGCCCCCGGGATACCTTGACTGCCTGACACGTGCCTCTAACATTAAAGAAGGGACGGTAGAGCTTTAAACCAAGAACCTTACATCTTCGCCCTGCAGGCCACAACAAATACAGAATTGTGATTCAATTTTGACAAAGAACGTGAAGAGACTAATCTGTGTAATTTAAAAGCCGTGAGAAAGCCCCAGGCTTCATTTAATATTAAATGGGAAGACACTTCTACACTTTTTTTGAATAGATAAAAATATATGTGGACACTTTTATGCTAAATGAGCCTCACCATTTGACTCACTTGAACACCAGACGCAATCTCATTATAATTATGAGCTATGGTGCAATATCCTTTCAGAGGTAAATCATCTTGCAACAATCTAAGTAACGAGGAAGATGACAAAAAAGAGATAGAATTTGAAAAGACCCATGAAGCATAGAATAATAGAAACCAAAGAGCACAGCAGAGTCACGGGTGGTGAGCTTGAAGTTACCACCACCCATGAAAAGATTTAAGCTGTAATGGATGTAGGAACTAACTAAGGTATTGACAATGTTGACACCACAGGTAACATTTGAGATATGTTCTGCAGCTATGCCTGTGCTATGTCTATAGAGTGAAGTTTGGCAGTGATGCTCATGTGACATATTTACTGTTTGCCATCCTATAAGCAGACAGAACACTGTCTTAATGTAAAGGCATACAATATGAAAGGACTGAGATCACATCTGCAGTAACAGACCTTGTGCACACAAATGTCATAGAGTCACACAAAGACAACGCTGTGGCTAATGGCATTGGAATATGTCTTACAAGGCAACACAGCAAACACAGAGAAAATAGTTTTTATGCTCATCTATTATGAAGTTACAGAAGAATAAATAACCCTGGCGGTGAGACTATATCTGAAAGTGAGATGCAGTTGCTGACAATGTCTCAAAGACAGTGTGAATTGAGGGAGCTTTAAACTAAAGAATCGACAGACACAGTGCTGTGCCTCAGTAAGGTAGGGTGCTTTTTAGTTTAGAAGTGTGATGTAGAACTAACGTGGGCTCCAAGGCTTAGGCAGCGGCAAAGCACTGCCAGACACTAAGCGCTAAATGAGGACTGCAGAAGTAATGAACAGGCCAACAGGGACATCACTGAAATACTGGGGTGAAAAAAATAAGGTACAAGAAAACAGGATGATGACTCAGTCTTTTCATCTAGTTGTTGTCTTTTAATGAGCCTCCATCCTTTAAGCTTGAGACAGGAAAAGATGGAAGCTGCAACAGTTTCAGAAGAAAACAAACATATCAACTCAAACAATAACATTTTTAAAGTTTTATTAGTGCTGATGTGTCAGCATTTGTGACTGCCCGCGTCATGAGGAATGCAGTATTTTGGTTGGCAGGGACTTAACGTGGCATTACCCTGCTGAATAACACAGCCCTCCCCAGGACCACACACATCAGTAGTGCAGCATGGATTGGCACTGTCCAGCAACCCACAGGTGAGGTATCTTCCTGGATGTGGAGGGCAGTGGGTGATTAAATGTCTGCTGCCACCATGCCTGCTACTCTTAGGAGGACTTTCGATGAAGATATGGGCCCAATTCCTGGAACAATTCAATGGCTCCTTAACTCGGACATCACCATGTGTGTCCAGCCCAGAATTGTGCTTATTTACTGATGCTTCAGGTAGAGAAAGCTTACGTGTAATATTGGAGAAGGAATGGCTTGCGCACAAGTGGCCCAGTGTTTGACACTAGAGGAAGGTCACAATGAACATGAAGGACGTGGCCTGTTTAGGGTCGTCCGGGTCACTCACGACCACCTCTCAGCCTTCCATACCAAATGAAGAGTCAGCCAGACAGTAGAGAATACAAACCAATATATGTTTATTCAGATACACTTGAATGGAGTCTGACCTTCCCAGTCTCTTAGGAGTGCTGCAGAGGGACTGGCAGCAGCAAATATGGAGATACATTATGTACAATTCAGAACCAAAGAAGGCACGCCCATAATGGAATTTTCCAGGAAGATGCAAATAAACAAAAAAATAGTGAATGATAGGTTTCGATTCTGAGGCCGAGCACACACTGTCTCCTACCCAAGGTCACTCTGTCCGTGCCCGCCACTAGACTAGTGGGAGAAGGCCTCTATCTAGTGGAAAAAGGTATGCGCTAATAAGAACAGTGTATTCATTAGCAAAGCAAGGCCCAACCTTGGAGAAACGAAACTTACCACATGCCGGTTCTCGAGAAAGCAAGTTAGTTTTGATCATGGTTCAAAATGGCAGCGAAACATAAAATGATGCAGTGAATGCTCATTTACATAGAATAATTCACAGGCAAAATAACGAAAACATTTTCATTCCAACAAACATCACAACTTCAGAGCCATTCCTCATAGTTGTTGTATTCCATCTATGGTCCTCCCTTCTCTGGTCTGATAACCCAGCAGTGGTAGAGGCCATTACTTCCCAGTCAGCAACCTGCCCATGGTGCTGAGTCTGTTGAGCAAGCTAGTGAGGGTGTGCTTATATAGGTATGTTGGATGCCAGGCTTAGCATATAGAGCATGCCAACATTAATGCTGTGATGTTCTTTCTCATTTGCAGTGGCAACGGTTCTGAGCAGCAGGGCCACTGGCGAGTTTAACATCTACATTACATCTATGGCATTTCCTGCAGTGGACCGTGGTCCGGAACACTAGGGGCGCTATCTTTTACCCCAGGGATAAAGATGCGTGTAATAAATTGTGTTGACATCTTCCTTATGGTGTCTGCCACCAGGACCAGCAATGCCTCACAATGGGAAGGAATAGTTCAAGGCTTCGACCTGTAGGCTAGGAAGGAGAGAAATAACCATGCTTAGCTAGCAAGACATCTAGTTTTGTTGGCCCATCATGCAAAGCTGCAAGGTCATCCGGATCTCATGAGTTCCTTCCCTCTCAGAACAGCTCTAAAGGTCTCGGCTAGATCAGAGTATAAAGAACCTGACCGTAGAACCCACATTGAATTCCAAATTTTGAGGGAAATGCTAACCTTGGTACACTGAGCCACCTATTCCAGTTACAAAGCAGCTCTGTGTTCTGCAACCTTCATATTAACCTACGTTTCAGTTTTTTGATGCCTCATATAAAAGGAGAGGATGTAGCCTTACGGCTAGAGCGATCGCCCTCCAAGCTGGGAACCGGGTTTCAGTCTCGGCAATGACGCTCAAACATCATGTGATTCTGGGCAAATCACTTAATCTCCCTGTGCTTAACAAAAATGAATGTGTCCTTGTGTAACTAAACCTGTGCTCATGTGAAGCACTCTGATACCTGATATCTTTGGGTCTAGTTTGCGCAATATATAAAACTCTAGAAAAAACAAAACAAATCCCTCTGCATGGATGAATTATCCCTGATGGGCAGTGATCTAGAGCCAAGGGAATGCCCAGAGGGAGCAGGATAGGAATATTTCTTTGCAGGCCATCTGTATTTGTTGCTTCAAGAGGATGTAAAACCACTGGTTTAACATCCCACTAGTTTATTCAGATAGTAGAGTCCAGCCTGAACGTCTCAGGCCAAACAGACAAACGTTATTCCACTCACTTCTTTAAGACTGAGCCAGCAACATCCACGTTCGAAGTGAGATTCACCCCTAAGAAGAATTAGTTGGATTGTGGGAGTTAGATCACTACAAACTGCATATCAGTCCCCGAAATATTGGCGTAATTCCACCTGAAATGGTTAACCTTTCGGCTTACTCTGAAGATTACCCTACACCTTGGAACAATGACTATCATATTGCAATGCATCACTTTAGAGATACATTCTATTTGGTTTGTTGATGAGTAATGTATTATGTTTCTGAACATTTTGTACATTGTGTTTAATGTAGATTGTCTTCCAAGCATGTGTTTGTGTTTAGATAATTTGCTGTCATGTGGTTTAGAGGGGTTAGTGGTTGAGTCAAAGATGTATTGAGGACAAACTAACTTTATTAAACATGTATGCTAAGGTTCAAATGTACTTAATTTCTTTCTTGGTGTCAGAGTGTGGGTTATCGGCTATTCCTTTGTCAGAAGGGTAGCTGAACGGGAAAAAACAAACAACTGGAAACACGGGTCCTCTAACACAGTTATTGCATGGGTTCTTGTAAACACTGTTATAGCATAGGTTCACATACATTCACTTGGTAAACCTTATAAACAAACAGTAATCCCATAATCTAGTGATCCACTTAGAAGACAATGACTTGCCTATCATAGCTCGAATCCACTGGGCCATAGTATGAAGGAAACAATGCTTGATATCCGTAGAACCATGGGGGTCATGTGAAATAGCACTGTCTGAGATCATTCCTTGCACTGGGCCATTTCAGAAGCTACCACTGTGGTCTCTTGCGGATGAGTTAACAATGCTTTACAGATCAAAGAGCTTTTGTTTCAGAAGGTATAGCCTGATTAATGATCACACATAAGGATATTTTGCGAATAACGGGGTCTACTTATCAGATGTGGGCACAGATGTATTTCTCTCGGGCTTGCAGGGGGCCTTAGAAACAGCAGGTTGAAGGTACACAACATACATCGCATAGGTAAGGTAATTTAGGTAGCCTTAGAGGGGACAGTGGTTGTCTCTGTAAATTGGCGGAGTTATAGGGTGACCCAAAGAGTTTTGGCGCAGACGTCAACCATGGGAATGAGCCCAAAGGCGGTGCTTCATGCCAATTGCCCTGGAGTTCTCTTGGTAGTACCCTAGGATAAAAGCCTAGGTGCCCCGTTATTCCAGCAGGCAGTTGTAAGTCTGAGCAACTGGTGGCTTGCCTGGTTGCACTGCATCATGTGAAAGAGTTCTTATTTGTGGACTTTGGGGTTAAAATGGGTGAACCCCAAAAGGTTTAGTACCAGATGGAAGTTCTCTTAGTGCTTATTGGCTAATCAGGCAGGTGACCACCATAGCTTCTGTTACGGCGGGATTTCTGATCTATTTCTATAGGTCTAGATCCCAACTCAGGTCGACTGAACCGTTGATACCTGTCATAGAGTAAAAGGCAATCCACTACTAGGTCAATCAGTTAAGGACTTACACCACTCTAAAGAACCACTTACTACGAATAAGTTTTAAAAGTTTATTATAAAGCCAAAGTTAACTGGAGATACAAACATCTCAAAATAAGGTTAAAAAATATACTGGTATCAATACAAACATACATTTTCTAAATGATCTTAGTCGGCAGAAGAATATCACCAAAACCAATTAAAAAATCATCAGAGTTGCAAGAATAGACACAAGCTGTAGCTTATGAGTCATTTACAGAAAGGAAGAAAATCCAGATTAGACTGTCCCTACACTAGACTAAGTGACATCCCTACTTAGTACAATCTTAACCTAAAAAGGTGTCAGCCGTGGTGACTTCCAAAGAAGATCACTCACTTCCCTTAGTCTTCGTTGTAAATCGGTGTCTCGCAGTTATCCTATCTGCCTACCCATCCGCTCTCTTAGGTTCCTCAGACCATCTGCCCTAACTCCACCCAGGGGTGCTGTCCCTAATACAAAAATCACATTTACAATAGAAACGCCCTTTAGAGACGCCCCTCACGTGGTGTCAGTTCTGGCATTTTCCATGCTGATACTCCTCTGGGCCCATCGTTAGCGTTGACCTTGCTTCTCAGGCTCTACTCCGGCAGGACGGTACCCCCCAGGAAATTCCTGAAGCCTCCTCCAGGCCTGTGCCTGGCTCCCTGAACAAAACTCTATTCATCACTCTCTTGATTGGAACCTCCTCGCACCTGC
Organism: Lissotriton helveticus; assembly: GCF_964261635.1. NCBI lineage: Eukaryota > Metazoa > Chordata > Amphibia > Caudata > Salamandridae > Lissotriton > Lissotriton helveticus. Next base: position 1,873,687,999 of record NC_136067.1, on the reverse strand, counting down.
AAACAGACACTTGTACAGTGGGCCCCAAATTCCGGCCTCCACATATCTTCTAAGTCGTAAACCATCGAGCAGGCTCCGCAATTTATGCTTAACATGACATTCTTCTAACTAACACATGCAGATCAAAAGAAATGAACTTATCTATTCAGGCCTATTAGAATTACATGAAACGGGCCTGTGCACTCTATAAACCTTTAATTTCTTAGTCTAAACAGTATTCTAACTTATTACACACAATGGTTATATGAAACACTTCTATAAAACATATATTTCAGTTCTATGATCAATAATACTTTGAATTACAACAACATTAACATCCATATCATGTGAAAGTATAACAGCACCTTTCATTCTCTGTGAACTGCCATGTGGCCTACACATTTCTACGTTTAGCAGTATTACATTCTCCTCTACAACAGCCACATAACATGGGATTTCAACATCATTCTAACATCTCTACACACTTCTACATTAGCTTTTCACGCTGATATATGCATTCTATTTTAATTAAACACTCTTATGTATTTTCTCTACTAAACTAATGCAACGTGCTTGTAAATATGGTGCACTTCTAATTTTTTCTCGATTTGCGCTCTCTCAGTTCCCCCCTTTGATGACTTTTAGTAGTCATCACCATCACAACACCATCCCTGAGGTATGAACTAAATCAAACTGAACTCGTTGTAGTACTCTCTCGTTTCATCATCTCTAGAGCCCTCAGACTCCTGTACTGATTATCCTGCATCGCAGCTAATCTCCTCTCCTGCTCTCTCATGGATCTCTGCAACCTATTTGATCTATACCATTGGTACAGCCGCACCAATCCCCACAAAGTGATTATACAAATCACTATTATGATGATAGGTTTCAGTATGTACCAAATGAAACCCTTTCCTAGGTTGGCAAACCAACCTCCAACTTTACCCATTCCATGACCTACTTTTTCCCACACATTTACCTGTGTCAAATCCTCAATCTCATGATGAATTTCAGTGATGTTCCGTATATACTTTTCTAGAGGTTTTGAATTGTCTGGAATGTAAGTACAACATTCCTGAACCTTCAAAGCCTTACAGACTCCTCCCTCTTTGGCTAACAGAACGTCTAGAGCAAGTCGGTTCTGAAGAACCATTGCCCTTATCGATTGCATCTCTCCCTCCACCAGCATTAATGATCTAGCAGTACTGGCGAACAACCTATCTACAACTGTTGCCAATCTTCTAATCTTGACATCATTCAGTACTATCCCTAAAAGAGGAAACATAGCACCAAATACGTCTCCAACTACCTCCTCATCGCTTACATCCCTTCTTCCTCTAGCTTGAGTTCTTCCCTCTATAATTTCTAGATCTGTGGAAAAGTAAATTTTGCCATGTTCTGTGTCCCTACGCCCCATCCATCATATGTTTTGTGTGCATGACCAATATGCATATGTTATTCCCCATTTCTGATTAAGACGCAATTATAGTTGTGTCCACCTCTGGTATGTTAATTTCCAGTCCTCGTGAATACTACGAATATCAGGCCTATGTAAGTAATGTTGCCACGTTTCTCGGTGTGCACGTTATTCAATTATAAAGTCCCCGTTTCTAGGCCTCAAAAGGGCCCGGACCACAGATTCAGCTCCTGTCTCCTGAAAGCCTCGCTGAGGAGCGATACAGCCCCCACCTGTATCCTCGACCTTTCACTTACTTCCTGCCTAGCAGTGCCCGGTGCAGCCCGGCTCTGCCTCTGAGTCTGCCAAAAGTATGTTATAGTTCCTGCTATCAGTTCAGTCCTCCTCTTCTGCATTCCTAAGCTACTGAACTGCATCAATAGTTTCCGTCATTGTCTAGTCTTCTCGTCTCCATGTTAGAGAAATACTGTATTTAATGGTCATTTTATATTCTTCACGCACTACATGTAGAATAATGCATGGTCCAGTCTTAGAGTCAAGTTAGCTTTTCCCCTCATGACTTCTAGTTCATATCAACATGTTCCCTAAACATTAGATACCAGATAGGATTAGGTACATGTCGCTCCGACCTTCCAGACTCTAGTCTCTGCTCCTAGCACAGAGTTCGTAGCCCCCAGCTTCTCCCAGTAACACGTCATTGCCAGTTTTCGCGCACCATTAGGTTAGAGGTCCCGGCTCCTTAGGTAGCCCCCTCCTATGTTTCCGCCCATTCATGACATATTCTGTTACGTTCGCATCACATATCTATGTACACTCCCAGTTACACCCACTTTTACTGTTATCTTTCGCGACTGTTACACGTCACGCCTTCTACTCCACCCACTGTTACGCCTACTGCAATGTAATGCTATGTGTTTGCGCTATGTATATATATCAATGTTTTGTTATTAAATGTTAGCGCGCTCATCCCAGACCTAGCCCCAGCAGCTGCTGGGCATCTTTTCCCCTACTAGGTCCCAGTTGTCCTGCTGGGCCCTGTCATTCTGTTCATCCTATGCAGGTTGTCCTGATCCTGTCCTTATGCTGTAATAAACCTGCAGAAACTCCCACTACCTCGAATCTTGACTCTTATTTATTGAGCTATCTGTTATTTATTCATTCATGCACTCAAAAATAGGGTATTATTTATTTATTTACCACATAATGGCGCCCGAATAGGGACTTGCCCTTTCCCCACGCGTCGGTGAAGCCACGCCGACCCCCTGACCCCCTGCAGTCGTGACGGAACTCTTCTGGCCAAGTGCAGATATTTCTGCTTCAAGTATCCCTCAGGCCCACGGAGGAGACGGAGGAGGCGGTCCAGCATCCGAACGAGACGGTGGAGGAACGCGGCGAGTCCCGACCAGAGCCCAAGCCGAGAGTCCAAGGTCCGAGGTATCCGGAGGTCCACCCGTAACTGAAGTCCGAAGTCCGAAGTTCGTCGTCGTAGTCCAGTCCCGTCCGAGGCCTTCCGTTCCGTGCTGCCCGGTGAGTACCATTGCTGGGGTAGTGTCTAGACAGGGTCAGTCTAAATTGACTCTGGTCCGTGGGTTGGTGGTACCCAAGCCCGCAAACGAAGTGTTCACCTAGGTGGATGCGGGTCTTGATGTGTTCCTTTATGGGACCGGTATGTTCCGTACTGTTACAGCAGTGCATCCAGTAACTCTAGTCTGTTCCGTTCTCGAGAATTCTGTTCTGTTTCTGTTTTCAGTATTTTTCAGGTAGTATTCTGTTCGAACTGTTATTTATGATGTTGTTTAATGTATTTTCAATGTCGTGGTATGCCTGAATTGTTTTCCCAATTGTTATTGTTTTTCGTATATTGTATTGTGTTCCAATTCAAGTTTAGAATGCCGCTCTTTTCCAAGTTACGTCAGTTAAAAACTAGAAAGGGTCTGCTGGAAGCAGCAGTTCCTGTTCCGCCTAGGGACAGTCCAGGTCACTTTATGTATCAGAAACATGGCATAAGCGCCATATTGTATCTAGATTTATGGGTAGAATATACCAAACAGTTAGAAGAAAAGTATAGATGGCCCGTATCGGGTACATGGGATGCCGAATGTATCATGCGAGTAGAAGAAGCATTATGGAAAAAGAAAGCCAGACAGTCACAGCAAGATGCCATCGAGTTATGGCGTAAGGAAGCGCATAGAAGAACGGAAAAGGAAGTCAGAAAGTCAGAGTTAAGTAGAGAATCCCAAGAACGAGCCCAAGAAAGAGAAATAATCGAGATAGGTGAACAAGTCAAAGCCGAACAGTCAGACAGACAGAGGCATGCCCTTATTAAGGGTATGTATCCTCTTCTTGCCGAGGGCTTGCAAAAAGCGACCCCAGAGGCATCCAGTAATTTGCCGCCACCATTAGTTCCGACCAAGCTACGTCACAAACCGACCGCAGCTGATATTTTTATTTCGTCCTATTTGGACGACACAGTCCCAGAATATGCAAATCCTGTTCGTGCTCCGCCCGTCCCTGTAAATCAGGCACTTCCCGTTCCTCCAGACACCGGAGTACCTGTTGCGGTACCCCCGGGTCAGCCTGCCATACAAGTTCAGCCCACGTTACAATTACCGACCCTGCAAGCACGAAGAATGTCAGTCGACGATTCTAGTCTAGGGGCCGCAGGAGGAGGTCCTCCTCAAACCCCGCCGCCACACAAGCGTTTATCAGCACTCGAATTACATGCTCAAGCATCACAGCGTACTCCCAAGAGTAATAAGTCTGTCGCAGAAATCAGGCAAGCCCTTAACGAATGTAGTTATGATCCAGTTCCAGGCGAAAATACTATGGTTTTATATTCCTTGCGTGTAAGAAGAGTGACCGAGTATCTAGTCACCTTACCAAATATGAAAGAAGATCTAGACAGAATATATCGTTTCAGCCGTACAGGGGATGATCCAGAAAGTATTGGCGAGATTATGTCTCAAAGGAAAGCCGAGATTCAGCTCATGATATTAAAGTTCCTGATCAATTGTCTAATAAGAGAACAAGATTACCCGACTAAAGATCCCGCCGACATGAGAAATCTAACAAGGTGGAGTGATAATATAGCCGAGGGTAAGCACAAGACCATTAGTGCCATGGAAAGTATGTACAAGAAAATTCGTAAAGAAATAATAAAGTTACACGAACAGCGTAAAGCAGCACAAGTAAGCGAGAAAGAAAGTATCTCTGATCCTGAAGAGGAAGACGAGAATCCCGTCAGAATAGCGTATGTAGGAAAATCCAGATTTCCAGATCGCCATTTACGTCCAGAACCTAAGTCTATTTTTCATCATCCAGCACGAGAGCCGCGCTCTCTAGAACAAGTATTTCAAGCTACCGATCACATTCTGAAATCACGAGTCGGTTATAGCGAACTAAGTACTATGCACGAACAAGAACTAGCCCGATCAGCAGTCCGATGGATTACTGATTCTACCACTTTTCCAGACGAAATAGTGGCACAAATGTTTCTGAAACTGCCCCCAGCCGAGCAACGACTGGTGGGTACGTATATGATCCAGCACCTCATTACCCTGTATGAGGGTCAACACTCTGATCCAGGTCCGTTATATGATATCCTGAACGAGTTACTCCAGTATAGATGGAGAGGTCTAGGTACCGATTTAATTAGTGTCATTCTAGAACAGCGCCACAAGTATAGAACGTTCCTGAACCCGCATTTTGTTTATGTCTCACCCCCAGAAAGTAAACCATTCTACATAGACAGACAGAATCCGTTACGAGAAGTCCACCCAGTCCAAGGGGCGGGTGGCGACATGCAACGAGTGTTTGTATACACTCCGATATCAAAGATGGAACTCCTCGAGATGAAGAAATTAATTCCCTGTCATGACAAAGATCCAGCAGGGTTCCATCGAGAATTAAAGGACATGCTCCGTATGGGAGAATACACCTACCCAGATATCATTAAAATGTTAAAGGTTCTGCTACCCGCAGGGGTGTATGAAAAGTTAAAGGAAAAAGAATGGGAGGTGGGAGAGAAAAAGATCGATTGGACAGCTCTAGAAGCTGAAGACAAGGCACGAGTACCAGGTACCGGTCTTGGAGATAAATGTAAAGAATTACCAGAATTATTGATTCAAGTTTTACCCAGATTATTGACAACTAGGAAAGAAGACTGGGATGCAATCTCAGCCTGTAAACAGAAACAAGAAGAAGATATTAGTGATTTTTATTCTAGATTCGAGAAATGTTTCAGTATTAACAGTGGTCTCAAGACAAGTAGTGAGTCATACCCTCATCTTTTCGTTACCAAATTGGTCGAGAATTCAAGTCCACAGATTAAAAACCGAGTTTTGAAAGTCGAAAGCACCTGGCAAGCAAATAGTCCGTCCCAGATGCTCCAGATGCTCCAGTATCACCAGAATAGAATCAGAGAAGAGCAAGAACACGAAAGAAAACGTATGAAAGACACGAAAATGAAAGTGCTAGTTGCACAATCTATTCCCCAAGACAGTCAGAAGAGGGGTCCGAATCAAGCCAATCATCCTGCAGCTCCCGTTAAAGGGAACTGCAATTATTGTAAACAGCCAGGTCATTTTATAAACGAGTGTGCAGTTCTGAAACATAATATAGCTACTGGTAAGACTAAAGAAAGACCACGTCCGCCTAGACAAGAACTAGTTTCACAGATTCCTCAGTCACAGAATGCACAACAGACAGTTACAGTACCGCAGCCTATTGCTGCAACACAGCACGTTACATCGCAGATGTACCAGTATGCACAGTCCGAGTATCCAGAATATCAGTCATATTCATGAAACAGCCTAGAGAGGGAGGTAGGCTTGCCTCTCATCGAGATACCTGTAGACCAAGAAGGTCCCTATGTTCATAGTCAAGTATTAGGGAAAGACAGAAAATTTCTGATCGATACAGGGGCAAGTAGGACCACAATTAGTCATGCCGAAGTTCCAGGGGCTCCGCTCTCAGGCTCAAGAAATGTTTCCCTTGGATTTTCAGGAAAACCCATCGTTAATGAGATTTCAAAGCCAGTTACTCTAGAAGTAGGTCCATTGTCCCGTACTACTGATCTGTTACTTACTAAGTCATGTCCAGAGAATCTGTTAGGTATTAAAACATTGAAAGAATTAGGTGCAGTTATTTGTTGTTCCCCAGAGGGAATACGTCTGTTCCTACGTGACTTTAAGGGTCACTATGTATTACGAGATTTTGATTCAAGATTGTCTAATGTTCCGCAGCATTTATGGGCGCAAGGTCCAACTGATGTAGGTTACATGCAAATCACACCCTATCGTGTGACTCTCAAACCAGGTGTAGTGTTACCCCGAATCAGACAGTACAGATTGCCACCTGAGGCTGTAGCAGCCTTATCCAAAATTATTGACGAGCTCATGGCTCAAGGGGTAGTTGTAGAAACTGACTCCAATGTATGCAATTCTCCGATCATCCCAGTCATGAAACGTACTGATCCGAATGCACCCCCGGTATATCGATTAGTGATTGATTTACGAGAGCTTAATAAATGTATTATTCCTCAGTACCCAGTTGTCCCAGACATCTCTTCCCTGTTAACAGCCATTGATTCCGAAGCCATGTTTTTCACTGTTATTGACCTCAAGAATGCATTTTTTAGTGTTCCAATTCATCCAGACAGCCAGTTTCTTTTCGGATTTTGTTTAAATGGAAGGAGCTATATGTTTACACGCGCTCCTCAAGGTTTCACAGAAAGTCCTAGTATTTACAGTCAAGCACTCAAGAGACAACTAGACAACATTCACATGCCAACTGACACTGCCCTGCTCCAGTATGTCGATGATCTACTGATCACAGCCCGTTCTGAACGTGACTGCGAGCGAGCATCACTTACAGTTCTGTATTTTTTAGCCGAGATGGGGCACAAAGTGTCACCTTCGAAGCTTCAATTCTGTGTCCAGCAAGTGGTATACTTAGGACACTTGCTGTCCAAGAGGGGTAGGCAGTTGACACCCGACCGTATCCAGTTAATAGCGAGTCTTCCCCAGCCCAGAACCCAGAAGGAGGTACGTGCTTTTATCGGCCTTACTTCTTATTGTAGACAATGGATTCCCCAGTATGCATTCCTAGCCAAGCCACTGATACAGTTAACGACACAGGAGGCAGCCGTATCGACTGTCCTCCCTTGGACGTCTGACCATACACTTAGTTTCAACGAGTTAAAGAAAGCCCTATGTCAAGCTCCAGTTCTAGCTACACCGAACTACAGTAAGCCTTTTACACTTTTCGTTACAGAACGTGAAGGTACAGCATTATCTGTTCTCACACAAGATCAAGCAGGTCAATACAAGCCCTGTGCTTATTTTTCGAGCACATTAGATCCAGTCGCCCAGGCGTTACCTGCGTGCCTGAAGTCAGTTGCAGCCACAGCACTAGCTATCAGACAAAGTGATTCCATAGTTTTAGGACATTTCCTGACAGTACAAGTACCACATTCAGTAGAAGTTCTTTTAAACCGAACACAGACTCAGCACTTGACAATTGCACGTTTAACAGGTTATGAATTGACACTGTTCCAGCCACACATAGAAATTAGACGCTGCAACGTCCTGAATCCTGCTACACTGTTACCATCAGTCAATTCAAATCCAGACCCACATGATTGTGTGGAAGTAGTTAATATTACGACAAAGCCAAGACAAGACCTGACAGACATTCCGTTACCAGATCCTGACCTGACACTTTATGTGGATGGTTCATGTATGAGAACTAGTACAGGAGAACTAGTCGCCGCGTATGCAGTGACTACTGACACTGAAGTTATTGAAACACACCGTATTGATACCCTGTCCGCTCAAGCAGCAGAGCTAGTCGCTCTGACACAAGCCTGTATACATGCCAAGAACCTGAAGGTTAATGTTTACACAGATTCACGTTACGCATTCGGAGTTGTACACGACTTCGGAGTGCTCTGGCAGGAGAGAGGTTTTATGACTTCTCATGGAACCAAGATTCAGCATGGTCTCCTTATTCAAGCCCTGTTAGATGCCATACATTTACCGACATCTATTGCTATCATGAAGTGCAAAGCACATACGAAAGTCACAGACATTATTTCCCAAGGTAATGATCTAGCAGACCGCACAGCCAAGCTTACAGCACAAACTCCAGACATTCCAGTTAACCAGACACATACTCCAGATCTGATTACATGCATGACAGTTAAGGACCCTACACAAGATGTCATAGATATCCAGTTACATGCTACTCCCGATGAAATCAAGAAATGGTCTGTACAAGGAGGGGTCCAGACAGATCAAGGATGGTTAACGAAGGGTAGAGCCACATGGTTTCTCCCCGATTCTATGGTTCAAGTCATTATCAATACCGCACATAGTCCAGCACATTTAGGAGAAAAAGCTATGTTAGACAGTATCCAGAACATTTGGTTCAACAAGCATTTACGAGCTGCAGCCAAGCAGAAAGTCCGTACCTGTATGATATGTTGTCAGTTTAATCCAGGTAAAAGTGTCCCGGTGGAACAAGGTGGTTTCCAGCCCCCTGACCACCCTTTTGAGGTCCTCCAGATGGATTATATTCAGATGGAGCGATGTCGAGGTTTCAAGTATGTCCTTGTAGTAGTATGCGCTTTGTCCAGGTGGACAGAAGCATATCCAGTCCCAGATTACACAGCCGCGACCACTGCCAAACAGTTGGTTCGTGAATTTTTCCCTAGATACGGACTCCCTAGAGTCGTATATTCTGATAACGGTCAGCCATTTTCATCCGAACTCATGAGACACGTTTCCCTGTTGTTAGGGTACCAGTGGAAATTTCATTGTGTACGCCATCCAGAAGCAGCTGGACTAGTAGAAAGACATAATCAGACTCTGAAAATCCGTATAGCAAAAGTCTGTAAAGACAAAGGTGTAGACTGGTTAGTAGCTTTGCCAGTCGCTCTGTTTTACATGCGTATGGTCGCACATTCCAGATCAGGTCTGTCCCCGTATGAGGTCGTTTTCGGCCGCCCCCCTAACATGTGGGGTACTCCTAGACCCCGAAGTATTACCGATGTTTCATGTAATATGCTGACAGATTACCTAGCTTCCTTGATGTCTGCCCTCAACTCATGTCGTTCACAGGTTGCCGCCGCATTTCCAGACAATACCGAGGTGGCACCGCACGAGATCGTTCCAGGGTCGTTGGTGATGATCCGCAACTTTGACAGATCAAGTCCGCTGGAACCACGTTGGAAAGAGCCACGTCAAGTCCTCTTGACCACCCGAACTGCCGTCAAGTTAGAAGGCAGGAAGGGGTGGGTCCACCTTTCTCATGTAAAACTTTTCCAAGGACCAAAGCCAGTCGTCAAAGACATTGCCAAGAACATTTCCCAGGATTCGAAGGATTGCCAGAACATTGTTTTAAAGGACTGTCCCGCACCAGACTTTGTTACAACCCCTCCCTTGTTAGAGAAAACTCCGCAACAGGAGTATAAGTTAAAGCTCAGGTCTAATAAGTCAGCCAGTTTGATTGTATAAGTCCTCCCCTAGGTGAAACGGTTAGACTGTTTCTGACATGTATAAAATAGACCCCCATAGTGAGAGAGTCAGTCGCAGTTCACTTCATTGCATCGTTTTTCTGAGTTTCATATTATTTCTCAGCCTAATGATTTCCTGCACCAGCTACGCATTTTTCCTGTATTTACCAGTTCCTCATGTAAATATGTCTGCTAATGCTACAGTAGAGCACACGTTTAGTGATCTGCCTCCTCACGAATATGCATACCGCCTTGCCATGCGTAATAACACATTCATCCGTATGTTACATTATTCACACCAGACCAGCAATGCCACTAATTGTTGGGTGTGTGGTCGACTCCCCCCTTTCCAGACATCGAAGGGAGTTCTGCCACTCTTTCCTTATCCATTCTCACACAATGGTTCGTGTGGAGCATGGTCCACGTTAACGTCATCCTCAACAGATATGTCTTTTCTTAACAGTACATGTTTTCCAGACAAGCAAGGTTTTCCCCACAGAACAGGTTTAGATTTAGAAAATGAGGTATATAATTTAGGAAATTATTCGTCGAATTTCATGGTCCTGAATGTTCAGTCTGATACTACTCCAGACTCACCTGCTATTTCAGTACTACCAGTTAAAGGCGAATTATGTGTCCGTAGTTATGGTTCTGTACATATAGGTCATAGTGAATGTACTACTGTTATCCAGTATAGTGACAGTAGGAAATCTATTTTTAAAGCTTCACGTCATTCTTATTTTGTTTGTGGTCAAACTGCATATGTCCGTCTGCCCCTCGATTGGGAGGGAACCTGTTACATTGCCTTCCTACTGCCACCTGTTTTTCTAGCCCCACCTGACTATCATAGGAATTCTTTCTTAGTACACACTAGACCTAGAAGGGAGTCCCCAATTGTCGATCAAACTGAAACTACTCTAGAACAGTATACAGATTTCAATAAAGGTTTCTTCTTCTTCATAGGACCTGTCCAGAATAGTAAACTGATCCGTAGGTTAACAAGAACCCTTGAAGCTGTAGTAAATGAGACTGCCTCTGCTCTAGGTAACTTAACCGAAGAACAATCTGCTATGAGATTTGTCGTTTTACAGAATCGTCTCGTCCTTGACGTCATACTGGCCGATAGGGGCGGGGCCTGTAGAATTCTCGGATCTAGTTGTTGCATTTTTATTCCAAATAACGCGCCGTCTGTTTATTCAGCTATAACCAGACTCCATAAAATTGCCCATCTGTTACACCAAGATCCAGGCACCTGGACATGGTCCGGTTGGTTCTGGAATATAATTTCCGCATGGGGATGGAAAGTCCTGTCCTTTTTAAGTATTGCAGTAGCGATTATATTTAGCTGCTGCCTCTGTATACAATGTGGCCCTGCGATTTGCAGCATGTGTGCTACCTCTTGTATTCCTAGTCCCAAGCCCCGTTCTAAATCCCGTTCCAAGACAATTCGAGACGAGCAAATGGTACTGTATGAAATGATAGACGGTATCATGAATATTGATGTTTCCTGATGTAAACGTAGTGACAAGGAGGGAATGTGGAAAAGTAAATTTTGCCATGTTCTGTGTCCCTACGCCCCATCCATCATATGTTTTGTGTGCATGACCAATATGCATATGTTATTCCCCATTTCTGATTAAGACGCAATTATAGTTGTGTCCACCTCTGGTATGTTAATTTCCAGTCCTCGTGAATACTACGAATATCAGGCCTATGTAAGTAATGTTGCCACGTTTCTCGGTGTGCACGTTATTCAATTATAAAGTCCCCGTTTCTAGGCCTCAAAAGGGCCCGGACCACAGATTCAGCTCCTGTCTCCTGAAAGCCTCGCTGAGGAGCGATACAGCCCCCACCTGTATCCTCGACCTTTCACTTACTTCCTGCCTAGCAGTGCCCGGTGCAGCCCGGCTCTGCCTCTGAGTCTGCCAAAAGTATGTTATAGTTCCTGCTATCAGTTCAGTCCTCCTCTTCTGCATTCCTAAGCTACTGAACTGCATCAATAGTTTCCGTCATTGTCTAGTCTTCTCGTCTCCATGTTAGAGAAATACTGTATTTAATGGTCATTTTATATTCTTCACGCACTACATGTAGAATAATGCATGGTCCAGTCTTAGAGTCAAGTTAGCTTTTCCCCTCATGACTTCTAGTTCATATCAACATGTTCCCTAAACATTAGATACCAGATAGGATTAGGTACATGTCGCTCCGACCTTCCAGACTCTAGTCTCTGCTCCTAGCACAGAGTTCGTAGCCCCCAGCTTCTCCCAGTAACACGTCATTGCCAGTTTTCGCGCACCATTAGGTTAGAGGTCCCGGCTCCTTAGGTAGCCCCCTCCTATGTTTCCGCCCATTCATGACATATTCTGTTACGTTCGCATCACATATCTATGTACACTCCCAGTTACACCCACTTTTACTGTTATCTTTCGCGACTGTTACACGTCACGCCTTCTACTCCACCCACTGTTACGCCTACTGCAATGTAATGCTATGTGTTTGCGCTATGTATATATATCAATGTTTTGTTATTAAATGTTAGCGCGCTCATCCCAGACCTAGCCCCAGCAGCTGCTGGGCATCTTTTCCCCTACTAGGTCCCAGTTGTCCTGCTGGGCCCTGTCATTCTGTTCATCCTATGCAGGTTGTCCTGATCCTGTCCTTATGCTGTAATAAACCTGCAGAAACTCCCACTACCTCGAATCTTGACTCTTATTTATTGAGCTATCTGTTATTTATTCATTCATGCACTCAAAAATAGGGTATTATTTATTTATTTACCACAGATCCTTAGCATGGTATATTTTGGGGAAGACAATTGCTAAATAACATGATCCATACCAATTATCCGGCAGTTTCACGTATGCATTTCTTCCACAAACAAAATATACATTCGGGGATCACCTGCATTCCCTTCAAGAAATCTTTGGTATAATATTCTAATTGGAAAGCATGTTCACAATTTACTTCTCCCACAAACACATTCTCATCATAGGTTTTACCCCTATATATACACAGTTTCCCTTTTTTCTCTCGATCTAAAGCTATTGGACCATTACTACCCTTTCTTTGGTGTGACCTTTCTTCCTCGGTCCAATCTGTTTTCCATTGGCCTGAAGCCTTTAAGATCTTCTGTCTCCTGTACCGATCATCCACCTGCCCTATAAACCTTTTCTCAATTTCTGACACTTTACAAGTCAAATTATGTCTTCGGGCATGTGAAGTATCTAACGTTTTCCAAGGAATGAAAAATGTCTTTAGTCTATCTTCACTCTTATAATAATCCCACTTGTTCATGTGCTTGTAATTTGGAACTTCTGGTAAAACAGCAACAAAATTTGAAAAATAATATTCAAAACCATCACGTTCATAAAATATACTGAGCAACAAACTACATGTGATTCCATAAGTCAATGGAAGATGATGATATCTAATACCTTCGTCTACAGAGGCTGGCAATTGCATACACACGTAGCAATCTTTTGCCTCCATAGCATCAATATATTCATAAAGCAATTTAGCATATGCATTTGATTTGAAATTTCCCTGTGATTCATCCATATGCAACCTACGAGTCTCTGCTGCTAGTAAAGCTTTATCTTTCTCTGTATTGTCCCCCCTTTGACCAGCAGTAGTAGGTTTCTGTATCGATACCATTTTTGCTTCCTTTGTTGCCTTCTCTTCATTTTCATGTCCCACTACATATGATATAGTAACTACTAAAACTATAAGGAAAATTACTCCCACTAAAGGTGTGCCTACTATGCATTTTATTTTATTTTTATTTTTTATTTTGAAAGTTTTATATAGCGCGAACAAGATCTTTGCAGATATAAGAGCGCTTTACAGACGAAAGGAGCGACCTGTGAGTAACTAACAATTGAGGTGAGGAAGGTACATGCGGGAGCATAGTCAGACAGATACATCAATAAGGATACAAGTACAAATATGTGGTAGCGTAAACACTCAAGTAGGTCAATAACACGAGTCATACAAAAATGCAAAAAGATCAGTAGGACTGAATGGTACAGTGTCTGTAAATATCATCCCCAGTAATAATTCAAGTGTATTTAGCCATGAGGATAGCTTTTACTTCTTTCTTAAAAAGTAAGGAAGAGGAGATGAGCCTGGTTTCAGGGGGGAGTGCGTTCCAGATCCTGGGTGCCATTCCTGAGAAGGAGCGTTTATAGGTTTTTTCCTTGCGGAATCTTTGGGGCTTTAGCAAGAGATTGTTTGTGCCTCTGGTGTTTCTAGATCCTCCAGAAATCGTCAGCTTCTGGGCGAGGTATCCGGGTGAGCTCAGGTGGACAGCCTTGTGCGTCATGCAGGCTATTTTCAGATATATTCTGGCTTCAAAGGGCAGCCAGTTCAGGGCTTTCAGGTCAGGGGAAATGTGTGAGTGTTTTTTAGATCCAGTGATGAGTCTCGCTGCGGCATTTAGAGAAGCTCTTATGGGTGCCGTAGTAGTTAGGGGGAGACCGCAGAGGGCGATGCTGCCGTAATCTATTCGAGGGATGACTAGTGCTTGTACCGCAGTTTGAAAATCTTTGGCTGGAAGGAAGGGTTTGAGTTTCCTTAAGGTATTAATCTGGTAGTTTGCACCCTTAGTTGCTTTGTTGATGTGTTCCTGCATGTTGAGGTTGGTGTCCAGAGTTATGCCTAGAGATTTTGCTGAGTCCACGATTGTGGGATGAACATTGAGTGCGGTTAGGTGTTTAAGCCAGATTTGAGCAGTAGTGAGCTTCGCAGGAGGTGAGATCAGGAGGAACTCTGTTTTGAGAGCATTGAGTTTGAGATGATTAGCGGCCAGCCAGGATTGGGTGCTTCTGATCGTTGAGTTTAAAAGCATAATGTCTTTGGGTGATTGTAATTTGAGATAAAGTTGGGTGTCATCGGCGTACATGTGGAAGTGAACATTGGATGCTTGTAGCAAGGTGGTGAGAGGTTTCATAACTAGGTTAAACAAAGTTGGGGATAGGGAGGATCCTTGTGGGATGCCTAGCGATACAGGTAATGGTGTCCTGCGGTTTGGGTTGCCGGCCTCCATGACCTCAAGACAGTGTAGTTCTGATTTTCTTCACAACTCAAAGTCTCTTTTCTTTGCTTATTCAGCCTTTCCGAACCACACCTGGAAGCTGATAATCCCTTCCGCAAGATCAGTCTTTGAGTTCTATAGCAACAGACAACCCTAGCCCTTCTCCGTCCACTAAATGGGTAGTCCCTAAATTTCTTCTTCTTCCACTTGGCGATAGGTCATCTTTCAATCTGTTTATTTACAAAGTCTTTAACAATCTGGAATGATACGTATTCCAGCGGCTCTAATCACGTATTCTAATATTTCCAAACGAAGAATGATCTCCTCGGGTGTTGGCCTCATTGAACAAAAAGTCGGAAATTCTATTCTGTTTAAAACCAGTTCTCTTATCCTGCTCAGATAAGGAGGATTAGGGATAGTGAGTGTCAGCAACCCTTCGACCTCCACTCCGGGTATCAACAACACTACTTCCAATATTATGATTGGGTCAGTACTGGTCAATGTCACTTCCCTCACCCTCCCGGATCTCCGTGCACTGGACATCTGCTGCTAGGTAGGTCCACTCAGGAGTAGCGTATCTTCTGCAGGGCACTCGCACCCTCCTCGATCTTCTCGGACCTTCCTGTTCCTGTCTTTGTGCACCTTCGTCCAGATCCGAGTCTTCAGATATAGGAGCAAGAGTTCTCTCTGGAGTTGGCTTCAAGCTCGGCCTCTTCTTTCTTTCAGGCCAACTAGCTTCTCCACGCCTTGTTCTCCTATTTCTTGTCCTCACACTCGGTTCTTGATCACTCTTGTCTTGATCTGTGTCTGAGCCGTATTCACAGCAACTTTCTCCTTCGGTGGCAACTTCAGTTTCACTGTCGTCCTGTCTTTCTTCTTCTGGATCTGTAGCACTCCCAACTTCTTCCGACACCCCCACAGCTTGACTGATCCCCTCTAGTGGTTCGCCGTCCACAGCTGGATTTTCATCTGTGGGAGGAGCTGTTTCTTCTAAGGGTGCTGGAACTCTTCGAGTATGGGAAGCATGAATCCAGTTTGGCAGCCCTCCACACTTTACAGCAGTATTCGTTATCAGGATTATTTGGTAGGGCCCCTTCCAACGCACGTCTAGGCAGTTCTTCCGGACGTGTTTCTTCACAAGGACCCAGTCACCAGGGCACAAGTCGTGACATAGGTCTCTTGAAGATGGAACTTCAGCAGCCTGCACCTGAAGAGACACAGAATGAATGACATCAGAAAGTCCCTTGCAATAATCCAAGATCAGGTCATCTGTAATATTCAACAAAGCTGTAGTTGGAACAGACGGAAGTCTCATTGCCCTCCCCATTAAAACCTCATGTGGAGAGAGACCTGTCCTCCTGTCTGGTGTGCTATGCATACTCATGAGTACCAAGGGCAAAGCATCAGGCCAGCTTAAGGACGTCGATGAACATACTTTGGCTATTCGGGACTTTAGAGTTCCGTTTATCTGCTCCACGATACCTGAAGCCTCTGGTCGATAGCTACAGTGCAACTTCTGATCAATAGTTAATGCAGAGCAAAGCATCTTCACAACTTCGCTGTTGAAATGAGTTCCTCTGTCTGATTCCAAGGAGGTCGGCACCCCAAAGCGCGGGATCAACTCTCTAAGCAATAACTTTGCTACTGTGAGTGTATCGCACCTGCGTGTAGGGTATGCTTCGACCCATCTGGAAAATATGCATACAACCACCAGAACATACCTGAGGCGGTTGATTTTTGGCATCTCAATAAAATCTAATTGCATTCTGTTGAAAGGCCCCCCAGACCTCCCAATGTGACTCATTGTAACTGGTGTTCTTTTCCCTACGTTCAATTGCTGGCAGGTGACACATCTTTGACACACTGCTTCTGCTGCAATCCTAAACCTAGGATTATACCAAGTCTGCCTAAATAACCTCAGCATGGCATCCCTTCCTAAGTGTACTGGACCATGTATCTGTCGTGCCATTGGACTCACTAGTTCATCGGGTAATACTGCCCTTCCATCTGCTGAAACCCACAAATCCATTTCACGTTTCACACAACCTGCTGTTTCCCATACCTTTTTCTCAGAATCAGGTGCTTTCTCTTGCATGTCTTTTAAATCATCCCAAGTATCAACTGTTTCTAGCATCATGTTTAACTCTGTCTTTTCCTGAGTCCCACCTACTTCCATTTCCGTGAAAGAATATCCTTGCTCCGCGCAGTAGCGAGCAACTTCGTCTGCATATCGATTACCTTGCGACACAAAATCTGTATTTTTGGTGTGGGCTACACATTTAACGATCGCAATTGCTGCTGGACCTTGTAATGCTTCTAACAACAGTCGCACAAATTCCCCATTTCAAATAGGCGAACCAGAGGAGGTCATGTAACCTCTCTGAGACCACAATTGCCCAAAATCATGAACCACACCGAAACCATATTGGCTATCGGTATAAATGGTGACTCTAATTTTGCTACCTGCTAAACAGGCACGTGTCAATGCAATGATTTCGGCTACCTGAGCGGAGTGTACTCCTTCCAGGCAAGCGGCTTCCACAACTCCAGTAATGGTGCAAACAGCATAAGCTGCTCTCAACCGACCAGTATCGTCCCTTAAACATGAGCCACCCACAAAGAAAATTTCATCAGGGTCAGTCAACGGCTCATCCACAATATCTGGTCTTGGCTTGGTGCATAGTTCAGTCACATCAAGGCAATCGTGATCTAAAGTAGCCGAAAAGTATGCAACTGGTCTACGGGCATTTCCATGAGTTTGTACTAAGACTGACAAAGCACAACCCTCTCTCTCGCAGCAGTAAAGTGAAAAAGGTTTTTCGTAATCAGGCATCCCCAAAGCTGGAGCACGGCACAGGTCCTCCCTCAGCTGTAGGAACGACATCAAACAATCCTTGTCCCATGGTACCGGATCACTCACTTCCTTGTGCGTCAGTTTTTGTAAGGGTTTTGCTTTCAGGGAAAAGTTAGCTATCCACTGTCGGCAATAACCAACCATTCCTAGGAACATCCTGACTTCTCTCTGTGTCGTAGGCGCGTTCATCTTCATTATCGCCTCTATCCTATCTGGTGACACCTTGCGCTTTCCTTGCGCTTTCCTTTTTCTATCCGGTGACCCAAGTACTGTACTTCTGTCAGACAGTACTGCAATTTGCTCGGAGATACCTTATGCCCATTTTCAGCTAAATGGTTCAGCAAGGCGATGGTATCTATCTTACAAGCTTCTTCCGTTCCTGACGCAACAAGTAGGTCGTCTATGTACTGGACCAGAACCGAGTTCTGTGGCAGTACTAGACTTTCAAGATTTTTCTTCAATAGCTGGTTGAAAATTGATGGGCTTTCTGTATACCCCTGGGGGATATGACACCATGTTAGGACACGATTTTCCAGCTTAAAAGCGAAAAGATACTGGCTCTCCTCATCTAATGGAATTGAGAAGAAAGCCTGACAAAGATCTATCACGGTGAACCACTCAGCTTGGAATGGTATCTGAAACAATATCACTGATGGATTCGGTACCACTGGACAACATGAAACAACTATGTTATTAATCTTTCGAAGATCTTGCACTATTCTAAATTTCCCACTAGGTTTCTGCAAACCCATAATCGGGGAGTTGCATGGACTACCCACGATTTCCTTCAGTATTCCCTGTTGAATCATAGAGTCGATTACGTTTTTTTTTCCTGCAATCATCTCCGGGGTCAATTTGCATTGAGGCGTTCTTGGATATTCAACATTTGGTTTTACCATGATCTTCACTGGTTCTACTCCTTTGATCAATCCTATCTCTTCTCCAGTAAAATCCCATACCTCTGATGACACTGTATCTCGTAAGTCCTGAGGAAGGTCCTCCACAGTCAGGGTAGGATACAGTTCTACGTATACTCTCGAATTTGCAACTTTAAAGGTACCATCATCGTCTGTAGTCTGTACCTCCACTCCCTGAGGTGTGCAGTATATTGTGCAGTTCAGTTTGCACAATAAGTCTCTTCCTAACAGACACACAGGACTAGAATCACATACCACAAACTGATGTTCATCGGTGTAGTTTCCTATTTTCACTAGCACTGGTTCCGTCAAAGGGTTAGTCATTCTCCTATTTGCAACTCCTACCACTTGAATTGTTTCCCCCGACATTGGTAGATCTGGAACCACTGGCGATCTCAAAGTTGATCGAGTAGCTCCGGTATCTACTAAGAATGTTGTAGGACACCCTGCCACTTCAGCCTCAACAAACGGTCCTCTTTGATCCACCTCTAGAACTGCCCCGAGGGTACAGTCCTCCTCTCTACTTGCACGTCGTCCCGTCAATGGATCAACGTAGTAACACTCTTCTTCGTCTATAAAAAGAGGCATTTGTCTATAGATCTTTCCCCCTGTCGTAATCTTTGGTGGCTGCAGGAACTGGGCTCGTGGAGCCGAAGTCCCCCCTTTGGCCACCTTACTCTTTGGCACTGTCACCCTTTTAACTGGAACTTCTTGAACTTCCTCCTCCTCTACTTCTAGCTCTCCGTTTTCAGGGTTATAGGGACACTCGCGTTTCCAATGTCCCACCTGGTGACACTGGTGACACTTTGTCGTTTTTTTCAATGTAGCAATGTCTATTCTAGGTCTTGAGTTTTCCTCGCTGTCCTTATTCTGACTATTTGGTTTCCGTCCCATTGTCCCTGTTCCCTGTTGCTGCTGTCCACCCTTTCCAGCCGACTGCATCTGTACCATCATCAGTTTCTCCTTTAGTTTCTTTGCTTCGGAATCTATTTCATCACTGCAATACCTTGCGTATCTCAAAATTTCATCCAATGGTTTGTTTTGCTAACAAATTAAATGTTGCTGAATCATCAAACAAATATCAGGTCTCAACCCCAAAACGAACTTCGATACAAACTGTCCTATATCTTTGGGATCCATTACATCTAATCCACTGTATTGTTTGAACGTTTTCAGCAATCGCTCATAAAACTCATGAACTGTCTCCTTGGGTTCCTGTCTTGTTCGGTCTATTTTTACCCAATCTATATCTTGTGGTGGCACCTTCTCCTTCAGCCATGTCATCACCCTATCATATTTTAACATTACGGTTTCTGACGGTCCATTAGTACGAGCATCCCTTTCTGGTTCTGCAGTTGGCCATTCGACACTAACCTTGCATGCTATCCACAAGTCTCCTGGGACCACAATGTCAAATAAGGTGTTCAAATCAATCCACAATACTTTTGAAATCTTGACAAACCTCTCTACCTGCTTATACCACTCTACGGGATTTTCCCTTAACTTCGGAAATGAGTTGGTAAATGCAGCCAAATCTCCCCTACTCCAGGGCACGTGTACATAACTCCCATTCACTATTTCTCGCAAAGGGAATGCCTCCATCTGCAGTAGCCTTCCCTCCGGAGACATCACATTCGCGCTCCGCCTAACAGTTCCCTTTTTGGACCACCTCTCTTCCCATTTGTCCAGATCTCTCCATGCTCTTATTCCTGTGATCAGTTCCCTTATGTGTGTTTTTAATCCAGTTGTCCTCCTCTCATCTAAGTCCTGATCTGAATAATGCAACCTATGGTTGCCCTGCAATGCCTTTGCTCTGGACAAATCTACCATATACTTGTCTGCCAGTTCAGACAGTTTCTCATGAGTTGCTCTTGCCTTCCGAGTAACATCCTTTGCTATAAACAGCAGCTCATCTTGTTCGTACATGTCAATCCTTTCTAAAGGCAACACACCATCAATTATCTCGTCCAGGTCAGATTTTAAGCTGGTCACATCGAGTCTTTTGGCTTTTATCACAGCTTTCAGTATGCTATCTCTAGAGAGTCCATTTACATCTCTCCCATCACAGCTCTGAGTCCTACGTCTGGGCTCAGGCGTGTTATGGGGAGTCCTCCCATGCTCCCATCTCTCCAGGTCCCATGCAGTTCCATCCTCTCTGGGTGTATAGTGAAACACTTCTCTATTTCCCATAGTCCCACATTTCCCTTTCTGCCTGGTTTCTCTAGGTGCATGGTAAGACATTCCATTATTCCCCATGCCTTCGCAATTTGCCTGTGATCTCTGATCACTCGACGCATGGCAAGATCCTTCGCGGTTGCCCATGTTCCCACAATTCCAGTACTGTACGTTATCATCAGGTGCGTGGAGAGTGCACTTAAACCTATCCCTGTACTCTTGTGTCCTTTGGTCTCCCTCACTTTGAATGAGACGAGACGTCTCTCCACACTCCGCACTTCTACCTTTTTGCTCCTGCCCATTTCCACCGTCAATATAACGTGTAACTCCACTACTCTCCTGACTTTTACCGTCCCACTCCTGACTGCTTTCGCTAGCCCCGCAGTGAGATAATGTCCCGTTGCCTCGACTTCCCCATCCAGCTTCTGCTCTTGACCTGTTGCTCTGTGCTTCTGTGGACCTATCCCATTCCTTCAAGTCAGCCCTCAACTCTTTATAGGATTTCGGCCGTGGTCCCCTCAGGTCCATCGGTCCTCTCTGACCCCCCTGCTCTACTACGGGATCCACTGCTGAATCCAATGGGGTGCTCCACGTTATCGGTCCTGGCAATTTCCTCCAGGCGTTTGTCATGTTATTCCTCCTTTCCATCTCAACTCTTTCTCTGTCTAGCCGTACCTGTTCTTCCTCTCCCCCTTTCTCTGGGTGATAAACCGACACTATAGGACCTATGGTAACGGGTACTTGAAGAGCATCTGGCAATCCATAAGACTCAACCCTCTCTGTTGCTGGCATCTTCTGCACCACAACCCTTCCGACTACTCTCTGTACAGGACTATGTTGAGGTGTCTCCTCACCTTTGGTAGGTACCCAATTCGTTATAGGGAGTGGCCTGTTCTCTTCTATGTCAACCCTATCTTCCCTTGGGAGCTCAGTACCTTCTATCTCCCTATTGTCCGGAGGCGGTCTATCTATCAACAACCTATTTATTAGGCCATCCTCCGACTCGCTCTCGTCATCCTCTTCTATGGGTCTCTTTTCTCCTGTAACCTCTCTCACTGGGTACAACTTATCCACTTCAATCGTCTGTACCCTCCATTTCTTGGCTTCCGCATCCCATTTGGCATCTTGCACTGCCCTTACTGATCGTCTTACCCTTTCCTGGCGTCTGTTCTGATTCCTATCGTGCGCCGCCCTAATCCACGCATTAAGGGCCTCAAACTGTGTTGGTCTAGGCAAAGGTCTCAATGAGGACATAACTGCTTTCAGCTGATGCAACACTTCTAGTCTAAACGTTCCGTATTTCGGAAAAGTCAGTTCCTCATTCACTTCTGTAATCTTACTCCAAGTATCAAGCCACAGTATAGTATGCAATCCAACATTCGTTGCCATATAGTGAGCTGGTGTACCCTCTGGTGGTGCCTCTTCCCCGTAATAAGATTCTCTTCTTTTTCTCTTAGAGATCGCTCTCAAACATTTAAAACACTTCATGTTCAAAATCTACAAAATTTCTATTTTCTCCGCGTTCGTTTACTTCCTGATGACAATCCACCAATCCCAGCGCGGTTCTCGCTAACTGGCCTATCACAGCGCGGCTTTCGCTGACGTCACACCAACCGGCCTATCTCAGCGCGGCTTCACACCAACTGGCCTATCACAGCGCGGCTCTCACTGACGTCACTCGTACCGGCCTATCACAGCGCGGCTTCACACCAACCGGCCTATCTCAGCGCGGCTCTCGCTGACGTCACTCGTCCCCCTTCGCAGCAGTTCCCCTCCTTTCTCCGCTCGTCTCCCGGTCATGCATGCGTCCCATTCATACTCTGAAAAATGATTACTTCCGACCAAGCGATCACTTTCCTTGACTGTACGCCCACAGTCTAACTGTAATTGTCACCTTAACTGACGAAATGTCTTTCCGTGTACGTCCAGACAATCGCCTTAACTGATAGGTTACTTACACACGGTAACTTTCGACCTGCGTCCGTTACCCACACACTCACTCTTGCGTTCCCCCTATCTCTGTCCTGCGGGCGATCAATGGTACCTCATGACCCCCTTTACTCTGGTCGACAACTACTCTGGATGTTCGATACACCCGAACCACTTAAGCTCATCCCCGAACTTAAGATTTTCCCCCAGCCAGGTTGCGCGCGCTCACAACCCTCTCTCACTCACACTACAGGCATTCAACTCCGCATGACATTACAATACAAATACAACACAAAACACCGCAATCTGTCAACGCATGACCCTTGTTATACTCACTCTCTTCCGACCTTGCTGCTTTTCTCTCGCACCGTCAGCACCTTCTTCGGCAGGCGACTCTTCCGCTGCTCATCTCTCGATCTCTAGGGACCTTGGGGTAATCTTAACCTAGTCTAGATCACCTTCCTCTAGAAGGTAACCATCCTTGTCTGCTACCAACTGTTACGGCGGGATTTCTGATCTATTTCTATAGGTCTAGATCCCAACTCAGGTCGACTGAACCGTTGATACCTGTCATAGAGTAAAAGGCAATCCACTACTAGGTGAATCAGTTAAGGACTTACACCACTCTAAAGAACCACTTACTACGAATAAGTTTTAAAAGTTTATTATAAAGCCAAAGTTAACTGGAGATACAAACATCTCAAAATAAGGTTCAAAAGATATACTGGTATCAATACAAACATACATTTTCTAAATGCTCTTAGTCGGCAGAAGAATATCACCAAAACCAATTCAAAAATCATCAGAGTTGCAAGAATAGACACAAGCTGTAGCTTATGAGTCATTTACAGAAAGGAAGAAAATCCAGATTAGACTGTCCCTACACTAGACTAAGTGACATCCCTACTTAGTACAATCTTAACCTAAAAAGGTGTCAGCCGTGGTGACTTCCAAAGTAGATCACTCACTTCCCTTAGTCTTCGTTGTAAATCGGTGTCTCGCAGTTATCCTATCTGCCTACCCATCCGCTCTCTTAGGTTCCTCAGACCATCTGCCCTAACTCCACCCAGGCGTGCTGTCCCTAATACAAAAATCACATTTACAATAGAAACGCCCTTTAGAGACGCCCCTCACGTGGTGTCAGTTCTGGCATTTTCCATGCTGATACTCCTCTGGGCCCATCGTTAGCGTTGACCTTGCTTCTCAGGCTCTACTCCGGCAGGACGGTACCCCCCAGGAAATTCCTGAAGCCTCCTCCAGGCCTGTGCCTGGCTCCCTGAACAAAACTCTATTCATCACTCTCTTGATTGGAACCTCCTCGCACCTGCAAACAGACACTTGTACAGTGGGCCCCAAATTCCGGCCTCCACATATCTTCTAAGTCGTAAACCATCGAGCAGGCTCCGCAATTTATGCTTAACATGACATTCCTCTAACTAACACATGCAGATCAAAAGAAATGAACTTATCTATTCAGGCCTATTAGAATTACATGAAATGGGCCTGTGCAATCTATAAACCTTTAATTTCTTAGTCTAAACAGTATTCTAACTTATTACACACAATGGTTATATGAAACACTTCTATAAAACATATATTTCAGTTCTATGATCAATAATACTTTGAATTACAACAACATTAACATCCATATCATGTGAAAGTATAACAGCACCTTTCATTCTCTGTGAACTGCCATGTGGCCTACACATTTCTACGTTTAGCAGTATTACATTCTCCTCTACAACAGCCACATAACATGGGATTTCAACATCATTCTAACATCTCTACACACTTCTACATTAGCTTTTCACACTGATATATGCATTCTATTTTAATTAAACACTCTTATGTATTTTCTCTACTAAACTAATGCAACGTGCTTGTAAATATGGTGCACTTCTAATTTTTTCTCGATTTGCGCTCTCTCACTTCTATCATTGCTGGCTGGCTTTTTATTGCCTGAAAGCTAACCCATTTCCTTGACTCCTCACACTAGATCTGCAACAAAGTTTCACCAACACAAATGAGAGTGGTCTCATTTATTGTCTTATGGTCTTGACGCTCTTTGCGCATGCACCCATTCAACTTTGTGTGTCAGGCAACGGGACACAAGCATTTTGTGCCTTCTACAAAGCAAAGTGAGCAGCCTCAGATTTAAGGTGTAAGTGCTGTCACCTACATAACAAGAGGAACATCTGTAAGTATTTCAGTGTGTTCTCCCCAAAAATTGTCATTACATATGGAAAAAAAGATTTTCATATTCACCCAACAGCCTGTTCTGTTCATGTTGTTACATATGTATAATCAATAGAGGGACTAGGAGATATGTTTAATGAGGTCCTTCTCTCACACTCCTCATGGGATATTTAAATAAAAAAGTCAATGGGGTAGTTTCTCTTGTGGGGTTCATTCAACACTATGTAGTATGGAATCACTGGTCTGATCATCAGAGTCACAAGGGATCTGAGTGGGCAGATCATGGAGCCCTCACACACCCGATAGGGTGTCATGCTTCATCACAGGGCACTTCTCGTCAAGCCAGTGCTGCAATGCCGGACGGGCCTGGGGGCTCTTTGTCTTGGATCTTTTTGATCCTTAGATGCCGTAAGATATATGCATGTGAGGGTCAGAAAAATATAAATAGGGTGGTGACAAGAAGATGTTGTTAAAAGAGTCTAAGAGAACCTTAAAAAATGTTTTAATTATTAAAGTGACGGTCCTTTGACACAGTAAAAACAAGGTGCTATCTTGGGGTCTCAATGGGCCTTAATAGCTAGTAGGAGGGATATGTGATAGGGTCAACATGTTTCATGCCCTGTTTGCCTGGAGGGCCAATTGGCATTTCATCAGGACCTAAAAGTAAATTGTACCCTATTTGTAAAAATGTGCAGGCCCTTACGATGGTCATGGGTGCTTACTCGAGTATCCAATACTGCACCTGTGTTGATGCAGTGGGGTATATTCCATCTAAAAAGAGGAACAAGAGGAAAAAAGGAATGCGTGCGAATGTCAAGTGCGCTTGAGCCTGCCCTTTCCCATATGCCATGGTCATTATTGTGTACATCGGATAGCGACTGAGCTCCGTGGTCACATGTTGTGACATAGTCATGACATGAGGGATGCTGCTATTTCACATTTGGAATACATCATGGGAAGAGCCAGGGCACTTGTATAATTGTGTGTCATTATGAGGTTGGCATTGCAGCTCATTTGAGCATTTAAGAAATTTGTCATATTGCATAAACATTGATCTTGGGCTTTTGGGGATACAGTATGTATATATATATGCAAACCAAGTAGCCAGCTATATTAGGGAAAAAAGGAATCACATTAAACACTGGCTTCACTGCAGTCCTCTCTGCATCTTGTTGAGGAATCTTTATATAGTGTTAAACGTTTTACATTTTGAAAAAAGAAAGACTTAACATGGAAATACCATGATAGAATGATGTTATGCATTTTTCTATATCATCCATGTTTAATGAGTTTTTCAATTTTTTTCAGGCTATTTTCGAAATACTAAAAATAAAGGAGGGTTCTTCCAAAGAGTTTCAACATGTGCTTGTGCTAAATAAATCACTATTTTAGGAACAATATCGATTTTTTTAAATTTAGGATTAATTAATTTATTTATTTAGGAGTTTTATGTAGCGCTAGCCAGACCCGAAGGCATCGGAGCGCTTTACAACAAAGGAGATGGGAAACACAATACAAAAATGTAACAATAGTGTACATATTGACTCTCTGCAAGTTGAAAGTCTCAGATCAGAAAGCAGCCTTGAAAGCAGAGGGTTGCAGAATAAAGGGGAGATATACCGAGTGACTCTGGGGGGACAGTTATCATGGGGGAGGGGTGGGCCAGGACTAAGAGTTCCTAGTCTTGAGGCAAGCGCCAGCTATCCATTCGGCAGGAAACGATTGAGGAGGAGGTCTTTGAACTGTCTCTTGAATTTAACAAAGGAGGGGTTAGTCCTGATATAGACAGGGATGGAGTTCCAGATTCTAGGAGCATTTCCAGAGAAGGATCGAAAGGAGGTTTTTTTGTTTGCGGGTTTTCGGGGATGAGGAGTAAGGTGCTGGAGCTTCTGAGGTTCCTTGTCTGGCCGGCTTTTTTGAGCTTGGCAGCCAGGTAGGCGGGTTTTCCAGTGTGCAGGGCTTTGTGCGTGAGGTAGATAGTTCTGAAGTTGGCACACATTTCGATAGGGAGCCATTTTAAATCTCTGAGTGCCGGTGAAATATGTTCGAATTTCTTCACTCCGGTGACCATTCTGGCTGTTGCATTAAGAGTTACTCTCAGAGGGGCTAAGTGGGATTTTGCTGTTCCTTTGATGGTTGCAGTCCCATAGTCCAGTCTGGATAGTACCAGGGATTCAGTGGCTTGTTTGAGATCACTGGGAGGGATGAATGGTTTTATTTTGTTGAGCAGTTTAAGGTTGAAGAATGCGCTCTTGGCGGAATTCTTAATGTGTTTGGTCATGTTCAATTTTGGATCCAGCGTGATTCCTAATTATTTAACTGAGTCTGTCAGGGTGAGGTTGCAGTTGAGAGCATCGATTGCCTTTATCCAGTCTGTGACTTGGGGGTTTTGCTCCTTATTGGAGATGACCAGGATTTCTGTCTTGTCCTGGTTCAGTTTCAAGTGGTTGAGTGTTAGCCAGTTTTTAACCGAAAAGTGTCACAAAACATATTGATGGCAAACTAGAATGGGGCATCACAGTCACCATAAAGGTAAGATTTTTGAATGAAATATAGAGGTTAGGCCTCCACTACAAGTGTCCTGATCAGGCCCTGAGCCAGGATTCTGAACGGACCATGAGGGATCATGGATGCCCATGAAGAAGAATAAAAGAATGGGCAAAATATAGGGTGCTTGCCTCCCCACTTGTGCTTCATTGGTTATCAGCCAAGGAAATAGTGTTGTTTAAAGCTCTTGTCCAATTCTTCTCTCCTGTGCCCTGACTTCAAAAATAGAATGCTCTTTAGTGAATTCAATATCAGCATACAATATTTTGTTTATTTACTTTTCATTTATTCTTCATATACTGCCAAAAATTAGGAAAAAATGGTACCAAGACATATGTTCTAAAAGTATTCACATTCTCTTTTCCTTTTCTCAGTCATCCTTTTCAGATTCTTTCTGACATAGCACTTAATTTCCTCGTACTGAAAGATTGCTGTTCCTTTTGTTATACAGGGAGTATCTCAGAATACCTTGCTGTTCGTTTGTGCTTTTTGAAGGAATTGGATAACACTGCCTTGCACCCTGCTGATTTCAAGCCTGCCCCCACGCTCTTATTTCTCCCAAAGGCTCCCTTGTTAAGTTTCAAAATTAAGCTGAGAGTCAGGCTTCAGGCCCATGTGAAGTGTTTACAAAAAAACAAGCAAACTGTGATCTTTCCACTTGTGAAAGCGTTTGGGTGGCCCAAAGGTTTCTCCAGGAACGGCCTAGCCCACTTAGCCTTCCCCTCCCACAACCTCTCTGAGCTGGGCCTGGTATTGGAGTGATATTTATCACACAGATTACATGCCAGTACCGGGTTGGGTTTAACACAGCACTCATAGTTAAGGACATAGAGTGCAATTTAGAGTTTGGCAGACAGGTATTCCATCACAAGCTTGACGGGAATCTTGTCCCCCTTATTATAAGTGCATTAGGATATAATGCACTTGTACAAAAGCGTAGGGGATATCCGTCACATATGTGATATAATATCTATTTGCCAAACTATAAGTCATATGCATTTGCCACCCCGAGTGGGAAGGGTATGCCCAGACATGGATCCCGTGCTCTCCATGCCACTGGAGTCATGCTATCCTGGCTGAAGAGGGGTGAAACCCCGAAACCAGTCCTAGGATGCTTGTTTCCAGTCCAGGGAGGACCTGGCCTGGCGGTTCGGGCTGGACTGTTCCCATTGGGCACAGGGTCAACACTGATTTGCATATGGCCGGGATCCAAACTGGCATGGTGAGCAAAAGAACGATGAATTTAGGCCCAGATCTCTGTACTGTGGTGAATATATGGCATTGTTCTGCATTCTGTCCATCAATTGTTATTTTTGAAAACTATAAGTCAGGCCCTCAGTATCTTAATCAGTTCTACAGAATAAACTTTACAACAAAATAATAAAGGAATGGAAGTAATATCTGTCCTGCCATGTTTGTATAGTCAGATCAAACTATGAAACAGACCAAAAAAATGGATATGGACAGGACACCCAGTGTAAGTCCAATACAGTAACAAGATCAGTGCATTTCAACAGCCCAGACGATAACAGTGATGCCATTAACATGTAAAGGAGTGTCTCAGTGATGGAACACAATCTCTCTGTCTATTGCCACTTTTTTTACAATCTTATTTTTATAATAATCTTGCAGAGAATCGTCTTGGACACTTGCAGTTATCAAATATGAATTTATATTTATTAATCAGTGATTTTTCAAGGTTTTGAATATGGCATTTGTACCTGCCTGGTGAAATGATTCTTAAAATGATGCTAACTCTGTTAAATTCATGAGGTTGAATTATTTTCTAATTAAAAAAAAATAAAAAGAGGGTTTCGGTACCCTCCAAAAACCTACTTTTGTTCGGAAGAATTGTCTTGCGTAAAATTTCTTTGTGGGAAAAAAGTCTCCCCAAAATGTATTTGTGGGTAGGCGAAATTCTGTTGCATGGCAAACTTTGCAACTTAAAAAAATTGCAAACTGTGTCACTTTCACCAAACGTCACCAGAGGAACGATTATTTCCTACACCCCCAATCTTTACACAAAATAGTAGGGCTCCATATCATTAGTTTTGCAAACACTGTAATAATAGAAATGTCCATTCACCTTGAGCCATTCATTTCCAGCTCTGGTCTATTTCCCAGCTGGCACCCAGCACTCCAATAAATTGATGTATAAATAGCATGTGTGTGATGCAAGATAGCAGCGCCTGGTCTTCGTTCATTTGCCCAGTTATTCTGAAGAATCAAACGATTTAGGCTGGCATTTCAATGCCCTCCCATATTACCACATCAAGGGCATTCCTGGCGTTTTCCTTGGGAGGTTACAATCCCTTCAATCATAACCTGATCCAAAAATGTTGGCATTTGTCAACACATGTATAAAAAATCCTCACCTGGCATCTTTCTGCTCTTCCTAACGAAGAACACCTGACTTATAAAGCTTTAATTGACATAACACTGTCGACAGTAGGGAGTGCAATAGCAGAGCCAAGCTCATATCGCATAACCCACCACTTCAATGCATGCAAATGAAAAACATTTACTTGTCAGCCTAGGATTAATATTCCTATTTGTTAAATTCTGGATTCAATTAAGTACAAGCATGAAAGTACACAGATCAGATACAGAGAGCTCCCTCTGCAATGGCGAATGTTTTAAGTGTATTTTTTTCTTTTATTCCGAGAAATCTTCACATTTCAAAGAAAAATATGTTATTTTTCACCTGTATATACAACTACCTGTACTTTCATTGGTCTTACCGAAAAAACATTGAAACGCCCCATGAAACTCCCGAGTTTATTCCTTTTATACCAACTACGCTTTAAACATTTCACATAAATGTGCTTCATGAAAATATCTACAGATGTGACTGAGAAAAGCAAACATTCACATGGATCAGTCATATATTCTCTGACAAGAAAAGCATAAGCTGAAGGGGGATTTCCTTTGAAAAGAAAATGAATCTCCATTTGATTTGGGGTGACATGGTTTTAAGGGCTACCTGTCTCAGAATTTGGAAGATGCGTTAGTATTAAGTTAGTCAGAATTTGGTGGATAACCTCTGTGGAGAAGGAGGGGGTCGGGGGGCGGGGGGGGGGGGCAATGCACGCGTCATAGAATGTCCTGCCAAATGGGAAACATTTTTTTTTAGGTCAGCATCTGTTCCTTTAAGTGACAAGGGCTGCTTTAAAAAAAATATATATAAAATGTTTCCCTTCAGAATGCAAATGCAAAAATGGTTGTATACTTCCCCTTGCAGGCGAGCATCAATGCTTTCGCAGCCAATCATGGAGCTGGGGTTTGGGGTTCAGATACAAAAAAGAAAGTATATCATATGTTTCAGGACAAAGGCTGAAAGTGGAGTGCAAATCAATCATCATGCTCAAGTGCATCTGCAAAAGGGAGTTTTGTGGTGATAGGGGAACATTTTCAAAGGTTATATTGCTAAACAATGATAGGAATCTAGAGTTACCTACATTACTTTTTTACAGTATTATTCAGAAAGGGTGTTTGAGTGAATAAGTAGAGAATATTAGTCTCTTATATGCTGTTGATTTTGCACATAGGAACGCAGTGTCATTTCAAGTTGTTCATGACTTGTGTGGTATCATAGTTGCTATCTGAATGTTTTAAGAAAATGCACTCTATGCAAGAGCTCTCTTGGTGCTGTGCCTATAGAAATGGTGGAGTTAGGTAAACTGGAGAGGGGATTTTGGACCAGATTTACTATTGTATTGGTTGCAAAAAATGATAGCAAATTGTGCACAAACTATTTGTGACCAACATTTATTTTGCAATCATGCCTATGTACTAATAAGTAGACTCACAAAATAAGGAATTAGATGGGGTCATAGAATCATTAAGCAGTATGCAAATTGTGACTCCCTCCAATCGACTTTCTTCACAGGGACGGTGGTATGCAACGGATCGCAGCCCCCCATCCATGCA
Source organism: Lissotriton helveticus (assembly GCF_964261635.1). Taxonomy (NCBI): domain Eukaryota; kingdom Metazoa; phylum Chordata; class Amphibia; order Caudata; family Salamandridae; genus Lissotriton; species Lissotriton helveticus. The sequence goes on along the minus strand of NC_136067.1, from coordinate 1,873,656,508 downwards.
AAAGTATTTCAAAATGGATTTTTATTTTTTCATAGCAGCCCCGTTTCTTAAAGGAAAGGGGCTTTAAAAAAAGTTCTTCCATTCTGGAAAAATTCAGTGAGATATGACAGTTGTCACCTGGACACTGCCTACTCCCTCTGAGCTGCCACCATGATTCCAAAGAGGACGGGTCCCAAGAAGATCCCTTTTCCTTTGCGACTCAGATATCACCCCAACTTGGGAGCCTGTATCAGGTCAATGGTTTGCAACTCGAATACCAGTCACAGACCATTGATCCATTGCTTACAGATTCACAGTTTGGCAGGAACACCCCAATCACATTCCTTCCTAACTGCAAATTAGTAATCATTTGTAATCCCATTCAGCAATTCAGTATAAACTTGTGAAAAAAAATCTGAATTTCTAAACGTGTTTAGTGCCTTGCAAAACGATTTTTACCAGCCACTAGTAGAGGAAGAGAAATGCAAGGACAACAACTTCAGTCATTGATGATGAGGGCATGATGATGAGAGCTCGAGCGGCTTACTATGCGGCAGAAATTCGCAGTAGCCCAAACCCGTCGAAGACTATCTTCAAGGCTGTGAAGGACCTTGTGGCAAAGCGAACCTCCTCTGCAGTGGTGAGCTCCATCTCCCACTGTGAATCCCTTGCGTTGTACTTTCTGGGAAAAGTCCAAGCAATTTATCGGGCATTTCCCAGCATAGGGATCGATCTGGGAAGTTCTGATGGGACGGTACATCTTACCACCCTGCTCTCCTTTCCCCCTCTTTCCTTGGAGGGGTTTGACAAACTCGCTTTGAGAGTTAAAACTGGTTCACCATCTGACCCAGTTAGGCCGGCTCTGTTTAGAGATCAGGCCTTTACGGGGTGCTCTGTTGTGTGCTCCCTTGTCAACCTATCCTTGGAGTCAGGGGTGGTTCCAACTAAGTGGAAGCAGGCGGTGGTGTCCCCTATTATCAAGAAGTCTTCCTTGGACCCGTCTAAGCCCGAAAACTATTGGCCTATCTCGCTGTTGCCCTGGCCGGCGAAGATAACAGAGGCCCATGTCAACTTGGCCCTGGCAGACTATCTCGCCCGAACCAATGTCCTCGACCCCACACAAAACGGCTTCCGTGCTGGACACAGCACGGAGACCGCTCTTCTTGTGATGGTGGAACATCTCCGTGCGGTGTTGGATGCTGGTCAGACGGCGGCGCTGATATTGTTAGATCTCAGCACCGCCTTCGACACGGTCTCCCACAGCATCCTCCTACATCGGCTCGAGGAGATTGGTGTCGGCGGACAGGCCCTGCAGTGGTTCCGCTCCTACCTCGGCAATTGTTCCTTCTGTGTTTCCATCCCTCCCTTCAAGTCCAATTTCCAGCCACTGGCCATGGGGGTTCCGCAGGGATCCTCGCTGAGTCCCACGCTGTTTAATCTGTACGTGAGACCGCTGGCTGATGTCGCTAGGCAGTGGGGCCTAACTTTGGTCTCATATGCCGACGACACGCAGCTGGCGGTTACTCTCAGCGGGGATGCGGAAGTTGATGCCCCTAGGTTTCAGGATAGACTGAAGGCGGTGGCTAGCTGGTTGACGGGAAACTGTCTCCAGCTGAATGCCACTAAAACAGAGGTTATGATTGTCGGGAGGGGAGCGGAGCTTTGGGGTGACCAATGGTGGCCATCAGAGTTGGGACCATCCCCGACGCCGGTGCTGGAGCTGAAAAATCTAGGAGTCTGGTTAGACTCGGGTCTTACCTTTGTAGGGCACACTAAAAGAACAGCTGCATGTTGCTTTGGTCTATTGAGAGGCTTAAGACCTGTCCTCAAGTACTTCGACGCCCCAACCAGACAGTTAGTAATCCAGGCCACTGTCATCTCTCGCCTGGATTACGTGAGTTCTCTTCTCGCTGGGGCGAATCAGGCTGAGCTTACTCGACTGCAGCGGGTACAAAATGCCGCAGCCAGGGCGATTGTCGGCTTGCCTAGATTCTGCCCGGTGGCAAATGTTCTTCGCTCCCTACACTGGCTTCCAGTGAGGCAGCGTATTCTTTTTAAAGTTCTTTGCCTCGCTTTTAAGATCCTGAGAGGTATTGGTCCTGAAATTTTGGCTTGCTCTCTCTCTTTCTATGTCCCTACTCGTACTCTTCGCTCCCAAGGCCAGGCCTTGGCAGTAGTCCCTAGATACAGGCTTTGCCGTATGGGGGGACGTTCCTTTGGTGTAAAGGCGGCATCAGCTTGGAACGCTCTCCCGGTGGAAATTCGCCTCCTGGAGGATCTCATGGCTTTTGGGAAAGCCTTGAAAACATTTCTGTTCTAGTTCCCTCCCTTAGCCCCAGTCCGTTTTAAGTATTTTCAATTTAGAGTGGTCCTTCCTAGTCTCTCTTTTTGCTGTGTTATGTTTTTTATGCACTTCCTTGTCAAATGCGCCAGGACGCTCCTTAGCTGGAGTAGCTGTGCGCACAATAAAAAGCAATAACATAACATAACATAACATGGAAAACTCATCGAGAGTAGCACAATGATGCCTCTCTGAGGGGTTGTAACCAAAAGCTGCTCCAAGATCTCTTTCAAGTCTGGTTCTTTTTTGAATACTTGACAAAGCTGCAGAGCTCTACACCTCTGGCTCCTTCCACAGTTACCTTCCAACTGCCAAGATGACAGTCATACAGCTGCCTTTCACTGACTGTTCCAATGTAGGGGAACCACTTTAGTCCAGGTCATTATGGACACTGACAACAGTCCTGAACTTTTCTCCTGCAAATTTATGCTTTCAGGTATATTCATGTAATTAGCTCAGTGGAGGCAACACAAGACTCCAACACCCAGCATGCATTAGGTTGTCACATAAGAGATCAGGACTTGAAACAGGGTATATAATGACTTGAAGTAAGGTGCGTGTTCATCATGACATCACAGGAAACTGTTTGTCAGTCTGATGCCACCATCAAAGTGCAGCTTCCTACTCATGTATTGACTATAATTCAACCACCCTAGATACATGATATATCCATACAAACCCACATTGAAGCTACATAAAATCAAAACCCAGAATATAATCCTTTTAACACTTCTGCCAGCATAGAATCTCCCCCTTCAAATCATCGAAATTCACTCATATTCATGACGCTCGGTGGAAATAATACAGGGAACTCTCTACACCACACTGAGGATCACCGTTTAGCATTCTCTACTTTTGAAACACTTTCTTTTGCATGTTCTTCAGTTTGCATGTCTTGTTTCCTTTGAGTTCAGAACACTTGTGTTGTTAATGTTAATGTATGTAATGATCCTAAAAGGCTTCAAGTGGAAGCATATCTCTAGGTGTGTTAGTATCACCTCTTTCTCATTGCCTTTCTGTCCTTAATGTTTTCGTCTAACATAAAAAATGTCTCGCCTCTCCACTGATTATTTGCACCTGTTTACATAGTAGTGCACATTTTCATTAACAATTGGTATAGGTAAATGTGGAGACGTATTGTAGTTATGTTCTATTTTAATTGAGTGATGTGTAGTTTCATACTAACTGCAGGCACTATTGCATACAATGTAGCAGGGTCTATAAATCATGAACAATTATTGTCTGTGGTCTGGACTTTGGGATCAAGTTAAAGAAGTCATTGCTTTCAACAAGGGACAGTTTTATCTTTGAAACCTTTTTTTGGAGGGGATAGCTTTATCTTGGGGACTTGAACGAGTATTTGAGAGATGGACCTCAAGGTACGAAGATGTTGAAATGTCGTAAACTCATGTTGAAGCAAGATTTTTCTAGGCCAATGAAACGTTTGTGCATGAATATGAAATTTTGAAATGTACTCTCTGTCTTAGTGTACCCCAGTACAATCTTTTCCATTCTTCCATGATGTGGTGACACTTCCTAACTGTTGAAGTGACTTCGATGGCAAAGTTTTGATTCTAATGGAGGTTATAGAGTGCCCTATCCATATGACCTATGTGGAAACCATTTCCATAATCCATCTGGGATAAGACACAAGCTAAGCTGAGGTATGCAAGGATTTTGGTGGAAATGGGAGAGTAGAGTGTTTTCTAAAGCAGGGGTTCTTCACCTGTGCTCTGCGGACTCTGGGGAGTCCATGTCATCTACTCAGAGAATATTTGACTGTTTAGAAAATTCAATATTAGCAGATTTATAAAGTATATAATGTAGAAGAAAACAACATTTTACTCAGGTAATGCCAAAATAAACATTTAATTAACATGTTGCGGAAGCCTGTTGAGCAACTGAGAACATCAGCCACCAGACTCCTTCCAAGACTGAAAACACATATATACAAATTTCCACAGTCAGAGATCTTACACATCAAAAAAAGAAATTTGAAAAAATCTATAACGCTCTGTGAATGTGAATTAATTTCAAATAGGAGGGTACAATTAAATTGCCATCCTTAACCTCATTTGTGGGAGCAACAGAAGTACAGCAAACAGTAGTATGGATGAATGATTGCCTTAGAAGCAGCACCAAAATGAACATATTAGGAGCAAAGTACAACTTCATATGCTGGAGCCTAGCATATTGCATTCTATTTAGAAAGCAAACCAAGTTTTGAGAAGTTCCAACTTTTCCATTAAGATTAAAATTTCCATATCTGTATATGTTTTGCTTGTGGATAAAAGAAAAAATCTCATAACTTGATATTTTTTTGTAATATATTCTGTAGTTTTGTTTAATTTTTTTATAGTTCAAATAGAAGAAATAAATAGCTTAGACCGGAGTCTCTTACCTCCAATAGTTATTCAGTGTGATCAATAGAAGTCAAGAGATGAAGATGGCTGTTCAAAAGCATGTGAAAGAGACAGCAGTAGTTATTTCCATGAGCGAAAGTTTTCCATTTATAAAAACTCCTAGGGGTTTAACCTTTGGAGGGGGAGTGGGAGCAGTCCCCAGACAAGGAGACCAGATCAAGTCTTGCCATTGTTGATTGTTTTTACTCAAGAGGAGAAGGTGTTTTTCCCAGTTGAGCTTCAAAAACGTCTGACACTTTCAAGCCAATGTATTCAACCAGCCAGCACTATTTGATAGTGGGTTTCTTATTTTCTAACCGCATAAACTGTTTATTTGTAATTAAGATATAACCATTGGCTGAGAATGATGTCCCATTGGATTGGGTATAACAGATTTTGGAGCAGTCGAGTTGAAGTTTATAAAAAGAATATCTGACCATTTCATCACTACAAGAATCCACAATGTTTTTTATTGTGTTAGAACCTTTATTATTCAATTTATTAAAATCATTACACTAAACTTCATACTAGAGATATAAATACAATGAAAAAGAGGGAAAGCCAAATGCAAAACAAAGTGACAGACTTGTTGGATAGCACCTCACTTTATTGCTGCAAATAGGTTTCCTGCACAACTTTTCCAGCTCTTGTCACCCTTCAATGCCACTGAGTACAGATTACAAATTTTGTTGAACAAGAAGGAGGTGCACCGAAAAGATAAATTTTAGTCCATAGTGATTTCTTCAAAAATGTTCTTTTATTATAGATCAAGAAAAAACAGCCAACACCTTCCGTTCCCAAATATGAAACTGTGGAACTTCATCAGGGCTGTAACAAATAACAAAATTACACCTTATAAGGCATGTAGGACATACCATTTAAATTTGTAACAGGCAATATACAGGCTTAAGACATGAAAGAATTTCATACAAATAATTTTTAGTTTCTGTATTATAAGATTCTGCCTGTCCTCATGTGGGAGTATCTATGTGATCCATACTATATATGTATCTTTTGTCGTACAGAGAACAACCATAAAAATAGTCTGTGTATTTTCATTTGATTCATGTCTTTATGGTATGTTTACGTGCCTTTAAGGTACATTTTTGTTAAATGATGATAAAGCGTATGTTAATCGGAGATGTCAGTGTTTGTGTTGTAATTTCTTTTATGTTATAAGTTATGTTTGTCAGTTATTTCATGTCCCTCATGGTTATATATGTTATTTGGTACAGCCTTGATGAAGTTCCACAGTTTAATGTTTGGGAACAAAACACGTTGGCTGTTTTTTTTAATCTATAATAAAAGAAGCCTTTTCAATGCACCTCCTTCTTGTTCAACAATGAAAAAGAATGTGCAATAAAAAAGGTTTCTAAGATCATAAATGAAAAAAACTTTCCAGCTTGTAATGTTGACCGGTCCTGAGCAAAGTGCATAAATAGAAGAGGAGTAGGCTATACCTAGTGACCCAGTCCACGCTCCCTTTGGGTGTGACCTTTGGCCAGGCGGAGTAGTGCAAGTCTGCTGTGCAAATTGTTGCGAAATTTCATGAGCAGACTCAATCTTAAAAGCAATAAAATCGCTTTAAAACAACTTATGAGATGGGTTGTTGTTTGTCAATGCAAGCATACCCCAACTGGGTACCAGAATCTAGTCCAGGGGAAAAGTTTTTGTGCAAAAAGAGAGCTTGTGCAAATGACAGTTTTAAAGCAGCACGTTAAAAAATATTGTCTTATAGCAGTACAGTGTGCTGGTTAGCTTGTCCGGGATACGTGTTCTTAGGTTTATGGTTTTTACTTTGCTTGGGTTCCTGGCCTTCTGTTGCACTATTCTCAGGCCTGGATGTAGGTGGACTGCAAAGGAGGGCAGGCAAAGTGTGATTGAGCTACCCAAAGAGCTGCTAAATTATTTGCTGAAGTTGTTTATTTGATCCCGGGGCAGAGGCCTCTACCTCATTGCTTGTTGGGGTGGGATTTTATGTTGGGGATTACATTCTAGTCTGCCCCTGAGTACCAGAGAGATTCTTTAACTGATGTTGTGGGTTTGGTCTGGGGGAAGGCTATATCTCCCCCATCCTTAAATGGTCCAGACATTCAGGATGGGTAATTTTGTTCAATATGGTTGGGTGCCTTCCTTTAGGCCCTTTCAAACCCCAGAAGATAGTTCACTGTCTGGGAAATAAATTGTAGATCACCTGAGTTTAGGCAGGCTAGAATGCCTTGTCTGCATGGACTCACCCCTGCCATATTCGAAGAGGGCCCTATCCAGTGGTGATGGAGGCTTAGAGTAGACTTGCAGAGGCAGATGGTGTGAAGTGCATCCTCCTTTATGTGACCACACAATCTGCATGATGCTTCCCCTTCTGCCCTCTGCGAGACCTCCTCTGCTGCATCCGAATTGTGCCTACTTGGTGGCCAGGATTGCGTTGTGAGAGAAACCCGAGATTGCCACAGGTTCCAGGGGCCCATGTCTCCTGTAAAGTGATCACAGAAAAAGTTTGAAGGTAGCTAAGAAAGTCTGGGCAATCAAGCTTGCCTACCAGGCCACGTATATTCCGTGAACAGAGCCGAAGAATGAGTTCTGTGTATTCCAGACTGCCTGCCTGTTCTTGCACTTTGCGGACTGTAGCTGGTGTAAAGACCTAGAGATCCATCTCCATTCATTCATTGAATACCCTCCCCCGAAAGGGTAATTAAGTGAAGAAATGGATCTAGTCCACTAGCTTTTTCCACTTTTGATGGTGATGCACCTTTTGCATTCTTTCGGACCAAGCAGGGCATCTGAGATATTCTCTTGTACCCAGGCTCTTTATCTTTGGCTCTCCTCATGCGTGCGGATACTCAGGTTCCTGGTATGTCTCCACGACTATTCCCCAGGTCATAAATTGTTTGCTTCCACACTGTACTTTCTGAGCCATGTCCAGTGAGCCCCATGTGTCCTTGGTTGAGTCTCTCTGATGCCCTGGAACCGGGCTTATGAATTGAATGGAATCAATGACTGCGGAGGTGACCCCGGCAAGGGTTGGGATCTGATTTAGCAGTTTAATAAGATAGCCTTGATTGAGGATATCATCATTTCCCATTGAATGGTAGAGCGAGTGGACCAGAATTGTGCTTGAATCCTTTTTAGGAGTGTTCTCCCATGAGTCCGATGTGAACATGTACCCCATTGGGGTTGGTCGGGACTCTGTTGTTCTGATGCCTGTGAGAGGTCGATTACGCTTCCCTTTTTTGGAGTCTTTTTTTAGTGTCTGTTGCAAAAAATATTGCTGAAAGTTTTCCCTGATGTCTTGATGCTGAAGTTAGCTTGCCATGTGCCATGCCCTCCCATTTTAATTCAACGTTGTGGCCGACTGATGGCTGACAGGGAGCCCCTGTTCCATTGGCCTGCGGATATATGGTGGCCATTACCTAACATTCCAGGCCGAGGTCTTTGGAGGCGAGAGTCTGTTTGAAACTAGTCTTTCAGAGATCGGCTTGGCAAAGACCCCCATATCAGGTTTCATATCCGGATTTGTGTCCGTATTCATGCCCCCCGCTGCTTACCCATAAAAATACCTGGGCTCATCCCAGATGGTCGGGCATTCTGGCCTGCACTGACCTGCCCATGGTTGGAAGGGATGGCATGCTTATGGGTCAGAAGTACTGACTTCCATTGTACTTGATGAGCTGGTCTCAAAATGCGAGCTTGTGAGCTGGTCAGTGCCCAGTGGGACATACACCAGGCCCTCTGTCTCTGTTGCTAGTCCGTTATAAAATACAACGAGTAGAGGTGCGACACTTCAAAAATAAACACACAAGTCCCAATCTCATAAGTGAACTATATGCAAATCTTGTCTTTATTTTCGTTTCTTAAAAGTGTCACACATATAAAGCGAAAAGAAACCAACATGTTTCGTCCATAACAACGGATTTCTTCAGGGCTGTAATGAAATTAATACAAACAGAATGTAAGCACACAACAATGATAATGTACACACCACATAGCACAAACATGATGAACAAGGAAAATATTTACAAACAGATGTATATAAAACACACTAATGATACAGAATTGGTACATACGCAATAGTACAACACAGTGCAATTTCCCAAGGGCAGCACTTGGATGATATATAACAAGAAATTGCAAGATATTAACAAAAGACATACACCTGTTAAAAGGTTATCAATAAACAAAGGTGATTATGCGGATTATATAAGGAGTAATGTAAGTAACTTGAAATCATAGACCTAGAAGGGCTGTTTGAAACCTGGGATACAAGTCAATATATACATTACGGTGTTATGGTCTTCTGTTCATATTACCTAAAATATACTAATCATCCTGGGATTGTAATCTCCAAATGTGCTAGGAAAGATGGGAGTGGACACAATGCATTATGGCAACTTAGTAGGAAGAGAGAGAAGAAAGAAAAAGATTAAGAAAAACGTCAGAGAAAAGAGAAGAGAAAGAAAGAGAAAAGGTAAATAAAAAAGAGGGAAAGAAAAATAGGAAATAGAGATGGTATAATAGTTCTTTAACCAACTTGTTTTTGTGAAGTTTTTTTTCTTGTTTTTTTTATGTTGTATTGATTTTGGTTTTGCTCCTGCAGTGATTGCAACAGGGGGAGTTTCATGAGGGCTTTGCTTGAAGCCATGTTGCCTTTGTGCAGTTCCGCAGCTGGTGTTGGTAGTGTCTCTGTTATTACCCCCTCGTTGCCCTGGTGTCACTTAAGGGGCTGCGAGTGGGTTGTGGAGTGGAGGGGCAAAGGTTGAAGACATGGAGACTAACCGTGAAGGCATCAATTATTGGCGGCTCAGGTGGTTTCACCTCTGGCCCTTCCCCATTTTCCATGTCTGTCCTGGTGGGGAAGGCCGCCCTATAGTTGCTTGAGGCTTGATGACACCCTTCAGGTCATCAAATAGTGCACCTAAGGTTTTAGGTAATATGCAGACTTTCTCCAGAATGGGAGAGCATGTACAGTTTGGGGATAGCAGTAAGGACTCAGTTTGGGCCCTTTTGATGAGGTTATTTAAGTCAGCTATTTTCCCATCAATCCCGGCCACATGCACTGCCAGGGTGTTCAGTAGATCTATATGTATGTCCATTTTGGCTGAGTCATAATCCATTGCGTCAACCGTGGATGGAATAGTTTTCAGCAAAGAGGGCCAAACTCCATTGCCTGGGGAGTTATTCCCTTTGTCTGCTTTCCCTTGAGGTAAGTCCCTACCCGGAGATGAGATTTTCTCGGGTGTTGCCTCATGATCGTTTTCTGTGGCATAAGAAGGCATCTCATCCCACTCTTCCTGTGCAGGATAAGAAAGCTTCATGTAATCCGAAGGATTTGCCTGGGTTCAGTTGTCCAGTGTCTTTTCTGTCTGCTCATGTTAACTCTGGTTCTCATCTTCTGGTGCAAGGGGGGCAGTCTTGGGGATTGGCATCGTTGTTAGGCTTGGGGCTACTGAATCCAGATGGTCATTTTCTGCTCAGAGGATCATGGGGCTGCATGGGATATGGTTCTCGGAATGAGAAGGATTGCTAGCCTCCATCTCCAGATTGCTTGCTGCCTAAGTGAGAGTTTGACCCTCCCCTTCGAGTTCCTAAAGGGCTGCTTAATTATAGGCTTAGACCAAAGGTTTCTTCCAGATCAGCGAACCTGCTTGCTGGACATCCCCCCACCTGCTTTGTCCGTGTCACTAGGGTGACCCTGCTGTAGGGCTTGGTGTTACTGGTCCCTTCCTGAGAAGAATCACGTGAGGGGGCTGGTGACATGGCGGGAATTGTGGTGTGATGCTGGTGAGCTTTTGTGCATTGGGGCGTAAAACTGTGGCTGGGGTCAGAGGAACTGGTAGACCCACAATGTCTCTTGTGTTTGAAAAGATGGGTGCACTTGCATATTTCAAGAACTGAACCTTTGAAGTTATTTTAGGTTGGCTATCATAGCAGGCCATTGAGACCAGGGCCTTGCCCTGGGGCATAGTATACCCCTGGGTAAACTTCTTCCATCTGCTCCACTGCGGCAGTGTGCTTCTGACCTTTCACGACCTGATATTGCTAAGGATGCAGCTCTGACAGTAGTGTTGCCTGCCGGATCCGAGCCCAAAACCGAACGTGCTAAAGAGATCACCTCTCCTCCTATCTGCTTGTCCTGCTCCAAGTCTGCAGGTCTCTGCTACTCTATGGGATGTTTCTAGGCTGTTTTTTCCTGATCTTGGGGTTCTTGCTTTCAGTTTCTTATTTCTCATGTACTTTAGCCCCTGCCTTCCCTGCTTCTAGCGCCGCCTCACCTCCCCTGAGTTTGTGACGACCAGTAGGTAACAGGGGAGGGGCACGAGCATGCTCCACAAAATGCTCAAATTGAGGGGTTTTGGGGAGAAGGTGGAGGTTTGTTTATGCTTTGGTGTGTTTGGTGTAGAAATTGAGGACCTAGCCCGCTGTGCCCGTTACCACTACCGCACCCCCTGCTGATCTACCCCCTTACCATGGTTCCTCTTTCTGCAAAAATGAGACATTGAGCAAGGGTTCCAAGTTCTGAGTTTCTGCCTGACTCTGTGGGCTCACTGGGCCACTTCCAATGATACTAACGCTCCCTGGCAACTCTGCCGTGCCTTCATCAAGCCCAAAGCCTGAGCCGCCATCCTACATAACTCCCGGAGCGGCCGGAGTGATGGAGAAGTCTTCGGTAAGAGGTCCTGACATCCGCTGACCCTGTGTCCTGCTCTCACTCCCTGCTCCAGCACCGGCATCTCTCGTCTTCCTCGCTTGTTCCTTCTCCTGCGTCCACGCCACATCCTGCACCTCTCAGTTTTAAAGCCAATATCCAACTGCACAGTCTATGACCATCATAATGTTCACTCCATCCACACTTTCTCCTGGATTCTGTACATATGACTCCTAGTATTTTGCAGTCATTACCACTTTTATAAAAAAAAAACTTGAAATGTAGTAAGCTCCTGCTTCTAATATATTTTATTATCTTCTTTTCAAGTAAGAGAAGCATTGACGGGCACCTGCTCACAGTTGGTAGATGCTTTGATAATGTAACAGATGTTCCTAATGAATTACATTAGTTACTTGTGATCAATTTCAGGCAGCCCTGATGTGACATTATAAACCTTCCATTATTTGGCAGAATTGGCAACCTGGATTTTACAATATTAACTGGCATACTGCCAACATTTAACTGCCATATATTTACATCTGCCAGGCACCGCGCAGGCATACCAGCCAAGAGGATTCATTCACAATTTGTGGCACTGTCTTCTGGCCTCGTGCATAACCCACAAAAAATGCCAAAACAACACTAACTACTGACCATAAATCATCATAAACCAAACTAGACTTTAAGCCTGCATTATATGTAGTGCTTACTGCTCTACTCTGCTTCACAGTGCACCCTTAACTGGGTGTGCTAAGCCCAGACCAGGACTGTGCACTCTGTTAAAGTGATTGCTCTGTTCAGAGTGTAGTCACATACTTCCAGATGCACTATGCATAGAACATCACTGAGCAATGGACCAGCTGTTTGAGGCAGCTAGTCCATCTTTCCCTAGAGGAGGACACCCAGCCTTCATTTCACACCTGGGCAGAGACCCCCTGCAGATGGCTGTAGTAATTACACCTGCCTCCAGGTGGATGCCAGGGGTGACACTGGGACCCTTGCATTACCTCACTTTAGAAAACAGAGCTTTCTATGATTTGCTGACGACAATCACAAATATTCAAACTTTTGACAGCAAAGCAATGTCTCAGTTTACACAGATTTTAACATACTTCACACAGGAAAGATATCCCCAGAGTTACACATGCAGAGGTCATAGACTCAGGTATCGATTCCTCTACAATATGGTCTCTGAGCAATCCCTTAGGTTACACAGATGGAGCTAATGTGTTCCACATAATACATAGATTTTACAGACAAAAACCTCAAATAGCAGTTATTTCACTTGGACATCGGACAGAAATGCCATCCTTCAAACGACTCGTATCTGAAAGTCCCAGGCCTGTAACAGCATGGCTACTTTCACATTACATTGACCTTACATGCTCAAGCATCTGAAAGGAAAACCATGTTTCATGCTACCTAGATCTTACAGGCTCAGTTCACTGACAGAAAATCTATTTGTCATAGTCAGAGGCATTTCTTGAGAAAAGGCAATGGGCTCTGTGCCAGGACCCAGGCATCTGACGGGAGGAGGGGCTGAACATCTGGGGTCCTTTCTCATTTGCCTGCTTCAGTTGGTGCGTTGTGCTGACTGTCTTGGCCTGATAACCTAAAAACTTCTTAAATTAGAGCTTTTTAAAGGCCTTTCTGTTTTATATTATTTTTGGCAAAGAGGAGACTGGGGTGATGTGTGTGAGTTGTGATAAAAATGTTGAAGATTAATTTTGCTGCGACTATAAAAAAGCTTCATATAGATGAAAACAGTGCATCACTTATGACTAATTGGTGGGACCAACAGAGATTATTTGTGACAACAAGAGCTATCACCATACATAGCACTATGCTGCCTTTTGGCACATGTTTTTTGAATATTAGATGAGAATACATTTAGAACATGGCCCAGTGTGACGCACATCTTTATATGTTGTTTTTGTACACTAATCCTCACCTGCTTCATGTATGGTCTCTCCCATCACAAACTGTACCTGATCAATACTTTTTGCCCAGGGAAACTTTCACTACGAGTTCAGTTTTTCAATAGTATATTCATACAAGGAAAGACAAACACATTTCAGTGCAGCGTCTTCGTTTCAGTTATGTACCTAGTACACAACTGCTCTGCTTTACCTGCTCATAATCTGTTACTCTGTGTGAGGTAAGCTTGCTTGGTTTCTGTCCATGCGTGGGACCAGCTATCTGTGTTAAGGTAGCTTGAAGTGCTCCTTCCAATGTTGAGTGAGGATTTCAACAGCTAAAAACCCTCACTCCCTTTAAAAACATAAAATTGAGAAAGAGCTTGTCCAAATCTATTGAACACAGTACTTACATTTTTTAAACATCAACAGAGCTTCCAAACTTTACAAAGTCTTGAAAATCCCTTCGAGAACATTCTCTGTTGATTTTATGTTTTTGAGAACCTTTGATTCTTTATGGACATAATCAGGTAAATATTTGTTCTCGGAATGTATCCTGATGATTTTATTCTTCTTCAACTGTACTTCTAGCCTTCTCAGTACATTTTTGTATCAGATTTTAGTTGAAGTCTATAAAAGTTACACTTGCAATATTTAAATTTAGTGAGATTAGTCTTCAAGGGTGGGTCCATCCAGTGTAGCTGACATTCTTTTGTTGAACGTTCTTAATTTCTCAAGGGATCTGTTTGTATCCAGCCAACTGCCCAGGGCAATAATAAAACCATAATCCAGACTCTGATAAATTATCAGATGTCACCCATTTTCAGTAGGGGCGGGCAGTTTCAAGAAACTACATTGCTCTGAATAATTCATTTTTTTATTTTTAAAATCTGAAAAGGAATCAAGAAATAATAAGAGCATGGGACTGGATTGGCAGGCTTAACTTCTATACATTTAGGAGTACTAAAATGTAATCTAGGTTGTGCCTTGTTCTGTGGCTAAATTCAGCGACCTTTCAATGAAATTGCCGCTGCTCACATCACCTAACAATCTTTGAGGAGTGGTAGTGTGTTTGACTGAATTTTCGCCCCCACATGCAAAAGTGACCAACAATGAACTGTATATGCATCAAACCAGGCGAAATAATAATACACAAGCATTGAGGAAATACAATGAGACAAAATACAAATTTGTGGTCACTTTTGCTACAAACATTAGCAAAAGGCAGATATTTTTAACCAGCAAATTGATTACATTTCTTTATGTAAACCAAGAGACACGGATGAGATATAAATGCCATCCCACTGCCTTTATTGTAGGTACAGTCAAAGCAAACCTTTTAAAAGAAACGAAATCATCAACGAGAGAATTTCATCTTCCAAAGCCATTTTTCAGTAATAAGCAGAAGTTGTAAATGTTCTTCCAAAATGAGTGCATTAATCAAGTGTCTGTTCTTTACTGCCGACCTGGTATTTGTAAGATTGGCTTCCATGACAATGTATTGTTTAGCTGTAGCCTGGAGTTTACTTGCACCCAGATGCAGTTATTTTAAGTATCACTCGATGGTATAGGTTCTCTTTCTGAAATAGACTACTGAGTTAAATTGTAGCTGGGAGAAAGTAACCAGATATTCGCTATTGTTATATTTATAGGTTCCTTTAAGAGCATCATGACTGGCACTGGCTGCTTTCGGGGATGGATGGCTCGAGACGGGAAATCTTAGGCAGGTCCGCTCCCCATAAAACAATTCCAAAGAAAACAAATCCCTAAAATGATAATGTGATTGTTAGGTTCAGGCACCACTTCGGACTAGAGGGGCAGGTTCAAGAAAGCAACAGACAGCAAAATAAAATGGGATTTAGTTCTCAATTTGGTTTAGCTGTAATTCTTAAGTGTTAGAAGGGAGTACACGGATAGTGTTTGTTATCTGGACATGCCTGGGGCACAGATGTACCACACTCTTAATATGGGGCGGGTGCTCACCAATCTTAAACCATCCATTAAATTCTGGAACATCCTGCGATTCTCCCTGATGGTAAAAATTACCCAAATAAAAGTGGTTTTGCTGCCTATGATGACTTTATGTACTGCAAGGACACATGTACGAGATTTTCTGGGGTGTATTTCGGGAATTAACTCTTTCCATGCTCATGACGGCTCCAACGCCGTCATGAGCACACGCCGCCCGTGACTTATGACGGCGTGGAGCCGTCATGAGTAAGGGAGCGCCACGCCCACCCCCTAGCCCCGGCCAAATTTGTGCAGCGGCGAAGGGGTTAAACAAGCTCCTTGTAGACTTATTGTGGGTGGGGAAACAGTGTAGGGTGGGACTTGCCACATTGAGGTTGGAATGGGATGTTGGAGGGATGGAGGTACCGGACCTTGAACTGTATTATCTTGTATTGCACCCATAACAAGCTGTACACTGGTTCGATGGCGAGCCCAACTGGGAGATGTCGCTCCTGGCCGGTACCACGGGGTACAGACCTGAGGTCCCTACTGATGTGTGGTAACAGAACTCATAGGGCAATGCCACATGTATTATGACTGGCATGCCGACTGTGGGAACGGGTGGTGTGGGTGGTGATCTGCAGGGTGTCATATGCACTGGAGCTGGAGGTGTGGCAAATCAGACCTTTTGCGCACTTAGCTTGAACCGTGGCTATCAATAGCAGGCAGGAGGGGGGTGCACCACCTTAGGCGATCAGGCCAGTTTATTACTCTTCTGGAGGCATCTGAGACATTTGGTCTGGGAAGGAGTAAGTTTCTCCAATATGCCAAAATATCAGCCACAGTAAGAGCGATTTGTCCTGGGTCCCATGATGCCACTGAGCCTACGCAGGCTCCTGTTACATTGCTGGCCATCACAGGCGGTCAGTTGCTTATTACATACACATATCATGCCTTGCAGGCTGATAGACCCAAGACCCCCCTCAAGGTGGAAGGTTCATGGCAACAGCTTAGTGAGCTACCAATCACAACTGAGGAATGCATTAGGGTACATAGAGGGGTGCGGAAGATCTCTACCAATGCATGATTTAGGTTCACTCAATATAACATAGTACGTCTCACATACCTCTCACCTAAGCTACTACACTCCACATACCTCTCTAGAACCCCGAGATGTACACGCTGTGGATACTCACCGGCAGACTTTATACATGTTGTGTGGAGCTGTCCTCCGATCGTATGGTACTGAGATGAGATCCTGTGACACTTCCATAATGCTTCCGGGTGGACGATACCAAGGAACTTGAAGCAATTCCTAGTAGGATTAGTCTCTGTAAAAAAAAACAGAGAGCTTAGCAGAAAATTTGCACTCCTTGGTCTGACTCGGGCTAAACGGTGTATAGCCATTCACTAGCTAAGCCTGAAACCTCACCTGACGATTGACTGTCGGTGAGATGTGACTGAATGGGCTTGTGCGGAAGAGGCACATATAAACAGAGTGAGACAAGATGATAGACTGATGGATGACTTGTTGATATGGGGTGCCATTATTCATGTTCTTACTAGTGATGGCTGTACTACCCCCTAGACTGCGGCGTGCGAGGGAGACAAAGGACATACCCAGCCATAGTGCTCCCGCCCTCTGTGGGAGGTAACCAAAACAACTGAACGGTCGCACATAGGCATTGAGAATTGGAATTCCATTGGCAGACAGGCTGTGCAATTAATATGTAAAGCCCATGTCCTCTAGAACCTGGCATATGTATAGTATAGAGTTGAGCACCGGAAGGCGGGGGGGCTTACGTTGTTATTTGGTCTATTTTTCTTTTCTGCTATGCTCTGAATGGACTATGGAGATTTTGGAGGTACATATATTGTCTGATGGTTTAATGGTTACTACTGTTGCACATAATGTGGTAATGTATGGTGTTGAAATGCCAATAAAAGCATATAAAAAAGGGTTAGAAGGGAGTCCATATCACAGCCGCCATTAACAGGCAAGTGCAGCATATGACAGCCAACAATGGAGGAGCTACAGTCTCTGCCACAACCCTCAATGAAACTTTATCAACCATTTTTTAGGTCAAGCAGTGAAAAAGCTCCAGCTGTATCCAGCCTCATAATAAAAAACATACACACATACATAGAAGGACTTTGTGTCAGTGCTTCTTCATCCATTGATCTGTTCAACTATAATTCATATTTTTCTATTGCCCTTGACAGGATAAGTAAAGCTTCAATGGGGTTAACTTGTATTTCTCAAAATGTGGGTCTCATTTACTACTTAGACAAAGATGGTTCTGTCAGATAAAAGTCGTCATCATTTTATCAAATTATTAGTTGCACAAATGCTCATGAAGTTAATTCATATGTGAAAACACATCACAACATGTAGGGCCAAACAACACAGTTATTGGATGATTGACATGTATTTCATAGTCATTGAGCAACAATGCATGATATGATCAAACAATAACATGCTCCATATGTAGTAGGTGAAGAATTGCTTATGCGGTGCATCAAAGAAAAAAAGAAGAAGAAACTGTAACTTTAAATAAAAACAAGAGCAATTCAGACACACAAGAACATTTGGAGCGGGAGCAGGAATGAGCAATGCCGATTCTGATGCAATGAATATAAGTAATCCACTAATTTCAAAAAGAAGCTCAGGCAACTAATTATAAAATAGGGTTGAGGGCACAATAAAGGACACGCAACAGAACAATCTTGTTAGTACAAACATAGAATAATCATTTTAATCTTATAAATAACAATATCACTGTATCAATAAGAATAATTATGCCTAGAGATAATGTATACAGTGTGTAAATAATATATATAATCCACAACAGACATACTCATTTTCAAGCATACCCATACATTCATCATCCGGCACAAATACATTTTTAAAAAAAAATCTTTTTATTAGTAACTTAGAAAAAGTGGTGGTCAACACAAGCAGAGAATACAGTAGTCTCATTTGTACCATAGGAAAACACAGTTCATACAGAACATGTTCACTAATGGAATGTTCAAAGCAGTATGTCGCAAAGTCAGTTCACAATGTAGGCAGCACGTCAATGGGTGTGATTTGAGGGGGATCACATATAGAATCTCTGTAGTAATTCCAGTTGGACCACACCGCTACCCATTTCAGGGGGCACCCCCGTGCCACGTACACTGTCTTCTCCTGGAGCATGCACCAGTCCATTTCTGTCTTCCAGGAATTGAGTTTTGGAGGCGCTACTGCCCCCCATAGCCTAGCAATGTTTTGCTTAGCAATTGCAAATTCTAGCGTCACCCAAAGCCTCCCTCTTGATGGCAGGTCCGGCGGCTCCCAGATGTTCAAAAGGCATCTCTTCGCCTCCAGCCGCAGCTCCACCCCCCCATACTTCTTGCATACAATGGAGTACCCGTTTCCAATAAATTTGCAGTACAGAACACTCCAACAGTATGTGGAGGAAGGTCCCTACCTCCCCACACCCCCTCCTGCAGAGACCATCCTCACTACGGCCCATCAGCTTCAGTCTAGTGCCAGAGACTTATACCCGGTGGAGAATTTTCAGCTGGATCAGTCTAAGTCTGGCTGATATAGCTACTTCCTTAGGGGAAGCAAGCGCACTTCTCCACTCCTCTTCGTCTATTTCTAAGCCGGCCGCCTCCCATTTTCCTTTGCGGGTTAGTAACGGGTCTGGAGAGTTGTTGATAAGTTTTTTGTATGTGAGGGAAATGGCGTGTTCTGGGAGGTGGCCATCTAGCAATCTATCCTCCAAGGGGGAGGATTCTGGGGGCTGGGTCCCTGAGGGGATATTCATCTGAACGGAGTGCCTGACCTGCAGGTATCGGGAAAATTCTGTATGCGCAAGATCGTAAGTGCGTTGGAGTGAGGCAAATGGGATAACTCCGTCTGGACCCCATAGGTCTTTAATGTGGGAGATTCCAATTAGGTCCCAGTTGCGGAACCCTTTGGTGCGACCCAGAGTGCCCAACTTCTCTGAAACCCATAGCGGGGTAGCCATTGTAAGAGTGTTGGCCCATCCCAGTTTTCGCTGGACAATATGCCATAATTGGACCGAGTGCTGCGTGGGCCCAGTGAGTGAGTACCTGCCATGCCTAGAGTACAGCGCCGCCTCAAAGTTCCCGCCCGGAAGGAGCCACCGGTCCATTCCGTATCCCGGATTGTTCCCGTCGCAGTAGGTGCCCTGGTTGATGGCCGAGAGATGTGCAGCCCAATAATACTTACGGATGTCCGGGAGCGCTATGCCCCCATCAAACCATGCCAGTGTCAGTTTCTGCAGGGATATGCGGGGTGTCCCGGACCATAGTAGATCTCTCTGTGTGGCTTTAATGGACGCAAAGTATGACTGCGGGACCAAGTCCAGATAGTTTTGTAGGGCGTATAGGAATCGTGGCAGTGCCATCATTTTAAAGAGCACTGCCCGACCCAAGAGGGACAGCGGGAGCTTCTACCAGGTGGCGGAGTCCCTTTTAAACCTCTGTAGAGGCGGCAGGAGATTTCTCTCATACCTAATGGCTTTCTCTTTAAAGATGAAGATTCCTAAGTACCTAAACCTGTCCGTGGCCACCTTAATTGGGAAATTTTGAGGGACAACCGGAGGGTCTCCATGAAGGACATACAGGAGGGACTTACCCCAGTTAATGCTATACCCTGAGTTCCTCCCGAAGCTGGTAAAGATGTCCAAGGCTACTATGAGGGACTTTCGAGGTCTCGTAAGGTAGAGGAGGATATTGTCCACGTAAAGCGAAATCCTGTCCTACCATCCATCAGCCCACCGGTTCCCCTTCAGAGATAGGTCCTGTCTGATCCAGGCAGCGAGTGGTTCTAGAGAAAGGGCAAAAAGCAACACTGAGAGGGGACACCTCTGTCGCATCCCTCATCCAAGGCAAAAACCTCAGAGGTTTTATTATTAACTGTGACCTGAGCCAGAGGCTTGGAATAAAGGAGACACACCCATCCGATAAAGCTAGGACCAAAGCCCAATTTCTGAAGGACTGCCATCATATAAGGCCACTCAAGCGTGTCAAATGCAATTGCGGCGTCGAGTGACACCACAACCGCATCTTCTTGGATAGTGTGACAGCGTCCTATCACTCCGTGAAGACGCCTGAGATTGAGCGCCGTATTGCGATGGGGCATAAAGCCCGATTGGTCCGGGTGGGCCAGTGTGGTTAAGACTGGCTTGAGCCTGTTGGCGAGGACCTTGGCCAGGATCTTGGGCTCTGCGTTTAGCAAAGATATGAGCCTATAGGAGGCACATGAATCTCTTGGTTTCCCTTCTTTTGGGATGGCCACGATTGTGGCTATACATTGGTCTCGTGGTAGAACACCCCTCTGCCTACTTTCCTCAAACATACGTTTTAGGTATGGGCTAAGGCCATCCGGTTTGAGCTTGTACAGCTCGATCGGAAGACCATTAGGCCCGAGGGCTTTTCCCGGTCGAAGATCCCTAATAGCCCGACCCAGCTCCTCGGCGGTGAGTGGCGCCTCCAAAGTATCCCGTTTGACCTCCGAGAGAGTAGGTAGCCGGATGTCAGTTAACAAGGCAACTGAGTCCTCCTCCGGCCGGTCAGACCCTCTACTGTACACCTTCTGGAAGTGCAGCGCAAATTCCCTGATTATCTCCCGGGGTTCTGTGATAACGGCTCCTGAATCAGCCTTAAGCTCCGCTACGACTCTCTGTGCCTGCTGTTTTTTATCGAGCCAGGCTATAAGCTTGCCCACCTTGTCTCCTTTGTCATATATTCTGCCCTCCCTGTCTCTCGCTAGAGTCTTAGCGGTGTCAGTGGCCAAGGCCTTGTATTCCGCCGCTTTGAGTTGCATCTGGTGGATTGTCCCTGGGTCGCCATCAGTATACGCTGCATTTTCCAGCACAATAAGAGCTCTCTCCATATTTATCATTTGCGCCTCCCGTTCCCTGCGATGGCCAGCGATCGCAGAAAGGGCCTCCCCCGTAAGCACAGTCTTAAAAGCCTCCCACAATACTAATGATGATTTTACAGTACCTTCGTTGCTCTCAAAGTAGCGGTCAATTGAGAGAGTCAGTGTCTTCCTCATTTCTTCGCCACGAAGATACCAGGAATTGATCGGCGCAATACACCCTTCCCGCCGATCACCGATTGTGAGGTGGGCCAATAGCGGGGAGTGGTCCGAGATACCCCTTGCAAGGTGTGTGACTTCCTGAATTGTGGTGCCCTGGTGCATAGGTGATAGAATGTAGTCTATACGTGAGAAGGAGCGGTGTGGGCCTGAGAAGAAAGTATATTGTTTGTCCGTTGGGTGTTGGAGACCCCAGAGATCAGTCAGGCCAAACGCCTCAATGAAATCCGCTAGCCACAGGTGTCCCATCGGTATGTCCCTAGGTGGGTGCCTATCGAAGTCCCCTGAGACCACAGCATTAAAGTCTCCCCCCACAAGGAGTTGTCCCTCCAGAAGGGAAAGGAGAAGCTTGCCCAGGTCTTGGTAGGATTGAGTTTGAAGACCCGGCGGGATATAAGTTGTTACCAGGTTTAGCCTGTAACCCTCCCATTTTCCCGAGACAGCCGCATAGCGCCCCAGAGGGTCTGATTCTGTGTGATCAATGACTAGGGGGAAGCTACGACGAAGAAGGATTCCCACCCCCCGGGACCCCGAGGTAAAGCGGGCGTGAATCATCAGAGAGTACCCCCATCTGTTCAGCGTGTGGCACGTGTTTCCCAACAAGTGGGTCTCCTGCAAAAGTACCGCATCCGGGAGGTGTTGTTTAACAAATTGCAGTACAATGGACCTTTTAAGCTTGTCCCCTAAGCTGTTGACATTCCAGCTCAGTATCTTAAGGCTTTTATCCCACGTCATAGCCATAAACGCTCTTTACTGCAAAAACAGCCCTGTGATTCCTGGTACAATGCATAAATGTGTCGATACATTCCAAACATTTCACCCTGTCCCCAACCATCC
The DNA here is from genome assembly GCF_964261635.1 of Lissotriton helveticus. Classification (NCBI taxonomy): domain Eukaryota; kingdom Metazoa; phylum Chordata; class Amphibia; order Caudata; family Salamandridae; genus Lissotriton; species Lissotriton helveticus. The sequence goes on along the minus strand of NC_136067.1, from coordinate 1,873,634,322 downwards.
CCCACCCCCCCACAACTGCCCCCCAACTCCCTCCATCCCCAAAAAGATGTTCACCCCCCCAGCCCTCCTCCCTGCTTCTCTGCTCCGTAGGTTCCAAACTACCCACATCCCCAATTAGAAGAGCGCCTTTCGCCCAGACCCAACCCGGGAGTGAGGAGACCTTCCACTCCCGAAGAACTCCTTAAGGGGAAAAGAGTGCACCAGCCCCAGCTCCAGCCGCCGCTCACGCCTGCCCCCAGTGCACGACCTTCCTTCACCCAAGTACACACTCCTGAGGAGTTTGATCGCAGTCAGAGCAGTTCGTGTCCCGCCACCAGCAGTTGACGGTGGCAACCCCCCCAGAGTTCCGTACCAGCCCAGTTAAGACAGGCCCTTAAGTCTAACATCTCACAACGTTATGCCTTACTGTTCGTCGGGTTCTATTTCACGTGCCTGCAGCCACTAGCAACCATCTGTGTCTCAAAGAGACCCCCACTTGGGGCTGGCTGACCTCGATCGCCAAGAGCACTGACTCTGGGCATCTGCCTCCGATCTCCCTGCTGTAGATCCCGGCGATGCTGCCTGATTATCTCTCCAACCTCCAACCTCGGCCCGATCTTGCGGCCGCGACAACTCCTTCTCAAGCCAGTCCTGCACTTCCGTAGGCACTGTGAATGACAGGGACTTACCCCCTGCGATGATCTTCAGTTTGGCAGGAAAGAACATCATGTATTTGAATCCCCGTTCTCGGAGAGCTGCCTTCACGCCCGCATAGGAACGCCTCTCCCGTTGAACCTGAAGCGTGAAATCCGGGCAGAAGCGGATCGTGGCGTTCTCATGTTGCAAGTCCCCCATCTGTATAGCCGCCTGGAGGATAGCGTCCCTATCCCTGTAGTTCAGGAGTTTTGCGATGATTGTCCTCAGCGGCGCGCCCGGTTTGCTTTTCGGGGCCGGCGTGCGGTGGGCGCGTTCTATTGTAAATATATTAGACAGGCGCTTAGGCTTGAGGTGGACAAGGATAAGGTCTTTCAAGAAAAGCTCAACGCTGGGCCCCTCCATTACTTCCGGCACTCCCACCACACGTATATTGTTTCTGCGGGTTCTCCCTTCCTGATCCTCCAGCTTCAGGGCCATCTGCTTCTACTGGTGCACCAGTTCGTTAACGCGTTTTTCCAAAGTCTTTGAGGAGGTTTGCAACTCTCGGATGTCGGACTCATTCGCCTTGGCCTTTTCTGTGGTTTTGCCAAGGTCCGCTCGGAGCAGGTTGACCTCAATAGACATTTTGTCCATTTTAGTCTCCAGGTTGGTGCCCAGCATTTGTATCGCCGACATAATGGAGGCCAAGGACGGCTCTTTTGGGCCTGCTTGTTCTTCAGGTGTTTTGCCGGCCTGGGCCTGCCCCACCGGGACCGCATACTTATCCAGCGTGTTGGTCTGGGCGGCCATATTTGTTTTAGGCCTCATAACGGCGACTCGTGCGCACTGAGAGTCGCACCGCGGGCCTCACCTCTCTCAGGTCTGTTTCGGTGCGGTAGAGCAGCTTGACCTCACTTCCAGGGCGGTTCCCCCCTTCGTTTCCCGGGGAGATGCCTCGTTAGTCTCAGCCCTGTCTTGCAGGTGTATGGTATTGTAGCCAATGTGCCGATTCCGCCGCGTTTTGGGTCCCCCATGACCTCCTCTTGGCTTTCACCATGTCCAGTTCAGCCCTGGGCAGCCCTTTCAAGACTCAGGCGTCTTGTACTTCCTCTGCAGCGCCGCAGCGTTCTTCCGGCCTCCAGACCCTGGTCAGCCTCCCCACGATCTGCTTCACCTACTACTATCCTCCTACAGGACACTGCAGCCATACTTCAGGGGCCGGGCTCAATAGATTAAAGACAGTCCACGCAGTCCTGCCAGCCCCAGCGCTCCGCACCACTCGGTCTGTTTCACCATCCGTCGCCCGCGCTCACACCTCTGTCCCCAGTCCTTCTCAGGCCTATCGGTACTTGCCCTGATTCACGGGGTTCGCCGTCGCGGCGGTATGCTCGCCTCTCCCAGTGCCTGGCCCCGTAAATGTCAGGATCCTGCCTCTTCTTCGGGCGACTCGGGCCCCTGCCTATACCCCCAGGGGTAATGCTGCGCAGGCCGCGCCTTCCACCGGAGCGGTGTCGCTGTCACTGGGCCAAGGCCCGACCCACACAAAGGTCAAGGAAGCTCCGAGGGGTCCACACACCTCCGTGGACCCCCGACGCTGCTGTTGTTTCCGGGGCGCTGCCACTAAGCAGGTCCCAGCGCTCACCTTCTTCCCGTGAGCAGGCCTCAAGCCGGGGGCTCGCGTGGTCAGTGCGCCTGGCCACGCAGTTCCAGTGCCTCCGCCAGCCGGCCGGGCCCGTAGTATGGGAGCTTTTTCTCCGCGCCGTTGGCGCGGTTAACTTCCAAAGTTTCTGCCGCCTGCAGCGATCCGCAACGGCTCTGGCAGGATCGCTCTGGAGTGCATCTCAGGACGGATGAAGAACAGATGTCGTAGGGGACAGACTTAGCCCCGGCGGAGCTCCCCTTCTAGGCGGCCATCTTCGCTGGCACCTGGCCACGCCCGACCCTCACAAATAAATGTTTAGCTGCTACTTTAGACTATTTCCACGAGCAATTTAGAGATTCATAGTGCTGATGCTATGCCATATTAACATACATATCTGGCACATTGTAGAGAATCCATTAATATGTGAAGACCTTCGCCAGTCTATTACATGTGGGCAAGTCAAATCTTCAGTCCAACATATCCGTTTGGGTCTCTCTTTTTTGTATTTCATTTAACAATCACCCTAGGATAGTTACACCCAAACTTTTCATTTCTTTAGAATGACAATTGCCACCCATTTTTAAGGCTATACCTCCAAAGACGTTGTCTATATAACTTTCAAATACTAGCTTCATCTGTAAACTATATAACCTTTTTGTTGAGATTTATAATATTATCTCAGTTATTTGGAATTTCGGTCTCCCTTTATAGACATTGTTCTTTACTGTACACAATTTATCCCCCTATAAGGAATACATTACTAGAATACTCCCTTGTGTACCTACGCCTACGCCTTGCAGCAGGCCCTGACTTTATCAAGGTGCAGGATTTATTATATTTAGAAACCAATTGGACTAATCCCACATGGTGATTGGTACGTTTCCGATCTCCTGATTCCAACTCTAACCTGCTGAATCCTGGGCAGCATTACATCTGTCCTCACACACGGTTACACCCCCACTGTGGGAACCCATGGCCTGCCACCTACTCTGGGTGCACGCTCCATCTGCTCACCAGCGCAAAAGCACATGATATAGTATACTTACTCACTGGTCTAAGAGTAGATTTAGTACACCCGCCTTGAGTGTATGCCCAATATGTTCACTGACACAGAAGCACATGATAGAGCATACTAAAACACTGTTTGAAAGAGCAGATTTAGTACACAACCCGTTTTTAATCTTAATTTTCACCACAGGCTCATAATCTAGGTCCAAGAGGGTACCTACTATAATTAAGGATCTTTATTTTATTTTTTTGCTTACAATCATTTCTCAGATCCATCCATCCTGTGGCTTCCTGATGAAGGCAATTTGCGTAACCGCGCATAGAAAATCATACACTCGGTAAGGCGGACTCATGAACTAAACCTCTTTAAAGCCGACCATAAACTACCATTGAATTCTCAGCAGCAAGAAGGAAGAGGCTGGCCCCAAGTCATACTGATATACCCTGAGGAGGAGAGCCCTCTCCTCTCAAAGTAACTGCTTGTATGGGCATGTTGAGAGCAGGTACAAAACCCACTACGGGAGGGCTCCGCAGTAGTGGTAGAACAGCATACTAAAATCACTGTGTAAGTGAGTGGTTTCGGGACCACACAGGCTGCACATTCAGAAGAACTGGCACAAGCCTCAGTGGATCTTTTCCTGGAGGTTGTAGGTGATACCAGGACAACGCTGGAAGGGAAAGTAGATGCAGTGGCCTCGGATGTCAGACTTTTGTGGGACGACCAGTGCAAACTATTAGATTGGGTTTTCCAGACTGAAAATGCGATATATGAGCTCTAGCCTCGAACCACAGACCTACAGAAGCTATAACAGGAACTGACTAACAGAATCAGTTTCTTATAGGGAAGAGTGGAAGATGCCGATGGCAGGGCCCACCAGAATAATTTACAGATTATAGGGATGCCGGAGGGAGTGATGGGGTCAACCCTACACAGTTAATCGAGTCCTTGATTGCCGAGACAGTGGTTCCACATGGTCTGTCTAAATGGTTCATTTTGGAGAGTGCATATAGTGTTACTGCAAGACACCTCCTCTAGCGGCTAGCCCTAGGTCTCTTTTGGCCATGATTTTGAACTTCTAAGACAGGGACACTGTTATACATTGAGCATGGGAAAAAGTGTATTTTCACTTTGAAAATAGAAGAGTCATGATATTTCCAGACTACACCGTGATGCTACAACGCCGTAGGATGATTGACACAGAGGTCAAGAAGAAGCTGACAAACATGGGTCTGAGGTATGATCTACTCTTTCTGGTCAAGTTAAAAAAAATTGATGAATCAACAAACTCATTCACCGAGCCAGAAGCTGTATTGGACTGAGCTGAACAGTGATGGACACTGAAGGAAGGGATCGATTGGAATAGTGAGGACGGGCCACATCTTCAGTGTCCGTGATAAAGCAGGATATCAAAACGTATAGTATTGAAATTTAATGTGGCGCCATCCACCATTCAGATGCAGTAACATAACGTGTCTTTGTAAAGCGCAGTTCACTCAGAGGCATCTTGGCGCTGAATAACAGATGTTTATTGTTACTCTACTCAATGATACTCATTTTATCGACCTCAGATGGATGAAAAGCTGAGTGGACCCGCCAGAATTTGAACCTGTGGCCATGAGTTCAAACACAGGCTCCGTCAGTAGATGCATTAGTCCGCTGAGCCACCAGACCCGGCAACTGTGGTAGCAGCGACTTTTCTGCAATTATCTAGAGCCTACTCGTCATATAACACCGAACTTAATTCTCTGACAGTGAAATGGACTCCAGCAGTGCCATCAATGCCTCCGGGGGGGTTACGCTTTGTCACTCCTCAGATAGCTGACAACCTACTATGAGACCTGGAAAAAACTAGTATTGTTGAAGCAATGCTGGTATGAGATGACAATTGCAATGTTAACAATGGGAGGCCCCTTTGCTACTCTCCTCCTTCTTTACACACAGTACTACGAAATTTGCCTGAACACAGTTTTGTGGTGAATATAACTCACATGTGAATGCCAAAATGCACTACACTGACACATGGAGAAGTAGATGAGCTGACACACACTATACTAGAGCAGCGAATAATTGTGTTGTGGTTCTGGTGCCCCAGTCCTTATTTTCACTTCTAATAGCTAAGCCATTGACCAAGTTGTACCAAGAGCACTGGCAAGAGCACTGGCACTCAAAGGCACGCCAGGCCCCTCTACTTTCTGCACAGGTTCTCCCGTTTGGTTACACATTAAGTGTTTGCACTCAAGTTAAAAGGCAGTTTTAGGTTTTGATTGATTCAGGGGGAAAAGTTTGGATGTTTGCCTTGATGATGTGGTGGTGGGGGGGGGGGTTCAAGCTGGATGTCAGTCTCTCAGGTTGAGGCTGCCATGGATGAAGGCCAGGGTGGCATTTGATGGGAGCCAGAAGGAGCCAGAAGGAACTCACCAAATATGTGGGATGGGATGAACATGTATTGGTCTAACGTGGAATGTGGGAGGGATGTTGTAACCAAAAGATTTAAAATAAACGTATCTTTAAAGCGCAGGTGCATACACATGGCACTGTTACAAAAGACACACCTGACAGTGAGAGTGATGGCACAAGATTACAAGCCAAATGGTGGGACATGTTCAGGGACGGACAGGGAACAGAAACCGGCCCTGGCAAACTGCTCAGCCACCCCACCTGGGTTGAGGGAGGTGCAGCCGAGCAGTTTGGGAGGGCCGGTTTTGGCCGATTTTGTTACAGAGTGCCAATATTGCCGACCCCCAGTAGCAAAAACGACCCCCAAGGGGCCCCAAAATGGCCCCCACCCTAGCAGCCTACCGGGGAAACGCCTGGTGCCCGCTATGGCCAGTCCGGCCCTGGACATGTTAGTCTTCCTGCCTTATGAGAGCTCTGATGTGGTAAGTATGGGAGTCCCAATTGAGATCCCTAAACAAATTATTGACAAGAATTGCAGATATGTTACAATGGAAGTATTGGAAGGCAGGTTGGATGGTAGAGCAGTGGTCCTGGAATGATGATATGCCCTGTTCTCCTCACCTCCAGGGACTTGGGCTGAATGTATGAAAGGGGAGAAACTCAGCTTTCAAAAGACACCTCCCTCTTCCTGCACAGGGCCCAAAAGACCAAAAGACACAAGACAATATGAAGGGCCATGTTTCAGCCCAAACTAAAGGGCCAAACACTTATTAGCTTCCACTTGAGGGCACACTGGGTGGTTTGCTCTCACCTGCCTTCATGGGTGGACAGAAAACCCATCAGCCAGCAGGGAAAACTAAAGGAAGAAACACAGAGGTGGAAGTGGCCCGCTATGCACAAGAACATACCCCTACCCCAAAAAGGAGACAATAAACTTTCTGCTACCATCTCTGAAACAGATTGAGGTAGAAAGCCAGCTAGACATCTGGTATTTCAAAATTGTGTCAAAACAAGCAAAAGGATGGGCGAGGCCTACCCTGGCATTGATCCATACCCAGAAGGGATAATAGAGTCTTTCTGCCCACCTGATGGCAGATAGGAGACCTGGTCCCAGTTGAGGACGTTTTTCAAAATCTTCCCCGGTGGTAGAAAGCCCTCTAGAAAACAGGGATTTTGCAATTGGGCAAAACAAAGGGGTGAAAGCTTCCCAACTTAGCAGTGGGCCATAACTCCACCCCAAAAGGGGGAAACACATCTTTCTGCCCACCTATTGGGGTGGAGGTGTTTAGCCTCAATTTGCTCCTGGGAACATAAAGCCACCTGGTTTTCAGGGATTTTAAAAAGGGTGCCAAAACAAACAAAAGCATTGGGGTTTTGGTCTACAGTGGCATTGAGATATACCCTCACCACAAAAGGGGCAATAGTATATTTGGGCCCCGCTGGAGGAAGATACGAGTTTTGTCTCAATTGGGGACGTTGCACCACATCTGTTCCACTTGGGGCACAGAAAGGCCAATACACACCAGGGATTTTACATTTGGGCAAAAAACATGGTGCAGGTGTACCACCCTGGCATTGGCCCAGACCCCTACCGCACAAGGGGCAAATTAATCTTTCTGTCCCCAAGGGGAGCAGAGAACTGTGCTTGTCCCAATGTTCTACATGGGGCAGAGGGGGAGAAAGCCCACTAGATAGCAAGAATATGTTTTTAATAAAATAATGGGGTGAGGTGGGATGACGTCTTGCCCATCCTGAAATCAGGTCCCCCCTAAAGCCTCAAGCATTCCCATCCAAACAGCAAATAAGAGGAAATTCCGATTCTTTTGGTTATTGCTTTTGCATATGGGTCTGGAGAGGGGGTTAAATCCAAATATCATCTCACTTGTCATGCTGAATGGGCCCACTTTTTGGGCTTGGTTCGCCTGCCACCTGGGGGAACCTACTAAATCCAGACATTTCTGAAAACTAGACATCGAAGGGAGTACAAGGTGGTATGCTTGCATGGATCCCACAACATTTTTCTACCCACATTGCTCTGCAAATGTCAAATTTAGCCTAAATTCATACATTTTCCTAGCATTTGTGTGATGTAAACTTCCTACCATATCTGTGACGTAAACCTCCAGAAGCTGCAGTAATCCAGTAAATTCCTAACACCCTTCATTCCTCCACTTGTCCCGATGAAAATGCTACCCCACTTGTGTGGTTTAGCCCACTAGTGCATGCAACACAAAATTCCACAAAATGCAATGTGGAGAAATCTGCTGTAGGGGTAGCTGCAGTAACTAGTCTCCGGCTAAGCTGTCACCTAGGAAAACTACCAAACCCAGCTATTTCTGAAAAACAAGTTACCCATTGTAGTCAAGGGTGGTGTGACTCACGTGGATCCCCTAAAGTTTCCTTACCCATAATGGCCTGTACAACCAACATTTTGCCTAAAATCATGCATTTCCTTGCATTTCTGGGACATAAACTTTGGAATCCACAGGAAGCCACAAAATCCCTACTGACTTGCACATGGGCTCTGTGAACACACTCTTTCCAGAGCGAGAAGGATCATGAAAGTTTGATTAGCCAGAATTTTGGAGAGGTTTCAGAATTTACAATTTGAAATTGAGTGCTTTGCTAGTAAAAAGAACATGCTGACTGACTATCTTGTTTTTCTTTTCGTGAGGTGAGTGAATGTGAGGTTGAGGAAGAAACTGAAGTTGTCTTTTGAGTCACTAAGTTGCCTTCTGTGAGTGATGCAAAGCATTTACTGAGGACTGTGCTGATTCCTGTCAATGTGATTTAGGTAAAAAAGTATGAGGGGAAAGGATGGGCATTAGAGAGGAAGTCGGTTGGTGTGATTAAATCATTTTCCATTGGCCAAGGAGAGTTTGCTTGGACTGGGAATGTTCTGATGAGGGGTGACAAGGAGGCACATCCGAAAAAGGGTGGGGAATGCTACTATGATCCAGAGTTACATCGGCCGCCTGGGAATTTCTATGCCAAAAGGCATATACAAGAGTATTTCGGGTGGCTGGGTTTTTAATGAAATGGTTGGCACTATGGTCAGGCAATGTGATGTGTGCAAGAGATGTGACAAATCTGTAAAATTGTATTCTACATCTCCTTTGCAGGTAGCTGTTCAACAAGAGCATGGAGGTAGTTGGGGCTCAATGTTTTCAGACTGTTCTTTTCTTTGTCAAGAAGAGAAGTCTATGCTTTGGTATTTGTGGACTATTGTGCCAAGTGGCCGAAAAGTAAAGATTCAGAAATTTGTGACTTCTGATGTGGTTATTTATTTTGTGGAGTAGCTGTTTTGTAGGGAGGGTATCCTTGAGTCCATCGTTTCTGGAAATGGTCACCAATATACCAGTTCCAAATTACAAATGCACCTGGAGAAATGTGGAGTGCAGCACAAAAGGATCGCCATAAATCATCCTCAGGTGAATGGCCATGTTGACCATTTCAACAGTCATTAAGGAGTCTGTGCCATTGTTGGTCAATGGTGTTATTGGCAAAAGCTCTTCATGGTCTAATAGAACATTGGAACGTTAGAAGCTCCATTGAAAACAATGGAGTAGCTCCAGGCCTATATTGGCTGGTATAAGCCCGGAGCTCCAACATTCCAATGCTTCTTTGTGGCTGTGAACAAAGGCTTCCGGGAGCCTTAGGGGATTTCAATCCCCTCGCGTTCCATGAAACCTTTGTTTAATTTGTTAGAACATTCTTCCCTCTAGTGGCAGAATGTTCTAATAGCCTTATAGCCCTTCGTAGCAGGGCTATACCGGCTATTAAAGTCCCACTGCCTTCTTAAAGTCCCTCGCCTTCGGCTCGGGCCTTTAACGCTGCAGGGCCCTTTAATAGCCGGTATAGCCCGCTACGGCCGGCTATAAGGCTGTAGCATCATTCTGATGGGACAACTTCTAATTTGGTCACTGGGCGTTTACCTTTTGAATTATTGTATGGCTGCAAACCTAGGTTTTATTTGACTCCTTGGTGACTGAAGAACAAGCTAGGGCAGTCTCTCGATCTGGGATATGATTAGGGATGTCATCTACAAAGAAGTGAGGCAGAGAGTGGACAAAGATTGCTTTTGACTTGGTTTGGAGAAGGAAGTGAGGTTGAAGTTACCAGTGGGGTGTAGGAGGTCAGGCTTCAAGTGGATGCATCCACATTGTAAGTTCTTGGTAGTACAGTTTGGAATCTCAATAGGGTCTCTGTGGCAATCAGGAGAGTTGATTTTGGGATGATGAAGAGCCCAAATGTTATTTGCCTTCGTTTAGAAACTCATAGTATGTCTGATAAAGGAATTCTGGTTCTGTCTGGTGCAGATGTCAGTGTGATGGCCTGTGCACAACCAGATTTGTCCATCATGGTTTCTCATTTGGATTCTGTCACAGGAGAGGGTCTGGTCGAAAGAGCATTGAGATGAAGTTCAATTGTAAAAAAAGCACCGTCGAAGTTGGATGATTATGTGTTAACTTGGACAATTGTTATTGATTTGTTCTTGTTCAGTGTCCCATTTCCTCTTCACTGATCTTTTTAGGGCAATTATTGTTATGCCTTTTAGTGGCTTGTGGAATGTTATTCTGTGCATGTTCCACCTGTATAAATTCTACCCTTTCTGTTCTGGAAACTGCCTTTTAAAGTAAAGGATGATTGGATTCTGTAGGAGGTGGCTGAAGATGATTTTTTACCGAGATATGTATATTGCTACATACCAATAAATCCACCTGGACAAGATTGGCCTCTCCTCTTTCTCTGGAGATTCCTCTGAAATGAAAAACTTGTATACTCATGACTTTGAGAGCATTACTTCGACCCGCCTCTACCCCCACACCATCAAATGAGAGCGGATCATGGATTCTAAAAATTGCGAAGGATCATAATTATAGATGGTAAAAAACATGTATTTATATTTTTCTTGATGGCGATGATTGGGCTTTTTTTTAATTCCAGTTTGTTGAAAATACGCATGCTTTATATTTTTTGTATAAAATACATTTTAAATTAATTCTTTTTTTAATGCCATTTCGAGCTCTGAAGCTTCATGAGAGGAGGAAATATTTATGATCACATGACAAATAAGAAGCTTTTTCTTTTCAATGAACAAGTATATGGGGTGTGAATTGGGAGAGCTCTGTTACACACAAGGTCACCAGTCATTCTCTGAGGAAGATGCAATTTAATGTGCATTTGAAACACATCATGCCAGTGTGATGCGGGAGATTAAAGTTCTTATAAAGACCTGTACATTTTGGTGACCGATTCCAAAGAACAGCAAATATTACATTAATTAAACAAACAATTGTTCCCGTTTGGCCTCGGATTGTTCTCTTAACATTTTACTAGATGCACTCACGTATATAATTAAATTGCAGTTTGGTGAGATTCTAGAGGTGCAACAGTGTTTCAAGAGGTTCTCGGTGCACCCGGGAGAGCTGCACTGGCGTTAATGCGCTTACTCCCGGGGAGGTGGGGTTAGGGGGGAAGTTTAGAGAGTAATTTAAGGTTTTCACCTAAACATGAAACCTGGTGGACATTTAAGAGGGTCATTTCAATGCGCTGTGAAATAATATTGACATCCTGTAGTCCCAGGTGGAAAAAAAAGTTAGGTAGCCTAACATAACTGGCAAGTAAAAATACAGAAAAATAAGCTTCCTCTAGGGATCCTTGATACTAGCATACTAACCTTTAATTTTGCGCCATATAGTTAATTTTTAAGGATCTGTTTTATTCCAAAGATAGATATAAAGGCATTTGGATGTGCCTGACCATTGATTGAGTTACTGTTTCAGGTGATGCAAACAACGCCAAGCAACATTGTTTAAATAGGTACCAACCCAAATATTTGGAACATTTTCTCTTGTACTTTTCTCCAAAACTATGCGCTTTCGTAACATAAAGAATGTAGCTTCCTGGTTTTTATCATCTCACATGTTGGGAAACCCCTGTGCAGTCAATCATCAAGACACGCGCCCTACTGCCTGTGTAATTCATTATATTCATACGAAATGTTGCCAATACTGTAGAGATTGGATGCACTTGTAACAGCTGAACAGAGCTCAGACAGAGCTCAAGAATGGCTGAGTCTTTAGATTTCCAAATATGTTGTAAAGGGCAAAGGACATTGAAAACACAATGCATAGTATAGTATCTGCAGACTCCCCTGACCAATCACAACGCTGCAATGCATCGTTGTGTTTGGTAAGCACCCAGGATCTCCTGACCAATCACAATGCTGCGATGCAGCATTGTGATTGGTCTGAGTGCTGTGGTTCGGTGCTCAGACGGGGACTGGGGGCCTGTGCATGTTCTCCATGCAGGCTGTTATGCAGCATGCGTGAAGAACATGCAAAGTGCGCATGACTGTTTGGCCAGCCCCAGAGGGCAGGACAAGCATTCATGCACACTTTGAGTGAGCAAACCACTCCTCCCCTGCCCTGCTCTGAGAGCAGAGCAGCCCCACCCACCTGCAAAGCAGCTGGAAACAATAAAATGATAATAAAATTGAGTTGTGGAGTAGCCACCGCTGTCTGGTAGCTTGGTACAAAAGCAGTCAGGCTTAACTTAGTGGAAATGTGTAAAGTATTTATGCAGCACATAAAGAGTGAACAATTAAAAACATTACACAAGGAAGTTCCCACACTAATTTAACAATAGAATAAAGTTTAATAAATAAAATGAGTCCAAAACAACAACAATCTAATCAGCAGAACCAGAGATATAAAAGTTCAAAGATAAGTAAGTATAGCTCCTAAAAACAAATATCGCCACTCGCGGTTATCTGGCTGTGTTAGTCTGGGCCAAAGTCTCAAGTTCAGGCCGACCGTGATGCAGCATGGACTGGATATAGGGACCAGGTTAGTCCAGTTGCAAAGTTACCTTCTCAAAGTCCTGCATGCGGTGGAGGAAGCCGCTAGGAGCAGGGACAGCATTGTGAATGGTCCTCAGCATGAAGGCAGGCCGGTTGTTGGGTACAGTCATCACTGTCACACGAAGATCCTGTTGAGTGTCGCGAACAGTCATTGCTGGAGCTTTGCATTGATGGTCACCGCGGCTGTTGATGCTGTAGCTTGAAGTGCGGATCTTGAATTGCAGGTCATCGTTGCCGGTTGATGTAGTGCCAAGAGTTGGGTCTACAGGAAATTCATGTTGGTGGGAATCACGGGCAGTGAGATCACAGCGTGAACTGGACCATTCACGGTCGCAAAGAGCACAAATGCCAGGATTTAGTGCTTTTTCACAGCAAGGAGCTCAACTGATGCCATCTAAGGGTCCAGGATCTGGGGAAGCACCTCATTGGGGTTCAGGAACTCTCCCCAGCAGAGGCCAGCGGCACCCAGGCAGGTCCAGTGCAGCAGGGTATTTAGGCAGCAGCAAGGAGGCCTCTGGAGCTTGTTGTGTCCCTGTAGCTCTGACAGGAGGTCCGCCAACTGACCCTTGGAGTCACTCAGCTTAGTCTGGAATGTAAGGAGAAGGTCCATGAGGTTCCGTGAATTCTGACCCTGGGTCATAATGGTCGTGGTTCTGTTACGAATTTGGTAACAGCGAACCGTAAACAGTGAGCTCAGCAAGCATGAGTGTTTCCGTCATGTTACATTGATGGATTCACTGTGTATTTGACGATTTCGTTCTGAAACCCCTGGGTTCCATTTTGTGCACAGCAGCCATTTTGTGGTTGCCCTCACATAGGCCTATGACTGTGACTGAACAAGTCTCTGGGACACGTGCACCTTAGCTTGAGTTTTTACTGACTCCTGTTTGACCCGAAGTGAACTGACCCTGCTGCCTGAAGCTGACCTTGCCAAACCAGTTCCTGCCCTTTAGCTGGTCAAGATAGAGATCAAAGAGCAGGACATTGCTGATTTTATGGTACACGCACACACCTTTCTATCTTGCTTCTCATCTGTTTCTGTTCCTTCTTTTATGGCCCATTTACGATTTGGGTTGAGGTCTTTTATTATGGGTTGGTGTCCAACTTGTTCAAAAGAAGAATGTTTATTATGGGTTTGTTTGATGATTAATTCTGGGCTGGACCAACTGAAAAATGGGCTTGTCATCATGCTCCTGCTTTTGTCGTGGAAACATGTGAGTGGTCAAACTGTAAATAAGGAATGTTTGCCTGAAGCACAATTTTTTGTATAAAAAGGGGATGGCTTGCTTTGTAAAGTTGAGCAGTCTCCTGAGAACATACACCGTGTTGTACTTCTAGGATCTCTGTTACTGGCTGCAGCTAATAAATTTGATCTTTGACGCAATCAAGTAGTATCCTGTGTCTCTGTATTCTAAGACAGGTGGACCCGAAGGCTTTGGGCGTGCTCCTGGCGCCGCTGGGTTTAAATCCCGGTCCTTCAATTGGCGCCCAACATGGGGCGACTTCAGCGGTACTGGTCCAAGCCCGAAGATCGTGAGGAACTTCGTGTGAAAATTCTGGAGGAAGGCCAACCACTTCATCGACCCCTGTATGTCGTTTGTGGTCCGAAAGTCTTTGCTGCGAGGTTCCCCGCTTTCCGACGGCTAAGAAGGACTGCTGCCCTGACTGTCGCCCTGTCTTGGAGCCATTTGATGATTTGTAGAGCGAGACGATAGACGGGTCTTCTGGCGACGTCATCGATACCTCAGTTAAGTATGAGTGGAGCGTCTCCCAGTCCTTAGTTTTTGGGTATCCCTTGGGATCTTTGATTTGGGACTTGTAAGCTCCAAAGCTGAGGGACTCGTGTATTCACGAGACTATCGTGTCTGATATTCCCTTGAAGTTTGAAGCTAGACTAGTGAGCGAAGATGCCTGGTCTTAGCAGACTTAGAAAGTTATTTTGTTGTGGTTGTAATAGGGATTCCCGATTGGAGGATTCGTGTCCGGTTCCTCTGATTGGAACTCCAACCTATGAGCTCTATTTGAAACACGGCGTGGGCCCCATCACGTATAATGAAGTGTGGATTCGCTACACTAAAAAGGACGGTGTCCTAAAGTGGCCCCAATATGGTAGTTATGACACGGAGATTTTAGATAATTTAGAAGTTAAACTCTCGAAAGGAAGCCAAACAGAAAGAAATTAAATTAGCGAAGAGAAATAAAAGAGAGAACGGTATTCGATAATACAAGCTGCTATACAGTTTAAAGATAATGAAGAGGAACAAGCGAGCGAGCAGTTGCACAGGCAACGTAAAATGGCGATTGATAAGTGTTATCCAGCTTTGCCACCTCCTCAGCAAGATGCGACGAAGGAACTTGAGAAGGATCCTTTGATGTCCCATTTGCTGAGGTCGCCACCCCCTTATGTGCAGAGTGCTACAGCACCTCCGCAACCTTTAGTGGCGCAACCTCTGGTTGCTTTGCCTCCGGTTATTGCACAGCCGCCAGCTCCTCTTCAGCTGGCTCCTATTCCTCTGGCGCAGCCTTCTTAAGGGCCGCCGACTTTGCTACCTGCTCCGTCTCTAATTCCTACGACTTTTTCGCCTGTTCTCGCTGCCTCTTCTGCTACTGCTCCTACATTAGCTCTTTCTCAGTCCGCTTTATCTCCTGTCCTGTCAACCTCTCCTTCTGTTCGACAGAGAATGACGGATACTGTTTCTAGTCTTTTTTCTCCGTTCTTTGGGTCATTGAGTACGACCCCCGTTTCAGAGTGTAAGCAGTTGCGTAGCCAAATACCTGGTCCCACGGAGAGCACAGTATTAGATCATTTAGCGCGTAAATGGGTTACTGTTTCTGCTAGATATGAGTTAGAGTCTGTTATGGATGTCTTCCGTCAATGGGAAGCACCGAAGCAGAGGTATGTTTTTGATGAAATGTGTACTTTCCTTCGTGAAGAATGGGAAGATGGTGATTTGGGACAGACTCCGTCTGAGTTGTTCCGTGTACAGTCCGAGTTTGTGAAGGGAACTATAGTGGGTCTCAATGTTGAGAGAGCAGTTGCGACATTGTTGTCGTTTAGGAGTAAGTCTCCTTCTAAGTCATTGTTTGAGCCTGATCCTTCTGTTAGGAGAAAAGTGCGACAATATCCAATGAGAGAGGTTTCTTCGGTATGGAAGGAAGAAGTACCTGCTGGTGCAAATAATAACCCCCCAGCTGTGCCAGCTCATTTTCAACGTGTTTGGGTACATGTCCTGTGGTAGTGAGCTGAAGTTTTGGGCCAGATGTAGGTCGGTCAGTAACGGCCGAAAATCGGTATTTTCAGCCGTTACTGACCGGTATATGGGTGACAGGTATGTAGGGGGCATTATTTTAACGAATCGGTAAAATTACCGATTCGGTAATTTTACCAATTCGGTAAAATAAAAAATCGGTAAATTTACCGATTCTGAGGCACCGAGATGTAGGTGGGACTCTTCAGAGTCCCAGAGGCCTTACAGAATCGGTATTTTACCATCAAATCCAATTTGATGGTAAAATACTGATTCCGGTGTGCATGCACATGTGTGCATGCACACCTATGCCATGTGACAGGCAGACCTGCCCTTAGGGCATGTATGCCTGCCACATGGCACCCGAGCCTGTTTTGGGGGTGCCAGAGGGTGTCAAAGGGACACCCCCTGCACCCTTGTGCAAATCGGTATTTACCGATTCTGTAATTACAGAATCGGTATTGCCCATTGATTCCTATGGGCTTCACAGCCCATAGGAATCAATAGGAAATACCGATTCGGTATTTCCAGATTCGGTGAATACCGAATCTTAAAGATTCGGTATTTACACATCTGGCAATACCTACATCTCCCCCCTTCATATTTACCACTTCTTAAATACCAAATCGGTAAAATTCGGTATTTAAGAAGTGGTAAATAAGAATTACCTACATCGGGCCCAGGGGGCTCTTAAGCAGACTTTGCCTGACCCCCGTAAAAATCCCGCAGGATATTATAAGGAATTATCGCAGACTGCAGACTCATGTATTATGAATCTAGCTGATATAGACATGTTGTTTGGAAATGTGGTTCCACAGCCTTTATGGGGATTGATTCGTCACACGGATCATGCGCAAGAGTTAGGTGATACCTGGGTCAATATTGGTGCTGCGGATGGTCGACAAGTTGGTGGTGCTAAACTTGAGCCTCTAGTTGCAGAACTTCCTGGTAGGATTGTTACTTATATGAAGACTTTAATGCCTGCTATGCGAGTAAACTGGGACAAACTGTCTGCGTGTAAACAAAAGAAAGATGAAAGTGTGTCTGATTTCTTCACTAGGTTTGAAGAACATGAGTATGGAAGGTGGTCAACGGTTTGTTGATAAGTTTGTGCATAACTTGCTTCCCGAGTTGTGTACTAAATTGAAGGATTCAGAGAGTTCTTGGGCTGTTTCCTCATCAGCACAAATATTGGCTACTGCACAGTACTACGAAAATAGGGATAAGGATGAGAAGGATAGAGCAGACAAGAAAACTAAAGAGTTGAAGACAAAGGTTCTTTTGCAGCAGGCGTATCCGCCTCGTAGTAGCCAACGTGATTATCAGCAGCCTCAGCAGTTTCAGAGAAACCCGCAAAGGTTTGAGCCTCCTCAACCGCGTTTTCCTGGAGGCCCTAATCAGTGTGCATACTGTAAAGAAGAGGGCCATTTTAAAAATAGTTGCCCGGTTCTGTTACAGCGCGCGAATGGTTTTTCTAGTGTGAGAGGTCGAGGTGTTCAGCAAGCTTCTAGAGGTAGGGGACGTAGTGTGTTCCCCCAGAATGCGCGTTCCTTTCCTCCACAAAATTCAATGAATTGTTTTGATCAGCAAAATGGTGTGTCTGGTAGGACGACTCAGTACTATGCTGACGACTACTATGTCGAAGGTGAAAATATGGACGGAAATGATTGCTAGGACAGCCATAGACAAAGAGAGGGAGTTGTTTCAGTTCCTGTAGATCAGAGTGGACCTTATGTTGAAGTGATTACATCAGGTGTGTCAGAGTCTTTTCTGTTGGATACTGGTGCTGCGAAGAGTTCTATTATGCACTCTAAACTCCCTGGCGCACCTTTGTCTGGCTTAACGAATGTTTCAGTAGGTTTTTCTGGCGCCCCAGATAGAAACCCGATTTCTAGTCCTTTGTCTCTTTCTGTTGGACCTTGTGAATTCGAAGCACCCCTTATTCTGACGACAAGTTGTGGTGAGAACTTGTTGGGATTGGACCTGTTGAAAAGATTGTACGCGACGTTGTATTGTTCTCCTTCGGGAGTACAACTTACATTAGGTAAGAGAGTGGTCTCTCCAATGTATTTGTCGAAAGACCGACTCCCGGCCGAATTGTCTTCTCTTCCTGATATTCTTTGGGCTACTGGTCCTAATGATGTGGGTCTTTTGGAGATACTGCCATATGTTGTGACGCTGAAAGCAAATGTTCGAATGCCACGTATTCCCCAATATAGGATCTCTAGTGATGGTGAAAGAGCGTTGCTAGCGATCATTCATGACCTGATTGAGAAAGATGTGATTGAAGAAACGAGAGGTAATGTGTGCAATAGTCCGGTTTTGCCTGTTTTGAAACGTACTGATTCTTCACAACCGCCTGTATATAGGTTCGTGATCGATCTTCGCGAGGTGAATAAGATTGTAGTTCCGCAATTCCCTGTTGTTCCAGATATTACTGCCTTACTGACCATGATTCCAGCTTCAGCCACTTGGTTTTCGGTGATTGATTTGAAGAATGCTTTCTTCAGCATCCCGATTGCCAAGGAGAGTAGAGATATTTTCGGCTTCTCTTTAGGAGGTCGAAGCTTTCGGTTCAAGCGCGCTCCTCAAGGCTATTGTGAGAGTCCATCAATATATAGTCTGGCTTTGAAAACTCAGCTTGATACGATTGTCTTACCTGATGGTGCTGCTCTTGTTCAGTATGTCGACGATTTGTTAGTTGCTGCTGACAATGAAGAGATTTGTAAAGAAACTACTTTGTCGTTGTTGCGTCATTTGTCTGACTTCCATCATAAGGTGTCTCTTTCAAAGCTGCAGTATTGTCGACAAGAAGTGACCTACTTAGGTCATCTCTTATCGAAGGAGGGAAGAAGATTGACCCCAGAACGAATCCAAGCGATTGCGAGAATGAGTGTGCCAACTACACAGAGAGAAGTGCGTGCTTTCCTGGGTATTACGTCGTATTGTAGACAGTGGATTCCAAATTTTTCGCTTCTTGCGAAACCTTTGATAGCTCTTACTGTTAAGGATACTCCGAATCCTATTCCTTGGACTGACGAATGACAGAAGAGTTTTTCAGAATTGCGTGATGCGTTGTGTTCGGCTCCTGTGTTGGGTACTCCCGACTACAGTAAGCCTTTCACACTCTATGTCCACGAGAGAGAGGGATGTGCATTGTCAGTTTTGACACAGCAGTTCGGCGATAAGCAACGTCCATGTGCGTATTTCTCATCGACTTTGGATCTGGTAGCTAGAGCGTTGCCGAGTTGTTTGAGAGCCACAGCGGCAGCGGCTGTCTCTATTCGACAGTCTGCCGGCTTGGTGATGGATAATACGTTGATTGTAATGGTTCCACATGCAGTGGATACATTGTTTAACAGGACAAAGACACAGCACTTAACTAGTGATCGATTGTCAGGTTATGAGTTGACACTCTTAGCGAGTCATGTGCATATAAAGAGATGCAACACGTTGAATCCAGCTACGTTGTTGCCGATTTCAGTGGAGACAGATGTTTCTGAACAGCATGATTGTTTTCTTAGGACAGAGGAGGAAACGAAAGGGAGAATAGACCTTAGGGACACTCCTCTTTCAAAGTGTGATGGTACCTTATGGGTAGATGGTTCGTGCTTCAAACTCCCGAATGGTGATACGACTGCGGCATATGCTGTTACGACTTTGCATACGATTGTTGAAGCTACACATATCCCACATAACTCAGCTCAAGCAGCAGAGCTGATTGCATTAACGAGAGCGTGTGTGTTGTCAAAAGGGAAACGAGTGACTGTGTACACTGATAGCCAGTATGCGTTTGGTGTGGCTCATAGTTTTGGACGATTGTGGAAAGAGCGTGGGTTTCTGACTTCGCATGGAGCTAAGATTCCGCATGGTCAGTTGGTAAATGAACTCCTTGAGTCACTTACTTTGCCGTTGCAAGTTGCGATTGTGAAATGCAGTGCACACAAGAAGGTTACTGATGACGTTGATCGTGGTAATGCGTTTGCAGATGAAGTTGCGAAGGAAACGGCAAGGGATGTGATGAGTCGAATGTATGTTGCAGGTCCAGCGAGATGGGTTCCGGATAGAGGAATGTGTGAAGATACGATAGAGAGTGTGAAGTCTATTCAAACTGAAGCTACAGAGAAAGAGTTGAGCGTATGGAGAGAGAGTACGGGTAAATTGGATGCGAATGGTTGTTGGGTTGAGTTGTCAGAGCATCAGCGATGGTTGTTACCCGATGCGTACGTGCTGGCAGTGGTTACAATGGCACATGGAATGGCTCATATCAGTACGAAAGGGATTTGTAAGCTGTTGGCTCCAGTATGGCAAAATGCTGGAATTCCTAAGTGTGCAGAGAATGTGGTCTAAAATTGTGTGGTTTGTCTGATGTACAATCCTGGCAAGGGAACTCCAACTCCAGCTGGTCATTTTGCGCCTCTGAGGTATCCGTTCGAGGTTTTGCAGCTAGATTTCATCCACATGGAGAGGTGCAACAATTTGAAATATGTACTTGTGGTTGTTTGTGCCTTTTCAAGATGGGTAGAAGCATATCCCCTGAAAGATAATACTGCCTTGTCCACAGCTAAAGCCCTTGTTAAGGAGTTTTTCCCTAGGTACGGTTTGCCGAGAATGGTCTGGAGTGACAATGGGAGTGAATTTGTGGGTCAAGTGATGAAGAGAGTGTGTGATGGTTTAGGGATTCGACAAAAGTTCCACGCTGCAAATCACCCACAATCAGCTGGTCTAGTGGAGTGCTATAATGGCACTCTTAAGTTAAAACTTGCCAAGATACAGGCGAGCTCTGGTCTTAAATGGCCTGACACGTTGCCATTAGCACTTTTATCAACCAGGATGACTGTACATTCTCGAGTGGGACTTAGTCCCTATGAAATAGTCTTTGGTCGCCCCGCAAACATATGGGGAGTGCCGAGGCCGACGAAATTCAGCGAGATTGAACACCCTGTATTACTTGACTATCTGTATGATTTGACGGCTAAATTGCGTGTCTTACACCAACAGGTTCATGATACATTGCCTCAGGCTTCTGACGATCCAGGACACGCCATCGATCCTGGCTCCTGGGTACTGATAAATAATTTTCAGCGGACAAAGAACGATCAGCCTCGTTGGACTGGTCCCTACTTGGTGCTATTAGCTACGTGATCTGCAGTGCGAGTACATTGTAAGAGGGTTCCTTTGCCTCTGCCGTATGACCAGTGGGTCCAGGAGAGCATTCCTGATTCAGAAACTGACACCGTACCTTGTTTTCTGCCTTTTAGTGATGCACGTTTAATTGGGACAAGTTCTGAGCGTGAAAGTGATGATCTTCTGCAAGAAGCTGTGCCACCGTCAGTTCGACTGGACACTACTGAGCCTGAACTTCTTTTCCGTGACCAGACATTGCCTGATAAAGGCCGTTATAATTTACGACCAAGAGTCATGGGACAAATAAAATAAGAAATTTTCCTTTTTGCTATTTTTTTTTAAATACAGCTCTCCCATCTGAGAAACTGTTTTGGTCGATTTTTGTTTTTCGAACCGCCATCCGGGTTCAGCTGTAGGGTCGCGGTGTAAAGACTTGGGAGTGCAAGCCGAAGACACAAGGTCGAGGTTCTGGTTGGTCCTAGGGCGTCCCCTGGATTGACAGACGCATTCCTTAGCACAGGAAGAACCAACAGCCGCGAACAGCACGGTTAGAGGATGGAGTTTTTCAAGATGGAGAGACCTGTTAAAGAAATGAATTTTAAGAGCAAAATGTGTCGAACCATGAGTAGAAAATGTTTTTTAATATTATGTCTTTTTATGTCACTTAGCTTGATGATGTTTTTAATAGGATATATTATATTCTCTTTTCAAGTGACGTTTGCACCCACTACACAACCCACACCTTCTTCTACCGCTTCTTCGCATTCTTTTCATCCTTTGCCTGAACATGAGTCCATTAGAAGATTGGAATTCATTAATAACTCCTTTGTTCAGCTTCTGCACCAACACCAGCTAGTAGTGAACACGACACATTGTTGGGTGTGTGGCCTTATGCCCCATACTACCGATAATGGTATTCCTTACCTGGTCCTGCCATTCAGCTACATTGGTTCCGTGTGGGCATACAGAACGATGTTCATCTATGCTCGTGAAGTCTACCCCCTACGTTCTGTGAAAGATAATCCAAAGAATAGTGCTCTGGTTAAGGGAACAGTCGATATGATTAAAGGAGCTAGTTCCTATGAGACAATCCCGAAAGATGAGACACTAGCGTATATTGGATGGAACGTTACTGGATATGGAGCTAGTCTGAGTGAGAACCAGCGAGCAAAAAGATCCTCCCCGATTTGGATTGTACTCCATCAGGGTCATTACTGTCTGCAAGGAAATGGCAAGAATCCGAGAGCTCAGTTAGGGAAGAGTGTTTGCACTGAAACGTATGTTTTTGCGTCCCAGACTTCCCCATCGTTCCTAGCAGCTAAGGGTACCTATTTCATCTGTTACCATAGAGCATACACATGGTTGCCCCCTGATTTCTCGGGCACGTGTTTTGTCTCGTTCCTGTTGCCTCCTACGTATACAGCTGCGGCAGATTACCACAAGACGAGAGTTGTTAGAGGTGTCTTCAGTAAGGAATATACCGCAGGACAAGATTTTCTGAAGGGTTTTCTGCCATTTTGGGGACCTATGGTTAACAGCAGGAACATACGGCAATTGACGAGAGTGGTTGAGTCCACCATAGTTGAAACTGCCGGTGCCCTTAGTAACTTGACTGCTGAGCTCCAGTCGGATCGCCTTATGACTCTTTAGAACAGGGTTGCGTTAGATGTCATACTTGCAGATAGAGGAGGGGTAAGTAAATTGATTCAATCAAGCTGCTGTGTTTTCATTCCAGACAACGCTCCGACAGTGTACCAAGCCATTTCCAAGTTACATAAGATCTCTGAATCTGTACATATGGATAAAGGAGATTGGTCGTTGATGGGATGGTTCTGGGAACTGGTATCCACCTGGGGATGGAAGATTCTGATGATCATTGGGATGGTATTAGCTATCCTTTTCCTGTTCTGTCTTTGCGTACAGTGTGCTCCTGCTATATGTGGCCCTTGTGCTACTTCGTGTTCGAGGAGACCTGTCCAGAGAGAGTTACTAACTACTAGGATGATGCTACAGCAACATCTTGATGATCTGATGAGTATAGACCTGGATTCAGATTAACGTGAGTTTAGGTTATTGCCTATGTAAGGGCAAAAGGAGGGTCTGAGGTTCCGTGAATTCTGACCCTGGGTCATAATGGTCGTGGTTCTATTACGAATTTGGTAACAGTGAACCGTAAACAGTGAGCTCAGCAAGCATGAGTGTTTCCGTCATGTTACATTGATGGATTCACTGTGTATTTGACAATTTCGTTCTGAAACCCTTGGGTTCCATTTTGTGCACGGCAGCCATTTTGTGGTTGCCCTCACATAGGCCTATGACTGTGGCTGAACAAGTCTCTGGGACACGTGCACCTTAGCTTGAGTTTTTACTGACTCCTGTTTGACCCGAAGTGAACTGACCCTGCTGACTGAAGCTGACCTCGCCAAACCAGTTCCTGCCCTTTAGCTGGTCAAGATAGAGATCAAAGAGCAGGACATTGCTGATTTTATGGTACATGCACACACCTTTCTATCTTGCTTCTCATCTGTTTCTGTTCCTTCTTTTATGGCCCATTTACGATTTGGGTTGAGGTCTTTTATTATGGGTTGGTGTCCAACTTGTTCAAAAGAAGAATATTTATTATGGGTTTGTTTGATGATTAATTCTGGGCTGGACCAACTGAAAAATGGGCTTATCATCACGCTCCTGCTTTTGTCGTGGAAACATGTGAGTGGTCAAACTGTAAATAAGGAATGTTTGCCTGAAGCACAATTTTTTGTATAAAAAGGGGATGGCTTGCTTTGTAAAGTTGAGCAGTCTCCTGAGAACATACACCGTGTTGTACTTCTAGGATCTCTGTTTCTGGCTGCAGCTAATAAATTTGATCTTTGACGCCATCAAGAAGTATCCTGTGTCTCTGTATTCTAAGACAGGTGGACCCGAAGGCTTTGGGCGTGCCCCTGGCGCCGCTGGGTTTAAATCCCGGTCCTTCATCCAGTCATCCTTCTCAGCGAGCAAGGCGGTCCTCAAGCAGCAGGCTGTCCTCTGATAGCATGATGGCAGCCTTCTGGGCGGAGGGGCAAGGCAGTCCTTCTTCTGTAATGTCCACGGGTCAGGAGTGTACTGATGAGTGGCTTATGGAAGTCCAATATTTATACCTGTTCCAACCTTTGAAGTGGGGGGGTTGCTTGTAGTACCCCCATATCTGCTTCTGGAATGTTCTCCCCTTCCCCTGTCAATGAAATGAAAGAAATGGTATACTCATGACTTTGAGGGCTTTACCTCTACCCGTCTCCCCCACACCATATCAAATGAGAGCAGATAATGGATTCTGAAAATTGAGAAGGATCATAATTATAGATGGCAAACAAACATCTATATATATTTTAGCGATAATTAATGTTTTATTGACTGGATGTTAGGTCTTTTTTTTTATTTCAGTGTTTTGAAAATTCGCATGCTTTACATTTTGTGCATGAAATAGATTTTAAATTGATTTTATTTTTTGAATTCCGTTCCGTGCTCTAAAGCATCATGAGAGGAGGAAATATTTATGATAAATGACAAGTAAGAAACTTTTTTTTTTAATGAAGTGGCATAGGGGTTTGAATTGCGAGATCTCTGTTATACTCAAGGTCACCCGTCATTCTCTGTGGAAGAATGTAATATGCGTTTGAAACACGTCATGCAAGTGTGATGAGGGAGAATACAGTTCTTATACAGCCCTGAACATTTTGGAGACAGATAACAAAGTGAAGAAGATATTACATTAATTAAGCAAACAATTGTTCCCTTTTGGCACCGGGTTTGTTCTCTGCAGCATCTCACTGCATGCACTGACATATAATGCTTTTTGGTCAGATACTAAATTGGAACTGCGTTTTAAGAGGTACTCAGTACATCCGGGAGAAGTGTCACTGGCGATAATGCGCTTACTCCTGGGGGGCCTGTACAGGAGTAACTTAAGGTGGGAAAAAATGTTATGTAGCCGAACATAACTGGTAAGAAATATTACAGAAAAATAGCTTCCTTTAGGGAACCTTGATTCCTAGAGAAAGCAGGATGAGGGGAAAGGCAAACGTCATAGAACAGTTCGGTGAGAAGAACTTTCATATGCATCCAATCTTGCCTCCAGAGTTTAGGGTGTAAATAGACAATCCCCCCCATAAGGTTGTTCACATTCAGATGCCTCAATGGGTATGTATCTGTGTGAAGCAAACTACATGGAGATATATTGGAGTTGTGCAACTGCAAGGTCTCTGAAACTGGCATGGGTATGACTTTAAACTGCTGAGTCATAAATAAGTCTGAAGCAGGCTAGGGATGGAGTTATAAGTATGCATTACCATGGCAAATAGCTTTCTTTCTGTTGTAGTAGCAAACTAACCTTTAATTTTGTGCCATATACTTAATTTTTAAGGTTCTGTTTTACTCCAAAGATAGATATAAAAGCATTTGGATGTGCCTGACCGTTCATTGAGTTACTGTTCGAGGTGATACAAACAACGCCAAGCAGCATTGTTTAAATAGGTACCAGCCCAAATATCTGGAACATTTTCTCTCGAGCTTTTCTCCAAAACTATGCGCTTTCATAACAAGAGGAATGTAGCTTCCTGGTTTTTATCATCACACATGTGGGGAAATCCCTGTGCAGTCAACCATTAAGACACGCGCCCTACTGCTGGTGTAATTCATTATCTTTATACAATGTTTTGCCAATACTGTACAGATTGGATGCACTTGTAACAGCTGAACAGTGCTCAATAGTTGCTGATGCTTTCAATTTCCCAAAATGGAGTGAAAGGCCTAGGAAATTGAATACACAATGCACAGTATAGTATCTGTGAGAAATTTGGTTGTTGGTTGAGGTGAACCCTTCTCAAGCAACAACTACAATTCCTGTCTGGGTTAACCACTAAAGTCACTAAATTAACCAGTGCTTAATCTCTGGTTGCTTGGTACAAAAGAAGACAGGCTTAAATTAGGGACAATGTGTAAAGTATTTATGCAGCACATAAACAGTAAAAAAAAGTGAAAACACAACGCAAGAATACTAATTTAATAATAGAATAAAGTTTAAGAAATAAAATGAGACCAAAACTACAAACATCTAATCAGCAGAACTGGAGATATCAAAAATTAAAAGATTTCAGTAAGTATAGCTCCAAAAACACATATCGCCACTCGTGGTTATCTGGTTGTGATAGCCTGGGCAAAAGTGACACAAGTTAAGGCACACCGCGATGCAGCAGAGACAAGAAACAGGGAGTAGGTTAGTCCCGCTGAAAAGTTACCTTCTCAAAGTCCTGCTCATGGTAGAGAAGGCCAATAGGAGCAGGGAGAGCATTGTAAATGGTCCTCAGCATGAAGGGGAGGCCCGTTGTCGAGTATGGTCATCGCAGTCACACAAAGAACCAGTCCGGTGTAGTGAGCAGTCATTGCTGGAGCTTCACATTGGCGGTCAATACGGGCTGTTGACGTTGCCGGTTGATGTAGTACAAAGAGTCGGGTCTGAAGCTTCGAGTTGGTGGTCATCACGGTTGGCGCGATCACTGCTTGAAAAGGCCCATTCACGGTTGCTAAGAGCCCAAATGCCAGGTTTTTAAGTTTCTTCACAGGAGGAGCTCAACTGATGCAATCCAAGGGCCCAGGACCTGGAGAAGCACCTCTTTGGGGTGAGGAACTCCCTCCAGCAGAGGCCAGCAGCACTCAGGCAGGTACAGTGCAGCAGGGTAGTTGGGCAGTTGCAAGTAGGCCTCAGGAGCTTGATGTGTCCCTGTATCTCTGACAGGAGGTCAGCCAACTGACCCTTAGAGTCACTCAGGTTAGTCTGGAATGAAAGAAGTAGGTCCACTCTTCCTTATCAGAGAGAAAGGTGGTCCTCAAGCAGCAGGCTGTCCTCTAGTAGCATCAGGGCAGCCCTCTGGGTGGGAGGTAAGGTAGTCCTTCTGTAATGTCCACGGGTCAGGACTCAGGAGTGTACTGATGAGTGGCTCAGGGGGTCCAATATGTATACCTGTATCAGCCTTTGAAGTGGGGGGATTGCTTGTATTACACCCATATCTGGTTCTTGAATCTTCTCCCCTCCCCCTGTCAATGAATTGAAAAACTTGTATGCTCATGACTTTGACTCATGACATTACGTCTACCCACCTCTCCTCCACACCATCAAATGAGAGCGTATCATGGATTCTGAAAATTGCGAAGGATCATAATTATAGATGGTGGAAAAACATCTATATATATTTTTACCCATAATTATTGTTTTCTTGATTGCAAATGTGGTCTTTTTCTTATTTCAGTGTGTTGAAAATGTGTATGCTTTCCATTTTGTGTATGAAATAGATTTTAAATTGATTCTATTTTTTGAATTGCACTCAGAGCTCTAATGCTTCCTGGGAGGAGGAAATATTTATGATCAAATGACAAGTAAGAATTTTTTTTTTTTTTTTTAAATGAAAAGTGGTACATGGGGTTGGGATTGCGAGATCTCTGTTATACTCAAAGTCACCCGTCATTCTCTGAGGAAGAATGTAATAGGCGTTTGAAACACGTCATGCCAGTGTGATGAGGGAGGTGAAAGTTCTTATACAGCCCTGAACATTTTGGTGACAGATTCCAAACTCAAGCAGATATTACGTTAATTAAGCATACGATTGTTGCTTTTTGGCACCAGGTTTGTTCTCTGCAGCATCTTACTACATGCACTCACTTATAGAGCTGTTTGGTGAGATACTAAAGTTGAAACTGAGTTTTACTGCCCCTGGGGGGGGCCCCAAGACCGGTGGCGGACGGCGGTGCGACACCAGACACAGAGGCACAACATAGGAACCAGCTCAGTTAGCAGCGAGATAACGAAGGTACCATGACCACACCGTACACTCAGGCTCTAGCACAGATAGCAGCAGACATCAAGATCGTTTCACTAAACGTCAAAGGTCTAAACCACCCCGTCAAGCGACGGAAGACATTAGACTACCTACATAGACTCAAAGCTGATGTATACGTCCTCCAAGAAACCAGAGTATCCATAGAGGATGCCAACAGGCTCAAGGCAAACTGGATAAGCGAGGTTGTATGCACACCAGCCGTCAATAAAAAGGGAGGGGTGATCACCATTATCAGCAAGAAAGCAAAGTTCAGGGTTCACGACAACGTAGCAGACACAAAAGGTAGGAGACTACTTACATGCATCAAAAGGGGCGAGGAAACTATGCACATAGCAAACATCTACGGGCCGAACGCAGCAGACAAAAAGTTCTGGGAGGAGGTAGAAAGCGAGCTCAGCAAGATCCCACTGGGGGAACTACTAATCACAGCGGGAGACATGAACCAGGCGATGGACAACGCCATAGACAGGCACCCACACAGGCCTAGCCACGCTACACAAGAACAGAACACGCTTAAAAACTTATGTACCAAACTTGCATTATCAGACCCATGGAGATTACAACACCCCAGCGCTAGAGAATACACATTCTACTCGAACCCCCCCAACTCGTACAGTAGAATAGACTACATACTCATGTCAAACACACACACACACCTGACCGACACAACAGAGATAGGACCCATAGCAATCTCAGGTCATGACCACATCTCCCTCTCCATAAGCGGGAAACACAATGAAACACCAAGCAGAAGATGGCGCCTCAATAGCGACATACTAGAACACCCCGCTAACATCACCGAAATAGAAGAGGCGATCAAAGAATATCTCCAATACAACGACACAGAAGACACAGAAGTCATGACACTGTGGGAAGCACTAAAAGCCACAATAAGAGAGAAACTCCTAAGCATTAAGGCAAGAATGAACAGAGGCAGGAGCAAAAAAAATTAGAGAGCTGGAGGAGCAGATAAAGGAGCTAGAAGGGAACCACACTGTAAATTTACTGGACAAGAACACACTTACGACACTCACAAAGAAAAAGTACGAACTCAACAGAATATTAAGCGAGAGGGCCTCCACATGGATCAACAAATACAAATCCATAAACCTATGCTCAGCAAACAAAGCAGGAAGGGCACTAGCAGGATACTTAAAAGCCAAACAGAGGCAACACTCAGTTGCAGCAATTACCGACACAGACAACAAAACGCACACGGCAAACAAACAGATCCTCGAAACGTTCAGGAGGTTCTATAAGGATCTATACACAGCCGATACATCACTGGAGGCAGATGGGGGGGCAAGCCTGCTAGAGAAACTAGACCTACCCAAACTAAGCAACGATCAAAGAGAGGCGCTAGACCAAAACATTACCAGAACAGAATTAGGAATGGCCATAGACTCGCTAAAAGCCAACAAAGCCACAGGGCCAGGCGGCTTCACGGCAACATTTTACAAACAGTTGCAACCGCTGCTCAAAGACACACTGGTCAGAGTCTTCCAGACATGTGCGGAAAAAGGGAACATGACAGACTCAATGGCGGAGGCAAACATTATTGTCATCCCCAAAGAAGGGAAGGACCCTCAGTTCCCACAAAACTACAGGCCAATCTCCTTAATAAACGTGGATTGTAAAATCTACGCAAAAGTAAAGGCAGCGAGACTAAATGCATATCTCCCCTTCCTCATACACAAAACGCAAGTGGGCTATCTGAAAAACAGACTATCACAAGACAACACCAGACTGCTCTGCCACCTAATAAACCGCACTGCAAACAGTACGGAGAAGGCGTTATGATTGCGCTAGACGCAGAAAAGGCCTTCGATAGAGTCTCGTGGCCATTCCTAGACCAATGTATGCGCAAATTCGGACTTGGGGAAAGATACAGAGGCATGATCATGTCTCTGTACAAAAACCCCCGGGCTCGAGTGGTGGTCAATACGGCCACATCAGAAACACTCAACCTAGGCAGAGGGACAAGACAAGGGTGCCCCTTATCACCAGGGCTATTCCTGCTGGCACTAGAGCCACTCCTCCACATGATTAGGTCTAACCCGCGGATCACAGGAGTGCAAGTAGAGGGTCAAGCCTTCAAGCTAGCAGCGTACGCGGATGACATCCTGATCACCACAAGCAACCCACAAGTGTCAATAGAAGCACTCGTACAAACAATAGAGGAGTACGCACAAGTCTCAGAGTACAAACTTAACAGGGATAAATCCGAATGCAAACCGATGAAATGCCACACCACCAGAACAGTCCTAGGAACATCCGGACTGGCGTGGCAAACCAAACCCCTAAAATATCTTGGCCTCCTCTTCGGGAGGGACCTTAGATCAACCTTAGACCACAACGAGGAAGTGATGCTGAAAAAGATTAGGACCAAGCTAGAAACATGGGGCCCCAAATTTATTAGCTGGTGGGGAAGAATTGAGACAATCAAGATGATGGTCACCCCTATGCTAAACTATTTGCTGTCCATGTTGCCACTTACTCTAACAACGGATTTCCACAAACACATGGGCAAAGCTATCAACACGTTCCTATGGGGGGGGGGGGAAAGCCAAGAATCAGCCTAGCAAAACTCAGACTTAAAAAAGAACAGGGAGGACTGAACCTCACAAACTACAAGGCCTTCCAAACGGCATGCCTTGCCAAACAGGGACTACACTGGGTTGCCCCCACACTAGAGTACATGCCGGTATGGCTCGACCTGGAAAGGGGCATCCTAGGAGGAGCAGACCCGATCATGGCACTTACGGCAAACAAAATAGTGGAAAAGGAGGGGTGCACAACGAGAAGGTAGGTAGAAGTTTATAAGTTCTGGGTGCACTCAAGGGTAGTGTTATCCGTCTGAAACACTTTGAATTATAACTTGGTTGTGTATGCGGAGTCCCGCTGATACATCCCCTGGTGAGGCACACCAATTTGGATCACACACAAGTGCTTCTTTAGTATTGTATTCTTCGTTTATTTCATTTCAGTAATTTATATTCATTTTGATCATAGATGACTTGAATATTAAACAGCATATCCAACAGTCGTTATCCATAACATTTAAACATTGGCCTCCAATGCATTTCGGGCTTGAGGGCCCTTGGTCACGGAGAGCTGAGGAGGAAGCACAGGGGGGGGCGGTAGTGAGAGACGATATCACAATAAAGAGAGTGAGGGGGTCTACTAGGGTGATAAGGTGTCTGGGCTCATTCGTTGTCTCTAGTGCACGAGGCTGTAGTGAGGGGTGGGGAATGTGAAGGGAAATTACCGTCGGTGAATCAAACTAAAGCAAACATGTTAAAAATGGTGAAGACAAAGCGTCTTTGCATCTTACTTTAAAGTTACGCGTAGCGTCTGTAGACGTTCTCCATCGGTCATCCGTTCGCTGTTCCTAACGCGTGTAGGACAGCCTGCTAAATATTTACATGAACAGTGATGACGGACTAGCGCCCGATGGTTACGGGGGCCATCTTGGAATGGTGTGTTTAAAGAAAAGATGCTGGAAAGGCAGGGGCCATCTATGAATGGTAAATGCTGAGGGAAAGTGTCAAGGGAAAAGCCACAGTGTGCTATGTATATGAGAGGGTACAATTAATAGACAATAAAGACAAACATGTGTGGTTCAGACAGGAATAGAGAGGCAGGTGAAGCAGCAACATGGTATGATACAAATGGTGCTACAGGTAGCAGCTAAATTCTGTCCGATCATAAACGAAGAATACAATACTAAAGAAGCACTTGTGTGTGATCCAAATTGGTGTGCCTCACCAGGGAACTTACGGCAAACAGACACCCAGAAGTCAAAAATGCGATACTCCGGAACACAAAAACAGGGCTACTGAGAGTAGATAGGGAACTTGAAGTAAGCATCAGAGGAACCAGATGGGAGTCAATATGGCATAACCCCAAAATCACATACAAAGGGAAGGGGCTAGACAGCAAAGAGTGGTATAGCAGAGGAATTACGACGCCGGCACAACTAGAAGTAGGAAACAACCCACTCACCTACAAGGCACTGCAGCAGATAACCAGACTACCAAACAAGGAATTCTACGAATTCCTAAGAATCAAAGCAGCCATCACCAGGGCAAACCTCTCCAAACACAAACCCACCATCATACAGTATGCAAAAATTTAAACAAGACAGGCCACCAAACAGCGCAGATCTACAAACTAATCACACCACGCACCACAGCTCTAAACAACAAAACAATAGCCTTCTGGGAGGAGACCATACAGAGACCGCTAAACGAAGAGGAGAGGGCTAGAGTATGGACTTCAGCATCCAAAAACAAAGTAACACCGCAGTTGGCACAAACAAAATACTGGATACTACACAGACTACACTGGACACCAGCGAAACTAGAAACAGTGGGGGCAAGCGGAAGTAGCACCTGCTGGAACTGCCATAAAGCAAGGGGAGACCTAGCCCACATGATATACGAATGCCCCAAAGTTAAAACATTCTGGAACAAAGTATACAACCTCATAGACACAATCACAGGAAGCCAGACACAACGAGGCCTAGCGGGTATTGCCACCGCCTTCCTAGCACCACAGCTTCAGTCCAAAGAAGAACGTGAACTAATCGACGTTCTGCTGTCGGCAGCGGTAAAAACCATCCTGGGGAACTGGAAGAACACTAGCAAAGCCACCTTTAAACACTGGTTCAACTGGGTTACATTCCTTCGGGGGGCAGACAACATTACCGCCAAACACTAGGCGGCAAACCATACATCCAAAGAGGACATGTGGGAAGCCCTCGATGCCCACCTGAGGCAGTAAACCGTAAACCCCCCCCTCTCTCTTCTCTCTTCTTCTCTCTTTCTCTGGCCCCACTATGCCAAAGTACACATTGTAAGAGCGGCCCAAAGTATGACAACTGTTTTGTTTTGTAAAATTTATTTTCAATAAAAATATTTTGAAATAGAAACTGCGTTTTAAAAGATTCTCAGTGCATCCAGGAGAGCTGTCACCGGCGTTAATGCCCCCTGTAGGGCGGGGGCGAGAGGGGGGAGGGGTCTGTACAGGAGTAACTTAAGGTGGGAAAAATGTTAGGTAGCCGAACATAACTGGCAAGAAAAATTACAGAAAAATAGCTTCCTTTAGGGAACTTTGATTCCTAGAGAAAGCAGGATGAGGAGAAAGGCAAACGTCATAGAACAGTTCGGTGAGAAGAACTTTCATATGCATCCAATCTTGCCTCCAGACTCCAGAGTTTAGGGTGTAAATAGAGAATCCCCCCATAAGGGTTCTCACATTCAGATGCCTCAATGGGTATGTACTGTGTGAATCAAACTACATGGAGATATATTGGAGTTGTGCAACTGCAAGGTCTCTGAAACTGGCATGGGTATGACTTTAAACTGCTGAGTCATAAATCAGTCTGAAGCAGGCTAGGGATGGAGTTATAAGTATGCATTACCATGACAAATAGCTTTGTTTCTGTTGTAGTAGCAAGCTAACCTTTAATTTCGCCCTAAATATTAAATTTCTTTAAGGATCTGTTTTAGTCCAAAAGAAGATATAAAGGCATTTGGATGTGCCTGACCGTTGATTGAGTTACTGTTTCAGGTGATGGAAACAACGCCAAGCAACATTGTTTAAATAGGTACCAGCCCAAATATTTGGAACATTTTCTCTTGTGCTTTTTCTCCGAAACGATGCACTTTCGTAACAAGAGGAATGTAGCTTCCTGGTTTTTATCATCACACATGTGGGAAATCCCTGTGCAGTCAATCATCAAGACATAAACCCTACTGCCTGTGTAATTCATTATCTTTATACAAAGTTTTGCCAATACTGTACAGATTAGACGCACTTGTAACAGCTGAACAGTGCTCAAAAATTGCTGATGCTTTGGATTTTCAAAAATAGAGTAAAAGGCAAAGGACATTTGGTACACAACGCCTAGTATAGTATTTGTCGGAAATTAGGTTGTTGGTTGAGGTGGGTGTGAACCATTTTCAAGCAACAACCACAATCCCTGTCAGGGTGAACCACAGAAGTCACTAGATTAACCTTTTCTTACCCCTCTGGTAGCAGTGCCGGCCAGCACGGATTGGGGATGGTGGTGCAGGGGTCAAGGTGATGAGGAGGAGTGGGAGGAATGTTTTTTTTTT
The DNA here is from genome assembly GCF_964261635.1 of Lissotriton helveticus. Classification (NCBI taxonomy): domain Eukaryota; kingdom Metazoa; phylum Chordata; class Amphibia; order Caudata; family Salamandridae; genus Lissotriton; species Lissotriton helveticus. The sequence continues at coordinate 1,873,600,428 of NC_136067.1, read as the reverse complement.
TAAAAACACTTATCTTATCACCATGCCCAGCGTCTGTCTCTTCTCCGTCGGACTCGGGGCCAGGAACAGGAATGAGGAAGCATACCCAGACTCCCCTGGCCAATCAGAACGATGCAATGCAGTGTTGTGAGTGGTCTGAGTGCCGTGCTACGGCACTCAGACAGGGACTGGGGGCCTGTGTATGTACTCCACTCAGGCTGTAATGCAGCATGCGTGAAGAACATGCAAAGTGCGTATGACTGTTTGGCCGGCCCCAGAGGGCTGGAAAAGCATTCATGCACACTTGGAGTGGGCAAACCACTTCTCCCCTGCCCTGCTCGGAGAGCAAAGCAGCCCCACCTGCCCGCAAAGCAGCTGGAAACAATAAAATGATAATAACACTGAGTTACTATCATTTTACTTTTCCTTTAGTCACACTTCTTAAAAGCAGTGGGGCGACGCTCCCCAGTCTTAGAGGAGGAGCCTCCACTATCTTGTAGCTTGGGACAAAAGCAGTCAGGCTTAACCTAGTGGCTATGTGTAAAGTATTTATTCAGCACATAAACAATAGCAAAGTGAAAACACAACACACCAATTTAACAATAGAAAAAAGTTGAATAAATAAAATGAGACCAAAACAACAAAAATCTAATCAGCAGAACCGGAGATATAAAAATTCAAAGATTTAAGTAAGTATAGCTCCTAAAAGCACATATCGCCACTCACAGTTATCTGGTTGTGCTAGCCTTGGCGAACGTCACAAGTTGAGGCCAAACAGGCTGCAGCAAGGTACAGATACAGGGACCTGATTAGTACCATTGAAAAATGTCCTTCTGAAAGTCCTGCACGCGGGCCCGGAGGCTGGTCCTCAGCACGAAGGGCAGATTGGTTGTCGAGTATGGTTATCGCTATCATACGAAGATCCTGTTGGGTGTCGCAAACAGTCTTTGCTGGAGCTTCACATTGGTGGTCACCGCGGGCTGTTGTTGTTGTAGCGTGAAGTTCAGATCTTGCTTTGCTGGTTATCGTTGACAAATGATGTAGCGCAAAGAGTTGGGTCTACAGGATCTGAGGAAGCAGGAACTCACTCCAGGTGAGGCCAGCAACACTCAGGCAGGTCCAGTTGCAGGTCCAGTGCAGCAGGGTAATAGAGCAGTTGTATGGAGGCCTATGGAGCTTATTATGTCCCTGTAGGTCAAACAGGAGGTCAGCCAACTGACTCTTGGAGTCACTCAGGTTAGTATGGAATGAAAGGAGTAGGTCCAGTCTTCTTTCTCAGAGAGCAAAGCTGTCCTCAAGCAGCAGGCTGTCCTCTGGTAGCAGCGGGGCAGGCCTCTGGTGGGGAGCAAAGCAATCCTTCTTCTGTAATGTCCACAGGTCAGGAGTGTACTGATGAATGGCTTAGGGGGTCCAATATTTATACCTGTTCCAGCCTTTGAAGTGGGGGATTGCTTGTACTACCCCCATATCTGGTTCTAGAATATGCTCCCCTACCCCTGTCAAGGCTCCAAAAATTCTGGGGTGACAAAAGACTAGTGTCAAGTTCCTATGTGTGTGCTGGAGGCAAACCCTTTGAAGTGTAAATGAGGCAAAGGCACAGCTCCTCCCACAGCGATTCTAGTAGGATGACCCATCCTGTCCACATCTAGTCCCTTTTTGTGTCACTGTCTGGAATGAATACACAAACAGCAACAGCAGAGCCATTCACACTCATGTGACCAAGGGCACTTGCAAAAGCACAAATGGTTACAGCAAGAAAATGCCAACTTTCTAAAAGTGGCATTTTCAGAATTGTGACTTAAATCCAACTTTGCCATTAAAAAGTATTTTAAATTACAATTCATTTGAGTGTCAACACCATGTATCTATCTGCTCCCAATCAAAAGTTACCTTTTATTAAATGTAAAAAAGGTAACCCTGTGTTAGTCAATGGGAGAGATAGGGCCTACAGTAATGAGAAACAACGTCAAGGGGTTTTCACAGCTAGGACACGAAAACTTAAGTCACATATACACATGCCATTTACTTAATTGGCCCTTTAAACATGTCCCTGGCCTGCCATTGCAGCCTATGGCTGCAGTTATAAACTGCTCTTTACACCTGGTAAAATACAACTTTTATCAGGCCCAAACCTTACTTTAAAATACATCTAAGTCCCCCCTGGGGTAGGCCCTTGATGCCCAGATGGCAGGGTGCAGTGTATTTAAAAATATTTCGAATATGACGGGACTCTGTACTTACAAAAACATGGGACCAGCATGGGGAGTACATTTGCTCCCAGCATAGCTGGTCTTTACGTACACAATTTGGAAACCAGGAGGATCCTACACCCCAACAACCCATTCAGACAAAGGATAAAAGTCTGGAAGAGATACATCGACGATATTCTGATCATTTGGGATGGGGATGAGGATACATCAAAACAATTCCTGACGTGGTTGAACTACCAAGACGAATTTCTCAAGTTCACCAGCACGATCTCCAGAACCAGTCTGGTGTTCCTTGACCTGAACATCTTCCCAAGAGATGGAAGGCTAATGACGACAACACATTTCAAAAGTACAGACGGGAACTGCCTCCTCTTGTACCAGAGTTTCCACCCCAAACATCTTCGAGATAACTTACCCTACGGACAATTCCTCCGTCTAAGACGGAATTGCACGGAAATTGAGAGTTTCAAGGTCCAATCAAAGGATCTGAAGAAGAAACTAGCAGCCCGCCAGTATCCAGAAAGGATAATAGCTCAGGCATGCAAGAGGGCACGGAATAATTGCAGGGAGAGCCTCCTGGAAGAAAAGACACTCAAAGAAGAGGAACAGAGACCCATATGCATTACCACATTCAATAACTGCTCAGACAGGGTTTCGAAAGTCATCAACAAACATTGGAGTATTCTAAACAGTGGGGGACTCCAGTTACCTAAACCTATGTTCTCCCACAGGAGGGGGAGGAGCATACGGGACATCCTTGTACACACTAGACCAAAGACCAACAACAATAACCAAGGATGGGACACTAACTTTGTGGTCAATGTAAAGTATGTTGCCTGACCAAGAAGACCAACAACCTGGTCTTTAGAAATGGATCTACCTGGGAACAGAGAAACTTCACAACGTGCAACAGTTGCAACGTAGTGTACCTCATCACGTGCTCCTGCCGCCTCGAATATGTGGGGATGACGAGCAGGGCAATCAAGACCAGGATAGGGGAACACAAGAGCACAATCAGATGCCAAAGAGCTAGTACTAAACTGACCGCTCACTTTCTAGAAAAAGGTCACAGGCCTGATGATATCTCATGGACAGTGATAGAGCAGGTATTCAGGGAACATATGCTCTTGGAGAAAGAACAAAGGTGGGTGTTCCGCTTGGACACTAACAACTGCGGCCTTAATGATGATATTCCATGGGGCCAACTCTGATGTCTGGCACGGCCATCCACCACATTAATGATTGCGCCATATATCCACCCCAGTTCATGCCACAGCAACAGTAATCATGATGACACGAGAACGATGATACCCTGAGATCTCAAGCTATGAGGCTATCCGTATTATAGTTTCAAAAAAACAATAGGAACAAGGACTAATGTGAGACTCATGATAATACTGATGAACATAGGGCAACATGTCTTGCGGAAGGACCCATGAATAGCTCCCCATTTCTCAAAGACGGTGCATAGACTCTGACCACCCTGGGAATATGGATCATGCATTCAATATAACTCCTTTCACATTTAAGAAAGTTCGAGCCCTCCTATTACATTCAGTGAGCCTCCTGGCAGACTAATTCAAAAACAAAAACAATAATCGCTTCTAAATTAATTTAAGATGTTGCGGCACGAATGAGATGTATTTAGAAAGTACTGCGAAAAGTTTCCTAAAAACACGATCAAGAGAAGAAAAAATAGATGACAGACTATAGACCAGCAGTGTCCCGATGGACGCCGCCATTTTGGGTCAGCTCTCTAGTCTTTTTTCAGAGGCAATCATGACTAGGCTTTTTTTCCGGCATAAGAACACAAGCCGAGGCAGGACTCCGGTCACATCCACGGAGCTGCTGAAGGGTATGGAATGAAGCCAGATTAGGCATGCGGTCACGTAAGTGAGACCCTGACCATGGGTCTTTAAAAACTTGGTCTTGTGATAGCGGAGGGGTGCATCTCTGATGGTGAGATTCTGCCGCCCAAAAACAGCATGAGTGACTATGTTAAAACTTTCCTCCTTAGTAACCAGTCAACTAATCACCCTGAGACGCAGGCTCATGAGGTCCTATCACCACGCTTCAAATGTATGTATCAATTGTAGCATGCTTGCACATTTGGAGGCATTTGCCATCATCTGTTTTTGTTCGTCTTTACGATCATTATTTCAACCAGCATGTTTGACTACGGCGCATTTGGGAGCTTATTAGGCTGAAGCCTGGGAGGCACTAAGCCATCTTTTATTTACGAATAATACATCAACCGGCATGTGTGATAAATGACCCACTTATTAGTATGATTTTTGATGTCATGCTGCTAGTGAGACGCTTTTCTTGATTAGACACTTGTCCTGGAACTGCAAGGCCCACACTCTTGCTTGTCTAAAAACCCACCACCAGATGGGTCGTGTTGGATTGTGAATATGTGTTTGTGTTTGAAGTGTGTATCACGCTTTGTGTTGAAGTTTTCCAAGGGTTCATACCCTTTGGCCACGATGGCGAAAGATGGTTCATCAGGTCATATACAGAATTAATGTTGAGAATACTTTGGGATACAAAGTCATATTGTGACTAATGCAAAAATGAGCCATGTATGAATTATGCTTGACAAATTGCAATTCTACAACCATGTACCCTTTTTTCTCCCTTTTGTCTTTCCACAGAGACCATACTAGGTCATTTTTCATGACAACTTTTCATGATAACGCCTCACTAAGGGCCAACTCAAGCCCAGAGGCAAAACCTAGCAGCCGATTTTTGCTGTTAAGTTTTAGGACCATAGGCATTTTACATTTAGTTTAGAATTGAGCATTTTTGTAGGGATCAACAGAGGTCCTGATGAGTAGGCAGGAGGGGTCTGCCTATGAAACATGTCATGTCGACAAAGTAGACTACACTTGTGATTCTACTTACTAACCCCTTTTTAATGTTCCCAGCTTGCGAAGCCATTAAAATTAATTTTTTCGACTAGCCAGGGAATTTTTACCCTTTTTTACACCACTATTCACGTAAACAGGTCCCTATACTCCCTAACACATATCACTATCCTTATCACATCACATAGCCTATTGTCAAAAAATATAAGTGCTCCCGCGTCACTCGTAGGTTGAAGCACGCCCCGCCCCGTAGAGGGACGGGAAGACCCCAATGATGGGAGAATGACACTATGGGATTCATAGTGTGTGAGGGGTATTTCGCAGAGAGGCCTAATTTTCACATTGTAGTTTTTCACAAGTTTAGAGAATATCACTTAAAATTAGTCACCACTCACATTGATAGAATCCTATTGTTTACAAGTCAAGTTCAGGAGGGTGATTCTATCATCTCCTCTACACTTCCCCAATTGATTTTTTGGTATTTAAAAAATAGGACATGTACTTTTAAGTTTTTACATGTCCTGGTAGTGAAAAATTCTTACATGTAGTTTTCACTACTGCAAGGCCTACCTCTCCCATAGGATAACATAGGGTTACCTTATTACAATTAATAGGTGATAACTTTCAATTGAGAGCTGGTAATAAAGTTGAGTTTGGTCTCTAAGAAATTGTAATTTAAAACCCTCTTTAATGCTAAAGTTTGATTTTAATTCACAATTCATAAAAATGCCACTTTTAGAAAGTTGCCCTAAGTGTGAAGGGTATGCCGAGACGTGGGCCTTGTGCTCGCTACACCACCAGATTCAAGTTAGCCTGGCCGATGAGGGGTGTTACCCCGAAACCAGTTCCAGGATGCTTGATTCTGGTCCAGGGAGGACCCGACCTGGCAGTTCAGGCTGAAGGTCAAGACTGATTTGCATATGGCTGGGTCTAAACTGGAATGGTGTGGCAAGGAAACAAATGATAGATTTAACCCAGATCTGTGACTGGGGGTGAATGCTTGACTAATTTAGCATTCCGTCCATCATCTGTTCTTTTTGCATTTTTCACCCTAAGTCGGAAGGGTATGTCCAGATGTGGGTCCCGTGCTCGCTAAGCCACCATATTCAAGCTAACCTGGCTGATGAGGGGTGTTACCCCGAAACCAATCCTAGGATACTTGTTTCTTGTCCAGGGAGGACCTGGTCTGGCAGTTCGGGCTAGACTATTCCCATGGGGCACAGGATCAAGACTGATTTTCATATGACTGGGTCTAAACTGGAGTGGCGTGGCGTTAAAAAAACGATGGATTCAACCCAGATCCGTGACTGGGGTGAATGATTGACATTGTTCTGCATTCTGTTCATCAACTGTTGTTTTTGCATTTGTCACCCCCAGTGGGACGGGTATGCTCAGACGTGAGTCCCGTGCTCTCCATGCCACTGGAATCAAGCTATCCTGGCTGATGAGGGCTGAAAGCCCGAAACCGGTCCTAGGAAGCTTGTTTCCAGTCAAGGGAGGGCATGGCTTGGCAGTTCGGGCTGGACAGTTCCCATGGGGCACAGGGTCAAGACTGATTTGCAGATGTGGGTCCCTTGCTCACTTTGCCACTGGATTCAAGCTAGCCTGGCTGATGAAGGCTGATAAACCAGAAACCGGTTCCAGGATGCTTGTTTCCGGTCCTGGGAAGACATGGCTTTGCAGTTCGTGCTGGACTTTTACCATGAGGCACAGGGTCAGACTGATTTGCATATGGCCATGTCTGAACTGGGGTGGCAGAGTGAGATAAAGAATGATGATGGATTAAACTAGATCAGTTGATTGGGGGTGAGTGCTTGCAATGTTCAACATCCCCTTTGGTTTTAATTAATTAATTAAACCTAAGTTGTTTTTTCTTTTGTGTGAAATTTCTCTAGTGTTGTGTTTTCACTTTATTACTGTTTGAAGTGCTGCATAAATATTTTACACATTGACTCTAACTTAAGCCTGCCTGGTTTTGTGCCAAGCTACCAGAGGGTTAAGCAAAGGTTAATTGGGTGTTTGCTTGTGTTGCAACCTCACAAGAATTGTGGTTACTGCTTGAGTAGGGTTTCATCCCCCTCAACCAGTAACCTAATTTCATACACCCTGGAACTATTAACATCTTCTATGCATATTAAATGTGAAGGATAGACTCTACACCAGAAACATTTGGCATAATCTCGCTTAAATGACGCCTCCTAACATTTTGAGGTTTCTTTAAACATGAGAATTTTAAACCACTTCTCACATAACATGATTACCTCTCTCCTCTTCTCATGGGGAACTCCCACAAAGGCTACATCCCTAGGTTGTGTGCTCAGACAGTTCCATGTAATGCCCTCTGGATTCCATTTTATATTATTTGCAAGAGTAGTTGTCCAAACTCTTTTTCTGAATGCAATACTATCTCAATTCGTTCATTTATTTTATTATTTGTTGAATGCATCATTCATCCCAAGGGGTCTTTTGGCACTCACAGTAGCTTGTCTGATAATAAAAGGGAGGGAAGACATCAATTAACAGAAACTGTGGTTTTATGTGCTTTTCCGGTTAAAGATGGATGGTATGCTAATGAAGAGTGAGAGGATGGGCATTCCATAACTTTGGGCCGAGGTAGTATAGACTGCGACCCTTCCTCCTAGACCGCTTAGTGCCTGGAGGGGGATATTTTTTTAATTTCTACTGGCGTCCCGAGCTGTCAGCTTCATAATAGATTTTGTGCATGAGGCATAAACTTTCAAATTGAAAGACAGTGTAATTAATTTCTGGCTACAGAGACAGGCAGAAAGTTCTTAAGCCTAGTGACAACTCTAAAGGCCAGATTTTGAATCCAAGAAAGTCTGAAGATGGCAGTCCCTAAGGCCCTGGGGTAGAGCCAGTTGCAATAGTCCAAGCTAGTTAAGATGCATGATGAGACAGTGCTAGCATGTAACTCCTTTCTGGGGAAGGGGAGGACTTTCCTTAACATGCGAAGAGTCAGTAAGCAGCTAGATATGACAGCACTGATCTACTGACTAAGGGATAGGTCCTCGTCCAATCAGAAACCAAGCTACTTAAACTTGGATGCAAGTCAAGGAAAAGGCACACAAGAGGGAGGACAGATTGAATCAAGCTATCGCTTAGTAGGGTCCCTGAGCAAATAAAGCTTAGACTTGTGGTCTTTGAACTTTAGGAGGTTCATTAAAATCCAGGCTTGAATGTCAAACAAGTAGAAGGTAACATTTGTGAGGGAATGAGGTGAGTCTCTATCTAGCTGTACGGGGAACTGAGTGTCGTCTTCATACCTGGCTGCTTTGTAACTGTGATGCATAACAATATGTAGAAGTGGCACTCTGTAGAAATTAAAGAGAAACAGAGATAGCGAGGAGCCTGTGAAGGAAGAGACGAAGCGGCAGTGTGCTGTGAAACCTCAGGTGTATTCCATAAACAGGAGCCCACGTACAGTTGTGATCACCACCAGGGAGTCCCCAACCAACTGACCAGCTACTGGTAAGGAACTCCCAGGAGTGTCAGACCAGAACATGGTACCATCATTGAAACATCACAGTGCACGAGGTAAGTACAGCCAACATTCCACATAACTATCACTACTGAGCCCTACTTAACTTCAAATGTATCTTCCTTGCTATCTGACCTGTGAAGGGCAACAATAAAATCTGGTATGGTTATTCGGAAAAGAGTCAAGCCATTCAGTGACTTTGCCTGTAATATCCAGATTTCTCATTCTTCTCAGCAAGATGGAATCGTCCACCATGTCGAAGGAAAAGGACAGATCCAGGAGAATAAAGCTGCTGAGTCTCGGTTATCCATTGTTTCTCAATTCATCCAAGGTCAGAAGAAGGACAGACCCTGTGCTTCAGCTTGACTGAAAATCATGATGCTCAGAGTCGAGCACTTTGCTCTCATCTAGAGAACTGTCTAAATTGTAATTTTATGTATCATTTTACAGGCGATACGGTGAGCGCAAGGTAAGTCGTTTTATTTTTTTTTAATTTAATTTGACCTATTCTGTCATCTGTCGACTTCCCCCCACCCCACTCCGCCCCACCACTCTTACATGTGCCGGCCTCACCTGGCCATAGAGATCAAAGATGTGGCACCGGTCATCCCACCTGGTGAAGTGCCATTTTTCAAAGGAGGTGAGTGGCCTAAGTGCACCTTCGGCACGCCTGAGTGCAGAACCCAGTGGCATACCTGCAAGTAGCGCGACCTTTCGTGTTCTGGTAGCCCAAATTGTTCTTTAAGCTTCTCAACGGAGAGAGGTCCCATGGCTTCAAACATAAGCCTCACAGACCGGCGTCCGCCACCTACCATGCTGTAAAGGCAACCTAATGCAACCTCGGGGTAAACTGTGTTATTCAAGATAGGTGGCGACGATATCCTTTTAAAGATGCTGCAAAGGCTAGGGCACTAAGGCCCACATGCATCATTGTGACATTTTGCACTTCCTAATTTGCGAAAAATAAGGAATCGCAAATTAAGAAGTGCAAAATGCTATGCATCATTATTTTCGGTATTCATTTTTGATTCGGTACAAATCGCAATTTTTACCGAATCCCAAATGAATACCGAATTCTTAAGTTAATTTTCGCAATTCCCATTGATTCCTATGGGCCAAAAGGCCCATAGGAGTCAATAGGAAGGCATTAGCAAATTGCGAGTGGCACTTTGAAAATTTCATGGGTGCAGGGGGGGGTCCAAAGGACCCCCCCATGCACCCCTGAAATGTATTTTTCGCATCATGTTTCACACACACATGTCCTAAGGACATGTGTGTGTGAAACATGAATGTTGAAAAAAAAATTTCAGCATTTTAAACACTTTTTCCAAATTTACCGAGTGGTTCAACCACTCGGTAAATTTGGCACCCTAATTGCGAATTTACACTTTGAAAAGTAATGATGCATTGCTTTTAAGAAATCGCACATCTGCGACTTCTTAAAAGCACCCGCAATTTTAGAACTCGCAAAAATGTTACGAATTCTAGAATTGCTTCATGCATCCCAAAAAGCACTTTTGCATTCGCAAACGGCCGATTTTAAGGAATCGCACCGTTTGCGACTACAAAAATGCTTGATGCATGTGGGCCTAAACATCAAAATAAACTTTTAGGAGAAAATAGCCGAGTAATTGCAAAAATAAAATCTTTTTAAATCAGTTTTCCCTAGCACAAGCATGCACATCAACTTCTCCGACTGAAACATTTCTCTGCCAAACATGGCAATGATGCAGACTTCCCATTTGCATTTTTTACCCTGACATTCGACTCCAATTCCCAAAGAAAAACCTTGTCACCCATCAACAACAGATTTCAACACTTAAGAAAGGGGCTTCTGAGATCTGGAAGCTAGTGTGCACAAATGACTTTCAGCTTAGATTTATATGTTTTTCATCAACAACCTGAAAGCTCTCTTGGCATGCGGATAGACTCTGCCACTCAACACATGCCCTACAGCACTTTCTGAAACGTTTGAGACACAGTGTAATCATACGCCAAAGGAAAAAGTGCACCACAGTTTGTGTACTTCTTAGGTGAAGATGGCATAACTTTTCCTGGCATGCACCCCATGGCTCCTACCTTGCATCATGAGTCAAAGTTTTTTTCCGTACCACACGTTTCCCCCAGTATGCTTTGAGTGGTGGTGGGAATGGTCATATGATGATCCCTTCACTGCCTTGCACCTCTTTGGTAGAAGGGGACAGAAACCATGTCTCCGATGATGTACTAAGAAGGTGAAAAACTTGCATAAATGGGGCTGCATCAGAAATCATTTTTGACTGATGGGCTTTTATGTCCTTGGATGTAGGTTAATTGAGTGCTTCGTACAAACACCATTTACCACTGTATTATGGAAGAAGGCTTCTTACGGTGGTAATGTGTGCCTAGAATGTTTGTGCATATGTGTTGTGTGGGCCCTTCTGGTGATGGTGATGGTGATATCTTATGTTGCTTTTTGTGCTCCTGTACTTAAGTGCAGCATTATTTCAATACAATGGTGTTGCGTTTTACTGTGGATGGTGTGTTCTACTTTGAGTATTTTGATTAAGTGCCGTGGTATGTTTTAATCGTGTTGTTATGTTGCTTTCTGTATGTTGTGTAAAGTTCAGATTTTTTTCCCTACATATATCAACATATACTACTACATTCCCAACAAAAGCAGCATAGGCCTTTAGGGTGCCATTGTCTGAGGTGGTAAAATATTGCTGCTCTCACTCATACACTATTTAAGACACCAGTAATCCCAAAACTGTGGCTGAGACCATGAGACAGTGTCCTAAATTAGCACTTGTGTTCACTTTATGTGATTCAGCCTGTGGTTTCCAGCAATGGTGATAACGGTGAAGATTCCAAAAGTGTTAAAAACCTCCCACTCATTTGAATTTTGAGTAGAACTGGGCTCGCCCAGTCACTGAACAGCAGGGGAAGCTCCTCTGTTAAGTCGAGGAGAAAGGAAAAACTAAATGATAACAACCCTGTTATTATAATTTTATTTATTTTACTGTGGGGCTAGCTTATGGCAGGGCGGGCCTGGGGTCCCTGAGGGAGGGGTGGTTTGCACTCCCTAAGTGTGCAAGACTGCCCTCTTGGGCCAGCCAAACATTTATACGCAATTTGCATGTTCCCCACCAGGCTGCATTTTACAGCCTGGTGAGGAACATGACCAGGCTTCCATTCCCCGTCGAACCACAGCACTCAGACCAATCACAACGCTGCATTGCAGCATTGTGATTGGCTTAAGGGAGGGAGCTTGTGTACTTCCTGCTTCCATCCTTGTCAGAGTGATGCATAAGCAAACCCCAAATTAATTTCTGTTCAACCCTTTGGTAGCTTGGCATAAAGCAATCAGGCTTATCTCAGAGGCAATGTGTAAAGTATTGATACAGTGAAATCATAACACAAGAAAACTCCCACACCAAGTTGGTAACATAGAGAACATTTGAATAAATAAAACAAGATTAAAATGACAAAAATCCAGTCTGTAAAATCAGAGATATGCAAGTTTAAAGTTTTCCGTAAATATAGCACCAAAAAGCACAAAGTGGCAACTGTGGATATTTGGTCGCACCATACCTAGACAAAATGACTAGTTCTAGTCAACCCCGATGGAGCGTGGGCCAGCTACAGAGACCCAGTTAGGCCCACTGAACAAGACTACCTTAAATACTGGTTGCAGAGTGTTGCAAGGTCGAGATTTAATGATATCTTGTGCATCTGAAGTGATATATCGGTTGTGAGGAGCTGCAAAGCAAGTTTCTGCGTCATCGTCGAGAATCCTGTCAACAAGGGCTTGTAATGTGAAGTCTGGCGTTGAGGATGATTTGTGCAGTCCAGGAGATGCTTCGGTTCTGAAGAGCTGCCAGGTTGCGATGCGAGAACTTACATTGTCATTGAGGCTACCAGCGACAAGAGACTTGTGATGCAAGGGCCTGTGTCAGTGAAGCTTCGCATAGCAGTAATTCTGCTCCGGGCTGCAAAGTTGATGTGGAGTCATTGCACTGAGAGAATCCTTGCAGCAGAGGCAATGGGCCGGTTCTTCTCAGGTTTGTGCCACTCAGCAGAGGAGATGCATCGGTTCAGCTGGATCCACAGGTGGGCTGGCAGAGCACTTTCAGGCCCACTTCCAAGGATCCCTGCCTGGGGTGGCACCACTTGGCAGGTTAAGACTCACAGATGGCAGACGGCAGGTTTCGGATTCAGGATTGTTGGAAGTTTCTGACCCTGCGGCTCTCGTCAAGAGGCCGGCCCTTGGAGTCAGTCTGGGTAACCAGGTACAACAGATGCAGGTCCAGTCCTTCGCACCCAGGCAAGAAGGCAGCGGGTCAGCACAGCAGAGCAACAGTCCTTCATTACAGCAGTCCACCTGAGTGGCAGTCCTTTCATCAGCACAGCAGTCCTTCTTCCTGGCAGAGTATCCAATGATCCAGAAGTGTACTAAAGAGTGGGTGTCTGGAGTCCAATATTTATACCTAGGCATTCATTTGAAGTGGGAGAAGCTTCTAGAGGTTTTTCTTTGAACTCCACAGGCATCCTGCCTTCACTGTCCTGGCTTCAGACTAACTACAAGGGGTATGCAACCCTTTGTGTGGAGGCAGGACACAACCTATTCAACTGTAAATAGGGCTGTGCCTTACTCCACGTTCCCACCCTGCAAGTGATTGCCCATCCAGGCACATCTAAGCTCTCTATTGAGTGTGGCTGTCTAGTAGGAATACACAGGCTGCAGGCAGTAAATGGCTAAGGCAGAAAAATAGCAATGTGATTTACACATTTGTAATTTAAAATCCAATTTCACCATGAGAGGTTTTTATTACATTTCCAAAGAAACCAAACATGAACTGGTTACCTGCTCCCATTTGGAAACTATCACTTATTAGATGTTATAAGGTTACTCCAATATTAGCCTACGGAAAAGGTAGGCCTTGCAGTAGTGAAAGACAAATGTAAGAGTTTTCACTACCATGACATGTAAAATTGAAAAGTACATGCCCATCTTTTTAAATACACTGCACTATGCCCTCTGGACTGTTCAGGGCCTATCTTAAAGGTGAATTATGTGTATTAAAAAGGAAGGTATGGGTTTGGCAACATTTTTCTTTTACCATGTCGAAATGACAGTTTAAAACTGCACACAAAGGCTGTAATGGCAGGTCTGGGACATGTTTAAAGGGCTTCTTAGGTGGTGAGGGGACACAATCAGTGCTGCAAGCCCTCTAGTAGCATTTAATTTACAGGTCCTGGGCACAGGTACTTCCACTTTACTTGGTACCTACAAGTAAATTAAATATGTCAATTAGCCACTTCTTCCATGTTTTAATGAGAGAACACAAGCACTTTAGCACTGGTTAGCAGTGGTAAATGATGCAGAGTCCTAAAAGCCAACAAAAATAGGTTCAGAAAGCAGGATGGGGAACACAAAAAGTTTGGGGATGGGCCTGCAGGAAGGGCTAAGTCCATTATATATATTACCTACTGGCGGTCGTAAGTAGGTAGTTATAGTTAGGACCTCGTTTCCATAGAAAAAGCGTTTTTTGACTTGCTTACATCTTTGGCGCCAGCTGATGAATCTTCACAAACTTTTCCCAAAAACTTTGACGCTCACTTCAGCTGCTGTCTGGGGATCCCAAAATAAATTCTCCCCATTTAATTCCCATAGAAATTTTGAACACGACTGCAGCTCAAACCGCTGAATGGAATTACACCACATTTGGCAAACAGCTAGCTCTTAGTCCGTAAAGTATGCTTTATGTATTTTGGTATAAGTCAGTTCAGTAGTTTTTGTATGTCTAGGGACACAGATCCTCCGTGGATCCACCTGTGGTGAATCCACAAACTCACGCACCAAAACAACATCCTGATTGGCTGGCCACAACTTCCCAGAAAATTTGTGGATGCCATTTTGTATGTTGGGAAACGGTTTCTGAGGCTGAAAAGTTGGTTGACTATAAAGTGAAGGGGTCAGATGAGAGCTTTCTTGACTCCTTGTGTATGCTATAAATGAGGTGCAAGCATGTGTCCCTGGGTGGAAATACCCCCCTAAATGTTTTCCACTCGTGAGATCTGCCGACCTGTTGCGGAGTTCAGCGCAGACCCCTTGTATATCCATGACTGGTATACGGATCTTGAGCAACAAAAAAAATACAAACACACTCACACCCACTTATACCCATACAAACATTCACCCACACACTTTTTATCCATAAAGACATCTTATTCCCACACCTATGCCCATCCAGACACTCTCACCCCACTTGCATACCCATAAAGACACTCACCCACACACTCACATATCCATACCGACATTGTTACACCCACACTTACACCTATACAAACACTGTCACAGCGACTCACATACCTGCACAGCAGTCTGACCTATACAGACTCTCACATCCATTCAAATATGCATGGAGACACTCTTATACCCACACTTATACCCATACAGATACTCACACACCCATTGACATACCCATACAGACACTCTAACACACACTCACATACTCAAACACTCTCACACCCACTCAACTACCCATACAGACACTCTCACACCCACTCACATACCCATACAGACACTCACAGCAACTCACATACCCATACAGACCCTCTCATACCCACTCACATACACATACAGACACTCTCACACCCACTCACATACACATACAGAACCTCTCATAGCCACTTACATACCCATACACTCACTAACTTACCATAGAGACACTGTTACTCTAACACCTACTTACATACCAATACAGACACTCACCCACACACTCACATGCAGACACTGTTACACCAACACTTACGACTATATGTTATAGTTAGGAAATAGAATTTAAAAAAATTTAGAAACTCAGAACAAAGATTTCAGGGAAGTTATAGTTAGGAAATAGAACTTAAAAAACCTTAGAAATCCACTGAAAAAAACTAATGTTACAGGGACGTTATAGTTAGGCTCACATTTCCCTCGTACCAAACCATAGAAATTCAGCAGTTATAGTTACCCGAGTCAACTATAGCTAACACCCAGCAATGTACTGCTTATGAGCTCATAAATTACATTGTCCCCGTAACCTTTGTTTTTTTCAGTGAATTTCTAAGGTCTTCTAATTTTAATTCCTAATTGTAACCTGTAACCTTGGAGAGTGAGTCTGTGAGTGAGTGCATGAGTGCCTCAGTGGGTGTGTGAGTGAGTGTCTCAATGGGTGTGTGAGTATCTGAGTGGGCCTGGGAGTGGCTGCATAGGTGTCTTACTGGGTGTGTACGCATCTTGGTTAGTCTGTGAGTGGGTGCTTGAGTGTCTGAGTTGGTGTCTGAGTGGGTGTATGAGTCTCTGAATGGGTTTGTGAGTGGGTGTGAGAGTGTCTGAGTGGGTGCATGAGTATCTAAGTGAGTGTCTCAGTGGGTCTGTGAATAGGCTTGAGAGTATCAGAATGGATTTGAGGGTTTGAGAGTGCCTTCACGATTGAATGAGTCAGTCTGTGACTGGGTGCATGAGTCTCTGAGTGGGTGTGTAAGTGGGTACATGAGTCTCTGAGTGGGTCTATGGGTGGGTGCATGACTGAGTGGGTCTGTGAGTGCGTGTTTGAGTGTTTAAGTGGGTCTGTGAGTGGGTGTGTGAGTATTTGTGTGGGTCTGTGAGTGGATAGGTTGTTCTGTGTGTCGGTGTGTGAGTGGCTAGGCCATATTTGAATGGGAGTGGGTGGCTGCATGGCCCTAGTGACCCCATCACCCGGGATCTGGCTACATTTGAATGGGGAAGTTGGGCCATGCAGCCCCCCTCCTGGAGCTGATTTCAGCCCCGGTTACCCCATTTCCCGGTCTTAAAATGTATACATTTTCAATGTGGGCTGGGTGGCTCCCCTCCCCAAGCTGATTTGGCCCTGAGGACTCCATCCCCTGGGGCCCAGCCATTGACACCTTGCTGCCCTGGGCACTCTGTGTGCACAAAGGGGATCTCGGGGGGAGCCTCAAGGCACCTGCGGCCCCAGCAGGCTCCCTGCCTCCTGCAAGAGCAGGCATTGTTGCTGAATGGAGGGAGCTGCTGGAAAGGCATTTCCCTCCATGCAGGATCAATAATTTCATTTTTTCCCTATCTGCATACCTACAGGCAGAGAAAGAGATGAAACTCCGCTTTCAGCGGGTGGGAGCACTTTTGACAGCTCCCGACAGCTGGAACCAGATTGTTTGCTTTTCTTGGTGGAAACTGTCAAAGCTCCTGCCAAGCCAAAGCAAACAGCTGCGTCCCAGGGTTCGGCACCCTGAGACATAGCAGGAGCCACACCTGAGAGGCGGCGGTACCAAGGGCTATGTACAGCTCCAAGAAGGGGTCCCTGAGGACCCCCTCTTTCAATTTTCAAAGGCTGCTTTGGAGAGGTGGTGGTCCCCGGGGCTAAGCACAGCCCGGGACGGGGCTGCGTGGCCCTCCTCCTTCTTATAAAATCAAGAAAGCCCTGGGGAGGTTGTGGTCCACACAATAGATATATAAGTCCATTATTTTATTTCATAATATGTGTGCATGCCTCCAGGATCTGGCCCACCCGGGGGTTTTAGTATAGTTGTTTTTATTTTTGTAGCAAATTTCATGAATTTGCAGCAAAAAATTAAAAATGCTTTCTTGCCCTGCCGGGGTCCTTATGATACCCCAAGACTTGGGGGTCAGGATATTCTTACCCTGCCCCCTTTCCTTTTTTAAACTTTTTTTGGGACTCCCTGAAGCTGAGTCCAAAGACGGATGTCAACACTTCCTGGTTGAAGTGTTGGTAGCCAATCAGAGTGCTGCAGTCCTCTGCACAAGCTCGTTATTATTTGCAAATTAGCTGCAATTGTAGATATCTTAATTTGGATTTCCCTTAATTTCTCAACAACTTCTGAATGAATTTACACCAAATAAGTGAAAGCGTGATCTGCATAACCAAATCTACCTTTCTGCCACAATCCGGGTTATTCCATCCAGTGGTTTGGGCTGTAGTCGTGTTGAAAACTCCTATGGGAATTAACAGCAGAAATGCTGTTTTGTTTTTGATCCTCCCCTTTTCTGTGCCCCTCTTTATGGATCACCCTGAACTTTCCATGCACAACAAGACTCACTATGACACTGTTTGGGAATATTTTGTGAAGATTCATCAAATGATGCCAAAGATACTAAGCAAGTCAAAAAATGCTTTTCTTATGGAAACATGATCCTAACTATAAGTACCTACTGGTGGCATATATGTGTTAATTCACTGAAAAACCAAAAGTTACAGGGATATTATAGATAGGAAATAAAATTAACGAAACCTTAGACATTCCCTAAAAAGCCAAAGGTTACAGGGACATTATAGTTAAATTCAGATTTTAATCACACAAAACCATAGAAATTCATCATTTATATTTAGAGTTATCTCAAGTAGCCATAACTCGTGCCGTAAGGCAACTATAATTCATGCTCCCCCAATGCATAGTTTTCTCATCAATAGCTTTACAGCAAATGTTGAACTTATATTATTAATAATGTCATAGAAGATGTCATGAGTGATTAAATATGTCGGTTAATTAGCAGTGCATGGTGAGGGTGAGTTATAGTTACTTGAAAGAACTCTAACTGCTGAGTTTCTATGGTTTGGTGTGGGTAAAATATGAACCTAACCTTAACGTCCCTCTAACCTTTGGCTTTTAGTGAATTTCTAAGTTTAAAAAAAATTCTATTTCCTAACTATAAAGTCCCTTTAACCTTTGTGTTTTTCAGTGTATTTCCATTTTTTGAAAGTTATTTCCTAACTATAACGTCCCTTTAACCTTTGGTTTTGTCAGTGAATTTCCAGATTTTTTTAAACGTAAAGTAAAATTGAATTCCCATATTCTAACCCAACCAACGCCGCACACCTTTGACTGTGCACAGCTGGGAGCTGGCTGCAGGGCCTGTAGCCAACCCCCCGCATGCAGCCAACCAACCCCATGCCATACACCACCATGAGTAGGGGTGAGAATCCACCATGGATCTGACAGATCTCATGGTGAGATCTAATTGGCTGCTAACACTTCAACCAGGAAGGGTTAGCAGCCATCTTGCGACTCAGCCGAGTATCAAGAAAAAACTTTAAAATTTACATAAGAGGGAAGGGCATCACTGCGGTAAGGGAAATAGATCTGAAGTCCGCTCCCAACAGGCGGGAGCATTTTCAAAGATCCCGCCAGCTGGGAGCGGACATTGTGTGTGCTCCCACTTGACCCCCAACCCACAGGCCTGGTGGTGGGGTCTCACAGGGGACATTGCCTGGGGCCATAAAAGTTTTTTTACTAATTTCACTGTGAACTTGTGGAGGATCCGCAAATCTGCCGTATAAAAATACAAAGCGTAGTTTCCCACACTTGTTTTTAATGCCCCTGGGTAGATTTGGGAAGAGGAGATGACCATGGCCCCCGTCCCCATGCCAGTTTTGGCCCCAATGAGCACATCCCCTGTGGCCCAGCTGATAACAAACAGAGGGAGGGAGCCACACCTGGGCCAATTTTGGCCCGGCTTTTAAAATACAATGGGAGGAGGTGGTGAGAGGCCCACCTCTTGGATCCATTTGGGCTACAGAGGCCCCATCTCCCAGGGGCCCAGCCTTTAAAATTCAATGAGAGGGGGCGTAGAACCCCCTCTCTGGTTGATTATGGCCTCAGGTACCCTATCCTCTGGGGCAGGGGCCCAGTCAAATTGGTAATGGAGAGGGGGCGCACAGCCTCCCTCCCCAGGATGATTTTTGCTCTGGGGACCTCATTCCCCAGAGCCCAGCCATGCAGAGAAATGGGAAGGGGGGGGCGTGCTGCATCCCTCCTGGAGCCATTAATGGCCCTGGGTCCCCACCTCCCAGGGCCGGCTCCAGCTATGTCCTGGGATGCCCACTCCTGGGACATGGCGGTATCTCTGCCTGCACTGGCACGGGCAGGGAAACCTGTGTTTGCTCTCACTGGGTAGGAGGAATTTCAAAGCTCTTGCCGAGTGAGAGCATCCATGAAGTCTGCTCATGCGGGCAGGATAACATATCTGAATATTGCCCAAAGGAAGCATTATTTTTTGCTGCTCCCTGAGGGTGGGAGCAATGCCGGCTCCTGCTGAAGGTGAGAAGCCGGCTGGGGCTACCCCAGCAGCCCTCAACAAGAACATGGTGGATGCCCTAGTTGGGTCGCAGTGCACCCACACCTGGTTGGCTGGGCCCGGGGGTTGTGGTCACAGGGCAAAAATCAGCCCAGTTAGGAGGGCCACTCTCCCCTTTTAAGTATTGGTCCATACCCCGGGGCTGATATTGGTTCAGGGAGGGGGAGCTGCATGCCCCATTCCCCATCCCTTGGCCGTGCCCTAGGGATGAGGTCCCCGGACCGATATCAGCTTGTGGAGGGGAATGCATGTCCCCCTCCCCCTTTAATGATTAGCTGGGCCCTGGGGGATGGGGTCCCCAGGATCAAAATCAGCCCAGTGAGGGAGGCTGCATGCCCCCTCCATATTTAAAAAGATAGAGGGCCCCAGGGGTCGGGTCCCAGGGGCCCAATTGTCCCTCCCCCTTTATAATATGGCTACCGCTGGGAGATGTGGTCTCTGGAGCCAGAAATTGGCCTGGAGTGGGAAGATGTATGCCCCCTCCCCATATATAAATGGCCAGGATGAGGAGGATGGAATCCCTGGGGCCAAAATAAGTCCAGTGAAAGGGGCTGCGTGCCTCTCCTACACCTATCTCAAGAAACTATAACTCATGATCTAGGGTCACTATAACTCCTGCCGTCTCCATGCACTGCTAATACCCCACATGTTACATCAGTCATGACATCTTCTACGACATAATTGATAATATTACTACCAAATTTGCAGTAAAATTAGAGATGAGAAAATGGTGCATGAAACGGGCGCCAGTTATAGTTATCTTTGGGCATGAGTTATAGTTCCTTGAGATAAGTATAACTGCTGAATTTCCAGGATTTTGTGTGAGTCAGATCTGAACACAAGTATAACGTCACGATAACCTTTGGGTTTTTTTTGCATTTCAAAGGCTTTTTTTAACTCTATTTCCTAACTATAACATTCCTGTAACCTTTGTTTTTTTCAGTGAATTTCTACATTTTGTAAAGATATTTCCTAACTATAACATCCCTGTAACCTTTGTTTTTTTCAGTGAATATATGTATCTATGAGTGTGCATTATTTGGAGCTACTACTGCCCTAATAAACTCACATTTGCACATTTATTACTACAGTACAAAGGTCAAATTCCACAATTACCACAGTGCACCATGCAAGATGCCATGATGAAGAAAATGCTGTTTTAGTGGTGTAATACATTTTCAGTTTCAAAACAGGTTCATGAAACCAGAATAAAGTTACTCTGAGGAACACATAGGGTTAAGCTCTACAAAGTCTTTGAAGCAGCTCATACAAAGCAACATAAACGTTCACTAACCTTAGAGTGTATTTCTTGGTCTCATGTGATCTAACATACATGCATCACTCAATGGACTTCTGAAAACAAACTTTTCCTGGAAACCTTGCCCTCTTAAAGAAAATACTCAAGTGAATCAAAGAACCCTACTGGGCCCTGAGAAGCAGAGGGAAAGCCCAGGTGCCATACAGATGCAAAACCACGGAAAAAAAACTCAAAGTCATTTTTATATAACTGCCAAGGAATTGGAAAATGTGTGTAACATTTTATAGTGACTGCACAGCCTGGTGGGCCAATATAACAATAATAGCACTAAGCATCATTGTTACAAATAATATTAAAATAACTCCAATCATGTCTCTGATAGCTTTCAGAGGGCCTTGTTAATATTGTTTACAGGCCAGATGGTTCTACTTCGTCAAGAATATATGAGCCAAACATATTCATGTAATTCCTATAACTTTGCTTTCTAGTTGTTCACAGGCAAGGTTTTCATACACATCCAGATGTCTCTGCTGTAATGTAAGGTATACCCTGGAATGTCTGCAACGTGTTACTGAGTCTTACTGCTAAGGACTTGATGGGCTCTTTGATCTCCAAAGGGGTAGGGAGGACCCCGTCATTCAGGGCGGGCCCTGTTTGGAGAAAATTCTTTGTATAGTTGATGGGGGAGAAGGGCTTGACAGAGTGGACAGTACTAGAAGCCTGATGGTTACGTACCCCTTGACTAAAAATCCAGGAACCACACTATACATTTTGCAAGGAGGCCATGACACAAAGCCCACATTTTCAAATCCAGCTCAGCCATTGTGTTTTGCAGAACCTTGTGCCTGATTAAAAGTGTATTGATTGTGGTGAAATGGTACTCATCCTGTTGATAAGACATGGGGCCACATCATGATGAGTTTTGTTGGCTCAGTGCAGAGCCGAGTGGCTATTCTTATGCGCATGCAACATTTAAAGTGAATTCATTTCTTTGCGTTAGAGCTTCACCTGAAGATTGCACAGCTCAAATACAAAAGAGGCAAACCTTTGTCACTCTTTCCGAGCTTTACACCAATTCTGCAAAATGTGACAGGGAAATACTGGAGGTGCATATTTTCCTGCCAAACATGCTGTCCATATTCTAGTGAAAAACAAATGTATTTGTGACTAAACTGGGTTGAACCAGACTTGTGGTGAACCCCTAAATTAGTGACAGAATGTGTACTATCAATGCATTTGTGCTTTTTTCCAAGAAGGCAATGCCAACATACATTTAATATTAAGAGAAATCTTAAAAGCATAATATTTGTAAATTGACTGGGATTGAAAGCCAATTGTACCATATGAAGGCACAGAATAGATCCAGAATTATCACATGGCATGCTTTAGCAAACATATTCTGCACTGTGCAGGTGGTGGGTCCTACTACCGATCATGTTCTAGTCTCTGTGACCCCGATTCACAAAGGTATATTTAGACCAAAAGTCCAACTCAGACAAAACTCCAACTTTACAACTTTTTGGTATTCATGAAGTAAGTTAGCACTAGTAACCTTACCACTAGTAAATTTACGAGTAGTAAAGATACTACTAGTAAAATTACTAGTAGTAAACTTACTAGTAGTAACTCACCTTTAGGATTACCGAAAAGTAGTAAAGTTAGACTTTTGGTGTAAGTTACACGTTTGGTCTAACTTTACCTTTGTGAATCGGGCCCCATGTGCTTGGTAGAGCTCGGGGTCGTGGAGGTTGGCTGGCAATACACACCAGGAGAATAGAAACGTATGTAAGGCACATGTTGCCTAAATCAAGTGTTGTTATTAAAATGTAGTCCTTTTTTAAGAATGGGTGGTAACATTCCAGCACCAAGCAGTACTGTGAAAGGTGAAAGAAAACACAGAGGGTAAGCCACTGTGTAATAGGCAATCAGTAACTACCTGTTTTTTTCATGTCTGGCCAGCAGTAGCTGCTAAAGGTGGACCTCCATACTACCATTGGCAGCTGCTGCCGAACAGGGGTGGTGGGGCTGGGGTAACGGAGGGAGGAGGATGGAAATCATTTTTCAAAAGATCACTTACCTATACCGTCGACCACCGGCCATGCATCTTCTATCGCTGCCTCTGTCCTTCTTCGCAGGGAGCACTCAGGCTCCCAGAATCCCCATACCAATCACAACGCTGCCTTAGCAGCATTGTGATTGGTCTGAGCGGCGTGGTTCTGCACTCAGACCAGGGCTGGCAGGCTGTGTATGTTCTCCACTCAGACTGTAATAAGCCTGTTTGTAGAACATGCAGAATGCGCATGATAGTTTGGACGGCCGGAGATTGCCGGCCAAACCATCATGTGCCTTTACTTGCTGCCACCACTCCTTTCCCTGTGACGTGGAAAAACCCAGCCCTGTGCCCCTGGCTTCCGGTGCAAGCTGAATACAGAAAACAAAATGATAATAACGAACGTTATTATCATTTTATTTTTTGTATTCAGCTTGCGGTTCAAGCAGTGGGGCGACGCTCCTCCGTCTTAGTGGAAGAGCCGCCACTGCAAACTACCCCCAACTACTCGCCTCCTCAATTCTAATAAGGGACCATAGAGTGGAAATCTTTAGGGTGAAAAGTCTGCTTTTTACAAATCAGCACTCCTGTTCTCTGAGTGTGCTTTTACACCTGATTACTGAGCCCGATGTTCAAAATTTTAAATATGTTCCTGGTTACCAAGTGGGCACATGCCCATGCAATATCTTTAACCAGTCCTGGTATTCTAGTGAACAGTGTATTGTCTTCTGAAAGTTGCAGTTTCAGGTCTAACACTGTATTACAAAAATCACAGCATGCAACTCTTTCGTCTAAAAAGCTACTACTGGCTGCAGGCGTCATAAATGACCTGGCAATATGGCAATATGACAAGGTAAAAAACTAAAGGCAAGAATTAACCTAAATTTTTGTTAAAAAATTCTTGAATGCCCACCAAAGTGCCCCTCACATCTTTTTTGCTTCTTTTCTTACAACATATTTTAATGTCAAAAATGGGATTTATTATATGGAAAAGGGAACAGAACAATGCTGTGGAGCACTTTTTAAAGTACCCTACTCCCCAGCGATCTCACATAAAATGTTCGGCTTCCTTGCCAAGTTTTACACCACATGCATGTTTTGTGATAAATCTAAAAGCACTAATGCATTTGAAGTCTGTCCGTATTTGCAAGACAACTTTTATATGCAGTGTTAGGCCTTAAAGCCACACTCAGCACTTAGGGCCCGATGTAGGTAATTTCGATGTACCTACTCTTAAATACCGAATCATACCGATTCGGTATTTAAGAGTAGGTAAATATGAAGTAGGCAGATGTAGGTAATTTTTCTTTTTAAATTACCGAATCTGTATGATTCGGTATTTACCGATTCGGTAAATACCGAATCTGTATTTGCTATTGATTCCTATGGGCCTTGAAGCCCATAGGAATCAATGGCAAATACCGAATCGGTAAATACTGAATCCTGCCAGGGAGAACGGGGTGTCACTTTGACACCCTGTAGCACCCCAATGTCAGGCTTGTGTGCCATGTGGCACACAGACATGCCCTAAGGGCATGTCTGTGTGTCACATGGCACAGGTGTACATGCACAGATGTGCATGTACACCTGAATTCGTTATTTAACATGCAATAGTATTACATGGTAAATAACGGATTCTGAGGGGCCTGTGGAACTGTTTAAAGCGCCACCAACATCTGCATTTACAGATTCGGTATTTTTATCGAGTCTGTATTTACCAATTCGGTAATTTTACCGATTCGGTAAAAATACAGATTCTGTAAATACATGCCCCCTACATTGGAAAAGGCATTTACCGGTCGGTAACGGCCGAATTCGGCTGTTACCGACCGGTAAATGCCTATCTACATCGGGCCCTTAATGTTATACGGAATACAAGTGAGAAAATAAGTTCGTCAATTTGGAGGAGCCTGAAGAAATTATTCGTGGGGTGTCACAGAAGAAAAATGCTTGCTGACCATTGCATAAGGTTTTGCCACAGTACCCAGGAGAAAGATATTTCCATAGTAGTTGGAAGCTGGCAAAAAATATAAACAGCCAGATGTGCGGCTGGCAAATATTTATACCACAGGCGACAGATGAACCAGTGCCCCTCTGATAAATTGTGGTGAGCTGGAAATGTGTCCATCAAAATAATATGCCAGGAGAAATACTATTCTATGTAGGGGCACAATTTTGGCATCATAATAAACACCATTAGAAGTCATTTTATTAGCCGGGGTGGTCCATGAAAGGACAAGTTACACCCCATTGTTTGTCATATTAATGGCACAGTTACCTTTGTTCTCCATATAAAATCGGAATGACAGTGCCTCATAGTGATCGGTTGTACTGCTACGATTGTTTCCATATCACGTTGTTATCTTGAGTCTGCATTGATTTCATGTAGGATGTTTGATAGCAGTGATATATGAGATACCTCAAGAACATCATTGGGGATGTAATTTGTGATGTCATGTGCATTTCCCATGTAATTGATAGATAAACAGTCAGCAAAGGCTTAAGAAAAACAGGCATTTATTCATGCGAAGTACTAGTAACTCAATAATCGGAGTTTGCACTTGGGTAACAAAAATTATAGCCCTGTGCAGTGCATGTGGCTGGTTATTGGCGTGCAACTCAATCATTGATGAATTTTTGTCGTTTTGATGGCTTGATAATAGGCACAATGTTCTTTCAGCTATTTTTATCTAGGGGCATGTTCTGTATCTTCTTTCACCCGATGTGACTAACCTTAGTATCTAACTATAATGTTCTTTCACATGTTTTTTTAAACATGTTTTTTGAGTAAACTATTCTGGTTTTCTAATTATATACATATTAAAGCCCAATACACCTGCCACTGATATCCAGTGGGTATGGCCTTCACGCATGCCAAGCAGATATGCCCAGTGTAGACTGGGAACAACCTTTGACCACGCCATGGGCAGAGTGTGCAACCTCCACCCTCAGTTCCCATTGTGCACTTTATTTGGTCATTTGCAATAAGCACTTGTCATGGGCGTAGGGAAAGAACTGTGTCTACGTCCTGCAGCCAGCCCCTCAACATCAGTGTGTGGTGCTTTTTAACCCGTGGGTGTGACTTGCCTATTTTCTACTATGTTACTAATGGCTTATTTCATTATTTAATTAGGTTATCATTACATGATACAATATGCACACGATTTGTTGTAGTGTCCAGTGCCTTACTTACTAAGCCTACTAACTATGTCTTAGGCAGTAAACATTTACTGGCAGATGCATCAACGTAGCCTTTTGCTATTCCTAAATAGCGATTTTTAAGGAATCGCTATTTAGGAATAGCAAAAGCCTATGCATGTAGGAATCGCTATTAAAATAGCGATTCCTAAATATTCCTTAATTGCTACTGGCAAATTGCTAGTCGCAATTAAGGAATGCTGTCCCATTCATTCCTATGGGCCTACAGGCCCATAGGAATGAATTGGAGTTTGCATGAGCAATTTGCGAGTACCAGTAGGTACTCGCAAATTGCTCATGCAATTTCAAGGGTGCAAGGGTGTCAAAATGTCACCCTGTTGTACCCCTGAAATTGATCTCTGCACATATGTTGCACACACACATGCCCTAAGGGCATGTGTGTGCGCAACATGAAACTTTGAAAAATACACGAAAGTGCTTTTTCAAAGTTTTAGCAAATTACCATGAAGTTCAACTTCATGGTAATTTGCTACTCATATTAGTGAATTCGCTATTTTTTTTACTTTCATGCACTGCATTTAAGGAATCTCAATTTGGGATTCCTTCAATGCAATCGCAATTTAAGGAATCTCAATTTAGAGATTCCTTAAATTGCGATTTTTGCATTTGGGAGGATGCATCCCAAATGTAAAAATACCGGGAGCAAAGGGGCAGATTCTGAGAATCTGCCACTTTGCTCCCGGTATTTACTTTGATGCATATGCCTGTTAGAGTCTAATGATATTTTATTGCATGCATATTGTTATACGATTTGGTGCTTCTAAAGGACTGTTCTCTAACACAGAAACGGGATATACAACTTCTGTTCTGCCCATAACAATGAGATGTATTCACTAATTACTTATTTTTGGACTGTGTGCACTTTACCACTGTTAACAGTGCTAAAATGCTTGTGATCTCCCCCTAAAACATGGTGCACTAGGCTTGCACCCAATTGGCACATTTAGGGCCCGATGTAGGTAAATCCCATTTACCGATTTTGAAATACCGAATCCTACCGATTCGGTATTCAAAAATCGGTAAATGGGATGTAGGTCCCAACATCTGGATTCGTTACCGAATCCTTAACAATTCTTAAATTACCGATTTGGTAAATACCGAATCGGTAATGCCCATTCATTCCTATGGGCTTTGAAGCCCATAGGAATGATTAGGCATTACCGATTCGGTATTTACCAAATCGGTAATTAAAGAATTCACAAGGGTGCAGGGGGTGTCACTTTGACACCCTCTAGCACCCCCAAAACGGCCATGTGTGCAATGTGGCACACAGACATGCCCTAAGGGCACGTCTGTCTGTCACATGGCACATGTGTACATGCACAGATGTGCATGTACACAGGAATCGGTTTTTTACCATGGATTTGTATTCCATGGTAAAATACCGATTCTGTAAGCCATGTGCTGCCGGAACATAGGCTACCTACATTGCATTTTCGGTAATTTTACCGAATCGTTATCATTACCGAATCGGTAAATATTACCGACTCGGTAAATTTACCGATTCGGTAATGATAACGATTCGGTAAAATTACCGAAAATGTGCCCCTACATCTCCATTGCCCTTTACCGATCGGAAACGGCCGAAAATCGGTATTTTCGGCCGATTCCGATCGGTAAAGGGCTACCTACATCGGGCCCTTAATGTACTATTAAGTCCCTATTAAAGTAGCGTTACCTGCACCCAGGGCCATTAAACAAAATGCTACTTTTGTGTCTGCAGCACTGATTGTGCCACCCATTAAAGTAATCCATTAAACCTGTCTCAATCCTGCCATAGCAAGCTGTGTGTCCAGTTTTGAACTGTAATTTCAACCTGGCAAAATAAACCTTTTGTCAGGCCTATGCAAATAAGCAGTGGTGGCTCTTCTGCTATGGCGGATGAGCATTGCCCCACTGCTTTTAAGCAGTGCCAATAAAGGAAACATAAAATGAGAATAACTTTGAGTTATTATAATTTCCTTTTTCTGTGCTGCTTTGCAGGTGGGTGGGCAGGGCTTCTCTGCTCTCGGAGCAGGGCATGGGAGGAATGGTAAGCCCACTCCTAAGTGCACATGACTGTTTGGCCGTCCCTCCGGGACCAGCCAAACAGTCATGCACACTTCTCCTGTTCTCCACGGAGGTTGCATTACAGCCTGTGTGGAGAACATGCCCAGGCCCCCATTCTCTGGCTGAGTGTCGAACTATGATGCTCATACCAATCACAATGCTACATTGCAATGCTGTCATTGGTCAGAGTAGCCTGGGTGCTTACCAATCACAAAGCTGCATTACAGTATTGTGATTGGTCAGGGGAGCCTGGCTGGGCTTCTTGTTCCTGGAGTCTGATGGAGGAGAGCAGAGACTTGGGACCCGGCGGCAAGGTGTTTTTTTTTTTTTTTTTATCTTTACATTGCGCCCTCCCCCGCGCGGCCATTCTTCGGAACTCCCTGCACCTGCCCCGCCACTTGTGAGCCATACCGCCCGCCACTGCAAACAAGTGACCCCTAGGGTAGGCCCTAAACGGCCCCAGATCAGGATGCAGTGTATTTTGAAAAATTAGACATGCACCTTTACGTTTTACATGTCCTGGTAGAGAAAAAATCTTACATTTGTTTTTCACCACTGCAAGACCTACCTTTCCTATAGGATAACATTGGGTAAAGTTGAATTTAAGGTGGGAGAGTCACTTAGCTTGTGGAGACCTTGATGCACCTGAGCTAATGTCTTCGGGAGGGGTGGTTCCCTCAAATTGCCTAAGACGATTAAAGTGGGATAAAGTGGCAATTGATGAAGAAAAACTTTCTTGCATTCGAGCTGTTACCACTGCGGCCTGTGCCATTTTGGAAAATGAGCCTGTCAGCCCAAATCATATTTCAGCAATGTTTAGCGAGGTCTCGACGTCGATTGGGGACCTATTCAAGGCTAAAATAAAAAAGGGAAACAACAACCCTGATAAGCGTCAGGGCAAATTTGGCTGGTACTCGAAAGAGTGTCGTGCTGGAAAGAGAGCACTAATATTGGCAGTAAAAAGTGGAGATGCTACCCTAACAGCCACTAAACGCAAGAGTTACAAAGCAGAGTTAAAGTTAGCAAGGAGAGATTGGGAAGACGCATTTTGGCAGGAACTCCGTGTCGCCAGTGGTGAAAAAAATGCAAAAGGCTTTTGGGACTTATTACGCAAGAAAAACAGACCCATAGACACTGTCATCACATGTAACATAACTGAGGATCTATGGTATTCACATTTTTCAAAATTGTACACAGCACCTGTAGCAGAAGTGATGGACTTCGCTCTACCACAGATCTCTCGAGGCGATGGGAGCTACGAGGAAAGCCTGTTTACTAGGAAAGAAGCGGAAGGTGCCATAAAATCTCTTGTTCCGCGCAAAGCGGCTGGTCCCGATGGCCTTCCTGGTGACCTGCTTCGTGCAGACTTGGGTAACTGGAGTATGCTAATCGCATCAGTCTTAAACGCTGCAATGGCGGGTGCTCCCCTGCCCGCCTCATGGATGGCCGCGGAGGTGGTCCCTCTGCACAAGAAAGGCTCAAGAGAAGACCCAGCGAATTACAGGCCGATTAGCCTGATCGATTGTTCGCAGAAAGTAGCAGGCAAGGTCCTTTTAGCCAGAGTTCAGCAGTGGGCAGATGAAAACAAGATACTTTCAGATTTCCAGGCTGGGTTCCGAGCTGGTACAGGAACAATTGAACAAACGTTAAGGCTACTTATGATCTATTGGAAGGTCGTCGTTATTGGGAAGGGTACCTTATATCTGGCCTTCATCGACCTCCGCACGGCCTTCGATTTGGTCCCCAGAAATAATTTATGGAAGGTTTTGTGTGACCTCGGCATGCCACCCTACTTGCTTCACCTGATCATGAGGTTCCACGAAAAAAACTATGCCCAAATTCGCTGGGGGCCGAATGGTCAAAAGACCTCAAGAATAGATGTGAATAGAGGTGTGAGACAAGGGTGCGTACTTGCACCAACACTCTTCTCGCTCTATGTAAATGGGGTGGTGGACTACTTGACCGGGATACCAGCAGATGCACCCCGTTTGGCAGGCCGTTTAATTCCTACCCTGCTTTTTGCGGACGATACTTTACTTCTGTCAAAATCCCCGATGGGACTTCAGCAGCTTCTCTCTGGTTTTGACGCCTTTTGTAAGCAAAGAGGACTCTGTATTAACACAGATAAAACAAAGTATCTTATCCTGAATCCTCCGCAAAAACTCGGCCCTCCCCCAACATTGGGGTCTGTTGCACTGGAAAGGACCAAGACGTTTGATTACCTGGGTATCCGGCTGGTGGACTCCATGAAATGGGACCACCACTTGACCAAAATGTTGCTAAGTTTGAAAAGAGTAACAGGGGCCCTGTTGAAAGAGCAGAGAGCAGCCTCCACAAAACCTATAGCAGCAGTAATGGACATTTACTCGGCCAGAGGAGTAAGTGCCGCTCTTTACGGGGCGGAACTCTGGGGGACGTCAAGCATGAAAGAGCTTACTCGAGCTGAGAACATCTTCTTGAGAAGTTTGATGTCCCTCGGTCCCTCTGTCCCTATCCTGCCGTTGCAATTGGACATGGGCTGTCGGGCGATTGAAGACCAAGCTAAGTTACGCCCTTTGCTTCTGTGGGCCCGCATCTGGAGAGTTCCTGAGCTCTCAAGTTATGCGGATGGCCTGCGGGAGATAATCAAATCTACAGGCTGGGCAAAAATAAAGTGGCTAAAGGACATCAAAGCATTACTTGTCAATCTGGGCCTAGAAGAAGCATGGCATCAACAGACAGCCCCGCCCAAATTAATGTTAAAACAACTCTACTGGAAATGGGTGGCAAATAAAAGATACTCTTCTGTGACGATTTGTAAATCGACTAGAAATTTTATGGAGTCTAAAGATGTCCCCATTAGAGAACTGTATTTGGACATTATCTCAGCCCCATGGGAAAGATCCCTGTATTTTAAATTTAGAATAGGTCTTCTCCCCTTAATGGAACTCACAAGCCACTGGAAAATTCCCCACCAGACTGCTCCGTGGTGCCCTTTCTGCCCACAGCGTCATGAATCTGTCCCTCATTTTTTATTCGAGTGTTCTGCTTATAAAGTTCCACGGATGAAATGGCTAAAACCCATGTGTCTTACACTGGGAACAAGACATTGTAATGTGGCACTAAGGATATTACTTTCAGACACTCGCTCATTTTATGCATGCGCCACCTCGAAGTATCTTGGGTGGGCATGGCGGATTCGGTCAAAAAGACTTAGACAAATTGTTTAATCATGTTTTTATTTCTTGGGTCTGTTTCATAAACATAACTTTTTTAGGTAATTTATACAATTTTTCCCCAAAAAAATAATAGTAAGAATTGCTGATTTCTTCATGCAAGGGGTCTTTTTACACGTTTTATCCTTAATGCTTCAAAATGAATTTTATATGTATGTATGCTTTTTAAGATATTTTTATGTCGAAATAAAGCCTTTTTGACTTGACTTGACTTGAATTTAAGGTCACAGTTCTGAAAAGGATACTTATTGAAAGTTGCCATTTTCTCATTTTCTTGTCCCAACTATTGGGGGACTGCAGCCTGTATCCTAGGTCACAGGCCTATGAGTAGCTGGCAGTTGGGGCATGTATTACTCGCAGACAATGAGATAAAGGGGGAATAGGTGTTATCAGGATGGGCCATCGCTGTCAGGATGAGGGGGAGTAGCGGCCACATACTTCACTTGCACTTCCCAAAGACTCTGCCGCAGTACACTCATAAAGCGTTTCACACAAGTCTTTTGCACCCCCAGACAAGCTGGGACCTGGGAATGGAGGAAGGAAATTCTAGATACCTTTTTTAGTGGGAGGGCACTAGAAGTTACTCCTTCAAAGTGGGCACAAGGTATAAATAGTGGAACCTCAGACCCAACTCTAAGTACACATCTGGACCTGTGGAAGACTCAGAGGAAGACCTGCTGTGCTGCTTTGCTGCTAGAAGGACTTCTACTCTGCTGTCCTGCTATTCCGCTGCACTACTGCTTGAGAAAGAACTAGTAGGCTGACCTACTGATCAGAGCCCCAAGGGCAGAAATGGCTCCAACCCCTTTAAACCTTACTCCTGGACTGTGCCTTGCCAACCCAGCTGTGAACCTAGCAGAATCATGCAGCGTGACGCAAAGCCTTGCAGCTCCGCATCGGAACTGCCGCTGCGTGACGCATCCCCGACACAGGACCTCACAGTTCATTGGGACTGCCGCTGCACGATGCATCCTTGATACACAGTTTTGCATCACAGCTATGCAGTTTCCCAGAACTGCTGCTGTGTGATGCATCCTCAATGCAGGACCTCACATCGCCGCCCCACAGCCCTTGGAACTGCCCCTGCGTGAAGCATGCTTGGCGCATCCTCGACCCGGGACCTTGCAATGCTCTGAACCCACGATTTAAGGTACTTTTTTCTGCTGAATTAACTTAGTTCCTGTGTATGGCCTGCATTGCATTGTGGTTAGCCTGAACTTGAAACGTTGTCCCAGACCGGTGCGACCAGATAACCACGGATGGCGCTTTTTGCTTCTAAGCACTATTTTTACCTAAAAATTAAAATTGCATCTCTCCTGCTCTACTAATTAGTTTTTTGTTGTTTTGGTGTCAAATAATGTAGAAAAATATCATTTCTTTTTCTAAGTTGGTGTGGGATTTTTCTCTGTATTACTGTTTGAAGTGCTCCTTAAATATGTGCACATTGCCTCTAAGCTAAGCCTGACTTCATATGTGTCAGGCTACAAGAGGGTTAAGCATAGGCTAATTTGAGGTTTGCTTGTCTTTCACTCTGACAAGTATTGTGGCTGTTGCTTGAGTAAGGTTTCACCTCCCTCAACCAGTAAACCAATTTCTTACACATAGCCTGTGTTCTTCCTATGTTCTGGCTTCCCTGTGATCTAACCTGGTATCCTGGTCTGACAGGAGCCATTTGCTACTTTCTCAGAATTACAGAGCGGTCTAATCTATTGCAGGCTAACTGTTTATGGTCTGGCTTGACAGCACAGCTGTCACCAGACAATTATGGAGCTACTCTAGAGGGAGGCTTTGGCTCCGCCCACATTTTGGGAGCCAGGAGTACATGTTTTGATCAGGCAGACATTGTGCTTCCACAAAAAAGTGCTTGCATTCCACACAGCTGATATCATTTTGCTAACTTATCCAGCTACCTAAGAGTGATCTTTCAGAGACACACACATGACATTGGAATGCTAATAATGTGTCTTAAGTAAGTAGATCATTTATTTTGGGTTTCTCTGCAGAAGTACATATGGGATGAGGGCAGTCATTAACTTACATGAATTTTTCGGTCTGGATTGACATTGCAACCGAGCCCAATATTCTTCTCAAGCTCTTTACTTCCACACAAATACATATTTGTTCCCATGCTGTTTACCTGTAATGCTTACGTAAATAAATCAGCACTTTTCTCCTGTGAAAAGCATCTCCAGTCTACACTCAGTTCAATAAAGTTTCAATAAATCAAATTGTAATCCAAAAAGTTTTCAAAGTGTTCATTTATTTTCTCGTTGCATGATTATCTTGTTGTGCCGTTGTATTCACGTTTACAATTTTTTTCAAAAGAAATTTGGAGGAGTGCGCCCCTGAAGAAGGGACACTATTGTTTAAAAATGTCTTTTAAAAAAAGTTGTAAATGTGAATACAACGGCACAACGAGATAATTATGCAACAAGAAAATAAATGAACACTTTGAAAACGTTTGATATAATTTTCGTTTGCTTTAATCTCTTACTCAGGAGATTATACCGACCTGCACCTATCACTCAATTACCTGATTACACTTGAATACAACTGAGTGCGTACGTCTCCACACGTTTGGATTTTGTTTTCCTGTAATACCTCGCCTAACAAATACTTTACAATCACCGCATTGACTTGCCTCACTCTCCACCTCGGCACTATCCGTGGCCTCTATGGATGATACCTATTCTGCACTCCTGGGCATCCCCCTAGAGCTGAGACTGCGTGCCTTCTTGTATAATGTATCTACCTGTTTTAATTTTTATATCACAAGTAGCCTGGACTTTAAATGTGCAGCGTGCTCTTCCTGTATAATGTATGCCCTACCTTTCCCAATTTGATCCCTCCCGTCCCTACGCTTGTATACTACCCCTTAATCCTGTAAAGCGCTCTGATACCCTCATGGGTCTGGTTTGGACTCTATAAACTATCAAATAAATAAATATAATGCTTCACATTACCACACAACATACACAGCCAGACCTATTGTCATTGTCAATGCTTGTGTAAATATATTCACAAATCTGGGATTTTTTATACGTGATGTATTGTCCTTGCCTGCCTATAAAATTGAAATTATTGAGATTTTCTCCCTGTTATCAAACAAAACTTGTCTAACGTAAATGCAAGCTGTCTATCTGTAAACATGAGCCTCGTGAATTCTCTGACATAAGCTTGCACCACAGCACTGATTATTCTTTCAAGGCAGATAACACGTATGATCTTCCTCAGCAGTTAATACGTATGATTATTATTGAATTACTTTGCTTGCCCTTACTATTTTTCAAATTGTTCTTGTCATTTGATTACTACTATATGACTTGTATGCCTTCTATACTTATATTTGATACCATAATTTCTCCACTTTATAAAATATATTTAAAAACACTATACATATTCTACAATGGGTTATTATACAATCTTTTTGCCATTTCTTTACTGTAAGGTTTTCAAGACGTGAACAAAACCCACCTTGGAAATTATGTCGGTGTTAGACATGAAAGAATGAATTTACCAACAACAACTAGGCTGAATGTATTCAGTCTTTGAAAAACATGTTTTAATCAAATCACAAATGAGTAAAATCTAACGGAACATGATTGTAAAGTGCATATCTTTTCTTTCTTGAAATATTGTGTTTGAATTTCGCCCTATTGGTTCTAAGCAAAAAGAAATATTGGACTGCAGTGCTTAGAAGCAGCAGAATTAGTGCAGAAAGCGCTACATTAAAAGAATGCTTTGTTATTGGATTTGGGCAAACTAGTTCAGCTGAAATCAGAACACACTGAATTAGTGTAGTGGTCTCAGTTTGGTATCCTTGGCGAATATCTTTGTGATTCTGATACACAGTTTTGCGACAGGTGGCTACAAAGCTGTCTCCTGGTATTCCCTGGAAACAATAGGTCATTCACAGGATAGTGTTAGACAGTGCTTTAGGTCATGTGTCTCAGATGGACAGCACAATTAACCATTTGCTTTCTGCTAGAAAAAGGTGCCCTTCAAACAAAATCACCATTGACAAGATCTGTGTGTCCTGGCCTTTTCATAGCTGTCAAATGGACCCATGTCATCTACTTAACTGTTATCAAATAATGTTTTTTTAGTTTACTAGCAGTTTTGAATTTCGCATTTTCACATTCATCATATGGGCTAATACCTCAAATAGGCCAGCCTTATATTTATACAGTCCAGGCATTTTAATCAACAGGGAAGAAGGTGTTTCTGATTAAGGCCCAGATTCATCAAACAAAAATCCGCTCGCAATGGGGCAGATTCTCAGAATCTGCCCCTTTGCGAGCGGTATTTTTGCATTTGGGATGCATCATCTCAAATGCAAAAATCGCAATTTTGGAAATCGCTAAATTGCGATTATTTGCATTTAAGGGATCTCAAATTGAGATTCCTTAAATGCAATGCATGAAAGTTTTTAAAATGGCGAATTCGCTAATAGGGCCCGCAAATTACCATGAAGTACAACTTCATGGTAATTTGCAAAAACTTTGAAAAATGCACTAAAGTGCATTTTTCAAAGTTTCATATTGCGCACACACATGCCCTAAGGGCATGTGTGTGCGCAACATATGTGCACATATCAATTTCAGGGGTGCAACAGGGTGTCCTTTGGACATCCCTGCACCCTTGAAACCGCAATCTCAATTTGCGAATCGCTAATTGCGATTCGCAGGAATGAATGGGGAGGTATTCCTTAATTGCGACTCGCAATTTGCGAGTCGCAATTAAGGAATTCTAAGAAATCGCTATTTTTTAAGTGATTTCTTGATGCATTCCATTTTGCTATTCCTTAATAGCGAATCGGTATTTTTCGCTATTAAGGAATCGCAAATTGGGTTGTTGATGCATCTGGGGTAAGTACCTTAGACTATCTGACTCTCGAGCATGACATGGCGACACTTTGCTGCTATGGTTTTCAGAGAGAGCAGGTGCACGAGGAAGCCTATCCACGTGTAATTTAAACTAGTACCTATTTTAGCATCATAAGAAGCACTCTATGATACATGCGTGAGAAAAGGCTGACTCTACTCAAGACTCACAGACGTGAAGTCTAGTCATGAAGTATCATATTTACCCACTCCAGGGGCGTATTACAGATAGCTGCAGATAGCTCTCCAGGGGTGCGAAGGACCTGTGCACCTGGACTATGGTATTACAGAAGTGTCGGCAGATGCTTGTGCGGCTCCTTGTGTAATACTAATAGCACTGGCACACAAGTAGTGCCAAGCTCTATCTTCAGCTGGTGTTCCCTAATTTGCATAGGGTGTGGCCTAATACAAAGGAGGCATTCCCTTTGACTATGCATTCGCGCCCTATTACGGATGTGGGCACAGATGTAAATGTGCCCCTCGAAGGCGCACTGACAGTTCACCACAATAAGGTGGAGCGCTGTCAGTGTACCCCCTGAGGGCAGACCTCATGAGGTATGAAAGGGCGTCCCATAGACCCACAGACAGCCACCTGTAGACGGGTGCAGTCACTCACTGCACCTTCCTATAGGGAGGTTTCTAACCCTGTCTTTACAGTGCAGGCGGATTACACCCTGCACCGAGAAACAGGAATCGGCTTTTAAGCCGCTGCTCCATTTTTCATTGAATGTGGCGTCCCCCAGGACAGTGCAGGTTCATGGCTGTCCTGGGGCAGCATATTCATTGTAATAGGGTGCACTGTCCCTGTTTGCACCTGCCACACCTGATTAAAGGTGCACCATGGCAAAAAGTAGGACAACGCTCCCTATCAGTAATATGGGCGCAGGAGTATTTTTTTCCAACTTCTAGTTAGTAAAATTATGAGTCCTCACTCCCTACATTGTAACCTGAAGGTTGCACACTGATTTTCTGCAACAAATGTGTTAAGCTACTATGATATGTTACTGCAGAATTGAATGTGTTGTCTCACCTTGTTACATGCACAGGTGCACTGTACAGTTCCATTCTTAGTACTCTTACTGCTCTTACCTCATCTTTCCCCTTCTCTAGACCTTCCTCCCATGACTCGCTCACTTCCTGTGGACTTTCTTCCCGATGCGATGAACTTATCTTTTCTAATGACTTTTTTTTTTTAGAATCTCTACCATTAAATGCAAACTTCCTGACCTTCAGGAAGGAGATTTTGGTAGATTCAGGCAACCTGAAAAATGTGTGAAAAACTGCAATTCTATTTGCATCCCTGGTGGAAGTTTGCGAAAACACACAAATCACTTTTTATTTTTGCTTTAGTTTATGCACAATTGTTATGTTGTGTAGAAGAATTCTGATTTGCTGTGAATCTGGAGAAATCTGGCTTTAAACAGTATGTTAATGGAAATAAAAAAAAACTTCATGGCTCTTGGGACTGTGAAACCTTTCACTATTAGTTAGAATTCACAGTTGTAGTTTTCTTCAATAACCGACACTTATATAATTTTAAATATATCTATTTTTTTTAAATCCGGGCAATATATTTGTTTCGGTTTATGTGTATTGTACATGGACATTGAAATCCAGTATATTGGTACACGGAAACAAATCCTCACTTTTTTTCAAGGGGCTGCATTTTGTTTCCTAAAAAATAAAGATCGAATGTTTTCGGAAATGTAGACGGGAAATTCTCTATTTAAAGGTTTTTGAAGAATTGTTAGAGGATCCATGACACAAGAAAACCTTTTATGGACGCTGATTGCACGAGATGTCTATAATTTGACTAAATTCTAAATTTAAGAACGTTCTCTTCAATTGATGATTGCTGGAATTCAAGAAAATACTAAAACTAAAATAAAAGTATTTACATGAGCTTGCCTTTTCATGGGAAGTTAGCAAATCACAGCTCACTCCATAAACTGATGAAATCGATAATAGATGTCCATCACAAGCTGGCCGAAGTACTGTGTTGTATACAGTGGCGGCTCGCAGAGGTAACGCTGTGGGGCGGTGAAGTGGGGTTTGGAGGGGCTGGGTGGGGGGTAGTGGAGTCCAACAAACGACGGCAGAGGTGGACATAAATAAATAAATAAATACCTGCTGTCGTATTTCGGACTCCAGTACCCCCCACCCAGCCCCTTCCCTGCCCGCCTCACCGCGTTACCTCTGTGATCCGCCACTGCTTGTATAGTTATATGTTATGTATGTTAATGCTTTAGCACTGCATCACCCGTCTGTGATTGCGGGGTTCCAAGCTTTTTTTATTGGAGTGTTGTGATTTAAGTGATGGGCAGTTGCAGGTTGGTCGCTTGGAGGGGAGACGCTAATGTCTGGGGGTGAATAAACTAAACCTTAAGTTACCTGAAGTATCCTGGTGATTACTATAAGGCAAGGTGGACTTCCCTTACTGGCCCTTCAAAAAAAGCTGGGTGCACTGTATTCTCATGCAGCGCCTTTAGAAAATAGATTGGGGTTTTTACTCATTTATTTTACACTAAACCCGAAATATGCTCCTCTGCTTTAGGGCGAGACAGTGTCTTTTGCCTCTTAAGGAGCTGTCACAGCACTGAACCCACTTGGAATGTCTCTTTAACAATCTCGCTTCCTCTCTGTCCATTAGGGCATGAAGTGGTGTCCAGGGCTCGAACCTGCGCCTCGAGGTCCTGGTCACCCTTTCACACCTGGATATTAAAGTTTGTTATTAATTTAAGTTGTACTTTTGACACTTCAGAACATAAGTTCTCACTCAACTAGACCTCTGATTGCAATCGAACAGGCTAATAGCTCTCCATTAGAACAGCTCCAGACATCAATGACAAAGAGAGGGTGAGGTAAGAATACAAAGATTGAATTGAAGAAACATAACATAATTTCTCTATTATTGCATTTTGCTGCACATGCACAACCATTACACATCCTTTCATATAACTTCCTAGCTAAAAAACTGGATCCGAACGATTAGCCAAACGTCAGATACTCCATATGAAGTTAAATTGCATTTTAAAGTAAATCACATCTGTTTCCAGTTGTATTCAAGCAAACAAAATAATCTTTAACTCATGGCCAAAAACGAGCCCACATGGCT
Organism: Lissotriton helveticus; assembly: GCF_964261635.1. Taxonomy (NCBI): domain Eukaryota; kingdom Metazoa; phylum Chordata; class Amphibia; order Caudata; family Salamandridae; genus Lissotriton; species Lissotriton helveticus. The sequence continues at coordinate 1,873,560,968 of NC_136067.1, read as the reverse complement.
GCCCTTATTAAAGTCAATTAAAAACAACAACTGAAGGGGAAAAAAACTGAAATTGAATTGTCCATCCTGAATTCATGCTGAGTAAATTGTTTGAAATACATTTTAAAGGGATGGTTTGGTGAATTAATAGGACATGACAAGTACAGCAAAGTGTAAGATTAATATGCTTGGAAAGGAAACACCCTAGGATAAACAGAAGCATACGTATGTTAATGCCATCTCTGGGCAATTTCTTCCCTTAGCAATATTATCACTTACATGGTTTTAATATGCCACATTTGTGGAGAATGAAAAAGAAAGACTAAGCATTCACAAGTTATTGCCTGCATGATCAAGCAAACATATTAAAAGTTGCGGTAGAATAATTGAGGGGTTGTCAAGCTCTGTTCTCAATTCAACATGGCTGGGTGCCCTCTTCCCTCTTCTTTTTGTTGTGATGCCTAAGAACGACTGGGATCGGGGAGATTCAAAGAAAATGGAACAAATGTGAATCTCAGAAGAGAGCAGGGGGGGGGGGTGTGGGATACCACACATCATCCTTTGACAAAGCACACTGCTAAGGCTCACACTAGTTACACAAAGGTGCAAAGTGAGACCTGGCAAAGGTTGTCTGAGCCGGTCATCCGCTGAGGCAGAACATCTTTAGAAAATCCTGGAGAAAGGATGCATGACTCAGGACTCTTGCTCCCTCTGGAACGGTGATGCTCCTTAGACGCGCTTGCTCTTGTTATTTGTTTGCGTGGGCCACAACTGCCAAAATATTCCTATTCCCAGAGGCGATTTTAATACTCAGTGGACCAAATATGTACATCCAGAAAAAACTGCTTATTTCCTGCTTTGCTGACTTGGACACAAGCAAGGTGAAGTGCCAAAGAAACCTAATGATTCAGATTAGAGACTGCTTGGGAGCTGTTTTTGCTTGGTTCCAGCGACATAGCTTAAGATGCAATTCCGATAAATCGGAATTGCTTTTTTTCGGATGCCCTCCTGATCCTGATTGGAAGGCCTGGTGGCCTTTAGATATGTTTCCACCTGATGCCGCCTCTCCCAAAGCTAAAAACCTGGGCTTTGTGATAGAAGATGGCCTCGCCTTTGGTCCTCAGATCATTGGGCTGACTGGTAAATGCTTCGGCCTTTTGAAAATGCTGCGGAAATTTCTTCCGCTGCTGTCGCTGAAGCATAGAAAGATCATTGTACAGGCCTTGATAGGTTCGCGTTTGGACTATGCGAATGTCCTCTATCTTGGCCTGCCAAAATATCTTTTGGCTCGACTGCAGATTGTGTTAATTCTGCGGCCAGAGCCATCTTTGGTCTCCAGCGTAGAGCTGGAGCCACAGAGTTACTAAAAAAATTGCATTGGCTCCCAGTCACCAAAAGGATCGCTTTTAAGGCGCTTACTTTTGCCTTCAAGGCCCTTCATCAGATAGGCCCCAAATATCTTCAGAAGCGCCTGGTTTTTTGTGTGCCCCGCAGGACTCTATGTTACGCTTCTTTGTCTAAAGCTTTGATTCCCTCCATTTGCCTCGCTAGAATCGGAGGACGTTCCTTTCGTTTTCTAGCGCCTAAGGTTGGAATGATTTGCCTGTCCTGCTTAGGAAAGCTGAGGACCTGCTTTACTTTAGAAAAGGACTTAAAACCTGGCTTTTTGCTCAGTAACTGCTCTCCTGCTTTTTTCCATTCTGCCGTGTTATGTTTCTCTTCTTCCTAGGGCTCTTTGCCAAAGCGCCGGGACACTCCCAGGAGTAGCCGTGCGCTATAAAAGAGCATTTTTAACATAACATAACATAACATAACAATTCAACATTCAACATTCAATTGCCACAAAACTCTTGGAACAATGAAGCAATGATACCGTCGCCTCCTCAGGCTCAATGTCTTTGGAGGATATTCTCTCAAATGATCTTTAACTAAGATGTATTTCCCATCTCCTTTCGGCAGTGGTCACCCTTTACAGACCACCATACAAGGCACATTCCCTCTGCGCTGTACAGATGGCCGTCTTGGTGTGTGTAATGTTGTTCCTGTACCCAGAGTTTAGTGCTCGTTCCATGTTTCCCAGGGTCTTTTGATTTTGTCTAATGTGATGTCAGTAAAAACTTAAACATGTGGTAAAGTGTGTGCAACGGCACATCCTGGACCACGCTAAACATGCAATCTGTCTCTGTTCTCCAGGGTAAGCTTGCCCCCGTCTGCACAGTGCGTTCCTCTGTTGACTGACGGCCACCTGTCAGTCACTTCAGCCGGTCCCTCTGGGTCACAATCTAGAGACATCTCTTCATAAGCCTACCTGAGGCCAATGTTGCTGGACTTCTACCTCTTTCTTGTTTTTTAAGCTGCTAACTACAACCTATTTTTTTCCAGTGTCATTGAAAAGTAAGCCTCTTATAGCATGAAACTTATCTTTAGTCATTTGGAACCATAACTACAACTTCAGGTCAGTCTCTTAGCTAGCACTGGGCCAAAGTAACCTTCCAGAAATTCTGAATCTGTCGCTGAACTCAAATATGTTGATTTTTCCTTATAACAGTTTTCTCTCCCTTTTCCTATACATATATTTTGACGAAGTTGTTAGCATTACCACACTACACATTAGAAATAAACTATGTAGGGATTTTAGATCCTCAATATTGTTGAAGATCACGTAACACATCGTCCACTAGACTGCTAGTGTTTCTTAGTCTACTGATGGGCATAGCCTGTCCACTATCCTAAACTAACTTTAAAGTAAAATGCTCCTCATCATCTCACCAAAATCAAAGGTGCGCTGGAGGTGACAATGCACACCCGTTGTCCTCAGTGTTATTAAAGGAAGTGGCGCTCCATACCGTTAACACTCATGACTAGCCATTGAACAATCAATATCCTGCAGCTGGCACATGTTTCATAAATTGGCTGGTAACATCAACAAACAACCATTAACAAGGAATAGGAAAATAAACCTAAGGGCTGAATTACTTGGATAGTACACTGGGGTGCAAAGCAGCCCAGGGGGATTGCAAGCGAGATAACAACACCATTGCTACTACTTGCTGCTTCTACATACCCCTCTAGCCAAAGAACAATTTAATGGACTTATTACACCTAGAAATTTTAATCAGTATAAGGGTAGACTGTGGCTATCAAATGACTAACTGTGAGAAAGTAATCAAGTGGTGTAAACTGTGTAGTTAAGAGAGCAGATGCCTCGTTAGTGAACAGCTATATCTCTCATTGATTTCCTTCCCACTTAATGAATTCTAAGATGTCGGTACCCTCTACACTGTCCTTCAAAATTAATAATCTCACAGGCATACACAAAGTGTTTATGATTGAACACAGTTAGTGGGAGATTTTTTTGGAGCAATCATATTACTTTTAGGAGTGATTCTGAATGATGATAAAATCAGAAAACTGTCAACAGTGGTGGATAAATTGGCAACTAGTACATCTGGGGTCATATCACAGACACAGCTCATTTTACTCGTTTGTGCCAAGTGCACTTTTTAAACGGCGCTCTTGGCACAAACAAGGAAAATGCGCTGTATTAGGATGAATACACTGCCCCCAGGCCAGAGGCGGACTCGTACTGCCCTGAGGACAAAAATGGAGCGGCTGCTTTGTCAGTGCAAGTGGGAACCCGCCTGCACTTTGAAGGGGAATTAGAGATCTCCTTGCAGGCTGGTGTGGTGAGTGACTGCACCCGCCTGAAAGGGGATGTCTGGGACAGCCATGGGACGCTCCCTTCCAGAGGGCTGCCATCAAGGGGTGGACTGACAGTGCACTTCCTGACAGCTTAATTGCCTCTGTGCCCACGTCTATATTATGGCGGGGACGCAGAGGAAATGGATTCCCTCAGTTGCATAGGTCCATGCTCCCATGCAAAAGGGGTAACGTCCTCTGATGATAGTGTTGGAGCTTTATGTGCACCAGTGCTATTGGTGTTCCAGAAGGAGACACACAAGAATGTGCGGCCCCTTCTGTAATACCAAAGTGCCCCAGGGGGCCAGAAAGCAGGCAAAAATGCCTATTGCGCCCCGGCACACTTCCATAATATGGCCCCAGCTGCTTTGCCAGCTGCTGTAACACAGAGTTGATGGTTATTAAATCAATTGTCTTACAAGATCATTTAGCCTTAGATATTTTGCTGACAGCGAAAGGCTGAGTCTGCACGATGATGAAAGCTCAGAATTGCTGTTTATATATACCAGATTGAAGTAAAAACATAGAAGATGTTGCAAAGAATATTTCTGAGATAAAACCTGAACTAGAGCCATCTGAAACTGCTGGTGTATTAGAGAATTTAGGTAAAGGAGCTTCTACTATTAGCAACTGGTTTGCAACAGTAGGAGGAGGACTCATTTTGAAACCTGTTCTTATTATAGGTGTTTGAATGATCACTTTCTACACTTTATATAAAATAAATGTTGTTTAAACAGAAGAAATAATAACAAAAGGAACAGACAAAGAACTAGAAATAGGAGAGAAAAATAATATAGAATACAAGAAATTAAGAGAACATGGGAAACATAGGACTGAAAAAGAAGACTCAATATAGAGTGAAAGCGCACTTTAGAGATTAATTTATAAAGAAAGTGTGATGGTTTTTCAATCATCAGAAGGAAAAACTGCTGACGCGAACATTATTATTTATAACATGCAACGTGTAAAACGTACATTTAAAAATTAAGGGGCCGATTAGGATTGCGGTGAATTCGCATCCTCCGGGCCGGCGGAAGCCTCCGCCGGCCCGGAGGATGCAGATTCACCACTGCGGTGAATGAAAAGACCCCCCCACCAGATCAGGATGGCAGGGAGGTCATCTGCGGACGGGAATACCGTCCACCGTCTTTCCGCCGCGGTCGCCTTCCGACCGTGGCGGAAAAGCTCTAATATGGTGGCGGTGTCTATCAGACACCGCCAGCCATATTAGGATGCATGCGGAAACATGCTTTTCCACGGTGGGTTTTCCGCCGTGGAAAAGCATGTGGTCTTTTGTGTTTGGGGGCCCGTTGCGGGCCCCCGGGGGTGATGGGGGTGGAGGGTGCACATGCGGGGTAGCTATGGTACCCCCCTGCCTTTGCATGCACAAAGCGGCAGGCACCGCACGGTGCCTGCCACTTTGTGCATGCAAAGGGAAAACATGCATATTTAACATTGCGGAGGGTGCTGCTTCAAGCAGCACCCGCCGCAATGTTAACTATACGGGATGTGACCGCCAGGAGATTTGTTAAATAAGAAAGGATGTGTCTCAACATTCAAGGATAGATGGTTAAAGCACAATGGTACTCTAGTGAGAAGATGGGAAGTAGACCTGTTCTTAAGAGCATGCTAAAATCTTATTGGTCAACATGAAGAAGAAAGAATATTAATGTTGCATCATAGTAAATGTGTGTTCATATTAGTTTGTGTTTCTAGTTTAGTGTCACAACTTCTTTTCACACAGCAAATTATATGTGTACCCTGTCTCAGACTCTTTGAGGGGAGACTCTGTACAGAGTTTTCTTAGTCTTAGCATATTTTCTTAATCGGGTTTTATTTGTGCTGAAAATACTTTCCAGCTAATTCTACCAAAGCTTCACGCTTATGCTTGATTCTCCCATCAGAAACATTCTTTGGAGTCCTATAACTTTTCACACATTTATCTTGTCTTAGTTTAGAATAGAGAAGTTTATTTATGGAAGGAAAATACTTGCTACATTTCATTGTATTCATGTTTATTTGGATTTGCTAAAACAATTTACATTTTTACTGAAATTCATGTATTTACTATGTTAACCTTTAATGACAAAAATTGAAAAATAGTTAATTTAATAAACAAAATGGAAACTGAAATCTTTGAAAAGAAAACCCTTTAACTCAACTTACCTCTTTGACCACACTAAAAGAAATGATAATTGATAACGATTCATATTGATTTCAGCTCCTTGTTTCTCTGCCGACAACAAAGATTCATTGGCCTAGATAAGTATGAGGTTAATGTTGATGAGTAAGTGGTAGTGGAACCCCGATTTCTAGCACTGTGTATTTAAGCAAGCAGGTGCCTTTTTAGGAACAGCTATATCACTTATTGTTTACCTTTCATATCCTTTCACACTCAATTGATTTCAATATTTTGGCACCCTCTACGCTGTCCTCAAAGAATAATAAACCCACTACTTTATATTGGTTTACAGGAGTTTCCCTTAGTTTGTACTGCATCATGGATGATAGAGAGAACCAATGTTTTCACGTTATGTCCATTTTGGTTTCCTCCAGCAAGGTCTCACCTTCAGACTGTGCTTCTGAACCAAGAGGGCATCCTTACACTTCTCCATCTATTTGAAAACCACTCTAAGGTGAGCGTACATTTCATTTTTAATGATGGCTAGGATCGGTAGACCTCCTTTTGAGTTAGCTCTCATCAGATTTTTTCTTGAAATGCTGAACCGTTTCTTTTCACAAATAAAGTAAAACACTTTTTGTAACCATTTTAATATCTTTTATGTGACCATCAAAAGGGAGGGGTTGAATTTAAAAGAATAACTGAGAATAGCAATAATTTGAAAATGATCCCTTCTCCCAAACCACAAATTTTCAAATTCACACCCAGTGCTAAGTCTTTATAAACCTGAGCCATAAGGACACAGAAGCCACTTTTATATAGATGTTGTTGTTTGGTTAAATTTACCACCAAATGTTTAATGCATTGCGAGGCTTTCAGGGTGGTGGGGCAGCAAGGCGAGTGGTAGAACTGCAGGTGTGATGGGGTATGTACAGAACAGGTTGGGAGTGGGAAAGATTGAGATGTTTTGGATCTCAGAATTAGATAATTTACTTTAATCGCTGATACCCAGCAGAATTTATCCTGGCCAATTTCCTTTTTCTTCCATAGGCAAGCATTAGAGACTCACCATGGAAGGCTAACCACTGCGTTTTTCAGCTGTTGCACATTGGGTGAATGATTTTGGGGTGCCCCCAACTTCACATTTCATTTTAAAAAGTTGATTGGGAGAAATCGGTTGACTCTGGACTATTTTATTTGAAAATGTCCATCAAGAGCATGGTATGCTCTATTACAATTGGAATATCCCATTATCGACTACATGTGTGCCATCTGTGCACATGAGAGAAAAAATAAGTACTCTATTTCCAAGAGGTGTAGGCTTCTCCTGGAATCTGACAGTGTTGAATCATGAATGACACAAATTAAATGTTGTGTACAGGCTACAATTTAGAAATGTGCTCAAATCTGGAATATTATGGCATTAGCATTAACCTCAATAATCCTCCTTTTTGAAATTAAGCCACAATAGAAAAAGAATTACTAAATCAAGTCATTTTAGTTCTAATTTGGAGCATGCAAAAATCAAATGCTCATGTTCACCAGGTGCAATAATCTGTTCTCTTTACTCTTCATCTCATGTCATGTATACAGTCCTAGAAAAGCAGTAATATATCATAACCTTTTCCATTCCAATGTGGCACACCACAAGGCAGTTTTTTGAGGGAAACGTATGTTCACATCTAAAACATCTCTTACTCTACAATTTAAAGTGCAGTGGCTCATTAAGGACATTTTCCAGATAATCATTAAATAAAATTAAAACACAGCTAATTGATTCTAACTTAATGGACTTTGGTTTCACTACTTGTAATCAAAGTCTTACTCAGGGGTTCAGCACTGATAAAACTAGTCTCTAAGGGCCATTTGTATCAAGATGAGTAAATGCGATTTTCCAATTGTGAATTTTACTAAATCGCTATTTAGAAATCACATTTTCTAGTGTACAAATGCTTTAATTTTAAACCAGTGATTGCTAGTGGGCTGGAAATCAACATACCTCATGAATATTAATGAGTAGGGTCACAATCATGACCCACTGGGAATCAGTGCCATCACAAGGATGGTGACCTGCTTGTGCCTGCCGACCACCATATCTGTGATTGTTATTTAATAAGGCAATCTTATTTAATAAAATGCAAGGGACCCCTTACTATTTGTGAATGAGTTACCACTACATGTTTGTAGTCGGTAAATTATTAGGTTACAAATTTGGTTGCAAACATTATTAAACACCATTCTGATATGATATTTGGAAGGAATACCACTTCCAAATATGGAATCAATATTTGGTCGCAAACCCAAATTGCGATTCAGTAACGTATTACCATAGCGCAGTTTGGGTTTCATCCATTACAAAATGCTTTTTAGTGATCATTAACGGCCTGGTTTTGTGAATTGAGCCTATTTCGACAACAAAAAAGCTTAACACATCTGTACCTCTGTGCTAAACTTTCCACAATTTTGGGAAATTCAGTTGGCCATCCTACCCGTGAGATTATTGGCTGTATTAATCTTGTTAAAGTACATGTCTTACTCTCTTTTCTTTACTTAGTTCAAGCAGTTCTCTGTTATATGAAATCTCAAAATGATTCAACTTCATTCTGTCTTGATAATTGCACAATTATTTGGCTGAATTACTTATAGGAAAGGTTGCTTTCCTGATATCTGTTTCTAGTGCTAGGTTGATAGGTACATGTTTTGCTGATGCAATGACTACAAAGGGACACTTCACTACCCCTTTTCTGGATAGGCTGTTTGAGGAAGGGACCGAGCAGCAGAATTGTCTATTTTAGGTTTGTTCCGTAAGGCTGAAGAAAACCTGCATACTTGCTCTTTTCAAAAGATATTTGACAGGACTATTGTGTTCTTAATTCTCCATGTGCTCGATCGTATGGAATAATTCCATACTTTCAAATGGCATCCTGGATCCTCTAGCAATATGCTCTATGAAGGGGTTACTCATATATATTCACTGAAAAAACCATAGGTTATAGACCATATATAGTTAGGAATTAGCATTTAAAAAACCTTATTTTACTCACACAAAACCATTGAAATTCCATATATAGTTAGTTGTACTAACTATATATCGCGCACCCGCAATCCACTGCTGATCATGTCACATATTACATCATTCATGACATGGTCAGTGACATCACTGATGACATCACTGATGACATCTCAAATGACATCACTGATGACATCACTGATGACAACATCCAGTGACTGTATTTTTCTGTAAAGTTAAAATATGTCTTGAGTGGATGTATAAGTGTCTGGATGAAGGATTTAGTAGGTGCATGACTGACTGTATGAGTGAGTGATTAAATGTGTCTCACTGAGTGCATGGGTTAGTGACTAAACTGTCTTAATTTGTGCATCATTATGTCTGTTGTTCTGAAAACTGCTGCATGTGTTGTTCAGTAGCTATATGAGTAACTATATGGGTTATTGATTGGTTGCCCAAGTATTTGTATGGGAGACTGAGTGTGTGTGTGGGTGGCTGGGAGGTGTATGACTCTGTGCATAGATGTGTGAGCAGTTGATTCACTAGATGTATGGGTTCAAAAGTGCATGTGGAAACAGCTGTATGGGCGGTTGACTGTGTGCATCAGTGTATTGGTGAGTGAATGGATATCTCAGTGCTACATGTCAAAGTAAGTATATATGTAAAACACAGTACATGTGAGACTTGACATATATAAATAACTGTGCATAAGAGCCAGTGAATGTGTGAGTGGCTGTATGCATCATTGTGAACTTGTATCCGGGATTGTATAAGAGAGTAAATATGTTTTAGTATATGTTTGAATAAGTAAGGTGTGTATAACTGTATAGTTGGGAAAATGGAGGTGTGATTGATTGTTTGCATGACTGACTAGGTGTGTGTGTAACTTCATGGATGAATGACAATCTGTGAGTCTGTGTTTACACTGAGTGTATCTAAGGTTATATTAGAGTCTGAAGAGGTTCATCGTATTATCACATGAATGATGTCATCAGTGATGTGATCAGTAATGTCAAATGAGATGTCATCAGTGATGTCATTTGAGATGTCATCAGTGATGTCATTTGAGATGTCATCAGTGATGTCATCAGTGATGTCATTTGAGATGTCATCAGTGATGTCATCAGTGATGTCACTGACCATGTCATGAATGATGTAATATGTGACATGATCAGCAGTGGATTGCGGGTGCGCGATATATAGTTAGTACAACTAACTATATATGGAATTTCAATGGTTTTGTGTGAGTAAAATAAGGTTTTTTAAATGCTAATTCCTAACTATATATGGTCTATAACCTATGGTTTTTTCAGTGAATTTTCAAGGTTTTGTAAATGCTAATTCCTAACTATATATGGTCTATAACCTATGGTTTTTTCAGTGAATTTCAATGGTTTTTTAATAGCAAATATCATAAGCTGTCGAATGTCAAGTACGTGGTAAGTAAAAACATTTTCGTGTTTATGCACACTGATCTGCTTTGAATGCTGCCCCCCCCCCTCATTTCTATTAGGAGTACTCTCTCTTTGCAGATATTGAAGGGTAGTTAACGCAGGCCTTTGCCCCCGTTTTAATCCGTCGTGCCTGCTTCTCTCTCCATTTCATTGATTGTTCTCTTTGGTTCATTCTCTATTTACAAACAAGCACAGAGTCGCAATACTCTGTTTAGTCTTTGCAGATAGCGAAAAATCGTGTAAAAAAAACAAAAGGAATCGAGCAAAATCAGTAGGCCACTAATGGGATCTCTTTTTGACCTGGCTAAAATAGAAACATTAGGAACAACCTGTTGAAAATAGCAATGTGTATGTACATAAGCGGCGTTCATTTGTGTTCACAGTACCCCTTGTTGATTGTTTGAATCGAGCATTGAATTGTTCGAAGTTGGTTCTCTTAAGGATCTTCTCTGCCTGCAAACGAGGAAGAATAGGAATATTCTCTCTCCCTTTGCAGATAGTGAAAGGTAGGTAACGCAAACCTTTAACACGTCGTGCCTATTTCGTTCCTCATTGATTGATTGTTTGCCCGAACATTGACTGTTTGGGAATTGGTTCTTTTTGGAGGTATTCCCTGTTTGCAAATAAACGTAGGAAAATTTTTGCAAGTAGTGAAAGGGTAGGTAATGCGGACCTTTGTCCCCCGTTGTAATCTGTCATGCCTATCTACTCCCCACTGATTGATGCACCTGTTTCACCCGGACCATTTACTAGAGATAGGTCATCTGGCCCGACCAGAGAGCACCCCTAGTGAAAAGGACATATGCAATAATAACGAAGTGATCACTGTATCCTGTTAACAGAAACTTTAGCATGAAACAACCTGGAAAGAAAGGAATAGGAAAACGAAAATCAGTAGGCCACTGATGAACTTTTTATTAAATAACAAACAAAGAAACGATAACAATACGTAATGATAAAACCTATTATTGTCCTAGAAACAAGAAACGTTAGAAGTAAGCCCGTAATAAGAAACCTGAAAACAGTAAGAGAAACCAAGTGTGACATTGCAACGGCCACAAGGCAACGAGGCTTCATCGCCCCTCACTGCCCCAAAACGTGTCTGTCCCACCGCCTGCCACGCCCAAATAACGGCAAACTGGGAAAGATACAAGTCAGCAGACATCCGCCCCATTCTGGAAACTTTATCGGGATTGTACTTGATTGAGTGTGATGTCACAAACATTTGTGCGGATCTAGATTGTGTTAAGGAATACAATAGGTTAAGAAGAGAGTATGCGCCACATTTGCCTCAATATCCTTTGTTTGAGAAACAGGTTTCCGGGCTACGCCCAGCCGGAAGCAACACATATAAGGCGGGTCCTGCTGCCAACCGTCGGCCAGGAGATCATCACGTAGGGTGTAGCCGGAGGAGAGGCCGAGGCCAGCGGGACCCGGCCAGGGGGATTGCTACGACCACCCTGGAGAGTTGCAGGGGGGGGAATGTCCGTGTCCTCGACCCTCCCCTCTCTCTCCCAGTCCGGCCACCATCAACCAGAGGCCGAGGCCGACGGGATCCGGCCGCGGTGGCGGTAACCCTGGAGAATTGCAGGTTAGACCCTCTCTCTCCCAGTCTGGGCCAGCATCCATGGAGGGCCTGGGAGTGGAGAGGCCACTGCACGAAAGGCCCAGGAGAGGCACCACACGCCAAGGCCTGCCCCACCGGATGAGCCAAGGAACCCGTTCATGGGGCCAGAGCAAAGGGCGTCCGGCCGCCATCCACCGGAGGTCCGGCCCAAAGACGGACGGGACATTTCTTCTTTCTTTTATAATGGCTGCGACAACACTGGGGGGGGATGTCTTGCACATGCCTCCGACCCCCGCCCCCTCGTCCTCATCGCCTGGTCCGGCCATAACAAATGTCAAGCGAGACGCCGTGGGGTGCACTGGGTGGGAGAGACGGTGCGAACAGGCCTCTCCCGCCTCCCCAGGTGGAGGCTTCCCAGCTGCACCCTCAGCGCTCCAGGCGCCCAGAAAAGGGTTCTTCCACTGTGGCGATGCTGCAACGTCTCGCCCGGCAGGGTGGAGCCCGTCCGCTCATTTGACCCCGCGATCGCCAGTAGCTACCGAACTCTCAAAATGGCGGTCGACCTGGCAAGAGCGGGTCCAGCATGAAGAAATGGCCCGGTCACTGGTTGACTCCACCACCGTAGTCCTCCACGACCTTGAAGATTCTAGAGGAGCCGCGGGAGTCCCCGACCCCCGCAGACACCCCCGATGGGGAATGACTGCCATGATCGCCCGTGGAGTGACGAAACTGTAGCCGCGGGACGTCGGCGCTCCCATGCTGGCGCCAGCCTCAGTTTGAATGACTAGAAACCTGCAGACCTCAGTTCCGGTGAAAGCACCCGGTAGGAAAAAATGTTGCACCCCCTCCCCTTTTTGACTGATGGTTTAAACCACCGATCCTTTCCTTTGCCCTTTTAACGGAACTTTGGACTGCCTCCCCCCCCCCGCGGCGCCCCACGCCATTATTTGCTGGGCGGCAACTTACTAGACATCACCTTCGTGCCATCCAGATTTCAGCGCGTTCTGCTGCCTTGGAACTATTCGCACAACAGACCGCTACTGACAACCCACCCCCCGGGACGCCCCACGCCAGATACCCAAATCAGTGCGGCACCCAGGCAACATCTTCTGAATTTTCATAATTTGAAAGAACTAGTAACATGTCCTCATCAGGAATTTCCTCTCAATCATCTCTGCAATGATGATTCTTGTAACTCTATGGTCTCCAAACATTCGATAAATTCGCCATCAAGAGATTGATCAAAAAAATCATTCAAGTCATCTCCTCCTTGTGAGAATATTTCATTATTGGTGCTGTCAATTTCATTAAATGTAGTAGATAATTCAAAAGAAATTGCCACGGTCTCTTCATTGTTTAAATGTTTTTACTGTTTTTGTTTTGTTGTATATATTTATAAGTTATTAAAGTTTTATATTCCTACTACTTTGTTGGAGTGCTATATATTTTTAATGTGACACATAATTGTAAAAACTTTGATGTACAAAGAGTCATCCCTGGAATCTTCCGCTTCAGGCTCGGTCCCCTCCCCAATCACAATACAGGATGGTTTTCAGATAGTAGGAACGCGTGTGGTTTGACGGATCTCATCGGGTGTGGGCCTTGATCTACTATAACTCCTTTGAAGAGGGGTGATTCTTTACAGCTGGGGCCATAAACTACATCTGCAGGGCTAGCTGATAGCCTGGACAATCGGACACAGAGGAAGAGGAGTGTCAGAGGGTGCGGTAGTGAATAGGGCGAAAGGGAGGTGTCGGGCGGGCACAGAGTGTGATTCTCAGGGAAGAGCAGCGCAGATGGGGGGAGGTTTATTGCCGATGCATAAGACAGAGAGCGGGGGTGACCAGTGCCTGGGGAAGATGCTTGCGAGGGTGGGGAGCCATGCTACGGATCAACAGCGTGCAGAGAGTGGGTCTGGTCAAGGCATCTAAAATGGCTGCCGTGCACGACAAAAGTGTGGCATTTCAAAAAAGGCAAGATGGCGCAGACAATGTTTTTCAACACCCTCATTTCCTTCGAATCGAACGTTAACAGACGTTGGTGCATATTACCAAAGTTAAGCGATATTTATCGCTAACGATGCTTAGCAACGAATTTTTTACCGCTAAGCATCGTCAGAAATTATCGCAGATAAACATTGCTATTATCAAGGTTTATCGCAAATGCGATAAAAAACGGCCGCAAAGCATGAATATCGCTAAAAAGTCAGCGATATTCATGCATTACCGAGCTAATGCTCTTAGCCATGTTATCCACCTCCCATTGGATAACATGGCTAAGAACTGCTCAGGGCAGGTGTTAGTTTTTGGAGATATTCGCGCTTAGCGCGAATATCTCCAAAACTTGGTAACAGGAGATAGATATCTTGCATGTTGTAATGCAAGTTATTGTGGTATATGGAACTCATACCATAATCTCTCAGGAAAACAGAAACTGATCCTTTTGGGACCGCCTGAGAAGGCCTAGGGGGTGAGCGGTACTCTACTTTGCCCCCTTTTCACGTTCCGAACTATTTTATTTTACTCTCTTCTGTAATTACACAAAATGGCAGCGATAAGATGCATCAGACACAGACAGTGAGAGAAAGGAGGCCGGAGATGAAGAAGAGATGTCAAATACACATTGGAGATAATATAGTGGGACAAGGAAAGTAAATATGAGTAAACTTACCATGTAACATAAAAATGTTGCACTCTATACTATAAGTCTCATTTTATACTACAATCACTTCGCTACAACCTCATAAATTAAAAATAAAAATTAAAAATGTCTCAAACAATTTTTGATTTCTAAATATAAATTTATTCTTCTGAATTTTCAAAATTTGAAAGAACTAGTAACATGTCCTCATCAGGAATTTCCTCTTCAATCATCTCATCAGGAATCTCCTCATGAAAAGTCTGCAATGATGATTCTTGTGACTCTATGGTCTCCAAACATTCGATAAATTCGCCATCAAGAGATTGATCAAAAAAATCAATCAAGTCATCTCCTCCTTGTGAGAATATTTCATTATTGGTGCTGTCAATTTCAATAAATGTAGTGGATAATTCAAAAGAAATTGCCACGGTCTCTTCATTGTGAGCCATTTTATTTTGAAATTGCTTGCTGTAAATTGCAGAAAAAAATAATCACTTTCATTTATCGTTTTTAGTCATACATAATATAAAACTAACTTTATCAAGTATTTAGTATAACAGAAGGACTGTAAATAAATAACAGAAAACATTTTTCAAATTATCTTAAAGTGTACAACATAGTTCCCCTTACAAATTAACAACTCACCTTTTTAAAAGTAGGAGAAGTGTTAGTACTGTGTAAATCAAACACCAGAAATTGAGCACCAAAAATTCCTCACAAATATACCTCAGACAGTATTATCACAAAATGGCTGTGGTTTCCTCTCATTTTAGATATATACATAACCAATTAACTTTCATCACACACAAATACAAAACCAAAGTAACATTTTAATTGGTTCTAAATTTCAACACTTTCAAATGTGTTTTCCCCATGCAATTTTCCATAGGACATTTAGATACGTCTACAGCCTGAATGGCTGAACGGAATTACACCAAACTTGGCAAAATGGTACATCAAACCTAAGAGGTCAGGGAGGATCTACTATGCCCCCTTATGGTCATTTGCCCCTTCGCTTTGGCCTCCTCTTGTCTCTCGATCCTACCGAGAGACAAGATGGCGGCCGCTACGGACTGTTTGGAATGTTTACAGACGCCGGAGAACCAATCAGCTTCGCTTCACAAAGCTCCGTAACGCGAAAAGTACGCGAACTGGAGCGCTGCCCGGTCCGCTGTTACAGATATATATCTTTTTTTGAACGTTAATTTCTCAAAATCCACTGGAGCACATATATTGAGACCTAGCAAAGGCACATCGGGCTACCAGTCCCTAATATTTTGCCAAGTTTCGTGCAAATCCATTCAGCCGTTCGATTATTATTATTATTTTTTTTTTTGCCCCGCGGGGCCCTTTTAAAACCTCCACATCAAACCTAGGGGGTCAGGGAGGATCTACTATGCCCCCTTATGGTCATTTGCCCCTTCGCTTTGGCCTCCTCTTGTCTCTCGATCCTACCGAGAGACAAGATGGCAGCCGCTACGGACTGTTTGGAATGTTTACAGACGCCGGAGAACCAATCAGCTTCGCTTCACAAAGCTCCGTAACGCGAAAAGTACGCGAACTGGAGCGCTGCCCGGTCCGCTGTTACAGATATATATCTTTTTTTGAACGTTAATTTCTCAAAATCCACTGCAGCACATATATTGAGACCTAGCAAAGGCACATCGGGCTACCAGTCCCTACAATTTTGCCAAGTTTCGTGCAAATCCATTCAGCCGTTCGGGCTAAAAGTGAGGCCAACCGCCCTATGGAAAACTCAATGTTAAAAACACGTTTTGGGACCCCCCTTTTTTCTCAGCCCCCCCTTGACAAACCCCCCCCCCAATTTTCAGTGGCTGCTCAGAAACAAAATGTTCCATTTTCCTGAAAATTTCAGCCAATTCCGCCCACAAACGCCAAAGTTATTAGACATAGAATTTTCAAAAATCCCATAGAGAAAAAATCCTAACTATATATACCTACTGGCGACCGCCAGTAGGTAATAAATATATTTATATATATATATATATATATATATATATATATATATATATATATATATATATATATATATATATATATATATATATATATATATATATATATATATATATATATATATATATATATATATATATATATATATATATATATATATATATATATATATATATATATATATATTTTAACTGAAAACACCATAGGTTACAGGGGTGTTATTGTTAGCTGGACATTTCACTCATACAAAACCATTGAAATTCCTCCGTTAAAGTTAGTTCATGGTTTTTTCAGTGAATTTCTAAGGTTTTTTAAATGATAATTCCTAACTATAACCTGCCTGAAACCTGTGTTTTTTTCAGTGAATTTCAGAGGTTTTTTAACTGATAACTCCTAATTGTAATGTTCATCAAGCATATCTGTTTTTTTCTATCATTTTAATTATCATTCCGTTCTCAACCTAGTAAAAACTGTAAATATTACCACTCTTCAATGTGTTCCTTCCTCCAAGAAAATCGCCACAGACCAGAACCACAACTAGCGTTAATAATATACAAACTAGGCAGTCCCGTGGAAAAAAAAGAAAAAAAAGCACTTCCTCATACTTTCAACAACAAACCAAATCTGCAATGCTACTTAAAAAAACAGGCAATATTTCTATTTATTACTAAAAAATTAACATCAACATTTAACTAGTGTAAGGACGTCGACTAAGTACTGTGTGAATTACATCCAACTCACACCCATATTTAAAGAAGAATATGTGATAGAGGTACTAATTATGCACTTCCAACACCCAACAAAATCACAACACCCAGCGCCACCGCCACTACAACCACCCCTCCTGACCCCTCCCGCTCCACTACCTCAGAGTCAGCGCAAAACAGGACCTTTCCAAAATAATATATCCCCTCAACAGCACACTAGCACAATGTCCAGAGATGTGGCAACCAACTATGTATAAGGGAGGGAACTTGCACATCAACAATAATGTACACAATGCTAAGACTACCGGTGATATGCTATACACAACTCACTATACAAACCAAAAACTTTTCCGTGTGTAGATATACTATTGATACGTGTAGTGTACTGCACAGTGGACGCAACTATATTATCTCAGACACTGGGGACTATCTCGGTCATATAGCTGTGTTGTCCCCCCCCCCCTTGAAGCAGAAGCAGAGTGGGCTGGTCCAACGTACGCAACTCCAGCGTAAGATTATAAATAATTAGGCTACGCCTTGGGCATGGTTCACTTGTACAAAGACAAAAGACTCTGCCACAGTGAAGTTCCTCACCCTGCCACGTGGCTGCTGCCATGACCACGTGTCTCTTTGATACGAACCCATTGCGAACTCAACACCACAGCATCCCAGACTTATGTCTGTATTGACTACTGCCTTTGATCTACACTGCGGACAGCAGGGTTCACAACGTGAATTGAGCTTTGGATCTACACTACGGACAGTAGGAAATTCAGCCTTGATTTATTTAATGCAGAGACAATTGTACTGTATGTGTTCAGATTTTGTTAAAGGATGTGACAAAAAGCATTCCTCGATGTTTGTGTAGACTACTGCCTTCGATCTACACTGCGGACGGCAGGGTTCACAACTTGAATTCTGCTTCGCATCTACACTACGGACAGTAGGGAATTCAACCTTGATTTATTTAATGCAGAGACAATTGTACTGTATGTGTTCAGATTTTGTTAAAGCATGTCACAAAAATCATTCCTCGATGTCTGTCCTGACTACTGCCTTCGATCTACACTGCGGACAGCAGAGTTCACAACTTGAATTCAGCTTTGTATCTACACTAGGGTCAGCATTGAATTCAACCTAGATTTATTTAAGGCAGAGACAATGGTACTCTACGTCCTCATATTATATTAAAGGATACGACAAAAAGAATTTCTCAATGTATGTGCTGACTACTTCCTTCGATCAACAGTGAGGACAGCAGGGTTCACAACTTAAATTCAGCTTTGGATCTACACTACGGACAGCATTGAATTTAGCCTTGATTTATTTACGGCAGAGACAATTGTACTCTACGTCCTCAGATTTTGTTAAAGGATGCAACAAAAATCATTCCTCAATGTCTGTACGGACTACTGCCTTCGATCTACATTGTGACGGCACACTATACAGGTGGAATGGCAATTGCACATAACGCATTCTAGTAAGAAAGAGACATTGTACTAGGGCGACCCACCCAAACCATGATCATCGCAGAGTGCGCACACACTGAGTTCTTTAGGTACCACTAACTCACTGCACCACAAGCCATCTTCCCGTGGCCTTATTAAGGCAGAATTCACTAGGCAAAAAACATTGCTCCCAGTGCGGCCTGCCCGGACCACGCATCATCACAGGTTACGGACACGCTCAGTGCCAAAGGTAATACTAACTCAGTGCACCATATTTCATTGCCACGTGGCCGCATTCAGGCTGAATTCAACAGACATTGCTCCGAATGTGGCCCCCCTGGACCACACATTATCACAGGGTACATACAAGATCAGCGCCAAGATACTACTAACTCAGTGCACCATAAATCATCACAAAGAAGAGTGAACAGTTTTATGTCAGCAATGAGGCATACTATTACTTTTAAATGGAATTGATGCAGAATTCAATCCACAAAAGACATTACTCCAATTACTGTGACCCCCCCGACCACGCATCATCGCAGGGTACGTACTTGCTAAGTGCCAAAGGTACTACTAACTCAGTGCACCAAAAATCATCGCCACATGGGCTTATTAAGGCAGAATTTACAAGACAAAAAACATTGCTATCTCTAGGGCCTGCTAACATGCGTTAATGCATCTTAGCGTCGCCTAGTGAATAGGGCGATATCATTTTCACCCCATTTTTGGCTTTTTTTTTCTAATTGCGACGAAATGGCACTTGTTAATATGCCCTCAAGTTTGCTATGACAGAGGGGGAACCTCGACTCCCGCCCTGCCATAGCAAACAGCAGTGTCCCGGTGTAGGAGAGTAGGGTCTGCTTCCTATGGTCACCCCCACTTTTTGCTTTTGCTTCACTGGTATTCGACTTAGATATGGCTGTGGGCCTGCTAATCAGACCCACAGCCAGATGCACTCTCTCTAAATTCACACCATGTACTCTAGGTACATCCACAATTGGGAATTGGTTCACCTTGTCAGCCCCTGTAGAAGTGTACCCTAGGTAATCAGTGTCAAGAAAACTTAAGCATGGGTCATCATTTCCAGGACAGGGCCATGTTAATGCAGAAGTTGTGTTTGAAGGTAGCAATGCTTGTTCATTATGCTTCTACCTGTAATGTTGGGATAGAGAATCATATTTGTATAGCGCAATGTTTCTTTCCATAAGACCGGCAGGAGGTTATGAATATTCATGAGGGAAGCACGTTGAGCAGGTGCGCTCAACCGACGTTCCCCCACACGTGCGAAAAAGCCTATAAAAGGCTTGCCGGTTCCTCGACAAGACGCTTCGCTTCACAGCCTATGCGTCGCTTCAGGAGCCTCCAGGACCTTGTTCCCAGTACCCGGCCCCGCCCGCTCTCCAGATCGCAGCAGCGACTTGCCTGCTTCATCCCACGGAGCAACCCAGCAGCTGAAGGATTCCCCGACACTCGAAGCGCCCTGGCAGTTTCCAAGCTCCGTCGGAGACAGATCCAGAGACTTCCGGTTTTCGAGTCGGAGCTCATTTTCAGTGGAACCTGCTAAACCCTTCCGGTCCCAGGACTTGGTCTTCCGGCAAATCCCAGGATATAAGTAAGACTTTTCTGTTGTTAGTAATCAGGAATTAAGCCTTGGCCAAAGCAAAACGAACCTTGGCAAAAACAATACTGTAATCGAAAGATCGAACCTTGGCTAGCAGTGAACTTCGGACCTTTTCTTTTATGAACATTGTAGTTGTTTAAACTCGTATCTTTTAGATTTGCATTTGGATGTCATTTAACAGTGGTTACAGAAACTGCCAACTCTTTTTATGGTAACGCAGTGATTTAAACTGCAAAAACTGATTGTAAAGTAGTTATCCAAGTTACTGGGTCATTGTAGTAGTTATTAGGGGCCTGTATTCTTTCTTTTATTTGTTTCCACAGAACCCCATTTACAGATGCACACGTAACAGTGTAAGGTAAGACCGAATGGTTGCATGCTAAGTGTGATTTGCAGTTCAACTAACCAGTTCTTTCAATTCGTTGGAATAGCAGTATAAGGCCAATATTTACTCAGTGTATTATGTTTTTAAAAAGGTGCTACAATTTCTAAGCAGTTCAGTGTATGCTTAATGATGTCCCACAGACTTGCACAAGAAGTACAGGAATGGGCTTTCTAATAGTTGGTATGTATAAAGTCACTTGTTACTGTATGTGTTGCTAAAGCTGCAGAACGATAAGGAATTGGTGGTGATTGATGTTAATCTTGCAACGCAGTACTGCAACCTGTGAATCACGGCAGTAAAGAGAAAGTCCAGAGTGCTTCAAGGAGAGAGATTGTCATCTCAAGGAAGAGATCCAGTGTTGTTTGTTTCTCTCTTTCGCTTTCCTACCCCCATCCACTACCCTTTCCGTCCCCCACTTCCCTGTCCCTTTAGGGGTCAGCAGATTGTGCCAAGTGTTGCAATCCGTGTCACATTTGTTGGTCCTTGGAGGTATTGGGACTAGTCAACTACAAGACGGAAGAAACCTGGACTCCTGAGGTGGCGTCACTGACAATCAGGGCATAGGTGTAACCAAGGCCTACCAGGGGCTGCAGCATGTATTATGCCACCCCTGTTGGCCACTCAAACTGACACAACTGGCTGATCACTCAGCTGGGGCAAGGTCGTGTAATCCCCCCTTGCTTAGGTATAGTATTCCTATATCTACCCTTATATATAGACACACAGTAACCAATAAGTCACTCCTATTGCAGGCCTTAACAATCCTGGAGGCAGAGTGCTTGGTTATGTGTGAGATGGTGCTCTAGCATGAGCTGAGCCCGTCTGCAGCTTGCGGAACCATGTCCTTATAGCTGTTCTATGATATCGCCATACCATATACTCTTAAGTGCATTATAATCCTAGCGGTTGAATGCTAACTTTGGTTTGGCTTTATCTAAACATGTCGTCTAAGGTGTCATACGCTTTGGAATACTACCCCCTCACCAGTTCTGGCGACGGGGGTAGCATTCCACCCTTCTAAAGGGAGAAGACATGTTGTTGCTGACTATCCCGGTTAAAGTTAACCAGAGCCCCAGCGTCACAAAATGGACGCTGCTGCCACAGACACAAGTCTGACCTCCTGCTGCTGGAAGTCCTTCCAGTCACGGAGGTTTGGACAATAGGTTTCCTGCCTGGAGAGGTGCGAGCACCACCCCAGACAGGACTTTGTGTATTGGGACAGGGAGGGCTGAATAGATTGAGACACTGCCTGAGGCACACGAGGTGCTTCATGCATACCCCAGTTCAAACCGGTTGCTGGGGCACTTCAGCCCCAGCTCTGGTGCGAAACTGGATAAAGGAAAGGAGGTGTAACCACCCCCCTTCCTGGTCCCACCCATAGGAGGGACCTAGTGAGTAAACCAGCCCCCTTTAGTTGTATAAAGGTAGGAGCTGACCCAGGAGACTTTAGATTTATCCTGATATTAACTTGAAACGAAACTCTGGACCCTTCGACATTCACCTGAGCTGAAGACTGAAGAATCTCCCTTGTGGCCAAGGAGTGACCACCCTGGGCAACCAGGCACCATCCAACTCGACGGCTTGCTTTGTCCCCGTTCCCGCCGGAACCCGAGGACAGAGCCTGACAAGACCTCGACTCCCGTACCTCTCTGACCCCACTGCACGACTCCAGCACAGCTGAGCCCCATGGAAGGCGTAAGAACCCGTGGAACCAGGTAAATTGGAAAGTCTTCAACTTGCTAACAGCGCAGCTCCTGAGGCATCCTCGAAGCTGTGCACTGGGGACTGAGACACCCCGACACCGAGCTCCACCTGCACCAAAGACCATCCCTCCACACTGCACGAGATCTGCGTGGGGCCCTTCTGCTTGTGTTCTACTCGACGCGTTGTCCCGGTTGCTGGCCAGTTGGCTAGTAGCCCTGTGACGATGATCCTTTTGAAAATCCATCACTGGTCTGGTTGCTCCCGACTGGCACTTGCTTCCCAAAAAAGGTGAAGTACCTCAGACCCTCCTGGTCTGCATCAGAAGCCTTTTGTGTATCCTACTTGGGTTGCGTTTGCTTAGGCTTGTTGGCTCCAATCCGGAAGTCGACCCCTCCATCTGTGAGAACCTTTGTGGGACAGCTCCTCTCCAGCACCTGGTCATACTCGACGCCTCCTGGTCCGCGTGGCTGCAACAACAAGCTTCACGGCAGCACCTGATTGCTCCTCGATGACATCTGGTTCCTTCCTGGTTCCACCCGGTCACTGGCTAGTGACCTAGACTCTGTCCCCTATGCTTTCAGGTCTTCTTCATCTTCGATCCACCCTTGGATCCACCCGGACATCTTCCTCCTGGTCGCCTGCAGCATCTTTCTTCACAGGCTCCATAGACTTCAACGGCGAAACCCGACACATCTTCACACCTATGCACCCGCTTCCTGTGGGTGAGGTAACGCAAGTACTTCGGTGCTCCCAAGGGTATTGACTATCCAAGTGTCTAGGTTTTTAGTTGTTTCCTTCTAGCTAGACCGGAAGTCTCCTAAATCTTCGTTACTTACCTTTTTAAGTTCCTATTGACTTTCTATTGACTCTCGCGTGAGTGTACTGACACTGCACGCGCCGCCTGTGGGCCTCCTACTCCTAACCTAAGGGTCAGATAGTGTAGCCCCAGCGATTCTCTAGGCCTTAGGCCTTTCCTTTTCCCGAGTCGTGGTTCTTTTACCACTTACTTAGTATATGGTTTTACGCGCCCCTAGGGCCTAACTGTAAATTGTGCTATTTAAAGTGTTTCTAAGAGTAACTTGTTATGTGCTTTTGCCTCTGTCCTCATAAAGAGTTCAGAGGAGTGTGTTAATGAATAAATACATATATATTTTATATATATCCTGTGTGGTGTCCTTTCATTTGGTATTCAAGGGGTTACATATGGTAAAACAGCTGGCTTTACACGCCCTCAAGAGTCTTTTAGCCTAAGACTGTTCTGTCCACTCTACCACTAGGATAGCTGGTCTATAAGGTTGACTTACAACCATCACCATAAGGGTTGCTTGGACTGGTGCAAGGTACTCACTAGAATAGTGAACATCATATACCAGGCCAACTTCTCACATTGGTGTGCAGCGGTTGGGATTAGAGGTTGCTGTTGTTTTACCACTTGTAATCTTGAGATATCATTTGAAAGATCACATAGGTACCAATAGGTACATATAAAAACAAGTCTTAGTATACTTAAGTTCTACTGAACGTAGCTGTTGTAGAGCCTGGGCCTAGCACAACCTGACTACATCTCCTAGACAGGTTCTGTAGGAAAACACATAGTGTAGGTAGGTGCAACACCCCACCTCACTAGAAAACATGTCTCAGACAGTGAACCCCAGTGGTTCTCTGCCTGCAGAAGTGGATCCCTTGGGGACTGCTTCAAGATATGACACCTTAGCCTTCCAAGAATTGAGACAATTGTGTACTTCTAGAAGGCTAAAACAGGGTTCACACCCTACCCTCAAGTTCCTGGTTGAACTCTTAGAAGAGTATGATGCTCGACAGACACCTAGGACAGGTGACACAGGTAGTGCAGATGAAGTCCTCCCCTCCATAGATGACAATGCTGATACTCCAGTACCAGAAGAGGAAGAAGAGGAGGGGGTAGAAGGAGATGACTCTGATCTTGAGACAAATAGCCAGGTCCTAGTCAGAAGACTTAGGCAGGCTAACTTAAGCATACATGGGAGTCAGTATGGGCAGCCCTCATACAGACCCCCAAGTGGGCTTAACCAGAGGCAGAGAAGAGGAAGATCCCACTCCAGGGAATCTCTCCACTCTCATGCTTCAATAGCTCTCATGGCCTTGCTCAGAGAGGGATGACTTCCCCTCAGAGAAAGGAACATGAGGCAAAGCTGAGAGAAGCTGCTCTTAGGATTGAAAGACAGGAACTTAAGGTTGCCCTGGCCAAAGAGAAGCTTGCTCGTGCTAGAGAGCATAGAGAGAGTGGGTTAGAACCCACTGGTGGCAGCAATATCCCTAAGGATAAAGATAGGTCCTATGAAAATAGACACCTAAGCAAGATTGTGCCCCCCTATAAAGAAGGGGATGACATCCACAAATGGATTACTGCTTTGGAGAGGGCCTGCAAAGTGCAGCAGGTGCCCCAAAGTCCTTGTCTATAAGGTTGACTTACAACCATCACCATAAGGGTTGTTTGGACTGGTGCAAGGTGCTCACTAGAATAGTGAACATCATATACCAGGCCAACTTCTCACACCCGGGAGTAGGCACCTCAAGACAAATCATAGTGTCTTTCATGTTTTGACTCAATGATTTAAACCGTAATGATTAACTGGTGCAATTACGTGATGTAAGTAAACATTGGCTAAACTTCCCTGTGTCAACGAGTCACAACGTGAAAGACACTAGGATTTGACATCAACCAGGGGTTGAAACAAGCACGAAGGCGACATTTGCGCCATGAGGGCAAACCCGACTCCGAGTTTAAATTGGATGGACCGGAGATTGAGGAAGCCTTAATATAGAGTTTTGCTTAAACACATATGCTATATAGCGATACTGGTGTGCACGAACATATAGAATGTTAATTTGTCACTTTACACAGGTTCAACAACTGTCAGGAAACATATTCAAAGATGGCGGCTTTGAAAATGTATGCATGTTTTTTGTCCCTCGTTTGTTTTAATGGTGACTACAATAACGTATAAAATATGGTGTCTCCCGGTGCCCGAGGTGGAACACTGACGAAGGAGCACTTCCTGTATTACATGAAATAAAACCCCTGCTGTTTTAATTAACAACCTCGTGAGTGCTGGTATCCTTTTCTGAAAAATGAAAAAGGGTTTCTGGAGCTATATATATATATATATATATTACCTACTGGCGGTCGCCAGTAGGTATATATAGTTAGGACCTAGTTACCATAGGAAATTGCGAACATTCTATTGGGAATAACTTTGGCGCCGATTGAGGGATCTGCATGTAATTTTCCTTAAATTTGCCTCGCTGCGCTCCGCTCCTTCCCTGAAAGTTTCGGGGGGATTCGTCAAGGGGGGCCGAGAAAAAAGGGGGGTCCCAAAACGTGTTTTCCCCATGTTAATTTCCATAGGGACATTCTGACAAGGCTACAGCTCGAATGGCTGAACGGAATTACACCAGATTTGGCAAAATGGTAGGGACTGGTATGCAGAAGTGCCTTTTGTATATTTGGTGAAAATCCATTCAGTAATTGTTGAGAAAATCGACTTTTTCAAATTATATATCTATAGGCGGGACACGGTGCGCTCACGGGCTTGCACCGTCCTTGCACTGTCCTTTCATGTGCGCGGACCTTAGCGTGCGCGCGCAGAATTCTGATTGGCTGTTGGACGTCTGTCAACATTCCATTCAGTCGAAATGAGGAAGTGTTGTCCGCCATCTTGTTTTTGTGGCAGATGATAGTGGTTGTAAACAGAAGTGTAATAGTTGACAAGGAGGCAGGGTAGAGATTCCTGAGCCCCCTAGGTTTTGTCATGGTGTCTGTAAAGGACCCCGAAGGTTGAAAAAAATCCAAAAAAAATCGCGGGGTCCGCGCACCGTGCGCGGACCGCGGCTCAAAAAGACAAAAAAGAAATAAATTAAAATAAAACGTTTCAGTGTTTAGATGTTGGTTGAGTGCAACATTGAGTGATGACCACACATAGAGAAAGGAAGGAATCATGTGAACAAATCGGTTTCTGCTTTCCTGAAAGTCTACAGTATGGACTCAATATACCACAATAACTTGCATTACAACATACAAGGTTGTTGTGGTATATACAACCCATTCCATAGTCTCTCATGTATGCAGAAACAGATTTATTTACATGTTTCCTTGCTTTCTCAATCTGTGGACAAAATTGATTGGACCAATTCCATTTTTGCCTTTGGCATATATTGGAATAGCATTTCCAGACCAACCCCAGTCAAAGTGCATAAGTCATTTCCACCACAGTGCTCAATTATGAGGTCAGGATGTGGGAGATGCATGAAGGATTTTTAATATGCCAAATATGCCAATGAAACCATTACACTATCTCTATACCAGCATTAATGTTAAACATTGCGCAAGGGGCTTGTAAATATGCCAATGAAACCATTACACTATCTCTATACCAGCATTAATGTTAAACATTGAGCAAGGGGCCTGTAAATATGCCAATGAAACCATTACACTATCTCTATACCAGCATTAATGTCAAACATTGCGCAAGGGGCTTGTAAATATGCCTATCTTTTTTTGTATATTCTATCTCAATTTATGCCATTAGAAAAACCCTTTAAGCATCTCTCACGGCATTTCATATTCTTGTCTGTGTGCCAATTTTATTACTCTGCATGCATTTACTGCGTGTACCCATGTTAAACATTGTGCAAAGGGCTTGTAAATATGCCCCTCTTTATCTTATATTCCATCTCAATTGATGCCATTAGTGAAATCCTTTATGCATCTTCCACACCATTTCATATTGTTTTCTATCTGCTATTCCTATCCCTCTCCATATATTCACTGCTTGCACCCATGTTAAAGGTTGCTCAAGGCGCTTGTAAAAAAGGAGCATATTTACAAGCCAAATTAAACTATTAGCACTATCTCTGTACCAGCATTGAATTCAAGCATGAGAAACACTTTAAAAAGAAGTCTACCCTGTAAGCTAAAAGATACAAATTGTGAGCACACACAGCTAACATTATGGAAAAAGATGAAAATATAATTCCTTAATTCACATACACACTCAGTGTGTTCCTTGTCAAAAAACTTAAAGCCAGTCATTTCAGCAAAAACATCTAGGGGCCGATTAGGATGGCGGTTTTTCCGCATCCTCCGGGCCGGCGGAAGTGTCCGCCGGCCTGGAGGATACGGAAAAACCGCGGCGGAGACTCCAAAGACCCACCGCCAAATTAGGATGGCTGGTGGGTCTGATAATCTGTCCGCCGCTTTTCCGCCGCGGTCGGTAGGCGACCGCGGCGGAAAAGCACTAACATGTCTGGCGGTGTCTATCAGACACCGCCAGGCATATTAGGATGTCTGAAAATATATGCTTTTCCGCGGCGGCTTTACCGCTGTGGAAAAGCATACGGACCTTCACTTTGGGGGCCCGTTGCGGGCCCCCTGGGTGAAGGTGGGGTGGGGGGTGCACATGGGGGGTACCTATGGTACCCCCCTGCATTTGCGTGCACAATGCAGCAGGCACCGCGCGGTGCCTGCCGCTTTGTGCACGCAAATGCTGTGCATGGATTTTTTACATTGCGGCGGATGCAGCTTGAAGCTGCACCCGCCGCAATGTTAGTGATAGAGGATGTGACCGCCACCCTGGCGGTCACATCCTAATTTGATCGGAGGGAACGCCGCAGCCCATGCGGACGTTCCCTCCTCCTCAGGGGTCGCGGACGGACTCAAGTCCGTCCGCGATCCTAATCGACCCCTTAGCATGGTAAATCGTTTTAGGCACAGAAAGTGAGATGAGACACACTCACAAACAGACAGATGGTGTAGGCAGAGATTGAGATGACACACACATACAAACAGAGAGATGGTGGAAAGAGAGAGTGAGATGAGGCATGCAAAGAGGGAGATGGTGCAGGCAGAGAGTGATATGAGACACACAAAGAGAGATGTGAACTAGTGTTTATAATGTTTAGTTAATGTAATTGCTATGTGCTATGTTAGTAGTGGTCTATAATATGTCACATTTTTCTTTTCAACAGATTGTAATTATATACAGAGTCATAATAGATTATGCCTACGAAAGACCGCCAAAAAAGAGTTTATAAGAAAGTTTTATCGACCAAGAGGACTCAATTAGAAGATTCATGCAAAGGACAATCTTCAGAGAAAAGAAAAAATGCTCCTGGAAAGCAAACCAAGGATTTTTTAAGGAAATTGTTAAAATGCAGAAAAAGTCAAGAAAGTGTTTTTACGAAAAAAAAACTGTCGTGTGTTTTATCTAGGTACCTAAATCAATATTCCTATTCTTTGCCCTTGTCCGGTTATAAATCAATAATATCCCTGCAACGGCATAGAAACCCTTTTTCATAATTCGGTCATAGCGCATGCTGTCACATTAAGCAAGCCTATTCCTCCAGCCCCCTAGAAAGCACATCGAGTTCTTAAACAAATTCAAGCCTCCAGCAACCTGGGAAATCCCCGCTGCTATTGTTTTGATTTCATCCGAGAACTCCTGTAAAGCACTGTAAGAACGACCAGTTCTTAGTGACATCTTTATTGACGTCTTATGTCCATCCTTACGTCAACCCCGGCACCTTTCAGGTATAAATATACCGACTCAGCCTTAAGCAAACACACGGTGGTAATCCTGGAGCAGAGCAGCTACTACTTCCGAAGAGCCCAGCTGATGCGAGAGCCCACGGACGCTGCCCCTCCCTTTTGACACGCTGAGAAAGACGCTGTCTTTTCTCTTGCCGAGAAATCCAGCCTCCGGCGTTTCCAGCTTACCCTTGCGGGTGACTGGGATACCGAGTCCCGAGAGAGAGATACCAGCCCTCCTGCCTTCTAATACCCAGGTACTGAACTGACTAAACCCTTACAGAGAATTCTTGAGTCAGATTCTTGGCAAAACAAACTTAACTTAAACTACTACTTACTTACTCCTTCCCACGTATTAGGCTTAGGTCAGGTACACCGGGGTAGACGTAGTTAGAAGCACCAGTTGAGTACGATTAGTCAATGTATATATGTATGTATCTATTTTGTCCATTTTAAAGGGATGTATGATGTTACAACGCATACTTTTACAACGCCTACCTTTACAACGCATTTTTTACACCGCAACATCCATTACAACGCACACCATTACAACGCATACCATTACAACGAATACTTTAAAACTACCTTTACAACGCATTCCACTACAACGCATAGTACATTTACAACGCATACCATTACAACACATTACACTACATTGCATATAAGGTAAGTGTTGGATAGTGTAGGGGTTAAAATTACTATTCTAACTCCAGGGGATGCAACAGTAGGGTAAGTGTTGGATAGTGTAGGAGTTAAAATTACTATTCTAACTCCAGGGGGTGCAACAGTAGGGTAAGTGTTGGATGGTAAGTTATGCGTTGTAATGGTATGCGTTGTAATGACTGCGTTGTAATGGTATGCGTTGTAGTGGTGTGCGTTGTAGTGTCATGCGTTGTAAATGCATGCGTTGCAATGGATTTTGCGTTGTAAAAGTTTCGTTGTAATGGTGGTGCGTTGTAAAAATTGCGTTGTAAACGTTGTATACCATTTTAAAGTATCATATGGCTAAGAAACCATATCCATGCTTTTACAGTATTATTTTATAATCCTGCTTTTACTGTATGCACTTTACTTAACTATAAGTATTGCAATTGTAGCAATTCATTTCTCTTGTATGAGGAAAGAGACTGCCCAATAAATAACACCTTTTATTGAAAACACCCGTATCTCTTTTTCTCTGCAATCTGGTGAAACTAAGTACGCACCTTTGACTGAGTGAAATAGCTGTCTTTTGTTTTCACACGACTCTAGAGATATACTCTTATTCAGGGAGAGCAAAGTTGTCATGTTTTATGGTTGTCAGAAACGAAATCCCTTCTTGTCTATCCAGGGAGGTTAAACTCCTCCTCTCTTATTCGAGAAAGTTTCTAGTGAACTCTGAGCTAGCTGGCAAAAACTTAAGTCTAATATAGTCAGTAGAGACCTAGATAACCTCAGTCCTACGTCTACACTACTGAAGATATTATTCCAATGCGCAGAGCCTATTGGGACTATAGGAACTACACTACATGGCGCCCAATGTTTGGTAAGGCGATAAATCTAACGCAAGACGTTAGAGTAACTCAGTCGTGCTTTTTCACACAGACCCTTTCTCCCGTAAATACTCCAAAGACGTCTGGAGTGGGTCAAAGGTTAAAAATCCGCCAAAACTTAGTAGGAAGAGATTTCTATGTATAGTTTTTGGTTTATTCAACGTTGAAGGATACAGTGTTCCAAAATATTGTGCACCTAATCTTTGTTTCCTTGAAAAACCTGATCTGCAACAAAAAACCTTCTTGTCAGTAAAATGTCAGACAACAAAGGAGATAGGGAGACAGCTAGAATAGCAGCTCAACTCCTAGCGGAAGACACAAGTCTCCTACAGCAAGACCCGGATGCAATACTCATCCCGGTCAGCATAAGAAAAACTATAACTCTTAAACTAATAGAAAATGGACTAACATCGAGAGGTGGTACAGTCATATTCGTAATTGAAGCACATGAATATCGGCAGACAGAGGTATTCTATTCATGGATAAACTTTCCAGCAGCAAACGCTGTCACACATGAATTCCACTATTACAAAATAGAGGAACCACCGGATGAGTACACCCCTTTCGAGGAGGTGGAAATCCCATTAAAATACCAAGAGCACCTGCTCTGGTTTAAAGGCGCCCTAAAACATAATAATCACATCACCAGGCTCGGTCCACTAGGTAGACCAGGAGCAACGTGGCCGGTTCTAGCCAGCTACACACCACATACGGACATTACTAAAATGTCAAGCGAAGAGCTCTTAGTTAAAATAAAAGAATTAACACAGGCATATAGAGACCTAATTCAAGTGGCAACTGAGGATATCATTTTCCTTCAGAAATTGAAAGAAACAGATATAGCAGAACAACCATTTGAACTTGCCAGAATCATAGAAAAATCCTATGAAGAGCTAGGAAGAGATAGTTTGGGTGGGAAACCAGTAAAACCCCAACTAACTGAAAATCCTGAAAAAATATTCATTAAAAATAATCTAAACGCTCCAAAAAAGAGCTGGGATGGAAATAAACAATCCACTCCCAAAGAAAAAAGATTCCAGTCCAGAGGAAAGTCTCCTCGGCGGAGAGAAAGATCTCCAGACCAAGGACACAGGTCTCCCCAGAGGGAGCCCTCTGAGAAAAGATACAACCTTAGAAATAGGGATAATTTGAAGAAACCTGATAGATATCAAGATATTGATACACGTCCCTCTCGATCTTTTCAGACTTCCTCGCAGAAATCGGAAAGAAGAGGACAGTCAGAACACAGGGAAGAGCACGTCAAGTCCAAAGACAAAGAACCTGCTCATCAAAGTAAAAAACTACAATTTCCCAAAAAAAAGGTAACCAGCATTAAAATAATCAAACATGCAGAGGATCCTGAGGACACAGCTGAAAAACGGAGAGTGGGCTCAGACAATGCTAGACAGCGCAGCAGAAGTGAGCATAGCTCGCAAGATCCTGATGAATCATCTGGAGACAGTGGACACGAATGAATACATTCAGGTGGAAACTGTAGACACCAGAGTTAGCAAACCTCATAAAATATACGAAATAACATTACGTATAGAGGGAGATAAGACTAGGAAAATAAGGGGTCTATTTTGGGATAACCTCTCCAAAGGCTATGACATCCTTTTAGCTGAAAAAGACTGGCCACCGGAGTTTGTAAGGGAGTGCCCTCATGGCGAAGAAATGATTATGCCTGCCTTCTCAAATCACATTTCAATTCATAAAAAATATACACTTGCAAGAAAGTGGGCAGTAGCCCAAGCTCCTGCATTATATAAAAACCATGTTGGATGGGATGAGGACTCTCCTCCTCACAAAATCTAGTTAAAATGTCAACCAACTGCACAGAGGCAGTACCCAATTAAGCAAGAAGCTAAAGAAACAGGTCAGGGAGATCTTAGATCAACTTGAATACCAGGGGGTGATTGAAACATGCACCTCACAAATGAACAATCCTTTGTTTCCTGTCTCCCAACCAGACGATTCATATCGTCTAGTTTTGGACTACAGACACCTTAACTCATGTTGCAAAACCTTTGCAGTACAAAACTCACATAGTGCAGCACTAATGAATAACATCGTGTGCAAAAAATACAAAACAACATTAGACATCTCTAATGGATTCTTTTGTCAAAATATAGCACCTGAAAGCAGGTATTTGACCGCTTTCTCAATAATGGGCTTGCAGAAAAAAATTCTGTCGACTCCCACAGGGGTTCAAGAACAGCCCAGGATTATTCTCAGCAAGAGTAACATAGTTACTACAAATGTATGATGATGAGGCATTATCTTATGTCGATGACATCTATCTAACAGATGATGACTTGGATACTCACTTGAAAAGAGTGAACACCATAATACTTGGGTTCGCAGCAGAGGGTTACAAATTCAACTTTAAAAAGTCACGAATTGCCCATCTAACTGTCCTGTTTTTAGGATATGAATTATCAAGTGAAGGCAAAAGCCTGGCAGACAATTTGTTAGAGAAATGTGCTGTAATCCAAGCACCAAGAACGCTGAAAAACTTACAATCAATTCTAGGTTTCCTGAATTTCGGAAGAACTTACATTCTAAATTATGCAGAGAGGGTTAAACCTCTCTATGAAGTAATAAAACCAGATTTTAAAACAATCAATTGGACTCAAAAACACACAGAAATTTTGAGATCATTGCAAACAGACATGTTAGCTAAAACAAAATTACAAACACGCGATAACACACGCAACCTTGTAATCCGAGTCATCCCAGGGAGATGCGGATTCACATACCTAACCTCTAATGAGGGAGAAATGGTACCAATAGCATACAAATCACATTTGTACACAAAAGCTGAAATGAAATTTAGCTCAACGGAAAAAATTCTAACTGCGGTTCAGACTGCGGTAGCAAAAGAAAGAGCCCTAGCACAAGGTAAACGAATAATCATCATTACACCTGTACCAGCTCTAGAAGCAGTAACAAAGGCAAGCATTCCAAAAGCTAAAGCGCTACATCCTAGATGGATCCAATGGGTTAATTCTCTTGCTGCAACAGACGTGGTCTACGAATTTGATCCTAATTTAAAAACACAAGAATTTCTCCAATATGAATTTGAATGTCCTCTGCCGACCGAAATCTTGCCTCTTGAACACTACGGCTGTATAATATATACAGACGGATCAGCACAGCCCGCGGTTTGGGGAAAACAAGCCTATAACGCCACATGCGAGATTGTTAAATATGTGTGGCGCGGAGCTAAATTGAGACCTCTGGTAACAAAATCACACTCTGTAGAAAATAATTCAGATAAACAAACTGAGATAATAGCGTTGAAAATGGCGCTAGATAATGCGGATCGCGAATTCCCGACACTAATAGTGCGCGATTCATATTACTGCGTCAAATCGTATAATAACTATTTTCAGAAATGGGTTCAAAACGGTTACAAAGATGACACAGGTGCCACAATAAAGCAAAAATCGCTTTGGGAACAAGTAGTTCTTTTACAGAAAGAACTACCAAAGACTCACGTGATACATTCATTGAGTCATGAACGTGATGGCGTTCACGTTTCAGGGAATTCATTGGCTAAGACAGCCACAGCGGAAGCAAGTAAGCCGGCTTCCGTAGCTACAAAAAAGCGTTCAGGAAAATACGTAGACGGGGAAACGATGCTGGCGGTAAAAACGTCATCAAAAGGCGACTGTGCAGCGCTACCCGTCAACTATCCACTCAATTATACATACATAATCGATGCAAACTCCGTTCCTTTTGCTCAAATCCCTGGAGTGGGGGATAGAGTGATTCCAAACACGAACAGGAGAAACTTATTAGTGGCAGACGGACATATGGGTGAGGGTCTAAGACACCTTAAGATTAAGGAATCGCTGAAAGAATTACAATCAATATACTGGTGGCCGGGAATGAGCCTACAACATCACAAATTTGCAATAAACTGCCCAGACTGCAACAGAGATCGCAGTGGCGAACCAGCCATGGCCCTTCGCTTAGAGAGAACAATGCCATCTATATGCAAAAACACAGAAATAATGCGTCCCATTAATATTATGTAAGACTAGCTTCACTTAAAATGTAGACCCCAGCTCTCGGCTGACGTCTGAACTGTTATAAAAAGATTTGCGAGTCTATAGCGGCATAGACGCAATTGGCATGCTACATTCTGACCAGGGTCCTGCTTTTAGCTCTCGAGCTTATGAGGAGGACATGACTAGCATGGGCATTGCATTGCGGGAATCTTATCACTTCCTTCCTGAGGGAAATGGGATGGTGGAAAGAAAAAACCGAGACATAAAGCAATCTATAACGGCTAAGGTATTAGGTTCGGGGGTTGGGTGGGTCAAACATTTAATAAGTGTCCAACGTAGTCTTAACAATATGCCAAGAAATTCTCTAAAAGGTTTCAGTCCGTACGAACTATTGTTCGGGACTAGAATGAATATCCAGGACCTCGATAGTCAAACTTCAGTGGTAGAAAGAAAATGCTTTGATATCAAAGATCGTTTGGCTATTTTACAGGATTTAAATGAAACAAGAAAAGACCTCAGCAACATAAAGTTGAAACAACAGCCAACAGCCACTGAAGAGAAACCACCTGTCCCAGCAAGGCCTGTCTGGATTCCAAAGATTGGGGATCTGGTCAGAGAGACAATCGCGGTGAAGAAGGAATTTGAGCCTTCTTACAGAAAAGCAGTACCTGTCTTAGCTGTCAACGGAACAAGATCAGTTGTACTACCGCCCCTTGCTGGTAAAAAGGAGAACCGAGTTGTATCCATCGACCTGGTTAAACCACAATCATGTGGCCAATAATAAGTAGTAGGCCAAGTGGACTCCCAAGAAGTAGCAGAACACCAAAGTTTGCTACAAATCAAGAGGTTCAAACTGAGAGACTAATCACATTTGATAAACCTACAGTGAATCAACAAGGACTATGCAACAAAGCCATGGAACTTATGCCTCTTGAAACCCAAATTACAACAATTCGTCAAGAAACACCTTGTAACGATGTAGCCACAGACTATACTAATAAAACAAAGAAAAATCCAGAAGCAATTCCAATAATTGACAGAACTGCATCAGGCTACTTCATCAATTTTGATGACTTTCCTGAGGATCCGAGCGAACCTGAAGAACAGCCAACAACAAAAACTTTTAAAGACAAAGCTATAGAACTCTTTCATCAACTAAAAGAAACCTATCTGATTTCTCCATGGATTGAATTTTGGGTGGTGCTAAGTGTACTTTTCCTCCTGCTTTGGCTCATCATGGTGCTATGCTTGGGACACTTCATTGAGGGAAAATATGTTACAATGGACACAGCAAGCCAGAACATCAACCTGGTCCTAAAGCCACACAAGTCTTCACACATCGAGAAAAGAGAACTTTCTTCAGTAAACTTCACAGCCAATCCATTACCCGGTGGGGTAGCATGGGACAAAACAGATTACGATATATATGGCCCGGTCGAGCTCTTGAAGTATCTTCATCAATTTAAGGTTTCATTAAGTGACTTTGTAAAACCGAGTACATTCTCTGATGATTGGGACTTTGAAAGTATTAATGATATGATGTCAGACTTAGTTATGTCAGCAAAATTTACAGAACATGATTATTTACAAGGTTCATCAAATTATGATCAGATGTACTGCTACAACCATTATGGTAACCATTATTTGCATAAATCTGCTCAACCTAGAAATGTTTTACATTATAATCAATGGGAACATTGTGCAACTCCACCAAAAGGTAGTTCAAAAACATTTTATGAGAAATTCCCATCCTTCTCAGGGTTTAACACAAGTGACGCAGAAACATTTTATTTCAAACTGTTAAATAAGACAGGAATGAAAACCATGCTGACAAATACAAAATTAATCTATTCAGAATCATTTTTTGAAAAAATGAGTACATTTGGTTTTGGTTTTTGGAATAATAACATTGAAACAAAAACGATCTGGGGTACTAAAGATTGGCAAGTCCAAGGTATAGAATCGTTATTCAGAGCCTGCATGATCCCAGAACAAATTATATTTTTGAATGACACAATTCAACAAACAACCTGTCTTGGCCTAGCCAAAATTAAAGACTTAAACAAACCGTCTATTCCAAAGCCAACACCTGACAGTAATAACACTACAGAGGTTGAGATAGACGTATCCCATATTTTAAACCAAAACAGAACACATCCTGATTGGAAAAAATGGTTGATCTGGCCCACAGACACAAACAACTGTCAAGATAGATTCCTGAACAAAATACAGGGGTTCAAATTGACCAGGCCAGACCCTAGATACTCCCAACGACAACATCCAGGGATAGTAACAACATACAGTGTGGGTAAACTATGCCTTGAATGGCTACATACATCCACACTGGCAGAAATTAAGCAACACTTAACTTTACTTAAAGAAGGTGCTGACTTGCGTGATTTCATAATGGGACCGCGCAAACAGCGTCAAAAACGTTTCATAGCGGCCTCTATATATGCAGCCTATAACGAAGCTTGGAAAGTAACTCAAATTAAAACAGCAGAGAAAATACGGGAAATTGACCGCATTAATTTGGAAAAATCACTTTCTGTTGTGGACAATGGGTTAATGACTCTGTCTTCCAGAATATATTCACTGGACAGTATTGTATCATCTGCAATCGATATAATAGAACAGGACATGCTAATGTTACAACATGGTCAGTCCCAATTGCGTTCTATTGTACAGCTTGGCTGGACGTTACAAAATCTGCGTTCAGGCTACGTGCCTTGGCGTTTAATCAACATAACGTAATTATTCTCTATCTTTAACCTTACTGATATACAAATCAGCTTGGCACAAAAGGGAGCAGAATATACAATTCTGAGCATTGAAAAACTTGAGAGATTACCATTGACAATGTCAGAACGACCTGTCATTGAATGGATAATACACGGGATAATAACTATTCCGATAACGACTTTCCAATTTCGATACTGCCAACAGTATATACAGGCAGGCCAGTATGAAAGGTTGGGTAAAGGATACATCAAGTCATCATGGAAATTACCTTACACACACACATGTTATAGTGAAAAAGGACAGAATGTATTTCTTAGTGGTGATAATTGTGAAAAATCACTAAGTGGTATACTTCTGTGTCAGGGTATAAATTTGCATGGGGCCTGTGAGGGGACTTCAAATAACCTTTCATGTCACCAGCTTGGCACACCTGCAACTCGAATAGAGCCATTCGTTAGACGGCTTTCTAACGGGAGCTACATTCTAATTGTGGACCACAGATGTTGTGGCCTGGTGCCAGGAAAAGCTTATCTCGTAAGCGTAACGTCCAGGGTCACTTGCTGTGAGCAAGTATTGTATCCCAACGACACTCCAGACAGGGAGGGAAAAATTTGGCCTAGTCTGAAAATCTCTTCTATTCGAATTGATACTTTAAGCAGAATGAAGTCTGTTCTTCTACAGACGCCAGTGCACTTGACGTCATCAAAAGAAACGTATGATCTCCAAGTTGCAAGGACAACGGCAGAGATTCATAACCTTTTATCAACAAATTGCCCCCTACACTTCGCAGAAATTCTAAATGAAATCTTAAACATTTCTGATATGAATGGTATCGCGAGTGTATTTAAGTCAATTTTTTCGGGACTGTTGACACCTTTCAAAGCAGTCCTGGGCATCTTTCCTAATTTTGTCCATTCACTCTTTGGCGGCCTTCCACTCCTGTTGGGACTCGTAGCAGGCATTTTATTTTTGACTCTCCTGCTTCGTTATGGCAAGCCAAAACGCAGACAAGACTCCAGCAACAATGGAAGAATCGATCCTAGCTATACGCTATCGGGACCGCATAACTAAAGTCCTTGGATTAGCCCGGCTAAGAGATCTGAATATGACCTGGTTTCTTTCATTCAGACCCATTTGGCAGAACTGTATCTTACCTGTGTTAAGATGTATGCTGTGCGGAGAAGAATGCGTGTTAGACGTCTGTCTTACACTACAATCAGAAGTACCATTGGATACAGATACTTTGCTCAGTCCAGTAAAGACTCATGCATCAGGTTGTCCCCAGCGGTTACCAATCCTGATGACGGCATTCGTTGAGACTTCACCACTGCGATTGAAGGGTAGTGAAGTGCAAGATGAGAGCAGCATCAACCAGGTACGACCCTCTGTGAGCACTGCTGATCCTGTCATCGATGATAACAATCATGCTCACGACTGCACAGTTGCGGCATTTTCCAACTTGGTCGAACTTTCACCTGAAGCGGTAAACTGCTTTTTTGAAAGTCTGTCTGAAATGATGTTCTCCCCGAACAGAAAGAATAAACTCTTAAGCAAAATGAGCACTCAGCGTTCCCTGAACTCTGAATTTGGCCTTCAGCTTTGGAAAACAAAAGCTTCTGAAAATATTTGGAACTGTTTTGACTTCTTCCCTTGAAAACGAAACTATTTTTCCCCGATTCCAAAATATTTACTTTTTTTTGGCACTCATCATCTGCTTAAAGTAGAACTATTCTTAGAGAACAGAGCTTCTATTTTTAGGAACTCTAGAGACAATATATTACCTCAGCCTCTAGCATATTTACAAAAAACGGTATTTATATGTGATGGAATGGTCTCGCACTTTTCTTTTCTGTATTAAGAGCCATTTCATGTGTAATTTTCACAAATCATTCATGCTGATATATATGTGCATCCTTTTTAATGAATGATTACACTGCTTGAAAGCATACAGTACCTATACTCATTTTCGTGTATTTCGCATATACCATTTCAGATGCAAAATAATGTATTTTGGGGTGGATCGGTATACACATGCACCGTTAGATATGTTTACTATTGCTTAGTTTAGTAATTATGGACA
Source organism: Lissotriton helveticus (assembly GCF_964261635.1). NCBI lineage: Eukaryota > Metazoa > Chordata > Amphibia > Caudata > Salamandridae > Lissotriton > Lissotriton helveticus. The sequence goes on along the minus strand of NC_136067.1, from coordinate 1,873,521,717 downwards.
TGAATTCGTGGAGTGGGTGTAGTGTGTTTTATCTAGGTACCTAAATCAATATTCCTATTCTTTGCCCTTGTCCGGTTATAAATCAATCATATCCCTGCAACGGCATAGAAACCCTTTTTCATAATTCGGTCATAGCGCATGCTGTCACATTAAGCAAGCCTATTCCTCCAGCCCCCTAGAAAGCACACCGAGTTCTTAAACAAATCCAAGCCTCCAGCAACCTGGGAAATCCCCGCTGCTATTGTTTTGATTTCGTCCGAGAACTCCTGTAAAGCACTGTAAGAACGACCAGTTCTTAGTGACATCTTTATTGACGTCTTATGTCCATCCTTACGTCAACCCCGGTACCTTTCAGGTATAAATATACCGACGCTGCCTTAAGCAAACACACGGTGGTAATCCTGGAGCAGCTACTACTTCCGAAGAGCCCAGCTGATGCGAGAGCCCACGGACGCTGCCCCTCCCTTTTGACGCGCTGAGAAAGACGATGTCTTTTCTCTTGCCGAGAAATCCAGCCTCCGGCGTTTCCAGCTTATCCTTGCGGGTGATTGGGATACCGAGTCCTGAGAGAGAGATACCAGCCCTCCTGCCTTCTAATACCCAGGTACTGAACTGACTAAACCCTTACAGAGAATTCTTGAGTCAGATTCTTGGCAAAACAAACTTAACTTAAACTGCTACTTACTTACTCCTTCCCACGTATTAGGCTTAGGTCAGGTACACCGGGGTAGACGTAGTTAGAAGAACCAGTTGAGTACGATTAGTCAATGTATATATGTATGTATCTATTTTATCCATTTTAAAGTATCATATGGCTAAGAAACCATATCCATGCTTTACAGTATTATTTTATAATCCTGCTTTTACTGTATGCACTTTACTTAACTATAAGTATTGCAATTGTAGCAATTCATTTCTCTTGTATGAGGAAAGAGACTGCTCAATAAATAACACCTTTTATTGAAAACGCCCGTCTCTCTTTTTCTCTGCAATCTGGTGAAACTAAGTACGCACCTTTGACTGAGTGAAATAGCTGTCTTTTGTTTTCACACGACTCTAGAGATATACTCTTATTCAGGGAGAGCAAAGTTGTCATGTTTTATGGTTGTCAGAAACTAAATCCCTTCTTGTCTATCCAGGGAGGTTAAACTCCTCCTCACTTATTCGAGAAAGTTTCTAGTGAACTCTGAGCTAGCTGGCAAAAACGTAAGTCTAATATAGTCAGTAGAGACCTAGATAACCTCAGTCCTACGTCTACACTACTGAAGATATTATTCCAATGCGCACAGCCTATTGGGACTATAGGAACTACACTACAAAACAAAGTGTAACTAGAAAGAAAAAGCAGAGGTCACCAAAAAATGGTATAATGGTACAAGGAGATCATAGTGTGTCTGGTAATCGTAGGACAAATCAGTTTATTGACATTCATAGACGAATGTTTCGTAACAGAGTAGTTTTGAATTTATTAAAAAATCTTAAGAAATATAATAGGAAAACAACTTTTTACAAGAAAAGGAAAAGAATAGAAAAGTTTGTTGATCAGGCTTTTGAAGTGAAGAGAAAGCTGTATATTTTAGTAATCAATAGAGTTCGTACACTAGATAAGGCAATCAATGATTTGAAATCAAAATGTAAGTGGAAAAGAGTAGTCAATCAAACTAATTTTTGTGATGTTTTTTCGGGAGAATGGAAGCATAGTTCAAGTAGTGAGCCATTTTTTAATGAAGAGAGTTACTTTCAAGGTAATGTTTTGGTGCATGCAGTTGACACCAGTGGTCGAGCATATGAGGTGAAGGATGGTTGTCCAGTTGAAAAAGAAAAAATTGTGCCTAGAAATGCAGATGAGGTGTTAGCTGATGAAGTTTTAGGGAGACGTGCTAAGGCTCCGATGTATACTTGGAATTGTAGTAGTATTTGTAGTGTGCGACAGGATTCTATTAATTTGTTTTGCAATTTCTTACGTGCATATAGTAAGAAAAGTCTAAAACAAAAGTTTAAGATGTTACAAGACTTAGATCCTTGCAGAGTGAGGGAAAAAACAGGTTTGCATGGTCATTCACTGGCTTGTCTTTCTAGAAAAGTATGTCAGAGTACTTTTCACCATTTTAGGATGTTAGGAGTGCATCAAACTAAAGTGAGGAAAATAGTGAGAAGGTTGTATTATGCAAAAAGTCCAGCACTTAGGCTAAAACAGTTAAACAGTGCTCTTTTGCATGGATCTGAATTAGATGTGAAGAAGATTTGTGAAGAAATAGAGTTTTGTTACTTTGGTGAAAAAGAGGACACTGCCGAAAATGATACAGTAATAGAAAGTAATGTGGAGGAGAATGTACAGATTGTAAGTACTCAAAATTTTGATCATGAAATTACAAAGTTTAAGGTCATTTCAAGTGAAAGGCCACATTTTTCTTGTGTGTGTTGTCGACGAACTCATTATAAGAATCAGACTCGGTTAGTTGATTTATATGTTAAAAGTGAATTCTGCGTATTTGTAAATATTGTTATAATAAATTAAATGAAAACAGAATGCGTGCTAGAGCTGTACATAATAATCTTGAGTTGGTAAAGATTCCATATGAATTGATGGGTTTAAATACCTATGAGTGTATTCTGATTCAATGTGTGCATACTTTTCAGGCTATTGTTCGCTTGGAGCCTAAGACAGGGAAATTGCCTCCTTCAGATTTACAGAGAGGATTAAAGGGAAGAGTTGTTTATTTGCCTTTAGATTTAAAGAAAAGTATTGACACCATTGGCGTAGAAAAAGTGGAAGAGGAACCTCTAGTTATTCTAGTTAATGGAGTTCCTACAAAGAGTAAGAAAATCTGGCAAGAATTAGTGGATGTTAGGAAAGTCAAAAAGGCAACGTTGTATTTAGTAAAAAACAATCAGTACTACAAAAATGTATATGTAAGAGAAGAGGAAACAACTGTAGAAGAGGACAGTGATTCATCAGCTGGACAGATTGAAAAAGTAGATGTGTCTAGAAGTGAACAGATTTATGAGCATTATAGTGTTCATCCTCTGCATTCAAAGAAGTAATGGGGAATGCTATTGAGTTGTTCCAAATGAAAGAAGCCAAAGGAAGTCCCATAAGTGTATGGGAAGAAAGCTTGGAAGCTCGTTGTTTTCCTCAATTGTTTCCAACAGGTCAAGGTGGAAGATATGATGACCGACCTGTTCAAATTCCTGCGTCGGAATACCGGACTTTAAATTATATGCAGAAGATCCAAGATTTCGTCAATGCATTCCATATTTGTTTCATCTTCTGTTTGAGAGTGACTTCTCTGGACTATCTTATGCTGTGAACCATATACTGAAATCTGGAGTACATCTTCAAAATGTTTCGGCAAGGGTCTTTATGGATAAAGTCCAAGTGGAAGACAGTATTTTGGAATCTCACCTAATCAATCTCATGGCATGTTAGCGTGGTATAAATGAGTATTGGTACATTCGACTTGGGGCATTAAAATGTATGCTAAGAAACTTAGGAACTCCTACATGGTTCCTCACTCTTAGCTGTGCTGAGTATGCCTGGGAAGACTTACTTGAATTTCTTCGAGAGGCAAATGGAAACATAGAAAATATAGAATTCAAGACACCTGGAGAACTGTGCTCTTTGGATCCAGTTAATGTTTGTAGGTATTTTAATCATCGATTTGAAGCTATGATGTCTTTCATCACAAACAAAAAAAATCCTGCACTTGGAGAGGTTTTGGATTTCTTTTGGAGAACGGAGTATCAAGCAAGAGGTGCTCCTCACATACATATGCTGCTATGGATCAAAGATGCTCCCAAATTTGGAACAGATTCGGATGACACAGTGATGAGTTTCATTGAACAATATTCCACATGTGTTGTTCCAAAAAGTACAGAAGAAGACAATTTACGACATCAAGTCTTACGCTTTCAAACCCATCGCTGTGGAAAGTACTGTCGTCGAAAGTTCAAATCCAAGGAGAAGTTCTACACAAAATGTCGTTTTGGATTTCCACGACCAGTAATATGTGAAGGAAGAGTAAACAATTTTATGTCTTCACTGCGACTTACTGTGACAAGAAAATCACAGAAAAATACGTACAACTTGAAAAGAAATGAAGAGTCCAAATACATAAATGACTACAACCCAGTCATTTTGTCCATGTGGAATGCTAACATGGATATTCAATATGTTGCTGACAACTCTATTGCTGTGGCTCGATATGTAACGTCTTACATCACAAAATCAGAAAAGACGGAACTGAAGGAAGTGTGGGAGGATTTTTCGCATGAAAAGAGCCTAAGTAAGAAATTGTACAGTTACAGTCTGAAGATGTTGTCCCATCGAGATATTGGAGCATATGAATGTTCAGATCGGTTATCATCAGCAAGTCTGTATGCCAAATCAAGATCCATCATTTGGGTAAGTCTAGGTCTTGCTGCAACACGAAACAGAGTTTTGAAGTCTGCACAAGAAATTGAGTATTTGGCGGAGTTTCAACAAAACAGTACAGATATTTTGAAGACAAACATGTTGGATACATATTATCCAAATAGAAGTAGTCATCTTGAGAACATTTGTCTCTATGAAGTACTGCAAAGCTATACTTTTAAGAGGAATATGACAGAAGATATCAATAAAGGAGTATATGTTTTAATTGGATGTGAAGGATGTCTGGTGAAACAAAGAAAAGGATATTTGATTAATCATCGTAAATTGAGTTGCGAATCTCCTGATAAAAGGGAATTTTACTATTTGGCTCTTTTGCAACTCTTTAAGCCATGGCGTTCAGAAGAGGAACTACTTGGAGATTTTCTCAGTTTTGAAGATTCTTTCAATGCAACTAAGGATACCATAGAATGTCCTGTTTTTTCAAATTATCTGCAAATGTTGAACGATGAAATACAGCAAGAAGCTATCATTGCAGAAGAGATTGCTAGAGACAGTTCTCAAGACAGTCAGAGTTCTGCTTCGTTGAGTCAGGATCCACTAGGAGGACCAATTATCCAAAATGAAGCTGCCACTGCCATGGAAGAGGTGGAAAGAGCCATGGAACAAGCTCAGGAGGATGTAGTTAATTTAGAAGATTTGGAAAATCAACTTAACGTGGAGCAGAAAAAAATATATGATGAAGTCACAGAACAGATTGAGCATGGTTTACGTCATGATAAAAAAGAGTGCTCATGTACGTCATTTGAACCTGTCCGACTGTATGTGAGTGGAGAAGCCGGAACTGGGAAAAGTTTTCTGATTAAATCAATTGCAACTTATCTGCAGAAAAGAACAGAGTCATCACTGTCTTGTGTTGTTACTGCTCCAACTGGGTTGGCAGCACATAACATTAAAGGGATTACTTTACATCGTTTATTGATGCTGCCAGTAGAGCATGATAATAAATTACAATACCACAAGCTATCTGGAGAAGCTTGTTGTGAAGTTGGTAGAGTCCTGAAAAAAATTAAACTTCTTATCATTGATGAGATATATATTCATTATCATGATGTTTTTGCAGGATAACTTGAATGGACTCTTGTCCAAAGGCTATTAGTTTCTGGCAACGAATGCATTGCATCATCAAATTCTTAAGTTCTGGTTGGATAATTGCAATCGTTGATGCTTGCATTGGTGGTGCTGTTGATTGAGAAGAAGTGCTGGGAGCAGAGCCCTGCTCCTCTGATGATCATTTGAGATGTCATCAGGGATGTCATCAGTGATGTCACTGACCATGTCATGAATGATGTAATATGTGACATCATCAGCAGTGGATTGCGGGTGCGCGAAATATAGTTAGTACAACTAACTATATAGAAGCAATTTCAATGGTTTTTTAAATGCTAATTCCTAACTATATATGACCTGAAACCTATGGTTTTTTCAGTGAATATATATATATATATATATATATATATATATATATATATATATATATATATATATATATATATATCCTGTTCACTTCCTCCGATGCGTTGGGGAACACTTTTAAACTGGTGCACTGCAGGGTCAGAGGTCACCCTGTAATTTCATATGATTGCCCACCAAGCACACAAAAATGCGCGAGTGCACTCCTTCCAGAGGAATGACATCAATCCAAAATCACGATGAAATAAGGATTTTATTCAAATAGCATGTGGGCCAAGAAAAATTACCCTACGCGTTTCGGCAGAAACCGCCTTGCTCACGGGTAAATAAGTTTTGAAACAAATGGTACATATAAACAAACACACAAGTACGTGAGACGTGACATTCATAAAAGTGAAAAGAGGACTACCGTTCCAAAACCAATTCGGCCATCTTATACTGGTTTCATTTCTTTAAAGTCATGTTAAATGATCCCATACATGTCTTTTAGGCTGAGCTGGTATAATACATCTCATAGCATCCCATGGCCTCTTACATGGATATGATTATAAGTGGCACAATATGTAGTGAACCTTCACTCAAACAATATGTAGTACGGCCGAGCCAAGCTGAGCTGAATTATGCTCCACCTCTTAGGAATAACGACCGTTGTGCTGAATCATAAATAGTACATGGAGATGCACTCCCTAGCTCGCGGTTGGGCTAAGGGGAGCTCAATAACGCTCCGCCTGCTGGAAGAAACAACAATTACAAATGTTGCTTTGTGATGCATCCCCATGTACAAGACTAATACATCCAATGCTGGACTAAACAGTCTATTTACAAACAATGAGTTTCTGTACATTATTTCGGTATGCATAATAATGTTGCAATATGTTGTCCGTAAATTCATGCAAAGACCATCCTCTAACATAGCGATACTTCATAGAAATCCCAAGTGGATAAATCACATTATGGTCAAAAACCAATGCATAATCTGCTGTATCAATGGGGTAGTCTTGCACAAGTGTCTCAATAAGCACAGATGAATTGAGAGAACAGATTAAGAGTGTCTATTTGCAAGACTGAGTTTCTCAAATAGCCCAAGTGGGCATGAATTCCATCTTCTCTCTGAGATCTAAATACTCTATCCAGAAAATAGCTTCACCTATACAGAAAAACTAAAATAAGAGGGGCGATTAGGTAAATCAAAATGGACTTAAGGCCAAAAACAGACTAGGAACATTGAGGTAGTTTATGTGTGTGTGAATTTAAAAACCTTACAAATTACAGAGTTATAACACAGGAGACTTCTGAGAAATCACTATATGTGAGATCCTAAAACGTCTGAGAACATTGCCTAAACCTAAAATCATGACCAGCAGCAGTGTTACACAAGGCATGTCTACACTCACCACGTATAGCGTGAAACATAAGGAAGGTGGGTCTACTCCCCTAAGTGCCACGACAGTTCCTCTTCCGAATTGAGACCCCCTGGAATCTTGGTGTCTAAGTCCAGAATATACCTGGACTCAAGTTGCCACAATTTCCATATCCTGTCACCTCCCCTACTCATACTGGTAACTCTGTCAATCACAAAGAATCGCAGTAAATTGCGGTTGCTTTTGTGCATTTCTTCGAAGTGTCTTGCCACAGGGGATAGTTTGTCCTTATTCTGAATGGCCCTCGTGTGTTCGAGAATACGTTTTTTTGCTTGAAACATGGTGCTGCCCACGTATTTTTTGGAACAAGGGCAAACTAACACATAGACACAGTGATTAGACAGACGAGTAAGATGTTTCTCTATACTTCTCATTGTGTCACTTACAGCATAATGGACATTCTTCACATTCAAACTGAATTTGCAAGCTTTGCATGACATGCAGGTAAAGAATCCTTGAACACCAGAGGAGCTGGTTTTAGCCCCAGGCACCTCATTGTTACACAACCTGTCTCTCAGTGAGTCTGCCATTTTATAGGTGATATTGGGAACAAGTCCTATAGCATTCTCTAGGGTAGGTTCAGTTCTTAACACATTCCAATGCTTGTTAAGGCACTTGCGAACCTGCCAAGAACCTGAATGATAAGTAGTGACAAATCTGATAGTTTAGTCATTCTCCTCAGCTTTTTCTTTCGATGTCAATAATTCAGTCTGAGTAAATTTGCTTGCCTTAAGGAGTGCATTCTTTATCACCTGCAGGTTGTATCCCCTCTCCAGAAATCGTTCTGTCAAACATACCCCTTCTAAATTGAAGTCCCTTTCTGTACTGCAGTTCCTCCGAGCCCGGAGTAACTCCCTGAAAGGTATGCTGTGAATTTGAGTCTTGGGATGCCCACTATCTACATGAAGCAGAGTATTACCTGCAGTGGTTTTGCGATAAAGTTTAGAGACAAGTTTGTGATCCACTACTGCTATGTGCAAATCCTAAAATTCAATGCTGTCGACACTCATTTTGCCCTCAAATGCCCTCATCCCGATTGCAGATTCTCCGAATCCGCAACATTTCCCCATAGTGGATGCTGCATATCGTATGCTTTGGGTGGAAACTAGATGAGTGGGGTATAGAGTTACCAGCTGTTATTTTACGGTGTAACCTAGTTTCAAGTTGGTTGTTAACTACAAACACCTCCACCTCTAAAAACATAATAGAGACATCACCGATATAATGGGTACACTGCAAATTCAAATTATTAACATTCAATTTTGCCACAAATTCATCTGCACTCCTTCTGTCTCCTTGCCAAACCATAAACAGGTTGTCAATGTATCTAATCCACCTGATTATATTTTTAGATAAATACTCAGCAAATTCCGTTGTTAAGACCATGCACTCCCACCATCCCATATGTAAGCAGGCGTAGCTAGGGGAAAAACTAGCCGCCATAGCTACGCCTCTTACCTGATGGTAAATGTTTTTATCAAAAATAAAGTAATTGTTCTCTAGACAGAATCTTGTAAGATCCAGTAACATTTTGTTATGTGTGAAGAACTCAATGGGTCTATTACCTAAGAAATAGCTCAGAGCTCTCAAACCATCTTCATGTCTAATTGACGTATAGAAATTGGAGACATCCAATGCCAACAGTAAAAATGAATTTTTCCATTGAAAACCATGAATTTGTTTTAAAAAATCTGTTGTGTCTCCCACATATGATGGGAGTTGTTTTACATGTTCCTGTAAGAAAGAATCTATGGTGCACAGTCAAAATATCGACTCCAAAATATAGACTGGACATAATATCGAGTTTTAAATATCGACTGGACAAAATATCAACTGGACAGAATATAGACAGCAAAAATATCGTTTTTAAGGTAAGTAAAGTAATATCGACTGTTAAAAATATAGACAGTTAAAATATCAAAGTATATTATATAGGTTATTAAAATTATCTAATTTTTAATAATATAGCATTTTTTATAGTGTGTTTTATGTTATTATATGTGCGAAAAATGTGTATTTATGTTATAAATAATAATTAATGACATTTGTATTTTTAATTTTTTTTGTTATTTAATTCTGTAGCGGGTTGTGGGTTTATAGGGGAATAGGGTGGGAAGTAATTTAATAATAATTAATTAAATATGTAAATTAATTTATTGTTATCAATTTTTAATTATTTGTTAATTAATTTTTAATTGGTAATTAATTAAAATGTAATTGGCAATTAATTTAAATTAAATGATTAATTGTTAATTATGTTAATTTTTCTAATTTATTTTCTGTAGCGGGTTGTGGGTTTATAGGGGAATTGGGTGGGAAGTAATTTAATAATAATTAATTAAATATGTAAATTTATTTATTGGTATTGTTGTAGAATTAATTGGTAATTATTTAATTTATGGGAAATTAATTAAATTAGAATTGCTAATTAAATTTAATTTGTAATTTTAATTGATTAATTATTATATTATATTAAATTCGTAATTACTTTTAATTACATTTTAACCTACGCTATCCAACGCTTTCCCTACTGTTGCACCCACTGGAGTGGGAATAGTAATTTTTACCCCTACGCTATCCAACGCTTTCCCTACTGTTGCACCCACTGGAGTGGGAATAGTAATTTTTACCCCTACGCTATCCAATGCTTTCCCTACTGTTGCACCCACTTGAGTGGGAATAGTAATTTTAACCCCTACGCTATCCAACGCTTTCCCTACTGTTGCACCCACTGGAGTGGGAATAGTAATATTTACCCCTACGCTATCCAACGCTTTCCCTACTGTTGCACCCACTGGAGTGGGAATAGTAATTTTTACCCCTACGCTATCCAACACTTTCCCTACTGTTGCACCCACTGGAGTGGGAATAGTAATTTTAACCCCTACGCTATCCAATGCTTTCCCTACTGTTGCACCCACTGGAGTGGGAATAGTAATTTTTACCCCTATGCTATCCAACACTTTCCCTACATTTGCACCCACTGGAGTGGGAATAGTAATTTTTACCTCTACGCTATCCAATGCTTTCCCTACTGCTGCACTCTTTGGAGTGGGAATAGTAATTTAAACCCCTACGCTGTCCAACGCTTTCCCTGCTGTTGCACTCTTTGGAGTGGGAATAGTAATTTTTACCCCTACGCTATCCAACGCTTTCCCTACTGTTGCACTCATTGGAGTGGGAATAGTAATTTTAACCCCTACGCTATCCAACGCTTTCCCTACTGTTGCACCCACTGGAGTGGGAATAGTAATTTTCACCCCTACGCTATCCAACGCTTTCCCTACTGTTGCACCCACTGGAGTGGGAATAGTAATTTTAACCCCTACGCTATCCAACGCTTTCCCTACTGTTGCACCCACTGGAGTGGGAATAGTAATTGTTACCCGTATGCTATCCAACGCTTTCCCTACTGTTGCACCCACTGGAGTGGGAATAGTAATTTTTACCCCTACGCTATCCAACGGTTTCCCTACTGTTGCACCCACTGGAGTGGGAATAGTATTTTTTACCCCTATGCTATCCAACGCTTTCCCTACTGTTGCACCCACTGGAATGGGAATAGTATTTTTTACCCGTTCGCTATCCAACGCTTTCCCTACTGTTGCACCCACTGGAGTGGGAATAGTATATTTTACATTTTGCTATTGTACGTAAATAAAATTGGATATTAGTTAATTATATTATGTTAATATATATATATGTTTTAATAAATATGATTGTTAAATATTTTTTTATAACTTTTATTAAAATATTTAATTATTATAATTTAATTTAAGTCTTTGTAAGTATATTTTAGTAATTAATTTTAAATTTAAATTTAATTTAATACTGTTTTTAATAAAGTCGATATTTTTTACATCTATATTTTTGTAAACGATATTTTGTACTCGATATTTTAGTACTTACCTGTTTCTACATACAAACTCGATATTTTGTCTGTAGATATTTTTTCCTCGATATTTTGGGTAGTCGATATTTTGGCAGTCGATATTATTTCAGTGATCCAGAATCTATATATACCGAAATGTTCTCCAACAACCCCTGCTTGGCTGAGATTATTGGTCTCCCTGGTGGACAGGTAATGTTCTTGTGTACCTTAGGCAATAAATACATGACAGGTAAAACATGGTAATCATTCTTTAGAAATTTAAATTCATCTTGATTTAAGAGACCCTTGCTTTTCCGAGCCAAAAGTTTGGTGAACCATGCATTTTGTACTTCCTTTGTTGCTTGGCGATTACTAATTCTATAGCAGTCCCGATCCATCAGTTGGCGTGATGCTTTCTCCTGATACAATTTGAGGGGCCATATAACTACGTTGCCCCCCTTATCGGAGCCACAAACTACTATAGAGTCATTGTCCCTCAATTTCTTTATTAGTTGATGGTATTGCCACTGATGTTTATTTCGCCTAATTGTCATTTCTTTTTTAATTTGAAAGTTTAACGTCTTTACTTCCGCCGTGACAATTTCATGGAAAGTGTCTACAGAGTCTTTAGGCGTCATTGGATAGAATTTTGATTTCTCTTTGAAACCTGTATTTGGTGTGGCATTAATCACAACAGAATCATTTTCCAGTATTCCTTGAGTGGACATCTCCTCATCTGGGCTACAATCCTGCTCCAAGCAATGCAAGTCGCGCAATACACATATATCTTCTGCAGACAGGTTGTCTTGTGTCTTATTAGGGGCTGCCACTGTTTCACTTCTTTTTGCTCTCGCCTGATGATATTTTTGCAATTTGAGCTTTCTAATGAAACTATATATGTCCGCTCTAGTTTGTGGGTAACTGAAATTTGTCTCCGAAAAGAAGGAAAGTCCCAAAGACAGAAGTTGTTGTTCTGCCTCATCCAACACCATTTCTGAAAGATTGATAATGGTGTTGGTGTTGGTATTTTGCGTTTGGGTTTGTTGTTTTATTATTTGCGCCTCCAACCCCTGTTGTTTGGTGTGGATGTCTTTGCTCTGGCGCCTGCATCACCGTCTTTCCTTTCGTTTGATGTTTCTCCTCCTATTGAGTTGGGCTTTTGAATCGTGTTTTTGGGACGTAAGGTTTGCTGCCTCTCCTCCCGTAAAAACCCCACTGTATATATATACATACATATACATATACACACACACACACACACACACACATATATATATATATATATATATATATATATATATATATATATATATATATATATATATATATATATGTATATATGTATATATATGTATTACCTACTGGCGATAGCCAGTAGGTATATATAGTTAGGATTTTTTTCCTATGGGATTTTTGAAAATTCTATGTCGAATAACTTTGGCGTTTGAGGACAGATTTGGCTGAAATTTTCAGGAAAATGGAACATTTTGTTTCTGAGCAGCCCCTGAAAATTTGGGGGGGTTTCGTCAAGGGGGGGCCGAGAAAAAGGGGGGTCCCAAAACATGCAAAACATGCAATTTTCCATAGGGCGGTTGGCCTCACTTTTAGCCTGAACGGCTGAATGGATTTACACCAAACTTGGCAAAATTGTAGGGACTGGTAGCCCGATGTGCCTTTGCTATGTCTCAAGATATAGGCTCCAGTGGTTTTTATGAAAATTAACTTTGAAAAGTATATATTGGGCTACATTGGGCTATATATATGTTGGAGCCCAAATGTAGCCCAATGTAGCCCAATGTAGCCCAAAGATGGCCACCAGAGACAAAAAAAAAACAAATGTAGCCCAAATATCAGCCAGATGTAGCCCAACTATAGCCCAATGACAGAATGTCCCAGAGTGTTCTAAAGAACAACTAGAGTGCTAACAGTCCTACCTATTACAAAGGTATGGCACACCTGAAGCCATCTTGATTGGAATAAAGTGGTAACTCTTAAAACATTTAATTTAAAAAGGAACAAAATGAGGGGGTTCATTTTGCCATAGAAAGTATGATTAGCGAATATATGACGAAATCCCGCATACCATCAGTCCGCAAAAAAAATCCCACATGTACTATTAGGCCGCAAATTAAAATAACGAAAACTTTTAGAGCGAATATGCCTTTAGCATACACTAAACAACTAAACTACCCTAAACTCTAAAACACTACCCCCAGCATGACCCTACACTACACAAACAGTACAACACTACCCTAAACCCTAAAACACTACCCCCAGCATGACCCTACACTACACAAACACTACAACACTACCCTAAACCCTAAAACACTACCCCCAGCATGACCCTACACTACGCAAACACTACAACACTACCCAAAACCCTAAAACACTACACCCCAGCATGACCCTACACTACGCAAACACTACAACACTACCCTAAACCCTAAAACACTACCCCCAGCATGACCCTACACTACACAAACACTACAACACAACCCTAAACCCTAAAACACTACCCCCAGCATGACCCTACACTACGCAAACACTACAACACTACCCTAAACCCTAAAACACTACCCCCAGCATGACCCTACACTACGCAAACACTACAACACTACCCTAAACCCTAAAACACTACCCCCAGCATGACCCTACACTACGCAAACACTACAACACTACCCAAAACCCTAAAACACTACCCCCAGCATGACCCTACACTACGCAAACACTACAACACTACCCAAAACCCTAAAACACTACCCCCCAGCATGACCCTACACTACGCAAACACTACAACACTACCCAAAACCCTAAAACACTACCCCCAGCATGACCCTACACTACGCAAACACTACAACACTACCCAAAACCCTAAAACACTACCCCCAGCATGACCCTACACTACGCAAACACTACAACACTACCCAAAACCCTAAAACACTACACCCCAGCATGACCCTACACTACGCAAACACTACAACACTACCCAAAACCCTAAAACACTACCCCCAGCATGACCCTACACTACGCAAACACTACAACACTACCCTAAACCCTAAAATACTACACCCCAGCATGACCCTACACTACGCAAACACTACAACACTACCCAAAACCCTAAAACACTACCCCCAGCATGACCCTACACTACGCAAACACTACAACACTACCCTAAACCCTAAAACACTAGCCCCAGCATGACCCTACACTACGCAAACACTACAACACAACCCAAAACCCTAAAACACTACCCCCAGCATGACCCTACACTACGCAAACACTACAACACTATCCTAAACCCTAAAACACTACGCCCAGCATGACCCTACACTACGCAAACACTACAACACAACCCTAAACCCTAAAACACTACCCCCAGCATGACCCTACACTAAACAACCACCACAACTCTACACTACACTAACACAACACTACACTACACAACACTACACTATACTACACAATCACTAACCCACGAAAAAATTAACACAAACCCACTTACCTCTCTCGTCATCGTGGTTTTCACAACGCAAATGCATTTACCATATATGCCTTTAAAACGTAATTCTTTGTAAAGGCATGCGCGATAAATGCACATGCGTTTTGAAAAATGGGATAATGGTATGCGAGGTCAATGACCTTGCGGGATAATGGTATGCGGACTGAAAGTCTGCGGGATAAAAAATGCGGGAAAATGGCTGCAAACCATGATTAGCAGCAGACTTCCCTGGTGAGCACTAGCTTTACTACAGTGATCTAATGAGCAACTAGAGTGCTAACATTCAGAATTTATGGCAAATGTGTGACACATCTGAATGCCTTCTTGATAGAACCAAAGTAAACAAGCATTGAAAATGCAATAGATCTCGCCCTCGTTTAAGTTAAAGCCATTCTGTTTGTAATGAGGTGGCTTTTTAGCTTTGCTTTTATTAGTGTTTTTAAAACTTTCATGTAAATAACATGCATATGTATGCATATATGTATATGTATGCATGCATTTATATTTATATAGATATGCAGATTATATATGTTTATATATGTATATTACCTACTGGCGATAGCCAGTGGGTATATATAGTTAGGATTTTTTCTCTATGGGATTTCTGAAAATTCTATGTCTAATAACTTTGGCGTTTGTGGACGGAATTGGCTGAAACTTTCAGGAAAATGGCACATTTTGTTTCTGAGCAGCCCCTGAAAATTTGTGGGGGTTTTGTCAAGGGGGGGCAGAGAAAAAAGGGGGGTCCCAAAACGCGTTTTTCCCATTCATTTTTCCATAGGGCGGTTGGACTCACTTTTAGCTCGAACGGCTGAATAGATTTACATGAAACTTGGCAAAATTGTAGATATGGTTTGCCAGACGTGCCTTTGCTATGTCTCAATATATGTGCTCCAGTGGATTTTGAGAAATTAACGTTTAAAAAAATATATATATCTGTGACAGCGCTCCGGTTAGCGCCCCGGTTCGCGTACCTGACGCGTAATGGAACTTCGCGAAGCGAAGCTGATTGGCTCTCCGGTGTCTGTCAACATTCTAAACAGTCCGGAGCGGCCGCCATCTTGTCTCTCGGTACGATCGAGAGACAAGATGTGGTGAAAAACGAAGGGGGAAATGAAGGAAAGGGGGCAAGGTAGACCACTCCTGACCCCCTAGGATTGATGAGGGGGATATTAAAGTGCCCCGCGGGGCAAAACATAAAAAACATATTTTTTTGCGATTTTACGCCGTAGAGGCGCGTCCCGGTACGCGAACCGGGCAGCTCACCGGGCAGCTCACCGGGCAGCTAACCGGGCAGCTAACCGGCAGCGTAGCTGTCAACATTGTAAACAGTCCGGAGCGGCCGCCATCTTGTCTCTCGGTAGGTTCGAGAGACAAGATGTGGTGAAAAAAGAAGGGGGAAATGAAGGAAAGGGGCAAGGTAAACCCCTCCTGACCCCCTAGGATTGATGAGGGGGATATTAAAGTCCCCCGCGATTTTTCGCGGTAGAGGCGCTTCCCGGTACGCGAACCGGGCAGCTAACCGGCAGCGTAACGGGAGTCCGCCATCTTGTGTTTTTGGAGTGTCCGGTTCGCGTACCGGGTAGCGTCCCGGTAAGCGTAACAAGGGGAAAACCAAGAGAAACAGTAAAAAAAAAATTAAGGGAATAGATTTCCAGCAAACTTGGCAAAATTGTAGGGACTGTTTGTTTGATGTGCCTTTGCAAGGCCTCAAGATATGTGCACGTGTGGATTTTGTCTAATTAAGGTTAAAAAAAATATATATATCTGTAAGCGTGCTCCGGCACGCTTACGTTACGGGTTTTGTTTGTGCTGCAGAGCCGATACGTCACGGTTATGCGACGCGTCATGAGGCGTCTCACGTGGCTACGTGATACGTCACGTAATAAAGAATATATTTTACAGCTATAGATATTAGCTTTTAAAAAAACAATGAAATTCACTGAAAAAACCATAGGTTATAGACCATATATAGTTAGGAATTTGCATTTACAAAACCTTGAAAATTCACTGAAAAAACCATAGGTTAGAGACCATATATAGTTAGCTGGACATTTTATTGACATAAAACCAATGAAATTCCATATATAGTTAGTTGCACTAACTATATATCGCGCACCCGCAATCCACTGCTGATGATGTCACATATTACATCATTCATGACATGGTCAGTGACATCACTGATGACATCACTGATTACATCTCAAATGACATCACTGATGACATCACTGATGACATCTCAAATGACACCACTGATGACATCATGAGACACCAATACCAGTTACTACATACGCACTCACTGATTCCTATGTCTACACACACATTCACTCATTCACCCATACAATCACTCATACATACAGTCACTCATTATTACAACACTATCATATGCACTCATACACCTATGCAGACACTCACACACTGCCACTCATCCATGGAGTTACTCACACACCTAGTCAGTCCTGTAAAGAATCAATCACACTTCCATTTCCTCATCTATACAGTTAAACACAGAACACCGTACTTCAGTGACATCACTGATGACATCACTGATGACATCTCAAATGACATCACTGATGACATCTCAAATGACATCACTGATGACATCATGACACACCAATACCAGTTACTACATACACACTCACTGATTCCTACGTCTACACACACATTCACTCATTCACCCATACAATCACTCATACATACAGTCACTCATTATTACAACACTATCATATGCACTCATACACCTAGTCAGTCCTGTGAAGAATCAATCACACTTTGATTTCCTCATCTATACAGTTAAACACAGAACACCATACTTTTCACACATATACTAACACATACTTACTCTCTTATACAATCACTGATACAAGTACACATTGATATGCACAGTCACACACCTCCCAGCCAGCCACACACACACTCAGTCTTCCATACATCCACTCATTCTTCAATATGTAAAACATATTTAAACTTTACAAAAACACACAGACACTAGATGATGTCATCAGTGATGTCATTTGAGATGTCATCAGTGATGTCATCAGTGATGTCACTGACCATGTCATGAATTATGTAATATGTGACATCATCAGCAGTGGATTGCGGGTGCGCGATATATAGTTAGTGCAACTAACTATATATGGAATTTCATTGGTTTTATGTCAATAAAATGTCCAGCTAACTATATATGGTCTCTAACCTATGGTTTTTTCAGTGAATTTTCAAGGTTTTGTAAATGCAAATTCCTAACTATATATGGTCTATAACCTATGGTTTTTTCAGTGAATATATATATATATATATATATATATATATATATATATATATATATATTAGAGAGAATTATAGATGGATAACAGGGAATTACGTGGCATGTTTTCACCGAAGAGTTCTGAGTGACATCAAATAGACAACGAGCGAAGCTCGATTTGACTATGAGGTCACTCGGGACCCTGAGGTGATTGGCGGAATTCAGCTGGAACTCCACGCTGCAAGAGTAACCCGGAATCCCCAAATTCTGACAATTCCGCCGGCGAAACGAAACATTCCACCCAAAGAGCATTTATCATAACTAAAATCCTGAATACGTGCTTGATTGCCATCAACACATTGTTCCTGGGCTTCATAAGGTAATTCTTCAACAGAGTAAATAAAGCTGGAATAGAGACAGAAGCAAAACACAGATGAGGTATCAGCCTTTTAGAGCTGAGACCTATTGGCTTTGCCAGTGCTTGTCATATAATAGCCTCCAAGCCACAGCAGCTTGGCCAATTCCATTAGTTACCTAGGAATATACCAGGTTAGTTGACATGGATAGCTTTAAAGAGAGAATGTTGCAGAATTTGTGATGGACGTTTAGTGACCTAATCTGTGGACAACGATCAAGTAGAGCTTCAACAAGATGACAATATGAAGGTCAACTTTGCATAGATCCTAGGTAGATCAGATTCGTGGTTGATTTCCATCAACACATTAGGCTTCATAAGGTAATCCTCCAACTGATTTAATAAACATGGAACAGGGACAGAAGCAAAACACAGAAGAGGTATCAGCCTTTCAGAACTGAGACCTATTGGCTTTGCCAGTGCTTGTCATAGAATAGCCTCCAAGAGAAAAATATTATAGATTTGACCAGCGAAAAAGATTCTCACTCCACGTCACGATAATCGTATATCAAGTGCCAAGACAGATATTGGCACTTGAAAAGTCACCTATATGGTTAAATTTGAGGACGTGGCCCCTACTTCAGAGCAAATTATAAGAAACTTATTTTATTGGTTAATTGCACTAAAATAGGAGTCATACAGACATATTTAATACCGACGATGAAGCCATGGAATTGCAATATAAGACCATGTTTTCTATGTATTCTTTAAAACAAACTCGTTATTTTACCAAGGTACAGTTTTATAACAGGCCTCATACTGCCAAAAAGGATCTTCTGTTAGCCAAGTAAATTTCGAGCTTTGCTTTTATACTTAATCCCCGGTAAAAGTAGATTGCAGAAATAATAAAGAAACTCATGGCCCAGTTACTATCATCTTTGGCAGATTTCAAGTTAAATTGGCAAGTCAAAATAGCATTGGATTATGCAAAGTTAGGCACAATTTCCTTTCTGCATAGATATTCAATTGATTCTTCCCTTCAAAAATATTACTTTTTACACAGCAAAATAAAGAAATGAGAGTCACAGAAAGTATCCAAAGGCAGCATTAACCCTATATTTGACCACTTGAGTGTGTTTCTGTAGAGTGAACTTTTTTTTTTCAAGAATGAGTTTGAAACAGTATACTTGGTGCTCGTGTAGAAAATAAAACATTTATTTATGTGTACCATTGCATCCATTTCTCTGCTACAGAAATCAATTCACTGTGTAGATTTTGTTTTGTAATTTCAGCAAAATAATTTCATAAAAGGTTATAGTAAAGAATATATATAAAACATTATTGATCAATATTGCTGCTTTAACATGAATATATTTGTCATGCAATACATGTACAATAGGTAAGATGTGATCAATAAAGAAGTCAGAGAGAACAGGAAAAGCGGGGGAAGGAGGCGGATACTCGTAAAGGAAGAACCATGAAAAAAGCTCATAGAGATGAAAACAGAGGGGAATAGGAATGTATAACTGTGCATGTATATATGCAACTATACATAGATTTAGAGAAGAATCTGGCTAAAAAGCACAGGCAGACCAATTTAAATAGGAGTGGACCGAACACATTCTCCCACTGCAGGTAAAGGGAATAAAAGGGCTATAATGCAACATGATACCCTAACTGCCAGCCTTTCCCAACCCAGAAAGAACACAATAGCCACTTTCTAAAGGAGGGGTGCACTTTGGGTGCTCTACTTTATCATAAAACTAGTTATGGGGTTCAAGTGACTTTACACATTGATTAGTGTTGTTCATGCTTAGGCGCATCATCATAAATTGCAGAAATGTATTGTAAAAGGGGAACTCAGCACAGGGGAGCATTCTCACCAGTTAAGAAGTGGGACATTCTCATTCTAGTAAAAGGTAATGCTGTCACATTGAGAGTAATCCCACAGCCTTTCCTATGATAGAATGCTTAAGGTGATAGGTATTTTACAAATGGAGCACTAGAGAGGTGTCAACTGGCCCCAAAATTATTGAAAGCAAGGAGAAAGGAGCTCTGGCTTTTGTAATTCTGGTAATTGAGGTCTTTACATATGGATCCTCTCATTGTCTGGTGAAGGAAGGAGAGTCACCGTATGGAGAGTCATTAGATCCTCTGACAACTGAAGGAGAGAGGTTGAGGCATAGGCACCGCACACCTAGGAGGGGACATGTATCAGCAATGGAGCCCTCACCAGCACAGACGCAAGGAAAAAGCCGGGAGCTCGGTGAAGTTGTTGGTTTCAACATGAGAACCTCATTGAAAATGGAATATGAGACACCTGTGGCTCTGAGAATGAAAAGGATGGAACTGCACAAGGAGAAACCATAGTGGTTGCAGATGCCAGGGAATATAAACCCTGGTTAACTGCTACACTATCAGGAAATTAAAAAGATGTGGAATGTGATTCCAGCTGGCTATTTTCATGAGGAGATCCATGCACAAGACATGTCGTGCAAAGCCAATAGGAGATAGGAAAGAGAGGGAAGGAGTAAAAGTCAAGCTTGATTCACTATCTGAATGGCTTAACACTTTCCATGCTCATGACTAGCTCAGCTCGTCATGAGGCATGGTTGAGCTGTACTCATGACGAGCTGAGCTCGTCATGACAGTTGGAACGTTCACGCGTGGGGATAATTTCCCCGCTGTGCTGAACGTTCCAAAACGGGGGTGGTCGTGACAAGCTCCGCTCGTCATGAGTGCAGCTCCACTGTGCCTCATGACATGCTGAGCTCGTCAAAAGCACAGCGGCGCCGCGTGCAGCCCCCCCCCGCCCCCGCACAGCAGGTGAAAACGCCCCACAGCGAAGGGGTTAACGAATTAACAGCTTGTCCGTGAGAGCAGTTATCTGCAGCACACATGTGTGAATAACAGCACATCTGACTAATCTTTCCATTCTTCTGGGGTTGATAAATTGAGTTATATTAAATTGAGTAATAGTAACTAATGGTATTGCAGTGATTACAATAGCAGAAGCGTGGTTTGGGGTGCTAAAATAAAACAAGGTAATGTTAGTTACTGATAATAATAACAGTTCTCCACAAAGATAGTAGAGCTCAAGAGGAGGAAAATGGGGGTTTACTTTGAATTTCAGAAAAAATGTTAAATAAGAAACTTCAAGAATTAAGACATAAACAGGTAATGTGTAGGTTTTGTCTATGGCACATTCACTAAAAATAGTGCATGTCCCATCTGTCTACTTATTTGGAGTGCATGCGATAGCATTTACATTGGCACAACCAGTGAAGGCTCTTTCTTTATGGTACCCACTTTAGGTTGTTCTGTGTAAGGTACAGAATGCATTTGCACTATACACTTGTAAATGGCAAGGCCACCCCATGGGCGGATGTGTGTCCCTCAGAAGAGTTGAGAAGTGCATTTAGTCTATTTCTAGAGTCTAGAAATAGTCTATTTCTAGAGTTTGAAAGAGACCTATAATTACCACCATGTACAAAGTAACATTCATCCACCACATAAAATCAACTCAAAAATCCTAATCATGGGGAGCGAAGAACCTACTGATTCCTTTACAAAGGTCATCAAAATACTTGCCACTTTTATTGCCAATTTATATTACGTGATCAAGGACCCAGCACTAAAAGCATCCTCAATTCAGTAACACCAGTAAAAGCAGTAACCCGCCACCGCTCCAACCCAAATTCCCCGGCCTAAAGCAACTAGAATTATCAAGCTTAGATTATTTACGTGCTGGAAGATTAAGAGTGTGAGGAGTTATAGTACCAAAAGCTAAAGAAGGAACAATGGCACTTTTAAGCACAACTGTTTCTAGTGACACCGTTTGGACAACTATGGCGCTGGTTGGGAGGAGCCTTGGTGATTCTGAGATGTTTGCAAACTTTTTTAAAACACTGAACGAAGGATCCAGTGACATGACCTCACCGGTGAGTGCAAAATCCAATACAAAGATAAGTGACTTGACCATCAGCTCTTTCACTATGCCTTATCGTCTCCAATTTACATGGTTCATATTGTGGCACAGGAACATTCTCAATTAGGATTTAGGGATATAGCCCATTACAACAACCTCAAATAGGATGTATGTCTAGACAACGCGGGCTTTACCCCGCGCTGCCATTACGACGCATCCTTTATAGTGCAAGTCGTTACAACGACTTGCGCTGTAGGCGCTGGATTGTGAAATAGTTTCATTTTCTATTTAAACTCCAGCCCACGTAACAGTAGGGAAGGTGTTGGAATAGAAAATAAAACTATTCCTTTACCAAGAGCGCCCTCCAGCGCAAGTTGTTGTAACGACTTGCGTTGTGAAGGCAGCGTCATAATGGCAGCGCGTGGTAAAGCCTGCATTGTCATAGCTGTTTACCCCTCAAATACCATCACACTGAAGGAAAATACAAGCATGGACAATTGATCATGACTGAGCACTTGCAAGCCTCCTGTGGGAGAGGGAAATCCTACCAGGACATATGACAGGCATTTAAATAGCTGTTATACATATGCCATGCCATGTCAGCTCAACTTTACTCTATAACAGGCAGCTGACCAATCACGAATAAGTTCTGTAGTGAGGATACTTATTAATAGAAGGAAAGCCCAAGCAAGAAAATTAGTACAATTCACTTCCCATAGATATCTATGTAAAAGAAGTAAAGATGGTCAACCAATCTGTGATCTTGACATAACACAAACACGTAGCTTTGTAATACACAAAGATAAAGACCAGAGAAATGTCTTATTCCCCTTAAATATCTCACATCCACACAATTCTTCTGATATTTATACAATTGTCAAAATATGTATCTTTCCTTCTTTTTTCTTCATATGTCCACTGGCTGCTCTTACAATTTTCCGAGACCACCAACCATTTGATCCAATGACAACTGATCCCAGATTTGTATACAGAAGGTTCTTTTTGAGTTGTAATTGTGAGCTCATGAGCATTGACCAAATTAGGGTGTAATCATAGGATATTGTACTAAAGAATCAGCAGGACAGATTGAAGACTGGCCTTCCTTTATAGGACGGACACATATCAGTCTTCCTACTAGATAAGCTATGAATATTCAGAACATGGGTATATTTAAGTGCCCCTTCCCAATCACTCAAGCCTGAGTGGGGTGTTCTTTGATCCAGAACACATGGAGTAACTGCAAAGCTAGCTATATCAAATAGAACTGAGGCATATTTACCGCAGCAGCACGAGGGCTTGTTTGGAATAATATCGACCGGACAGGAGAAGAACAAAAAGTATTTAAATTTACATCTCGCCGAGAGTAAACAATGAGGGTCGCGGCGGTGATTACTTAGGTCGCGATAACCACCCCCTGGCAGAAGACGTTATTGCGGGAGGAATTTAAATCATCCATAAATAAGATGCATATCGGTTTTTAAACAAAGGAACAAAACAACCACTCGCATTTGTAATCACTGAAAGGAGACGCTACATGATTTAAGGGTCAGGCGTTTTTGGATGTAAGATAAACATCGGTCTTAAAATAAACAAATGAACACAACAATCCTTCACAATTATTACTAGTGGAAGAGTTAATACCTGGTATAATTGGAAGCTCCATAAAAATAAGCCCCGAAGTCTGTGCCTGAAGTCGGAAAATAGTCCACTGATAAAATTGAAGATACCCAACCATGCAGGGTCTATAAAATATCGTTTGTGAATACATGAGTATTCTGCAAGAAAGGTCCTGAGGAAGGCGGTTTTAGACTGCCGAAACGCGTCGACCTTGCGTATTAAATCGCACTTCTATCTGCGATCCCTCAGACGCAGAATCAAGAATGAATGTAGTATGTATGATAAGAATGGGGTGGATGTATTTGTGAGAATGTTCATTTTTTCATATATTGTTTTCTCTGCATGGAATGGCCTTTTACTGATTGTATTGTAGAATCATGTGTTTTATATTATGTGTTTTTGGAAATATATAAATTGATATGATAAATTGACAAATGAGAAATTTTTGTACTAAGAAATATAACTAAAGTGAAGAAAAAATAATAAAACTATAAATTCAAAAAAATGTTGTTGTTTGCCCATATGTATTAAAACATAAAAGTTAAAGTGTTGGAGGTATATCGTTAGAATTATAGAGGTCAAGGGGGAATATTTTTTGTTAGTGATTTACGCTATTTGGCCATATAATCACTGACCTCGATCTTTTCTTTCAGTTTATCAGAAATTCTGCAACTAATTGCATCTCAGTAGATCTGGATAGCTAGACATTGCTTCAAGACTGGAATAACTCTCCAGTTAGTTGGACTTTGGAAAACTGATGTTCCTTAACATTTTCCATGCTAATCTCACAACTTTAGGTGCCCATATATAGTTTTATGAATCCTCGTACCTTGGCTAGCTATGTCATATAGAATTGGAGAGGAATACATTTGAATAAGAAGATAAAAAAGCTATATCTAGGTAGGATCATCTTCATGACTAGGTTTACTCCTCCACAGATTGTCTATGGGCAATGGATCCATGTTCTCAAAAAACCTCTTTTTTCTTGGTTACTGTGCTGAGATAACAGAAAGGAGGCTATTGAGGTTCCTTGTAATATTTAATTCCAAATATCTCATTTTATTTACAATAAAGCTTGATATAAAGTCTGTATTCCAGGCCATTGCTTCATATTTATCTTCATTAATCAAGTATTCTGAGACCTGTCCATATTTCTCAGCCAACAAAACCCATGCAATAGTCTTTTTAGGGCCAGATGTATAGATTATATGGCCATCAGCAAACAGAGCTAACTTCCTTTCGTAGTTCAAGCATTTGAAGGTGGGAGGGGGGGGTCATATTTTTTACTTGCCTTTGGTTTTGGGCGAAAGGTTCTATATAGAGATGAAAAACGTCTGACGATAGAGGACGTCCTTGTCTAGTACCTCTTGTAATTCTGAACATTTCAGTCAGATGGTTATTCATACAAATGCTAGTTGATGGAGAGCTATAGAACCTTCATTTCTATTTTTATTTTAGCACCAAAGCCAAAATATTTTAGAGATGCCCAATAGAATTCCTAAAGAACTGGATGTAATGTTTAGGAAGCAGATAGGGTATATGCCACCAATGACTTTGAGCCGGTTTTTGCCAAATTGATTGCTCTAATAAATTTAAATGAAAGATCACTTAGGGCCTAATTATGACTTTCGCTGTGTGTCAGCACCCCGCTACCACACTGCCAAAGTCGACCCCCCCCCCCCCCTGATTAAGAGTTATCTCATGGTCTGGCGGGCGGTCCTTTGGAGGTTACTGGGTGGTACAGTTCTAAGGCTCGTAATTGAGCCTTAGAAAAGCGGCGCAGAGGGACTACCAAAGTCAGTTCCTGCACAGAGTGGACTATGCAGTACATGCCAAGCAGGAACAATGGGTGCATGCACACAGGGGAGTACACCATGTGCCCGGCTGCATGCATCCCCAGGCCCTAAGGCAACAGGGGGCTCTGTAGGTCCCCCTTAGTTTCCTCATAACCACACTTTTTGTGGTGGGCTCACGGCAATGAAAACTTTGCTGCTGAGGAAACTTGTAACATTTTTGGCGGTGCTGCAGCTGCACTACCAGCATATTGTGGGCATCAGACCACTGCAAGCCCACGAGGGATCGCTCATCCCTGGCAGTAGCAGTGGTCCCATGGCGGTTTTACTGCTCAACTCAAATTACGGTACAAAAGGGGGTGGTGATGGACGGAGCATCTGAACCAATCAAACACTCACACCCAGTCAAAAGATCTGGGTTTGATCCATCACCGTTCTTTAGCCCACTCTGCCACCCCAGTTCAGACATGGCTATATGCAAATCAGTCTGACCCTGTGCCTCATGGGAACAGTCCAGCCCGAACTGCCAAGCCATGCCTTCCCTGGACCGGAAACAAGCTTCTAAGGACCGGTTTCTGGCATTACAGCCGTCTTCAGCCCGGCTTGCTTGAATCCAGTGGCAAAGTGAGCAAGGAACTCCCGTCTGAGCATACCCTGCCACACTTATGGCGGCCAAAGCGGTACAAAAGGGGGTGGTGATGGACGGAACATCTGAACCAATCAAACACTCACACCCAGTCAAAAGATCTGGGTTTGATCCATCACCGTTCTTTAGCCCACTCTGCCACCCCAGTTCCAACATGGCTATATGCAAATCAGTCTGACCCTGTGCCTCATGGGAACAGTTCAGCCCGAACTGCCAAGCCATGCCTTCCCTGGACCGGAAACAAGCTTCCGAAGACCGGTTTCTGGCATTACAGCCGTATTCAGCCCGGCTTGCTTGAATCCTGTTGCAAAGTGAGCGAGGGACTCACGTCTGAGCATACCCTGCCACACTTATGGCGGCCAAAGAGGTACAAAAGGGGGTGGTGATGGACGGAGCATCTGAACCAATCAAACACTCACACCCAGTCAAAAGATCTGGGTTTGATCCATCACCGTTCTTTAGCCCACTCCGCCACCCCAGTTCAGACATGGCTATATGCA
This sequence comes from Lissotriton helveticus, assembly GCF_964261635.1. NCBI lineage: Eukaryota > Metazoa > Chordata > Amphibia > Caudata > Salamandridae > Lissotriton > Lissotriton helveticus. The sequence goes on along the minus strand of NC_136067.1, from coordinate 1,873,494,995 downwards.
AATCAGTCTGACCCTGTGCCTTAATGGGAACAGTCCAGCCCGAACTGCCAAGCCATGCCTTCCCTGGACCAGAAACAAGCTTCCGAGGACCGGTTTCTGGCATTACAGCCGTCTTCAGCCCGGCTTGCTTGAATCCAGTGGCAAAGTGAGCAAGGGACTCACGTCTGAGCATACCCTGCCACACTTATGGCTGCCAAAGCGGTACAAAAAGGGGTGGTGATGGACGGAGCATCTGAACCAATCAAACACTCACACCCAGTCAAAAGATCTGGGTTTGATCCATCACCGTTCTTTAGCCCACTCTGCCACCCCAGTTAAAGACATGGCTATATGCAAATCAGTCTGACCCTGTGCCTCATGGGAACAGTCCAGCCCGAACTGCCAAGCCATGCCTTCCCTGGACCGGAAACTAGCTTCCGAGGACCGGTTTCTGGCATTACAGCCGTCTTCAGCCCGGCTTGCTTGAATCCAGGGGCAAAGTGAGCAAGGGACTCACGTCTGAGCATACCTTGCCACACTTATGGCGGCCAAAGCGGTACAAAAGGGGGTGGTGATGGACGGAGCATCTGAACCAATCAAACACTCCCACCCAGTCAAAAGATCTGGGTTTGATCCATCACCGTTCTTTAGCCCACTCTGCCACCCCAGTTCAGACATGGCTATATGCAAATCAGTCGGACCCTGTGCCTCATGGGAACAGTCCAGCCCGAACTGCCAAGCCATGCCTTCCCTGGACCAGAAACAAGCTTCCGAGGACCGGTTTCTGGCATTAGAGCCGTCTTCAGCCCGGCTTGCTTGAATCCAGTGGCAAAGTGAGCAAGGGACTCACGTCGGAGCATACCCTGCCACACTTATGGCGGCCAAAGCGGTACAAAAGGGGGTGGTGATGGACGGAGCATCTGAACCAATCAAACACTCACACCCAGTCAAAAGATCTGGGTTTGATCCATCACCGTTCTTTAGCCCACTCTGCCACCCCAGTTCAGACATGGCTATATGCAAATCAGTCTGACCCTGTGCCTCATGGGAACAGTCCAGCCCGAACTGCCAAGCCATGCCTTCCCTGGACCAGAAACAAGCTTCCGAGGACCGGTTTCTGACATTACAGCCGTCTTCGCCCGGCTTGCTTGAATCCAGTGGCAAAGTGAGCAAGGGACTCACGTCTGAGCATACCCTGCCACACTCATGGCGGCCAAAGCGGTACAAAAGGGGGTGGTGATGGACGGAGCATCTGAACCAATCAAACACTCACACCCAGTCAAAAGATCTGGGTTTGATCAATCACCGTTCTTTAGCCCACTCTGCCACCCCAGTTCAGACATGGCTATATGCAAACCAGTCTGACCCTGCGCCTCATGGGAACAGTCCAGCCCAAACTGCCAAGCCATGCCTTCCCTGGACCGGAAACAAGCTTCCGAGGACCGGTTTCTGGCATTACAGCCGTCTTCAGCCCAGCTTGCTTGAATCCAGTGGCAAAGTGAGCAAGGGACTCACATCTGAGCATACCCTGCCACACTTATGGCGGCCAAAGCGGTACAAAAGGGGGTGGTGATGGACAGAGCATCTGAACCAATCAAACACTCACACCCAGTCAAAAGATCTGGGTTTGATCCATCACCGTTCTTTAGCCCACTCTGCCACCCCAGTTCAGACATGGCTATATGCAAATCAGTCTGACCCTGTGCCTCATGGGAACAGTCCAACCCGAACTGCCAAGCCGTGCCTTCCCTGGACTGGAAACAAGCTTCCGAGGACCGGTTTCTGGCATTACAGCCGCCTTCAGCCTGGCTTGCTTCAATCCAGTGGCAAAGTGAGCAAGGGACTCACATCTGAGCATACCCTGCCACACTTATGGCGGCCAAAGCGGCACAAAAGGGGGTGGTGATGGACAGAGCATCTGAACCAATCAAACACTCACACCCAGTCAAAAGATCTGGGTTTGATCCATCACTGTTCTTTAGCCCACTCTGCCACCCCAGTTCAGACATGGCTATATGCAAATCAGTCTGACCCTGTGCCTCATGGTAACAGTCCAGCCCGAACTGCCAAGCCGTGCCTTCCCTGGACTGGAAACAAGCTTCCGAGGACCGGTTTCTGGCATTACAGCCGTCTTCAACCCGGCTTGCTTGAATCCAGTGGCAAAGTGAGCAAGGGGCTCACGTCTGAGCATACCCTGCCACACTTATGGCGGCCAAAGCGATACAAAAGGGGGTGGTGATGGACGGAGCATCTGAACCAATCAAATACTCACACCCAGTCAAAAGATCTGGGTTTGATACATCACCGTTCTTTAGCCCACTCTGCCACCACAGTTCAGACATGGCTATATGCAAATCAGTCTGACCCTGTGCCTCATGGGAACAGTCCAGCCCGAACTGCCAAGCCATGCCTTCCCTGGACCGGAAACAAGCTTCCGAGGACCGGTTTATGGCATTACAGCCGTCTTCAGCCCGGCTTGCTTGAATCCAGTGGCAAAGTGAGCAAGGGACTCACGTCTGAGCATACCCTGCCACACTTATGGCGGCTAAAGCGGTACAAAAGGGGGTGGTGATGGACGCAGCATCTGAACCAAGCAAACACTCAGACCCAGTCAAAATATCTGGGTTTGATCCATCACTGTTCTTTAGCCCACTCTGCCACCCCAGTTCAGACATGGCTATATGCAAATCAGTCTGACCCTGTGCCTCATGGGAACAGTCCAGCCCGAACTGCGAAGCCATGCCTTCCCTGGACCGGAAACAAGCTTCTAAGGACCGGTTTCTGGCATTACAACCGTCTTCAGCCCGGCTTGCTTGAATCCAGTGGCAAAGTGAGCAAGGGACTCACGTCTGAGCATACCTTGCCACACTTATGGCAGCCAAAGCGGTACAAAAGGGGGTGGTGATGGACGGAGCATCTGAACCAATCAAGCACTCACACCCAGTCAAAAGATCTGGGTTTGATCCATCACCGTTCTTTAGCCCACTCTGCCACCCCAGTTCAGACATGGCTATATGCAAATCAGTCTGACCCTGTGCCTCATGGGAACAGTCCAGCCCGAACTGCCAAGCCATGCTAGGCGGATGAAACCCAGATCTTTTGACTGGGTGTGAGTGTTTGATTGGTTCAGATGCTCCGTCCATCACCACCCCCTTTTGTACCGCTTTGACCGCCATAAGTGTGTCAGGGTATGCTCAGACGTGAGTCCCTTGCTCACTTTGCCACTGGATTCAACCAAGCCGGGCTGAAGATGGCTGTAATGCCAGAAACTGGTCCTCGGAAGCTTTTTTCCGGTCCAGGGAGGGCATGGCTTTGCAGTTCGGGCTGGACTGTTCCCATGAGGCACAGGGTCATACTGATTTGCATATAGACATGTCTGAACTGGGGGGGCAGAGTGGGCTAAAGAACGGTGATGGATCAAACCCAGATCTTTTGACTGGGTGTGAGTGTTTGATTGGTTCAGATTCTCCGTCCATCACCACCCCTTTTTGTACCGCTTTGGCCGCCATAAGTGTGGCAGTGTACACACAGACGTGAGTCCCTTGCTCACTTTGCCACTGGATTCAAGCAAGCTGGGATGAAGACGGCTGTAATGCCAGAAATCGCTCCTCGGAAGCTTGTTTCCGGTCCTGAGAAGGCATGGCTTGGCAGTTCGGGCTGGACTGTTCCCATGAGGCACAGGGTCAGACTGATTTGCATATAGCCATGTCTGAACTGGGGTGGCAGAGTGGGCTAAAGAACGGTGATGGATCAAACCCAGTTCTTTTGACTGGGTGTGAGTGTTTGATTGGTTCAGATGCTCCGTCCATCACCACCCCCTTTTGTACCGCTTTGGCTGCCATTAGTGTGGCAGGGTATGCTCAGACGTGAGTCCCTTGCTCACTTTGCCACTGGATTCAAGCAAGCCGGGCTGAAGACGGCTGTAATGCCAGAAACCGGTCCTCTGAAGCTTGTTTCCGGTCCAGAGAAGGCATGGCTTGGCAGTTCGGGCTGGATTGTTCCCATGAGGCACAGGGTCAGACTGATTTGCATATAGCCATGTCTGAACTGGTGTGGCAGAGTGGGCTAAAGAACGGTGATGGATCAAACCCAGATCTTTTGACTGGGTGTGAGTGTTTGATTGGTTCAGATGCTCCGTCCATCACCACCTCCTTTTGTACCGCTTTGGCCGCCATAAGTGTGGCAGGGTATGCTCAGACGTGAGTCCCTTGCTCACTTTGCCACTGGATTCAAGCAAGCCGGGCTGAAGACGGCTGTAATGCCAGAAACCGGTCCTCGGAAGCTTGTTTCCAGTCCAGGGAAGCCATGGCTTGGCAGTTCGGGCTGGACTGTTCCCATGAGGCACAGGGTCAGACTGATTTGCATATAGCCATGTCTGAACTGGGGTGGCAGAGTGGGCTAATGAACGGTGATGGATCAAACCCAGATCTTTTGACTGGGTGTGAGTGTTTGATTGGTTCAGATGCTCCGTCCATCACCACCCCCTTTTGTACCGCTTTGGCCGCCATAAGTGTGGCAGGGTATGCTCAGACGTGAGTCCCTTGCTCACTTTGCCACTGGATTCAAGCAAGCCGGGCTGAAGACGGCTGTAATGCCATAAACCGGTCCTCGGAAGCTTGTTTCCGGTCCAGGGAAGGCATGGCTTGGCAGTTCGGGCTGGACTGTTCCTATGATTTACAACAAGGGGTGGTGATGGACAGAGTCTCTGAATTAAGCAGAGTACTCTCACCCAGTCAAGAGATCAGGGCTAGATCCAACACCGTTTTTTTGCTCATTGCACCATCCCAGTTTCAGAACCTGGCTGTATGCAAATTAGTCTGTCCCTGGCCCAGTGCATCATGGGAACAGGGCAGACCAGACTACAACAGCCAATTCTTACACTGGGAAGGAAACAAGCTTCCGGGGACGGAAACGGTGATGGATCAAGCCTTGATCTTTTGACTGGGTATGAGTGTTCTGTTTAACTCAGATGCTCTGTCCATCACCACCCCCTTTTCTGAATCGTTTTGGCCACTATAGGAGTGGCAGGGTATGCTCAGACATGAGTCCCTTGCTCACTGCACCATCAGGATTCAAGCAATCCGGGCCGAAGACGGCTGTAATGCCAGAAACCGGTCCCCGGAAGCTTGTTTCCTTGCCAGTAAAGAATTGGCTTGGTAGTTTGGTCTGCCCTGTTCCCATGATGCACTGGGCCAGGGACAGACTAATTTGCATGTAGCCAGGTTCTGAACTGGGATGGTGCAGTGAGCTAAAAAACGGTGATGGATCAAGCCCTGATCTTTTGACTGGGTATGAGTGTTCTGTTTAACTCAGATGCTCTGTCCATCACCACCCCCTTTTCTGAATCGTTTTGGCCACTATAGGAGTGGCAGGGTATGCTCAGACATGAGTCCCTTGCTCACTGCACCATCAGGATTCAAGCAAGCCGGGCCGAAGACGGCTGTAATGCCAGAAACCGGTCCCCGGAAGCTTGTTTCCTTGCCAGTAAAGAATTGGCTTGGTAGTTTGGTCTGCCCTGTTCCCATGATGCACTGGGCCAGGGACAGACTAATTTGCATGTAGCCAGGTTCTGAACTGGGATGGTGCAGTGAGCTAAAAAACGGTGATGGATCAAGCCCTGATCTTTTGACTGGGTATGAGTGTTCTGTTTAACTCAGATGCTCTGTCCATCACCACCCCCTTTTCTGAATCGTTTTGGCCACTATAGGAGTGGCAGGGTATGCTCAGACATGAGTCCCTTGCTCACTGCACCATCAGGATTCAAGCAAGCCGGGCCGAAGACGGCTGTAATGCCAGAAACCGGTCCCTGGAAGCTTGTTTCCTTGCCAGTAAAGAATTGGCTTGGTAGTTTGGTCTGCCCTGTTCCCATGATGCACTGGGCCAGGGACAGACTAATTTGCATGTAGCCAGGTTCTGAACTGGGATGGTGCAGTGAGCTAAAAAACGGTGATGGATCAAGCCCTGATCTTTTGACTGGGTATGAGTGTTCTGTTTAACTCAGATGCTCTGTCCATCACCACCCCCTTTTCTGAATCGTTTTGGCCACTATAGGAGTGGCAGGGTATGCTCAGACATGAGTCCCTTGCTCACTGCACCATCAGGATTCAAGCAAGCCGGGCCGAAGACGGCTGTAATGCCAGAAACCGGTCCCCGGAAGCTTGTTTCCTTGCCAGTAAAGAATTGGCTTGGTAGTTTGGTCTGCCCTGTTCCCATGATGCACTGGGCCAGGGACAGACTAATTTGCATGTAGCCAGGTTCTGAACTGGGATGGTGCAGTGAGCTAAAAACGGTGATGGATCAAGCCCTGATCTTTTGACTGGGTATGAGTGCTCTGTTTAACTCAGATGCTCTGTCCATCACCACCCCCTTTTCTGAATCGTTTTGGCCACTATAGGAGTGGCAGGGTATGCTCAGACATGAGTCCCTTGCTCACTGCACCATCAGGATTCAAGCAAGCCGGGCCGAAGACGGCTGTAATGCCAGAAACCGGTCCCCGGAAGCTTGTTTCCTTGCCAGTAAAGAATTGGCTTGGTAGTTTGGTCTGCCCTGTTCCCATGATGCACTGGGCCAGGGACAGACTAATTTGCATGTAGCCAGGTTCTGAACTGGGATGGTGCAGTGAGCTAAAAAACGGTGATGGATCAAGCCCTGATCTTTTGACTGGGTATGAGTGTTCTGTTTAACTCAGATGCTCTGTCCATCACCACCCCCTTTTCTGAATCGTTTTGGCCACTATAGGAGTGGCAGGGTATGCTCAGACATGAGTCCCTTGCTCACTGCACCATCAGGATTCAAGCAAGCCGGGCCGAAGACGGCTGTAATGCCAGAAACCAGTCCCCGGAAGCTTGTTTCCTTGCCAGTAAAGAATTGGCTTGGTAGTTTGGTCTGCCCTGTTCCCATGATGCACTGGGCCAGGGACAGACTAATTTGCATGTAGCCAGATTCTGAACTGGGATGGTGCAGTGAGCTAAAAAACGGTGATGGATCAAGCCCTGATCTTTTGACTGGGTATGAGTGTTCTGTTTAACTCAGACGCTCTGTCCATCACCACCCCCTTTTCTGAATCGTTTTGGCCACTATAGGAGTGGCAGGGTATGCTCAGACATGAGTCCCTTGCTCACTGCACCATCAGGATTCAAGCAAGCCGGGCCGAAGACGGCTGTAATGCCAGAAACCGGTCCCCGGAAGCTTGTTTCCTTGCCAGTAAAGAATTGGCTTGGTAGTTTGGTCTGCCCTGTTCCCATGATGCACTGGGCCAGGGACAGACTAATTTGCATGTAGCCAGGTTCTGAACTGGGATGGTGCAGTGAGCTAAAAAACGGTGATGGATCAAGCCCTGATCTTTTGACTGGGTATGAGTGTTCTGTTTAACTCAGATGCTCTGTCCATCACCACCCCCTTTTCTGAATCGTTTTGGCCACTATAGGAGTGGCAGGGTATGCTCAGACATGAGTCCCTTGCTCACTGCACCATCAGGATTCAAGCAAGCCGGGCCGAAGACGGCTGTAATGCCAGAAACCGGTCCCCGGAAGCTTGTTTCCTTGCCAGTAAAGAATTGGCTTGGTAGTTTGGTCTGCCCTGTTCCCATGATGCACTGGGCCAGGGACAGACTAATTTGCATGTAGCCAGATTCTGAACTGGGATGGTGCAGTGAGCTAAAAAACGGTGATGGATCAAGCCCTGATCTTTTGACTGGGTATGAGTGTTCTGTTTAACTCAGACGCTCTGTCCATCACCACCCCCTTTTCTGAATCGTTTTGGCCACTATAGGAGTGGCAGGGTATGCTGAGACATGAGTCCCTTGCTCACTGCACCATCAGGATTCAAGCAAGCCGGGCCGAAGACGGCTGTAATGCCAGAAACCGGTCCCCGGAAGCTTGTTTCCTTGCCAGTAAAGAATTGGCTTGGTAGTTTGGTCTGCCCTGTTCCCATGATGCACTGGGCCAGGGACAGACTAATTTGCATGTAGCCAGGTTCTGAACTGGGATGGTGCAGTGAGCTAAAAAACGGTGATGGATCAAGCCCATATCTTTTGACTGGGTATGAGTGTTCTGTTTAACTCAGATGCTCTGTCCATCACCACCCCCTTTTCTGAATCGTTTTGGCCACTATAGGAGTGGCAGGGTATGCTCAGACATGAGTCCCTTGCTCACTGCACCATCAGGATTCAAGCAAGCCGGGCCGAAGACGGCTGTAATGCCAGAAACCGGTCCCCGGAAGCTTGTTTCCTTGCCAGTAAAGAATTGGCTTGGTAGTTTGGTCTGCCCTGTTCCCATGATGCACTGGGCCAGGGACAGACTAATTTGCATGTAGCCAGGTTCTGAACTGGGATGGTGCAGTGAGCTAAAAAACAGTGATGGATCAAGCCCTGATCTTTTGACTGGGTATGAGTGTTCTGTTTAACTCAGATGCTCTGTCCATCACCACCCCCTTTTCTGAATCGTTTTGGCCACTATAGGAGTGGCAGGGTATGCTCAGACATGAGTCCCTTGCTCACTGCACCATCAGGATTCAAGCAAGCCGGGCCGAAGACGGCTGTAATGCCAGAAACCGGTCCCCGGAAGCTTGTTTCCTTGCCAGTAAAGAATTGGCTTGGTAGTTTGGTCTGCCCTGTTCCCATGATGCACTGGGCCAGGGACAGACTAATTTGCATGTAGCCAGGTTCTGAACTGGGATGGTGCAGTGAGCTAAAAAACGGTGATGGATCAAGCCCTGATCTTTTGACTGGGTATGAGTGTTCTGTTTAACTCAGATGCTCTGTCCATCACCACCCCCTTTTCTGAATCGTTTTGGCCACTATAGGAGTGGCAGGGTATGCTCAGACATGAGTCCCTTGCTCACTGCACCATCAGGATTCAAGCAAGCCGGGCCGAAGACGGCTGTAATGCCAGAAACCGGTCCCCGGAAGCTTGTTTCCTTGCCAGTAAAGAATTGGCTTGGTAGTTTGGTCTGCCCTGTTCCCATGATGCACTGGGCCAGGGACAGACTAATTTGCATGTAGCCAGGTTCTGAACTGGGATGGTGCAGTGAGCTAAAAAACGGTGATGGATCAAGCCCTGATCTTTTGACTGGGTATGAGTGTTCTGTTTAACTCAGATGCTCTGTCCATCACCACCCCCTTTTCTGAATCGTTTTGGCCACTATAGGAGTGGCAGGGTATGCTCAGACATGAGTCCCTTGCTCACTGCACCATCAGGATTCAAGCAAGCCGGGCCGAAGACGGCTGTAATGCCAGAAACCGGTCCCCGGAAGCTTGTTTCCTTGCCAGTAAAGAATTGGCTTGGTAGTTTGGTCTGCCCTGTTCCCATGATGCACTGGGCCAGGGACAGACTAATTTGCATGTAGCCAGGTTCTGAACTGGGATGGTGCAGTGAGCTAAAAAAACGGTGATGGATCAAGCCCTGATCTTTTGACTGGGTATGAGTGTTCTGTTTAACTCAGATGCTCTGTCCATCACCACCCCCTTTTCTGAATCGTTTTGGCCGCTATAGGAGTGGCAGGGTATGCTCAGACATGAGTCCCTTGCTCACTGCACCATCAGGATTCAAGCAAGCCGGGCCGAAGACGGCTGTAATGCCAGAAACCGGTCCCCGGAAGCTTGTTTCCTTGCCAGTAAAGAATTGGCTTGGTAGTTTGGTCTGCCCTGTTCCCATGATGCACTGGGCCAGGGACAGACTAATTTGCATGTAGCCAGGTTCTGAACTGGGATGGTGCAGTGAGCTAAAAAACGGTGATGGATCAAGCCCTGATCTTTTGACTGGGTATGAGTGCTCTGTTTAACTCAGATGCTCTGTCCATCACCACCCCCTTTTCTGAATCGTTTTGGCCACTATAGGAGTGGCAGGGTATGCTCAGACATGAGTCCCTTGCTCACTGCACCATCAGGATTCAAGCAAGCCGGGCCGAAGACGGCTGTAATGCCAGAAACCGGTCCCCGGAAGCTTGTTTCCTTGCCAGTAAAGAATTGGCTTGGTAGTTTGGTCTGCCCTGTTCCCATGATGCACTGGGCCAGGGACAGACTAATTTGCATATAGCCAGGTTCTGAACTGGGATGGTGCAGTGAGCTAAAAAACGGTGATGGATCAAGCCCTGATCTTTTGACTGGGTATGAGTGTTCTGTTTAACTCAGATGCTCTGTCCATCACCACCCCCTTTTCTGAATCGTTTTGGCCACTATAGGAGTGGCAGGGTATGCTCAGACATGAGTCCCTTGCTCACTGCACCATCAGGATTCAAGCAAGCTGGGCCGAAGATGGCTGTAATGCCAGAAACCGGTCCCCGGAAGCTTGTTTCCTTGCCAGTAAAGAATTGGCTTGGTAGTTTGGTCTGCCCTGTTCCCATGATGCACTGGGCCAGGGACAGACTAATTTGCATGTAGCCAGGTTCTGAACTGGGATGGTGCAGTGAGCTAAAAAACAGTGATGGATCAAGCCCTGATCTTTTGACTGGGTATGAGTGTTCTGTTTAACTCAGATGCTCTGTCCATCACCACCCCCTTTTCTGAATTGGACTGTTCCTATGAGGCACAGGGTCAGATTGATTTGCATATAGCCATGTCTGAACTGGGGTGGCAGAGTGGGCTAACGAACGGTGATGGATCAAACCCAGATCTTTTGACTGGGTGTGAGTGTTTTATTGGTTCAGATGCTCCGTCCATCACCACCCCCTTTTGTACAACTCAAATTACGGCGGTCAGACCGCCGGTGCAGTGGTAGCTGCACAGCCACTGTCGGTTTGGCAGTTTATCAGCACTCCAAACTCATAATCAGGCCCTTAGTATTTTGGCTGTTATGAGTCCATTTTGATCTTTATGTGCAAAGTGCTGCTGAACCTTATTTATTCTACAGACCACAATTCCAGAACAGATGCTATAGTCTCAATGTAGTGAAGATATCGACCTATACCCCTCACATTTTGCTGGATCTTTCTTGAATTTGTTATCAATATTATAATTGCTTGACACCTGGATTATGTTGTTACTCCTCCAATAAGAATGTGATTGATGCGTTATTTTTGAACCTATATAATCTACAAGTGGTTTTAACAGTTCGGGTGCCTACTCACTTCAGTCTAATATGCTTACCTTGTTCCATGTCTGGGATGATGATGTTCTTATCTAGCAAAATAGGGGACCCTGATTGCTCTCATCATTCGGGGATTCGGTTTGGCAGGTTTAATTTATTTATTTATTTATTTACTCATTTGTAGAGCGCAACTAATCATCCCCGGGGGATCTCTTGGCCCTTAGAGAAAAGTACTAAAGAGCAGGGCCTCCTAAAACAGTAAGGTCTTTAACAGTTTCTTAAACCTAGATATCTCGGTACAAGACCGGATCTTCTCAGGTAGGTTGTTCCAGTGACTGGGAGCCAGTTTAGAGAAGGCTCCGCACCCCATTTTTGCCTTGTTTATTCTTTGTGTGCACAAGAAATTACGATTGCTAGATCTTAGCTGCCGTATGGGTTGGTACAGGGTAGGTTTCTTTTTAAAGTAAACTGGGCCTTTCACCTATAGAGACTTGAAGACCACACATAGCATCTTAAAAATGGCTCGTTTCCTAATCGTGAGCTGATGAAGTTGGCACAGGATGGGTGCAGAAAGGGTGCCTGCTGATTTGTTAAGGGCGAGACGAGCTGCAGTGTTTTGCACCACCTGTAGTTTGGATAGTAGATCTTCCCTTATTCCAACAAGCAGTGAATTGCCATAATCCAGTCGACTAACCAAGAGTGACTGGATAAGGGTTTTTCTTGCTGAGAGTAGGATTCAGGGGAAGATCTTTCTAAGCATCCTCATGGTTCCGAAGCAGGTGCCTGAAAATGTCTTCACCTGCTCCTCCATTGATAGCTTATTATCAATCCTGATGCCAAGATTCTTAGCCCAAATATTTGGGGAAAGGGCCTCTCCCAGCTCTACAGGCCACCAATAAGGGGACCAGATTACTTCGGCCTTCCCGAACAGCAGTATCTCTGTTTGAGATAAGTTGAGCTGAAAGAAGTTCTCCTTCATCCATAACGCAATGCTAGACATGCAGTTTTTAAATTTTGATTGAGTTGATATAATGTCATCCTCAATGGGGACAATCAACTGCGTGTCGTCGGCATACGAGATGGTCTCAAACCCACAGTTTCTGATGATTTCAGCCAGGGGGGCCACATACACATTAAATAAGGTGGGACTCAGGATAGATCCCTGAGGAACTCCCCTGTCCACCAATGTGGTTTGTGACACAAAGGAATCCAGCTGGATGCTTTGGGTACGATCTGATAGATAACTTTGTATCTATTTAAGGGCCATGACTCTGACACCAATCCCTCGCAGTCTGTCCAGCAGGATCCTGTGAGAGCTGGTGTCAAAGGCTGCCGACAGATCAAGAAGGACTAGGATCACTGGGGTCCCCCTATCCAGTGTCAGCCTTATGGTGTCAGTTACCTCCAACAGTGCGGCCTCCGTGCTATGAGAGGTATGGAAGCCGGACTGGGAAGGATCCAAAAGGTTGTTTTGTTCCAAATAACTGTACAGATGCTGATTTACCAGTGATTCCATTACATTCAAGCAACAGGAGAGAAGAGAGATCGGCCTATAGTTTTGTAGATCAGTCGGATCCGCTAGCGCCTTTTTAAGCAATGGTTTTATGCGTGCGCTTTTCCACTTCGTGGGAAACGTGGCAGTGTCTAGTGAGATGTTACAAACCTCAGCAAGCGCGTCAGCTAAGACCGGTTTGAGCTCTGACATAACGGTCAGTGGTGCAGGATCTAATGGGGATCCTGATTTCATGAGGCTTAATAGGGAGCTCACTTGTTCACTCGTAATATGAGGGAAATATTCTAGCCTAGAAGGAATAAGTGTTTCCTGCGAAGGATCTACAAGAAGGTCTGCTTCCACCAATTCAAAAGAGCGATAGATTGTATCAATCTTATGAGTGAAATAGATGGCTAGGTCATCACAAAGCTCCTGGGTGGGGGGCGGCAATGGATTGTTGGCCTCCGGGTTGGTGAATTCCTTCAAGATCCTAAATAGCTCCTTCGAGGAGTTCTTCACCTCCATAATGCGAGAGCCCAGATGTGCTCTTCTGGCTACATTGCAGCTGTTGAGATAAGCTCTATGTGCCCTTCGATAGAGCTGTTCATCTGGCTCTGCCTTGGACTTCCTCCACTTCCTCTCCATGGCCCTGCATGTAGCTTTTTCTCTCTTGAGGGTGTCTGAATACCAGGGAGCAAGGGCTGCCCTATCCTGAATTTTTACCCTTTTGATTGGGGCTATAACATCCAGGGCTTCTAGAATTGAGCCCTCAAGGCTTCCCAAGGCTGAGTCGCAGTCTTCGCCCATGATGAATGAGGGGGCGCTATATACTTGGCTAAAGACAGCAGTGGTTACCTTTTTCCAGGGTCTGCGGAGGTCTTTACGGCCTTGCACGCAGGCGGCTGGGTTTGGAGACAACATAGAGAAGCTTAAGGCCGTGTGGTCTGTTCAGCCTAAGGTTTGAGGGGGATCGACCACTAGCTCGGGAATGTTTGAGAATAGAGTGTCCAGCATATGGCCGGCAATATGAGTGGGACTGGCGACTCTAGAAGATAGGTCGAGTGACTCCATCTCTGCCACAAGGCTGGCAAAATCTACATTAGAGAGAGTCTCTAAGTGATGATTGAAATCCCCAAATATTAGGAATTTGTTTGTGTTTAAAATATACGGAGCCAACCTATCAAGTAACGCTGTGCATAACTCTTTCTTGCTGCCTCCGGGTGGGTGATCTACTAGCGCTCCCATCCACTCTATGGTTTGGTCGCGCTCTACTTTAAATATCAGTAACTCTAGATTTGGGGAGGAAACCGTGTCCAAGGCCTTAATATGATAGGGGGTCGCATAGCGATAGCTAACTCGCCGCCACGTTTTATTGGTCTATCCAACCGAGTGACTGAGTACCCTGCCGGGAAGGCCATTGCCAGTGCCGGAGTGGAATCATTATTCAACCAAGTTTCCGTGAAGAGACATATGCCTGGTTTAGTATCGTCCAGCAGGTCCAAGATCTCAGTCACATGTTTTAAGATGGATCTGGCATTGAGATATAGCCCCCGCAGGCAGGCTCTCTGTCCTTTCCTGATCTGCTCCTCTGTTCAAGCAATCTGTATTCCACCTCGTTGAGAGTTACAGGGGGGAGGATGTGAGTTAAGGGAAGCTTGTTGCTGTTTGATCAGGGCCCACCCGCAAAGCCCACAACACGGACGTCCCTCCGACAGATTGACATTCTCTGCTAGAATGTTATTGTTGCCCTCGGTGCATGAGGAAGTCTAAGCCTCAGCAGTGCTTCTCCTGGATAACTTATTCTACGGATATGAAATACCTGCCGGGGAACAGGCAGCATCCTGAGAGAGCTGTCAGCGTCCCAGTGAGGACGGGCTTGTCTTTGGCGAGTGACACGCCTTTTGCGCGCCCGCTGCGCGAACGCTAATGCGGTCGATTTTATGCCCCACGAGGGCTGTCCACTAGAGCGCTAACTTTTGCAATGGCACCTGGTGTGTAGGAGGACTAGATGGCAAGCTCTCTCCACTCAATCAATACCAAAGCGTGATTGCGGTGGACCGGAGAGTTGTGGTGGTTACGAGGCAAAGTCAATGAAGAGCTCTGCACGTGTAGGCCTATGTTTTTAGTAGTAAATATGGGAGGGACGGGAGAGTGGCCGGAAAGTGGGGAATGCTTACTGCAAAAATGGAGGGGTTATGAGAGGAGTACCATGGGGATTAGGGAAGGGTATGGAGAGGTTTAGGGAGGGACATGGACTCACCCACAAAGAGTAAGCTCTTTGCTATTCACAAGCTATGCTTTTATACTTAATACAGTTACAGAGGACCCAAAACAATTGTAAATGTACTCCAGATCAGACCTGGAAAAAGCCCAGCACTACACATGGCATACCACCAGTACTTCTATCAGAGATTTTACTTTATTGCTTCTCATCTTGCTTAGTTTTGCTGGGCTTTATTTTCTCTTCCATGGGGAACCTTCCCTCCACTAACCCATCATAACTAAAAAAGTATCTCCTGATACCTTGCCTGACTTCAGGTGTTCCTCTTTAGCCTTATCATTTAAAAAAATCAATGAATCTTCTTACGGTATTGAAAGTGCTGCTTGTCCATAGAGGACCCTCGATAATGGCCCTGCACTCACCCTGCTTATCCTGCCTGGCCGCTGTTGGTGACTGAAGTGGTAGGAGCACCTGTTGACTACCTTCAAGTGCTCGGGTCTACCAGCATCCTGGAGCTTTGGACTTTCAGCTGCTCTGTACTGCAGACTGCCTGCATCTGGCAGCAGCCAGCTTGTTGGGCCAGATTTAAAGATGGTTATTTATTTATTTATTTTGAAAGTTTTATATATTAACAAGAGAGTGATTAACAAGCTTTTGAGCAAAGAATAGTTGTAGGTAATAAATGAGTAGCAAAATAGGGTAGGTACATGAGGGGGCATAGTCAATCAGCTAAACCAATAATACAAATAGACAATCAGATAAACGAATATTACAAATAGGTGAAGAGTCTCAAATAGTTCCAAAGTAAAAGTTCAGGTGAATTTAGCCATGAGGATAGCTTTTACTTCTTTCTTAAAAAATGTAGTGGAGGAGATAAGCCTGGTTTCTGGAGGGAGTGAATTCCAGATCCTGGGTGCTATTCCTGAAAAGGAGCGCTTATATGTTTTTTCCTTCCGGAATCTACGAGGTTTCAGAAGAAGATTCTTTGTACTTCTAGTGGTTCTTGAGCCACCAGAAATTGTCAGCTTCTGAGTGAGGTAGCCAGGTGAGTTGTGGTGTATAGCTCTTTGTGTCATGCAGGCAATTTTCAGATGTATTCTGGCCTCAAAAGGCAGCCAGTTCAAGGATTTTAGGTCAGGGGAAATATGCGAGTGTTTTTTTGATCCAGTGATGAGTCTCGCTGCAGCGTTCAAAGAGGCTCTCAGGGGTGCAGTTGTAGATAGGGGGAGTCCGCAGAGGGCGACGCTACCGTAGTCTAAGCGCGGAATAACTAGGGCTTGTACTGCAGTTTGGAAGTCCTTGGCTGGGAGGAAGGGTTTAAGTTTTCTCAAGGTATTGATTTGGAAATTAGCTCCCTTAGTTGCCTTGCTGATATGCTGTTGCATGTTGAGATTGGCGTCAAGTGTTATGCCTAAAGATTTCGCTGAGTCCACGATGGTAGGTTGGACATTGAGTACAGTTAGGTGCTTAAGCCAAGTTTGAGTGGTGGAGATTTTCGCGGGAGGAGAGATCAGAAGGAACTCAGTTTTGAGTTTGAGGTGATTATCGGCAAGCCATGATTGGGTGTTTCTGAGCGTTGAGTTCAGCAGTTTGATGTCTTTGGGGGATTGTAATTTGAGATATAGTTGGGTGTCGTCGGCGTACATGTGAAAGTGTACATTAGATGCTTGTAACAAGGTGGTGAGAGGTTCCATGACCAAGTTGAACAATGTTGGGGATAGGGAAGATCCTTGTGGGACGCCTAATGTTACAGGCACTGGTGGGGACATCAAGTTGTTGCTCTTGAATTTCTGAGACCGGTTATGCAGAAAGGAAGTGAACCACTTGAGAACAGTCCCAGATAGACCCATTCTGGTGTTTAACAACTCGAGTAAGTTCTCGTGTTTGACTGTGTCAAATGCGAGGAGAGATCAAGAAGGATGAGGAGGCAGGTATCGTTTTGATCTAGGATTTGGAGGGCGTCACAATTATGTGTGTCATAGCAGTTTCAGTACTGTGCCCTGCTCTTTAAAGCTCCCGTGAGCAGTGGGCTGACGAGCCTGGGATCCCGCACCTACGCGCCTGAGTGGTACTATACCTGGCAGATATTGGCAGCCATCGGCAACCCCAGTACACGGCCTATCCCTGCTGACGAGGGGTGATACCCCGAAACACGTGTCCAGGGATGGCAAAGACAGCGAAGATAGCAGAAGATCGAAAGATGATGCATCGCGAACACTTTACTACATTGACCAGAGTCCTTAGGGGCGACACCGCCGGTGTGTGAGTAGTGTACGACCCCACCCCCATTTGTAACTTTAAAGCTCCCGTGAGCAGTGGGCTGACGAGCCTGGGATCCCGCACCTACGCGCCTGAGTGGTACTATACCTGGCAGATATTGGCAGCCATCGGCAACCCCAGTACACGGCCTATCCCTGCTGATGAGGGGTGATACCCCGAAACACGTGTCCAGGGATGGCGAAGACAGCGAAGATAGCAGAAGATCGAAAGATGATGCATCGCGAACACTTTACTACATTGACCAAAGTCCTTAGGGGCGACACCGCCGGTGTGTGAGTAGTGTGCGACCCCACCCCCATTTGTAACTTTAAAGCTCCTGTGAGCAGTGGGCTGACGAGCCTGGGATCCCGCACCTACGCGCCTGAGTGGTACTATACCTGGCAGATATTGGCAGCCATCGGCAACCCCAGTACACGGCCTATCCCTGCTGACGAGGGGTGATACCCCGAAACACGTGTCCAGGGATGGCGAAGACAGCGAAGATAGCAGAATATCGAAAGATGATGCATCGCGAACACTTTACTACATTGACCAGAGTCCTTAGGGGCGACACCCCCGGTGTGAGTAGTGTGCGACCCCACCCCCATCTGCTCGGAAGCCTGATTGATGAGGGTTGAGGAGGTCAAACTGATCAATGTGTTTTGTCAATTGGGGTTGTACGCATTTTTCCAACAGTTTGGCAAGGGTGGGAATATTGGTAATAGGACGGTACTTGTTCAGGTCAGTAGGGTCAGCTGTTGGTTTCTTGAGTATAGGTGTGACTTGTCCAACTTTGAGGGAGTCGGGGATGAGACCTTGTTAAAGTGAACTGTTAATAGTAATGGGATGAAGTCCTTTACAGCGTTAGCAGGAAGGGGGTCTGTGAGGTGATTAGAAGGTTTCAATGTGTTGAGCAGTTTGTCAATTGTTTCTTCCGAGTAGGTGTCAAAGGATGACCATGCAGCATTGTTTTTTGGTTCAGTGGGTGTTATGCTGTGGGGGTTGGAGTAAAGGCTTACGTCATTGAGGAGATCGTTCCTTATGTTATCAGTCTTTAGATTAAAGAAAGCAGAGAAGTCTTCACAGGATGGTATATCGCCTATTGTGCTATGTGATAGTTGGGGTTGTTCCTTGGATTGTGTATTGATTAGTTCAAACAGTTTTCCTGGTCGGTTTTTTGCTTGGTCGAGCTGGAGGCTGAAGAAATCTGATTTTGTGCGCTTGATTTTCCTGAAGTAGGCGTTTCTCTTTTTCTTCAGAGTTTTAAGGTGCAGTACCGAAGGGGCTGATCTCCAGGTGCGCTCTGCCATTCGCATGGCCCGTCTATCTTCGTTGAGTCTACCATCGTACCATGGGTTGGAGTTCTTAGTGGAGACTCTTTTCAGTTGCAAGGGGGCGGCCTCATTGATTATTGAAGTCATAGAGTTGAGGTAATGGTCGGTCAAAGATTGAACGTCAAAAGCGCCGGTAGGGGGAAGAAGGAGATTGCACCTGTGGGAAGGTAAAGAGTTTGGGTTGAGTTTCTTCAGGTCCCTTTTCCAGACCTTGGATTTGGTGGGTTGAACCGGGTTGAATTTAACTTTTTCATTGATGAAGAATGTGATAATGTGGTGGTCTGACCAGTCACAGGGTTGGATTGACCCAAGTTGGGTAGAATTCTCTTTTGAGATGATAAGGTCGAGAATAGAGCCTTTATCGTGGGTCGGGCTGTTGCAGATTTGGGTGAGGTCAAGAGTGTTGAGGTAGTTTTTGAGACTATTTACCACCGCATCATTGTGATCGTTCCAATGGAGATTGAAGTCACCAAGGAAAATTTGAGTGTTTTGCCAACCGGAATTGGTAGAGATTGTGTCCATGAGTTGTTGGGTGAAGATGAGGTTGTCCCCAGGTGGGTGGTAGATGACGTGTAGAGAGCATACAGGTTTGCTCTCGCTGATGACATCGAGGCAGATGTATTCACAGGAGGTAAGAGAGGGGGAGGTGACTCTAGTAACTGAGAGGTTGCTCCTATAAATACATGCGATTCCACCGCCTGTCTTGCTGGACCTGTCAAGTCTAATGATGTGGTAGTTGGGGGGAACTAGAATATCCATGATAGGTGTAGAAGATTCAGTTAACCAGGTTTCAGTCAGAATGGTTAGATCAAGGTCCAGTGTTTTGATGAGATCAGCGATGTCGGAGGAGTGTCTAGGGGCCGATCTGCAGTTGAGAAGTATGCATTTGAGCCTGGGGGTGCAGAGGGTGGTAGAGGGTTCTAGAGTGAGGGGGACTTTTTTAAGGTTATTTGGGACGGAGCCTTGAGTTTTGAGTGGGGTGCCTAAGGGGGTTAGGGTGAATCGTGGGGATGGAAAGGTGTGTGGTGGCTAAGTGTTTTTGGGGAACTGGGTCATATGAGCGGAGGAGGGTGCGTATGTCGTGGTCCGAAAGTGGATTGATGGTGCGTCGGGAGCGATTGGTGGGATTGCGAGCGGGGATTGAGGTCCAGTGTGGGAGGTTTTGTGTGAGAGGGTGAGTAGGATGGGTGGGGGATTTGTTAGGGGGGGAAGTGGTGGTGGGTAGGGGGTGTCTGGGTTGTGTGAAGAGTAACTCTTTGAGGGTGTGGAGATCTTCTTTGACTTGGAGGAGGGTGGACATGATCATGTCCAGCGTGGGATTGGGAATGGAGTTGGGGATGGGCACTGAAGGCGAATAAGTGTCTAGGTTACTGGAGTGGGGGGGTGTTACTGCAGGGGTTGGTGGTATTAGTGAGTGGGTTGGTGTTCGGAAGGGTAGGTAGGTTGGGTGTGAAGGGTGTGGTTGAATTAGGAGGGGGAGGGAGGTTGAGGGATGAGTGTAGGCTGGGGGTTGCGGGGGTTCCTTTTTTTTAGGTTGCAATCAATTACAAAACATAAATACAATGGCGGAGGATTGTCCTCCCACTGACTCGGAGCCAGCAGCTGAAAAATAAAATGATATGTTACTTTTGTTTTATTGTTCAACTGCTGGCTCTGAACCAGCATGTGCAGGGAGGGGCTGGGGCGGGCAATGGGATGGGGAGGAGGAGTGGGAAATGTGTACCTTTAGGTGCGCATGCCAGTTTGCCCGGCCGTCTCAGGCTGGCCAAACTGGCATGCGCCTTTAGGTTTTTCCAACCCAGCTGTATTGTACTGCCAGCCCACTCAGACCAAGTTGCATGCTACTCTCATGATTGAGAACAACATGGGGATTGGATTGGGAGTCTGATGCTGTCCCAGGGACTATTGAGACCATGAACAGAGGGGCGAGAGGCTGCCGACAGCATCAGGTAGTTACAAAAAAAGTGGTCGGTTACATAACATATTCATAGCATTCATTTCATCAGTTAAAGGTTAAACGGTACACAAAAAACAAATAAATGTAGAACTGAATTTAATTCAGCTATAAGCAGTGATATCCAGTACTTACACAGGTATATTGTATTTTAGTTCATACAGTACATAGCAATGGATGAAATCATTATTCAAAATAGTGCTCGGTGGGTGTCAAAAAGAAGGGTTCCAGATTCAGTAGGGTAGGGAGTGGTTGGAATAGATGGAGGGACAAAGAAAAGGAATTGTGTCCTGTAGACAATTCAAAATCACTCTTAAAACATTTCCAGTCTATAATAGATCACACTGTTCCCTATATAAACAATACACGGGGGCCATGTATGGCAAATTCTATTGTGGCGTGTATGTTGGAAAGTAATGTTGTCGACGTTTCGACCCCGATATTAAGGGCGGGTGGTTCCTCAGTTTAGGGTCTTCATCAGGACGGTAGAGATAGTGATTGTGAGCACATTGGTTCTGGCGTGTAGGGTAGTCCCACCTCAGTTGGAGACTTGCGCCGTTGGTAGTGTTTAGATTCTTCTATGGATGAGAATCTCAGGTGGATGTATGAAGTCCCAGATTAGTTGAGAAAAGGTGTGGAATTTGGAGAAATCTTTTCTTCTTTTTCAGTAGTTAGTGTGGTATCAATCAAACACCAACTAGAAGGGTTAGTCAGGGAGAGGCTCTCTCACACCATCTTTCGCTATGCTGCAGTTATTTCTTTTTGACACCCACCGAGCACTATTTTGAATAATGATTTCATCCATTGCTATGTACTGTATGAACTAAAATACAATATACCTGTGTAAGTACTGGATATCACTGCTTATAGCTGAATTAAATTCAGTTCTACATTTATTTGTTTTTTGTGTACCGTTTAACCTTTAACTGATGAAGTGAACGCTATGAATATGTTATGTAACCGACCACTTTTTTTGTAACTACATGCTGACCCAGGTCGGTGAACAAAGGGTTTACCTACCACACGACAGCATCAGGTAGGTCTTTTTTTTTTCACCCCAGCCCCCTTCTACTCTCTCCCTGCTCTCCCCCTTAGCCCCCTCTCCCTCTGCACCTCCTCCAGCCTCCCCACCGGTCTTTGTGTCTGTCAGCTGCCACTTAATGCTACACAGTCTTCAAGCAGTTTCATTTGAGAAACAATTGTGAGGACTGACTCTGGACACATTCATCTTAATTATGACAAAAACAGAAAAGGAAACTCTGCCATGCACATGGATGTATGAACCCCCAGAGATATTTTGCCTGTTTAAATGTAATTTTCTGATACATTCTTTAACCACTGAAATAATTGCATACCGTGCACCCTTTTCAGAAAATGCTTAAATCATTTACTGGCAGTGTATTTTGGCAATTTGGTGCGCAGAATATTTGCCAGAAAAATGACACTTGCACAGACAAGATAAGTTACCATTTGATGAATTGGTGCGACTAAGCCATGAATACTCTCTACCTAAACGGAAAAGACACAAGTGTTCTTTAATCCTTTTGCTTTCAAACTGTTTGATTTAACGTGAAACGGGATCCTTGCTCTTATCTGGAATTGGCAAATTCCTTTCAGAGGCCCTAATGTCATTTTCTGTCATATTTTCTGCATAGTATTTTGTTAATAAACCAGTGCGATACCTCAGTAGACTAATGGATCCATTGGAGCAGTGCTTTAAATGGGCCGGTACTCACCGGTACTGAGTACCGGCACTTCTTTTTGTCCCCCCAAGAGTACCGGCACTTCTCCGTCACAAAAACAGAGTACCGGTACTCACTGTCACGCATAGTAATGTGAGCATGCATCGCATTTCTACACTGCGGCGCATGCTCACATATTGGTGATTTCACACAGAGGGCAGTAATGGCTTGGCTCCAAGGCAGGGCTTCAGCCCCGACCCCCTCGTTCTCCCCCCTCGTGTGTGAGCCCGGCTGAGACAGCTTCCGGGCGCGCACATCAGCCGCACCCGAGTACTTCACAGGTCTTTGAAAGACCTGTTTGCTTGTTAATGAGGCTTTGATTTACTTCACCCCTTCTTAGAGAGCTCTCGCAGTGCCACTCTGACTTTTGCTTGAGGATACTCTCTTCCCCCCGCCCCAACAGTTTTTCCTAGGCCCCCCACTCCCTACTCCGATATTTGACTTTCGTTGCTCCTCTGGTGTGACCTCACTCTCCGCCTGGAAGCTGTGCACAGGAAGAAAGCGGGAAGCTCTTTAAAAAGCTACATTTGCTCTGGCTTTCCCTTTCTTCTATGCGAAAAAGACGGAAAGGAAAGGATAGCACAGCAGCTGGCGGGTAAGAAAGGGGGCAACTGAGGAGAGCTTTCAGGAGTGACGTCACAATTCAGCTGAAGAAATCGAGGGGTTAGTTGAAGAAGAAGAAAGGGGCAAGCAATTTATAGTAGAGAATACTCTGGGGGCGCGGGGCACTGGGTTTAAAATAAAGCACATGATGGACGAGATGAGGATCATCTGATGAGAGTCGGGGGTAGGTGTCCCAAGAAAGAGCCACGGCTTTCGAGAATGACACAGGTCGGTGGAAGGGGCCTCTTGAAAAACTTCTTGCGCCCTTCAAATGTTTTTCATTAGACCCACCCTTAGTCCCGCCTCTAGCCCCGCCTCCTTGCCAGGCCCCCAGCTCGATCTGATGAGTACCTGCACTTTTTTTCCCCATTTAAAGCACTGCATTGGAGTGATGTGTGTATAACCTAAAGGCTAAAAGTTAAAATCCTGGCCGATCCACTCACCTATTTTCATCTTTATGGGGTTAATAAAATGAGTACTTTTGAGATATGCTATAATTAACACAGTATCGGGGCCTGGGGACCAGATAAAGGGTAGGGCGTCCTGTGCAAGTATAGGATTATCATCAATGAACTTAACTATCCATTGAGTTGCTCTAAAGATTTAATAATGCTGTTGCTAGGTAATTTTGTAAAATAAATTGGATGCATTACTTCTTGGTGATACAAATTCCTCATTTGTATAAAAGTTACATTTTGGGAAACTGTTTTCTCTGAGGTTGGTCGTTTCTTTTAAATGGGGGCCTTCCTGGGAAAAGATGAATTTGTGAAAATACAAGCCCTTGGCCGCATTAGGAGCATGTCCTTTCCAACGAAAACTTAAGATATGTAAAGCAGTTTGGCATTTTTCAAGGACAGGCTGTGACTGTAAGATTTGCAAGATTATTTATAACTGGTGCATTTGAGGCACCAGAGATCTAATACCTTTTTACTTATCTATGGAATGTTTTTTTAGATACCATTAATGTTTGTTCAATTTCTCGTTGATTCCTACAGAGAGGCTCCTTTCAAGCGACTCCCCAGTCAAAGAAAATACTGCTGTGCGCCAGGGCTGCCAGGGGTATTGCTGTGTCTCTGCTCTTTAATCCACCTCTTGGGGTGAGAGAAACTAGGGATGCTTGCTGATAACCACCGGCTCTCCTCTCCTGAGCACTCGAGCACCGGAAGCAACCACTACATCACGTTGCACACACTTTACACCCCCCCCAAGGTCACTCAGGCTGCAGCCGTCCGAGCGGAGCCAGCCTGCTCAGCGAGTTGTCATATTTGGAGGCGCTTAAGAAAAGTCCTGTCTGCGGTATTAATTGCTTTGAAACTCAGAGGCTTCTCAAGTTTTCCTGAACAGCAGGTGCCCCGCCTCTTGCCAATACCCATCCCTTTCTTGTCCCCGGCGCTGCAGACGTCTACATCTCGAGGAGCCTGCCTGCATTGGTTCCAGTCTCGCGCGCTCACGCGGGCATGCGGCGGGCAGTGGGCGGTTCAAGGCCCGCGCGCGGACGTCTGTCAGTGGGCCCTGCTGCCTCCCGTGGTCCCGGCATTCCCTCGAGGGCAGGCTGGAGGCATCGAGTGCTGAGGGGATTTGCAGGCCGCGTAACCGGAGCCTTCAAGTGCTCGCAGAACTTCAGAGGTATCCCGGAGGCCCTCCAAGTGGGAGATTAAAAATGGCATTTGATAAGGGGTTTTCCAGACGCTGAGCCCCCGCCGATTACCGTTAGCATGCGAAATGTAAATCCGCTTAGATATGAGCGTGCTACAGTAGCTAAAGCTTCAATCGTCACGTCCCCGCTGCAGCCAGGAGGCAACATTTTTGAGCACGTGCGCAGCAAATCCGACACCACTCTGCAGGCCCAAACCTTGTCTGCGTCGCGAGAGCTGAAGGGCGACTGCACAGCAATGCCATTAGCCACGCATTCCCACTGACTCGTGGGCATGGCAGGTGCTTGGGAGGAAATCATTACACTTCTCCATACAGTCAAATGTGCAAAAGGCTGATTTTATTGGGAGCAAGCTGGACAAATCTAGCTCCTTTTGCTGAGCCGCACGTGCTTATAGCCATAATTAACTTTTCTAACAAATTGTTACTAAGCCAATACCCCCTCCTCTAAACAACTCCTTCCCACCGTTTCCCTCCCAGGTTCCCTCCCATGTTCCCCTAACTAATGAGGACAACTCCAACGTTATGTCTAAGAATCTCATGTTCTCCTTTGTGACAATCCATTTACTTGTTGGAATTGCCTGCCTGCCCTTGGACCAGGGCCCGCCTCATTCGTTGCTCTTCCTTCCCCACCCCATACCTCCTCTGCACCCTCCTTTTTTCAAGCGTAACCATCTCTCTCCATCTTTTACTCCTCAAATATCCACCAGAAAAAGCCTCCCCATAGATGCTATTTCTGTCTCCCCTGCAGGTCTCCAGTCTCATTCATCCACTTTTCCACAGACCCCATAAGTGTCTCCATATATACCTTCTTTTCAAGCATGGAGCGGTGTATCCCATCATGGTAGAACTGTGCCGGGCACTCATAAACTATCTCCTTCTGCCTGACAACCCTAATTCCTTTCACCTTTGCAAAACCCCGAAATTTACCTGCTGACCTGTGTATCACCACCCGCATCTGGGCCCCTATCCAAATCGTCCTGGGCAACATCCCAATAGACTTCCATGTTTCCATCTTTCTCAGCTCCAGCCCCACGGGCCAAACCAGGTCATTCTCCCACAGATGTAACACCACCGTATAAGGTCACGGTCATTTCCCTCTAAGCTTCCATAGCGTTGGCATCAGCAGCCCCTATGCCATCCCACCTAAACCATTTCTGTGAATTTTCACCTTCTCATGGTCCAAACCCAGCTGTTGTCCAAAGAATTGTTTTCTGGCCTATTCTCCAACCCATTTCACAATCGAATGCCTGCATATCCAAACTTCCTCTTTTCTACGTTTCTCCTCCACAGTTATAGGATAGAAGCACAAACTGTTAGGCCTGCATTAAAACCCTAAATCTCCCTGCCTCAAATCTCACCACCTACAATTACGTCTCCATCTCGCCAGGCCTTTTAGCCATTTGGCACCCATCCTCAAGATGTAGCCTACCGTCACCGCACTTATACGGAATGAACACCTCCCAAAATCCAACTCATTATACCGGGCGTGACCCAGGCACCATCTCATTACCACCAGCAAGTGCCTGGCCAAAACACATACCCCATTCTCATACCTGAATACTACCCCTCTCCCCTGTGCAACGGATGCTCAAAAACTGACCCAGCCAATAAACCAGGGAAATCACTCACTCCCCTGATCTTCCTAGCCACACTGCTCTCCCTTTACCCTGCTGATCTTTCTTACTCCTCTTCAGCCGAAGGCCCAACTTGCTGTGCATTGCCCATGATATTTCCCAACTCCAATGCTGATCACGTCTTGTCCTCACTACTTAAGATACTCGAGTCGAAATACCCCCCAAAACAATATTTTGAAGTGTCTCACAGAGCAGATGCTCCTAGGTGGACACGCATCCGGTCCATCAGGATCCAAAGCACCTTAATTATCACTAGTTGCCTCTGCCCTCTCCTTTTCTCTCAAATATACTTCCAAAGGCCTCCTTCCCAAATTGCCTCTACAATGATCATACCCCCACAGCAGCTTCCCATCTAAAGCAATCCCTGCCATTTTCCCACCAATTGTGACTGTACCAATCCCTTCTTAGTTTGCCCTCTTATTAAAAACTGTTTATGTAATTGCCTCTCTCTTCCAGACCTCGCCCTCCTTTCTGCCTTTGTAATGCTCCTGACTGTAAGAACTCCATCCAGCCCATTCTGTTTGTCCTCCTCGTTGATTTTGGAGCTGAGTGATTTTGATTTCCATCACTGAGAGTGTCTCAGCCTCAGCAGTAAATTTCAAAAACTGTATGTGGGCGTTGGCTGCATGGATGGTTGAGAATTACCTTAGACTCAATGGAGATAAAACGGAGGTTTTAATCTTTGTAGACAAGATGGACATCTGGTCAGAGGCTTGGTGGCCTGTCTCTCTCGGATCTTGCCCCTCCCCCTGTCTTAGTGCCAAGAACTTAGGCATTATTGTGGACTCCTCTCTTTCTTTGAGTTCACAAATAAATAGAACTGTCTCTACATGCTTTGGGATGATACGGACACTTAGGAAGATCTTCTGTTTTCTTTCCCTTTCCAGCTCGGAAACAGGCAGTGGTGGCCCTTGTGGTATCTAGGTTAGATTACTGCAATGCCCTTTATTTAGGGATAAACAAGGGACTCCTACATCGACTTAAATTGGTGCAGAATGCCGCCGCTAGGCTGGTGATGGGTCTCCCTAAATTTCACTCAGTTTCAGCAACCATCAGAAGCCTTCATTGGCTCCCGCTGGGAAGGAGAATTGTGTTCAAAGCCTTATGCCTGGTCCACAAGGCCGTCCATAATAGGGAGTCAGAAGGCATCAATAAAATGTTTCAACGATACCTTCCCGGCAAGGACTTGAGATCTGCTAGCATGAATCGGGTAATAGTTCCCAGGGTTAGGAAAGTCAGGTGGGGGGAGGGCATTCTCTCTGATAGGGGCTAATCTGTGGAACTTGCTTACTCCCGTAATTTCCACTCTGGAAACCCATTTTTCATTTCGTAAGTCCTTGAAGACCTGACTTTTCACCTGTTCCAGTCTTTCACCTGCCCTAACCTTTTAGCTCTGAAATCTATTAACATCTGCTACTCTGATCTCTCTCCACAGCGCCTTGATGCCCCTGGGCTAAGTTCACGCTCTATAAGACTTCTATTCATTCCTTCATTCATTCACATAGCTGCGGGCCGACAAGCACCGCCAACTTTGCCTTGGTAAACTGTTTCTGCCTCAGGGTCAGCAGTCCGCTTTTTGCTCGGCTACCAGCGTCAGTCGGCTGTCGCCTTGTTGGGGGAAAGGGGCCAGGCCTACACTCTTACTCTTTCTGTTGTTCATGCGGGTGCCCTCGTGGGTGGCACACCCCAGACCCAGCCCGCACCTGCCTTACCTTCTCTGTCTTGCTGCAGAGACCCTTATCTGTGGCACTGAGCAGTCGTCTTTTTGTCGCCTCGTCTTGTCCAGTTAAACGCATGGCAGCCAACCCACCTCAAATGCACT
Source organism: Lissotriton helveticus (assembly GCF_964261635.1). NCBI lineage: Eukaryota > Metazoa > Chordata > Amphibia > Caudata > Salamandridae > Lissotriton > Lissotriton helveticus. Next base: position 1,873,467,275 of record NC_136067.1, on the reverse strand, counting down.
GTAGCATCGCCGATTGCTCTTCAACACACTCAATCTTGATCCTGGGGGAGGGGTAGCATGGGCGTGCCCGACCGGCACTGCCAGTTGACGTGGTGGGTTTCGGGGCAATACGTGCATCTTGAGCAGCAGGCACATCATCCTGCGTCTGGGCACCCTGTGGGCCATGATGCTTGTACCTCAGATCTATGGGCCGATAAGAATTGGTGTCCTTGCTTTGTTCCACTGTTTCAACTCGGGGGCCGGCAGTCAACTTTCCGCTCGGCTACCAGCTTCGGCCGACCGTCGCCTTGTTGGATGAAGGGCTTCTCTTTCTGTCATTTGCTAGGGCGCTCCACGGCCTAATTTCACTACTTATCACAGGGTTAATGGCGCATCTGCCTCTCGCTTGGGGTCTTGGATGGATCATGTTTGGCCTGGACACAGGGCGGATTGATGACCCGGAAGGCAGAGCTGCACTAATGTGCGGCCATCTTGTTGTGGGCTCTCTAGCACCCCCCCCATGCTTTGTAGCTCTATTCCTTCCTCTGCTTTACACTGCTATTCCGCTCTCTTTTTCATTCTAACTCGCTTTTCCCGTCTATTTTTTAAGCCTATTTTACTCTGTTTAGTTTAGCTAACTTTTAGTCTCCTCAGCTCTTTCCTCCCATTTCTTTTTTTCTCCCCTCCATTTTCCTTCATTCAGCTTCCCGGCTCTTCCTCTTCCTATACAGCCTATTTTCCTATCCCATCTGTAGCTGCTCTACAGACCTATCCCATCCTGAGCCCTCTACAGACTTGCTCCTGCTGTAGGACTGCCTGTCGCATCAGTTGCCACTAGTGTATTGGCCAGTATAAATGATGAGGTGAGAAGGCATCTCAAGGCTCTGCAACAACTACCTTAACCTCTATTCCATGTTCCTTTGAAGAAGAGAATATATTTGGAGGCCCAATATGCATGACCTCCAAAGACCCTGATGCTTGGTGTAAAGTGTTGAATGGCCAAAACTAAGAAATCACAAGTACAACACCAAAATAGTCTCATTAGACAAAAGACATAACTTTTGGTTAACAAAAATAAATAGATAACTGCCTCATGTAGGTACAGTTGCAGTGTGGAGATGAACATGTTTAATAGAAAACAAATCGAAACAGGCCTTCTCCATGTACATCCTTTGAATATGGATCAATATCCCCACCTACACCAGAACTGCTCAAACCCTCTCGATTCAGAAAGAAATGAAGACTTATCTTCATCTTCAAGGAGCAGTGAGCCAGATAGGCAAAGATTGGATGCACAAAAAGTGTTCACAAATCTGATGTTGTGAACTTGTCTATGTGCTAGTAGATTTAGTTTCAAAATGCTGTGGGTGGCAGAATGACCTGCCTAATGAATATTAGTTAGACAGTTCCAACATTGCAACTCAATCTGATTGGCTATCACCATGTCTGTCTTTGAATTCCAAACTTAAAACTTCAGTTTTTTTAAGCAATCCAATTTGTTTAAAGGAAATGGGCCTGATTTTACAAAGAAAAAATCTCTCCAGTTTTGAAAAACGTCAGCCTGGGTTGTCGGTGATCCGGGTTGGCAGTGGTCCACTGGATCCCTGACCACTACCCAAGAAGCTGCCACCATTTTCCCTAAAGAAGATTATGTTCAAAGGTGGCACCTTCAACTTTGTGAATCAGTTACCACCTTCTAGGAAGAGTTGGTAGCTTCAATGGTTTGCGATTGGAATTACTGTTGTAATCCATTGATACAGCAGGGCCCAAATCACTATTTGGAAGGGATGTCCAAAGTACGCATGTTTCGACCACTGAAACACTTCAGACCATTATCCGTCCACACAATAGAAATGCATTTGCTAGTCGTGGCCGGCATGACTCGCAGGTGGTGGGGCGGGGTTTTGCGCGGGGAGGAGGTCATGTGGGGGGGAAGGGGTGTAATTTAACCCCTTGCATGCTCATGACGGCTCCCGGCCGTCATGTGTCACGGTGGGTGTGTGCGCACGACGGCCGGGAGCCCTCCGAATTCCGCCCGCCGTTTATTTCTCCTGCACATCGCGGAAAATAAACCCGCGTCCAAGGGGTTAAAAAAATAATAATAAAGTAAACGTACCTGCATCGTCCTGCGTGTCTCTGCTCCTAACAGGAATCAGGCAGCCCCCCTCCCCTCTCTCAAGCCAATCACAACGCTGCAATGGCAGCGTTGTGATAGGTTGGGACGCCGACCACACAGGCATCTATGGGAGGCCATTTTCTTCATGTAGGCTGCATGCTGCCTACATGGAGAAAAGGCAGAGTGCGTTTGACTGGTTTGGTCAGCCCTGGTGCCGACCAAATAGTCAGCGCCCTCAGAGTGCGTAAGCCACTCCTCCCCTGCCCTGGAGAAGGAACGACCACCCGCCCGCCCCCAACCAAACCCTTCTGCTTTCTCGCAGTTCGAGAAGCAGAAACATAAAATGGTATTTATAATACCATTTTATGTTTCTGCTTCTTGCACTGCGAGAAAGCATTGAGGCTATGCTCCTCCGCCCACATGGAGGAGCCGCCCCTGGCATTTGCTACCTTCCTCCCTGAACCCTACCTATGCACTGTCGTCCTCATTCAGGACTCCTTTCTTCCCAGGCAGGATTTCCCTATATAAGTACCCTTACATACATATACCCATACATATTTTGTCAGTATTGGTTTTATTGTGTTTATCGGGCACAAACACACCTCAATTTGTGTCTCCTTATTTTGCAATCCACACCATTTGTTCATGGGGGCTACTTTATACAGAATTTTAAACAGACAGACTAAAAATAATTTGGAGCACGGAACATGAAATCCTGCTCCCATTTTTTTGGAAACCCCCTTATTCCCTTTCTCTGCTGGATATTTCCAGTAATGAACATTTCATTCTAAATATACGGCTCACGACGTGTGTCCTGGAATAAAAATGTCTATAATATTCCACATTTGAACTCTCTCTCAGGACCTTTGAATTCTTTAGCATATTAAACACAAAGTGCTCTCTATTTTTTGGGCAGCGAAAAGCTCTTCTTGGGTTTCCATAATGAAACATATTTGCCAGGAGAAAGCTCACATTGGATGTTCATAACGTGTCTTATTTTTCACTTTTAATTTAACTGCCTAGCTTTGTGGGTTGATATATTCTAAACTGCACCTCTGTTAGGAATTTTGGAAAAATATAATAGCCAGATTGCCGACCTTTGAAATATATTGTAAAACATGTTTAGTTAGTTTTAAATGTCACAGGAAATGATCATAAAGAATATAGTTAAAATAGTTGCCCACTGCATTTTTGCTTCTGAATTTCATCACTTTATGCCCTAGTCTTTATTAATGCTGCCCTTCGAGACTCACGGTTTATGTAAAAGGAAAGCTGCTTAAATAGGTCTTTTGTGGATAGATAAATATATTTTTAAGGTTCAGATCTAAAAATATATAAAATTATATTTTGCTAGGTTTGCGCTACATTAGTTCTTATTTAAAGGGACGTGGGTGTGTTTTCTTTACTTTTTAGAAACGAATTGTAGCCGGCACAATTTTTGTCACAAAATGCTTGCTGTTCAGATGTTAATAAACAGATGCTTGCATTTATAACTCTAATTATTTTGTATGGAATTTTTTATTTTCAGCTGGGTTGGACTCACAGTCTGTCCTGGAGCGCAAATTGAGGGCACTCAGGCCAATCCTGAAGCTGCTCTCATGGGTGAGATCAGCTACAGGATTGGCTTTATGGCATTCGGCGAGCCATTGCCTTCCCTTCATGCGGTAAAGAGGAGCAGAAGAGCGCAACAGGGGCGAGTGCAGGTACCTTTAAAAAAATGTTTTTTTTCTCCCACCTGCGACCATTATACCCCATCTGCCCCCTCGCCTGACCCGCCGCTCATCCAGCACGCTGGCCGCTACGGTTTCAGAGTTGAGAACAGTCCATTTGTAAGCTACAAGGCATTGTGAAATTAATTAATTTATTTATTTATTTAACTTATAAAGCGCAACTGTCACCTTGCAGGCATTCTGGCGCTGACTGGCTCAAAAAAGGGCGAACAAGTGTTGGGTAGGGCATGATCTTTCAGAAAGTTACATTGGGAAACAGCCAGGTTTTGATCCTTCTCCTAAACGGAAGAAGTTCCGTGATTTGCCTAATCTCGAGCGGGAGCAAAGTCCAAAGTTTAGCAGCAGCCACCTCAAAGGATCTGCCCCCTGCTCTAACCTTCCTGAATCTAGGTACCTTCACCAACCTGGCCGTTGATGATCGAAGCAGCCTGGTTGGTGTATACCAAACGAATTGCGAAAGGAAATTCAGTTGCCTCACCTTGTGTTTGCTCAGCACGTGAAGGAGCAGGACTTTTCAACTACTCAAAGGCTGACATTAAAATGTCTATTCCTGGAAATGGTTGGGGCACTTGTTACCAGAGAAAGGGGTTCCACGAAACCTCTTCATTTGTAGCAGGGTTTGTGTAGTGTCCTTGCAGCCACAGACACTCGGACACAGGGTATACTGTCGGAGCTTATTTATTACACGTCCTTCTCCTTACACGTTCGTCGGCTAACTGCCCTCCCCAGTCCCTGGCTCCTCCCTTTCCGCCCGCCCTCGTCCTCCCTCGTGCAGGTCCTAGAGCCTGTGCGTGTGCGCACATCGTTACATCTCCCCCCTCTGTAAATAAAACAAGAACACAGCAATGTATTAACATCTTTTCTTTCACATCGCTGCAGATCGCCACTTACAGTTCTTCAATTAGGCGAGACGGTTTTCTAATGGTCCGTCTGGGGCGCAACTGAGGATCAGGGATATCTCGCTCGGGCTCATCAGGAGTCCGCATCAATACCTGACTGCTGCTGAGTGGTGTCTCATGTTCATTGTTCTCGACTAGTGATTCAGTCAACAGTTCTTTTACGCTAGGGCTGCACTTCTTAAAGTGTGTCACGTTCCGGGTGACTCTTCTTCCGTCTGTTTCCGCGGTGATCATGGTTCCCTTCTGTTTCACAACTTTCAACGGAGTCTCATGATACTTGCAGTCAGTCTTTCTGTGCTGCTCTTGCCGCGCCAACACCCAGTCTTCTTCCCGAATTTCAGCGTGAGAGGCATTTCGACGTTCATCAGCATATCCCTTCATCTTTTCCTTCTTTAACTTGTCCACGGCCGCAATTTCCTCATGGTCAGAATCCGGATATAGTTCACTCAACAGGACATTCATCATGGGCAGTCTGGTGCGCACTGGCCGGCCTAGCATGAGGGTGGCCGGACATTTGCCCGTGATGGAGTGGGGTGTGTTTCAGTAGGCACGTAGCACTTCATTGAGCGCTATCTGTACGCTCTTTCTAGTGAGCTCCGCCTGCTGAATGGCTTTCTTGACCGTGGCCATGAAGCGTTCAACCATTCCATTCACCTGCGGCCAGAGTGGTGTGATTTTCCGTTGTTTAAAGTTTAGGTGGTGAGCGAACTCGGCGAAGTCTTGGCTATTGAATAGGGGCCCATTATCAGATTTTACCACTTGAGGAATGCCCCACGCAACGAAGACTTCATCTAGAATTGGTATGGCGCTGGAGGCTTTGGTGGATGTGCAGAGTTGTGCAATGGGGAATCTGGAATATTCATCCATGATGACTAGGACATATTGCCCCGACTTGAATGACAGACGCCATCCGGCAGTGGAGACATTTGCAGCGGTGCAGAGGGATCTGGACGGCTCACCAGCTAACATTGTGGGCAATCTTTCAACGTTGTTTCCACCATTAGATCCAGTGTTGGAAACCAGACCCGCTCTCGGAGTGCTCTTTTCGTGGCTACTATGCCCCTGTGTCCTTCATGGGCTAAATTGATGACCCCTTGTCTTAGCTGTTTTTGAATCACAATTCGAGTGTCTCTTAGGATGAGACCATTTGCTGCTATTGACAGTTCATCATGGACGTGTTTGAACGCGGACATTTCTTGGTCATTGCTCTGCTCACCTTGTCCCTTGGTTTTATAATGTTGCCAGCTATTGGTCTGTATGCGGCGTTTGACTTCCTGCAGGGTGACGTCTGACTGTGTTGCCTCACAGATCGCTTACAGCGGAACAGCAGGGGGTCTAGCCTGATCTACCACAAAATGGATGTATTCGTCCGCAATCGACCGTTTGGATTTGCCGGTCCGAGTTGGGTGTCTGGCCATGTAGTCGGCAGGGTTTGCAGCTTTCCCCGGCTTGTGTACAATGGTGTACGTGTATTCTTGTAACCTAAGGCCCCATCTCTCCCATTCGTGGCGGCATCTTGGCTCGAGGGTTTCCAAATATTGTGATCAGAGCTTGATGGTCGGTGACAAAGGTGAAATGCTTTCCAAAGATGAAAATGTGGAAGTGTTCACAGGCCCAGACGACAGCTAGACTTTCCTTTTCTGGCTGGGAGTATGCCCTCTCCGTATCTGTGAGACTCCGACTGGCATACGCTATGATGTGATGTTGATCTTCATCTCTGTCATACTGTGCTAAACTGGCTCCTAACCCCACAGGGCTGGGATCCACGGTTATTTCTGTCTTCTTTTTTGGGTTGAAGTAGGCCATGTTTTCAGCAGACTCCACGGCTTTCTTGATGTCTCTGAAGGCACGTTCACATTGAGTGGACCACTGAAATGGCTGCCCCTGTTTAGTGAGAGTTCGCAGGGGGTGACTTATTGTGGCGTAGTCTTGTATGTACCTGGAGCAGTAGCTGGCCATGCCCAGGAACGAGCGCACATCTCCAACGTCACCTGGGCTCAGTGTATCATTTAACGCAGCTACTTTTTCGGGGTCCGGTTTCATGCCATTTCCAGAGAAGACGTGGCCGTAGAATTTCAGCGTTGGCTTATGAAATTCACACTTGTCCTGATTGAGCGTGAGGTTGGCTTCCATCAGGGCATGGCAGAACCGATCTAGTGCGGTATCATGTTCTTCAGCGGTGGCCCCATATACCAGGATGTCATCACTATAGTTCGAAACATGGGGAACATGATGGATCGTTCTCCTAATCGCTTCCTGAAAAATTTCCGCGGCCGATGACACCCTAAAACGGAGTCTTTTGTATCTGAACAGCCCTAACTGTGTTGTGAATGTCGTGATGTATCGGGACCGCTCATGCAACTCCAGTTGGTGCTATCCTTTGTTAAGGTCCAATTTTGAAAATATTTTGGCTCCATTGAGTGACGTGATCATGTCACTGATGTGGGGGCCTGGGTGCCTCTCCCTCTCTATCGCGGTGTTAGGCGCTCTCATGTCCACACATAGACGGACTCGGTCCGTCTCTCCTTTCTTTGGAACTACTACAACCGGGGAGACCCAGGGTGTCGGTCCATCAGTTCTCTCTATGATGTCAGACTCAAGTAAGTCTTGGAGCTCCTTCTCCACGGCTTCCTGTAAGTGAAATGGGATTTTACGATGGTGTTGTGGTGTGATTTGCTCGTTGATGTGGAGTCTAATTTGGCAGTTTCTCATCTTCCCGAGACCTTGGAAAAGCTTAGGGAACTTCTGAGTGATGTCTAGTTTGTCATCCACTTTGTATAGTATGTCCACCAGTCTTAGCCATTCTGCGGTGGGCAGGCTCAGTAAGCAGTCCACCTCAGGCCCATCAATGACATGGATGTAGGCTTGGATAGTGAGATCTTGATATGACAGATCGGTCGGGAACTTCCCAAGACAGGGTAGTGGTTTCTTTGACATCCACGTATATACTCGCACGTGGGGGTTGATCAATTTGGGTGGTGTCCTCATTCTTTGATATTCCGCTACAGGTATATAGTTTAGCGATGCCCCACTGTCCAGCACAAACTTGGCATGGTGGGACCCAATTCTGAAGTCTAGCCATGGATATTCCTTTAGACGATCAGGATCCGCTACAAAACATATGTATTCGTCGCGGTCCTGTGAGATGGGTGATAGGAATCTTGACCCTCTTGATGACGACCGTCGAGATCGATGTGTTCGGCAGGAGCGACAGCTGGAGTGTGACGACCCAGTGGATGAGTCTCGTCTATCCTGTACTGCTCTGGCATGGTGACGGCTGCTTGAGGGACGATATTGCCTGGTAGGTTCTCGTTGATCATCCTTGTGGGAAGTTCCACACATGTTTTCGAAGTGGTTGTCTCTACCACACTTCCGGCATCTTTGACCTAGTGCTGGGCATGTGTCTGCATGTGGGAAATCGTAGCAGCATCTGTAGCACTTTAGTTGTCGTTCTGATCTTTTCTTGTTGCGACTTGAGCTTCTGCGCCGACGACTTGTGGTGGGGACCGTCCATGCACTTGTCGAGACTGCATCCTGAACGCCTGCTCACGTTTCTCGCTTCTCCCGGCCTCCATCTTCTTCGCATGCTCGTCGGCTTGATCATCGACTCTCGTCATTTCCTCAATCTCATCTAGTGGGTAGATTTTCTTAAGCAGTTTGCGTCTCAAGGGCTCTGACAAGCACCCTTCTATAATTCTCAATCGGAGGGCATCCTCCGTGGAAAAATTATCAAAGTCACAGAATCTTGCTAAACGTCTCAGACGTGTGATGAATACACTCATTTGCTCACCTTTCTCTTGGGATGCCAGGTTAAATGTATATCGCTCATAATCGACATTCTTTTTGCGAAAGAACTTGCGGTTGAGCGCTTCACAGACATTAGCGTATGAAGCAGCGGACGCAGCAGGCAACTCTTTTATGATCTGTCCAAATTCCTTGCCTACAAGGTTCCTAAGAGCGATCAGTTGCTGTCCAGCATCAGTTACATGGGACCCCTTCATGGAGTCCGTGAAATCTTCTAACCATTCTTGCCACCGCAAGCCCATACCCCCACCAGATTCAAGAGTGAGGGATCCGGAGGGCGCAGGAACGATACTCCCAACACACCCATGGGACCAGGCTCAGCATTTTCCTGACGCGATCCAGACATCGCGGGATCCCGTTACTCAGACACGTACTAACAAAGTCCTTTCTGTCGGTTCTTGGATTGGATTTGCCACTGCTTGTTTTGGTATACTTCTTGCACTCACCAATGCTTGTTGACTTGTTTCCTTACACTCGCCAGTGCTTGTTTACTTTTCCATTACACACGCCAATGCTTGTTGATTATTTTCATTACACTCGCCAATGCTTGTTGACTTGTTTCCTTACACTCGCCAGTGCTTGTTTACTTTTTCATTACACACGCCAATGCTTGTTGACTTGTTTAGTTACACTCACCAGTGCTTGTTTATTTTTCTTTTGTTACACACACCTATGCTTGTTTCTTTGGGCACCGTGCATTTACCAGTGCTTGATGGCTTTCGGGTTCTCTGCCTGACCCCAAGATGGCCGCCGAAGATCGCTGACAGGGGATTGGACGACCCGCCTGACTCCAAGATGGCCGCCGTGAGAATCTCGTGGACGTCGAGATTTGGCCTTCTTCAACCGGGGGCACGATACTTTCACTACAGCTCCCCTGCAACGATCGTCGGTGCCAGCCAACACTCACCCTCTCAGAAGGGCGTCGTCGCGGGAACACCAGGTGAGGTAAAAAAGGGCACAGCAGGCAGCCTTCTATAATGATTACACCGCCGGGGTGGGCTCCCGGCGAGCAGGCAGATTTTGGCGCTCTAACCCCAGGACGTGCCACACACACACGTGGTGCGGCGGGGTGAGCTCCAGGCAAGTAGACACACCTCCGGATAGCTGGGGTGGGCTCCCAGCACGCGAGGACGCTCGCGCAGTGACTCAGCTACCACGCGGTCATCGGCCCATAATAAAGGACCCCTATACTCAATGGCTGGGCTTCCCGGGACGTGCGCCGACAGGGTTAGCCGTCCTCCTCACGCCGCAGGTTCTGTGGCCACCTTCGTCACCAGATGTAGTGTCCTTGCAGCCACAGACACTCGGACACAGGGTATACTGTCAGAGCTTATTTATTACACGTCCTTCTCCTTACACGTTCGTCGGCTAACTGCCCTCCCCAGTCCCTGGCTCCTCCTATTCCGCCCGCCCTCGTCCTCCCTCGAGCAGGTCCTAGTGCCCCGTGCGTGTGCGCACATCGTTACAGTTTGGACCCCAGTTGAATAGGTGCTCGATATGCAAAAATCTAGTGCATTGTCACTGGAAACCTACCCCTGGAATTGATTAGGACTAAAACGTGTTTTGCTCCTTGTGCCCACACTATAAAGAAATGTATTATAGGCCAGATTTGCAGAGATTTTGTGTTGGGTTAGTGTTACTTTTTTAATGTAAACCTTTAAAAAGTCTGCTACTGGGATTTACAAACCAATGCACACCACAATGTCCATGGATTAGTACCCCAAAGTAATGCAAGGCAGTGTAATGCACTGCCTTCTGTTACTTTGCGTTAAGGGGGCTTTCAGTGGGTGGTGTATGGGCGTTCCCATGCAACCACCAATGCGTTTTGTCACAAGTCGCTATCCACATATAACTGTAGACTGAGATTTGCACCAAAATCCTGTAACCCCGTGAGGCAGGAATAACAAGGAGAAATGTTTTCATTTGTCCTCATTTTATTCCTCTTTGTTTGTCTGCTGCACTCTGCAGCACACATGCAAAGAGGGAAAAGCCATAAAGCATAGTTTTTATGTGGAAAGGGACTCCTGCACCAAATGAGACCAGAGTTCACACTGGCATATTAAATTCAGGTCAGGCAGTGGCAGCACACATTACATAAATGTAAGAAAAAAATTATAACAATTATTTTTGCAGTCAGCGAAAAACAACTTGTTATTTTAATTACACTTTGGTAAACAGTCTTGAGAGTTTCCAAGTAGACTCAGCCACATAGTAAAACAAGCAGGTCTTGATGGTGAAAACCTATTGGCTTTGCCAATGCTTTTTAAATCAAATCAGCAGTAAAGGCAAATACCATCTTGTCAAAATCTTCTGAGACCCAAATGGTCCTAGGTCGGACAAAGACAATAATAGGTTGGAAAGACATTGACCCAAAGGCAAGGAAGTAAGGCAGACAGGGAAGTTGTCTTGTCATGAGCAAGGGACTGACCTAAAGCCCACTCTTTGTGTATAAAGTTTTGACAGCCCTTCTATAACTACATCGAAATATCCCAGAATACCTCACACACAGACTGGGCCATGCTGCAGTGTTTATCAAGCAGGAGGTATACAAATACTGCACATCTAGCCACATTGTCCCCTATCAGACCTCCAGGGATTTTCTGTCGCCTAGCACTTCCTGAAGTGACCTGCTATTTCCCAGATCTGTGACAGGGGGTGAGTGTCTGAAAAGTTTCAGTGCTCCATCCATCATCTCCTTGTACAAACTGGTATATCCAGAGCTAAATTCCAGCAATAATCAATGTTCATAATAAATCAAAGTCGACGCAATCATCTTATACTCTTCATTTATTTTTCTTATTCAATGATGATCTTCAACTTCAAGCCTAGCCAACACGTGTTTCGTCTTTCGTGGAAACAACCACAGACTTCGTCAGGGCTAATTCTTTTAGGGAGAAAAGTTAAGTCAATAAGTAGATATTCATTAAATGAGGAGCATTCCAGTCGACGCAATTCCGTCAGTCGAGTGTGTTCAGCGTGCACAGCGTTACACACTCCCACAACATAACGGCCGAGCCACTAATGCCTGCCTTGTGGATCGACCACTACGTACTTAAATTTAATATTTTAACTACAACCTCTTGCCATACAAATCCAGCAGCAGAACAAACATGGTATAGACCATGGAAAAATATTGACCTAGGCATCGTTATCAGCTTATTTAATCTCTCCATTGATGTCAAACACCAACTCTCCCAATGATGCAGTTACTCAATTACACGTCACAATCTGCCAGGCCTTGGATAAAATTGCTCCCAAGAAAAAAGTAAGAGGTCTTCATAAATCTTCACTGTGGTTTACCTCAGCTCTAAAGATTGACAAACTGGCAGCTAGAAGAGCCGAACGGAAATGGAGACTCTAAAAAAGTCTTAATAACCGTAATGATTACAAATTCTTACATAGACAGTATTTAGCTCATATAATATCGGGGAAAAAAATACCTAGGGAAAAGAATAAATAAAGCCTCAAATTCTCAGAAAGAATTATTCAAGATTCTAAATGAGTTCACACCTCCTGCCTCTATGCATCCTCCTTTGGTCGCTTCTCTACTTTCTTTGTAGGGAAAATGTACAGAATATATAGTCAATTCCCTCAAGAACCTGTTCAACTGCAAATCCAGAATATGCCACAATATCATCCCCCGACCCCCATCGGATGCTCAGAAATATGACACCCGGTGAATCCAGAAGAAACTGTGAAAAACATGAGGAGAAGAAGAAGAGGGTGAGAGGAAAGAGAGGGAGGACATTAGGAAATTTACTGAGGGGAGAGGCAACACTCCATGGGAGCCGCTACATATAGAAATATTCACTGATCGATCTCTGTTCATACAGCCAGGTAAAAGTTGCCAGTTGTTACTCTTAGTTATGAGAGAGTATAGGCAGGAATGGTGTATACATAGACTAGGTATCCCAGTTCTGCGGGACAGTGTAGTTCAGCTATACACCTTCATCATGAGGCCAGAGCAGGAGTACAGGGGGGTGCGCTCTTCAGGACACATTCCGTCCACGGACCCCCAAATCTCCATAGAACAGGAGAGAGAAAAAGGGGAACAAAGTCTCAAGTACCAGAGTGTCATAGGTCGCCCGTGTCGGAACGCTGCGTTGACCTTGTTCCCTCAAGAATTTGGCTGTAGAGTCAGGTTTATCAAAGATCTGAGACTTCCTCCCTATTTGCACCCTGAGCCTGGTTTGGTATAGCAGCGCATATCGAATATTTGCCTTTTGTAATGAGCGCTTCACATCCGTGTCTTTTCGGCGGGCTTCTTGGACCATGGGCGTAAAGTCCGGGAACAAGGAGATATTGGTTCCTTGGTAATTAAGAGAGCCGCGCACTCTCGATAATCGATGCGCAGTGTCACAATCGTTGTAATTAAGTAGCTTGGCAATGATGATCAGAGGGGCTGCTCCTGGTGGTGGGGGTGGACCCAGTGACCTGTGAGCTCATTCAACAGCAAATGTGCTCGAGAAGGCCTCTCGACCAAAGAGGTCAGCTAAAACAGTTTCAATGAACTTGAAATACTAGCCACTCGCAGGTTATTTCTGCGTGAGCGCGCCTCCAAATCTTCCACTTTCATCGCAAGCTGTTTGATGAAGCATTCAGATCTGTCCAATTGTTTCTGGATAGAAGGATGTCCGTCTTTCAAATCAGAGATACGCTGTTCCACTCTGTCCAGACGAGTGTCATGTCCATCTAAGTGCCCAGTAATGTCGTCCAGGCGGGAGGTCAGCACGTCTAAACGGGAATCTATAAACTGGAACCCTGACCTGAGTTCTGCCAAGATGGCCGCCACTCCGTCCAATGGGGTCTGCTCTTGGCCGGAGGCTACGTCCATGTCGTCTCGTCGAGAAGATTTGCCCCCATCAAATTTTTATTGTTTCTGTTTCGGGTCATTGTGGCCCATCCTTGTAATAGTAGTGGGTAAAGTACAGCACCGCCAATTTGCGGGACATAGGTTTAGCTAGAGTAGGAAGAACGGGTCAGCTGGCCTCAACCCACCATCCAAATGCAAAGGTCAGCGCAGTCCGCTGAGCAAGGGCAGTGTGAGCAGGACTGGTATTTAGCGGCAGGTGAATATAGCTGTGCGACCTCTCAGACTGGTACCAGGTCCATTCAAGGGTATTTAGCTTCTTAGGGCAGTTAGGCAGTCACAGTTCCAGTAGGGTGGGGACCGTGCCAGCTCAGGAGGGTACAAGATGGTTTCTTCTGGCAGCAAAAACTGAGCCCACAATCAGTATATGGCATCTCATCGATCTCAGGGAGGAGGCCTCATGGCGTGGGCTTGCATTTATGAAGCAGCAGGTCCAGAACAGGCAATTACGATCCCCGCAGCCCTGGTCGATGTGTGGGATAAAGTGTGCGCACCCAGCAGAACTTCATTCAAAATCGGCCCAGGTAGGCCCCTACCGGTTCCCAGAGTCAGGGATTACGGTGTTGTCATGATCAGCTTGGCGCGTCCCAGCATTCAGCCTCATCTGATCAATGGCTGCAACTGAGGCACCAATGTAAGCAGGGCCTTCAAGTAGGTGCCGCAATCCCGTATCACGGCCCAGTGGTGCCGAAGGTCTCGCAGAAGGTCTGCGTGGTCTGAGCCCCGCCCTCAGGCTCACCCAAGTCCCCTGTCGACTCTGGGCCTCCGAGGACCGCGTCGAGCTCAGCACCGCAGTGGGCAGATCCTCAAGTCGCGAGCACCTCCGGTTGTCATTTCCAGCGCCGATCGCATCACTGTCTCTGCTGCTATTCCACAATGTCAATAGCCGGTTTTCTCATCGGTAGTGGGCAGCGATGTCATTTTGGTCGCCGGCTCGGCCACGCCCCCCCTGACAAGTGGTTTTAAATGCCAAGTCGAAGTGGCGGTAAACTGCACACAGAATCCTTGCAATTGCAGACCTGAGACAGTTTTGAAAGTCTACTTGTGTGGGTGGTTCAACCAGTGATGCAGGCCCACTAGTTTAATTTAGATTGCAGGCCCTGAGTATATGGTATACCACCGTACAAGAAAATCATAAATAAACTAAAAATGGGAATCATGCATACACCAATGTCACCATGTTTACGGGAGAAGCACATGCACTTTAGCCCAGGTTAGCAAAGGTAAAGTGCTCAGAGTCCTGAGGCCAACAAAAAGATACAGCAAAAAGAGGAGGTAAGCAGACAAAAGGTTTGGGGGAAAGCCGCCCTAAGGATGACAGGTCTAACAATGCTCTTGTAATAAGTTGCAGAGGATACCCCCCATGTTTCTGATGGAGTAATCTGTATGTCAAAACTCTAAATCAGTGTCCATGTTACATATTTGATATACCTTTTTGTCACGACATTACAAGTTACATATGCTTTTATACTTTTGGAAAATGCTTTATGTCTGTTCTGCCATCTTTTTAAAAAAAGACCCCCCTACATGCTAAAATGAAACTCGGGCTCAAATTGTTTTTACATTTCTTTACAATATTGTTGACAGCAATGTTCTGCACATTCTCTTTACTTGTAGGCCATGCACAGAATTCACATTTCTACATATCTGCTCTCCTATCAGTGTAGGAGCATTTATATTAATTAGAAAATAATGCCTAATGTCAAAGTGATTTAGTTAGCCTGACTAGGCCTCATTGACATCTGTTATTTGCAGGAAGAAATGTGAACTTTATTTTAGGTGAGCAAGCCTCTCCATGTGCATGTGTTTGTGTGCTTTCCATTTCAGAAATTAGCTCAATAGAAAGCCTACCTCGTGATTTCTGTTTGTTTAAATTGCATTCATTGGTTTTCCTCACGAGGAAGCCATGTTCAGGATGTTTCTGTCCTTGTAACTTTCAACCTCCTTTAGTCAAGCTTTTCATAGATTGTATTCATTAACTGAACAGACCACTGTAATGTTGCATTATAGAAATGTCATGTAATTTCCTTAACTTGCTTTGCACAAGCTGGGCACCGGCATGTGTGCTCTCTTGTGGAAAAGTGTTTTAATTCGGAAGCAAATCTGTGTGTGCACATATTAAAATAACAGTTTGCTAGCTTCCTTCCAATGGAACAAAAGTAGCAATTTGCAAGATTATTTCCATTGTTATGAATCTGCAGAAGAAGCTCATTGTGTAATTTTTCATTTTATGTTTATTTTCTTTTGGTAGTTAGATCATGTACCAGACTAACCAATCATGCTCATTTAAAAGTAGTGTCTTTAGTGATTGTTAACTAATAGATGCAAAAGTACATATTATTACAGCTCATTTTCATAATGTTGTGTGATGAATATGTTTCTATAGTCTCAAACCCCTATAAAGAATTATGTTTTTGATGTGCTAGAATGTCTTTTCCATTCTAACTGAGCAGACTTTATGGCAGTCTGTCTATTTGCTTTATATTTGGTACTGGCTATTGGCTTAATTCATAGACTAACCTTAGGTTAGTGCTTCGCAGATTATGACACTTTTGATTTTAAGCTAATTTATGATTGATTAACCAGCTACATTTGTCTTATATAATGATCTTAGTTTTGAATAAACCTATGAGGTTTAACCTAGAATCCTGTTTCTTGAGCGTTTATGTAGGACTTGGCCCTTTTTGGCTAAAGTCCCTAAACTTTTTGCTTTCCCCCTAGACCTTTTTTCTGATATGGTGTTGCCAACTTAGATGTTTTGGACACTTTGCCACTGCTAAACAGTGTCAAAGTGTAAGTGTTCCCCTATATTCAGTGTAATGGTAATTGGTTGTGCATGATTGGTATGTTTGCCTTACTAGTAAAGTCCCTAGTAAAGGGCAGTATGGGTGCCAGGGCTGGTAATGCAAATGCTAAAAGTGGGCCTGCAGCATTATTTGTACCACCCACACAAGTAGCCTTAAAAAGGGAACTCAATTCTGCATTGCAGGGCCTGCGCACAGTTTGTTAAACTGCCATGTTGTTCTGTAAAGTGCATTCACTTGACAGACCTTACCCTTCCCTTTCCATGTACATCAGACATCCCTATGGTAGGTCCAGGGTACCCCTTGGACAGGGTGCAGTGCATGTGAAAGATATGTAAATGTATTGCGACTTATATAGCGCACGTATCACCCGAAGGTATCAAGGCGCTTGCTTAGGGAACCCATCCTGGTATTCCCCTGTGAGATACCCCGGCAGGGTATCCACAAGGTGAAAGCCAGGCATCCCGCCGCGAGGGGCCATAGTGGAGATTAAGCAAGCTATTGCCCAGAGTCGCAGAGTGTGACCCCGTGAGTCGAGTAGGCACCGGAGCGAGAATTATCGAGTCCGTGGAATTTTTGAGCCCGAGACCCGCCGAGGCGGGGAATCGAACCCTGGTCCACGGCCGATCTCAGCATCCGGGTCTGCCGCCTCTAACCACTGAGCCACGCATATGACAATGTACTAAGGTGTGTGTCATGTCCTGACAGTGAAATAATCTCCATTTCGTTTTTCACTGTTGAAAGGTCATCTTGCACATAGGATAGAATGGGAAGGCTGTGTAATATGTTTTCCAGCCTATCTTCTCAAAAGCTTTACATGGAAAGGTGAAGTTTAGTATGCCTGAACTCACAATCTAATAACACATCTTTCTATGTAGGTGGTTTTTGCATTGTGTGTTCAGAAGCCACTCTTTTAGAAGTGGCTGAGTTTTTGTGCTCTAACATTTGTGTGTGTCTCTGCCTGGCTGTGGATTGATTGGCTGGATTTCAAATCGATAGGATCTGGGGAATGTCTTGACCCAGGGGAGGAGGTGAGACAGCAACAGGCTGACCTGCATCTGAAGTGTAGATGGAGGAAAAGCCCCTAGAGGTGAAGAGGCCTGGGCTGCTGCTAGAAAACAATTGACTCATCTCCTGCTGAGTGATTGAGAATCCAGACCCCCACTAATCAAAGGAAGAAAGGTGTCATTGGCAGGAAGGCACCCAGAACTGGTTTGAACAGGGGTTAGTGCCTGCTGAAACACAAAAACTTCAAAGCCATTGGGGGGTATAACTAAGCGAGCTGAAGCCCCTGAACTTTGGAGAATGGCTTGATCAAGTGTGAACAAGACTGGAGCTACTTCGTGGTCAAGAGGACCTTTTCCAAGGAAGAAATAACTGAATAAACCGAAGAATAGGACTGACCCTTGCTGTGTGTTCTGGGACTGGCCTTCAGTTTGCTGTTTTAACCAAGTAAAGGCTAAAGGGACTTTGCGGTGTGCTGTGTCCCCCTGCTTGAAGGACTTTGCTGTGTGCTGTGTCCCGAAGTAACTTATCCCCAAGGGCCTGAGGTGAGCTGGCTCCCTGTTCAGAAACATATGAACACCAAGGTTTCCAGGAGAGTCTTAACGGCGCTGTGTGAGCGTGCCTTTTGTGGTCTGAGACCCTTGGAAGAACTGCCCTGTGATCGTGGGCGCCTGGAGTCCAAGTGAGTCTCATTGACGCTGTGATCGTGTGCATTGTGCACTGTGAGACCTTCAGGAGGATCAGCCTGATTGTGGGCACCTGGAATCCAAACAGGGATCAGCGATGCTGTGTGCATGTGCTTTGTGCAGCCTGAACCCTGTTGTGAGGATTGTGCAGTGATCGTGTGCACCGGAATCCAAGTGAATCTCATTGCTGCTGTGAGTGGGTGCATTGTGCACCGGTAGACTTTCGTGAGGATTTGCCTTGTGATTGTGTGCACCGGAATCCAAGTGAGTCATGTTGCCACTATGTGCGGTGCATTGTGCACCGGGAGACTTTCGTTAGGATTTGCCGTGTTATCGTGTGCACCGGAGTAAAGTGAGTAGCAGCGATGCTGTGCGCTTGATCTTCGGGCAGCCTGAGACCCGTGTGTGGAGTTCCCAGTGATGGTACACCCGGAGTGAAGGAAGACTCAGCGACGCTCTGTGCGTGTGATTTGTGGCAGCCTGAGATCTTCGTAAGTGTAGCGACCCTGACCGGCAGTCTCGGAGGAGCTGAGTTGCTGGCCCGAGACACCGTTGCCATTTCACAAAGCTGCATTGGAGGCCCAGCCACTAGACGAGGAGAGGAGAGTGGGTTCGTGCCCCCCAGGTAACGTGTGTCGACTCCTGGGGCGGGACGCGGGCTCAGAGGGAGACGCTCTCAGCCTCTCTCTCGTGTTGGCAGCGTGAGCCTCTGCTTCGGCTCATGTCGTGGCCCGTATTGCCAAGGGTGTAGCGGTACAGGGGCTGGAGTGCGAAGCTGCATATTTGGATTGCATATTTGGATTACATCGTACTGTGTTGGGGCAACTGTGAGAGGCTAACTGCAGGTCAGAAGGAGAGGCGGAGAGACCGCCTGAGGCCCGGTGATCGGGGCCTGAGTGTACCACGTAGTATTCCATTTTGGCAGAACGAAGTACCTGACGGATGTATTACACATTGCATCATTTCTGTATAATGAACTACCTGGTTGTCGTATGACACATTGCCTTGTTTCTGTATAACAAACTACCTGATTAGCGTATTGCGCATTGCATTACTCCTGCATAACAAATTACCTGATTAGTGTATATGCATTGCCTTATTTTTGCAGAAAGACATATCTGGTGATTGCATCGTGCATTGCATTATTTTACCTTGCAAAGTGCCTGATTGTTGCATTACACAATGCATTCTTTTCATTGCAGAGGGTCTGATTGCTACGTTACGCATTACAGTATTTTTACACTGCAAAAGTGCCTGATTCTAACATTACGAACTGTATGACATGATATTAGGAGTATAGGAGAATGTTTAGAAGTGCTCATTGACATCACCAGAACTTTCAAGGGCTGGCTGGCCTAATAACCGGCCAGGAGAAATATTACACAACCTCATATGTTGGTTTTATAACGTGTGGTCTTATCGTATATCTTTTTAAATAAAGGTTATACTCATTTTATAAAACTCGTGTGAAGTCTATTTGTGGTATCATCACTGGATTATTGTGAGCGTGGTTGCGAATATTTTACACATTTGCCTTGAAGATAAGCCTAGCTGCTCGTGCCAAGCTACCGAGGGGGTGAGCGGGACTATCTAAGAAGGTGACCTTCCTTTCCCTGACGTTGGAACGCGGGTCCCTACTTGGCCTAAGGTACCTACCTCAGCCAACCAGGGATCCCGGGTCTAACAGTTTATTTTATTGGCTTGTATTTAGTCCTACGAAGCTTCAGAACATCTTAGTGTCTCCTTCACTTGCTCAGACCATGGGTGTCTTATAGAAGTCTCAAGTACTTGCTAAGGGATAACATTAATGTCACATAATCTAAATTAAAACACAGTTGTGGCAAGACATTATGTTTTATATACATATGAGCATGCCCAACATTGTTTACTTCCACCACAAGAGTCTGATTCGCATGAACCACTTGATGAAATGGCATGTTGGAAATATTTTAGAGGGCATAATCCATCAGTAACAGATGTGACATCAGCAAAGTTACAAATACAGTGTTAACACTGTGCTGCAATTAGATTTTGTTAAAAACAATTGTGGGTCGATCCTTAGGATAAGTGGGACCAACTAATATCACACATCAATCTACCATTGTTTTTAACATTGACCACGACTTCCACTCTTAAAAATTCACTAATATTGATAGGAAATCTCAAGACAATTTTAACCTCATCCTGACTAACACACACACATTCACAGATCATTAAAAACCCAACTCAGCTGTAATCAGGCATTGTAGCACACCCTGTAAGCATTTAGCCACCAATGTGGGAACCCAATGATGAAACATGTCACCAACTAGGTAGGTGAGTGAGGGGTCTTTTAAAACACCCAGTGGGTTCAGAAGCACCTCAGCCTTGAAGATTATGAGAAGTTTCTCTTTGGAACACTAGGAAAATAAGTAGCAAACTTGTTCTTCTTTGGTTATAGTAATACATAAAGATTATTCATGCATCTTATCTTTTAAAATTTTAGCTATCTCTTTCCTTTGTGAATTGGATTGTGAGTCTTGGTTCTTGAGTGGTTGGATACTGTAAATGTGCTTTTGGCATAATTCAATTCCTAGAATCTATTCCCTGTAAGTAAAAAGGAGCTTGTGCCTGAATCTGGATTGGAAGTAGTGTAAAAATAGAACGCTTTTCCCCCATATAAATGTCCCCAAGTATAGCATGGTAGAACTTGTGCAGGGCAAATACTGCTAGAAACGAACCCTGCACAAGGAACAAACCACTTTATCACTATTGGAGGTGCGGATCATGAAATGAGCACTTAATTCTATCTTTGGTTACCACCACACCCTTGATTAACCACCTTTAGCAGCTCAGGTCTTACCTTTAGAGAAAACAGGATACTTATTATGAACCTCTAGGATAATTATGCTGTTTTAGAGGTAGTGCAGGATATTAAATTTATTCTGGCATTCTCCTGCAGAATTTGCCGACATGGAGTAGCAATGCAACTGTATTATAACAATAACAATGAATTGCCACACTTAGCCTCCCATTTGGATTGGGGCAAACTGTCGGAATTATTCAAAAAGCTGTTTTAGTCATAAATGTAGTCTTTATATGTACTCTTGCTGGACTTTTGGAATTGGTCCCAAAACTCCTAAAATCAGAAATCAGGATAAAATGGGTATATTCAAGGAAAATCCATATACAGTCGGTACATATAGAAAACACTGTTTTTTGCCCTTTTGCTAATGGGGACTTGGAGGCTTTGGGGCTGATTCACAAAGGGCAGTAGATCATACAGACAGCATAATAGTTTCTGTATTCCTTTTGACATTCACATTGAGATAAGATACAACTTCTATGGGTCATGTTCATGACCCAAGACTACCAGTTCACAGCAATACACCCATAATCACCAACTGAACAGTCATGGAATAATAGCAGAGATCTGCCAGATGCCGCAGGCCAAAGAGGACTTTAATTTAGTCCACCACTGCAGGTCCCAACCAGCCACAAATTATGACAGCGTGTGGCTTCTCACAAGAGCAACCAGATATGGGATGATAGTAAAGTCCATCTCAGCAAATCTCCGTTCCAGGTCTCCTTCCAACTTGAGCCTGCTCAGGACAATAAACTTTAAAAAAGAAAGCTCAGAATGGCCAATCCAGTGAAGTAACATGATCTGTGGAGTATTGTTGTACGGTAAATTCTAATGATGATCACAGTTAGCCAGAAGGTATATTCCATGCAAGAGGTTTATTAGTTATTTGTTACAGGTTTCATAAGTCTTGTAAAAGTCCTGTAGAAGTATTGTAGAGGTCTTAAGGAGGTCCCACCAGGAACTGCATGGTTGCTGCTCAGCCCACTCTCTTCAACTGTCATTCTACACACACAAGCAGGCACACTCACATTCTACTCTCTCTGTCATCAAGCATTCCAACATTCCACGCAGACATCACATTCATAACATATCTCCTTTCCTTGGACAGCAATAAAACACAATAATTTGCAACATTGCAACTTGAAAATAAAAATGATGATACTTGCAATATTGCACACAGTTCATATTAGGGAAAGAATAAAAGTACAGTGATAAGGAAGAAAGAAATGAATAGGTAGTGAAAGTGACTAGAATGAGGGGAGGATGAAACAGTGCAAACAGTTACAAGATAGCACACATCCTCTTCCCTTGGAGGAAAACAAACAATTGAAATCAATGAATGAAAACGCTGCCTGTAAAACATTGCATGTAAAACTTTCTCGTATAGCATACTACTAGTGAAGGAAGAAGAGAAACAGACTAAGAACAGAACATTTTATGTAAGTAAAAAGGTGCAAGGCAGTAGCGTAACTAAAGGCTGAGATGGTGCAACATCCAATCATGTTTCTACACGCCACACCATAGAGAAAATAGTGCGAGACTGAGAGAGTGAAGGCCAAAAGGGAGAAGAAAAATATCCAGACACTCACTCTCTGCACACCTCAATAACTATATGGGGTAGACGACCCATTGCACAAAGTATAGGGTAGATAACCCAACGCACAAAGGCACAAGGCACAACTGTAAAGGGTAAATAACCCATCGCATAAAGGCAAAAAGGCTCAAAAGTATAAATACTTAACAAAAGGCACAAAGGCATAACAGTATGGGTACATAACCCATCGCACAAAGGCACAAGGCACAAAGGCAAAACAGTATGGGTAAATCATCCATCGCATAAAGGCACAAAGGCTCAAAAGTATAAGTACATAACCCATCGCACAAAGGCACAAGGTATAAATGCACTACAGTATAGGGTAAATAACCCATCGCATAAAGGCACAAAGGCACACAAGTATAGGCACATAACCCTTTGCACAATGGCACAAAAACCCATTGCAAATTACAAACTGATGTGTGAACACAGCCGAAATAAGAAGATAAGAACACTTCTCACTGCTGAATGAACATACATAAAATGTGATGCAAGTGTAACGCTTATGTTAGGCACAACAACAAAAAACTGTGTAGGGTAGAAACAGTGAAAAGGGTTGCGCACCACCTACATTGAAGAATTGAACAAATGTACGAAGACCAGCTCCTATACACAACTACCCTAAAGGAAAAGATCAAACCTAATGCCCTAAAAATGTCTAGATCAGCCAAATCCAAAACAAATAACGATCACACTAAATGCACACCACAGAAACAAAACACTCAATTACAGCATAAATAATGTAAAAGATGGTGTAGAACACAGTAGAAGATAGTGTAAAAGTCAGATGTAACAGTGCAAAACACAAATTAAGAAACATTGACCAATATAACACAATAAACTAAAACAACCAAAGTCGTCACCGTAGATCCATTTTCAGGGATACTTCTCCGTAATCTTTTTTTGTAAATTAGTCCCAAAGGTTTTTTTTTTCCTTTTTCTCTACAGTGCAACATGACTGTTCATGAAGATGTGCTACTTGATTTCCAAAAGTATCTGAGCAAGCACTTGAAGACATAGCAGGATCCAATGTCCTGGAAAAACAAACTTTATTGTCCTCAATAAGGAAAACACTATTTTTGAACAGTACCTGAAGCTCATTGCTCTGATCCAAGATATATGAGGCACTTATGCAAGTGGAGACCATGCTGGAGAAAGCTTTTTTTAAATTGCTTAAGTTGACTAACAACAAATCCATTTGAATTGACAAAATAATGCGTGGTTGGCAAGAAGTGAAGAACATAATTAAGCTTGAGGAGCAGTAAGCCACCAAGATTATGAAGATCTAATTAAAGTCATCGCCTCTCAGAAAAAAAGGCTGCAAACAATGTAAAAGTACTTACACTCCTCACAATGTCAAAGACAATCAAATTGATGAAGAAAACTTCAATGAAGAACTGCAAGGACTTTGTCACTCATCACAGGCATTTCTGACAGCTCCCACAGACAGCGGTGTGAAGGCAAAGTCCGGATATCCAAGATGGCGACACGTTTCCTGACGCTAGTCCGGGTGGCTCTTGGCGCGTCAGTGCAGCTGAGCGTCCTAAAGCAGCTGATTAGATGACGTCGGAGAACTTCAAGGATCTATGACGGAGAATTCGTGTTGGGTGGCTCACAGTAAGTACGTGCTCCAGACTTCACACAACATCGAACACTGGGGACACAGGTAAGATGTGAGCTGTGCTCGAGACACTCATTTGAATGATGCTCTTGACGCACATTGAAACGCCACATAGAGTAGCAGTAACGATCATTAAATAAAATATAAAGACTCACCAAATCAAAACGGTGAAGACCCTGCACAAATGACCAAAAATAATCCAAATTGCCTCCGGTGATGAAAGCAATCTTTGCCAGTATTCAACAGTTCATCCAAATTGCCTCCAATGAAGACAGCAATCTTTGCCAGTATTCAACAGTTCATCCAAATTGCTTCCGGTGAAGAAAGCGATCTTTGCCAGTATTCAGCAGTTCATCCAAATTGCCTCCATTGATGAAAGCAATCTTTGCCAGTATTCAACAGTTCATCCAAATTGCTTCCGGTGAAGAAAGCGATCTTTGCCAGTATTCAACAGTTGAAATGCTGTACAGTGTACTTCTCACCTCACTCAAAGCACTGCTGGTAAAACATGACCATAATTCCTGCTCTTCACCAGCCTCAGTAAATGACACAAAGTATCCATACATGTAGAAAATATGCCAGTCATTAACTTATATTGGTGAGCATTGTATTTCTTCTTTTAAAGCATAAATCCACAATTACAAGGAATGTGAAGTGCCCTGGGTAGACTGTCCAGATGTTCGAGGACACTGGTGGGACTCGGGAGGGAGTTCTTTTCCTTTTTTTTTTTTTAAAGTTGCTTTGCTTTGTTTCTTGTATAAATAAAGTTCTGTAAAATTGTAAGTTTCCTCACCTTCTGTAGTTTTCTGACCAAAACACACAGGGTTTCCTTCAGAGCGTCACCAAAATGTAAGAAATAGCATAAGGGACCTGCAGAGCTGCTCAAAACTGTTTATTGAAAACCACGAATTGTACTCCTGTCACTCACACTTCATCTGTCACACGACTAAGCACTGCATCCCATAACACAATAACTGCACCTCGGTGGTCATCACACATGACAAGTTAATACTTCCTTCAAAGGATCAAAACAAAGCAACATCCTTCCGACAGTAAGCCCTATATGCATGTAGCAATGCAATATAAAAAGTGTCAGGGATTCACAGATAGCCACCATACTTTCCACCAGGGAATCGCTCTGGTGGCCTTTGCCTATAAACTTGTGATTCTCTTGATGCCTCCTTTTGCACTCCACGCTCCCATCCACACCTGAAGCGCTTGCACCCATGTGGCCCTCTGCACACATTTTCAGTTCTTCATGATCTTGGGTATGTAGGGTATAGAGCTCAACACTTTCGGTCACCTTTATGGGCAGAACATTAGGGAGTCTGAATACTGGTGAGTCATCCTCAGTTGGTGAGTCGTTCACAACAGCATGAGGTAGAGGGCTGACTACTGGTGAGTCATCCTCAGCTCCCAAGTCCTCCACAACAATAACCTGAGGGTGTCATCCTCAGCTGCCAAGTTATCCACAACAACATGAGACGGCAGGCCAAGATCTCGTGAGACCTCAAAGTGTCGGCGGTCATTATCAAAACTCTAAACTATAAGAAGCCTGGCACTTGAACATTTTATGCTTTGCAATCAAGGAATCCATTGTTCATTGGGAGGGACTTGTCATCTTGCTTGGGCCGCTGGCTGCGAACCTGGATAATAGAAAGCTTGGAACCTCTCACCTCCGGTGAGGACTCTCAACATTCAAGTTGTAGAGCATTCTAAAAACAGCTACACTAGGGTTATTTAGCTGCGCAGCTACGTTTGTTGTTTATTGTATATATTTTGTTCTCTTTCAACATCCCTAGCAATGTGAAACTGGTGTGCTATTCTGTAAGGAGAAACACTAAACATCGGTGTGCACTTTGTCAACGTACTGGTGGAGATCATGCATCTACTCGGTATGCAGGTTGATATTCTACACAAGTTATGTGCCGTGATCTATATAGTGTTGAGCTGTGACAAGTAATGTATGTACACATGTGTATTCTTGTATATGTACACCATTCTGAGGTCATAGTGTGATGTCCCTCCTCTTGTGAGCTTTATTAGTAGGTTCAGTGTCTTGTTTCCTTCCTTTAGCAAACTCTAAGTACCCTTTAGGAAGCATCTGTCAGTTTCCATTTTGGGTCATAAAAATGTCCTGCTATCTGTACTAACATTTTCCTTATAATTACTCACCCTGTAGGCCCATATGGGAACTCTGGAGAATAGTGGATCATCAAGTTTGTTATTTTGATGAATTGTTTTAGCCTTTTATTTTAGCTTGATAGTTTAGTTTGTTGTTTGTTTCCAAACCCCTTTCCCTTGTGTTCATCCAGACACCATCACATTCTACTTCCACTGGTGGTGGTTTGGTGGATGCAGGAGAAAGACGGTACATGCTGCTCTCATAACAGTTGGTCTTGGACCTCGTTGGTGATGATGACCTAAAACTGCAGCGCGGTCTGAAAAAAAATGTGCTTCTGTAGTACTACTTCCCACACTGAAAAGGTTTTTGACGCTCAGCCCACTGTATTTATCACCCCTTGCCCTATTTCCCTGAAGTGAAGTTCACTTTTCATTCATGATATGAACGATTTTCTAAATTTTACAGTCTTATTTCAGTCATATACATACTCACTTTTTCCCTGTGATTATGACTTCTTTCTTCACCTTTCAGTACCATGCATCCAGAACAAACAACTACAGCATCTACAAAATAAAGAAAATCAATTCCACTTTTTTATTTTTGATCCAATAAAAAGTTGTCATCGCCTTCAACATATAAAATACCAAGGAGTGTGGAACCTATTAGTTATCCGTTTGATCAAACTTCTGCCTTTAGCATCTGTTACATGAAAAGAGTTCAAACAGACTGATAATTCTCTTCACATCTGCTTCTCCTGAGGTACAGATTTCTAGATTCAGATATTTGCACTGGTCATCCTAGGACAGGTAATATTGTAAATATGTTCCTTAGTTTCCTTCTTCCTTGTTCCTGGCTATGGGATCAATGTTAAGCTGCCACTCTCAGACTTTGTGCACTGCCTATGTTGTGTCGTGTAGATTCGCCT
The DNA here is from genome assembly GCF_964261635.1 of Lissotriton helveticus. NCBI lineage: Eukaryota > Metazoa > Chordata > Amphibia > Caudata > Salamandridae > Lissotriton > Lissotriton helveticus. The sequence continues at coordinate 1,873,440,272 of NC_136067.1, read as the reverse complement.
ATTGAACCACCAATTATTGTTTTACATCTGAATGTGAAAACAGCACACACAAAAATGCGTTCTCTGCATGTGTCAGTGTCTAACAGATGTTATGCCACATTGAATTATGGTATATTGGATAAAGGACGTCCTTTCCTCTGCCTGATGCAGTGTGCAGTGAGGCACTGGCACAGGGCAAGGTCCTTCAAATTGAGGCAGGATGCTTATGCCACAGAGACAGCCAGTGTGAGCAGCAGTTAGACTCTTCACCAAATACCTCTAAATCTGCCCACTGAGGAAGGGAGATGAGGGCACCACTCTGGGTGGGTGGAGTCATGAATGGGCGCGACTCCATTACCCCCATGGGTATTGCTAAGCCCCCCACCCGAAGAGCTGATCCAGGCTGCACCCCAGCAATAGGAAGCTACACCACAGAAAATACCACAAGTTTCTGTGTGTGTGGCTGGCTCATGAGGATTCACCCTTTGCCATAAGATGCACTGTAGGTAATACCAGCTTTTTTTCATGAATCACAAACACTTTGTGAAATGCTTCACCATGTTACCTAACACATAGCAGAGCCTTGCGTATTCTTTTTGAGAGGTAGATTCAAACGCTAATAACATTTTTAGAAAATCTGCACTCCAATTCTACAGCGCTAATTGGTTGGAGAAGTAGTTTATTTTGTTAGATCTAAACCTCAGCTTGTCCGTTATCATCTGCTGATAATAGGCAGACATGACCCAACTATCTTGTGTCAGGTACATCAAGGCTTGAGAATGTTTGTACTTTGTACTACATAAAGTGCATAATAAAATAAATGACAGTATTGTCAATGCCTGAATGAAGGGAACATGCCCAAATGGGACTTTTGGTAAAGCTGGTAATGTAAAAAAGAGTAGGAGTTGTTAAGTGATAACTGCAAAATACTCTGATTTGGGGTGGGTGGGTGATGGGAGTGCCGGCACGTGTGTGTATAATCATGGGTCATAGGGTGGTGGTAACCGCAGTGGAGGGGGTTCTGCATTGAGGAACGTATAAATTAGAATGGTCTTCCTACGCTTATTTCAGTTGTTGTTTTGCTCACTAGCCGCGGTCAGGTTTACGGGTGCTGAATTGCATAGATTACCCGGTCGAGCCTCTTTTCAGGTGCGATGTTGTTGAAAGGTGGGTCATTACTTGGATTGCCTCCCTCTCCATTGATTTGGGCCATTTAATCTACACTGAGTTCTCAGCAGCTGCCCCTTTTCACCTGTGTTTCAGTGATAGCACTGCTGCTGTCACCAGTTCAGACCCTGCTGCAGGTGCTTTGAGGTACAGGTATTGGTCTGAAAGTGTAAGTTTCAGCATTACACCCTCTGGCAACTGGCAGCTTTCAATGCAAGCTGCAGCAACTAAATGACGTCAGCAAATGTCTATGCGGCTACATAAGATGCTCATGTTGCATGCTGCCATCTTCTTGTTTTGGGTACTATGGCACTGTTTGGTCCCTGAAACTAGGGTTGTCCTCAAACACCTTCCACATGAGATTGTACCTGATGGTAGCAGATGAATGTGCTTCTGCAATTAAACTGCTGGACATATATTTTAACAAGAACGTGATTATAGAGAGGCATACATTCTACTGGAGGCATCAACATCCTGGTAAACCTGTTGATGGTTTGTGGGTGCCCTGAGAGCACTTGCTACAACTTCTTAGCGCAAAACTATTGAAGATGAAGTAGTGGGGGGAGGAAACTGATAACAGCAAAAATCAAAAGACATTATTGAACATTGCAAATTTGACTCTAGAGAAAGCGGCTGAGGGTAAGATTGAACGTACTGCATATTACTTGGGGGAAATGTTTAGCAAAAGAAGCAAAAGAAAGGAGCAGACTGCCACAGGGAATACAATGAGAAGCCTGGCATGTTGTAAATGTAGCACAGGAAGTCAATTGGGCAATGCCCAATATTGTCCAGCAATTGACCATATTTGAAACAAATACAGATAGTCAATACAAATGCAACACAAAATCATATTGTGAAGACAGAGTTCAAATCCTGGTGGGCCCACTCAGCCTTTCATCCTTCTGAGGTCAATAAATGAGTACCACTGAGTTGGGTAACAATAACCATCTGTTATTCAGTGCCAAGATACCCTTGGTGGAAGATGTGCTTTACAAATACACATGCTGTCTGTTATTGGTGTAAATGTGGGAAGAGTAAGGGGCAGTGGCTGGAAAGTGTGCTACATCTACTAATAAAGGGAAAATCAATCCGGAGCTGAGGGGGTACATGCAAATTCTAAAAAAACACATACATGAGCAAGACAGCTGCTGTTCATCAAAGTTATCCCCACATTTATTCCAGTAGTATTACTGACCAATAGGCCAACCCTTAAGTGCGTGCACTCAATCAACTGTACCTAGCTCCACAATGGTAAACCTACATCTTCCTGACAATTTAAAACTTAGAACTTCTCCAAGGTTTACATCACTACCCGAAAAGGCACTATATACTACTTAAAGCACTATGTCAACCCTCAAAACGTCCATAAAAAATATTTCTGTAAAACCACAATACTATTCATAAAGCATTTTATGTTCTCTTACTTATTGTAAATATTAAAATCTGTTGAACAACTTAAATTACATCCATACACCATGCATAACATACAATATCAACCTATAATTCGCTAAGTACTTGTCTGCAGGAGCAGTAGGCAAAACTGAATCTTGAGGTTTGGGGGGTTCAGTGTTGTTGGAATTCTTGTGCTCTAAATTCTTTAAATGAGCTGCTGTGAGTAGTGGCAATTAAGGAAGATTGCATAATGTTAGCCTTGAGGTCTTGCCATAAAATCTGAATCTGAACACAAAGAAGTATTCAAGGGATACATTGTCACATTTGGAGAAACACACTTTGATAGTTTACAGCACTGAGTCAAATGTTTGTTGAACATTTTTGGTTCATGTACATGACATAGCAGAAGGGATTTTTCGTTATCACTCAACTTTTGAAATAGCCACTGTATATATTATATTTAATTCAGTAGTAATATTCAGGGAGGAGATTAATTGGCATTCAATATGAGTTAAATAATATTGATAATTGGTGTTTACATTTAAATGTATCAAAGGCTATTTGGAATATTTACCACAAGCGCTACAAGCAGATCCCTAACAGTACAAGGATGTTGATAGGTTAATATTATATCCTATGGGTTGTTTTAAGGTCCTGTCTCCATTATTTTCTATGGGTGTGTGTTGTGGTACCAGGGAGTGTCTATATGAGGTGCTGGACTTATTCAAAGACTAGACTGGAGTACATTTACGACTGTTTTGGGATATTTGTTTCTGCAGTAACTTCAGAAGTGCAATTTGTAAGTAGCAATAGGTTTACTCTTGTGTGAGTAGGTGTTTTCATTTTATCATGACCCTCCCTAAACCCCTCCTTAACCCTTCTAAACCCCCTCACATTGCCTGCATCTGTGAAAGGGCTGAAGGTGGTCCTTCTGTCCACCGTGGTGATTGCCAGGAACTGTGGGCCATATGTATCAAGCCTTTTTCCTGTTTACAAACGGGCGGATTCTCAGAAGTTGTTAGTAATTTGCTAACGTCTTTAAAAAAAACACTTTTTTGATTTTTAAAGTGCCATATGTTGCCCATGTATGTGCGCAAAATGTGCACACATACATATTTCAGGGGTGCAACATGGTGTCCTTTTGACACCCTTGCAACCTGGAAATTGCATTCTCAATTTGCGATTCTCTAATTGATAATCGCAAATTGAGAATGTCTTCCCATTCATTCCTATGGGCCTCCTAGTCCATAGAAATGAATGGCAAGGTATTTCTTATTTGCGAATCTCAATTTGCGATTCGCAAAAAAGGAATCTGTAGGATTCGCAAAAAAATGTTTTGCAAATCCTACATACATTGCATTTTGCGATTCTCTAATTGTGATTTGGTAAAAAAAAATCCCAATTTGAGAATAGCAAAACTCTTTTTTGATGCATAGGGCCCTTTGTCTCTTAACCTAGAGCCTCATGTCAGACACTTGTATTGTGGTTGGTAGACTGTCTTTAACTTTCGTTTTGATATTGGAAATTTACTTCCAATTTGAACATGACTCTTGGATTCTGAACTTTGCTCTGAACATGCATGCCATAGTGAACATATGATGTGCAGGAAGACTGCTGTTGATGCAGTGGGGGTCACTGCTATTGGATTTGATATGTTGGCAGCAATGGTGCAATATAAAATATAAATCATAACCAGAATTACATTTAAAAATCACAAATAAAATTGTCTTCAATATTTTTTATTTTGGTGTTTGACTCAAGAAAAGGGCATACTTGGATGAGAAAGTCACAAATATGTTTTCCTCTTGTTGAACTAGTACAGGAGATACTGGAAATGAGAAAGCAGACCAATAGGTGCTATCTCAGCCCAAATAAAATAGGACATAGAGCAACAAGAGAAAGCCGAAAAAGGTGGCATGGGGTGTTACTCGATTGCATAAGAAACAAGAGCTTTGGTGAGGTAACTGTCCACCCAATAATCTTTTTTTTTAATTAAGGTAAAAGATTGGACATTTTTTATATGATTTATTTTTTAACTTTTGTGCTACACAGAACCTGAAAATAAACCCAGCATTTCAGTTGAAATAAAAAATTTTAACTATCATTTCTGTGTCTGGCAACTAGCAATAAATTAGTCTACATATGCCAATGAGTGGAAAATCATGGAAACTCACTTGACTGAGGCCTCCCTCAGTCAGTGAATGAGGCGCCCTGGACTTGTTGCACAACATGCCCTTGAATAATGATGCCATTCCCTTAAATTTAAGGGGCTGGGTGAGAGGAAGATGCCCAGTCAATTAGATAGTGTGTAAACTCCACTGGTTACCAGAGACATTTAACCTTCCAGAATAAAGATGTCTCCTGTAAGGATAAAATTACTGTCATTGGGAAAAGTAAAAAGTGTCCTTTCTCTCGGAAATAGGACTCGAATCCAAACTGATCAGAAGTTTTTTTGGAAACAAAACTCCATAATAATGTGGCGATCTGTCAACAATGGGTTCCCCTTTATCCATAACAATAATTGCCATGTCCTATTGGGGCTTTACAATGTCTCACCAGCTTGCTATTTGTGTCCTGCATTATCTGTTCTTGGGAGTGAGGTTGGGATGTTGTAAGTGAATGTGAAATAGTGGAGCCAAGGTTCTGTTGGTGTGGATTCTGTTTTGTTCTGCGGTTGCTGCCTTGACATCAGATTATTCAAACCACCTTCTGTAGGTCTCCATTTAAGAAGGGTAGCTCCTTGTTTTACCTTACATGGTGCTTCGTTTCGCTGGTGAAAACTTTTGCATGTCCTTTGCGGAGTCTGACAGTTCTTCCATTGCTCTGACTGTGTCTGTCACTGGCACCTTCATTGGCCTTGCAGAGCTATCCAATAACCCACGAGGATTTAGAACATAGATTTCAACCTGCGAGGTGGGGAGACTGTTAAGGCTTTTGGTGTGGCTCTAGATATGATCGACCATGAGACAGGGTATGAACTATTATTAGCTGGCCATATATGTAATTTGCTGCTTGTACAGACAGCAGTTGCTGTGAGTTTTGGCATATAATTAAACGCTGAGTTAAACACAAATGTAGTTTTCATATGAGAGCATTGTTTACCTAAATAGGATAACTGTAGGGTGGGAAGTGAACCATCTAACCGCACCCATGATTGTGCAAAGAAACACTATGTTATTTAAATGTGTTTTGAATATTTTGCACTTATAGTCTTACAATATATGCAATGCATAACTTCTGCCTATTTTTCTCTGCAGCTAAAATAACACTTGACCTACTAAAGAAGAGTCCTTGGTTTGATATGTAAATAGGTCTATTTAAATTGATGTCATCAGTTTTCACTTAAATATGACATGATTACCTACAACAATGGGCCAATTATGGTATAGTGTCATACAAAAAAATCACCTATCAATCAAGCAAAATATCTTTATTCGATTGTTAGAAGCAATCATAAAAGTACAGATAAAGTAAACATATTTCATTACAGTATTAAAAAGTGCATAATCACAATACATGAATTCATCAATTTCAAGGGATTCAAACTCGATGAAAATATGGGATTTAAATTGCGTTTAAATAATCATGTTTTTCCTACTGTGCATCACATTTTTTTAAATACAGTGTTGTTGTTGCTACACATGGATGATTGTCAAGACATTGAATATTGAGCATAGCCTCACGGCACTGACGATGTCCTAAATCTCTTAAAAATGGTAGCAAAACATTCTTTCTTATTACATCGTAGAATTTACAGAAAAGAAAAACATGAATAGTACTCTGGGGTGAAATATTATCACAGGACAGGGAGGTAAATCATGCAACCAGTTATTATTCGTAGGGAAACGAACTAATCTATGAAAAATACCAAATCTAAAACGTGAGAGTAAAAAGCGCTCATAGTTATTAGATACTGATCCAGCGGCCTATAGAAAATATGTCATAAACTACGCTACCCAACTTCACCACACACTCTAAAAATCACCACTTAAAAACATGGACCCATTAACAAAACCTGACATATTTTGACCAACTGAATCATGTGGCCTAATTAAACTTATATACAACTTATATACATTTATATACATCCGCGGTAAATAAATGACATTATTTAAACAAATCCTAACTATTTAATTGGCCACCATGGCGATGGCATCTAGCTAATGATAACCTGCACTCCCAAAATGACAAGACCAGCTTGATTTCAAAAGTAAGATTTTATTAGCTATTTATTTGAATTATAAGAATATAGTTATATTTTAGCATTTTATTAGAATCCTTGTAAGCATATTTGTAAGCATCATATAGAATTCAGATTATTTGCAAAGAATTATAAGTTTAGCATTTTCTCAAAACCTAAGTCCCTAATTTAGCTAAATAAATGGAAATAAAGTAAAGTCTTTAGAGTATCTTACGTGCTCCAAGTAAAGTCCGACAGCACGACACCCTCATCCAAAGGTTAGAAAGCAGCAGCGTGACCCATCCACGGGGCATGGATCTTTATACCTTTCTGCGCTAAGCTAATCTAAGTAAAAGTAAAACTTTCTGCAAAAGTCGATGTCCCATTGGTTCGCGAGTGACAAGTGACATGTCACCCCATTATTTCAAAACATTAGATCCGTCACTTTCTTAGACTCCATTGTCTCTACTGTACGTGCTCCGAGGCTTCCTTTGCTTGCAACATTTTTGTAATAGTTTTTCACTGGTTTCATTTCACTTCCTCGGATGCCAAGTTATCAAATGTTCCTTCTGCCGGTTCCTGACCTTGGCCACGTCCGACCAGAATAATGTCAGAGCCTCATCGTAGTTCAACAAAAGTTACTTCGATGGAAAACTTTAGAAAGGACATCTCAGGCTCCGTGCAGAAATTAAATTCATCATTTTAGTAAACTCGAGTGAACTAGGCCCAAAGCAGTCAATTTAATTTCTCTAATGTATAAACAAACACAAGAAAATAATTAATGAAAGAAATATTATTCATTCTGTTTCCACCCTTTGTTTGCTAATTATTTAACCCATCCATTAGACTAATGTTACCTAGCAAAAAGCAAACAGATAAAGCAGCATTTTATATCTACCAGTCTTCAAAAGTCCACGAAATCCATTATGCACCTATAGAGAGTAGAATGACATCACATAGACAAGGAAAGCAAAATAAGCACATGCCACTTTTTAAATTTAGCTGCAGTTAGTTATGACATGACAGAATGACAAAATTAATTTATTATTTTTTTGCACGAACAAAAAGATTCAACAGTAATGCACATTTATGAGCACATATGTTAATGTTCCCGCGTGTAAAAGTTTAATCTAAGTTGATATAGTACAAATACATCACAAATCATTAATAGGATTATTTTATTTTATGGAAGTATGATTTCACGAGTTGGAATAAAAAGTTATTCTCTATCTCGCTCCATCAACTCCCTCATCTGGTGATTAATAAATCACCGCACCACACCCAAAATTTAGATAATTTAATCTAAATAGAAAATGATTCAAATTCATCTTGAGATCAGTATTATAAAAATGTGTTTCTGCAAAATCTCTGCAATTATCATAACGAGCCCTATGTAATTCTTGTAATTCTATTTCTTTTTCTTCTTCCTTTTTTATTTTATAAATTCTCTTCTTTTCTTTCATTTGTTTCTTTCTCTTATGTAATAAACAACCAATTTTTGTTAAAACTATTATAAATATTATCACAATCAAAGGTGTTAAAATCTTGCCAAGAACTGAACCACCTATTTCTTGAAACCAGGTTTTTATAGCTTGAAACCTTTTTGAAAGTCGTTCTGAGAAATCTTCCTCTTCTAATGGAACTATCTCTGAATGCATTTCTGTAATATTCTTAATATACATATCAATATTTTTACTTTCGTCAGGTATGTAGGTACAACAATGTTGTACATGTAAGATACTACAAACTCCTCCCTCTTTTGCTAGAAGTATATCTAAAGCAAGGCGATCTTGCATCTCCATAGCAATGACTTCAACATTCACTAATTGGAAACCATCTGCTGTATCAGTGGACAATCTATCGACAATTGTGGATAATTTTCTAATTTTCCCTGCATTCAAGGTTATACCTACTATGGGTATCACTGCTTCAAAAATATCTCCTAAAATTTCTGTGAAACTTTCTCTTTTATATCTATTTACATGATTATTAATTTTGAACAGTCCTTCTGTATTTCTGTCAACATGAAATATCTTTGAAAAAACAATTCAACAAAAACAAGTCCCATACAAGTGGTCTGGGAGATTGTAGTAAGCTTTATCACCACAAATAAAATAAATCCCAGGAAAAATTGGATCCTTGCCACCTTTGAATCCCCAACCTCCCATAATCTGATAAGTGTCTACACAATTACTAGCACCCACAAAATAATTATCAAAAAGTGTATTATCTCTTCTAATACAAAGCTTACCACTAACAGGTTTATCTATGTGAATTGCAACATTATCAAAAGTTTTGCCATTAAGTTTCTCATCTTCTTTTTGCCAGAACCTAGATTTAGTCTGCTTAACTAATTCGTTCCTTTTATAAATTGCTCTCCTCTCCTCAACAAGGTTCAGGAAATTCTTCCCTTCAGTACTTAGTTTACAAGTTAGATTATTCTTATAAGCCTACTCATAAGTGAGTTCGTTAGTTACTAGGAAAAATTCCCTCATCTGTTTGGCTTTTTTATGTTTATTCAAAACACTCTCAATTTTTAAATTCGCAAAAATGTCATCAAAATTTGAATAATAGTATTCTAAACGTCCAGTCTGATAGAACAAACTAGCTAACACACTACATGTTATACCATATGTAAGAGGAAGCATATTGTATGTTACTCCCTCAGAAACAGAAGCAGGTAACTTTACACAAACATAGCAGTCTTTAGCATCCATCACTTTAACATATTCTCCTAAAAGCCTTGTGAATGTATTGCTTGAAAAATCACTAATAGATTTGTCCTGATGAATTTCAGGTTTGTGATCAATAACTTTGCTTGTTGCACTATGTTTGTTTTGACTAATCGAAGCTTTGCTTGTCATATTGACTTTGTGTAAATTTTTGTTGATTTCAAAAGGAATAACAACAGCTAATATTAACCAGAGCAGAATTAACACGAGCACACATACCAGAGTCATCTTACAGCATCTCTTGTATATAGAACATTTTGAAGTACTCCGTTCCATAACGTAAGGCTTTTTTTTTTTTAACTTTGTCTTTAGAAGATAAAAAGAACAAAAAAAATTATTTTAAAATATTAATTTCAAAATGTACTTGTACACCCCCCTTTTAAAAGATTTTTTTTTTTTTTTTTTACCCTAACAATGTATCTTCGACCTTATGTCACAAAAAATTTCCCAGCTAAACAAGTTTTCTTCGACCTTGTGTCACCTAACATAATTTCTTCAGCCTTTTGCCAAAATAATTAAAAATAAAAACCCAATTTAATAAATCAGTACTTCAATCATTGTCACTAATTTCTTCAATTTCATCTTCCTGGCTGCTACTATTAATCTCAATAACAGGAGGAATTATCAGATAAGTCCATTCAGGAGACCTATATTTCTGATTAGGCTTCACAACTCTCTTAGTTTTTCTAGACACTACTTCTATTTTCCTCCCTTTTTTGGCTTTCTTTTCAGGCTCTTTTTGACTAGTGATTTCATCCACCTGCTCCTTAGAATTTTTAATCAGCCTGACTCTCAATCTTCCACTTCCGCTTGGCCACAAATCACCTTTTCTCAAAATCTTTCTTTTCGGTTCTGAAACATTTGTTTCTGACTTCCAAGATCTTTTCTTTACTTTTCCATCTTCATCATTTACGTCACTTTCTCCAGAGTCACTGTCAGAAATTTCAATTCTTGACACAGGAACTTTTCTACTTGGCAGTTTCACTCCGTTAGGAACTATACTTTGTCTTCCATCACTGGTACTTGGTAATTCGTTCTCCTCCTCTTCTTCAATTACCTTCAACTTCCCAGTTCCTGGATTACCGTTCCTTCTTTCAAAACTTAGTTTCTGCTTTTCGATACTCTCCTGGTCAGAAATTTCTATTGTCTCAGTTTCTCTGTCTTCAAAATTTTCAATAGATTTTACTCCATTTGCTTTCTTGACTGATTCTTCTGCTACTTTCTTTTCTAGCAGATCTTCACTCTCAGAATCTATTTCAATAATTTCCAAATCCTTTCTTGTCAATTCTTCATTCACAGGTACAGTCCCCAGATGTCGACCTCCTTGTCGATCTTCAAAATCTGGAACTCTCTCACTTTCTACTTCAGAATCTGAATCTTCTGTTGAATCACTTTCTTCATCAGAATTATCAGGAGTAGGCACTGGAATAGTGTGACTGGGATGAATCCACCTTTTCAATCCTTTACATTTTACTGCATTTGTAGTGACTAGAATTATCTGCCTAGGTTTCTGCCACCTAGGAACCAGACAATTTCTTCTTCGATGAACTTTTGTCCTGACCCAATCACCAGGTCTCAGATCATGAGTCTGTACTTTTTCATCTGATTGTGCTTCAGTTCCCACCTGATTAGACACAGAAGTCACTACGTCAGACAGTCTTTTGCAATATTCTAAAATAGCACTGCCATTAATGCTCAACAATTTGCCAACAGGAACAAAAGCTTGTCTCATGACCCTGCCCATTAAAATTTCATGAGGACACAGACCTGTCTTCTTATCAGGTGTACTCCTTAATGACAATAGAACCAGTGGAAGAGCATCTGTCCACTTTACACCTGTATCTAGACACATTTTTCCAATCCTGTTCCTAATTGTTCCATTAATTTGCTCAACAACTCCAGATGCCTCTGGTCTGTATGCACAGTGTATTTTCTGCTCAATATTTAATGCTTCACAAATTAATTTCAAAAGTTTGTTGTCGAAATGACTTCCTCCATCACTTTCAATAGTGACAGGAAAACCGTACCTTGGAATGATTTCTCTAAGCAACAGTTTTGCAACTGTAACTGAATCACAATGTCGAGTAGGAAAAGCTTCTACCCATCTTGAAAATAAACAAACAATCACAAGAACATATTTCAAACAATTGTGTAGGGGCATCTCAATGAAATCCATTTGCAATCTGGTGAAAGGACCACCCTCTCGACCTATAATTCCTGTACCTACAACTGACTTTCTGTTTGGGTTCATTTGCTGGCAAGTTAAACACCTCTGACAAAAAGACTCAGCAATAGTCCTAAATTTGGTATTAAACCAAGTCTCTTTAAAAAGTGTGATCATGGAATCTCTTCCAATATGGCCAGGACCATGATATAATCTGGCCATGTCAGCAATTAAACAATTTGGTAAAACTACTCTGCCATCTTTGTAAGTCCATATTCCATCCTCATCACGTGGTCTACATTCTGCCTTTAACCACAAATCCTTTTCCTCATCATCAGCTTCATTTTGCAAATCCTTGATTTCCTGCCATGTTTCCACTACTGATGTTAGCATCAATGAATTTGAATCACATTCTTTGCTTTTTTCCCGATTGTAAGCACAACAATTTTTTGCACAGTATTTTGCTGTCTCGTCTGCATAAGCATTACCTTTGGAGATAAAATCCACACCTTTTGTATGTGCTGCACATTTAACCACAGCGATCTCTTTAGGTAATTGTATAGCGTCAATCAATCTCTTGATAAACACTGCATTTTTAATTGGTGACCCTGCTGAAGTTAAATAACCTCTCTGAGACCAAAGCTGTCCATAATCATGCACAACTCCGTACCCATACTGGCTGTCAGTTATTATGGTAACTCTCAAATCTTTTGATATTTCGCAAGCACGAATTAAAGCAATTAATTCAGCCACCTGTGCTGAACGAATTCCTTCAAGACATGATGCTTCTTCAACATCTGCAACTGTACAAACTGAATAAGCTGCTTTTAAAACTCCTCCTTCTGACCTCAAACAAGAACCATCCACAAAGTAAACAAAATCTGATTCAAGCAAAGGAACATCTTTAATGTCCTGCCTAGGCTTGGTACAATATTCCATGACATCCAAGCATTCATGTTCCACATCATTTTCATCAATAATTTCAGAATCAGGTAACAATGTGGAAGGATTCAGATTCACACATCTTGCAATAGAGACATTATCTGCTCCCAGAATTATTTTTTCATATTTAGTCAACCTACTGCTAGTTAAATGTTGAGTTTTACCTCTTGTCAGTAATATTTCAACTGAATGAGGCACAAAAACTTTCACAGGAAATCCCATTATGATTCCTTCACTCTGCTCAAGACTGACACGTGTTGCAGCAACTGCTTTTAAACAGCCTGGTAAGGCTTTAGCAAATGGATCAAGAACTGCAGAGAAATATGCAATGGGCTTCTTTAAATTCCCATGTCTTTGAATTAACAAAGCACATCCCTCTCTTTCACTGCAATATAGTTCAAAATCTTTCTCATAATTCGGCATGCCTAGAGCTGGAGCTTCACACAAGCTTCTTTTTAGATTTTCAAAAGACTCAAACTCCGTTTCGTTTAAAACAATCAGGTCTTTTACATCTGATTTTGTCAATCTCTGTAGTGGTTTCGCAATTACCGAAAATCCACTTATCCATTGTCGACAGTAACCAACCATTCCCAGAAACATTCTGACCTGTCTTTGTGTTCTTGGAGGTTGCATTGCTTGAATCATTTTAATTCTCTCAACTATCACTTGTCTCTTTCCCTTTGCAATTCTGTGACCTAGATATTTTACCTCCTGTTTACAAAACTGCAATTTAGCTGGAGACACCTTATGTCCCTCATCTGCTAAACGATTTAACAGTATAATCGTGTCTGTCACACAATTTTCTCTTGTTTTAGCAGCAATCAACAAATCGTCAATATACTGCACCAACGTTGACCTGTCAGGTAAATCTAGATCTTCTAAAGATCTTTTTAACAGCTCATTAAAGATAGAAGGACTTTCTGTATACCCTTGAGGAATTCTACACCATTCGAGGGTCCTACTCTGGAATCTGAAAGCGAAAATTTCTTGACTCTCAGGATGTAATGGTACAGTAAAGAACGCATTGCAAAGATCAATAACAGTATACCATTCAGCATCATGTGGAATTTGGTACAAAATGACTGCAGGATTTGGAACCACAGGACAACATGGTACGACAATCTGATTAATCTTCCTCAAATCCTGAACAATCCTATATGTTCCATTCGATTTTTTAATTCCCATAATAGGTGAATTACAAGGACTGCTCTCAATTTCTTTTAAAACACCTTGCTTAATAAATTTTTCGATCACAGGAATAACTCCCTCAATTGTCTCTGCTTTCATTTTATACTGAGGAATGTTTGGAAATTCTATTCCCTGCTTTAAATTAATTTTGACTGGATCGACATGTTTCATCAGACCCATCTCATTTCCAGTCAAATCCCAAATTTCAGCTTTTACTGTTTCCTTGAGCTCTTCTGGTAAATTATCCTTTTCAAATGTAGGAAACAATTTCTGTTTCTACCAACATCATAGTCATTCGATACAAACCATCTTCCTCCATTGTTTGTAGTTCAACTCCCTCAGGAGAACAATATATTCTGAAATTCATTTTGCACAATATATCCCTCCCCAACAAATTCACCGGACTGCTGTTACAAACCACAAATCTGTGTTTGTCTTTAAAATTTACAATTTCAACTGGTACTGGATCAGTTAGATCCGTTCTGATCTGTTGATTACTTACTCCAACTACTTGGATTGTTTCCCCAGAGAGAGGTAGGTTTTCAATTTCCACTGATCTAACAGTAGAACGGGTAGCACCAGTGTCCACTAAGAAAGTGATGTCTACATCATTAACTTTCCCATTTACAAATGGACCAGACTGGTCAACCTCAAGAGTGGCTCCAATAACACACTCTTCCCCCTCTCTCGGGCACCGTCAGAAGTAATCATCAGAATCACTCTCTTGTTGTTCGGTTAACAAAAACTGTCCTGAAGCATTCTGCACAATTTGCCTGTGGGTTCTTATTACCTGATCATCTCCTTGAAATCCCACACTTGGATTATATTTTTGACTTCCCGCACAATTAGGAAAAGGAGGTTGCGGTATTTGATTTTGCTGGTGATTCAATTGGTTTTGCAGCTGTCGCTGAAGACTCAAATCATTTAAATTCTGTTGCAACTGTAGCTGTCGCTGCAGATCAACATCACTCTGCATCTGTGGATTTAACAATGGACTTTTTAAATTTCTAGGTGGTTTCTTACACTCATCTCTCCAATGTCCAATTTCTCCACAATTAAAACAAGGTAATTTCTGTTTTAATTCTTCAACTTTAGGATTAAATTTCCTGTTAATATTAAATTTAAATTTTCCTTGACCTTGATTTGAATTTTGAGTTTTAATAAAATTTGTATTTTTATTTCCAAGACTAGCAATCTGTTGCTCAGCCACTTTTACTTGAGCCCACATCGCTTTCTCCTTGAGCTTTTTCTGCTTCACTTCTAACTCATCACTGCAGTATTTAGCTTTTCTTAAAATGTCATCAACTGAAAGTGATTGCCAACCGACAATATTATTTCTGATCATTTCTCCAACCTCTGGTCTGAGACCATAAACAAATCTATAGATGAAATGACTCATATCCTTTTCATCCAATTTCTCATAGCCACTGTATTGTTTAAAAACTAACAGTAACCTTTCGTAGAATGAATGAACTGATTCCTTTGGTTCCTGATTTGTTCTGTCTATTTTAACCCAGTCAACTTCCTTTGGAGGAATTTTTTGTTTTAACCAGTAAATGACTTTTTCGTAAAAATCCATTACTATCGGAGCTGGAGCACCTGTTTCTTTAATTCGTTCAGGTTCCTCTTTTGGCCAACTTATAGAAATTTTACATTCTGTCCAAAGATCTGATGGGACAACAATGTCAAAAAATCCATCCAGATCAATCCACAGAACTTTTGAGACTTTTATAAACCTGTCTACCTGACGGTACCATTCAACAGGTTTTTCTCTTAATCTGGGAAAGTCATTTGTAAACAATAGAATGTCTTGTCTTGACCAAGGGACATGAACATACCCTCCACCTGCAATCTCTCTCATTGGAAACTGTTTTGACAATTTTTCCAATTTCTCATCCTCCTTCTTTCTTGTCCATTTCACTCTCCACTTACTTAACTCACCTAATTTTTTGATGTAAACAATTAATTCTTTTATATGCATTATTCTTCCCATTGAATTCAAGTTTTCAATATCCTTTTCTGTAAAATCTAATCTATAATGTTTTCCAAAATTCTTTTGCCTGTTTAAATCAATTTCAAGTTCTGCTGCCAGTTCTTCTAATTGATCATATTTATTTTTTGTTTTCCACTGAATACTCTTGCAGATGAACAGGAGTTCATCATCACAATAAAATTTTAAACTGTCAGGACCAATTGTACCAATAATTAATTCCTCCAGATTTGCTTTTAATTTTGCAACATCAAGTTTAGAATTTGATCTTCTAATGTCAGTAGTTTCAGCATCAGATTCCGCACCCATTGGTAATTTTGAAAAAGAACCTTCAATAAAAGTTAAATCAGGCATTCTAGTTTTAGCAGAATTAATTTCAGATATATCTGAGTAAAATTTTTCAGCAACTTTCTGAATTTCTGCATTTAAAGGAATTGTTAAACCTGGCTTATTATTTTCCCTTTGTTCAGAAACAGGCTGAACAGGACCAATCGTTACTGGAACAGTCACAGTTTCCATGCCTTTTGTCATTTGCCGAATTAATTCTTCCTTTGATCGGAAATATTCAGAAGAATTTTCAACTTCTTTATTTTTAACTTCTCTCATATAGTTTTTTGGAGCTTCCCTTTCTCTTGGAATTAGCGAAAAATGTTTACCTCCAATACAGACATCAGCATTTGTTCCAATTTCTAATTTTTCTGGAGTTTCAAAAGATTCAGAATTATTTGGGTATAGTTTAGAAGATTCGCTAATCGGTGGTGCACTCGGTGTAGTCTCTGTAGAAACCATCGGAGTAGACCATGATCGAGGAGGTCTCAAAGGTTCATTTCTTTTATTAGAAGTGAACATTTCTTCTAAAACTGCATCTTCAGTCTCACTTTCTAATGGAGCATTATTTTTCTTTTCAGTTCTTTTTTCCCTAGGAGATCCTAAAACCATTTCTCTAATTAAATAAAGTCCATCGCTCATGCTTCCCTGTCTCCACATTCGCATTCTGTCTTCATGTGTTTCCCTTCTATAGCTTGGTATTTTAGGAGGTCTTTTAATACCACTCGCTTCTCTCTGTAACTGAAACATTTCATCCTCCCATTCAACTAAAGCTTCAAATTGAGTAGGTCTTGGCTTTGGTACAAGAGCATTCATCTTTTCTCTTAAATTTCTTAAAACTTTTACATTAAAAGAACCATCGTCCGGCCAAGTCAAAACACCATCATCTTTTGTGTAGTGTTTCCAAATATCAAACCACAAAACAGTATGATAACCATATTCACCTTCCATATACGCTGCAGCTGTTTTATATTTATGAAGTAATTTACCACCTCGCGTTTCTATTTTCTTGTCAGGTGAAATAAAATTTTTAAGTTTCTGAAGCAACGTAGGCTTTTTCTCAACATGTTTAAAATGATAACTCATTTTTCGAATCAAATCCAATTGAAGGAAATGATCGTAAAATATTTCCTGGATGTTCCGTAACACTAGCCAATCCGTGCGCGAAACACACCAACAAGCCAATCAGAGTTGAGCTATGTCACTACTTTACTCAACCAATAAATGTGAAGTTTTTCTGAAGAGCCAATCAGCTTACAGCTCGTCAGAGATTCAAGAACCAATCAGAACACAGCTCGTGACGTATATCGCCCAATCACAGCGCGGCTCTGTGACGTACACAGTAGCTGCGGTTTCTCGCGTCTCACTCTCAGCGCTCACCCCTCCTTCACAAAACCTTTTCACAGCGCCATTTTAAGAACGCTTTTTCGGTGAAAATTAATTTTTAACAACGACAAGAAAGACTCATCTGTCTGTTTCTCTAATAAGTAACAGAATTTCAATCACACAAGAATTCTATACGTGGAATAGACGACGCTATTCTCACAGAATATACATTTGCTAGTAAAGTAATCTTTTTACTCTACCCTTCAAGCAAGTAATTAATGAACTCGTTTTCCTCGAGAATGCACAACTGAGTGACAATTCAAAAGTTCGACTTGAACATAATTACAAAACGATCACGCACTTTCAAACGAAAAAAAGACCCTATAATCAAACACACATGAAATCCGTACAGGACTCTCACCTGTTTATAGATATCATGCACCGTTAATAAAATAAACGACGTTATCCGTACAGGACTTTCACCTGTTTATAGATATAAAACATGTATCCCTACAGGACTCTCACCTGTTTATAGATAATCATGTACCGACATTATCCTATCCTTCATTCAAGCTCGAATATATACTATTACTTTTATCACAGTGAGTTTTAGAGCGGGCTCATTGTCCCTATACTCATGCTGTTCAAATTTCTTAGATAATCCTCACTATACAACATTCACACCTAACCCTAACATGTGTTGCACGGCCACAACACTAGTGATACACGGCGATACCACTACACTGAAACAGATCAAATGTACTGTGTGACTACCTTCTCATCACACTATCTGTATCGGTACAACTCACATATAGCACGAAAACAAACTCAACATATGTTAGACATCGATCCTATGTAATTACCATATATATTGGTTACCATAGCAACCATCCAGAATTGATCCAGCGGCCTATAGAAAATATGTCATAAACTACGCTACCCAACTTCACCACACACTCTAAAAATCACCACTTAAAAACATGGACCCATTAACAAAACCTGACATATTTTGACCAACTGAATCATGTGGCCTAATTAAACTTATATACAACTTATATACATTTATATACATCCGCGGTAAATAAATGACATTATTTAAATAAATCCTAACTATTTAATTGGCCAGCATGGCGATGGCATCTAGCTAATGATAACCTGCACTCCCGAAATGACAAGACCAGCTTGATTTCAAAAGTAAGATTTTATTAGCTATTTATTTGAATTATAAGAATATAGTTTTATTTTAGCATTTTATTAGAATCCTTGTAAGCATATTTGTAAGCATCATATAGAATTCAGATTATTTGCAAAGAATTATAAGTTTAGCATTTTCTCAAAACCTAAGTCCCTAATTTAGCTAAATAAATGGAAATAAAGTAAAGTCTTTAGAGTATCTTACGTGCTCCAAGTAAAGTCCGACAGCACGACACCCTCATCCAAAGGTTAGAAAGCAGCAGCGTGACCCATCCACGGGGCATAGATCTTTATACCTTTCTGCGCTAAGCTAATCTAAGTAAAAGTAAAACTTTCTGCAAAAGTCGATGTCCCATTGGTTCGTGAGTGACAAGTGACATGTCACCCCATTATTTCAAAACATCAGATCCGTCACTTTCTTAGACTCCATTGTCTCTACTGTACGTGCTCCGAGGCTTCCTTTGCTTGCAACATTTTTGTAATAGTTTTTCACTGGTTTCATTTCACTTCCTCGGATGCCAAGTTATCAAATGTTCCTTCTGCCGGTTCCTGACCTTGGCCACGTCCGACCAGAATAATGTCAGAGCCTCATCGTAGTTCAACAAATGTTACTTCGATGGAAAACTTTAGAAAGGACATCTCAGGCTCCGTGCAGAAATTAAATTCATCATTTTAGTAAACACGAGTGAACTAGGCCCAAAGCAGTCAATTTAATTTCTCTAATGTATAAACAAACACAAGAAAATAATTAATGAAAGAAATATTATTCATTCTGTTTCCACCCTTTGTTTGCTAATTATTTAACCCACCCATTAGACTAATGTTACCTAGCAAAAAGCAAACAGATAAAGCAGCATTTTATATCTACCAGTCTTCAAAAGTCCACGAAATCCATTATGCACCTATAGAGAGTAGAATGACATCACATAGACAAGGAAAGCAAAATAAGCACATGCCACTTTTTAAATTCAGCTGCAGTTAGTTATGACATGACAGAATGACAAAATTAATTTATTATTTTTTTGCACGAACAAAAAGATGCAACAGTAATGCACATTTATGAGCACATATGTTAATGTTCCCGCGTGTAAAAGTTTAATCTAAGTTGATTTAGTACAAATACATCACAAATCATTAATAGGATTATTTTATTTTATGGAAGTATGATTTCACGAGTTGGAATAAAAAGTTATTCTCTATCTCGCTCCATCAATACATAGATTAAATAGGGCTGAATGTTAAAAGTCATTAAAACCAATTGATGCTGCAGAACAGAAGGTTTTAGGATCTCCATTGCGATTCTTTGATAGTCCAGAAAAGCTAGGCCCTGCTTCTTCAAATCTTTCCGTGAGATAGCTGAAAGGTTGGTAGGATTCAGAAAATAATCCTCTCTCCCAATATCTTTTAGAAAATTATGAACGTAATTCACCCATGGTATCCTTGTAGCTCCCTCTAATTTTAAAATGTCTGTCAGAACATCTCTATTTAAGTGTGTTGCTTCTTGCGTCCAGAGCCTGTGCCATAATAGCACAGGCTCTAGTTTAATTAGGTCGGATATGTAGGCAAGACCCAGTTCTGCATGGTAGTTATAGTTAGGAGAGCTTTTAGGGAGAGCCAGGATATACTTTAAAAATGAATTTTCAGCCATCTGAATGGGTGCGGGGTTTGCAAAACCCCAAACCCCACTGCCATATGTAGCACCAGCCACACACTTAGCTTGGTATATTTTAATTAATTCTACAGGTGGTCTAGTCCCTAATTTAATTGAGAAGCTAAATTCATGTCCAGACTGTTCCTTTCTTTTTCATTGATCAGAGTGGATGTGGTAGGTAACAGGATGGCCACGCAGAGCGGAAAATGGTCACTCAATGCTATGTCAGAGACACTAAAGGAGTGGATTCTAGTGCCATAATTTTTGGAGACAGTAACATAATCTATAATTGTGGAGCAACCCCAACCTTTATATGTTGAGGATAAAACAGAGGGTAAAATACACCGATCGTTTGCAAACCCCAGATCAAATTTGCCTAGCAAACTATTAAACTGTTCCCCTAAAGAGGAATGATTAAAGTGTAGCCGGCCTTCACCATTATCATGTGCTAGGCCACACCTATTATCCTGGGTTGCGTCACACAAGTTACAGTTGAAATCCCCGAGCATAATTATCATCAATTTGTGCTTAAAAATATTTTCCTGTTTGAACAATGCTTTACTCAATTTACCTAAAACAATAGATACATCACCACAAGGAATATTATTATATAGGTTGACAATAGCAATTGGTGTATCACAGAGCAGGACAAGTACCAAAAGTTGGAAATAAATGTCTGTGACAGGTTCAATAACTCTGACAAGGTCTAGCTTGTTAGATAGATAAACACTCAAACCACCCTTTGCTCTTCCATGCAAAACAGCAGGGGCCGGAGTATAAAAAGTCCTATAGCCGTTCAGATGGACGGGTTCAAGACTCCAGGTTTCCTGGAAACAGAGCAAGTCTTGTGTGTGGATAAAATCCCACCAAATTGGATTAATGATTTTTGATCTAATACCGGAAATATTCCATGATGAAATTTTAAACACAAATGAGTCTTTCAGGGGAGTAGGCGGGAGAGTAGGAGTCGCAGTGGTGGGGCCAGTTTGAATGAAGGGTACCATTTGATCAGTTCCCCCCCATATGCCCTCATCTGCTGTCAGCGCACCCCCCGCAAATTCTAGAGCCTCGGGTATATCTGAGACTACACATGATGGTTTCTCCCCAGTTGCACCTATGTTTTCTCTTTTATCAGAGTTGGAAATAGGGTCTGACTCTGTATTTGGAGCACTAGAGTTGATAATATCTAACTGTAGTCAATCATTATCTTCCAGACCACTAAGAGTTTCATAACAATTAAATGTTGGAATACCATATCTTCTACCCCATTGTTCTTCCAAGTTCAAAGGCGGGCAGGTAGGAGCAGGAAACCTAATTGGTTGAGGCGGGGAGTAAAAGTAGCCAAGGGGAAGAATATTAACAGAGTGTGGATCAAGTGTCCCCATGGCTCCTCTCTTAAGTAAAGTATGGACCAGTTGTGGGGACCTGAACGATAGGACTACACAATCACCCCTCAACATTTTATTTGAGGTGCCTACCCATCTCACCCTTCTGGCCATTTTGAACTCAGCGAACAGGTGATATTTGAATCCAATCTTAGAAGATAGGAAATGAAAAGATTTATTTCTTAGGGTCGACCAATGTTCAAAAGTATTGGGGGATAATGATGGAACATTTGCTAAGACCACAGTATATGGTGTTGCTTCTGGGGGCAAGTTTAAATTAAGTAAGTTTGGAGTTACTCTTGGCTCAAGTTTATTCTCTGCTCTTCCATTTTGATGGGTTGATACATAGGAAGATGCGTTAGAAGCTGCTAGAGTTGAGGCAGATGGTCCGTTAGTATTAGATGAAATATCCCCTCTTGAATTTTTGTGCTCTGGTTGACCAGTAGGCTTTGGATTTGAATTTTTAGCTTTGGCTGGAGCTGGAATATGTGTTACTAAGGCCGGTGTAGAAGTTTTAGAATTAACATTCGAGCAAGTGGCACTAGGCTGAGGTAGTTTAAGAGTTACGTTTTCCTCAGTTGTCTCTGCTTCTTGTCAAACGTTCCCTCGATATTGGCCAGCCTTGTTTCTATATTCTTAACCTTTAAGGTGATAGGTTCTAGAAAAGTCATTAAAAGGGTTTCCATTCTTTCCCAGAAGTAGTCCTCTTTTGTTGAGTCCCTGAGGATAATTGGTGGAAGTACAGTTTCGGGTTGATTATTCTCCTCACTTACTTTATTCCCGTTTAACTTTTCAACGACTTTTTTTGTTTATTATTAGTATTCCTTTTACTACTTTTAGTAGGTTGTCTTTCCCTAACAATATGTTTTTGTTTACATCTAGCCTTCTGCCCTCTAGTCCTCACACAGGGGCTATCACTAATGTCCAGGACAGACATTGGGCTCCCAGAGATACCATGGCCCTCTTTATCTGAAGTATCCTCGTTTAGAGGAATAGGATCACCTATCTGATTACTAGTAAATATTTTAGGGGTCACAGATAGTCTCGATGTCGGAGGCAAAGGTTCAGTAATATCAGGGGGCGCCCCAAGAGATATCTCATTTGTTGGCGTGATAGAATGTGCCCCAGGCAAAGCAACAAAAGATGGAGCAAATATGGAATCCTGGGAATTGGTGGTTAGCGTTGAAATGTTTGTGTTGGGTAGGGGCGGAAGAGTACCAGATGGGAATGAGAGACGTCTTTCTGTACTTTCAATTGCGGAAGCGACTACCCCAATAGTCTTTTGTAACATTCGGTCTATTGCTGTCAGACTAGGTAAAGGGGGATTAGAAGCTACCCTTTGTTTCCCATTAAAAACCAATTGAATGGGTGTATTCTTCCCCATTTTTCAACGATGAGTATAGCTATATTTAGGTAATGGCACAATCAAATATTAAAGAACATACTCCTCCAAATAAATATGGACCTTCTCAGTTAAAACACAATACTACTCATATACAAAAGATTGCTTCAAAGATAAAGTAAAATAAGCCTATTGCTAATTTAATAGAATATAAAATACAATGGATCGAACTTAAAGGGAAAAGTCCAGGGGGGATGACCCTGCCCTGGACTCCCGCGCGCGACTCGCTAGGCGAGAGGCGTTCCCTTCTGATAAGGCGCCTCCGGGCACGTCTATTTCATCAGAGCTGCCGCGCCAAGCCCAGGGACAGCTGGGTGATGTAGTTCCCCAGCTGCGTGTGGCTCCGGGCGAATGAAGGCGACAGGCGAGCCGTTTCCCTCACAGCAGGATCACGGGCAAAGCAGTTCCCTGGCAGCAAGTTTTCAAGGTGGGTGTGCTGCTTGACGTGCCGTTTCCCTCACGGCTGAAATGCGGGTCCCCTATCAATAAAGTATTGTTTTCACCAAATATTTAAACCAGAGAAACAAACTTTTCATCCAACTAAGAAATCTTTCCTGTAGTCGTCCCCCACCATTTAGTCTACTATGACACGGCATACTCTCTTCCTGCTGTTCTAACGTACATTATCCAGTAGTGCGGGGTGGACAGCACGCACCGACTTCAGATCACTAGTACCACACCATAAAAAAAAACTACTTAAGAAAGAGTTGTGCTCACATTTGCTGGGGAGGAGGATAGAATGTTTCCTATTAATGGCTGCCCCAAGCCATTGTAATGCATGAAGTGGCCAGAGATTAGGTTTGTGCAATCAATTTACGTCTAGAACCGTGTTGGAGAGTCGTAGGGCTATTTTTAAAACAGAAGTGTGTATCCCAAAGAAATTGTAACAGACAATGGGCTCAGTTAGTGAGCGGGAAAATGGAAGAGTTTTGAAGGGGTCGGGACTGAGACATGAAAGCCTTGTTGTTCCACCACAGCAGCAATGGACTAGTTGAGAGGTTTAATAAGGCGGTGAAGGAACACTTCCAGTTGGCTATGGTAAAGAGTGTGGAGTGCAAGGGTGGTCTAAGGGATATGCTGTAGGCTGTTCACAGCATTGTTCATGTCAGTGCAGGAGAAGGCTCCATTTATCCTTTTGAGGGATAGAGTAACAGGTACTCTGCGCAACCCGGAATGCATGGGAAGAAAAGTGATGTATCCTGTCAAGATGGGGGTAGTTCCGCTTTTTTACACTATAATTATTGTTCCAAAGGGAGGTAAGTATTCACCATTTTGGACCTCCTCACAATGCCACTTTGAATTCTACTGTGGCCAGTTTTTGCAGCGACCGGCCACACTGGAAATATGAGATTTGTGGGAACATTGCAGGTCTGTTTTGTTCAACCTGGAGATTTCAGCTGCACATCTTTTGCACCGCACGAGAGTCATGTAAGACTTTACACCAGACCCTAAATCAGGCCTTCAATTGCATGGTATGCAGAAGCCTGGAGAGACAGTGTGCAAATAATGCTTGGAGCACCTCATTGTCCCCCTCAGACTGCCCCGCCGACAGTATAGAGGCTACATCAGAGCACTAATAAACATTTTTTTTTACTGATCTCCAATAGTAACTTGATGAGTTACAAATATGACAGAATAGGAGTGCTTTTTTAAAAAAAACTGATTTTATTGATTTGCACAAAACTAGCAGATGGACCTGCCCCCACCCCCCATTAGGAGACAAAGGTACAAATCATTCAAATGTAAACATATTTGCCAAAATAGAATGATCATGCCATCTTGTCGGGTACATTATACAATCTGCTCAGTGAATATATACACCAATCACTGAATCCTAACCTCAACTATCCCCCCTCCCAGCCACCCTTCCCACCCACCCCAGGCGTGTCACTAAATTTAGGCCGCAAAGGCCAGCAGGCCAGCATCCGCAGCAAGGTAACGTGTGGGAATGGGATATGGCTATGGTTATATAGAATCAACACATTTGTCTAGGATCAACCCAGTTCCCGAGGTTACAGCTCATGAGGACCAGAAGGCTCCCTGGCGGCATCAATGGGGGCAGTATCATCGACCTCTTTGGGTGTTTGAGTGTAACAACCAGCACTTCCCAGGCTCTCATCCGATCTTGGGCATTATCACTCCCAGTTTGCTGCGCTATTTGTAACCTGGTCACTCCCTCACACTCCGCCCATGTTATGAATTCTGCTTTCCACCTCGCTATGTTGGGACCTTGTTTCACCTTCCAGCGTGTGGTGATGTTACGTTTGGCCAGTAGTAGTCCCAGATCAATGAATTTATTAGTAATTTTATTCTTTGACGTGTGTGGGAACCAGTGTAAGATACAGCGCGCCATGGTCGGTTCGATCTCCCTGTCAGTGAGGCCAGAAAGTACTGCCGTTATCTCTTCCCAATAACTGTCAAGGAACGGGCAATCCCATAACATATGCTTGAAGCCTGCACTGTCTACATTACATCTCGGGCAGGTCGCTGAGTGGGATGGGAAATACTTGTTTAATTTTTCGGGGGGTAAGATACGCTCTGTGCAATATATGGAAGTGCACTAGTTGGAATTGTGCTTTTCTAGTGCTCTTCCAGGCTCTCTCCACTAACCTTATCTGGGATGTCCTCACCAATATCCGTTTCCCATTTGGTCTTTAGGTCAGTAAGGGGAAGCAGGGTTTCTCCTGTCAGGCATCTATACAGATATGTGACTGCTTTAAATGTGCCAGCTGCCATCACCACATATTGACAGCCTAGAGAAGTCTGTGGCTCTGTCAGCCCTTCACCTCAGTGTTGCAGTGAGGGCTGTCTATTGTAGGAAGTCCCCCCCAGGTAGGTCTATTGAAGGCAGTGAGGGCTGTCTATTGCAGGAAGTCCCCCCCAGGTAGGTCATAGTGGGCTTGCAGATCATTAAACGGAACCATGCACCCTCCTCAAAAAGATCTCCCATACAAGTTAGCCCCTGTTCCGCCCACGCCCCCAACCTCTTCCAGTTTCCTCCATGCGGTAGGGCCCTACACATAAACAGTGGTATTACGGGGGCATAGGGGCTTTTAATAGAGGCACGCCGCAGGTGTCTGTTCCAGCATTTTCGCGCTGTGTTAAGTTTCTGGGTGAGGGCCACAGCGCTTACAGGGAGCCGCAAGATGGCACGGAACAGCAATGACAGGGTCTTATCTCCTCCCTGTGCCCGTTATCCCCCCTGATGGTGTCCGCTACCCACTTCGTTAGCCACTGGAATTGTGCTTCCAGATAGTAGGTCTCATAGTCGGGAACCACCAAGCCACGCTCATCTGCCTGTGTCCGTTATGAAGGCCGAGATCATAGAACAAAGTTGCTTTAAGAATCTTGCCAGAATCAGAATCGGCAAGGTCCCAAGGTAATATAATAAGCTCGGGAGGTTATCATTTTGAGTAGGGCCACCCGGTCCGCAACGGACAGCAGCAGGGAGCCCCTGAATTTAAAGTTAGTTATTGCCCCCCTGATGGCCTTTCCAATGTTACCCTCTAGGATATCCTCCTGGCCGTGGTACATCTGTGTACCCAGAAAGGGTAGGCATCGGTCTTCCCAAGTCACCCCGTCCAAGCTCTGTGGGCCCACGCGACCTCAGTGCATTGGGAACAGGTAGGATTTTGACCAGTTCACCTTTAAACCCGCTACTGTGCTGAGAGTGTGGTGGAGGCGTTTTGCCCCCTGGAGTGCTGATCCTGCGTCAGCTAGGAAAAGCAAAAGGAAATCGGCATATAATGCTATGTGGTGGACCTGAACAGAATAGGAGTGCTTAACGTGTTAAATGCAATCTTTGCATTCCTTAATGCCCATTTAATTGAATTGCAAGCATGGCTGAGAATTTTAAATGCATGTATTTTTATAAATGTATCATGCATCAATTCAGACATTCACTGTTGCTTTGCAATGACAAGCAGACAAGTTGACAAGCATAAATGTTTGGTTTACAAATGAACCGATACATTGTATATTAGAGATATCTACTTTCATAGAGAAAGCTAAAAAAGTTGAAGGAGCAGAGGCAGGTGGGCTTCAAACGAGAGTTAAAGTTCATCTGTTTGATACCCAGTCAATTACAGACCGTGTAGTTCCAGTAACCGATGAGTAGTCTAAGCAGACAACAGGCAGACCACAAATGTCAACACATAAAACACATGAAACGCTGTGGCTATGTGTCAATTCCTGACTTTGGTTAGGACGTAGCACATCTGTTACACGTGGGCAACTCAGCATGAATTAAATTAATCTTTCAAAACCTAATGACTGTCAAGATTTTAAAAAAAGGGAAAAGTGGTTTACTTGGCTGCATCCCAGAACAACTTAAATGATGCTGTTTTACAAGAAGCATGAGTAGTGCAAAATACATATTTCTTTAACGATCTGAGAGTGGATGTTTATTTAAATAAAGGAACCCAGCCGAGTATTACGGCTGTGAAATTTTTTACATTCCAAAATGTGGATCTTTGAAGGTCAGTGCCTATAAATTATAACACATTAAAATCTATTTTAAAAAGTCATAGAAGTGAATTTGCTATCCTTTCTGGTTTAAATTTGTGGGATAATGGAGGTGTAGGTGGCTTAAGAAGCAGGGCAACCCCATGGAGTCTACTGAGTTTCACCTTTAATTTAATTACATGTCACAATTGCCAATATGTAACTAGCCATCAAATGTAAATATTAAATGTGTACATATTTCATTTTTTTGTGTGAAGTACTACAGTCCACCTTACAAAACGTCTCAAAGAACACAGATCTATTTGAGAACCACTAGAAAAATTGCAGGAGGGACCTGCATTGGGTGAAGGAGAACCTTTTTAGTAAACGCATTTGGGACAGAAAAGGAGTAGAGCTGAGGAAGCCCAGTGTCTGAATGCATTCCTTATTGAAAAATGTGACTTTAATGGAGCCCTATTTGTCATGGTTCAAAAGTAACCATGACTGTTTTCTACTGACCAGATTTCATACGGACCTTTTTCACTACCCTTTGGCCCACCCTCATGGGGCGCATTAAGGGCAGTACCTCCCAACTTGTGGCTGCAACGGGAAGTCTCGACAAGATATGATGCATTTTTTTATGTTTCGTAGTTTTTATGAGGTACCGAGAAAGTCTTTTATTGTTCCTAATCCTAAACAAGCAAGTTTTAGGCAGGTTAGATTGCTTTTATCTTTTACAATTACTTTCAAACAATACTGCATTATATGTTCTTAGCTTTTTAACGGCTATCCGTCAGGCTCAGGTCCAGCTGTGATCATCTTTTCATAGACAAATCTTGAGCACAGTGTTGTTTTGAAATCCTTCTTCATAAAGCCCCTGTTATTGATCTTGTTTTTTATGGGATGGATGGTTATGGTTGTGACATGAGATCTCTTAATTATTTATTTTGTATCTTGATGGATGGTTTTATCATTTTGACAAGACTGTTTTTAACATAGTCCCTGTAATCCATCTTGTATTTTATGGGTTCTTGATGAATGATCTTACTGTGCTTGATCTAATATTCCGTTCATTCTGCATCTTTTGGGCCTATGATGTCATTCTATTTCTGGATTCGCTTACCTTTTGGACATACGTTTTGTGGATATGATGTATACACAACATTGCCTCCTTTTACCCTCTGATATACATTTCTAATTGTGTTTGCTTGACTTTTATGGTTTTCTTTGTAACAAAAAGAATAAAGTTTTGTTGATTGATTGATTGATATAAGTATATAAAGAAAGAGGTGGATAAATGAATCAAAATGGGTGACTAAGCCATGAAGATAAACACGAGTCCTGAATAGAATTTGATAGGTGGCATGGTCAGTCTTGGGCTTCAGAGTGAGTATTTATATTTGTAAGGTTTCTGTGCTGTCATATGGTTCCGTCAGGCTCTAGTGGGCCAGATTACATTGGTGCCGCTCTTTGGTTTTAGTGTGCACACTGTTGTAAAACCAATTGAACACCATGGGGACTGACAAGGCCTGTGGTTTAGACTTACTGATATTTAGGACTCTACACTACTTATGGGGATCGGTTTCTCCTACGTCCTCCCCTTACCTTAGCTGTTTCAGTAAACACTGTTACACCGTGAGAGGTGGAAACAGGACATTGGTAAATGAAGTTGCTCACACATCCACTGCTTTTTCCACCACACCACCACAACCAGAGCAATTACAATAAAAAACAGGTAAGTGAGTTGGAAAACTTTTGTACTGCGCTGTATAGAAGACTTTAAAACAATATATATCAACAGAAAAAAAGAGTTAATGAGCAGTCATTACCTTAGAAGGATTCTAACGTGCCAAAATTTGTATTCAACTGTAATTCTATCACTAGGCTGCTAGGCAACTTGGTTTGACTGGGTATCATTGTTAATTCAACTTCTTATGGATAGTCTTTTGAAATTCAATAAGCCACAAAACACTGTGGAGTTTTCATGTGAAAGTAAAGAAGGTTATATTGCAGATAGTGCATTTTAGTGCATTATGCAGCAGGTATAGAATAAAAAAGTCTAGTCTGGTTCACAACTTAGTACACAGTGTTACTGTGAAATGCTCCACCAGCCTACTACTGCAAGCTGTACATTAGCCATCACAGTCCTGCCCCTTGTTTCAGGATTTCGCCTTTGTCAGGGCCAATAACACAGGAGCAGGTCTTTGATTGGCAATTTAGACGGTTTAGGCAGGCTGTAAGGTTATGTGTGTTAAGTGAACCAACACCACAACCGGTCAGCAGTTTCAAAGAGGACATAACCAAGGGCATGTCCAGAATGATAAAATAATATCTGGCAAACTTAAAGTGCAGTGACCATATCTGCCTTCAAATACTAAATTTGTAACAAGTGGTGATAGCTCAAATACATGACATACAATGAAAAACAAAAAATGGTTTACATCAACTGTTGGTGAAATATGTCATGCCAATACCCAAACTTTGTTTTTCATTTTGTTTATTTTTTTGCTACAAAAATAAAACAAAAACAGTCAAACAATGCAAATAAACATAAAAATAACAAGCAATACATTTCAATTGAAAATCATAGGTGTACTAAGACAGTTTGCTACCTACTAGATAAACAGAAGAGGGACCCTGAGAAAACCAGTTCTAGGGGAACATCCAACCAGGGAAGAAAACAGACTAAAGAACATCAAAAGATGTCCCCACCAAAATTGAACCAAGGGCAATAGCTCCAAAATATTAAAAAGTTCATCGACAGAACAGCTCAACTGATTTTTTATTATTATTTATTTGTCATTATTAAATATTTTATCATTTTACTTAAAAGAGGTCAGACAAAACATATAGATAAATTCATTCATAGGAAAAATATATATCCCATTGCGCTATAGTCATATGAACTTTGAACAATTATTCATAAAGCACAAAAATCAAGCCCACAAAAAGCAATATTCATAAAATAGAAATACACCCTGTATACCCAACATCCAAGAAACAAATACATCAATCACATACAATGGATCCCAAATACATTCATTTACAAGAAATGAAAAACATTAGACATTACAGAAGACAAAAATATACAATTCAAAAAAATACACAATACAGACAGAAGAAAAGCGCCGATGCGTGTTTTGGAAAGTACCAACAAGTATTATAGAAATTCCTTCGTCAGGGAGCACATTCCATGCTTTGATCAGTTTTTGTGCTTTATGAATAATTGTTTAAAGTTCATATGACTATAGCACAATGGGATATATATTTTTGCTATAAATGAATTTATCTGTATGTTTTGTCTGACCTCTTTTAAGTAAAATTATAAAATATTTAATAATGACAAATAAATAATGATAAAAAATCAGTTGAGCTGCTCTGTGGGTGAACTTTTTAATATTTTGGAGCTATTGCCCTTGGTTCAATTTTGGTCGGGAAATGTTTTGATGTTCTTTAGTCTGTACTAAGACAGTTTGTCCATAAAACTCCTAAAATGCCCAAGACCTAATGTGACATCAAAAAGTGCATATTAATTCAAGGTTTCGTAGCTGAACTTCATAAACACTTTTTTGTGTTGCTATGTATTTCAAAAAATGTGGGCAATCTATTAACAGAAGTATATTAGAGCATTTAAGGTAATTCCAACATATGCAATATACATCACTTATGTTCACACTCAAACTTAAATATTGCATTGTAAAAATGGGATTGCATTCTACTTTAGTACCTTGGATCCTAACTGCAGGTCAGGTATTTTGTCTATATAAGGAAAAACTTCCTAAGGAGATTTAAGTTAGGCAATTGATGGTTTTCTTGGCAAAGAGTCAAAATATTTGTTCACGTTATACTTAATGATAAATGAGTTCCTTTAGCCTGTGCATGGTCTTGTTTAAGATAAGTAGTATAACAAAATAATTTTGTTAAAATCCAAATTCTTTAACTTCTCCTCCTCCAGTACGAACAGGAGATTTTGTTTATATTTTCATCCATTGAAAATGTATTGAAAAATCTCACCATCTATAAACACTGCATTACTAACCAAGACAACATATTTAATTCACATTGCAATGCCTGAATCAAAGGGCCTGATTATGATGGCGGTGGGACTGCCACTGTCAGGGCATCGGAGGTGCTGCCACCGCCATCCAGCCCACTGGTCCGATTGCCGCATTAGGATGGAGGCTGTCAGAGCTCAGCTGTTGGGGGAAATACCGCTGCATCCCACAGGATCAAGGATCCCATCAGTGGGACGGTCGGACTACCATTCCCTGCAAAGAGGCCATGGTCTGCTCAGGCAGGGATTACAATGTCCCTTTCCGCCAGCCCTTTCATGACGGTTCACCTACCATGAAAAGCAGGCAGTAAGTTACTTTGGGGGCTCCTAGGAGGGCCCCTTACCCCCTGGGCATCCACTATGGTGCCCCACTAAACATCCCATACAATAACAACCTGGTTATAAAGAACACATTGTAGTCTTTAGAAAGTGTATTAAACGGGTATTATAATCTACTCCTTGGTGTGGCTCTGCTAAATTATCCAGTCATGCCCACCTATAAGTGTTCCTCATTGAAAAATTATCAACCATCCACAGCTATTCTCACACTCACTGAAGAAAGAATGTGAGAGAAGTCAGGAAATTTCTCACGTAAGAACCACCAATGGAGCTACTGGTTGGTATTCACCAGTTTCCTCGTTCTGTCATCATCTGCAACTTTCTTGACACAAAAGAAAGACGTGTGACCTAACTCTTAGGCTCATGTGAAGTGGTGAAAAAATAATAATAACTTGTAAATGATGGTGTCATCTATCAAACGTCTATGCCCCGTAATGTGAAAAGAAGTGAATAAACCTCCTGGTTAAAAATGAGTTGTAAACAACTATCATTCAACACAAGTAAGGGAGAGGGTCGACCGTATCTACAACTCTACCATCCCGAACCCCCTAATTCACAATCATACACACATCGAGGGGTGGAGAGACTAAAAAAAACAACATTTAACATCACAAAACAGAAAAAATATAACTGTTTAGAGAATACTGCCCTCACTCACACAGCGAAGTGTGTGACATGCTTCATACTCGGGTCTGCTTACAATACGCCCAGGTGTAGCCACACTCTGGACGGAGCATAAGGGAGGGGATGGACATAAAAGACCAAAGGACACAATACAAAACCAAACAACATGTATGTATAAACAACACAAAAGTGATCAGTGAATGTCACCCTGTGACTAGAACTGGAGTACAACAAGTGCAGTTAATAGGGAAGGGCTTAAAACTGGTTTGAGGATACCAAACAAAACTTTATTAATAGGTTCCACAACCAGGATTAAAAAGAAAGAGAAGGATGGGTAATGTTTCCAAGAGAGAATAAAAGTTCTCAAAACAACCCTCCTAATACCGCTAATCCAACATGTTTCGACCGACTTACTGCGCCAAAGAGGTCACCCTGGTCTTCTTCAGGACGTATGTTGCTACCAGTCCTGCTATTGGTCAAACCGTAGTTCGGTCAAAGTACCAAATGACTGATCACACGAGATTCCTAGTTGAATCACCACGTGTGGAGGAGATCCCAACAACACGGGAAACAAAAACTGGAATGATAAATAATCCTACATCAATATGTTGAAAGTGGGTGACAAAGAGTATCAAAAATATTCGAGCCACCCCATTGGTTATGATGAACAAGAATCCCTTAGAAAATGATCAAAAGTATCGTTTTCTTATAATTTATAATCAATGAGGTCATGGAATACAGACTGTATTCATTGTTTAATTGCTCAATGTTACCCACAGTTAATATGCAACAAGTTTCAGTGAATCCACCTTAAATTTCACAAACAAATGGAGCTCTCTGAATTTATATGCATTTACTCTTCTACTTTTTCTTTTCCTAGGTGCTCTGTGAAATTGCATTTTCTCTTCCCATAGACAATGATCTTAGCAAAGACAATGAAATAACTTGATTTACAGAAGGATGGAGGAGCTTTCAATTGCCTCGGCAGACCTAATGCATTGTAATCTAAGATTATTAGTTCATCTGCATATAGTAAACAGGTTATGTATGCACCTCCCATCTTTGTGGAAAGTGAGCTAGTTTACCTTAGTGCAGAAGAAGCAACATCCAAAACATATTGATTGGAACAAGGCATGTTGAACCATATTTATGCCCTTGACAACTGGCCATCAAATCATTTAATGGAAGCCATTACTTGATATGCCACCAAATTTGTCAGAATTATTAGTATGCAACTGGCTCAAGACTTGGTGACATTTATTAAGGTAACCCTTAGCTTTTTTCTAACTTTCATCTGAATAAAATGACTTCCACCATTCCCACAAAAGAGGTGACATTTTGTTCTTCCAATTCCTGACCAAAGTCATCCCAGCCATTAAAGCAGTGTAATATACTAGTTTTCCCTGGTGTGGCCCAAACGTATTTTTATATGGTAAGCATTTAGTTCTTGTTTCAAATGTGAGATAGTGCCTTATAGATCTCTTCCTAGTTGCAATCTTATGAAACCTTGTCTCCTGGTCTAAAGGAACATTTAGGGCAAAAGATCTCTTAAAGTTTGCAATGGTTACAGGGGTAATATCAAAATCAACTATTATGAAATGCTGTAAATATTTATGATTTATTCATTATGTGGAGAACACCACTACAAACTAATGTAATTCCAGTTCTCCTGAAGCCAGCTCTAACTACTTAGCACATTTGTCACAAGAATCTGAAGAAACTATCCGCCCTTTCATTTGAAAAATAACTATTAAGACTGATTAAATTGGGACTCAGAAGCAGGGCAAGCGTAGGACTTCACTAAAGAACCATTTGGGTGGGTGCGTATGACTGAAAAAACGTACTCGCCAAAATTCTGTGATCAAGAGAGGTAGGTTTATTCAGGTTGTTAAATAGTTAGCGTAATGTTGACATCACCA
This sequence comes from Lissotriton helveticus, assembly GCF_964261635.1. NCBI lineage: Eukaryota > Metazoa > Chordata > Amphibia > Caudata > Salamandridae > Lissotriton > Lissotriton helveticus. The sequence goes on along the minus strand of NC_136067.1, from coordinate 1,873,405,874 downwards.
GAAATGATACCACATGACAGTTTTTCACTGTGATTACTTCAATGTGAATTGCACAATTACACTCTAGAAGGAGCCACAAGATGCAATCAGTAATCACTGACAATAGTAGCTCTGGCCACACACCAGTTTCCACAAACTTTGGCCGCGTCAAGAAGATGTACTAGCTATATTTTTTTTCATTTTTTTGCAAGCAAATGCCACATAATGAAAAGGAAAAAAAACATGCCACAGCCTAAGTGTAGCGGCCATGTGCTAGCAGTAAAACTTTGCTCATAAAAATAATTAAACAATTGTAACAGAATGTGTTTGGCTTTTCCTTGAGGGCAGGGGCACTAACAACAGGTAGAGAACCCCTTCTAAATTTTGCAGGCACACATGATTCTTATTGGTGCAAAGTAAAGGTATAAGTATCCATGAATAACTGCAACCTGAAGATTTAGTTTAAACAAACAACAGTGCTTCCAGAGCTATCTGAGAAAGATGGGTGGAAGAGGGGACTGTGGTTGGTAATGACCTCATGTTTTACTGTTCTTCAGTTCATACGTTAAACAATCACCATTACTATACCCTGGTACTCAAACATAAGCACAGTTAGGGGCCCATACAATGTTTTATTTTAAGATTAAATCCTAAGCAATTTGTAGATATAGTCATGTTAACTTTGTTCAAACTATTCAATGTGATTTACAGACAGAGCTGCAGACAAAGAGTGTGCATTCACTCTAATCCTGCCCCTCTCTTCACTGCTTGATCCCTCACTACCCTACTTTCCTCTCAAATGTGAAGACACTTCTACTCTCAGGGATGACTCTCCATTCAATCCTTGGCAGCATTCCCTCTGTGTAGTTTGTATTGGTTTTACTGTAGCAGGTGGTGCAGTTAATTGCAGCTATTTGTCCAGCTGTAGAATAAGAGGCCGAAATCAGCAGTGAGTGGGACTGCCCAAAAAGCATAGTCTACCACCTAACCTGGCCAAGATGGCTAGTATGGCTAATATAAAGTAATCTTGGATCTGTAGATATTTGAAAAACGTCTTCTAGAAGCGATGTTCTAACTCTATTCAATGAAATGCCTTGAAGGTACTTTTAGGAAATATATGCTAGATCTCTGTAATGCTGAATCCTGCCATTTCATTGACGTGCATGGAGCTGTGAGTATCCTTGTGGTATAGAGGCAGCATGCAATCTGGGTGTGTTGTAATTGTTGCTTTATTTCTTCCTAGACTTTATAAAAGGTGAAAGTGGTCTTAGATTTGATCTCCTTTGACATACCCAAGACTACAAATGAAAAGAGCACATAAAGTGGCAATCATTCCTTAAAAAAGGATTCAAGGGAGTTGATGCTCATATTGTGCTTGTGTTTCCCACAACTAAAGATGGTAGTCTGGGAAAGTCATTCCTCCACCTGTCTAGGCTTCTTGTAACATCTAGGGCACTGCCCTTCAGAAGATTTCTTACTGTTTGCAATCTTTACATATTTAGGATTTATGGGTGTTTTTGTGTTGTAACCCAAAACAAATTTGAACGTTTTTTAAAGTTGTGACATTGAAAGGTAATAGCCTAACTAAATACACAATTTTGAGTGATAATAAAGCCATCTAAATTATGCTAGTGGAGCCAACCAACAAGACAATTGTCAGTATTTATTATATATATTTTATTACTCTTAAACCGCCCACTTTTTTGCTATGCTCAGATGTTCTATAGATTGCAGAGCTTACAATATCTGGTAAATTTCAGTAATTTTAGGGATTTTGTTTAGATAATCATAACTTCAATATAACAGTGTTTTTTACATGAAATGATTCATGTATTCAATGCACCGTGCATGGTCATCTCTGCTGTGCAGGCCATGTGCCATTGTGGTTGATTGAAGGCATTGCCTGTGGTGAGGCCCTGTGCTCAACCCACCACAAGTGGCCCACCACCACTACACATGGCTTTTGGCAGTGCGCAATGGGGGGTTGGCTGCAAGGCCTGGCCTATGCTAATGACTAAGGTCACACAAGAATCATCAAAGTATTAACATACGCCAGAGAGGTGTGAGTTAGGCTCAAGCAGTAAAAACAATTTCAAATCAAGTGTCAACTCAATAAAATTTCCAAACCAAATTATGAAAAAAGATAAGGATTTAGTATGGAAAAACATGCCAAAATCATTAAAATTGGATAAGGCGAGCTAGAAATAAGAATTTTTAAAGTTTCTAGTCTAGTCTAGAAAAAGGAAAATTCCTTTGGAAAAAAAAGGTTTGAGGTTGGCCTGGACCTATGCACAATTTCAAGCCAACCCAAATGTTTAACAATTTTACCGTAGGACTTAGTCAATTCACAAACCAGCCAAGGCACACAGAAAGGTCAGACAAGAGAACAGCTACTTTCTAAAAGTGATGTTCTCAAACACAGGATTTAAATACCACCTTGCCTAAAAGATGTGTTATTAAATTCTGAGTTCAGGGATACCAGACTTTTATGTCCTATCTTGCTCCTATGGGAAGATATGCTGTTAGCCACCGTAGCCAGCATTCCCCATGATAGCCTGTGGGCAAGATAGCCTTACAATAGTGAAAAACGAAAATGGCTGTAATTCACTACGAGAGCACATCACCTGCACCAGTACATGCTCTACCTTTCACAAACACTGCACCCTGCCCAAGGGGGTACCTTGGGCCTTCCATAGGGGTGACCAATGTGCACAGAAAGGGAAGGGTTAGGCCTGGTCAGTGGGGACACTGACCAGGAGAACATGGCAGTTCACAGACTGCACACAGGCACCGCCGTTGCAGGACTGAGACACCATTTTAGGGCTACTAATGTGGGTGGCACAACCAGTACTGCAAGCCCACTAGTAGCATTTGTATCACCAACCCTGGCACACTCAGCACACTTTACTAGGGACTTCTGGGGGATTCAGATATACCAATCATGGATAACTAATTACCATAACAGTTTACACAGAGAGCATATGCACTTTAGCACTGATCAGCAGTGGTAAAGTGCTCAGAGTCCTATTGCCAACAGCCACAGGTCAGGAAAAATAAGGGAGGTAGAAGCAAAAAGTTTGGGGATAACCCTGCAAAAAGGGCCAGTTCCAACAATTAACATTTTATTTTTCCCCACAGTTCAGCTTGTCTCTGTGGTGAGCACAGTGCCCAATGCTTTGTCTGAATAAAATGCATGCTCTCCTCTTCCTTATTTGAACGATGTTATTGCCATTTTCTCTAACATGTCTAAGGTCATCCAACCCCCCCCTGCCCTCCAACACTCAAATATTTCTAGATCCACTTTTGAGACCCTCACAGGTAAGTAGCTGCGCTATAAAAACCCTTGATTGATTGATAAAGCCTACTGTACTAAACATCACTAAACTCTTTCATAAGGTTAATATGAATATAAGGTGAATGGAATTATAGTCTGCAATTCCTGATAGTACAATTGTACAATGGCAATTCAGGTAGAGAAAGGGTTCCTTGCAGTGAACACTCGCACCGTACCAGTATCCTTTCTATGACAAGGGTCAATCAAACCACTTAGGTACTATAGTTACCTTTGCCTTGACTCTTTGGGTCATCATTCTCTTGCACCGTTTGGCTACTGGTGCACAAAATGTTATGTTTTACCTGATCTATCTGCTTTATTTGTTTATATAAGTAACCTCTTTGTTTGTATGGATAACCTCTATGTCTGTAAAGCGCTCTGATACCCGCAAGGGTCTTGTTCGCGCTCTATAAAACTTTAAAAATAAAATAAAATAAATAAATAAATACAAAAAAACCTGCATTTTTTCCATTTCTAAATAAAAATTACAATTGGCATTACCTAGACAAATTTCCATTGGCGTCTTTATCAAATAAGTTGTGTTCAATCCTCATTGGTAGGGTCTGAAGCAAATTTAAGTCCCTACACAGGCTATTCCCCGGGTTATTCTTCCATCCTAAAGGTAAAGGAATGAACTATCTTAGTATAAGTTAGTCACGATTGCTGTGTGTGAAATAAAGTATCATGCCCAATGGAAGGGTGTATTACGTTTGGATGTATGAGACCACATCCCACCCAAAAGCAAAGTGAAGTAACTGATTTTCCCATGTTAATTTTAAATCCGGCCAGGTACTTTTACAAATCCAATAATTTAATGAGGGCTAGCCAGTGTTGACTGTTCTGAGGAGACCAATGTCACTAGCAGACCATCTGCAATGAGAGAAGATTTAAGCTTCTCTCTGGCATGTTATCCCAGAATTTCTGTATACACTCTCATGTCAGTGTTTCAATGCTAAGTGTGAAAATGAGGAGAGACAGGAAGCAACCCTGCCATGTTCATCTGAGCAATGGGGTACAAGTACAACCATTAAGAACTATCCTAGCCAAAAGATCAAAATACTTAGCTATCATCCACCACAGTATAAAAGTGGGGCCAAACCCACATATTGAATGAATGAATGAATGAATGGGGGTTTTGTAGAGCGCGTAGTAACCCGGGAGCATCCCAGCGCTAAAAAACCAGGACAGCAGATAAGGTGGGGTGACCAAGGAGGGAAGAGAAAAATTTAATCAGGGGAAGAGGTGCGTTTTCAATAGCTTTCTGAAGCGGAGATGACTAGGTTCACTCCTGAGTTTGAGAGGTAGGGCGTTCCAAAGCTTAGCCGTGTTCACCGAGAATCGCCGGCCTCCTGTGCGTGCCTTTGTTACTCTGTGGACTGTGATGAGGTGTTCATGATCTGAGCGGAGGGGTCTTATGGCTTTGTGGGGCGTGATAAGGTTTTTGAGGATGGGGGGCCCTTGTCCTGTAGAAGTTTATGCGCCAGACAGAGGGCCTTGAATTTTACTCTTTCTCTTATGGGGAGCCAGTGCAGAAGTTTCAGAGCTGGCCTGGCCGAGGTTCTGGCCGGGGTATTCGTCAGAAGCCGGGCCGCGGCATTCTGAATTCGTTTTAGTTTGTTAAGGGTGGCTTCGGGTGCCCCCAGGTAGATGGCGTTGCTATAATCCAACCTGGAAAGAATCAGACCTTGGATGAGCAATCTTCGGGAGGTTTGTGGGAGCAGGGGCAGAATTTTTCTGACTGATCTGAGGAGACCGAAGCAGATCCCAGCAGTTTTTTTCGCTTGGGTTTTGAAGGATAGGTCCTTCTCTATCCAGATCCCTAGGCTCTTCATCTCCTCTTTGGGAGCAGGGGGCTCTCCCAGGCAGGTGGGCCAGAGGTTAGGGGGAATGGTGGGCCCTTTTTGTCCGAGAATCATGATTTCAGTTTTGGATCCGTTAAGTTTAAGGGCTGATTCGTTCATCCACATAAAGATTTCAGAGAGGCAAGTGTGAAGGTTGGACGGTTTTTGATTGGGATGGGACAGTGATACCACCAATTGGGTATCATCGGCGTAGCTGATGATTTTTACTCCAAACGGGGTAACCACTTCCTCCAGTGGGACATATAAACATTAAATAATGTAGGGCTAAGGGAGGTTCGCTAGAGGGAGGGCGATTGAGGATGTCACTTTTTTAAGGATGCGAATGGGCACCGGGTCGCTGGGGGATCCACTTTTAATGGTGGCAAGCGTTGTAAGGACCTCTTCTTCTGATACCGGGCCGAGTGTGTCTAGGTAAATGTCTAGGTTTCTCGGCTGTGGGTTGGGGTCAGGAGCAGATTTAGGGAGACCGTTTTCGTCTACTCTGGGGTTGGCGTGGGGCAGTGAGGCGAGGATTTTGTGGATTTTTTCGTCGAAATATTTTGCCAGCTTGTGGCATTTGTCCTCTTTCTCAAGAGAACCCAATCCATCCTACCAAACATTTTATCAGTATCTTAGGACATCAGGACTGCCTCTTGTACCTCATCTCCTCTACCTTCTCTACCGCTGGTTATTTCTAGTTTCAATTGCTTTTGCTAATCCCTGCTGATGTGGGTGGATTAGTTTCAGTAAAAAATAACTCAAAAAGGGGCCAAGATCATTAATGAGTATTTTTGTGGCTGTGTTTTCTAAGAAGTGAAATAACATACGTGGATTGCTATTTGGGAACGATGACAATATACATTTAGGAATCTATACTAGTGGACATTAGTCATAAAAGATGTCTAAAAGGCTGTTGGGACCAGAGAGTTTATTAAACTTCCCATAGGAAATAGCCTTTTCTACCTCTGTTTCTTCAATAGGTTCTTGGAGATCTGCCCTCTGTTGCTGAAATACATGACAGAGTCTGAGAGAACTGAGAATTGGAGATCAAGGCCTGTTGGGTCAGCGTTATGCCTCTGTGCATGGACCGTGCACAATGGTCAATATTCTCAGCACCTTTCAGTTTCAGGTTTCAAAACACTAAAAATATAATGCACATTTTTCATTTTTTTACCCCTAGTTTGGGTGGTAAAAGAGTGATGGTCCTATTAACTAATAGTTATGATATATTATAGATCTGCAACTTGCTTCTTATGAAAGGGTCATCAAGTGAAGACATATTCATCAGCCACGTTTTCTCCCTCCTAACTGTCAGACCAACATCAAGAGAACTCCAAATAGGGACATACTCAGAAAACAGGATGAGGATCACATCATGCTCAGACATTTGGATTCACGGTATTGCTCTGAAAAATGTAGTAATATCATGGACTGCCATCTGAGGAAGTGTGAACAGAACAAATAGCCTTGCATATCCTAGAGTCCTTCCCTCTAAATATCTCCAAGAGCCAAACCACACTGTGTTGTTTTTGTTAGAAGCCAGCTTGGTAAAGGATATACCTCCCATTTATCCTTCCCAAAGGTCTGCACAGATTGGAGTGTAAATCCCTCTTTTCCAGTAATAGGTGTCATATGCTGTTGCCCTTGTGACTTCTCCACCCAGTGTCATCCCTTTAACTATCTAAAGTTGTGTATGCATAATCAAATGCGGATACATCCCCACGTGTGGCACACCATTAGAAAATAATTTAATAGTTGGTCATCCAAAATATGGTATTTATTAGAACAACGTTCATCTTCAAAATGTGGTTGATATTGTGTTCATATCAATCCAATGTCGATATATGTTTCCAAAATGAGGAACAATCAAAATAGGCAACTCCAATGCATTTCGGGCGGTGCCCTTTCTCAAGGAGTGCTGTGAAGAAGACAGGAATCGGTAAGGATCAGAATATAAGAAACGCGGTGGCTAACTGAATCAGTTAAGGTGCCGATCAATCGGTGTGTAGGTGCAGGTTTAAAGAAAGGGACTAGGGGCGTGTGAAGGATTGTGTCAAGTGGTGAACTAAAGACAGTGTGTGCTCTTAACAATACACGGACGTGGGTGACTGCCTTCTTCATCTCACTTGACATCAGACTTGTTAAGTTTGGTGTGGGCCAACAAAGAGTAGGTCTGTTTAGCAGAAAGGTGTGTCCTGGAGATAGAGTACATCATCCTTTATGTCTGTCAGTTAATTCCATATTTTCACGTTTTTGTATGAAAGTTTGAAACCCTTAACTTTTAGTGTGATTACTTTGAGCATGATTGCATTTTATTACACATAATATGCACTTGATATCACACAAACCTTACAGCACAGTAAGTGCTGAGGACAGTCAAGAAACACTACAGATTAGTTAGGTTAGCTACAGCTTTAAATCATAGAAAAGAAAAGAACTTCACTTTGAATTGTAAACTCTTTTCTAGGTCTCCACATTGGATGTAGCATAGGGAAATAAGCACAAATATAATGTAAACATCATAACCCAACCCATAATTTTAGGAACAGACAGTTATTATAGAGATGTCAACACCAACCCATCAAACATCAACATCACACTAACGCAGGTCCTTATTGATAGTAATTGATTTCAACAGACCCATATAAAGCCCAAGAACATCAGCATTCAGGAAGGATCCATTCTGCTCTTTCAGGTGCAAATCTGCCGTTTTTACATAAATAGGGCCTGTCCTATGACCCGCTATGTGTTCCAAATGAGCCTAATGGGCAAGTGTCAGTTTTAGAGTGTTCTCCTCTTTGAGCGGATGCCTCACTATGAATGTTCAGCACCTTCACAGCTATCTCCACTGCTGCCTCCACTGCCTCCTCCTCAGTAATATCCAAAAAGTAAATATCTATCTGCATCTGGCCAAGTCAGTAAGCAGCTTATGCATGATCTGGTTCAAGGCGAGACATTTTTGGATTATATTTGATGAAATCAGCCGCGGCCGGTAGTGGGAGTACCTGCCGGGCGGTGACGTGGGGAGGGGGAGGGGCAGGGTGGGTGTAGTAATGTATGGATTACGGAGTTTAACAGGTAAGTAAACATATAAATAAATAAAACGAATGTCGTTGCATGCACTGCATCGCATTTGGTGAAGCAGTGCATGCAACGAAATTCGTTTTTATTTATTTATATGTTTTCATCCGGCCGCGGCTGGATGAAATATCTTGGAATACAGCAAAGGGGTGTGAATGAGATCTCAATCACCTCCTGTGCCCCTAAGAAGGCATCTTCTTTTTCTAGAAAATTATAAATTTTGGCAAAGATGTACCTTGTTCTCTACAAGACCATAACAGTCTTCCTTCAGCCCGACAGAATCGACACTATATTGCTGCACGATTATCTTTAGGCAAGGAGGAAAAAGAGGGCAACCAAGAAAGTCTCAAAATGTGGCTCGTTTGCATTTTCCTACAGATTATTATGAACCCATCATTCTCTTTCTAAGATCAGTTTTCTAGTTCATCACTGATGGGGGAAAGCCAGCTCAGGCAGGTAAGATGACGGATATTTTTGTACTTTTTTCTGTGATTTTTTGAAAAACTGTTCAATCTTGTTTTTTGTTCCATTATTCAGACTGGGCCCAAGACTTTTTACATAGTCTCAGCTTTTGATCTGGGGTTGTCTTGAAGATCGTGGAAATGTTTCAACATGCCCTTGTTGCTCCCACCCCTGTTTTTTTTATAGAGATTAAAAGTGCTCCATCAAATCTTTCATCATCAGGGTAATTTCTGCTGAGATCTGAGGCTGTGTGTTTGAGGTGATGTCATAGAAGCTCCAGTTCATTGACATTGCATCTGTTTTTAAGTGTGTGATTGGGCTTTGCATGTTTTCTTGAGTGTCAGGAGTTTAAAGTCAGGAGTGCCTAGGAGAGAGTACAGCCACCATAGCTCGGGGTGATGATCAATACATCTCAAATACAAAGATCAGGTGGTGGGTCATGAACCTATAACAACAGATCAATGTTATCAAAGACTAATGGCATCAGTGGACTGAAATAAGATGGGGCTCCAAATGTGATTGTATTTGTTGTAGGGTCACTTTTTTGTTTACTGGGTCAAGCGTGGTGCCTCTAAACTCTACAACTACATGTCCATTAGCAAGGCTTTGCCACAGTTTAGCCCAGTCCAAAGCACAGCCCCCAGTTTTATGACATTCCACCCTCCAGATGCCATTCCAGTTGTAAGTCAAGGCATGCTATTTGGCATGAGAGGCCAAGGGAGCTGCAGGCAATTGATTTGAAAGATAAATTGTGTGTATTGTCTATGTCTAGCACTTTGGTTGTTATTGCAGTCTATTACACTTGATTTGCGCTTGACATCTCACAACATATACAAGTAAGTAAGTGCTAAGGCCAGCCTAGAAAAACTACGTATTAGTTGCAGTTCTAACTAATATAACAGAAAATAAATACGCTTTTTAAGGTAAGCCCAGAAAAGGCTCTCCATATTAGGTGTAGCAAAGGGAAATATGCATAAATATAATGTATACATCATCACTGCACCAAACATTTTAGGACCAGACCTCTATTATAAGAATATTAACCTCAATTAATTAAACACCTACAAACCTCAAATCATGAAAGACCTACAGGCAAGCACACCCCATATCCGTTTTGCTACCAATAGATTTCAAGTGACCTTCGTGAAGCCCAAGGACATCAGCATTCCAGAAGGACCCATTATTATGCCCTTTTAGGTAGCAAATCTAAATTTTTGCAATAAAGAAGGCCTTTTCTACGATCCCTTATGTGTGCTAAATGTAATAAAAGGGCACAAGTCAGCTTCAAAGTTCTCTCCTCTTTTCTAAAATTTGTGTCTATTGGAATAGCGTAAGGGGAATGAGGGAGAAGGTCAACTGTTTGTCAAGGTAATTCGACATCCAAAGAAGGTCCAACTCTCCATGACAGCTGTCCCTTTATGCTTGTATGTCCAATCGCCTTGTCCTATTCTTGCCAGCACCTTTCCCCACTGAAATGCTCCGCCACCCGCAATCTTTGCATTTTATTCTTGGCCAGCAGTCTGGCACCTGTTCATTGCTGCGCCAAGTTTGGGGCGGGCACATATAACAGCCCACTACTGCTCTCATGATGCTCTAGTTCTGGAAGGGAGCCCCAAGGACACCACCATGATCCTCTCAGCTTTGCCTTCAGTTGTCCATGCTTCAACTGCAGCCCATGTTCTCACCTGCTCCTCTTGGCACAGTGATCTGGTGGTCGCCAGATGAAGAGAAGGATTGAGCTTGAGTCCGTGCCCTCAGATGTGCCTCATGGGCCATGGTGTATGAGAGGGGCCCGTGGAACAATGCTTTGGGATTCTCTGTTCTGTTTCTACCAGCCCTTATTTCTGCTACACCATCTGTACTGGCTGCTCCATTAAAGGCTTTTCCTGGCTCAGCAGCCCAGCACCATCTTACTGAAGCACAGGGCCACAGAGGGAGGCCAGGTCTACCCTCATCACTGTTCAACAGAATCTTCAATGAAGAGTGCTCAAGATCCCCACTCTGTTAACCCACTGCTCACAACCCTCCTAATGGTCTGATGGGCAATATAAATGGAAGTCAGGGGACATGGGAGAGGGGCCAAGTGCTTCCACTCCTCAGTTTCTTTTTTAAGTCGTAAGTATCCAAATATCCAGGGATTCTCAGAGGCTAGTGCCAATCTGCTAGGACAGTGGGAATTAGGGCAGCGAGATGCCCGTTGGGTAGCCTCACATTAGTCATTTTGCATATAGACAAAATTCTACTATGTAAACAACAATTTCCATAAATCATGCCGGTATATTAAAAGAGGCCTATTGATGTCAGGAAGTGCATTAGCATGCACAGAGAATGTTCAAATCAAAATTATATTTTAGCCAATTAGATAGGATGGGAATGTTATTCTGCATTCCACCTCTCACGCACTTCATGAGCCTTGGAGTACTGGGTGTGCAATGCATGCAGGTGACATTTGTATCCTCTGTTTGTGCTGCCCCTTCACATGATGTATGTAGCCCAGCACCTGGACAGGACTGCTGCAGGGAAACAGGAGTTAAGGCAGTAGCAGAGTTCGGCTACTCATTGTGTGAAAAAGGATGGTTTGGAATCTGCACCCGCACATGAAACACAACGGCATGGCCCTAGCCGCTAGTTTTGTCCCAGCAGTATTGTGTAGTTCCTATAAAGCTTATACAGGATCTGCACGTTCGGACAACATACACTGTAGGACTGGTGTCAGACTGATTTTAAACACCCCCACTGGATATGCTGGCCTTCTGTATCAGCTAGCTTACAATGCCACTAGAATCTCCTCTTACCAAGGAGAGAATAGCTCTTGGCAACCATCGAACATGACAATCCTGATCCCTCAGGATCGTGCAAACATTATACTACCTTTCGCTCAGTCACTCATGCTTACTTAGTCTGATACACAGAATAAATAGTCAGGCGTTTTCAATAAGTATTTATTGAACAGTTGTTATTCTGGAGTAAAATAGATGAGCTGCAACAACTGTCAGACAGAAACAGATATACATGATTAGAAGCACTATGAAAGTGAAAGAATGATAGAGTTATACCATGTAGCGAGAATCATGACTACATACGAGTATATAAAATACATGACAATAAAAGTGCGTACTCCTACGATGTCTCCCTAACTAGATGTACCTAAGTGTACCTAGCATGTGTGTAGGTGTTAAGCCAAGAATCCCTCTAGGATAAAGTCATCCCCATTACCTGAATTGAGAGACTGTGGGACCCCTTCTTGGTCTCGGGTTGGAAACCCGCCAGGGATGTTAGACCACTGCGAGCTGGAGTGTCTGCATACGGAGAGCTCAGCATCTCGCATCAGTTTGTCGGCCTGGAAGTCCTGGTCTCCTCTGGCTATCTTAGCAAGATGTGATGTATATATACCCATAGGTCTCCCCAGGGATTCTACCTCACTGTATTACTTTTTCGGATTTAGGATGACGTTGAGAATGAACTTTGTACATAGATATTGTACAGGAGATATTAGCCCTGCTGTGCTTCCAAGAATCCTCATGCATAATGTATGAGGTTTTTAACAGGGAAAATCATGCATTCTGAATGCAGTGTCGTATCTAGGTAAAAGGTCAGTCCTAAGAACCGTTATGTATGTAATGTAGGGAAGAATATAGGTTAAGGGTTAGGATGTTACCTGAGCTTATATTAGGGTACCTATATGGAATATAACAGCAGAAAATGCATGTAATCAACACAATTAGTACACATGAATCATAATTTGGGCACACACAAAGTATTATTGTGAAATTGCAGATGAGCAGATCAAGACCAATATTTTCTAAATAGAGCCCATAGAGAGTAAACTTGAATTACATGTACCTGAACTGATGTTTAAAAACTTTGAAACCTAATATAAAAGAAATGTAAAAAGAAATGGCAACCAAGTAGTATATGGATGACTACGATTTGGTTCTGGATATACCTACACGTGGCTGTGTAATTGTAGCATAAATTTCAAAGGTAAAAAAAAAAAAAAAGAATTACAAAGAACTAATTTGACTGCGGTTTCTTGCCTGTGAAAAAATGAATACTCAACATAAAAATCGCAGAAAAAAAGAAACATTTGAAAAAAAAATAACGCGATGCCTGCCATTTTGAAACACATGCAAAAACATCAGTCTAAAGTTTTTCAGAAGGGATTAGAATTTGCAAAAGAATAAAACTTAAATTCTGCAAATTATTGTTGACAAATAAAAATATAGAATAAACCGATCGTTTATCACTCATGTTCTTGAAAAAAACTTCGTTGCTATTTTATTTAAGTTAAGTGGAAGATAAGTAGGTAAAACAGGTCGTAAAAGAAAAAGTGTGCTATAGACAGCGCAGCATGATCTGCATTCACGATGGAAACGGTATGAAAATTGTAAAACTCAACCATTTTGTATTAGTTTCATAATTGCCATGGCATGCAATTTCCAAGTGTGTGCAGTTGGTACAGTGGTAAAAATGTAAAACAAGCAAGAATTGCAGTCCGCACACCGACAGAATGTAAACATTGTAATCACCAAATCATAAAATAAACCATGCTTTTATTCTGGTTATAAAATAAATTCCCGAACACAATATCTAATGCCAGCAGTAAATTGAGTTACCATCTGATCGAATAATGCACAGGGGTGTAGGGTTTTCATGGATCTTGCCTAATTCTCTTCTTTCGTCCATTTTATAGAGCTCATTAGCTGTGGAACATGTACTGAAGGGATGTAAAGAGCATATTTTTAGAAGCTGGTGGTTTTTAGGAACTTAGAAATGCAGCTTTACGAGCTTTCCTTCCTATGTCACATTTTGGCTCAAGACGCTGCGTGCTCTATCGTAGTTACAAACACACATTTTATAAGCCATATTACAACATTATAGATTTTCAGATAATATTAAAATGAAGGTTTTTCAAGTTTATTTGTGTTCCGTAATGAGATAGTAAAAAATATGAAAGGCATTTTCTGGCAAATTGTATGTGACTAAGAGATGTTAAATTAGCTACTGTAACAATGAACATTTTTATATGTTGTGTACCTTGTTCTTCTTAATTGGCAACATTACTGCTGAACTGTAAACCAATATTGTTTTTGCAGTATTTTTTTCTTTTAAATTAATAACACATTCTAGAATATGTGATAAATAAAATGATTGAATATTGCACTTTATAATTGCAATTATATTTTGTTTTATTCCTGCTATTTTCTTAAACTTGGTCTTGTATTTTTATTCGCCGTCTCTACCAAGAACATGTATAGTTTGCAGTTGATGCTCTGTAAATACACAGAACATGCAAGTGAATACTGGGCACAGATCTTGGCCAGAGGTTACGCACGGTGCTCAATGTTTGCTGGGTGTAGCCCCGAGTAGCACCCAGAAGGCACTTGGGGAGCAGTACTGTGATTAGGGAGCATATCATGAGCCACGTGCCTGTTTTTAAATCATTGTTCGATCTAAATAAACTCTCTAGTACATTGGGGTGATGACCTTACAGGATGCAAACGAAACACAGATTAGTTCCTGATGAGTGACAGCTGTGGTAATTCATGAGCACGGATAAACTATTGTAAGCATAATACCTTACAAAATTCCGGCACAGGCTCTTGGTCCTCCTTGAACCCCATGTAGCAGAATGTAGACATGCATTCATCTTTGATGGATGGCAAATTGGAGGTAATACAAACCAGGGCCTTATTTTCAGAGCTAAGCAAAGCAGATCTTTTTCAGATTTTCTTAATTCTTTCATTTAAATACTCTAATGAAGCTCACAGGACAGGTTCATCAATTGTTACACTTGCTTTTCACATTTATTTTGTACCAATGGAAAGCTTTAGAGATTTTTTGGGGCCTATTACGATGTTGGTTAGAGTTTCCACCGACTGACACAGTGGCGGAAACGGGACCCACCGACCTCCAGTCGGCGGTCTCAGCCGCCTTAATATGATTTGACCGCACATAGTGCGGTGGCATTTTCCCATTTCTCAATGGGAGCTTGTGTTACGGCCGTAAACCAGCCTTTAACACAAGCTTCCATAGAGAAATGGGATATTGTGTTAATCCCCGCACTTCATTGCAGGCATCTCAGGGATGAACAGGGGGGCAACATAATTGCCCACTCGGCCCCCAACCAGATGCCGCAAGGGATAAGGGGGCCTGCTAGGGACCCCCAAACACGCTTTCCAGCAGGCTTTCAATGTCGGAATTGAAAAGCCGGAAACCGTGCATTGTAATCCAGTTGGCGTAAGGTATTGTCCATATGAACTAAGGGCGGCTCCCGCTGGCCGACGGGCTCCTGGAGCCTGTCGGAAGCCAGCTAGAAAGACCGGCTGTTTTGTAAATAGCCGGTCAAAATTGAAACCAACGATGTCGGTCGTAAAGCTTTCGACCTAAGGTCGGAGGCTTTACGACCGACATCGTAATAGGCCCCTTTGCGTTCTGTACATCAACATGTCCTGTAAGGACACCCAGTGAATTAGCCAAGCTTTGGTATATGCAACAAAGATACTGCTGCTATATTAATCAGGATTAAAAAGGCATCACTTACTAGTCCTCAGACACCTGTTTTCAAACTTCTTGTGAGAGCCAAAATGCATGATTGACTAAAAGGAACCCACATAAAAACATGTTTAAGTTCTACACTTCATTCATTCACTCAGTTGACCATACAATTTAATTTGACATAGGGATTTTATGTCTGCTGTCAGACCATACTCCTTTGTATCAATTAAAAAAAATGCCTCCTTAACTCAGAACCCGACTCGCCACATCAAAGTGACTTTAGGTGCCTTAGAGTGCATATTTCAAGTTGATCAGACTAGTACCTAGTCAGGGCCCAATGGTTATGTTTCCTCTACTTCAGACCATTTCCCAGTTGTCTGTTATAGCTGATCCTATTGAAGTAAAAGTGCAAGGGCAGATTCATCAGCATTTTCCAGGGGGATCCTTTTGGAGACAATTAATCTGGTTTTCTCCTAGATTACAGAATGGAGACACCACTAATGGATACAAGAAAGAAGCTTTTATGGGCAAGTGATCAAGGGCTACCGGAAGCCTTGATATTGTTCAATTTGTCAGCCACAGTTGTCATGGTAGAACATTATCTCTTCCAGAACTGCATCAGTGGTTTAGGAAGCATAGTTAGCAAATAGCTATTGTCATTTCCTGAAGAACAGATAGAAGCCAGGCCTAGGACCTGTCTGGCCCGGCTGTGGAGCCATAGATAAATTGAAATTGTCTCTTCTGCTGATCAATTGCTCTGTGTTGAAATTGGCTTGTAGAATAAAAGCTGAACTGTCAGATGTATGCCAGTGACTCCCTACTGATGGTATAGCATGAACATTCAAGAGATGGCCCGGCATGGATCCATGCCTGTCAAGTGGATACTAGACTGCACTCAATCCATGCAAAAAGCGATATCAGCGTGGTTGCAGCTTGTAACCTTCACTTCAAGCTGTCAAAATATATCACACCTTTGAAGACACCCCTATTAAAGGGGAAATGTTTTATTAAATGTGTGTCTCTCTATGTATATGGCCATTTATACAGTGTGAAACTCACTGAAGAGAGGACTCTCGGTCCTATTAAGCACTTTAGTAGAAAAGTACCACAAAATATAACTAGCCACTAGCCTTTCAGAACAGATGCTCAGGATCAGTCTCATAGAGGCAGACAGATAGTTCTTTAGGGTACAGCTTCTGAGCCTAAAAGAACTGGCTACTGATTTCTGACATTTCTGAAATTTCAACTTGGGAATAACCAATAGACTCTGGGAAGCACAATGCAAAGTATTCAGATACATTTAACAAATTCGTCCGTACAAAAAGATCCAGAGTTGTACAAGATTTGTTTGGTGTGTAAAAAAAATAAAAAATTTAATTTCTGAACTTCTTTAATCCAAGACTTTCCGAGCTGCAGCATTTTGAATGTGCTGGAACATGGACAAGGGTTTCTCAAATAGCTCTGAACAAGCTAAGTTGCCAAAAAGTAACCATGACTGCACAAATACACTGATAACCAAGGTAACTAACACTTTTTAACACAAGGAAAGGAAATAACTTGGGGGCCTGGCCGACATGGCTGCCATGGCGGATGCGGTCTGCTGAGGCTCCGTGAAAGGGCCTCCACCTTGCCCATACATACTGAGCCCAGCTGGTCACTAAGTACACCCAGAGCCACCAGACTGCAAGAGGCGTCCAGCGCTGACCTCCAAACCTGAATCGGAGGTCCGCTGAGGGCGAAAACAGGCTCCTGACCAGAGGAGTGACACCGAGAGCAAGATGGCGCCCGTCTCTCCATCAAAGTCCCATCTCGGGAGCTGAGCCTTCCGCAGGCTCCTTAAGCGGCCCCCTGGCATCCTGCGGGTCCTCTGGACAGAGGATACAAGAGGGGGCGCGAGTGACGTGGTCGCGGATCTGAGCCGCCACAGAAAAAGAGCGCGAACCTGTGCGACAACCTCCGCCGCCCGCACCATTTCAAAACCGCAAAGCAATGCTGGCTGAGGCTCCCTACCTTTGCCATGCAGGAGCCGAGTGAAAGCCAGGAGAAGCCGGGATCGGCAGCGTGCACCAGAGCCGGCGGAGCCCGCACCGCGCATCCCCTCAGAGACCAGGCTTGGCATTGCAACGTCAAAGCCCGGATCCGGTGACACCAATAACGGAGTCAGAGCCAATAAACAGGTGCGGCCCAGCGGTTCGCCTGACAGCGCTAAGGGGGTAGGGAAGGCCTTACCCGCGCCCAAGCTCCCGCCGACAGCTACGACTCTTATGCGGCCTGCCTGACGTCAAAATGTTGCCCCCCTGCTGCTGTTGAACTTGCGGGCTGGAGAGTTGCGACGCTCCCCGGCGTCTGTGACGGGGACTATTCTTACACATCTGCCACCCTGAGGGATTGGTCATGCTCTTGCGGCTGGGGGCCGGGAGGGGGGCCCACACAACAACACAGAACTCACCAATAACTGTGGCAGGAACCTGCCTGACTTCAACATGTGACGCCCCATAGAAGGGACAACCTGAACGAAGCAGCGCCTCCACGGGCCTATGCTGGGCCAGATTGAGGAGCGTCCCCTGCTTGAACAGGAGGGGCTCGCCGGCAGCGTGTGGCAGCAACAGCACAGCTGAACAGCGAGTGCAGGTAGTGTGGCCGCTATTAGAGGTGTCTGCCTAGAGTGCGCACGGCGGACCTGCAGAGGCTGCCCAGCTAGGCTGGGTGTAGCTTGGCTGGTGCCCAGCCCCTACCCCGCATGGTTCTCCGGCACTACAGATCTTGCTGAACTGGGAATCCCCCGTCCGGGACTCCGACACTGGTTCCTCTCCACCTCATCTCATCTCACCTATATGGGACACAAGGCACATTGATCGAACCAGAACGTACTTGGCCAAGCCACCGGGAGACGCATCACCCAAAGAAACGTCAGCGCTAGCTTAGAACCACAACCTACAACGCGTGCAGCACTACGGCTGGTACGATGAGAAAGCCCAAGGCAGCGGCGGCTGCAGTGACGCAGGGGGCCACCCTGGACGCTTCCACCAGCAGTAAGCCTGCCTCTTCAAAAGACTCTACAGCAAGGACGGATCACTCCCTCTCAGAAAAACTGGACAGAGTTCTTGAAGCAATCGAGCACTCTAGGGTGTCCATGGAGCAGCAGTTGGGCACCCTAACTACGGACATCAGCCTCCTCCACGATGACCACAGCAAACTGGTTGAAAAGGTCTCGGACACTGTGAAAATAGTTTCCTCCATACAGCCCTCAGTGTAGGTGCACCAGGTATCGCTACAATCCCTACTGTCCACCATGGAAGAGCGCATTGACGACTTGGAAGGACGGTTGAGACGCTGCAACGTGCGAGTTCTTGGCCTGCCCGAAGGCATCGAAGGGACTGACCCAGTAGGATACATGGAGGCCTGGACAAAATCCTTCAGTCCTGATGCAGACCTGCCAGCATTCTTCTTCATAGAAAGGGCTCACCGCGTCCCAGCGTGTCGGCCCCTGCCGGGGGGCCCTACCGCGTCCAATGCTGGCAAAATTTCTTCATTTCCGAGACCGGGATGCCGTCCTGAGAGCGGCCCATCAGGCTGGTCCACTCCGAGTTGAGAACAAAGTCATCATGCTCTTCCCAGACTACTCCTGGGCCGTCCAAAGACAGAGGTAATCCTTCCTAGAGGTGAAACAACGCCTGCGGGCAGAAAGTATACAGTACTCCCTGCTGTTCCCTGTCCGCCTCAAAGTCATGCACGATGACACCACTAGCTTCTTTACATCCGCAGAGGAGGCACACGACTGGGCGGACCAGAACTGCAAAACAAGCCACAACGTAGTGGGAACCCGTGATCAATGCATGAAGACATCAGGCTCCAGACGACGCCACTCACAACGCCGCAACCGGCAAGGAGACACCAAGGCGCTCTCGTGCTCCCTGGGATCGCCTGATCTAGAACAAATTGTTCAGGAGCGACGCAAAGCTATGAAGGCGGCAGCGGAACTTCGGCCTCAATGGACATTGAGCGAGCTCCACACCTCTTTTCTTCGGAGGGGGAGGAGGACAGCGAGGGGACACAATCCGGGGTGGATTCAGTGACCTCCCAATTGGTCACCCCGCAGACTGCCGATGATCTGATCTAACTGGGCCTATGACATACTTTAGAGGTAAAGGGAGGGGGGCTGCTTCCTCCAGCTAGTGGAACACAAAGTTGCTGTCAGAGTAGAGACAGCACGAATTACTGGCACCATTTAGCCGCCACTGTCCAACATAGGCCAGCTTGCGGCCTACGGTTGTACACATAGCCCACACGATGAGATACCTCGCGGGCATACGACGCCACCCCCACAGAATGTTCATGCTCTCAAACCACGCAAGAGCTAGTTTGGACGTATCGCCGTTGACGATAGGTCCCCAGACTGGAACTGTTTCCCCACCCTAGTTCTCCCCTTCCACCACACCCAACTCTACACTACACTGTGTCACCACCCCGGCACTGTCAAAAAATAGCATTGGTATCCAGGCAGCGCAGGCACCCGGGGAGAGCGCAGAGACTCAAGGGTCACAGGAGAGTCCGGAACCCTTTCCTCACCCTCTGCCCCACACACATAACAATGGTACATAAAGGCACCACCAGTATCCTCACACTGACCCTGCGAGGCATGCACACCACATGCAAGTGTACTCTTACATCAAGTGCCACAACACACAGATCGCAATCCTGCAGGAGACGTATCTCACCACAGGGGAAGTAACTAAACTGTGCAAGTGATGGAGAGGAATCTCTGGGCCACCACATACTCTGCCTATGCCCGAGGTACCCTCATATGGGTGCATCCCGGCGTCCCATTTCAAGAGCAGTCCAGAACCATAGACCCAGATGGGCGCTAATCCCTGCTACAGGGTCTATTAGATGGCCAACCCGTGCTTTTAGGGAGTATATATGCGCCCAACGCGGATCAAAGTACATTTTGGGACATGCTCTCCCTGCTGTTAAGCTCATACACACAAACCCCTTGGATACTGGGAGGGGACTACAACTGCGTGCAAAACACAACACTGGATAGATCCTATTCCCCCCACCCAGTGTCCCCTATCATAGTTCAGGCAAAAAGATTCACGGCATGGACCTTTTATAACTTGTATCATTCTTTCTTAAATAGAGATGAATTATAACCGGCAGCGTCAAAGAACTAAATTCCTCATTTGTGACTTGTTTGAGTGTTTCTGATATTAAATCTGTGTATCACTGCCAGTGCTCATTCGAATCAGGACGGCAAAACTAGTGGGCCTGTAGCACTGATTGTGCCACCCACACACGTAGCACTTTGAGCTTGTCTCAGGCCTACAACTGCAGAACCTGTGTGCACAGTTTACACTGGCATGTCAACTTGGCATTTAAAACCCCTTGCAAGCCTTAAACTCCCCTTTTATTACATATAAGCCAACCCTAAGGTAGGGCCTAGGTAGCCCATAGAGCAGGGTGCTGTGTAATTAAAATGTAGGACATGTACTGTTAAGATATGCATATCCTGTCAGTAAAACACACCCAAATTATTTGTTTTTCACTACTGTGAGGTCTACCCCTCTCATAGGTTAACATTGGGAATTCCTTAATCAATCAAATAATTAAGTTTCTTGTGAAGCGCGACTACTCCCCCGCGAGGGTCTCAAGGCGCTGATTACACTTACGAGCTATAATTCTCGCTTGAGGAGTTGCTCCATCATGTTTCATATCAATCGAATGGGAATGATAAATCCTCTTTGCTCGCAAAGTTGAATTTATTATCACTATTTTAGAAATGCTTCTTTTAGAAAAATCATGTATATGGCCCAGTGTTGTGAATCACTGGGACTCTAGTACGCACTACACCAAATATATTATTCCTTTAAACCATTTTGTTCATTTCATCATGTCATAATGCCAAATTTATTGTATTTTCCAATATTCTTCATCAACATCATTAGTTAAATGATACAATGTTTTTCACAATAACATGAAATTATACATAACGCAACTATACTCTAAAAACAGATCTTTCAAACCTAAAAGTCAGTTCATGGCACCAGTATCACACAAAAGTTTGGATACGTTCGAAGTTTTGATAAAAGCAGATTTGAATAAAATCAACTACAAACGGAAATTGAACAATTTGACCAGAGCAGAACAGAGCACCCTTAAACGGCTGGCAATGAACAAAGAAATAATAATACAGAAGGCAGACAAGGGTGGAGGTCTTGTAATAATGGATTCGGTGTTTTATACACGAAAGGGTGATGAACATGTAAACGATACCAACACTTATGCTAAACTCGAACAAGATCCAACACCTATGATTGTTCAAGGACTAGATGAGATTCTGAATAAGGCAGAAGAATTGCAATGGATAGACAACACCACAAAGCGATATCTAAGGCAAATATACCCAAGGAGACCAATAATCTACTTTCTGCCTAAAATACACAAAAACGTCAACGATCCTCCTTTTAGGCCGATAGTATCAGGCTGTTCATCGATATTTGAGAACTTGGGTATCTTCATCGATACACACATGCAACCATTCATTCAGAATTGGCCCACATATCTACAGGATACATCAGACTTCCTTAGGAGTCTTGCAGATATGGATACGACAGGATGTATGGAATGGACCCTTTGTACTATAGACGTGACGGCGTTATATACGTCCATACCGCACAAACAAGGGATAGAAGCCATGGAATGGGCTCTCTTGAGAACAGACAAGTCAAATGAGCAAAAAATCTTGATACTACAACTGTTGGAATTTTGTTTACTTAACAGTTATTTTGTGTGGCAAGACAAGTACTATAACCAACTGACGGGGACAGCTATGGGCTTCCCGGGGGCATGTATATATGCTAATGTATACATGGCAAAATTCGAACTGGATTACATTCTAGAGGATCCAACATGGCAGCAAGGTTTAATTTATTATCGACGCTACATAGATGATATTTTTTTAATTTAGAAGCGTCCCAAATCTGAACTCCTCAATAACATTAACAGTTTGAATCTTGTGGATCCGAGAATTCAATTTACCCACAATGTAAGCAACACAGCATTATCATTCCTAGATGTTCTTGTCGAAATCAAAGATAATTCCATTCAGACAAGATTATACAAAAAGGAAACAGATAAAAACACAGCTTTATTGTACTCTAGCTTTCACCCAGCCAGTTTGATAAACAATTTGCCAGTATCGCAATTCATGCGAATTAAACGCATTTCATCTGACTCAGAGCAATGTGACAAAAGTCTACAAGAACAGAAACAGAAATACCTCGATAGAGGTTACCCAAAAAAATTGCTCGAGGCACATCTAGAAAAAATTAAAACAACGCCAAGAACAGAATTACTGAAAAGGAAAACTAAAATTACAAGCACCAGAATGGTTTTTGTTTCAAAGTATTCGACTGCATCCAGAGACATAAAAAGGACTATTTCAAAGAGATGGGAGATTCTATTGGCTGAAAAGGATTTTGGCACATTATTTGAAGAACGACCATTATTCGCATATAAAAGAGCACAAAATCTAAGGGAACTTCTCAATAAATCAACTCCATTGCAACGAGAATTGGTCCACAAAGGGACATCAAGGTGTTTTAATTGTAAGAACTGCAATAATGTGATCACAGGCAATATTTTATTACACCCCCGGACTGGAGAGAAGATTTTGCTCAGGCATTCCACAAATTGTGACTCAGAACACGTTGTTTACTCGATCAAATGCCCATGTGGGCTACTGTATATCGGTAAAACTGACAGAAAAATGAAGGTAAGACTCACTGAGCATAAAAGTCGGATACGCAACAAAAGCTTGACGTCACCCCTCACACAACACTGGATTGAAAAAAATCACAATATTGCTCAACTTCGTTTTCAAATCATTGAGATAGTACCCCAGAGACTGGACATGGACAACGCAAAGATACTTTTGCAAAGAGAAGCTTTCTGGATCCGGAAATTACAAACGATGGTTCCGTCAGGACTGAATGACAAAATGGAGATGTCGTGTTTTCTTTAAGTTCAAGTCAGAAAACATTTGCATGTGCATAGGCACACACAAAAATCTTTTTACCATACTTGACAAAGTTACACAACAGTGGCCATATAAAATGATCATGGGATTGTCCAGATAGGCACTGGGTTTTAAGTAGATTAACACCACTGGCAACGAGGTTCAATGATGACGTGTATATAGATTGTAAATAGGCAGGTAAAAGAAAAATTTGAAAGTCATTATTTACATCGTTATATTGTGTTGTAGCTGTATGCATATGGTTTATTTATATTTACATTCATTATGGTATTTGTATAAATTGATGTACCTATCGTGATGAAATTCAATGTCAAGGAATAATATCTACATGTATTGCAATTTTAGATATTACTTGAAACACCTTTTTTCGTTAAAAATGCTTTATTAACTGTGAGTACGGACAACACACACATGTATTGTAATTTGAGACATCACTTTAAACCCCTTTTTTTTCTTGAAAAATGCTTTATCAAGCGTGAGCACAGACAACATTGACAAAGCATTGTAGACACGAGCACCAGGGTAAATATCGTTTTTTTGAACAATGTAATAATTTTTCGCTCACTCGCTGGAGAAGTGTACATTTGTTGTGTACGCGCGTTTAATAGAGGTCCTGTTTACGAATACGATCTAGGCGAACTAGGTAGTCTGTTGGCCATTTCTACTTTTTACCAATATGAGGGTCAAAAAGTACGGTAGGACTTGGGCGCCCGCTAGAGGTTCCGGTTAACAAACAAGACGGCGGAGGAACGGTCTTGAAAAGAACTTTATGTTTAGCGGACGGTAAGCCTTGACTTGGCGTATGGCATAGCGTTATCCTTTGGATTCGTTTTAAACTCGCGGAGGGAATATGATAGTTTCATTATTCTTTGTTTTCAGTATTCGCGTGAGAAAACGGCAGCGAGATCGAAGCCTGCACTTTAGACTCGCAGGTAAACGAGCCTTAATTTTTCATTATCTCATAACGTAAGCACATAAATGCATACGTGTACTGACGCCAGCCGCTTGTTTGGTTTAGGTTTTTTCCACGCAGTAACGAGTCTCGCATAACACGCAGGTGAGCCTCATAATTCCTTTTACTCTAAAAAGCGTGTATGCATTTTTTATTTCGTTTGGATACATGTGGCCAATCGGGTTTCTCTATCACTTTTTTGTTTCCCACATTGTAGAATTGCTGCTAAAAACGTCCTCGCAGGTAAAGCATTATTTTTTGTGAGGTTGTCTAAATATTTGACATTTAATAGGTCAGCACTGCTCATGGAACTGGATATGTTCATATACCCCTTGTTGGTTTTTTCACAGATAACTGCTTTAAATATTTATACTAAGTAGACACAGGATACACGTTACTCCTTAGGACTTAGGTCAGCGTTGATAAAGTAAAATCTTGATGACACAATAAGAGTCAATATTGTTCAGCTTGTATGATTAATATTCTCCTTGTTTGTATCTTCCCTTTTTTTCCAGACCCCTGACGAAGGGGCATTTTTGCCCGGAAATGCATTGGGTTGTCCCTTTAATTTTCGTTTGTAAACCTGTGTTTAGAGTATAGTTGCGTTATGTATAATTTCATGTTATTGTGAAAAACATTGTATCATTTAACTAATGATGTTGATGAAGAATATTGGAAAATACAATAAATTCTGCATTATGACATGATGAAATGAACAAAATGGTTTAAAGGAATAATATATTTGGTGTAGTGCGTACTAGAGTCCCAGTGATTCACAACACTGGGCCATATACATGGTTAGGTTACCAGTGGGCAGGCACTAATCTGGTACAGCACACTTATCGTTTCAAACGTTCAAAATTGAATATAAACACGAGTGCAGAACCCTTCTTCATTCATCTTTTAGAAAAATGGCATTTCTCTGCTCTTAGCTCTGTGTGCCTGTAGCCTGTCTCCAATATACTTGTGTATGGTGGGTGACAGATGGACTTTATGCATTCCCTCTGGACAGCCACACACAAAGGGAGGCTCGGTGTGACTGAGTGGCCAACCACATCCTGATGAGTCATCCTGGGCTGGATGGTAGGGAGGAGCTGACACTTACACCTTATTAGGCAGTGTACTGTCCCCACACAAAGGACTGTATACCCCCTGCAGTGAGTCTGAAGCCAGAGGAACAGGGAGGGGGAACTCTGTGCACTTCTAAGTTCCTCTTTAAAGTCCCCGCCACTTCAAAGGCACAACTGGGTATACGTACTGGTTCTCTGACCCCACTAAATGAGACCTGTAAAGAAACTCTGCCAGGAGAAACTGCTGTGCTACTACAAGGACTGCCACTCTGCTGGACTGCTGTCCTGGAAGAACTGCTTCTCTGTTGCACTGCTCTGCAACCTCCTACGCTTTTCCCTGCTGAGGAAGAACTGGACTCTTGCTTGAACCCAGAGTGAGCTCCACGGACATGATGGTTTGCCTTCTGTTTTAAGACTCCGGGATATCAAAGTCTTAACCCTTGCTCCTTTCCCTGGTCCATTGTAAGCGGATTCAGGTGCTTGCTCCAGTGGAACAGATGCATCCTATTCTGCATGAAGCAGAATCGACGCATCGCTGCTGTTGAGGGAACAGATTCAGCACATCCCCATTGGAATCAAAGCATTGGAACTACTGCTTTGCTGCCACTGCAGTGATAGATGATAGATTCCCTCTACTTCGTGTCGAAACCCGGCAGATCGGCTTTGGAACCAATGCATTTCGGACCAGCGCTTTGTCTTTTGAACCAACAAATTGCCATTGTTGCATGGAGAAAATCGACGCATCACATCAACTGCAGGATCGACACAGACGCTTCACTTGGCTACACTCGGCATCTCACTGTTGCAACCAGGATTAAGGTACTTTCATTCAATGAACCATAGTGGTCGGCCTGGACTCTTGACTTAGCCCAGGTCCAGACCGACCAGATAACTCCAAAGGAGCTTATTGCTTGCAAGCACCATTTTTAGCATCTAATCTTTAAAAATTGATAACTTGGCTTCTACATACTGGATTTTTGTCTTTTTTGTTTTGTTACATAAATACAATCATAATATATTTTCTAAACTGGTGTGCAGTCTTATTGTGGTATTTTCACTCTGTTACTGTTTGAAGTATTGCACAATTAATTTACAAATTACCTCTTAAGTTAAGCCTGCCTGCTCTGTGCCAAGCTGCAAGAAGGTAAGAGCAGGTTCATTTAAGGTATATATCTGACTTAGCCTAACTAGGATTGTGGTTCTTGCTTGGACAAACAGAAACCTAATTTCTAGATCTACAATTTTCAAAAAACCACGGGGCAGCATTTACACCAACTAAAAAGCAAGTATTGTGCATGTTGAATAAGTTTCTTCACTTGCTTTTCCATGAGGCCCAAGTTACAGCAGTCAGGTTAATGTTTTTATCTAGGCTGGCCTATGCCAATGTCCTGTAGCTTGGCCCACCAGAATACCTTATCCGGAGGATACAAGGTATATAGAATATGGCTGTCCATTTACACTTTAAAATTCCAAAATGTGAGCCAACAGCCAAGATGGCCGCACTTTGAGAGAGCTCTGTGAATAACGAGCCTTCCTCTCGAAATCCGTCTATTAATCCGCACTCTTTGCAGTAACTAACTGACACGACCAGAAGCATCTAGCTGTCGGGTACGCTCGACTGCCATCTGCATCTCCTGACGTGCTTCCCCTGCGAAGATACACCGTGTGTAACACTGCGGCCTGTCCGGCGATTGGAACCGGGGACTCGAGTGCGGGGCGACCCCAGCGGCGCACTGGCACTGTAGCGGCCATCATCTCCCGCAATTGAGCTGCACCCCGGACGAAACGCCTCCTACCTGTTGCAAACAAGGAAATCCACACTCGGCTGCCCTCCGCGTGTTCCGACGTGCTTCCCCAGCGACGCTGCACCGTGTAGGACACCACGGCCTGGTCCGGCGCCTGGACCAAGGGACTCGGGTGAAAGCCGAACCCAGCAACACACCGGCACTGTAGCGGCCATCATCTCCCGCGAGTGAGCTGCACCCGGGTGAAACGAGCAGAGACGCCTATACTTAACTGCCAACAAAGAAATCTACCCAGGCAGAGCCTTTCTCGCACAAGCTACGGCGAACATCAGGAGGACACCTGTAAGTACCGGAGCGGTGCAGGAGGGTGTGGGGGAACGCGACGGAGGGAGGAACTGACGCACGGCGCTGGCCAAACGAAAGGGTCCCACCATTAACTCCTCGTCCCACTCACCTGCCGACTGCAACACAGCCCGGACTTTGCCCGAGGGCCCAATATTGACGCAATCCACCCGCCACTGAGGCCTATTCCAAAGCATAAGCGGCGCCGGAGGGTGTGGGGGACCGCGACGGAGGGAGGAACTAACGCACGGCGCTGGCCAAACGAAAGGGTCCCACCATTAGCTCCTCGTCCCACTCACCAGCCGACTGCGACGCAGCCCGGACTTTGCCCGAGGGCCCAATATTGTCGCAATCTGCCCGCCACTGAGGCCTATTCCAAAAGCATAAGTGGCAGCGTACCGCAAACCACGACCGTCCCACGCTGCGCTCCTAGCCACAGGAGGAGGAGAAACTCGCCAGGTGTGTATCGAGGAACACTACACCAGCCAACCCGAACACCGCGACCTCCGGGATGAGTGGCAGGGGGACCAGAGGCCAACAGACCTCGAAACTAGAAAAGTACGCCTATCATAAGGACCTGCCTGACACTGCGAGGGGGGGATTCTACTCGAACACCACCACACCCCGCGGGGGACACGACTACTACAGAAAAAAATCACCCTTCATGACGTCATGGCGGCCCTGAAGACAATGCAATCCTCAATGGGCACGATCTCCACTGAGGTCTCCCTGATCAGAGCTGATTTTGCCAAAATGTCAGACCGTATGATGGAGGTCGAAAAAACAACTACCGACCTTGTGGGGGACACGTCTGACCTACAACGGAGAGTCTAAAAGCTAGAAGACGACAACCTCGTGCTGCGGGCGAAGCTGGATGATCAAGAAGGCCACTTGAGACGCAATAATATACGCCTGATTGGCGTACCGTAATCCAAACGCGGCCCTGCTCTAGACCTCTAAGTTGAAGACCTCATCTGCAAACAGCTGCAACCCAAAGGTCTGTCGAACTAATTTTCAGTAGAACGCGCCCACCACGTGCCTGGGGGACAGCGAAAACCCGGGGCCCCACCTCATCCCATACTAGCCCGCATTTTCAACTTCAGAGACCGAGACGCCATTTTACAAGCGGCGCGCACTAGACCACCGATCAAAATTGATAACGTGGAAATCCACCTCTATCCAGACTACACGGTGGCCATAGCCCAGCAGCGACGGGGCTTCACAGAGGTAAAGAAAGAACTACGTGCTCGGGTACTCAAGTACTCTATGATTTTTCCAGCAAAATTGTGTGTAGAATCTGAAGGTAAAACATGGTTCTTCGACACGCCGCAAGCGACCCAGGATTGGTTGGAGGGATGGAGGCCGGCAAGGGGGCCTAGGAATCGTGACGTACAGCGGAACCACGGGGACAGAAGCCCTCAGACGCCGGAAGATGCAGAACAAGGTCAGAACAATGAGCTATAGACATTGAAGCCAAGACCCATCCCTTGGAGCCGATGCTTTAGAATAAGACATTTGCCCACTCCTCTCTATCTAGGATAAGATTTCTCAGGCTCGCGGGGAGAAGGTGGGACAGCTAGCCACCGACTGCGGCTGGCCGAATATAGTGAGACGCTGGTCACGCACATAAAGATCCATGAAGGTAGGACATCTAGTTACAAATGGCACTGCATGGTCGCTCTCGGAGGGGAGAGCTCGACAGTGGACACAGAAGTCTCACCCCCAGGAACAATTTTCATTAGTTGGGACTATAAGCACTCTGCTCAGTTGGGGAGGTGGAAGGTTTATTGTCTGACGGGCAGGGAGGCAGGGTGGGGGGTTGGGGACGTATACGTTTTGAGTTTACTTTGTTTTAGTTTTAGTTTCATGTTCCTAACCTGGTTAGCTTTTCCTAGGCACACACCACATACACCAAGGTTCCACACCGCACACTCAGACACGCAGACCAGACTGAAGAGAATGCGCAAGTGCAGACGATCATGGTCGGCACGACATGGCACACACCAGGTCTGCACACCATTACAAGCCTCAGGAGGCACTCTAAGCACTGACGACGACCGGACCTCGGCCCGGGTGTTAACCCAGATGGCATTAATATACTTACTTACCGGAGAATATGGCTGATCATGACCCCTCGGCACTCGACCCACAATCACAACCATTGGTATCCCCCCCACTAACGATCATCTCATGGAATGTAAACGGACTGGGTCATAAAATTAAACGGGGGTTGGTCCTACAATATCTAAAGAGGAAAGCACCCACCTTGGCTTTGCTGCAGGAAACACACCTGGTAGGGACAGCATGCAAAGCGCTTAATCGGTGGGGCTTCAAGATGGTCGCACATGCAGAGTTCTCCTCTGGCTCCCGCGGGGTGGGTATTCTCGTCCAAAAAAGCGCTCCGTTCCTAATCAAACACACTTGGACTGATGACAGGGGGCGTTTTGCAGCGATCAATGGTCAATGGGAGGGCAGGCCTTACAATATACTCTCGATATACATCCCCCCAGCACTACACCAAGAAGCTCTCCAGGACCTGGGGAAGCTACTGCTCGAACTCCCAGAAGGGGAACTAATCATGGGAGGCGATTTCAATGCAGTACTGGAAACAACGATTGATCAACAACCTCCTCGTGAGACTACTAGATCTAATCACCTATTTAAAGACTTCCTAGAAGCCCTGGGACTGGTGGATATGTGGAGACTTAAGCACCCTCATGACCGCCAATACACATTTCACTCGGGAGCCCATAATAGTCTCTCCAGGATAGACTACATGCTAACTCTAGCGGTCCCTCCGGAGAAGATAACAGTCATAGAACACCTCCCCTGGGGGATATCGGATCATTCCCCGATACAACTCAGCTACACAACGCAACCCACTAGGCGACAAAGAATATTCCCGATATATCCGGGATATCTCAAAAATAGAATGATTTTGAAGGCCCTAACAACCTCCACCACACACTACTTTGACGAAAACCCGAACTCAGTAGACTCCCCCTCAGTCCTCTGGGAGGCATACAAGACGGTGGTTAGAGGATAAGCCATCTCCAATATCACTAGGCACAAAAGAGAACAAAGGGCAACCATCGAGTCACTAGAAACAGCTCTCCAAACCACAGAACTGGCACATGCATCGGACACCACAGACGAAACAGCGCACACCCTAACACTGGCTTCACAAGAATACAGAGCATACGCAGAAGCCGTGACCAAAGCAAGACTGACCGACACACTGCATAGAGTCTACGAACTGGGGGACAAAACGGGGAAAATGCTTGCATGGCTTGAGCGAAAGGACAGGGCGAATAGGTGGATTGCTACATTGGAACTCCCAGATGGCGCACACACGACATCTCCCACATGCATAGTAGAAGAACTAGCCACCTACTATGAGACCGTATACACCGCACGCTGTGGGGTGACGGAGGAGTACAGCATGGCATTCCTCCAAGACATACCCCTGACCACACTATCTCCAGAGGACGTACAAGCGCTTGAGGATGAATTAACAGGGGGAGGAATTAGGGAAGGCCCTGGCGGCACTACACACTGGAAAGGCCCTAGGTCCAAATGGTCTACCAGTTGAACTTTATAAAACACTAGCTCGACAGCTCATTCCATACATGCTTTCCATGTATAATGATTGTTTGGAAAAAGGCACACTCACAACTGACCAAAGACTAGCCACTATTGTCTCAGTGCACAAACCTGGCAAACCACCTGATCAACCGTCCTCATATAGACCAATCTCCCTAATGAACGTAGATGCAAAAGTCCTAGCGAAGCTCCTAGCCCTCCGACTACAGCCCCACCTCATGACATTAATACACCTGGACCAATCGGGCTTTATGCCCGGGAGAAATACATCCCTTAACCTGAGACGTATTCACGGAGTCATGCACCGCATTCCAATGCTACGGGAAGATGCAGCCATTCTTTCCCTGGATGCGACAATGGCCTTTGACCTTGTAGAATGGCCATTCCTGTTTGCAGTACTTAGGAAAATGGGGTTTGGTCCAAGGTTTTGTGGCTGGATTAGACTCCTCTACACTGCCCCCCAGGCACAAGTGGTTGCAAATGGCCATACATCACAATAACATTAGGGCGCGGAACGAGACAGGGATGCCCTCTATCCCCACTCCTTTTCGCATTAATCTTGGAACCACTAGCGGTGAAAATCCGTCTTGACCCTCAAATCAGGGGAATAACTTGGGGGACAGGATGGGAGGACCGCATCTCTCTATATGCGGATGACGTATTAATCTATCTAATGTCCCCTACCGCATCTCTGACAGTCCTAATGGACATACTCAACTTCTACGGTGAGGTGTCAGGATATACCATTAATTGGACAAAATCACTCCTGTATGTCCTACTAGGTCAGCCACCCATACTACCCCCAGACTGCACCCTACAAACGGTCACCAGAGGTTTCAAATACCTGGGAATATACATCACGCCTCAGGAATCGACTTTTGTAGAAAAAAACTGCGGATGTCACCCATTGGCGCTCTCTGCCGCTGACACTGCTAGGGAGGGCAGCACTATTTAAGATGTTGTCACTCCCGAGATTCCTATATGTTTTGCAAAACACACCCTTCCCGGTCCCTCTCACATATTTCAAATCAATAGACGCAGAAGTTTCTACTCTCCTTTGGGACGGAAAACCAGCTTGCATATCACACTCCAAACTGTCCCGCTCCTGGTATGATGGTCGAATCGCCCTACCCAATGTTAAACTATACCACTGGGCGGAGCAATTGATGGTAGTGAACCAGTGGATACATGCTCCACAACAAGACCCAGCCTTCCGCCTTGACAGGACTGTACTGCCCCCAGACCAGCTTCTAAAGGCGCTCTATACCAACAAGCGACGCCACACGTTTACGGGCCCAACAGCCCACACGGTTAAGATATGGCACGCAGCGCAGAGGGCCCTGGGTTGGGAGGGAGTGCTCACACTAGCCACACCGCTTTGGGACACGCGCTGTCTGGGTACCCTGGCAAACACTAAGGGTTTCAGGCAATGGGACCTTATTGGCATTTCTAAGATAGGTGACTTGTGGAAAGGGGGTGAAGTCATCACGTTCCCCACCTTTCAAGAACAATACGGGATGGCAGACACGGAGCGGTATCGATACGTGCAAATCAAACACGCATTGCAGAGCGCCATTCCGACAGGTACAACACTCGCAGAATCCTCCCCCCTGGAGGGCAGACTCCTCACTGACCACCTAGACAAGAAAGCGATCTCGCTCACATACCGGAAATTAATCAACAATCTCCCGGACCCCACGGTAGTTCTCCGTAGCAAATGGGAGGTGGAATTAGGAGACATAGAGGATGAAGACTGGCTACATGCCCTAGCATCGGCCAGAGAGGCCTCCATACCATCACGGCTTAAACTAGTCCAACTAAAAATAGTACACAGAATATACTATTCCCGCACACTCTTACATAGATTGGGCCGCACCCCAGACCCAAATTGCATGCGAGGATGTGGCTCCTCGGGTACATTCTTTCACATCTTATGGGACTGCCCAAGGATACAGCTATACTGGGACCAAGATCTGTCAGAAATCTCAGAGGCATCTGGGGTGGAACTGCAGAGAGAACCTAGATGTTGTTTGTTAAATATTTGGTCACCGACTGATATGAATCGAGGATTACAGACGTGGGCTACACTGGGTCTAGCTCTGGCGAAACGAAACATCGCCAGAAAGTGGGGTTCTGGATTCGTACCCTCACAGTGGGGGAACGACATGGACAAAGCTATGGTTGCGGAAAAGGCGGTATATGTACATAGGGGTTGTCTCAAGAAATGGTCCAAGATCTGGGGGAAATGGAACGAACACCGAGGACACATATGTGATCCCCCACCGGAAATGTCTGATCCTGAAGCAAGTCCATAAGGGGGGAGGCCATAGCATATTACGATTGTATTAAATGTTTGTTGTTGTTGGAGAGGAAGTAAGGAACTACTTTTTGACTGTTGATATCAATGATTGAGGGGCGAACTGAGTTAGGACCTGTAAGGCGAGAGGAACATCCTCGAGGGAACAGACACTTCCACTGCGAGATGCTATGGGAACCGACTGAATATACGACTAATCTGATAAACAAGATTGTGATAAATGAAATGCAATGATATGTTCACGACCATACGAACTGTATAATTTTGCGAACTGTACTTAAATGACAATGGTGTTGTGTAACTTGAAGAAAAGCTCAATAAAATGTTAAATTAAAAAAATAAAAAATTCCAAAATGTACTTCGGTGTCACCATTTCGGGAAAGGCATTAGGTATAAAGCACTGACCCTAACACACCAAGTCCTGAATGAACGCAATGTGCCTTTTGCATTCTAGCTCTGCTGGTCTTATTGTGGTTCTCAATTTTCAGAAACATCGGAGGGGAGGATCCTCATTTATAGCTAAAGCAGCGAGTTTGTGGAACAAACTGTATGAATACTTAAGATTTATCTCTGAGGAAGCTACATTTAAAAAAGAACTGAAAACATTCTTATTCAGATGTTAGTAAGAATTTGCGGGGAGGATGCTCAGTATAACGCTCTTCTGGATACCTGGATACCTAAAATCGCTGTGACACTCTTATGAGTAGTCGTGCACTATAGAAAAACTTCTCATTCATTCGTTCATTAAAGCCAACCAGTTTGGCTGTGGCTGCCAGCCTGTTTGGTTTTGTCAATGCTTATTTGTTTGGACATGGTCCCTACAAATAATTGTTGTGGGACCTACCAGACACATACCAATATAAAAAAAACTACATTGTACAAACAGCAGAACTATTTTTTGGTCTAAAAAAGCACAAATTGCCCCAGTATTTCCCTTTGATCACACGAACCCTCTCAGCACTCAGGCTTCTATGCTGGAAATGGCTCAATTAAAGGAAGGTGGTGCTTCTTTGATGGACACACAAATCTAAAACCAGACACGTCTCACTTGGCTTCTAATGGCTGATGCAGTGGGGGTGAGAGGAAAAAAAAAGTCCCCAAAGGAGAGACGCAGGAAAGGGAAGGCAGCACACTTTTTGACTACCACAAGCCTTATAAAGCCCACAACAAACATAGGACTATATACATTAATGCAGACCCACACTAGAGAGTCAGTAGTCAAATTACTCTACTTTAGGGGTCAATTAAAAAGGCTTGTACCCATGATTGCTGATCAGCTGCCACCAGCTATTATTCATTTCTTCATCTCGTCATGGGGACACTCATCACACATTAAAATGTTAATGTTAATGTTAGGTTGCATTTTAAAGCACTAATCACCAAAGTTCTCGAAGCGCTAAAAGTAGTTCCACATAAGGTGTAAGCTACACCCCAGGAGGGTTAAGCAATCAGCTAGTTAATACCAAAATGTCACATTCAGCAAATGTCTGGGGACCCAGGTGACCTATATTTTCCAGAATTGTGAAATGAGGAGAGTTGTTAATGAGCCAGAGACTTTTAATACCACAGCCAGGATTTGGCTTATACAATTTGATAATTGGTATAGTATTGTGCTGGACTGCCATTGGGGATGAACTTTTCAAATTGAACTTTGGTCTAGAACTTTGGGGTCTGGTATTTTTGGTGGTAGAGATAGGCTTGTAAGATTGGCCCAGTGGTACCATTCGGAGAAACTGGTGCTAATATCACTGCAACATTTGCAATAAAATATTGATGAGAAAGCTGGTCATGGCGGGGCAGCGAGTTATGATTGATTGATTAGCGATGAGTACTGTGGTAAGACTGGGCCCATTAGTGGTTCAAGGCAAACAGCCAAGTCTTACGTTTTTTTCCTGAAAACCAGGTCATTTTGCAACACTCTTAGATAATGAGGGAGATCGTTCCACAGTTTAGGAATCAAGTGTGCAAAGGATCTTTCTCCCCATCTTGATCTTTTGATTCTGGTAGTGCGGAGGAGGTGTGGATGGGAGTAGTCTGGTGGGAGCGTAAGCAGATATCAAATTCCTGAGTTTTTATGGGCCTTTATTATTTATTGCCCTGTGAGAAATGCATAGTGATTTGAACTTGACTCTTGCTGCAATTGGCAGCCAATGGAGTCGTTTAAGGTCTCTCTTATAGATACCTGGCTAGGGAGTTTGAGCAGGAGCCTTGCAGCTGCGTTCTGCACAGTCTGAAGTCTCTTTATCACATACTTTGGTGAGTATAGGTAGATTTACCATAGTCCTGGCGTGATACTGTAAGAAACTGCAGGACAGTTTTCCTTAGCTGCTCTGGGACAAGCTCCAGTATCATCCTGAGCATTCTTAAGAGCCCGAAGCAGATACCAGACTGTTTGTTTGCCTGTTGGTTCATTGCAAGGGTGCTATCCATCCAAATACGTAAATGTTTTATAGCAGGTTTAGGATCAGATGGGTTTCCCACGCAGGATGGCCAATTATTCAGTGGCCTGGGTATGGCCATGTTACCTATCATAAGCTCTATCTTCTCTCCGTTCAGTTTTGAGCAATATTTCAACATCCAGTGCGTCAATTTGTTGAGGCAAGCAACCAGTTGTTAGTTTCCTTGGTTGGGGCTGTTGGACAGAGAGACAATCAACTGGGTGTCGTCAGCATACGATACACCCGAAATGCCAAACTCCTGTATTATAGTGGCAAGCTGCCATACATATATATTGAATAGCGTGGGGCTGAGGGAAGAGCCCTGTGTCACTCCGTACTTAATTGGCCGGTGGTCAGAGAAACAGTCCTTTTCCATCACTTGGAAGGCCTGATCTTCCAGAAAAGAAATAAGCCAGTCCATTGCTTTGTCCCAGATACCTATTTCCCTTAATCTGTCTTTTAGTATGGCATGATTGACAGTATCAAAAGCCGCACAAAGATCGAGCAAAATAATAATGGCAGATCCTCCATTATCTAGTAGGGCTTTGAGCTCCTCGGTAACTACCAGGAGAGCCGCTTCAGTACTATGTTGTACAAAAGGGGTGGTGATGGACGGAGCATCTGAGCCAATCAAACACTCACAACCAGTCAAAAGATCTGGGTTTGATCCATCACCTTTCTTTAGCCCACTCTGCCACCCCAGTTCAGACATGGCTATATGCAAATCAGCCTGACCCTGTGCCTCATGGGAACAGTCCAGCCTGAACTGCCAAGCCATGTCTTCCCTGGACCGGAAACAAGCTTCCGAGAACCGGTTTCTGGCATTCCAGCCGTCTTCAGTCCCCGGCTTGCTTGAATCCAGTGGCAAAGTGCGCAAGGGACTCACGTCTGAGCATACCCTGCCACACTTATGGCGGCCAAAGCGGTACAAAAGGGGGTGGTGATGGATGGAGCATTTGAGCCAATCAAACACTCACAACCAGTCAAAAGATCTGGGTTTGATCCATCACCGTTCTTTAGCCCACTCTGCCACCCCAGTTCAGACATGGCTATATGCAAATCAGCCTGACCCTGTGCCTCATGGGAACAGTCCAGCCCGAACTGCCAAGCCATGTCTTCCCTGGACCGGAAACAACCTTCCGAGAACCGGTTTCTGGCATTCCAGCCGTCTTCAGCCCGGCTTGATTGAATCCAGTGGCAAAGTGCGCAAGGGACTCACGTCTGAGCATACCCTGCCACACTTATGGCGGCCAAAGCGGTACAAAAGGGGGTTGAGATGGACGGAGCATTTGAGCCAATCAAACACTCACAACCAGTCAACAGATCTGGGTTTGATCCATCACCGTTCTTTAGTCCACTCTGCCACCCCAGTTCAGACATGGCTATATGCAAATCAGCCTGACCCTGTGCCTCATGGGAACAGTCCATCCCGAACTGCCAAGCCATGTCTTCCCTGGACCGGAAACAAGCTTCCGAGAACCGGTTTCTGGCATTCCAGCCGTCTTCAGACCGGCTTGCTTGAATCCAGTGGCAAAGTGCGCAAGGGACTCACGTCTGAGCATACCCTGACACACTTATGGCGGCCAAAGCGGTACAAAAGGGGGTGGTGATGGACAGAGCATCTGAGCCAATCAAACACTCAGAACCAGTCAAAAGATCTGGGTTTGATCCATCACCGTTCTGTAGCCCACTCTGCCACCCCAGTACAGACATGGCTTTATGCAAATCAGCCTGACCCTGTGCCTCATGGGAACAGTCCAGCCCAAACTGCCAAGCCATGTCTTCCCTGGACCGGAAATAAGCTTCCGAGAACCAGTTTCTGGCATTCCAGTCGTCTTCAGCCCGGCTTGCTTGAATCCAGTGGCAAAGTGCGCAAGGGACTCACGTCTGAGCATACCCTACCACACTTATGGCGGCCAAAGCGGTACAAAAGGGGGTGGTGATGGACGGAGCATCTGAGCCAATCAAACACTCACAACCAGTCAAAAGATCTGGGTTTGATCCATCACCGTTCTTTAGCCCACTCTGCCACCCCAGTTCAGACATGGCTGTATGCAAATCAGCCTGACCCTGTGCCTCATGGAAACAGTCCAGCCCGAACTGCCAAGCCATGTCTTCCCTGGACCGGAAACAAGCTTCCGAGTACCGGTTTCTGGCATTCCAGCAGTCTTCAGCCCGGCTTGCTTGAATCCAGTGGCAAAGTGCGCAAGGGACTCACGTCTGAGCATACCCTGCCACACTTATGGCAGCCAAAGCGGTACAAAAGGGGGTGGTGATGGACGGAGCATCTGAGCTAATCAAACACTCACAACCAGTCAAAAGATCTGGGTTTGATCCTTCACCGTTCTTTAGCCCACTCTGCCACCCCAGTTCAGACATGGCTATATGCAAATCAGCCTGACCCTGTGCCTCATGGGAACAGTCCAGCCCGAACTGCCAAGCCATGTCTTCCCTGGACCGGAAACAAGCTTCCGAGAACCGGTTACTGGCATTCCAGCCGTCTTCACCCCTGCTTGCTTGAATCCAGTGGCAAAGTGCGCAAGGGACTCACGTCTGAGCATACCCTGCCACACTTATGGCGGCCAAAGCGGTACAAAAGGGGGTGGTGATGGACGGAGCATCTGAGCCAATCAAACACTCACAACCAGTCAAAAGATCTGGGTTTGATCCATCACCGTTCTTTAGCCCACTCTGCCACCCCAGTTCAGACATGGCTATATGCAAATCAGCCTGACCCTGTGCCTCATGGGAACAGTCCAGCCCGAACTGCCAAGCCATGTCTTCCCTGGACCGGAAACAAGCTTCCGAGAACCGGTTTCTGGCATTCCAGCCGTCTTCAGCCCGGCTTGCTTGAATTCAGTGGCAAAGTGCGCAAGGGACTCACGTCTGAGCATACCCTGCCACACTTATGGCAGCCAAAGCGGTACAAAAGGGGGTGGTGATGGACGGAGCATCTGAGCCAATCAAACACTCACAACCAGTCAAAAGATCTGGGTTTGATCCATCACCATTCTTTAGCCCACTCTGCCACCCCAGTTCAGACATGGCTATATGCAAATCAGCCTGACCCTGTGCCTCATGGGAACAGTCCAGCCCGAACTGCCAAGCCATGTCTTCCCTGGACCGGAAACAAGCTTCCGAGAACCGGTTTCTGGCATTCCAGCCGTCTACAGCCCGGCTTGCTTGAATCCAGTGGCAAAGTGCGCAAGGGACTCACGTCTGAGCATACCCTGCCACACTTATGGCGGCCAAAGCGGTACAAAAGGGGGTGGTGATGGACGGAGCATCTGAGCCAATCAAACACTCACAACCTGTCAAAAGATCTGGGTTTGATCCAATACCGTTCTTTAGCCCACTCTGCCACCCCAGTTCAGACATGGCTATATGCAAATCAGCCTGACCCTGTGCCTCATGGGAACAGTCCAGCCCGAACTGCCAAGCCATGTCTTCCCTGGACCGGAAACAAGCTTCCGAGAACCGGTTTCTGGCATTCCAGTCGTCTTCAGCCCGGCATGCTTGCATCCAGTGGCAAAGTGCGCAAGGGACTCACGTCTGAGCGTACCCTGCCACATTTATGGCGGCCAAAGCGGTACAAAAGGGGTTGGTGATGGACGGGGCATCTGAGCCAATCAAACACTCACAATCAGTCAAAAGATCTGGGTTTGATCCATCACCGTTCTTTAGCCCACTCTGCCACCCCAGTTCAGACATGGCTATATGCAAATCAGCCTGACCCTGTGCCTTATGGGAACAGTCCAGCCCGAACTGCCAAGCCATGTCTTCCCTGGACCGGAAACAAGCTTCCGAGAACCGGTTTCTGGCATTCCAGCTGTCTTCAGCCCGGCTTGCTTGAATCCAGTGGCAAAGTGCGCAAGGGACTCACGTCTGAGCGTACCCTGCCACACTTATGGCGGCCAAAGCGATACAAAAGGGGGTGGTGATGGACGGAGCATCTGAGCTAATCAAACACTCACAACCAGTCAAAAGATCTGGGTTTGATCCTTCACCGTTCTTTAGCCCACTCTGCCACCCCAGTTCAGACATGGCTATATGCAAATCAGCCTGACCCTGTGCCTCATGGGAACAGTCCAGCCCGAACTGCCAAGCCATGTCTTCCCTGGACCGGAAACAAGCTTCCGAGAACCGGTTACTGGCATTCCAGCCGTCTTCACCCCTGCTTGCTTGAATCCAGTGGCAAAGTGCGCAAGGGACTCACGTCTGAGCATACCCTGCCACACTTATGGCGGCCAAAGCGGTACAAAAGGGGGTGGTGATGGACGGAGCATCTGAGCCAATCAAACACTCACAACCAGTCAAAAGATCTGGGTTTGATCCATCACCGTTCTTTAGCCCACTCTGCCACCCCAGTTCAGACATGGCTATATGCAAATCAGCCTGACCCTGTGCCTCATGGGAACAGTCCAGCCCGAACTGCCAAGCCATGTCTTCCCTGGACCGGAAACAAGCTTCCGAGAACCGGTTTCTGGCATTCCAGCCGTCTTCAGCCCGGCTTGCTTGAATTCAGTGGCAAAGTGCGCAAGGGACTCACGTCTGAGCATACCCTGCCACACTTATGGCAGCCAAAGCGGTACAAAAGGGGGTGGTGATGGACGGAGCATCTGAGCCAATCAAACACTCACAACCAGTCAAAAGATCTGGGTTTGATCCATCACCATTCTTTAGCCCACTCTGCCACCCCAGTTCAGACATGGCTATATGCAAATCAGCCTGACCCTGTGCCTCATGGGAACAGTCCAGCCCGAACTGCCAAGCCATGTCTTCCCTGGACCGGAAACAAGCTTCCGAGAACCGGTTTCTGGCATTCCAGCCGTCTACAGCCCGGCTTGCTTGAATCCAGTGGCAAAGTGCGCAAGGGACTCACGTCTGAGCATACCCTGCCACACTTATGGCGGCCAAAGCGGTACAAAAGGGGGTGGTGATGGACGGAGCATCTGAGCCAATCAAACACTCACAACCTGTCAAAAGATCTGGGTTTGATCCAATACCGTTCTTTAGCCCACTCTGCCACCCCAGTTCAGACATGGCTATATGCAAATCAGCCTGACCCTGTGCCTCATGGGAACAGTCCAGCCCGAACTGCCAAGCCATGTCTTCCCTGGACCGGAAACAAGCTTCCGAGAACCGGTTTCTGGCATTCCAGTCGTCTTCAGCCCGGCATGCTTGCATCCAGTGGCAAAGTGCGCAAGGGACTCACGTCTGAGCGTACCCTGCCACATTTATGGCGGCCAAAGCGGTACAAAAGGGGTTGGTGATGGACGGGGCATCTGAGCCAATCAAACACTCACAATCAGTCAAAAGATCTGGGTTTGATCCATCACCGTTCTTTAGCCCACTCTGCCACCCCAGTTCAGACATGGCTATATGCAAATCAGCCTGACCCTGTGCCTTATGGGAACAGTCCAGCCCGAACTGCCAAGCCATGTCTTCCCTGGACCGGAAACAAGCTTCCGAGAACCGGTTTCTGGCATTCCAGCTGTCTTCAGCCCGGCTTGCTTGAATCCAGTGGCAAAGTGCGCAAGGGACTCACGTCTGAGCGTACCCTGCCACACTTATGGCGGCCAAAGCGGTACAAAAAGGGGTGGTGATGGACGGGGCATCTGAGCCAATCAAACACTCACAACCAGTCAAAAGATCTGGGTTTCATCCATCACCGTTCTTTAGCCCACTATGCCACCCCAGTTCAGACATGGCTATATGCAAATCAGCCTGACCCTGTGCCTCATGGGAACAGTCCAGCCCGAACTGCCAAGCCATGTCTTCCCTGGACCGGAAACAACCTTCCGAGAACCGGTTTCTGGCATTCCAGCCGTCTTCAGGCCGGCTTGCTTGAATCCTGTGGCAAAGTGCGCAAGGGACTCACGTCTGAGCATACCCTGCCACACTTATGGCGGCCAAAGCAGTACAAAAGGGGGTGGTGATGGACGGAGCATCTGAGCCAATCAAACACTCACAACCAGTCAAAAGATCTGGGTTTGATCCATCACCGTTCTTTAGCCCACTCTGCCACCCCAGTTCAGACATGGCTATATGTAAATCAGCCTGACCCTGTGCCTCATGGGAACAGTCCAGCCCGAACTGCCAAGCCATGTCCTCCCTGGACCAGAAACAAGCTTCCGAGAACCGGTTTCTGGCATTCTAGCCGTCTTCAGCCCGGCTTGCTTGAATCCAGTGGCAAAGTGCGCAAGGGACTCACATCTGAGCATACCCTGCAACACTTATGGCGGCCAAAGCGGTACAAAAGGGGGTGGTGATGGACGGAGCATCTGAGCCATCAAACACTCACAACCAGTAAAAAGATCTGGGTTTGATCCATCACCGTTCTTTAGCCCACTCTGCCACCCCAGTTTAGACATGGCTATATGCAAATCAGCCTGACCCTGTGCCTCATGGGAACAGTCCAGCCCGAACTGCCAAGCCATGTCTTCCCTGGAACGGAAACAAGCTTCCGAGAACGGGTTTCTGGCATTCCAGCCGTCTTCAGCCCGGCTTCCTCTAATCCAGTGGCAAAGGGCGAAAGGGACTCATGTCTGAGCATACCCTGCCACACTTATGGCTGCCAAAGCGGTACAAAAGGGGGTGGTGATGGACGGAGCATCTGAGCCAATCAAACACTCACAACCAGTCAAAAGATCTGGGTTTGATCCATCACCGTTCTTTAGCCCACTCTGCCACCCCAGTTCAGACATGGCTATATGCAAATCAGCCTGACCCTGTGCCTCATGGGAACAGTCCAGCCCGAACTGCCAAGCCATGTCTTCCCTGGACCGGAAACAAGCTTCCGAGAACCGGTTTCTGGCATTCCAGCCGTCTTCAGCCCGGCTTGCTTGAATCCAGTGGCAAAGTGCGCAAGGGACTCACGTCTGAGCGTACCCTGCCACACTTATGGCGGCCAAAGCGGTACAAAAAGGGGTGGTGATGGACGGAGCATCTGAGCCAATCAAACACTCACAACCAGTCAAAAGATCTGGGTTTGATCCATCACCGTTCTGTAGCCCACTATGCCACCCCAGTTCAGACATGGCTATATGCAAATCAGCCTGACCCTGTGTCTCATGGGAACAGTCCAGCCCGAACTGCCAAGCCATGTCTTCCCTGGACCGGAAACAACCTTCCGAGAACCGGTTTCTGGCATTCCAGCCGTCTTCAGGCCGGCTTGCTTGAATCCTGTGGCAAAGTGCGCAAGGGACCCACGTCTGAGCATACCCTGCCACACTTATGGCGGCCAAAGTGGTACAAAAGGGGGTGGTGATGGACGGAGCATCTGAGCCAATCAAACACTCACAACCAGTAAAAAGATCTGGGTTTGATCCATCACCGTTCTTTAGCCCACTCTGCCACCCCAGTTCAGACATGGCTATATGCAAATCAGCCTGAACCTGTGCCTCATGGGAACAGTCCAGCCCGAACTGCCAAGCCATGTCTTCCCTGGAACGGAAACAAGCTTCCGAGAACCGGTTTCTGGCATTCCAGCAGTCTTCAGCCCGGCTTCCTCTAATCCAGTGGCAAAGGGCGAAAGGGACTCATGTCTGAGCATACCCTGCCACACTTATGGCGGCCAAAGCGGTACAAAAGGGTGTGGTGATGGACGGAGCATCTGAGCCAATCAAACACTCACAACCAGTCAAAAGATCTGGGTTTGATCCATCACCGTTCTTTAGCCCACTCTGCCACCCCAGTTCAGACATGGCTATATGCAAATCAGCCTGACCCTGTGCCTCATGGGAACAGTCCAGCCCGAACTGCCAAGCCATGTCTTCCCTGGACCGGAAACAAGCTTCCGAGAACCGGTTTCTGGCATTCCAGCCGTCTTCAGCCCGGCTTGCTTGAATCCAGTGGCAAAGTGCGCAAGAGACTCACGTCTGAGCATACCCTGCCACACTTATGGCGGCCAAAGCGGTACAAAAGGGGGTGGTGATGGACGGAGCATCTGAGCCAATCAAACACTCACAACCAGTCAAAAGATCTGGGTTTGATCCATCACCGTTCTTTAGCCCACTCTGCCACCCCAGTTCAGACATGGCTATATGCAAATCAGCCTGACCCTGTGCCTCATGGGAACAGTCCAGCCCGAACTGCCAAGCCATGTCTTCCCTGGACCGGAAACAAGCTTCCGAGAACCGGTTTCTGGCATTCCAGCCGTCTACAGCCCGGCTTGCTTGAATTCAGTGGCAAAGTGCGCAAGGGACTCACGTCTGAGCATACCCTACCACACTTATGGCGGCCAAACCAGTACAAAAGGGGGTGGTGATGGACGGAGCATCTGAGCCAATCAAACACTCACAACCAGTCAAAAGATCTGGGTTTGATCCATCACCGTTCTTTAGCCCACTCTGCCACCCCAGTTCAGACATGGCTGTATGCAAATCAGCCTGACCCTGTGCCTCATGGAAACAGTCCAGCCCGAACTGCCAAGCCATGTCTTCCCTGGACCGGAAACAAGCTTCCGAGAACCGGTTTCTGGCATTCCAGCAGTCTTCAGCCCGGCTTGCTTGAATCCAGTGGCAAAGTGCGCAAGGGACTCACGTCTGAGCATACCCTGCCACACTTATGGCAGCCAAAGCGGTACAAAAGGGGGTGGTGATGGACGGAGCATCTGAGCTAATCAAACACTCACAACCAGTCAAAAGATCTGGGTTTGATCCTTCACCGTTCTTTAGCCCACTCTGCCACCCCAGTTCAGACATGGCTATATGCAAATCAGCCTGACCCTGTGCCTCATGGGAACAGTCCAGCCCGAACTGCCAAGCCATGTCTTCCCTGGACCGGAAACAAGCTTCCGAGAACCGGTTTCTGGCATTCCAGCCGTCTTAACCCCTGCTTGCTTGAATCCAGTGGCAAA
Source organism: Lissotriton helveticus (assembly GCF_964261635.1). NCBI lineage: Eukaryota > Metazoa > Chordata > Amphibia > Caudata > Salamandridae > Lissotriton > Lissotriton helveticus. Next base: position 1,873,361,314 of record NC_136067.1, on the reverse strand, counting down.
GTGCGCAAGGGACTCACGTCTGAGCATACCCTGCCACACTTATGGCGGCCAAAGCAGTACAAAAGGGGGTGGTGATGGACGGAGCATCTGAGCCAATCAAACACTCACAACCAGTCAAAAGATCTGGGTTTGATCCATCACCGTTCTTTAGCCCACTCTGCCACCCCAGTTCAGACATAGCTATATGCAAATCAGCCTGACCCTGTGCCTCATGGGAACAGTCCAGCCCGAACTGCCAAGCCATGTCTTCCCTGGACCGGAAACAAGCTTCCGAGAACCGGTTTCTGGCATTCCAGCCGTCTTCAGCCCGGCTTGCTTGAATTCATTGGCAAAGTGCGCAAGGGACTCACGTCTGAGCATACCCTGCCACACTTATGGCGGCCAAAGCGGTACAAAAGGGGGTGGTGATGTACGGAGCATCTGAGCCAATCAAACACTCACAACCAGTCAAAAGATCTGGGTTTGATCCATTACCGTTCTTCAGCCCACTCTGCCACCCCAGTTCAGACATGGCTATATGCAAATCAGCCTGACCCTGTGCCTCATGGGAACAGTCCAGCCTGAACAGCCAAGCCATGTCTTCCCTGGACCGGAAACAAGCTTCCGAGAACCGGTTTCTGGCATTCCAGCAGTCTTCAGCCCGGATTGCTTGAATCCAGTGGCAAAGTACGCAAGGGACTCACGTCTGAGCATACCCTGCCACACTTATGGCAGCCAAAGCGGTACAAAAGGGGGTGGTGATGGACGGAGCATCTGAGCTAATCAAACACTCACAACCAGTCAAAAGATCTGGGTTTGATCCTTCACCGTTCTTTAGCCCACTCTGCCACCCCAGTTCAGACATGGCTATATGCAAATCAGCCTGACCCTGTGCCCCATGGGAACAGTCCAGCCTGAACTGCCAAGCCATGTCTTCCCTGGACCGGAAACAAGCTTCAGAGAACCGGTTACTGGCATTCCAGCCGTCTTCACCCCTGCTTGCTTGAATCCAGTGGCAAAGTGCGCAAGGGACTCACGTCTGAGCATACCCTGCCACACTTATGGCGGCCAAAGCGGTACAAAAGGGGGTGGTGATGGACGGAGCATCTGAGCCAATCAAACACTCACAACCAGTCAAAAGATCTGGGTTTGATCCATCACCGTTCTTTAGCCCACTCTGCCACCCCAGTTCAGATATGGCTATATGCAAATCAGCCTGACCCTGTGCCTCATGGGAACAGTCCAGCCCGAACTGCCAAGCCATGTCTTCCCTGGACCGGAAACAAGCTTCCGAGAACCGGTTTCTGGCATTCCAGCCGTCTTCAGCCCGGCTTTCTTGAATTCAGTGGCAAAGTGCGCAAGGGACTCACGTCTGAGCATACCCTGCCACACTTATGGCAGCCAAAGCGGTACAAAAGGGGGTGGTGATGGACGGAGCATCTGAGCCAATCAAACACTCACAACCAGTCAAAAGATCTGGGTTTGATCCATCACCGTTCTTTAGCCCACTCTGCCACCCCAGTTCAGACATGGCTATATGCAAATCAGCCTGACCCTGTGCCTCATGGGAACAGTCCAGCCCGAACTGCCAAGCCATGTCTTCCCTGGACCGGAAACAAGCTTCCGAGAACCGGTTTCTGGCATTCCAGCCGTCTTCAGCACGGCTTGTTTGAATCCAGTGGCAAAGTGCACAAGGGACTCACGTCTGAGCATACCCTGCCACACTTATGGCGGCCAAAGCGGTACAAAAGGGGGTGGTGATGGACGGAGCATCTGAGCCAATCAAACACTCACAACCAGTCAAAAGATCTGGGTTTGATCCATTACCGTTCTTTAGCCCACTCTGCCACCCCAGTTCAGACATGGCTATATGCAAATCAGCCTGACCCTGTGCCTCATGGGAACAGTCCAGCCCGAACTGCCAAGCCATGTCTTCCCTTGACCGGAAACAACCTTCCGAGAACCGGTTTCTGGCATTCCAGCCGTCTTCAGGCCGGCTTGCTTGAATCCTGTGGCAAAGTGCGCAAGGGACTCACGTCTGAGCATACCCTGCCACACTTATGGCGGCCAAAGCAGTACAAAAGGGGGTGGTGATGGACGGAGCATCTGAGCCAATCAAACACTCACAACCAGTCAAAAGATCTGGGTTTGATCCATCACCGTTCTTTAGCCCACTCTGCCACCCCAGTTCAGACATGGCTATATGCAAATCAGCCTGACCCTGTGCCTCATGTGAACAGTCCATCCCGAACTGCCAAGCCATGTCCTCCCTGGACCGGAAACAAGCTTCCGAGAACCGGTTTCTGGCATTCTAGCCGTCTTCAGCCCGGCTTGCTTGAATCCAGTGGCAAAGTGCGCAAGGGACTCACATCTGAGCATACCCTGCCACACTTATGGCGGCCAAAGCGGTACAAAAGGGGGTGGTGATGGACAGAGCATCTGAGCCAATCAAACACTCACAACCAGTAAAAAGATCTGGGTTTGATCCATCACCGTTCTTTAGCCCACTCTGCCACCCCAGTTCAGACATGGCTATATGCAAATCAGCCTGACCCTGTGCCTCATGGGAACAGTCCAGCCCGAACTGCCAAGCCATGTCTTCCCTGGACCGGAAACAAGCTTCCGAGAACCGGTTTCTGGCATTCCAGCCGTCTTCAGCCCGGCTTTCTTGAATTCAGTGGCAAAGTGCGCAAGGGACTCACGTCTGAGCATACCCTGCCACACTTATGGCAGCCAAAGCGGTACAAAAGGGGGTGGTGATGGACGGAGCATCTGAGCCAATCAAACACTCACAACCAGTCAAAAGATCTGGGTTTGATCCATCACCGTTCTTTAGCCCACTCTGCCACCCCAGTTCAGACATGGCTATATGCAAATCAGCCTGACCCTGTGCCTCATGGGAACAGTCCAGCCCGAACTGCCAAGCCATGTCTTCCCTGGACCGGAAACAAGCTTCCGAGAACCGGTTTCTGGCATTCCAGCCGTCTTCAGCACGGCTTGTTTGAATCCAGTGGCAAAGTGCACAAGGGACTCACGTCTGAGCATACCCTGCCACACTTATGGCGGCCAAAGCGGTACAAAAGGGGGTGGTGATGGACGGAGCATCTGAGCCAATCAAACACTCACAACCAGTCAAAAGATCTGGGTTTGATCCATTACCGTTCTTTAGCCCACTCTGCCACCCCAGTTCAGACATGGCTATATGCAAATCAGCCTGACCCTGTGCCTCATGGGAACAGTCCAGCCCGAATTGCCAAGCCATGTCTTCCCTGGACCGGAAACAACCTTCCGAGAACCGGTTTCTGGCATTCCAGCCGTCTTCAGGCCGGCTTGCTTGAATCCTGTGGCAAAGTGCGCAAGGGACTCACGTCTGAGCATACCCTGCCACACTTATGGCGGCCAAAGCAGTACAAAAGGGGGTGGTGATGGACGGAGCATCTGAGCCAATCAAACACTCACAACCAGTCAAAAGATCTGGGTTTGATCCATCACCGTTCTTTAGCCCACTCTGCCACCCCAGTTCAGACATGGCTATATGCAAATCAGCCTGACCCTGTGCCTCATGTGAACAGTCCATCCCGAACTGCCAAGCCATGTCCTCCCTGGACCGGAAACAAGCTTCCGAGAACCGGTTTCTGGCATTCTAGCCGTCTTCAGCCCGGCTTGCTTGAATCCAGTGGCAAAGTGCGCAAGGGACTCACATCTGAGCATACCCTGCCACACTTATGGCGGCCAAAGCGGTACAAAAGGGGGTGGTGATGGACAGAGCATCTGAGCCAATCAAACACTCACAACCAGTAAAAAGATCTGGGTTTGATCCATCACCGTTCTTTAGCCCACTCTGCCACCCCAGTTCAGACATGGCTATATGCAAATCAGCCTGACCCTGTGCCTCATGGGAACAGTCCAGCCCGAACTGCCGGGCCATGTCTTCCCTGGAACGGAAACAAGCTTCCGAGAACCGGTTTCTGGCATTCCAGCCGTCTTCAGCCCGGCTTCCTCTAATCCAGTGGCAAAGGGCGAAAGGGACTCATGTCTGAGCATACCCTGCCACACTTATGGCGGCCAAAGCGGTACAAAAGGGGGTGGTGATGGACGGAGCATCTGAGCCAATCAAACACTCACAACCAGTCAAAAGATCTGGGTTTGATCCATCACCGTTCTTTAGCCCACTCTGCCACCCCAGTTCAGACATGGCTATATGCAAATCAGCCTGACCCTGTGCCTCATGGGAACAGTCCAGCCCGAACTGCCAAGCCATGTCTTCCCTGGACCGGAAACAAGCTTCCGAGAACCGGTTTCTGGCATTCCAGCCGTCTTCAGCCCGGCTTGCTTGAATCCAGTGGCAAAGGGCGAAAGGGACTCATGTCTGAGCATACCCTGCCACACTTATGGCGGCCAAAGCGGTACGAAAGGGGGTGGTGATGGACGGAGCATCTGAGCCAATCAAACACTCACAACCAGTCAAAAGATCTGGGTTTGATCCATCACCGTTCTTTAGCCCACTCTGCCACCCCAGTTCAGACATTGCTATATGCAAATCAGCCTGACCCTGTGCCTCATGGGAACAGTCCAGCCCGAACTGCCAAGCCATGTCTTCCCTGGACCGGAAACAAGCTTCCAAGAACCGGTTTCTGGCATTCCAGCCGTCTTCAGCCCGGCTTGCTTGAATCCAGTGGCAAAGCGCGCAAGGGACTCACGTCTGAGCATACCCTGCCACACTTATGGCGGCCAAAGCGGTACAAAAGGGGGTGGTGATGGACGGAGCATCTGAGCCAATCAAACACTCACAACCAGTCAAAAGATCTGGGTTTCATCCATCACCGTTCTTTAGCCCACTCTGCCACCCCAGTTCAGACATGGCTATATGCAAATCAGCCTGACCCTGTGCCTCATGGGAACAGTCCAGCCCGAACTGCCAAGCCATGTCTTCCCTGGACCAGAAACAAGCTTCCGAGAACCGGTTTCTGGCATTTCAGCCGTCTTCAGGCCGGCTTGCTTGAATCCTGTGGCAAAGTGCGCAAGGGACTCACGTCTGAGCATACACTGCCACACTTATGGCGGCCAAAGCAGTACAAAAGGGGGTGGTGATGGACGGAGCATCTGAGCCAATCAAACACTCACAACCAGTCAAAAGATCTGGGTTTGATCCATCACCGTTCTTTAGCCCACTCTGCCACCCCAGTTCAGACATGGCTATATGCAAATCAGCCTGACCCTGTGCCTCATGGGAACAGTCCAGCCCGAACTGCCAAGCCATATCCTCCCTGGACCAGAAACAAGCTTCCGAGAACCGGTTTCTGGCATTCTAGCCGTCTTCAGCCCGGCTTGCTTGAATCCAGTGGCAAAGTGCGCAAGGGACTCACGTCTGAGCATACCCTGCCACACTTATGGCGGCCAAAGCGGTACAAAAGGGGGTGGTGATGGACGGAGCATCTGAGCCAATCAAACACTCACAACCAGTAAAAATATCTGGGTTTGATCCATCACCGTTCTTTAGCCCACTCTGCCACCCCAGTTCAGACATGGCTATATGCAAATCAGCCTGACCCTGTGCCTCATGGGAACAGTCCAGCCCGAACTGCCAAGCCATGTCTTCCCTGGAACGGAAACAAGCTTCCGAGAACCGGTTTCTGGCATTCCAGCAGTCTTCAGCCCGGCTTCCTCTAATCCAGTGGCAAAGGGCGAAAGGGACTCATGTCTGAGCATACCCTGCCACACTTATGGCGGCCAAAGCGGTACAAAAGGGGGTGGTGATGGACGGAGCATCTGAGCCAATCAAACACTCACAACCAGTCAAAAGATCTGGGTTTGATCCATCACCGTTCTTTAGCCCACTCTGCCACCCCAGTTCAGACATGGCTATATGCAAATCAGCCTGACCCTGTGCCTCATGGGAACAGTCCAGCCCGAACTGCCAAGCCATGTCTTCCCTGGACCGGAAACAAGCTTCCGAGAACCGGTTTCTGGCATTCCAGCCGTCTTCAGCCCGGCTTGCTTGAATCCAGTGGCAAAGTGCGCAAGGGACTCACGTCTGAGCATACCCTGCCACACTTATGGCGGCCAAAACGGTACAAAAGGGGGTGGTGATGGACGGAGCATCTGAGCCAATCAAACACTCACAACCAGTCAAAAGATCTGGGTTTGATCCATCACCGTTCTTTAGCCCACTCTGCCACCCCAGTTCAGACATGGCTATATGCAAATCAGCCTGACCCTGTGCCTCATGGGAACAGTCCAGCCCGAACTGCCAAGCCATGTCTTCCCTGGACCGGAAACAAGCTTCCGAGAACCGGTTTCTGGCATTCCAGCCGTCTACAGCCCGGCTTGCTTGAATTCAGTGGCAAAGTGTGCAAGGGACTCACGTCTGAGCATACCCTGCCACACTTATGGCGGCCAAAGCGGTACAAAAGGGGGTGGTGATGGACGGAGCATCTGAGCCAATCAAACACTCACAACCAGTCAAAAGATCTGGGTTTGATCCATCACCGTTCTTTAGCCCACTCTGCCACCCCAGTTCAGACATGGCTGTATGCAAATCAGCCTGACCCTGTGCCTCATGGAAACAGTCCAGCCCGAACTGCCAAGCCATGTCTTCCCTGGACCGGAAACAAGCTTCCGAGAACTGGTTTCTGGCATTCCAGCAGTCTTCAGCCCGGCTTGCTTGAATCCAGTGGCAAAGTGCGCAAGGGACTCACGTCTGAGCATACCCTGCCACACTTATGGCAGCCAAAGCGGTACAAAAGGGGGTGGTGATGGACGGAGCATCTGAGCTAATCAAACACTCACGACCAGTCAAAAGATCTGGGTTTGATCCTTCACCGTTCTTTAGCCCACTCTGCCACCCCAGTTCAGACATGGCTATATGCAAATCAGCCTGACCCTGTGCCTCATGGGAACAGTCCAACCTGAACTGCCAAGCCATGTCTTCCCTGGACCGGAAACAAGCTTCCGAGAACCGGTTTCTGGCATTCCAGCCGTCTTCACCCCTGCTTGCTTGAATCCAGTGGCAAAGTGCGCAAGGGACTCACGTCTGAGCATACCCTGCCACACTTATAGCGGCCAAAGCGGTACAAAAAGGGGTGGTGATGGACGGAGCATCTGAGCCAATCAAACACTCACAACCAGTCAAAAGATCTGGGTTTGATCCATCACCGTTCTTTAGCCCACTATGCCACCCCAGTTCAGACATGGCTATATGCAAATCAGCCTGACCCTTTGTCTCATGGGAACAGTCCAGCCCGAACTGCCAAGCCATGTCTTCCCTGGACCGGAAACAACCTTCCGAGAACTGGTTTCTGGAATTCCAGCCGTCTTCAGGCCGGCTTGCTTGAATCCTGCGGCAAAGTGCGCAAGGGACTCACGTCTGAGCATACCCTGCCACACTTATGGCGGCCAAAGCAGTACAAAAGGGGGTGGTGATGGACGGAGCATCTGAGCCAATCAAACACTCACAACCAGTCAAAAGATCTGGGTTTGATCCATCACCGTTCTTTAGCCCACTCTGCCACCCCAGTTCAGACATTGCTATATGCAAATCAGCCTGACCCTGTGCCTCATGGGAACAGTCCAGCCCGAACTGCCAAGCCATGTCTTCCCTGGACCGGAAACAAGCTTCCGAGAACCGGTTTCTGGCATTCCAGCCGTCTTCAGCCCGGCTTGCTTGAATCCAGTGGCAAAGTGCGCAAGGGACTCACGTCTGAGCATACCCTGCCACACTTATGGCGGCCAAAGCGGTACAAAAGGGGGTGGTGATGGACGGAGCATCTGAGCCAATCAAACACTCACAACCAGCAAAAAGATCTGGGTTTGATCCATCACCGTTCTTTAGCCCACTCTGCCACCCCAGTTTAGACATGGCTATATGCGAATCAGCCTGACCCTGTGCCTCATGGGAACAGTCCAGCCCGAACTGCCAAGCCATGTCTTCCCTGGACCGGAAACAAGCTTCCGAGAACCGGTTTCTGGCATTCCAGCCGTCTAAAGCCCGGCTTGCTTGAATTCAGTGGCAAAGTGTGCAAGGGACTCACGTCTGAGCATACCCTGCCACACTTATGGCGGCCAAAGCGGTACAAAAGGGGGTGGTGATGGACGGAGCATCTGAGCCAATCAAACACTCACAACCAGTCAAAAGATCTGGGTTTGATCCATCACCGTTCTTTAGCCCACTCTGCCACCCCAGTTCAGACATGGCTGTATGCAAATCAGCCTGACCCTGTGCCTCATGGAAACAGTCCAGCCCGAACTGCCAAGCCATGTCTTCCCTGGACCGGAAACAAGCTTCCGAGAACTGGTTTCTGGCATTCCAGCAGTCTTCAGCCGGGCTTGCTTGAATCCAGTGGCAAAGTGCGCAAGGGACTCACGTCTGAGCATACCCTGCCACACTTATGGCAGCCAAAGCGGTACAAAAGGGGGTGGTGATGGACGGAGCATCTGAGCTAATCAAACACTCACGACCAGTCAAAAGATCTGGGTTTGATCCTTCACCGTTCTTTAGCCCACTCTGCCACCCCAGTTCAGACATGGCTATACGCAAATCAGCCTGACCCTGTGCCTCATGGGAACAGTCCAACCTGAACTGCCAAGCCATGTCTTCCCTGGACCGGAAACAAGCTTCCGAGAACCGGTTTCTGGCATTCCAGCCGTCTTCACCCCTGCTTGCTTGAATCCAGTGGCAAAGTGCGCAAGGGACTCACGTCTGAGCATACCCTGCCACACTTATGGCGGCCAAAGCGGTACAAAAAGGGGTGGTGATGGACGGAGCATCTGAGCCAATCAAACACTCACAACCAGTCAAAAGATCTGGGTTTGATCCATCACCGTTCTTTAGCCCACTATACCACCCCAGTTCAGACATGGCTATATGCAAATCAGCCTGACCCTTTGTCTCATGGGAACAGTCCAGCCCGAACTGCCAAGCCATGTCTTCCCTGGACCGGAAACAACCTTCCGAGAACTGGTTTCTGGCATTCCAGCCGTCTTCAGGCCGGCTTGCTTGAATCCTGCGGCAAAGTGCGCAAGGGACTCACGTCTGAGCATACCCTGCCACACTTATGGCGGCCAAAGCAGTACAAAAGGGGGTGGTGATGGACGGAGCATCTGAGCCAATCAAACACTCACAACCAGTCAAAAGATCTGGGTTTGATCCATCACCGTTCTTTAGCCCACTCTGCCACCCCAGTTCAGACATTGCTATATGCAAATCAGCCTGACCCTGTGCCTCATGGGAACAGTCCAGCCCGAACTGCCAAGCCATGTCTTCCCTGGACCGGAAACAAGCTTCCGAGAACCGGTTTCTGGCATTCCAGCCGTCTTCAGCCCGGCTTGCTTGAATCCAGTGGCAAAGTGCGCAAGGGACTCACGTCTGAGCATACCCTGCCACACTTATGGCGGCCAAAGCGGTACAAAAGGGGGTGGTGATGGACGGAGCATCTGAGCCAATCAAACACTCACAACCAGTAAAAAGATCTGGGTTTGATCCATCACCGTTCTTTAGCCCACTCTGCCACCCCAGTTCAGACATGGCTATATGCAAATCAGCCTGACCCTGTGCCTCATGGGAACAGTCCAGCCCGAACTGCCAAGCCATGTCTTCCCTGTGTGGAAAAGTAAATTTTGCCATGTTCTGTGTCCCTACGTGTTCCCCATCTTATGTTATATGTGCATGATTAATATGCATATGTATTCTCCATCATCGATTAAAGACGCAATTACAGTTGTGTCCATCTCTAGTATGCCAGTTTCCAGTTCTCGTGAAAACTACGAGTATTAGGCCTATGTAAAGTTACGTTGCCACGTTTCTCAGTGTGCACGTTATTCCATTGTAAAGTCCCCGTTTCTAGGCCTCAAAAGGGCCCGGACTCAGATTCAGCTCCTGTCTCCTGAACCCTCTCCGAGGAGCGATACAGCCCCCACCTGTATCCCTGACCCTTCACTTACTTCATGCCTCACAGTGCCCGGCTCGGCCTGGCTCTGCCTGCCAGTCTGCCAAGAGTATGTTATAATTCTAGTTATCAGTCCAGCTCTCCTTCCCTGCATTCCTAAGCTACTGAATCGCATCAATAGTTTCCGTCATGGTCTAGCCTTTACGTCTCCATGTAAGAGAAATACTGTATTAATGGTCATTTAATATTCCTCAACACGCACTACATGTAGAATAATGCATGCACCAGTCTTAGAGTCTGTTAGCCTTTACCCTGATAACTTTTGGATTCTATCAGCATGTTCTCTAAACATCAGATACTAGATAGTGTTTAGGTACATGTCGCTCCGACTCTCCAGACTTCAGTCTCTTCTTCTAGCGCAGAAGTCATAGCCCCCAGTTTCTCCCTAGTAACACGTCATTGCCAGCTTGCGCGCACCACTAGGTTAGAGGTCCCGGCTCCTTAGGTAGCCCCCTCCATGTTTCCGCCCCCTTTATGACATATTCCGTTACGTTTACATCACATGTCTATGTATACGCCCTGTTCACGCCTCTTGTTACACCCACTTTATGCCTTATCTTTCGCGACTGCTACAGGCCCTGCCCACTGCTACGCCTATTGTATTGAACATCTTGTATTTTGTTTAAGTATATATATGCTTGTACACTGTTATTAAAGATCCCACTTCTTCCCCTTACCCCGTTGTGCAGCGCTGCCATCCTATACCCGTGCAGGTTGTCCAGTTCCTGTCCTTTATCCTGTATTAAAACCTGCAAACTCCAGCTACCTCGAATCTTGACTCTTATTTATTGAGCTATCTGTTATTGTATATCTAGTCAAAAATAGAGGTATTATTTATTTATTTACCACATAATTGCGCCCGAATAGGGACTTGCCCTTTCCCCACGCGCCGGTGAAGCCACGCAAGCCCCCTGATCCTCTGCAGCCGTGACGGAACCATACCGTGCACGTGCAGATATTTCTGCTTCAAGTATCCCTCAGGCCCACGGAGGAGACGGAGGTTGCGGTCCAGCATCCAGACGAGGCGGTGGAGGAACGCGGCGAGTCCCGACCAGAGCCCAAGCCGAGAGTCCAAGGTCCGAGGTATCCGGAGGCCCACCCGTAACAGAAGTCCGAAGTTCGCCCGTCCGTCGTCGTAGCAGTCCAGTCCAGTCCGAGGCCTTCCGTTCTTGCTGCCCGGTGAGTACCGTTGCTGGGGTAGTATCTAGACAGGGTCAATTGCATTGTCTCTGGTCCGTGGGTTTGGGTACACAGATCCAACACGAAGTGTCCACTTAGGTGGATGCGGGTCCTGACGTGTCTCTTTATGAGACCGGTAAGTTTCGTACTGTTTTAGCAGTGCATCTAGTTTCTGTTCTAGTCTGTTTTATTCTCGAGAAATTCATGTATTCTGTTTTCAGTATTCCAGGTAGTATTTTGTCCGAACTGTTATTTTAAATGTCATTCATGTATTTCAATGTCGTGGTATGAAAGTGGTGTTCTTCAGTAATTATCGTGTTCATTGTGTATTGTATTGTGTCCAGACTACAGTTCAGCCATGCCTCTGTTCTCAAAATTACGTCAGTTAAAAACTAGAAAAGGTCTGTTAGAAGAAGCAGTTCCTGTCCCGCCTAGGGACAGTCCAGGTCATTTTATGTATCAAAAGCATGGCATAAGTGCCATATTGTATCTAGATTTATGGGTGGAGTACACCAAACAGTTAGAAGAAAAGTATAGATGGCCCGTATCGGGTACATGGGATGCCGAGTGCATCATGCGAGTAGAAGAAGTATTATGGAAAAAGAAAGCCAGACAGTCACAGAAAGATGCCATCGAGTTATGGCGCAAAGAATCTCATAAGAGAACCGAAAAAGAAATCAGAAAGTCAGAATTAAGTAGAGAATCCTCAGAAAGAGCTCAAGAAAGGGAACTGATCGAAATAGGCGAACGAGTTAAAACCGAACAATCAGACAGACAGAGAAATGCCCTCATTAAGGGTATGTATCCTCTTCTTGCCGAGGGCTTGCCAAAAGTAACCCCTGAGGCATCCAGTAATTTCCCGCCACCCTTAGTTCCGACCAAGCTACGTCACAAACCGACCGCAGCTGATGTTTTTCTCTCGTCCTATTTGGACGACACAGTCCCAGAATATGCAAATCCTGTTCCATCAGCTCCTGTAAATAATGTAAATCCTGCTCCTCCAGTCACCGGGGCACCTGTTGCAGTACCTGTTACGGTACCCCCGGTCCAGCCCGTAGTACAAATTCCCACCACATCAGTCACTCTGCCAGCACGAAGAGTATCAGTCGACGATTCCAGTTTAGGGGCCGCGGGAGGAGGTCCTCCTCGTACCCCGCCGCCAAATAGACGTCTAGGGCCAGTCGAGTTACATGAACGTGCGTTACAGCGTACGCCTAAATATCAGTCCATTGCAGAAATCAGGCGACTTCTTACTGATTGCTGTTATGATCCAGTCCCAGGCGAGGATAGTATGGTTATATATTCCGTACGTATAAGACAGGTGTCCGAGTATTTGGTCACCCTACCGAATATGAAAGAGGATCTAGACAGAATGTATCGTTTCATCCGTACAGGACAAGATCCAGAAAGTATTGGTGAAGTCATGTCTCTCAGGAAATCTGAGATCCAGTTCATGCTATTAAAGTTTCTGATCAATTGTTTAATTAGGGAACAAGATTCCCCGACTAAAGATCCGAATGAAATGAAAGTTCTGACAAGGTGGAGTGATAATATAGCCGAGGGTAAGCACAAAACACTCAATAGTATAGAAAGTATGTACAAGAAAATTCGTAAAGAAATAATAAGGTTACACGAACAACGTAAAGGAGCTCTAGTAAGCGAGAAAGAAAATGACTCTTCTACTGAAGAGGCAGAAGACGAGAATACCGCCAGAATAGCGTATGTAGGTAAATCTAGATTTCCAGACCGACAGTCACGCCTAGAACGCAAGGAAGTCTTTCATCTTCCAGCACCAGAACAAGGTTCTCTAGAACAAGTATTTCAAGCTACCGATCACATTCTGAAATCACGAATCGGTTATAGTGAATTAAGTACCATGCATGAACAAGAACTAGCCCGATCAGCAGTCCGATGGATTACTGATTCTACCACTTTTCCAGACGAAATAGTGGCACAAATGTTTCTGAAATTGCCCCCAGCCGAGCAGCGACTGGTGGGTATGTATATGATCCAGCACCTCATTACTCTGTATGAGGGTCAACATTCTGATCCAGGTCCGTTACATGATGTCCTGAACGAGTTACTCCAGTATAGATGGAAAGGTTTAGGTACCGATTTAATTAGTGTCCCAGATGTTACAGATGCTCCAGTATCACCAGAATAGAATCAGAGAAGAGCAAGATCATGAAAGGAAACGTATGAAAGACACGAAAATGAAAGTATTAGTTGCACAATCTGTTCCACAAGACAGTCAGAAGAGGGGTACGAATCAAGCCAGTCATCCTGCAGTTCCTGTTAAAGGGACCTGCAATTATTGTAAACAGCCAGGTCATTTCATAAACGAGTGTGCAGTTCTGAAACACAATATAGCCACTGGTAAAACTAAAGAAAGACCACGTCCGCCTAGACAAGAACAAGTTTCACAGACTTCTCAGCCACAGAATGCACAACAGACAGTTACAGCACCGCAGCCTATCGCTGCAACACAGCATGTTACACAGCAGATGTACCAGTATGCACAGTCCGAGTATCCAGAGTATCAAGCGTATTCATGAAACAGCCTAGAGAGGGAGGTAGGCTTGCCTCTCATCGAGATTCCTGTAGATCAAGAAGGTCCCTATGTACATAGTCAAGTATTAGGGAAAGATAGAAAGTTTCTGATTGATACAGGGGCAAGTAGGACTACTATCAGTCATGACGAGGTTCCAGGGGCTCCGCTCTCAGGCTCTAGAAATGTTTCCCTTGGATTTTCAGGAAAGCCAATAGTTAACGAGATATCAAAGCCAGTTACTCTAGAAGTTGGTCCATTGTCCCGAACTACTGACCTGTTACTTACGAAGTCTTGTCCAGAAAATTTGTTAGGTATTAAGACATTGAAAGAATTAGGTGCAGTAATATGTTGTTCCCCAGAGGGAATACGTTTGTTTTTGCGTGACTTCAAGGGTCACTATGTTTTACGTGATTTTGATCCGAGATTGTCTAATGTTCCGCAGCATCTATGGGCGCAAGGTCCAACTGATGTTGGTTTTATGCAAATCACACCCCATCGTGTGACTCTCAAGCCAGGTGTAGTGTTACCACGAATCAGACAGTACAGATTGCCACCTGAGGCTGTAGCAGCCTTATCCAAAATTATTGACGAGCTCATGGCTCAAGGAGTAGTTGTAGAAACTGACTCCAATGTATGTAATTCTCCTATTATTCCAGTCATGAAACGTACTGATCCAAATGCACCTCCAGTATATCGATTAGTGATTGACCTTCGAGAGCTTAATAAATGTATCATTCCCCAGTATCCAGTAGTCCCAGATATCTCATCTCTATTGACAGCCATTGATTCTGAGGCAATCTTTTTTACTGTAATCGACCTCAAGAACGCATTTTTCAGTGTTCCAATTCATCCAGACAGCCAGTACCTTTTCGGTTTTTGTTTAAATGGAAGGAGCTATAAATTCACACGAGCTCCTCAAGGTTTCACAGAAAGTCCTAGTATTTACAGTCAAGCACTTAAGAGACAACTAGACAATATTCACATGCCAGCTGACACTGCCCTACTCCAATATGTCGATGATCTACTGATCACAGCCCGTTCTGAACGTGCTTGCGAGCGAGCATCACTCACAGTCCTGTATTTCCTAGCCGAGATGGGGCACAAGGTGTCCCCTTCGAAGCTTCAATTCTGTGTCCAGCAAGTGATCTACTTAGGCCACTTACTGTCCAAGTGGGGTAGGCAGTTGACACCCGATCGTATCCAGTTAATAGCGAGTCTTCCACAGCCCAAGACACAGAAGGAGGTACGAGCTTTTATCGGCCTTACTTCTTATAGCAGACAATGGATTCCTCAGTATGCATTTCTAGCCAAGCCACTGATACAGTTAACGACACAGGAGGCAGCCGTATCGACTGTTCTCCCTTGGACATCTGAACATACACTTAGTTTTAATGAGTTGAAGAAAGCTTTATGCCAAGCTCCTGTTCTAGCTACACCGAACTACAGTAAGCCTTTTACACTTTTTGTCACAGAACGTGATGGTACAGCATTATCTGTTCTTACACAAGATCAAGCAGGACAATACAAGCCTTGTGCTTATTTTTCTAGCACATTAGATCCAGTAGCCCAGGCTCTGCCTGCGTGCCTCAAGTCAGTTGCAGCCACAGCACTAGCTATCAGACAAAGTGATTCCATAGTATTAGGACACTCCTTGACAGTACAAGTTCCACACTCCGTGGAAGTTCTTTTAAACCGAACACAGACTCAGCACTTGACAATTGCACGTTTAACAGGTTATGAACTGACACTGTTCCAGCCACACATAGAAATCAGACGCTGCAACGTTCTAAATCCTGCTACACTGTTACCATCAGTTACTTCAAATCCTGCCACACATGACTGTGTGGAAGTAGTTAACACCATGACAAAGCCAAGACAAGATCTGACAGATATTCCACTACCAGATCCCGACCTGACACTTTATGTGGATGGTTCATGTATGAGAACCAGTACAGGAGAACTAGTAGCCGCGTATGCAGTGACTACTGACACTGAAGTTATTGAAACACACCGTATTGACACCCTGTCTGCTCAAGCAGCAGAGCTAGTCGCTCTGACACAAGCCTGCATACGTGCCAAGAACCTGAAAGTTAATATTTACACAGATTCACGCTACGCATTTGGAGTTGTACACGACTTCGGAGTGCTCTGGCAGGAGAGAGGTTTCATGACTTCTCATGGAACCAAGATTCAGCATGGTCTCCTTATTCAAGCTCTGTTAGATGCAATACATTTACCGACATCTATCGCTATCATGAAGTGCAAAGCACATACTAAAGTTACTGACATTATTTCTCACGGTAATGATCTAGCAGATCGAACAGCCAAGCTTACAGCACAGACTCCAGACATTCCAGTTAACAAGACACCGACATCCACTCTAGAACAGACTACTTGTATGACAGTTAAGGACCCTACTCAAGATGTCATAGATATCCAGTTACATGCTACTCCCGAAGAAATCAAGAAATGGTCCGAACAAGGAGGGGTCCAGACAGATCAGGGATGGTTGACGAAGGGAAAAGCCACATGGTTTCTCCCCGACTCAATGGTTCAAGTCATCATCAATACCGCACATAGTCCAGCACACTTAGGAGAAAAAGCCATGTTAGACAGTATCCAGAACCTTTGGTTCAACAAGCATTTACGAGCTGCAGCCAAGCAGAAAGTCCGTACGTGTATGATATGTTGCCAGTTCAATCCAGGTAAAAGTGTCCCGGTGGAACAAGGTGGATTCCAGCCCCCTGACCACCCTTTTGAAGTCCTCCAGATGGATTATATTCAGATGGAGCGATGTCGAGGTTTCAAGTATGTCCTTGTAGTTGTATGCGCTTTGTCCAGGTGGACAGAAGCATATCCAGTCCCAGATTACACAGCCGCGACCACTGCCAAGCAGTTGGTTCGTGAATTTTTCCCCCGCTATGGACTCCCAAGGGTCGTGTATTCTGATAACGGCCAGCCATTCTCATCTGAACTAATGAAGCACGTTTCCCTTTTGTTAGGGTACCAGTGGAAGTTCCATTGTGTACGCCATCCAGAAGCAGCCGGTCTCGTAGAGAGACATAATCAAACCTTGAAAATCCGTATTGCCAAAGTCTGTCAAGAAAAAGGTGTAGACTGGTTAGTTGCCCTGCCAGTTCCTTTGTTCTATATGCGCATGGTCGCACATTCTAGATCAGGTCTGTCCCCTTATGAGGTCGTATTCGGCCGCCCCCCCGAACATGTGGGGTACACCCAGACCCCGAAGTATTACAGATGTTTCCAGTAATATGCTGACAGATTACCTAGCTTCCTTGATGTCTGCCCTACACTCTTGTCGTTCACAGGTTGCCGCTGCATTTCCCGACAATACTGAAGTCAAGCCACACGAGGTCCTTCCCGGCACCCTGGTTTTAATCCGGAATTTTGATCGTTCAAGTCCGCTGGAGCCTCGCTGGAAGGAGCCGAAGTTAGTCCTTCTGACCACCCGCACGGCCGTGAAGTTGGAAGGCAGAAAAGGCTGGGTGCATCTGTCTCATGTCAAGAAATTTCACGGACTAAGAACTAAAACGTTTATTGACACTTCTACAGACACTTCCGAGTCCAAACATTGCCCTATTATCAAGGACTGTCCCGCTAATGACTTTGTCTCAAATCCTCCCCTGTTAGAGAGAACTCCGCAACAGGAGTATAAACAGAAGCTTCGGTCTAGTAAAATAAGTCAGCCAGTTTAATTGTCTAAGTCCCCCTCGGGTGAAACGGTTAGACAGGTATCTGACATGTATGAGATAGACCCCCATAGTGAGAGAGTTAGTCAAAACTCAATCCGATGTATCGTTTTTCTAAGTTTTATATTGTTTTTGAGTTTGATGGTTACCTGCACATGTTATGCATTTCATTTATGTTTTCCAATTTCTCATGTAAATAAGTTTTCTAATGCTACAGTAGAGCACACGTTTAGTGATCTGCCTCCTCATGAACTGTCCTATCGTCTTGCTATGCGCAACAATTCCTTTATCCGTATGTTACATTATTCACACCAGACCAGCAATGCCACTAATTGTTGGGTGTGTGGTCGACTCCCCCCTTTCCAGACACCGAAGGGAGTTCTGCCACTGTTTCCTTATCCGTTTTCACATAATGGTTCGTGTGGAGCCTGGTCCATGTTAACGTCATCCTCAACAGATATGTCTTTTCTGAATAGTACATGTTTTCCAGACAAGCAAGGTCTTCCCCACAGAACAGGGTTAGATCTAGAAAATGAAGTTTATAATTTAGGTAATTATTCTTCGAATTTTATGGTCCTGAATGTTCAGTCTGATCCTATTCCAGACTTACCTGCTATTTCAGTACTACCAGTCAAAGGCGAATTATGTGTCAGAAATAATGGTTCCGCACATGTAGGACATAGTGATTGTACTACTATTGTCAAGTATAGTGACAGTAGGAAATCTATTTTCAAAGCCTCACGTCATTCATATTTTGTTTGTGGTCAGACCGCATATGTTCGTCTGCCCCTCGATTGGGATGGAACCTGTTACATTGCCTTCCTACTGCCACCAGTTTTCCTAGCCCCATCCGATTATCATAGAAACACACATCTAGTACACATTAGACATAGAAGGGAGATCGAGTCCCCGATTGTCGATCAAACTGAAACTGCTCTAGAACAGTATACAGATTTCAATAAAGGTTTCTTCTTCTTTATAGGACCTATCCAGAATAGTAAGTTAATACGTAGGTTAACCAGAACCCTTGAAGCAGTAGTGAATGAGACTACTTCTGCTCTAGGTAACTTAACCGAGGAGCAATCTGCTATGAGATTTGTCGTGCTCCAAAATCGTCTCGTTCTTGACGTCATACTGGCCGATAGAGGAGGAGCATGTAGAGTCATCGGATCTAGTTGCTGCATTTTCATTCCTAATAACGCGCCGTCTGTTTATTCAGCTATAACCAGACTTCATAAAATTGCCCATCAGTTACATCAGAATCCAGGCACCTGGACATGGTCCGGTTGGTTCTGGAGTATAATTTCTGCCTGGGGATGGAAAGTATTGTCCTTTCTAGGTATTGCAGTAGCGATCATATTCAGTTGCTGCCTCTGTATACAATGTGGCCCTGCGATTTGCGGCATTTGTGCTACATCCTGTAGTCCCAAGGCCCGTCCTAAATCCCGTTCCAAGACAATTCGAGACGAGCAAATGATACTGTATGAAATGATAGATGGTATCATGAATATAGATGTTTCCTGATGGAAACGTAGTGACAAGGAGGGAATGTGGAAAAGTAAATTTTGCCATGTTCTGTGTCCCTACGTGTTCCCCATCTTATGTTATATGTGCATGATTAATATGCATATGTATTCTCCATCATCGATTAAAGACGCAATTACAGTTGTGTCCATCTCTAGTATGCCAGTTTCCAGTTCTCGTGAAAACTACGAGTATTAGGCCTATGTAAAGTTACGTTGCCACGTTTCTCAGTGTGCACGTTATTCCATTGTAAAGTCCCCGTTTCTAGGCCTCAAAAGGGCCCGGACTCAGATTCAGCTCCTGTCTCCTGAACCCTCTCCGAGGAGCGATACAGCCCCCACCTGTATCCCTGACCCTTCACTTACTTCATGCCTCACAGTGCCCGGCTCGGCCTGGCTCTGCCTGCCAGTCTGCCAAGAGTATGTTATGATTCTAGTTATCAGTCCAGCTCTCCTTCCCTGCATTCCTAAGCTACTGAATCGCATCAATAGTTTCCGTCATGGTCTAGCCTTTACGTCTCCATGTAAGAGAAATACTGTATTAATGGTCATTTAATATTCCTCAACACGCACTACATGTAGAATAATGCATGCACCAGTCTTAGAGTCTGTTAGCCTTTACCCTGATAACTTTTGGATTCTATCAGCATGTTCTCTAAACATCAGATACTAGATAGTGTTTAGGTACATGTCGCTCCGACTCTCCAGACTTCAGTCTCTTCTTCTAGCGCAGAAGTCATAGCCCCCAGTTTCTCCCTAGTAACACGTCATTGCCAGCTTGCGCGCACCACTAGGTTAGAGGTCCCGGCTCCTTAGGTAGCCCCCTCCATGTTTCCGCCCCCTTTATGACATATTCTGTTACGTTTACATCACATGTCTATGTATACGCCCTGTTCACGCCTCTTGTTACACCCACTTTATGCCTTATCTTTCGCGACTGCTACAGGCCCTGCCCACTGCTACGCCTATTGTATTGAACATCATGTATTTTGTTTAAGTATATATATGCTTGTACACTGTTATTAAAGATCCCACTTCTTCCCCTTACCCCGTTGTGCAGCGCTGCCATCCTATCCCCGTGCAGGTTGTCCTGTTCCTGTCCTTTATCCTGTATTAAAACCTGCAAACTCCAGCTACCTCGAATCTTGACTCTTATTTATTGAGCTATCTGTTATTGTATATCTAGTCAAAAATAGAGGTATTATTTATTTATTTACCACACCTGGACCAGAAACAAGCTTCCGAGAACCGGTTTCTGGCATTCCAGCCATCTTCAGGCCGGCTTGCTTGAATCCTGTGGCAAAGTGCGCAAGGGACTCACGTCTGAGCATACCCTGCCACACTTATGGCGGCCAAAGCAGTACAAAAGGGGGTGGTGATGGACGGAGCATCTGAGCCAATCAAACACTCACAACCAGTCAAAAGATCTGGGTTTGATCCTTCACCGTTCTTTAGCCCACTCTGCCACCCCAGTTCAGACATGGCTATATGCAAATCAGCCTGACCCTGTGCCTCATGGGAACAGTCCAGCCCGAACTGCCAAGCCATGTCTTCCCTGGACCGGAAACAAGCTTCCGAGAACCGGTTTCTGGCATTCCAGCTGTCTTCACCCCTGCTTGCTTGAATCCAGTGGCAAAGTGCGCAAGGGACTCACGTCTGAGCATACCCTGCCATACTTATGGCGGCCAAAGCGGTACAAAAAGGGGTGGTGATGGACGGAGCATCTGAGCCAATCAAACACTCACAACCAGTCAAAAGATCTGGGTTTGATCCATCACCGTTCTTTAGCCCACTATGCCACCCCAGTTCAGACATGGCTATATGCAAATCAGCCTGACCCTTTGTCTCATGGGAACAGTCCAGCCCGAACTGCCAAGCCATGTCTTCCCTGGACCGGAAACAACCTTCCGAGAACTGGTTTCTGGCATTCCAGCCATCTTCAGGCCGGCTTGCTTGAATCCTGCGGCAAAGTGCGCAAGGGACTCACGTCTGAGCATACCCTGCCACACTTATGGCGGCCAAAGCAGTACAAAAGGGGGTGGTGATGGACGGAGCATCTGAGCCAATCAAACACTCACAACCAGTCAAAAGATCTGGGTTTGATCCATCACCGTTCTTTAGCCCACTCTGCCACCCCAGTTCAGACATGGCTATATGCAAATCAGCCTGACCCTGTGCCTCATGGGAACAGTCCAGCCCGAACTGCCAAGCCATGTCCTCCCTGGACCGGAAACAAGCTTCCGAGAACCGGTTTCTGGCATTCTAGCCGTCTTCAGCCCGGCTTGCTTGAATCCAGTGGCAAAGTGCGCAAGGGACTCACATCTGAGCATACCCTGCCACACTTATGGCGGCCAAAGCGGTACAAAAGGGGGTGGTGATGGACGGAGCATCTGAGCCAATCAAACACTCACAACCAGTAAAAAGATCTGGGTTTGATCCATCACCGTTCTTTAGCCCACTCTGCCACCCCAGTTCAGACATGGCTATATGCAAATCAGCCTGACCCTGTGCCTCATGGGAACAGTCCAGCCCGAACTGCCAAGCCATGTCTTCCCTGGACCGGAAACAAGCTTCCGAGAACCGGTTTCTGGCATTCCAGCCGTCTTCACCCCTGCTTGCTTGAATCCAGTGGCAAAGTGCGCAAGGGACTCACGTCTGAGCATACCCTGCCACACTTATGGCGGCCAAAGCAGTACAAAAGGGGGTGGTGATGGACGGAGCATCTGAGCCAATCAAACACTCACAACCAGTCAAAAGATCTGGGTTTGATCCATCACCGTTCTTTAGCCCACTCTGCCACCCCAGTTCAGACATTGCTATATGCAAATCAGCCTGACCCTGTGCCTCATGGGAACAGTCCAACCCGAACTGCCAAGCCATGTCTTCCCTGGACCGGAAACAAGCTTCCGAGAACCGGTTTCTGGCATTCCAGCCGTCTTCAGCCCGGCTTGCTTGAATCCAGTGGCAAAGTGAGCAAGGGACTCACGTCTGAGCATACCCTGCTACACTTATGGCGGCCAAAGCGGTACAAAAGGGGGTGGTGATGGACGGAGCATATGAGCCAATCAAACACTCACAACCAGTCAAAAGATCTGGGTTTGATCCATCACCGTTCTTTAGCCCACTCTGCCACCCCAGTTCAGACATGGCTATATGCAAATCAGCCTGACCCTGTGCCTCATGGGAACAGTCCAGCCCGAACTGCCAAGCCATGTCTTCCCTGGACCAGAAACAAGCTTCCGAGAACCGGTTTCTGGCATTCCAGCCATCTTCAGGCCGGCTTGCTTGAATCCTGTGGCAAAGTGCGCAAGGGACTCACGTCTGAGCATACCCTGCCACACTTATGGCGGCCAAAGCAGTACAAAAGGGGGTGGTGATGGACGGAGCATCTGAGCCAATCAAACACTCACAACCAGTCAAAAGATCTGGGTTTGATCCTTCACCGTTCTTTAGCCCACTCTGCCACCCCAGTTCAGACATGGCTATATGCAAATCAGCCTGACCCTTTGTCTCATGGGAACAGTCCATCCCGAACTGCCAAGCCATGTCTTCCCTGGACCGGAAACAACCTTCCGAGAACTGGTTTCTGGCATTCCAGCCGTCTTCAGGCCGGCTTGCTTGAATCCTGCGGCAAAGTGCGCAAGGGACTCACGTCTGAGCATACCCTGCTACACTTATGGCGGCCAAAGCAGTACAAAAGGGGGTGGTGATGGACGGAGCATCTGAGCCAATCAAACACTCACAACCAGTAAAAAGATCTGGGTTTGATCCATCACCGTTCTTTAGCCCACTCTGCCACCCCAGTTCAGACATGGCTATATGCAAATCAGCCTGACCCTGTGCCTCATGGGAACAGTCCAGCCCGAACTGGAAATGCCATGTCCTCCCTGGACCGGAAACAAGCTTCCGAGAACCGGTTTCTGGCATTCTAGCCGTCTTCAGCCCGGCTTGCTTGAATCCAGTGGCAAAGTGCGCAAGGGACTCACATCTGAGCATACCCTGCCACACTTATGGCGGCCAAAGCGGTACAAAAGGGGGTGGTGATGGACGGAGCATCTGAGCCAATCAAACACTCACAACCAGTCAAAAGATCTGGGTTTGATCCATCACCGTTCTTTAGCCCACTCTGCCACCCCAGTTCAGACATGGCTGTATGCAAATCAGCCTGACCCTGTGCCTCATGGAAACAGTCCAGCCCGAACTGCCAAGCCATGTCTTCCCTGGACCGGAAACAAGCTTCCGAGAACTGGTTTCTGGTATTCCAGCAGTCTTCAGCCCGGCTTGCTTTAATCCAGTGGCAAAGTGCGCAAGGGACTCACGTCTGAGCATACCCTGCCACACTTATGGCAGCCAAAGAGGTACAAAAGGGGGTGGTGATGGACGGAGCATCTGAGCTAATCAAACACTCACAACCAGTCAAAAGATCTGGGTTTGATCCTTCACCGTTCTTTAGCCCACTCTGCCACCCCAGTTCAGACATGGCTATATGCAAATCAGCCTGACCCTGTGCCTCATGGAAACAGTCCAGCCCGAACTGCCAAGCCATGTCTTCCCTGGACCGGAAACAAGCTTCCGAGAACCGGTTTCTGGCATTCCAGCCGTCTTCACCCCTGCTTGCTTGAATCCAGTGGCAAAGTGCGCAAGGGACTCACGTCTGAGCATACCCTGCCACACTTATGGCGGCCATAGCGGTACAAAAAGGGGTGGTGATGGACGGAGCATCTGAGCCAATCAAACACTCACAACCAGTCAAAAGATCTGGGTTTGATCCATCACCGTTCTTTAGCCCACTATGCCACCCCAGTTCAGACATGGCTATATGCAAATCAGCCTGACCCTTTGTCTCATGGGAACAGTCCAGCCCGAACTGCCAAGCCATATCTTCCCTGGACCGGAAACAACCTTCCGGGAACTGGTTTCTGGCATTCCAGCCGTCTTCAGGCCGGCTTGCTTGAATCCTGCGGCAAAGTGCGCAAGGGACTCACGTCTGAGCATACCCTGCCACACTTATGGCGGCCAAAGCAGTACAAAAGGGGGTGGTGATGGACGGAGCATCTGAGCCAATCAAACACTCACAACCAGTCAAAAGATCTGGGTTTGATCCATCACCGTTCTTTAGCCCACTCTGCCACCCCAGTTCAGACATGGCTATATGCAAATCAGCCTGACCCTGTGCCTCATGGGAACAGTCCAGCCCGAACTGCCAAGCCATGTCTTCCCTGGACCGGAAACAAGCTTCCGAGAACCGGTTTCTGGCATTCCAGCCGTCTTCAGCCCGGCTTGCTTGAATCCAGTGGCAAAGTGCGCAAGGGACTCACGTCTGAGCATACCCTGCCACACTTATGGCGGCCAAAGCGGTACAAAAGGGGGTGGTGATGGACGGAGCATCTGAGCCAATCAAACACTCACAACCAGTAAAAAGATCTGGGTTTGATCCATCACCGTTCTTTAGCCCACTCTGCCACCCCAGTTCAGACATGGCTATATGCAAATCAGCCTGACCCTGTGCCTCATGGGAACAGTCCAGCCCGAACTGCCAAGCCATGTCTTCCCTGGACCAGAAACAAGCTTCCGAGAACCGGTTTCTGGCATTCCAGCCGTCTTCAGGCCGGCTTGCTTGAATCCTGTGGCAAAGTGCGCAAGGGACTCACGTCTGAGCATACCCTGCCACACTTATGGCGGCCAAAGCAGTACAAAAGGGGGTGGTGATGGACGGAGCATCTGAGCCAATCAAACACTCACAACCAGTCAAAAGATCTGGGTTTGATCCTTCACCGTTCTTTAGCCCACTCTGCCACCCCAGTTCAGACATGGCTATATGCAAATCAGCCTGACCCTGTGCCTCATGGGAACAGTCCAGCCCGAACTGCCAAGCCATGTCTTCCCTGGACCGGAAACAAGCTTCCGAGAACTGGTTTCTGGCATTCCAGCCGTCTTCACCCCTGCTTGCTTGAATCCAGTGGCAAAGTGCGCAAGGGACTCACGTCTGAGCATACCCTGCCACACTTATGGCGGCCAAAGCGGTACAAAAAGGGGTGGTGATGGACGGAGCATCTGAGCCAATCAAACACTCACAACCAGTCAAAAGATCTGGGTTTGATCCATCACCGTTCTTTAGCCCACTATGCCACCCCAGTTCAGACATGGCTATATGCAAATCAGCCTGACCCTTTGTCTCATGGGAACAGTCCAGCCCGAACTGCCAAGCCATGTCTTCCCTGGACCGGAAACAACCTTCCGAGAACTGGTTTCTGGCATTCCAGCCGTCTTCAGGCCGGCTTGCTTGAATCCTGCGGCAAAGTGCGCAAGGGACTCACGTCTGAGCATACCCTGCCACACTTATGGCGGCCAAAGCAGTACAAAAGGGGGTGGTGATGGACGGAGCATCTGAGCCAATCAAACACTCACAACCAGTCAAAAGATCTGGGTTTGATCCATCACCGTTCTTTAGCCCACTCTGCCACCCCCGTTCAGACATGGCTATATGCAAATCAGCCTGACCCTGTGCCTCATGGGAACAGTCCAGCCCGAACTGCCAAGCCATGTCTTCCCTGGACCGGAAACAAGCTTCCGAGAACCGGTTTCTGGCATTCCAGCCGTCTTCACCCCTGCTTGCTTGAATCCAGTGGCAAAGTGCGCAAGGGACTCACGTCTGAGCATACCCTGCCACACTTATGGTGGCCAAAGCAGTACAAAAGGGGGTGGTGATGGACGGAGCATCTGAGCCAATCAAACACTCACAACCAGTCAAAAGATCTGGGTTTGATCCATCACCGTTCTTTAGCCCACTCTGCCACCCCAGTTCAGACATTGCTATATGCAAATCAGCCTGACCCTGTGCCTCATGGGAACAGTCCAGCCCGAACTGCCAAGCCATGTCTTCCCTGGACCGGAAACAAGCTTCCGAGAACCGGTTTCTGGCATTCCAGCCGTCTTCAGCCCGGCTTGCTTGAATCCAGTGGCAAAGTGCGCAAGGGACTCACGTCTGAGCATACCCTGCTACACTTATGGCGGCCAAAGCGGTACAAAAGGGGGTGGTGATGGACGGAGCATATGAGCCAATCAAACACTCACAACCAGTCAAAAGATCTGGGTTTGATCCATCACCGTTCTTTAGCCCACTCTGCCACCCCAGTTCAGACATGGCTCTATGCAAATCAGCCTGACCCTGTGCCTCATGGGAACAGTCCAGCCCGAACTGCCAAGCCATGTCTTCCCTGGACCAGAAACAAGCTTCCGAGAACCGGTTTCTGGCATTCCAGCCGTCTTCAGGCCGGCTTGCTTGAATCCTGTGACAAAGTGCGCAAGGGACTCACGTCTGAGCATACCCTGCCACACTTATGGCGGCCAAAGCAGTACAAAAGGGGGTGGTGATGGACGGAGCATCTGAGCCAATCAAACACTCACAACCAGTCAAAAGATCTGGGTTTGATCCTTCACCGTTCTTTAGCCCACTCTGCCACCCCAGTTCAGACATGGCTATATGCAAATCAGCCTGACCCTTTGTCTCATGGGAACAGTCCAGCCCGAACTGCCAAGCCATGTCTTCCCTGGACCGGAAACAACCTTCCGAGAACTGGTTTCTGGCATTCCAGCCGTCTTCAGGCCGGCTTGCTTGAATCCTGCGGCAAAGTGCGCAAGGGACTCACGTCTGAGCATACCCTGCCACACTTATGGCGGCCAAAGCAGTACAAAAGGGGGTGGTGATGGACGGAGCATCTGAGCCAATCAAACACTCACAACCAGTCAAAAGATCTGGGTTTGATCCATCACCGTTCTTTAGCCCACTCTGCCACCCCAGTTCAGACATGGCTATATGCAAATCAGCCTGACCCTGTGCCTCATGGGAACAGTCCAGCCCGAACTGGAAATGCCATGTCCTCCCTGGACCGGAAACAAGCTTCCGAGAACCGGTTTCTGGCATTCTAGCCGTCTACAGCCCGGCTTGCTTGAATCCAGTGGCAAAGTGCGCAAGGGACTCACATCTGAGCATACCCTGCCACACTTATGGCGGCCAAAGCGGTACAAAAGGGGGTGGTGATGGACGGAGCATCTGAGCCAATCAAACACTCACAACCAGTCAAAAGATCTGGGTTTGATCCATCACCGTTCTTTAGCCCACTCTGCCACCCCAGTTCAGACATGGCTGTATGCAAATCAGCCTGACCCTGTGCCTCATGGAAACAGTCCAGCCCGAACTGCCAAGCCATGTCTTCCCTGGACCGGAAACAAGCTTCCGAGAACTGGTTTCTGGTATTCCAGCAGTCTTCAGCCCGGCTTGCTTTAATCCAGTGGCAAAGTGCGCAAGGGACTCACGTCTGAGCATACCCTGCCACACTTATGGCAGCCAAAGCGGTACAAAAGGGGGTGGTGATGGACGGAGCATCTGAGCTAATCAAACACTCACAACCAGTCAAAAGATCTGGGTTTGATCCTTCACCGTTCTTTAGCCCACTCTGCCACCCCAGTTCAGACATGGCTATATGCAAATCAGCCTGACCCTTTGTCTCATGGGAACAGTCCAGCCCGAACTGCCAAGCCATGTCTTCCCTGGACCGGAAACAACCTTCCGAGAACTGGTTTCTGGCATTCCAGCCGTCTTCAGGCCGGCTTGCTTGAATCCTGCGGCAAAGTGCGCAAGGGACTCACGTCTGAGCATACCCTGCCACACTTATGGCGGCCAAAGCAGTACAAAAGGGGGTGGTGATGGACGGAGCATCTGAGCCAATCAAACACTCACAACCAGTCAAAAGATCTGTGTTTGATCCATCACCGTTCTTTAGCCCACTCTGCCACCCCAGTTCAGACATGGCTATATGCAAATCAGCCTGACCCTGTGCCTCATGGGAACAGTCCAGCCCGAACTGGAAATGCCATGTCCTCCCTGGACCGGAAACAAGCTTCCGAGAACCGGTTTCTGGCATTCTAGCCGTCTTCAGCCCGGCTTGCTTGAATCCAGTGGCAAAGTGCGCAAGGGACTCACATCTGAGCATACCCTGCCACACTTATGGCGGCCAAAGCGGTACAAAAGGGGGTGGTGATGGACGGAGCATCTGAGCCAATCAAACACTCACAACCAGTCAAAAGATCTGGGTTTGATCCATCACCGTTCTTTAGCCCACTCTGCCACCCCAGTTCAGACATGGCTGTATGCAAATCAGCCTGACCCTGTGCCTCATGGAAACAGTCCAGCCCGAACTGCCAAGCCATGTCTTCCCTGGACCGGAAACAAGCTTCCGAGAACTGGTTTCTGGTATTCCAGCAGTCTTCAGCCCGGCTTGCTTTAATCCAGTGGCAAAGTGCGCAAGGGACTCACGTCTGAGCATACCCTGCCACACTTATGGCAGCCAAAGAGGTACAAAAGGGGGTGGTGATGGACGGAGCATCTGAGCTAATCAAACACTCACAACCAGTCAAAAGATCCGGGTTTGATCCTTCACCGTTCTTTAGCTCACTCTGCCACCCCAGTTCAGACATGGCTATATGCAAATCAGCCTGACCCTGTGCCTCATGGAAACAGTCCAGCCCGAACTGCCAAGCCATGTCTTCCCTGGACCGGAAACAAGCTTCCGAGAACCGGTTTCTGGCATTCCAGCCGTCTTCACCCCTGCTTGCTTGAATCCAGTGGCAAAGTGCGCAAGGGACTCACGTCTGAGCATACCCTGCCACACTTATGGCGGCCATAGCGGTACAAAAAGGGGTGGTGATGGACGGAGCATCTGAGCCAATCAAACACTCACAACCAGTCAAAAGATCTGGGTTTGATCCATCACCGTTCTTTAGCCCACTATGCCACCCCAGTTCAGACATGGCTATATGCAAATCAGCCTGACCCTTTGTCTCATGGGAACAGTCCAGCCCGAACTGCCAAGCCATATCTTCCCTGGACCGGAAACAACCTTCCGGGAACTGGTTTCTGGCATTCCAGCCGTCTTCAGGCCGGCTTGCTTGAATCCTGCGGCAAAGTGCGCAAGGGACTCAGGTCTGAGCATACCCTGCCACACTTATGGCGGCCAAAGCAGTACAAAAGGGGGTGGTGATGGACGGAGCATCTGAGCCAATCAAACACTCACAACCAGTCAAAAGATCTGGGTTTGATCCATCACCGTTCTTTAGCCCACTCTGCCACCCCAGTTCAGACATGGCTATATGCAAATCAGCCTGACCCTGTGCCTCATGGGAACAGTCCAGCCCGAACTGCCAAGCCATGTCTTCCCTGGACCGGAAACAAGCTTCCGAGAACCGGTTTCTGGCATTCCAGCCGTCTTCAGCCCGGCTTGCTTGAATCCAGTGGCAAAGTGCGCAAGGGACTCACGTCTGAGCATACCCTGCCACACTTATGGCGGCCAAAGCGGTACAAAAGGGGGTGGTGATGGACGGAGCATCTGAGCCAATCAAACACTCACAACCAGTAAAAAGATCTGGGTTTGATCCATCACCGTTCTTTAGCCCACTCTGCCACCCCAGTTCAGACATGGCTATATGCAAATCAGCCTGACCCTGTGCCTCATGGGAACAGTCCAGCCCGAACTGCCAAGCCATGTCTTCCCTGGACCAGAAACAAGCTTCCGAGAACCGGTTTCTGGCATTCCAGCCGTCTTCAGGCCGGCTTGCTTGAATCCTGTGGCAAAGTGCGCAAGGGACTCACGTCTGAGCATACCCTGCCACACTTATGGCGGCCAAAGCAGTACAAAAGGGGGTGGTGATGGACGGAGCATCTGAGCCAATCAAACACTCACAACCAGTCAAAAGATCTGGGTTTGATCCTTCACCGTTCTTTAGCCCACTCTGCCACCCCAGTTCAGACATGGCTATATGCAAATCAGCCTGACCCTGTGCCTCATGGGAACAGTCCAGCCCGAACTGCCAAGCCATGTCTTCCCTGGACCGGAAACAAGCTTCCGAGAACTGGTTTCTGGCATTCCAGCCGTCTTCACCCCTGCTTGCTTGAATCCAGTGGCAAAGTGCGCAAGGGACTCACGTCTGAGCATACCCTGCCACACTTATGGCGGCCAAAGCGGTACAAAAAGGGGTGGTGATGGACGGAGCATCTGAGCCAATCAAACACTCACAACCAGTCAAAAGATCTGGGTTTGATCCATCACCGTTCTTTAGCCCACTATGCCACCCCAGTTCAGACATGGCTATATGCAAATCAGCCTGACCCTTTGTCTCATGGGAACAGTCCAGCCCGAACTGCCAAGCCATGTCTTCCCTGGACCGGAAACAACCTTCCGAGAACTGGTTTCTGGCATTCCAGCCGTCTTCAGGCCGGCTTGCTTGAATCCTGCGGCAAAGTGCGCAAGGGACTCACGTCTGAGCATACCCTGCCACACTTATGGCGGCCAAAGCAGTACAAAAGGGGGTGGTGATGGACGGAGCATCTGAGCCAATCAAACACTCACAACCAGTCAAAAGATCTGGGTTTGATCCATCACCGTTCTTTAGCCCACTCTGCCACCCCCGTTCAGACATGGCTATATGCAAATCAGCCTGACCCTGTGCCTCATGGGAACAGTCCAGCCCGAACTGCCAAGCCATGTCTTCCCTGGACCGGAAACAAGCTTCCGAGAACCGGTTTCTGGCATTCCAGCCGTCTTCACCCCTGCTTGCTTGAATCCAGTGGCAAAGTGCGCAAGGGACTCACGTCTGAGCATACCCTGCCACACTTATGGTGGCCAAAGCAGTACAAAAGGGGGTGGTGATGGACGGAGCATCTGAGCCAATCAAACACTCACAACCAGTCAAAAGATCTGGGTTTGATCCATCACCGTTCTTTAGCCCACTCTGCCACCCCAGTTCAGACATTGCTATATGCAAATCAGCCTGACCCTGTGCCTCATGGGAACAGTCCAGCCCGAACTGCCAAGCCATGTCTTCCCTGGACCGGAAACAAGCTTCCGAGAACCGGTTTCTGGCATTCCAGCCGTCTTCAGCCCGGCTTGCTTGAATCCAGTGGCAAAGTGCGCAAGGGACTCACGTCTGAGCATACCCTGCTACACTTATGGCGGCCAAAGCGGTACAAAAGGGGGTGGTGATGGACGGAGCATATGAGCCAATCAAACACTCACAACCAGTCAAAAGATCTGGGTTTGATCCATCACCGTTCTTTAGCCCACTCTGCCACCCCAGTTCAGACATGGCTCTATGCAAATCAGCCTGACCCTGTGCCTCATGGGAACAGTCCAGCCCGAACTGCCAAGCCATGTCTTCCCTGGACCAGAAACAAGCTTCCGAGAACCGGTTTCTGGCATTCCAGCCGTCTTCAGGCCGGCTTGCTTGAATCCTGTGGCAAAGTGCGCAAGGGACTCACGTCTGAGCATACCCTGCCACACTTATGGCGGCCAAAGCAGTACAAAAGGGGGTGGTGATGGACGGAGCATCTGAGCCAATCAAACACTCACAACCAGTCAAAAGATCTGGGTTTGATCCTTCACCGTTCTTTAGCCCACTCTGCCACCCCAGTTCAGACATGGCTATATGCAAATCAGCCTGACCCTTTGTCTCATGGGAACAGTCCAGCCCGAACTGCCAAGCCATGTCTTCCCTGGACCGGAAACAACCTTCCGAGAACTGGTTTCTGGCATTCCAGCCGTCTTCAGGCCGGCTTGCTTGAATCCAGTGGCAAAGTGCGCAAGGGACTCACGTCTGAGCATACCCTGCCACACTTATGGCGGCCAAAGCAGTACAAAAGGGGGTGGTGATGGACGGAGCATCTGAGCCAATCAAACACTCACAACCAGTCAAAAGATCTGGGTTTGATCCATCACCGTTCTTTAGCCCACTCTGCCACCCCAGTTCAGACATGGCTATATGCAAATCAGCCTGACCCTGTGCCTCATGGGAACAGTCCAGCCCGAACTCGAAATGCCATGTCCTCCCTGGACCGGAAACAAGCTTCCGAGAACCGGTTTCTGGCATTCTAGCCGTCTTCCGCCCGGCTTGCTTGAATCCAGTGGCAAAGTGCGCAAGGGACTCACATCTGAGCATACCCTGCCACACTTATGGCGGCCAAAGCGGTACAAAAGGGGGTGGTGATGGACGGAGCATTTGAGCCAATCAAACACTCACAACCAGTCAAAAGATCTGGGTTTGATCCATCACCGTTCTTTAGCCCACTCTGCCACCCCAGTTCAGACATGGCTGTATGCAAATCAGCCTGACCCTGTGCCTCATGGAAACAGTCCAGCCCGAACTGCCAAGCCATGTCTTCCCTGGACCGGAAACAAGCTTCCGAGAACTGGTTTCTGGTATTCCAGCAGTCTTCAGCCCGGCTTGCTTTAATCCAGTGGCAAAGTGCGCAAGGGACTCACGTCTGAGCATACCCTGCCACACTTATGGCAGCCAAAGCGGTACAAAAGGGGGTGGTGATGGACGGAGCATCTGAGCTAATCAAACACTCACAACCAGTCAAAAGATCTGGGTTTGATCCTTCACCGTTCTTTAGCCCACTCTGCCACCCCAGTTCAGACATGGCTATATGCAAATCAGCCTGACCCTGTGCCTCATGGGAACAGTCCAGCCCGAACTGCCAAGCCATGTCTTCCCTGGACCGGAAACAAGCTTCCGAGAACCGGTTTCTGGCATTCCAGCCGTCTTCACCCCTGCTTGCTTGAATCCAGTGGCAAAGTGCGCAAGGGACTCACGTCTGAGCATACCCTGCCACACTTATGGCGGCCATAGCGGTACAAAAAGGGGTGGTGATGGACGGAGCATCTGAGCCAATCAAACACTCACAACCAGTCAAAAGATCTGGGTTTGATCCATCACCGTTCTTTAGCCCACTATGCCACCCCAGTTCAGACATGGCTATATGCAAATCAGCCTGACCCTTTGTCTCATGGGAACAGTCCAGCCCGAACTGCCAAGCCATATCTTCCCTGGACCGGAAACAACCTTCCGAGAACTGGTTTCTGGCATTCCAGCCGTCTTCAGGCTGGCTTGCTTGAATCCTGCGGCAAAGTGCGCAAGGGACTCACGTCTGAGCATACCCTGCCACACTTATGGCGGCCAAAGCAGTACAAAAGGGGGTGGTGATGGACGGAGCATCTGAGCCAATCAAACACTCACAACCAGTCAAAAGATCTGGGTTTGATCCATCACCGTTCTTTAGCCCACTCTGCCACCCCAGTTCAGACATGGCTATATGCAAATCAGCCTGACCCTGTGCCTCATGGGAACAGTCCAGCCCGAACTGGAAATGCCATGTCCTCCCTGGACCGGAAACAAGCTTCCGAGAACCGGTTTCTGGCATTCTAGCCGTCTTCAGCCCGCTTGCTTGAATCCAGTGGCAAAGTGCGCAAGGGACTCACATCTGAGCATACCCTGCCACACTTATGGCGGCCAAAGCGGTACAAAAGGGGGTGGTGATGGACGGAGCATCTGAGCCAATCAAACACTCACAACCAGTCAAAAGATCTGGGTTTGATCCATCACCGTTCTTTAGCCCACTCTGCCACCCCAGTTCAGACATGGCTGTATGCAAATCAGCCTGACCCTGTGCCTCATGGAAACAGTCCAGCCCGAACTGCCAAGCCATGTCTTCCCTGGACCGGAAACAAGCTTCCGAGAACTGGTTTCTGGCATTCCAGCAGTCTTCAGCCCGGCTTGCTTGAATCCAGTGGCAAAGTGCGCAAGGGACTCACGTCTGAGCATACCCTGCCACACTTATGGCAGCCAAAGCGGTACAAAATGGGGTGGTGATGGACGGAGCATCTGAGCTAATCAAACACTCACAACCAGTCAAAAGATCTGGGTTTGATCCTTCACCGTTCTTTAGCCCACTCTGCCACCCCAGTTCAGACATGGCTATATGCAAATCAGCCTGACCCTGTGCCTCATGGGAACAGTCCAGCCCGAACTGCCAAGCCATGTCTTCCCTGGACCGGAAACAAGCTTCCGAGAACCGGTTTCTGGCATTCCAGCCGTCTTCACCCCTGCTTGCATGAATCCAGTGGCAAAGTGCGCAAGGGACTCACGTCTGAGCATACCCTGCCACACTTATGGCGGCCAAAGCGGTACAAAAAGGGGTGGTGATGGACGGAGCATCTGAGCCAATCAAACACTCACAACCAGTCAAAAGATCTGGGTTTGATCCATCACCGTTCTTTAGCCCACTATGCCACCCCAGTTCAGACATGGCTATATGCAAATCAGCCTGACCCTTTGTCTCATGGGAACAGTCCAGCCCGAACTGCCAAG
The DNA here is from genome assembly GCF_964261635.1 of Lissotriton helveticus. Taxonomy (NCBI): domain Eukaryota; kingdom Metazoa; phylum Chordata; class Amphibia; order Caudata; family Salamandridae; genus Lissotriton; species Lissotriton helveticus. The sequence goes on along the minus strand of NC_136067.1, from coordinate 1,873,327,230 downwards.
CCATGTCTTCCCTGGACCGGAAACAACCTTCCGAGAACTGGTTTCTGGCATTCCAGCCGTCTTCAGGCCGGCTTGCTTGAATCCTGCGGCAAAGTGCGCAAGGGACTCACGTCTGAGCATACCCTGCCACACTTATGGCGGCCAAAGCAGTACAAAAGGGGGTGGTGATGGACGGAGCATCTGAGCCAATCAAACACTCACAACCAGTCAAAAGATTTGGGTTTGATCCATCACCGTTCTTTAGCCCACTCTGCCACCCCAGTTCAGACATGGCTATATGCAAATCAGCCTGACCCTGTGCCTCATGGGAACAGTCCAGCCCGAACTGGAAATGCCATGTCCTCCCTGGACCGGAAACAAGCTTCCGCGAACCGGTTTCTGGCATTCTAGCCGTCTTCAGCCCGGCTTGCTTGAATCCAGTGGCAAAGTGCGCAAGGGACTCACATCTGAGCATACCCTGCCACACCTATGGCGGCCAAAGCGGTACAAAAGGGGGTGGTGATGGACGGGGCATCTGAGCCAATCAAACACTCACAACCAGTAAAAAGATCTGGGTTTGATCCATCACCGTTCTTTAGCCCACTCTGCCACCCCAGTTCAGACATGGCTATATGCAAATCAGCCTGACCCTGTGCCTCATGGGAACAGTCCAGCCCGAACTGCCAAGCCATGTCTTCCCTGGAACGGAAACAAGCTTCCGAGAACCGGTTTCTGGCATTCCAGCAGTCTTCAGCCCGGCTTCCTCTAATCCAGTGGCAAAGGGCGAAAGGGACTCATGTCTGAGCATACCCTGCCACACTTATGGCGGCCAAAGCGGTACAAAAGGGGGTGGTGATGGACGGAGCATCTGAGCCAATCAAACACTCACAACCAGTCAAAAGATCTGGGTTTGATCATCACCGTTCTTTAGCCCACTCTGCCACCCCAGTTCAGACATGGCTATATGCAAATCAGCCTGACCCTGTGCTTCATGGGAACAGTCCAGCCCGAACTGCCAAGCCATGTCTTCCCTGGACCGGAAACAAGCTTCCGAGAACCGGTGTCTGGCATTCCAGCCGTCTACAGCCCGGCTTGCTTGAATTCAGTGGCAAAGTGCGCAAGGGACTCACGTCTGAGCATACCCTGCCACACTTATGGCGGCCAAAGCGGTACAAAAGGGGGTGGTGATGGACGGAGCATCTGAGCCAATCAAACACTCACAACCAGTCAAAAGATCTGGGTTTGATCCATCACCGTTCTTTAGCCCACTCTGCCACCCCAGTTCAGACATGGCTATATGCAAATCAGCCTGACCCTGTGCCTCATGGGAACAGTCCAGCCCGAACTGCCAAGCCATGTCTTCCCTGGAACGGAAACAAGCTTCCGAGAACCGGTTTCTGGCATTCCAGCAGTCTTCAGCCCGGCTTCCTCTAATCCAGTGGCAAAGGGCGAAAGGGACTCATGTCTGAGCATACCCTGCCACACTTATGGCGGCCAAAGCGGTACAAAAGGGGGTGGTGATGGACGGAGCATCTGAGCCAATCAAACACTCACAACCAGTCAAAAGATCTGGGTTTGATCATCACCGTTCTTTAGCCCACTCTGCCACCCCAGTTCAGACATGGCTATATGCAAATCAGCCTGACCCTGTGCTTCATGGGAACAGTCCAGCCCGAACTGCCAAGCCATGTCTTCCCTGGACCGGAAACAAGCTTCCGAGAACCGGTGTCTGGCATTCCAGCCGTCTACAGCCCGGCTTGCTTGAATTCAGTGGCAAAGTGCGCAAGGGACTCACGTCTGAGCATACCCTGCCACACTTATGGCGGCCAAAGCGGTACAAAAGGGGGTGGTGATGGACGGAGCATCTGAGCCAATCAAACACTCACAACCAGTCAAAAGATCTGGGTTTGATCCATCACCGTTCTTTAGCCCACTCTGCCACCCCAGTTCAGACATGGCTGTATGCAAATCAGCCTGACCCTGTGCCTCATGGAAACAGTCCAGCCCGAACTGCCAAGCCATGTCTTCCCTGGACCGGAAACAAGCTTCCGAGAACCGGTTTCTGGCATTCCAGCAGTCTTCAGCCCGGCTTCCTCTATTCCAGTGGCAAAGGGCGAAAGGGACTCATGTCTGAGCATACCCTGCCACACTTATGGCGGCCAAAGCGGTACAAAAGGGGGTGGTGATGGACGGAGCATCTGAGCCAATCAAACACTCACAACCAGTCAAAAGATCTGGGTTTGATCCATCACCGTTCTTTAGCCCACTCTGCCACCCCAGTTCAGACATGGCTATATGCAAATCAGCCTGACCCTGTGCCTCATGGGAACAGTCCAGCCCGAACTGCCAAGCCATGTCTTCCCTGGACCGGAAACAAGCTTCCGAGTACCGGTTTCTGGCATTCCAGCCGTCTTCAGCCCGGCTTGCTTGAATCCAGTGGCAAAGTGCGCAAGGGACTCACGTCTGAGCATACCCTGCCACACTTATGGCGGCCAAAGCGGTAGAAAAGGGGGTGGTGATGGACGGAGCATCTGAGCCAATCAAACACTCAAAACCAGTCAAAAGATCTGGGTTTGATCCATCACCGTTCTTTAGCCCACTCTGCCACCCCAGTTCAGACATGGCTATATGCAAATCAGCCTGACCCTGTGCCTCATGGGAACAGTCCAGCCCGAACTGCCAAGCCATGTCTTCCCTGGACCGGAAACTAGCTTCCGAGAACCGGTTTCTGGCATTCCAGCCGTCTACAGCCCGGCTTGCTTGAATTCAGTGGCAAAGTTTGCAAGGGACTCGCGTCTGAGCATACCCTGCCACACTTATGGCGGCCACAGCGGTACAAAAGGGGGTGGTGCTGGACGGAGCATCTGAGCCAATCAAACACTCACAACCAGTCAAAAGATCTCGGTTTGATCCATCACCGTTCTTTAGCCCACTCTGCCACCCCAGTTCAGACATGGCTGTATGCAAATCAGCCTGACCCTGTGCCTCATGGAAACAGTCCAGCCCGAACTGCCAAGCCATGTCTTCCCTGGACCGGAAACAAGCTTCCGAGAACTGGTTTCTGGCATTCCAGCAGTCTTCAGCCCGGCTTGCTTGAATCCAGTGGCAAAGTGCGCAAGGGACTCACGTATGAGCATACCCTGCCACACTTATGGCAGCCAAAGCGGTACAAAAGGGGGTGGTGATGGACGGAGCATCTGAGCTAATCAAACACTCACAACCAGTCAAAAGATCTGGGTTTGATCCTTCACCGTTCTTTAGCCCACTCTGCCACCCCAGTTCAGACATGGCTATATGCAAATCAGCCTGACCCTGTGCCTCATGGGAACAGTCCAGCCCGAACTGCCAAGCCATGTCTTCCCTGGACCGGAAACAAGCTTCCGAGAACCGGTTTCTGGCATTCCAGCCGTCTTCACCCCTGCTTGCTTGAATCCAGTGGCAAAGTGCGCAAGGGACTCACGTCTGAGCATACCCTGCCACACTTATGGCGGCCAAAGCGGTACAAAAAGGGGTGGTGATGGACGGAGCATCTTAGCCAATCAAACACTCAAAACCAGTCAAAAGATCTGGGTTTGATCCATCATCGTTCTTTAGCCCACTATGCCACCCCAGTTCAGACATGGCTATATGCAAATCAGCCTGACCCTTTGTCTCATGGGAACAGTCCAGCCCGAACTGCCAAGCCATGTCTTCCCTGGACCGGAAACAACCTTCCGAGAACTGGTTTCTGGCATTCCAGCCGTCTTCAGGCCGACTTGCTTGAATCCTGCGGCAAAGTGCGCAAGGGACTCACGTCTGAGCATACCCTGCCACACTTATGGCGGCCAAAGCAGTACAAAAGGGGGTGGTGATGGACGGAGCATCTGAGCCAATCAAACACTCACAACCAGTCAAAAGATCTGGGTTTGATCCATCACCGTTCTTTAGCCCACTCTGCCACCCCAGTTCAGACATGGCTATATGCAAATCAGCCTGACCCTGTGCCTCATGGGAACAGTCCAGCCCGAACTGGAAATGCAATGTCCTCCCTGGACCGGAAACAAGCTTCCGAGAACCGGTTTCTGGCATTCTAGCCGTCTTCAGCCGGCTTGCTTGAATCCAGTGGCAAAGTGCGCAAGGGACTCACATCTGAGCATACCCTGCCACACTTATGGCGGCCAAAGCGGTACAAAAGGGGGTGGTGATGGACGGAGCATCTGAGCCAATCAAACACTCACAACCAGTAAAAAGATCTGGGTTTGATCCATCACCGTTCTTTAGCCCACTCTGCCACCCCAGTTCAGACATGGCTATATGCAAATCAGCCTGACCCTGTGCCTTATGGGAACAGTCCAGCCCGAACTGCCAAGCCATGTCTTCCCTGGAACGGAAACAAGCTTCCGAGAACCGGTTTCTGGCATTCCAGCAGTCTTCAGCCCGGCTTCCTCTAATCCAGTGGCAAAGGGCGAAAGGGACTCATGTCTGAGCATACCCTGCCACACTTATGGCGGCCAAAGCGGTACAAAAGGGGGTGGTGATGGACGGAGCATCTGAGCCAATCAAACACTCACAACCAGTCAAAAGATCTGGGTTTGATCCATCACCGTTCTTTAGCCTACTCTGCCACCCCAGTTCAGACATGGCTATATGCAAATCAGCCTGACCCTGTGCCTCATGGGAACAGTCCAGCACGAACTGCCAAGCCATGTCTTTGCTGGACCGGAAACAAGCTTCCGAGAACCGGTTTCTGGCATTCCAGCCGTCTTCATCCCGGCTTGCTTGAATCCAGTGGCAAAGTGAGCAAGGGACTCACGTCTGAGCATACCCTGCCACACTTATGGCGGCCAAAGTGGTACAAAAGGGGGTGGTGATGGACGGAGCATCTGAGCCAATCAAACACTCACAACCAGTCAAAAGATCTGGGTTTGATCCATCACCGTTCTTTAGCCCACTCTGCCACCCCAGTTCAGACATGGCTATATGCAAATCAGCCTGACCCTGTGCCTCATGGGAACAGTCCAGCCCGAACTGCCAAGCCATGTCTTCCCTGGACCGGAAACAAGCTTCCGGGAACCGGTGTCTGGCATTCCAGCCGTCTACAGCCCGGCTTGCTTGAATTCAGTGGCAAAGTGCGCAAGGGACTCACGTCTGAGCATACCCTGCCACACTTATGGCGGCCAAAGCGGTACAAAAGGGGGTGGTGATGGACGGAGCATCTGAGCCAATCAAACACTCACAACCAGTCAAAAGATCTGGGTTTGATCCATCACCGTTCTTTAGCCCACTCTGCCACCCCAGTTCAGACATGGCTGTATGCAAATCAGCCTGACCCTGTGCCTCATGGAAACAGTCCAGCCCGAACTGCCAAGCCATGTCTTCCCTGGACCGGAAACAAGCTTCCGAGAACCGGTTTCTGGCATTCCAGCAGTCTTCAGCCCGGCTTGCTTGAATCCAGTGGCAAAGTGCGCAAGGGACTCACGTCTGAGCATACCCTGCCACACTTATGGCAGCCAAAGCGGTACAAAAGGGGGTGGTGATGGACGGAGCATCTGAGCTAATCAAACACTCACAACCAGTCAAAAGATCTGGGTTTGATCCTTCACCGTTCTTTAGCCCACTCTGCCACCCCAGTTCAGACATGGCTATATGCAAATCAGCCTGACCCTGTGCCTCATGGGAACAGTCCAGCCCGAACTGCCAAGCCATGTCTTCCCTGGATCGGAAACAAGCTTCTGAGAACCGGTTTCTGGCATTCCAGCCGTCTTCACCCCTGCTTGCTTGAATCCAGTGGCAAAGTGCGCAAGGGACTCACGTCTGAGCATACCCTGCCACACTTATGGCGGCCAAAGCAGTACAAAAGGGGGTGGTGATGGACGGAGCATCTGAGCCAATCAAACACTCACAACCAGTCAAAAGATCTGGGTTTGATCCATCACCGTTCTTTAGCCCACTCTGCCACCCCAGTTCAGACATGGCTATATGCAAATCAGCCTGACCCTGTGCCTCATGGGAACAGTCCAGCCCGAACTGCCAAGCCATGTCTTCCCTGGACCGGAAACAAGCTTCCGAGAACCGGTTTCTGGCATTCCAGCCGTCTATAGCCCGGCTTGCTTGAATTCAGTGGCAAAGTGCACAAGGGACTCACGTCTGAGCATACCCTGCCACACTTATGGCGGCCAAAGCGGTACAAAAGGGGGTGGTGATGGACGGAGCATCTGAGCCAATCAAACACTCTCAACCAGTCAAAAGATCTGGGTTTGATCCACCACCGTTCTTTAGCCCGCTCTGCCACCCCAGTTCAGACATGGCTATATGCAAATCAGCCTGACCCTGTGCCTCATGGGAACAGTCCAGCCCGAACTGCCAAGCCATGTCTTCCCTGGACCGGAAACAAGCTTCCGAGAACCGGTTTCTGGCATTCCAGCCGTCTTCAGCCCGGCTTGCTTGAATCCAGTGGCAAAGTGCGCAAGGGACTCACGTCTGAGCATACCCTGCCACACTTATGGCGGCCAAAGCGGTACAAAAGGGGGTGGTGATGGACGGAGCATGTGAGCCAATCAAACACTCACAACCAGTCAAAAGATCTGGGTTTGATCCATTACCGTTCTTCAGCTTACTCTGCCACCCCAGTTCAGACATGGCTATATGCAAATCAGCCTGACCCTTTGCCTCATGGGAACAGTCCAGCCCGAACAGCCAAGCCATGTCTTCCCTGGACCGGAAACAAGCTTCCGAGAACCGGTTTCTGGCATTCCAGTCGTCTTCAGCCCGGCTTGCTTGCATCCAGTGGCAAAGTGCGCAAGGGACTCACGTCTGAGCGTTCCCTGCCACACTTATGGCGGTCAAAGCGGTACAAAAGGGGGTGGCGATGGACGGAGCATCTGAGCCAATCAAACACTCACAACCAGTCAAAAGATCTGGGTTTGATCCATCACCGTTCTTTAGCCCACTCTGCCACCCCAGTTCAGATATGGCTATATGCAAATCAGCCTGACCCTGTGCCTCATGGGAACAGTCCAGCCCGAACTGCCAAGCCATGTCTTCCCTGGACCGGAAACAAGCTTCCGAGAACCGGTTTCTGGCATTCCAGCCATCTTCAGCCCGGCTTGCTTGAATCCAGTGGCAAAGTGCGCAAGGGACTCACGTCTGAGCGTACCCTGCCACACTTATGGCGGCCAAAGCGGTACAAAAAGGGGTGGTGATGGACGGAGCATCTGAGCCAATCAAACACTCACAACCAGTCAAAAGATCTGGGTTTGATCCATCACCGTTCTTTAGCCCACTCTGCCACCCCAGTTCAGAAATGGCTATATGCAAATCAGCCTGACCCTGAGCCTCATGGGAACAGTCCAGCCCGAACTGCCAAGCCATGTCGTCCCTGGACCGGAAACAACCTTCCGAGAACCGGTTTCTGGCATTCCAGCCGTCTTCAGGCCGGCTTGCTTGAATCCTGTGGCAAAGTGCGCAAGGGACTCACGTCTGAGCATACCCTGCCACACTTATGGCGGCCAAAGCGGTACAAAAGGGGGTGGTGATGGACGGAGCATCTGAGCCAATCAAACACTCACAACCAGTCAAAAGATCTGGGTTTGATCCATCACCGTTCTTTAGCCCACTCTGCCACCCCAGTTCAGACATGGCTATATGCAAATCAGCCTGACCCTGTGCCTCATGGGAACAGTCCAGCCCGAACTGCCAAGCCATGTCCTCCCTGGACCGGAAACAAGCTTCCGAGAACCGGTTTCTGGCATTCTAGCCGTCTTCAGCCAGGCTTGCTTGAATCCAGTGGCAAAGTGCGCAAGGGACTCACATCTGAGCATACCCTGCCACATTTATGGCGGCCAAAGCGGTACAAAAGGGGGTGGTGATGGACAGAGCATCTGAGCCAATCAAACACTCACAACCAGTAAAAAGATCTGGGTTTGATCCATCACCGTTCTTTAGCCCACTCTGCCACCCCAGTTCAGACATGGCTATATGCAAATCAGCCTGACCCTGTGCCTCATGGGAACAGTCCAGCCCGAACTGCCAAGCCATGTCTTCCCTGGAACGGAAACAAGCTTCCGAGAACCGGTTTCTGGCATTCCAGCCGTCTTCAGCCCGGCTTGCTTGAATCCAGTGGCAAAGTGCGCAAGGGACTCATGTCTGAGCATACCCTGCCACACTTATGGCAGCCAAAGCGGTACAAAAGGGGGTGGTGATGGACGGAGCATCTGAGCCAATCAAACACTCACAACCAGTCAAAAAATCTGGGTTTGATCCATCACCGTTCTTTAGCCCACTCTGCCACCCCAGTTCAGACATGGCTATATGCAAATCAGCCTGACCCTGTGCCTCATGGGAACAGTCCAGCCCGAACTGCCAAGCCATGTCTTCCCTGGACCGGAAACAAGCTTCCGAGAACCGGTTTCTGGCATTCCAGCCGTCTTCAGCCCGGCTTGCATGAATCCAGTGGCAAAGTGCGCAAGGGACTCACGTCTGAGCATACCCTGCCACACTTATGGCGGCCAAAGCGGTACAAAAGGGGGTGGTGATGGACGGAGCATCTGAGCCAATCAAACACTCACAACCAGTCAAAAGATCTGGGTTTGATCCATCACCGTTCTTTAGCCCACTCTGCCACCCCAGTTCAGACATGGCTATATGCAGATCAGCCTGACCCTGTGCCTCATGGGAACAGTCCAGCCCGAACTGCCAAGCCATGTCTTCCCTGGACCGTAAACAAGCTTCCGAGAACCGGTTTCTGGCATTCCAGCCGTCTTCAGCCCGGCTTGCTTGAATCCAGTGGCAAAGTGCGCAAGGGACTCACGTCTGAGCATACCCTGCCACACTTATGGCGGCCAAAGCGGTACAAAAGGGGGTGGTGATGGACGGAGCATCTGAGCCAATCAAACACTCACAACCAGTCAAAAGATCTGGGTTTGATCCAACACCGTTCTTTAGCCCACTCTGCCACCCCGGTTCAGACATGGCTATATGCAAATCAGCCTGACACTGTGCCTCATGGGAACAGTCCAGCCCGAACTGCCAAGCTATGTCTTCCCTGGACCGGAAACAAGCTTCCGAGAACCGGTTTCTGGCATTCCAGCAGTCTTCAGCCCGGCTTGCTTGAATCCAGTGGCAAAGTGCGCAAGGGACTCACGTCTGAGCATACCCTGCCACAGTTACGGCGGCCAAAGCGGTACAAAAGGGGGTGGTGATGGAGGGAGCATCTGAGCCAATCAAACACTCACAACCAGTCAAAAGATCTGGGTTTGATCCATCACCGTTCTTCAGCCCACTCTGCCACCCCAGTTCAGACATGGCTATATGCAAATCAGCCTGACCCTGTGCCTCATGGGAACAGTCCAGCCCGAACTGCCAAGCCAGGTCTTCCCTGGACCGGAAACAAGCTTCCGAGAACCGGTTTCTGGCATTCAAGCCGTCTTCAGCCCGGCTTGCTTGAATCCAGTGGCAAAGTGTGCAAGGGACTCACGTCTGAGCATACCCTGCCACACTTATGGCGGCCAACGCGGTACAAAAGGGGGTGGTGATGGACGGAGCATCTGAGCCAATCAAACACTCACAACCAGTCAAAAGATATGGGTTTGATCCATCGCCGTTCTTTAGCCCACTCTGCCACCCCAGTTCAGACATGGCTATATGCAAATCAGCCTGACCCTGTGCCTCATGGGAACAGTCCAGCCCGAACTGCCACGCCATGTCTTCCTTGGACCGGAAACAAGCTTCCGAGAACCGGTTTCTGGCATTCCAGCCGTCTTCAGCCCGGCTTGCTTGAATCCAGTAGCAAAGTGCGTAAGGGACTCACGTCACAGCATACCCTGCCACACTTATGGCGGCCAAAGCGGTACAAAAGGGGGTGGTGATGGACGGAGCATCTGAGCCAATCAAACACTCACAACCAGTCAAAAGATCTGGGTTTGATCCATCACCGTTCTTTAGCCCACTCTGCCACCCCAGTTCAGACATGGCATTATGAAAATCAGCCTGACCCTGTGCCTCATGGGAACAGTCCAGCCCGTACTGCCAAGCCATGTCTTCCCTGGACCGGAAACAAGCATCCGAGAACCGGTTTCTGGCATTCCAGTCGTCTTCAGCCCGGCTTGCTTGCATCCAGTGGCAAAGTGCGCAAGGGACTCACGTCTGAGCATACCCTGCCACACTTATGGCGGCCAAAGCGGTACAAAAGGGGGTGGTGATGGACAAGGCATCTGAGCCAATCAAACACTCACAACCAGTCAAACGATCTGGGTTTGATCCATCACCGTTCTTTAGCCCACTCTGCCACCCCAGTTCAGACATGGCTATATGCAAATCAGCCTGACACTGTGCCTCATGGGAACAGTCCAGCCCGAACTGCCAAGCCATGTCTTCCCTGGACCGGAAACAAGCTTCCGAGAACCGGTTTCTGGCATTCCAGCCGTCTTCAGCCCGGCTTGCTTGAATCCAGTGGCAAAGTGCGCCAGGGACTCACGTCTGAGCATACCCTGCCACACTTATGGCGGCCAAAGCGGTACAAAAGGGGGTGGTGATGGACGGAGCATCTGAGCCAATCAAACACTCACAACCAGTCAAAAGATCTGACTTTGATCCATCACCGTTCTTCAGCCCACTCTGCCACCCCGGTTCAGACATGGCTATATGCAAATCAGCCTGACCCTGTGCCTCATGGGAACAGTCCAGCCCGAACTGCCAAGCCATGTCTTCCCTGGACCGGAAACAAGCTTCCGAGAACCGGTTTCTGGCATTCCAGCAGTCTTCAGCCCGGCTTGCTTGAATACAGTGGCAAAGTGCGCAAGGGACTCATATCTGAGCATACCCTGCCACACTTATGGCGGCCAAAGCGGTACAAAAGAGGTGGTGATGGACGGAGCATCTGAGCCAATCAAACACTCACAACTAGTCAAAAGATCTGGGTTTGATCCATCACCGTTCTTCAGCCCACTCTGCCACCCCAGTTCAGACATGGCTATATGCAAATCAGCCTGACCCTGTGCCTCATGGGAACAGTCCAGCCCGAACTGCCAAGCCAGGTCTTCCCTGGACCGGAAACAAGCTTCCGAGTACCGGTTTCTGGCATTCAAGCCGTCTTCAGCCCGGCTTGCTTGAATCCAGTGGCAAAGTGCGCAAGGGACTCACGTCTGAGCATACCCTGCCACACTTATGGCGGCCAAAGCGGTACAAAAGGGGGTGGTGATGGACGGAGCATCAGAGCCAATCAAACACTCACAACCAGTCAAAAGGTCTGGGTTTAATCCATCACCGTTCTTTAGCCCACTCTGCCACCCCGGTTCAGACATAGCTATATGCAAATCAGCCTGACACTGTGCCTCATGGGAACAGTCCAGCCCGAACTGCCAAGCTATGTCTTCCCTGGACCGGAAACAAGCTTCCGAGAACCGGTTTCTGGCATTCCAGCAGTCTTCAGCCCGGCTTGCTTGAATCCAGTGGCAAAGTGCGCAAGGGACTCACGTCTGAGCATACCCTGCCACACTTATGGCGGCCAAAGAGGTACAAAAGGTGGTGGTGATGGACGGAGCATCTGAGAAAGATCTGGGTTTGATCCATCACCGTTCTTTAGCCCACTCTGCCACCCCAGTTCAGACATGGCTATATGCAAATCAGCCTGACCCTGTGCCTCATGGGAACAGTCCAGCCCGAACTGCCAAGCCATGTCTTCCCTGGACCGGAAACAAGCTTCCGAGAAACCGGTTTCTGGCATTCCAGCCGTCTTCAGCCCGGCTTGCTTGAATCCAGTAGCAAAGTGCGCAAGGGACTCACGTCTGAGCATACCCTGCCACACTTATGGCGGCCAAAGCGGTACAAAAGGGGGTGGTGATGGACGGAGCATCTGAGCCAATCAAACACTCACAACCAGTCAAAAGATCTGGGTTTGATCCATCACCGTTCTTTAGCCCACTCTGCCACCCCAGTTCAGACATGGCTATATGCAAATCAGCCTGACCCTGTGCCTCATGGAAACAGTCCAGCCCGAACTGCCAAGCCATGTCTTCCCTGGACTGGACACAAGCTTCCGAGAACCGGTTTCTGGCATTCCAGCCGTCTTCAGCCCGGCTTGCTTGAATCCAGTGGCAAAGTGCGCAAGGGACTCACGTCTGAGCATACCCTGCCACACTTATGGCGGCCAAAGCGGTACAAAAGGGGGTGGTGATGGACGGAGCATCTGAGCCAATCAAACACTCACAACCAGTCAAAAGATCTGGGTTTGATCCATCACTGTTCTTCAGCCCACTCTGCCACCCCGGTTCAGACATGGCTATATGCAAATCAGCCTGACCCTGTGCCTCATGGGAACAGTCCAGCCCGAACTGCCAAGCCATGTCTTCCCTGGACCGGAAACAAGCTTCCGAGAACCGGTTTCTGCCATTCCAGCAGTCTTCAGCCCGGCTTGCTTGAATCCAGTGGCAAAGTGCGCAAGGGACTCACATCTGAACATACCCTGCCACACTTATGGCGGCCAAAGCGGTGCAAAAGGGGGTGGTGATGGACAGAGCATCTGAGCCAATCAAACACTCACAACTAGTCAAAAGATCTGGGTTTGATCCATCACCGTTCTTCAGCCCACTCTGCCACCCCAGTTCAGACATGGCTATATGCAAATCAGCCTGACCCTGTGCCTCATGGGAACAGTCCAGCCCGAACTGCCAAGCCAGGTCTTTCCTGGACCGGAAACAAGCTTCCGAGAACCGTTTTCTGGCATTCCAGCCGTCTTCAGCCCGGCTTGCTTGAATCCAGTGGCAAAGTGCGCAAGGGACTCACATCTGAGCATACCCTGCCACACTTATGGTGGCCAAAGCGGTACAAAAGAGGTGGTGATGGACGGAGCATCTGAGCCAATCAAACACTCACAACTAGTCAAAAGATCTGGGTTTGATCCATCACCGTTCTTCAGCCCACTCTGCCACCCCAGTTCAGACATGGCTATATGCAAATCAGCCTGACCCTGTGCCTCATGGGAACAGTCCAGCCCGAACTGCCAAGCCAGGTCTTCCCTGGACCGGAAACAAGCTTCCGAGTACCGGTTTCTGGCATTCAAGCCGTCTTCAGCCCGGCTTGCTTGAATCCAGTGGCAAAGTGCGCAAGGGACTCACGTCTGAGCATACCCTGCCACACTTATGGCGGCCAAAGCGGTACAAAAGGGGGTGGTGATGGACGGAGCATCAGAGCCAATCAAACACTCACAACCAGTCAAAAGGTCTGGGTTTAATCCATCACCGTTCTTTAGCCCACTCTGCCACCCCGGTTCAGACATAGCTATATGCAAATCAGCCTGACACTGTGCCTCATGGGAACAGTCCAGCCCGAACTGCCAAGCTATGTCTTCCCTGGACCGGAAACAAGCTTCCGAGAACCGGTTTCTGGCATTCCAGCAGTCTTCAGCCCGGCTTGCTTGAATCCAGTGGCAAAGTGCGCAAGGGACTCACGTCTGAGCATACCCTGCCACACTTATGGCGGCCAAAGAGGTACAAAAGGTGGTGGTGATGGACGGAGCATCTGAGAAAGATCTGGGTTTGATCCATCACCGTTCTTTAGCCCACTCTGCCACCCCAGTTCAGACATGGCTATATGCAAATCAGCCTGACCCTGTGCCTCATGGGAACAGTCCAGCCCGAACTGCCAAGCCATGTCTTCCCTGGACCGGAAACAAGCTTCCGAGAAACCGGTTTCTGGCATTCCAGCCGTCTTCAGCCCGGCTTGCTTGAATCCAGTAGCAAAGTGCGCAAGGGACTCACGTCTGAGCATACCCTGCCACACTTATGGCGGCCAAAGCGGTACAAAAGGGGGTGGTGATGGACGGAGCATCTGAGCCAATCAAACACTCACAACCAGTCAAAAGATCTGGGTTTGATCCATCACCGTTCTTTAGCCCACTCTGCCACCCCAGTTCAGACATGGCTATATGCAAATCAGCCTGACCCTGTGCCTCATGGAAACAGTCCAGCCCGAACTGCCAAGCCATGTCTTCCCTGGACTGGACACAAGCTTCCGAGAACCGGTTTCTGGCATTCCAGCCGTCTTCAGCCCGGCTTGCTTGAATCCAGTGGCAAAGTGCGCAAGGGACTCACGTCTGAGCATACCCTGCCACACTTATGGCGGCCAAAGCGGTACAAAAGGGAGTGGTGATGGACGGAGCATCTGAGCCAATCAAACACTCACAACCAGTCAAAAGATCTGGGTTTGATCCATCACTGTTCTTCAGCCCACTCTGCCACCCCGGTTCAGACATGGCTATATGCAAATCAGCCTGACCCTGTGCCTCATGGGAACAGTCCAGCCCGAACTGCCAAGCCATGTCTTCCCTGGACCGGAAACAAGCTTCCGAGAACCGGTTTCTGCCATTCCAGCAGTCTTCAGCCCGGCTTGCTTGAATCCAGTGGCAAAGTGCGCAAGGGACTCACATCTGAACATACCCTGCCACACTTATGGCGGCCAAAGCGGTGCAAAAGGGGGTGGTGATGGACAGAGCATCTGAGCCAATCAAACACTCACAACTAGTCAAAAGATCTGGGTTTGATCCATCACCGTTCTTCAGCCCACTCTGCCACCCCAGTTCAGACATGGCTATATGCAAATCAGCCTGACCCTGTGCCTCATGGGAACAGTCCAGCCCGAACTGCCAAGCCAGGTCTTTCCTGGACCGGAAACAAGCTTCCGAGAACCGTTTTCTGGCATTCCAGCCGTCTTCAGCCCGGCTTGCTTGAATCCAGTGGCAAAGTGCGCAAGGGACTCACATCTGAGCATACCCTGCCACACTTATGGTGGCCAAAGCGGTACAAAAGGGGGTGGTGATGGACGGAGCATCGGAGCCAATAAAACACTCACAACCAGTCAAAATATCTGGGTTTGATCGATCACCATTCTTTAGCCCACTCTGCCACCCCAGTTCAGACATGGCTATATGCAAATCAGCCTGACCCTGTGCCTCATGGGAACAGTCCAGCCCGAACTGCCAAGCCATGTCTTCCCTGGACCGGAAACAAGCTTCTGAGAACCGGTTTCTGGCATTCCAGCCGTCTTCAGCCCGGCTTGCTTGAATCCAGTGGCAAAGTGCGCAAGGGACTCACGTCTGAGCATACCCTGCCACACTTATGGCGGCCAAAGCGGTACAAAAGGGGGTGGTGATGGACGGAGCATCTGAGCCAATCAAACACTCACAACCAGTCAAAAGATCTGGGTTAGATCCATCACCGTTCTTTAGCCCACTCTGCCACCCCGGTTCAGATATGGCTATATGCAAATCAGCCTGACACTGTGCCTCATGGGAACAGTCCAGCCCGAACTGCCAAGCCAGGTCTTCCCTGGACCGGAAACAAGCTTCCGAGAACCGGTTTCTGGCATTCCAGCCGTCTTCAGCCCGGCTTGCTTGAATCCAGTAGCAAAGTGCGCAAGGGACTCACGTCTGAGCATACCCTGCCACACTTATGGCGGCCAAAGCGGTACAAAAGGGGGTGGTGATGGACGGAGCATCTGAGCCAATCAAACACTCACAACCAGTCAAAAGATCTGGGTTTGATCCATCACCGTTCTTTAGCCAACTCTGCCACCCCAGTTCAGACATGGCATTATGCAAATCAGCCTGACCCTGTGCCTCATGGGAACAGTCCAGCCCGAACTGCCAAGCCATGTCTTCCCTGGACCGGAAACAAGCTGCCGAGAACCGGTTTCTGGCATTCCAGTCGTCTTCAGCCCGGCTTGCTTGCATCCAGTGGCAAAGTGCGCAAGGGATTCACGTCTGAGCATACCCTGCCACACTTATGGCGGCCAAAGCGGTACAAAAGGGGGTGGTGATGGACGGAGCATCTGAGCCAATCAAACACTCACAACCAGTCAAAAGATCTGGGTTTGATCCATCACCGTTCTTTAGCCCACTCTGCCACCCCAGTTCAGACATGGCTATATGCAAATCAGCCTGACCCTGTGCCTCATGGGAACAGTCCAGCCCGAACTGCCAAGCCATGTCTTCCCTGGACCGGAAACAAGCTTCCGAGAACCGGTTTCTGGCATTCAAGCCGTCTTCAGCCCGGCTTGCTTGAATCCAGTGGCAAAGTGCGCAAGGGACTCACGTCTGAGCATACCCTGCCACACTTATGGCGGCCAAAGCGGTACAAAAGGGGGTGGTGATGGACGGAGCATCGGAGCCAATAAAACACTCACAACCAGTCAAAATATCTGGGTTTGATCGATCACCATTCTTTAGCCCACTCTGCCACCCCAGTTCAGACATGGCTATATGCAAATCAGCCTGACCCTGTGCCTCATGGGAACAGTCCAGCCCGAACTGCCAAGCCATGTCTTCCCTGGACCGGAAACAAGCTTCCGAGAACCGGTTTCTGGCATTCCAGCCGTCTTCAGCCCGGCTTGCTTGAATCCAGTGGCAAAGTGCGCAAGGGACACACGTCTCAGCATACCCTGCCACACTTATGGCGGCCAAAGCGGTACAAAAGGGGGTGGTGATGGACGGAGCATCTGAGCCAATCAAACACTCACAACCAGTCAAAAGATCTGGGTTAGATCCATCACCGTTCTTTAGCCCACTCTGCCACCCCGGTTCAGATATGGCTATATGCAAATCAGCCTGACACTGTGCCTCATGGGAACAGTCCAGCCCGAACTGCCAAGCTATGTCTTCCCTGGACCGGAAACAAGCTTCCGAGAACCGGTTTCCGGCATTCCAGCAGTCTTCAGCCCGGCTTGCTTGAATCCAGTGGCAAAGTGCGCAAGGGACTCACGTCTGAGCATACCCTGCCACACTTATGGCGGCCAAAGCGGTACAAAAGGGGGTGGTGATGGACGGAGCATCTGAGCCAATCAAACACTCACAACCAGTCAAAAGATCTGGGTTTGATCCATCACCGTTCTTTAGCCCACTCTGCCACCCCAGTTCAGACATGGCTATATGCAAATCAGCCTGACCCTGTGCCTCATGGAAACAGTCCAGCCCGAACTGCCAAGCCATGTCTTCCCTGGACTGGAAACAAGCTTCCGAGAACCGGTTTCTGGCATTCCAGCCGTCTTCAGCCCGGCTTGCTTGAATCCAGTGGCAAAGTGCGCAAGGGACTCACGTCTGAGCATACCCTGCCACACTTATGGCGGCCAAAGCGGTACAAAAGGGGGTGGTGATGGACGGAGCATCTGAGCCAATCAAACACTCACAACCAGTCAAAAGATCTGGGTTTGATCCATCACTGTTCTTCAGCCCACTCTGCCACCCCGGTTCAGACATGGCTATATGCAAATCAGCCTGACCCTGTGCCTCATGGGAACAGTCCAGCCCGAACTGCCAAGCTATGTCTTCCCTGGACCGGAAACAAGCTTCCGAGAACCGGTTTCTGGCATTCCAGCAGTCTTCAGCCCGGCTTGCTTGAATCCAGTGGCAAAGTGCGCAAGGGACTCACGTCTGAGCATACCCTGCCACACTTATGGCGGCCAAAGCGGTACAAAAGGGGGTGGTGATGGACGGAGCATCTGAGCCAATCAAACACTCACAACCAGTCAAAAGATCTGGGTTTGATCCATCACCGTTCTTTAGCCCACTCTGCCACCCCAGTTCAGACATGGCTATATGCAAATCAGCCTGACACTGTGCCTCATGGGAACAGTCCAGCCCGAACTGCCAAGCTATGTCTTCCCTGGACTGGAAACAAGCTTCCGAGAACCGGTTTCTGGCATTCCAGCAGTCTTCAGCCCGGCTTACTTGAATCCAGTGGCAAAGTGCGCAAGGGACTCACGTCTGAGCATACCCTGCCACACTTATGGCGGCCAAAGCGGTACAAAAGGGGGTGGTGATGGACGGAGCATCTGAGCCAATCAAACACTCACAACCAGTCAAAAGATCTGGGTTTGATCCATCACCGTTCTTTAGCCCACTCTGCCACCCCAGTTTAGACATGGCTATATGCAAATCAGCCTGACCCTGTGCCTCATGGAAACAGTCCAGCCCGAACTGCCAAGCCATGTCTTCCCTGGACTGGAAACAAGCTTCCGAGAACCGGTTTCTGGCATTCCAGCCGTCTTCAGCCCAGCTTGCTTGAATCCAGTGGCAAAGTGCGCAAGGGACTCACGTCTGAGCATACCCTGCCAAACTTATGGCGGCCAAAGCGGTACAAAAGGGGGTGGTGATGGACGGAGCATCTGAGCCAATCAAACACTCACAACCAGTCAAAAGATCTGGGTTTGATCCATCACTGTTCTTCAGCCCACTCTGCCACCCCGGTTCAGACATGGCTATATGCAAATCAGCCTGACCCTGTGCCTCATGGGAACAGTCCAGCCCGAACTGCCAAGCCATGTCTTCCCTGGACCGGAAACAAGCTTCCGAGAACCGGTTTCTGCCATTCCAGCAGTCTTCAGCCCGGCTTGCTTGAATCCAGTGGCAAAGTGCGCAAGGGACTCACGTCTGAGCATACCCTGCCACACTTATGGCGGCCAAAGCGGTACAAAAGGGGGTGGTGATGGACGGAACATCTGAGCCAATCAAACACTCACAACCAGTCAAAAGATCTGGGTTTGATCCATCACCGTTCTTCAGCCCACTCTGCCACCCCAGTTCAGACATGGCTATATGCAAATCAGCCTGACCCTGTGCCTCCTGGGAACAGTCCAGCCCGAACTGCCAAGCCAGGTCTTCCCTGGACCGGAAACAAGCTTCCGAGAACCGGTTTCTGGCATTCCAGCCGTCTTCAGCCCGGCTTGCTTGAATCCAGTAGCAAAGTGCGCAAGGGACTCACGTCTGAGCATACCCTGCCACACTTATGGCGGCCAAAGCGGTACAAAAGGGGGTGGTGATGGATGGAGCATCTGAGCCAATCAAACACTCACAACCAGTCAAAAGATCTGGGTTTGATCCATCACCGTTCTTTAGCCAACTCTGCCACCCCAGTTCAGACATGGCATTATGCAAATCAGCCTGACCCTGTGCCTCATGGGAACAGTCCAGCCCGAACTGCCAAGCCATGTCTTCCCTGGACCGGAAACAAGCTGCCGAGAACCGGTTTCTGGCATTCCAGTCGTCTTCAGCCCGGCTTGCTTGCATCCAGTGGCAAAGTGCGCAAGGGATTCACGTCTGAGCATACCCTGCCACACTTATGGCGGCCAAAGCGGTAAAAAAGGGGGTGGTGATGGACGGAGCATCTGAGCCAATCAAACACTCACAACCAGTCAAAAGATCTGGGTTTGATCCATCACCGTTCTTTAGCCCACTCTGCCACCCCAGTTCAGACATGGCTATATGCAAATCAGCCTGACCCTGTGCCTCATGGGAACAGTCCAGCCCGAACTGCCAAGCCATGTCTTCCCTGGACCGGAAACAAGCTTCCGAGAACCGGTTTCTGGCATTCAAGCCGTCTTCAGCCCGGCTTGCTTGAATCCAGTGGCAAAGTGCGCAAGGGACTCACGTCTGAGCATACCCTGCCACACTTATGGCGGCCAAAGCGGTACAAAAGGGGGTGGTGATGGACGGAGCATCGGAGCCAATAAAACACTCACAACCAGTAAAAATATCTGGGTTTGATCGATCACCATTCTTTAGCCCACTCTGCCACCCCAGTTCAGACATGGCTATATGCAAATCAGCCTGACCCTGTGCCTCATGGGAACAGTCCAGCCCGAACTGCCAAGCCATGTCTTCCCTGGACCGGAAACAAGCTTCCGAGAACCGGTTTCTGGCATTCCAGCCGTCTTCAGCCCGGCTTGCTTGAATCCAGTGGCAAAGTGCGCAAGGGACACACGTCTGAGCATACCCTGCCACACTTATGGCGGCCAAAGCGGTACAAAAGGGGGTGGTGATGGACGGAGCATCTGAGCCAATCAAACACTCGCAACCAGTCAAAAGATCTGGGTTAGATCCATCACCGTTCTTTAGCCCACTCTGCCACCCCGGTTCAGATATGGCTATATGCAAATCAGCCTGACACTGTGCCTCATGGGAACAGTCCAGCCCGAACTGCCAAGCTATGTCTTCCCTGGACCGGAAACAAGCTTCCGAGAACCGGTTTCTGGCATTCCAGCAGTCTTCAGCCCGGCTTGCTTGAATCCAGTGGCAAAGTGCGCAAGGGACTCACGTCTGAGCATACCCTGCCACACTTATGGCGGCCAAAGCGGTACAAAAGGGGGTGGTGATGGACGGAGCATCTGAGCCAATCAAACACTCACAACCAGTCAAAAGATCTGGGTTAGATCCATCACCGTTCTTTAGCCCACTCTGCCACCCCAGTTCAGACATGGCTATATGCAAATCAGCCTGACCCTGTGCCTCATGGAAACAGTCCAGCCCGAACTGCCAAGCCATGTCTTCCCTGGACTGGAAACAAGCTTCCGAGAACCGTTTTCTGGCATTCCAGCCGTCTTCAGCCCGGCTTGCTTGAATCCAGTGGCAAAGTGCGCAAGGGACTCACGTCTGAGCATACCCTGCCACACTTATGGCGGCCAAAGCGGTACAAAAGGGGGTGGTGATGGACGGAGCATCTGAGCCAATCAAACACTCACAACCAGTCAAAAGATCTGGGTTTGATCCATCACTGTTCTTCAGCCCACTCTGCCACCCCGGTTCAGACATGGCTATATGCAAATCAGCCTGACCCTGTGCCTCATGGGAACAGTCCAGCCCGAACTGCCAAGCTATGTCTTCCCTGGACCGGAAACAAGCTTCCAAGAACCGGTTTCTGGCATTCCAGCAGTCTTCAGCCCGGCTTGCTTGAATCCAGTGGCAAAGTGCGCAAGGGACTCACGTCTGAGCATACCCTGCCACACTTATGGCGGCCAAAGCGGTACAAAAGGGGGTGGTGATGGACGGAGCATCTGAGCCAATCAAACACTCACAACCAGTCAAAAGATCTGGGTTTGATCCATCACCGTTCTTTAGCCCACTCTGCCACCCCAGTTCAGACATGGCTATATGCAAATCAGCCTGACACTGTGCCTCATGGGAACAGTCCAGCCCGAACTGCCAAGCTATGTCTTCCCTGGACCGGAAACAAGCTTCCGAGAACCGGTTTCTGGCATTCCAGCAGTCTTCAGCCCGGCTTACTTGAATCCAGTGGCAAAGTGCGCAAGGGACTCACGTCTGAGCATACCCTGCCACACTTATGGCGGCCAAAGCGGTACAAAAGGGGGTGGTGATGGACGGAGCATCTGAGCCAATCAAACACTCACAACCAGTCAAAAGATCTGGGTTTGATCCATCACTGTTCTTTAGCCCACTCTGCCACCCCAGTTCAGACATGGCTATATGCAAATCAGCCTGACCCTGTGCCTCATGGAAACAGTCCAGCCCGAACTGCCAAGCCATGTCTTCCCTGGACTGGAAACAAGCTTCCGAGAACCGGTTTCTGGCATTCCAGCCGTCTTCAGCCCAGCTTGCTTGAATCCAGTGGCAAAGTGCGCAAGGGACTCACGTCTGAGCATACCCTGCCAAACTTATGGCGGCCAAAGCGGTACAAAAGGGGGTGGTGATGGACGGAGCATCTGAGCCAATCAAACACTCACAACCAGTCAAAAGATCTGGGTTTGATCCATCACTGTTCTTCAGCCCACTCTGCCACCCCGGTTCAGACATGGCTATATGCAAATCAGCCTGACCCTGTGCCTCATGGGAACAGTCCAGCCCGAACTGCCAAGCCATGTCTTCCCTGGACCGGAAACAAGCTTCCGAGAACCGGTTTCTGCCATTCCAGCAGTCTTCAGCCCGGCTTGCTTGAATCCAGTGGCAAAGTGCGCAAGGGACTCACATCTGGACATACCCTGCCACACTTATGGCGGCCAAAGCGGTGCAAAAGGGGGTGGTGATGGACGGAGCATCTGAGCCAATCAAACACTCACAACCAGTCAAAAGATCTGGGTTTGATCCATCACTGTTCTTCAGCCCACTCTGCCACCCCGGTTCAGACATGGCTATATGCAAATCAGCCTGACCCTGTGCCTCATGGGAACAGTCCAGCCCGAACTGCCAAGCCAGGTCTTCCCTGGACCGGAAACAAGCTTCCGAGAACCGGTTTCTGGCATTCAAGCCGTCTTCAGCCCGGCTTGCTTGAATGCAGTGGCAAAGTGCGCAAGGGACTCACATCTGAGCATACCCTGCCACACTTATGGCGGCCAAAGCGGTACAAAAGGGGGTGGTGATGAACGGAGCATCGGAGCCAATAAAACACTCACAACCAGTCAAAATATCTGGGTTTGATCGATCACCATTCTTTAGCCCACTCTGCCACCCCAGTTCAGACATGGCTATATGCAAATCAGCCTGACCCTGTGCCTCATGGGAACAGTCCAGCCCGAACTGCCAAGCCATGTCTTCCCTTGACCGGAAACAAGCTTCCGAGAACCGGTTTCTGGCATTCCAGCAGTCTTTAGCCCGGCTTGCTTGAATCCAGTGGCAAAGTGCGCAAGGGACTCACATCTGAGCATACCCTGCCACACTTATGGCGGCCAAAGCGGTACAAAAGGGGGTGGTGATGGACGGAGCATCGGAGCCAATCAAACACTCACAACCAGTCAAAAGATCTGGGTTTGATCGATCACCGTTCTTTAGCCCCCTCTGCCAACCAAGTTCAGACATGGCTATATGCAAATCAGCCTGACCCTGTGCCTCATTGGAACAGTCCAGCCCGAACTGCCAAGCCATGTCTTCCCTGGACCGGAAACAAGCTTCCGAGAACCGGTTTCTGGCATTCCAGCTGTCTTCACCCCTGCTTGCTTGAATCCAGTGGCAAAGTGTGCAAGGGACTCACGTCTGAGCATACCCTGCCACACTTATGGCGGCCAAAGCGGTACAAAAGGGGGTGGTGATGGACGGAGCATCTGAGCCAATCAAACACTCACAACCAGTCAAAAGATCTGGGTTTGATCCATCACCATTCTTTAGCCCACTCTGCCACCCCAGTTCAGACATGGCTATATGCAAATCAGCCTGGCCCTGTGCCTCATGGGAACAGTCCAGCCCGAACTGCCAAGCCATGTCTTCCCTGGACCGGAAACAAGCTTCCGAGAACCGGTTTCTGGCATTCCAGCCGTCTTCAGCCCGGCTTGCTTGAATCCAGTGGCAAAGTGCGCAAGGGACTCACGTCTGAGCATACCCTGCCACACTTATGGCGGCCAAAGTGGTACAAAAGGGGGTGGTGATGGACGGAGCATCTGAGCCAATCAAACACTCACAACCAGTCAAAAGATCTGGGTTTGATCCATCACCGTTCTTCAGCCCACTCTGCCACCCCGGTTCAGACATGGCTATATGCAAATCAGCCTGACCCTGTGCCTCATGGGAACAGTCCAGCCCGAACTGCCAAGCCATGTCTTCCCTGGACCGGAAACAAGCTTCCGAGAACCGGTTTCTGGCATTCCAGCAGTCTTCAGCCCGGCTTGCTTGAATCCAGTGGCAAAGTGCGCAAGGGACTCACATCTGAGCATACCCTGCAACACTTTTGGCGGCCAAAGCGGTACAAAAGGGGGTGGTGATGGACGGAGCATCTGAGCCAATCAAACACTCACAACCAGTCAAAAGATCTGGGTTTGATCCATCACCGTTTTTCAGCCCACTCTGCCACCCCAGTTCAGACATGGCTATATGCAAATCAGCCTGACCCTGTGCCTCATGGGAACAGTCCAGCCCGAACTGCCAAGCCAGGTCTTCCCTGGACCGGAAACAAGCTTCCGAGAACCGGTTTCTGGCATTCAAGCCGTCTTCAGCCCGGCTTGCTTGAATCCAGTGGCAAAGTGCGCAAGGGACTCACATCTGAGCATACCCTGCCACACTTATGGCGGCCAAAGCGGTACAAAAGGGGGTGGTGATGGACGGAGCATCGGAGCCAATAAAACACTCAAAACCAGTCAAAATATCTGGGTTTGATCGATCACCGTTCTTTAGCCCCCTCTGCCAACCCAGTTCAGACATGGCTATATGCAAATCAGCCTGACCCTGTGCCTCATGGGAACAGTCCAGCCCGAACTGCCAAGCCATGTCTTCCCTGGACCGGAAACAAGCTTCCGAGAACCGGTTTCTTTCATTCCAGCCGTCTTCAGCCCGGCTTGCATGAATCCAGTGGCAAAGTGTGCAAGGGACTCACGTCTGAGCATACCCTGCCACACTTATGGCGGCCAAAGCGGTACAAAAGGGGGTGGTGATGGACGGAGCATCTGAGCCAATCAAACACTCAAAACCAGTCAAAAGATCTGGGTTTGATCCATCACCGTTCTTTAGCCCACTCTGCCACCCCAGTTCAGACCTGGCTATATGCAAATCAGCCTGACCCTGTGCCTCATGGGAACAGTCCAGCCCGAACTGCCAAGCCATGTCTTCCCTGGACCGGAAACAAGCTTCCGAGAACCGGTTTCTGGCATTCCAGCCGTCTTCAGCCCGGCTTGCTTGAATCCAGTGGCAAAGTGCGCAAGGGACTCACGTCTGAGCATACCCTGCCACACTTATGGCGGCCAAAGCGGTACAAAAGGGGGTGGTGATGGACGGAGCATCTGAGCCAATCAAACACTCACAACCAGTCAAAAGATCTGGGTTTGATCCATCACCGTTCTTTAGCCCACTCTGACACCCCAGTTCAGACATGGCATTATGCAAATCAGCCTGACCCTGTGCCTCATGGGAACAGTCCAGCCCGAACTGCCAAGCCATGTCTTCCCTGGACCGGAAACAAGCTTCCGAGAACCGGTTTCTGGCATTCCAGCCGTCTTCAGCCCGGCTTGCTTGAATCCAGTGGCAAAGTGCGCAAGGTACTCATGTCTGAGCATACCCTGCCTCACTTATGGCGGCCAAAGCGGTACAAAAGGGGGTGGTGATGGACTGAGCATCTGAGCCAATCAAACACTCACAACCAGTCAAAAGATCTGGGTTTGATCCATCACAGTTCTTTAGCCCACTCTGCCACCCCAGTTCAGACATGGCATTATGCAAATCAGCCTGACCCTGTGCCTCATGGGAACAGTCCAGCCCGAACTGCCAAGCATGTCTTCTCTGGACCGGAAACAAGCTTCCGAGAACCGGTTTCTGGCATTCCAGCCGTCTTCAGCCCGGATTGCTTGAATTCAGTGTTAAAGTGCGCAAGGGACTCACGTCTGAGCATAGCCTGCCACACTTATGGCGGCCAAAGCTGTACAAAAGGGGGTGGTGATGGACGGAGCATCTGAGCCAATCAAACACTCACAACCAGTCAAAAGATCTGGGTTTGATCCATCACCGTTCTTTAGCCCACTCTGCCACCCCAGTTCAGACATGGCTATATGCAAATCAGCCTGACCCTGTGCCTCATGGGAACAGTCCAGCCCGAACTGCCAAGCCATGTCTTCTCTGGACTGGAAACAAGCTTCCGAGAACCGGTTTCTGGCACTCCAGTCGTCTTCAGCCCGGCAACCCCCTTTTGTACTGCTTTTGGCCACCATAAGTGTGGCAGGGTATGCTCAGACGTGAGTCCCTTGCTCACTTTGCCACTGGATTCAAGCAAGCCGGGCTGAAGACGGCTGGAATGCCAGAAACCAGTCCTCGGAAGCTTTGGTTCCGGTCCAGGGAAGACATGGCTTGGCAGTTCGGGCTGGACTGTTCCCATGAGGCACAGGGTCAGACTGATTTGCATATAGCCATGTCTGAACTGGGGTGGCAGAGTGGGCTAAAGAACGGTGATGGATTAAACCCAGAGCAATTGACTGGGTGTGAGTGTTTGATTGATTCAGATGCTCCGTCCATCACCACCCCCTTTTGTACCCCTTTTGGCCACCATAAGTGTGGCAGGGTATGCTCAGACGTGAATCCCTTGCTCACTTTGCCACTGGATTTAAGCAAGCCGGGCTGAAGATGGCTGGAATGCCAGAAATCGGTACTCGGAAGCTTTGTTTCCGGTCCAGGGAAGACATGGCTTGGCAGTTCGGGCTGGACTGTTCCCATGAGGCACAGGGTCAGACTGATTTGCATATAGCCATGTCTGAACTGGGGTGGCAGAGTGGGCTTAAGAACGGTGATGGATTAAACCCAGATCAATTGACTGGGTGTGAGTGTTTGATTGATTCAGATGCTCCGTCCATCATCACAACCCCCTTTTGTACCGCTTTTGGCCACCATAAGTGTGGCAGGGTATGCTCAGACGTGAGTCCCTTGCTCACTTTGCCACTGGATTCAAGCAAGCCGGGCTGAAGACGGCTGGAATGCCAGAAACCATTCCTCGGAAGCTTTGTTTCCGGTCCAGGGAAGACATGGCTTGGCAGTTCGGGCTGGACTGTTCCCATGAGGCACAGGGTCAGACTGATTTGCATATAGCCATGTCTGAACTGGGGTGGCAGAGTGGGCTAAAGAACGGTGATGGATTAAACCCAGATCAATTGACTGGGTGTGAGTGTTTGATTGATTCAGATGCTCCGTCCATCATCACAACCCCCTTTTGTACCGCTTTTGGCCACCATAAGTGTGGCAGGGTATGCTCAGACGTGAGTCCCTTGCTCACTTTGCCACTGGATTCAAGCAAGCCGGGCTGAAGACGGCTGGAATGCCAGAAACCATTCCTCGGAAGCTTTGTTTCCGGTCCAGGGAAGACATGGCTTGGCAGTTCGGGCTGGACTGTTCCCATGAGGCACAGGGTCAGACTGATTTGCATATAGCCATGTCTGAACTGGGGTGGCAGAGTGGGCTAAAGAACGGTGATGGATTAAACCCAGATCAATTGACTGGGTGTGAGTGTTTCATTGATTCAGATGCTCCGTCCATCATCACAACCCCCTTTTGTACCGCTTTTGGCCACCATAAGTGTGGCAGGGTATGCTCAGACGTGAGTCTCTTGCTCACTTTGCCACTGGATTCAAGCAAGCCAGGCTGAAGACGTCTGGAATGCCAGAAACCGGTCCTCGGAAGCTTTGTTTCTGGTCCAGGGAACCCATGGATTGGCAGTTCGGCCTGGACTGTTCCCATGAGGCACAGGGTCAGACTGATTTGCATATAGCCATGTCTGAACTGGGGCGGCAGAGTGGGCTAAAGAACGGTGATGGATTAAACCCAGATCAATTGACTGCGTGTGAGTGTTTGATTGATTCAGATGCTCCGTCCATCACCACCCCCTTTTGTATCAGTACTATGTTGGGCACGAAAGCACATCTGCGTAGGGTCGAGTAGCTTGTTCTCCTCCAAGTAATTGATAATGTACGATTGACATGTTTCTCCAGGAGTTTACAGAGGAGAGGAAGTAGCGAGATAGGTCGCAGATTGCCAAGTATGTCAGGATCCAGATGTTTGTTTTCGGAATTGGTCTGATTGCGCCGTGCTTCCAATGTTGTGGGCCAAGCCGGACTCTAGTGATTTATTGAGTATCATCATTATTGAGGGAAGTATAACCTCAGTCACCTTGAGAAGGGCATGAGGGGGTGCTGAGTCTAACTGGGATCCAGATTTAGTGGAATTAATCAGCTTGAGGATAGCCTCTTTCTCAAGTTTAGGGAATTGTGATAGACTTGGGGCTGTAGCTGGTTCATTGACCTTATTTGACCCCTCATGTACTGCTTCAGTAATGTAAAGGGGGGAACATGGCGGCCGGAAGCTAAACGGCTGCGGGCGAGCTCCTCCTCTGATGTTTACCATGGAATCTATGCCGGACTCTTGCAATCTATTGCAGTAGGCTTTCTTGTTTCTTAAAAAGATCGGCAGGATGGTAATATTGTATTTTGGACTACTGACCTTGCATTTTAATATCTTCGCACTTTGAAACTACCCACTGCCTTCACGCTTCGTTTTGTGAGCATCCCAGTTTGTTTTGCGTCCAGCGTCCCCCGCCTCCCCCGCCTCCCCCGCCTCCCGGTGTCTTCATTCGCGGCTGTTTTTTTGTTTGTTTTTTTGCTCCCCCGTAATTTACCTGGTGGAGCACCCCTGGGACCAGATGGTGTTGGGGGGGTGTCTGCCTGTGCTCTCTGGAGTGTCACCGCCGCGGGTTGCAAGTGCAGCACAGGAGCTGAAGCGGCAACGCATTCTTTGGCTGTGGATCCGGGCTCATGGCGGCAGAGTCAGCACCTGTCATTCCGGCGAGGGATTAGTCTGCCAAGATTGGAGAGGCGGTTCGACCGTGAAACCAGTCGGGCAAAGTGCTGCTGTAGACTGTCTGTTTTCGGGGCCCGCGTAGGTGAGAGACGGGGGTAAGTGGTATTCACTTGATGAGCAGAGGGGATTGTTAGCTTTTCCTGGCTTGACTGGGGCTTGTGACTCTGTTTCCGAGACGGAGGTTGAGGAAGGCGAGGCATTTGACATTCAGCAGTGTTTGGATGAGGAGCTCTGGCCTTCACACCAGGGGAGTTATCGGAGCTGCATGGAGAAGGGTGGGCAGAATATTTTGAATCGTGCCCATAGTAGTGCTAAAAGTCAGCAAAGCCTAAGACCAACTGTGTGTCGGTATACACTACGAAACAGAGCAGTGAAGATAGACACTGCTGTGGACCTGGGGGTCTTGCCCTCCGTTACGGAGGTAAAATTCATAGCTAGGTGGTGCGAGAAAGAAGACACCATGGAGAGCAGCACACCGGGTGGAACAAGAGGGAAAGTCAAGGTAAAAAAAACCCTGTCTTCCAAAGTAAAAATGACTCCCTCGTTGAAGACCTTCTATAAGGTCTTAACTACTCCTTTAGATACAAATAAAAAGGGGAGTAACATGTCAACTTTTACTGCCCAGGTGGCGCACCTACAGGGTCTCCCTCTGCAGAAGGAGACCACCTTGCTAACAACCCTGATTCCACCTCCCGTTGGGGGAATAGATGGCCCGGGCACATCCACAGAACAACCTGTCGTTGTCCACCCTTCTATAGACATCTCTAATTGATATTCGGCCCTTGAGAGTCAAGAAGATCAAGGTCTGGATCCCGACCTTCTACAACCAATGGAAAAGGATGATGCGGTTGAGGTTCTATCCCCCTTAACCCTGGCTAAAACCGGCCTTCCGGGAATCCAAGACGTGCAAAAAAAGGATCCCTTAAATGCAGAGGGTGGTGGAGCTGGAATTGGCTCCCTAGCAGACATCTTAATGGCATTAAAGGACGACATTGGAAGAAGATTTACTATCTCCGAATCCAACCAAGCTGAAATTAAATCTTCATGTGAGGTGTTAACTAAAAAAGTAGAAGAAATCTCACCAAGAACTGATGCCTTAGAACTTGAAATTCCGAATATAAAGGAATCATTACATAGCTCCTCCGCAAAAATAGACAAACTAGTTCTCCAGAATAGAGATCTGAAGGATGATATCGAGCGTCTCGAGAACCATGCCAGAAAGAACAATCTGAAGATTCTGAATGTCCCCGAGGACTTGGAAGGGGGTGACATTAAAAACTTTGTGATTACTCTTCTTAAAGATATAATCCTTAAAGACTTACCAGAAGTTAATTTAGCTAGCGACATTCAGCGTGTCCACCGAGATCCATATAAGAGGAGTTCAACAAACCCCAAGCCAAGGAAGATCTTAGTGAATTTCTTAACGTACTCACTAAAGGAGAAAATCTTAACCCTTGAATTGAAGGCAGGCATGGTCAAACGTACATCTTCTGCTAGCCAATTTTCCTTTTCCATCAGGTCGGATGTCTCACACATCACAGCGTCAAGGCAGTGGGAGTTGGGCAAAAGAGTGGCAATCCTGAGCTCACTGGGGGCTAAGGTACAATTAAGATTCCCAGCCTCGCTTCGAATAATGTGGAACAACCACATGTACAATATCCGCCAAGTTGAAGAGGTAGATACCCTCATAGAAGAAATTAAAAATAAAAGTGAGGTGTAGTATGCGGAGGCAAACTTAAAAGTCAGAGTCACCATTGAATCACCTAGCCGACATTCTATGTAGGGGTCTAACAGTTTGGATGTAGAATGGTCCGATAGACATTTAGGGGGGGTCTCGCCCATAGGGCTTTGCCTGGTATAATAGGGGTGTTCCCCTGGGATGGGAAGAGGGGGCACAGCGGATGGTATGGGTGGAGGGTGGGGGGGAGCACGGGTGGGGTCGCAGTGGGAAAAAACAAAAAAAAATATCCTCAGTCTCACATCTATAACCTTGAAGCCATCATTTGAAGGTTTGATTTTTTTTTGGGTACCCTAGGGAAATAGGCTGTTTGAATGAGTAGTTCAATTAAATGTATCTCCTGGAACATCAATGGGCTTAGATGTCCACGTAGGGAACGGCTGATCATGAAGTATCTGGAACAGTCTTCCGCGCAGGTGTTTATGCTCCAGCAGACACATTTGAGTTATTCGGAGTCCAGGTCGACTTTTGGTAAATATCGTTGGGTTGAGTCTTTTTGTACCGCTGAGCAGTCTACGCATAATAAGGGGGTGACAATTTTGATCAGATCAGGGGCAAATGGTAGTATTAAATCTGTTACCTCGGACCAGTCAGGGAGGTGGATAATAGCATTGGTCAATATAGGGGGGGCTGAGCTTACTGTCGTCTCTTTCTATGGCCCAAATGTTGATGATCCAACACATCTCTGTAATATGCAATCCAATCTGATCAGAACCAACACTCCAATAGTCATCGGAGGCGACTTTAATGTTCTCTTTGATCCAGTACGGGACAGGTCTAACCATAGTCAACACATTGGTGCCCCACGGGTTCGTAGAGCATTAGTTAATATGATCTATGACCTTGGGCTAGCAGACCTCTGGAGGGCCAAGATGGGGGATAAACCTGGTTTCACCTTTTTTAGTAAAAAATATGGTCACTCCTCACGGATGGACTACATTTTAATAGATAGACTGAGGCTAGAGAAAGTCGGTAACATCTCTGTACAACCTTGTACTATGTCCGATCAGGCCCCAATTTTCTTTTCGTTTTTGGGGGGCAGGCAAAGCCTTAGATCTAGATGGACCTTGAAAAGATCAATGCTCTCTAATGAGGATACTATTAGGGTTTTAAAAAATTCAACTTCAGAGTATTTTTCTTTAAATAGTGGCTCAACAACCCCTGACTTCGTCTGGGATGCCTATAAAGCAAGCCTGCGAGGCCAGATCCATAGCCTGACCTGCGCAAAGAATCGGGAGGAGCTACTGGAATAAAAAAATTTAGAACAGGAGATAGGTAGGTTGGAGAATGAGAGGCTAAGTAGTCCTCAGGTATCTAGTGATAGACTTACCCAACTAAATGTAGATCTGGATCGTCTGCGTCAAGAATATAGGGGCAAACTGGAAACAAAAGTTAAAGCTCAGTGGCAATCAAACAATATGCAACATTTTGAATATGGCGAAAAAGCTGGGGCTCTTTTAGCTTGGAAGGCGCGGGCTGAGCGCTCCAAGAACATCATAAGCAAGTTCATTATTGACGACAATGAGGCAACATCATATAAGCAGGCGGATATACAAAGTTGTCTCATAGCTTTGTTTTCTAATCTTTATAGAGAAGAGAATACCTCTGACCCAGAGTCTATTAAAAACTGGCTGAAGTCTAAAAATCTTCCAGTTTTAGCGGAAGGAGGTCGTGCCTCCCTCGATGCTCCCTTTACAGAAAGCGAGGTAAAAATCTACATCAATAAGGTTAAGAGCAATAAGGCTGCAGGGACCGATGCCCTCCCAGGCGAGATATATAAATCTCTCCAGGACAAACTAATTCCTAGGCTGTGTGATCTATTTAATTATGTTTATAGCCCAGATGGGAGAGTCCAAAATTCTTGGAAGGAGGCAACGATTATCCTTATTTTAAAATCAGGAAAGGACCCAATTAATTCCGACTCCTATAGGCCTATCTCCCTGCTAAATGCAGACTATAAAATCTTTATGAGCATTTTGGCAGGGAGATTGGTTAAGTTCGTTCCTCAGTTGGTTCACACCGACCAGAAGGGCTTTATTCCAGGGAGGTTCATTCAGGAACTGACCTTACAGTTAATTGGGAGTATAGACATGGCAGTCGCTAACTCCATGCCCCTGGCTGTTGCTGCATTTGATGCGGCTAAAGCTTTTGATCGAGTTAGCTGGACCTTTTTGTGGGAAACATTAAGGATAATGGGATTTGGCCCTACGTTTGTACAGACACTGATCAACTGCTATCAGGGAGCATCAGCAACGATTCTCCTTAATGGAGTGTTAACATCTAGCTTCAATATAATGAGAGGAACAAGGGAGGGTTGTCCCATCTCGCCCTTGCTGTTCGATCTATATATGGAGCCTTTAGCTCAATCTATGAGACTTAATGAATTAATTACACCTTTTATCTCTAATCAGTACAATTGTAAATTAGCTCTATTCGCCGACGACCTCCTCCTCTATACAGACAATCCAGCAGAAGTTCTCCCTAGAGTGGAGGCACTATCGGAGGAATTCGGTCTATATTCTGGATATCTTGCTAATTCCTCCAAGACAGAGATAATGTGTTGGCATGTTTACAATTGGAGTGGGAAAGTAAGTAAAGGATTTAGGTATCTTGGGATAACAATAGTTAAGAACATAGAGGATATACCTAAAATCAACCTTAGAAAGGTTTCTAAAGAGATCGATCGCCTCTTTTTAAGATGGAAACATCTGCCCTAACAATATATGGCAGGGTAAACCTGGTCAAAATGGTCGTTTTGCCTACACTGACCTATCTTTTTAGAACAATCCCCCTTGACTTTCCAGATAAAGAGTTGAGTTTAATCCAAGGGAAAATTGGAAGTTTATTTGGGCGAATAAAAATGCAAGGCTCACATGGAAAAAACGAAGGCGTAGGCTCCTGAAAGGAGGTTTAGCACTCCCCGATATCCATTGCTATTTACTTGCCTTCCAGTTTAAAAACATTCGGTCACTACTGGGCAATACAGGAGATTCTGGGAGCAGGGTAGAGATACCCTGACCCCTAGGCTGGCAAGAGGTTCCCAGAGGCCCCCAGGGGGCCAAAAATATATCATTTCTTTTTTTAGCAGTGTAGTAGATCAGAGAAATAACCCCCTATGGTAGCCAGGGATGGGAGTCCTCCCTCCTTGAACCTTATGGAGACCCTAGGGATTCCATCCCCCGGGGCTGAATCATCATTTATGGGGAGGGGGCATTCAGCCCCACTGCCAGAGCCTGTGTATGGCCCCACTGAGATGACTTTCTTAGAGGGCGAGGGATTAGGTTTTCTTTATAAATTCGTTGCTCCGAAGTTTTTTAAAAGAGTTCAGTTGAAAGTTTTAAAGTCCGCTTTAAATCTATGGTATAGAGTCAGGAAACAATGGGGGATTGAATATTATTCAGATTTTGCCCCGATATGAGACTCCCCCGGCCTACCTGCATGTTTAAAGGATAGCCTTGCCTCACCCATCATGAATGCGGGCATTACAACCTGGTCGGACCTTCTATCCATTGATGGTATTCACCCCTGGGAAGTGTTAAAATCAAAAATCGGGGACTCTTTCTCAAGATTTAAGTATTTACAATTAAGCTCTTGGTTTATAGCAGAGAAAGATTCTATAGGAGGAAATTGGGAAATTGAGTCATGGTGCCAAAATACAAATACCATCAAGATCAAGTTGGAGGTGGGGTTTTGGTATATGAAGCTCGTCGAGGCTGAGGAAATAAAATGTCCCCCACAGCATCTAATTTGGAATATGTCAGACCTGCAAGCCGACGCCATCGAACTCTACGAGCCCTCTCTCCAGATTTTGTATAAATCAATTAAACCTGCCTCTTTGAAAAAGAATCATTTCTTTGTTTTAAATAGTCTATATTATACACCAAAGAAGATAGCCAAATTTGCCCCCCTTTCCTCCTCAAAATGCCCAAGATGCGATTTTTCTCCGGCAGACGATGTCCATATATTCTTTCAATGTGAAGAGTTAAAACAATTTTGGCAGAATGTGGAATCTACTCTTGGAGCTATTTTTAAATTTAAGTTTAATTTGAATCTTCCAATTGTGATATTTGGCACCGATAACATCTTGATTAATTCCTTGTCGGCTCTACAGAAAGGTCTGACTATGTATCTGATCCTAATCGCTAGGAGGGAGATTTGTAAGCTCTGGAAAGATCCACGCCCCCCGTCGTATGAGAATTGGCTGAGGGCTGTATTGGGTATGGCGCGTTTGGACTTGGGTAACAGGGTCGATGTTGGCTGTAACATATGGTCGGAGTTCCTGGAATGGACCAGAGAAATTAGACTAATCCGAAACTCCTAAGTCCAATGATTACACCTAAGCTTTATCCAAAGAAGCTGGCCGGGTCAGGCCTAGAGCCAATGCAACGGCAGAAGCCTGGGGCGCCCCGGTCGAATTGATGGCTTCTCGCGTCTATTTGCAGTTGCTCTATGGTGGGATGAGGAAAAAAAAAAACAAATTAATAAAAAGAAAGATAATGTAAATATCTGTCACTTTCATGTGAAAGAAAATGCTATTTCAACGCATATTTCTTTAGTGGCCTTAGGAGATCCATTAATTTCTTGAGGGGTGGTCAGAGTTTTGACTACTCTGAAGAGTTCCTTTGGGGAGTTAAGTTCCTAAGTGATTTTATCCTCATAAAATCTAGCTTGCACCACTTTTAATTTGTTACAATAGAATCTGATAGAGGTTTTGTATTTAGTTTTTAGGACTGGGTCGTACTACTTTCTCCAATCCCTTCCTTGTCTTGCATTGCTTCTTCAAAGTCAGTAGATCGTTATTGTACCATGCAGCTTTCTTAGTCTGAGATTTTTGATTAGGCATTTTTTTCAGTGGAGCACACGCATCTAGCGACTTACCAATCCAGTTTTCCCATTGCTGGTAGTCATCCTCTATGCTGCCAGTGAAAATGGGCATTGTGTTCTTCAGGGCACTTGACCAAATTTCCGAATTGAGCTTCGACCAGCTCCTAGTAGCATTGGTCTCGGCCTTGACATTAATCTGTTTGGCAGGTTTGGGTAGTCAGAACAGAATAAGGCAGTGGTCGGACGAGGGGACTCGGGTTACGCCACATACCGTGATCTGGGGGTCATTGGAAAAAATAAGGTCCAATGTATGCCCTTTGTCATGGGCAGGTGTCGAGACCAGTTGAGTTAGTTGAAGGGCCACCAGATCATCCTGTAGCCTTTTGGTGGGAGGGGCGTCACATGCTTCAAAGTGAAGGTTAAAGTCACCTAAAAATGTTATGTGGTTTTTCCCTATAGATAGGCTAGCTAAAGTATCTGGTAATGCCTCTAAGAATGTGGATCAGGGGCCCAGCGGTTCTAACAAGAAAAAGAAGAAAAGCCGGCATCTCGCCAGAGGGCCCGCCCCTCCCTGCACCACTCTGCAAACGCGCCTTCTGGCGCGTTCTAAGTTGGGGAATTAAGTCCCCTTGAATCCTGAGGGCCCCTGGGGGCCAACTAGCCCACCAGGTACCTCCAGTAAGCCCCACACAGTGAGGTTGCTCTGAGGGGGTCTGAGCCGAGGCCCCATTTTACACCACTCTTCAAACGTGCCTCTTGGTGCACTGCTGGTGCCATTGCCATGCACTGCTAATAATCCCGCATATTACATCAGTCATGACATCTTCTATGGCATCACTGCTAATATTACTGCAACATTTGCAATAAAATATTGATGAGAAAGCTGGTCATGGCGGGGCAGCGAGTTATGATTGATTGATTACAGATTTGTATAGCGCATGGCTACCCTTGGGCTTCCCCGCCTGAGTGCTGTGGTAAGACTGGGCCCATTAGTGTCCTGATTACCTCAGGACTAAAGTGGACTTTATTACCCGAGCAGCAGTGCATCAGGAAGTACATTTGCAGAGTGGTGTATAAAGGGGCATGGCCTCACACCACTCTCAGCATTCCAGCTGTGTGGGGCTTACTTGAGATAACAGAAGGGATAGTCGGCCCCAAGGGACCTTCAGGAGGCAAGGGGACTTAATCCCCTAACCAAGAGCACATCAGAAGGCACGTTTGCAGAGGGGTGGAGAAAGGGGGCGTGGCATGTGTCAACCTCTCAGAAATCCCATTATCTGGGGCTTACTGGAGGTATCAGGTAGGCTAGTTGGCCCCTAAGAAGCCCCAGCAGCGAAGAGGACTTTAATTACCATTGATGAGGGTGCCAGGGAGTGCGTTTGCAGACTGGTGGTCAAAGTGGCGTGGACTGCTATGAGTACTTACCAATGCTGCTGTGTGGGACTTACTGGGGTAATAGGGGGGGTAGTTGGCCCCTAAGGTTGTCCATGGGGCCCAACTACCCCTCCTTTTACCCCAGTAAGTCCCACACAGTGGGATTGCTAAGAGGTCTTCAGAGGCCACACCCCCCCCCCCCCCCTTTTCCACCACTCTGCAAACGCTCCTCCTGGCACACTACGGGTCCACTTTACTCTGAGGGACTTTGGGGGCCAAGAAGCCCTCCTGGTACCTCCTGTAAGTCCTGCACAGTGGAATTCCTGAGCCCTGGTTGGAGGCCCTGCCCCCTTTCTCCACCACTCTGCAAACGCGATTACCAGTTAAAGAAGCATTTGTAATGTAATAGGTCTCGCATTTGCAAGAGTTAGAGCTATTGGCGTTGTAGAGGTAAACATTTTTTACTAATGTTTTTTGGAGTGGATGTACGTTGTGTGTAGTGGAATTATGTGCTATGTTGTGCAGTCAATTATGTGGATAGAAAGTATGTGGTATTTAGTGTATAGGAATTATGTAGATTAGGATTATGTGTTATGGAGAGTAATTATGTGGTATGGTTGTCTGTGTTGTGGAGTGGTAACCTCAGGTTTAGTCTTCCTCATTTCTATAGAAGCTAAACTATGAACTGAGTGAGACAAATAAAAAAGAAGGAATCATCATCATCATCAAATAACTTTATTCGATTCATTGAATCATAAAAGTAAGCATCATACATAAAACATCTTTAAAATATTTCAATGCAACATTTGGGGTGGATAAATATATAGATTTCACAATATAAAAAGTAAAATATGATTTTAAACTTTCAGCATATTCTATGACTATCCGAAAATAACAGAATGGATTTAAACCCTTCAGTCGCATTGTCTGGTTTCCCAAACACAATTCATAATGTTTCCTAATTAATAATGCAGTTCTGTTGAAATTAAGCACAGCACTACAGATGGCAACCGAAGACAAGGATAGTAAATAATAAGCATTTTTTATAATTGGTTTCATATTAGCTGGTATGTTTTTGGGATTGTCATAATAATTTTCCAGACCAATCTTATTGAATGCATTTTTAACATATAGGAGCCAAGGGATGGGGAATACCTTTTCCAAGCTCATACAGTCCTTAATAATCCCTCTAGTAAATGACAATTACTCTGAAGACCACACTTTCCCCCATAACATTAATGGGGCAATTTTAATTCTGTCTTCAACATAATCCACTCCCAGTTCCAAGGAATCACTGAGGAGCACTTCTGGTCCTAGTCAGAGGTATGAGCAGGGCCACTGGAATTATGTAACTGTTTGGCTGCAATGACTCTCGCACAATTATACATTTTCCGAACTAGCCACATGATCCATCATCTGCTGCCTAATCTGCAGATTTGTACAAAAAAGGCCTTGTTTCTAGCTCAAATGGCTCAAACGTTACCAATAATGCAGCAACAAGTTTTATAGCGTGAAGGAAGGTCCTTTGCAAACCTAGAATGGCCACCTGTTACCTATTGTTAAATGTGGGTGTTAAATTGGTACTAATGGTGTGCCAGCCACTCTTCCTTCTTTCTGCACCTCTGATGCCTCTTTCTGCATATCTATTGTTTCTTTCTGTACCTTTCTTTCTTTCTCTGCACTTCTCTTGCCTCTTTCTGCAAATCTCTTCTACTTTCTGCACCTCTTGTGCCTCTTTCTGTACCTCTGTTGCCTCTTTCTGTACCTCACTTGCTTCTTTGTACACCCCTCTTGCCTCTTTCTGCACCTCTATTGCCTCTTTCTGTACCTCACTTGCTTCTTTATACACCCCTCTTGCCTCTTTCTGTACCACTCATGCCTCTTTCTGTACCTCAGTTCCCTCTTTCTGCTCCTCTTTTGTTTCTTTTTACACCTCTGTTGCTTCTTTCTGCACTTTTCCTGCCTCTTTCTCTACCCCTCATCCCTCTTTCTGCACCTCTGTTGCTTCTTTCTGCACTTCCAATACTTCTTTCTGCACCTCTGCCTCGTCTTTCTGCAATCCTTGTGCCCTTTTCTGTACCCCTCTTGCCTCTTTCTGCACTGATGTTTCTACTTTCTGCACGTCTTTTGTTTTTTTCTGCACCTCTCTCCTTTCTTTCTGTATCCCTCTCGCCTCTTTCTCCACCCCACTTCCCCCTTTCGGCATCTCTGTTGCTTCTTTATTCACTTCTCTTGCTTCCTTCTGCACCCCTTGTGCCTTTTCCTGTACCCCTCTTTCCTCTTTCTTCACCCCTCTTGCCTCTTTCTGCACCTCTGTTGCTTCATTCTGCACTACTCTTGTTTCTTTTTGCACCTCTTTGCGTCTTTCTGCACCACTCGTGCTTCTTTCTGCACCCCTTCCCTATTTCTGCACCCCTCTTGCCTCTTTCTGCACCCCTGTTCCTTCTTTCTGCTCTTCTTTTGTTTCTTTCTGCACCTCTCTTGCTTCTTTCTGCACACCTCTTGCCACTTTCTCCACCCCTGTTCCCCCTTTTTGCATCTCAGTTGCTTCTTTCTGCACTTCTCTTGCCTCTTTCTCCACCCCTCATCCCTCTTTCTGCACCTCTGTTGCTTCTTTCTGCACTTTTCTTGCTTCTTTCTGCACCTCAGTCCCTTCTTTCTGCAACCCTTGTGCCTCTTTTTGCGCCCCTCTTCCCTCTTTCTGCACACCTCTTGCCTCTTTCTGCACCTCTGTTCCTTCTTTCTGCACTTCTTTTGTTTTTTCTACAACTCTCTTCTTTCTGTAGCCCTCTTCCTACTTTCTGCACCCCTTGTGCCTCATTCACACCCCTCTTCCCTCTTTCTGCACCCCTAGTGCCTCTTTCTGCACCTCTATTCCTTCTTTCTGCACTTCTTTTCTTTCTTTCTGCATCCGTCTCGCCTCTTTCTCTTCCCCACTTCCCCCTTTCTGCTTCTCTGTTGCTTCTTTATGCACTGCTTTTGTTTCTTTCTGCACATCTCTTGCTTCTTCCTGTACTTCTCCCCCTTCTTTCTGTATTCAAATGGGAAGTGCAAGCTAACAAGTTTAAAGGTCTGCGTGCTCTGGTGACTGAGGTGTATGTGTACTTGCATATGTATTCCACATGTGTTATGCATCTGAAGATGGCAGCTTAAAAAGTGGGTAGCTTCTTCTATAGGTGGTTAAATGTTCTCAGTTCTGCTCTGTCACTTAGTTTCACAGGCAGACATGCCTTATGTATATAGGTGTTATAGTGCCCCTCAAATATACTATTGAATACCCATGTGAACTGTATTAAGAGCAGGAAGAAATACATACACCTTTTTGTACACATATTTATAGAGTATGCAGTTTGAAACACAGGTCTTCAAGTACTTCTATGTTTATTTTTTTGTAACATGTCACTCCGTAAAAGCAGACATGCATGCATACCTTCTCAAACTTGGTCAGGCTTACAACAGTGATATGCTAGGAATTGCTGTTTTATATTTGGTAGGTTGGCCTAGCATTCTGAGCAGCCGATTAATAGTGAAACTTCAAGAGAAAAGTGAGGTTTAATACATCTTGGGAGAAGGATTAGTTATTAGGCTACTTTTTAGGAGTCTTTTGTAAGCTACAGTCAAAGTAGGCCGGTTTCTGCACCTCTGTTGGTTCTTTCTACAGTTCTCTTGCTTCTTTCTGTACCTTTCTTCCTCTTTCTGGACTAGAGTTGCCTCTTTCTGCACTACTTTCTGTGCCTTTCTTCATCTTTCTGCACATGTCCTACCTATGTAGGTATATTTTGAAATTAGCATTTAAACAACCATAGAAATTCACTGAAAAAAAACATGTTTCAGGGATGTTATAGTTAGGAATTAGCATTCTAAAAAACCTTAGAAATTCACTGAAAAAAACAATAGGTTTTGGGACGTTATGGTTCAAAATTAGCATTTTAAAAAACCTTAGAAATGCACGTAAAAAAACACAGGTTTCAGGGACGTGATACTTGGACATTTCACTCGTACAAAACTAAAGAAATGCAGCTGTTATAGTTAGTTGAGCTAACTATAACTCACGCCCCCGCAATGCACTGCTGATGATGTCACATATTACATCCCTCATGACATGGCAGTGGCATAAGGGCGGGTCCCAAAACACTTTTTCCCCATGCATTTTTTCAAATCAAAATTAGACACAGATACAGCCAAAATGGCTCTACAGATTTACACCAATTTAGAAAGAAAGTTAGCTCTGGGATCAGAAAGCGTGTTTTTGTCATCTGGTGTATATTCCTTCTCTAGTTTTTGAGAAATTAAGGTTGAAAATGTTTCTCTAAATCAAGAGGATCTGTGAAGATGACCAACTAAATATAAGATCTGATTTGTTGCCTCCACATCAAAAGAGATATGGCAGCAGCCATTATAGGACTTGGGAAAGGATCGAGAGAGGACTGAGGAGGCTGCTTCACTACATGCAGTCCCCCACAACACTAAAATAAAACGTAAAGAAAGTTTGGTGGTGCTCCAATATGCCTGCCTTACTTAAAAAGACACCATTTAAATTGTTGCATCACATAGTCAGTCGTGTGCTCCCTAGTGGGATGGAGTGATGGGGCAAGGCGCCTGCAAGGCGATTGATGGACATCTTACTTTACATTCAAAAAATCACAAAAATTCACTGGAAAAAGTGATGTTAAAGCTAGGAATTGTAATAATATCTTACTTTATATTTTAAACAACTTATTGTTAGGTGAAAATGTCAGTTAAAAGGTGCCATTTTAAGCGAACAAAACCACTGAAATTCATCAGTTATTCACAAGTACCTAAAAGTCATGCCCTAAAGTAATTATAACTTGTGCAATTGCCATGCACAGCTGGTTGCCTCACATATTACATCACTCATGACATATTCTATGACACTGTTGATTATATCGCTGCAACATGGACATGGTCACTGCATCCTGAAAAGAATTAAAAAAAATATATAAGGGCAGTGTGCCCCACCTTGACCCCCAAAAGCATTTGGCAGGGGTCCATAAAGCCCCACTCCTTGATTGGCTGGCCACAACATGGACAACGTGTCATGGCAGCCATTACAGAACTCCTGGTAATGGTCTCTATTGATATGCATAGTAGTGAATAGCAGGTTCTGAGGTTCACAAAAAGGAGCACACATAAAGGGTGTTAACAAATTTTAGTCACAATGAAAATCATTTGTTGGTGGTGGTACACTCATTTTAGGACTTCTGGTGAGCCAGTGAGTTCTTAGATGATTTTATTCTTTGAAAAGCAATGACCCTCTGGAGGGATTTAATGACGCAGTTTGAGAGAAAAGAGGTTACGGAAGGTGCTCCAGACACTAAAATGAGAGCACATTTTCTATAAGTTAACATTATCTTCTTCAACCACATGAGAATAAACCCTGATATTCTGAGTAAAATGTGTACTTCCAACAGCAGCAGCCTGTAAGTTTATTCCCCAGTGTTCTACTGCAGCCTCCCACACTGTTCGAAAGCTAGAGCACAAACATTCTGTATTAATGAAAAAAGTGAATACCATCTTGATGGAATCAAAGCTGTAAATTGGACAGCATTTCCTATAGAGAGACTGCTGTAAAGGAACAAAATGAGGGGGTTTGTTTTGCCATGGAAATTATGGTTAGTGCTCTAGAAAGCTAAAATGAGAACACATTTTCTATCAGTTCTAAAATATTTTCCCCACCCATGTAAGAAGATCATTATGAAATGCAGAGAGGAAAGTGTACTTCCAACACCAGCAGCAGTCAATGTACTCCCTAAGGATCAAATGCAGCTTCACCACAAATTGCTAATGAACAACTCACACTAATATTCTGAATTCAAAGCCTTCCTGGGTAGTTGAGTGAAGTAAATGAGCACTGATATGTCACTGTAGGCCCAAAACCAGCAAGTTAAAAATGTGAGGGGAGTATGGAATTTTAGTAATTTCAGGCTTAATGTATTTTTAAAGGGCTACAAATAGCTAAAGAGAGAGAGAGGCAAGTACCACATCCCATTCCACATGTGTTTAGTCAGCCTGCCCATCTTCACAGTTATATAAGTGTAAGTGCTATGTACCTGGCCGCAAGGTAAATAGTGATGTTTTTCTGCAATTTACTATTTGCCGGGTGACCTAGAAAATAGCAGAGAAACTTCACTATTTACCCAGTCACTGGCCAAATAATAGGGATTCTGCACTGTTTGGCTGATGGCCATGCTAATAGCAGATAACTTCACTATTTACCGAGCAGCTGGCTCAGTAGTAGTGATTCTGAACTGATCGGCTGACAGCCATGCAAATAGCAGAAAAGCATCATTATTTACCCGGTCAACAGTAGAGATTCTGCAGTGTTTGGCTGACATCCATGGAAATAGCAGAAAAAACATCATTATTTACCCTGCCATGGCTCAATAGTAGAGATTCTGATCTGCTGGGCTGGCAGCCATGCAAAAAGAAAAGAAAAACTTAAATATTTACTTGGCTGGTGACTAAAAAGCAGGAATTTTGCGCTGTGCAGATAGTAGAAAAACATCACTATTTACCCGCCCACTGGCTAAACTGTAAACATTCTTCAGTGTGAGTCTGGCGGCTGTGGAAATAGGAGAAACACTTCAGCATTTACCTGGCCACTAGTTAAATAGAAGAGATTCTACACTGTTAGTCTTCCTTGTCTTTCTGGTTTGAGTCTTCCTAATTCTTATTGCCCTGGTCCTTGTCCTTATAGTTCACCTGGTACAGCCTCCAATTGTCCTGGTCCTCCTAATTAGGTCCCCTTGGACTGAGCCTGGTCATTTTGGTCCTGGTCTAGTTCCATTGTTATTTGTTGCTCGGGTTGTCCCAGTTCCTCTGATCCTCCCCAGCATAGTCCTAATACCTCAGTTCCTAGTCCTCCTGCTCCACTCGGAATTTCAGGTCTTGGTCCTTTGGTTCTGTGGATCTGACCTCTCTGGTTCTTCTAGACCTGTTCCTGGTCCTGCTTATCCTGATGCCACTAGACTTGATCCTTTTGTTTGTGGGCCTCCTTGTTTTGGTCTTTGTATGCCTAATCATCTTGGTTCTGGTGCTTCTGACCATCCTTGTCCTTTCAAGTCCCCTTCTCCTAGCTCCTTCTTTTATTTCATGACCCACTTGACCCTCATCCATTTAACTTGATCTTTATGATCCTTCTCACCCATCTCATCTGATTTACAGAATTACAGTTCCAGATCATTCTGGTCCCCTCAGCCAACTGACCTTTTGTGTCCTGGTCCTTGTAGGCTGTACCCTCTTGGCTCTTGTCTACCTGCTTTGGATCATCCTTGTCCTCCTAGCCCTGTGTCTTGCCGTCATAGTCCTTCTGGCACTACACCCAATGGTCTAGTCCCATTTGGTCCTAGTTTTCTTTATTTGGGTCTGTCTGAGCATTGTCATTTTGGTCCTGTTCCTCCTGGACATCCAGGTCCAGTCTACCTAGCTGTTTTCGTCCTCCTTCTCATATTCACCCTGGTCCTGCTACCCCCAGCGCCTGGCTTACTGTTTGACTTGGTACCATGGGCCCTGGTCTTATGCTGCTGATCCTTCTAATCCTCCTTGCTCTGGTCCTGGTCCTTCTGGCTCTGGTCCTCCTGGTATAGTACTGACCCCTTGTCTTCTTTGCTTATTCTGGCTCCTGGTCCCATTGTCCTGGATCTTGTTTTACTGGATCTGGTCATGATCCTCTTGGCCCTGGTCTTCCTGCTGCTTGTCCTCATGATGCTACACAAACTCATATTGGTCATGCTTTATCTGTTCGTTCTGGGCTTTGCCATCCTGTTGCTCATCTTCCTGTGCCTTGACCTGTGGCCTGGACCTCCAGGCAGTCATCATCCTGGTCCTGATGTCCCTTGTCCTGATCCTCCTTTTCTCCTCACCATGGTCTTCCTGGTCCTGGTACTCAAGATCCTGATTCTCATCGACCTGATCTTCCTGGCCCCCTTAGTCCTTTGTTTCCTGGTATCCTTAGAACTTTTTCTTCTGACTCTGGCTGTTTGTGTCCCTGGTTTAAGCTAACTGGCACTCCAAGGTCATGCTATTCTTGTTTTTCATAGTCTTTGTCCTACTTGAGGATCTGTGCCCAGTGTTCCTGATACTCTTGCTCCTGCACTGGATAGTTTGGGTTCTCCTGGACCTGACCCCCCTGCTCTCTTAATCTTGGTCTCCTTGGTGCTGGTCATCCTGGTCCTTCTTGTCCTTTTTTGCATGTTATAATAAACTTTGCATTTTGGCCATCATGGCCCTTCCCCCAATTTTGACCCATCTGGCACTGTTCCTTTGTGGTCCCCTTCACCTAGTCACCTTGTTATGTTATGATGTTATGTTATGATGGTGGTTTATATGGATGGATGGATGGGTGGGTTTTTATATAGCGCAATATCACCGCCAGGTCTCAAAGCGCTTTGCATTGGGAACCCGTCCTGGTTTTTCCCTGGGAGATAGCCCCTACTGGGTATCCCCAAGGTGAAAGCCAGGCATCCCGCCGCGGGGGCTGTAGTGGAGATTAAGCAAGCTATTGCCCAGAGTTGCAGAGTGTGAACCTGTGATTCGAGTAGGCACCGAAGCGAGAATTACTGAGTCAGTGGACATTTTGGGCTCAAGACCCTGCCGCGTCGGGAATTGAACCCTGGTCCCGGGTCTGATCTCAGCGTCCGGGTCTGCCTCCTCTAACCAGTGAGCCACACTTCTCCACTGAGAATATATAGCGCACGGCTACTCGGGCAGAGTGTCCCGGCGCTGTACAGATCTGTCGAGGAAGTCAGAACACACCAGAACACACTAAAGGCCAAAAAGCCAGGTCTTAAGGCTTTTCCTGAATGACAGGAGATTGTCTGTTCTTCTCAATAAAAGGGGGAGTTTGTTCCAAAGCTGCGGAGCACGAGCCCTGTA
Source organism: Lissotriton helveticus (assembly GCF_964261635.1). Classification (NCBI taxonomy): domain Eukaryota; kingdom Metazoa; phylum Chordata; class Amphibia; order Caudata; family Salamandridae; genus Lissotriton; species Lissotriton helveticus. The sequence continues at coordinate 1,873,282,411 of NC_136067.1, read as the reverse complement.
AGAGCGACCTCCAATACGTGCATGCTTTACAGCTGGGACGACAGCCAGGGCTTGTGTGGCCGAGCGTAGAGATCTAGAAGGATGATAGAACTGAACATGCTTCCTAAGGTAGACTGCACCAGTACCATGCAAGGATTTGAAAGTCATGGTCAGGGTCTTGAAGATGATACGCTTCCTCACCGGGAGCCAGTGGAGTGATTCAAGGAGGGTCGAGGTATGGGACCTGCGGCTCAGGCCAAAAATGGCCCTCGCTGCAGAGTTCTGTACGGTCTGTAGGCGAGCCAGGAGGTACTCTGGGAGACCTAAATAGAGCACATTGGCGTAATCGAGTCTGGATCCGATCATTGCTTGCACAGTAATTCTCCTATGACAGTGCGACAGTAGTGGAAGAAATTTCCTGAGCGTGCGTAGTAGACCAAAACATTGGCCGACTAAAGTAAGGATCTGGGGTTTGAAGGTAAGACCATTGTCAATTTTGACACCCAGATTCTTGGCGACCGCTGTAGGGGACGAAGGAGGATGCATGTCTGCCGGCCACCAAGATTTCCATTGAGTATCAGGAGAGCAGCCAAAAAATAGAATTTCAGACTTGTCTGAATTACATTTGAGCTGGTTCTGCTGAAACCAGGAGAGACCGCATCCAGGCAGCTTTTGATGGAATCACCTGCAAAATCGTAATACTTATCGCAGGTGAAAAGCAGCTGCGTATCGTCAGCGTAGGACACAATACGAGCGCCATAGGTCTCCACTAGTTCAGCCAAAGGGGAAAGATAAACATTAAATAAGGTAGGGCTTAAAACTGATGCCTGTGGCACTCCCACATCCAGTGATGGAACGGTGGCTGAAAAAGGTGGTGACCAGATCATTTGTTGACGCTCGGAGAGGAAGGACTTAAGCCAATTGAACACCGTCCCTCTGATTCCGATCTCATGGAGTCTTGAAAGGAGCCGGTTGTGAGGGACGGTGTCAAATGCCGCTGAGAGATCCAATAATGCCAGCATAGCCTTCCCACCGCGATCTGTCTAATTCTCCTCACCATCAAGCTCCTAGTCCTGGTACCCCAAGTCCTGGTCCATCTTGCTTCTTGTGTCCTGGCACCATTGCACATTGTCCATCTGGTTTAGGTTGTCCTTGTTCTCCTGTATGTGTTCTTTGTCCATTTAGTTCTACTGGTATTGCAGCCATTGATCCATATCTGGTTCATTCAGGTTCTCCTTCTTCCGGTCATACTGAGCCGGGTCATGTTGGTCCAGTCCCTCCTGCCCATTACTGTCCATTCTACTTGGTCTTTCAGATGCTGGTTGGTCTTCTTACCTCGGATCTTCCTCACCCTCGTTCTGTTGCTTGTAACGATTGCCCTGCCCTATTTAGTATTCCAAGCTCGGTCCCCTAGGTCCTGATCTTCTTGACACTCTTAGCACTGATTCCTGTCCTCCAGGTCATTAATCTTTTTAGTTTACCTAGTCCTCTCGCTCTGGTCTTCTGGGTGCCCTTGTTACTGCCCCCCTCAGTATTCCTAATCCCTGTCCTGCTTATCCTAGTATCCTGGGCATACTGGCCATTGCCTTACAGGTCATTCTAATCTAGGGTCTTCAGATCCTCGTAGCCTTGGTCCTTTCTGGTTTTGCTCTTCCTGGTCCTGGTCCTTTTGCTTCTGACCCCTTGGCCATCCTTGAGCTAATGTCTGTGGTCTTGGCCCGCCTGTCACTGTTCTTTCTCCCCATTGGTCTCCTGGTTCTGGTCCTCTTTGGTCTGTCTTTTTGGGTCTGCTACTCCTAGCCCTGGGTTTCCTTGTCCCTTTGGTCCTGGTCGGTGCGCACAGGCCCTCATAGCCCTTCTTGTCGTTATGGTCCAGGGCCTTCTGTGCCTTACACCTCTGGCCCTTCTGTTCCCTTGGGCCCTTGTCCAGTGGGTCCACATTGCACTGTTCTACATCCTCATGGCCCTCCTGATCATTTTTACCCCAGTTCCGGTACCCTTAGTGCTGTTTTGCATTGTCCTGTTCCTCACTGTGTATTTAGTCCAGGTTGCCTCAGAATTGGTAAAGCTGATCCTCATAGATTAGGTTTCCCTGGGGCTGGTTCTTCTTGTCCAGGTGGCTCTGCTCTTTCTATCTCTCCTAGTGGTACACCTCTTGGTCCTTATTCTCCTACTTTTTATCCCCCTCCGACTGCTTACTTTCCCAGCCCCCCTCCACAAAGAATTTGGGACTTTGTTTTTATTATTTGTTTTTTGGCTTCCAGATTTCTTTTTCTGAGACAGCACTGTTAAGTACAGAAATATAGGCCCAGTAGAGACAGGGCCTCCTCCTATTGAAACACTGCTTAACATGTTAAAATTCAAAACTACTATTCCAAGATGAATTGTGTAGGTGACTAAAAGGTAAGTGTGGCTGAAGAGACCACTCATTACATGGGACAAATAAGTATCAATGACTTAAATCTAGTCTGTCAGGTCGATAGTATGAAGTAGTGCATATATTCAAAGGCAACAGACTAAGGGGCTTATTTACAAGCCTCTTGCGCCACTTTTGCGTCATTTTTAACATGGGAAACGTGATGTACGGGTGGCACAAGGGGTTTGTAAATAAGCCCCTAAATGCTTCCTGTGAACTACCCAAATGCATTACTTACCTGTCTCCTGCTTTCGCTTTCCCATTCCACGGAAGCCACAATACAGTGTCTTACTCAATTTGCTTCCTGCAAGTGCCCCAAAGCACTGTGCCCCTAAACACCAATTACCTACTGTATGTGTCTCTCCCTCTGTTTGCTCCTGCTTGTTGACTGCTTCTGTGTTGCCTGATTTAAAATAATAAGCAAGTGCAATCCTCCTTAAACAGAAGCCTAAAGCTAGCACAAGGCCTTCCATAAGAAACTGAATAATAGCCCAACCCTCAAAAAGCATCAAAAGGGGCATCATTAACATTAAAAAGTAAAGATGTATTTTCATGAGAATAGAACATTTATGTAAAATGTCAGAACCATACTCAGTATTCTTTGTTGACAGCCAAATACTTCCTGACTGAAGCACATAATATCCGTGTACCATATCCTGATGCTCCTGTTTGATGTTCAACTGCCTTATTTGAATATTAAAATAATGTTTTTATTCAAAACTGATTTTATGATTTTTTTCATCAGTAAACAGCCTAGCTTAATTCAGACACTTACCTTTTTACACATTATTGTACATTTGTATATGCACTTACTTTCAAATGATTCCCACGTGTTCATTCCTATTACAAGATGGCTTCCACACTACCATTTCCTGGAGTCCATTTTTCTTTATGTCTGCTAATTAAAGACATTCTTCACACTATTTATCCAGCCGCTGGCCAAATTGTACATCAGCTCTACTATTAAGTCTATGGCCGGCTAAGTAGCATGAATTATGTACTATTTTTCTGTCCACTGTGTAAATAGCAGAGATTTGGAATTATTTGGCCAATAACCAGGTAAATAGACACTTCCTATGGTGCCACTGTTTAGCTACATGTAAGTCAAAGAGTTTCTATGGAAAGAGTGTTTATTGTTTAACAAATCATCACAAATCTTTTTCAAAAATCTGTCCACCTGGACTTCTTCCTGGAAAGTTTCAGGGTGATCCATCATTTGTATTTCAATTTGTATTTATTAAGCGCAACATTCATCCCAAGGGATATCATGGCACTAGGAAACGTTTTCTTGAGAAAGAGGTAGTGGTAGTGGAGGACTGATCATCTAGGAGCTGAAGGAGCTATGTTAAGGGGCTACAGGTGCTAGTATCCATATTCTGGGAAACAGCCATGTTTTCAGCTTCTTCTTCTTGTATGTGGTGTGGGAGAGAAAAAGTGGGGGTCCCAAACCACTTTTTTCTGCATGCAGTTTCCATAGAGAAAATGAGATAGTGACAGAAAAAAAAGACTGAACAAAATTACACCATATTTGACAGAAATATAGATATTTACCCAGAAAGTGTGCTTTTGTGATTTGGTGTAAATTTGCACAACTGTTTTAGAGAAATTAAGGTTTAAAAATGGTGATATCTATTGCAGCAGAACTCTCAAGAAGTTCCACAGGATACAATTTCAAAAACAAGCATTCTGATTAATCTAGACTGTAGGAGGTCCCTCAAGATTGAGAGCTCCAATTGGCTGACCACAACATGAATTGATATGTTGCAGTATCCCTTACCGGACCCAGGTAACTGGTCCCCGAGTCCTCAAAACCAAATGATAAATAGATTGTGCAGGGTAGGTATAGCCCTCGTTGGGGGGAGTGTCCAAGACAGAGTCCCTCAGGGGTCAAAAAGAAAAGAAAATATGTTTGGGTCATCCCAGTCCACCAAAACCCCTGCCAGTGCAACCCTTGTGTGTCCTGTGGGACTCTTGCAAGAGTCCTGTGGGAGTCTAGGAGGAACAAAAAAATGTATGGTGGAGTTTGTGGTTGGTTTGCCACTTGTGTGAGTTTAGCTAGAGCCACCCAACCTGCTGTGCAAGGTCATAGGCCATGCGCCACAGGGGTTGGCTCTCTCTACAGGACCTCCAGTTAACCCCCCTAGCTGAAGACCATGCGCAATGAATGGTTGGCCCACAGTGGGTTGATAAGATATTGATTTACTTTTAAAAAGAACATAGACATTTGTGTGATTATGTAGGTCTTATACTAATAAAAAAGAATATTTAAAACCAAGAAACCACTGAAATTGACCAGCTATACATATTAACTTCTTCGATACGGGCCGTCTGACGTCACGGTGGGCGTATGTGTCGGACATCCGTGGGCCGTCCACAACTGCGCACATGTCAGTTTTTTCTGCACCGCGGCGGAATGTCCGCCGCAGCAAAGCGGTTAAATCACAATTTGACTTATATATTTATCTATATATACTGCCTCTTAATTCAATATCTAGACACTGATACGAGCGCATATATACAAAGTCCGATTTAAACATTTTAACCAAACAACTGTGCTTTCCAATGAAAGGTAGTTGGACAAAATAATGTGACTAGCAAGGCATGATGTCTGTTTTTCCTGGTGCATTCAGCAGGTGTGGTGGTGGGGCACAGGGGGGCTTAAGGGGAGTCAGGAACAAATATTTCGGGGGCAGAGACCCCATTTAGCCCTCCTCAAGAGACGCTAGTGCTCCAATTTCCGCCGTGCTGCTTAATTGTCTCCCCCCACCCACCCTGAATCACACTATCATATGGCCAGACTGAAGGCTGGAACAACTGGCCCCAAAGAGAAGGGGTTAGGAACTGGCATTAAAAAAAGGCCCCAAATGCCCAAAGTCACCATGACGAACACGACGCCTGTGGTACCTCCAGACCCAGAGACACGACATGGCTGGACACCGTGTCCAGCGGGGAGCAAAGATGATGTCAAATGGGTGGGGGCAGGTATATACATCTGTACCCAGCCCACTGTGCACTGGAAATGACGCTGCAGAGGTGCCGAACATAGGTGGGACTCCCGTGGGAAGGGGTTCCGGCAACGGGTGCGTGGGGATGTGCCTAATGCGGCACTGCGGGGGGCGCCCTCTTACAGGGCCCACTGCATGTACCGTGGGCAGCCGCAGTTTGGCCTTGTGCCTTTGAAGGGAAGAGGCAAGATAACCCATTGTACTCCTCACACTTTAGGTAATGAAGGGCTGGCTCCCCATGGATCACTGATTAACAGTATTTGCAGGAGTGGATTCTGCCGTTTTCTCCGTTAAATTTCGGAGTCACCTTGTTGCATCAATTAGCTTGAACTTGTCTTATTGAGGTCTATGAAGCTATCACAGTGTTTCTCCTCGGTCTCCACCATTGTAATTGAAGTAGACATGAAAGATGGCTGCCCTGGCCCAATTAATGCATATAGGGCCGTGCACCCACGTATGGATGTCCTCCTGACTGCTTCCAGCGCACATTTCTGCTTTTAGTACACCATCCTTTGAACACGTTGTAAACAATGACTTGTAAAGCAATTCTGCCTGGAATCCGAACGGAATATGTTTTCAGCATTAGACAGAAACCACCGTTTGTGCAACACAGCTCTGTTAAACGTTTCACTGAGCTACAACAAAGTGTACATTTCCTGTGAGAGAATGTTTTTGTTGCCACCGCCAGGAATTGAAATTAAAGGATTTGATGCGTAAAGATGTGGCCAAGGCCCCTGTTACCGTAATACGCCTCCAACGTGTTTCCAAATAACTTGCAAAAGTACTATTTTTATTTGTTATTGTTTCCATGATTCTGTTATGCACCAGGCTAGTTTGCCTCCAAAGGGACTGGTGAGTATGTCATGAGTGTAAGCTGCCAGCCCTGGGCTTTGAAGTTACCACAGTATTAACTTAAATAGCACCACAACTTCGTTGTTCAAAGGTCAAGTTTTCCCGGTCAGGTTCATACTCTGTTTTTCAAATTAATTCAAATTATGACTTAATTATTCTGCTTGCCTTGTGGCAAGAATATATCCTTCAGACAACATGATATCCTGCCTAAGTGCCCCTCAAAACTCCAGGGTAGAGCTCGTTTGCCTGATTTGTTTACTCTATCAGCACAACCTTGAGAAAGTTATCCAACTAAAAGATTTTTTTTTTTAAATAAGTCTTTTGAATGGCAATTATAGGACCTCCCTTACGTGGGTCATTACTGTGTCACTCAGTTCTAAAAATGCATAGTGTCTTTCCACAGCAGTGTAATTAAGAGGCTGGTGATGTTTGGTGTGATGAAGCAGGCCTATGTGAAAGCCCACGTCTGCAGGAAGGGCGTCATGGCGAGTACGACTAGTGGGCGAGGAAGGGAGTAGTTCAGATTCCAGAGTCACCATTCACTTCACAATTTCTTCCTAGTTTTGCCTATGCTGTGGTACTCGAGCCGTCTTCTGTCTTTATTTTCAGTGTTGTTTTGTCTTTCTACTCCATATGTGCCGCAAATGCTTTTAAGAATTTTATTTTCACTTTTTTTGCCTATATTATACTGTATAAAACTAAATAATTATCACCTCGTAACTTGCTACCACTGTTCATGTTTTACTTTTTTAAGGCAAATACATTGTTGAAAAATAGGGCCCTGATTACAAGAAAACCGCAAAAGGTTTTGAAATGTAATGCAACAGACAAATACCACCACTGTTGGTGTGTTAATTACTTGATGTAATAAATATCTACTACTCTGTGTTGTCCTCTGAAAATGAGACACTGAATGCAGAACTGGTATTTTCCCCACTAAATTTCACATGTACCAAAATTGTCCTTTTTTCTCTGATAAATGTCAGCGAGTTTGACAAATTTATCAGTAGAAAACAGTGGGGAGCGCAGAGCGGTGTTTACTACATATATTGGGCTTCCACACCATGAACAAACAGATGTTTGGGAAGATATTGGAATTTACCCCACCCCATCCATAGGTCTAGGCCAAAGTCAAATGAGGTGCCTTTCTGAGCATATTTAGACATAGGCAGGATGGTACATTAGAATTGACCACGTCCAGTCACAGCCATTACACCCTGAGCATTCTTAAAGTGGCTAAAACTAACCCCTGTTGTTAAATACTTGTAGAAATGTCAGAAACTGTGGAGTTCGAATATCTCCCATGTATCCCAAAGGTATGCTAGCTAGCCCATGATAATTAAATCCTTTTTAGTTCTGAATACCCACAACTGTTCTTCTGTTAATTGGTAAAAATATTGAGGCAGTACACTGCATTCCTGTAACAATATAACATCCTTTAGACAATAATTCTAGGTGAAACTCCCTCTGGCTTTAGTAAGGGGTGCAGAAATGGGATAGATGTGCTGCATATCTAGATGACCTGATCAGCAATACTGATGGAGGGGGCATGTGTTGGTCTTCTTTAGTGGATTTTGATACAGTGGACCATGTAGCACTTATTCATATCTTGCACCAATAATTAGCTTTATTTAACCCCTTGCCTGCGGTGAACGTTCCGCGCTAGTGCGGAACGTTCTATTGCGTGGGCGGGGCCGCGACATTCAACGGACGTGCGCAGCACTACCGAGGTCGGCAGCAGCGGTGGGGTTAACTGCCTTCATCCGTCACCATCCACAAACCATAGTTTCACTTTAGTTCAAGCCTAGAACTCATGTAATAAAGAAATAATACAAATGCATACATAGATGGGCTTTCTATCAGCCCTCTTTGTCCACTGGTCTGTTTAGCTGCCAGTCACATTTTGCTGCCGCCAACCATGGCATATCATGGTGCAAAGGTGCCTGCAATGGTGCATGGCAGCCCATAGTGCGCCAGCCCAGAAGAGAACTACAGGAAAGCGCCATATCTGATAGATACAGCACATTCCTGTCGATTTCTTTTGCCGTAGGGCTGGGCCGCGCTGTCCTATGACAAAAACTCATAAATGAGACCCAAAGTGTATATGCGGGCAGGACACTTGAAAGATATCCCTGGGCCTAATTAACTTTGCGATATCAGTTAGTGAGCACACAGCATCAAACTGTGTGTTCCTAGTGATGCTTATTTTGGACATCATCTTACAGAATTTTGCACACGTACTTTTTCACAATAAGGGCATTGGAAGTGTTCGCACTGTAGCAATTTATGTTTTAATTTAGCACACATGGCTTTTTACCTTACAGGCAAATAGCACATGCAGGGTTAATACTGTATCATTCATGACATTTAATAATTTTTAATCAGTGTGCACAAATGATTCTCACCTAAAACTTGGTCATAGTGCCCTTTTTAATGATCTTTTATACTACACTGTTCATTAGAGTAGTATGGACCATCATAAGAGCCGTATATAATTATTTTATATCATTAACATTACTCAGATTATTGGTTGCAGTGCAATATTATGATTCGATTTTAACAAATGTATGTTATATAGTTGTTCAACCTTGGTTTTGCAATTATTTTCATTAATCTAGCAATACATTTTTTTAAAACGGTGAACTGGTAATACAGACGGTGGACCGCCACAGCGACTACAGCAGTCTGATCGACCACCTTAGTGGTAATTAGGTCCTAAGTCTTTTGCATTGTCTTGCTAGTGCAACATAAATAGCAGTGATGTGGCTGCATCATTGTTAGAAATGGGGGTCTCTAGTTGGCAGAGGTAGGTACTTTTTCCAAATAGGGACCCTTGCTTCTAGTCAGGGTAAGGGGGATACAAACTTTAGATAACCCCTGCTCACCCCCTGGGTAGCTTGGCACGAGCAGACAGACTTATCCCAAAGACAAAGTGTAAAGTATGTGTACTCAAAAAACAGAGTAATACAGTGATAACATCACAAATGGACACCACACCAGCTTAGGAAAAATAAAGTATCTTTATCTAAACTACATGTAAGAAGAATATGACTTTTCAAAGGTTTGTAGAAACTGGGTCCATAGAAAACTATGGAAGCGTGAGTCTGCACAAAGGAGCTGTAGATGCGTCATAAATCATAACAACAGCCGCAGAGATGGGAAGCGTCAGGAAACAACGAAATGCGTCAGTTCCTGAGACCTTGGGGAGGCGATGCAACAGTTCTGCTGCATGCAGGAGAAGTGAACTGTCGAGTCCGGTCTCCAAGGGGAAGTGATGGGTTGACTCCAAGACGGTTCTGGTACACGGGTGATGCATTGGGAAAACCTGCAGCACAGGTGCGATACATGGAAATCTGGGATGCGTCGGCAATCAATGCGGTGGTGGCAAGTGGCTCTACGTCGGTTTCTTCAGCCGTGATCCATTGATGCCTCGGTTCTTACAGGCGTTGCATCGGGTCAGCAGTGGCGTGGCGATGCAGGAAGATTCTTCTTGCAATGCAGTGCTGCATCAGGAAAAACAGCTGCAAGAAGAGGGATGCGTTGAATTCTTCAGTTCTTTGGATTTCTTCTAGCACCCAACAGCAGGAACAACCTCCAGAGGCCCACAACTGAACAGGCACCACCTGGCAGCTCAGAACTCTCAGCAGCAGATTTCAGGGGAACTGACGGTGAAGTCTTTGTGTCCCTGAGACTTTAGAACAGGAGGCCAGCACACACGCCCTTGGAGATCTTCAAGCAGGTTCAAAGCACTGTTCCAGTCTTTGTCCCCTCCTTGGTAGAAACAGCAACTGCGGCCAACCCCACACAGCGCACAGCAAAGGGGCAGTACTCCTCCTCACAGCTCTTCAGCTCTTCTCCTTGGCAAAGGTTCCTCTTGAGTCCAGAAGTGATCTAAAAGGTTGGGGTTTTAGGTGTAATACTTATCCCAAAATGTATTTTTTCTCCCTTTAAAGATCTTGCTGGGTAGCAGAGCGCTGTAAACCTGGCACCGGCAGGTAGGCAGGCAGGGACCATAGAGTTGAGAGGTAGAGTTACCCCTCTCTACCATAGAGTTCAGTCACAGGCAGCAACAGAGGTCAGCAGTCTAGTTATTTGGCCCCTCACGCTTAAATGAGGGCTGGGCCACGGGTGCGCAACGGACACTCACTGCGGGCGCAACACTGGCGTGCCAAAGGTGAATCAGATTTACCATTTTTGTAACATTGAGATCAAAGTGCTGGTCAAGACTAAGGTAAACAAGACCAGTTTGAACAAGGAGTCGCAGGCATGGAGGCTAGGCTTAATTAATTGCCGTTCACTGCCCAAACACAAAATTGAAATCAGCCTGCTACTAGAGGAAGCTAATTCAGCTGTCTTATTTATCACAGAAAGCTAGCTTACTGATAGCTCCACTCCAGACATTGTAATGGCCCTCCCACCAGGATATCAAATATTTAGACTGGACAGCATAGGGCAGGTGGGGGGCGGACTTGCCATCTTGATAAAAAGTGAGTTCAACTGCATTATCTACACCCTCCCTATCCAGATTTGCAAAAGCCTCCAATTCTCAATTAATGGTTCACCAACATATACCTTTTCTGGGGTTCTAATTTATAGACCTCCGGATCCATATGGAGAGCTCTTAGACAGCCGCTTTGATTTTCTAGCCAGTATTCTAGTAAAAAATCTCTATCACCTTTTACAAAAAAAAAAAATCTCTATCACCATAGTAGGGGACCTAAATATACACTTCGAGGACCAGAACCTCCCCAGTGTCAAAAGGCTGCAGCTAGATCTCAAGGGCCTTAAAAAAAAAAAGAAAAACCTCTCACAGCTGGTCACGTCCGCCACACATATTAAAGGCCATATACTTGATTTTGTAATATCAAGTGACCCTAACGTCGTAGTCGCTCCTCCAATACCAGGCACTGGTCAGATCACTGCCTTATTCCATTCAATCTAGGCAATAGAGTAAGAGAGAAGGTAAAGTCCCCTCCATTGGGAGATATGAAGAAAAGAAGCTGGGCTAAGTTGAATACAGAGGCTTTGGAGAATGTCCTAGCAGCCATGGCCGTACTGAACACCGAGACACAGGAAACAGTTGAAGAAGCTTATTCTAGCTAGGAAAATCGGATTATCCAATCACTGGACAAAATAGCCCCAAAACCGCTCTTAAATCAAAATCCAGTCCCAAAATGGTGTCATAGTTTAACCCTCAACTACTCTCCCTAAAGTAAAACTGCAAAAACATTGAAAGGGATTGGAGGAAAACTTACGATCCTCAACTCAAAGGCAAGTATAAGGTGGCCATTAGACTATATCACAACAGCATTAAAGAAGCACAGGCTAAATTCTTTGAGGATAAAATTAGCCAGGTACAGGACTCCTCAAAGGAACTTTTTACAGTAGTCAAGGCCTTAACCTCCCCTGCACAAGATACTCACCTGATGGAGGCCTCTGAGGAGAGATGCATTGACCTAGCCACCTACTTCCTCACAAATGTTACGGACATCTACAGCGCTTTCATGACTGGGAGAGAAATACCCCCAAGGCAGGAAGTTGATCAGGCGCAGACCACCCCCGCAAACTATTACTAGCTTCCCCCCAGTCCAGTCAGAGGATGTGAAACAATTAATGTATAAGGTGAGTATCGGCTTGCCACTGGACCCTGCCCCACTGCATATTCTTAAAAAGTCACAAAGACCCTTCTTCCGACACTAGTTAAGATCATGAACCTCTCTCTTGAGACCGGCGTAGTTCCAGGGGCATGGAAGCATGCCATAATCAGACCTCTGCTCAAAAAGCCCAACTTAGACCCAGCGCAATTAGGGAACTACTGCCCTCTCTCAATGCTGCCATTTGTTGGGATTCAGAAAAGGGGGTGGTGATGAACAGAGTGTCTGAATTAAGCAGACAACTCTTACCCAGTCCAAAGATCAGGGCTTGATCCATCACCGTTATTTAGCTCACTGCCCCATCCCAGCTCAGAACCTGGCTATATGCAAATTAGTCTGTCCCTGGCCCAGTGCATCATGGGAACAGGGCAGACCAAACTACCAAGCCAATTCTTCACCAGAAAGGAGACAAGCTACCGGGGACCGGTTTCTGGCATTTCAGCCTCGTCGGCCCGGCTTGCTTGAATCCTGATGGAGCAGTGAGCAAGGGACTCATGTCTGAGTATACCCTGCCACACCTATAGTGGCCAAAAACGATTCAGAAAAGGGGGTGGTGATGAACAGAGTGTCTGAATTAAGCAGACCACTCTTACCCAGTCCAAAGATCAGGGCTTGATCCATCACCGTTATTTAGCTCACTGCCCCATCCCAGCTCAGAACCTGGCTTTATGCAAATTAGTCTGTCCCTGGCCCAGTGCATCATGGGAACAGGGCAGACCAAACTACCAAGCCAATTCTTCACCAGATAGGAGACAAGCTACCGGGGACCGGTTTCTGGCATTTCAGCCTCGTCGGCCCGGCTTGCTTGAATCCTGATGGAGCAGTGAGCAAGGGACTCATGTCTGAGTATACCCTGCCACACCTATAGTGGCCAAAAACGATTCAGAAAAGGGGGTGGTGATGAACAGAGTGTCTGAATTAAGCAGACCACTCTTACCCAGTCCAAAGATCAGGGCTTGGTAGTTTGCCCTGTTCCCATGATGCACTTGGCCAGGGACAGACTAATTTGCATGTAGCCAGGTTCTGAACTGGGATGGTGCAGTGAGCTAAAAAATGGTGATGGATCAAGCCCTGATCTTTTGACTGGGTAGGAGTGTTCTGCTTAATTCAGATACTCTGTCCATCACCACCCCCCTTTTTGAATCGTTTTGGCCATTTGTTGGGAAGCTGTCGGAAAAACATGTAAATGGACTGCTGACAGAGTTCTTGGAAACAAACCAATGCCTCCACCCCACGCAGATGGGATTTCGCGCTCAGCACAGAAACACAATCAGCACTATTAACAGTGGTAGAGGAACTTAAAATGTCTCTGGATCAGAGAAGCTCAGCAGCACTATTACTTCTGAACTTGAGCGCAGCATTCAACACGGTGGACCACCACATTTTGCGAAATAGACTGATGGCCATTGGTGTCCAAGGTAACATCCTACAGTGGCTGGCTTCCTATCTGGAACGGAGAACCTTCCAAGTTATGGAAAACAATCTCCTTTCGAGTACGATGCCTTTGAGCTGCGGGGTGCCTCAGGGATCCTCGCCGAGTCCCACTCTGTTTAATGTCTATATGGAGCCACTTTCACAGAGAGCCCAAGAGTTTGATGTTTTCATGACTTCCTACGCTGACGACACCCAGTTGGTGAATTCCTTAGATACCAGAACCAATGGGGACTCCGTTAGTCTAGTTCCCTGTATGGAAAGAGTGATGGGATGGGTGACAAACAGCTGTTCAAAACTGAATGGGGATAAAACTGAGCTAATGTTCCTCTGCCTAGGTCCCTAGGCCTTCAATCAGCTTTCCCAACTGCCTAGGTAGCCCACCCACTCCGAAGGAATCTATTAAAAATCTGGGTTTCTGGCTCGAAAAGGATCTAACAATGGTGACCCAAGCCAAGAAACTAGTAATTACATGTTTCGCATTACTTAGAATGCTCCACAAATTTCTGGATCGTATTCCCATACAGCTTAGAGAGACAGTAGTCCATTCCCTGATTACGTCACACCTGCACTACGGAAATTCACTTTTCCTTGGGGCTCCTAAATACGTGGTCAACAGACTTCAGGTAGTCCAGAATGCAGCAACTCTGAGGTTTGGCGGACGTTGCGCTTGCATAGCCTACGACTCCCAGAAAGCACCTGGAGCAAAGGCTGAGCAGCGTCCATAAAAGGACGCGATGCACATGCTGTGACGTGCGTAGTTCTGGATTCGAACCTGTCGAATCATTGTACCCTGTTATTTTCCCAAATCAGGAAGACGGCGCAAGGAGGCGTAAATTCCTGGAATGTTATCGTACCACTAGAGAAGACTGCAGAATGGAGTCCTGACTGAGTGGCGTATGCTTACGTCTCCGTGGAGAAGAGAGGCGTGTTAGCATTTCAGCCGTTTTCCAGCGGCTGTTGCTATGAACACAGTCCGGGCACTCCCTTCGGGAACATCCATCCACGAAGAGGAGAAGTAGCCCCTTTTCTGTTAACGGCGCTCCCAGGTAGGAGAAACTCTTTGTTGAATCATCCCCGGGGTTAACGTGCTTGTGCTCAAGCCGTGACTGTTCACCCGCTTAAAGTAATTCCGCTCCAACTAGAAAAGAGTACAGGATATATTCATTTTTGTTTACACGTTTATAGAGGAAGGAACTGCTAGTGCTCCGTATTCATTTTCGTGACTTTCCTGCTACCAGGATTGGATGGTAGTTCAAGGAGAAAGGAAAACACTTAGACATTTTGTTTGGATTAAGTTCTTAGCACAAAGTCTGGATCGTTTCCGTGCAAGCGGACATTAACTTTTAAGTTGCCATATAAATAGGAACAGTATTTAGTAAGGAAGAGAACCTAATGGGCTTTAGGAATCTACTGGACAGAGCTCATTGCAAAAAGCGCTTTTGGCTTTCAGTTGAACACATAGACTATTTATACATTTCAGTGCAGTATTCGGTATGGTGTAATACTGTGTTGTCTGAAGGAAGACAACGTCTGCTTGTGTGGCATATCGGCCCAGGTTCTACTCCCTGATGTTCCCTTCCTATCCTTCCCTCACTTGATTGTCCTAATACTCCGTGCAGTTATTATAGGAGTTGGGGAGATCAATGGGTGGACCTCTTATTGCATCACTCGAATCCTGAGGAGCATCCGTCTTCGGGCAGGAACGTTACAGCAGCAAGGCTACTGTGCAAGGACCCAATCCAGGAATCAGCCAGGAAGCATCTCAAAGCACTCCACTGGCTCCCGGTGGAGGCCAGAATCAAATTCAAGGCACTCTTCATGACTCACAGAGCTCTACACCACATGGGTCCAAGTAAAGTCAGAAACCTGCTGACCTTTTATGTCCCAAACAGGAGCATGAGGTCTGTCTCCAAATGACTGATAAAAACTACAAGAATCAAGAGAGCCAGGTGGGGAGGAAGATCCTTTAGTCACATAGCACCCAAGTTGTGGAACTCATTACCACACGAATCACGAATCCTGACAAAGGAAGCAGCATTCAGGAAGTCGATCAAAACGTGGCTGTTCAATCAGTATCACTAACCGACCTCGAGCTTTCGCTTAGGATCAGTCTCTTAGCACAGGGAAGCCCTCGGGTAGCTATGCTCTCTAAAATTCACTTAAAACAATATAAATAAAATTGTGCAAGAGGTTCTGAGCCCAGTCCAAACCAGTTCTATCCTCACTGGTGCAGTATGACCACAGGATGTGGAGACAGCATTGTGCAAGGGAGACAGGCCTTATTCAGATGCAAGGAAATCTTCGCCCACTACTCTAAATGCAGCCAAGCCCCATTCAGCTCAGCTCTGAGTCCTCCAGGTAGGACCGGGCACACTTCAACCCCACGGTTGCTTTCTACAGTGAATACACATTCTCAGCCCCTGTAACTCGAAAACCAGACAGTCAATCCATAAACAGGAAGAGGCACACAGAATGGTTAAACAAGAAAATACCTACTTTCTAAAAGTATACTGTGAGGGTTGTACTTTCCACTCCTAGTTCATTATTTTAACTGCTTTCGAAGAGTATTTTTTTCAAAACTAAATCTGGGCGTGCTAGGTGGGAAGGAGGAAGCTATCCTCCCCTAATTAAATCATGTGCTCATTCAAGTGTTACAATACCACTTGACCCCTTGCAGTGCAGGTAGGGTCAAGTGGTATTGTAACACTTGAATGAGCACATACTTTCTAAAAGTGGCATTTCCAAACACAAAATTTAAAAATCATCTTTACTAATTCTGTGTTCAGAGAGCCTAAACTTGATTTCTCTATCTTGTCCCAATGGGAAGTTATACTTGTAAAATGTTACAAAGCATTTCCCATTCTATCTTATGGGACAGATAGCCTTTCAATAGTTAAAAACGAAATTGGCAGTATTTCACTATCAGGACATGTCACATACACCCGTACATGTCCTACCTTTCATATACACTGCACGCTGCCCATTGGGGTACATTGGGCCTACCATAGGGGTGCCTTACATGTAAGAAAAGGGAAGGTTAGGGCCTGCAAGTAGGTGCACTTGCCAGGTCGACATGGCAGCTTAGAACTGCAGACAGACACTACAGTGGCAGGTCTGAGATACCTTTTCAGGGCTGCTCATGTGAGTGACACAATCAGTGTTGCAGGCCCACTAGTAGCATTTGATTTAATGGCCCTGGCACAGTTCAGTGCACTTTACTAGGGACTTACTAGTAAATCAAATATGCCAGTCAGGGAGAACCAAATGTAATAGCAATTTACACAGGGAGCACTTGCACTTTGACACTGACCAGCAGTGGCAAAGTGCCCAAAGCCTCTAAGCCAGCAAAAACTAAATCCTGCACAGCATCAAAAATACAAGAGGTAGAGGTAAAAAGTCTGGGGAAACCACGCAGAAGATGCCAAGTCTAACAAATATTTAATATAAAGTCTAATTCCGCTTTTGTTTAAAGAAATTCATGTCCTAATTTAGACTCAATAGTCCCGATGCAAGTGTGGGTTGATCTCTTCTCTAGTATTTTCAGTTCATCATCTAAATAAGATCATATGGATAGCAATCCAATTCAAATGAACCCAATTTATAGAGAGAGTGAGACACTGGTGATTACTTTAGATGCAGTTATGGGTGACAGAGAAACGTTCCAGTGGGAAAGCTGCTGGGCCTGATGGAGTCCCTGTCAATATGTATAAACATCTGCCGGAACTATGGGCTCCTATTCTGACTCAAGTCCTTAATGAGGCTGTAAATGGTCACATTCCACCAACATGGGCAGAGTCATTAATAATTCAGATTTCCAAAAAGGGTGACTTCAAATGTTACCATATGATTTCTTTCCTGGACTCTTCTGCCAAGATGCTTAGCAGGGTGATCTTGGAAAGATTAGAAGACTGGGCCAACGCCAACAGTGTGCTCACAGAGTCACAGTATGGGTTCAGGAGGGGCCTGAGGACGGTTAAACAGTGTGCAAATTTAGATCTCCTCATAGAGAAATAGAGGGTGGCAAAGACTGGTCATATTCATTTATGTTTTATTGACCTGGCAAGCTCTTTTGATTTGGTAAATTTCTAAATCTTGTGGCACACACTGCTCTTTTTGGGCACACCACCAGAAATGGTGTCATTATTAGCTCAATTATAAGGAATTTCTGAGCAAGGGTGTGATATGGTCTAATGGGGAGTGCTCCTCACCACTTAAATTTAGGAGAGGAGTCAAGCATGGATGCGGATTGGTACGGTTTTTGTTTTCCCGGTTTATAAATACTGTGGATAGACCTAGATTGCGCCAAGATGTGTCCTCTTACTCTCTGCAAGTGAAAGGGTGGGCAATGCCTGTCCTCCTCTATGTCGACAATGCTGTCCTATTGTCAAGGACTGCCATTGGCTTGAAAAAACGTATGGACCGCTTTGCTGCATTTATGGATGACAGGGAACTTAAAATTAAATTAAAGAAACCTATGCAATGATCTGTGGAATAGCATATTGGGGACATCAGGCTAAAGATGATATGTGTCTGTGAGGGTATTTTTAGGTTTGCCTTTAAACTGTGTTGCAAACCGATCCGGGAGATGTTCACCATATGCCTCCTATGGTGGTGGGTTATGGGTTCATGCAAAAGTTGCCATTTTACTAACACAAGAGAATATTTTTCTTTGGCGACTGCTTGCTATGCCACAATCCACATCAACTTATATCGTACATCGGGAAACTGGGGATTTAGTCACGGTAAAACCCATTCAGTTGCTGCATTCCATATGGTGCAAATTGGAGACCAAGTTTACAAAGGAAATCATAAGGAATTGCTTAAGATTAGACAATGTGATGAGAATGCTTTAGCTCTCATTTAGTATTAGTGAGATGGCCAGTTCAATGTTCCTTCATTGTTAGAAGAACCAGACAGCATAACATATTTTAGTAAGAGAGAACTGAAGCTCCCACTTCTCAACTTTAAGGTATACGTTAGATGTGCTATAATCACTTTCAAGCCCTGAGGCCAAAATGAGAGTTTACAGAGGTATTTTTTAATGACATCCAATAACCAGCATAGGTATGTTGAGACACGTCTACGCCTGGGTACAGTCCATGTATTGGTGGCTTTCTGAAAGATGAAGCAATGGCTAGACGTGGCAGAAAAAGTACTATATGACAACAGATCATCCCGAGATACAATGCACTTTATGTTGTTCCACAGTCTCTATACTGATGTTAGGAAATATTAACTAAACCACTGTTTTTAGCAAAAACATTAGGAAGTACAATAAAGCTTTTTTGTATACTTATGTTCTCTGGAGGACTCAAATGTGTGTTTTAGAGTTGCCACTTTTATCTGGAAAGCTATCCACATTAGAAAATATTTAAATTAAATGCATCAAATCCCCCCTTAAACTGCATATGAGACTACTTGTTGACCAAAGCATATAAATACCCAAACTCAGGACTTATCATTTTATTTTATTTAATCATAGCGGACCCTAGTTATAGGTTTTTGGTATATAAAATATAGAGGTGAATTTGTTTTTCCTGCATTAGTTTTTCATTTGCATATATGAAATTAGCATTTCTCATAATTCTTTTCCATTCTATTTGATTGGGCAACTCCTGTATGTTAAATATACTTATTAGAATTGTGCCAAATGGGATACGTTTAGATAGACAGAATTGTAATAGCACTAAATAACGACTTTGTAGAAATAACACTCTCTTATTGCAGACATTGGTCTACCATTATTATGCCTTGATGATGTATTTTTTTATATGGATTGTTATGTCCTTTTTGGTGTGATTTTAAACCGAATAAACATAATTGAATTGAGAAGAATTCAAATGTTCCTGGTCCCCCTCTTTGTACCACCATCCAAAGCAACAGAAATGCCCACCCTTCCTTGGAGAGGATACCGCTTTGGTGATGTCAATGGTCTGGTTCAGGGTGCCTGGTGTCTTGGTAGAGTCCCGGAGTCCCACTAGTCCTGTAACCATCGATCCTGATGTTGGAAGCTAGTGGTTGACCAGGGTTCCAGTCCATCGTGATACCCTCAGTTGACACAAAAAAGGGTGTGGGCCTAGGTGTACCACAGAGCCCACTGTTCGCTGTCTACAGTTTCTAACACCAGGACAACCGCAGGGACAGTTCAGCTTGCTACTAGTGCAGGACAAGCAAGGACGAAGATGGACAATATGCAAGCCCTGAAACTGGGACCAAGTGATCAAATTGTAAGTTCTTCCACAGCTACAGGTGGCATCTCAAAGCATTCACGAGCTCCAGCAGCATAGAGGAGGGCTAAAGTGTGAAGCAGTCTCTCCTTCATTAACAACATGGCACTTCATCTGTCCCCCTTAGTGTTGATGTGCAGCAGTTTCCTTTTCTTGAGCAGTTGCCTAGTTCTCCTTGTGCTTCAAAGCAGCAAATGCTTCTAAAAGCCTCTCCGGCAGCTCATTATCTGCAGGGATGCTTCCTGATGAGCTGGGGCCCAGCATCTTAAGTTAGATTTACAGAGGGAAAAGTAATTCAACTCCTGTACTCCACTTATGGTTCTTGGCTGACTCATCCACCCTATGCCCACAGCACCAAGACTACCTTAATCGCAGACACAGACAACATATGCGCACTACCTGACGGAGGCGAGATGACCAACCTCATCCTCCTATATCCCTCCACAGCCTTCAACACTGTCTCCCACCCCACCCTCATCAAAAGACTCCTCCAGATCTTAATCACTGGCAACGCACTCAAGTGGATACAATCATTCTTCACAGGACATACCCAGAAAGTTCACCTCCCCCATTCACCTCACACCCCAAACACCACATCTGCGGACTACCACTAGGCTGTTCCCTGAGCCGCACTCCCTTCAACATCCACATGACTCCACTCATGGACATCGTCTAGACGCACCACATCAACATCATCTCCTACGCCGACGGCACCCAGCTCATCCTCTGTCTATCAGCAAACCCTACTCAGACAAAAGACAACTTCCACAAATGCTTGCAGACCATCCCAACATGGATGAGAAACAGCTACCTCAAATTAAACGCCGATAAGATGGAAGTGCTGGTCTTCGGCAGAGACAACACCCTCTGGAATGACTCCTGGTTGCCCTCGGAGCTTAGACCCACCCCCCTACCCAAAGACCAGGCACTCAACCTTGACATCTTACAGGACAACAAACTCACAATGAAATGCCAGATAAACACAGTTCCCTCAGCCTGCTTCCACATGATCTGTCTCTCCACAAGGAAAACAGTCACACAAGCCCTCATCACCAGCCAACTCTGCTACCGCAACACACTCTATGCAGGCACCTCTACCGAACTCATGGAAAGAATCCAAATGATCCAGAACACAGTAGCTAGACTCATCCTTGACTTTCCCAAAAGGTCACACTGAAGGACCCTCAATGGCAGCCCGTACAGAAGAGATGACAGTTCAAACTTCTCACCCACACTAGCAAAGCACTCCACAACATCAGACCCCATTACTTAAACTACAGTCTGATCTTCCTTCAACCCACAAGAAACCTACTTTCTACACACCTCGCCCTTGTAAGCACACTACAAATCTACCGCTTCCGCACCGGAGGACACTTCTTCTCATATCTCGCCGCCTTATCCTGGAACTCTCTGCCTCTCCACCTACGCACCGCACCGTCGCTGACCACCTTCAGGAAAGAGCTTAAAACCTGGCTTCTCGACTGACATGGCTCACAAGCATCTGGATTCCCACAAGGTGATTAGCAGCGCTCTATAAATACTGCTTGATTGATGCTTAGCTGGTCAGAAAAAGAAAACAGCGTTGAACCAAAAAACTGGCCACCGAACCCATACTTTTACCATTCTATGATGGAGAGATTTATCAAATCAGAGGTTTAATACTTTCGAACCCTGGCTGCCCCTCCAGTCCTAGGGCTTGTTTCTTGCATGTTCCCTGTGAGGTCAGTGTGCGAGGAGGGCCTGCTGACTTCCTTCCCATTCACTTGGTACCTGCCTGTGCTATCCAACAGAAAGAACTTTTAATGAACTCCACACCAGTCTGCCGTGACCATCACCTGAGCCTCACCCAGTAGAAAGGAAGGTTGTCATCCCAGCAGAGGGGGTCTGAGCTAAACAAAGCTATGAGCTTGTGCCTACCCCACCCACCAAGCTTCTCTAAGGAATAGGGGTGCACAGGGGTGCTGGCATGTCCAGAACAACATATATCAGTTCTGCATACATTCAACACATTGGCTCACCATCTTCACCCATTTCCAATGAGGATGCTATGGGAATGGAAAAATAATTTGCGGAGTCTCTATGTCAAGCTGTCAGGTTATCTTTGACAGTGCTGCCTTTGCTTCCAGGAGCTAGACTGTTAACCCTGGTACCCCTGTGCCCTTGAGGGCCAGAATATGAGTTTGATGGAGAGGTATCCTAGGTGGAATACCAATCCCCCAGTCACGATTGGCCCGGTGTCCCTGCACCCGGTTTGTTCAGGTACAGGAACACCAAACCTAATGGGAATTGGGCTACAAGAGCATCCCGGCCAAAGCACCCTGCCCCCACGCAAGCACCACTACTCTAGAGGTAGAAAACGCAATGCTCCTCCGCGGCAGCCCACTTTCTACCCTGGCACCCCTCACAGCCTCCTCCACCCATCTCGCACCAACCACTCTGCTCCAATTTGCCACTTTATAAAAGCAGATGATGAACGGAAGCGTTAATCCGCATAATAAGAAAATACTGAGTGGAATTTGGCCAGAAACTCAATTGCACATAGTTATTCCCCATTCCATGGGTGACTGTAAATCCCAAAATGCAAAGAGAAATTCTGGACCACCTGATCTGCTCACACATAGACCTAGGAAACTTAAGTACTCAGCACTCACCTTAAATCACCACTTGCCCATTAAAACAGGCAAACCTTCGTTCGGCCAGAAAATCTCTCCAACTACTGTGGGCATCATTATAAACTCCCAGGAAGCATAGTCGGAATTTATCACACCCGAAAAAGTCTGATAGTCGGGCATCAGAATGTTTCGGGTGCAAAATACATTGCACCATTTCAAACATTTGTGTAATAGCATGCAGGTTGTTATGCAGACGCACCAAAATCCTCATCTTCCAGTAATTACAGGGCATTTTTCCCCTGATAAATGCCGCCATGTTTGACCAGCTAAATTGTAACCGAGGGTACAAACTTGATAGTAGGGTGACCAACTGGCATTGGTGCAAATTCAGGACGGTGAGTGTAAAAATTCAAGACAAAGGGTCAAAATTCAGGACACAAATTCAGGACAGGAGGTCAAAATTCAGGACAAAACTTCAGGACAATAGGTAAGTTTTACAGACACATCAGAGGTCGCGCAATAGTATATAAGTAAGCCCAGCCATTTCCAAACATATTCAACCATTTGCAAACCTATCCATCATGTATCCTTCCATCTATCATTTCACTCATCCATCCCTTCATCCATCCTTTCACTCATCCATCCATTATCCATCCATCCACCCTTTCACCCTATCCATCTGTACACTTATCCATCCACTCTTCATCCCATCCATCCATTCACTCATCCAGCCAGCCATTTACCCTTTCACCAATCCAGCCATCCTTTCACTTACTAATCCTTCCACCCATCCACTCTTTTAGTCGTCCATCCATCCTCCCGTTCTCTCTCTCCATCGACCTTTTCACTTAGCCAACCTTCCTTCCTTCCATCCATCCATCCATCCACCCACCCATCCATCCATCTACTCATCCACTCATGAATCCATGTATTGACCCTATCACTCATCCATCTATCATTTCAATCCTTCACACATCTATTTATCCTTTTGTCCATCTACCCTCCCTTTCACTCACTCATCCATCCTTACATCCACCCTTTCACTCATACGTCCATTCATTCACCCTTGCACTTATCAATCCATCAATCCATCCATCATTTCACTCATCCACCCACCCATTATCCACCCTACCATCCACCCACCCACCATCCACTCATCCATCTTTTCACCCACCCACCATCCACCCACCCATCCACTCATCCACCCACCCATCCACTCATCCATCCATCCTTTCACCCACCCACTCTCCATCCATCCTTTCACCCACCCACTCTCCATCCATCCTTTCACCCACCCACTCATCATCCATCCATCCATCCTTCCCCTCATCATCCATCCATCCTTCCCCTCATCATCCATCCATCCTTCCTTCCCCTCCATCCATCCATCCTTCCCCTCCATTCATCCTTCCCCTCCATCCATCCTTCCCCTCATCATCCATCCATCCTTTCACCCACTCATCCATCCATCCATCCTTCCCCTCCATCCCCTCATCCATCCATCCTTCCCCTCATCCATCCATCCTTCCTTCCCCTCATCCATCCATCCTTCACCTCATCCATCCATCCTTCCCCTCATCCATCCATCCATCCTTTCCCCCACCCACTCTCCATCCAGCCATCATTTCACCCACCCACTCATCATCCATCCATCCATCCCCTCATCATCCATCCATCCTTCCCCTCATCATCCATCCATCCATCCTTCCACCCACCCACTCATCATCCATCCTTCCTTCCCCTCATCCATCCATCCTTCCCCTCATCCATCCTTCATTTCATCCATCATCCATCTTTCCCCTCATCCATCCATTCTTCCCATCCATTTATCCTTCCCCTCATCCATCCATCCTTCCCCTCCATCCATCCATCCTTCCCCTCCATCCATCCATCCTTCCCCTCATCATCCATCCATCCTTTCGCCCACTCATCCATCCTTACCCTCCATCCATCCCCTCATCCATCCATCCTTCCCCTCATCCATCCTTACCCTCCATCCATCCCCTCATCCATCCATCCTTCCCCTCATCCATCCTTCCCCTCCATCCATCCATCCTTCCCCTCATCCATCCTTCCCCGCCATCCATACATCCTTCCCCTCCATCCATCCATCCTTCCCCTCATCATCCATCCATCCTTTTGCCCGCTCATCCATCCTTACCCTCCATCCATCCCCTCATCCATCCATCCCCTCATCCATCCTTCCCCTCATCCATCCTTCCCCTCCATCCATCCTTCCCCTCATCCATCCATCCTTCCACTCATCCATCTTTCCCCTCATCCATCATCCAGCTACCCTTCCACCCATACATCCAGCTATTTACATTTTCTCTCCATCCTTCCCCTCATTTATCAATCGATCCATCCTCTCTCATTATCCATTTATTCACTCTTTCATTCATCCATTTACCCTTTCACTAATTCATCCAGCCATCCACCCATCCCCTCACTTACTTACTCGCCCACCTTTCCATATTAATTTTGAGCTGAGCCCTTTTGAGAAGAGGCCCATCAAGAACTTCACGACTGGGACAGAAGCCACCCAGGGCAGAGACATGATCCACCACAGGGGGGACAAGAGCCATCGCAGGAGGGGGAACAGGATCCACCAGGGTGGGCACAGGGGTGGGCATGCAGTATTCAAGTATCATCTTGGGCTCCTCGCCCTCTCCTGCACAAGAGGCTCGCTGTCCAAAATGCAATCCCCCTCTGTGATGTACAGTACTTACAGGAGATACTCTAAGTGAACTGATTGAACTGATTGTCCTCCATACTTTGTTAATCAGTGTGGGTGCGATTGTGCATTTTCTTTATTGTATTACATTATAGACTGCATGTTTGAAGACCTGAGGTTTGCTTACAATTTAGTGACAGTAATTAAGCTCTGTGAAGAGAACCTCGGTGTAATCTGGCCGAGTCAAGGATGTTTGGGGCCCTGGGTAGAAATGGAATGTGTGAATCCCCCTCTAAATTGCAGAGACCTGACACATTCAGGGCTGCTTGCATCTGAATAGATGTCACTGCTCCTGAACCTGCAGCCCCTCCTCTCAGTCACCTTTGAGCACCTCTTAACAGCTCATCGAGGGCTGGAGGTGTCAGGGCTGCCATCCCACTGTGCCTTCCAATGCTGCTAGATATCTGCGCTTTGATACTGCATCGGAGTCAAGAAGGGAGGTGGGGGCAAGCTGTGCCGGCTTTAGGGTGGGTCGACCAGGGCCGGGCTAAAATGACGGACAAATGGCGTCCGTTAAAGAATCCTTCACGGACAACGGACAGACGGCCGAAATTACGGACTGTCCGTGAAATTTACGGACGGTTGGTCACCCTACGGCGTTGATAGCTTATGGTAATTACCAGGTACAACAAAGGGCTCACCATCATAATTGCGATCCCTGGCCTGTGCAATCCCAATTGAACAGGCCCCGTTGTCTGCAGGGCCTGAGACAGTTACCCTACCTCCTTAATAACCCTTCCCTGATACTGATGCAAGAAACATTGACAGAATACTGTGGGATATAAAAATCCTAAAGAAAAAAATGGATAGAGGGTTCCTGAACTCATTGCAGTGATAGTTTAAAAAAAACTTCCATTTTATTGCCGGATGACTTTTCCCGTATCTTCTGTCTTTACAAACTAAGGCCTCGATTCCAAATGCAAACCAAAGTTCATGTGTCTGCCGAGAGCAAAGCGTCAGTGATAATCAACAGGACAACACCGGAAACTGCAAGGATTCGATGAAATTATCGTGAGCTCCCTGCACTGACTTTCAGCAACAGGGTTTCACCAGATGACCTCAGATGAAATGTGATCCGTCAGCGCACACATGATCAAGTCCGGAGATGTTTACAGAGCTGTTACTGCGATGCATCCTTCGAGCACACAATAAACACTTTTAATTCAAAAGCAGATCACTGTTTTCTGTAACTGAGTATAATACCAGCCTCACAGGACGAAACTGGAGAGCGTTTGTACAATCGACTCTAGGATTGCGCAATTCTGAAGTGCCTGGAAATGCTTAAACATGATGCTGCTGCGTGTAGTTTTAAATTGATTAATTGGAGTTTGCGGTCAGAAAATAGCTGTCACACATAATTTATCTGTAATTATCATTAACGAGAACCAGACTTTTCCCTTCCGAGCGGCGCTAAAATCTGTTGTTTCCGGGGGCGTCGCGATGACTTGGTGGCTCGGCCCTTGCCTAATGGATGTCAGATGTGAAGCAGAGGGGTAGGGTTTCGATGAGCAACACAGAGGGAAAAGTGCCACCCCGAGCACTTAAAACTATCCAGGCTTCTAACACATTTACAGCTCTTAGCTGCTAAATAGCTACATGTCATGCTTTCGGCCCTGACATTTGAACTGCTGAACCTTCTGAGACCCAGATGCTCCTACGTCTAATGGGAACATCTGTACTACAAGCCCCACAATGCAAAGCGCTTGTGGGTGACAACACTGCAAATGGACTGTACTCTTGAATATTCAGTAGAAGAATATCATGGCACACTAATATTGTGGACAAAATAGAGAGAGTCATAATGTCGAAATGTACGTGCACAGATGGATGTATAGATTCACTATTGTGAACTCCACATCTATACACCACCTTAAGACACATTTTGTCAAGGGCCATAGATATAGGTTTAGGTATAGAAAATCTATAAATACTTACATTTCAATATTTTCTCCAACATAAATAGGTGTCCCACAGTATCCTGGACTAGGAAACAGTGTAAAGATGAGGCGCAGGCAGGAAATGTTTGTAGAAGATTTATTGCAGGAAAGAGAGCCGTCCAGCTTGAAGGGGAGAAGAGCAGCTGCAACTGCCGCACAGGGAATCCTGGAGTGGAATACTCTGTACACGGAAACCCCACAGGTGACATCACAGGGTTCAGTGAAGAGATAACAACAAGCAGTGGACAATGCAGATCACCACACACCTCCCCCCTTTTTTTTTAAAAAAAACACACAAAAATTATCCTGAAAGAAGAATAACAAGGAAAAACAAATCAGATATAATCACGAAATCAGTTAACAATCCAGAAAATAGAATAATAAGGAAAAACAGATTAGACGTAATCACGAAATTTGTTAGGTCTAACAGCTACTCTAGAACTTTTCCTTAAACTATTCCCAACATTGACAATTTTAGGCGAAGGAGCAGTTGCGCGGGAAGGATCTTTAGCAACACGAGAAGTGCTCCACCAATTGCCATTTGACAATTTGACAGCATTCTTGCGAACTTCCACAACTTGCTGAGAATCAAGAAATTTTGAGAAACCTTTTTTAACAGTGACAGGATTCTTAACTCTAACCCAATCACCTGTACGAATACTGTGAAAAGACTTTTTGCATAATTGTTCATTATTGGGCAGAGAATTTGAGGATTTTTTATTAGCACATTGCCAAACTTCTTCTAAATCACAGCCCCGGTGGAAACTTTTGGCCATCCAAAAAGGGAAAGCTTGGGAGCAAGCTTTCCTTCCTCTCATGAGTTCGAAGGGAGAAAAACCAGTGGTAACATGAGGGGAAATGCGATAAGACCATATAAGATCTTTTACAGCTTGAAAAATACAATTATTAGACCTGAAAGCAGCTTGCACACATTCAACAATGACTCTATTGAATCTCTCGGTTTTGCCGTTGCTCTGGGGATGGTACAAAGGAGTTCTGGTGTGTTTAATACAGCAATTTTTCAAAAAAACACCCATTTCCTTGGAAATGAAC
This sequence comes from Lissotriton helveticus, assembly GCF_964261635.1. NCBI lineage: Eukaryota > Metazoa > Chordata > Amphibia > Caudata > Salamandridae > Lissotriton > Lissotriton helveticus. The sequence continues at coordinate 1,873,254,508 of NC_136067.1, read as the reverse complement.
TGTACTCCGTTGTCAGTGAGGATTTCTTCCGGGCAACCCTCCCTCAAGAAGATTCTACTCAAGCAATCAATGACACTTTTAGAGTTGGGGACGTTGAGAGGTTCAACTTCAACCCATCTAGAAAGGTGATCAATCAGGACCAGGAAATATTTGGAAGTATTGGGAAGGACATGGAATGGGCCTAGAAAGTCCAGGCCAATTTTCTGCCAGGCTCTGATAGGAGGAGGAACAACAGAATCACTAACACCTTCTAAGACAAGGACCTTGTCACTAGTGTTGCAACGTGTACAAAGTTTAATAGCTTCTACAATCTGATTGTCCATTTTAGGCCACCAAAAATTCGATCTGACATTTCTCTTGGTAATAGTGGCTCCTAGATGTCCAGAATGGGCATCAGCAATTATTTTCTCCCGATAAACAGAAGGGGGAATGAATTTGTTACCTCTAACAACTTTACCATTTTCTAAAGAAAGTTCTGAATTAATTTTCCAATAGATCTGAAGTTCAGGAGAAAGAGATTTTTCTTTGGGCCACCCTTTTTGTATGAAAGAAGTTACATCTTTAAGTACAACATCATTTTCAACTGCTTTAATCCAATCATTTTCTGCAAAAGAAATAGAGTCTTCGGAAATGTTGGCTACAAAGCATTCTTCAACCTCAGTTTCCCAATCATTTTCGTCAGGATCTGGAATGGGCAACCTGGACAAACAATCTGCCCGTTTGTTTTTACTGCCTGGGATATAAATAACTTTGAAGTTGAACTCCAATAATTTAGTGGAGAGTCTAGCCAAACGTGCAGTTGTACGTTTGATATTTCTGCCTGACAAAATATCGACGAGAGGTCGATGGTCGGTCTGAAGAACAAACGGTCTGCCCCATAAATAAGATTTGAATTTCTCAACACTCCAAGTGCAAGCTAGGAGCTCTTTTTCTATAACTGAATATTTCCTTTCAACAGGACGAAGGGTCCTGGAGGCAAATCCCACTGTAAATTCCTTTCCATAAGCCAATTGTGAAAGAACAGCACCTAAGCCATATTCACAAGCATCAACAGTGACCACGGTTTCTCTATTTCCATTAAAAGGCTGAAGAGCAGGGGCTTTTAGTAATATGCTCTTTAATAAGCTGAAAGCCTTTTTCACACTCTTCGGACCAGCTGAAGGTAGCACCCTTTTTTAGTAGAAGTCTAAAACATTCAGTAGTTTTGGCATAGTCTCTCATGAATTTTGAGTAAAACTCACAAAGACCGAGAAAGGATAAAAGTTGTTCTTTGTTCGAGGGAGGGGGAGCTTCAATAATGCTTTTGACTAAACCTGGCCTGGGTTTAATGCCACTCTCAGAAATGGTATGACCAAGATATTCTACCTCTCTGGTCTTGAATACACACTTACTTTTCTGTAAGGTTACACCTCTTTGTTCTAGTATGTTAAAAACTTGGTCAATGACTTTCTCATGTTCAGTCTCAGTTTGAGTAAAAATGAGAATGTCATCTTGGAATACGACTACATTAGAGAGTTCCTCAAACATTTCAGACATGATTCGCTGGAAGACAGCAGCGGCAGAGGCTAGGCCAAAAGGGAGGCGGCGAAATTGGAATACACTATCAGGCGTTACAAAAGCAGTGAGATGTCGTGAGAGTGGATGCAATTCAATCTGGTGGTAAGCTGCTTTGAGATCAAGTTTGGAAAACCAAGTAGATGAGCCCACCTTAGCTATTAAATCTTCAATACGGGGAAGGGGGAAACCATCGACCCAGATGGCCTCATTTAGACTGCGCAAATCCACACACATCCTAAGGTCACCGGACCTTTTCCTGGCAAGTACAATGGGAGAAAGCCATAATGTGGATTCTACTTTCTCAATGATTCTTTGTTCACATAGTGACTTTAGATGTTTAGACAAATCGTCTCTAATGCTAAGTGGGACATTTCTGAGTTTGTGTTTGATTGGAGTAATGTTATCTTTGACCTTAATAAAATGCTGAAAATTGGTGATTTTACCAAGGCGATCTTCAAAAATGTTCTCATATTTGCTTTCCCACCATTTACCATACAAAATGTTGCATACAGGAACAGAAAATGAAGGTATGGAATAAGGAGGATTACACCCTTCAATAAATACAGGATTGGGTAAGCCAGGTTTGATGGTGATACCAAATTCAGCCTGATGTAGAAGACCAAGGACATTAATGCCTCGCTTGGCAACGTAAACTTTCCCTTTAATAGATTTACCGAAAATAGAGATTTCAGCCCAGAAATAACCTAAAAGATTAATTCTGCTTCCTTCAAAAGCCACAGTTAGAACATCAGGAGGGAGTAAACACTTGTCTTGCCAAAAATGAGAGTATTTGTCATGAGAAACGATAGTGATGCGAGCCCCGGTATCTACAAGTAATTGAACATGATATTTTTCAATGATAGTATCAACTTCAGGATCAGGAACGTGAAATGTATGGCTGAGGTTGTCACTATCTTTTACCACAACTACATACTCCTGAGTAGTTACATCACATTCTGAATATTCAGTTGAATGTACTGGAGAATTTAAATCAGAGGAAGCATCATTCTCATTCATGACACATCGCACGTTGCCTCTTCTACCTCTCATGCAAACTCTTGAAAAATGACCATTTTTGCCACATTGGCTGCATTGTTGATTAGCAGCAGGACAATTTTTGAAGTTAGAAACATGGTAAGAAGAACCACATCTGAAACAAAAAGTACTTTGACTAAATTGTCTATTAGGCATGAAAGGTCTTCTGGTACTGGTAGTTCCCATTCTTCTAAAATAACCACGTGTGTCACGAGGAATAAAGTTAGGTGTCTTGGTAGAGACAGGCGCTTTGGTGGAGACTGCACTTGAAATAGAGGTATTGGAGAGAGAAACTTCTAATTGTTTAGAATCCTCCAAGGATGTCTCTATACTTTTAGCTATGTCAATAGCTTTATCCAGAGAAGGATCTTTGCAAGATAATAATTTCCCTTGAATTTGTTTGCAAGAACAACGAGCAATTAGTTGATCCCTAATAAGTTGTGAGGTGAAATTATCAAATTCACATTTAGAAGCAAGTATTTTCAGAGCAGTAACAAAGGTGTCAATGCTTTCTTCAGGTTTTTGAGCCCTGGTGAAGAATTTGTAACAATGTACAACCATGTTTTTAGTTTTAACAAAATACTTGTCTAATTTGGCTATAGCTATGTCAAATTCATCTGGAGCTTCACCAGGAGGTGGAACATAAGGGGGTAAATGGTCAAAAACATTCTGGCCTTCCACGCCAAGATGATAATACATAAGATTTTTTTTTCTTTCTGCACGATATCTAAGACCATCAATTGCACCTAAATAAGCCATGAAAGATCTCAACCAGAGTTTCCATTCAAGAGGAGGGTCGCCAGGAGTCTGAAGAAATGGAGCTGGAGGAGAAACGCTTTGCATTGTGAAATCTTCTATTTTCTTTTTTTTTTAATTTCAAATGAAAAAAAAAGCAGATGTGTAGATGTTCTTTTGATGTGTACAGAAGCTGTGCACATCAGCGTGTAAACGTCACTTTAGTAAGTAAAGGCTGTGCGCGTCAGCGCGAAGACGTTGTTGTTGTTTTTTTTTTATTATATATAATATGTATATATATATTTAGCTGTGCACATCAGCGTGACATAAAAAAAAATTATTTGCTGTGTGCCCAAACTGTGCACATCAGCGTGATGAGACTCTTTTCAGCAGAAAAAAAATTGTGCAGGTAAACATGAATATGCACACAAGAGCTGTGTATATCAGCGTGTGAATGATAAGCTGCTGTGTGCATCAGCGAAGGTGAAGGTTTTCTAGCAGATCAGCTGTGCACAATAGGAACAAAGAAGACTTGAAAGCAGCAGATGAAGTCTTTGTGACGAATGGAAGCTTTGTGACGTGTAATAGCTGAAGGGCAGTAAGAGCGTCGTACAGGAAAAGTGTTGTTGTGACGTGGTTGCAGACAGACAGGCAGCGTTGTGGTTCTCAAAAAATCCGGACCCTGGTGTTCTCCCGATATCGAGGTCCAATACCCGTGTCACAAAACCTCAACGCACCAAGACGATTTTGGTATCTATGAACCGATAATAATTAGGACATCATTCCTATGTATTTGCGTCACAAACGAGGGTTGCCAACACCCCAAAATCGTAGTTTCCGTCCCCATCCCTTAAACTCCATTTTGTGAACGGCATCCATCTTGCATCTTGCCCTCATGTTAAGTCAATTAAAGGTCGAGCTTGATCAAAAGGGACACGTCCACCTTTTCGTGACTTCCCCCTGACCTGTCCCAACTGACTCCATGGCCTTCGGCCAAACCTGTTTGGGCAGCTCCTCGCCCAGTGGCCGAATACGATAGCATCAATACATAACATTCCACAAACCATTCACACATACAGACCATGCTTTCTGCAAACATGCACCTGTCCACATTCCTTGTTTATGGCCAGTTTTATGACTGGGTTGTGCCTTCCTTTATTAAGGTTTCATCGATATCTGATGGGAGTTCCAGGCCTAACTGGGTAATCTATCAACAAAACTGGACATCTAAAATATGGGCTTGCTTACATGACTCTGCTCTTTGTATTATTGTAGAAATATGTGTATAGCCATATCATAAACTCAGGAATTCTTGCTTGCAGCTATTATTTTTGTATATAAGGAGACGGCTGGTTCTGTAAAAACGAACAGTCTCCCGAGAACCTACTCTCCGTGCAGTGTACTTCTGGGACACGTGTTACTTGGTAGCTACCAATAAAACTTGATCTTTGACGGTAACTAGAAGACTCCGTGTTTCTGTGGTCCGGAACAAGGGAGAACTCAGAGGTCCTCGGGTGCTACCCCCTGGCACCACCGGGTTCCTAAAAACCCGGCACCTCAGTTGGCGCCCAACTCGGGGCGATATCAAGCGGTGACGGTCCAAGCCAGATGTTCGTGAGGAGCTTCGTGTGAAAATTCCGGAGGACGGCCAGCCACTTCAGCGACCCCTGTATGTCGACGTGGTTCCGAAGGTCTTTTGCTGCGAGGTTCCCCGCGTCCCGACGGCTACGAAGGACTGCTGCCCTGACTATCGCCTTGTTTTGGACCCAGTGATCTTTGGTAGAGCGAAACGATAGACGAGTCTTCTAGCGACGTCACAGATCTTCAAATACTTCAGTTAAGTATAAGTGGAGCGTCTCCCAGTCCTTAGTTTGTCCTTAGTTTTTGGTATCCTTGAGATACGCTTTGATTTGGTACTTGCAAGCCCCAAAGCCGAAGGACTCGTGTATTCATGAGATATATCGTAAACAGATAATCCTTTGAAGTTTGAAGCTAGACTAGTGAGCGAAGATGCCTGGTTTTAGCAGACTTGGAAACTTGTTTTGTCTTGGTTGTAGTAAGGACTCCCGATTAGAGGAATCTTGTCCGGTTCCTCCAATTGGAACTCCAACGTATGAGCTCTATGTAAAGCACGGCGTAGGTCCTATAACATATAACGAAGTATGGATAAAATACACCCGCAAGGATGGTGTTTTAAAATGGCCCCAATACGGTAGTTTCGACTCAGAAGTTTTAGATAACCTAGAAGTCAAACTATTCAAGAAGAAAGCCCGACCGGCGATGTTTGACTCTTTCCGCTTATGGCGTAAAGAGGCCAAACAGAAGGAAATTAAATTAGAAAAGAAGAATAAGAGGGAAAGAGGTATTTCAGTAATGCAAGCCGCGATAACATTTAAAGACAACGAAGAGGATCGAATAAGTGAACAGTTGCACAGGCAACGTAAAATGGCAATAGATAAATGCTACCCCGTTTTGCCATCTCTTCAGCGAGAGACAGTAAAAGAGCGTGAAAAAGATCCATTAATGGCTCATTTGCTAAGTTCGCCACCACCCTATGCACAAAATGCCACAGCACCTCCTCAACCTTTAGTTGCACCTCTGGTAGCTGTTATACAGGCTCCTTTACCGCACTCACCGGCTACTGTCCAGCTGGCTCCTGTTTCTCTGGCTCAGCCTCCTCAAGGCTCACCGATCACATCTACTTCTCCTACTGTTCCTTCTAAAATTTCGCCTAGCACACTTTCTAGTCTCTCTGATACTCGTTCTACGAACATTTCTGTTTCTACTTTGCGTGACTCTGTTCTACCACCAGTTATTCCCCCACTTTCACCTTTTGTCTGGCATAAAATGGCCAGCATTGTTACTAACCTTCCTTCACCACTTTTTCGGTCGCCTAAAACGACCCCTAACATGGAACGAAGACAATTACGAAGCCAAATGCCCGATTATCAGGAAAGGGAATGTTTGAATAAGTTAGCACGAAATTGGGCTATGGACACAGCAAGATATGATGTAGAGTCTGTCATGAACGTTTTCCGTCAATGGGATGAACCAACGCAAAGATACGTCTTTGAGCAGATGTGTGTTTTTCTGTGTGAGGATTTGGTAGATAATGGTCAGAAGACCAACGAGCAAGAGTTGTGTAGTGTACGATTTAAATTTGGGGAGGGTATGATTGTAGGTCCCGACGTTGAAAAAGCAGTTGAGATATTATTATCACATAGAAGTACGGGTGGTAATTCTGGGTCATCCTCTGACAGTGGTACATCCAGCAGGAAAAGAGCGAGACAGTACCCCATGAGGGAGGTTCCTCCGGTCTGGAGGGAAGGTGACGCGACTGCAGTTCCACCGGTTCTGCCTCATTTCCAGCGTGTATGGGTACATGTCCCCTGGAAAAGATCCGAAGTTTTAGCACTCAAGCAGACACTACCCGATCCCCGTAAAAACCCGACTGGGTATTATAAGGAGTTGTCCCAAACTGCCAGCTCATGTATAATGAATTTAGCGGATATAGACATGTTGTTTGGGAACGTTGTTCCACATCCTTTATGGAGTAAGATACGTCATGCAGATCATGACCAAGAATTAGGTGACTCGTGGGCGAACATTGCGACTACAGATGCTAGACAAGTCGGTGGTTTCAAGCCTGAGCCGTTAATAGCTGAACTTCCCGGTAGAATTATTGCGTACATGAAGACACTTATGCCTGAAGTACGCGTAAACTGGGACAAGCTATCCGCGTGCAAGCAGAAGAAAGACGAGAATGTGTCTGACTTTTTCACGAGATTTGAGGAAACTTTCACTGACCATAGTGGTCAGGATATGGCTACCGAGGGTGGCCAAAGATTGTTTGTAGACAAGTTTGTACACAATCTGCTTCCCGAACTGTGTGCTAAACTAAAAGATTCAGAGAGTGCTTGGGCTGTCTCTACGTCAGTGCAGATTCTAGCAACAGCTCAGTACTACGAAAACAGGCGCAAAGACGAGCTAGACAAGGCAGACAAAAAGACGAAAGATCTAAAAACTAAAGTTCTTCTCCAACAGGCCTATCCGCCTCGTATGGCTAGCCAGCCCAATTATCAACAGAATAAGCAGTATTCTAGAGACGCGCAAGGAAACGAGTCTTCCCACCAGCGTGTTCCGTATGGCCCGAATCAATGTGCGTATTGCAAGGAAGAGGGTCATTTTAGGAATAATTGTCCGGCTCTTGCACGACGCTTAAACGGTGTTTCAGGTGTAAGAGGGAGAGGTGTTCAACATGCCCCCAGAGGTAGGGGCCGTGGAAATTTCTCCCAGTACACAGCTTCTTTTCCGCCTCAAAATTCCATGAATAGCTTTGACCAACAGAATAACGCATCGTCTAGGTCAGCTCAGTACTATGCTGACGACTATTACACCGAACACGACAATGAGGGTAACGATTGCTAGGACAGCCATGGACAAAGAGAGGGAGTTGTTTCAGTTCCAGTAGACCAAGATGGACCTTATGTTAAGGTAATTACCTCAGGAGTGTCAGAGCCATTTCTGCTGGATACTGGTGCTACAAAAAGTTCTATTATGCACTCAAAACTTCCTTGCGCACCTTTGTCTGGCGAAATGAATGTCTCAGTAGGCTTCTCTGGCGCCCCTGTTAGAAACCCGATCTCTAGTCCTATATCCCTTTCTGTTGGCCCCTATGAATTGGAAGCACCCCTCATTCTTACAACTGGTTGCGGTGAAAATTTGTTAGGATTGGATTTGCTAAAAAGGTTGTATGTGACTTTGTACTGTTCTCCCTCGGGAGTACAACTTACCTTAGGGAAAAAAGTCATTTCTCCAATGTATTTGTCGAAAGAAGGTATTCCAACCGAATTATTATCACTTCCTGATGTACTGTGGGCTAATGGTTCCAATGACGTAGGTCGTTTGGAGATAGCACCGTATGTCATAACTTTGAAAGCCAACGTCGGATCGCCACGTATTCCTCAATACAAAATATCTAACGAATGCGAGAAGGCGTTGTTAACGATCATTTATGATTTGATCGATAAAGATGTTATTGAAGAAACAACAGGGAACGTTTGTAACAGTCCAGTTTTACCGGTCTTAAAACGTACTGATCCTTCACAGCCCCCTGTGTATAGGTTTGTGATTGACCTCAGAGAGGTAAATAAGGTAGTTATCCCACAGTTTCCAGTTGTCCCCGACATTACTGCTTTATTGACAATGGTTCCAGCTTCAGCAGACTGGTTCTCGGTGATTGACCTGAAGAACGCTTTCTTCAGCATCCCGATCGCCGAAGAGAGTAGAGACCTTTTCGGCTTCAATTTAGGAGGACGAAGCTTCCGCTTCAAATGCGCTCCTCAAGGCTACTGCGAAAGCCCATCTATATTCAGTCAGGCACTGAAAACACAACTAGACACAATTGTGCTGCCAGATGGGTCAACTTTGATCCAGTACGTAGACGATCTACTGATCGCCGCAGACACTGAGGAGATTTGCAAACAAGCCACGTTGTTATTATTGCGTCACTTATGTGACATGAAGCACAAAGTCTCCCTTTCAAAGCTGCAATTTTGCCGACAAGAAGTAACCTACCTAGGTCACATCTTATCGAAGGAGGGAAGGAGACTGACACCAGAAAGAATACAGGCAATTACAGAACTAAGTGCCCCAAGGACACAGAGAGAGGTTCAAGCCTTCTTGGGCATTACATCGTACTGTAGACAATGGATACCGAATTTCTCACTACTAGCCAAGCCCTTGCTGGCACTACTCCGCAAAGACACGCCTAATCCTATGCCTTGGTCTGAAGATTGCCAGACGAGTTTCCACGAGTTGCGTGATGCATTGTGTTCGGCCCCTGTGTTGGGAAACCCCAACTACAGTAAGCCTTTTACATTGTATGTCCACGAAAAGGAAGGTTGTGCATTATCAGTCTTAACGCAACACTTTAGGAACAAACAGCGCCCATGCGCGTATTTTTCGGCAACTCTGGATCCAGTGGCTAAGGCACTGCCAAGTTGTCTAAGAGCAACCGCCGCAGCAGCTGTCTGCATTCGACAGTCTGCTGGACTAGTCATGAATAACACTCTGATCGTTATGGTTCCGCATGCAGTTGACATTTTGCTAAATAGGACCAAGACACAACATCTTACTAGCGCTCGACTATCCAGTTACGAACTTACCCTGCTAGCAAGTCACATCCGCATAAAAAGGTGTGATACACTCAACCCCGCTACGTTATTACCCATCCCGACAGAGACAGACAAGATTGACAAACATGACTGCTGTTTCAGGACAGAAGAAGAGACAAAGGGGAGAGTAGACTTACAGGACACTCCCCTTCCCGAATGCAATGATACTTTGTGGGTTGATGGTTCATGTTTCAAGTTGCCGAATGGTGATACGACCACAGCATACGCCGTAACGACATTATACACCATTGTAGAGACTGCACGCATTTCCCACAATTCTGCACAAGCTGCAGAGCTGATCGCGCTTACTAGAGCATGTGTGTTGGCGAAAGGAAAGCGAGTGAATGTGTACACTGACAGCCAATATGCCTTTGGTGTGGCTCACAGTTTTGGGAGATTGTGGCGTGAACGTGGGTTCCTTACGTCCCATGGTGCAAAGATACAACATGGCCAGCTAGTTAATGAGCTCCTTAAGTCACTCACCTTGCCCCTACAAGTCGCCATTATAAAATGCAGTGCACACAAAAAGATTCAGGATGATGTTGGCCGCGGAAATGCATTGGCAGATGAGGTTGCGAAAGAAACTGCAAGGAACACAATGAGTCGGATGTATGTTATGGGTCCCGCTAGATGGACTGCTGATGTGGGAATGTGCGAGGACACCATTGAAAGCGTAAAATCGATACAAGCTGAGGCCACTGAGAACGAGGTGAATGAATGGAGAGAAAGCACAGGTAGATTGGATGCGAATGGTTGTTGGGTCGAACTATCAGAACACCAGCGATGGCTATTACCTAATGCATACGTACTTGCAGTAGTAACGATGGCTCACGGGATTGCGCACATCAGTTCGAAAGGAATATGTAAACTATTGGCCCCAGTATGGCAGAATAGCAATATCCCAAAATATGCAAAGAATGTGGTTAAAAAGTGTATGGTGTGTTTGAAGTACAATCCCGGGAGGGGAACCCCAACTCCAACTGGTCATTTTGCGCCTCCAACGTACCCGTTCGAGGTTTTACAGCTCGACTTCATCCACATGGAGAGGTGCAACAACCTAAAGTATGTGCTCGTTATTATCTGCGCCTTTTCAAGATGGGTGGAAGCGTACCCCCTTAAGGACAATACCGCTTTATCAACTGCCAAAGCACTCGTCAAAGAGTTCTTTCCGAGGTTCGGTATGCCTAGAATTGTCTGGAGTGATAACGGAAGTGAATTCGTAGGATGCGTGATGAAGAGAGTGTGTGAGTGTTTAGGCATCCACCAAAAATTCCACGCTGCAAATCACCCCCAATCAGCTGGATTAGTAGAGTGCTACAATGGCACTCTAAAACTCAAACTAGCCAAGATCCAAGCCAGTACAGGTCTTAAATGGCCTGACGCACTGCCTCTAGCGCTTTTGTCAACCAGAATGACTCTCCACTCCAGATTAGGACTTAGCCCCCATGAGATCGTGTTTGGCCGCCCAGCCAACGTCTGGGGCGTGCCAAGACCCAAGAAACTAAGTGAGATAGAACACCCCGTACTACTTGACTATTTGTGCGAATTGACAACTAAATTGCGTGTTTTACACCAACATGTTCACAGTTCCTCTCCACCAGCCTCTGACGATCCAGGTCACCTCATAGAGCCCGGCTCGTGGATTTTGGTGCGGAATTTCCAGCGCACCAACAACGGACAGCCGAGGTGGACCGGACCGCACCTAGTGCTGCTTTCAACGAGATCTGCTGTTCGGGTGGAAGGCAAGAAGAACTGGGTACATGGGACCCACTGCAAACGGGTCCCTCTACCCCTTCCATACGACCGGTGGGTCAACAAAGGACTTGCCGACTCCGAGACCGAATCCGTACCTCGCTTCATCCCTTTCAGCGATGCACGTTTGAAAGAAACTAGTACTGAAAAGGAGAGTGATCATATTTTACAAGGACTTGTGTCGCCGTCTATGTAATTGGACACTACCGGACCTGAGACGCTGTTTGAAGACCACACCATACCTGGGAAACGACGGTACGACCTGCGGTCTAAACAAAGAGACTAATAAACGATTGACCTAATGTGATTTCCCTTTTTCCCCTAAGAACTATTTTTTTGATTTTTTAGCTCTCTCGTCCCAGGGGAACTAGCTCATTTTTGATTTTTCGAACCGCCATCCGGTTCTGCTGCTAGGGTCGCGGTTGAAGTCTGGGGAGTGCAACTGGGAAGTTCTAGGTCCACGGTTCTGATTGGTCCACGGGAGTTACCCCGGACTGAGCAGAGCGCGCTCCCTGGGAGAATCAATCAACCACCGCGGGCAGCAACTAGAGGATGGAGTTTCCAAGGGTAGAGAGACCTATCAGACTCACGAACTTCGGAAAACAGTTATGCACAATACTGTCCAAAAGAAGATTCCTGATACTATGTGTTTTAATGTTATGTAGCATACTTGTGTTTTTTACTGGTTATACTCTATTCGTATTTAAAGTTACCTTTTCGAATGACACCCAGCCACCATCTCCTCCCACTATTTCTCCACACTACTTTCACCCTCTACCTGAACACGAGTCTGCCCGAAGACTCGAATTTGTAAACAATTCTTTCATTCAGCTCCTACACCAACACCAGTCCGTAATGAACGCATCAAACTGTTGGATATGCGGACTTATGCCACACACAACCGATAAGGGGATCCCATACTTCATTTTGCCATTCAGCTACTATGGCTCTCTGTGGGCTTTCCAGACCATGTTCCTATTCGCCCTAGAACCATACCCGACCCGTTCCACTGCGAGCGATTCCAATAACAAGGCACTAATTGCAGGGATAAGGAATATGAGTAGGGATATCGACACATATCTGACAATGCCCAAAGATGAACTCAGTCCCTACTCCCGTTGGAACGTTACCAAACATGGGGTTTACCTGGTCAAGAGCCAGGCAGCAAAGAAACCCCGCCCAGTTTGGATAGTGCCCCACCGAGGTCACTTATGCTTACAGGGTATTGGTAGGGACCCCACAGCACAGTTAGGAAAGAGCACTTGCACGGAAACATACGTATTTACTTCCCGAACTTCCCCTATACTTTTGGCAGCCAAAGGCACGTATTTCGTTTGCCACGACCAAGCCTACACGTGGTTGCCCCCTGATTTCTCAGGTACATGTTTTATCTCATTTCTGCTGCCTCCCACCTACACGGCCAGAGCAGATTACCATCGGACAAGGACAGCTAGGGGTGTCGTGAGTAAAGACGACACCGCGGGTCAGGAATTCGCTGACTTCGCAAAGGGTTTTCTGCCATTTTGGGGGCCTATGGTGAACAGCAGAAATATTCGCCAGTTATCGAGGATAGTTGAATCCGCCGTGACTACGACGGCCGGAGCACTTGGCAATCTGACAACCGAGCTTCAGTCGGATCGACTTATGACCCTTCAGAACCGAATTGCCTTAGACATCATACTCGCCGATCGTGGTGGTGTGTGTAGAGTCATCCAATCCAGTTGTTGCATATTCATCCCTGATAACGCACCGACAGTATACCAGGCCATCTCCAAACTACACGAAATATCTGGTTCCCTTCACGTTGAGAAAGGGGATTGGTCCCTGCTGGGGTGGTTCTGGGAGCTGATCACTGCCTGGGGATGGAAAATTTTGATCTTCATTGGGATGACCTTGGCACTTCTGTTCATGTTTTGCCTATGTATACAGTGTGCTCCTGCACTATGTGGCCTCTGTGCTACCTCGTGTGTACGGAAGCCTGTGTCACGGGACGAGCTGAGTAACAGAATGATGCTACAGCAACATCTCCACGAATTTCTTCATACCGATTTGGACTCAGATTAGCATGAGTTATTGCCTTATATGAGGGCAAAAGGAGGGTCTGTGGTTCTCAAAAAATCCGGACCCTGGTGTTCTCCCGATATCGAGGTCCAATACCCGTGTCACAAAACCTCAACGCACCAAGACGATTTTGGTATCTATGAACCGATAATAATTAGGACATCATTCCTATGTATTTGCGTCACAAACGAGGGTTGCCAACACCCCAAAATCGTAGTTTCCGTCCCCATCCCTTAAACTCCATTTTGTGAACGGCATCCATCTTGCATCTTGCCCTCATGTTAAGTCAATTAAAGGTCGAGCTTGATCAAAAAAGACACGTCCACCTTTTCGTGACTTCCCCCTGACCTGTCCCAACTGACTCCATGGCCTTCGGCCAAACCTGTTTGGGCAGCTCCTCGCCCAGTGGCCGAATACGATAGCATCAATACATAACATTCCACAAACCATTCACACATACAGACCATGCTTTCTGCAAACATGCACCTGTCCACATTCCTTGTTTATGGCCAGTTTTATGACTGGGTTGTGCCTTCCTTTATTAAGGTTTCATCGATATCTGATGGGAGTTCCAGGCCTAACTGGGTAATCTATCAACAAAACTGGACATCTAAAATATGGGCTTGCTTACATGACTCTGCTCTTTGTATTATTGTAGAAATATGTGTATAGCCATATCATAAACTCAGGAATTCTTGCTTGCAGCTATTATTTTTGTATATAAGGAGACGGCTGGTTCTGTAAAAACGAACAGTCTCCCGAGAACCTACTCTCCGTGCAGTGTACTTCTGGGACACTTGTTACTTGGTAGCTACCAATAAAACTTGATCTTTGACGGTAACTAGAAGACTCCGTGTTTCTGTGGTCCGGAACAAGGGAGAACTCAGAGGTCCTCGGGTGCTACCCCCTGGCACCACCGGGTTCCTAAAAACCCGGCACCTCAGTGTGAGCGTCTTGACGAATGAAGATCGTTATGGTAACCAGCAGGCGTGAGACGTGATGGCGTTTGGTTGATGTACGTTGGGGATTCTACAACGTCATCATTACAAAGCGCAGCTCGGAAGGAGAGGAGCAAGCGAAGGAGATACGAGTAGTGCAGAGTTGAAGGTAAAAAGAGTCTTAAATTGCGAAGGAAAAGTCTTAATAAAATGAGCTGGAGGAAACAATGTGGGTTGGCGCAGGAGAAAATTACACGCAGCTTGATTGCGCGCAGCTTAGGCTTAATTGGTAGTAGAATAGCAGTAAAAAAAATTGAAAGGAAATCCTGCGGCTGTGACGGCTCTCAATGTGTACCGCAAGCAAAGTAACAGTTTGTAAAAGTACTCACAGGGATGATGATTGTAAAAGAAGAAAATGTCCTCACTTCCAGAGCGCTTTACGCGAGGGTGTTGGAGTCGAGGTTGAAAAGACAGCTGAAGAACAGCTGACCATCCTCTGTCGCCAATGTAAAGATGAGGCGCAGGCAGGAAATGTTTGTAGAAGATTTATTGCAGGAAAGAGAGCCGTCCAGCTTGAAGGGGAGAAGAGCAGCTGCAACTGCCGCACAGGGAATCCTGGAGTGGAATACTCTGTACACGGAAACCCCACAGGTGACATCACAGGGTTCAGTGAAGAGATAACAACAAGCAGTGGACAATGCAGATCACCACAAACAGCCTTTACAACGCGGTCCTAAGCAAGTGTGACAAATCCCCGCAAGGCGCAAGCTGAACAATGCTTGCCTTAACCACGCATCTGCCTTAACCACGCATCTGCCGTAACCACGCATCTGCCTTAACCACGCATGGCATTCGGCGTTCAAGCTGTGTGAGCGGATATGTGGGAAGAGGACTCGGAAGGGTCGTGGCAGGAAAAAGAACCACAAAATGGCTTGGTAATTTGGGCTGGGGCCAGGGGGAGGTGGGGATAGGTTTTAGGGGTAGGAGTCGGTTTTAGGGCTTAGGGCAGGGATCCGGGGTCCAGTTTGTTTTTAGGACAGTGGGAGCAATTTTAGGGCTCAGGGCAGGGGTTTGGGGTTGAGGTTGTTAATAGGGCTGGGGCGGGTAGATTAAAATGCAGGAGTGCCAAATTTTAGGGCTCACAGCAAGGGGGGCTGGGGTGGCATCTTTACCACATACATACCTTTGCCAATCATGCCTTTACAGCAAACATTGTTGTAAAGGAATGCGTGGTAAAGGCATGTGTTGTAAAGACACAGACGTTGTAAAGACCACATGGTTAAGGTATGCGTGGTTTAGACATGTGTGGTTGTGCCATACAACCTCATTGACTAGAAATTCAAGAGCTAAACCAGCAGAAGGTTCCCACTTGGGATTCCTAGAGTCACAAAAAAGACTGTAAAATGTATTGTTTCTGAAAAACTTGTCAGGAGCAGCCCTTTAAGTTCACTTGCGGCCAGTCATTCAAATTTGTTAAGCAGAGAAGTGCGCCAGGCATGGCCTTCCCTTGGATTTGCGTTTTACTTCTTCAGTGCTCCACAGCAGGTGCCAGCCACAAACTTGGAAGATATACAAAATTTGACCATAACTAAATTTGACGGATACCCAACGGCTCTAAAGAACTTCAATAAGAGCAAAATACAAGATAGCAGGTGGAGAATCAAACTTTTTGCCAATGCTGTGGGCTGGCATCTTCCTAATTCCCTACTTACAAGGTCATTTCGACCATGGTGTGCATCCCACGAACTAGCCAGGTCAGCAGAGGCAATGTCCACCATCTAAGGTAGAAATCCCAATCAGTAATGCCGGCATCTCTGTGGCCTCTGTTGAAATGGGGGTGTAGCTGTTCGACCAAAGGCACTGAATGTTTCTGAGCTGGTGCATTATGCGTTGCACCTGCTCAGCACAGGTTTACTATGTTCAAGAAGCAAACTCCAATGTGGGAATTTGTTTCATGAAATCCAAAAAGAACAGCTCTGAAACGCATGGATTTTTCCCCACGGGCATCCAGGTCATGGTTTGCCCGCACATGGCAGCCCCAGGCAGGGAAATCTAGTGACAGTCACTAAACCCCAAAATAGGGCAAGCAACCATCACAACGGCCTGGCACCCAGTGGCGGACGAACCACCAGCTCAGAGGTTTACGCTGCCAAAGACAGATGATCCTTCGCAGAAGCAAACCTGGTGCTTTCCTTAATTATAAATGATGCAGGAGGCTGCAGGACAGGAGCCCTCTCATCCCACCAAACTCTGATTGGTGCCCTTAGCATGACTGCAACATTCAGACTGAATTTTTCCTATTACAGAAAGCAGTGAGGCTCATTTGTAAAGCACGCTGTTAGTAGATATCACATCCACTGATTGAGTGGGTGGTTTCAAAGTTTCTATTAAACGAATGCAGGATTCTGTAGGTATTTGCCCACCCATAGTTTGGGGAATATGTCGATTTTGTTATGGTTTCACAGTTATGTCTTTTTTTCATGTAAACTGTGAATATTTCTTTGCAAGCTCCAATATTTTCTTGTGTGTGTTGAAATGGATGGGTCATTTCCACTCAAGTAAACTTTAAACTGCTTTTCCTTTGAAGCTAGATAACTTTAGCTATTGTTGATGTTTCAAACAATAGAAAAGGAACACAACAGTCCACATTTCAATTTGAAAACCCACTTGAGTAGTAATAGTGGTTTTATCAAGGATTACAGGACATTTGTCAGAAAAATACACTCAGTTTTCCACACCCTTTCTATAAAACGTTAGCTTTGTATTTTATATTTTATTTCCTTTCTTTGTACATAATTTAGATTTTTCCTTTGTGCATTTGGTTTGTTGTTTCTTATTTAAAGTAAGGGTCACCCTTTCCTGAAGCCACAATGCCACCACACACTGGAATATGTGGTAAGCAAGCGTCCTTGAGAAGTTGCTACCTTCTCAGGAGAAAAAAAACCAAGGTGTAAACAAACATCTTGTGGAATGAAGACTTCAATGGACTGAAGAAAACCACAAATCAGGAACCCAGCAATGGAATTCTTCTGAAGCAGCGAGTCAGGATCAATACGTGGAGGAGATAGGAAACAACCAAAGGAGCACAGCTTTGTTGTGACACACTCTCCAACCAGATTGAAGGCTGTATATGACAAAAGAACAGGAAAAATACATGAAATCAAACATCACATGACAGGAACCACAATGGAGAAAAGCATAGCCATGATGGAAAAGGAAAAGAAAACAATACAAAATCCTTAGCTGGATTAACTGTGAATTAGCTTTAAAAGCCAACTGCAAACCCAGAGCTAGGTGACTGACATTTTGGAGCTGGAGAGGTGTGGAAAAGCAACTAGGAGACCTGGAGCCCAAGAAAAGGCAGCCATGAGTAAGACTCACAGCCCACAGCTAGGGGTTTCTTGAGGTGTTTAATGATGCCCAGGAATGGCGGTACCATGTTAGGTACCTCAGTTGCCCAGATGGCTGATATGCTGCAGGTGCAAGAACAAATGACAAAGTACAACATAGCATTGATTCATGACAGAGGCTTGGAGAGAGCCCCCTTCAGCCATTGATGTGTTTAGGCAAACCTTCTTAAGGGTTCAGCTGCTGGATTATCTGTCATATTTTAGTATCATCCCATGGCTTTTTATGAAGGTTTACATTGTCTGCGTCTGAAGTTTCTATTGGTGTTGGTAATCCTTAAAAAGTAGTTTCTATCCATGCGTTTATCTGTTCTTTGCATTCACCCTGATAACATGTTAATTGCATACAGTGTTCTTCTTTATGAAGAAGTTTTTTTACTTGTTTTTTTCTACATTGCAAGCCTTTGGGGAGCTAGGCTCCAGAGACTAGAGCACAAAGCTTCAGTGAAAAACTAGTGCATGAACAGCATGTGTGTGTGGTTGGAAAAATGCTGTTAATGTCTTGATAATCCTAAAATGGCATCTCACCAACTGCTCCAGATGCTGCTTACCCAGAAGGTACCATTCTCTCCACTGAGCCTCACAGGCGCCAGTGGTCCATGTTGCCCCGCCGCCTCCCTCCACCCTCTGTGTGGCCTTCCAGTGCCCTGTCCCCCACACCTGTTGTAAGAACTCAAGCCTTTGTGGGTATTCACAAACTTGTTTGGGACCAATTACAACTCAAGAACCCCAGGTCACTCAGTAGTGTGATTTACTAAACAATATTGGGGTAAATTGTTAGGATGAAAAGAATTTACGCCAAACACATGCCTCCTCAAGCCTCTGACACTATGTAGCCAATCCAGTCAAATGCTTCTATTCGGGGTATTTAGCAACTGGTAGCACACTGTCAGTGATGTGCTAAAGGACAGAGCTCTTATTAATATATTGAGGGATCCATCATGATTCTCACAGTTTTAGAAGTTTAATAGTACATCCCAGTATTCCTGACACTTGGGTATCAGTAATCTTGGGTGACAGTATAATCAGACAATCCCAAGGGAGCCCCTATAGGCCCATACTGATTGGGGAATACCACACAGAAAGCAGTGCTACTGGACTTATTTCCACACAGTGACCTATAATTCTATGCCTTTCCCTAAGGCTAATTCCTCCAGATTTAACCTGGAGGATTTGTCCGCAGAATCAAGTGCAGTAATGGCGCATACCAGACTACCATGTGTGGTAATACAATTGGGACAATTGTACTGCTTTGGGTGGAAATTCCTGTTTCTACCAAATTATATTACAACACCACTGCTAATGAGGTAAGAGGTAACCACTACAAAAGGGAGTCCAAGTATGTGTGGCTTACCTTTGCTAAAACAGCAAGTTTCCTGCAAGAACACCCATAAAGATGAAGGTCCAGATTTACTATGATTTTGCATTGGGGTTGCATCACTTTTGTGGTGTAGCCCTGATGCAAATCATTTTTAGCATTTACTAAGCCATTTTCTTTGGCTTCGCATGGTTTAGTAAACTCAAAATAACGCACAGCAGCGCATATATCCCAACTACTATGGGAAGAATGTATGTTAATTACAGAAGACAATACCCTAGTTCAAGTCCTTTAAAACTTGATCATCCATGATAATCTAGAGTATAGTAGGACATTAGAAACTACCTGAATTAGTGATCTGGTGTGACCATAGAGGTGCCTGGTGTATTTTCATTTGGGGTCTGACCAACAACACCCCATTTAAAAAAAAGCGAATTTCAATATAAAATGCAATCAATGCTGTGTATGATGCTACGAAAATTATGCAGAACGTGTTAAACTGACACATCAATTATAGCACACTGCACCATAATTTGGCCGGATGAACACCTTTCTTTGGCTTACCACAATGTGGAAATGCAAACTGTGAGATTTAAAAACTGAAAAATGTTGTAGGTCAAAACATCAACCATATCATTGACTGTAATAATACCATCATCTGAACATTACAATTTTGGGGTAACTGACATTTGGGTTGAAAAATGAATCCATGGTTTAATTCGCAATTGTAATAGTTTCATAGGAATGTCAATAAAGAAAAGCAATTAGGAGTTTCTAGTTCTAGATGTTTGAATAGAGAATGGAGTTATTATTGCCAGCACAGTTGTTAAGTCAAACATATGGGGACCTATTCAAAAACTACATTTTGTTGTACATTTGTAGTAATAATATTAGCATACGAAATTGATATTCTGTAACCTACTTGCCGATGTAAACGCTTCTTCCTCTTCTATCTTACTTGTGTAGACATCTTCACTCCAAAGGCGGAGACCTCAGCGCATGTAAGCATACGTTTCAGTAGTAAATGTAGAAGGGATGGAGGAGTGGCTAGAAATTTAGGGAACGCCTACTACGAAAGTGGAGTTATTTTTAGGAGAAGGAAAGAGGGGTTCATGAAGGACAAGGGAGGGACATGCTCCCACCCACAAATGAGTTAAACCATTGCTATTCACAAACTGAACTTCTACAGTTACTACATCAAACAAGCAGTAGAAATGCAATAGGTCTTGCATTTTTTTTGAGTTAGAGATAGTGGCATAGCTCAACAGCTACGGGAAAGAAATTGCCACTTTGCAAGTGCCAAACAGAGCATTGCTTCGTGAAACGGCTTGAAAGCCTAAAACGATGTTCATAGCCTACAAAATAAAAAAGGCAGATCAAGATGACCAGGAGCAACCACGGACGTATTGGAATGGCCAACGCAAGCAAACAATGAGTGAAATCGGCTGGGCGTGACCCGAATACACAAAGGCACGGGGAATCAGACCCAATGCACCAATAAAAACACCCTATTTCTAAATGGCACAACCACGAACAAATTGCAATTCATGGGCTTGCCAAAAGCCCTTAGAAGAGATAACAACAGGTCTTGAAGACAGTGCATGTGCACTAATTGGGCTTGACCTAAAAAGGGCTTAAAACAGTAGTAAATGTACTCCATCTCTGACCAGGAGTAAGTCCAGCACCACATATGGCCATCCTCTGGTACTCCAACAGCCGGCAATAAAAAATAAGGCAGGGACTTAAAATAAAAGCCCATATGAAATTAAATTAACTTATTTGAAATAATGGTAAAAATATAAATAAATAAAACATAATTATTAGTTTACTCTAAAATATGTTAATGACCTTTTTAAATGTGTAACTTTAATGAAGAAAATACATTATTTTAAATTATTTCTATACATTATTTTAAATTTGTTTTACTACATAATGAATAAATATAGATGTTATACATTAGGAGGGATTTTGTTTATTTCAATGTTAACAAAAGTAAGTTTAATATACTTTGATATATTTAAAACAATTAAATATTTAATGACATATTAGGTCAATAATGCTGTACATTGTGCTTCACATTAAAATATTTTTAATACATTTTCATTAATGTTTAGCATTAAAATATTTGTACTATTTTTTTAAGCTTTGTTTCCTGGTAATTTTATACTCATAAATTAGGCTTCACCCCCTGAATACACATCTGAGTAATTTTACGCTTGTAAATCGTAAATAGTCTAAAGAAGTAAATTTACTTAAAAGTGTAAGAGTAAATGTGTACATGTAGATTTACTCATGTGTAAGTTTACCTTTGTGAATAGCCCTCACAAGTCTGTAAACACTTCATTTTTTCTAAACACAAAGTAACAGTCATTTGGTTTAGAGCAGTAACATATATTTAGAAACCTGTATGATTTACATACATCCTGTACAGTACAATGGCAAACCTATATGAAACTTTTTCAGGAGTTCTATGGCAGTCAGGAGTTATTGGGATCAGATTGTATTACTCAGCGCCATTTCACAATGGTACCCTGGAGATTTGCCTTATTGTTAGGTGCACAATGGAGCACCAAGTGCACCCATTTTGCCCTTGACTCTCAGGATAGAGAGGTCGAGAGGTCCAAGGCTTACCAAGTAAGGTGGAGTGGGATTGCAGACTCTGAACTCAACAAACCCCAGATAACAATTAATAAATTGCTGTCCAGCTAGTACTTTAAATGACAGAAAAGTACTTTATTAGTATCCTTTAACCAGTGCTATCACTGTACTTAATTAACAGGGAGTATTAATAAGGGGTACTAATAGCAAACAATACCAATATTAATCTGGTGACAGTCTGTAGCGGTGAAGTCTATTGACCGTTCGGCCTGCAAGGGAATCTTAGTGGAACTATTAAGGGGCTTTGCTGATCAGCTTATCCTCAAGTTAGAGTTTCAGTGCCTAAAAAGATGCACACTTTTTCCTC
Source organism: Lissotriton helveticus (assembly GCF_964261635.1). NCBI lineage: Eukaryota > Metazoa > Chordata > Amphibia > Caudata > Salamandridae > Lissotriton > Lissotriton helveticus. The sequence goes on along the minus strand of NC_136067.1, from coordinate 1,873,232,564 downwards.
CCTTCTGGGGTGCTTGATCACAGTAATTTGGGGCTAATCACTGTACTTTTCCAACCTGCTAGAGTCCGGCTTGAAAAAGTCCAGTTCATGGTGAAGGAGGCTAGGAGGAGCAGGGAGAGTGTCACATGTGGTTGTCGCTCTCCTGGCATCAAAGGCAGTCGTCACTGTAGCGCAAAGATTCTATTAGGCGCCGTGAAGAACCGGGGTTTAATCCAGCGGCATCAGGGGCACGCCTAAGATCTTCGAGTTCACCTGTCTTGGTATTCAAAGACACGGAATACTTCTGGATGGCGTCAGAGACCAAGTTTATTAGCTGCAGCTAGTAACAGTGATCCTAGAAATACATCACGGTGTAAATTCTCAGGAGACTGCTCATTTTACTAAGGCGAGACGTCTCCTTTTATACCCAATATTCACATTATAAATGTACACCCACTGCACAAAATTCTAGCCAATAAGATACATTTTCAAACAAAGTATCACATAGCAAAAACTCAATTTACAGTATCCCAACCCGAAAGTTAATTATTAGGAATGTCCCAAATTCAATCTCCACAAGCCGGACAAACCTATAATTGAAAGCATAACCCATGTAATGAAGAAACATAAAAAAAGAAACAGTAACAGATGCTGAACAAGATAAGGCATGTGTAAGGAAACTAAAAAGTTAACGATGTCCTTAACATTGATTGGCAATCTCAGACAAAGATCGATCAGAGAAATTGGCTTTGCGAGGTCAGTTTCCGGTGAAGAGGTCAGTTTCTTACAGTTCATTTCAGAGTCAAAAAGAAACCTAGTTAATATATACATGAACTAAGAAGGCCAGGCCACTTTGTTCGCCAGGCTACCTTTACAGGCCTACGTGAAGGCAACACAAAATGGTGGCACAGAACAAAATGGAGTCAGACTCGAGAATTACAGAACCTCAGCCCCTCCTTTTGCCATTACGTAGGCAATAACCTAAGACTCATGTTAATCTGAATCTAGGTCTATATGGATATTCATTAGGTCATCAAAGTGTTGCTGTAGCATCATTTTATTATTCTCTACTTCTCTCGGGACAGATGTCCGAACATACATAGTAGCACAAAGACTACAAATGACGGGACCACACTGGATGCAAAGACAACAAGAGAAAAGGATGAGACAACAAGAGAAAAGGATGGCTAAAACCATACCAAGGAATGTCAGAATCTTCCATCCCCCTTTGGACAGCAGTCCCCAAAACCATCCCGTCAATGACCAGTCTCCTTCATCTACATGGATAGACTCAGAGATCTTATGCAACCTAGAGATGGCTTGGTACACTGTAGGGGCATTATCTGGTATGTAAACACAGCAACTGGATCCAATCAATGTACATACTCCTCCTCGATCTGCAAGTATGATGTCTCATACCATACGATTCTGCAAAGTCATAAGGCGGTCCGCTTGAAGCTCAGCTGTAACATTACTAAGAGCACCTTCTGTCTCATTAATAGTCGCTTCAACAACGCGGACAAGCTGTCGAATATGCCTACTATTGATCATAGTACCCCAAAAGGGCAGGAAGCCCTTGAAGAAATCTCCTACTTCGTGTGCTGCAGTATCTTCCTTATTGAAGACACCTCTACCATATCTCGTTCTATGATAGTCTGAAGCAGTAGTGTATGTAGGGGGAAGTTAAAACGCCACATAACATGTTCCTGAAAAATCAGGTGGCAACCATGTGTAGGCTCTGTCATGACAAACAAAATATGTGTCTTTAGCTGGCACAAACAGTGGAGAAGTCCGGGATGAATAGATATAGGTTTGAGCACACACACTCTTACCTAGCTGAGCTTTCGGATTCCGACCAGTCCCTTGCAAACAAAAATGGCCTCGGTGGGGTACAATCCAAATAGGGGGAGACCTTTTTCGTCTCTCAAGCTAGTACTCTGTCAAGCTAGTACTATATCCAGTCACGTTCCAACCAACATAAGCCTGCACCTCATCCTTAGGGATAGCATTATATGCATCAATATCTCGGATCATAGCTACTATTCCCCTTATCAAGGCACTATTGCTGGAGTTATCTTTAAGGTAACGTAAGGGGCATACCTCATTTGCATAGATAAACATGGTCTGGAAAGCCCACACAGACCCATTAAAAGAAAAAGGCAAAACCAAATATGGCATACCTTTATCTGTCGTATGAGGCATAAGACCACAAACCCAACAATTAGTGATATTTACTACTAACTGATGCTGATGCAACAACTGTATGAACGAGTTGTTGACAAATTCTGATCTCCTTGTTTGTTCATGTTCAGGCAACGTATAAAACTGGTGCAAAGAAACAGTAGTGAAAGAAAGCATAGGTTGGGAGGTGGGTGCAGATGTCTGTTGTGTAACATGGACAATCCAACCCACACAAGCTAATGTGATACTTAAAAACATCAAAAAGCACAATATTATAAAACATTTGCTATATATCAATGTACAAAATCTTGTCTTAAGATCTATTCTCTCAACATCTCTTTCAGTTACAACAGACTCCATCCTCTAACGTGCTGCTCGCAGCAATTTTCCTTCTTCACTCAAGTGTGCGTCCAGGCGTCCTAGACGTCCCTAGAACCACAGACCTTTCGTCAATACGCGGGCCACTACTTAAGTCTTATACCGCGACCCTGCAGCTGAACCCGGATGGTGGCTCAAAAAAGAAAAAGAAAAATAGTCTCTTGTCTGAAAGAGTGTAATTCACAAAAAAATTCTGATTTTATTTGTCCTTTTTAGACCTTAAGTTGTAGCGTTCTTTACCAGGCACAGTTTGATCCTGAAAGAGTGTCTCTGGATGCGTAGTATCAAATCTCAAACACGGCGGCACAGCTTCTTGCAAGACTTCATTATCCGCACGTTCTGACTGAGTCCATTCCAGATGTGCATCGCTAAAAGGTACAAATCTTGGAACCCTTTCACTCTCGGAATCAGCAACACCTTCCCGGACCCACTTATTGTACGGTAAGGGCAAAGGTATCTTCTTGCAATGGGTACCATGTACCCAGTTTTTCTTGCCGAACACCTTAATAGCAGTCCGAGTTGATAACAGGACTTGGTATGGACCGGTCCATCTTGGTTCCAAGTTCTTTGACCTCTGGAAATTCCTGGTTAGAATCCAGTTGCCAGGTTGAATCGTGTGGCCTGCGTCTACAGAAACTGAAGACAAAGTGTCATGGACCTGTTGGTGAAGAACACGCAATTTAGCAGTCAAATCATGTAAGTAGTTAACCAACATAGGGTACTCGATATCACTGTACTTCTTAGGCCTCGGCACACCCCAGACATTCGCCGGGCGTCCAAAAACAATCTTGTAGGGGCTAAGTCCCACGCGAGAATGTACTGTCGTTCTCGTGGACAAAGGTGCCAATGGTAAGGCATCGGGCCATGTAGGACCAGAGCTCGCTTGCACCTTGGCCAACTTCAGCTTCAGAGTGCCATAATAGCACTCGACCAGGCCTGCTGACTGGGGGTGATTCACAGCATGAAATTTCTGTTTAATACCCAGACCCGCACATACTTTCTTCATAATCTGACCCACAAATTCACTTCCATTATCACTCCATACCATCCTCGGCAAGCCATATCTGGAAAAAAATTCTTTGAGCAAAACCTTGGCTGTAGACAAGGCAGTATTATCCTTTAGGGGGTAGGCCTCTATCCTTCTGGAAAAGGCACAAAAAGTAAAGTCCACATTTGTAAAGCGCACAATCACCCGTAAGGGTCTCTAGGCGCTGGGGGCCGTCGGGAAGATTAAGCGAGCTATTGCCCAGAGTCACATGGTGCTGGGCTAACCTGCCGCCGGAGCCGGGGATCGAACCGTGGTCCCCAGATTCCAGCGTCAGTCGCCCTGGCCGCGGCGCCACACCTCTTCCACAAACAACCACAAGGACATACTTCAAGTTGTTGCATCTTTCCATATGAATGCAGTCTATCTGCAGCACCTCAAACGGATACGTTGGAGGGGCAAAATGACCCGCTGGAGTTGGGGTTCCCTTTCCAGGATTATGCATCAAGCAAATCATGCAGTGTTTAACCAAATTCTCAGCACACTTAGGAATTCCATCATTCTGCCATACCGGAGCCAACAACTTACATATCCCTTTTGAACTAATGTGAGCCAGCCCATGAGCCATAGTAACCACCGGGAGCACATATGCATCCGGCAACAACCATCGCCGGTGCTCTGACAACTCAACCCAACAGCCTGTCGAATCCAACATTCCCGTACTCGCTCTCCACATACTCAATTCTTTCTCAGTAGCTTCTGCATGAATCATCTTTACACTTTCTGTTGTATCTTCACACATTCCTCCTTCCACAACCCATCTGGCAGGACCTGCAACATACATCCGACTCGTCACATCTTTCGCTGTTACTCTCGCTACTTCATCTGCAAACGCATTCCCTCGACCCACATCATCCGTAACCTTCTTATGCGCACTACACTTTACTATCGCAATTTGAGTCAGCAAAGTAAGTGATTCAAGAAGTTCCCTCACTAATTGTCCATGCTGAATTTTCATACCATGGGAAGTAAGAAATCCTCTCTCTTTCCACAAACGACCAAAACTGTGAGCCACGCCAAATGCATATTGGCTAACAGTAAAAACATTCACTCTCTTTCCTTTTGACAACACACACGCTCTAGTCAATGCTATCAACTCTGCTGCTTGTGCTGAATTCTGTGCAATACGTGCTGTTTCAACAATCGTGTGCAAAGTTGTGACAACATATGCTGCAGTCGTCTCTCTATTCGGAAGCTTAAAGCACAAACCATCTACCCATAGGGTACCATCAGGATTCGAAAGAGGAGTATCTTTCAGATCAACTCTACCCTTCGTTTCCTCCTCTGTCCGGAGAAAACAGTCATGCTGTTCCTGAACATCTGTCTCTACAAAAATTGGCAACAATGTAGCTGGATTCAATGTGTTGCACCGCTTGATGTGCACATGGCTAGCCAAAAGCGTCAAATCATAACCTGACAAACGTGCACTGGTAAGATGTTGAGTCTTTGTTCTGTTCAATAGGGTATCCACTGCATGTGGAACCATCACAATCAATGTATTATCCAATACCAAACCAGCAGACTGTCGGATAGAAACAGTGGCTGCTGCCGTAGCTCTTAGACAACTAGGCAACGCCCTAGCTACCGGATCTAAAGTGGCTGAAAAATACGCACATGGGCGCTGCTTGTCTCCAAATTATTGCGTCAACACTGACAACACACAACCTTCTCTCTCGTGTACATAAAGTGTAAAAGGTTTACTATAGTCGGGGATACCCAACACCGGAGCAGAACACAATGCATCACGCAATTCAGAAAAACTCTTCTGACATTCGTCAGACCAAGGAAGAGGGTGTGGCGTGTCCTTAAGAGTAAGTGCCAACAAAGGTTTCGCTAGCAAAGAAAAATTCGGAATCCGCTGTCTACAATACGAGGTGATACCTAAAAAGGCACGCACCTCTCTCTGTGTGCATGGCACAGTCATTTGGGCAATCGCTTGAATACGCTCTGGGGTCAATCGTCTTCCCTCCTTCGACAAGAGATGACCTAAGTAGCTCACTTCTTGTCGGCAATACTGCAACTTCGAAGGTGACATTTTATGATGAAGGTCAGACAGGTGTCGCAACAAAGAAAGAGTAACCTCTTTACAAATCTCTTCATCATCAGCAGCAACCAACAGATCATCAACATACTGGATAAGAGTAGAACCAGAAGGCAATGCAAAAGTATCAAGCTGAGTTTTCAAAGCCTGACTATAAATGGAGGGACTCTCACAATAACCTTGAGGAGCGCGTTTAATCCAAAAACTGCGGCCTCCTAAAGAGAAGCCAAAAATATCCCTACTTTCCTCAGCAATCGGAATACTGAAGAAAGCGTTCTTCAGATGAATAACAGAAAACCAAGCAGCTGAGGCAGGGATCATAGTCAATAAAGCAGTAATGTCTGGGACAACAGGAAACTGTGGCACAACAATCTTATTGACCTCTCGAAGGTCGATCACAAACCGATACCGAGGTGGCTGAGAAGAGTCAGTACGCTTAAGGACAGGCAAAACAGGACTATTACACACATTACCTCTCGTTTCTTCAACCACACCTTTCTCAACCAAATCATAGATAATCGCTAAAAGAGCTCTTTCGCCATCACTGGAAATTTTGTACTGAGGAATGCGAGGTAATTTAGCATTCGACTTAAGGGTAACAACGTAGGGTGGAATCTGCAAGAGACCAACATCATTAGGACCTATAGCCCAAAGTGTATCAGGGAGAGAACGCAGTTCCAGTGGAAGGCGATCCTTAGACAGATACATCGGGGAAATCACTTTCTTACCCACTGTAAGATGTACTCCCAAAGGAGAACAATGTAATGTTGCATGCAATCTTTTCAACAAGTCCAAACCCAACAAATTCTCACCACAGCCAGTCGTTAGAATAAGGGGAGCCTCCAATTCACAAGGACCAATAGAAAGGGGCAAAGGACAAGAAACCGGGTTACGAACTGGGGCACCAGAAAATCCTACCGAAACATTAGTCAAGTCAGACAAAGGTGCGCCAGGGAGTTTAGAGTGCATGATAGAACTCTTTGCTGCACCAGTATCCAAAAGAAAAGGTTCTGCCACACCTGATGTAATCACTTCAACATAAGGTCCACTCTGGTCTACTGGTACTGACACTACTCCCTTCCTTTGTCCATGGCTGTCCTAACTATCTTTAAAACCAGCACTCTCACTTCCAACATAATATTCATCAGTGTAGTACTGAGCGGACTGGACGGTCGGAACATTCTGTTGGTCAAAATAATTTATAGAATTCTGAGGGGAAAAGGAACGTTCATTCTGGGGAAACGCACCACGTCCCCTACCCCTAGATACCTGTTGGTAACCACCACGACCTCTCAGACCAGACACACCATTCGCATGCTGTAGCAAGATCGGGCAACTATTCTTGAAGTGACCTTCCTCTTTACAATAAGCACACTGATTAGGGCCTAGCGGGAGTCGCGAAGCAAAAGACTCAGGCTTCTGCAACAGTTTCTGAAACTGTGGGGGTTGCTGAAACTGACGCTGATTAGGGCGAGGCGGATAAGCCTGCTGCAGAAGAACTTTCGTTTTTAATTCTCTAGTCTTCTTCTCTACTTTATCCTTCTCATCTTTATCTCTATTCTCATAGTATTGTGCAGTAGCCAATATCTGGGCCGAAGAAGAAACTGCCCATGAACTCTCAGAGTCCTTTAACTTATTCGAAAGTTCAGGAAGTAAATTAAAAACAAACTTATCTACAAACAACCTCTGACCACCTTCTGTACTCATGTCCTGACCACTATGATCAATGAATGTTTCCTCAAACCTAGTGAAGAAATCAGACACACTCTCATCTTTCTTTTGTTTGCATGCTGCTAACTTGTCCCAATTCACCCGCAAAGGAGGCATCATAGTTTTCATTAAATTAATAATCCTACCAAGTAGTTCTGCAACTAAGGGTTCAGGTTTGGCACCTCTTACCTGCCGACCATCTGCAGCAGTAATATTAACCCACGTATCTCCTAACTCTGGCGTGTGATCCTCGTGACGGATCTTCGCCCACAAGGGTTGAGGAACTACATTACCAATCAACATATCTATGTCAGCTAGATTCATAACACACGCATAAACTGTCTGAGACAACTCCTTGTATAACCAGCAGGATTTTTACGGGGGTCAGGCAAGGTCTGCTTAAGAGCCAGGACCTCAGCTCTATTCCAAGGGACATGTACCCACACTCGCTGAAAATGAGCCGGTGCAGCCACAATACCATGAGCGGCATCAGCCACAACTGCCTCTCTCCATGTAAATGTAAATGTACAGGAATTTATATAGCGCAAATCACCAAGCGGTTTCTAAGCGCTTGCTTAGGGAACCCGTCCTGGTATTCCCCTGTGAGATAACCCCGGCAGGGTATCCGCAAGGTGAAAGCCAGGCATCCCGCCGCGAGGGGCCGTTGTGGAGATTAAGCAAGCTATTGCCCAGAGTCGCAGAGTGTGAACCCGTGAATCGAGTAGGCACCGGAGCGAGAATTGTCGAGTCCATGGACAATTTAGGACTCAAGACCCCGCCGGGCCGGGAATCGAACCCTGGTCCCGGGCTGACCTCTGCTTCCAGGTCTGCCTCCTTTAACCAGTGAGCCACACTTCTCCACTACAGGGGGAACCTCTCTCATATGATACTGCTTCACTTTTCTCCTAACAGAAGGGCCAGGTTCGAACAATAACTGAGGTGGAAGTCTAGACCTAAAAGTGAGTAGTGTTTTTACAGCTTCCTCAACATCGGAACCCACTATCGTTCCTTTAGCAAATTCAGACTGAACATTAATCAATTCCAGTGGAATTGAACCCAACTCATTATCTTCCCACTCCTGACGAAGGAAGGTACCCATGACATCAAAAACATACCTTTGTTTTGGTGCCTCCCACTGTAGGAAGATATCCATAACCACTTGTGGACCGTACTTGGAGGCATTCGAAACCCATCTACGAGCAAGGAGATCTAACACTGCCCGCTCTTCGGGACCAGGAAGCTGACTATGTCTCTGCTTACGTTCAGAAACAGGGGTAATATTCAGTGACCCAAAGAAAGGAGACAAAAGACTAGTGACAGTCTCAGTCAATCGTTGCCGAGCAAAAGGAGAAGAAGTTGACATGAGGACAGGAGACAAAGTGTTTTGAGGCAAGAGAGACGTAGGGACAGAAATAAGATAAGTCGAGGATAAAGGAGTGTAAGGCAAAGGAGTTTGAGGCAAGGCTGGTGACAAAGCTGGCGGCCCTGGAGGGGGCTGCGCCGCGGGAGGAAGAACCACCTGTGAAGCAACAGATGGCTGAACAACAACAGGGGGTTGAACGACAACAAGGGGTGCAACAACTGGAGGTAACGGAGATGCAGTAGCACCCTGCACATAAGGGGGTGGTAATCTCAGTAAATGTGACGTCAAAGGATCCTTTTCAGGGTCTTTAGTCACATTTGAAAGGGGAGGTGGCAATGCCGGGTAACATTTGTCAATGGCCATGCAATGTTGTCTATCTGACACTTCAATCGCACGATATTCTTCATCTTCCTTAAACTGCCTAGCAGCTTGCATTACCGACATATTCCTTTCCTTCCTATCTCTCTTAGCTTGCTTGATTTCTCGCTGTTTGGCTTCCTTACGCCAAAGGCAGAAAGAGTCAAACATCGCCGGTCGTTCTTTGTTCTTAAATAGCGCAACCTCTAGGTTATCTAAAACATCTGATTCAAAACTACCATGTTGGGGCCATCGTAAAACACCATCTTTCTTTGTATAACGGACCCATACTTCATTAAAGGTAGTGGGACCCACAACATGCTTTGAATAGAGCTCATAAGTTGGAGTTCCAACCGGAGGTATCGGATACGAATCCACCAATCGGCAATCCTTATTACAACTACAACAAAACCATTTCCTAATTTGCCAAAACCAGGCAACTTTAGCTCACTAGTCTTGCTTTCAACTTCCAGGGGTTATCAAAAATGATACACTCGTAAATATACGAACCCCTCGGCTTCGACTATTGCAATGGCCGAATCAAAACCAAGAAACAAAACAAAGTCGTGGGAGCGACCCACTTATACTTAACCAAAATGTCTGTCACGCCACCAGAAGACCGTCTAACGTTTCGCCTTACAAATCTTCACAAGAGGGTCCAAGACAGGGCGACAGTCAGGGCAGCAGTCCTTCGCAGCCGTCGGTAAGGGGAAGCCTCGCAGAAAAAACCTTCGGTCCACGTCGACATGCAGGGGTCAATGAAGTGGCGGCCGTCCTCCAGAATTTCCTCACGGGGCTCCTCACAATCTTCGGGCTTGGACCAGTACCGCTGAAGTCGCCCCACTAGGGCACCAGTTGAAGAACCGGGGTTTAACCCAGTGGCATCAGGGGCAGGCCTAAGATCTTCGAGTGCACCTGTCTTGGTATTCAAAGACACAGAATACTTCTGGATGGCGTCAGAGACCAAGTTTATTAGCTGCAGCTAATAACAGTGATCCTAGCAATACATCACGGTGTAAATTCTCAGGAGACTGCTCATTTTACTAAGGCGTCTCCTTTTATACCCAATATTCACATTATAAATGTACACCCACTGCACAAAATTCTAGCCAATAAGATGCATTTTCAAACAAAGTATCACATAGCAAAAACTCAATTTACAGTATCCCAACCTGAAAGTTAATTATTAGGAATGTCCCAAATTCAATCTCCACAAGCCGGACAAACCTATAATTGAAAGCATAACCCATGTATTGAAGAAACATAAAAAAAGAAACAGTAACAGATGCTGAACAAGATAAGGCATGTGCAAGGAAACGAAAAAGTTAACGATGTCCTGAACATTGATTGGCAAACTCAGACAAAGATCGATTAGGGAAATTGGCTTTGCGAGGTCAGTTTCAGGTGATGAGGTCAGTTTCTTACAGTTCATTTCAGAGTCAAAAAGAAACCTAGTTAATGTATACATGAACTAAGAAGGCCAGGCCACTATGTTCGCCAGGCTACCTTTACAGGCCTACGTGAAGGCAACACAAAATGGTGGCACAGAACAAAATGGAGTCAGACTCGAGAATTACAGAACCTCAGCCGTGGATAGTCGTTATTAGAAATTTGTATTAGCAGTCACTGCAGACTGTCGATACCGTAGTGTGAAATCTCACAATGGCGATAGCCACTGGTCGTCGCTGTTGCACGAAGAGTCAAGCTCACTGAAACTTTGTATTAGCAGTCGGCTCAGGTGTCAAGATCTTGGTGTGAAAGGGCCTATCCGTGTTTGAAAATAGCCCAGAGCTTCCAGAATTCTCCTTTTCTTGGAAGAGAGCTCCCCTGATGCCACACGAGGGTCCAGGACCTGCAGGGAACCTCTTGGAGATCTGGAACTCACTCCAGCAGAGGCCAGTAAGGCTGAGGCAGTTTCAGTTGCAGTACCAGTTGCACTTCCAAGCAGCAGGTCAACTGCGCAGATACAGGGAGGCCTCTCGAGCTTTTTATGCTCCTGTAGTTCCGAATACAAGATCAGTCAGTTAACCCTTGGACTCACTTCATCCTGGGATGAAGGGTGCAGGTCCAGCCTTTCCCTTTCAGACAGCAGGGCAGCAGACTAGCAGGGCAGCAGTTTAGCAGTCTTTCTTGAATAGCAGCACAGCAGTCCTTCTGAATCTTCCACAGGTTGGGTCTTAGGGTCCACTATTTATCGTGGTGACAGCCTTGAAGTAGGAAATGTTTCTGGAGGATTCCATCCCCCTAGGTGCTTAGCATCTCCTGCCTCCCTCCACTGGTCCAAGCTTGTCTGAGGACACAAAAGACTAGTGTCAAACCCTAGCAGAGTCTTTGTGATGTACAAGTGTGGTAGGTAAGCATTCCGCCCCAATCAAGTCAGAGATGGCCCATTCTGCCAACACCTATTCCACAATAGTCTCACTGTGTAGGAGCAATACACAAAGAGCAACTGCCAGTTATACCTGGTCAAGTGACCCAGGATACAGGCTGGTATGGTAAAGGTTGTGAGAAGAAAATGCCAACTTTCTATAAGTGGAATTTTCAGATTTGTGACTTAAAATCTAACTTAACCACTAAGGAGGGTTTTAAATTGCAATTCTTTAGACACAACATTCAACCCTCCTACCTGCCACCAATTGAAAGCTATCACTTATTAAACGTAATAAGGTAACCCAATGTTATCCTATTCGAAAGGCAGACCTTGCAGTAGTGAAAAACGAATTTAAGAGTGTTTAAATACTGGGACATATACAAGTTAAAAGTACATGCCCAACTTTATAAATACATTGCTCCCTCCCTGTCCTGTGGATGGGCTATTTAGGGCCTACCCTAGGGGTGATCTATATGTATTAAAAATTACAGTTTAGCCCTTTAATAAATGGTTTATTTGCCCTGTCAAAATAGTAGTTTAAAACTGTACACACAGACTTCAATGGCATTCCTGAGGCATGTTTAAAGGGCTACTTCTGTGACTGGCACAACCAGTACTGCAGGCCCACTAGTAGCATTTAATATACAGGCCCTGGGTAAAACAATTCTGCATCAAACGTCCAAAACATTGAAAAGAACCGTCATGATGGAGAAATTCTTTAGGAAATGACTGCCTGCTTGGACGGTACCTCCAACAGGGTGAAAGATTAATTTACTCTATCATCCTGACAGAGAAACGGGCCAGCTGCCAGACTAAAAATCTCACCAAAAGTGTCACAACATGTGAAGCAAAGGAGTCAAAGCAACCTTCAGCAATCAGCAGAAAATAAATGGCCTGAATACCACAGACATACTCCTCGGTCTAGTCAATGCTTAAGAACATTTGGAATCCTCCTGTACTGGTTGAGTCATGAGAGAACTGCATCATTTATCAGAAGTTAATAACACCTTCCATAACACCCAGTCGGGCCACTAACTCACATTTATTACTCAGCTCTGAGTAATATTCACTGCCACACATATATTTTAACTCTTTTATTATAGAAAATATTCATATCAAACCAGTGAAAGTTAAACTTATCCAAGTGACCAGTCCTTCTGACTCATCATGACTGGATCTGCTGGCCAAGCTATTTTAGAGGCTCCTAAAGATCTCCTTCCAGACAGTCTAAAGAAATTGTTGTGACTGCATTACGAATGCAGACATCTCACTCCATTACATTTAATTGTGTAAGTTGAAGTTTTAAAATTAATATTGAAAATGCGCTTCAAGAAAAGCTTCTGTACCAACAACGAATTTCAGTTCTCATTGATACAGCATTGACAGCTCTATGGTGCAAATACTGAACCTAATCTCTGGCTGCATTTGTGGATTCTGATTTATCCGCAGGCTCAGTGGGACCTATTCACAAACTGCTTTTTCTAGTATATTTAAGAAAACTACAACAGTACTACTCATGTACTACAAAATGTTATTCACAAACCTACATTCAGAAACCTCCATTACCGCATCGCCTTTCATTTCTTTCCAGAGCTCTCCACCCTGATTGTAGAGATCCATGTGAATGTAAACCTACATTTTAGTAGTGAATGTGGGAGGGACAGGTGGGACTGTCTGGAAAATGGGGAGTATTACTACTAAATTATAGGGGTTTAGGGATAAATAAGGAGGGGTTTAGGGAGGGCTAAGAAGTGGTCGAGGGAGGGACAGACACCCACAAAAACAGTAAGTCAATTCAATTGATCTGAATTAATAGAGCATGCGGCTAGCTCAACAGAGGTGTCCTGGCGCTATTGCTATTGCTATTTCCGAACTGCACTCCTGAAACTGCTACAGCCAAAAAGCCCCCAAAGCAGTTGTAATATACTCCAGTTCAGACCTGAAGAAAGTCCAGCACCACACATGAGCAACCACTGGAACTGCAACACCCTTCCAGAGAAACTAACAGTGGCAGATACTGGAAAAAAAACCTACAAGAAATAATATTAACATTACTTTACAGGTTTTTACTTAAAAAAACATATAGTTCATATTTAATGTTATGAATGAATGAATGGGTGATTTGTGGAGCACACAGCTACTCCAAAGAGTGTCCTGCTGCTGACGGCTGAAGCCCAGGTACAAGCCCACTAAAAGAGATCTTGCTGCTCTGCAGAAAAGAGCCAGGTTTATAGTTTTTTTTTGGAATGTGGTCTCAGAGATCAGGCACAGTTTTGAAGGAGCTCATTTCACACCTTAGTAGCAAGAAGGGAAAAAGCGTTGCCACCCCTGTCGACATGCGTAAAGCGCAGCATTGACAGAAGTGAATCAGAAGCGGAGCACAGTGCTCTGGAGGGGAGATACTGGATGAATCTCTCTGAGGAATTGCCAGGGCTAGAGAGATACACTGTCCTGTGAACCAAAGCTAAGGCTTTGAACAAGATCCAGTTCTTGGCTGGCAACCAATGCAGAGATTTCAGTGCCAATGAGGTCGAAGAACACCTAGGTAGATACAGATGAAGCATAGTGCCAGCACTTTGGACCATCTGCAGGCAATTCACCAAAGCTTTTGCTGCTCCTCGATAAAGGGTATTTGCGCAATCCAAGGGCAAGCTGATCAAAGCATTGATCAACATTCTTCTGGCATCCAGAGGCAGGAGGGGAGGAATTTCATAAGATTTCAGAGCATCGAGTAGCATTGGCCCACCACCGCAGAGATCTGTGGCATCATGGAAAGGATGGTGTCCAACTTCACCCCTAAGTTCGGAACCACCAGAGATGGAGGAGGTGGGGTTGGCTACACAGAGGGCCAAAGATCTCACCAGTTGGAATCATGAGAACTAAATGAAATAATTTCTGTCTTCTCTGCATTTCATTTGAGTTGACTACTCTGCATGCAATCAAAAATGGTGCACATGCAGCCTGTGAAAGATACTGCAATAGAGGCATGGGAACCATCGAAGGTGAAGAGCAGCTGAGTGTCATGGGCGTATAAAATGACATTACATCCAAACGGCTCAACTACAGACACCAAGAGGGACATGGAGCATTAAAGAGGGTAGGGCTAAGCGAGGAGCCTTGCAGGGCCCCTTGGTTGACTACCTTAACCTCCGAGGAGAAAAGGGCGAGCCAGACTGATTGGACTCTAGCGGCCAGGAATGACTTGCACCAGTCCCGCACAGTACCTCACACAACCACGGCAGATAGTTGGTGAATGAGGATAGAATGTTGGACGATGACAGATCGAGAAGGATCAGAGCTGCATTTTTCCCTCAGTCTAAAGACCATTTAATATGGTCAGAAATCTCCAGTACTGCTGATTCCGTACTGTGATGGGGGCGAAAGTCAGATTGACTAGGATTTAACCAATTGCCTTGTTCAAGATAATTAGAAATCGGAACATTGGCCAGTTTTTCCAGCATTTTTGTAAAGGCCGGAAGCAGAGAAATAGGCCTAACAATTACAAAAATAATGCTGGGGTCCAGAACTGGCTTCTTAATCAGAGGGGCCACTTTAGCTAGTTTCCAGGCAGCAGGCATGTCCCCGTAGAGAGGGAGAGGTTAAAGATGGAATTGATCACCGGGTTGATGATATCCACTGCAGCAGCTAGCAGACTAGAGGGGCATGCATCCAGAGGAGAGCCCGATTTCACTTAAGGATAATTTCCCTGGAATGTTCCAAGGATATGGGACAAAACTGGGTAAGCCTCTTGCTGATGCTGTATGGGTCTAAGTGACAGTCAGAATGGAAATTCTCCTGCAGGGCAGGCAATGATTTCTGAATTTCAGTGGTTTTGGTTTAAAAATACATTGCCAAACCATTGCATAGCTCATGGGAAGGAACGATTGCCCTTTGGCAGGATTGCAGAATCTGGGAGATGGAGCGGGTGCTGTGCTAGGTAAAATTTACTTTCACCACAAAAAACAGGCTCTGGGATGTTTTAATAGCGACATGATAGGCTCTGAGAGTGGATTTGAAAATACCTTTACTATCTGAGGAATAGTCCTTACGTCAGATGCGTTGAAGCTTTTTGCATGATTTACGTTCTTTGGCCTGATGCGCAGAGAAACAAGGGGAAGGGAGTTGCCCCTTTCTCTTCTTCAGCTCTTCAAGTGAAGCTAGTGCATCCACTGCCCCAGTTAGCCAGGTGAAAACAACCCCCACATTATGATTGATATCATTGGTCAGACAGGTGAGCGTTTTGGCAAGGAAATCCACCCAGTCCAAGGTTTTCACCTTCTTCCACGCCTTGAAGCCAGAACTGTCTGCCGTCCTACTCTGCTGGTGGGGTCTATCTGATAACAAGTTGAAAGAAATCAGACATTGCTCAGACCACAGGGCAGGCTTAAGAAGACAAATCAACAACAGACAGTTGAATAAATCAGGTTGTTAGTGTGTAATTCCATGTGAGAGGCATCCAAAACCAACTGGGGCAGATTCAAAGAGAGCATACGCCTGGACGCGAAAATGCCAGCTGGTCCTCCGGGTCATCAACATGCAGGTAAAATTCCACAAAGACAGTGGAGTTTGCAAGTTGCAAGATATGAGGAGCCAAAGCCTCTTCTAGGGATCTAATAAAATCCCCAGCTGGACCCAGGGGATGATAGGTAAGCGCCACTGAGAAAGAAGCATGAGCTAATAGTGCACAATGGAAGCCTAAGCTCTCTGCTCCCTTAAGGTCACCAAGCTCAAAAGTGGAGCATGACAATCAGTGTTTAAAGGCTATCGCCACACTTCCTCCTCATTTATTGCTTCTGTCACAGTGGATTAATGAATACCATTTGGGAATAGCCAGTGCGATGCCTGAGCAGAAGACTCATTCAGGTAAGTTTCTATAATAAGGAGCACATCTAGTCCAGCACTGCTGAGAAGGTCAAAGATGTGGCGGGCAAGTTTGTGCAGGGAACGGGTTCAGATTAGGAAGGCTGACAACTTCTTCCCTTGGTTGTCCCGTCCCGATGAGGTATTTAGCAAGCCTTCTTTAGGCTCAAGAGAGATAACAGAGGATAATCGGTCCAGTAGGGGTTCATAATGGCATGCTGAGCAGAATACACGTCTAGGGTAGTGCACTCTGGATTCAGCATGCTAGGGCAGGTGAAGAGCCCTCAACTCACTTCTTAGGAAGTGAACACGCCTGTGATTGACAGGTGCCCCATGGGCACAGCATGGCTGGCGCTGGTCGCAGTCAGGATGCAGACGGGCTTGCCTTAGGAGCGTTTTCGGCAAGCCAGAGGCGCACCTGCTGCGCACACAAGCTGCAGTGCTGCTTATATGCACTGGAAGCATTAATTGCTCCCCTACTACTGAGTAACTAGAGCGCTAGTCATCTTGTGTAGGGAAAATGGCCACCAATAGCAGCACTACTAAAAGACCTGGATTTCAGCCCTGGACCCCAACAGCAGCAAGGAAGTGCCCCAACAAAGGAGTGAGATTTTTTAAAAGCAATATTTATACATCAATTTGACATATTTAAATTTATTTATATACATATATATATATAAAAATATATATATATATATATATATTTATATATATTTTTATATATATATATATACATATATATATATATATATTTAAAGTTATTTTTTAATACACTTTTAAGATAGTAACACCATAACTTTTTTTATTTGCTCTAGGTTTAACACATATACACATTTATAAAAATATTCAACATTAAAATATTTTTTATATTTTTCAAGTTTGGTATACTTCTCTACTTTTCCATTTACTTTACCATAAGGAGTACAGGCAGGGTCAATCTCTCTCTCCTTATCCTGCTCCAGTACCCCATGTTTCATTGGGGTTTAACCAAGCGGGTACTTGGCTCCGACAAGTACAGGCACATCCTAGATACTTGGGATACTTGGGATCGGAAGCACGGCCTTGTGTTCAGTTGAGTCCCTGAAAATAGTATATTTCCAACTAACACTCAAACCAATTTCTTGGCTGAAATTGACCCACTGAGTCCCAGCAATAAATCATACATCAAACAACTAAGGACTGGGGGACTTTTTCACTGAAATAAACATATCAGCTCGAGATAAAGTGCACATTTACTAGTAAATATAATATTCAGTAATAATGAAAAAATGCAGATATAAATTATTGACTAGGAAAATATACTGGACAATTGAATTGAAAACAGGCTCTGTCCTGTGTGCATCATTTTAAGAAAGACTGAGGCCATGACTTTCAGAATTAGGTGAGCCAATGCCTCTGCTATGTCCCAGTTCACATGTTGGTCCCTTCCTCCAAAGTTAAATATTGAGAGCATACCTCATTATGAGTCCAACCCACCAATGCAGTCTAACAGCAAAGTGAGCTTCTGGCAGAACTTCTACAGTCAGGTTAATTTTTTACACTTCCATCTGGACACACTGGACATCCTAGCAGTAATGGGAAGCTGGCTGACCATTATGCAGGATGCTGGAGGCAGCAACCTTCTTACCCCTCTCTCCATTGATGTACACACACAGAATCCATAGTGGATCAGGAGCCCCAGCTAGGGTTGCACTACTTAATATCGACACCCAGAATGCCATGGTACAAGAGTATCGAGGACCAAATATCGACGGCCAAAAGAGCAAGAGGTAAGGGCATGTAGGAGAGTTTACTTGTCTATACCCTATTTTTGGTATTGTGTCCTCAGTATTGTTTTCCGTTGATATTCTAGTGTCGATAATCAGGGTTGCACAACCCAGTTAGGGACCAGCAGTGGTCTTCAGCCAAACCAAACGAGGCTGTGTAAGAAATTGGAGTGTTAGTTGAGGGAGTGAGAACCCACCTCAAATAATAATCACAATCTTTGTCAGGTTAAACCACTAAATCAGCTTGTGTTTAACCCTCTGGCAGCTCGGCACAAAGAAGTCAAGTATAACCAAGAGGCAATGTGTAAAGTTTTTATGCAGTACTAAAAGAGAAATAAAGTGAACCACAAAGTAACAGAAATCCCAATCCAAATTATACAAATAGAGTCATAAGTAATAAATAAATTGATACCAGAACCACAAACCCCAATCAGTAGAGCTGAAGATATTGAGGTTTGAAGTTTTTTAGTGAAGATAGCACCAAAAAGCACAAACGCCACTCATGGTAATCTGGTTGTGTGGGAAAAAGTCAAAAGTTCAGGCCAGCCACGATAGAGTATCAGTCTGACACACAAGGACCAGGCCAGTCCCACTGAAAATTACCTCTGAGTCAGGTGCTAAGAGTTCCATTCGTATTGGAGGAGGCCATGAGGAGCAGGCTAAGCATTGCAAACAGTTGTTACTGTAGAGGAAAGAGAAAATTGGTGTTGCAGATGGTCGTTGCTGTAGTGTGAAGATCCAGTCAAGCGTCATGGACGATAATTGCTGTAGTTAGCATTGGAGGTTGCCGCAGGCTGTCGTTGTCAGCTCAAATAGCAGGTTTCACCTGTACTTCGTGTTGGTGGTCATTGCAGATAGAAGAGTCTTGGCACATAAGGCCAATTTGCGATCGCTAGAAGCTGAAACTTCAGAGGTTTTAACTTTTCCTTAGGAGGAGCACACTCTGCTGCCAGCAAAGCTTCCAGGGCCTGGGGAGGCACCTCTTGGGGATCAGGGACTCACTCAAACAGAGGCCAGCTGGGCTCAGGCAGGTCCTTTTGCAGGTCTAGGCAGCTTCAGTTGCAGCAGGTCAGCTGGTCAGTGGAAGGGGGGGGGGCGCTGAAGCTTGTTGTGTGCCTATTTCTCACACAGGAATTCAGCCAACTGGCCCTTGCAGTCAATCCGGCTAACCTGGGATTAAGGTAAGCAGGTTCAGTTTTCCTTCGAATGCAGTCTTTAGAGCAGCAGAGAAGTCCTCTGGCAGAAGAGCAGTCCTTCTCCATTAACTTACACAGATCCGGGAGTGTTCTGAAGAGTGGTTTTGGTGATCCAGTATTTGTACCTGGTTTCAGCCTTTGTGTAAGGGGCTTCCTGTCTTATCTCCACATTTGATTCTGGAAAGTTCTTCATTTCCCTTGTTGAGGCTCCAAACGGTCTAGGGGTGACAAAGTGCAGGCAAAACTGGTGTCAGATTCTTTGTGTTGTATAGGAGGAATAGCCATTTAAAGTGTAAGTGAGGCTTACCCAGCTCTTCTAACACCAGTGGTAACTCATTTCCCAGAATGCAGTCAATGGGAATCTGGGGACTAACTATGATCCTCCTCTGGACCACTTCCTCATCCCATTTCAGGGACACCAGAACCACAGGGGGGAGGAAATCCTGCCCATTGGGTTCAGTTAACCTACACACCTTTCCGTTGTATTGCTGTGGGGAAACCAGTAATTCTACCACCGTGGTATGACAGGCAAAGGTGTCCCTTAGGACAGGTACAGGTACCCCATTAACTGTAACCTTATGGATGTGATGACTCCCACCCTCAGAGATCACAAATTTACCCTTGAAGTCCATCTACCAGCTAAGCGACACCAGGTATGTTATACCCTCTGTACTTGAGGACTACCTCCCACTAAGGCCACCCTAGCCATCCCCGTGGAGCCTTCACCAGTGGGTGGTCTCTTGGTACAGACCGGGTCCCCTTGCTTGTGCCCAACTAGGAGCAATGAACACACCGGGTTAGAAATTGAGTGCCCTGAGCCACCACCCGCCAGAACCTCCCCTCTGTTTTGCAGCAGATGCTCCACCTTATTCTGGGGCCTGTCTGTATCACTCTGGAACTCCTCTTCACTCTGCTGGGAGAATCCTGAACCACCCTTCTTGGGTCACTCTCAGATATCTTGTTATGGACCCTGATATTGAGCCAGAGGTCTGCTACCTTTGCAAGCTCCTTGGGGTCAGTGAGCTTGGTCTCTATCAAATGTTGACACAGCTCTGGAAAGGAACTACTGAACATGTGCTCTCTTGCAATCCGCTTGTACAACTCATAATAATTACTCATATTACTGCCCTTCAACCAACCATCCAGTACCTTGCAAAAGTAATCCTCATGATCCACCAAAGACTGTTGGGAAAGCTTCTGACAGCTGTTCCGGAACTTCAACCTATACTTCTCAGTGGTGACACCATACTTCCTGACAAGGGTTTCTTTCAAGAGTGGGTATTTCTCCCTGTCACCCTTACCTATGGCTACCAGTGAATCCCTCCCTCCATTAGGTATATGCCACCAGAGGCTTATTCCAAAATCCTCCTCAGGGATCCTATGAATTTCTAGAACTACTTTATATGCCCCAAATCACTCGTATATGTCATCCCCCGCAACAAAGTTAGACACCAGATATTTGGGGATGTGGACCCTCCTGTTTTCATTGGACACTAATATTTAACTGACACTATTGCCATTAGACTATGTGATGTTTTGCTTTCAGCTCCAGCTCCTTCAGTCTCACATCCTGAGCCAACAACACTCTCCTTTCTGCTAAAGCCCTTTCACCCTCAGATTTCTCCTTGGCTAAGTTGATCTTTGCCTCAGTCCTTCTTTCCTCCAAGGCCCTGCTTGCAGCGAATTCTTCTTTGGCAGCGTCATTTTTATGGCTGCCACCTCCTTGGCTCTTTCCACTCCAACAACGGCTCTCATCTCTCCATAGCCCTTCTCTCACATGTATTTCATTTGTTTTATAGTGCCTGTCATACCAGTGTAGGGTGTTGGGCACTTCACATCACACACACACACTTTTTTTAATTTTAATTTTTCATTTTTTATAGCACAGATATGACCCTTCAGGGTATCAGAGTGCTGTACATATAGTGAACAGATCATAAATGCATGTAAAAAGTCAAGAAGGCATATGTAGGAAGTAATGATAATACAGATATAAATACTATATACCAATTATCCTGGTAAAATGAAGGAACAGGGGTAGAACAACATGCAAATAGACAGAGTGACTTTATGGGCACTCCTAATGGAATCTGTCCATGAGAAGCATTTTTACTTGTCTTTTGAAGGCAGTAGAAGAGGGGGCTGTCCTGGTTTCAGGTGGCAAAGTGTTCCATATTCTTAGGGCTAGACCAGAGAAGGAGCGGTTGTAAGTTGTTTTTCAGTTGAACTTCGGAGGTTTCAACAACAAGTAGTCTGTACTTCTCAGGGACCGCTTCCCAGCAGATAGTTCTAGTTTTTTGGGCCAAGTAAACAGGGTTGTTATGATGAAGGGCATTATGTGTCATGCAAGCTATCTTCAATTGGATTCTTGCTTCAAACAGAAGCCATTCATTCTAGATTGTTAAGAACTGGAGTAATGTGGTCATATCTTCTGGATCCCTGAAAAGCCTAGCAACTGAGTTCAGTATGGCCTTAGTAGAGACGGCTTTACCTTGTGTACGCCTTGAAGTGTAGCACTCCAGTAATCTAGTCGGGAGATGACTAGGGCTTGGACTGCTATCTACAAGACTGCCTGTATCACCCACAAAGCCTTGCACTCCTCCTCTCCACGCTACCTGGCGAATAAACTGAAACTCCCTGGAGGCTCTAGACCATCACGTAATGCGGAAAATCTACTGCTTGAACCTCCCACTTTCAAGAAGGAAAGATCAATGGCCCAATCCTTTTCAGGCAACGCAGTGAGAATCTGTAACTCACTTCCGCCTCAGCTCTGGACCACCTCCTCCTCCCAGGCCTTCAAAACAGACCTCAAAGTTCTCCTCCTCCAAAGACACTTTCAAATTTAATTCACGCCCTCTCTATTATCTGAAGGAAGACCCTGCACTATAGGAAATTCTATTCTCCATGACTATGGAAGTGCCTTCCATGACTATGAAAGTGTTCTTGTGTTTGGAGTGTTTGCCGTTTATTGCAGTATTATCCTTGTACCTGTGTTTGGTACTCTTTTGTAATATGCACACGCCAGGTTTCTCTTGTAACACTCTGTTTGCTACCTCTCACATTTTGTTTGCTTTAGATACTTGCACAAGTGCCACCATTGCCTACATAACGTTTGTTCTTGTGCGTGAGTGTCTGCCATATATTGCAGTATTACACCTCTACTTGTACTTTGTTTTCTCTTGTAACCTGCACACATGTCACTTTCTCCTCTTGTATTGCACCGTTTGCTACCTCATGTATTTTGTTTGCTCACAATTGTCACTTTTACCTCATGTAATTTAATGTTTGTTTCTGTAATTTGCTCACTTGTAATTTTCTCCTCATGTATCATTACTGTTTCTATTGTGAAGCGCTCTGATGCCTTCGGGTAAAGTCCGCGCTATATAAAAACGCATAAATAAATAAATAAAAAGTCATCCGGAGGCAAGAGGGGCTTGATTTTCCTTAGTGTGTTCGAATGGAAGTGGGTTACCTTAGTGGTTGAACTAATATGACCTTGCATATTAAGGTATTTGTCTAATGGAATACTGTTGTACTTTAGCATCTTCGCCAGTGTTCTAAGTCCCTGCTGCTCAGCCACTATGAATGTGGTGTAGTGGAGTGCTGGAGTGCATGGTGATGTATTGGAGTGTTCGAGGATGAGAGTGTCCGCTGAAGACATGGGCTGAGCAGCAAGGATGCTTCTCCTGGTGAGCTTACTTGAAAGCTTACTTGAAATCTTAATAAACCTTCTTCTTCCACAATCTACACTACAGCTATTGGCCTTCCTTGTGCAATAAATACCTAATGATCTAGTGGAGTTGATAATTTGTGGGGCGATGTTGAGGGCAGTGAGTAATTTCCACCATTCTTCTATAGGAGCCGAGTGATTATGGGGGGGCTATGAGGAAGAATTCAGTTTTAAGAGTGTTACGAAAAAGATGATTGCAGGTCAGCCATTTTGAGATTTCAGTAAGGTGCTTGTGATGGGTTACCCCGCTCTCCCCTTCAAACCTCCGCCTTACCTGCTGAAACGCCGTTTTGGTCGTCGTTACTGCCCAATGACGTAGCCATGGGCTGGGAAAAAACTGCGACAATGAGGACAGACTGTTGTTCCTCCCCACAGGAAAATGAACTACCCAAGCAGAGCCAATCAGGAGAGCCGGGAGGAGGAGAAAAAGAACCAGGAAGAGAACACGGGGAAGATTCGCCGGACGGTGGAGATGTGCGTGCAACAACCCAGGAGGAACCAGGGACAACCCAGGAGATTGGAGGAGCCCAGAAAGAAGACAAGGAAGCCGAGGGATCCCCGGACGAGTGGTGTGAGGAGTGGTGGCACCCCGGAGCTGACACGCAGGAGCCGCTGCAACTCAGGAGAGTTGCGGCAGAGGCAGTACGTGGCTCAAAGGGGGTAGATACTTTTGCGTTGTCTGGGAGTTCAGGCGGGAACTAGCGGGAGGTTTTCTCCCTATCGTTTCCCTCCCGTTCTGCCCCCGTTTGTCCTAATACATTTCCTTGTTCACCTGTCCTCCTCTACCTGCCCTCCTCTTACCTGCTCATATCTGCTCACAATAAAAAGAAACCCTCCCATATTATCCTCCCATATTATTGCCTCCTCCTGTGGCCAAGAAAGGAACATACTTAATTTTTTTTGGTGTGTGTGTAATTCACGGGCATATTCCAACCTGACGTAAAGGGATTGAAGCAGCCCTAAGAGAAATCAGCATTAGGGGAATCCAGGCACAGAGAAAAGTCAGGCACTTGGCACAAGCAAACCAGACGGTCTGTCCCAAATAATTTTTTCATTTTTCTTTCCTTTTCCACCCGGGTGTGGTGACGGGATTTACGCTAGATTCCAGAAATCTCCCCAGCGGCTTACCCCTCTTTTTTTTTCTTCTCCTCCTCTTCTCAAGCTTCGCAGGATGACATCAGACAACCAGAACACCTGAGAAAGAAAGTGAAGAAACAAAGCATGAAGTGAAGGACATTTTATCCAGTGGACAGTGTGCTTTTAAAAAATATATTTAAGTTAAAATTGTGCCTGCAATAAAGAACCCCAAATATAGCACATATCCGGCCTCCTCGCTTCTGTTTCCGCCCATCCCTCCGACAAGTCGTGTCAAAAGTGGGATCGGGGATATGGAGACCGTTCTGACCAAGATGGCAGAAGGCCAAGAGAGACTTGAAAGAATCATGGCCAATTTCCTAGCTGTTGCAAAAGAAGACCGGGAGAAATTACAGAAGGCCATTTCCGAACAAGGCCAAGCCCAAGAATCAGCAATTGGAAAATTGGCTGAGGCCCTCGGACAGCCACGTAGCCCTACTACTCTCCCCTCGGTTGTAATGCTGAAGTACGTTCCTGGTGAGGTTCCGAACTTCTTCTTCTTTCATTTTGAAAGGATGGCTAGGGCAGCCGCTAGGCCTGAATATAAATGGGGACAGTACTTGGGTCCGCTCCTTACAGGGGAACTCCAGGCAGCCTACAAAGCTACTAATCCACTTGGGACCATCCCTTACGAGGAAGTAAAAAGAAGTATATTGGAAAGGATGGGGGTGGATGAGGACACCTATAGAGTCTGCTTGAGGCAGATCAAAGAAGGCCCCCAGGAAATCCCCAGGGCCCTATATTACCGGGTAAAAGACATGGCTGAGTGTTGGCTAAAGCCTCTGCATTCCACCAAAGAAGTAATACTCGAGAAGGTATACCTGGAGCAATTCCTTAATTCCTTACATCCCCCCATCCAATGTTGGGTTC
This sequence comes from Lissotriton helveticus, assembly GCF_964261635.1. NCBI lineage: Eukaryota > Metazoa > Chordata > Amphibia > Caudata > Salamandridae > Lissotriton > Lissotriton helveticus. The sequence goes on along the minus strand of NC_136067.1, from coordinate 1,873,207,583 downwards.
GCCAACATATAGGCCTCAACCTCGAGAGGGCAGTAGAAATAGCCAATGCCTTCCACAGAGCCCAGGACTCGCAAAGAGGGCAAGAAGAAGGAACATGGAAACACGCAGGAGGACCCCCTGCCAGAGGTACGAAATCATCATCAAACATGAGAAAACCAGAAAACGGAACCCGTATACCAGGACCCTTACCCCAGTCTCCCCGACCACCGACTCCTGTAGGTCCCCAGTGCTTTCACTGTGGCAATTATGGCCATTCAGCCCTCTCATGCCCCCAAAAAGAAGAGCCTAAGGACGTGGGGTACGCCAGAGCCCTCTATTGTGCATCCTCAAGGGAAACTTCCCCGTATCATCGACAAGTGGTCGTTAATAGAAAACCACAAAACGCCTTGATTAACAAAGGATGTCGACAAAGCGTCATGAGACCCCAGGTTGTACCAGGAGGAGTCCAGAATACAACTGGGGTTGTTAACATACAGTGCATTCACGGGAATAGCAAATCCTATTCTATGACAGAGGTGTCCGTACAACATCAACTCACCGCTTCCCCTGTTCCTCTCCGGGTAGGATTGATTCCAAGCTTTCCCGAATCTTTAGTTTTGGGCAATGACTACCTCCCACATGGGTAGCTTGCTCAATGAAGACCTCAAAGAAAAGGATGAGTGGATAAAAACAGCACCTTTTTCACAAATATCAAATCCTGAATGGAATGAAGGGAAAACCCGCAAGAACCAAAAATAGAGGAGAATAGAGAAGAAGAACTTGACCCGTGCTGTTTTAACTGATTCCTGCTATGAATTGTGGGAACTTGATAGAAACTCCCATGCGACCCATTGAGAAGACCCCACACTCCAAGAAGCATGGAATCGAGCCTCGGAAAAGGAAGCACCCCAGCAAGTAGATCCCCAGTTTTTTATCCAACATGAGCTGCTTTATAGGAAAGGGGGTACATCCATGCCAATTCAGCTCTTAGTTACTCAACCATTCAGAGAGAAAGTGTTATTTTTGGCACACAGCCATTTATTAGGGGGACATTTTGGGGCTGAAAAAAACGAAAAAGCAATCCTAGACAGGTTTTATTGGCCAGGGATTTACCAACAGGTTTGGAAGTACTGCAAAGAATGTCCCGTTTGTCAAAAAAATAGTCACTATTTCCCACCCCGTGCCCCTCTACAACCATTATCAGTAATAGATGAGCCCTTCACTAGGGTAGGGATGGACATTATTGTGCCACTCCTTCCTTCCCGCAGCGGATGTCGCTATGTTTTAGTCTTGGTGGATTATGCCACTCGCTTCCCTGAGGCTGTGGCCCTAAGACACCCCAACACATCCCAGGTAGCCAAGGCCATGATTTCCATCTTCCCCGGAATATGTTTCCCAAAAGAAATCATCACCGACCAGGGCGCCCCGTTTACTTCTAAGTTAATGCGACAGGTCTGCCAACAGCTTCAAATTGAACAAATTCGCACTGCCACTTACCACCCACAGACAGATGGCCTAGTAGAGCGATACAACGCAACATTGAAAACTACCCTAAAGAAATTTTTGAACTTAGAAGCAAGGAAATGGGAAGACATGCTTCCCTTAGCCTTGTTTGTCATCCGTTGTAGTCAGCAAAAAAGCCTTGGGTACTCCCCCTTTGAACTCCTGTACAAGAGACAACCCCGAACTTTGTTGGATATGGCCAAAGAAGGGTGTGAGGAAGAAAAGGATGAGTCCAGACCTCTCCTAGATTATGTCACCACTCTATAGACCCAGTTGAACCAAGTAAGACACATAGTGAGAACCAACCTCGAACAAGCCCAAATATCCCAGAAGGACTAATATGACAAAAAGGCCAGAGAAAGATCTCTGACTGTGGGAGACATGGCGCTCCTGGTGATGCCCTCCTCCGAACACAAACTGATAGGACAGTGGCAGGGGGATTAAAGGGTCATAGAAAAGGTAACCCCGGTAACCTATAAGCTAGAAATGGATCCAGTCAGACATAATACACAAGTGTTCCATATTAACCTATTAAAGAAATGGGAAGGGCCTACCCCTGTCTTAGTGGGGACCCCAATATCCCTAGCCAAACTAAGTATTGATGTGGACCTGCCTGACCCCCAGAAACAAGAATTAAGAGACCGCTTACACCCTTTCCAAAAAGTGTTTTCCCTAACACCAGGAAAAACCTCCCTCATAAAGCATGAAATCCAGACTCGTCCAGGAATGAAAGTGAGGTTACGCACTTACCTTATCCCTGAATCTCGGCGAGAAGCCATAGAGAAAGAGATACAACAGATGTTGCTACTAGGAGTCATAGAACTGTAAAAAAGTGAATGGAACTCCCCCATAGTGATCGTTCCGAAACCAGATTGTTCTATCCGCTTCTGTATAGATTTACGAGAGGTCAACAAAATATCCCGGTTCGATACTTACCCCCTTCCAAAGGTTGATGAGATGATAGAGAGATTAGGCAATGCGAAGTACATTAGCACGCTGGACCTCTCAAAGGGTACTGGCATTTCTCTACACCGGGGGATTGTATCAATTTACAGTGCTTCCCTTTGGGTTGCACGGGGCTCCAGCAACATCAACGACTCATGAATGTGGTGCTACGGCCCTGTGACGCTTTCGCTGCCGCCTACATAAATGATATAATTATCTATAGCTCCTCTTGGATAGAACATCTAGACCATTTGACCAAGGTAATTCTTGCCATGGACGACAGTGGTCTAACCATCAACCCCACTAAAAGCCATTTAGCTACCAGATCTGTGAAATACTTGGGATATCTTCTCGGAGAGGGATACATCAAACCCCAAGAAGAAAAGGTAGCCGCTATTTCCCAAATACCATTCCCTAAGGCCAGAAAAGATCTGCAAGCCTGTTTGGGTTTACTGGGGTACTATAGACGGTTCGTCCCGAATTTATAGACGCCCCCCTGACTGATATTCTTAAAAAGAATGTACGAACAGGGAAAACAGTCAGTCAACCATCCTCCGTAGAAACACAGGCCTTTGACCAGCTAAAAAAGGTCATCACATCCAAGCCCTTTTTGTTGAGCCCCGACTATCAAAAACCATTCTTATTGCAAACCGATGCCTCCGAAAGCGGACTTGGGGCTGTGTTATCTCAGACTGATGATCAAAACCAGGAGAGGACCATCATATATATTAGTCGTAAGCTTTTTCCCAGGGAAGCACAATGCGCAGTCATTGAAAAGTAAGCGCTGGCCATCAAATGGGCCATTCAATCACTGCGCTACTACCTGGAGGGTAGAGATTTTCTACTGTATACTAACCATGCTCCACTAGAATGGTTAGCGCGAAAAAAAGGACACAACAACAGAATATTAAGGTGGTTTCTCACATTACAGCCCTTCCGTTTTGCTATTCGACATAGAAAAGGAACAGAACAAACAAACACAGACTATTTGTCAAGATATCCTCTTGAACGATTTCTTATGGACAAGAAAGTTAGGGAAGGAGGGATGTGAGAAGTCACCCCCTCCCCCCTTCAAACCTCCGACTTACCTGCTGAAACGCCATTGTGGTCCTCGTTACTGCCCGATGATGTAGACAGGGGCTGGGAAAAAACACTGACAATGAGGACGGACTGTTGTTCCTCCATACAGGAAAAGGAACTAAGCAAGCAGAGCCAATCAGGAGAGCCGGGAGGAGGAGAAAAAGAACCAGGAAGAGAACGCGGGGAAGACCCGCCGGATGGAGGAGACGCGCGTGCAACAACCCGGGAGGAACCAGGGACAACCCAGGAGATTGGAGGGGCCCAGAGAGAAGACGAGGAAGCTGAGGGATCCCCAGACGAGTGATGTGAGTGAGGGGTGGTGGCACCCCGGAGATGACACGCAGGAGCCGCAGCATCTCAGGAGAGTTGCGGCAGAGGCGGTACGTGGCTCAAAGGGGGGAGATACTTTTGGGTTGGCTGGGAGTGCGGGCGGAAACTAGCGGGAGATTTGTTTGTTTTCTCCCTATCGTTTCCCTCCCGTTCTGCCTCCATTTGTCCTAATACATTTCCTTGTTCACTTGTCCTCCTCTACCCGCCCTCCTCTTACCTGCTCATAATAAAAAGAAACCCTCCCATATTATTGCCTCCTCCTGTGGCCAAGAAAGGAACATACTTAACTTTTTTTTGGTGTGTGTGTAATTCACAGGCATATTCCACCCTGACGTAAAGGGATTGAAGCTGCCCCAAGAGAAAGCAGCATTAGGGGAATCCAGGCACAAAGTAAAGTCAGGCACCGGGCACCAGCAAACTAGACAGACTGTCCCAAATTATTTTCTTCATTTTTTTTTCCTTTTCCACCCGGGTGTGGTGACAGGATTTATGCTAGATTCCAGAAATCTCCCCAGCGACTTACCCCTCATTTTTTTTCTCTTCTGTTCCTCTTCCCAAGCTCGGCAGGATGCCATCAGACAGCCGGAACACCTGGGAAAGAAAGAGAAGAAACAAAGCAAAAAGTGACGGACATTTTATCCAGTGGACAGTGTGTTTTTTTAAAATATATTTAAGTTACAATTGTGTCTGCAAAAAAGACCCCCAAATATAGCACATCCCTCCGACAGTGTAGTTGAGCAATTTGATGTCTTCAGGTGAGGCAATTTTCATATACAGTTTTGTGTCATCAGAGTACGTACGTTACTGAATGTTTGCGAGCTGCAAAAGTTCAGTAAGAGGTTCCATGAGCAGATTGAATTGTGTGGGTGAGACTGTGGATCCTTGAGGAACTCCAATTGTGACTGGAGTAGTGACAGATAGGGTTTGATTGACTTTGAATCTTTGTGCTCTCTTATGTTGAAGTGAGGCAACCCAGTTTAAAGAGTCCCAAGAGCCCCATCCTCTTCTCAAGGCGGTCAATCATACGGTCATGGTTGACTGTATCAAAGGCAGAGGAGAGATCAAGTAGTATAAGCAAGAAGGGAATGTTCTGGTCTAACATTCTCAGAGCATCATCAAAAACGTGTGTCGTAACCATTTCAGTGCTATGACCCGATCTGAAACTAGATTGACAAGGATCTAGGAGTTGAAACTTATCAATGTGGTTGCATAGCTACAGGTGTACTACTTTCTCTAATAGTTTTGTAAGTGTTGTGACATTGGTATTGGTGATGGTGACATAGTTGTTGAGGTCATACAGGTCCTCATTTGAGGATTGGGGTAACCTGTCTTATCTTTAAGAAGTCGGGAAACATGCCCTGAGGGAGAGAAGCATTGACAATCAGAGACCAGAGAAGGAGAATCAAAGGTATAAGCTGTTTGACAAGTTTGGCTGGCATAGGATCATTGAAATGGTTGGAAGGTTTTATATAAGCTAATGTTTTGAGTAACTCAGATTTTAAAGGAATTCCAGGTGGCATTATTTTTTTAAGTAGGGCCAATAGTGGGGTAACTAACATGGAGACATACTGGATGCTGAGCTGGACAAGGTTTGGCAGCAGCTGGGAGGAAAGTTGCAATTCAGATTGAATCCTTCTTGTCTTTTCAATGAAATATGCAGAGAACTCATCGCCGCAAGGCAGAGACCCAGTGTCTACTGAGTGACGGTCAGATTGATTAGACTGCCTCTTTAACAATTTCCAAAAGTTTTTTGGGGTTTGTTTTTGTCCTTGTCCTGTTGCACCGTAGAGTATTCTGCTTTGGAACTTTGGATGTGTTTATTGTTTGAGCTTCTTGATGCCCTCAGGTGTTTGCGGTGAGTGATGGAGGGAGATTTTCTCCATGATCTTTCCTCATGCCTTAAGATATGCCTTTCCTCGTTTAGGTAGCCATTGAATCAGGGCTTGGAGAGTTCACTCTGTATTCTTTTTAGTTGCTTCAGTGCAATTGTGTCAAGAATGTCTGACATGGATTGAGTGTAATGCTCCGTAAAATCATTCAGCTTCATCATGCTAGAAGGTGAAGGGAGGATGTTGTTGCTAAAATAAATTAGATTAATATTTCCCAAGTCTCTGGACCAATGTCTTGGTTTAAGCAGGTGGCTCTTTCTAGTCAGCATCCTAACCAAGATGATGAAGGGGATTTGGTAGTGGTCAGACCAGTCACACGGTGTTACGGATTCCAACTGAATAGGATTGTCCTTACTGATGATTAAATAGAAGACTACGCCTCCACTGTGTGTTGATCCATTACATGGCTGAGTAAGGTTGAGGTCAACATGGGGATACTGAAAGAGAGGGCAAAACATACATTTCTAACCTGTAGCACACAGTTTGCATTTACCTCATTGATGGCAGTTCCTAGCTCACTGTGCTAGATTATGATTGTAACATATGAACTGCACAGTAACAAAATGATCTCTGTGACAAAAGCAGTACCCACTGAGATATGCACATAAAATACAAGGCTGGCTTTCTAGTCATGCCCACCCATATGTTGTTTTTTTTTTAAACAACCAATCTATAGTCCGTGGACGGACTAACAAGTTCTAAAAAAGGGTGAGGTGGGTCAGAAAGTGCCTTATGTAAGCAACACCCAACTCTTCTATGGGACCTGAAGTGACAGTCTTTGCACAATGCATTCTGAGGGAAATTATGGCTCTAGAACAATCACACAACCATCATGCATTTCAAAATATTACTACAGTAGATTGGGAAGCTATCAAGTCATGTGGTGTTATGTTATATCTGGTTGTTATCATTTGAAAATTGTTGAAGGCATGGTATTTTATAATAGTATGGTATAGAATGTAGAGCACTCTATTGGTGCTTGAATTATATGTCATGCAGTAGATAGAATGTGGGTGACAGTGGATTGGAACACCCTGATTCAGTTGGTGCTGATCCTCTGGGCCCTCACGTCTTGTATGCTGTTCTTCTTTACTACAATAAATCTACAAGAAAACCATGTTGGCTATTGGCATCAATCTTTACAAGTCACTTTAGAATAATGACAAAATAATAATAAAACCTGCTAATAAAGGAGGTACAGTAGTGATACTCAATTCTAAGGGGCTGCAGTCATCTATTTTTCGGGTATTGTGTGGCACCCGTCAGGGTTGCCCTCTTCCACCTTTAATATTTGCTCTTTATATAGAGCCATTTATTTCAGTTTTGCAAAATGATGTTCGAATAAGGGATTTTAAATCGGATGTGAATTCTTTAAAGGTTGTCGCTTATGCAGACGATGTAGCGGTTTTCTCAACAAAACCGGGAGAAGCACTCAAAATTATAACGGAAGTGGAGGGACAGTTTGGCTTAATTTCAGGCTATAAATTAAATGTTCATAAGACACACGTTTTCTTTAATTATAAATCTGTGACACCAGTACCTGGAACCTGTCAAACGGTTATTTATTTAGGTGTCAAGTTAACAGCACAGGTTGATCGTATACTGTCGTTGAATTATGATGCATTATTAGAAGAGACGAATAGGACTCTAAAAAGATGGCATAAGCTACCAATTGGGATTATTGGCAGAGTCAATATTATTAAAATGAAAATTCTGCCTAAGTTCCTGTATTTTTTTTGCTCCATCCCATTACGCTTTCCAAATACATTCTTTAAAAAATTGGACGGGATATTAGGCAGTTTCATATGGGGATATAAGAAGGCATGAAGAGCAACAGATCGCTTAAAACTTCCCTTTAGTCAAGGGGGTCTAGAGTTTCCAGATTTAAAAACATATTTTTGGGCAGCGTGTTTTATCAGTTTGGGTAGCCTTATCAATCCAGCCAGCACTATTTTTAGCCATAAGTTTCTTTTGGGGGGTGAGAGCAATATGTTTTTTATACAGACTTAACGATCTTAACTATTTTAAGAGGGTTACATTTAAGACTGTAAGAGACGATGTAAGCGTTTGGCGCTCAATTCTGTTAAGTAAGAATATTTCTTGCTATCACAGCGAGCTACCTCTTTGGCAGAATCCTGGATTACCCGAGATATTTCATGACTTGGTAGGCAGGAAGTGGGCCAGATATGGAGTTAATTATATGGGAGAGATGTATGACTATAATGGCTTTGTCTCATTTGAGAGCTTAGAGAAAAAACATAAGCTACCGGGGTCTATGCTTCTAAAGTATTACCAGATTCGAGACTTCTTTCTGAGAAGTCTAAAAAATGAAAACACAAATGACTCCGAGATATGGGGTTTCCTCAATATAAATGAATCAAAATCTATGATAAGTAGAGCTTATAAATGGCTTAGTATTGGGAGACCAGAACGATTGTGGGAGATTGGCGGAACGATGGAGTGGAATATTGGGGGCTCCAGTAGCGGTTGGTACTATTTCACAGGCTTTTAGTGTTTTAGACAAAGCAGTACATGCGATCAATTTAAGATTGCAACAGCACCGTATGATCTGTCTTTTATATTCTACTCTAGATAGAATTGTAAAATGGTCATCGGGTAGTTATGCTAATAATGCTAATAGTGAACGTACAAAATGTTTAAAATGTGATCTATATGCAGTAGACATTAAACGTATGTTCCTAACATGCCCAGAACTAACAACATTTTGGCTGAATGTCGGCAATGTTTTACACCAAAAGCTGGGGATAGAACCACCGCTGTTGATATTTGAGGTTATGATGGGATACAGCTCTAGGAATATAAATTGTAATAGTTTGCTCTCTATTCTATTAGTTGCAGCGAGATTAGATATAGCCAGGGTGTGGATATCACCGAAACCTCCAACCGTGAATGATTGGTGGCTGTTAGTAAAACAAATTTATGATATGGAATCATTATTGGCTGGGTCGAGAGGGACTTGTTCTATGCTAAAATGTACTGCAATTTGGGGACTTATTTTTGAATGAATTTGTAAATTGTTACACTTTTTACCTCCATTAATTTTTCTTTTCGGGAATATATCAGATGACTGGTTCTTTGTTTCTATTTCCATATAATATGTACTGTATTGGTTTTTACTTGATGCCTTCTCTTGGTTAAAAAAATATATATAAAAAAAAGATACTCAATTCTAAGGACTATGAAGCAGAGATAATGAAATTATTGGGGGTGTGGACTAATTACAAACCTCTGATGAGAGATCCCACTAGTAAACTTCAGGACGTTATCAGGAAGAGGGTGGCAGACTCTAAAGATAAGAAATGGATAACTTTGAAAGAAGCAGATGTTTTAATGAATCAAGCACCACTGAATCCATCATTTTAAATTGTGCCCAAATTCATAAGGTCCAGCGTCCACTCTCTGGATGCCCTATAGTTTCTGGGGTCCAATCTCTACTTGAGTTGCCGTCACAATTTTCTCACTTTGTCTTGAGAGAAGCTGTCATTAATCACCCCTCATTTATTTAAGATCCTACTGATATTCTTACTGCTTTGGAGATGTTGGAGTATAATCCCTCTAGCCAATTTTTGGTTAGAATTGACATAGAGTCACTTTACACTAGTATTTCCCAGGATGCCACGCTGGTGGCAGAAGCGTGCGATCTTGGGAAACGTGAATGGTTCTGTTTTAAAAAACATTGGAAAACTTTAATCACAGACAAGACTCTTAAAGACTGCATAACCACTAAACCACAAATCACATTCAGGAGAGGCAGAACACTAAGAAATAGACTGAGCCCTACAGTTCCTACGTCCACCACTGCACAATCCTAGCTTACTACCCATGGTACAGGCTTCTACAAATGTGGCTGCTGCGGAGTTTGTAAGTGGGCTCTGAATGGCACTAAAGAGTTCAAGGATTGGAAAGGACGCAAATACAGAATTGACCGCAATATCAATTGTAACACCAAGTATGTCGTCTACAGACTAGAATGCACATGAAAAAAATACTATGTGGGCAGTACCATTAGAGCCCTGAAAAGAACACGTTATGGAACACATCAGAGATTTGCGAAATGGGGATTCTAGGTACCCGATGGCCTCACACATAGCTACATGTCCCTCACAAGGTCCGACCAAGAGTCTAACTTTCTTTGGAATGGATGCCACTGAGCCAAGTGCAAGAGGCGGAAATCGCGAGCTGAGACTCAGGAGATTGGAGGCAACCTGGATAATGCACCTTCAATCAGTCAAATATGGGCTTAACATCGACTATGAGCTACAATATTTTCTAGGGTCCTAATTTTCCGCTATGAACATCTTATCTTTTATGTCCTCACTCATTTAATGTACCTATTAGATGCTCATGTTTTACTTTTAGTGGGTCATTGACTTTTGAATCTGTCATGTCCTATCAGCCTAAGGGCTTGCCGTGGGTCTCTACATGTTAATTGTATTATGACTCAAGGCCACTGTGTGTTGTATTTATCCTTTTGCGTCCACTTCATATTATTTCAGATATTTTGTGCCATTTCAAATAACGATTGCTATGTAACTTTAGGATGTTAATAACTCTTGTCTCCATGTATTTTCTTCCGACCTTTTCCCTGTGTTTTCTTATGTACACTTCACTACATTTACCCATAGCAAGTAATTTGCCATTCTTGCCCTTTTCATTTATCTCACCAGCTCTTAGCTTCAGTTCTCTTCCTACTATCTTAAAGTTGCCTTTTAACCATAGTTCTACACTTTGGGACCATATACCAGCAGTGCTGGTCCTCATTTCCTATCTTATGGATCATTTTACTTAGCCGTTAGTTGGCTTTATATTTTCTGCTTGCCTTTCTCACTCAGGTTTGGCCAGCGCGTCATATTTCTCACTTTCCTCTGCACATAGTTCTCCTCACTTTAGTTTTTTTTCCACAACGTGATTACCCTTCGCGTTCTAGTGTCCCTGAAACCCTCATTTCCGGTTTTAGCTTTAACGTTATTGTTCGCGGTCCAGTGTTTAACACAAGCTCTCTTTTAAGCATTTGCGACGATCGGTCGATGGTTCCGTATCCGGAGACACATCGACGCGATCGCCATTGAGCATCCGGGAGAACAGGTAGGACTTTGTTATCGGGGTTGCGTCTTTTCCCACGGCTTCAATTAATTACGATACCCTGACCTTACCTCACATTTTTTTAGGTCTCTCTCCGCTTGGATTTATCAGATCCAAGTTTGCCCCTGTGTCTCCACTCGGGACACCAGGGGAATACTCCTCACTTACCACCCTCTGAATACATTACTTCTGCTGCATACTGGGTGTTTTACCGGTCCAAGCGGTGAGTATACTCGATAATCCCTTCTTTTCTGACCTTCATTCTAGGCACAGTTTAGTTTCTTATTTGCTCTTATGGTCCCTTATTTCTCTATTTCTCCGCAGTTTTTGCTCTTTCCACAAACCGACAGGTATTTTTATCTTCCTTTATTTATATATCAGCGTAACCATACTGATAGGTGTGTTTTTTCAGGCTAAACCTCATCAACATTGCATTTTCTTGGAACATCCCATTCTACTGTCGCTCCTTTTGCCTTTTTTCCTAACTATTATCTCGCAACAATTCATCAATATCCCTTTTCAGTGATATCAGTTGTGATTGCTTATATTTGTTAGGATTGTGTTGTTTATACCATTAGACTTGAATATTTTTGCCCTTTTCTGTACTATTATTTTGCAACAATTCATCTACTACCGTACCTACTGGTATCATTTGCGATTCCTTATATGTGTTAGGATTGTGTTGTTTATATCATTAGACTCGAATTTTTTTTCTTCAACCATGCCTTTGCTTATAATTGTTAGGAATGTGTTGTCTTTTACCATTAGACTCAAACATTTTTTCGGCAACCATGCTCTATGTTTGAATACATGTTTGTGCAAGCTACCATTGCGGGTAGGTTCCATCATTGACTTTATGTACATGATTACTGGGCCGATGTAATTGCTCTAGTTTCCGGGATTCTTGCCATCAACAAGCAAACATTTCTCAAATGTCACCTAGATTGGTTCAGCCTGTGCATTTCAATATCTTTGAAACTCACTCCTTTTGAATTAACATCGTATCACAGCACTGCTCCCTATTTTATGTTGATTGGTATAAATTTTGGCTCTTCGTATATATTTCCGTTTGTCTTCTCTTAGATCAAAAAACACGGCTTCCTATTTTGGTTGATTGATATAAATTTGGACTCTTCGTATATATTTCCGTTTGTCTTCTCTTAGATCAAAAAACAAGGAGAGATCATCTTTTTCATTACATTCATTACTTTATATTTTGTTTCGCTATCAGTTTCTAACGTTTGATATTTAATTATAGTAAAAATAATATATTTTGACATTTTACTCACACTTCAGTATTTGTGTTTACCTTTGTGCTAGGTTTCACTATATTGATGTATTCTCACACTTTAGTGTCTCCAGTGCTCCTTGAATTTTTGGTGACTTCCGTGTGCTTCACAACATTTACTCTGTATTTGACGCTTTGTATATCCATACAGTTATTTTATTTATTTTCTGGTTTTATTGTTTTGTTTTTCTTTTCATTTCCTTCCCAGCCCTGAAGAGTCACATCTGCAACACGGTGTGACGAAACACGTGTCGGCTGGTTTGTTGTCTTGTACTGACCATATTGAAATACAAACTTCTTTTCACATGAAAATTGATTGTTGATTTCTGTCATTTATCTAAAAACTTTGTTACAAACATTCGGTTCTGACACCGGAACCCCTTCAGACTCAACTCGTGTGCACAGGACCTCGATTCACGTGAATGGTTCTATAATACTCCTCCAAAATTTGTTCTCAAATGTATTGACCTAGCCTTGACCAGTAACCTTTTTAGCTATCAAGATCAGCTGTTTTTACAGATCTGAGGTACATCTGTGGGGGCAACCTATGCCCCAAGTTTGACCTTTATTTATGTTGGACAATTTGAGAAAAATTTAATTCACAATACTATCAATCCTTTTCTACAGCACCTATCTCTATGGAAGAGATAAATAGACAATGTGCCATGTATATGGCCAGGCTCTAAAAATCAACTTCTTTATTTTCTCCATTGATTAAATGGAGCTGGTGGATGTTGGCATTTTACCTGGTGATTGATAGACATACAGCTGTATACCTTGATTTTGATATCACAGATAGGGATCAGAAACTTCATACAACAACCTATCAAAAAACCAAAGATAGTAATTCGTTGTTGCATTATCGATCCTTTCACCCCAGGGCAATAAGGGATAATCTCCCGGTAGCCCAATTTTTTTGCTGTAGAAGAAACTGTACTAAGACTGGAACATTTGTTGTACGGTCAGACATACTGGCAAAACGCCTTGTGGAGAGAATATGTCCCCAAGGTTAAGAAGAGGGCACAGTAGAGAGCAATGAATACCCCTGTGATGCCTTGTTAAAGAGGAATACAAGACCTAATAACAAGTTTCTACCAGTGGTTACTACTTTTGATCCTTAATCTATGAAAATAAGGCAAGTCATCAGAAAACACTGGCACCTATTGGATGTGGGGCTAACAAAATGCCAGAGGCACAATTTGCTTTTAGAAGGGCTAGCAATCTCATGGACCGTTTAGTCCATTATCTACAAAATGATCATCGGATACGAGAAACAGGCGTGCTGTCTGGACTTTTCCCTTGTGGGAATTGTACCATGTGCAGTCTGACGCAGGCCTCTAGGAGCATTACGCTTTTGGATGGAATAACTTGGTTTCAAAAGATATTCAGTACCTGCAACACTAATAATGTAATCTATCAGTTGACTTGTAGCCGTGGGCTACACTATATTGGCCTAACTTCAACAATAATCAAGATTAGGGTCCAAGAACACATCAGTGCCCTTAAATCTGAGAAATGTATAAATGTGGGCAGGGAACTCCGCTCCGCTAGTGAAACTTTTTTACCTACTCTGCGTTGCGCTGAGAACGTGGAGTTTATTCAAAACTCCGACTCTGCAGTGGAGCGGAGTTCAGCCCCGGGCCCCATAGTATGCTCCCCACCTCCACCCCCCAATAAATATTTTTTTTCAATAAATGAAGAAGATTACAAAAACACACTTACCTCTATTGCTGCATCTCTGGGCCCTCCTCCTCGCTGTAGTCTCTCCTGCAGAAATCCCTACTTCAGATGTACGTTGTGAGAAAGTGGCTCTATATATACTGGACTAGAATGGAGTAGAGTGTGTATAGAGTCCACCAACCCCAGAGGTATAACAGAGGTAAAAGTCAGAACTGACCTTACTCTCCAAAGTGGTAGCTTGGTTGAGCAGTAAGGCAGTACCAGAAGACAGTGTAAAGCATTTGTTGTACACACTCACCCAGCAAAAGGTTTCACACACTCAAGGACTGAACTCCAGGCCAATTGTTTTTATATCCACAGATATAGTTGTTTTATTTTTAGAACCAACAGTTAAAAATATACTTTTCTCGTTATGAGTACTCTCATGTAATTACTTTGCAAAGGAGCAATAAAGTTTGTGCACACAATTAATACAGTATTGACAGTACGCAACACAATCCTAAAACACACTATAGCATTGAGCTCAATGTGTTTTCCACATGTAAGTACAGTTGATTACTATACAGATTCTAAGCTGAAACCAGACTAGCAAAAACGTTTTAGTTACTGTAGTGAATTTTTCATGAATATAAAGCTGTTTTGAAAGTTCACACTTAGAAACTTTTCAATGTAAATCTGACAATGTTATTCAATGGAAGAAAATTCAGGTTGCAGGTAAAGTACGATTGCGCTACTTTTGTAATCCAGCACTGGTCTCCTGGGCCCAGCACTGGTCTCCTGGGGCCAGCACTGGGGTCTTATCTTAAAACAGGTAGGTAATTGTGTTTCAGTATTTCGTATGATTTTTAGAGAATATTTCAAGTTTTCAAAAGACACAGAAGAAATTTAATAGAAAAGCAGACAATGGGTTCCTATGGAGAAAATACAGATTACTAGTAAACCAGTACGGATTACTTTTATGGTTCAGTACTGGGCTGAAAGGTACAGTACTGGCTTCTCCCCTGATCACAGGTGAGTATTTCGGAATTCGGAATTCCGAAATACTTCCGAATATTTTCAGTTTTCAAAACTTCACACTTAAAAGAAATTTCATAGAAAAACAGTCAATGGTTTCCTATGGCAGAAATGTAAATTACTAGCAGACACGGTTGTGATTACTTTTGTGGTTAAGTACTGGGCTGCACGGTATAGTACTGGCTTCTCTCCTGATTACAGGTGAGTACTTCGGATTTCGATAATCGGCTGATTTTAGGTGAATATTTTAACATTTCAAAACTTCACACTTAGAAGAAATTTCACAGAAAAGCAGACAATGATTTCCTATGGCAGAAACTTAGATTACTAGCTAACACAGTTGTGATTACTTTTGCTGTCCAGTACTGGGCTACAAGGTCCAGTTTCAAAACTTCACACTTGGAAGATTTTTAGAGTCAAACCAGTCAATGTTATCCTATGGCAGGAAAGTGAGTCAAGGGTTTCCAGGTGAGTTCTCGACTGGTGAATTCAAGGCTCTGGGCATAGACTCAGGGGTCCCCCAGGGTCAGGTAGGTACAGTTAGTACACCCTCAGCGGCACAGGGGCGGCCGGGTGCAGAGGTAGTTAGGCCCAATGTTATCAAATGAGAGGCAGGGGGCCTTTGGTTGGTGGCTGCTGGCTAGAAGGCCACACAGCAGTGGGAGCTGGGCTCTTGGTCACTTGCTCAGAGCAAATGGGGAAGTAGAATAGGGTACAGGTTGCACAGCCAGGGGCACTCGAGCTGCTGGGTGCAGGGTGCTTTTGAGCCATCGGGTGCTCAATGTTATCCAATGAGGATCTTGAAAAGGGAACAAAGGCTGCAGGCTCGGGACGGTGGATCTTCAGGAGCGACCAACACTTTGAGGGGTAAGTTGGGATCTTGGAGGATAGGTAGGCACCCAGGTGAGGGGAACATGGGCGCCCGGTGCAGGGGTGTCTTTTGAGGTCGGAAACTCTTACACCCTGCTGCTCGCGGTCGGAGGGGTCCTTTGTCCTGAGGCTGCAGGCGTCGTCAGGGTCGTCGAGGAGGGTCCTTGGGCACTGGATTCCGAGTCAGAATCGCCGGGGGATGTCCTCAGGGTCTTGGTTCACTCCAGCACAGGCCAGGCTTGGCGGGTGCAGAGTGTGCAGGGTTCGCGGGTCCAGGCTGATGCCAGGGCTTGTTACTTGCTTTGAGCAGTACCACTGCTCGTGGGAGACCCAGGTAGTCAGAGTCACAAAGCAGTCAGGTCCTCCGGGGTTTTTGAGGTTGCTGACCACTGGAGACGCCGGGGTTTAACTGGAGCAGGTTTGAGGGTCGACAGGCCGGTAGGGCTGGGGCCAAATTAGTTGGTGTCTTCCTCTTCTTAGCAGCTGTACGGCAGATCTTCTTGTTTCTTGTTTTTCTTTCTTGTTTCGGTATCTGGATCTGAAGAAGGAAGGTTCAAGGAGCCCCTAAATACTAAATGTAGGGGCATTACAGGTAGGGCAAGGGCAGGGACCAATGGGTCCCTGTCCTGGGGTGAGTAAACCCCCTAGCCTGCTCCTCTACTGTGGGAGGGGGCAGGAGCCTAGCTGGGATTGGGCAGGTCTCCCCATCTAAAAGATGGCCGGAGCCCAGGATCGTGTTTCACCTCGCCTCCTCCGCCTGAGGGGTGAAGTTGGCAAAGGTTGGCACACCCCCCTTCCTGACGTAGCAGAGTGGGGGTAGAACCGGTGGAGGCCAGTTGCTGGGTACAGCAAATGGTCTGGAGAAGCTCTCAGAGGCGGCATGCCTTTGAAGCTACCCCTTGTCCATCCTGGGGGAGGAGGCATAGCACCTCGTCCAGGTTGTGCAATGTTGCAGGCCCAGGAGAGCGAGGGGCTCTCCACCCAGGGGTCCAGCAACATGTCTGCTGTGTGGCAGCCTCTGCAGCCACTCATCCCATACGTGGATTGTAGGTTAGGTTTCAGGGGGCATCTCTAAGATGCCCTCTGTAGTGCATTTTACATTTTACATTTACATTAAATCCCACACTGGTTTGATCAAACAGATGTATGACGTTACAACACATACTTTTACAACGCATGTTTTTACAACACATACCATTACAACGCGAATATATAATAGTAATAAAAAAGTACCATTACAACAAAAACCAATACAATGCATACCATTACAACGCATATATTAGGAATTTAATATATATATTTTTTCTTTGTAAAATAACTCCTGGCACGGGATGCAGGGAAAATAGGGGTTTTGGGTGGGGAAGTTTATTAAAAATGTAGTAAAAAACTGAAAAGTAATCCTTGAAAATAGCCCGCTTTCTTAACAAATTAATACTCGAGCATTAACATTAATACTCGAGTATTAAAAAAGGTAATCGCTGAAATAAAAAATTTTTATTAACTAATTATTTTTAAAACAATACATTAAAATCGATTAAAAAACAGTAACTTTGATGAATATGAACAGGACAACAAGAACATATCCGCCATTTTAGGAAAGAAGCCAAAAAAAGAGTCCTACAACTATTTTCATAAAAACAACAGCACGAGCCTCTAAACAAAATGGAGAAAACGCGATGTCAAAGTAAAACACACACATTAAAATAGATATTTTAACTTACAAGTTTTCACATCATTTTAATGTAAAAAAAAACAGATTTAAACAATGGTTTTCTCAAAAATTAAGAAGTTAGTCACAAAAACCTATAAATAGAAGTAAGCCACCATTTTGAAAACAGTTGTTATTCAACTCCCAGAGCGAGCAGTCATAACAAACTGACCCTCTGACCTTTTTGCCACAGTGACGACCTCGATTCAAAAGACAACAAAGCCATCCATAAATACAAGTAAGTTTGCAGTAAAACACTAGTAAACATCGCATTTTCTTTAAATATTGTAATATTAATAATAAATGTTAGACACTTTTAATTTTCAGTTTTCCGAAATCTCTACAATTGCTACATTAAATCGTTTCGACATCTCAATTAATTGTTCTCAGTTGTAAGTACATTTTTACATATTAAATATTTTTTAATAATATGCAATTGATTGCATAAATGAAATTGTAATAATGTCGTTCTGTAAACATATCCTCTATATTGAAACAGTGTTTTTGAACCCATTTTCAAATATTAATGTCAGATATTTCAAAGGTCACAATCTCAGTTTTTTATAAATAAATTAAATTTAAAATAATTAATAAATATTTTGCAGCTTATTAGTTTTCTAAATTTTCAGTTTTAAAATGTGACCAAAAAGTAAAGATGTTAACTTTTCATATTTTAACAGACAAAACATTAGCTGTGAGGCATCCAAAACCAACATTCATAGAACGTTAGCAAATTAGAAGCAAAAGACCAAAATTTGACCCAAAAAAAGGTAATTGATTCAAATTATTTAACCAAATTATTTTTTTTACAGGGATGCAGTTAGTAACTTGCATAAAAATGTAAACACAAATGAAAAAAAAGTTATTTTAAACCATTTTAAACATGTAATAGCCTAATCTGAAATGTGTAAAAAGGAT
Organism: Lissotriton helveticus; assembly: GCF_964261635.1. Taxonomy (NCBI): domain Eukaryota; kingdom Metazoa; phylum Chordata; class Amphibia; order Caudata; family Salamandridae; genus Lissotriton; species Lissotriton helveticus. The sequence continues at coordinate 1,873,189,276 of NC_136067.1, read as the reverse complement.
CTATGATTAACATGTTGTTATTTCCTTTAATAAACTAGGGTTTTTAATATTAAAAATAACATGTATTTTTTTAACCATTTACAGAGATCACGAAATTCTAAATCTTGAAAATCTGAGCCAACATAATCAAATCAAATCAAAAGAAAATCTATAAAAGGTAAATAATACTATTTTAGGGATGTATGACGATTATTTTAGACCACAAAAAAAACTGTGACATGTTTTTAACAAACCACTTTTTTTCCAACCTAAACAAAATGAAGCAAAATAAAACAATCTGTAATTAAAAATCATCCAATTATATCTTTCTAGCAGATTCAATCAAAACTACTCTACAAATCAACCCGAAAAACCAAGCAAACCAAAAACACTTCAAAGCCAAAGTAAAGAACAAAAGGTAAGACACGTTTAAATACACAAATAAACATTTTCATCATTAGACATGTCCATAAAACTAATGAATGTTCTATCTATTCCTTCAAAACAAACTGACCTCTTACATCGAAAAGACATCAAAGAAGAGCAATTTAAAACACATCTTCAAAGACTCAAACAGTTCAAACTAAAAAGGTAAAATGCACCAAAAAAACCCAGTAATAAAGCTAATAGATAGTTTAAATGTTTCATTTACTATTCTAACTCCTAGAATGTGTAACTGTAGGAAAAGAGATGGATAGTGTAGAGGTATAATTACGATTCTAACTCAAGGAAGGTGCAGTAGAAGGGAAAATGATGGATAGTTTAGGGGTTATAATTTACTATTATAATTCCAGGATGGTGCAACATTATGGAAAGTGATGGATAATGTAAGAGCATGATTTACTATTCTAACTCCAGGAAGGTGCAACAGTAAGGTAAGTGATGGATAGTTTAGGGGTTATAATTTACTATTCTAACTCCAGGAAGGTGCAGCAGTAGAGAAAGTGATGGATAGTGTAAGGGCATGATTTACTATTCTAACTCCAGGAAGGTGCAACAGTAAGATAGGTGAAGGATAGTGTAGGGGTATCATTTACTATTCTAACTCCAGGAAGGTGCAACAGTAAGGAAAGTGATGTATAGAGTAGATATATAATTTACTATTCTAACTCCAGAAAGGTGCATCAGTAGAGAAAGTGATGGATAGTGTAAGGGTATCAATTACTATTCTAACTCCAGGAAGGTGCAACAGTAAGGAAAGTGATGGATACTGAAGGGGTATAATTTACTATTCTAACTCCAGGAAGGTGCAACAGTAGGGAAAGTGATGGATAGTATAGGGGTATCAATTACTATACTAACTCCCGAAAAGTGTTACAGTAGGGTAAGTGATGGATAGTGTAGGGGTATCAATTACTATTCTAACTCCATGAAGGTACAACAGTAAGGAAAGTGATGGATACTGAAGGGGTATAATTTACTATTCTAACTCCAGGAAGGTGCAACAGTAGGAAAAGTGATGGATAGTGTAGGGGTATAGTTTACTATTCTAACTCCAGGAAGGTGCAACAGTAAGGAAAGTGATTGATAGTGTAGGGATATAATTTACTATTCTATCTCCAGAAAGATGCAACAGTAGGGAAAATGATAGATGCTGTAGGGGTATAATTTACTATTCTAACTCCAGAAGGTGCAGCAGTAGGGAAAGTGATGGATAGTGTAGGGGTATAGTTTACTATTCTAACTCCAGGAAGGTGCAACAGTAGGGTAAGTGAAGGATAGTTTAAGGGTATTATTTACTATTCTAGCTCCAGGAAGGTGCAACAGTAAGGAAAGTGATGGATAGTGTAGGGATATAATTTACTATGGGAAACATCCTTTACAACGCAACTTTTACCACGCAGTGCTTTTACATCGCAACTTTTACAACGCAAACCATTACAACGCATTGCGCTGGGGGCGCTCTAGGATAGGGAATATAATTAATTTACTATCCTACACCTTCCCTAGTGTCCACGGGGACTGGAGTTGGAATAGTAAATTAAACTATTCACTATTCACTATCCAGCACCCCAAAGCGCTATGCGTTGTAATGGTATGCGTTGTAAAAACCGAGTTGTAAAAGCATGCGATGTAAAAACATCATACATCCTTTACTATTCTATCTCAAGGAAGGTGCAGCAGTAGGGAAAGTGATGCATAGTGTAGGGGTATAATTTACTATTCTAACTCCAGGAAGGTGCAACAGTAAGGAAAGTGATGGATACTGAAGGGGTATAATTTACTATTCTAACTCCAGAAAGATGCAACAGTAAGGAAAGTGATTGATAGTGTAGGGATATAATTTACTATTCTATCTCCAGGAAGGTGCAGCAGTAGGGAAAGTGATGGATAGTGTAGGGGTATAATTTACTATTCTAACTCCAGGAAGGTGCAACAGTAAGGAAAGTGATGGATACTGAAGGGGTATAATTTACTATTCTAACTCCAGAAAGATGCAACAGTAGGGAAAATGATAGATGCTGTAGGGGTATAATTTACTATTCTAACTCCAGAAGGTGCAGCAGTAGGGAAAGTGATGGATAGTGTAGGGGTATAGTTTACTATTCTAACTCCAGGAAGGTGCAACAGTAGGGTAAGTGAAGGATAGTTTAGGGGTATTATTTACTATTCCAGCTCCAGGAAGGTGCAACAGTAAGGAAAGTGATGAATAGTGTAGGGATATAATTTACTATGGGAAACATCCTTTACAACGCAACTTTTACCACGCAGTGCTTTTACATCGCAACTTTTACAACGCAAACCATTACAACGCATTGCGCTGGGGGCGCTCTAGGATAGGGAATATATCTAATTTACTATCCAACACCTTCCCTAGTGTCCACGGGGACTGGAGTTGGGAATAGTAAATTAAACTATTCACTATCCAGCACCCAAAAGCGCTATGCGTTGTAATGGTATGCGTTGTATAAACCGCGTTGTAAAAGCATGCGATGTAAAAGCATGCGTTGTAACGTCATACATCCTTTACTATTCTATCTCAAGGAAGGTGCAGCAGTAGGGAAAGTGATGGATAGTGTAGGGGTATAATTTACTATTCTAACTCCAGGAAGGTGCAACAGTAAGGAAAGTGATGGATACTGAAGGGGTATAATTTACTATTCAAAACTCCAGGAAGGTGCAGCAGTAGAGAAAGTGATGGATAGTGTAGGGTTATAGTTTACTATTCTAACTCCATGAAGGTGCAACAGTAGGGTACGTGATGGATAGTGTAGGGGTATCAATTACTATTCTAACTCCAGGAAGGTGCAACAGTAAGGAAAGTGATGGATACTGAAGGGGTGTAATTTACTATTCTAACTCCAGGAAGGTGCAGCAGTAGGGAAAGTGATGGATAGTGTAGTGAAATAATTTACTATTCTAATTCCATGAAGGTGCAACAGTAGGGTAAGTGAATGATAGTGTAGGTGTATAATTTACTATTCTAACTCCAGAAAGGTGCAGCAGTAGAGAAAGTGATGGATAGTTTAGTGGTATAGTTTACTAATCTAACTCCAGGAAGGTGCAACAGTAGAATAAGTGAAGGATAGTGTAGGGATAAAATATACTATTCTAAATCCAGGAAGGTGCAACAGTAAGGAAAGTGATGGATAGTGTATGGATATAAATTACTATTCTAACTCCAGGAAGGTGCAGCAGTAGGGAAAGTGATGGATAGTGTAGGGGTATAATTTACTATTCTAACTCCAAGAAGGTGAAGCAGTATGGAAAGTGATGGATAGTGTAAGGGCATTATTTACTATTCTAAATCCAGAAAGGTACAACAGAAGGGAAAGTGATGGATAGTGTAAGGGCATAATTTACTATTTTAACTCCAGGAAGGTGCAACAGTAAGGAAAGTGATGGATAGTGTAGAAGTATAATTTACTATTCTAAGTCCTGGAAGGTGCAGCAGAAAGGAAACAGTAGCATAAAGTACAGAATTTGAAATTGGTTGTCATAAACTCTACTTTTATACAAAAATAACCAAATGAAATAAAAATTATTTTTCTTAACAGATAATGTCTACTCAACAGACTGCATCATACATTAAATCCAAGAAAGGAAACCGCTTACTTAAACATGCTTGATATATATATTGTAAAGAGAGGATAAGTGAACCTCGAATACATTGAAGGTGTGTGAAATATTACTCATCCCATTGCAGTGGCAAGCAGTTACTCTTGGAGAGACCATCATTAAAACAACTTAGCATAACCACTCTACCTCTGCAATGGAGATTGAGGTTCGTGAAACAATCAATGAAATGAAAGAAATTGCATGCACCTCCAATGAAACTTCAGGTGCAATTTTAAGAGTGGTTGCACAGCATGTACCCAGTCATGTAGATAGCAGTATGCCCATAATTCCCAATTTGAGAAGGATTATCCAAAGACAAAAGCAGGCAAGTAACACACAAACTACAACTCCTCATACCTTTTCTGACATTCACATTCCTCCTGAACTCTCTATTTCTTTTTCAAATGAACCTTTCCTCCTGCATGACAACGAAAACCCTCTGAAACGTATTCTTATCTTTAGTACACCCCGCAACCTTTTTAAATTAGAGAATAGTCAAATTTGGATGATGGATGGGACGTTTAAAAGTACACCCCATCCTTTCACTTAAATTTACACTATTCATGCAAAGATTAATCACAATGTTATTCCCTTATTGTATAGTTTGCTACCTGATAAACAATCTGCAACCTACACTGAACTTTTATCAGTGATTAAAAGCAAAACTTCGAACAAAAGTCCTAGGAAAATAATAGTTGATTATGAATTTGCAATGATTAATGTAATCACCAAAACGTACACGGATACCCAAATTCAGGGATGTTTTTTTCATTTTTCCCAGGCATTTTGGCGTAAACTTCAAAAAACATCCCTGGTTGCAGATTATTCAACAGATAGCAAACTACAGTTTGAACTTAAAAAACTAACTGCACTTTGCTTTGTTCCTCCTGAAAGTGTAGACGAGTACTACACTGCAATCACAGAATCTGAATTTTTTTCTAGCTAACGAGGATAAATTGGCACCCTTACTAAATTATTTTGAAGACACATGGATTGGGCATCTAAGCAGATCGGGTCGCAGGAGGAAACCACATTTCCATGTGGAGTGGTGGAACTGCCACTCGAGTTGCTTAGAGGGAGAAGCAAAAACAAGCAATGCCAGAGAGGGATGGCATAACTCCTTCAACCATACAATTGGAAAACCTCACCCCAACTTTTATCATTTTTTGAAAACTTTGAAGAAGGAGCAAAGTTTTCAAGAAATGAGAATTTCTCAAACATTAACAGGTAGTCTGAACCCACGCATCTCCAACAAAATCTAAGGAAATGTCCGAGAGACTAGTGGCTATTTTACAACAGTTTTCGTTGTGCGTGGCTTCAGACTACCTTGATAATGTTCCTAACATACTACATTTTTAATTTACATTAACACATTACTTTCCTGCTTTGCCCTAAATTAAAATAACATAGCAATTAAATTGGCTTTTTTTTCTAAAACGTTTTTAAAAATTAACGTCGGGTCACCTTACCTTTAGTTGTCTTCTTTCTTTGTGTTTTTCTTTAAATCCAAAATAAATCCATTTTCAAGTGCAAACCAACAGCAAGTAGCATCCAAGGAATAAAAAATGGTTTTTGATTACTCTTTTTAAAAAATCGATTTCCAAATCAAAATACCATTTTTTTAAATCTATTTTCAAAACTTGAATAATGCTATCCATAGGTGTTGAAATCAGTCATTCAAGATCGAATTCCACTTTTCCACCCAAAAAAATCTTCTTCCGATTTTTTTGTCGAATATCTTCTTAATCCAAAATCGATCTCCAATACAAAAAAAAACAACTCCAACTTTTCCCCCCCAAAAAACTTGTTCCTTCTTCATTTTCCGTAATACGATTCCGATTAAGCAAAAAGAACAATCCCAGAAAAACACCTCCAAAATACTGTTCTTAAAAAACCATAATCCAAAAATCCATGTCCTTTTAAAAATAAACTCTGAAAAAATTCCAAACTCCACGAATTCGATCTTCAGCTCGACTTCTTCTTCAAAGCATTATTCAACAATACTTTTTAAATTCTTTAAATTACTCTTTAAAATGTGCATATTTAATATCACAATTACAATTTTTATACTACTTTAATACTTTATACAGGCGACCCGACAAAGGCTAACTCTAGCTACATGACCGGCGACATGCTGATTTTACAACAAAACATTTAAAGTAACATATGCAACCTCTCCTTATCCTCTCTTTACAATATATATACTCCTAAATGTTTAAATGTTTATAATTAAAGAATAAAGTTTTTCCTACCTGAGCGCAGATCTGCTTCCTGCTGCATTGTCCATCGACGCTCTTCAAAATGGCCGCAAGCTTGCACGTTTACGCGTCGACGTCATCTTGAACTACAGAGAGCAAAAAAGGACTATTGTTAAATAATATGTATTACAATACATTATTATGTTGCAAACTATTAATTTAATACATGAAATAAATTTATGTTTATTACCATAAAAATATGTAAAAATTAAAAAAAAATATTTTTCAAAACATATATTTTTCAAAATAAATAATCAAAATACAATTCTCTTGTCCGTGTTTCTTTGTATAAATAAAATTTATTTGTACACTTTATTAATATGTTATGTTTTCTAAATTACTTTTTAATTCTACTTACCTCTAAACTTGTAACTTTTCCTTCTGTTCTATTCAGCTTCTTGCTTTTTTTTAACTTATAAAAGTGGTCCGCGGCATTCATGGAAGCAGCTATGGAAATAAATGAAGGACATTACTGTACATTGAACTCAATGCAAAAGCGTGGGGAAATTACATTTCAATACATTTTTTCATTCTTAAAAGTTATATTATAAATATCTTATATGTATTATTTTTAATTTAGAGTATTTTTTATTTATACATTTTTAATTTCTTAATTTTTTTTATTTTTCAAAAAAAAATCTAACTTATAAATTGTTTTTAAATCTAGAGTATCTTTCTTTTGATACATTTCTAAATAAATACTCAAGTTTTAAAACAATAATAACCCTTTTAATACTAGTGTTTTAATTATTTTTTAACCCATTAATAATTTTTAACAATAAAACTAGTATGTTACATTATAATACTTGAGTATTAACAGAGTTTAACATTTTAATTTTAATATTTAATCCAATAAATAAATAGCATATTTTTTAATTAATAAAATTTTTAATTCAAAAGTATCAATGTAATATAAATTACGAAATTATTACTTGGTTATTTAATAAATATTAACCAATTAATACTAGAGAATTTAATTAATAATAACCCTGTATTATATTTAAATAATATAAACTTAAATATAATAATTTAATACCTGAGTATTAACTGAGTATTAATGTTTATTTTATTAATACAACCTAAAAATATATTGCATATTTTATAATAAATATTTATAATTCAAGAGTAACAATGTTATTTAAATTACTAAATGAATACTAAGTTATTTAATGTATATTAACCAAATAATACTAGATAATTAAATTTAACCCTTTAATAAATTATAATAATATAAACTTAAATATAAAAATGTTAAACTTGAGTAGTAACTGAGTTCCAATTTTTAATTATATTATTAAATCATTAATAAATTAAAATAATATAAACTTAACTGTAATAATGTAATACTTCAGTATTAACTGATTATTAATTTTTAATTTAATTAATTATTCCTATAAATATTTAGCATCTTTTATAATTTTATTAATTTAGTAATATATATTACATTTTATAATATCAATGTAATATAAATTACTTAATTAATATTAGAGTATTGTAATAATAGAAACTTAAATGTAATTTAATATTACTTGAGTATTAATTGAGTATTAATTTTAAATTTAATTAACAAAATATTTGACTAAAATAAATATACTTACGTTGTCTAAAATTAATATTAGAGTATTATAATAATAGAAACTTAAATGTAATTTTATATTACTTAAGTATTAACTGAGTATTAATTTTAAATTTAATTAACACAATATTTGACTAAAATAAATATACTGACGTTGTAAAAACATGCGTTGTGATGACATCTGCGTTGAAATAGCATGCGTTGTAAAAGCATGCGTTGTAAAAGCACTTGCGTCGTTAAATTTGCGTCGTAATGGTAGTGCATTGTAAAAGTTGCGTTGTAAAGGTGTTTCCCTGTCAAACTTGTCAGTCTTAAGTGTAGCCATTATGGTGCTGTGGAGTTCGTAATGACAACCTCCCAGCGCCATATACTCTTAATGGCATCACTGTGGACATTACAATGCCCAGGAATGGCCCTGGGTACTGTAGGGGCCCAGGGCTCATGCACCCATGCCCACACCACTGGCATAGGGCACCCAGCTAGAGGGGTGGCTGATGTATGCCAGGGCAGTGGGGTTGTGGGCATGGCACACAGGGATGTGTGCCATGTTGACTCTTTGTTTAGTTCTGCACCTAGACACTCAGCCTGCAAAGGCAGTATGTGGGTGTCCAGGTAAGGGTGGCACAATAAGTGCTGCAGCCATTAGGGGTCTTCTCTGGTCGCAATGCCCTGGGTACCTAGGGTACCATTTCTAGGGGCTGGTATGTGGCCAGAGATGCCAATTGGGTTTAGGCTTTAGTATAGTTTTTGGGGAACAAACACAGGCCTTGGGTACCTGATTGGCAGGGACCCAGGGCACACCTTGGAAAAGTGCATCAGGTATCGGGCAAAAGGTGGGGGTACTGCAACAGGAACTCACTTTCTCACAACGTAGTGGTAGGACTGTGCATGCGTGCGCATTCCTACAAGATGTATGTCTGACGTAGGGGGTTCTGGTTTGCAGAAGAGACCACAGCAAGGAGGAGGAGGGCAGTCTGGAGACGCCACGATAGAGGTAAGTGTGTTTTTTTTTATCTCATTGTTTTTTTAAATATTTATTTATTAGGGGGGGTGGAGGAGCGGAGTTGAGCTCCACAGAGTTGTTGTCCAAATCCATGGAGCTCCGCGTAGTGCAACTATGCCAGCTCCGCCCGGGCTTAGAAATGTAACACATGACTTGTCCGCCACTTTCAGGATTTAGATACACATACACATGCAGCTCTGTATGTGTTAAGCATGGATATGTGGTAATTATCGTCTAATATACTGTAGTAAACCCGTATATACATTGAATTTGCCTCAGTCCAGAGGGAACATATAATAGGTGCCACTAAGATAACAGCAAGCGCAACATGGTTCCAATCTTATTTGACTACCCTGTATGCCAGAAGAGTGCCTAACATTTGACTCAGAGTAGAAAGTGAAATGTTTTTGATGTCCCCAATGGAATATTGTCTACATTTTATACCATCAGAGTGCCCAACATCTGGCTATGAGTGGGAACTGAAACATCCTGCTGTCACTATGAGAATAGTAGATGAGAAGTATGATTAATAGTACCTAAACTGATTTCATGGCGGTGATGAGTTTGGAACTTTGATGAGATTTGATACTGATGGGGGTACATGATTGGTCACTCTCTGTTTTTTGGTTTGCACTGGTTTAGAACTATTAACTAATATGAGGAGATATATCTCTTTTGTGCAAAAATTAAAAGGATGTGAGGCTTGGAGGTCTTTCTATATGGGTGTTGTACATTTATGTAAATTCATGTGCTACACCCATTGTGCAATTACATCACTCTAAGATGGCGCACAAGTTTAGATATACTTATTGAGTATTGACACCACTCTAAGATGGCGCCTGTTAGAAATGGGGGTGTCTAGTTGGCAGAGGTAGGTACCTTGATCCAAATAGGGACCCTTGCTCCTAGTCAGGGTAAAGGGGATACACACTCTAGATAGCCCCTGCCCACCCCTCTGGTAGCTTGGCACAAGTAGACAGGCTCATCCCAAAGGTAATGTGTAAAGTATTTGTACAAACACTCACAGTAACACAGTGATAACACCACAAATGGACACCACACCGGTTCAGAAAAATAAAGTATCTTTATCTAAACTAAACAAGACCAAAATGACAAAAATCCAACATACACAGTTACAAATATGACTTTCAAAAGGTTTCAAGAACTTGCACCATAGAAAACTATGGATGAGTGACTTTTCACCAAAGTACCTGTAGATGCGTCAAAGTTCCAAAAGCCAAAAAGCCGAAGAGTCGGAAAACAAAGATGATGCGACACTCCTATGACCTTGGGGAGGCGATGCAACATTTCTGCGACACGCATTGGACGAGTTGCGTCGAATCCGGTCTGTATGGGGAACGATGCATCGATTCTTCGTGGCGGTTTCGGTTCGCCGGTGATGCGTCAGGAAAGCGTGCTGCACAGGTACGATGCGTGGAAATCTGGGAGGCATTGGTCCTCTTCAGCCACGCTCCCTCGATGCGTCGATTCTAGCAGCGACGACAGGCGCTGTGACAGTTTTTGCAGCGGCACGGCGGTGCATGAAAATTCTACTTGCGGTGTGGATATGCGTCGAGAAAACAGCCGCAGGAAGAGCGATGTATCGAATTTAGCAGTTCTTCATGTTTCCTCTTCTTCCTGCTCCCTAACAGCAGCAACAACCTCCAGAGGCCCAAAACTGGCACACACACACCTCTTGGCAGGCTAGAATTCACAGCAGCAGAGTTCAAGGGAGCTGGGGGTGAAGTGTTTGTGTCCCTGAGACTTCAAAACAGGAGGCTAGTACACTTCATGCCCTTGGAGATCTCCTTCAAGCAGGGGACACAGCACACAGCAAAGTCCTTCTCCTTTCCTTGGCAGAAACAGCAACTGCAGGCCAACCTCAGACACATAGCAAGGGCAGTACTTCTCCTTAGTCTCTCCAGCTCTTCTCTTTGGCGAAGGATCCTCTTGAATTCCAAGAATGATCTAAAGTTCAGGGATTTTTGGTCTAATACTTATTCTCCAAAATGTATTTATTCTCTTTGTGCAAGGGGCTCTGAGCCGCATTCAAACCAGTTCTGGGGGGCACTCTGCAAGTGCACAACAACACCCATTGTCAGTGTGAGCCTTGACTCCAGACACACCACAGGGGGGCGGACCCAGCATTGTGGAAGGCAGGCACAGCCCTATTCAGGTGCAGGTGCTACTCCTCCCACCACTCCAAATGCAGATCAGGCCTATTCAGCCTAGTGCTGATTCATACAGACTCCTGGAGCCACTGCACCTTCCCAGCCCCTGTCACTCCAAAGCCAAACAGTCAATCCACAAACAGGCAGTGGCACACAGAACAAGAAAATAGCCACTTTCTGAAAGTGCTTTTTTCAAACACACAGTGTAAAAACCATCTTTACTAAAATATGTGTTATTAAATCCAGAGTTGAGGGATATCAAACTCAATTTTTCTATCTTATCCCTATGGGAAGATATGCTTGTAAAATGTTAAAAAGCATTCCCTATTCTGTCCTTTGGGGCAAGATAGCCTTTCATTAGTGAAAAACTAAATTGGCAGTATTTCACAATCAGGACATGTTACACACACCAGTACATGTCCTACCTTTCACATACACAGCACCCTGCCCGAGGCGGGGGGGGGTACCTTGGGCCTACCATAGGGGTGCCCTATATGTAAGAAAAGGGAAGATTAGGGCCTAGCAAGTGGCCTAGCAAGTGGGTGCACTTGCCAAGTTGACAAGGCAGTTAACAAACTGCGCACAGGCACTGCAGTGGCAGGCCTGAGACATCGATTCAGGGCTACTAATGTGGGTGGTACAATCAGTGCTGCAGGCCCACTAGTAGCATTTGATTTACCAGCCCTGGCACACTTAGTGCACTTTACTAGGGACCTACTGGTAAAACAAATATGCCAATCAGGGAGAAGCAATCACAATATCAATTTACACAGGGAGCATATGCACTTTAGCATTGATCAGCAGTGGTAAAGTGCCCAGAGTCCTATAGCCAACAAACACTGGTCAGGAAATAATAGGAGGGAGAAGCAAAACGTTTGGGGATAACCCTGCAAAAAGGGCCATTTCCAACAGCGCCCAAGATTAGATGTGATGTGACCCTGTCTTGGAATGCCCACACTGTTGGGAAATGCTTCTAGTGTTGTAGGGCATGCATGCAAACGCTGTCCAGGTAATGGGATGCTAAAATGCCTTTTAATGGACCCAATTTCAGGCGACTATTGATCGCATGATAAACGCGGGTCACTGGCCCGGGGGTTAATTTATTTTACAAACAAAACGAATGCTGAATATGAAATCGGGGTGGAACATATGGACGCATTGATAGTGGGTGTTTTCTCATTTGTTTTTTAATTATTGGAGTGTAATGTGTGGGCAGCCTCTCTTCACTCTTATAAGCACCTATTACGAATATATGACACAGCAATGAAACAGTGTCTTGCGACTAGAGGGCTAAAGATTTATTCTAGCAACGTGCACATATTTACTTCCAGGTGTGCAGTTTTGTTTATGTTTGTAGTGTGGGGGGCCCCATCCCTCTGTGACCACTAATGGTGGCTTGCTGGTAAGAGTCCACCTGACAACTACCTGGTAGCTATACTATTTACATCAAATAATGGGGAATGGAATGGTTGCTGATAAGATTGGATGCTGTACATGTAAATTTTAATTTTTATGTCTCTGGTTCTGTTTCTCTTTTTTTTATAATCACCCCCTACAGGCCTGATGCACTCTCGAGGTGGAGTTGAGTTCCTGTGCCTTGATGAGATTGCCACCAAATTATCGGCAATGAAACATGTCGGCTGTTTAGGTTAAAATGGTCTAAACATGCCATTATTATTTTAACTGAGTGCGAACACCATCAAAAATGAAAGGATCATGTGTGAAAGGTGTCCGCAACTCAATTTTAACCTGGGGAGAGAATAGATAGCCTCCCTTCCACTACGGGGCTTTCAGATGTTAAGATAGGTATCACTTTCATTGATACCGCTTTCTCTTTTACTTTTGAAATTATTTAAAGTTAGGTCACGTTCTTTTCTATCAGGAAAGTGCCATGGGTGTTGCTTATTTGAGGCACCTTCTGACCCACCTCACACGTTTTTAGAGCTTGTTAGTTCATCCCGGGACTATAGATTGGGGTGCTCCCATCTTGATGTGGGATGGTTGTTTTAAAAAAAAAAAAAAAAACATATGAGTGGGCATGACTAGATAGCCAGCCCCGCTTAACCAGAGAAGAACTGTGTGATGCTGATTTAAAAATTGAATGTACATTTGTTAGCATATATCCAGGCCTTTTTTTAAAAAACTGAAGGACATCCTGGTTATTTTTCCTTCTTATGTCCCTTTTTGTGAGAACACCTGGGACTGTGTCAGAATTGTACACCTCCCCACCAGAGGCACAACGAGGAGAAATGTCTTTATTTCTCCCCATTGTTTAGAATGAGGAAAATCCCTTTGAGAATTGTTTATGTTCAGAAAGGTGCCCTTTCGTGTGCCAAACCAAACCTGCCTACAGTGAAAGCACCCTTACACCATGCGTCAAGGGTTCCTGCGTTGGTGCTAGGCAGCAGTTTGTGTGCCAGCGCAGGCAGAGAGCAGGAATTTGCAGTATTGTGTTAATTAAAACACATTCTTGCCATTTCTTGCAGCACAGCAAGGTGGCTTGCTGCTTTGCATTGTGTGAAATATTGATAAATATGGGTCTTGGTGTATAGCAACCAGCACTGTAATTTCTGTTGGACCAGTGAAGGTTCCATTCCTCAATAGACCTACTGAGGCTCAGTGCAAATACCTTCACACCACCTTTGATGAGGCATGGAGCATTAACTTTTTAATTCCAAAAAGAAGCAAAGCTTCGTTTCATTCCTAAGTAATTCAGTGAGTGGGTTTTGCAATTAATGTCTTTCGTCAAGCAGCCATGACGCATGAGGCACCCATTAGTAACTCTCATGGCTCCCTGAGGCTGCTGCATGGGCCATTACCAGAAAACTAGCAGCCCGCCAAGTGAATCAGGCATCTCTGTCAGACAGTGTTGTTTCTGAAATATGTGTACCTGCAGCAACACCACTCAACCGATCGGTGCAATCCTAACATTAAGTGACTTAAAGCATCTACTTAGTAGGGCTACCACACGAGTCAGGTGCACTTTCAGAATGGACTAACAGAAACCTATTGAAGGCTGCCTATTCAGCTGACCTATTACAAAATGGCCGACACATTAAGTATACGTAACACTGGAGACACTGTACAGGATCCATTTGAAGAGTGCGCGCGTGCCTTCGACTATCCAATCAGTCTGGACTGGCCTGATCAATACAACGTGCGTTCCTAAGATAATTACCACACCGCCCACATTAGCAAAATTTCTCAGGACCCCCACTCTCCTGGAGGAAACCACTAAGGGATGGTCAGTTGCTTTTGGGTACCACCCCACCCCATCCTTCAAATGGTTACTGCCCTCCACCAATGGCAGGAAAAACTGAAAAAGGAATAACTCACAGTAGGCTCCTTCGCAGAAAATCTGTCATGCATATGGCAAGCATGCACATTACGTGAATCCGTCAGTCTCCTCCTACAACCCCAGGAGCAGGGCCCACCTAGGCACCCAGATTTAGGTATGGGTACCTGTTGTAGTCCCTAAATCTATAGACAAGAACCCTTCTCATACAGGCATAATGTGTAGAACTGGAGTTCAAAGGACACAATGGCCTGGAAAACGTTAATGGGAATACTGTGTGCGAAAGTTTGCCCTGTCATCACCTCATTTGAAAAAAATGCAAAGCGGTCATAATAAACACAGTTAATACATTAACCAACAATCCATGTTTTCACATGTGATATGTGTGCGCAGGCTTTCTTTTTCACCTCTGAAGTTCAAACAACCAAACCTTTCAACCCCTTTCAGAGCCTTGTTATGTGTGCATTAATGCAGAGGTAGTGTGTGGCAAAACTGAACTTATCAAATGTATTCAGTGCATACTGGAACTGGATACTATGATCCCCAGTACTGAACACCAATGTAGTAAATTAGGTTACTGGTCTAGGGGAGTGAAACCCTAATCAAGCAGCAACCACAATTCCTGTCAGGTGAAGTCACAAGCAAACCCCAAATTAAACTGGACCTAACCCTCCGGTCAGCCTTAACTTAGAGACAATGTGTAAAGGATTCATGCAGCACTTCAAACAGTAATGAAGTGAAAACACAACACAAGAGGCATCCCACACCACTTTAGAACAATAGAATACAATTTCATATTTATTTGATGGAAATATGCAATTTTAAAGATTTAAGTGAAAATAGTGCGTAGAAGCACAAAGTAACAACTGTGGGTATCTGGTCGCGCAGGAACAGGACAAAGTCACAAATTCACGTCTCCTCGATGGAACAAAGGATGGGTACAGGCACCAAGTTAGGCCCGCTGTAAAAGTACTTTAAATCCTGGTTGCTTAGCATAGCATGATCCAATGTCTAGGATGCATCATGCATCGGCTGCTCTGAGAAAGCTGCGAGGCTGCGATGCAAAGTCCTGCATTGTAATTAAGGATGCCATCGACAAGGGGTTTGCGCTGTGAAGTCCTGCATCGATGATGTGTCAGGCAGAAGAGGTTCCAAGGATCTGATGGCTGAAATAAGAGGTCCTTGATGCGTCAGGGATGTGTTGTGCCACAGTGGTTCTGAGGGGGAGCTGCCAGGAGATGAGTTGCGCTGCATTGGTTCTGCCCACAAGACCACAGCTGGCCTGGTAGATCGCCTTCAGGCCCACTTACAAGGGCCCAGGCCTGAGATGGCAGCACTTGGGTGGTAGCACTAACAGCAGACAGAGTATGTGTGCTAGGTTCAAGGTGGTTGGAACCTTTTCAGTCCCTGAGGTTCAGATCAGGAGGCCAGCCAGCTAACTCTTGGAGTCACTTTGGTGGCCCTGGGTTAAAGATGCAGGTTCAGTACTTCTTGCTCAGACAGCAAGGAAGCAGGCAACAGGATAGCAGAGTAACAGGACAGCGGAGTAACCATCCTTCTTGCAACAGAGCAGCACGGCAGTCCTTCTGATTCTTCCATAGGTCCAGAGGGATACTGAAGAGTTGGGTCCGAAGGTCATATAGTTATACCTGGTGCCAACTCAAAAGTAGGAGAAGGTTCAGGACGTTTCCTCTCTCAGAGTTGCATGGAATTTCCTGCCTCCCTACCCTGGCCCCAGACTTTATGGGGCAAAAAGATTAGTGTCAAACTCTTTGTGGGTGTGCTAAGGCAGAGGCTTCCTGGTGTTCAAGTGTTGTAGGTGACAGCTCCTATCCCCGTTAAGTCAGATATGGCCCATCCTGTAACCCCTATATGCCCTTTGTCTCATAGTGTGGGAGTAATACACAAACACCAACTGCAGGCTATGCCTAGTCATGTGACCCAGGATACAGGCTGCAGGCACCAAATGGTCAGGACAAGAAAATGCCAACTTTCTAAAAATTGTATAGAATATGACAGTGTCTCAAAGGGTATTGTTTGGTAGAGGATTTATACAAGAGCTCAATAAATTGCCAAGAACAAAGGAAGGGGAGCAGGGAGACAAAAGACCAGGAGACAGAAAGCTTAAAGAATTCCTTCTCATATATATTTGGTTATACGGTCAAAGATAAACAGACAAACATAAATGCACTGTGTTACGTTAAATGTCATGTAAACTATTATATATTGTGCACAAGTGCTCATGAGAGAGTGAACGGCGCTAGCGGCACGTGATGGAGTATATACAGCACGAAGAAAGGCGTAAAAACATGTGATATATACAGTGTACTTTTAGTGATGCCTTTACATTAGGTACATTCTAAGCAGATTAATTCTTCTGGGCAATCACAAGGGAGGCGCCGTAAATTACGCTGTGGGAGTCGACAATGTTTTGTCCTTTATACAGTAGTAGGCCATCATCAGGACCAGGTTACAAATTAGGATACAGAGCTGTATGAAAAAATAATAATAACATTCAATGGTGGACCTTAGACAGAAAATGTTTTAAAGGACTAAAGATGACAGAATATAAACCACAATGGCAATGTGATGAGCCAAATGAATGACTGGACAGTGCTAAAGGTTAGCAACCAAATGGCCATGTGAGGTCATGTAGCATCAAGAAGCATGCCAGAGTCACAATAAGAAATTACTGTGCCTAGGCTCAGAGAATTTGAAAGAGAATCAGGGTGAAAAACACAGACAAGAGGTTGGAAATAGGCACTGACCTGTGAAGACTGGGCAATGAGAACAAATTTGGAAGGGCACTTAAGTAAGGCTTGGAATAGGGGATGGCTTCTTGCTTATTAGGTGGCTAAACACTAAGGCGCTGGTGAAGAAGATGAAGGGGTTATAGTTGAGACCAATGGAGGGTCTGAAGATGGGAAAAACAAGTAAGCGACTTACTAAATTGGTGTGCTTTCAAGCCACGATGGTTATCGAGTAATTGAATTGAGGCGCGGTTCAAGTGGCCATCAGAGGGAGGGAGAAAGGTCGAGGAACATTAGAATTGGGCCGTGAAAGGGGCTGACCAGTCCAGAAACCAGAAGGAAGTACGAATTGTGCAGCCACTTCCTTGGAACTGACGGCAGGAGCCGAGTATGAATCAAGCCCGGAGAGTGACTTCAGGGGGTGGGAGTGAAATATGTAACCGGAGTGTGTGCGGTAGATCATGCCAGCTTCTGGGAGGGCTACACAGGAACTTAAAAAGTAATGCATCCATTTATATGGGGGCAAAAATAAGGGGGGTGGAGTAAATGAAAAAAGGCTTGTGGAGGGTCATGGGATAAGAACGAGCACCGAAATGTTGTAGGCACGCGGAAGGACTGAGTCCGGTAGGAAATGACAATGCAAAGAGAGATAATTAAGGTAGATTGGACGGGGCGTAGGGGGATTTCTATGTGTGACGTAGGTATGTCACTGTAGGAAAAGAAAAGAGAAGAAAGACCCAAAGGAAGGGTCGTGTCGGGGAATTAAGGTGTGTATAGGTCGAGGAGAGAAGAATTATCAACCAAATGAATGGTAAAAAGAAAAGAAAAGAACAGTAGGTAGGGACAGACACTGTCACTGATGCACTTGAGTGGGATTAGACACACTTCAAAATTACAGAATGAATCAATATGTAAAATGTGAGAAGAATTGTCTACCCATTTTAAAGATACACAATGATACATTTGAGTGGAATTAAACATACTTCAAAATTACAGTATAAATCAATTTTGTAAAGCGCGAGGAGAGTTACAGAACAATGTGAGAAAAATATAATGGATTAACGTACAGTGGTTTGTTAATGTGAGCTGACTACATGTCTACAATGCGTCATAGTATGTTTACAATAACTGGTGAATACCTGAGAGCATAATCAACAGAACATTGTTCTCAGGCTTAGAGTGGATGTACTGTATTAGGCTCAAGTGACAAGAGATCCACAAGGCATAGTGTGAAAATACAGAATCCAAATTCAAAGGATGACAAGGTTTTTTTTTTTTTTTTTTTTGTTCCAAGACCTTTATTAAACATATGCGTTAGAGAAGAACACAGCTGTGAGCCCACATCCTTAATATTTAAGGTCGGCAGCGTACTGTTTCAAGTGAGCAGTGGGCTGTCACGCCCTGGTACTGTAGCTTAACGTGATCACACAGCAAGTCGCCTACAACCACTTAGGGCCGGCCGCGTGCAGTATGCTATTCGTCTTAGTATTTTTACTCTATACATTATAAACAGTAAACGGTAATTCAACTCAACTGGATCATTCCACTACTGCTCTCCTCAACCTGAGTATATCGTTGCGGTATTATAAACGTGACACCAAATGTGCTAGTACTCACTACCAAGAAACCATAGCTGCGTTTTGAAATCACCTGGGACACACTTAATCCGCACTTTGCGCATTCAAATACGTGGTTAGATATATCCAATAGTTCTTCGGCCTAGATCTAGCTGGCAACATTTCTTCGTATGTACAAAGAGTGTCTTGACAATAAACCAAATCTCTCAGCCATTGTTTAGTTGATGGTGATTTCTTGCTCTCCCAATGCATTGACACCTGCCGCTTAGCCAGTAATAGTGCCACTGCACAAAATCGGCGTTTTGTCGTTGTCACTGCACCTAGTAGTCCCAGTAAGCAGCAGCGTACCGTGCAGTCCACAGTGACTCCCACCATTTCAGATAATATAGATACCAACTCAGTCCAGTATTGTTGTATCTTTGGACATTGCCAGGCTAAGTGTATGAAGTCGGCTGAATCATATCCGCATCTTTTACAGTTTGCATCTACACGCAGGCCGAATTTGCGTAGCCTGGTCGGGGTGTGGTACACCTGATGGATGTATTTGAAGTGGATAATTCGTAGGTTGCCGTTTGGTGTGAGTAATCTCGTCAGTGTGCATGTGGCCTCCCATTCTTTATCTGTAAGTGGTGTTTCTAGTACCATGTCCCATCTTTCCCGTGCTCGTGTAGCCTTGTGACCTATTTCTGACTGCATTTGTGCATAAAGTCGTGATACTAGATGCCTAGTGTTGGGCGAGGTCAGGACTAGCTGTAGTGCCTCCAATGCAGGCGGTTCTGCCGGGAACGTGGTAAAGTGTTGTCTGATCGCGGCCCTCAGTCTGTGTACTGTGAAGTTGAAGAGTAAAGAGGGGTTCTGCACGAAGGCCAAATCTTGGTCAGACAAGAACACACCATCCCTGTACAAGTCCCCCATGGTCACTATTCCTACCTGTTTTAGCAAATTCATGCCTACTGATTCTGTGGTGACAGAGAGATTAGGATGGTGATGTAACGGCAACGCTGGCGCTTAGAGTGGAAGTTTGTCCGTCAGTTTACCCAATCGTCTCCAGGCCGCATTTGTAGCATCAATAGTGTTAATGTCTTTACCATGTAGTGGAGGCCTATTGTGAGTGATGATAGCATCGAGAGGGATCGGACTGGCATCCCCCTCCTCCACCGCCACGTGAGTTAGCTAGGGAGTCGGATGATACCAGTGATTTGCGTAATGCGCCTGTGCGCAAAGGTAGTATAGCAGTAGATCCGGAACTCCCCAAACCCCGCTTGCGTGTGGCAGTGTCAGTATCGACAGTGTAACGCGTGCCTGTTTACCCGCCCAGATTAGTTGTAACACTAGTTTTGTCATTCTATTAAAGACTTCCTTTGGCAGCGGTATCGGTATATTGTTGAATAGGTACAAGAGCTTAGGTAGTACCACCATCTTAACAATTGCTATGCGGTCAGCCAATGACAGCGGGAGCTGGATCCACCTCTTGACCCTGTCCTCCAGATTGTCTATGGCTCTGCCGTAATTCGTTCTAATCACCAGCTCCGGGTCGCGATGGAACCAAATTCCTAGATAGCGCACTGGGTCCGTGTGCCATACGAGCGGATATTCGCTCATGTACGGCGTTGTCGTGTCTGTTAGTGGGAATAGCAGGGACTTGTCCCAGTTTATCTGTAAGCCAGAGAAACCTCCAAATTTAATGTACAGCCTAAGTAGTGGATCCAGGTTTGTGGCCGGGTCACGCACATATAAAAGCATATCGTCGGCGTATAGCGAGATATGCAGTGGCCTGCTGGGGAACTGAAGCGCAAGGTGATGACCTCTCTGCCTGACCAAACACGCTAGGGGTTCTAGTGCAATGGCAAAAAGGAGGGGAGAGAGTGGACATCCCTGTCTCGTCCCGCGTTCTATATTAAAAGCATTTGAGACATAGCCATTTATTTTGACTCTGGCGACAGGCCGAGTGTACAACAGACGAATCCACTGTGTGAATATGGATGGGAATCCCATTCTCTGAAGTATCGTTAACAAATACGACCACTCAATGGAGTCGAAAGCCTTTGCTGCGTCCAGCATCACTGCCACCGCTTTAGTTGAGGGCGCGAGGTAGTGAGAAACTGCAAACAGCGACCTAGTGTTGTGTGCCGTATTTCTCGAGGGGATGAACCCAGACTGGTCCGGAAGTACTAGTTTAGTCATGAGCGGCTGCAGCCTTGTGGCTAGTATTTTGGCAAGGATCTTTGAATCCACATTTAGTAACGACAACGGTCTATACGAGGCGCAGTCCCTTTCATCTTTTCCCGGTTTGAGTAAAGCAATAAGCAAGGCTTCCCGCAGTGTAGCCGGCAGTATCTGTGCCTCGTGTGCGTCTCCGTACATGGAAACCAGACGGGGGGCCAGGAGATCAGCGTATTTCTTGTAGAATTCACTAGTGAATCCGTCTGGTCCTGGCGCCTTGCCGCCCGGCAAGGACCGGATCGCCTCAGTAACGTCCTCTACCGTGACAGGTAGGGCCAGGTATTGCCTCTGCGCGTCCGATAGCCACGCGATGGCGATATCACCCAAGTAGTCCAGGGTTTCTTGTGTTGTGGCCACTGGACACAACTTGTACAGTTCTCCATAGTTTTGAACAAAGCATTGCAAAATGCCCTGTTGATCCATGGACAATACACCATCCCCGCCCCTCACCTGTGTGATGACAGTGAACTTCCGGCCCGCACAAATTTTAGCCGCTAACACCTTCCCCGGTCTCCCTCCCTCCCCGTATGCTCTCGCAATTTGCTTTTTACTGAGGTATTTGATTTCGTCCGCCGCAAATTGGCCGTGTTCTGTTAGAGTGTCTCTTATTTCGCTAAGTGTGGATTGTTGGTGTGAGACTTCGTAGTGTTTCTCCAGTGCCTGTAATTTAGTTTCGCATCTGGATATTTGTGTCCTAATGTCCCGCAATATCCCTGCGGTCGTGCTAATACACACACCACGTATAGTGGCTTTGAACGCTTCCCACAATAGGCCCGCGTCGTCTGTGGAGTCCTCATTGAGAAGAAAAAATTCCCGAATCGCTTTCTCGATTGTGTCTGCGTAGATCGTGTCTGTGAGCGCTGCTGCATTAAATTTCCAACTATATGGAGGAGGTGTGTAATTGGGGATGTTCAGGGATATCTTAACCGGGTTGTGGTCCGATAGTGTTTTAGGCAGATGTGTTATCGCGCTGGTCCACAATAGTGTATCTTCAGATCCCAACCAGTAATCTATACGCGACCAGCTGCCATGCGCTATTGATGTGTGCGTGGCCTCTGTCGCTAAAGGGTGCCGCACTCTCCATATGTCATTGATGTTTAAGTCGTTTATTATATCGTGCAATTTGTCGCGGGCCCTTGTGTGATGTTCGACCGTGTTCCCTGACCTATCCATGTTGTCATTGAGTGCAATGTTAAAGTCCCCACCCCACAACAGAGTATGCGTGTCTTCGGGACAAAGCTGTTGCCAGATCTCATGAAAGAACTCCGGGTCGTCCGTGTTGGGTCCATAGGTGTTGACTAACGTTACCCGTCTGCCCCTCACCCTACCCTTTAGTATGACGTAGCGACCATTTGCATCTTCCTTTACAGCATCAACAGTGAGATGTGTGCCCTTACGCACCAGAATGGAAACCCCTCTAGCATAGGAAGAATATTTGGAGGAGTGTATTGACTCGGCCCATCTCCTCCCAACCTGGGTGTGCATATGTGGGGCAGCGTGTGTCTCTTGAAACATTACTATGTCTATATGCCATCTGTCAAGTGACGCGAATATTTGGCGAATTTTCTTGGGATTGGTGTAACCTCTAATGTTCCATGTTAAAAGATTAAGTTGTTTGGCCCCTACATCTGTCACAGCCGCGTGAAACTATAGTGTGCTCCAGGTTTGTAACCATGTGAGGTACAGCCTCATGTCTGCACAATGCAATGTGTCAATTTATCATTAGCATCACAATAAGAGCAATGTATACAACATACACGGAAGTAGGCAGTGCATCTCAAGTAGTTTGATCCATAACTAGTAACTTCAGTCCCCCCCAACCGCCCCCCACCCACAACAGCAGCCCAAACCTGCTGAGGCCATACCCCGTACAAACAAACCCATTGCATCAAACTGTGTTGGGGAACTCCCATGTGGGGTTCCGCCTGAGCAACACGTCTCCATCCGAACTGACGGATGTGGACGGACTACATTAATAACTCTCTACTCATGTCTGTGAGCGAGCAGTGGGTAGTTGCCTAACATTTTAGGTACAGTATAAACAGCAATCTGTCAGCACCACTAGCTGCAAGTGACCTTTACTAGCCTTGTACCTTGCGACTGCGCTGGAGGGGTAGACCCAACATGAACAATTGTTGCACTAAGAAGTACAGGTGATGTCAAGTGATCAAAAGCCGACTGCTCGCGTGTGAGTGCAATATGTGCGGTGGGAAGTAGACCCTTACCTTCAATACAGCATTGACTCATTTGAGCACGCCCCCCACTCTACACCCTCTCTGTGCCTGAGTCCCAGGTGATGTACAGTATGAAGCGTACACTTTATTAATCATGTGTTTGTGCACAATGTCTAAGTACGCTGGTCAGGATTGTCACATTGGTGCACCCGCATCTTAAGCTAGTTCCAGTCAAATCCAGTGGCTTCCGCCATTTACCATCAGGTTCGACGTTGTCTAGTTCAGAGGTTGGGTGGAAGCTGAAACTGTGTGCAAAGTACAAACCCACTGTGTCCACCTGCGTACACATACCACATCTTACCTGTGGAGCTCATCACTTGCAATAAAACGCCTTCAGCGCGTTTTTGACCAGGTTTTCGTCGTATCCGTGTGTGGGTTAAAATCACGTGTAATTAACTCCCTGTGTGCGACTTCACCCTTTCACTCATCCGTGGAGCATCAAAGACACTTGTGCACCGCATCTGGCTCTCCATCGGCAATGTGTTCCATTTACCCCGTGAGGTCCTGTGAGGTGGGGTTGGTGCAATCCACTAGGTACAGCTAGGTCTCATTTCAGTCGTGTGGACGTTTGTGACGTTTGCTAGGTATTACCTTTCACTCCGTTTCCTCCTCCCGGTCGTCTCCTCTGTCATTTCTACGTGAGGAAGTGATCGTCTTGATGAATTCGTTTGCCGCTTTAGGTGAGGTGAGCAACGTTGATTTTCCTTTCCAAGTCACTTTCAGCCGTGCAGGGTACAGCATAGCGTATTCCACCTTCAGATCACGCAGCTTGGCTTTTGCCGCGTTAAATTCTCTGCGGGCCTGTTGGACCGCTATTGTAAAGTCCGGGTAGAACTCTAGCTTGTTATTTTGAAACGTAAGGTCCTTGTGGTCACGGGCCAGACGCAGAATCGTGTCCCTATCTCGGTAGTTCAGTACTCGTGCGACAATCGGCCTGGGTGGCGTTCCCGGTGGTGGACATGGTGCCAACGTGCGGTGGGCCCGTTCCACGATGAACACCTGGGACAGCGAGTCTTTTCCAAAAAGCGTCGTACATAGTTCCTCCACGTACAGTTCCATCTTCCCGGTGTTTGTAGATTCTGGTACCCCCGCTATGCGAATATTGTTGCGCCTCGATCTAGCTTCCAAATCTTCTGACTTGGATTTGATGACTTCCAATATCTTCTCGAATCCCGTACATTTGGATGTGCTCGTTCGCGCTTCATCCTCCACAGCAGAGATACGTGTTTCCGCCTCATCCAGCCTCTCGCCGTGCTTGTCCATTTTCGCTGCCATGTTGTCAACTCGGGACGTGAGATGATCCAATTTGCCATTCATGTCTTGTAGTGTGGATTGGATAGACTTCAGGATAGTTTCCATGGTGCTCGCCGTCGCACCTGACATTTCCGCTTCAGTATCCGAGTGCAATGAGGGTGTCCTGGCGGTCCTGCGGGTGTCGAAGCTAATTTTGGGCTGCTGCTTGTCTGGTTTGCCCATCTTGTGACTGGTCCCGTCTAGTTGTTGCAGAACGCGGTACCGTGCAGTCGGCCGATCGTTTTGAAGCAAGATCGTTGATCACTGTGGTCAGTACCAGCGACTTGGTACGTCGATTGTGGTTGCGCGAATCTCATGCGGTCGCTTTAGGGCCGGCTCGTGAGTATATCTCCCAGTCCAATGGCGGCTTCCAAGCAGTCCCTTGGTCGGTTCCTTTTGTGCACGCAGTTTGTGGATCGTGTTCAGCCCAGTCTTCCCCGCGTGTGCAATCTGATGGTCAGGAATCCTTGCGTGGACTGTACGTCGTCGCACGCACTGCCATGTGGTCCGCGTGTGACCTTCGCACTCCCAGGAATGTGCGCCGCACTCACTTGCCAACAGCTCGTTACCTTGTATTAGTATCCCGAACTTTGTACATTTGCCATGAAGTTAGGTTGTGCCGCGTATGTAGCCGCTTGTGAATAGGGCGCGCGTATTGGGGAACGTAATGATTTTCGCACACCAGCCCTTGTTTACCCCTGATTCATACCGCAAAAGCAATTGTAGTTCGTTAGGGCGCCACGTGCTCTCTCGTGATCCAGGGTGTTGTTGGCGCGTTTCACCGTTGGCCTCGGGGCTCCACCAACATGTGGCCAGGAATGTCCAGTAATCTCACACCGCTTTCATATTGATGTGTAGCGACGCGCCTCTTTTGCCCGTGATCCCTACAGCCATGAGCATGGATATCGCGCTGGTTCCGGGTGTGTGCTCTGTGTCACGTGGATGTCAAGTCACTGGGCTCCGCCGAGGATTGGGTTGTGTCGAGCGTGCCTCCGGCAGTTTATGATTAATGCCACAGGAACACAGGCAGCCCGGTGACCTCTGATGCATGTGGAGCCCGTTATTAACTCTAAGCATGGGCGTATTTTGCGGATTCGCAATCCGCGAATTTGCGTATTTGCGTATTTGCGGATTGCGACAATACGCAAAATCCGCGAATCCTCGCGGATTTGCGGATTTTTTTGGGGGGTGTGTGTTCGCACGGGTTTCTGCAAGTTCGCGAGGGTTTTGTACAATTTCGCAAATTGCGAACTTACTTGTCGGGTCGCCAGTTTTGCGAACTTGTTGTTTCTACGTGCCCAGCCTGTTTGCAAGGCTTTCTTCATCACTGCCACCCTCTGTCACCACTGGCACTCTCTTTGGTCACCCATGCCACCCTCTGGCTCACCCATGTCACCCTCTGTGTCATCACAGCACCCTCTGGTTCATCAGTGTACATTATTGGGGCAAAACAAAGCACTGCCATCCTCTGTCAACACTGGCACTCTGGTTCACCCATGCCACCCTCTGGCTGGCACACCCATGCCACCCTCGGTGTCATCACAGCACCCTCTGATTGACCAGTGAGTGTACATTATTGTGGCAAAGCCAAGCACACCTGCTAAGTGCTTTAAGTTTTGCAAACAACAACACCTGCCCTGCCCCAACTGACATTAATGAAGGCTGGCACCTGCTTGTCTGCTCCCTTTCCTTTTTGTTGCAATAACAGGATGCAATGGCATACTTGTAACTATTCTGTGACTGTCAGAGCAGGGTCACACAATAGTTGCAAGTAGGCAACCGGATTCTGGAGGGCCCCTTCAGGAAGCACTACAGGTAAATGGTTACAAATGATGAGCTCGAACTTTTGCACCTGCTCGTTGGTTTTGCTTTTGCAAAACTCGTTTTTCGGTAATTTCGCCCTATTCGCGAGGCGCGGCGTCGTGCGAAATCGATCGTGTAAGCCGCGAACTCGTGCGAGTTACCCCAAGGTTGAGTACGGGCGCCGCCATTTTGTTTGCGTTACGTATTTCCGTTTCCGCCCGCTATGTGTAATCTCGCGCGATGAGCGAGAGAAATCGCGTGCGAACTTACTTACACGCACGTGTTCGGGCGGCCATCTTGTTTTTCATTCATTCCTATGTGTCTGGGCATGGTGTTTCTATCCTCTGTATATCTCTGCCATCCTTTGCTTGTTTTATTTTTTTTTTGATCTATTAAACTTTTTTTCTATCCCTCTTGTTTTCTAGGTCTATATTTTTGTGTTTTAGTCTACTTTTGTTTACTTTTCGACTACTTTTTTAAACTTTTATTTCCTTCTTCTCTACTCTTATTCTTTTTCATTTTATCTCCTTATCTGCCCAGAACATGGTGAAGACAGCTGTCAAGCTGCCCAAGACGGGCACCGCAGCCCGTGCCCGGCTCCCGTGTGGCCGCTTGAGGGCGGAAATGGTGGTGCCCAGGGAGATCTTCAGCCCTGAGGAGGTGGGCCCACTGGTTTATTATGTGCAGCGCCGTCTCCCCAGGACCATCGCGGCAGGCGGCAGGATCGCTGCCGGTTATACCAACAGCCAGGAGCGACGGAAGCGGTGGGGGCAGGTGTGCCGGGCCCTTTTTAACATCACGGGGGTCCAGCGCACCTATAATCAGGTGACCCACCGCTGGACCGATATCCTGGACCGGGAGCACGACCTGCTCGACCTGCTGGGAGTGGAGGTCCCCGGGCTTGGTGAGTAGTAGTAGCAATTTTTTCATCACTCACTACTCTGTTTTTTCTCCTGCTCTGTGTGTTATATAATATTGCAAATGTTTGCTTTAACTTTTTTACAAAGAGCAATAATGCTGCTGATTACATTGATAGTAGAGGTAAATTAATATTTCAAAATCTTCTGTGCATTTCAGGTGCACTGCTCTCCTTCTCTGTGGCGGTGCCACTGCTTATTTGTTTTCTATTTTGTGTTCATTTATTTGGGAGTAATGTATGAGTGTACTTTACAGAACTGCGTAATGCTAGACACAAAGGGGCAGATTTACAAGCCCCTTGCGCCACGTTTACGCTGCCTTACCTGACGCACAGCGACGTAAACGTGGCGCATCCCTGCGAGTCATGTACAACGTGATGCTTCTAAGGAGATGCGCCACGTTAAGACCTGGGCCTGCGCCACAATGGGTGCGTTCCCATGCAGGGGGGCGGTCAGGCAGATGTGCGCCTCGCAAAAGTGCCTGCGTGAAATCTACAAGATTTAACGCAGGCACTTCCGCGACGCTGCTACGTCAATTCTTTATGCCTGCTTGCTTGAAGCAGGCGTAAGGACTGATGCGGTATGTTGAGTATTGGGCAGCCCTGAGCATTGCTAGAGTTGCATCGCGCCTGCGACGCGACTCTAGAGATGCACCCCTCTTTCGTCACGAGATGCGTCACGCATCTGCCTACCCTTGCGCCAGGGTTTGCCGCATTGTAATTGCGGCGCATCTGCCGTGACGCAAGGTTAGTTTTGCGTTACGCATTTGTTCTGGTGCACATCTGGAGGTGTCCAGCTCAGAACTCGTAAGTATGCCCCTAAGTGTCAGATTAGCAATTACCTGCGCATCCCTGCAAAGTGTGAGGCACGCCAGCACCACCCATGGTGCGCCGTATTTTCAATGCGGCACGCCATGGTGCCAAAATGTCACCGAAGCGTTACGCATCGGTGACGTAAAGGCGGCTCATTGATGGAGTTGCGTTGCAACGATGGCGCAGCTCCAGCAATGCTGCGTCAAGCCGTAAGTCTGCTTCATGCAGGCGCAGGGTTTCAGTGACGCATCATTCATTGTCCTAAATGACTGATTGAAATTTTATCTATTCCCCATAGCCACTTTTAGCATGCGTTCCTGCGCAGGAACGCCCTCCCTTGCGCTGGAACGCTCCCTTATGGCGCAGGGCTTTAGAATGGGATGCATCTCCCATATGCGTCACGTTGTTAATATACGCCACACCATGGCGCCTCTCTTGTTGTGGCGCTGCGTCACAAAAGTGACGCAAGAACGGAGCAAAAGAGCTGCAAGGGGCTTGTAAATCTGCCCCTAGAGTAGAGGCTCAGGTGCAGTCCTTCCTTTGTAGCCCTCTTTTTGGCTGAAATAGTTGGTTCTTGTTCTTTCTAAATGTTTGATTTGGTTGACAAGGACATCGACAAGCAGCAATCATCAATTTTTTCTGTTCTTTCTTTCATGTTGTACGTCAGGTCCGCCCAGGGGCAAGCGGACAGAAACAGCGGATGCAGTGGCTCCAAAGGAGGAGGATGCAGGCCAGGGCGGCGAGTGCTCCTTTGCTGGCCCCAGTAAGTTTTCATTTAAATATAGAGGACCTATTGTTGTCCAAGCGTTCCTAATTTAATTTTTTCGAAACAGTGTTTAGATAGGAGCAAAATCAATAATACTACTGTTGCAGGGACAATTCTCCACAAACCAAACTATGGACACCAAAGACCAGAGTCATAATATTTCAGAGTGGTGTGTTTGGCACACTGTATAAACCTGGTAGTGTCAGCGGCACGGACTCCTCCTTGCAAAAATTACAAAACCTTTCGCTCAGTCACTCTAGTCTGGAGGACCAAAAACCACAGAGTCTATTCAAGTTTAAAAGCTTTATTAAAAGTAAATGTAAACACATATATTAAAATAAAGTTAGCTGGAAAAGGAAAAGTGCTTGGTGCTGAGTTGATGAGTAATGGAACACATTTCTTGTGGTCGAGCCGAGCTTTCACCTGGTTTAGTTGATGTTGCTCTTGTCCGTAGAAGTCCAGCGTCTGTCTGTCCAGAGAAAAATTATGTGTGTTAAAATTAAGCAAGCATTCATCAATTGTGACAAAAAAAAGCAGCAAGACAACAGCCTTCCCTGGAAGGAGGGACATTTTTACTTTAGACTAGAGTAGACAGTCAATTATTTTTTCTGTTGTTTTCAAATTTCTTCATTCCTAAACCAAATACTAGTGAGTGGTGTAATCTAACAGTCTTAAATATATTTTTTAGGTGGAACATCTGGTGGCGGGGCCAGCTCGGACGTGATCGTGATCGACTCCGAGTCTGAGGACTACTCTGTGGAGGATGCAGCGCCAGAGGACAATCAGACTGTGAGGAAGCAGGCAGTGGTGGTGGCGAGTACAGGTAAGCTGGATCATGGTACTATCTGACTCTTAGATAGCATATGATGTGTATCCAGTGCTGGCCCAGTGACAAATTACAATATGGTAATTACAGCAGGCTGGGACCGACAGACAGATAGAGGCAGAGAGAGAGGAAGACAGAAGGAGAGAGAGAGAGAGGGAGGGAGCCAGAGTGAGGGTGAGGGAGGGAGACAGAGAGAGAGAGACAGCGAGGTAGAGGGAGACACAGGGAGACAGAAAGAGGGAGACAGAGAGAGAGAGAGAGAGAGAGGGAAACAGACATATCGCCTGGGCCTGGTGCAGATGATACGGTTGCTGGTGTCGTTAACGGCTCAGAGGAAAAGTCACTCACTTCTGCCAGATCTCTTTCATATGAAAGAGCACCAAACCATAAGCGCCCCACCTTGCCCCTCCATGCAGACGCCCATGATACTGGCCTGAATAGATTTGTACTGCGCTGGCTAGTTGCTAGTTGTACTGTGACACAACTTCCTGCTGAATCATTTTGTGTTAATCATATTTTTAAAGAGCATTCGTTACAGATTATGTCTTTCTATCTTCATATAGTTGGTAATACTAAAACTGCAAAACCGAGCAGGAGTATGCTGGCTGTACTGGCCCGGCAACGGAGGCTGGATGCCACTGTTGCGCAATATCGCCGGCTGGTGGAAATGGAGGGGGACGACACGCACTCAAGTGCATCAAATGTAACATCTTCTGCATCCTCCTCCGTGACCCCACGTTCTGCCGGTAAGCGCAGTGCTCCAGCCAACCAGAGCCGTGCTGGAAGACGCCACCGCCGAGCAGCAAAGGCTGCACCTCCTCACAGTACTGTAAAGGCTCGCTTGCGCCGTGCACTCCGCAGAGTGTCCAACCTGGAGGCGGAGGTCAAGAAATGGGAAGAGTACAAAAAGGTGATGGAGGGCCTCCGCTTAGATCACGCCATGCTCCGGGAGGAGTACGATGCCCTGGCCCTAAGGCATGATGCCCTGGAGGCCAAAGTGAACAACCTGCATCCGTAGAGTGTCCCTTGCCCCTTTTTTAGAGACTTTTGGGGGGTGGGAATTGGGAGTTGGGTTTTTTGGGGACTTTTGATGGACTATTTATTTGGGGTTAGGGAGGGTCTTGCGGGAGATTATTTTGTTAGGGATATAAATATACTTTTTCAAACTTTATCTGAGCATACCTGTTTTTTACTACTTTTGAGCCTGGTGGGTGGTGGTTTTGCAGTAAGTTCGTTTTACTGAACACTGTCATCGTGTTGCTTCACGTGTAATAGGCCAAATGTTTTCCAAAGTAAATGCCTGTCACAGAGTTTGTTAATTCAAGAGCCCTAGGACTTTACTGCTAGTACCACTGTCACTCTCTCGCCTCTCCGAATACTCCATTATACTACCTCCCATCCAAACGCTTATCTTACCTGTAATTTGTGTTTGAGGGCTGGCTCCACCTGGAATTCACAGTGTCCTAAGGCGTTCTGCAGCAGACCCCCAACTGGAGTTTCCCGGCGTGGATTTTCTGCAAAACAAAAAGCAATCAACATTAGAAATGTGGCAGCGGTGCTCACACAACCCAAAAACCTAGAAGCCCCACAGACAGCCCCCCTGAGACAGGCAAGCGAGCAATAATAACGCCTAAACGTTCACGTGTAATAGGCCAAATGTTTTCCAAAGTAAATGCCTGTCACAGAGTTTGTTAATTCAAGAGCCCTAGGACTTTACTGCTAGTACCACTGTCACTCTCTCGCCTCTCCGAATACTCCATTATACTACCTCCCATCCAAACGCTTACCTTACCTGTAATTTGTGTTTGAGGGCTGGCTCCACCTGGAATTCACAGAGTCCTAAAGCGTTAGGGGACTCGTCAACGTAAGTTTCTTCATTGTGCAGAATCCAGGCATCAGCATTATGGGTAATGGATAGGGTGAGTCTGGAGGAGGAGGACTCAGGATAGACGACCAGGACTGAGTTCTTGTCAACTAACTGTTGTGAACCTGAGGAATGCTGCGGCATCAAAATCAAGACAGTTCTGTTGATGGGCTTGTTGTTTTATTGGTTGATTACAGTTTTGTTGGGAATGTGATGAAGCACTTGCTAAAGAAAGACAGACACACAGGAATAAAAGTGAATAAGGAGGACTAAATTTACAATTAATGAATGATTGACTCATTTTCAGAACTCGCTGTCAGGGAAGCAGAACTCGTCCTCATACTCTGCTAAATCATCAGTCGGGGTTACTTCTGGTAACTGAGGAGAACTTTCCTCAGGTAGGTCGGTGTCCTTTTCTTCCTGCGTGGATTCTCGTACTCTGTAATCTGGTGGTATGAAGTGCTGGTTCATCTTTATCAAGGTGAGCCGCTCCACATTTGCGGGCAAGAGGCGGGACCTTTTGGAAGTCACAATGCCACCAGCAGAACTAAAAACACGTTCTGAGGACACGCTTGCGAGTGGGCAAGACAAGTAATTGATAGCCGGGTTGGTGAGCTCTCGCCATATTTTTCTTTTCCCATGCCAATACGCCAATGGGTCCTCAGTAATATTGACCTCTGTTGAGTCATCCAGATAGGCCTGCACCATTGAAAGAATGTCCTCCCGGATTCCTGTACTTTGCACTTCTGTGTCCTTTCTAGGACAAGGAAACCCTAGCTGAGTTAGCCAACCCGCTTCAGACATATCGCCTGGGCCTGGTGCAGATGATATGGTTGCTGGTGTGGTTAACGGCTCAGAGGGAAAGTCACTCACTTCTGCCAGAGGCACAGATGCAGAAGTGCTTTTTTGGGACGCTTGATGGCCTGCTGATTCACTAGTAGTACTGTCTTCTCCTACAGTTTCCTTCCGCTCTCTTTCAAAACGAATGGCTGACTGAGCTAGCCAACCTTTGTACTCTGTAACATCCGATGTTTCAAAAGGAATTATTACTTTGCCAAACAATGGCTTTTTGTAACGTGGATCCAGAATAGTAGCACAAATGTAGTGCTGTTGTTTCTTGATATTTACAAGCCGTTTATTGCTAACTAGGCGTTGTAATAATCTCTGCGCCAACTCATGTGCTTCGTTCTTTCCAACGTCCTTTAATTGTGAAGACTCCACCTTGACTTGGTGCTCGAGCTTCAGCAACAATGGGATAGCTTTGCTCAAAGAACAGTCCTCCCTGCTGACGTCACGCGTGAAGACCTCAAAAGGACGAAGCATGTCTGTCAGGCTTTTAACTAGCTGCCATTGCTCCACCGCTAGCATCATTTCTGTCGTATCACCACCCAGGTTGTAGAAATACTCATTGACTACTGGAAACAGCTCATGCAGACGCTCAAGCATGTAGAAGGTTGAGTTCCAACGTGTTGCCACCTCCTGGATAAGTGCTTTCACTGGCATTCTACGTTCATTTTGCTTGCGCCTCAGCTCCTTCCGGGCCTTAAAAGAATGGTTGAAATGTGTGCATATTCTTCTGCAGATGGTCAGTGTTTTGTCGACTGCAAGTTCTTTTTTCAAAAAATTTTGCACGACAAGGTTGATACAGTGCGCCAAACGCGGCACTCTGAAATAGAAACCGTCCTCCATGGCCCTAACTACATTGCTGCCATTATCTGTAGAAACATAACCAACCTTGCAATTTCTTGGGGGCAGCCATTGCGAGACCTTTTTGTTAAAGTCAGCCAAAATGTTGACTGCAGTATGACTTTTCTCCATGCCAATCATGGCTAATGTTGCATGTTTACGAGCACCCTTAAAAATCTCGACCAAGTCACCACCTGCATTTATCTGTTTTATAACCCCTGAAAAAGAGACCCAGTGTGCAGTGATGCACATGTAATCAAGGGCTTGGCAACTGGTCCACATGTCTGTTGTCAGGTGTATAGTGTGAACAGCACTCTTCTGCAAAGCTGCCCCCACCAACTCAAGCACCTCTTTATGTAGTGCTGGAACAGCAACCCTGGCAAAATAGAACTGGCTAGGAACCTTCCATTTAGGGGCCAATGTTGCCACGAGTTCAAGGAAACCCACACCTTCGACAAACGAAAAAGGGAGAAGGTCCACCGCTAGCATTTTAGCCAGCTTAGTGTTATACAGGCGTACAGTTGGGTGGTTGCGTTGAAATTGCACATCTGAGGAGAACATGGCTGAAATGGTGTGCTGGACAAATTTACGGGATGATGCTGATGCCTTCTTCGACCCACTTCTGATCAGTGTTGACATTTTCCGCATTGGTGTGTCTCCCAGACTCTCAGTGTGCCTCCTATGTGTTCCGGAGGGTGTGGTGCTGCCAGGGGTACTGGGTGCAACCGGACACATGTCTGACGCTTCTTCTACCTCCCCGTCATCTTCAGATGAAACACCTAGTACGGGTATATTTTGGCCACTTGCCCTTTGGGATCGCTTTCCCTTGACATTTGCTAGGTGCGGAAACCATTCGACAGCGTGCTTTCTTTCAAGATGACCTATCTGGCCTCCGGTTCCATAGTTGGTACCAGTCTTACCACGGCTAACTCTAGTCTTACAAATGCAACAAACGGCTATGTTATCATACTTTTCATGGACACTAAAAAAGTTCCAAACTGGGGACTGGAAACTTCTGGTTTTGCCGCACGAGGTGATACTGCCAATGCCAGATGAAGCAGTGGTGGATGAGCCTTGCAGACATCTACTGGGTTGTGCAATTATTGCAGCAACCTTACTTGAGGGAGTCGAGCTGGATGGAGTCCCCCTCTGGGGAGAAAATATGGGAGCTGCAGGTTTTGTTGAACTTGTTGTACTACTTGACTGCGTTGGTGGTGCTACCAGTGGCACGTCGCCAGGGTCACGCTCAGCATGACGTCGGGATAGGGTATAAATGTCTGTCTGCTGCATGGCCGGTGTGGCTGGACTGACATGTGTGATGACTAGGTCATTGCTGTCATCCTGTTTAACAACATCAGAATGCACCACTTCATCAAGTCCGACGTTCGGATCCATAAGTATGAGCTTTCCGGGGCCCTTCCTTTTAACATTTGATACCTTTCGCAGCTCATGGTGTGCCTCCCTCTCAGACGGAGATGGTTGCCAATCTAGATCCAGATCATCATCTGATGGAGCGGGGCTTGAAGAGGAACTTCTACACACCCTCCTTGATCTTTTCCTTGCTGGGGAGCTGGGAGAAAATGAATCATCAGGAGGAGTGGCTTCGTCTTCCAGACATGATACCCCGGCTCCAAAGTCAATTTCCTCCTGTGCCCCTACTTCTGGAAGAACAACCATTGTGGGCACTTGCACCGCTCCATGCGCCGCTACATGGGCATCTTCACTGACCTCTACTTGCAAGTCTCCATGGACCTCTCCTTCTCGGTCTTCTCCTTCTCGGCCTTCTCCTTCTCGGCCTTCTCCTTCTCGGCCTTCTCCTTCTCGGCCTTCTCCTTCTCGTCCTTCTCCTTCTCGGCCAGCTCCTTCTCGGCCAGCTCCTTCACAGCCAGCTCCTTCACAGCCAGCTCCTTCTCGGACAGCTCCTTCTCGGACAGCTCCTTCTCGGACAGCTCCTTGCGCATGTACTTCTGCTTGTACTAGTAGCCCATGCAGTTGTTGTTGCGGCTTTGGTTGTTGAATAGTACTTGTGAGATGAGTTACAACCTGTGTTGATGGTGTGCTGCTACTTTCTTGCGATGAACCAACATCACTGGTCGTTGGTGATTCAACAACTAAACAGGCTACCTGTGCAGCACTCATGGTGGGCCTTTCTTTTTTTTGTTGTTTTTCCCCCAAAAATTTAGTGGTTGAGCCACCAGTCTCCTTGGTAAGTGGTGCCACTTGCTTCTTCTTCTCCTTAGTAGAGACATCTTTCTTGCAAGAGGACCTACGGGCACCTCTTTTTGGAGCCATCTTCTTCAGATGTCGGAACAACAGGCCGCAGCAGGACTTCTTCCTGGCACTGATGCTCAACGATGATGCGGAGTTTTGTGCACCTAAAAGCAAACGAAGACAGAGGAACATCAGTAAATATATGTTACATATGTAGCGCTTCAATAAACAGTTTGCAAGTAGGCATTTATGAATACACACGTGCACACCACACAATATGGAAATTTCAAAATTAGGATTTGCTAAATTTTTGGGAAACAGGAATTTAACATTGATCCAAGAGAGCACACACAGAGAGAGTTGTACTTTCATGTACCCCTGACTCCGCCTGGGCACAATGGGTGAAAGCAAGGCACAATGGGTGCAGGCCTATGTCTCAAAGCTCACTGCCTGCCTTCAAAATGGCCGCTTGACCCCCATCCACATGGCCAGGACCATGCCTCAAAATGGCCACCACCAACATAGCCAGCCCCCAACCCCTACTCCAAAAAGTCAAAAAACACGACACAAATCAAATCACCACAATCCAATGCCATCCATCAAGTTTCAGAAGGCTTATGCTGCCTGCTGGTGGTTTTCCGGTGCAAAATTGCAATTTTTACTATTTCGCGAGTGCGAGATTGTTGCTTCATGGCGCGAACGTGGCGAAAAACCAGCAAAATCCGCGAACAGACCGATTCTGGGCCCCCTGGGCATAATGGATGACATCAGAGCACACTGGGTGCAGGCCTATGGCACAAAGCACACAAACTGGCTTAAAAATGGCCCCTAGACCCCCACCCACACGGGACCAGGCAATAAAATGGCCCCCACCCACATAGCAAGCCCCCAACACCACCCCAAAAAGTCGTAAAACACACAAAAATCACCACAATCCAATGCCATCCATGCCCCGGCCGGAATCATGATTAAAAAAAATTCAACAAAACAGTTGTATCATGCATGCACCCATAACTAAGCCTGGTGGTTTTCAATTCATGTGCAGAATTGTAATTTTTACAATTTCGCGAGTGCGAGATTGTTGCTGCGCGGGACACGAGCAGTGCGAACACAAGCAAAAACATCCTCAGCTCGCGAACTTGCAGATTTTCCCCCCCAAAAAATCGAAAAAAAAAGCAACACACACAAAAATCACCACAAACAAACAACATCAACTTACTTCTTTGTGAAATCAAATTTCGAATCCAAAAGTAATCCAAAAGGCCTCAAATCCAAATATCCAGCAGCAACCACAAAAAGTAATCCTTCCCAGTCAAGATCGAAATCAAAGTGGCCAGGAAATGGACTAAGCAATGGGAGGAGCTTGCTGGACAGGAACAGGAAGTTGGAGACTGGGGCACTTCCTTCACCCCACCCCTATGGGAGGAGCTTGCTGGACAGGAACAGGAAGTTGGAGACTGGGCCACTTCCTTTACCCCTCCCCTTGTAATTTTTGTACTTTCGCGAGTGCGAGATTGTTGCTGCCCGCGCCGCGGACCGCGAGCAGTGCGAACACAAGCAAAAAATCCGCTTCGCGCGGATTTGCGTATTCTCGCCACATCCGCGAGAGTTCGCGGATTGCGGATTTTACAAAAATCCGAAAAATCCGCGAGCGTAACGGATTTTACGCCCATGCTTAATTAACTCTGCCTCAGGCAATGGGCGCCGCCATCTTGAGAGCCGACTGCGCGCCGAAATCCCGTTTTCCACTGTGCAAATATGCTCATCTGTTAGTGCCGGTAAGGGTTTGCGGGTAGCAGGCGTTTCACGTGCAGGCGCAATACGCGCGAGTAGCATGAGGCATTAATCTCAGTCCGTTATACGCGCCGGCAGCCGGTGTCCTAGCCGCACAGTACTTCAGCCGCGCACTCGCTCGCAACGTGTATGCAGAGCTCACTTGTGCCTGTACTAAGTGTAAGACCCACGCGCCTTACCGCTGATGTTGGTCAGTTCTCAGCCATAGCGCGCTGACATAGCGTATGGACTCACTGGATCCTCAAGTGTCCGCCGGGGGGTCCGTCAGGTCCTAGGCACCGCAACCGCCATCTTGCCGCGAACCCCTCAGCCTCCGGAGTCACAAACTTTCATGAATTCCGACGTGATGTCCTGCAGCTCGGGGCCTCAGACTGACACCGATCGTTTATCACCTGTTGAGCCGCTGCTAGATGTGTCACAGTCACATTTTCGGGAGCATTTTGGTATTGTAAATGCGCGCTAATCAGTCCGTCCGGCGGAGCTGCCTAATCAGACAGCCATACCGCAGTGCGCCCTCTAGCGCCCCCCCAAAGGATGACAAGGTTGATGTGGTGGAAGGAATGTCTATCCTGTTGAGATGGGTAGAGAAAGCAGGCTGGATGGTGGGGTTTGTGAATCCTTGTGACTTGCGGGAACGTGGTGCAGTAATTTAGTATGTTACGGTGTTGGTCCACTCATCCAAGGTGTTAAGGCCATGGTCCATTGTATGGCAACAAGCAATCCATCTGCACTCGCACCTATTCAGTAGTTGCTGTAGGTTGCCACCCCTTGGTGGCAAAGTGGGTTGGTCTATGACTTGCCAGGTTAACTCTGTTTCTTTGTGGTTTTGTTCCTGAAAGTGAGTACCAAGGGGGCATTCAGTACACCACACCTGATTCGGCTTCTATGCTGAATAATTCTGTCTTTGGCCATCTGGGTAGTCTGCCCTATGTAAAAGAGATTACAAGGGCAACGTATGGAATATATGGCCTTGCTGGATCTGCAATTGGTGAAGCTTCTGAGTGGGTATGAATGTTCGTTGAATTTGAATTTCTTGGTGTTGTGGAGCAAGCAACCCGTCTCTGGCATTTTTAGTGGGCTTTGATGGGGGTCAGACCCCAAGCAGATACAATCGATACGTCATTGTTGGCTTTTTTGGGCCAAGTTATGGCATGGACCAGGTGGTCTGCTAGACTGCGTCCCATTCGATAGGAGAACAGTGGGGGATACTGGAATATAGCTAGGGTCCTCAAGGTATTTCAGTTCCTTCTAATGATTTTACAGATGTTGTTGCTGCATTGGGCAAAGGTTGAGACAAATGGGATGTGTGTGTTTTTAAGTTTCTCCTTTGGTGTAAGCAGGGTTACCCTATGGTTATACCAGGCACGTTTTCGGGCTCTGGTAACCAGCTACTTTGGGTAACCACGTAGGATGAATTTGTCTGTCAGGATCACGCTTCACGGAAGTAGTCTTTCCTCCATTTGCAGTTTCAGCTAATGTGGAGGAATTGTCCGAAAGGGAATCCATTGCATAGGCCTCGTGAATTGAAATTTGTAAAGATTAGGGGAGTTTTGTGCTCAGTGAGTTTTCTGAAAAGAGAAGTACCTATCTTGCCTTCCTAGCCCGGAAAAGTGAGATCCAGGAAGGGGAGGTTGTTTTCCTTTGGGTCTGCCGTAAATCTGAGATGGGGTGGCATGAGTGAAGCCAGCCCAGGAAGCGTTGCAGAGTTTCTTCATTTTCTTTGCAAATTTACAAAATATCATCGATATATAACGACGTCAGAATGTAATATTCACTTTGAATGAGTTGGAGGGAGTAAGGATTTTGGTTTTCTCAAGGTTATATACGTAAAGTATCGCAAAATTTGGAGCGAAGCATGTTCCCATGGAAACTCCCTTGACTTGTAGACAAAAAGTATCCTTGAAGAGGAAGTAGTTATTACTGAGAGCAATTTCAAGGAGGTCCATAAGAAAGTCTGTAGGAATTTGTACAGGGAGTGGTCTGGAGTTAAGGAGGTCACTTATGACAGAGAGGCCCTCATTGTGAGGGATGTTGGTGTAAAGTGATTCAATATCCAGGCCGACCATGAGGTCAGTACCAGTAGTGAACAGAGTGTCCTCCATAAGGTTGATAAGATCAATGCTGTCTCTAACATAGGTGTCAGTTAGTGGGACAAATTCCTTGAGTTTTATATAGCGCAAACTAGACCCATAGATATCAGGTATCAGAGCGCTTTACATAGCATTCTTGTTAGGTGGGAGGGTTGTAAGTGCCTGTTTTTCAGTGATGGTCAAGTTGTAAGGTACAACTTGGTTATGATTTTGTAGAGGACCAATCAAAAACAATTTTATCTCTAAGGTCCACCATTGAATGTTAGTATCATCTTTTCATACAGCACTGTAACCTAATTTATAACCTGGTCCTGAAGATGGCCTAATACTGTATAAAGGCCGAAACACCGTCAACTCCCACAGCATAATTTATGGTGCCTCCCTCGTGATTGCCCAGAAGAATTAATCTGTTCATAATGTACCTAATGTATGGGCATCACTAGGAGTACACTGTATATTTTGCATTTTTTTGCGTCCTTGTTCCGGCTATATCTACTCCTCCAAGTGTCACCAGCGCCGTCCACTCTCTAACGAG
Organism: Lissotriton helveticus; assembly: GCF_964261635.1. NCBI lineage: Eukaryota > Metazoa > Chordata > Amphibia > Caudata > Salamandridae > Lissotriton > Lissotriton helveticus. Next base: position 1,873,149,554 of record NC_136067.1, on the reverse strand, counting down.
CATTTGTGCACAGTTTATTATAGGTTACATGACATTTAATGTAACACAGTGCATTTATGTTTGTCTATTTATCTTTTACCGTATAACCAAATATATTTGAAAAGGAATTCTTTAAGCTTTCTGTATCCCAGTCTTTTGCCTCCCTGCTCCCCTCTCCTTGTTCTTGGCAATTTATTGTGCTTTTGTATAAATCCTCTACCAAACAATACCCTTTGAGACACTGTCATATGCTATGCAATAATTACCCTGATCTCGGTTGGGTTTATGGGTAACCCCTTTGTACCGTGTTACTACAACTTTCTAAAAATGGCATTTTCTGAATTATGACCTAAATTCAAACTTTAGCATTAAAGGGGGTTTTTAATTACAATTCTTAAGACACCAAACTTGACATTTCTAATTTCTCCCACTTGAAAGTTACCCCTTATTAAATCTAATGAGGTAATCCAATGTTATCCTATGAGAGGGGTAAGCCTGCAGTAGTGAAAAATGGATTAAAGATGTTTTCACTACCTGGACATGTAAAACTTAAAGGGCATGTCCAACTTTTTAAATACACTACACCCTACCATATTGGCTATTTAGGGCCTACCCTATGGGTGGCTTATATGTATTAAAAAGAAAAGTTCAGGCCTGGCAAAAGCTTTTTAACGCCAGGTTGCAAAGGTAGTCTACAACTGCACATAAAGGCTGCAGTGGCAGGCCTAAGACATGTTTAAGAGACCACTTGAGTAGGTAGCACAATGAGTGCTGCAGGCCTACTAGTAACTTTTAATTTACAGGCCCTGGGTACATTAAGTGCCACTGTGCAAGGGACTTACAAGTAAATTAAATGTGCCAATTGGGGGAAGCCATTGTTACCATGGTTAGATGAGACAGCACAAGGACTTTAACACTGGTTAGCAGTGGATAGCAGTTTATAAAGTGTGCAGAGTCCTAAAGTCAGAAAACCAGGCAAAGGATGTCAGGCCCAGCACTCAGAAACAATCTCTCCTGATCACAGAGAGGAGGGGTACACTAAGACAATTCGTGAGAATGAGCCAGTTCCTGTACATAAAAGTGATTCGCTGCTTGTTGAGGTTCAAGGAGCTAATTTATAGGCTCTGAAATTATTCTTGTAGGTGACCCTGGTACTGCTGTTATATGCCGTTGGGGCTATGTCTGCTTATTTGTGTTGGTCTGCGACATAAGCAATGCAAAAGTATATCAAATAAACTGGGCATTAGCTTGGGCTAGTTGACTTTTGTCTTTAGATTCACTGATGGTAGTTCATCGCATGTAGCTGTAATCTACACCAGCCTTCAAATTTATGGCTGAATTGTTCACCTGCAACTGACCTAAATGAAGAACCCAAAAGGAAATATAATTTCTGTTCAAAATACATTTTAGCGCAGTGTTAAAATATCAGTGACAGGGTAATAAAAACACAAAATGTAGAAATTAGGACATATTTATATGGAATGGTTTTACCCTTTAAAAGGGAAAATATGGTTAGTTGTATCGTTTTTGAGTTCTGGAAAGAGACGATACGGAGGATGACTATCAGAAAGCATGGAACCAAGAGACTTCTGAAAAGACCCAGAGCCTCCAGCTTTCCCAGAAGTTCAAAAGAAGTGAAGTACTGTCATGTCCTTTAGGATGATCCTGTCATGTGTACCCCATTCACATACATAGTTCTATTCACACGACAATACCGATTCCAAATAGGTGATCTTTTACCTAGCAGCTTGCTCCTGTATTTTTGACACCCAGCTTGCGGTATTCTATCATAATCCCTGTACCTGACGTAATAAAACATGTCCTCAGGCATGGTATAATTATTCTCTATAAGGGTCACTACTTTTTTTATCCTTGGCCAACAGCCAGCTGTGCATGATAGCATTTATTTATAAAAACATTCATGATTGTTTTCAAAACAGTTGTGATTGTTTTCAAAACAAATTGATTCTAGAAGAAACTCTGGAGTGACCACTCTAGCATATACAACACTTATTCAACCCATTAGAGGAGAATTCCTTCCAAGCTGACACAGGGTCCTGCATGCTGAATCTTCGACATGCAGCAGTCTGACATCCCTTGCGGGTGTCATCCTCAAAGCAGAGATGGAGTCCTTCATTCTCAACCATCAGGTCAGGTGGCTGATTCTTCCTTAGGGGTTTCTTGGCTACATACATACATATACATGCTACACATACAGATGTAGGCTATGTACATTTCAATCAATCAATTAATCAATCAGAGTACTTGTAAAGTGCTCTACTTCCCCATGAGGCTCCCAAGGCGCTGAGGGCGGATGCTACTGCTCGAAGAGCCAGGTCTTGAGGAGTCTTCTGAAGGCGAGTAGGGCTTGGGTCTGCCGTATGTGGGTAGTGAGGGTGTTCCAGGTCTTAGCGGCGGGGTAGGAGAAGGATCTGCCACCGGAGGTCTTTCGTTGGATTGCGGGGACAGCGGCAAGAGCGAGGTTTGCGGAGCGGACCTGGCGGGTGGGGGTGTGGAAGCTGAGTCTGCTGTTCAGGCAGGCTGGTCCGGCGTTGTGGAGTGCTTTGTGTGCGTGGGTGAGGAGCTTGAAGGTGATCCTCTTGTCAACGGGGAGCCAGTGTAGGTCTCTCAGGTGGGGGGGTGATGTGGCTGTGGCGGGGGACGTTGACGATCAGTCGGACGGGGGCGTTTTCGGATGCGTTGTAGTCGTCGTAGGTGTTTGGCTGAGATTCCTGCGTAGAGTGCGTTGCCGTAGTCCAGTCTGCTGCTGACGAGGGCCTGTGTCACCGTTCTTCTTGTTTCGGTGGGGATCCACTTGTAGATCCTGCGGAGCATGTGGAGGGTGTTGTAGCAGGAGGAGGAGACAGCGTTGACCTGCTTTGACATGGAGAGTGAGGAGTCGAGGATGAATCTTAGATTGCGTGCATGGTCGGTGGGTGTTGGTGCTTTTCCCAGTGTGGTCGGCCACCAGGAGTTGTCCCAGGCTGAGGGGGTGGGTCCGAGGATGATGACCTCCATCTTGTCCGAGTTCAGCTTCAGGTGGCTGCTCCTCATCCAGTCGGTGACAGCCTTTATTCCCTCCTGGAGGTTGGTTTTGGCAGTGCGTGGGTCCTTGGTGAGGGAGAGGATGAGCTGGGTGTCGTCGGCGTAGGAGATGATGTTGAGGTCGTGATGGCGGGCCACTTGTGTGAGGGGGACCATGTAGATGTTGAACAGCGTCGGGCTGAGAGATGAGCTCTGGGGGACGCTGCAGTTGATGTCGGTGGCTTCGGATCGGAAGGGTGGGAGGTGGACGCTCTGGGTTCTGCGGGAGAGGATGGACGTGGTCTAGTTAAGAGCCTTCTCTTGGATTCCGGCTTCTAGGAGGCGTGACTTTAGAGTGCGATGGCAGACCATGTCGAAGGCGGCTGACAGGTCCAGGAGGATGAGGGCTGATGTTTCGCCGTTTGTCTAGTTGGCGCCTGATGTCATCTGTGGCGGCAATGAGGGCTGTCTCGGTGCTGTGGTTTCGTCTGAATCCGGACTGGGACGGGTCTAAGATGTTGTTGTCTTCCTGGTGGTGGGCCAGTTGCATGTTGACGATTTTCTCGATGGCCTTTGCCGGGAACGGGAGCAGGGAGATGGGCCGGAAGTTCTTGAGGTCCTTCGGGTCCGCTTTGGGCTTTTTGAGGAGGGCGTTAATTTCGACATGCTTCCAGCTTTCCGGGAATGTCGCTGTTTCGAAGGAGATGTTGATGACCTTCCATAGTTGGGGTGCGATGGCTGCGTCTGCTTTGTTGAATACGTGGTGTGGGCACGGGTCAGATGGAGATCCTGAGTGGATGGAGTTCATGACCTTGTGTGTCTCGTCGTCGTTGACGTTGGACCAGGAGGTCAGGCGGTTGGCGCTGGTGGTGTTCACAGGGGGGGGTGGTGTCTGACATAGTCAGGGTGGTCGTGGTGTTGAAGCTGTCAGCGATCTTGTGGTGGAGGAAGATGGCTAGTGAGTCGTACAGTTCTTGTGAGGGCGGGATGTCGTTGGCGTTGGCGCTGGGGTTGGAGAGTTCCTTTACGATGCTGAAGAGCTCTTTACTGTCGCATGCGTTGTTATCCAAGCGGTCTTTGAAGGAGGATCTCTTGGCTAATCTGATGAAGTGGTGGTGTCTGCGGGTGGAGTCCTTGTGGGCTGCGTGGCTGTCCAGTGTGCGTTCGTGGAGCCATGTCTTCTCCAGTTTCCGGCATGCGCGTTTGGAGGCCTGGAGCTCGTTGGTGAACCAGGTGGCTATCTTGTTGGCGTGGCTGTTGGAGGGTTTCTTGAGTGGGACGATGGTGTTGGCGCAGTCGTCGATACACTGTCTGAGGTTGCGGGCTGCGGCGTCTGGGTTGGTGGGGTCGGTGGGAGGGTTCTTGACGAGGGAGGTGATCAGCTGGTCTTCAGTGACTTTGCTCCAGCAGCGGCGAGGCAGCTGTTGGGTGCGGTGGTGCATGGTTGGTTTCTTGAAGGTGAAATGGATGCAGCGGTGGTCGGTCCAGTGGAGTTCAGTGGTGTGGTCGAAGGCGACGTGGGAGCCTGTGGAGAAGATGGGGTCAAGCATGTGGCCGGCGGCGTGGGTGGGTGCGGTGACGAGTTGTCTGAGGCCGTGGTTGGCGAGGTTGGCGATCAGGGTGGCGGTGTTGGCTTCGTTGTTGTTCTCAAGGTGGAAGTTCAGGTCCCCGAGGAGGGTGTAGTCCATGGAGGCGAGTGCGTTGGTGCTGGCGAGGTCGGCGATGGAGTCGCTGAACTGAGCCCGGGGTCCGGGGGGTCTGTAGATGAGTGTTCCTCTGAGTGTGGTGTTGGGGTTGGTGTGGATCCAGAAATGCAGGTGTTCGGCGGTCTTGAGGGTGTCGTCAGCGTGGGTGGCGACCTTGAGGGTGGACTTGTGGACGATGGCTATTCCTCCTCCGATTCCGTTGGCACGGTCCCTGCGGGTGATATTGTAGCCGTCCGGGATGGCTATGGCGATGTCGGGCTCCGAGGAGTCGTTCCACCAGGTCTCGGTCAGGAAGGCCACGTCTGGGGCGGAGGTGTCGAGCAGATCCCAAAGTTCGACGGCGTGTTTGCATGCGGAGCGGGTGTTGAGGAGTATGCAGCAGAGGTGGTTGGGTCCAGTCTTTGGAGGTTTGGCGGTTCTGTCGCAGGTGAAGCTGCAGGTGTTGTAGGAGAAGGGTCCGTGGGTCCGTTTCGGGGCAGCCTGGAAGCAGGTGTGGTTTCCGGCCGTTGTTGAGTGGTGTAGGGTGCTGGCGTCGTAGTGGATTCTGGTGTCGTGGCATTCGCGGGGTCCAGCGGTTCTGGCGCTTGGCGCGGTCCAGGTGCGGACGGGCGCAGACGGGCTTGCCTTAGGCACGCCTTCGCCGCGCCCGCTTTTCGGCTTGCATATGAGGTGGGTTGGGAGGGAGGAGCAGCTGGGAGGTGGGAGCAGGGAGGCAAATGGGTGAGCAGGGGGGCGGGGCCGCAGGGAAGCAGCAGCGGGAGAGTGCCGGATCGGGAGCGGTGGAGGGCGGGGGGAACTAGCGCACAGGCAGGGGGAAGGAGAGAAAATAAACTCAGGAAACACGGAGGCAGCAAGGGTAATCAGGTGACGTGCAGCGGCGTGGGCGCGACTTGCCTGCAAGCAGGGTCAAAGGTCCGAAGCAGTTGCCTCGAAAACCCAGGAGGGAAATCAAATCCAATAACAGGGAAAAAATTGAAAGACAGAGCGATGTGGCAACAATGAACACCTTTAAGCAAAACACACAGTTAGGCACAATTGAACAAAAAAACGCAATACCCAGAAGCATCAGCCTCGAACACTCAGGAGGGAAATCAAGTCCGATAACAGGAAAAAAAAAGAAGGAAAGACAGAGCGATGTGGAGAAAATGAACACAGTTACGCAAAAAAGAAACACAGTTAGGCAGAATTAAACAAAAAAGTGCAATACTCCGAGGCAGCAGCCTCTAACACCCAGGGCAGGGGGCTCAGCGGCAGAGACGATGAGCAGGAGCTGTCAGGGAGATTGCAGGCCTGTGACAAAAGTCAAGGTCTCACATTTAGGCAAATCACCTAGGGTGCGCATTTTAGGAATATGCAAGTGCTACTGTTTTTATCTGAACTGCTCCTGTTCATCTTATTTGAACTATGGTAGAAATGTATCTAGTGTTTACTATATTGGTACTAGCAATCACTTTTGTATGCTTCTGTCTCCTGATCGCCGCAGCGCATATGTTTTACACAAGACTGTCGCTGGACCAATGAATACTCATTGAGACATCCTAATCACCATCCTATGTATTTCCTTAGAGAAAGCAAGCACGAGTGTCTGAGAGAAAAGTACTGTACTGTTTTCCACGATCCCTGAGGAATCAGGCTTGTCATGTTCAGTGGTTGCCAGAGACTACCTGCACCACTGTAAGATACAGGGTGTGATAGTGGCACTGTATAGCTACCTGGTCTAATGGCTGACATATCCTGTGGTGGTGTACGAAATGGTTTGGGACACCAAGCCCTCAGTGTAGGTCATCTAAAACGCGCAGGTCCTTGGGATTCCTAGGAGCTACATAACAGGACAAAGCATCCAGAATTAGAATTCTCAGTTGGTCTTGCCCTGGCTAACAATCAGCAACAGTTGTGTCACAAACAGTCCAGAGTTGCAAAGGCGCAATAAGAACAAAAGAAAGACTACTGTAAAGTTGACCTACTAAATGCATTGCACTTTTAACGCAGAAGAACCTCATTTATGAGTGACTTGCATCATGTTTGCACCACAAATCCTGGTACATGCATGACACAAGCCTCTAAGTCAGATTGTGGAAGCCACACAAAGCCACTTTGCATGACTTTGAGTGGCTTAAAAAATCTGGTGTACAACTCAGCGCAAGTCACTGCATCACTTTACTCTGCCCTTGGAAGGTGTTTCATGGGCATTGCATAAGTGCTCCCACGCAACTCCCATGGACTTTAACGCCTTCCTGATTTACAAGACCTTGTAAACCTGAGGATGAGGCAAAACTTACACCTTCTCTGGGGAGGTGTAACTAGGAGAAATATCTCTATTTCTCCTTGTTTCTTCCTCTTTCCATGTGTCCTGCATTCTGCAGTACACATAGAAAGAGGAATATGCCTCCCAGGATTGGTTTTGTGCAGAAAGGTGTCCCTTCCTGCAAATAAACAATCCTACATGCACCACAGGCACCCTTGCACCATGGTGCAAGGGTGCCTTCATTGGCGCTAGGCTGCCACAAGGGCACCAGCACAAAGGAAAGAACAGGAATGTGCCATATTGCCTTAAATAAGGTGTATTCCTGCCCTTTCCCTGTCATGCAGTGCAGCGCAGCAAAATGAATTGTTGCGCTACACTGCGGGATTGCCTCATAAATGAGGCTCTACGTTCTCATTGTCACTGTATACCGATGGTTGAGGTGATTCCTTTGTGCTGTTTTGTATTACAAAATTCTGTATGCATGCTATACTGTTACAGTGTATGGAAAGGTATGTATGTGGTGGGGCAATAACATCACCTTCCCTTGTGTGGTTAATTTCCAGTTATATATCTTTCAACAATCAAAGGGTTTGTAGGGTGACTTTCATGTTTTGAATATTTTCCTGATTTTGACAGACAAAACAGGGCTGCCGATTGCGTTTAACATAATCTTCGTGCCAAGAACCATGTCATCAGCCAGAAGGCCCCTTCAGCTAAGCGGTACGGGGGGGGGCAGGACACCGGGGCTCCCAAACCTTTACTGGGCCCACATTCAGCCCGAAGACAAAATCAAAATGGGAGACTCGGGACCCTCATCACATTCTGCAGTGGGGGCATAAATTTACGTTACGCCACTGGGAGAAGTCGACAAGACTCATTGATTGCCGAATCCATGCGTTTTGCAGTGTATTTTGCTTTCACTGTTACAAGATTTGCTTTCAATGCTACGAACCCATCAGAAGACATCACCTGTGATAATCCGTGAGGTGCAAGTAATTGGAGCTTCACCATGGTGCCGCTGCTTGTTTTTTTAATTTCACCTTGACAAACTGAAGGGCATATTTAGGACCCCAGTTGCATCGCGATTGCGCCACGCAACGTGGAACATGCGTGTCACAACTCAAAAATGAAATGTATGCAGACATGCAAAGCCATCTTGTGTGCCCTGAGTGGCTTCGTAAATCTCGAGTAAAACAAAGCAACGCCAATCGCTGCGTTGCCTTACTCTTTGCTAGCGATACATTCCATTGGCGTCAGGCGCGCAACACCCATTGGCCTTCAAGGGCTTCAGCCCCCCCCCCCGTCGTGTGTGGCAGCCCGGGATGAGACACTTCCCGGGCCCTCTCACAGCTGCACTCGAGCACTTCACAGGTCTTTAAAAGACCTTGTGCATGTTAATGGGGCTTTGTTGTTGTTTCACCCCTTCTAAGAGCCCCTGCAGCTCGACTCTGCTGATCGACCAAAGATTCAGCCCCCCCCCCGAATTTTTTCTTAGCCCCCCAAAAATTTGACTCTAGTTGCGCCTCTGATTGGCGTTGCTATTGTGCTCCTACACAACTCCCATGGTTTTTGACGCATTCTTAGATTTACCAGAACTGGGAAACCCTTTGAATGAGCTAATAAGATACACCTTCCCAGGAGAGGCTTAGCAAGGAGACATATCTTTATTTCACCTTGTTACTTCCTCTTTTTATGCGGGCTTCATTCTGCAGCAAACATAGAGGAATATGCCTCTCCGGATTGCTTTTGTGCCCCTCCCTTGCGACACCATTGGCGCAGCAAGGTGACTTGCACTGCGCGTCACTGCGCGTCAAATCTCACAAAGGATGTATGACGTTTCAACGCATGCTTTTACCACGCATGCCTTTACAACGCAGGTATTACAACGCAAGTCGTTACAACGACTTGCGTTGGGGGGCGCTGGATAGTGGAATAGTTCAATTTTCTATTCCAACTCCAGTCCCCGTGGATAGTAGGGAAGGTGTTGGATAGAAAATTAAACTATTCCCTATCCAACAGCGCCCTCCAGCGAAAGTCGTTGTAACGACTTTCGTTGTAATTCCTGCGTTGTAATGGTAGTGCGTGGTAAAAATTTTGTTGTAAACGATGTTCCCCCTCACAAATATGCCCCTCAGAGTCTGAATGAGCAAAACCTTAAATTGACAAAATACGAGATGATAAGATAGCGAAGTGGTACTTAGCCCAAAAAAAAAGTATTATCATCAAACTTTAAAGATAATCATCTTAAGAGAAACCTTACTGAAAATTCAGCTTTAATTAGATTTTCTTTTTAAGGTAGAAATAAACTATAAGAGACGAGAAGGAAAAAGAGACGGCGCCTCCAAGCAAATGAAAAATACAATGGCAACCTCCGCCAGTTACAAGTTACGGAGTAACTTCATGACCCTTAAGTAGTTCGCTTGCCTAAGAACATTACAAGAGCAGTGACCTAACAAGGATGCCGTGAGCCCTGGCGCAAGCATGGAAAATGGCCACTTTGAATGCTGTTGCATTAGTAAAACCATCGTTCAATGCGCATCTCAGGGCTCTAGGACCCAGTGCCACTGCACCTGCTGCACAATAGTAGACCTATGCCAGCATCAGTTTCCCATTTAATGGAGGCAATTGTAGAGGAAGAGAGAAAGCAGGAATTTAGGAAGAGAGAAAGCAGGGACTTAGTCACAAAGCCAAAGGATGTGGCGGGAATAAACGTAAACAGAGGAGGCGGCCGTGGCCAAGTCCTCTTTCACTGTTGCAACATCTGCTGGCATTGTGAAGTCTGCAGCGTGTTCCTCCTGCAGTGTCATAAATGTCAGACCCCTCTTGGGAAACACGCTGTAATAAGATGGAATTGAAATAACATTTCGGAGAGCAATTAGAGTGTTTTTCAATAAAAACAAATGAAAGCATTTTGACAGCGAGATGAGAGCCCGCGCAAAGCTGGCTTTAAAGCTCTGTCCAACTCACCCGAGCGCACAGTGACCATGTTCCCGTCACTGCTGCGAAGCGCCAATAAAGCGCAAGAGCGCAAGAGCCCGCGGCGCTGCGGCGCATCTGCTGAGAAGCTGCGTGCAGTTATAAAGTGCAAAGCGTGGACAAGTGTGCGGGGCACAATGCTTGGATACAACACCGTTAAAAAAAAAAATGTAATTTACATTTATTGAGGATTCGTGGAAAGTACTGCAACATAGGTTTGATTGCTTCAAAGTGCGTATTTTACCCTGGTGGTATACTGGCACCACTTTGCAGCTACATTCTCCGGCAGTACCAGAGCCAGAGTTAATATACAAAGACAAAGCATTTAGTCCAGCTTTAAGATGTATGCTGTAATCATGGCACATGTCCTAAAAAAAGAAGTGGGGGGACGCTGACGTCACAGCAGGAAGTGACGTCACAAAAGGTGGCTTGCACCATCAGACTCATTGCCTCCCCTCGCTCATCCTTTAGATGCGATTGCATCAGAGAAGCCAGTGCGTGAGCAGCGTTGTGAGTGAGCTCCGATCTCACCCCAGAGAGGCCAAAGAGTGAATGTGTGGCTCCATTTGCTCCAGTTATCGAGCTCCCGGTAAAATAAGTGGGGGGACCACCAGCGTGGTACCCCAACTCGAGCCCTGGTTAATGAATTTAGACCTTGTGTAATGAGTTTTCCTTTACCCCTTCGGGATACCTGTCCGATGGGTCCAAAGGGTGAAGTGGGGAAAAAATAGTAGGGGATCAGTGGGTGGAGAATCAGACTGCAGAAATAACTTAAGGATTGGGTTGATGGGCGGAGTCAGAGATTTGGCCAGAAAGAGCAAAACATCCCAGTGTGTAGCATTTGTTTGGCATTTCTCTGACCAGGTACAGCTTATTACATTATTTAATCAAACAAATGGATACGCATGGTTATTTAATGTATAATATGAGTTATTGACATTAAAATACATTCACAAAGTGGGATATGTTTCAAACCACAGAATGTCCCAAACACACTTAAAAGTGGAATCACAAGCCATTTGTCTCTGAGTCATACAGTTTCGGTCCTCAGCAGTTTTCCCTTTTTCCACAAGAGCAGTTCAAAGATGAAGGGCAAAATATCCTAGTTTGAAAATGTTGTCCACATAATTATGGCTGTGCCATATTTGCCACATAATACATCATCTGCTCCAAATTCTGACTACATTTCCAGCAAAAGTGTTTCTTTCTCTTTTGGATCCATTTTACAGGGGATGGAATGAAGGAAATGAGAGGAAAGAGAGGGTAAGATCCCTTTCTTGAAGTCAGGGCTTTCGTTCAGCAAGAGAGGGGGAGCACGACAGAGACAGGAAGAGAGGAAATAAGAGGAAGAAAGAGGGAGGCAGCTGACAGCGGCAGAGCAGGAGAAGTGGACACTCTTCCTGTCTTTTCTGGGCAAGAAGGAAGAGTCCTTTTCAGGCCCGGTTCTAGCGGGTGGGCCGGGTGGGCCAGGCCCACCCAAACATGAGCCTGGCCCACCCAAAGAGGAGCCCTGGCTCTTGCAGTGAGGGCTTGAAGGCAGGCGCGCAACGGCATTGGGCTCAAAGGGCTGTGTGTGTGTGTGTGTGCGCCCGGGCTGAGACAGTTTCCCGGGCTCACACAGACAGTTTTAGAGATTGTCGCAGCCGCACCCGAGTACTTCACAGGTCTTTAAAAGACCATTAACATGTTAACGAGGCCTTGTTTATTTTTTCACCCCTTCATCTCCACATGGCAAAGGCGACAAATCCTTTCTTTGTTAACGGTAACCTTTGCCTACTGTTCTGCTGCGTGGAAATTTATGTTTTCTATGCAGCGCAGAGAGAAAATAGTTTTATTTACCCTGCAGCCGCTTATCACATCAGGCCGTGACACAACGTTTGACTAATGAAGTAGTAGGTAAGAGAATGTGTTACTATTTGTTTTTCTTTTTAAAATCTGCAGAGGCCCAGCAGGACACCTACTTCCTGCGCTTCATTTAAACAGTTTTTATCATTATCATGGTGTGGGCGTGGGAGGGGTGGTGGAGATGGGCGCGGTAACAGTAGGAAGCTGAAGACCAGAATGTTTTCTCAAACTGGGTTTTATTATCAGGGTACGCCGGGTTCTGAATGTAAGTCTCTCTCTGGCAAACTCCAGCTCGTCCGTTTTGGCGGAGTCTCTAGGTCGCGGTGGTTCCTGGCAGATGTCTTCTCCCTCGTTGCGGATACGCCGTCTCCGGACCCCAAGGAAAAAGGAGACCAACAGAGGGAAGCCGTTAGTTTATAGCCTGATACCGGCTTGCCCGCATAAGGACCAAGTGGTTGTGAGGGAGCACCCGTGGTATCTATAAAGCTGACGTGTCCGTGCTCGGGAAGGAGGAGTGGTGTGAGGAACGCGGGTAGGGTAAGGATGGGAGGAGGGGGGAGGAAAGGACACGGGAAAGGCACACACAGGGGTATCTACAGTATCTACAAAGGGGCGCTCTTTCTCCCCACCCAGGTTGCCCAACGCCGCCGTACCTGGGAAAGCCACACTCCTCCCTCCGGAGCGTGGAAACAATTGAAGGTGTTATGCCTATAATTGAAAAATTCATCAAACAAGGTGTATTAAAAGAAATGGAGAGTAGTCCTTGTAATTCACCAATTATGGGAGTCAAAAAGTCAAATGGAGCATTTAGGATCGTACAGGATTTGAGAAAGGTTAATCAAATCGTTGTTCCATGTTGCCCTGTGGTTCCAAATCCAGCAGTGATTCTGTACCAGATTCCACATGATGCTGAATGGTATACTGTCATTGATCTTTGCAATGCATTCTTTACTGTTCCTTTGCATCCAGACAGTTACGAAATTTTTGCTTTCAGATTCCAAGGTAGGACCCTCGGATGGTGTAGAATCCCTCAGGGCTATACAGAAAGTCCTTCAATATTTAATGAATTGTTAAAAAGGTCTTTGGAAAACCTAGACTTACCTGGTAGGTCTACGTTGGTACAGTATATCGACGATTTGTTGATAGCTGCTAAGACAAGAGAAAATTGTGTGACAGATACAATAATACTGTTGAATCGCCTTGCAGAAGAGGGACATAAAGTGTCCCCAGCAAAATTACAATTTTGCAAACAAGAAGTAAAATACCTTGGTCACAGAATTGCAAAGGGAAAAAGACAAGTGACAGTTGAGAGAATAAAAATGATTCAAGCAATGCAACCTCCAAGAACACAGAGACAAGTCAGAATGTTCTTAGGAATGGTTGGATACTGTCGACAATGGATAAGTGGATTCTCAGTAATTGCGAAACCACTACAAAGACTGACAAAGTCTGATGTAAAAGATCCAATTATTCTCAACGAAGCTGAGATGGAATCTTTTGAGAACCTGAAAAAGAGCTTATGCCAAGCTCCTGCTTTAGGTATGCCAAATTATGAGAAAGATTTTGAACTGTATTGCAGTGAGAGAGAAGGATGTGCATTGTCTGTGTTGATTCAGAGACATGGGAATTTAAAGAAACCTATTGCATACTTCTCTGCAGTTCTTGATCCTGTTGCAAAAGCATTACCAGGTTGTTTGAAAGCAGTTGCAGCTACAAGTATCAGTCTTGAGCAGAGTGAAGGAATTGTTATGGGATTTCCTGTGAAAGTTTTTGTGCCTCATTCAGTTGAAATATTGCTGACAAGAGGTAAAACTCAGCATTTGACAAGTAGCAGATTAACAAAGTATGAGAAAATCATACTAGGGGCAGATAATGTTTCGATTTCAAGATGTTTAAATCTGAATCCTTCTACATTACTACCTGATTCTGAGATTATTAATGACACTGAAATAGAACATGAATGTTTAGATGTTATGGAATTTTGCACTAAACCAAGACAAGACATCAAAGATAGACCTTTATCTGAATCAGATGTTGTCTACTTTGTAGATGGCTCCTGTCTGAGGACAGAAGGAGGTGTTCTAAAAGCATCATATTCTGTCTGTACAGTTGCAGATGTTGAAGAAGCTTCATGTCTTGAAGGAATTCGTTCAGCACAAGTGGCTGAATTGATTGCTTTGATCCGTGCATGTGAAATATCAAAAGATATAAGAGTTACCATCATTACTGATAGTCAGTATGGGTATGGAGTTGTGCATGATTATGGACAACTCTGGTCTCAAAAATGCAGTTTTTATTAGAAGATTAATTGAAGCAATACAATTGCCGAAAGAAATCGCAATTGTCAAATGTGCAGCGCACACTAAAGGAGTGGATTATATCTCAAAAGGCAATGCCTATGCAGATGAAACAGCAAAATACTGTGCAAGAAAGGGTTGTGCATACAATCGGGAAAAGAGTAAAGAATCTGATTCAAATTCATTAATGCTAACAACAGTTGTAGAAACATGGCATGAGATTAGGGATTTACAAAATGAAGCAGATGATGAGGAAAAGGATCTGTGGTTAAGATCAGATTGTAGACCACGTGAGGAAGATGGAGTGTGGGTTTACAAAGACGGCAGAGTAGTATTACCAAATTGCTTGATTGCTGACATGGCCAGATTATATCATGGTCCAGCTCATCTTGGAAGAGATTCTATGATCAGACTTTTTCGAGAGACTTGGTTCAATACTAAATTTAGAACAATTGCAGAATCTTTTTGTCAAAGGTGTTTATCATGCCAACAAATGAATCCAAACCGAAAATCAGTGGTGGGGACAGGAGTAATTGGTCGAGAGGGTGGTCCTTTTACCAGGTTACAGATGGATTTCATTGAAATGCCCTTACACAATTGCTTAAAATATGTTCTTGTAATTGTTTGTTTATTTTCAAGATGGGTAGAAGCATTTCCTACACGACATTGTGATTCAATTACAGTAGCAAAACTGCTGCTCAGAGAAATTATCCCAAGATATGGTTTTCCAGTCACTATTGAGAGTGATGGACACTGTGCATACAGACCAGAGGCATCTGGGGTAGTTGAACAAATTAATGGAACAATTAAAAACAGAATTGGAAAAATGTGTCTTGAAACAGATGTAAAGTGGACAGATGCTCTTCCACTCGTTTTGATGTCATTAAGAAGTACACCAGATAAAAAGACTGGTTTGAGTCCTCATGAAATTTTAATGGGAAGAGTTATGAGGCAAGCTTTTGTACCTGTAGGTAAACTGTTGAGCATAAATGACAGTGCTATTTTGGATTACTGTAAAAGGTTATCTGATATAGTGACTTCTGTGTCTAATCAGGTGGGAACTGAAGCACAATCAAATGAAAAGGTTTTGACACATGATCTGAGACCTGGTGATTGGGTCAGAACAAAAGTACATCGAAGAAGAAATTGTCTGGCTCCTAGGTGGCAGAAGCCTAGACAAATAATTCTGATCACTACTAATGCAGTAAAATGCAAAGGATTGAAACGTTGGATTCATCCTAGTCATACTATTCCAGTACCAACTCCTGAAAGTTCTGATGTTGAAAGTGATACTACAGATGATTCTGATTCTGAAGTAGAAGGTGAAACAAATCCAGATTCTGAAGATCGACAAGAAGGTCGACATCTGGAACCTGTACCTGTGAATGGAAAACTAACAAGAAAAGACTTGGAAATTATTGAAATAGATTCTGAAGGTGAAGAGAATCTGTTAAAAGGAAAGAAAACTGAGGATTCAGTTAGTTCTGTTGAAAACAGAGAAGCGGAACAGAAAGAAGTTTCAGACCAGGAGAGTATCGAAAAGCAGAAGTCAAGCTCTGAAGTAAGGAACAGAAATCCAAAATCTGGGAAGTTGGAGGTAATTGAAGAAGAAGACGAAGACGAATTACCAAGTACCAGTATTGGGAAACAAAGTGGTGTTCCTGAAGGAGTGAAACTACCGAATAGAGAAATTCCTGAGTCGATTGAAATTTCAGACTACGAAACTGAAGAAAGCGAAGTGGATGGTGAAAGTGAAAACAGAAAGAAAAGGGCTTGGAAGTCAGAATCAAATGCTTCTGAACCAAAGAAGAAATATGTGAGAAAAGCAGACTACTGGCCTGGTGGAAGATTGAGAGTTAGGTTGATTAAGAAACCTAAAGAGCAAGTTGAAGAAATCAGTAGTCAAAAGAGTCCTGGAAAAGAAGTTGGAGTTGGAAGAAAAATCGAAGTAGTGTCGAGAAAAGGAAAAAGGATAATAAGGCCAAACCAGAAATATAAGTCTCCTGAGTGGACTTATTTAGTAATTCCACCACTAATTGACATTTATGATAGTAGTGAAGAAGACGAAATCGAAGAAATTAGTGACAATGATTGAAGTACAGAAAATATAAATTGGCAAAAGGCTGAGGAAAATTTGTTAGCTGACATAAGGTCGAAGAAAAACTGTTTAGTTGAAGAAAACTTATGTATGACATAAGGTCGAAGAAATCTTGTTTAGGGTTTTAAAAAAAAAAAAAAATATTTTAAAAGGGGGTATTTTAGTTTGTAGTTTGTTTCTTAGAAAATTTAAAATAAATTTTGTTTTTATTTTGAGAAAAAGCTAACCAGAAATGCCTTATGTTAAGGAGAGTACTTCAAGGTGTTCTGTTTTCAAGAGATGCTGTAAGATGACTCTGGTGTGTCTGCTCATTTTAATTCTGCTCTGGTTAGTTTTAGCTGTGATTATCCCTTTAAAGATGAACAGAGAATTACACAAAGTTAACACGACAAGTAAAGCTTCAGTTAGTCAAATTAAACATAGTGCATCTGCAAAAGTTATTAATCATCTACCTAGCATTCATCAAGATAAATCTATTAGTGATTTTTCAAGCAGTACATTCACTAAACTTTTGAGTGAATATGTAAAGGTAATGGACGCAAAGGATTGTTATGTGTGCGTAAAATTACCTGCTTCTGTTTCTGAGGGAGTGACATACAATATGCTTCCTCTTACATATGGTGTAACATGTAGTGTGTTAACTAGCCTATTTTATCAAACTGGACGCTTAGAATATTACTATTCAGATTTTGACGAGATTTTTGCGAATATAAAGATTGAGGGTGCTTTAAATAAGCATAAGAAAGCTAAACAGATGAGGGAATTTTTCCTTGTTACTAATGAACTCACTTATGAGTATGCTTACAAGAATAATTTAACATGTAAATTAAGTGCGGAGGGAAAGAAATTTTTGAACCTGGTTGAGGAAAGAAGAGCAATTTATAAAAGAAATGAATTAGTCAAGCAGACTAAGTCCAGGTTCTGGCAGAAAGAAGATGAGAAGTTAAATGGCAAGATGCTTGAAAATGTTGCAATTCACATAGATAAACCAGTTAGTGGAAAGCTTTGCATTAGAAGAGATAATACACTTTTTGATAATTATTTTGTAGGTGCAAGTAACTGTGAAGATACTTATCAGATTTTGGGAGGTTGGGGATTCAAAGGTGGAAAAGATCCAATCTTTCCTGGGATTTATTTTGTTTGTGGTGACAAAGCCTACTACAACCTTCCAGACCACTGGTATGGAACTTGTTATGTGGGAATTGTTTTTCCTAAAGTGTTTCATGTTGACAGAGATTCAGAAGGATTGTTCAAAATTCATAATTATGTAAATAGAGTCAAAAGAGAAACCTTCACAGAAGTTCTGGGAGATATTTTTCAAGCAGTAATACCTTTTGTTGGTATAACCCTAAATGCAGGGAGAATCAGAAAATTGTCCACAATTGTTGACAGATTATCAACAGACACAGCTGATGGATTCCAATTAGTGAATGTTGAAGTAATTGCAATCAGATCAATGGTGATTCAAGATCGCCTTGCTTTAGATATACTCCTAGCAAAAGAGGGAGGAGTCTGTGGCATATTGCATGTACAACATTGTTGCACATATATACCTGATGAAAGTAAGAACATTGAAATGTACATTAAGAACATTACACAAATGCATTCAGAGATAATTCCTTTAGAAGAAGATGATTTTACAGGGAAACTTTCAAAAAGATTCCAAGCAATTAAAAATTGGTTTCATAATATTGGAAGTTCAATTCTTGGCAAGATTTTGGCACCTTTGATTATAATAATATTCATCTTTATTTTGACGAAAATAGGTTGTTTGTTGCATAAGAGAAAGAAACAGTTGAAAGAAAAGAAAAGGATCTATAAACTTAGAAAGGAAGAAGAAAGGGAGATTGAATTACAGGAGTTACATAGAGAGCGTTATGCTAATTCCAAAGATTATGCAGAAACAGGTTTTTAGGATTACTGACTCAAATGAATTTGAATCTTTTTCTTAGAAGTTTAAATTACCAAATTTTGGGTGGTAGTGTGGTGATTTGTTAATCACCAGATGAGGGAGTTGATGGAGCGAGATAGAAAACAGAATTCTGTTTAAACTCGCAAAGTCACATTTCCCATAACATGAATAATAAAATTAATGATTTGTGATGTGTCGTGCTAATACAACCTAGATTAAACTTTACAGATGGGGGGACTAACATGTGTGCTCATAAACGTGCATAAGTGTTGCATCTTTTTGTTCGTGCAAAATAATAAAATAATTTGTCGTTTTCGTTTTTGTCATTACTAACTGCAGCAAACCTAAAAGAGGCATGTGCTTATTTTTGCTTTCCTTGTTTATGTGGTGTCATTTCCACTATTCTAGGTGCACATAAGGTTTCATGGATTTCATGAAGACTGGTAGATATAAAACGCTGCTTTAATTGTTGCAATTGCTAGATAACATTAGACTAATTGGGAGGGTTAATCATTTAGAAAACAAAGGGTGGTTACAGAATCAACATTATTTCTTACATTAATACTTTTCTTGTGTTTGTTTTATACTAGAAAGCATAAGTTGCCTGCTTTTGGGCCTAGTTTACTCGAGTTTGCTAAAAAGCTGAATTTTACTTCTGCAAAAGTCACGAGAAGCCCATTCTGAAAAAGTGTTCGTCAAAGCTGCATTCACTGAGCAAATCTGATGTGCTGTCATCATTTTGTCGGACGTGGCCAAGGTCATAAACAGAAGGAAAAGAATAATTTTGTCAGTTCTAACTTGGCATCCGCGGAAGTGAAATGAACGCTACGAGAACATTGATTTACATTTGTTGCAAACCAAGGAAGCTCATAGTCACGTTTGGAAAAGACAATGGTCCTTAAGAAATGTGACCTAATGGAAGTTTTGAAATGTGGGTGACATGTCACTTGTCACTCTCAACCAATGGGACTTCGTGGTTTTCTGAAAAACTTTCCTTTACTTAGATTAGTTAGCTTAGAAAGGTATAAAAAGTCATGCCCTTAGGGATGGGCTGGCTGCTGCTTTCTGACTTTCCGATGAGGGTGAAGTGCTGCTGGACTTTGCTTGGAGCACGTAAGAAACCTCAAAGAACTTTACTTTATTTTCCATTTATCTAGCTTAGCTAGGGACTTAGGCTTTAGAAATGCTTAACTTTTAAATACTTACTTAAACTTTGATTCACTTACTTAAACTGTATTTTTCTCATGATTCTTTTTAATTATGTTTACTTTAATGCTAATAAAATTGCATTTATAAATTTACAATTGAAATACCATAATTTAGTAAATAAAATCTTACTTTTGACAAACAAGCTGGTCTTGATTATTCAGAAGTGCAGGTTACTATTAGCTAGATCTCATCGCCAATGGTGGTCGTTTAAATAGTTAGGATTTGTTATAATGATAACATTCTTTCCGCAGATGTATAAAATTGTATATAATTTGTAAATAAGGTGTATATAGATTTAATCTGACCACCTGATTCAGTAGGCCCAAATATGTCATGTTTATAAATGGGTCCATGAGATAGTATAGAAACTTGTTTATAGGTTATGAAGTTGGGTAGCGTTGTTTATGATATATTTTCTATAGGCCGCTGGATCAGGCACGGCGGATCACGGGGTCGTTGGCCTCCTGGCTCTCCTCCGCTCTCGATTCTCTTGTCCTCTCCGTTCTTCTCTCGTTTTCTCCTCGGTCCTTCTTCTCCGGTTCCTTCTCCGCACTCCGGGGTGATGTCACACGCCGTATACAGGACTTCCTGTCCTTTCACCGAATCGGAGCCTCCGACGTCAGCCGGGGGTGGGGTCTCGTCGCGGTCATCATACGCCCAGTTAAAGGCGCCGGGGTCGATTTCACCGTCCTGTTCTGAACGGCTGTCCCAATCCGCCCTTGAAGAGTCAGTCTGCGGGGAAGGAGGGGAGTTAGGGTCATGGGTCCACCAGTCCTCAAGGCCTCCCCCCCCGACCCTGTTACACTTGGCTAATGCCGGACAACAATAAGACAATACAAAATGCCCAGATAATGCTGGTGATTAATGATCCTGCTGGAGAGCAATCATTTGTCTGTTAGTAGTTTTTAAATGCAGATGAACTGTATTTTTTGTGGAAGCTCAGTGGGTAACTGCCTTTGTCATAGAGATCCTTGTGTCAGAAGTTACAATCCTAACTTAGGACACTGACCAATGAACTGTCACCAAAGAGCTACATACAAACATGAATGGTATTGTTAGAACTTCGCTTTTTTTTTGTTTTGTGATATAGTTAGAACTTCCTCAGTCTTTCATTATTCTAATATATGAGTAGCGCTATACAACAAATGAAATGCATATGAGAGAGGGGCTATGTAAAGATGAGGAACACTGTTGGAGGGTAGCAGTGAGGGAATCCGAGGAGGAGATAGTGCAAGGGGCTTCGGAGTGATGAGGGGCATTGGTGGAGGGTGGCAGTGAGGGAATCCGCGGAAGAGGTCATGGGGTGGAGGGGGAGCTAGGGAGAGATGAGGGGCACTGGTGGAGGGTAGTAGTGAGGGAGTCTGAGGAGGAGGTCATGAGGGGGAGGGGTTACAGAGAGATGAGGGGCACTGTTGGAGGGTGGTAGTGAGGGAGTCTGAGTAGTAGTTCATGAGGGGGGCCGATGGAGGAATGAGGTGCACTGTTGGAAGGTGGTAGTAAAGGCATTTACGGAGAATGAGGTCAGTGGTGGGGCGCCAAAAAGGACTTTCGCACCAGTGCTAAAGCCGGCCCGGTCATGGCCTTTCTGTTTTTGTTTATTTAATTAGCAGTCGAGTCATGTGGAACATACTTTAAAATGTGTGCTAATTATATTTACTGCTATATTCAATGTTTTAAGTTTGAAGGTGATTTTACTAATGTTTTTACTGGTAAAAATGAATGTGGAGCCCGATGGTGCCTGCTATGGGGCTGGGGCCCAAGGTCAGCTGTGCGATAAGGTGCACTGGAGAGGAGTAGTGGATAATCAAGCCTGTAAGGGAGAGCGTTGCAGAGTCGGGGTCAGGTGGAGGTAGTAATGAAGAGGGATTCTCCCTGAAGGCTCGCACAGAGGGAGCCCGTGAAGTGTCACTTGCCTGATACTCCCACCTCAGAAACCTCCTCTTCCCATCAAAGGAACATTACATGGAAAAAACACTTTTTGAGAGTTATCACATTTAGAAAGAGATTTGGAAAAGAGTGCGTTTTACTGGGCCTTGTTAGTCTAATAAGAGATAAAGGAGGGCCCTGAAGCAGGCCTGCTCAGACATATATGCGACAAATCGAGCCCTCAGTGGCCCACCCAAATAAAAATTCCTGGAGCCGGGCCTGGTCCTTTTCCTTTTCTGCATACCCTGCCCCTTGTTAATGTTAATGTTAATGCGTGTTTTATATAGCGCTCAGCTACTCTGAGGAGTGTCCCGGTGCTTCTAACTTGGTGCGGAAAACAGGGTGAGCAAGACATGATCAAATCTATTGGATGAAAAGCCAGGACTTCAGTTCTTTCCTAAAAGCAAGCAAGGTGTCAGTCTTTCTGAGAGTAACCGGTAAGGAATTCCACAATTGTGGTGCCTGGTGTTTGAAAGACCGGCCTCCGATGCGTGCTCGCTGGATCACAGGAACGTCAGCTAAGGCCAGCGAAGCTGACCTCAGTGTTCTTGATAGATGATAGAAACACAGCCGCTTGCTTATGTAACGTGCGCCCGTACCGTGAAGGGCTTTAAAAGCCAATGTCAACGTTTTAAACATGATACGCTTCCGGATCGGGTGCCAGTGGAGTTTTTTCAAAAGTTCTTTAGCACTGGAACTCCGATGAAGGGCAAAAATAGCGCGTGCAGCAGAATTTTGGACAATTTAGAGGCGCGATAAAAGATACTCCGGGAGTCCAAGATATAACGCGTTAGCATAGTTCAAGCGTGAACCAATTAACGCCTGCACCGTGATTTTTCTATGACCTGGGGACAGCAGCGGCAAACATTTTCAAAGTATCTTGAGAATTCCGAAACATTTACCAACTAGACCCTGAATCTGAAGCTTCAAGGTTAGACTGCTATCAATTAAAACTCCCAGATTCTTGGCCGAGGTGGAAACATCGGAAGGTGGAAACATGGCCGCAGGCCACCAAGCCTTCCAACTCGGATCTGATAGACAGCCGAAGAAGAGCACCTCGGACTTGTCCGAGTTGCACTTCAGGCTGTTAAGCTGGAACCATTTGAACACAGCCTCAAGCAACCTTTAATACTCCCTCCATCGAAGTCGGCACCCTTCTTACAGGAGAAGAGGAGCTGGGTGTCGTCCGCGTACGAATCGATCTGGGCACCAAACGACTCCGCCAGTGCCGCCAAGGGGGTCATAAAGAACCGGAACCGCAGAGCCTTTATCTCTTGGCCTTGGCTATTTCTGGCGTTCCAGTATGCATTTTCAAAATAAAATAGTAGGGGAAGTGGGGAACGGATACTATTACATTGGAAAAGTAGGGGTACACCATGCACTGCCGATCCCGCCCACTTCAACCACGGGATGGGTCCCTCCATTAACCCTGCTCCTTCAGCTCTTTGTCCAGAGGCTGGCTGGGTAGGGATGCTAAGGAGAGTGGGTGCAGTGTGCCCCCAATGGGTGTCTCCAGTCAGTGACTTTGCCTCCTTCCTCCCTTTAATTTAATTTTCCTTCTCTAAATTACGGTCACAGGTTTATGTTAGCAGAACTCATTTTCTCCAAGGTGTAACTGTCCTCACTCCACACTTTATACCTCTTTCAAGTGTCCTTGTGCACCGATGGATGAATCCCTGACTGGTGCCTTGACAGTATTAAGGGAAGTACCATTCCAGTGCTTAATATGTTAGATAATAAGTGCCAGGGCCCAAAGTTTTGCTCAGAAGCCACTGCGGCTAAAGGTAGGGGTGCCGAAGGTTGTGTTGTCTTGATTACACCCAAAGGGCTTGTTCATCCACCACCACACACTTGCTGCCCCTTTATGTCACTCCTTAGGACTCTTTCTCATCCCTCCTTCCTCTATTTGTCTCTGTTTTCCCTTCTTCCTGTTCCTCCTTTTCCGCTTTTGAGTTTTTCTCTCTCTTGCTTTGGGTCAAAGTCGGATGAGGAATACTAAGTTATAATCCCCAAAAATGAATTCCAGTGGACACCACCTGCAAACACCGGCTCAAATTAACCAGTGAGCAAGCCCCAGCTTTCCATTTTCCAATAAGATACTTGGGCTTGGATGCCTACCTTTTATCTGACTTGATTTCGAGCAAACTTAGGAATCCTGATGACTTGAAACACAGGCCGGGAGGGGTGGGGGGAGGTGAAGCCGGACCTGATAGGCGCCTGTGCCAAACGCCCTCTGGAGGCAGGAACCCACACTCCCCCCTCTAAGCCTGTGAAAAAGGGGGTGACCAGATTGGTCGCCCCCAAGCTAGTCACCCATTCCGGGCAAAAAGGGCCAAGCGGCCGGGTGGGTTCAAAGGGGGTGCAGGTTTGCCCCTGCAGTCACTGAACCCCCCCAAAATGTATTGGAAACCCACCCACCCACGCTAAAAGGGAGCAGGTGTCGCAGCCGTGAGGTTGAGAGGAAGGGGGGAAGCAGAAGAGACCCAGAAAAAGATCCAAAAAGGGAAATTTCTAGAGGTAGATATGCTGCGCACACAGTGTACTTGGGATGCCTGACGGCAGGGACACAGAGTGAGCGATTGACAGCACACAGCCATAGACAAAGTAGATGAGATGCTTGCACAGGGTCCTTGGGATGTCACACAGTAGGGGCACTGAGGAGCAGATGAGTGGCCAGCAAGGGTCCAGGGAAAACGGAACGGCACTTGTAGCCCGGGCCGGTCCTAATGGACGCACACAAACTCTTTAGCAAAGGAAGCCTGGAATCGCACAACACAACTTGTTTAAAGGGGCGACTCGAGCTAAGAAAGTGCTGTCATATAATGACTAACCCCAAACTTGGAGAACAATGCTTGATGTAAGGTTTACATGAATGATTATGAATGACCAACCAAAAGCTGCGAGATGTATAAACCATGTTTTAATAAACTGCAGGCTTTCAATTCACCTTACAATGTCGTCACTGGAATGATTGATGGGGAAAGGGATGCAATTGGGCAGGGCTCTAAGAAGGGGGGAACTCGCACTTTGGGGGGTTATAGGCTGTACATGTGGGTGTTTGTCTTTCTCGTCAGTGCTGTCCTACGTGTTAGCATCCCCTGGCAGCAGACCCTATGAATTCAGTGTAAAAAAACTAGAAATGGACAGTTTGATTTTGCCTAGTCAGTGGGACACCTGATACGTTTGTTCTAGAAAGCATCAAGTGTGAGTTAGCTCCATGTGTTTTGGGACCGACCCTCTCCAGCTTACCCTTGGAGACGACGCTCTCTTGCCCAGTCTCCCTTTCCCTGCTGTGCAGTAATTACGTTTTTCATTTTTTTTGCAGTGATTCCTACAATCCTGCAAGCTATTGGGCATCTTTGGTACATGAACTGAGACGTCAGATCAGTGTTTTGAGGTAAAGGGGGTGTCCTAAGTTCCCCTCTTTGAGAAAGTGGCTACGACCCTCTCGGCAGGGGCTAAGTGGGGCTGACAGTGGCTGCAGTGCACGTTTTAGTGAAGAGTCAACAAGTGACGCTACAGAAGGCGCACCTTCAGACTAGCACATACTGCAACCACGACATCCCTATGGATCCCGACACCAATAACCAACCAATCATTTGATTTGTACAGCGCTGCTAATCACCAGCGACGGTTTACAGGCGCTTGCAGGGTGCAATAGGCTCGGTGAAAGAGCCAGGTACTGAGTGCTGTTTGAAACAAAGCATCTCTAACCACAGCAATTTTGCATTTCAGCAGAGTCAACACTAATGCTGAAATTGCCATGAAGTAAAAAATCTTTATTGCTTAAAAGAGAATTGGGGGGCGTGGCTAAGATGGCGACCTAACCAGACGTTGGATCGTGAGGCTCCCCGGCCCTGAACCCACTTCAACCCCTTAATAATGCTTTTTACCCCCTTAAGCATCAGCATATTCCCGGTACCGCTGGAGAAAGCAACGATCTCAGCTTAGGCGGGCTCCGGTCGCCTGAACTGCCCTGCCGGAGAGAGAGCCGAGTCCCGCCCGAGGCTGCACCGCCTTCCCGCCGAGCAGCGAGAGGGCGAACACAGTGATCTGACGACGGAGCTCTGGAGGGGCTCCAACCGAGGGGTACGCTGGCGGACGGCGGTGGCTGAGTGCTGCCCTGCACCGAGACCCGCGAGCTGGCGGCGGCATTTCCTGGGAGTGACGATGGGGACCGGCTCCTGCGGCACGGCGGGCCGCGAAACTCGAGGCCCCGGTCTCGGGCCTAACCGGAGCAGGTCGCAAGAATCCCCGGCAGCCTTGGAGGAGCGGAGGACCCAATCTGAGGGGTCCGGAGACTCGATCGACATCAGTCGCTTGTGCGCTGCCATCAGGAGCCCGATATAGCACACGGACTGTATGGTGCAGAGTCTCGGCTGCACGAAACCCGCCGCAGAAATCTAGGCCCCGGCTGTGCAGCCTAGGGTGAGCGGAGCTTGACTGGGGCACGGAGGAACTGCCGGCAGACTTGGAGGCTGGGTCGCGCTCTGTGGCACAGCGCGCCGAGACTGCTTGTAGCTGCTGGCGAAAAGCGGGAGGCCCCCCCCCTCGAGAGACCGGGGCCGGTGGTTGCATCGCCGCTGGCCGCCTGCGGAGTGAACGCCCCTGGCTGTGACCTGCAGGACCCCCGCTCGCTGTGACCTGCAGGACCCCCGCTCGGCTGAAAGGGGGGTTAGCAACTACGGAGGACGCGGCGAAGGACTTTGCTGGGGCACGGCTGTGGCCAGCTTGAGAACACGGTGAGCGGGGAGCGGAGCGGCTGCCCCGGAGGTCACGTCCCCGGCTGTGGGCCTATCGGGTGGTGGCCGGAGAGATCGGCATTCTTGGTGCGTGGGTGCGGTACAGCGCTCTGGACATCCCTACTGGCGCTGCCTTCCACTTGTGAACGAGAGCACGGGCCAACCTGCCGGTGAATTGAAACCTGCCAGGCCTGGCTTGGCCTTATTGGCAGCGATGACCCGGACCCACGCCCTCAGGGACTTACACAGCGACGTTGCGGTTGGCAAACCCGGTCGGCTGCGTGGCTCTGCCCGCCCCCCTCATGAGTGGAATTGGAGGTGGCGGATCCCCTGACAGTGACCATTGCAGCTGACTGGCCGATGCTGGCCGCCCACGGATAACGTCATCACTCCACTGGACAGCGGGAGATGCGGTGAGTGGACCCCATCTGGTTATACCCGCTGCCCGACAACACCGGGTACTTCCCCAGACGAGCCTCGTGAGTGCTGCACCCGAGGGGGACCCCTTACACCCTGCTGTCCCCTGCCTCCCCGATCGGACTCCTGGAGACTGTCCAAATTTCTTAAAGTGCCTGGAAGGGGGTTCTCCAGCCCACCTTGTGCCCCTCAGAGTCCTGGGACTATGGCCAACACCAACCGCTAGAGCTGGCCGCACAATACCAGACATGCTTGCCAAGAGTGTTGTGAAAGGGGACAAGACCCGCACGCCTCCCTCGCCCACGGCCCCCACCGACGCCCTAGTGCAGGAAGATGGGAGTGTCCCTATCAACAAGGCATTCCTGGAATCCCTATTCAATACTCTGCGCGATGACTTCATGACCTTGAAGCAAGATCTGGCCGGGGAGCAACATGAACTACGCAGAGATGTGGATGGTCTGGGTGAGAGAGTGGCGGCAGTAGAATCCGCGGATCTGGCACGCAGCGAAGAGGTTGAATTCTTAGGACAAGAAGTGCTCCAACTCCGAGAACAGCAGGTGGACCTTCAGGCGCACACAGAGGACCTTGAGAACCGTTCCCGGAGGAACAACATCCGCGTGCGGGGTGTTCCTTTAAAATCCGAGGTAAACAGCGTCTCCTGCTACTTACAAGAACTCTTCAGGGAGATTCTCGCGGAGCCAGCTGACTTCGAGGTCCGTATCGACCGTGCGCACAGAGTGGGGCTGGCGAGGTGGGCCTCTGCCCCTCCGCCGGACATTTTGGCATTTCTTCCAGACTTTCCTTTGAAGGAGCGCATCCTACGAGAGGCACGCCAGAAACAGCCTCTTAGCTTCCGGGGTCACTCAGTAGCATTATTTCAGGACCTTTCGGCCATCACGCTCCAAAAGCGGAAATCCTTCCATGCAGTCACGTCCTTCCTCCAAACCAAAGGGATACCGTACTCCTGGGGACACCCATTCCGGATTATCTTCAAATGGCAGGGAGCCCTGCACCAGATGCGCTCCCTACGAGACACTTGCACCCTGCTGGGCATCGACTTAGTGGAGGAAGACTCGCCTGGGGGACTGTCGTCACAGCGGCTGCGCGAGGGACCCTCATCATCACAGGCCGACGGGTGGCAACGGGTGAGAAGACGCCGCCCTCCTAAGAAGGGCCTCAAGCCCGACCCAGAGACAGGGGCCCAAGAACAAGCAGCAGCTATCCAAGAAGTGGTGAAATACACGTCAAGCTCTGATTGACACATCGAGGTTTGGGGGTAGACATAATGCAATATATCCATGTAGGGGGGAAGGGGCCGGGGAGCCGATGGGGCTGCTGCCGCCACATTCCTCTACGTTATCCTACTATAGATCGGGGCTACGAGCTAGCTGATCTGGGCTTGGAGGCTGTCAGTTGCCAACGCCACGTTTCCCAATACTGACTTGACCTATGGGCCTCCACGAACTTGTGACTGGTCCAGGACTATTTTGTTCTTTGGGGGTTTCTCAGTTGGGGTTAGGGAGGGAATCATGGGGGAGTTGGGGTGGTCGGGGGGGAGTCCAGAGCTCAAGTCTTGCACGTACACATTGATTGCGCTTCACCACAGCCCGATTCTTACAATTCGGGGGAACCCTTTACAGTCCTTGCAGAGAGTCACCAGCGGAACACCATAGTCTCAGTTCACACCCTCCCATGCCACAATGCCTAACACCTTTACAATACTGACATTCAATGTGCGAGGGCTCAACAATCCGGTTAAGAGGCGAGCGATCCTCTCTTCTCTGGAAAGTACACGCGCAGACATCTGCCTCCTCCAGGAGACGCACTTGCTGGCCCGGGATTGTCACAGGCTTCGCGCGCGGGCGTTCCCGGGCCAGTATTTCTCCTGTGGGGCCACTAAGACAGCCGGGGGTTGCCATTCTTATAGCAAGACACTTTAAGGGGGAAGTCCTCCACAAAATAGCAGAGATAAAGGGCAGACTCTTGGTGTATCGCGTTGTCCTGGGTAGTGTGACCTTCACGATAGGCTCTTTGTACAGTCCCAATGAGGGTCAGGAGAAATTCCTACACACTGCCCTTACAGAAATAGCAGTGTCCTCGGACAGACACATTATAATGGGCGGGGATCTGAATGTCGTCTTTGAAGTTGCCTTAGACCGGTCTTCCCCACGCACCTTCCATGCTAAAAGCCTCTCGACCGACTGCACTGACAGATTGCGGGACCTCGATTTACACGACCTGTGGCGACAGCGGCATCCCGGGGAGCGAGAATATTCTCATTATTCTGCGGCACATAAGTCGTACGCCTGCATAGATCACCTCTTAGTTACGAGTCTGGTGTGCTCTCTTACTTCGGCAGTAGATATGGGAGTCATACCCCTATCGGATCATGCCCCGGTATCCATGACTCTTACCGCCCCACCATCCCTACCACCTCCCAGAGTATGGCGCCTTCGAGACACGCTCTTGCATAGACAGGATGTAGTGAAACAGATACAGGAATCCATACAAGATTTTCTACGACATAACGTGAATCCTGACACCCCGCTTGCAACCCAATGGGCCGCATTAAAAGCGATCCTCAGGGGAGTATTTATAGCAATCTCCTCAGCCGACAATCAAATGCTTAAGGAAAAAAGAGAGGAACTCACCCAGAAGGTGCAGGAACTCGAACGCATGCATCAGTGGATGGGAGCCCCGAGAGTCTGGAAGCAGCTCAAGGTGGCGCGTTGACACCTCACAGCTCTCGATAATGACTGGGCAGAATATGCGGCACTGAGGCTGAAACACGCCTATTACACGGGGGGAACGGTGTGGGCGGTTACTGGCCGGTCGGCTACGAATAGCCCGCCAACGTCAAAAGGTGAAAGAACTAATACGCGCTGATGGCTCTCGTGTGTTTGAGGATGCGCACATAGCGGAGACATTCCGCGATTTCTATGCCGGTCTTTACGAGGGCACACCTACGAATGCTGCTGCCGCTACCAGGTATTTGGACTCAGTTACACTCCCATCTCTGACGCCGGGACAATCGGAATGGCTAGAAAGAGACATTCGCATTGAGGAGGTGGTCGCTGCCATTGCTCGGCTTAAGGTGGGGAAGGTACCAGTGCCGGACGGCTATTCCCCTTCCTTTTACAAAACTTTCTGCACCGCCCTGGCGCCATTGCTCACTCGCCTATTTAACTCATTTGCGGACCCAGGAGCCATCCCACCGGATCTCCTGCGTGCTTCTATCTCAGTTATTCCAAAGCCGGGCAAGGATGGCTCTAGGTGTGGGGCATATCGACCGATTTCCCTCCTTAATGTTGACCTTAAGCTGTACACCAGCATCCTCGCCACACGTCTGGCTGCCCATCTACCGGACCTGGTGGATCCCGACCAGGCGGGCTTTGTCCCTGACCGCCAGACAGTTGACAATACTAAAAGAGTAACCCACCTGATTGAGAAAGCTTCCCGAATACCCGGGGAATACATGATTTTGGTGGTCGATGCTGAAAAAGCATTCGACCGGGTTCAATGGCCCTACCTGGAAATGGTTTTAGCCAAGTTCGGGATCCGGGAGAAATTTCGAACCCTAATCTTCAACTGCTACAGCCGGCCCGTCGCAGTAGTGAGAATCAATGGCTACACGTCGCCCACATTCCCCATCGAGAGAGGGACGAGACAAGGGTGCCCACTGTCGCCACTTCTCTTCGCCCTCTATATGGAACCCCTCGCATATCGGATCAGGCAGCGTCAGGATGCTCTGGGCATCAAGTTCGGTGGCGATCTCCATACCATCAGCCTCTACGCAGATGATGTCCTACTAACTTTGGACCACCCACGGACGGCGCTACCAGCGTGCGTTACTGAACTTGAGGCGTTTGCTAAGGTGTCCGGTTTCAAGATGAATACGGACAAATCTATAGCATTAGACTTGTCTCTTAAGGTTTCGACACAAGCCTACCTACAGTCCCTCTTGCCCGTTCAATGGGCCACAGATACTGTTCCATACCTGGGAATTCAACTCGCCTCGACCCTGACCAGGATGGTCACGGCCAACTACAATATTTTACGTGGCCGCATCCGTGGGGAGTTAGAGTGGTGGAGGCATCTCCCCCTGTCCTGGCTAGGTCGCATTGTGGCAGTTAAGATGACCATCCTGCCATAGGTCTTGTATCTTTTCCGTGCCCTGCCCCTCCGGCCTCCGGCAGGCTGGATACGTCAAACCCAATCGGATCTAGCCAAATTTATCTGGCAGGGTCGGAAGCCCCGACTGAAGAGGACGCTCGCCACTTTGGCTCCCGAGGAAGGAGGTCTGGGGGTCCCTGACCTGCATAAATACTATCAGGCGGCGCAGCTGCGCTATTTGGTGGAGTGGAGCAAATGGGAGTCCGACAAGCACTGGCTCTTTCAGGACCAGGCGGTGGCGGGGCGACCGTTGCAAGAGATACCATTTCTGCCTCGATCTTATAGACCTGCCAATCTCTATGCGTCCTCTATAGCCCGAGTCCCCTTGGAGGTCTGGGACGCGACTAATACTCTTCACGGTTTGACTACGTTCCCCTCTCCACTTACGCCTCTGGTGGATAACCCTGATTTTACCCCCGGAATGGCCAAAGGAGTCTTTGCACACTGGAGGTCGGCAGGTTGTCGCTTCCTGTATCATATGTACAGCTCGGATGGGGTGCTTCCTTTCCAGCTCTTCAAACAAGAATATAACCTTCCCGAAACAGAGCGTATGAGATACAGGTACGTCACTGGGCGCTGCAGCCGCAAGTGCGAGAGTCGGCTGCTAGGAAATTCACTCCGTATGAGAAATGGCTTTTCTCGCGTACTTCCGACTCCAAGCTCATCTCTGATCTTTATAAACTGATACAGACGCCAACCACACACATCTATAACCCGGGTAGGGTGCGCTGGAAAAGGGAGCTGGGTAGATCCCCGAGTCATAAGGAGTGGGAGAGCATTGCGTATAGGGCTAGGCACTCTGCGTACCACATGGGGCTTACCGAAACACTCACAAAAATATCACTCTACTGGTACTTGAGCGGCTGTCCGAAATGGATCCTTCCAAAGATAAGCACTGCTGGAGGGGTTATGAGCACACCGGAACTCTGGTACACATTTTGTGGGACTGCCCGCTCATCCGCTCATACTGGAGACATGTTCTAGATGAAGTGGACACCCACTTCCAGACAAAAATCCCTCGCTTTCCCGCTTAAATACTGCTAGGCCTCCCCAATGCACTCACTTACCCACTGCGCTCCCGCAGTGGCCGACAAATGGCCATAGCCCTTGGGTCGGCTTTGCAGAACATTCTGGCACACTGGCGTACCACCAACGTCCCTACTGCTGTGGGCTGGCTTCACCGGCTGTGGCATGTGTTGGGCATGGAGAAGCTGTCACTTACTGTAGCAGGGAAGGGGGACCAATTTGAGGAACTCTGGCAACCCTTCAGAGCCTTGCTTCTGACTGAATTTACGGAGATAACCTGTCCTAAATATCTCAGATTGTTGTTGAGGAAAATTGAATTTTGCCTTGTCATGTGTGCCTACGTGTTCCACATCCTATGTCATATGTGCATGATCGATATGCATATATCCCCCTATGATCGATTAAAGACGCAATTCTAGTTGTGTCCAACGTTAGTATGCCAGTTTCCAGTTCTCGTGAAAGCAACGAGTATTAGGCCTATGTTAGCCACGTTTTACAGTATGCACGTTATATTCCCCGCATTGTCCCCGTTTCTAGGCCTCAAAGGGCCTGAGCACCAGATTCAAGCTCCAGTCTCTTGAAACCATTCCGAGGAGCGATGCAGCCCCCACCTGCATCCCTGACCCTTCACTTACTTCCTGCCGCGCAGCGCAGTGCCCGACCTGGCTCTGCCTGCCTGTCTGCCAAGAATATGTTATGCCTCTAGTTATCAGTTCAGCTCTCCGTCTTCACGTTCCTAAGCTAACGAACCGCATAAACAGTTTCAGCTATAGTCTAGTCTTTCTGTCTCCATGTAAGAGAATTAATTAATATCCATAGAAGATTCATAGCACACACAATACATGTAGAATATATGCATGCACCAGCCTTAGTGTCAAGTAGCCTTTGCCCTGATAACTTTTAGATTCTATCAACATGTACTCCAAACACCAGATACCAGATATGCTATAGGTACATGTCGTCCTGACATCGCAGACTTTCGTCTCCTCTTCTAGTGCAGAAGTCATAGCCCCCAGTTCTCCCCGGAGACACGTCATGGCCCGTTTGCGCGCACTACTAGGTTAAAGGTTCCAGCTGCCCGGGTAGCCCCCTCCATGTATCCACCCACTTTATGACACTTCTGTGACGTTCTCATCACATGTCCACGTGCACGCCCTGTGCACGCCTTCTTTTCACGCCCATGTGTTCTTATCTTACGCTTGTTTTACTATATATACCTTGTACTGTTAATGAGACGTTGCAGCTGCCTTCTATGCCATTCTATTTCAGGCTGTCCCGATCCTGTCCCTTCCCTTATGCCTGAATAAAGCCCGTTCGACTCAGATACATCGGATCTTGCCTCTTATTTATTGAGCTATCTGTTTTATTAATGTATTCAAAAATAGTACCGGTAATTAATTATTTATTTACCACATAATGGCGCCCGAATAGGGACGAGCCCCTTCCCCACGTGCCGGCGATGTAACGCAGGCCCCCTGACCCTTCTACAGCCGTGACGGAACTCTACCGTGCACGTGCAGATATTTCTGCTTCATCAAGTCTCCCTCAGGCCCACGGAGGAGACGGAGACTGCGGTCCGGCATCCAGACGAGGCGGTGAGGAATGCGGTTCATCCCGACCAGAGCCCAAGCCGAGAGAGCAAGGTCCGAGGTATCCGGAGGCCCACCTGTAACCGAAGTCCGAGGTCCGAAGCGCATGCGTAGTAACCAGACGTCGTAGCAGTCCAGTCCAGTCCGAGGCCTTCAGTTTCTGCTTCCCGGTGAGTACCGTTGCGGGGGAAGTATCTAGACAGGTTCATTAGTTTGTTCCTGGTCCGATGGGTTTGGGTACACAGATCCAGTCCGACGTGTCCATCTAGGTGGATACGGTATGACGTGTCTCTTTATGAGACCGGTATGTTCTGTACTGTTTTAG
Organism: Lissotriton helveticus; assembly: GCF_964261635.1. NCBI lineage: Eukaryota > Metazoa > Chordata > Amphibia > Caudata > Salamandridae > Lissotriton > Lissotriton helveticus. The sequence continues at coordinate 1,873,116,065 of NC_136067.1, read as the reverse complement.
CAGTGCATCCAGTAATTCTAGTAAGTTCATTCTCGAGAAATTCAAGTGTTATGTTTTCAGTGTATCAGGTAGTATTCTGTTCGAACTGTTATTAATGTTATTTCTATGTCGTGGTATGAGTGATTTGTTTGCCATTCCATTACTGTGATTATTGTGTATTGTGTTTAGTTTAAGTACGACCCGATTATGCCTCTGTTCTCGAAATTACGTCAGATCAAAACCAGAAAAGGGTTACTCGAAGAATCAGTTCCTGTCCCTCCTAGGGACAGTCCTGGACATTTTATGTATCACAAGCATGGCTTAAATGCCATATTATATCTAGACTTATGGGTGGATTACACCAAGGATCTTGAAGAGAAATATAGATGGCCTGTATCAGGTACATGGGATGCCGAGTGCATCATGCGAGTAGAAGAAGCATTATGGAAAAAGAAAGCCAGACAGTCCCAGAAAGATGCCATCGAGTTATGGCGCAAAGAATCTCATAGAAGAAACGAAAAAGAATTCAGAAAAGCAGAGTTAAGTAGGAAATCCGCAGAAAAAGCCCAAGAAAGGGAACTCCTAGAAGAAGGTGAACGAGTTAGAGCAGAACAGTCAGACAGACAGAGAAATGCCCTTATTAAAGGTATGTATCCTCTTCTTGCCGAGGGCTTGCCGAAGGCAACCCCGGAAGCACCCTGTAATTTACCACCACCATTGGTCCCGATTAAGCTACGTCATAAACCGACCGCAGCTGAAATTTTTCTTTCGTCCTACTTGGACGATACAGTCCCAGAATATGCAAATCCTATTCCGCCTGCTCACCCGCAGCACCCTGTCAATAATGTAATTCCTGCTCCTCCAGCCACTGGTCCCGGGGACCACGTTAATGTGCCAGTGCCCCCGGACCAGCCCACATTAGGTGTGCCCGTTTTGCCAGCCACTCTACCAGCACGTACAGTATTAATTGACGATTCCAGTTCAGGAGGTGCGGGGGGAGGTGCTCCTATCACCCCGCCTCAAGTAAGACGACTGACGCCGCGAGAAGCAGCGTTACAGCGTACGCCAAAAGTGGCTACATACGCAGACCTCAAGCGACTTCTTACAGACTGTATATATGATCCAGTCCCAGGCGAAGATCACATGGTATTATATTCGGTACGTTTAAGACGGGTTGCCAACTTTTTGGTCACCCTGCCCGACATGAAGGATCATCTAGACAGAATATATCGTTTTGTCCGTACAGGAGAGAATCCAGGAAGTATTCACAAAGCTATGGCACAAAGAAAAGCCGAGATTCAACATATGATTTTACAGTTCTTGATTAACTGTTTAATAAGAGAACAAGATTATCCTGATAAAGACCAAGACGAGATGAAAGGCCTGACTAGGTGGAGTGATAATATAGCCGAGGGAAAACACAAGACACTAGGTAGTATAGAAAGTATGTACAAGAAAATTCGTAAAGAAATTATAAGTATACACCAGAAGGAGGAAGCAAAAAGAGCAACCGAGAAAGAGAATGACTCTTCCAGTGAAGAGGTAGACAGCGAGAATCCCTCCAGAATAGCGTATGTAGGTAGAACTAGACTTTCCGACCGACATTCACGTCTAGATTACAAGAAAGTTTTTCCTCCTCCAGTACCAGAACAGTGTTCTCTTGAACAAGTATTCCAGGTCACCGACCAAATTCTGAAATCACGAATAGGTTATAGCGAGCTTAGTACCATGCATGAACAAGAACTAGCCCGATCAGCAGTCCGATGGACTAGTGATTCCACCACGTTTCCAGATGAAATAGTGGCCCAAACGTTTCTGAAACTGCCCCCAGCCGAGCAGCGTCTGGTGGGTACGTATATGATCCAACACCTCATTACATTGTATGAGGATCAGCATTCTGATCCAGGTCCTTTACATGATGTGCTGAACGAGTTACTCTTAAACAGATGGAAAGGTCTAGGTACCGATTTAATTAGTGTCATATTAGAACAGCGCCATAAATACAGAACGTTCCTGAATCCACATTTTGTTCCTGTTCCACCCCCAGTAAGGAAATCATTCTACATAGATAGACAGAATCCGTTGAGAGAAGTACATCCAGTTAAGGGAGAGGGGGGTGATCTAGAACGAGTATTTGTTTACACCCCTATCACGAAAATAGAACTTCTAGAAATGAAAAAGTTAATCCCCTGTCACGATAAAGACCCAGCAGGGTTCCACCGTGAATTAAAGGACATGCTCCGTATGGGAGAATACACGTATCCAGATATCATTAAAATGTTAAAGGTCCTGTTGCCTGCGGGCATATATGAAAAACTCAAAGAAAAAGAATGGGAGGTGGGAGAGAAAAAGATAGATTGGACCGCATTAGAGACTGAAGATAACACACGAGTTCCAGGTACCGGTCTTGGGGAAAAAGCTAAAGCATTACCCGAATTGTTAATACAAGTCTTGCCAAGATTACTAGCCACGAAAAAGGAAGACTGGGATGCCATCTCAGCCTGTAAACAGAAACAAGATGAAGATACTAGTGATTTTTATTCTAGATTTGAGAAATGTTTCATTATTAATAGTGGTCTGAAAACAAGTAGTGAATCGTATCCACATCTTTTTGTTACCAAGCTAGTCGAGAATTCAAGTCCACAAGTTAAAAATCGAGTACTGAAAGTCGAAAGTACCTGGCAAGCTAATACTCCGTCACAAATGCTCCAGATGCTCCAGTATCACCAGAACAGAATTAGGGAGGAGCAGGAACATGAAAGGAGACGTATGAAAGACACGAAAATGAAAGTACTAGTGGCACAGTCTGTTCCACAAGACAGTCAGAAGAGGGGTCCGAATCAAGCTAGTCATCCGGCAGCTCCCGTTAAAGGGACCTGCAATTACTGTAAACAGCCAGGTCATTATATAAACGAATGTGCAGTTCTGAAACACAACATAGCTACTGGTAAAACGAAAGAGAGACCACGTCCGCCTAGACAAGAACAGGTTCCGCAGAATTCTCAGCTACCGCAGAACGCACAACAGACAGTTACAGTACCGCAGCCTATAGCTGCCACACAGCACGTTACACAGCAGATGTACCAGTATGCACAGTCAGAATATCCAGATTACCAGCAGTATTCATGAAACAGCCTAGAGAGGGAGGTTGGCTTGCCTCTCATCGAGATTCCTGTAGATCAAGAGGGTCCCTATGTGCATAGTCAAGTATTAGGGAAAGACAGAAAGTTTCTGATTGATACAGGGGCAAGTAGGACTACCATCAGTCATGACGAGGTTCCAGAGGCTCCACTCTCAGGCTCTAGAAATGTTTCCCTTGGATTTTCAGGAAAGCCTATTGTTAATGAAATATCGAAACCAGTTTCCCTAGAAGTTGGTCCATTATCCCGAACTACAGACTTGTTACTTACGAAATCATGTCCAGAAAACTTACTAGGTATAAAGACCCTGAAGGAATTAGGAGCAGTTATTTGCTGCTCCCCAGAAGGGGTGCGACTGTTTCTGCGAGATTTTAAAGGTCATTATGTATTACGTGATTTTGATCCAAGATTATTGAATGTACCTCAGCATTTATGGGCGCAAGGTCCAACTGATGTAGGTTGTATGCACATTACACCCTATCGTGTCACTCTAAAGCAAGGGGTTGTATTACCACGAATCCGACAGTACAAATTGCCACCTGAGGCTGTAGCAGCCTTATCCAAAATTATTGATGAGCTCATTGCTCAAGGAGTAGTTGTAGAAACTGACTCCAATGTATGTAATTCTCCTATCATTCCGATTCTGAAACGTACTGATCCCAATGCACCTCCAGTTTATCGATTAGTGATTGACCTTCGAGAACTTAATAAATGTATCATACCCCAGTACCCAGTGGTTCCAGATATTTCTTCCCTATTAACTGCTATTGATTCAGAAGCTACGTTCTTCACTGTTATTGATCTCAAGAACGCATTCTTTAGTGTCCCCATTCATCCAGACAGCCAATTCCTTTTCGGATTCTGTTTAAATGGAAGGAGCTATAAATTCACACGAGCTCCTCAAGGTTTCACGGAAAGTCCTAGCATTTACAGTCAAGCGCTTAAAAGACAACTAGACAATATTCACATGCCAACTGACACTGCCCTGCTCCAGTATGTCGATGATCTATTGATCACAGCCCGTTCTGAACGTGACTGCGAACGTGCGTCACTTACAGTCTTGTATTTCCTGGCCGAGATGGGGCACAAGGTGTCCCCGTCTAAATTGCAACTCTGTGTCCAGCAAGTGGTCTACCTAGGACACTTACTGTCCAAGAGGGGTAGGCAGTTGACACCTGACCGTATCCAGTTAATAGCACATCTTCCACAACCCAAGACTCAGAAGGAGGTACGAGCTTTTATCGGCCTCACTTCTTACTGCAGACAATGGATTCCTCAATACGCATATCTAGCCAAGCCACTGATACAGTTAACGACACAGGAGGCAGCCGTATCGACTGTCCTCCCTTGGACCCAGGAACATACACTTGTTTTCAATGAGTTAAAGAAAGCTTTATGCCAAGCACCTGTTCTAGCAACACCAAACTATTGTAAGCCTTTTACACTTTTTGTCACTGAACGTGATGGTACTGCATTATCTGTTCTCACACAAGATCAAGCAGGACAATACAAGCCCTGTGCTTATTTCTCTAGCACATTAGATCCGGTAGCCCAGGCTCTGCCTGCGTGCCTCAAGTCAGTTGCAGCCGCAGCCCTAGCTATCAGACAAAGTGATTCCATAGTGTTAGGACATTCCCTGACAGTACAGGTTCCACACTCCGTGGAAGTTCTTTTAAACCGAACACAGACTCAGCACTTGACAATTGCACGTTTAACAGGATATGAACTGACATTGTTTCAGCCACACATAGAAATCAGACGCTGCAACATTTTAAATCCAGCTACACTGTTACCTTCAGTTACTTCAAATCCTGCCACACATGACTGTGTGGAAGTTGTTAACACCATGACAAAGCCAAGACAAGACTTGACAGATATTGCATTACCTAATCCCGACCTGACACTTTATGTGGATGGTTCATGTATGAGAACAAGTACAGGAGAACTAGTAGCCGCGTATGCAGTGACTACTGAAACTGAAGTTATAGAAACACATCGTATTGACACCCTGTCTGCTCAAGCAGCAGAGCTCGTCGCTCTGACCCAAGCCTGCATACGAGCCAAGAACCTGAAAGTAAACATATACACAGATTCACGTTATGCATTCGGAGTCGTACACGATTTTGGAGTACTCTGGCAAGAAAGAGGTTTCATGACTTCTCATGGAACCAAGATTCAGCATGGCCCCCTCATTCAAGCTCTGTTAGATGCAATACATTTACCGACAGCTATCGCTATCATGAAGTGCAAGGCACATACGAAAGTCACTGACATCATTTCCCAGGGTAACGATCTAGCAGATCGAACAGCCAAGCTTACAGCTCAGACTCCAGACATTCCAGTTAACACGACACAGACAGACATTCCCGATCAGACTACTTGTATGACAGTTAAGGACCCTACACAAGACGTACTAGATATACAGTCACATGCTACTCCAGAGGAAATCAAGAAATGGTCTGAACAAGGAGGGGTCCAGACAGATCAAGGATGGTTGACGAAGGGAAAAGCCACATGGTTTCTCCCCGACTCTATGGTTCAAGTCATTATTAACACCGCACATAGTCCAGCACACTTAGGAAAAAAAGCCATGTTAGACAGTATTCAGAACCTTTGGTTTAACAAGCATTTACGAGCAGCAGCCAAGCAGAAAGTGCGTACCTGCATGATCTGTTGTCAGTTCAATCCAGGTAAAGGTGTTCCGGTGGAACAAGGTGGATTCCATCCTCCTGACCACCCTTTTGAAGTCCTCCAGATGGATTATATTCAGATGGAGCGATGTCGAGGTTTCAAGTATGTCCTCGTAGTTGTATGCGCTTTGTCCAGGTGGACAGAAGCCTATCCAGTCCCAGATTACACTGCTGCGACCACTGCCAGGCAGTTGGTTCGTGAGTTTTTCCCCCGCTATGGATTACCGAGGGTCGTGTATTCAGATAAAGGCCAGCCATTCTCATCCGAACTCATGAAACAAGTATCCCTTCTGTTAGGGTACCAGTGGAAGTTCCACTGTGTACGACATCCTGAAGCAGCCGGTCTCGTAGAGAGACATAATCAGACTCTGAAAATCCGCATTGCCAAAGTATGCGCAGAGAAAGGCGTAGATTGGATAGTAGCACTGCCAGTCGCTCTTTTTTATATGAGAATGGTCGCTCACTCCCGTTCAGGTCTGTCCCCTTATGAGGTAGTGTTCGGTCGTCCCCCAAACATGTGGGGTACACCTAGACCACGTACAATTACTGATGTTGACAGTAATATGCTGACAGATTACCTGGCTTCCTTGATGTCTGCACTACTCTCTTGTCGTTCACAGGTTGCCGCTGCTTTTCCAGACAACACTCAAGTGAAACCGCACGAGGTCATACCAGGCGACCTTGTCCTCGTGAGGAATTTTGATCGCTCAAGTCCGCTGGAGCCCCGCTGGAAGGAGCCCAAACTTGTGTTGCTAACAACAAGGACCGCCGTGAAGCTGGAAGGCAGGAAGGGGTGGTTGCACTCCAGTCATGTAAAGCGATTCCATGGACTTCGACCAAAAACTGTTTTCAAGGACTGCCCCGTTCTCAAGGACTGCCCAGATACTGACTCTAAACTTCCCCTGTTAGAGAAAACTCCGCAGCAGGAGTATAAAGATAAGCTACGGTCTAGTAAGTCAGCCAGTTTAATTGTCTAAGTCCCTCTCGGGTGAAACGGTTAGACAGGTTCCTGACATGTAGGAGATAGACCCACCCAGTGAGAGAGTTAGTCAAAATTCTAAGAGAATACGTTATCAAAAGAATCTTCGAAGTCGATGTATTGTTACTCTATTTTTCATGTTATTTCTGAGTCTTATGGTTACCTGCATAAGTTATGCCTTACATTTATGTTTTCCAATTAATTCACATGTACATATGTTTTCTAATGCTACAGTAGAGCACACTTTTAGTGACCTGCCTCCTCACGAGTTATCCTATCGTCTTGCCATGCGCAATAATACGTTTATCCGAATGTTACACTATTCACACCAGACCAGCAATGCCACTAATTGTTGGGTGTGTGGTCGACTCCCCCCTTTCCAGACACCGAAGGGATTTCTGCCACTCTTTCCCTACCCGTTTTCACACAATGGTTCGTGTGGAGCATGGTCCACGTTAACGTCATCCTCAAATGATATGTCCCTTCTGAATAGAACATGTTTCCCAGACAAGGAAGGTCCTTCCCATAGAACAGGGTTAGATCTAGAAAATGAAGTATATGATCTAGGTAATTATTCCTCGAATTTCATGGTTTTGAATGTTCAGTCCGAGACTACTCCAGATTTGCCTGCCATTTCAGTTCTACCCGTTAAAGGCGAATTATGTGTCAGAAAGAATGGTTCCGCACATGTAGGTCATAGTGATTGTACTACTATGGTCGAGTATAGTGACAGTGGGAAATCTACTTTCAAAGCCTCACGTCATTCTTATTTTGTATGTGGTCAGACCGCATATGTACGTCTGCCCCTAGATTGGGATGGAACATGTTACATTGCCTTCCTACTGCCACCAGTTTTTCTAGCCCCATCCGATTATCACAAAAATACACATCTAGTACACGTTAGACATAGAAGGGAGACTGAGTCCCCAATTGTCGATCAAACTGAAACTGCCTTAGAACAGTATCAAGACTTCAATAAAGGTTTCTTTTTCTTCATAGGTCCTGTCCAGAATAGTAAGTTAATACGTAGGCTAACCAGAACCCTTGAAGCAGTAGTGAATGAGACTACTTCCGCTCTAGGTAACTTAACTGAAGAGCAATCTGTTATGAGATTTGTCGTGCTCCAAAATCGTCTCGTCCTTGACGTCATACTGGCCGATAGGGGAGGAGCTTGTAGAGTCATCGGATCTAGTTGCTGCATTTTCATTCCTAATAACGCACCGTCTGTTTATTCAGCTATAACCAGACTTCATAAAATAGCCCATCAGTTACACCAGAATCCAGGCACCTGGACATGGTCCGGTTGGCTCTGGAATATAATATCTGCCTGGGGATGGAAAGTATTGTCATTCCTGGGTATAGCAGTAATGATCATATTCAGTTGCTGTCTCTGTTTACAATGTGGCCCTGCGATTTGCGGCTTGTGTGCTACCTCTTGTATTCCTAGTCCTAAGTCCAGTTCCAAGACAATTCGAGATGAGCAAATGATGCTATATGAACAGATAGATGGTATCATGAATATTGATGTTTCCTGATGGAAACGTAGGGCACAAGGAGGGAATGAGGAAAATTTAATTTTGCCTTGTCATGTGTGCCTACGTGTTCCACATCCTATGTCATATGTGCATGATCGATATGCATATATCCCCCTATGATCGATTAAAGACGCAATTCTAGTTGTGTCCAACGTTAGTATGCCAGTTTCCAGTTCTCGTGAAAGCAACGAGTATTAGGCCTATGTTAGCCACGTTTTACAGTATGCACGTTATATTCCCCGCATTGTCCCCGTTTCTAGGCCTCAAAGGGCCTGAGCACCAGATTCAAGCTCCAGTCTCCTGAAACCATTCCGAAGAGCGATGCAGCCCCCACCTGCATCCCTGACCCTTCACTTACTTCCTGCCGCGCAGCGCAGTGCCCGACCTGGCTCTGCCTGCCTGTCTGCCAAGAATATGTTATGCCTCTAGTTATCAGTTCAGCTCTCCGTCTTCACGTTCCTAAGCTAACGAACCGCATAAACAGTTTCAGCTATAGTCTAGTCTTTCTGTCTCCATGTAAGAGAATTAATTAATATCCATAGAAGATTCATAGCACACACAATACATGTAGAATATATGCATGCACCAGCCTTAGTGTCAAGTAGCCTTTGCCCTGATAACTTTTAGATTCTATCAACATGTACTCCAAACACCAGATACCAGATATGCTATAGGTACATGTCGTCCTGACATCGCAGACTTTCGTCTCCTCTTCTAGTGCAGAAGTCATAGCCCCCAGTTCTCCCCGGAGACACGTCATGGCCCGTTTGCGCGCACTACTAGGTTAAAGGTTCCAGCTGCCCGGGTAGCCCCCTCCATGTATCCACCCACTTTATGACACTTCTGTGACGTTCTCATCACATGTCCACGTGCACGCCCTGTGCACGCCTTCTTTTCACGCCCATGTGTTCTTATCTTACGCTTGTCACTTGTTACGCCTACTGTATGTAATGTAATTGTGATGTTTTACTATATATACCTTGTACTGTTAATGAGACGTTGCAGCTTCCTTCTATGCCATTCTATTTCAGGCTGTCCCGATCCTGTCCCTTCCCTTATGCCTGAATAAAGCCCGTTCGACTCAGATACATCGGATCTTGCCTCTTATTTATTGAGCTATCTGTTTTATTAATGTATTCAAAAATAGTACCGGTAATTAATGATTTATTTACCACATTGTGCCTAACGGCGCCCGTAGCCACTGACCCTAAGACATGCGAGACATGAGATATTCAGACGTTGAAAGTATGCATCACGGAGAGACTGTTGGGAGCTCTGGACTGGGTGGAGGAAGGGGGGACAGATGGAGATATGGGGGGGAAGGGGCTGCGGGTGGGGGGACGTTGTTCTTGGATTTTCTGGTTCAATTGTTTTCTTGATGCAGTGCATTTTTCACCTCCGACAAGCTGGACATGGCAGTTATTGCCGGTATTGCCTTGCACACTGTACCACAGCAGCAATTACTATCTGTTTCGGGTGTGCTCACACTGCTAATTGTATTTTCTTGCACTGTATTTCGATAATAATAAAAAGATTTAAACCTAAAAGCTACTGGTGTGCTATGGCAAAAGTAGTAAAAAAACAGAAGTTTATTTTGGACATTGGACATGGGGGTGGATGTAGGGCTATGCCTAATTGTAAATATGTATACTAAAAGGACCTGCTGCTGAAAATCACTAGTTGAAATAGATGTCTCTAGTAAGGAAGCTCTGGAAGATAGAATACCTTCAGGCAAACAGGAAACATGTGGTCAGGTCATGCACCTTGACCCATGCAGTCTGGGATGCTGTGCATGACCTTCGACCTTGCACAGCTGGTTTGAGCACAAGCACCCAGCCCTAGTGTGATTGTAGGATATTGTTCATTGCATTTGGCTGGGTGCAGCGGGTGTTGGCAGCAGGGCCTGGGCTCGCGAGCCAGGCTCATGAATATTCAAATGGCACTGTGTATTGTCTTCAGCACGTCTAACAGAAAATGTTCACAAGGCCAGGCCTATGGGTAGGGCCTGCACCTAGTGCACCTGCTACCATGCCCCAGTGCAGTCAACAGCCAAACCGCATATTCTTGTTTAGGTATTATTTTATGACTATGGGATTTTTCTACAGAAATCTTATTCAAGAAATAGAATCATTACAAAATCTGATAATAGTGTGTGGCTAGATGTTGAAATATGTGTCTATATGTCACTGCATATAACAATGCAAAAATAGCACTGATCCCGGGGAAAATATGTCCTAAAAGTGTTAAATTAAATGGCCACCCGTGTGTCCTCTGAGAATACTGTGTATTGCCTTCAGTTGTACATATCAGAAGTTTGTGACAGGGCCTGGCTTTTTCACCAGGTCATTCACCAGTGTCCAGTTGGTCAAAACCCGGACCATGGGCAATGTAAGCCCAGAGTCGGGCTCGCCGATGTCTAGACCTGTGCCCAGCTCCATTCATGCATAGACCACTAAACAAGGCCTTCAGAAGTGCATAGCTGGAATTTGCCAGAGCACCTGGCTTATGGCCAGGTGCGAACAAAGCAAACACAAGGAGATGATGGAGGGAGCGCTGAAACTTTTCAGACACTCACCCCAAGTCACAGATCTGGGTTGAATCCATCATCGTTCTTTAGCTTACTTCGCCACCTGAATTCAGACCCAGCTATATGCAAATCAGTCTTGACCCTGTGCCTCCTGGGAATAGTCCAGCCCGAACTGCCAAGCCAGGTCTTCCCTGAACTGGAAACAAGCATCCTGGGACCAGTTTCCGGTAACACCCCTCATCAGCCAGGCTAGCTTGAATCCAGTGGCAAACCAAACCAGTTTAGGAAAATAGTCTTTATCTAAACTTAACATGATCAAAATGACAAAAATCCAAAATACAGGCAGTAAAATAACACTTGAAGAAAGTTACTTCCAAAATAAAGCTCGTAGGAGGCGAGGCGTCGTGACCGCGATGAGGCGATATGTTGAATCTAGGGCAGGGGAAGTCAGTTGCATTGGTGGTGAGGCATCAGTCCCGGTGATGGTGAGAAGTCTGTCAGTTCTTGGAGTCACCCTCAGCAGATTTCGGCACTACAAAAGCAGGATGCAGGCGCTGGTGATGACGGAGTCGGTGCGAGCTCTGGCATCGGGAAATGCTGATAACTGCAGGTGTCGGCAGGCATCACAGGGCATCGAAGCTGCGGTGCAGGCCAGGCAGTGCGTCGTACACATCAGGAGTGGTGCCCCTGGCCTCAGTGCAGGTCGCGGTGTCACAGCAGCATTGCTGACGGTGTCAGACACAAGTTTTCTTGCTTCTTTCAAGGTGCTTCCAGTTTCTAACAGCAGTAACAACCTCCAGAGACCCAAAACAGGAAAAGGCACATCCTGGGAGGTCAGAGCTCTCAGAAATAGCGTTCAGGGGAGCTAGAGATGACGTCTTTGTGTCCCTGAGGCATCAGAACAGGAGGCCAGCTCACACAGTCGTTGGTAATTCTTCTTCAAGCAGGTTCACAGCAAAGTTCCAGTCTTTGACCTGTCCGTAGCCGAAGCAGCAATTGCAGGTCAATCCCACACAGCACACAGCAAAATGGACAGCACTCCTCCTCACAGCTCTCCAGCTCTTCTCCTTGGATAAAGGTTCCTCTTAAGTCCAGAACTGATCTAAAGTTCTGGGGTTTAAGGTCCACAACTTATACCCCATTTTGTCTTTATTCTTCTTTGTGCAAAGGTCTCTGAGCCCAGTCAAAACCATTTCTGCCCTCACTGGTGCAGTATCACGACCGGGGGTGGAGAGAGCATTATGCAAGAGAGACAGGCCCTATTCAGGTGCATGGAAAACTCCTCCTGATCATCTTAATTCAGCCATGCCTTATTCAGCTTAGCTCTGAGTCATCCAGGAAGGACCAGGAGGCACACCTCAACCTCCCCAATAGCTGTCTATAGTGAATGTACATCCCCAGCCCCAGTCACTCCGATTCCAGACAGTCAATCCAAAAACAGGCAGAGGCACACAGAATGGTTCAACAAGAAAATTCCTGCTTTCTAAAAGTGGCATTTTCAAACACATAATTTAAAAACAATGTTATTAAATTCTGAGTTCAGAGGGCCTCAACTTTATTTCTCTATCGTGTCCCAATGGGAAGTTATACTTGTAAGATGTTTCAAAGTACCTCCCTTGTTATATTATGGGGCAGATAGCCTTTCACTGTCAGAACATGTCACAGACACCAGTACATGTACTACCTTTTACATACCTTTCACGCTCTAACAATGGCATTAAACATTTCAGTCTCAAATGTCGTTCATTAGTCAAACCCACTCCAACATCTATGATTTGCTATCTGAGGAACCACTGGACGCTCTTTTTTTTAACCGAGACCTGGCTATCCGCCGACTCAGAGTCAGCACTAGGTTTGGCCCTCCCTCAGGGCTTTAACTTTGTGACCCTTAATAGAGAGTCTAGAGGGGGTGGCATTGCTCTGATTTTTAAATCTTGTTATACCTGTTCTTTCGTTAAAGAGACTCTAGTAGGCTGTGAGTGCGCAAGCTTCAGGCTCTCACTGAATGCCTACCACACCATGTCAGGGCTACTAATATACTGGCCGCCCGGACCCTCTAAAGAGTTCAGGACAGCACATGTGGAAACTACGAATATCCTTGCTACGAGGACGGCCAATTTTAGTGTCATTGGGTATTTGAATCTGCAATTAGACAATCCCCAGGAATCTGGTTGTGTAATTTCTCAGCTGATCTGGGTGCATGTCAGCTGCTGCAGCTGGTCCAGAGCCCCACTCAATCTGCAGGCCATCCGCTGGACCCAGTGTTTTCAAATCTTCCTTTTTTGTCAGTTCACACTCCTATTCAGTTCGGCTGGTAAGATCACTATTTAATACCTATGTCTCTTTTTTTGGCAGTCATTCCTTTGCGGAAGCGGCATCACAGGTTGTTTTTAAACACCCCTGGCATAAACTTGCTCTCGACCAATTTCATGACCTTATTTCCATAAATGCCTTCAGTATGCCAGCTGATCATGATGCCGCTGATAAAGCACTCTCAGACTGGATTCACAGTCTGCTTTATGTACTTATTCCGGTGAAGTGGTCAATTAGTTGTGACTCTAAATCCAACCCATGGTTTAATGATGATCTCACCATTTTGCGTAGAACCTGCAAAAGGCTCAAATAAGTATGGAGACGGGAGTATGACTCGATGCAGAAGCAGCTATCAAGCGGCAATCAAGAACTATCATAGGGCCATTCATACAGCACATGCAGCCTACTGCGCCGGCAAAGTGGAGCAGTGGCAACCCCTCCAAATCCATCTTTTCCATATTGAAAGATTTAAAACATCCGGGGGTCCCTGCAGTGCCTTATATATCATCTGATGAGCAGTGTGAGGTTCTTGCCACCTTTTTTGTCGAAAAGGTGGAGAACATTTATAAGACCTTCACCCACACGGCTATGAGTCCTGACCATCTGCCCGGTCCACTCCATACACATACAACTGCTGCATTCCCACTGGTCTCCCTGGAGAAGCTACGGTCATTATGCAACAAGAATAAATCTGGCTCTCCTTCTGACCCCCTTAAACCTGACCAATTAATGAAATCGCTACCTGTGCTCTTGTCACCTTTGAGCCAGGTGATTATATCCTTGTCTAGTGCGGTTGTTCCCAGCACTTGGAAGCAAGCCAGGGTGGTTCCTCTGCTCAAGAAGCCTTGCCTGCACGCAGCCAAACTGGATAATTATCGCCCGATCTCTCTCCTCCCATGGATCATCGAGATCACTGAACCCACATTAACTCTATCCTCACTAGATTTTTGGAAGTGAACAACTGCCTGGACATTTCTCAGAATGATTTTCGCTCAGGCCACAGCATGAAGTCTGCTCTCCTAGCTGTCATTGAGCATCTTAGGCTTGCTCTAGATGAGGGACGTACGTCGCCTTTAATACTTCTAGACCTCAGTGCCGTATTTGATATGGTCTCTCATCAGATCCTGCTGCTCAGGCCGGAGGAGGCAGTCATTGTGGGCTCGGACCTGGATTGGTTTGCTTCCTATCTCTCCAACTCAACCTTCCAGGTTGTGGCTCTCTGTTCGCCTCCACGCTCCATGCCAACAAAAAAGGGGTTCCTCGGGGCTCTGCGTTGAGCCCCATGCCTTTTAACCTTTATGTTCAACCTCTGGCGGTCCTGTCGTGGAGCAGAGGGCTTACCATTGTATCATATGCTGATGATACACAGCTGGTAAATGCTCTCTCGGATGACACCGTGGGGGCAGCAGCCAAGTTTCAGGACTATCTTACGGCTGTCGCCGAGTGGATGACTGCCGACCGTCTCCAACAGAATTCCAGCAAGTCAGAGGTTTTGCTGGTAGGAAAAGATCAAGAGCTATGGGGGAACGGTGGTGGCCGTCCATACTGGGCTGTGCACCTACCCCTAAGCAGGTGGTGAAAGATCTAGGTGTCTCGGGTGATTCGGCCCTCAGCTTTCAGTCTCAAACCAAGAAAGTTGCAGGGACTTGCTTTGGCATACTTTGGGGGCTCAAACCGCTGCTTGGGTTTTTGGGCCTGTCCATCAGGCAAATGATTATTCAGGCCTCCATCTTGTCAGGACTGGACTATGCCAACGCACTTTATTTAGGGGTAAACAAGACCAAAACACTGAGGCTATAGTGAGTTCAAAACGCTGTGGCCAGAACCCTTCTGGGCCTCCCTAGAACCTGCCCCACCTCTAGGGCAATTCGTTGGCTACATTGGCTGCCTGTTGCCAGCCAAATGGAAGTTAAGGTCCTTTGTATTGCGTTCAAAATTCTGAAATCCTCCTCTCCTAGCATTCTGTCAAACTTGCTCTCATTCTATTCTCCTTCGCGCCAACTTCGCTCGATGGGACAACATCTGGCGACTGTGCCTCAAATGAGGAGGGCGCGATCAGGCGGGCGCTCCTCCCCTTTACTGGTTGCAAGCTTTGGAACGCCTTGCCATTGTCCATTCATGCCATGAATAACTACTTGGCCTTTCGTAGGGCCATCAAAACGTATCTTTTCCCCTCACTCTGGTGCTTCCTTTGGTTAACAGCCTGGGACGCCTCTTTGCTGAGGCAGCTGTGCGCTATACAAAACGTGCTAACATAACATAACATACACTGTACCCTGCCCATGGGATACCTTGGGCCTACCATAGGGTTGTCTTACATGCAAAAAAAAGGGAAGGTTAGGGCCTGGCAAGTGGGTGCACTTTCTAGGTCGACATGGCAGTTTAAAACTGCGTACAGACACTGCAGTAGCAGGTCCAAGATACCTTTTCCATGCTACTCATGTGGCTGGCACAATCAGTGCTGCAAGTCCACTAGTAGCTTTTGATTTAGAGGCCCTGGCACACTCAGTGGACTTTTCAGAATGCTTTACATGAGCACAAGTTGTATTACAGACTGACTCATTCAGTGTTGTTAGGCACATGGAGATTAAGGGGTCGATTCCAATCCGGAAAAAAGCGCTCCGAATTGCCGTTCGGAGCGGTTTTCCCCGTACGATTCGTACCCGTAAGCGTCCCCGTACGAACGACGAAGTACGATCCGTACCAGGAGCCGTACTCCATACGAGTCATACAAGACACCGTACGACTCTAATCTCCATACGACTCTCCCTCGGAACCCGCTATACGCGACATCTGTATGGTTCGCGGCCGATTTTTCCGACCCGGCAAGTATGATTCGTGTTGGGTACGCACCGTAAGACCCTTTTCCTACGGGAGCTGAAAACAGCCGTAAAAGCAGAGTTCGCCCCGAAACAGGTACGGAACGGCCCTCCCCGGGTACGGCGCGTATAGCCCCATGATCGCAGGGGTACGCACCATACCCCTGCAATCATGGGGGTATGTGCCGTACACCCAGCGTACATGGGGTACGCACCGTGCCCTATGTACGCTGGGTGTACGGTGTGTACCCCATGTACGCTGGGTTTACGGCACATACCCCCCATGATCACAGGGGTACTGCGCGTACCCATGCGATCATGGGGTGTACGCGCCGTACGGTGTGTATGTGATTGTGCGCTTTTCCTATGAATCGCCCTTACCTGACGTGGACCGTACGACTCGCGTCCTGGTACCCCGGTCGGGATCGTACTCATCGGGTCGTACGGCGTCTGTACGAGTCGTACGGAAACGGCTCCGGATACGAGTCGTACGGACGGTGATTTTACCGGATCGGAATCGGCCCCTAAGTGATTTGCCCTGAATCACAGGATGTTGAGTGTCTGTGCACAGACTCGAACCCAGGTCCCCAGCTTTGAGGTTGACCACTCTAGCTGTTAGACCACATCCTCTCTCCAACTTTATTGCATGTTTCAACACTTATAAGGCTATTTTGAACAAGCCAAATAAAGTTTACACACCAAACTAAGTGATTGAACCATTTTCAAGCTACTTCGAAACAGAATTTAACACTTATTAAATGTAATACCATTAACCAGTATTTACCAAATAGCAAGCCAGTTTTGTCTTAGTGAAAAACGATTTTGTAAGTTTTTCACTGCCAGGACTTATAAAACATAATATATATATGTCCTACTATTTAAATACCTGCACTTTGTCATATGAGGTCTTAAGGCTGACCTTAGGAGTGGCTAATAAATATTAAAAAGGAATATTTAGTCCTGGTAAAAGTTTATTTTGTTAGGGCAAAATGGAAGTTTAAACCTACACACCCAGGCTGTTGAGGCAGTCCTGGAGACATGTCTTACAGTTGTGTTTTAGTGTGTGGCACAAGAGGTGCTCCAGTCCATTAGTAGCGGTTAATTTACAGGCTGTGGGTACGTGTAGTACTATATACTAGGGACATAGGAAAGTGCGTAGAGTTCTATGGCCAAAAAATTGGTTCATCACCAGAAGCCAAAAATCTAAGGGAATATCTCAGAAACACAAAAGATGGCACTTTCCAACAGATAGATAGATAGATAGATAGATAGATAGATAGATAGATAGATAGATAGATAGATAGATAGATAGATAGATAGATAGATATATAGATTAGCATTTGTATAGTGCAGCACTGTCACCCCGAAGGGTATCTGGGCACTGTGAATGTGACGTAAAAATAAGCGTAAGACATGAGCAGAAAGAGGCAAAATAAAGGTCATAGACAAGCAGAAAGAGGCAAAATAAAGGTCAGAAACTAACAGAATAGCAGAATAAAGGTCAGAAATGAGCAGAAAGAGGTCAGAAACAAGGACGAGCAGAAAGAGGCAAAATAACGGGCAGGAGCGAGCAGACAAGAGCCAGAAAAACAAGCAGAAAACAAGCAGAGGAGGCACAAAACCGAAAGTTGCATCGGGTAGTGGACTATGGGTAAGCTGTACAGGTGGACCATCGCAGGGGGTGCTGGCATGAAGACCTGCTCCTAGATAGATAGATAGATAGATAGATAGATAGATAGATAGATAGATAGATAGATAGATAGATAGATAGATAGATAGATGTGTGTATGTTTATCGTGGGCTTCAGGTGTGGACTTTGAATGTATATGTCCACAGGTAAATATTAAAAGGTTTAATCGGTTTTTACTATCACTTCCTTATATTGTTCCTTAACATTTGAAGTTTCACATATACAGAATACGTTTTATTCCCAGTTTCTCTCCTAATCCAAGGGTCCGCTGCAGTGTCTTTAGTATTAAGCACCCATAGTCGCATCTTAGCGCACATGTAATGACAGGAGAGTGTGGCTCTAGAGATGGAAACAATGACTGCTCCTTTTTGTGGATCCGAACATAACCACAGGCAAGTGGATCCTTGAAGCATTCTCTACATAGATGAAAGCAAAAGGCCCTAATATCAAGGCAATGATTAAGCCACTCGCTACCTTATTTATGCAGATAATAACATTCTTGCTCACCCGAGTAGTTGCTTCCACATTTACCCACTTAAAATCTCACTCCACTCCCTTATTTTTCAGGCAGAGGAATCAGGTCAGTTTTACAATAGTATATGGCCAATCTATCATGTCCCTTTTCATATTTTACAGGTGTTTTTCATTTCATTTCATTGTGAACTATTTAAGCATGGTATTATATTTTCTTTCTAACACCTTGAGGTAGGTCTTAGTTGGAGTGCACTGTTGTGAAATTGGGATGTTTTTGGGTATGAGGGTGTTATTGGGGCCTGGAAATCCTGGCCCTTGAAGCCCATCCAACTTTCCATGTCTAGAACATGCAGTGCTGCATTTGTAACCACCAGAGTAAAATTACAAGTACTAACATGCAATCTAAAAATAAATTATTACTAACAAGGTACAGCTTCAGATCTTTTCTGTGTTCTTTTGTACACAGAAATGGAGAGGAATACTTCAGTCACCAGTTTCTCACTGTACTTGCTGTAAAATACAAAGATTAAATTTTCTTTAAGTAGGAGAAACACTTATTCCGCCACTGGAACTGGAATAAGTTCCTGATTTTTGCACTTCATGAAGTTATGTTTTTGCCGTCAAGTTAATTCTTCTGTAAAACTTTGTTTCCCATATAAGCATAGTGTCAAGCTTTTTCTCTGGTGAGTGAGTCTATGCAAAAAAGAAATGTATTCTTTCATATCCAATCTACAAATCAATTGCTGGGCTCTCTTATCAACTTAAAGGCTGGGGAAGTGCATTAACACTAATGTATACATTTCAACATTTGTGTATTTTTTTTAGTAATTTAATATTTAACATTTTTTAATGCATTTTAATTTAAACACATCAAACACGTTTAGGAGTGGGATGTAAATTATCTAGGGGTGATGGATAGGGAAGTGTATTCATACACAAGTAAATTATTTTAAAAAGTATATTGCACATGTATTTTAAATACAAGAAACAGTTGTTTAGGAGCGGGATGTATAGTAACTTGGGGTAATGGGTGGGAAAGTATATTAATAGTCAGGTATTCATTTCATTTTTTGGTTAGTTGGTTTAAAATGATTACATAGAAACACATTTTTATAATATAAATTCATAATTGGAAAATTCAATCAATCAGCATTTTTATAATACAGCACTGTCACCCCCAAGGGGTATCTGGGCATTGTCGATGTGATGTCAGAATAAAGGTAAAAAACAAGCAAAAATAGACAAAATAAAGGTCTGAAATGAGCAGAAAAAGGCAAAACAAAGGTCAGAAATTAGCAAAAGGAGGCAAAATACAGGTCAGAAACAAGCATAAGAGAGAGAATGAAGGTCAGAAATTAGCGAAACGAGGCAAAATAACAGGCACAACAAGCAGAAAGAGGCAAACTAGAGGGCTGGACCGAGCAGAGAAGAGGCAGAAAAGCAAGCAGAAAACAAGCAGAGGATGTACAAAACCAAGGCAACCGAAGGTAGCAGACTGCAGGCAAGCTGGACAGGAGGACCATCGCAGGGGGAGCTGGCACTATGTTTTAAAAAAATAGATATAATAAAATATGTTAACAAATTACATTTTTATTAAGCAGCAAAAACATTGACATTAAAATTTTAAATATCAATAAATACACAAAACTTATGTAAAATGTAATATTATAAACATTAAAAACCTTTTAACTATGTTTATTTGTAAAATATATCCCATAAATTTTCCATTTACCATGTTTTTCCATTAATTCCTAAAGGAGGCATTATCCTTTTTTATATTTATTCAGCTTGACATTCTTTGTTGTGTGTCTGTTTCTAAAGTCGGTGGAGCAGTACGATCACGATCGGAAGCACGGTGTTGCTGCAGTCAGTTAATAACAATCTAATTTACATTAAAATAACATAATGGCTAGGTAATGTGTTGTAGGGAGATAGGTGGGGTGGTAGTTAGAAGATAAACACATGTATATTTTATGAATTGAGTTTTTTTAACCAGTTTTACAATCCCATACAGGTAGTTTTTGTACTTGCACATTGAGCCTGTTGTCTTTTTTTTAGACCTTCTAATTGGATTGCTATTTTTGATTTTGGCAACAAAAAATAACCTATTTTTTACATCTGATTTTCTAATTTTGAAAGAAGACTGCTTACAGCGAGAGGAAAGAAGACACAAATGCAGGATTGCTCCAATTTTGAAGGAATACTTCTCTTTGATTCTTTTTTTTGGGGTTGTTTGGACATTTGAAGCCATTCAATGGAGAAAAGAATTTGAAGAATGAAGATTGCATTGTGGATTTACGTTCGCATTTTTTATTTAAAGAAAATATATTTTTCAACATGTTTAAGAACGGTATAGATGAAGAATGAAAGCATACAGAGAGTAGACCATACCATTTTTAGAATTTTAATCAGGCTAAGGATTGTGGAGTACATTTATGGATTGTTGGATTATCTGGGACTCTTGGTGAATGAAAGGATAAGTAATCACCAAATGTCAAAAGAATTCTCAAAAGAGCTATTTATATGTTCAGGAAAATTCTGAAACAGGAGAATAATGCTTTTTATTTAGCAATGTTGTTAGTAAAGTAAGATATATGCAATATTGTATAGGTATTCTGAAGCCCCTAGAATTCAAAAGATTGTATTTTATCCAATTGTCTCGCTGGCATTTGTTAACTTCTTTTTGAAATTTGGGGAATCAGACTACCTGTCAATGATTGTGCCTGTCTCAGTTGTTGAAAACTTCAATTTCTTTTAGAAACTTGCAGGGAATTATACAGGTTTGGGTGAGGTTTGTCAATAGAGCTGTTAAAAGAGTTATGGCTACCCACAAAAGCATTGTTTGTCTGTGTACCTCACTCTAAGCAAGTCAAGTTGCCATTACAACACTTATTTGGAAAACATGGTTTCCTCCCGTGACCTGCACTGTTTAGATGGTTAATCCACGTTTCTTCGAAGTAGTTTAAAAGTGATGCCATCTTTTTATCATTTTGTGGGAATAATCTAATTGTACAATTCATGTATAGAATTCATCCACGCATTCAGAAGATACTAAACACAAATCAGTTGATTTTGTAGATTGCTACTTGTGATGTATTCCTCAGCTAAGGATGCCTTTTGTATTTTTTTCAAATATGCCTGAAAAAACTGAAACAATATCTTTGAATTTAAGTGTTTGGATAAAACTTAAAAATGGTATTAATCGTTTGCAAGTCATAGTCAATTATTCCTTGCCTAGGGCTTTTGTTAAGTGTTTTTGATTATATTATTGATAAAAAGTAAAACTCAGTATATGTTAAGGATTGTTTCCTAGGTTCCAATTCATATATGAAAGATTTTGAAGTGTTATTAGTGTCAATTTGGGGGAATGAATGTGGGGTTGGCTTAAATGTACCGTCCATCATCCAAATTTTACAATATTCAAGGGTTACCTCATATGTAGTTGTTGGACCTGGCCTTCTCTGCAGCATCACCCCCAAACATTTTGCCTTTCACCTTCCACTTTGTGCTGAATTTGTTTTAGTAGGCCATACCACTGCTAAAGTGCTTGTGCTTACACCTCTAAACATGGTATTCTTAGCTTACACCTTATAGGCATATTTAATTCACCTATAAGTCCCTTGTAGAGTGGTACACAATATACCATGGGCCAGTATATTAAACACCGCTACTTGTGGGCCTGCAGCACATATTGTGCCACCCGTTTAAGTAGCACCATAAAACATGCCCAACTGCATGTCTTTCACTGCAGCTTGAATGCAGTTTTAAACTGTTATGTCAACTTGGCAATACAACTTCTTGATTAGCCCTAAACTCCCCTTTATTACATATACATCAACCCTAAGGTATGCCCTGGGTAGGCTGTGGGAAAGGGTGCTTTGTAATGGAAAGGTTTAACATGTTCTTTTTAAGTTTTACAATGTCCTGGTAGTGAAAAGCCTGTAATTCATTTTTCACTACTGGGAGGTCTACCCCTAACATAGGATAACATTAGAGATTCATTTTTAATATTTACAATATTTAATGAGCTGTATTTTCTGTTTGGTAGCATGTAGCTAAGTCATTTTGGTGTCTTTGGAATTTTAAGGCAAAACGCTGTTTAGTGGTAAAGTCATAATTTTGATTACAATTTTGAAAATGCCACTTTAAGAAAGCTGGCATTTTCATACCCTGAGCCCTTTTGTGCCTTCAGCCTTGCTTGGCTCACATGACTGGGTATAACTGCCAATTAGACTTTGTGAATTCCTCCCAGACAGTCACACAATAGAGGGATTAGGTGTGCCTCAAATGGCCATCTGCTGGCAGGATGGGGGCTGAGCGCAGCCCCACTTGTAACTGAATAGGGAGTGCTGTGACTTCATACAAAGGACCTATCACCTCCACATTGTCACTACAGCCAGCTTGGACCCAAGGTAGGAGAGTCAGGAAATTCCATGCACTTCAAAGTCACTGCCTTCTCCCACCTTCCAGATAGAGGGCACCAGAGTATAAAACTAGGACCTCAGACACCAACTCTTCAGTACACTCCTGGGCCTGGGATACTCTGCCAGGAAGCTAATGTGCTGCTGGAAGGACGGTCGCTCTGCTGGTCTGCTGCTGCTTTTGCTGAATTGCTTCCTTTCTGCCCTCTTGCAGCTGGAAGAAGGAGTGGGCTTGCAACTTGAACCCAGGACTACCTAGTGAGTCAAAAGGGCTAGTTTGCTCACCTCCTTATCTGAGCCTCAGGAACCCAAAATGCTCCCTTCCCCTTGGACCCACACCTAAATCAAGCCTGAGTGAGTCCAGACCCTCCAAGTGGTGCCCCACCAGTTCTGGACCCTTGGAAGTGATGCTGAAGATGACTAAATAGCCAAAACTCAAAAGTGGGAACTTAAAAAATGTTTGGCAAAAATGGCTCTGAGAACCAGGAGGAGATCAGGACCAACCTACTGTCATATCCCCCTGAGGTGCCTCATCTGTCAGATTCACTTGGTGGCTTCTCCCACTACGTTCGTCTCCGCAGCAGCCAATCCATGCTCGTGGAACTGTCTTCGATACAGCCGCCTGCCTCATCGCGCTGGAGATTTTCGACTTCCATTTTGGATACACAGGGCCCGATGTAGGTAGCCCTTTACCGATCGGAATCGGCCGAAAATACTGATTTTCGGCCGTTTCCGATCGGTAAAGGGCTATCGAGATGTAGGGGCACATTTTCGGTAATTTTACCGAATCGTTATCATTTCCGAATCGGTAAAGTTACCCAATCGGTAATATTTACCGATTCGGTAATGATGACGATTCGGTAGAACTACCGAAAATGCAATGTAGGTAGCCAATGTTCCATCAGCACATGGCCTACAGAATCGGTATTTTACCATGGAATACAAATCCATGGTAAAAAACCGATTCCTGTGTACATGCACATCTGTGCATGTACACATGTGCCATGTGACAGACAGACGTGCCCTTAGGGCATGTCTGTGTCCCACATTGCACACATGCCCGTTTTGGGGGTGCTAGAGGGTGTCAAAGTGACACCCCCTGCACCCTTGTGAATTCTTTAATTACCGATTCGGTAAATACCGAATCGGTAATGCCTAATCATTCCTATGGGCTTCAAAGCCCATAGGAATGAATGGGCATTACCGATTTGGTATTTACCGAATCGGTAATTAAAGAATTGTTAAGGATTCGGTAACGAATCCAGATGTTGGGACCTACATCCCATTTACCGATTTTTGAATACCGATTCGGTAGGATTCGGTATTTCAAAATCGGTAAATGGGATTTACCTACATCGGGCCCACAGTCAGAACAGAGAAATCTTCTCTGTGGCTTTGACACAAGGCAATCCGACGTCAAAGCTCTCTCCTCAGACACCTCCTGCAGCCTTGCCCCGCCGAACGTTACCTTCTCAGAACATTTTTCTCAGAAATATTTCAAAGTCCGAAGGTAGGCACAGACTGGGCCCAATCTACTTGTTATATCCGGATCACCCTCCATCGCACTGGGCAATATGTTTCGACTTAGACCGAGTCGCAACTGGGTGTGCGCAGTTAGCGCTTCAATCTTTTAGGTGCAAGTTTTTGAAAAATGTTTTGACAATTCCTATCTTCACTTCTACTGATTGGATCTTTGTCATTTTGGTGTCAAATAATGTATTCAAATATACTCTATATTTCTAAAGTAGTTTGGGATTATTCTTGTGTTGTGTTTTCACATTTTTTCTGTTTGTGTACTGCACAAATGCTTTACACAGTGCCTCTACGTTAAGCCTGGTTGCTTTTTGTGCCAAGCTACCCAGGAGAAAGCACAGGTTAATTTGGTTATTTTTTGTATTTCATCCTGCACGGCATTATGACTGTTGCTTGACCAGTGCTCACACCCCAGTCAACCAAAACCCAATTTCTCACAGTAGTGTTGCAAATATTAGGGTACTGTCCTGAAGGTGTTTTCTTTCATATAATAGGAGAGGTTCAAGGTTAAAGGATTCTGTTAGTTCAGGGGGAATATTAATATCAGAATATTTTGATGGATTTTTGGTAGTGATTATCCTCCTATTTTGGGTATTTTTGTACCATTCTTCTAAAATTTGAAATAGTGGACACTCTTCTTGCAACATGTTTGGAACTACCTCACTCAATGCTGAACCACAGTGTTCCTTGGAGGTAGCACCAAGGACCAGATGTACCAGCATTAGGAACTGCTATTTCCAAATTGCGAATCTTGCAGAATCACTATTTGGAAATCCCAATTTCTGCTGTATTAAAATGTTGAACGTAATTTAGTGATTCCTAGTAAGTCACAAATCAACCTATCTTATGAATAATAATGAGATCGTTTATGATTTTTAACCCATTAGGAATTTCAGCCATCACAGGGATGGTGGCCTGCTGGAGTCAGCAGACCACCATGTCTGTGATTGCTTAATGTTTTGTAACCAGAATTCAGTCGTAAAACAATAATACATACCATATTAATTTACTATTTAGAAGGGACACCCTAAACATGCCCCTTCCAAATTCCAAATCAGATTTGGGGCGTGAACACAAATTGTGATTTGGCAACAGGTTATTGAATTTTCAGTCGCAAAATGACTAATTCTGCAGATCGGGGCTTTTGCGACCTCCAGCAAGTTTGTACATCTGACCTCTAGTGACTTTATGTCCTGGACAAGTTCTTTAACTTCTTACTCCATTGCCGAGGCAGAGTAACCACTCTACCTGCAACACCACAGTCAATAAATCTCTCCTTATAATAACCATATTTTAATAGTCTATTTCTTCTTTTAGGCTTCACATATTCAGCATATCATGAATTCTCCATGTTTTGTTACTGTGAAAACAATAACAAAATTCATGTTTTTATTGTTGTTTTGTTCTTGTTAAAAGTAACAAAGATTCGGGGCCACATGCATCAACATTAGGAATAGCAATTACCTAGTTGCGATTTTCTGGGAATCACAATTAGGTAATCGTTATTCCTCATTAGCGATTGCTAGGGGTCACAAATTAACTTACCTCATTAATATTAATGAGGTAGGCCACAATATGCGACCCCCCAGGAATCGCTAAATTCATTAGACTGGTGGCCTGCTAGGGTCAGCAGACCACCATGTCCATGAGTGCTTTTCAATAAAGCAACCATTTCTTTTTAAATGCAACCTGTTTTCCTTAAAGGAAAACGGGTTGGGTTTAAAAGAAAAACAATTGTAAGTTTTATTTTTATTTTTTAAGAGCAGACAGTGGTCCCTGGGACCATTGACTGCACTTAAAAGAGTTTTTGCAACCATTATCAAAGAGGAAGGGGTTCTTCGGGGACAGCTTCCTATTTGCAAATGGGTTACCATCAACTTGAAGTTGGCGGCAAAATGAGAATGTTTTGAGACCTCATTCACGGTCACAAAACATTCATAAATCCCTCTGCAATTCGGTATTTGGAAGAGGCGCCCTAAACATGCCCCTTTCAAGTACCAAATCGCAAACCCATTTTGCGATACGATAACAGGTTACTGAATTTCAAAATAAAGTTACATACATAGGAAAAGCCGGTTTTCCTGTCACAAACAGGCCGATTCTGTGAATTAGCCTGTTTACGAATGCAAAATAGGTTCAAACTTGTGACCCTGAGATGATTCCTTATGCCTGTTTTTTTTCTCAAAGTAAAAACATGTAACTATGTTGAATTATAAAAACTGTAGTTATTTTCCTGCTAGAGGTTTGAAGTTTGTTTATTATTTTGCTTTGAAACAAATGTCAAGAAACTTATCTTATGATCTTGAATTTGGAGTTTTTTTTATAGTTTTGGTGGGTTTAGTTGAGTTGAATTCAGTTTGATGTATTATGGTTTATATTTTCACCTACAAGATTACAAACATATATTTAAGTATGGATGCACAATTTCCTTGTTTGACTTGTATATGTTTGAGGAGATAATCTATTGTAGGTTTTTGGCTCTCTTTTTTGTTAGAATGGTTTAATGCTATTTTGTCTGGAGAAGATTATTTTTATTTAATGGTGGTTGTTAATAAAAATGTGTTTATATTTACCCTTGTGTTAAGGCTTAATTGATCAATTTCAATGACATCCGAATGCAGCACTGTTTTTTTTTACCTTCTGTTGCTTTGGATTAAGGCACTGTTCTATGGGGAAAAAATAAAGAAAATACATTTTGTTCTATGACCATCATTATATCTGTTGAGGAATACATGTTAAAAGCTGATGAAAGTAGAAAAAAAGAGTTAATGTAAAAGAAAAATGTTAATGACATTTCTACATGTTTAGGATTTTGCTTTGTACTGGTTTCAATTAGGATCCAATCTCTTCCCCCATAAAGAAATTAATAGAAAGGGACAGACCAAAAAGATGCAGACCCCAGTTAGGTGTGATACATACCATTTCAGTTGCATTCTTATTTTAAAAGATATATCCGAAACATAGGGCCAAAAATCAGAGTAATTCATCAGATCACTCCTACCCCCCTCCCCAAAGCCCCGCGACGCAGCCAGTGTATATTACAAGCAGTGAGAATTCAAAAAAGAAAACAGTTTAACAGTACATTAACGTTTTACCCCACAAGAGATTATCTAATTAAACAAGCCTTAGCTTTGCTGACAATGAATCGGATCCAGAAACACAGCAAGAAAAAAAGAAGGAAAAAAGAAAAGAAAAAAACCATTGGTAAAACCTTCAGCGTACACTATGGGGTCGCTTCCGATCCAGTAAAAAGCGCTCCGAATCGTCGTACGGAGCATTTTTTTCCGTACGAATCGTACCCATTGCCATCCCCGTACAAACGGCGTAGTACGATCCACACCCAATGCAGCTATCCGTACGAATCGTACCAGGGACCGTACGAATAGAATTCCTGTACGAATCGCCCTCGGAACCCGCCTTACACGACGTTTGTACGGTTCGCGCTGCTTTTTACGACCCGGCAAGTATGATCCGTGTTGGGTACGCTCCGTACGACCCTTTTTCTACGGGAGCTGGAAACTGCCGTAAAAGCAGAGTTCGCCCTGAAACAGGTACAGAACGGCCCCCCCTGGGTACGGCGCGTACCCCCCATGATCACAGCGGTACGGGCCGTACCCCTGCGACCACGGGGTGTACGTGCCGTACACCCAGCGTACATGGGGTATGCGCCGTACCCCAGCGTACATGGGGTACGGCCCATACCCCAGCGTACATGGGGTACGGCGCATACCCCAGCGTACATGGGGTACGGCGCGTACCCCATGTATGCTGGGTGTACGGCGCGTACACCCCGTGGTCGCAGGGGTACGGCGCGTACACCCCGTGATCGCAGGGGTATGGCGCGTACACCCCATGGTCGCAGGGGTACGGCGCGTACACCCCGTGGTCGCAGGGGTACGGCGCGTACCCCTGCGATCATCGGGTGTACGTGCCGTACGGTGTGTATGTGAATGTGCGCTTTTCCGTACGGATTGCCCTTACCTGACGTGGACCGTACGACTCGCGTCCTGGTACACCGGTCGGGATCGTACTCGTCGGGTCGTACGGCGTCTGTATGAGTCGTACGGAAACGGCTCCGGATGCGAGTCGTACGGACGGTGATTTTACCGGATCGGAATCGACCCCTATGAGTTAATTTGGCTAAGCAACCTGGTTAAGGGCTCCCATGTCTCTAATCCTTTTCTTTTAGCCCGCCTTCATTTTTTGGCATAGATGGCAGTCTCCAATTTACAGGTTGCTATCAACCGAGCCAACCATTGGGCGAAAGTTGGGGGATTCAGATCTATCCAATGGAGCTATACATATCCTGAGAATGATCATAGCAACGACTATTAAAGCTCCCCCGTTCCTCCTATTAATCGTGTCTTGTAAGCCCAGCAGGATGATTGCAGGGGTTAGTTGAATGTCCAGTGATAAAACTCTGCCCAGGAACTGCTGTACTTTATCCATTAGAGGTTCTAACTTCGGGCAGGTAGAGAACATATGCACCGAGTCTGCATTAACCTCGGAGCATCTAGGGCACATAGTTCCTCTAACGGTTCCCCATTCAGCAATCCTGCTGGGAGTTATATATAGAAAGAAACCTTTCTTATAAAATTGTGCCTGTAATTTGACTGACAGCAGATTGCTCTGTGCGAACCTTAGTGCGAGACAGAAGGTGTTACGAGGGGCATTCAGTTTCTGCCGCCATTTTTCATTTATCTTTCCCAGGCATTTGATTGTTTAATATTGAGTAAATGTACCCAATCCGTGATGGAACTAACCCCTGCAGTTTATCTATGAGATCAAGCTTTGCAAAACCTGCCAGCACTCCCAATTTGTGGGTCAAGAAGTCTTTGATGGCATGATATAAAAAGGTCTTATTATCATTCAGATTGTAATGGGCTTTAAGATCATTAAAAGACCGAACGCCTTCAGGAGTCACCAAGTCACCCACCTTTAATGTACCGGATTTATACCATTTTTGAAGATATGTCTTTCCAAAGATAATTGGTAGGTTAGTATTTTTGTTAATGGGTGTATTGTGGTTTAGTCTGCCCAATCCCAAGAGTCTACATATGTTGGCAAAGACCCTATACGCGTTCGTCAGAGTTTCACTCTGACTTGCTTGTAATAGCCAAATTCTAACTGCCTCCAAAGAAAGCCTCGCACCACCTCCCCAAGTAGTGATATATAGTGAGATGGAAGTCCCGTGGGGCTCACATCAGGATGTTCATGCAATAGTTCAGAGCAGTATTGCAAGACCGCTGCCCAATAGTACAATCTCAAATTAGAGCGCGCCCACCCTCCTCTATCTCTAGGGATAGAGAGCAGTTTAAAAATCCTCCTCGGCTGTGAGTAGGCCCAAATGAATGGGGAGAAAATGGGTTTGAACTTTTGGAGCATACTGTTGTTAAACTCTAAAGGGATTGCCCTAAAAAAATAAAGTAATTTGGGGAAGAAAACCATTTTTAAAACATTACATCTCCCCACTATAGTCAGGTGTAAGTTGTTGATTCTGCTGAGTGTTTTCTTGGTATCGGCCGCTAAGGGGATCACATTTTCCTTTACTATTGAGTCTATATCGGCGATGATATTGACCCCTAAATATTTATCTTTTTGGACTACTCTGCTATCCACCCAATTCATTTCTTCTTCATTTAATCTGTGTTTTTGTTTTATTAAGCGTGTATCCAGATAACTTCCCAAACCCTTGGGCCTCTAGTTCCAAGACCTTGACGGCTGATTCGGGTTCCGGGGTCACTATTGCAAGGTCATCGGCATAAGCCATGATCTTAGTGTCCATACCCAACCTGCTTACCGCCGAGATTTCGGGATTAAGTTCGATTTTTTTAATAAGGGGGTCAATATATATGGCTGAGAGCAACGGGGAGCAAGGGCACCACAGCCTCGTCCCTCGTGAAATCTTTATTTGCTCCGTCATCTGCCCATTAACTGAAATTCTGGCTTTGGGATTTCGATATAAGGCCTGGAGGGCTAGAATTATCTAGGACCAAAGCACATTCACGTCATGACGTCCCATAGGAATTGCCAGGAGAACCGATCAAAAGTTTTTTCTGCGTCGAGTAGAATTAATGAGATCGGGTCTCCCGACACCTTAGCGGCGTCAAATAGAGTAATGGTCCGGCGGATGTGTTCTGTGGTGCCCTTTTTGGGATTGAGCCCGTACTGACATTTGGAAACAAGAGACTCAATGCTGGTGGATAGTCTAGATGCGATGATCTTAGAAAATATTTTGGAGTCAGTGTTTATAAGAGTTATTGGCCTGTAAGAAGACATCTCTAATGGTGATTTGTCCTTTTTAGGAAATATTAAAATTTTTGCTGTGGACCAAGAAGGAGGAGCCCCATTAAAAATGGAAAGAACCACTTCCGTAAAAAGTTCTTTAATTTGCTGGGAGAAGATTGTATAAAACTCAACTGGGATGCAATCCATACCGGCGACTTTGCCATCCGGCAGGCTTGCGAGTGCGATTGCAATCTCTTCTCAAGTTGGAGGATTTTCCATTTGATCATTACTCTCCGTACTGAGTTCGGCCACTGACATTGACTCAAAGTATTCAGCAATTTCTCTTTTTCTAATCTCTGAGGGCCTAGTGTTCTCCTCTGTGTAGAGTTTTTTGTAAAATTCAAGGAAAGCCTCCTGTATCTTATCCGGGTCATTGGTAATCTCTCCTGTGATAGTTTGGATTGAGGATATCCTCAATCCATTTTTGTTTCAGGTGTACAGATACAGTCTGAATAATTTATTTTACCTGGTTCTTTCCTGGTGGGCACTCACCTGGTAGCCATATGGTAATTATTTCCCTTCTAACTGTGGTGGGTGGGGAACTGTATACCACATCATTAAACATATCTACTTTTGATGTTGCTTGTTCTCCTTATTTCTCTTAAACACACCGGTCCGGTAAATGTACGGGTGAATATCTGGTTCTTTTGCCCTGAAAAAGTTGCCAGCAAGTAGAAAATGGCAATGAAACATGTCAGCCATTCTGTTTAAAATGGTCTAAATGTGGTATGGTGTTTTTAATCATGAATGCGGGAATTAATATTTAAAGACATTTCTTTATTGCCTTTCACAACTCATTTTTAACTCTTTTCTTGTGAGGAAGAATTTTTCACCTCTGTGGTTTTTGAGATCTGGTGGACACTTAACACAATTGCTTAGATTAAAACATACACATAGCATTCACCTAAACTTGTTCTGGGGTTGGTTCCTTCCAATGCATAGGAGAGTTGCCGATAATAATAAAGTGAGCAAATTTGTGAGAGCCTGCCAATCGCTCCATGGTGGTTGCTTACGTGAGGCACTCCCATGTTGTTCTCCACTGGGCTTTTTCCCATGGGCTTTATATTTTCACTTTTTCCATCCCTCAGCACCGTACCCGTTCTTTTTTTTAAATTTACAACACATGCACGGGAGTTGTTTCTAGATTAAACTAGAGCCAATCCTACCCTAAATAAATGTATACAAGGGGGATCCCATGAATTACAATATGTATTAGCTGTGGTTATAATACAAAGGATTTTCATCTGGAAGGAAATCAACACAATCAATGCCAAATGACGCAAAGCCTCACCAGCGCGCCGACCACCCACCAGCATTTAAGGTACATTGTTCAGCAGGCCAAGTTGGGTCCATGAAGCTTTTCAGCATTCCATCGCGGTCGGTCTGAACTTGTGAATATTCCACAGTCCGATGCAACCAGATTACTACTGTTGGCGCTTTGTGCTTTGATGCACTGTTTTTACCCAAATCTTTAAATTGCATATCTCCGTTTCTACTAATTGGATTTTTGTTCTTTTGGTCTCAAATATTTTTTCTTCTATTGTGTTTTCACTCGATTACTGTATGAAATGATGCATAAATACTTTACACATTGCCTCTAAGTTAAGCCTGACTGCTTTGGAGCAAAGCTACCAGAGGGTTAAGCACAGATTAATTTGGGATTTGATTGTGTTTCACCTTCAGAAGAATTGTGGTTGCTGCTTGAGTAGGGTTACACGCCCACAACCAGTAACACATTTTCCTACAGCGGCGGTTAGACTGCTGTGCACTCTACAAAAAAGAAAGGGAATCCCATTAATAAAATGGCTTCATTTTAGGCCACCCAAGCCCTACTCATTCAGTTTTAAACTGTACTCAAATACATGCTGTGATGCCTATAAGTGTATGACCTTGCCTTACAACTGGTGGAAAAGTGATCAGTGGTCTGTAAAGAAGTAATAACAACCAAGATGTAGATTTGTATGCACCCAAAGCACAATTGTTGACTCCAGCAAAGATTGTGTCACAAGCAACAGGAAAAAAACTCTCACGTCCATCAAACTCTTGAAATACAAGCTGACCAAAATCTGAAAATGCTTACTGCAAATTTCAGGTTCATCTGTCAAATTAAGTGTCAATGCAGCGTGCCTCACCAAAACATCAGTAATATTTCCTGTTTTTAGGTTTCGCTTGCACACTGCTGTGCTTGAGAAAACTATTGCTTTTAATATAAACTTGAAAGGGACTTGCATCTAGCCTCCTTTCTTTCCTGGGTTCTCATTGGTTCCTGTGCGTGCCAATTACCTCTCCTCCATTTCTATTGGCTGTAGCGTATTTTCCTGCATCTACCACAGCTTGTTCCTCATCTGCTTCTCTTATCGGTTTCCCACCGCCAAAATCCTGTTAACGTCCGCTTTGGTGAAACTATATTTCCATAAAGCTTTGCCTTTTACTATTGCAGCTTATTAATATAACACTTTATCACGCGGAGAGATTATGTGATTTGCATAGAATCACAGGATGTTGGGTGGCGGCGCCAACACTCAAACTGGGGTCCCCAGCTCTGCAGCCAGCAGCTCTGGCCACTCTGCCACATCCTGTCCACTCCTGTGTTATCTGTCAGGGAGCTTTTTCCTTCTCCCGGACAATGGTTGATGAAAACAGCTCTTTATTCATTACCTAGGTAAAACCGACACATCGCCAATGCTTGTTCTCTGTATTATTTAGTAAACAAACCCGTTCCATCCCAAGCATTTCATCATTACAAATGGCATCTTTACCATTAACATTTTATTAAAAAATAGTGGGCAACTTGATTCCGAGTTTGTTGGATTGAAGGGGCTATTGATTGCAGCTGATTAAATTTGATACGCCAGAGGTCGGAATTTATCAGTTGCAATATATAACATCTGTTCCATATTTTCGGGGGAGTAGTAACATGCGGATTTTGGTGCTTGCAGGCAGCACGAAAATCCACACTTCTTGGTTAACCCTATTGTTTTCCCCTATTCACTAATTAATGAAGCATGGGGTATTGTACGCACCAGTAAGTTCTACTGAAAGAATGACCACCCCTGTGGAAACAAAGCCGGAATATTCCGACATACTAGGAACCAGGACCATGACTAGAACGGCGCATTACTATGCCAATGTAGACCATTTCATTGGACAGATATGTGACACCAGGCCTTCATCTGTCTTTTCTCAAAGTGCTATTTTAGATGGAGTTTAAACTTTACAATGTAATTATTTTTTGTGAGTTTTCATAGAGTACTACTGGGCAAGTGATTGTTCTCACAAATTACAACATCCACATTTTCCAAAAGCTCAAATTAGCCCATATCTGAAATTTCCCACTGCCTTGAACTTTTTACTTGAATTTGCACTATGGTTAAAGCCAGGAAATTCCAATGTGGTTCTGATGTTAAAACGTGCTTATCGACTCCCTTGATACCCCTCCCTATGTAAATTAGTTTTAGTTCACAAAAAGCTTTATAAGATTTTTACAACCGAGAGAACAAGATACTACAACATGCTGTGATGTATTTAAACTGCAAGGTTTGGTAATCAGAAAAAAGACACATTATGCAGTCAGGTGAGTGACAGTACAGTTTACGACTAAGGTTCTCGTATCTGAGATTTCTCATTTTCAAGAACTTAAGCCAACTGCGCGCCCGTGTTTTGTTAAAGGGACTCAACTATATCGAATAAGATGAAAAGCAAATGCCTGATAGAAAAGATTAAAAAGTCCCTGACTTATAGGCTAGTTGGTTGGAAATAGCTAGAATTATTTTTAGTAGGCCTGATCTAGCTTCAAAGGGACAGTTCCCTATATCATCATACATAGGAGCAGATTATATACTAGGCAAAATAGACAGCAGAACCCAAAAACAATTTTTATAAAAAAGGATTTAAACACACAGATGAATATATCAGTCAAACGATTTATGTAATATTTAAAAATGATCATGGATTTTATTGTTTACCTCCCAACTGGGTTACAGTCTAAAAACATAACACACATGTAGTTAAAAATCATAGTCATATTCACAAGTCAAAGTTAAATCAACAGTCGACGCGGCGTTTCGGTGCTTTTTTTATTTGTTTGACACCTTCTTCAGGACCTTAAAACATTTGACTCCGATTGCTCTACAAGTAAATAAGAGTATTTTAGTATTTTATATTTATTTAGAAGGTTCTTCTCGTTTGCCTAGTTTGTACACTACTTGTCATTATTGCATATATAATTGTGCTAGACCACTTGAATGGAAAGACCAGAGTTTTCTCTGTGCCATTAGTCACAGTAAACAGTTAACTAGTTCAGAGGCCCTGCATGAGGTTCTCCTTCTGATTATACACAACCCTTCATTGTTTTATTTTACTCCAAGTTTCACTTTTACATTTATTTATTTTTTATCATACCTGTACTTTGTACAAGATTCGGTTCAAATAATTGCTACACGTACTATGCGATACTCAGGTACCTCATGTTGCCTTGAGCTATAAAGATAACAAATATAAAACCATGATTCAGTAACACCTTTCTACTGTGTTCTACAATTTCTAGAAATATAAAGCAGTATCGTTTTACCTCTCATTGTAGAGATATACACTTCGGATTGCACGGAGGAGCCACCGTTAATGGTAATAAAAAGGAACTTTTATAGTCTATAAGCCTAAAAGAATGAAAAAAAATTTTGGGAAAAAAATGTCTGATTTTTTTTTTTTTCCTTTTGAGTATACTAGTCAGTGTTTGCGCTTGTTAACTTATTTTGACCAACGATGCGGTATACTGACCTGTTGTAGACAATGGCTGTTAGACTTGGGCCTTAGGGCAGGTTCACCCCTAATCTTTTTGCCTTTATTTGTGACCCTGTGTAGTGATTTTTGGGTCTTGGCGCACTTTTTCCCTGTGTCCCAGAGTGAAAGTGCGTGCGTGTAGTATGGCTGGCCTGCTCTCCCATAGGAATGCATGGGGAATGTGTGTGCCCTGTTAGTTCCTGATGTGTGGGGAGTGCAGGCTCGAGTTTAGTATGTATGAACTCGTGAGAATGAATGCTGCGCAATGGTATGTGCGGCTTGTATGTGTCTAGAAGGGAAGTGCTACTTCTGGACATTGATGTATGTGTGCAGTGAGGATACTGGAGCGTGATTGGCTGGAGCTGGCTGGCATGCCAGGCTCCAGGAAGTCTGGATGGGTCTGCCCGGTGGTGAGTGTGAGATCAGCATGAGTGATGTGTGGGAGGAGTAGATCTGTGTCCTGGATGGGCTGGGTTTTCCCCACACAATGCTGGCTCCGCCCCCCTGTGGTTTGTCTAATGACCCAAGCCTCCCCAGTGAATGAAAGGGGTGGTTGGGCCATCAAGGGTACTCCCAAGCCAGCTGCAACTGGTTTCCCCCCACCCTGCACCTCCTAACAAAGGATTTCTCGGTATAAATATGGGGCTGTGTCCCCACAGAAGTTGTTCTACTTGTGGATCCTTGCCAGAGGGGGCTGTTGCTGCTGCTGGGGCCAAGAGGACCGCCACTTGGCTGTCTCCCTGCCTGGAGACCCAGTGTGCTGGCTCTGGCCCTGCCCTGCCCCTCTGCCTGCCTCCAGTCCCTGCTGGAGCTTTTGCTTTTGACTTAGAGTGCCTGGAGGCGCTCTTATTTGATTTATAGCGCTAGGAGCGCTTTCCTGGTGCCCCAGCGCTCAATAGCGCTTTGCTGATATTTGTAGCGCTAGGAGCGCTTTCCTTTAGCCCCCAAGCACTGGGTGCGCTTTATTTCTATTATAGCGCTGTGGAGCGCTTTTTGCCGCTTTTTGGCATTAGCGAGTGCCACCTCGCTTTACTTTTTATTCTGAGCGCCGGTGCCCACCCGGCATTGCCCCGTTGTTGGATGTTGTAAATACCTCGAGGGAGCCCACTCCTCGGGTACTGGGAGCCCGCCTGCCTACCTGGAACGGGCCGCCGCGCTGCCCGCGGCGACCCGGAAGTATCTGGCCGACCGGCCAATCGCAGCGCGGCCCCTGAGAGGCCGACCGGAAGTCCCGCCTCCGCAACCAGGCAGCGAGGAGAGAGGCGCCGCCAGCGAGGCTCCGAGGAAGAGGAGCCCCGCGCTGCAGAGGAGGAGAGCCGGCAGTGTTCCTGCCCCCGCAGCACCAGCGAGATACCGGTGAGTGCGGGGACAGGGTCCTTTGTCCGTCGAGCGGCCCCGATTGGCAGCGGGCCGCTCCAACGCTGCTGCATTTCTCTGGGGAGCCGCAGAGGCTCCTGGGGGCCCTCCCATTGATCCTGAGTCCCCCGTGAGGGACTCCAACGCCCCGCATTTGTTGTTCGGAGCCGCAGAGGCTCCTGGGGGCAATCTGTTCATCGAGCCCAGCGAGGCTCCAACGACGGCCATAGTTGTTAGTGAGTCCAGAGGCTCGAGGGGGCATTCATTGTTCTGAGCCCTGAGAGGCATCGCCCCCATCATTGTTTTAGAGCGCTGAGCTCTTTAGTGCCCATGTGCGAGCCCCAAGAGGCTCACAAGCCAGATTCATTCCGCGAGCCCAGCGAGGCTCATTGCCCACATCGTAGTGAGAGCCCTGAGAGGCTCTGGGGGCATATTCATTATTTAGAGCGCTGAGCTCTATTGGCACATTTTGCTTGGTGAGCCCCTGAGAGGCTCCTTGCCCATTTGGTCCTTGAGCCCTCCTGGCTCCAACGGTTGCCCAGTGCATATTCACAACTGTCCAGCACTTAGTGAACAGTTGCTACGTTTAGGCTTTTGTGTCTGTGCTGCCTGCGCAGACCTCCCTGACACTGAGACTCAGGGCATTCCGCCCCTTTCGAGGCCAGTTGGCCTGAGGGACATTTTGAGTGTTGTGCTACATGCACCCTGCGCATTGTGATTTCTTTGCTATATGATTCTTGCGCAAAAGTTCTAACCTGCACCTCTGAATGTGTTTTAATGTTACATGTGCAATTCTTGTTTATTATTATCTTTGCTAAAAGTGACCTGCTTAGGTAATTCTTTATGTGTTTATCCCCTTTGCTAAAAGTGACCTGCTTAGAGGATTGGTTGTGTCATTACCTTTGCTAAAAGTGACCTGCTTAGGTAATGCCTTGTTCTTTTATTCCCCTTTGCTAAAAGTAACCTGCTTAGAGGAATGTTGATGTTTGATTGCCTTTGCTAAATGTTACTTGCCTAGGTGATTATTTTAGGTTTCCTTCCCCCTGCGTGATTTCCCTACAGAGACTAGGGTGGCGTAGGAGGTGATAGGTTTTTCTTCCATAGGTTTCCTTCCCCCTGCGTGATTTCCCTACAGAGACTAGGGTGGCGTAGGAGGTGATAGGTTTTCCTTCCATAGGTCCTGATGATAAGGTCCTAGCTCCCTGCGTGATTTCCCTACAGAGACTAGGGTGGCGTAGTAGGTGATAGGTTTTCCTTCCATAGGTCCTAGCTCCCTGCGTGATTTCCCTACAGAGACTAGGGTGGCGTAGGAGGTATTTTCTCTTTACCAGTAGTTACTGGTTGTATGCTACATTTACTATTTCTGTGTTACAGTCATTGTATGTTTATGTGCTAAAGTGTTATACCTACAAGTATTATTTCTAACAAGTGCATACCCCTGACAGTGGCCCAGGTGGCCCTGTCCTGTACATAATCCCTTGTAAATCTTGCCCGTGCCTGTTGGCACATTGTAAAGTGTGTGTGTTATCTAATGTGTTCTTATTATTATAATACAAAGGCTATTTTTGATATAACCTTGTGTGGAGTTTCCTTTGTGGTGGGCCTTTGGTTGTTGTCGCTGGGGTGCGCGCGCAAACGCTTTACACATCGCCTCTGAGATTAGCCTTGCTGCTCGCGCCACGTTACCTAGAGGGTGAGCGGGGGTTATCTTGGTGTGTGACTCCCTAGCCCTGACCTTAGAAATGATGATCCCTGACTGACCTCGACGCGAGTCTTGGCCGGCCAGGGTCCCGTTTCTAACATTGGTGGCTAGCGGTGCGGATTGGACTTGCGTTTGCGTTGTACCACAGTGGCGACAGGCCACACTTCAAAACTCTGCAATTTTAGATAACCACATTTTTGGGATTATTGTTTTTTAGGGAAGTTCAGTTTTGCTTCTCCTGAAAGGTGTCATTTGTATTTTGTCCAGTACCTTGTTCCCCGCCCTGCTCCCAGAGTTTGGTACCTGTGTCGCTAGTGGTCAGGTTGAGATAATCAGGGGTGGTAGAAACTGCCTTACCGGTCCGAGGGGAGGGTGTGTGTGAATGAGTGGTGTGTTACACTGGACAGTGGAGTGCAAGTTCTGAGATAGGAATCTTGCTGAATTTTGTTGATTGTATACTCCTGTTTAGCTCAGACCCCCAGGTTCCCTGTGTGATCTCATCTCTAGAACGTCTGCCAAAATGGAGCCTGTTTTTGATCTCAGTGATCTAGTTTGGTACAGTATGCAGGAGTTGGAAAGGTTCTGTAGAGAGAGACACATAGGGGTGGATGAGTCAGATACTGAGAACCAACTTAGGAACCACCTGGTCCAATGGTATAAGGATCAAAGGGATCTTGAGCGCAGCGAGGAAAGGGCCCAGGCCACACGCCATGAGGGTGGTGAGTCTGTGGGGAGCCCTGAAGATTCTGATGAAGAATGTGAGTTGGATGATGACAGTGGTTGGGCCCCAGCAGATAGTGAGGACCCCATAGATAGGGAGTCCCTTGCTAGGCCCAGTGTCAGTACCAGCGCCCCATCCCTTGTCCTGTCCCCAGAAGAGTGGGAAGATAGGGAGAAAGAAAGGGAGCATCAGTTAGCGATGGAACAGCTCATGTTAGAGCATGCCCAGGCTATGGCGCAGCTAGAGATCGAAAGACTCTTAGCGCAGGAGAGGATAGAGGTGGAGAGAAGGGCCATCATCCGTGAGAGAGCAGCCCTAGAGGATAGACTCTTCCCTGCGCACAGTTGTAATTGTCTGGATTCCCCAGGGAGGGTGGAGTCCAGTGGTGGCAGCTT
Source organism: Lissotriton helveticus (assembly GCF_964261635.1). NCBI lineage: Eukaryota > Metazoa > Chordata > Amphibia > Caudata > Salamandridae > Lissotriton > Lissotriton helveticus. The sequence goes on along the minus strand of NC_136067.1, from coordinate 1,873,076,724 downwards.
TTTAAATGTCAGTGTAGACAGTCCCACTCCCAGTTCCCCGAGTATGGTTCCTGTTTCCCCAGAGGAGGAGAATAGGTTGAGGTTTAGGAACCTTAAGAAACCATCTCACCAGAAGTGGGGGTATTTTGTGGATGACTGTTCGGATGCAATGTGGGGTTGGCTGACGGCTAACTCGGACAATGAGGTGGACGGTGTGGTGAATATGTTCCTCAAAGAGCAGTTGCTCAGTGTTGTTTGTCCAGAGTTGCGCCAGCACCTGCTGAAGTTGAAGTGTTTTTGTCCTTGGGACCTTGCAGAGGAAGCAGAACGCTGGGACAGTGCGAGAGGTTCTTTTGAGTCACTAGTGAGTGATTCCAACAATAGTGGGTCAGGTGTCTTCCAGCCCAGTGTGGTGGAGGAGGGTGAGAGTAGCCCAGCTAGGTCCTTGGTTAGTGAGAAGGGTGTAGGGGCTGACTGCCTGTCTCAGTGGAGCGGGAGTGAGTGTGTGACCGAGAGTCCCCAGACGCCCGAAGCCCTGTCACAGAGCCTGGATGGTTTCTTTAGGGAACACCAGGAAAGGAACCTAGACTTGCCTGTTAGTTCACTTGAGGGAGATCTCCTAGTGTGTAGAGAACCTGGAGCATCTGTAAGCGGAGCTTCTATGGTCCTAGAAGCTGGCAGTACCGCTCCAGGAGGGAGAGTACAGAAGTCCAGTGAAAGGAGTGATTTGGGGATGTTGTGTGAATCCCCAGAAGTCCTGGAGTGCCAGGCATTGGTTCCACCGAAGGTTTTAGACCAGAGGTTGGATGGCCAGGTTCAGGATCAGCCTGACCTGAAGGGTGGGACTACTGTAATCAGTGTCCTAACCAGTTCTTTCTCCAGAGGTACCGCCCCGGTTGGGAGGGAGCAGGACTCTGGAAGGGGGTGCAGAGGGTGGGAGAGCCCACCTCTGACCCCGGTACCACCTGAGGGGTTAAACCCTAGGTTGGGAGAATGTTGTTTAGAGGGGACCCCTCGCAGGAAGAGGAGGAACCCTAGGAGAAGAGGTAAGGGGAGGAGAGCCTTCCCTGAGACTCCTGGTCCACCTAAGGTTGTAGACCCTAGGCTGGAGAACCAGTGGAAGTCTAGCCCTGTCTTACAGACAGGAAGAGTGGAGCATGGCTATTATGTGCCAGGGGTTACTACCCCCCACTTTGTGAGTATACAGGATCCAGTGGTACCTGGGTGGCCTAGGGCCTGGTCCTGGCTGAGGGCAGCTGGAGAGTATCAGTGGGGTACCCCAGTTAGTCCCTACAGTAGTTTTAGAAGGAACCCTAGGGGTTCACCGTGGCGTAAAACAGGAGGGTGTCCCTGCAGTTGTGGGCCCGCGTCCTTGTTTTATCGCCCCAAGCAGGGAAGTCCATCACGGTGGTGATCGGTCTGCCCTGCGTTTTGGCTGGAAGGGGGTCGTGTTAGACTTGGGCCTTAGGGCAGGTTCACCCCTAATCTTTTTGCCTTTATTTGTGACCCTGTGTAGTGATTTTTGGGTCTTGGCGCACTTTTTCCCTGTGTCCCAGAGTGAAAGTGCGTGCGTGTAGTATGGCTGGCCTGCTCTCCCATAGGAATGCATGGGGAATGTGTGTGCCCTGTTAGTTCCTGATGTGTGGGGAGTGCAGGCTCGAGTTTAGTATGTATGAACTCGTGAGAATGAATGCTGCGCAATGGTATGTGCGGCTTGTATGTGTCTAGAAGGGAAGTGCTACTTCTGGACATTGATGTATGTGTGCAGTGAGGATACTGGAGCGTGATTGGCTGGAGCTGGCTGGCATGCCAGGCTCCAGGAAGTCTGGATGGGTCTGCCCGGTGGTGAGTGTGAGATCAGCATGAGTGATGTGTGGGAGGAGTAGATCTGTGTCCTGGATGGGCTGGGTTTTCCCCACACAATGCTGGCTCCGCCCCCCTGTGGTTTGTCTAATGACCCAAGCCTCCCCAGTGAATGAAAGGGGTGGTTGGGCCATCAAGGGTACTCCCAAGCCAGCTGCAACTGGTTTCCCCCCACCCTGCACCTCCTAACAAAGGATTTCTCGGTATAAATATGGGGCTGTGTCCCCACAGAAGTTGTTCTACTTGTGGATCCTTGCCAGAGGGGGCTGTTGCTGCTGCTGGGGCCAAGAGGACCGCCACTTGGCTGTCTCCCTGCCTGGAGACCCAGTGTGCTGGCTCTGGCCCTGCCCTGCCCCTCTGCCTGCCTCCAGTCCCTGCTGGAGCTTTTGCTTTTGACTTAGAGTGCCTGGAGGCGCTCTTATTTGATTTATAGCGCTAGGAGCGCTTTCCTGGTGCCCCAGCGCTCAATAGCGCTTTGCTGATATTTGTAGCGCTAGGAGCGCTTTCCTTTAGCCCCCAAGCACTGGGTGCGCTTTATTTCTATTATAGCGCTGTGGAGCGCTTTTTGCCGCTTTTTGGCATTAGCGAGTGCCACCTCGCTTTACTTTTTATTCTGAGCGCCGGTGCCCACCCGGCATTGCCCCGTTGTTGGATGTTGTAAATACCTCGAGGGAGCCCACTCCTCGGGTACTGGGAGCCCGCCTGCCTACCTGGAACGGGCCGCCGCGCTGCCCGCGGCGACCCGGAAGTATCTGGCCGACCGGCCAATCGCAGCGCGGCCCCTGAGAGGCCGACCGGAAGTCCCGCCTCCGCAACCAGGCAGCGAGGAGAGAGGCGCCGCCAGCGAGGCTCCGAGGAAGAGGAGCCCCGCGCTGCAGAGGAGGAGAGCCGGCAGTGTTCCTGCCCCCGCAGCACCAGCGAGATACCGGTGAGTGCGGGGACAGGGTCCTTTGTCCGTCGAGCGGCCCCGATTGGCAGCGGGCCGCTCCAACGCTGCTGCATTTCTCTGGGGAGCCGCAGAGGCTCCTGGGGGCACTCCCATTGATCCTGAGTCCCCCGTGAGGGACTCCAACGCCCCGCATTTGTTGTTCGGAGCCGCAGAGGCTCCTGGGGGCAATCTGTTCATCGAGCCCAGCGAGGCTCCAACGACGGCCATAGTTGTTAGTGAGTCCAGAGGCTCGAGGGGGCATTCATTGTTCTGAGCCCTGAGAGGCATCGCCCCCATCATTGTTTTAGAGCGCTGAGCTCTTTAGTGCCCATGTGCGAGCCCCAAGAGGCTCACAAGCCAGATTCATTCCGCGAGCCCAGCGAGGCTCATTGCCCACATCGTAGTGAGAGCCCTGAGAGGCTCTGGGGGCATATTCATTATTTAGAGCGCTGAGCTCTATTGGCACATTTTGCTTGGTGAGCCCCTGAGAGGCTCCTTGCCCATTTGGTCCTTGAGCCCTCCTGGCTCCAACGGTTGCCCAGTGCATATTCACAACTGTCCAGCACTTAGTGGACAGTTGCTACGTTTAGGCTTTTGTGTCTGTGCTGCCTGCGCAGACCTCCCTGACACTGAGACTCAGGGCATTCCGCCCCTTTCGAGGCCAGTTGGCCTGAGGGACATTTTGAGTGTTGTGCTACATGCACCCTGCGCATTGTGATTTCTTTGCTATATGATTCTTGCGCAAAAGTTCTAACCTGCACCTCTGAATGTGTTTTAATGTTACATGTGCAATTCTTGTTTATTATTATCTTTGCTAAAAGTGACCTGCTTAGGTAATTCTTTATGTGTTTATCCCCTTTGCTAAAAGTGACCTGCTTAGAGGATTGGTTGTGTCATTACCTTTGCTAAAAGTGACCTGCTTAGGTAATGCCTTGTTCTTTTATTCCCCTTTGCTAAAAGTAACCTGCTTAGAGGAATGTTGATGTTTGATTGCCTTTGCTAAATGTTACTTGCCTAGGTGATTATTTTAGGTTTCCTTCCCCCTGCGTGATTTCCCTACAGAGACTAGGGTGGCGTAGGAGGTGATAGGTTTTCCTTCCATAGGTTTCCTTCCCCCTGCGTGATTTCCCTACAGAGACTAGGGTGGCGTAGGAGGTGATAGGTTTTCCTTCCATAGGTCCTGATGATAAGGTCCTAGCTCCCTGCGTGATTTCCCTACAGAGACTAGGGTGGCGTAGTAGGTGATAGGTTTTCCTTCCATAGGTCCTAGCTCCCTGCGTGATTTCCCTACAGAGACTAGGGTGGCGTAGGAGGTATTTTCTCTTTACCAGTAGTTACTGGTTGTATGCTACATTTACTATTTCTGTGTTACAGTCATTGTATGTTTATGTGCTAAAGTGTTATACCTACAAGTATTATTTCTAACAAGTGCATACCCCTGACAGTGGCCCAGGTGGCCCTGTCCTGTACATAATCCCTTGTAAATCTTGCCCGTGCCTGTTGGCACATTGTAAAGTGTGTGTGTTATCTAATGTGTTCTTATTATTATAATACAAAGGCTATTTTTGATATAACCTTGTGTGGAGTTTCCTTTGTGGTGGGCCTTTGGTTGTTGTCGCTGGGGTGCGCGCGCAAACGCTTTACACATCGCCTCTGAGATTAGCCTTGCTGCTCGCGCCACGTTACCTAGAGGGTGAGCGGGGGTTATCTTGGTGTGTGACTCCCTAGCCCTGACCTTAGAAATGATGATCCCTGACTGACCTCGACGCGAGTCTTGGCCGGCCAGGGTCCCGTTTCTAACAATGGCTAATTCTTAAATGGAAATTGTTCAATGACGTTTATGCGCCTCTTGATATTTTTCCAAAGATCTCCTTGTTTGGATGAAGAAGCCAATCTGTGACGCAAAACAAAACCACACAGGGTTTGATTTCTAAAATCTCTAGTGTAATATAGAGCATATACGTCTACTATTTTACACGACTCAAGCCTAAGACGGTCATTCCAATGTGGTTCTGATGTTAAAACGTGCTTATCGACTCTCTTGATACCCCTTCCTATGTAAATTAGTTTTAGTTCACAAAAAGCTTTATAAGATTTTTACAACCGAGAGAACAAAATACTACAACATGCTGTGATGTATTTAAACTGCAAGGTTTGGTAATCAGAAAAAAGACACATTATGCAGTCAGGTGAGTGACAGTACAGTTTACGACTAAGGTTCTCGTATCTGAGATTTCTCATTTTCAAGAACTTAAGCCAACTGCGCGCCCGTGTTTTGTTAAGGGGACTCAACTATATCGAATAAGATGAAAAGCAAATGCCTGATGTCTTTAGGGGCATTCCTTCTCGCGCCTGCGTAAACACGGAGGCCAACAGCCCCAACCATGACAGACTTTTCCGACTGATAGCACAAGCGCCATTACAGTTTGGGCATCAGTCTGTAACGTGTCGGCACACAGCCCTGGACACGCGAGTTATACACACTGCAGCAATCACACACATCACTCTTCCTCCATGGTGACAGCCTGTCGGCTTCAGTGTGCTATTTCATTTTGAAATATCTGAAAAAGTGGCAGAGCAATCTGTTGCGTCCCTTCAGCTTGGGTAAGTACAAAATTGTAATTACTTTCCTGCTTAGAAGGCATCCATTGTTCTCTCTCTTTTTCTAAACCTTTTTTTCATGGTCTGGGACTGCCGGCCACCTCCCCCCTTAACACACTGGCTGAGTTACCTAATTCAACCAGTCAATACATGGGGTCTTTGGAAGTCAGGGGGTACAGGGCCCCCCCCTGGCCGTATTTATTAAAATATAAAAACAAATCAAAAATTTTAATAAAATAAACATTTCTGACAATTATTAAAATGCACATTTCAGGATATTAAATTGACATCCGTTTCGACATGGTATGATGGGCTAACCTTAACAAATATCTAGTACAGCGTGTTTCCTAACCGAATCTAAACATCCTGAAAATTAAACTGCATCCTAATAATAAAGTCGTACGGCAAGGTCGCCAACCGGTGTCAGATCCTTTTACAGCTGCGCTCTCACGTTCGAGATGCGCATGCGCAACCCAGGGCACGTTTCACCCACGTGCGCTCCCTGAACTCCATTTAACCATAACAGGAGGGCCCAGACACTCGCGCACCTTAGTGACGTCATAGTGTTGTGAGGGGTGTCTACCAGCCTGAGGAAAGCGTAGACTCCCTCCCCCGCACCCTTTTAAATACGGGATATCATATCCTGCCCCTGAAGTTCTGAAAGAGACCAATGGTCCCTCCCGCGGGCGGCCCCTTTCGTGAATGGGTCCGCCCCCCCGTAAGGACCTTAAAATGCTGCTCACCGATTAATGACCTTACCGCCAGACACACATAATAAATACGACATTGCTATACTAAAAGGGAAAAAAGGCCTAAGGAGAAAATTTGTTAATACACAGCAAAGCACAAAACATATACATATACAGATATTCCTGTAAGCGGGGAAAAAGGCCTAAGGAGAAAATTAGTTAAAATATCACAGCAATGCACAAAACATTTACATCTGTTCAACCTTCCAGTAAACGGGAAAAAAGGCCTACTGGATCAAGCATCCTATTCCTATAATCCGGCACATTGCTAAAACATTATACCTACCATTGGCCGGCCCCAAGGTCTGCTAAAAAGGGGATGGAGGGCGGGGAAAATTAAACAGCCCCACGGTGGGGCGAGGAGCGAGCCTGGGAGCGCGGGCACAAAGAGGCCGCTTCCCGCGCTCCCCAGGCTTTTAACCCTTTCGCCGCCGCGGCCCCGCCCCCTCACCCCGGAAGTGCACAACTACTTCCGGGGCGAGGGCGGGGGGCAAGCGACCACGAAAGGAACGGGGTGTGGGAGGGGCCGGGCCCTGCCATGCCTGCGTGGGGGCCGATTGGCCCCCCCTTCTCTAATCCGTGTTTTTATTTTCTTCCACTTGATTGTTTTGTCACTTCGATCTCCCATTTTCTAAATTTTCAGCACCTTTTGCACATTTCTTAACTTTGATAACTTTACCCTTTCTGTTTCATTTTATGGACGTTTTTTTACTGCAGCTTTTCACGCCTCACACAAATCGTTTTGCCCCCCTGCTTACAGCCCCATATCTTCTGCCATCATTTTCCTTCGAATATTTTCTGTTCCCACTTTAAAAATGGCGACTTCATAATGAAACTGTCCCTTCCCTCACCCCATTTATGTAGTAAAATGCTATAAGCTGTTTACCATAGGGAACGCTCTTCCGTAGTATCTAGTTCTGTATGCCTGTGTTTTAGAGGGATATTTAGCTGTTTTGGGTTCTGGAGTAGCGTGCTACTCTCTGAAAAGTGTTCTGACTCCTCATCAGGGTTACCAAGCGCTATATACATGCAAACCCTTCCCTCTTCTATCCCTCCACTATTCTTTCTCATTCCAAAAAACAGACTCACATGTCCACTGCTCAAATTAATTTCATTTTTCTCTATACCACTAGTCCTTTTTTTGGGTTCCAGAGTAGCATGCAATGCGCCGAAAAGCGCTTCGACGCGTCGTAAGGGGTATTAAGCGCTATATAAATGCAATTCAATATTCAGCATTGTTCTTGCAGTATATCAAATCAGAATTATGATTCAGACATTCGTTTTGTGAGATATAAGCTAGCTAAGTCGGCGTTTTGCCCTTAAATAAACTATGTTGTGCCCCTTTTATGAGCCTAGATATTAAAGTTGAGTAAAAAAAAATACGAGGATGTCATTGGAGGTAGCTTTTAAATAATATGCTTTCACATTTTTCTCGTTGCCGTTCCAGGATCTAAGAGCCGTTTTATTTGGTAGCTTTACGGGCATTACAGCTCTCTGGAAATATGCTGACAGCCGTCGAAATGCTGATATTTTTGTAACCGCTCTTTTGTGATATCATTTCAGAGTTAATTCTCTAAGCTTTTAAATAGACCCCAGCGGGCGGGTAAAAAAGCACACAGTTGCAGAAATGCCACCATTTAACGTGCAACTCGTTTATAATTCTTTGATCTTTCTCCACCCATTGTGCTGAGCTAATGCTTTGGGCAAGTGTGTGCAGAACACAAAACTGAAAATGGAACCGGTCCAGGGCCTTCGAATCTCCAAGCTGAAGCTTTCGTGCGATGAAGTCTCTGAGCACACTGGTTGGAGGGCTCTCGACTCCATAACCATCTGAAAATCAGTTTAGGGAATCAGAATGTTGTACCCAGCTGCTTTCGCTTCATCATTTTTTGCATAAAATCACACTGGTGGGCAGAGTGCTGCTGGGATTGAGAATTCTATTACTTAAAGCAAAATGGCGGGAGCCCGTGAAAACGTGAGAACCCCAACTCTCACAGTGTGAAGGCCGAAATGCAGTACTAACTGCTTGAACGGACTAGTCAGACCGGTTCAGGGATCTACAAAGGCCTTGAGAATTGCGCAATTTGTGAAAAAATAAGTGCTGCAGAGGTGCTGGCCAATGACAGCTGTTTGACTAGTGGGAATCTTGAGTTTTCATCCATGATTACCATAAGGTACTTTCCCAATCGCAACGGTCCAAAGAAATCAACCACAATTTGGGTCCAGACATTGGCAGTAGGTCTGACATCAATAAAGGAGGTGGCGCTTCTTATTGACTGGTCACCTGGCACGTGTGACACTCCTTTAAAGTCTTCTCTACAGTCCAATCAAGCATTGGAAATCCTACTCCCTCTCTCGGGACCCTCTTGGTTAATTTGAGTCCTCGTGGTCCTCGTGTGCTAGATCAACAACTTGCTAGAAGGGGCCTTTCGGGATGACAACCTTTCCCCCTCTCAGTAGGATTCTGCAGCCAGAAACTGCAATTTCTTTGTTCACATGTCAGAAAGTGGCTACTTTGTTTTTATTCACCATTCCATACTGCTCGCATCTTTCTCTCTGCCATCTTTGTTGTTACACTCTCAGCGTTACTTCACATAGGGTGGGGTCATTTTGTTTTGCTTCTCAGATGATGTCAAGTGGAACCGATGGAGGTGAGGCTTGCTCCTTCATGAAGTCGTGATATTTTTAAGTCTGTCTTCAGTGAGGGAGGGTTTAACCTTTGCCAGCATTAGTGGATATTGATATATGTAACATGCTGGGTTCTTATGTTTCCCTGGCTTGTGTTTTATGACATTTGGTTATTCCTGCAGCTGAATCTCCCACCGCTTAATTCGTGGTGGCATCTTTGCCTTGGAGTTCCCAAATATCGTCAGCAGGGCTTGGTGATCTTTACGATTGTGAACTGTTTGCCATTGATGAAAAGATGATAGTGTTCACATGCCCACACAACCACTAGACTTTTCCTTTCTGGTTGTGAATATGCTTTTTCTAACTTGGCCAAGCTGTGACGAGTGTAAGAGACTATCCTTCGCTTCTCGTCTCCTTGTTCATATTGAGCCAGGTTGGCACCCAGCCCTACAGGACTGGCGCCCCCTTTGAGTTCCATACACAGATGCCGATTGAAATATGCCATGTTGTCAGCATCATTGACTCTTCTCATGATCAACTGAAATACTTGTCCGCATTCAGCTGTCCATTTGAAGACTCTTCCTTGTTTGGTGTAGTCTGTCAGTGCTGCACTGATAGTGGCATAGTCTTTGACAAATTAAGAACTTGTCCAACAATTAGCCACTATATTTTAATTGGAAATATTTTTTCATATTTATTCATTTTTGTGTTCTGTTTGAATTTTGTATATTGAATCATGTCATAATTGTCTGTATAAATGTTTTTTTAATTTTTGTCATTATGTACGTTTTATATATTTAGAGTCACACAGTTTTTAATATGAATTTATATTATTAAAAAATGGAAACATTTTAAATAAATGTTTAGTGCACTGTAGTTTATAAATATATTAATGAGCCTGTTGTAGGTCAGGTTATGACCAGTTAATTGCCTAGGTTTTTGTTTCAAACTCCTATAGTCTTTGACATATCATGCACTTTATGTTGCCATTCCCAGGAAGGGTCAAAAGTTCACTTATGTCTCAAAGTGGTGATGTGCAATTCAGTGCTTTGACCTTGTTCGGGCTAGGCTTAATGCCTTTTATTTGTAAAAGATATGTCCATAGAATTTCAAGTGATACTTGTGCAATTCAGACTTGTCAGTGTTGAGTGTTAGGTTGGCTTCCTGGAAAGCGTGAAAAACATGCTTCAGCACATGATTGTGCTATTCTCTCAACTATCCGAAGACCAAAATTACGTCGCTGTATGTGAAAACATTTATTATATGTCTAATGACCCTCTTGATGGCTTCCTGAAAGATTTGTGCTGCTGATGACACTCCAAAACTGAATCTCTTGTAAGTGAACAATCCGAAATGAGTGCTGAGAGTTGTGATGTATCAGGAGTTTTTGTGGAGTTCAAGTTGGTGATATCCCTTGTTCACATCCAGATTTGAGAAAAATCTTGGCCTCATTGAGCGGTGTGATAATGTCAGAGATATGATGACCAGGATGTCGTTCTCTCTGAATTGCAGTGATGGGCCGTCTCATGTTGATGCATAATCTTACTTGCCTTCACAGTTCCGCTTGGGTATTGCCACTAGTGAGGAGACCCAAGGAGTTGGTCCTTTGTATTCTTCAATGATGTCAACTTTGAGTAGATCCTGAAGTTTGGTCTTGTATGCTGAAGATGAAAAGGTATCTTGCGCTGATATTGAGCAATGGGTCTGATGCTTTCATTGATGTGTAGTCTGACTTTATAGTTTAGCATTTTCCCAGTCCGCCAAAAAGCCTTGGGTGCTGTTCAACAAGCGGCAAGTCATTCCGCATGGTGTAGAGGATGGCAACAGGCTTCAATTGCTCAGCTGTATGAAAGCTTAGCAGGCACTCCGCAGGAACTGATCCTCCCCTGACATGCATGTCTGTTTCCAGTTTTCTGCCCCTGTATGCTAGTATTGTTCTGAATTTTGGAAGACATGGGAGAGGCTTTTGAGCCATCCAGATGAAGTTGCGTAGGTCTGTTGCCTTTAGCTTTGTTCTAGGCTTCATCTTCTTGTATTGTATGAAACATATGTAGTTCAAGGACACCCCACTGTCATTGACAAACGTGCCCTGGTCATCTATTTTCAGCTCGACTGCAGGGCATTGATGTTTTTGTTTATGTCATGTAGAGACCATGAATATGCATTCGTCATTGTCCTGTGAATTTGAAAATGTGCTTGTGTGAAAGCTTCAGATGTGGACCTTGACTTTCACAACATGGAGGTTGCTCTGGTGGTGGTAATTATATTGAGGAACTGCTGCTTCTGTCTCACATGACATGTTTTTTCTGTCTTTCAGTATTTTGAGAACTCAGGCTGGTTGGCTAGCAAAGGATTCATGGTCATTATCTTTGCCACACCAGCGACATGTGCATCCAATCGCTGGTCATTTCAAGTCAAGTCAAGTCAGGAGATTTATATAGCGCGCTACATACCCATAGGGTCTCAAGGCGCCTGAGGAAGGGTGGAGAATTACATGTCGAATATCCAAGTTTTAAGTTGCTTTCTGAATGCTAGGTGGTTCTGAGTAAGGCGAAGGTGAGTGGGAAGAGAGTTCCAACTTTTAGCTGCCAGGTAGGAGAAGGATCTACCACCCATGGTGGTTTTGTTGATGCGAGGTACAGTGGCAAGGGCTTGGTTGGAGGATCGTAGCTGACGGGAGGGGGTGTAGAAGGACAGTCGTGTGTTGAGGCATTCGGGTCCGAGTTCGTAAAGTGCTTTGTGTGCGTGGGTTAGGAGGCGGAAAGTAATCCTCTTATTTACGGGGAGCCAGTGGAGGTTTTTCAGGTGACCAGAGATGTGTTCTTTACGCGGGATGTCTAGTATGAGTCTGGCTGAAGCGTTCTGGATGCGTTGGAGTTTTTTCTGGAGTTTTGCGGTGGTACCGGCGTATAGGGTGTTTCCGTAGTCCAGGCGGCTCGTGACCAGTGCGTGGGTGACCGTTTTACGAGTTTCGGTGGGGATCCAGCGAAATGTTTTTTGAGCATGCGAAGAATGTTGAAGCAAGATGATGAAACGGCGTTGACTTGTCTGTTCATCGAGAGCGAGGAGTCCAGGATGACGCCCAGGTTCCGTGCGTGGTCTGTCGGGGTGTGTGGTTCCCAAAATCCGGACCCTGTGGTTTTCCCGATATCGAGGTCCAATACCCGTGTCACGAAACCTCAACGTACCGAGACGATTTTGGTGTCTACGAACCGATAATGATTAGGACATCATTCCTATGTATTTGCGTTACAATCGAGGGTTGCCAACACCCCTAAATCACAGTTTCCGTCCCATCCCTTAAACTCCATTTTGTGAACGGCATCCATCTTGCATCTTGCCCTCATGATAAGTCAATTAAAGGTCGAGCTTGATCCAAATAGACACGTCCACCTTTCGTGACTTTCCCCTGACCTGTCCCAACTGACTCCACTGTCTTTGGCCAAACCTGTTTAGGCAGCTCCTCGCCCAGTGGCCGAATACGATAGCATCTACGCATAACATTCCACGAACCATTCACTACATACAGCCCATGTTTCCTTCAAACACGCACCTGTCCCCGTATCTTGTTTATGGCCCTTTTATGGCTGGGTTGTACCTTCCTTTATTGGTGGTTCATCTATATCTGATGGGAGTTCCCGATCCAACTGGGTAATCTATCGGCAAACTGGACATCTAAAATATGGGCTTGCTTACATGACTTCGCTCTTTGTATTGTTGTAGAAATATGTGTGATGCCATACCATAAACTCAAGAATTCTTGCTTGAAGCCATATATTTGATATATAAGGAGACGGCTGGTTCTGTAAAAACGAACAGTCTCCCAAGAACCTACTCTCTGTGTGGTGTACTTCTGGGACACGTGTTACTTGGTAGCTACCAATAAAACTTGATCTTTGACTGCGACTAGAAGACTACGTGTTTCTGTGGTCCGGAACAAGGGAACTCAGAGGTCTTCGGGTGTTATCCCCTGACACCAGCGGGTTCCTAAAAACCCGTTACCTCAGTTGGCGCCCAACTCGGGGCGATATCAAGCGGTGACGGTCCAAGCCAGATGTTCGTGAGGAGCTTTGTGTGAAAATTCCGGAGGACGGCCAGCCACTTCAGCGACCCCTGTATGTCGACGTGGTTCCGAAGGTCTTTGCTGCGAGGTTCCCCGCGTCCCGACGGCTACGAAGGACTGCTGCCCTGACTATCGCCTTGTTTTGGACCCAGTGATCCTTGGTAGAGCGAAACGATAGACGAGTCTTCTAGCGACGTCATCGATCTTCAAATACTTCAGTTAAGTATAAGTGGAGCGTCTCCTAGTCCTTAGTTTGTTCTTAGTTTTTGGTATCCTTGAGATACGACTTGATTTGTAACTTGCAAGCCCCAAAGCCGAAGGACTCGTGTATTCACGAGAAATATCGTAACAGATAATCCTTTGAAGTTTGAAGCTAGACCAGTGAGCGAAGATGCCTGGTTTTAGCAAACTTGGAAACTTGTTTTGTCTTGGTTGTAGTAAGGACTCCCAGTTGGAAGATTCTTGTCCGGTTCCTCCAATTGGAACTCCAATGTATGAACTCTATGTGAAGCATGGCGTAGGTCCTATCACATATAACGAGGTATGGATAAAATACACCCGCAAGGATGGTGTTTTAAAATGGCCCCAATATGGTAGTTTCGACCAAGAAATATTAGATAACTTAGAGGTCAAATTGTTCAAGAAGAAAGCCCGGCCGGCAATGTTTGACTCTTTCCGCTTATGGCGCAAGGAAGCCAAACAGAAAGAAATAAGACTAGCAAAAAAGAATAAAAGAGGTATGTCAATGGTGCAAGCTGCCGTTGCATACAGAGATAACGAGGAAGAGCAGGAGAGCGAACAGATGCTTAGGAGCAAGAAACTAGCGATAGATAAATGTTACCCAATGCTGCCAAATAGAGGAAAAGGTCAACAGGAAGGATCCGAGAAAGATCCATTGATGTCCCACCTATTAAATTCTCCGCCACCCTATGCACAAAATGCCACAGCACCTCCGCAACCTTTCGTTGCACCTTTGGTAGCTGTAATACAGGCTCCTTTACCGCACTCACCAGCTACTCTTCAGCTGGCTCCTGTTTCTTTGGCACAGCCTCCTCAAGGCTCACCGATCACATCTATTTCTCCTACCGTTCCTTCTAAAATTTCGCCTAGCGCACCTTCTAGTCTCTCTGATACTCGTTCTACGAACATTTCTGTTTCTGCTTTGCGTGACTCTGTTCTACTACCAGCTATTCCTCCACTTTCACCTTTCGTCTGGCATAAAACGGCCAGCATTGTTACTAACTTTCCTTCACCACTTTTTCGGTCGCCTAAAACGACCCCTAACACGGAACGAAGACAATTGCGAAGCCAAATGCCTGATTATCAGGAAAGGGAAACATTGAATAAGTTAGCACGAAATTGGGCTATGGATACAGCGAGATATGATGTAGAGTCTGTCATGAACGTTTTCCGTCAATGGGATGAACCAACGCAAAGATACGTCTTTGAGCAGATGTGTGTTTTCCTGTGTGAGGATTTGGAAGATAATGGTCAGAAGAGCAACCTGCAGGAGTTGTGTAGGTTACGATTTAAATTTGGGGAGGGTATGATAGTTGGTCCCGACGTTGAAAGAGCAGTAGAGATATTATTATCACATCGAAGTACAGGTGGTAATTCTGGGTCATCCTCTGACAGTGGTACGTATAGTAGGAAAAGAGCGAGACAGTACACCATGAGAGAGGTTCCTCCGGTCTGGAGGGAAGGTGACGCAACTGCAGTTCCACCGGTTCTGCCTCATTTCCAGCGTGTATGGGTACATGTCCCCTGGAAAAGATCCGAAGTTCTAGCACTCAAGCAGACACTACCCGATCCCCGTAAAAACCCGACTGGGTATTATAAGCAGTTGTCCCAAACTGCAAGCTCATGTATAATGAATTTAGCGGATATAGACATGTTGTTTGGGAACATTGTTCCACATCCTTTATGGAGTAAGATACGTCATACGGATCATGACCAAGAATTAGGTGACTCATGGGCAAACATTGCGACTACAGATGCTAGACAAATCGGTGGTTTCAAGCCTGAGCCGTTAATAGCTGCACTTCCTGGTAGAATTATCGCATACATGAAGACAATTATGCCTGAAGTACGTGTAAACTGGGACAAGCTATCCGCGTGCAAGCAGAAGAAAGACGAGAATGTGTCTGACTTCTTCACGAGATTTGAGGAAACCTTCACTGACCATAGTGGTCAGGATATGGCTACCGAGGGTGGCCAAAGACTGTTTGTAGACAAGTTTGTACACAATTTGCTTCCTGAATTGTGTGCTAAACTAAAAGACTCAGAAAGTGCTTGGGCTGTTTCTACGTCAGCGCAGATTCTAGCAACAGCCCAGTACTATGAAAATAGGCGTAAAGACGAGTTAGACAAGGCAGACAAAAAGACGAAAGATTTGAAAACTAAAGTTCTTCTCCAACAGGCCTATCAGCCTCGTATGGCTAGCCAGCCTAATTATCAACAGAATCTGCAGTACTCTAGAGACGCGCAAGGAAACGAGCTTTCCCATCGGCGTCCTACGTATGGCCCTAATCAATCTGCGTATTGCAAAGAAGAGGGCCATTTTAGGAATAATTGTCCGGCTCTTGCACGACGTTTAAACGGTGCACAAGGTGTAAGGGAAAGAGGTGTTCAGCATGCCTCTAGAGGAAGAGGCCGTGGAAATTTCACTCAGAATATAACTTCTTTTCCACCTCAGAAATCAATGAATAGCTTTGATCAACAGGGTAATTCATCGTCCAAGTCAGCTCAGTACTATGCTGACGACTATTACACCGAACACGACAATGAGGGTAACGATCGCTAGGACAGCCATGGACAAAGAGAGGGAGTTGTTTCAGTTCCAGTAGATCAGGATGGACCTTATGTCGAGGTAATTACCTCAGGAGTGTCAGAGCCATTTCTGCTGGATACTGGTGCTACAAAAAGTTCTATTATGCACTCAAAACTACCTGGCGCACCTTTGTCTGGCGAAATGAATGTCTCAGTAGGCTTCTCTGGCGCCCCTGTTAGAAACCCGATCTCTAGTCCTGTTTCCGTTTCTGTTGGCCCCTGTGAATTAGAAGCACCCCTCATTCTTACAACAGGTTGCGGTGAAAATTTGTTAGGATTGGATTTGCTAAAGAGGTTGTACGCGACTTTGTACTGTTCTCCCTCGGGAGTACAGCTTACTTTAGGGAGAAAAGTCATTTCTCCAATGTACTTGTCCAAAGAAGGTATCCCAACCGAATTGTCATCACTTCCAGATATACTATGGGCTAATGGTTCCAACGATGTAGGTCGTTTAGAGATAGCACCGTATGTCATAACTTTGAAAGCAAACGTCAGATTGCCACGTATTCCCCAATACAAAATTTCTAACGACTGCGAACAGGAATTGTTAACGATCGTTTATGATTTGGTCGATAAAGATGTTATCGAGGAAACAACAGGAAACATTTGTAACAGTCCAGTTTTACCGGTCTTGAAACGTACTGATCCTTCACAGCCCCCTGTGTATAGGTTTGTGATTGACCTCCGAGAAGTAAACAAGGTAGTTATACCGCAGTTTCCAGTCGTCCCCGACATTACTGCTTTATTGACAATGGTTCCAGCTTCAGCAGCTTGGTTCTCGGTGATTGACCTGAAGAACGCTTTCTTCAGCATCCCGATCGCCGAAGAGAGTAGAGACCTTTTCGGCTTCAATTTAGGAGGACGAAGCTTCCGCTTCAAATGCGCTCCTCAAGGCTACTGCGAAAGCCCATCAATATTCAGTCAGGCTTTGAAAACACAACTAGACACAATTGTACTGCCAGATGGGTCAACATTGATTCAGTACGTAGACGATCTACTGATCGCTGCAGACACTGAAGAGATTTGCAAGGAAGCTACGTTGTCGCTATTACGTCACCTATGTGACATGAAGCACAAAGTCTCCCTTTCAAAACTGCAATTTTGTCGACAAGAAGTAACCTACCTAGGTCACATCTTATCGAAGGAGGGAAGGAGACTGACACCAGAAAGAATACAGGCAATCACAGAACTAAGTGCCCCAAGGACACTGAGAGGTGTCCGAGCTTTTTTGGGCATTACATCGTACTGTAGACAATGGATACCGAATTTCTCACTACTAGCCAAACCCTTACTGTCACTACTCCGCAAAGACACGCCTAAACCTATGCCTTGGTCTGAAGATTGTCAGACGAGTTTCCGCGAGTTGCGCGATGCATTGTGTTCGGCTCCTGTGTTGGGAAACCCCAACTACAGTAAGCCTTTTACATTGTATGTCCACGAAAAAGAAGGTTGTGCATTATCAGTCTTAATGCAACTCTTTGGGGACAAACAGCGCCCATGCGCGTATTTTTCGGCAACTCTGGATCCAGTGGCTAAGGCACTGCCAAGTTGTCTAAGAGCAACAGCCGCAGCAGCTGTCTGCATTCGACAGTCTGCTGGATTAGTCATGAATAACACTCTGATCGTTATGGTTCCGCATGCAGTAGACATTTTACTAAATAGGACAAAGACACAACACCTTACTAGCGCTCGACTATCCAGTTACGAACTTACCCTGCTAGCAAGTCACATCCATATAAAGAGGTGTGATACACTCAATCCCGCTACGTTATTACCCATCCCGACAGAGACAGACAAGATTGACAAGCATGACTGCTGTTTCAGGACAGAGGAAGAGACAAAAGGGAGAGTAGACTTACAGGACACTCCCCTTCCCGAATGCAATGATACTCTATGGGTTGATGGTTCATGTTTCAAGTTGCCGAATGGTGATACGACTACAGCATATGCCGTAACGACGTTACACACCATTGTAGAGACTGCACGCATTCCCCACAGTTCTGCACAAGCTGCAGAGTTGATAGCGCTTACTAGAGCATGTGTGCTGGCGAAAGGAAAGCGAGTGAATGTGTACACTGACAGCCAATATGCCTTTGGTGTGGCTCACAGTTTTGGGAGATTATGGCGTGAACGTGGGTTCCTTACGTCCCATGGTGCAAAGATACAACATGGCCAGCTAGTTAATGAGCTCCTTGAGTCACTCACCTTGCCCCTACAAGTCGCCGTTATAAAATGTAGTGCACACAGAAAGATTCAGGATGATGTTGGCCGCGGAAATGCATTTGCAGATGAGGTTGCGAAAGGAACTGCAAGGAACACAATGAATCGGATGTATGTCATGGGTCCCGCTAGATGGACTGCTGATGTAGGAATGTGTGAGGACACCATTGAAAGCGTAAAATCAATACAAGCCGAGGCCACTGAGAACGAGATGAATGAATGGAGAGAAAGCACAGGTAGATTGGATGCGAATGGTTGTTGGGTCGAACTATCGGAACACCAGCGATGGTTACTACCTAATGCATACGTACTTGCAGTGGTAACGATGGCTCACGGAATGGCACACATCAATTCGAGAGGAATATGTAAACTATTGGCCCCAGTATGGCAGAATAGCAATATCCCAAAGTACGCAGAAAACGTGGTCAGAAAGTGTATGGTATGTTTGAAGTACAATCCCGGTAGGGGAACGCCAACTCCAGCTGGTCATTTTGCGCCTCCAACGTACCCGTTCGAGGTTTTGCAGCTAGATTTCATCCACATGGAGAGGTGCAACAACCTGAAATACGTTCTCGTTGTTGTTTGCGCCTTTTCAAGGTGGGTGGAAGCGTACCCCCTTAAGGACAACACCGCCTTATCGACTGCCAAAGCCCTTGTCAAAGAGTTCTTCCCTAGATTCGGTAGGCCTAGAATTGTCTGGAGTGATAACGGAAGTGAATTCGTAGGATGCGTGATGAAGAGAGTGTGTGAGTGTCTAGGCATACACCAAAAATTCCACTCTGCGAATCATCCCCAATCGGCTGGATTAGTAGAATGCTACAACGGCACTCTGAAACTCAAACTAGCCAAAATCCAAGCCAGTACAGGTCTTAAATGGCCTGATGCCTTGCCTCTAGCACTTTTGTCAACCAGGACGACTGTCCACTCCAGGTTAGGACTTAGCCCCCATGAAATCGTGTTTGGCCGCCCAGCCAACGTCTGGGGCGTGCCAAGACCCAAGAAACTGAGCGAGATAGAGCACCCCGTACTGCTTGACTATTTGTGCGAATTGACAACTAAATTGCGTGTTTTACACCAACAGGTTCACAGTTCTTCTCCACCAGCCTCTGACGATCCAGGTCACCTCATCGAACCCAGTTCGTGGGTTCTGTTGCGGAATTTTCAGCGCACCAACAACGGACAACCGAGGTGGACCCGACCGCACCTGGTACTACTTTCAACAAGATCTGCTGTTCGGGTTAAAGGCAAGAAGAACTGGGTACATGGGACCCACTGCAAACGGGTCCCTCTACCCCTTCCATACGACCGGTGGGTCAACAAAGGACTTGCTGACTCTGAGACAGAATCCGTACCTCGCTTCATCCCTTTCAGCGATGCACGTTTGAAAGAAACTAGCACCGAAAAGAAGAGTGATCATATTTTGCAAGGACTTGTGTCACCATCTATGCAATTGGACACTACTGACCCTGAAACGCTGTTTGAAGATCACACCGTACCTGGGAAACGACGATACAACCTGCGGTCTAGACAAAAGAACTAATAAAAGCTTGATCTCATGTAATTTCCTCTTCTCCCCTAAGAACTATTTTTGAATTTTCAGCTCTCTCGTCCCAAGGGATCTAGCTCATTTTTTATTTTTCGAACCGCCATCCGGTTCTGCTGCTAGGGTCGCGGTTGAAGTCTGGGGAGTGCAACTGGGAAGTTCTAGGTCCACGGTTCTGATTGGTCCACGGGAGTTACCCCGGACTGAGCAGAGCGCGCTCCCTGGGAGAATCAATCAACCACCGCGGGCAGCAACTAGAGGATGGAGTTTCCGAGGGTAGAGAGACCTGTCAGACTCACGAACTTTGAAAAACAGTTATGCACGATACTGTCCAGAAGAAGATTCCTGATATTATGTGTTTTAATGTTATGTAGCATACTTGTGTTTTTTATTGGTTATACCTTGTTCGTATTTAAAGTTACCTTTTCGAATGACACCCAGACACCACCTCCTCCCACTATTTCTCCACACTACTTTCACCCTTTACCTGAACACGAGTCTGCCCGAAGACTCGAATTTGTAAACAACTCTTTCATCCAGCTTCTACACCAACACCAGTCCATAATGAACACGTCAAACTGTTGGATATGCGGACTTATGCCACACACAACCGATAAGGGTATCCCATACTTCGTTTTGCCATTTAGCTACTATGGTTCTCTGTGGGCTTTCCAGACCATGTTCCTATTCGCCCTAGAACCATACCCGACCCGTTCCGCTGCGAGCGACTCCAGTAACAAGGCACTAATTGCAGGGATAAGGAACATGAGTAGGGATATCGACACCTATCTGACAATCCCCAAAGATGAACTGAGTCCCTACAGCCGTTGGAACGTGACCAAACATGGGGTTTACCTGGTCAAGAGCCAGGCAGCACAGAAATCTCGCCCAGTTTGGATAGTTCCCCACCGAGGTCACTTATGCTTACAGGGTATTGGTAGGAACCCCACAGCACAGTTAGGAAAGAGCATTTGCACGGAAACATATGTATTTGCTTCCCGAACTTCCCCGATACTCTTGGCAGCTAAAGGCACGTATTTCGTTTGCCACGACCAAGCCTACACGTGGTTGCCCCCTGATTTCTCAGGTATATGTTTCATTTCATTTCTGCTGCCTCCTACCTACACGGCCCGAGCAGATTACCACCGGACAAGGACAGCTAGAGGTGTCGTGAGTAAAGACGACACCGCGGGTCAGGATTTCGCTGACTTCGCAAAGGGTTTTCTGCCATTTTGGGGGCCTATGGTGAACAGCAGGAATATTCGCCAGTTAGCGAGGATAGTTGAATCCGCCGTGACCACAACGGCCGGAGCACTTGGCAATTTGACAACAGAGCTTCAGTCGGATCGACTTATGACCCTTCAGAACCGAATTGCCTTAGACATTATACTCGCCGATCGTGGTGGTGTGTGTAGAGTCACCCAATCCAGTTGCTGCATTTTCATCCCTGATAACGCACCAACAGTATACCAGGCCATCTCCAAACTACACGAAATATCTGGTTCCCTTCACATTGAGAAAGGGGATTGGTCCCTGCTGGGGTGGTTCTGGGAACTGATCACTGCCTGGGGATGGAAAACTTTGATTTTCATCGGGATGATCTTGGCACTTCTGTTCATGTTTTGCTTGTGTATACAGTGTGCTCCTGCACTATGTGGCCTCTGTGCTACCTCATGTGTACGGAAGCCTGTGTCACAGGACGAGCTGAGTAGCAGAATGATGCTCCAGCAACATCTCCACGAATTTCTTCATACCGATTTGGACTCAGATTAGCATGAGTTATTGCCTTATATGAGGGCAAAAGGAGGGTCTGTGGTTCCCAAAATCCGGACCCTGTGGTTTTCCCGATATCGAGGTCCAATACCCGTGTCACGAAACCTCAACGTACCAAAACGATTTTGGTGTCTACGAACCGATAATGATTAGGACATCATTCCTATGTATTTGCGTTACAATCGAGGGTTGCCAACACCCCTAAATCACAGTTTCCGTCCAATCCCTTAAACTCCATTTTGTGAACGGCATCCATCTTGCATCTTGCCCTCATGATAAGTCAATTAAAGGTCGAGCTTGATCCAAATAGACACGTCCACCTTTCGTGACTTTCCCCTGACCTGTCCCAACTGACTCCACTGTCTTCGGCCAAACCTGTTTAGGCAGCTCCTCGCCCAGTGGCCGAATACGATAGCATCTACGCATAACATTCCACGAACCATTCACTACATACAGCCCATGTTTCCTTCAAACACGCACCTGTCCCCGTATCTTGTTTATGGCCCTTTTATGGCTGGGTTGTACCTTCCTTTATTGGTGGTTCATCTATATCTGATGGGAGTTCCCGATCCAACTGGGTAATCTATCAGCAAACTGGACATCTAAAATATGGGCTTGCATACATGACTTCGCTCTTTGTATTGTTGTAGAAATATGTGTGTTGCCATACCATAAACTCAAGAATTCTTGCTTGAAGCCATATATTTGATATATAAGGAGACGGCTGGTTCTGTAAAAGCGAACAGTCTCCCAAGAACCTACTCTCTGTGTGGTGTACTTCTGGGACACGTGTTACTTGGTAGCTACCAATAAAACTTGATCTTTGACTGCGACTAGAAGACTACGTGTTTCTGTGGTCCGGAACAAGGGAACTCAGAGGTCTTCGGGTGTTATCCCCTGACACCAGCGGGTTCCTAAAAACCCGTTACCTCAGGTGGGTGCTTTTCCAAGGGCCTCTGGCCACCAAGAGTCATCCCAGGCGGAGGGGGAGGTGCCTAAGATGAGGACTTCTGTTTTGTCTGAGTTCAGTTTCAGACGGCTGTGCTTCATCCACTCGGCTACTTCTTTCATTCCTTCATGTAAGTTGGTTTTGGCGGTGTTAGGGTCTTTGGTGAGTGAGAGGATCAGTTGAGTGTCGTCAGCGTAGGAGATAATGTTGAGGTTGTGTTGGCGAGCGATGGACGCAAGGGGGCTCATGTATACGTTGAAGAGAGTGGGGCTGAGAGAAGATCCTTGTGGCACGCCACAGATGACTCCAGTGGCCTCTGACTTGAATGGTGGGAGGCGGACTCTCTGGGTTCTTCCGAAGAGGAACGAGGTGATCCATTCCAGTTCTTTTCCTTGGATTCCGACGTTTCTGAGGCGTTGTAGAAGGGTGCTATGACAGACTGTGTCGAAGGCAGCGGAGAGGTCGAGGAGGATGAGGGCGGCTGCGTCTCCGTTGTCCAGTAGAGTTCGAATGTCATCAGTTGCAGCGATGAGTGCGGTCTCAGTGCTGTGTTTGGCTCGGAATCCGGACTGTGAGGAGTCAAGGGATTTGTTGGTTTCGAGGAAGGCGGCGAGCTGGTTGTTGACAGCTTTCTCGATGACTTTGGCCGGGAATGGAAGAAGCGAGATGGGGCGGTAGTTTTTGAGTTCGGTGGGGTCAGCTGTGGGTTTTTTCAGAAGGGCGCTGAGTTCTGCATGTTTCCAGCTTTCCGGGAAGGTGGCGGAGTTGAGGGAGCAGTTGATGACATCTCGGAGGTGTGGTGCTATGATGGAGTCGGCTTTGTTGAAGATGTGGTGAGGGCATGGGTCTGTTGGGGATCCTGAGTGGATGGATTTCATCAGGCGGATGGTGTCCTCAGTGGAGATTGGGCTCCAGTCGTTAAGGATGTTCAAGGGGGGTGAAGGTCCTGCAGAAGGTTGGGTGGGTTGGTCACCGGGTCGGTTGTCGAAGCTGTTGTGGATGTCTGTGATTTTGTTGTGGAAGAAGGAAGCTAGGGAGTCGCAGAGGGCTTGGGAGGGGGTGATGTCGTTGGAGTTGGCTGATGGGTTGTTAAATTATTTGACGATGTTGAATAATTCCTTGCTGTTGTGGGCGTTGTTGTCTAGTCGGTCTTTGAAAGCGGCTTTCTTGGCAGACCGGATTAGTTGGTGGTGTATGCGGGTGGCGTTTTTGAGGGCGTCCCTGGTGCTGGTGTTTGGGTCTTTTTTCCAGGTCTTCTCGAGGGAGCGACAGATTTTCTTCGATTTCTTAAGATCATCGTTGAACCAGGAGGTGTTTTTGCTGCCTAGTTTGATTTGACGTTTTTTCAACGGTGCTAGGATGTCGGCGCTGTTGGATAGCCATTGGGTGAGGTTAATGGCTGCTTGGTCGGGGTTAGAAGAGTGGGCGGGGGGGTTTAGAAGAAGCGATGAGGAGATCTGGTCGATGGTGATTTTGTTCCAATTTCTTCGCAGGGTGGGTTGAGGATGGTTGTGGATTGTGGTCTTATTGTAGATAAAGTGAACGCAGCTGTGGTCCGTCCAATGAAGAGCTGTGGTGTGACTGAATGAGACATGTTTGCTGGAGGTGAAGATAGGGTCGAGTGTGTGACCTGCAATGTGGGTGGGGGTAGTGACAAGTTGTTTGAGTCCGAGGTCGGCGAGATTGTCCAAAAGGGTGGTGGCGCTGCTGTCATTGCTCTTTTCCAGGTGAAAATTGAGGTCTCCCAATAGAATGTAGTCCTCGGAGGGGAGGGCGTGTGGGGTGATAAAGTCAATGATGTCGTCACTGAATTGTGTGCGAGGTCCTGGGGGCCGGTAGAGGAGGGTGCCTCTGAGTGTGGTCTTGGGGTCGGTGTGGATCTGGAAGTGGAGGTGTTCGGCGTTGGCAAGGTTGACGTCTGAGCTGGTTGAGATGCGGATGGAGTTCTTATGGACGATAGCGATGCCTCCTCCTGTTTGCTTGATGCGGTCCTTACGGATGATCTTGTATCCTTCCGGGATGGCAATGGTGATGTCTGGAGCTGATGAGGCATTCATCCATGTTTCTGTTAGGAAGGCGACATCCGGAGAGATGGTGTCTAGTAGATTCCAGAGGTCGATGGCGTGTCTGTGGACCGAGCGGGTGTTGAGCAGGATGCATTTTAGGTGGATGGTGTCAGGTCTCTGTTTGGTGTTGGTGGTCATTTGCATTTATGAGGGTAGGATGCCCACATCAATAACACTCTTTCTTTTCTTTGTGATGGGTTTTCCTGGCTGTGGATTTTGTCTTGTGGTCTTGTGAGTGATGGTCTTGTAATCTTCTGTAGTCTTGGATTGGTTTTCTGAATAATTGTTTATGTACGTGGAATGCTTGCTCCCTTTTTACTGCCTTGCTGGTTTCGATCTTCTTTGCTAGAGTCTCAGCCTGATCATTGATGTGAGTCACCTCCTGTATTTGCTCCAGGATGAAGCTTTTCTTCAGCAGCTACTGCCGTAAGGCCTCAGATAGGCATCTTTCAATGATGCGCAGATGAATTGCATCTTCATCTGTAAATTTGCCTGATTCACAGTGCTGAATCTTTGTCACCAGTTGTCAGTGCTCAGGGCTCCACAGAGCAAGAGAGGGACCGGAGACTTGAATGATAGTGGAGGCAGCTTTTTAAAAATTGTCTACAGGTAAGTGGTGCAATGCATACATGTGTTTTCCCGTTCCTCTTCTGCTCCGTTTCCCCATGTGGTGACTTCCTTCCCTTGTCCCCCTACTTCTGGTCTCCACCTTTGGAAATGATGGCAAAAGGCCTGCCGGGGCCATAGTGCCCCACTTTGTAGCTTTTACAGATATGACACTATGGGAAAAAGTTTTTCTTAGGAGGGCATCACTGATGCTGCCAAATGCCAGCTTTGCAGAATACCAAGGCCACCTACCCTTGGGTAGCATGGGTAATTTTATGGTTTGGGGTGGGTATGGGTTTTTGGGTGGCAAGGGTATTTCCAAGGGTTAGGGTGGGTATGGGGGTTTGGGTGGCATTGGTCATTTAAGGATTTAGGGTGGGTATGGGTTTTTGGGTGACAAGGTTAATTTTAGGGTTTAGGATGAGTTTGAGATTTTGGGGTGCAAGGGTATTTTTAGGCTTTATTGTGGGTACAGGATTTTGGGTGGCAAGGGTATTTTTAGGGTGGGTGTGGGGTTTTGTGCGGCAATGGTATCTTTAGAGTTTAGGGTGGTAATGGGTTTTTCGGTGGCAAGGGTATTTTTAGGTTTTATGATGGGTATGGGATTATAGGTGGCAATTATATTTTTAGGGTGGGTATGTTTTTTTGGGTGGCAAGGGTCATTGTAGGGTTTTGGTGGGTATGGATTATGGGTTATTAAGGATATATATATATGTATTATTAAATATATATATATATATATATATATATATATATATATATATATATATATATATATATATATATATATATATATATATATATATATATATATATATATATATATATTACCTACTGGCGATAGCCAGTAGGTATATATAGTTAAGACCTAGTTTCCATAGGAAATCCACAACATTCTATTGGGATTAACTTTGGCGTAGATTGTGGAAATTGCGTGAAATTTTCCAAAATGTTGGCCAGCTCAGTTCTGCTCCTTCCCAGAAAGTTGTGGGGGGATTCGTCAAGCGGGGGCCGAGAAAAAAGGGGGGTCCCTAAACGTGTTTTCCCCATGTTAATTTCCATAGGACGTTCAGACACGGCTACAGCCCGAACCGCTGAATGGAATTACACCAAACTTTGCAAAATTGTAGGGACTGGTACGCCAAAGTGCCTTTTCTATATTTGGTGAAAATTGCTCCAGTGGTTTTTATGAAAATTAACTTCAAAAACACATATATATCTATATGTGCGCTTCGAGCGCTTACCTGTACGCGTACCGGGGAGCGCACCCGGCGCGCCACGGAAGTGCGCGAGCGGAAAGCTCATTGTCTCTCGGGTGACTGTGAACATTCCAAATGGTCCGGAGAGTCCGCCATCTTGTGTCTCGGACCGAGACACAAGAGGTAAAAAACAAAAGGGGAAAACTATAAAAGGGGCCAGGGTAGAGACCCCCTGACCCCCTAGGTTTTCTCAGTGGGTCCTAGGAGGACCCCAAAGGGCAAAAAAACGAATATTTTTTTTTAAATTTTGCGAAGTACGCGCTGGGTGCGATGCCATGTACGCTTACAGGTACGCGTACCCTGAGCGTACCACGGGGAAAAGCAAAAAAATATATTTTTTTGGGCCTGGGGGTCCTTGTGGGATCCCCTGAGCAGGCCTAGGGGGTCAGGGTGCTTCTACCCTGCCCCCTTTGCGTGTTTTGCACCTTTGTTTCACTGCTTTCTTGTGCCTTGGTTCTACCGAGGCACAAGATGGCTGCCAACACTTCCTGGTTTGGAGTGTTGACAGACAGTGGCAGCCAATCAGCATGCCTTTCACAGGAAAGCAGCATGCTCATTGGCTGTCAACACTTCTAACCAGGAAGTGTTGGCATTCATCTTGTGCTAGGTAGACCGAGGCACAAAAGAAGCAGAAA
The DNA here is from genome assembly GCF_964261635.1 of Lissotriton helveticus. Taxonomy (NCBI): domain Eukaryota; kingdom Metazoa; phylum Chordata; class Amphibia; order Caudata; family Salamandridae; genus Lissotriton; species Lissotriton helveticus. The sequence continues at coordinate 1,873,050,033 of NC_136067.1, read as the reverse complement.
AACAAACGTGTAGAATGCAAAAAGGGGGCAGGGTAGAAACAACCTGACCCCCTAGGGCTGCTCAGGTGGTCCCACAAGGATATTAACATATTTAAACGTTATCCGCTAATAGAATTAGCATTTAAAAAACCTTGCGAATTCACTGAAAAAAACATAGGTTTCAGGCCTTATATAGTTAGGAATTAGCATTAAAAAAACCTTGCAAATTCACTGAAAAACCCATAGGTTTCAGGCCTTATATAGTTAGGAATTAGCATATAAAAAACCTTTGAAATTCACTGAAAAAACCATAGGTTTCAGGCCTTATATAGTTAGGAATTAGCATTTAAAAAACCAATGAAATTGCTCCTATATAGTTAGTTGTACTAACTATATTTCGCGCACCCGCAATCCACTGCTGATGATGTCACATATTAGATCATTCATGACATGGTCAGTGACATCACTGATGACATCTCAAATGACATCACTGATGACATCATCCACGTGACAATCACATACACCTTTTCATACACTATTAAAAACTTTCATCACTCTTTGTAAACTACAGAGTATCATATTTGAATCCATTGTCACAGCAATACAAGTATCTAAAAATCCACTCAGTGATTCATATATGTATTCACACATCTAATCACTTAACTGTAGATTCACTCATACATGCTGTCAATGAACAATAGAACACTATCAAAAATACTTATACACCTATATCGACATTAAACAACAGCACACATCCTATTCACATATGAAGTCATCCTACTCACTTATGCAAACAATGGACCATACTTACATATTTACTTAGCAAACCACTTATACAAACACCACTTCATCTATTCATTTAGACAGTAAGTCATACTTAGTGAATTATAAAATCATTATTACAAGTATACAGTTATCCATACAGTCACTCACACAATCATTGAGTCTTATGTATACTTATTTATATACAACAACTGACACATACACTGCCTTATATTTTTCTAGTTTGTTGGACATGTACCATTGAGAAATATATGTGCTCATCACCACACCCAAAAAGAGATTCACTCACCCAAACTGTTAGAACATGTAGTTTTAACTTCATATATCTACTGAATCAACTATTCACACATCTTTGGACAGTCACACACACACTTTCACACTCCCATACAAATACTCAGTTAACTAATCAATAACTAATATAGACTCTCACATAGCTAGTAACCAACTGTAGAATCAGTGTACACAACAACTGACAAAGTGATACAGATATTCACACAGTTTAGTCACTATCCACTATATTTAGTGAGACACTATAAATTGGTCAAGTAAACAGTCAATTACACTGCTACTAAATCCTCCATCCAAATATTTATTTATATATATCCACTCATTCTTCAATGCAAATTGCTATATATATAATGCATATTTAAATAACGAAGCAAACCACATTCACTGGATGATGTCATCAGTGATGTCATCAGTGATGTCATTTGAGATGTCATCAGTGATGTCACTGACCATGTCATGAATGATCTAATATGGGACATCATCAGCAGTGGATTGCGGGTGCGCGAAATATAGTTAGTACAACTAACTATATAGGAGCAATTTCATTGTTTTTTTAAATGCTAATTCCTAACTATATAAGGCCTGAAACCCATGGTTTTTTCAGTGAATATATATATATATATATATATATATATTCACTGAAAAAACCATAGGTTATAGACCATATATAGTTAGGAATTAGCATTTAAAAAACCTTATTTTACTCACACAAAACCATTGAAATTCCATATATAGTTAGTTGCACTAACTATATATTGCGCACCCGCAATCCACTGCTGATGATGTCACATATTACATCATTCATGACATGGTCAGTGACATCACTGATGACATCACTGATGACATCTCAAATGACATCACTGATGACATCACTGATGACAACATCCAGTGACTATGTTTCTGTAAAGTTAAAATATGTCTTACATATTGAAGAATGAGTGGATGTATAAGTGTCTGGACGAAGGATTTAGTAGGTGCATGACTGAATGTATGAGTGAGTGATTAAATGTGTCTCACTGAGTGCATGGGTTAGTGACTAAACTGTCTTAATTTGTGCATCATTATGTCTGTTGTTCTGTAAACTGCTGCATGTGTTGATCAGTAGCTATATGAGTAACTATATGGGTTATTGATTGATTGCCCAAGTATTTGCATGGGAGACTGAGTGTGTGTGTGGCTGGCTGGGAGGTGTGTGACTCTGTACAGATCAATGTGTACTTGTATCAATGATTGTATAAGAGAGTAAGTATGTGTTAGTATATGGTTGAAAACGTAAGGTGCTCTATGTTTAACTGTATAGAGTAGAAAATGGAAGTGTGATTGATTCTTTACAGGACTGACTAGGTGTGTGAGTAACTCCATGGATGAGTGGCAGAGTGTGAGTGTCTGTATAGGTGTATGAGTGCATATGATAGTGTTCTAAACATGAGTGATTCTATGTATGAATGATTGTATGGGTGAATGAGTGAATGTGTGTGTAGACGTAGGAATCAGTGAGTACGTATGTAGTAACTAGTATTGGTGTGTCAATGGTTTCAAAAATTATACTCTGTTTTTAACACTGGGTGAAACAGAGGTTATATTAAAATGTGAGGAGATGCATTGTATTGTCACATGAATGATATCATCAGTGATGTGGTCATTGATGTCAAATGAGATGTCATCAGTGATGTCATCAGTGATGTCATTTGAGATGTCATCAGTGATGTCATCAGTGATGTCACTGACCATGTCATGAATGATGTAATATGTGACATCATCAGCAGTGGATTGCGGGTGCGCAATATATAGTTAGTGCAACTAACTATATATGGAATTTCAATGGTTTTGTGTGAGTAAAATAAGGTTTTTTAAATGCTAATTCCTAACTATATATGGTCTATAACCTATGGTTTTTTCAGTGAATTTTCAAGGTTTTGTAAATGCTAATTCCTAACTATATATGGTCTATAACCTATGGTTTTTTCAGTGAATTTCAATGGTTTTTTAATAGCAAATATCATAAGCTGTCGAATGTCAAGTACGTGGTAAGTGAAAACTTTTTCGTGTTTATGCACACTGATCTGCTTTGAATGGTGCCCCCCCCCTCATTTCTATTACGAGTACTCTCTCTTTGCAGATAGTGAAAGGTAGTTAACGCAGGCCTTTGCCCCCGTTGTAATCCGTCGTGCCTGCTTCTCTCTCCATTTGATTGATTGTTATCCAAGTATTTACTGTTTTAGAATTAGTTCTCTTTGGTTCATTCTCTATTTACAAACAAACACAGAGTCGCAATACTCTGTTTAGTCTTTGCAGATAACGAAAAATCGTGTAAAAAAAAAGAAAAGGAATCGAGTAAAATCAGTAGGCCACTAATGGGATCTCTTTTTGACCTCGCTAAAATAGAAACAAATACCAACCTTGGGACACGTTTCAACGGCATGGCAAGAATAAGAGCTCTTTTGTCTCAGAGAGAGGTGGCCTTGAGTTCGGCCCGTGAAACTTTCGTACTTCACATAGCGAACACCCGTACAGAGGTGCACACCCTTTTCAATTAAGATTTGCCTTTCAATTTCAGCAACATGTTTCCGACTATCTTTAACGCATCCTCCACAAAGTCCCTGGCGCACTTTTTTAAAGTTGTTACCAGTGGTCTCGTGACTTCATTTGAGAAAATCTTTGGAGTCATCCCTGCTTCCTTTCATTCCATTTTCTCCACTCTGGTTCGTGGATTGGCATTTTTACTTGCATTACCAGCGGACGCTCTTGTGCTTTTTTACATTTTTAAATATGGATGTCCCTCCTATGCAACCTCACACCCTGCAGCTGCTGACACTGTTCCGCAATCGCATGCTAGAATATTATGGCACAATGCCGTTGGCGATATTAAGCACGGCATATGGATTATCTTTTCGATTCTCCTACTTCACCTGTGTCCAGCCTGTATTTCACTGCCTGACCTGTGATTTCGATTGGGCCATTGATTTGTGTCTCTGCGGACCGGTTTCTCCTGACGTCGACTTTAATCAGCTGATGACTCCTATCATTACTCACGAGTTGGTTTGTCCTGGCGAAAGGATTATGGCTGTGGCATTGATGCATGGACTACTTGGTCCCTGGAATTTACTGGCGGCAGCACAGTCTTTCTTGGAACAGAGCTTTCTTGAAAACCCACCGAGCTGTCCTCTGATGGTGATAGAGGATCCGGTGCTGGGAGAGCACGTATGTTCTTTTCCGCTTTTAAATTGGATGGCTGAACTGTTTTCGGATGAAGACGGTGACTTCCTATTGGAGGCTGTTGCAGCTTATTTTGCATACACAGTTATGTCATAGACCTTTTTCATGTTTGATATGCTGAGTACTAGCATTTCATTGACAATTCATTGACTTATTTGTCAAGTTTTTATTATTTACCTTGCCTATTGGCTTAAGACTCGATAAAGTACTTGGCTGTTTTATTTTTCTTTAGCATTAAATTTTCCTAGTTTTTAATGCTTTACCTTGCGGACCGTCCACATATAAACTTGCAATCTGCTCTCATGAGATGGCACTTCTATTATCTTATTCAGTTCGTTTCCGGATCATGGGGAGGTGTCATCTAGGTCCTGGATATCTTTACACCGTGTTAAGTTAGCATGGGCTCATTACCGGTTTAAACACCATTTTTCCTTTTTTGCAACTTCTGCACAAGACACTTAGTTGTTGCTTTAGCTTTCCACCTAGTAGTTCATCGTGGTTTACATGAGAATAATATGTTATTGGTCTACTATCTGCTTTACTTGTTAAACTATATCTGTACAGCGAGTGCTAAAGTTTCAAGAACAACACGATACAGAATTGTTATGAGGTCTGATCTCCACGACTTCATACTCATAACATAAGTGCAACTTCTGCCAATTCTGGGCATGAGGCGGGTTTTATATTGCTTTGCCGAACACACATACACAACAGTTGATGCGGTTCACATGAAGAGAGAGCTGGTGTATGCTGATGTGATTCCTTCAAATCTAAGACACTAAAGTATGGGCACGCCCTAAACCAACACAAAGAGACCTTCTTAGCAAATAATATAATATGTGTATTAGGGAGGGTGAGATATAAGCAGCCGCGAGCCGTGGAGGGAGTTACGATGGGGCAGGGAGGCGGGGAGGGGGAGAAGCAGGGTGGAGCCCTCTCTACCTTGCCCCTCCCCCTCCCCGCCTCCCTGCCCCACCGTAACTCCCTCCACGGCCCGCGGCTGCTTATAAGTGTTGCTAACTCTTATTCATTTACAGCATGTTAACATACTGTCACCATTCGCTTTTTATGTACTAGTAACTATGCTGGTAATTTTGCTACTGATAATATGTGTACTTTTATTATCTAAGGTACTACGCCTGAGAAGACGGCATTAGTAAATAAACATTTCAAATACACATCTGTTCTTCTTAACTCCATGTTCTGGTTTCTAAGAAATCTATAACGACCGACTGTTCATGAGTTCCACGTATCCTGAGGTACTATAAGTTCATATTCTGGATTGTCTAAACATTGAGAGTTTGTTATATCCAATGTGACACTGTACCTAGCTTGCTAAGGAGTTTTTGATTACTAACGTGAGTTTTGGGACACCCTAATTCGCCGAGGTTCCAATCCTCTGTCCACAGTTCTGTGTGAGAACAGAAACCCTGCGACAGGGGCACCCCCGACCCTTGCTGGAGCTTCATCACACTTGCGATACAACTCCAGCAATGCATTCGCCGAGGTTCCAATCCTCTGCCCACAGTTCTGTGTGAGAACAGAAACCCTGCGACAGGGGCACCCCCGACCCTTGCTGGAGCTTCATCACACTTGCGATACAACTCCAGCAATGCGCCACCTTTACGGCACAGATACGTCACGCATCTGTGCTGTTTTTGCCCCATGATGCACCGCATTGTAAATGCAGCACACCATAGGTGACGGAACAGCGGCACAGAATGACTAACACATCCCTGGTGATGCGCCAGTCATCATAAATGTATCCCTATGCTTCTTATCTTGTTAGAGATGAACCGCCATATGTATCATCAAAGTTTTTTGCATTTCCTAAATAGCGAACTTTAAGGAATAAATAGCGATTCTTTACCATTCCTAGTTTGCGATGAGCTATTTGCTAATTAGCCGAATGTAGCCCAATGAAGCCCAATGTAGCCCAATGTAGCCCAAAGATGGCCGCCAGACACACAAAAAAACAAATGTAGCCCAAATATCAGCCAGATGTAGCCCAACTATAGCCCAGTGACAGAATGACCAATCAGCTTCGCAAACCTCCGTTACGCGAAGCGGAGCGCTGTTACAGATATATATCTTTTTTTGAACGTTAATTTCTCAAAATCCACTGGAGCACATATATTGAGACCTAGCAAAGGCACATCGGGCTACCAGTCCCTAATATTTTGCCAAGTTTCGTGCAAATCCATTCAGCCGTTCGATTATTATTATTATTATTATTTTTTGCCCCGCGGGGCCCTTTTAAAACCTCCACATCAAACCTAGGGGGTCAGCGAGGATCTACTATGCCCCCTTATAGTTATTTCCCCCTTTGTTTTGACCTCCTCTTGTCTCTCGATCCTACCGAGAGACAAGATGGCGGCCGCTACGGACTGTTTGGAATGTTGACAGACGCCGGAGAACCAATCAGCTTCGCTTCACAAAGCTCCGTTGCGCGAAAAGTCCGCGTCCTGGGCCGCTGCCCAGTCCGCTGTTACAGATATATATCTTTTTTTAAACGTTAATTTCTCAAAATCCACTGCAGCACATATATTGAGACCTACAAAAGGCACATCGGGCTACCAGTCCCTACAATTTTGCCAAGTTTCGTGCAAATCCATTCAGCCGTTCGGGCTAAAAGTGAGGCCAACCGCCCTATGGAAATTAACATGGGAAAAACGCGTTTTGGGACCCCCCTTTTTTCTCGGCCCCCCCTTGACGAACCCCCCCAAAATTTTCAGGAGCTGCTCAGAAACAAAATGTGCCATTTTCCTGAAAATTTCAGCCAATTCCGTCCACAAACGCCAAAGTTATTAGACATAGAATTTTCAAAAAACCCATAGAGAAAAAATCCTAACTATATATACCTACTGGCGACCGCCAGTAGGTAATATATATATATATATATATATATATATATATATATACATATTCGCGCACATACATATATACAAGCACATACATATATATTTATGTGTGTGCATCTATCTATATCTATATAGATATAGTTATATATATATATAGATGGATAGATACATACATACATGTATATATGACCAAGACCTGTTAAGATTGAAACACGTTATCTTTACTATGCAGCAATAAACAACTGATGAAATTGCCTTACTGGTGTGGCTGGATTTCTTCCATTGGAAAAGGGGGAATTTACTTTGTATATATATGGATAGCATGGCTAGCCCACAGGGAATCTGTGGAAAAGTCAGCCCATAACGCACCTGATGCCCAGGCTGCTGGCGCAGGACGCCTCTTAGTTCCCATCTTGAACAATTACCAAATAAAGAGACGGGCGCTGGAAGCAGGAAAACAAGAATAGAGTTTTATTTCCCATGAGGAGAGCCTGTCATTTCGGGTACCCGCATGGTGTCTACAGGGTGTGCTCTCTCCTTCCTACCCAACACACACACACACACACACACACCTTCTTTTCTCTCAGGCTTCGTCTTTTATACACATGTCCATGATGCACAAACATTCCTTATTACAATAAAGACACTTTGAAGTAGGAAAAAAGACATGCTTGGAATCCTAGCTTCAGGCCTATTCCCATACCAGTCGGTCAGATGTCATCCTCCCCTCCTGAATGTAACAAGAGATTGTGATCTCTCAGCCGGACATTCCTACCGGACACGAGGGCAGGAGGGGATGATCAGGTCAAAGGTTGGGCAGGCGATAAGATCGGGCACTTCGGTTGGTGTATCACGGTTTTGTTATGCTGGGCAGGGAAAAGGGGGATGTACATCCACGAGGCTTGGTCTTAGGACTTGGGACCGGGTCGAGAGGCCAAGTGCAGCCGGGGGGGTTGTCAGCTGAGGGGAAGGGTGTTCTTGGGAGGAAATGGGGGGTGTGGGTCAAGCAGGAGTGCTACTTCTAGAGTAGGGTCACGCAGAGGGAGAGGGTCTTGTGGCCGATGCATGAGCAGTGCGCGCGGGGAGGGGTGCCGGGAACAGATGGGCAGAGAGGCCATGGTGTCTAAAATGGCTGTTGTGTACGTGTGTGCATGGGTCTATGCTGGCGGGATAACATAGTCAGTGTTTAGTGATATCCATTCTGCTTACAACAAGGGGGTACAGTGAACACAAATGAACGCCGCTTATGTACATATACATTGCCATTTTCAACAGTCGCCGCTTTTTTACATAAGCTAGTTCAGTTCTAAACAGTCGATACGATAGGCGGAATGCGGTACATATGATTTTACATTTTGTAGGGTTATTCATACAAGTCTAGAGATCGGCATAATACTTAGTCGGGGTCAATCAAGAAAAATGTTCCGAAACATTATAGAATCAAGTTCAGACTTTCTCTCCGGTGACATCAACATACAGTAAAAAGTGCTCTGATACCTTTGGGTCTTGTCAGTGCTATAAGAAACTTTTGGACAACTAAATACATGAGTGACCGATGAAACATTTTAGAAAACAATACAAAATGGTTGAGGGAGGAATTCAGTTCGATACAAGCAATTAGTCAAGGGGGTGAGTAGAAAGTTCAGGAAAGGGGGGGTCTTCGTCACAATGTCTTTTTAACAGAGTCCGTCTTCCTTTGTTGGCGCTGTTGAGCACCGGCGGTGGAGCTATAGGTCCAGCTCGTATTCATCCTTACGCGTTGCAGGGTGCGATCAGTCCTCTGCTGTTAGATCACAGTCCTGTTTCCTAACTGATCTTCTTAGGGGTGCCTCATGCTGGGCACCTGCGTGTCTTTCTTTTTTCGTGGCAAAACCTTATTCTATCTAAATGTTGCTCTTCTTTTCTGAGTCAAAAGTTATGCGAAAAGGGTGATGTTGTTGAATAATCGAGGGAAGAGAGGGCGGAGTGGGATCAGATCTTTGAACACACCAAGGGACCAAAGGAGCAAAGGATGACGAGCAGGCAGGCCCATCAGTCGGGCTCAAAAGGGACGGGGACTTCAGGCACGAGTGGGTCAGCAAATCAAGGGCTTCAAGGCAGCCCTTTATTCCTTCATCTGCCGAGTTTGAGAGTGGTGCCTCGTCCTGCGTCTCGTTGCTCTGCGACTCCACCTTTGGTTGCGGTCACACCTGCTTCATGATCTGTGGCCAGGCTGTGCGTCACATCCAGCTCCTCTCCTCCGGTGATTGTATCTTTGAATGGGTACAAAACAAGTTTTTAGAAAAACTGGCAGGAGAAGACATTTATACATCTCAATTCCGTCCCCAATCCTAAGTAGGTGGGGGATAGGTTCATCGGTCACAGTCAGAAGTCATCACTTATGGAGTATGTAGGAGGGCATTTTCACTGTATTCATAAGCCTATTTGGCGTTCATTCGTGGCGTACGTGGAGAGAAATCGGACTCCTATTGACAGTGTATTCTATCAAACTCGAAATCGAGTCCTTAGGTAGAGACTCGCCCTTTTTCTTTTTAACCCAAGTACTGACAATCTTACATTTCCCTTCGAGGTCGGCTAACTCTTGCAAACAGGGCGCGTTATCATCATGAGAGGGGGGCAGAAGTTAAACATTCTTTTCTTGGGGAGCGACGGTTAATCAAGGTCATCAATTACGCTTCGGGGATAGCTGATATGGGGCTGGGGTCAATCGGGAGAAGCGAGGACGCTTTGGACGCTTTGGACAGGGAGCTGGGGTCAATCGAGGGAAGCGAGGATGCTTTGGACATCCGCACTTAAGTGCAGAGGGGTGCGGCAATTTGGGCATTGGGGATTGCATTTCTAACGAACTGAAAAACAGAAGACCATTGACGTTATAGTCCTCCTATAAAAAGGCCAGATTAGGGGACATCAGTCGTCTTACCTGTCCTTTCTTTCATTACCAACTCGGGTTCCATCGTTTCGCAGAAAGGAGAGGTAGTAATATGGCAAGTTACAATCGTTTTAGTTCCTGTCAATTTTGCTGAACACCTTTGTGTTCGAAGAGACCCAATTAGGTTTGTGCCGGTGGGGCACAACGTTATCATACAAGGGAGGAGGGAACAGGGGGATCCTCAGAGAGAGAGAGAGAGAGAGAGAGAGAGAGAGAGAGAGAGAGAGAGAGAGAAAGAGAGAGAGAGAGAGAAAGAGAGAGAGAGAGAGAGAGAGAGAGAGAGAGAGAGAGAGAGAGAGAGAGTCCGCACTCTAAACGAACCATTCGGTACACGTATGACATGGAGAGAGAGAGAGAGAGAGAGAGAGAGAGAGAAACGTGTACAATAACGGACCATTCAGTGCGCACACAACACAGAACAGCAGGGGTCAAGTAATACGGAAAACACAGGTAGAGGGACGACGTAGACCCATACAGTACGTGCACACAAACTCAGGCGGGGGAGACAGCACATGTATTACGTACAAAAATCCAAGACAAAACATAGAACAGTGACTGGTATTATATACAAAAATTCAAGACAAAACATAGAACAGTTATTGGCCAAAATGATCTCTGCCTGTATGCTGCGCATCCTTAGCATCCTAAGCCCTTTTTACCTTTTTCTTCTCGTTTATCGTCGGCTGCCTTCACCGGTGGCTTTAGTTATATACACTTATATGCCTTTGGCAATTGGTCAAGAACTAACCTGGTCGGGCTAATGCTCACGGTGGGCTAAGGCAACAGTAGGTGTCAGTTGGGAGGACAATAGGGTACCTTTGAGTTTCATGTCTATGAGGGTGCGAAAAGGAGGTAGTAGATTTTAAACACTGGCAATACTCCTAGTCCTCCAAGCGGAGGGTACTTGGGTAAACCTCATCTCAGAATATTCCTTAAACTTTCCCTATTTAGTTAAACGTAGGGATTTATTCATTAGTGCACGTCATTCCTGGTTGTATTATTCGGGCTGCCAAGCGAAGTCATATTTTATAGTTTCCGCTTCAGGCTGTCCTCCCAAGCGCTAAGTTCAGGGGGAGAAATAGTATCGTTTGCTCGTTGTGTGTAGGCACCATAATCGAACCCCTTTTTCCCATCTTTGTCCGCTAGATCACCATTTTCCTTTTCGTACTTTAGTCGACGTTCCGATGTGACCTGCAGAAAGAGGGAAAAAGAAGGGGGGCGGGGGCAGCATTTGAAGAACACATCAGCGCGCATAAACTCGAAAAGGCTTTTACTTACTACATACTCGGGCTATCTCCACTGGACGCGGTCCCTGCCAACTTGGCGTTTGAGCCCAGGTGGACTGTTTAGTGTGGGAGAGATGATTATCGGAAGCCTGTGGATAGCATAGGTCGCCCAAGCGTGGTATTACGGATCGTGCGCAGGGGGGGGTCAGAACAAAGGGCAGTCGGTGCAACGTGGGGGGGGGGCGAGCTCGTGCTCTCCTTTGAGGAAAAGTGATAACCTACAGTGGTACGGGGTCGTTTGTCGTTCGTACCAGGGGGGGGGTTCAGGTGGCACTCCTTCGGGGTGACTTAGGGGCATTTTTTAAAACAACTTCCCTGACACAGGTAGCATATAAAGTATAGGTTAAATACCAGGATCTTTAGCAGTTGCTTTAGGCTTGTACAAAAATGAGGGAACACATACAACAAAAACCTGGATCATTCATATTTGCAATATTTCTGCGTACTATACTTTTTAACCCTTAACTAGTCGAGCTGAGCCATTTCACCTGTAATCTAGTTATATCGGAAACAGTGGTCATTTATTCGAAACTTACCAATTTACGCGTGACAACTACGTTTGCTTTTTCCAAAAATCTTTAATAAAAATGTCAGTGCATAAATACGGGCCTACAACCCTGTGGGCCGGCCAGAACTGTACATGTGGGGATACTTATTAGTGGAAAACCTAATGGAGTCGGTGGTCATCGATTTCATAATAAAAAGTGCGACAAGTGCAATAAAATCATATCGGAATTTCAGTGTGAGCGAGTATCATAAGTGTTGAAATTCGAACTTTCAATAATCATGGTGCGCCACAACTCAACAACAATTCATTGTCCGAATGTTCAATCAGTACCCATCTCACTTCAATTCATTGTCCGAACACATAATCAGTACCCATCCCATATCAATTCATTGTGTTTAAAAACTGCATACATATTTCACGACACCAAGGCTGAGCAATCGGGATACAACAAGGAGTTGAAAGTTTCATTTGTACCAGCGCCATTTTGGGAGCAGCCAGGCAGATCCAGGCATAGTCAAAATCTCCACCTACTCGTGGTTGGCCCAGAGCCTCTTTCGGCAGTCCAAAAAGTTCCGTTAAAGGGCAACAAAAAGGATCGGCCGTATGAACCATCAGTCAAAGGGGGAGGGAGGCAACAATTGTTTCCTACCGGGTCATACTGGGTTTTCACCGGAACTGATCCGAACTGTAGTCTGCAGGATTTTAGTCATTCAAACTGAGGCTGGCGCCAGCATGGGAGCGCTGACGTCTCGCGGCCACATCTTCATCGTTCCACGGAAAATCATGGCAGTCATTCCCCATCGGGGGAGTCCGCGGGGGTCGGGGGCCCCCGTGGCTCTTATAGAATCTTCAAAGTTGAGGAGAACACTTATGATGGTGGGACTCATTTCTTAATCAACAAGCAACCGGGCCATCTCTTCACGCCGGGCCCGCTCCAGCAGGATCGACCGCCATTTTACGTGTGGGCGAACCCTTGTCGGGTGAGTGGAGCGTTGGGGGTGCCACAGGGGGCCTCCACCTGGGGAGGTGGGAGAGGCTCGTTCGTGCCGCCTCTCCCTCCCAGCGCACCCCACGCCGTTTTTCTCGGCGCTAATATTCATGATGGCCGGACCAGGCGATGAGAGGGGGGGGGGTCAGAGGCATAGGCAAGACATCCCCCCCCGGTGGCCTGCAAGGCGCCGCTTCAGGGCTGAACGGGGAGCTCATACCAAGCCGTGGCTGGACCTGGAGATGCGAGGGGGGGGTCGGTGGCATGAGCAAGACATCCCCCCGTGTTGTCGCAGCCATTATTGAAGAAAGAAGAGGGGACGCCTGGATCCCGTCGGCCTCGGCTCCTCTTTTGGCCCACCTTACTCGATGACCTCCGGCCGACGGCTGGCAGCAGGACCCGCCCTACACGTGCCGAAGATCTCGTCTTCCGGATGGACGTAGCCGCGAACCTGTTGCACTTCGGGAGTTTCCAGAATGGGGGTAGGTATCTGTTGACTTGTATCTGTCTCATGTTACCGTTATTGGGGCGTGGCAGGTGGTGGGACAGACATGTTTGGAGCAGTGAGGGGTGGCGAAGCCTAGTTGCCTTGTGGCTGCCGTGATGTCAAGCTTGGCTTCTCTCACCATTTTCACGTTTCTTATTACGGACTTATTTCTTAACGTTTCTTATTTCTAGCGAAATCATGTGTTTCGTCGTGAGCTATTTCTAACGTTTTCTTATTTGTAGCGAAATTAGAAAAACTCATCAGTGGCCTGCTGATTTTGCTTTCTTATTTCTTTCTTCCCTTTTTTTTTTCCTAGCGTGTTTCATGCTAAAGCTTCTGTTAACAGGATACGGTTATTACTTCGTTATTGTTGCATATGTCCTTTTTATTAGGGGTGCCCTCTGGTCGAGCCAGACGACCTACCTCTAATAAATGGTCCGGGTGGAACTAGTTTACCAATCAGCGGGGAGTAGATAGGCCCGGGAGATTACAACGGGGGACAAAGGTCCGCATTACCTACCCTTCACTACTTGTAAAGATTTAGACAGAATATTTATTTTCTACGTTATTTGCAAACAGAGGATACCTTAAAAAACTATTCCTTGAACAATAAATGTCCAGACAATCAATCAATCAATGGGGAGAAAAACAGGCATGACGGATTACAACGGGGACAAAAATCTGCATTACCTATCCTTCACTATCTGCAAAGGGGGGCAGAATATTTCTATTCTTCCCTGTTTGTAGACAAAGAATATCTCAAAGAGCAATAATCGATAAAAATCGATAACAAACTATCAGTGGGGAGAAAAATAGGCATGACGGATTACAATGGGGGACAAACGTCTGCATTACCTATCCTTAACTATTTGCAAAGAGAGGGGAACGTTCCTATTCATCGCTGTTTGCAAATAGAAAATGTCTCAAAGAGAACCAATACTTCAAGTACAATCAATCAATCAATCAGATGGATAAAGCCATCCTACCAATCGGACGTAAAGACGTCCTACTTAACCTTACCCGGACCGGACCGTGTGGGCAATTCTTCGCCTTCCCTTTTCCAGCGCCCAATCGTTCTCTTTCTCCATGTTTTTACCACAGCATTCCTGTGGGATTCCAGTCAGGACAGTAGGTCACTTGAGAGAGGTCCGTTCGGAATCGGTGAAGTTCATTCAATCGGCAGCCGGACGAGGGCCCTCTCAAGGCAGGTATACTCCAATCGTGTAGATGTTCACCCCATCGTCTGGACCTCTCTTACCGGACCTTATGTCGCTGATGGACCCCGCGTTGGGACGCCAATTGTGGAAAAGTCAGCCCATAACGCACCTGATGCCCAGGCTGCTGGCGCAGGACGCCTCTTAGTTCCCATCTTGAACAATTACCAAATAAAGAGACGGGCGCTGGAAGCAGGAAAACAAGAATAGAGTTTTATTTCTCATGAGGAGAGCCTGTCATTTCGGGTACCCGCATGGTGTCTACAGGGTGTGCTCTCTCCTTCCTACCCAACACACACACACACACACACCTTCTTTTCTCTCAGGCTTCGTCTTTTATACACATGTCCATGATGCACAAACATTCCTTATTACAATAAAGACACTTTGAAGTAGGAAAAAAGACATGCTTGGAATCCTAGCTTCAGGCCTATTCCCATACCAGTCGGTCAGATGTCATCCTCCCCTCCTGAATGTAACAAGAGATTGTGATCTCTCAGCCGGACATTCCTACCGGACACGAGGGCAGGAGGGGATGATCAGGTCAAAGGTTGGGCAGGCGATAAGATCGGGCACTTCGGTTGGTGTATCACGGTTTTGTTATGCTGGGCAGGGAAAAGGGGGATGTACATCCACGAGGCTTGGTCTTAGGACTTGGGACCGGGTCGAGAGGCCAAGTGCAGCCGGGGGGGTTGTCAGCTGAGGGGAAGGGTGTTCTTGGGAGGAAATGGGGGGTATGGGTCAAGCAGGAGTGCTACTTCTAGAGTAGGGTCACGCAGAGGGAGAGGGTCTTGTGGCCGATGCATGAGCAGTGCGCGCGCGGAGGGGTGCCGGGAACAGATGGGCAGAGAGGCCATGGTGTCTAAAATGGCTGTCGTGTACGTGTGTGCATGGGTCTATGCTGGCGGGATAACATAGTCAGTGTTTAGTGATATCCATTCTGCTTACAACAAGGGGGTACAGTGAACACAAATGAACGCCGCTTATGTACATATACATTGCCATTTTCAACAAATCTGCCGGAAAGAGGAAGAGAGGATGACAGCAGCCTTGGAGGCGGTGATCTCGGTGCAGGGCGGTCTGTTGACTTTCAGCGCGGAGTCTTTGCTTTCCCCTTACTCGAAATGCCTCATTTTACACACCGACGGACATCTGGTGACTGGGCACCATGTAAACCGATGCTGCAATGGTGAAATTCGCTTGGCTTTTAAATTTTGTTGACATTATGATCTCCCTGACCCTGCATATGGACTAATTAGCATGGACTGTGTGCTGCGTTTACAGTGGTAACTATCTGTTTTTTACACCATCAAGGTGTTTTTTCCAACTTATATTCTTTCCCCAATGAAATACACTCTGAGCTGGTGTCCGGAGTTCAGGGGTGAATTTGCGCATCCATAAAAGCAGTTTGCATGGCATTGGACTTGCCTGAGTATCAAGAGGACTCTGTTGGCTAAGTTTTTATTGTGAGTCCGGACACAATGATATTACAGCAGGCACGGCCGGTGACTGCGTGCCACCAGGCGGTGACGTGGGGCGGGGAAGGGCAGGGTGGGGGGTTGTAAAATGCGGAAAACGGCCGATTTCAGGTAAGTACCGAAAAAAAAGAAAATAATTTTGTTGCGCGCGCTGCATCACATTTGGCGATGCAGCACGTGCAACAAAATGTCTTTTTTTCCCCCAGTACTTACCTGAAATCGTCCGTTTCCCGCATTTTACAATCCCTCACTCTGTCCCTTCCCCGCCCCACATCACCGCCCGGTGGCACGCCCGTCATGGGCCGTGCCTGTATTACAGTTGCTGTTTTGGTGCCGGTTTAAACTTTTTGCATTACCGCTTGCTTTGACATGCTGCTCACGGGTCGACATCAGAGTTTCACATCGCACATTAGGGGGCATATTATCATGGGCTGGCGATACAATTTTCAACGCTTTAGCTTCTGTTTTTGGGCGAAAAGCAGCGATAATTTTATCGCATTATTTACAAGGACACGCTAGCTCGTGTTTCAATGACTTAGCGCCCGTTTACGGCATGCCTCGCATTGCCTCATTAATGAGATGCAAAGGAGGCGTGCCTCACAAAACATCATGGAATAATATCGCAAATGGGGCATCGCGATATTTACAACTAGGCCCCGTCCGGCGAAGCGATAATCATATTCGCACTAGCTCGGCATTAACGCTGCTTTCTAACGTCTGCAAAAATCATGACTTATGTATACATTACATGGGGGGTGGATTATGGTGATACGACCACAGGGTCGTATCAGCAAGGTAGCGCCGTTTTTCATGCAACATCGCTGTTTTTTCAGCGATGTTGGCCCATTCCCCCTGCTATCGGTGGAATATTTATCGCCATTGCGCTATGCGTTGTTACTACGCGGTACAAAAGGGGGTGGTGATGGACGGAGCATCTGAACCAATCAAACACTCACACCCAGTCAACAGATCTGGGTTTAATCCATCACCGTTCTTTAGCCCACTCTGCCACCCCATTTCAGACATGGCCATATGCAAATCAGTCTGACCTTGTGCCTCGTGGGAACAGTCCAGCCAGAACTGCCAAGCCATGCCTTCCCTGGACCAGAAACAAGCTTCCTATGACCAGTTTCTGGCATTACAGCCGTCTTCAGCCAGGCTTGCTTGAATCCAGTGGCAAAGTGAGCAAGGAACTCACGTCTGAGCATACTCTGCCAACTTATGGCGAACAAAGCGGTATATATATATATATATATATTCACTGAAAAAAACCATAGGTTTCAGGGGTGTTATAGTTAGCTGGACATTTCACATTTCACTCGTATAAAACCATTGAAATTCCCCGTTATAGTTAGTTGTACCAACTATAGTTCGCGCACCCGCAATCCACTGCTGATGATGTCACATATTACATCATTCATGACATGGTCAGGGACATCACTGATGACATATCAAATGACATCACTGATGACATCATCCATGTGACAAGCTGATACACCTGATCATACAGTAGCATAACCTATTAACACACATTATAAAATATGGAGTATCATGTTTGAAACCAGTGACACACCAATACAGTTTCTAAAAACCCACTTAGTGATTCCTACATCATGTTTGTGGTAGCGCATGTGTGCTAATGTTACGCATGCGCACAATACGTCCCACCGTCTGGCTATGTACCCCTATCGTATTTCATTTTATGTGCGCATGCTCAATTACAGCATGTCCAAACACAGCTCCCACACCCAGTGACATCATGCTGAACCAATCATCCTTCTGCAAAGCATTTATAACCTACTAACCTTCTCGAACTTTTCCTATTCCACAGTCGCAGCCATTGAAAGTGTTCGTATCCACTTCTTCGTAGGTGAGCACTTTTTGTAAAGAATAATTAAATTAATTAATCTGAATGATCTTTAAATACCACGTAAATGCAAATTTTTGTTCGATTTGACAATGTTGTTTTTAAGCATGCTTTCCTACTTTTTTATATCGTTAAAGTTGACTTCGTAACTTTTGTTTCTGAGCAAATCACTTAATCCTGCCCCCTTCAATTTTGTAAGTAGTGCACCACGTGCTGCTTCCTCCCCATGCAGTGCATATGTAATCGATTGGTCACTTATGTATTTTAGCACGCTCTCCATGTTTTTTAATAACGTTAAACTTGATTTCTTATCCTTTGTTCTGAGCAAATCAGTTAATCCTGACACGTTTCTTTAATTTTCCAAGCGCCACGTGGCCCTTCCCGCATCAGTGTGCTACGTACTGTTCAAGTTAATGCGATATAGTTTTTCTCGTGTAAGTAGTGCGTTAGGTGCCCAATGCATTGCAAAAGTAATGTTTTCGGCAATAGTGTATTTTAGCACGATTTCTAGCTCTTATACCTCCAGTATCTTACCTTGGTAGGCGATGTTTCTAGGCAAATTACTTAATCCTTCTGCCTTTAATTTTGTAAGTAGTGCGCCACGTGCTGCTCCCTCCTCATGCAGTTCACATGTAATCAATTGACCAATGTTGTATTTTACAACGCTCTCCAAGTTTTTTAATAACCATAAACTTGATTTGTCCCCTGTTCTATCTTATTATACAGATATCTCAACCATGAGACGTACTGGTCACCACAAGCTGTTTATTCCTGCCCATGCACTATACCAGATGGTGTTCAACCACTCAACATACCAGATCCACTGACTGCTCTCCATATGCTATCAGATCAAGGCCAGGAGTTTGTAAATGAAGTGATTGACCAATCTCAGCCTAACATTTGTATAATGCAATTTCCTATTTTGCTTGCCAAATATAACCTCTGATGATTGTTTTTCAACCCCAATCCTATTGAGAACAAATGTTTTTATGTACATTAAAATTAATCTTGGACATATGTACAACATACATTTTTAACTCTTTTTTGGGTTTGCAGAATGTTACATAAATCAGCAGCAAATGGCCGAGGTTGAAAAAAAGTATATCCTCCTCTTCCAGCTGATTACACTGATGTCTCAAATATGGCATTTACTAGTTGTCTGAACCATGGAGATTCACAAATTGTTAACGAATGACTTTAAGGTAAATACTCTCAATATGAGTAGTCGACGAAGTTAAAAAGTAACAGATATAAGTACTTGGTATCAGATAATCTCCAATTCATACTTATATTGATGAGTCTGATACAGGGTGGATCTCTGTATAACTAATGGATGATTAGGTATTAGGATGGCATACAAAGCTCCCAACCTTCTTACTTTCTCACTTAAAGGGTTCCAAATTGGGGACGAATATTAGGCTGTGCAGTAGAGGTTGACGGTGTTGCTCCACTGGTACTTGGGCCTTCTCATGAAGCAGAAGGAGCCTCTCTCAATATCCTTAACTCTTCCTTTCCAAACTTGACCGGATTCTTAGTCTGCAAGTCCTTCCGCATACTTGCAGTTCCTCAGCAGTACTCTTTATTGGGGTCTCCTCTTGAAAGCAGTCTTGCATATCCGACAAGTAACAAACCAAAGCGGAGTTCTAAGTTGTGAACTCTGTTGGCCACAGTGTATACACAAGGTAAGCAGAGCGGCCTAGATATTCATTACTTCCAATTAAATGCAATAGAAATAAAAGAGCTTATTCACAAACTCCTTGCGCCACTTTTGCGTCACTTTCAACATGAGAAAAGTAACACAAAAGTGGCACAAGGGTTTTGTAAATAAGCCCTAAAAAATATTGTCCTGCATAATGACTTCATCTCTCACCTAATTCTGTCTCATCTGTGAATCATTTTAAAGACCTGTTCATCTGTAATATAAATATGACGCACTAGGCACTTTTATACAAACACTGTTTGAATGCAAACCTATAACATAAGTGAAATCTATCCGGTACACTGCATACATTAAAAAAATAGAAAATATCGTCAAGTGTTACCTTGACTTGTAATGTGTGACCTCATTTAGTCACATCGATCTAATTTTAAACACTAATTTTCTTTTTTGTTCTGCAGATTAACTACACTACTTCTATTGGAGTCCATATTATATGTTGTTTGTTATATTGTTTTGTTAAAGTTATGGTTCTAGTTATTTATTGTATTGTTATAATTTAGTTATACTTCTAGTTATTTGTAGTTTTAATAAAAGTTAATAAAAAAAGTACATACGTCTTTTTTTTTTGCAGGGGTAGCAGTCCACAATAGAAATGATATTTATACTTTGAAGTATAATACTGAGGCTAGTTCTTCACCAAATCTTTACCAGAGTGTATAGCTACAACTTACGGTTCCAATTCAAAAGAATAAAAAGTACAACACCATTAGCAACATAGTGTAGTGAACTTCTAACCTCTGAGCTCATGTAAGTGTTCCATGAACTGTTACTATAGTAACAGTCAGACAGCCGTTTGGGGGTAGGGTTGAAAGTTACTGGCTGTACAGAAACCGTTATATTAATCCTGGATCCTCTACATGACAAAGCAAAGAAAAACAAAACACTGTGTACCAGATTTACAACCCCCTTGCACCACTTTCGCATCCAACACCCCCCTACAAAATGACAAGTCTGTGAACCTCAACAACCCCCCTCAAGCTCCGGGAATCACCACCCCCGGGAATTTGTGTATTACAGGAGGCAGAAGGCAGACTGCGTGCCCTCCGCCTGGTGCCCTCGAGGGCCCTGGAAACTACTATGACCGGCTCCTGCAGTGTCCCGGGGTGCCTACTCCCGCTATACTGCTGTTCGCTTTGACAGAGGGGGACTCTCACAACACCCGCCCTCCCATAGCAAACATAGTTTGCATTTTGAAAGACTGAGCAGTGAAATCTATTCTCACTTTCAAAATCCAAAGCAGATTGCATTTCCATATACAAATTAGCATCTACCCATGCAAAAAAGCAATGCTGGCTCCCGAAGACCTCAAAAGTTCATCACACAATGCTGCTAAAAAAAACAGCAAGTGTGCTCGACTTCTCAATATACTACCTTATTCTACGTAATGTTATTTTCAATCACGTTCTGATAACCAAAAAGAATCATGCTTTTAAAAATCAAAAACATGCACCCTAGTTTTCTGTGTAGAATGTTGTCAAACAACCAAACATTTCTTTTATGTTTTAATTTCACTTTCCCCCCAAACTCCCTTTGTCTATTCTAACGTATGCCAAAGGCAGAAATGGAACTACCCCTATCTATTCTGTCCACAGATTGAGAAAGCTAGGAAAAAATGTGAATAAATCTGTTTCTACTTTTCTCCGAGACTATACAATGGTGTCCATATACCACAAAAATCTGCGTTCCAATATGCATGGCATCTATAGGAGAAATGATGTACATTTTACAAATGAAGGGAGTCTTTCTCATGAACTTTAGACTCTGCATCGGTACTTACTTGTAATTACTAAAATCTCTCAATAAACACAAGGGCTTCGTTCGCCCTAAGTGTGGCAGGGTATGCTCAGACGTGAATCCCTTGCTCACTTGGCCACTGGATTCAAGATAGCCTGGCTGATGAGGATTATGAATCCGAAACCGGTCCCAGGATGCTTTTTTCCGGTCCAGGGAAGACATGGCTTGGCTGTTCGAGCTGGACTGTTCCCATGAGGCACAGGGTCAGACTGATTTGCATATGGCCATGTCTGAGCTGGGGTGGCTGAGTGAGCTAAAGAATGGTGATGGATTAAACCCAGATCAGATGACTGGGGGTGAGTGTTTGATTTGCTCAAATGCTCCGTCCATCATCCCCTTTTGTATCGATGTGTGACCTCATTTAGTCACATCGATCTAATTTTAAACACTAATTTTCTTTTTTGTTTTGCAGATTAACTACACTACTTCTATTGGAGTCCATATTATATGTTGTTTGTTATATTGTTTTGTTAAAGTTATGGTTCTAGTTATTTATTGTATTGTTATCATTTAGTTATACTTCCAGTTATTTGTTGTTTTAATAAAAGTTAATTTAAAAAGTACATACGTCTTTTTTTTTGCGGGGGTAGCAGTCCACAATAGAAATGATATTTATACTATGAAGTATAATACTGAGGCTAGTTCTTCATCAAATCTTTACCAGAGTGTATAGCTACAACTTACGGTTCCAATTCAAAAGAATAAAAAGTACAACACTATTAGCAACATAGTGTAGTGAACTTCTAACCTCTGTGCTCACGTAAGTGTTCCATGAACTGTTACTATAGTAACAGTCAGAAAGCCGTTTGGGGGTAGGGTTAAAAGTTACTGCAGTGCATTGCAGGGGCATGAGTTTTTGTTAGCTCAGGTAATACATATTACAGGGATTGAACAAGAAAGGGATGAGAGTCATTTTAAACCCCTGTCTACCTTCATTCCCCAGTCACCTTGGGATGCCATTGATGCCTTCTCGGAGGCTATAACTATGGAACTAGTGAAGCAGAGGAAAAGTACCAACACGAATCCATGTAACATCACGGAACCTCAGAAAAAAGCCTTACAAGAGCTTATGAACGACAAGAAAATCATTATAAAACCCTCGGATAAGGGGGGGAATATCGTTCTAATGACAAGAGACTACTATCATGAAGAAGCAATGAGGCAACTCTCTGATGCAAATTACTACACTACTACCACCAGGAGTGTCTATGATTCTAGCACCAGGGAGTATGATGATTTGGTTCTGAAGTGGTATAATCGTTCAATGTTGGGAAAAGATGAACATATTTTTCTGCGCAGCAATAACCCCATAATACCGACTTTTTACCACCTGCCCAAGCTGCATAAAAATAATGTCTCTCCACCAGGCCGTCCCATCAAGGCTTCCATTGATGCGCTGACAGAAAATATGTCCAAATTTGTGGACAACTACATCTTTCCTCTCATCTTAGACCTGAGATCTTACATTCAAGACACCAAAGACTTCTTGAGTAAAGTGTCCACGATGGAGTGGAAACCAGACTATCTATTTCTGGTGAGGGATATCACAAGCCTCTACACCATCATTGATCACACCCATGGACTGGCTGCTAATGAATACTACCTGGGCAAACGCCAAATTCGCTTTGCACAACACAACCTTATGCTGATTGAATTTGTGCATTTTTACCTAACTCACAATATCTTTTTGTTCGAGGATAGATTCTACAGGCAAATCTCTGGTACGGCGATGGGCACCTGCTTCGCCCCCAGCTATGCGAATCTATTCGTTGGCTGGTGGGAGGAGCAGGTGCCCAGAAGCTGGAAGGAAGGCCAGGAGAGCGGTAGAATGGTATACTGGTACCGCTACATTGATGACCTGTTCATCGTGTGGCAGGGTACCAGGGACATGGCAGAGAAATACATCGACTCTCTTAATGACAACATCTACAACGTGCACCTATCGGGGACAATTAGCGGGGTGGCAGCCAACTATTTGGACCTCCGGGTGTACGTTGAAAATGTCCATGTCCATTCCGCGCTGTATCATAAGGAAACAGCGGGTAATTCTATCCTCTTTGCTAATAGTGAACATCCACCTAAACTTATCAAGAGTATACCCTACGGGGAACTCTTGAGAATAAAGAGAAATAGCACCCAAGATCGGGAATTCGAGGCGGCTGCCTCGGATTGCCTAGACCGCTTTCGAATGAGAGGGTATGAAGAATCACTCCTAGAAAGTGCACTGAACAAAGTCAAAAAGATCCCAAGGGAGGATCTGCTCAAAAAGAAACAGAAAGGGTTAAATACCACCATAAAGGACACATTTAGGATGATAACTTCATACTCCTCAGGCGCTAATAAATTTAAATCAATAATGCGCAAGTACTGGCATATTTTGCTCATGGATGAGGTGTTAAAAGAAGATCTACCACCATACCCATTGGTGACCTTTAGAAAGGCTAGGTCCCTAGGAGATATGCTGGAGCACAGTCATTTGGAAGCTCCTATTATGCAACCTAACACCCTTAGGGAAATGAGTTGGTTTTTTTCCTTGCGGAAAATGCAAGGCATGTGCCAACAGCCGAAGGGTGCTCCATTATGACATCCCGGATGCTGGCAGAACCAACAAAATTCATAAGTTCATCACGTGTAGTACTGTCTATGCAGTGTACTGTCTAATATGCCCGTGCGGCTTACGTTACATCGGCAGCACTATCAACCAGTTAAAGCTAAGAGTGCTGGAGCATCTAAGGGCAATTGATAGAGTAGATCCCTCTTACCAAGTAGCCCAGCACTTTGCGGAACACCACAACAAAGATAGAAACAAACTGAGATTCTTTGGATTAGACCATGTTCTGCAAAATCCACGAGGAGGAGACAGACTTAGGAGGCTACGACGCCTCGAAACAAGATACATCATTGATCTGTCCACCAAGTACCCCAAAGGCATGAATGGTGGGGAGGAAATGGCAGTACACCTTGGGAAATAAAGGGATAAAATCAGGGATGAGTTCAAAACTTGTATAATTGAATTGAGCAACAGGAGATTTTCCCTCCCTAACATTATTTGTCATGTGTAACCATTTGACTACTGTAATGAATTTGAATGTATGCTTTTTCCGATGACTATGATGTGTATATGAGATCTGTGATAATCTGGTGTTCCAAGAGATTGAGCATTGATCATATATTATTGCTTCTCAGGATTTGTTTGCTAATAAGTATGATGACATCTTAATGAAATTTCAAAATGTGATTATAATATGTATGTAATCATGAATTGCCCTTCAGGTGGGTTGACCCTTACCTCCCACTGCGAGAGACCTGGTAGTTTCTGCTACTTAATGGCTGTACTGTTATTTACAATAACCTGTTTGATATATAATAATTTGAACATCTCTTTTTTGTGGTTCCGAATAATATGCTACTTGTAGATATTGATTATATTGCATACATCTGTATAGGGACACAAGCCGATCCACGGCGCTATTGTGTTTAAAGCCCCACCCTTTTTGTCTTGTAAATATCTGGATTTACGTTGATACTTTGTACCATTTTCCTTTATGGAAATTATGTTCAAAGATGGCGCCCATGTTGGCGTCTGTGGGGCTAGTCCCTTGTTGATGTCAACCTTTGTCTACCTGACGTCTATTTAAATCGGAACTTCTAGGTTTTGGTAACAACACTGACGAAGGCAATCGCCGAAACGTTTGTTTTGCTGTCACAATAAATTGCTGTGATACTGTACCTGCCGGAGTGCTGTTTCCTTTCCTTATGTGAGAGGAATTTTGAGCGTTATATATATCTATCTATCTATATATCTATATATCTATCTATATATATATCTATATATATATATATATATATATATATATATATATATATCTATATATATATATATATATATATATATATATATATATTCACTGAAAAAACCATAGGTTATACACCATATATAGTTAGGAATTAGCATTTAAAAAACCTTATTTTACTCACACAAAACCAATGAAATTCCATATATAGTTAGTTGTACTAACTATATATCGCGCACCCGCAATCCACTGCTGATCATGTCACATATTACATCATTCATGACATGGTCAGTGACATCACTGATGACATCACTGATGACATCTCAAATGACATCACTGATGACATCACTGATGACATCTCAAATGACATCACTGATGACATCACTGATGACATCTCATTTGACATTACTGATCACATCACTGATGACATCATTCATGTGATAATACGATGAACCTCTTCAGACTCTAATATAACCTTAGATACACTCAGTGTAAACAGACACTCACAGACTGTCACTCATCCATGGAGTTACTTACACACCTAGTCAGTCATGCAAAGAATCAATCACACCTCCATTTTCACAACTATACAGTTATACACACCTTACTTATTCAAACATATACTAAAACATATTTACTCACTTATACAATCCTGGATACAAGTTCACAATGATCCATACAGCCACTCACACATTCACTGGCTCTTATGCACAGTTATTTATATATGTCAACTCTCACATGTACTGTATTTTACATATGTACTTACTTTGACATGTAGCACTGAGATATCTATTCACTCACCAATACAGTCATGCACACAGTCAACCGCCCATACAGCTGTTTCCACATGCACTTTTGAACCCATACATCTATGCACAGAGTCTCACACCTCCCAGCCACCCACATACACACTCAGTCTCCCATACAAATGCTTGGGCAACCAATCTATAACCCATATAGTTACTCACATAGCTACTGATCAACACATGCAGCAGTTTACAGAACAACAGACATAATGATGCACAAATTAAGACAGTTTAGTCACTAACCCATGCACTCAGTGAGACACATTTAACCACTCACTCATACAGTCAGTCATGCACCTACTAAATCCTTCATCCAGACACTTATACATCCACTCATTCTTAAATATGTAAGACATATTTTAACTTTACAGAAAAATACAGTCACTGGATGTTGTCATCAGTGATGTCATCAGTGATGTCATTTGAGATGTCATCAGTGATGTCATCAGTGATGTCATTTGAGATGTCATCAGTGATGTCATCAGTGATGTCACTGACCATGTCATGAATGATGTAATATGTGACATGATCAGCAGTGGATTGCGGGTGCGCGATATATAGTTAGTACAACTAACTATATATGGAATTTCATTGGTTTTGTGTGAGTAAAATAAGGTGTATAACCTATGGTTTTTTCAGTGAATTTTCAAGGTTTTGTAAATGCTAATTCCTAACTATATATGGTCTATAACCTATGGTTTTTTCAGTGAATTTCATTGGTTTTTTAAAAGCTAATATCTATAGCTGTAAAATGTATTCTTCTTTAAATCCAAAAATATATTTTATATGTTTATTAATAATTTTATTTAAATATTTTTTTTGTTTCGCTCCCGGTCCGCGAACCGGGAAGCTTTCCGTTAGCTCAAATTGATGCCGCGACCCGGTCCGCGAACCGGTAAGAAATCAACATAGTGACGGTATCGCGTTGCCGCGTAATGCGTCTTATGACGTACTGCGTTAGCGCACCCGGAAGTGCCCCGGGGCGCGGACCGAGGCGCGAAACGCAGCTCTCCGGAAGCGATCCGCGGCGCGTCGCGAAAGCGCGATGTATCGCGTTGCCGCGTAATGCGTCTTGTGACGTACCGCGTTAGCGCACCCGGAAGTGTCCCGGGGCGCGGACCGAGGCGCGAAGCTCAGCGACCCGGAAGCTAACCGGGGCGCGTTCCGCAGCACGTAACATGAGCGTGAGAGGTCATGTGACTTGTTAATAAAACTTTTCATTGGTTCATTTCACTTTTGGTTTCATAATGATGTAAGGCTAGGTCAGGTGACCTAAAAATAACACTTTTCATTGGTTGAGAAGTATTGTTTTTCCCAAATGATGAAAACCCCTCCTTCTTTCCTCACTCTGACTTTCATCATTGTGAGAGGAAGACCTTTATTACTATATCAGAAATGGCTTCAGTAGTTGCTTCAGCTGGTGGACCCCCACCACCACCTCCACCTCCTCATGGGAAGAGAGGACCACCTCCCCAGGTGATGACCAACACTGAGGAGGAAGAGGAAGAAATGGATGAAGAGGAGGGAGAAGAACCACAGTTCTTAGAAGAAGTGCCCCGGGTTTCCCATAAGAAAGCCAGTTTCATCTGGCAGTTTTATTCGATCCCTCGTGGCCAAAAAAAAGTGAATGCGAGGTATGTCACCTGCCTCATCTGTAAAGAAAAATTATCCAGAGGGACGGATAAGAAATATAGTTATGGCAACCATACTATGCACAGGCACATGACAAGGAAGCATCCACTGAATTATAGCCGGGCGGAAATACGGGATTTGCAGGAAAATCCAAGATCAACTCCTGTGGCCAGATCAAGAATATCCATTTCATTGACACCAGCAGAGGCACGGGAAACTGTGCCAAACATACAAGAAAATTTTGGCCACATGATCCACACTTGTATGCACTGTCGTGCGTTGTTAGCATGTGGCAATATGAGCATAAATGCTATCAACCTGGCGTATGAACACCATAATTGCCCTAACCGCCCCCAGTAATTTTTTTTTTGCTCCTGTTGAGCCCTTTTCAATGCCTGTTTTTTGTTGTTTCCCCCCCCCAAAAAAAACCAAAAAAAATATAAAATCGTTCAAAAAATACAAAAAAAACTAAAAATGTTCAATAAAAAAAATATATATATAAAACAACAAAAATATAAAAAAAAAGTTCTTTTCAGAACTACCTTCCCTTTCAAAAAAAATTGCTAGAATGTTTAGCACTCTGGCAAGCTCTATTTCTTTTGGTTCGCTTCCCGTTTAGCTTCCCGGTACGCGGACCGGGAGCTAACCAAAATTTTTTTTTTTTTAAAAAAGAGTAAGTATAAGGAAAGTAAACAGAGAGTGATGTTAAAAGAAAGACAGCTATAGGGAGTAAAGAATAGATACTGTTTAATAGATCTATTTACCAAAGAAAAGACGGAAGAGGGTATAATTGTGAAAAACAAAATAGATAACGAAGTGAAAGAAAAAAAAAGAGAGTATAACATTAACAAAGAAGAGTTTCTTGGAGAATGTGAGTGAATGTTCAAAATAAGATTAAAACATGAGGAATAACAGAGAGAAAAAATAGAAAACAGAAAACAAAAAATAACAGAAAAAGATTAATTGAAATAGCAAAGAAATGTAAGTAACATAGAGCCATATCATCAACATAGGCAATAAAAGTTTTGCAGCTTTTATTGGCAGAAATGTGTCGCTAAAGCTGCTTTTGCGGCAGAAAACTGCCGCTAAAACCACTTTTGCACCAGTTTTCTGCCAATAAAAAGAGCAATAATTTTATTGGCTGTGTTCATAATATGCCCCTTAGTGTGCTTCAACTACACAGAGAAAGCATTATGAACAAATAGTGATAGAGTGATCAGTCAAAGACACTAAGAGTAATAGAGACGGAGTGAGTGAACAAGAGTGAGGAACTATGAGAAGAGAGGGACTGAGAAAAAGAGTGGAAGGAGTTGAGTAAGTAGGTAATAGAGAAAGGAATGAGGGAAGTAGCAAAGGCAGGAAACTGAGGGTTAAAGAAATGAAGCAGTGGAACTAATAGAAGTTAAATGTGATAGAAATGTAACGAAAAGAGTACAAAACATTTACCTTATAATTGTCGTTAAATTACTCACTTTTTGTTTTTATACTTTCAATCTGTGAAAGAGAGAACAAACATTTGAAAAATATTAAAACATGTATTTAAAAATTACAAAAGACAAGGGAAAAGATTGAAGGACAAACAGTTTTTCAACAACTTTGACACTTACAGAAGCTTCTGCTTCTCCAGGCCCCCTACACAGTCCTAAAGATATACATTTTAAACTAACAGTATCTTGATGCAGATGAAGTGAGGCCTATCTTAAAATATGGTGCATCTTTTGCATTGCTGTTGTCTCAGAAAAGTGTCGCAAGACACTAAAATTTTAAATAATTGCTTCAGGATGCCAATAAGATGTCTCCTATCCAGAGGTTTGTTTGAGGTGAGGCCTACTCAGGGTTGCAGATGAAATTTCGAGTTGTTGAAGAGAATAGAGGACATAATATATGTGAAGGTCTACCAATGAAGTGAGTCATGTCCACTGCACTCTTGAACAAAGTCCAAACCTCCTATGTTTCCCTGGACAGACCTAAACTTGATCTACACAATGTGCTTCGTAATGATAGGAAACACAGGTGATGTAAATGAAATACGTGCAATTTATTTTGCTCATTTCACAATCACATCACTTGTGTTTCCTTTGCTTAGGTATCTCATTGTGCAGATGTAGTCTAGCATATGAAAGAATATGCAGAAGCGCAGCACTGCATGCAACAACTTTGACACTTACAGAAGCCTCACCTTCTCCATGCCTCCTACACAGTTCTACATATACATCATAAATGCAAACAGTACAGAATTAATTATACATGTTAAATGGTTTATTTTTGCTGTTCTCAGAATGTATCAAAATTCACTAAAAACAGTGACTTGAAGGTATTCATCATATAACGACGGGGAAAAAAAAACACAATCAAAATGATTGTGTTTAAAAAACCCATACAACATAACAAATCAGAATTCAGAACTCCTTAAAGTTAACTTACTTTCCATGACGTCAAAGGATGTCCTATGAACAGCTTACACTCTGTTGTGCTGTTATTACTTTCAGCCCGCCACTTTCTGAAAGAAAATCTCCATCGTTTTTAAAAACATGTTACATGCAATAAATGACTTCTTGCTCTCTACCACAAGTTTCCACAAGGCCAAATCTTGTCAGAGCCATTTATAACTCTTGGATTTCTTGTAAGCCAATCCCGTCATTTGGCATTTCTGCAACTTTCAGAATTAAAATGTTGAAGATCATTTTCACAATCCAGGAATAGTAATATCTTCCTCTTCTTGCTCAGTCATGTTCTACATTTCCTATGACACTGATACTGCTTACTATGAAGCAGACTTACACTAACTCTATGACTAGTACAATTATTTAATTCTCTACATCACTTTCAATCACAAAGCAATGTAAAACAGTAGACAGCATTGCAGACTTACATTCCCTCTACTCTATGTTTTGATTGGCTGCTTCAATTAGCTTATAAAAAGAAATAGTTTTTCTGAACTCATTCAAAGTGCACTTATTTCTCCATGACGTCCAGTCTTATGGTTAGAAGTTATGTCTCTGAACTACACTTATCCTCAAGGCCAAATTGTGTAGGAGCCATTAGAACTTCTTGAAATTCCACAGAGCACATCCCGAGATTATTTCCCTAAAATTTTGGTTTTAAAAACACCAGGTAAGAGTTTTTAAGGTCATACGGCAATTTTTTTTTGAAAATTAAAACAGAATCGTTGCAGAATGACCAGCCATTTCTAGACTTTAAATAAGCTGTGTAATGTCCTGATGTTATTGAAGGGCCGTCATGATATATAATTGCTGCAGTTACAAAAGTCCTTCCTGATATTGACAACTGCGAAGCTACAAAATTTTTAATTAAAGTTGTCAATTTTGTTCCATCAGGCCTACATCGTTGGAACATTAAAATGACATACTGGCCATATGTTCGTATAAATAATGTAGACATCATTTCAGATTTACATTGGCTACACTCCATGTTGTGATCAGCTGCTTTTACTAGCTTATTAAAGGAGACTGATTTACTGTCTGGCAAAGTTAAATATATAAATCTTTCTGAGTCTACACTAGTAGTACTTGATACCATACAGTTCTCGCAGTCATGCTGCCATTGATAAGAAAGCCCAAACAGCTGATCTACATCTACACCTTCAGCATGCAATACATCAAGCATATACATTAAAAACTCCTGACAATCTTGCTGAATATTTTGAGAGAATTGTGTTTGGCCTGAACATCTGTCTAACAGATTTCGAATTTCAGACACACTTTCTATGTTTGTTCTATCAGTGCTACATTTCTCTAACACAGAATTTAACAAACTGCAAAATCTTTGATCAGAATTGACCACAATCTCTTCTTTTACATTTTCTAGAGAAAACAAAACATTAACCACTACATTAGCATAGCAGTTGACACCAGAACTGTTTTCAAATTGAAAACCAACAACATCTTCAACAGAATCCTTTTTGTTTCTGCTTGTAATTTTAGGTTCATCGACTTTTCGTCTTTTTGCTACAACCTCCCCAGTATTGGTCACATTTCTTCGTTTCCGGCCTACCACACGTTTCTCAAACAAAGGATACTGAGGCAAATGTGGCGCATACTCTCTTCTTAACCTATTGTATTCCTTAACACAATCTAGATCCGCACAAATGTTTGTGACATCACACTCAATCAAGTACAATCCCGATAAAGTTCTAACTCGTGACAATGCCACATATGCCATACCCTCCTTGAACACAGAACTGCCAATATTCACCAATGCACAGTCTACACTTAAACCTTGCGATTTATGGATTGTCACCGCATATGCCAAGCAAACAGGAAACTGCTTACGGCGAACATATAAGTCTTTTACAAGCAAAAATCTAGCAGAGCAACGACCAATTAGCTGTACTTCCTCAATGCCATCAAATTTAATTTTTAAAAATTCAATTCCATCTCTATTTCTGTATTTTACAAAATCAACAACATTACCCATTGATCCATTTACCAGACCTCTTTCAACATGTAAATTCCTTCTTAAAATTATATGGCAGTTCAAGCACACATTCAGAGTCTTTTCAAAACCTGCAGTTTTAGATATACTCTTCTCTAATGAATCCAATTTTGTTTTCAGATTCTCAGACAAAATAATTGTTGATCCCATATGCTCTACTCTGTCAATAGCTTCCAGTTTCACAATCTCTTGCTTTTCTAAATGCAACATTTTGTTGTTGAATTTGGCACATTCTGCAAGAGTTGGCATCAAACATATTCCAGATTTCTTATCAGTAATTTTCTGAAAAATATTCTCAGGCACAACATCTTGTTCTGGATATAAATTTGACAGTAATCATGCATGTAAAGCTTCTTTCCCATGCTCGGTCACTTTTCCAATTCTAACATCTTGTAGAATAGTCTTGTTATTTTCATCCTTCGCCTGACGCATATTTTCATGCAGTTCAGCATAATTGAAGTTTAACCATATATTGACGTTGCCAATGCTGCCTAGGCACTTCCTGGTATCTTCATGCGTGAGCATTTTGAACACAGGTTGCCCTTTCACTGGTGTCAGCTGCAAAAGATCTCCGAAAACAATGATGTGTTTGCCACCAAATAACACATCATACTCTGTTTTGAGAACTTCTTGCATTCTCAAATGCACAAAGGCAAGCATGACATTGGAAACCATGCTTACTTCGTCAATGATAAGAAGTTTCATTTTCCTCAAGATTCTTGAAACTTCAAAACAAGCATCTCCAGATAGCTTGTGATATTGTAATTTGTTGTCATGCTCCACTGGCAGCATCAGTAAACGATGTAAAGTAATCCCTTTAATGTTATGTGCTGCCAGTCCAGTTGGAGCGGTGACAACACAAGACAGCGATGACTCTGTCCTTTCCTGTAAATAGCATGAAATTGCTTTAATGAGGAAACTTTTTCCAGTTCCCGCTTCTCCACTCACGTACAGTCGGATAGGCTTCAACGACGTACATGAGCACTCTTTCTTGTCATGACTTAATCCATGATCAATTTGCATGGTAACTTCGTCATATATTTTCCTCTGCTCAACGTTGAGTTGTCTTTCCAACTCTTCTAAGTTAACCGCATCCTCCTGAGCATGTGCCATGGCTCTTTCCACTTCATTCATGGCAGTGGCAGCTTCATTTTCGATAACAGGTCCTCCTAGTGGATCCTGACTCAATGAAGCAGAACTCTGACTGTCCTGAGAACTGTCTCTGGCAATCTCGGCTGCAATCGTTGCTTCCTGCTCAATTTCCGCATTCAACATTTCTACATATTTGGGAAAAGCAGGACATTCTATGGTCTCCTTGGCGGCATTGAAAGAGTCTTCGTAACAGAGGAAATCTCCAAGCAGTTCCTCTTCTGCACGCCAAGGCTTGAAAAGTTGCAAAAGTGCTAAATAGAAAAACTCCTTTTTTTTCAGGAGATTCGCCACTCAATTTTCGATGGTTTACCAAGTGGCATTTTCTTTGCTTGACCAGACATCCCTCACTTCCTATTACAGCATACACTCCTTTCTCAGTATCTTCTTTGATGTTCCTCTTGAATATGTAATTTTGAAGAACCTCATACAGACAAACATTGTCGAGGTGACTGCTTCTATTTGGATAATATGTATCCAACATGTTGGTCTTCAAAATGTCGGTACTGTTTGGCTCCTTTTCCGCCAAATACTCAATTTCCCGCACAGGTTTCAGAACTCGATTACGCGTTGCAGCAAGACCAAGACTCGCCCAAATGATACTCCTGGACTTGGCATAGAGACTTGCTGAAGACAACCGGTCAGAGCATTCGTAAGCTCCAATTTCTCGATGCGACAACATCTTCAGACTGAAACTGTACAACTTCTTGCTGAGGCTCTTTTCATGGGAAATGTCCTCCCACATATCCTTCAATTCTGTCTTCTCTTTTTTGGTGATGTAAGACGTCACATACCGAGCCACAGCCATACAGTTATCAGCCACAAACTGTATATCCATGTTAGCATTCCACATGGACAAAATCACCGGGTTGTAGTCGTTGATGTACTTGGACTCTTCGTTC
Organism: Lissotriton helveticus; assembly: GCF_964261635.1. Taxonomy (NCBI): domain Eukaryota; kingdom Metazoa; phylum Chordata; class Amphibia; order Caudata; family Salamandridae; genus Lissotriton; species Lissotriton helveticus. The sequence goes on along the minus strand of NC_136067.1, from coordinate 1,873,015,897 downwards.
CTCTTCAAATTGTATGTGCTTTTAGGTGATTTCTTCATGACATTATGTCGCAGCGAAGACATCAAACTGTTTACTCTTCCTTTAGAAATCACCGGTCGTGGAAAGCCGAAACGACATTTGGTGTAGAACTTGTCCTTGTTTCGGAATTTACGACGGCAGTACTTTCCACATCGATGGCTTTGGAAACGCAGAACTTTTTCTCTTAGGCTTTTCTTCTCCTTTGCGTTTGGAACAGCACACGTAGAATACTGTTGGATGAAACTCATCACTGAGTCTTCTGGATCCGTTCCAAATTTAGGTGCATCCTTGATCCACAGCAACATATGTATATGAGGAGCACCTCTTGCTTGGTACTCCTTTCTCCAGAAGAAATCCAACACCTCTCCAAGAGGTGGATTCTTCTTATTCATGATGAAAGACATCATAGCTTCAAATCTATGATTGAAGTACCTACATACATTGACTGGATCCAAAGAGCACAGTTCTCCGGGTGTCTTGAATTCGATGTTATCTACGTTAGCATTTGCCTCTCGTAGAAATTCAAGTAAGTCTTCCCAGCCATACTCGGCACAGCTCAGAGTGAGGAACCATGTGGGAGTACCTAAGTTCCTCAGCATACATTTTAAATCACCATGACGACGGTACCAGTACTCATTAGTACCACGCTGACACGCCATGAGATTAATCAGGTGAGAATCCAAAATACTGTCTTGGACATTGACTTTATCCATAAAGTCACTTGCCGAGATGTTTTGCATGTGTATACCACTTTTCAAGATGTGGTTCACTGCATATGACAGTCCAGACAGATCGCTTTCAAACAGGAGATGAAACAAATAAGGAATGCATTGTCGAAACCTAGCATCTCCTGCATACAATCGCAAAGTCCGGTATTCAGAAGCAGGAATTTGATGAGGTCGCTCATCATATCTTCCTCCCTGACCTGTTGGAAAAAGCTGTGGGAAACACCGAGCTTCCAAACTTTCCTCCCAAACACTAATGGGACTCCCTTTGGCTTGTTTCATTTGAAACAACTCAATAGCATTCCCCATGACTTCCTTGGAATGCAAAGGATGAACACTATAATGTTCATATATTTCTTCACTAGTAGAGGGTTCTACTTTCTCAATTTGACCAGCACACAAATCGCTATCCTCTTCCTCACTTACTTCCTCTTCTGCAACATATACATTCTTATAGTATTTATAATTTTTTTTCAAATACAATGTTGCCTTTTTAACTTTCCTAACATCTACTAAATCTTGCCATATTTTCTTATTCTTTGTCGGAACCCCATTAACTAAGATAACCAGAGGTTCCTCTTCCACTTTTTCTACTCCAATTGTGTTAATGTTTTTCTTCAAATCTAGAGGCAAATAAACAACTCTTCCCTTTAATCCTCTCTGTAAATCTGATGGAGGCAATTTCCCTGTCTTTGGCTCCATTCTTACAATAGCCTGAAAGGGATGGATACTTTGAATCAAAATAGATTCATAAGTATTTAAATCCTTCAATTCAGAAGGAATCTCAACCAATTCCAGATTATTATGAACTGCTATAGCAGGCATCTGGTTTTGATTTAATTTGCAACAACAATAAGTACACACACGTTGATCCAATCCCAAATCAAAACAATTTTCTACCATCAAGTATGTTGCAAAATCCTTCCATTCACTATTATTTTCCCTTTCACTTTTTGCATATAAATCCACTAACTTAGTCTGATTCTTATAATAAGTGCGTCGACAACACACACAAGTGAAATTTGGCCTCTCACTTGATTTGACCTGAAATGTGACAATTTCCCTCTGGAAATTATCTGTACTGGAAAACTGTACACTATCTTCCACATTACCCGCTTCTTCTTGGTCAATTTCAACATTCTCCTCTTTACTTCCAAAGTAACAAAACTCAATTTCTTCACATATATTCTTCACATCTATTTCAGAACCATGCAAAAGAGCAGCGCATAATTGTTTAAGCATAATTGCTGGACTCTTAGCATAATACAACATTCTAACTAATTTCCTCACTTTATTATGATGCACTGCTAGCATTCTGAAATGATGAAAAACACTCTGGCATACTCTCCTGGAAAGACAAGCCAGTGAATGACCATGCAAACCTGTCACTTCTCTCACTCTGCAAGGATCTAATTCTTGCAACAACCTTATTTTCTGCTTCAAACTTTTCTTATTAAATGACCGTACAAAATCACAAAGCAAATTGATGGAATCCTGTCGCACACTACAAATACTACTACACTTCCAGGTGTACACAGGACCCTTAGCACGTCTTCCTAAAACCTCATTACCTAACACCTCTTCTGCCTCTGTTGTCACAAGTTTTTCTTTTTCAACTGGACAACCATCTTTCACTTCATAAGCACGACCACTGGTGTCAACTGCATGCACCAAATCATTATCCTGGAAATAACTCTCCTCATTAAAAAATGCCTCACAGCTTGAACTATGAATCCATTCTCCAGAAAAAACTTCACAAAAATTACTACGATTAACTATTCTCTTCCATCTACTATTTCTTTTGAAATCATAAATTGCCTTGTTTAGCTTCCTAATTCTATTGATTATCAAAATAAATAACTTACGTTTAATTTCAAATGCCTGATCAATAACTTTCTCAACTTTTTTTTTTCTCTTATAAAAAACCACTTTCTGTTGACCTTTCTTAATATTTTTTAACAAATTGCCAATTATCCTGTTGCGGAACATTCGTTTACGAATGTCCCTAAACTGTTGTTTCCTTCTACTATCATGCACAGAGTTATCTCTTGCTCTAGCAGTAACATTTTTGATTGGCCTTTCCTTTCCATTTGAATTGGTTCTCTTTTTATGGACTGAAACATTTTCTGTAGTAATATTTTTTTTACTACACATATTTCTTATGAATGTTTTTGTACTCTTACCCGGTGCTTTCTTCGTGACTTGACAAATCTTTTTGTTAGAGGACTGCTGCTTCTTTTGATTCACCTGCTGTCTTTGACGTTTTGCAGCCTTTCTCTCTCTTTCTTTCGTTGGCATGGTGAAATGTTGAAATGATCTGCAGTTGAATCTGTGGTAAAATATATTAAAAAATGTTATTAACCACTATTACCAAACAGTAAATCAATAACAGTGATCAAAAACTTAACACACTACTTGACATTTTAAATAGAAGATTTTTTAGTCCTTGGCAAATTTACAATACAGAAATAGCAGAAAGGAAATGGAATTTATGTTCATGTTACCTGTGCTATTTTATATGTGAATCTGATCTAATTTTATGAGCATATTTTAATATTTTATTGAAGACACTACACATAACCTGTTTTTGAAGGTGTCTTTATTTTTAAATTAAACGGTTTACACTTTTACTTTTTAGTTATTATAAATTTTAAAAATAAATGTTTATAGTTCCATAGGCTCAATCAGGTCAGCTTCCCACCCTATGTCATATAATTCGGACAAATCTGCATCCTCATCACGCTCTTCTTCATCCTCAGGATTTAAATCATCCAAGGGATCAACATCCACTGATGTTTCAATTACAAGTTCAATGACGAGGTCAAAATCAACTGATTGCAGATTGTCGCTCATGTTGATGTTGTCTTTATCTTTAAAGAAAGATAACAACAATGAGATGTTGCAGAGTAAGAGACAAATCTCAGAGATTATAATAGTAAAATTGTTTAACAAGAGTAACATTTTGCAGCTATTATTTAGCCATGTCCAGCGATGCTGAGCAGGTGAAGCCTATGTCTAATTTTTCAGTGAACATGACTCATCTCTTCTTAACCTTGGATAAGCCTCACCAACTCTGTGTCCCCTGCACATACTTAAATGTAAAGGGGCAGATTTATGTTAAATGGCACATCCCCAGGCATGCACCAGTTAACGTGCACCGCTGCTCTGCCACCCATGGTGTGCCGTATTTACAATCAGATAGGAGAAAGCTGCGTCAAAACCCTGCGCCTGCTTTAAGCAGGCATAGGTCTTGACGCAACATTGTGGAGATGGGGCACCCCTGAGCCTTGCTTGAGCTGCATCGCACTTGCGATACAACTCCAGCAATCACTACCTTTACAGCACAGATACGTCACGCATCTGTGCCATTTTTGCCCCATGATGCCCCGCATTGTAAATGCAGCACACCATGGGTGGCGGAACAGCGGCGCAGGATGACTGGCACATCCCTGGTGATGCGCCAGTCATCATAAATCTATCCCTAAGCTTCTTATCTTGTTACAGATGAACCGCCATATGTACCATCAAACTATTTTGCATTTCCTAAATAGCGAATTTTAAGGAATAAATAGCAATTCTTTACCATTCCTAATTTGCAATGAGCAAATTGCTAATTGCAAATTACCCATTCATTTCCATGGGCTAGGAGGCTCATAGGAATGAAGGTACAATTTGCGATTAGCAATTAGCTCATCGCAAATTAGGAATTTTTCCAAGGGTGCAGGGGTGTCTCAAGAACACCCTGCTGCACCCCTGAAAAAGAAATTTGGGGGCATATGGCGCACATACATGCCCTAAGGGCATGTATTGGCGTCATATGGCACCTTTTGTTTTTTGGAAAAAAAGCTTTTTGAAAAGAATTCGCAAATTACCACAAACTAGAAGTTGGTGGTAGTTTCCAAATCCTTAATGTCATTTTTTACATATTTTTTGTTTGATACATTGCATTTAAGTAATCGCAAAATTTGCAAATCCTTCAGTGCAATCGCAAAATAAGGAATAGCAAATTTTGCTATTCCTTATTTTGCATCAAACTTGTTTGATACATACCATTTGTCTAATTAGCATTCGCAAAGGCCGAAATTCGCAGAATTTTGATCTTTGCGAATGCTAATTAGCTTGATACATATGGCCCCAAGTGAGGCCTGTCTTGCAACATGGTGCATCTTTTGCATCACTGCTGCATCGGTTTCATGTGGCACGTTTTTTTTACACCATGACACATCTGCCTAAATGCATCAATTTGTAATTTTGTCGCCTCATAGCAAATCTTTTGCACCGCCGCTGCATCATAAAAGTGACGCACAGTGGCGCAAAAGAGGCATACACCTATCATAAATCTGTCCCTAGCATTTTAAATGATTAATCCAGGATGACGATAAGGTGTGGCCTATCCAGAGGTTTGTTTATGGTGAGGCCTACTCACAATTGCAGATTAAAGTTACGCTTGATAAAGAATACAGAGGAGATAATACATGTAAAGGCCTACCAATGAAGTAAGTAATGTCCACTTTATTGCGCCAGTCATCATAAATGTATCCCTAAGCTTCTTATCTTGTTACAGATGAACCGCCATATGTACCATCAAACTATTTTACATTTCCTAAATAGCGAATTTTAAGGAATAAATAGCAATTCTTTACCATTCCTAATTTGCAATGAGCAAATTGCTAATTGCAAATTACCCATTCATTTCCATGGGCTAGGAGGCTCATAGGAATGAAGGTTTAATTTGCGATTAGCAATTAGCTCATCACAAATTAGGAATTTTTCCAAGGGTGCAGGGGTGTCTCAAGAACACCCTGCTGCACCCCTGAAAAAGAAATTTGGGGGCATATGGCACACATACATGCCCTAAGGGCATGTATTGGCGTCATATGGCACCTTTTGTTTTTTGGAAAAAAAGCTTTTTGAAAAGAATTCACAAATTACCACCAACTAGAAGTTGGTGGTAGTTTCCAAATCCTTAATGTCATTTTTTACATATTTTTTGTTTGATACATTGCATTTAAGTAATCGCAAAATTTGCAAATCCTTCAGTGCAATCGCAAAATAAGGAATAGCAAATTTTGCTATTCCTTATTTTGCATCAAACTTGTTTGATACATACCATTTGTCTAATTAGCATTCGCAAAGGCCGAAATTCGCAGAATTTTGATCTTTGCGAATGCTAATTAGCTTGATACATATGGCCCCAAGTGAGGCCTGTCTTGCAACATGGTGCATCTTTTGCATCACTGCTGCATCGGTTTCATGTGGCACGTTTTTTTTACACCATGACACATCTGCCTAAATGCATCAATTTGTAATTTTGTCGCGTCATAGCAAATCTTTTGCACCGCCGCTGCATCATAAAAGTGACGCACAGTGGCGCAAAAGAGGCATACACCTATCATAAATCTGTCCCTAGCATTTTAAATGATTAATCCAGGATGACGATAAGGTGTGGCCTATCCAGAGGTTTGTTTAAGGTGAGGCCTACTCAGGATTGCAGATTAAAGTTACGCTTGATGAAGAATACAGAGGAGATAATACATGTAAAGGCCTACCAATGAAGTAAGTAATGTCCACTTTATTGCGCCAGTCATCATAAATGTATCCCTAAGCTTCTTATCTTGTTACAGATGAACCACCATATGTACCATCAAACTATTTTGCATTTCCTAAATAGCGAATTTTAAGGAATAAATAGCAATTCTTTACCATTCCTAATTTGCAATGAGCAAATTGCTAATTGCAAATTACCCATTCATTTCCATGGGCTAGGAGGCTCATAGGAATGAAGGTGCAATTTGCGATTAGCAATTAGCTCATCGCAAATTAGGAATTTTTTCAAGGGTGCAGGGGTATCTCAAGAACACCCTGCTGCACCCCTGAAAAAGAAATTTGGGGGCATATGGCGCACATACATGCCCTAAGGACATGTATTGGCGTCATATGGCACCTTTTGTTTTTTGGAAAAAAATGCTTTTTGAAAAGAATTCGCAAATTACCACAAACTAGAAGTTGGTGGTAGTTTCCAAATCCTTAATGTTATTTTTTACATATTTTTTGTTTGATACATTGCATTTAAGGAATCGCAAAATTTGCAAATCCTTCAGTGCAATCGCAAAATAAAGAATAGCAAATTTTGAATTAAGGACATTTTAAGTCATTTCCACATGTGCAGTATTTTCAAATTATGATTTGAAAATCGTTTTTGGGGAAAAGGAATGGTTTGCAAATTTATGACAAGGACATAATGGTGTATGTTTCTCTATAAGGCATTTCACTGTCTCTGATGTCATTTTTCCCATATTACATTATAAGACCTTTCCCCATGGAGCACATTCCTTGTAAATATGCTCCCACCTGTGCATGGTGAATTTAGATTTTGACTGTTTGAGTCACATAGCCATGTTAAAAGTGACCCAAAAAAATTGCAAACGCTTTAAAAAAACACATTCATGTGTCTTAAGGACATTTTAAGTCATTTCCCCGTGGACAGTGTTTTGTAAGTGGCACAAAAGAGGCATACACCTATCATAAATCTGTCCCTAGCATTTTAAATGATTAATTCATGATGACGATAAGGTGTGGCCTATCCAGAGGTTTGTTTAAGGTGAGGCCTACTCAGGATTGCAGATTAAAGTTACGCTTGATGAAGAATACAGAGGAGATAATACATGTAAAGGCCTACCAATGAAGTAAGTGATGTGCACTTTATTGCGCCAGTCATCATAAATGTATCCCTAAGCTTCTTATCTTGTTACAGATGAACCACCATATGTACCATCAAACTATTTTACATTTCCTAAATAGCGAATTTTAAGGAATAAATAGCAATTCTTTACCATTCCTAATTTGCAATGAGCAAATTGCTATTTGCAAATTACCCATTCATTTCCATGGGCTAGGAGGCTCATAGGAATGAAGGTGCAATTTGCGATTAGCAATTAGCTCATCGCAAATTAGGAATTTTTTCAAGGGTGCAGGGGTATCTCAAGAACACCCTGCTGCACCCCTGAAAAAGAAATTTGGGGGCATATGGCGCACATAAATTTTAACAACATTCCTTTACCTCAAAAACGATTTTCAATTCATAATTTGAAAACACTGCCCACAGGGAAATTACTTAAAATGTCCTTAAGACACATGAAAGTGTTTTTTGATTGCCTTTCCAGCATGGTTGGGTCACTTTTAACATGGCTATGTAACACAAACATTTAAAATCTAAATTAGCCATGCACAGGTGGGAGCATATTTACAAGCAATTTGCGCCACAGAGAAAGGTCTTACATTAAAATGGGAAAAATAACATCAGGGACAGTCAATTGCCTTATAAAGAAGCATACACCATTATGTCCTTGTCATAAATGTAAAAACAATTCCTTTTCCCCAAAAACGATTTTCAAATCATAATTTCAAAACACTGCACATGGGAAAATTACTTAAAATGTCCTTAAGACACATAAAAGCGTTTTTTGATTGCCTTTGCAGCATGTTTGTATCACTTTTAACATGGCTATGTAACACAAACATTCAAAATCTAAATTTTCCATGCACAGGTGGGAGCATATTTACAAGCAATTTGCGCCACATAATTCATAATTTTCTCCTTAAAGCACACTATTCTCTATCTAAATTAAAGAAATATTTTCTCACCTTAGCAAATACTTTGAGTTTGAAAACAGTCTCAGAAACACACCAATTTGTCTTCAGCAGAGCAAAAGGTATGCACTCCAGAGTCTGCAGCTATCAAAAGCACAGAAATGCTGTAATTCTTCACACATATCTCTCATGTCACCCAATCAAAACTCTTCCCTCACTTTTTTTCAAATGAAAACCCTTCCCCCCTCTGCCATTTCATGCCTTTTCTGCATGGCAACCACCTCGTGGAAGACTTCTGGTGTTTGCAAGTTCACACAACAATGTTGCAATTGAACTCTGAACTCTCAGTGCACCTGCATATCCAGTGCATTCTTTCATTTAATGATTTTTTATTGACCATTCAAAATACATCTTTCAAATAACTCATCCATGCACCCTAACTTTCTGTTTTCAGCAATCAAAATCCACCAATCACTGTTACTGCTTCATGAACACAGAAACTCCACAGTTTTTTTCATTTTAAACTCTCATTTTTTCAACTGCCATTTCATTGCCACACTTCATCTGACTGCAGGAGAACCTTCTCTCACCATGTTTTCTGTCTGGATTGTTGGACATAGTTATATCCACTGGGCTCACAGGTATGCTGAGAACAGAAAATTACCTAACCTCAATTTACAAGATGTGGAAATTAAGTGGTTTGGCCACAGAGGATTAAAATGTCACCAATTGATACCATTGGTGAAAACCTTTATGCATTTGCCCAAACCTGACCTGTTAATTATGCACTGTGGAGGTAATGATTTGGGCACTTTGACTGGGGTAGGTCTGGAAATGCTTTTAAAGGACACCTTTGAGCAATTAATGGCACTTTTTCCTCAGACTGCCTTGGTATATTCAAATATATGCCAAAGACAGAAATGGAGGTGGTCAAACCAATTTTGTCCACAAATTGAGAAGTCGAGGAAGCATGTAAACAAATCTGTTTCAGCTTACATGAGAGACCATGGAATGGGCTCCCTGTACAACAATAACTTGCGTTACTACATGCAAGATATCTACAGAGGAGATGGAGTTCACTTCTCAGATGAGGGCAACAGAATTTTCACTCTGAATTTAAGACTGTGCATTGGTACCTACTTATAAGTACCTAAATGTACCATAAACCCAAAAGCTCTTCTCAGAGCTACCCTACATCTGATCACTCACAATTATTATTTTACTGTAACATTTTTCACTAATTTTCAACAAAGTACGCTCCCTGGGGCGCTACCCGGTACGCGAACCGGGAGCTAACCTCGCGAAATTTTTTAAAAAAATGGTTTTTTTTCGCACATATAAGCCTCCTCAGCCACCCTCACAAAACCTAGGGGGTCAAGATAAGTCTACCGTGCCCCCTTCTACCCATTCTGAACATTATTTGCCCTCCATTTTATATCTTAATTCGACCGAAACACAAAATGGTGGACTCCCGTAACGCTTAAGGTACGCGAACCGGGGCGCTCAACGGTTCGCGTACCGGGTCGCTCCCTGGGAAGCGCACCATCAAAAAAGGTGGGAAAGTAGTTTACAGAAAAGCCACTGGAGACAATTTCACCAAATATAGATTAGCTCATACTACATACCAATCCCTACCATTTTCACAAATTTGATTGGAATTCCATTTAGCCATTTAGCCTGTAGACCTCTCTAAATACCCTGAGGTAAATTACTTCTCAAAACACATCTGAAGTGTTGGAATTGACAACCAATTAAAATGTTACTTTCATTTTCTACTTTTTTTACCTGACATTTGATTGGTTATGTACCTGAATATATATAAAAGAAGAGAATGAAACACAGCCATTTTGACTACTACTTCCTGGTGTACATTTCAATTGGATTTTCACTAATCACTTCAACTTCTTTCTAAAGGTAAGTTGTTATTTTAAAAACTGAACTATATTGTGCACTATAAGTTAATATGGTAAACTTTTTCTGATAGTTATATACTATCCCTCTGTAGTAGTTATAGATTTAGATAGACTTCTCTGTTATAGTTATGGATGGAGTTAGGCTTCTCTTTTATAATTATGAATTTACTTACGTTAAATCACATACACTTTTTTATATTCCTACTTCCACTCTGATACTATACACTGCCCAAAGATAAATTCTCTGTTAAAAAATGCCTATCTAAAATTAATCCCAACAGTGCCCTATCTCTACTAATATATATTTTTTTTATCCAAATTTCAGGCAACATGGAAGGCGAACAGAAAGTTTCATTTCAAATTGTCCTGCAAGAGAGCAGCCAAGAATTAATTGATCCAAATTATATAGAATTTATGGATGAAACTTGGGACCAAGAACTACTGCAATGTGTGCAAGCAGTGGATGACCTCCTTCAAAATGAGGACATTTTACACCCTCATAGATTACAAGCTATGTTCAATGAAAATGACGACATTTCAGACAGTGAAATGTTAGAAATGTTATTAAATTTTGAAACACAATCACAATAATAAATAATTGCTTAAAAAATAAAAAAAAATAAAAAATAATCAACAAAACCAACAATCAATTAACATACAGTATTTGAAAAGTCTATCATTCATTTTTCATTACAGTACGCTGCCCAGAACGCTTCCCGGTTCGCGGACCGGGCGCTACCCACGCAAAAAAACCAAAAACATTTTTTTGGTTTTTTTGCCCCGCGGGGCCCTTTTAAAACCTCCACATTAAACCTAGGGGGTCAGGGAGGATCTAGTATGCCCCCTTATGGTTATTTCCCCCTTTGTTTTGGCCTCCTCTTGTCTCTCAATCCTACCGAGAGACAAGATGGCGGCCGCTCCGGACTGTTTAGAATGTTGACAGACACCGGAGAGCCAATCAGCTTCGCTACGCGAAGTTCCGGTACGCTTAAGGTCCGCGGACCGGAGCGCTGCCCAGAGCGCGCTTACAGATATATATCTTTTTTTAAACGTTAATTTCTCAAAATCCACTGGAGCACATATATTGAGACCTACAAAAGGCACATCGGGCTACCAGTCCCTACAATTTTGCCAAGTTTCATGCAAATCCATTCAGCCGTTCGGGCTAAAAGTGAGGCCAACCGCCCTATGGAAAACTCAATGTTAAAAACACGTTTTGGGACCCCCCTTTTTTCTCAACCCCCCCTGGACGAACCCCCCCCAAATTTCCAGGGGCTGCTCAGAAACAAAATGTTCCATTTTCCAGAAAATTTCAGCCAATTCCGTCCACAAACGCCAAAGTTATTAGACATAGAATTTTCAAAAATCCCATAGAGAAAAAATCCTAACTATATATACCTACTGGCGACCGCCAGTAGGTAATATATATATATACCTGTAATATGTATTACCTGAGCTATATATATATATATATATACCTGTAATATGTATTACCTGAGGTAACAAAAACTCATGCCCCTGCAATGCACTGCCTATGAACTCACATATTACATCACTCATGGCATGTTCAGTGACATCACCGATGACATCTCAAATGACATCATTGAAGACACCACTGATGACATCTCAAATGACATCACTAATGACATCATCCAGTGGTTGTGAGTGTTTTCTACAAGTTTCAGAGTGTTAAACATATATACTAAGGTAACTTGCTGTGGAAGTGCCTGTATGGGTAAATGAGCGGGTATGTAAGTTGTAATAGAAGAGTGACTGGTTGTATAAGAGACTATATTTATGAGAGTGTGTGTGTGCATTTTTGTATAGGTGAGCGAGTGGGTGTGTCTGTGCATGCATGAGTAAGTGAGTGGCTGTGTGAGTATCTGTATAGTTGACTAAGTTGTTACATCAGTGGTAGTAAGTGGTGAATGAGAGGGTGCATGAGTGGCAGAATGGGTGTTTGAGCAGATACATAAGTGTCTGTACGGGCAAGTGACAGGGTTCATGAGTGGCTGTCAGTGCATCAATGGGTCTGTAGGTGGGTGCATGGGTGACTGAGTTAGTGCATAAGGGGCTGTGTTTGAGTGGTTGTATGGGGGAGCAAGTAAGTGTAAGAGAGGTTGTATGGGAGAGTATGTGGTTCTCTCAGTCACTGTATAGGTGAGTAAATATATGTATTAGTATATGTATTTGTAACTGAGTGGTTGTGTGAGTAAGTGTCTGGGTGACAGTGGCTGTGTGAGTGACTATGGGTGAGTGAGTATGTGTGTGAGCAGGTGTACAGTTAACTCACTTACTGTGTCAGTAGTTGTGTGGGTGTATGTGTGGGAGGGTAAGTGTGGGAGGGCAAGCATTGTCACACGTCTGTTGGACTAGGTGGACATCACACAATGTGGTGTCCCCACGGTGTTTTCATCTGCCATGACCTTCAACTCTCACTTCCCCCAACACCTACTTGTAAATATGCACTAACATCAATCCACAACCTGTTAATAAAAACCACGTAAACACTCAATGCTGTGTGACCTCCATGTTTTAATCACATGTTTGTCTTATAAGTTGTCATTACCAGGTGCAGGAATCAATGTTCTTGAGAATCATGCCTCTGTGGGAGTGACCTAGGGATAATGACAGAACAACAAGCACAGGTCAGGAAAGTGATTCACACACATCACAACACACTGTACTGCAACATCCCACAAACCACACTCATCATCAATTAAGTGGATCACAGGACACACATCAGGGAGCTTTGCATGTACACGATCTCCCACACCCATTTGCGAACAGAACATAGCAGAACAGGCAGCATTGACACACCACATCCACACATCACCAGCAAACATACATCACGCATTGTCCAGCTGCACAAGAGGTAGTTACTCACATTCAAGGAAAGTAGCGATCAATGAGCTGACGCCTCTGGTCCACACATTCATCCTCCCCACTATCCTCATCAGTGGACATGGGTGGGATGGGAGGCGGAGTAACCTGTTGGTCTTCAGGGTCCATGATCAGTTCAATGTTATTGCGCAAGGCCAGGTTGTGGAGCATGCAGCAGGCAATCACGATTTGGCATACTTTGCCTGGTGAGTATGGCAGGGCCCCTCCGGTTTTATCCAGGCAGCGAAACCTAGACTTCAGCAGTCAAGAGTATGTTCCACCACTCGACGTGTCCTCCCATGGGCATCATTATAACGCATTTCACCAGGGGTAGTAGGATTCCGTATTGGGCTCATCAGCCACTGCCGGTTTGGGTATGCAGAGTCGCCTAGGTGGGGGGATGACAGACACATATATCATTACCAGGATTGGTGGGAACACCATGCCACACATACAACACAATTGTCCTCACAGCACACTCACCTACAAGCCACGCACGTTCTGGACGCAGATTAGCCATCAGTTGGGGGACAATGCTGCTCCGCAGGATGTGTGAGTCATGTGTGGACCTGGGAAATCTGGCACACACATGGGAGATGATGTTGTCAGCCAGGCACACCACTTGCACGTTAATCGAATGGTAGTGCTTCCGATTGCGATATACAGGTTCACATGCCTGGGGTGGAATGAGACCAATATGTGTGCCATCAATGGAACCCACTACGTGTGGTATCTGGGCCAGGGCATAGAAGTCACCTTTCACTGCAGCCAGCTCTGCCGCACGTGGGAAATGGATGTAATCATTCTTGTAATGCATCATGGCATTCAGAACATTCTGCAGTACCATGCTGAACATGGATTGTGACATCCCCCCGGCATGACCAACTGTGTACTGGAAAGTGCCTGTTGCGAAGAAGTGAAGTGCCGCCATCACCTTTGCTGTGGGTGTAATAGCTCCTGGATATGTCCTGTGTGGCTGCAGATGAGGTGCCAATTGTGCTACTAACTCCTGCAATCTACCTCGGTCAAGCCGGAATTTGCGGATCACCTCCTCGTTAACCATGTCCTCCAGCACAGTGTATGGTCGATGCACATTTGGAGCCCTCCTGTGTGGGAGTAGATGGGAGCAGATGTCAATTGACAACAACGCATAGCTGTGTCCACACTATCACATCTTGTCCAACACAATACAAATAATACATGTTGCAGACACTGATTATATGTGTGACGTGACCGATATATAAGGCACTACAGCTAACTAAACACACAATGTTCACCCACAAACAACATCCTGTGTGCAAACATGTCCAATCTAACGTGCACACATGTTGAAAGAACTGCCAACAACACATGACTGAGGGCCCAAATGTGGACAAGCGTCCCCACAGACACACATGGATGTGCACACACAACACGAACATGGAACACACCCTCCTTGTCTTCATGCACCCATGACCCCACCTACAATGCTAGGCATCCTCACATGACAGGCATGGGCACACAACAGGCGACACACATACGCATACACAGAATGCATGTATACCCCCATCATTGTTACTTGCACACACAAACCACACACTCACAACAGCTTCTGAATGTGGATACACACCCTTGATGTACTGTGTAGATGTGTACAAATGGAAACATGTGTCCGCCGAACCAAGACGTTAACACGTCGCCATGCACATCTGACGCAACTTGGGTGCACATCACTAGCCTTTGTTCACCACTGGCAAGGTCAATAGTATGACCACACATGCAACAAATGGACATGAACGACACACGTGGACACGGGCCATTGACTTGACATAATGATTCTTGCAGCATTCCGGACATGTCCTAACACACATGTACAACTATGAACATTACATTTGTGCGGAGACATGCAGTGTGTGTACATACACCATCCGGGTACGCCTTCCCCCAACACAGAAGATGATCGTTGATACTGCAATTGTGCAAGACATATGCTGTATGGTCAAGGACCATCACGGTCGCACCCCGCAATACGCATGTGCGCACTACCGCGACGGTGCATCATTTGAAAATAATCACTCACTGGCGTTGCTATGGCGGGGCACGCATTCTGCGGGGGCGGTGCAGGCTAACACATAGATTTGAATATGCAATTCGAAATGGCAGTTGATACCCCCCCTTACAGTCACATTGCAGCACCCACCGCAGACCGCCGGGCATGGCCGGTCACCCTCCGCCGGTCCTGGCCGGTCACCAACCGCCGGGTGCTGGCGGTGGGTGAGCGGCCTGTGCATTGAGGTCACCATGGCATGGATGGCCCTGGCCGGTCACCCACCACCGGGCCTGGCCAGTCACCCACCGCCGGGCCTGGCCGGTCACCCCCCGCCGGTCCTGGCCAGTCACCAACCGCCGGGTGCTGGCGGTGGGTGAGCGGCCTGTGCATTGAGGTCACCATGGCATGGATGGCCCTGGCCGGTCACCCACCGCCGGGTCTGGCACCAGGCCCGGCGGTGGGTGACCGGCCAGGCCCAGCAGTGGGTGACCGGCCAGCCAATGGAAACAGGTAACGCGGGGCGCGTAAGCGCTTTCAAAAATAGCGGAAGCCGTGCACCGCCACACCAGGGCCAGTCATTGGCTCATTTTGAATGAGGCATCCAGGGAAAACCAATTGCTGCAGACGTGTGCCAGTGATATGAGCTCCGGGCCCTATATATGTGTGAATTTTTGCAGCACACATTCACTGCTTCCAGCCACTGCTGCTTGCGATCATCACCTTGACCTGCTGCTGCTGAGCTATCCAACAACAGTTGCCTGCGACCATCACCTCGACCTGCTGCTGCTGAGCTATCCAACAACTGCTGCTGTGGTGCCACAGTCCTGGACCTTGCCATGCAGAGAGTGCGAGAGATCCGGTCTCGTCCCTTCACCGCTGCGGAGCTGGATGTCCTTGTGGACGGTGTGCTCAGCCACTATGAACGGCTCTACGGTGTCCCCGGACAGGTGGTAAGTGCAGTGGGGAACATGTTGGTGGGCATGATGTGGTCACTGACTCCTGGCTCCTGCAAGCTTGGCGGTGTGCTGTGGGACCTTCACATGTGTTGTACTGAGCATGCCTGCTGAAAGTTACGTGCTTCTACGATGTTTGTGAAGGTCCAACTGTCCACTGACGTTCCCCTCTTGTCTCCCATCATGGTAGGTCAAGCTGCACCTACGCAAGGCCGTGTGGAGGAACATAGCATGTGATGTACGGGCAGTGGGGGTGTGCAATAGATGACACACACACTGTCACAAGGGCTGGGACGACATATCCAGGCTCAGCAAGAATGTTGCGGAGATGACACTGGGGATGATTCCAAGATCAACCCGGCTTGCACGACGCACCATGACCCCTCTAATGCACCGTACTATAGCTGTGACGCATCCTGACCTGTCCGCCCGGCTGAGAGGGGATCAACAGCAAAGTAGCGGTAAGCAGACTGTATGTGTCTGTGACTTGTGAGTGCATGCATGTATTGGTGCTCAGACACAGTAGTGACATCCGTGGTGCGTATGTTTTGCTGCAATTGCATGTTGGTGCCATTAGCGGAGTGAGCGTTAGCATCCATGTCCGCCAGGTGGACATACCAGTTGCTTTGTAGTTAAGGGTTCCAGGACATGCCGTTGAGCTCTGTGGTCCGATGGCATGACATGTGTGGTGGTCTGCATGCACTTGCCCTGTTTGTTTGATGTACATGTTTCACAGGCACCCCCGGTTCTTTGACATGAGGATGTCTGGTAGGGGTGGTTCGTGCACAGGATGGGTGACACATGTTAGTCGACTGTAAGGAAAGTTGAGATTTTGTAACCTTCAGTACGTGAGTGTGGCACTTGAGTTAACATCTTTTCTCTCTCTCTTTCAGCTTTGGCCGAGGGCACTGACCCACAGACGACAGAGATGAGTGGTGGCAATGCATCCGGATCCGAGATCACTAAGCATGGGCGTAAAATCCGCTCCGATCGCGGATTTTTCGGATTTTCGGCAAATTCGCAATCCGCGAACTCTCGCGAATTTGTCGAAAATCCGTGAATCCGCTCGCGGCGGATTTTTTGCTTGGTTGCGGCGCGCGGCGTGGTGCACGGCGTTCACTTTCCGTCATTAAGCGTTTGCCGAGTTGTTTTTCTCGATCATATTTAGCGAGTGCCGCGCCATTTTGGATCTTGCTGCGTGATCCAGCGGGAGTTTGGCGCCCGCGAATACGTAATCGCGGCTTGCCACCTTGCACAGCATACCTCGCGAGAGTTCACAATTGCGAACACGTAGTTGCGGCGGAAAGGAACAATCTCGCACTCGCGAAATAGAGATTTTGCAATTCTGCACAAGAAAATCACCAGCAAACAGGATAAACCTTCAGAAAATTATGATTTTTATCAGAATCACTCCTCAGGTTGACATTTGCATGGCCTTTTTTTTTGCAAGGAGTCCATTTTTGGGGGGGGGAGGAAGGAAGTGCCCCACAGTCTCCAACTTCCTGTTCCTGTCCAGCAGGCTCCTCCCAGTGCTTTGTCCATCTCCTGGTCACTTTCATTTGGATCTGGAGCTGGAAGGATTACTTTTTGTGGGTGCTGCTGGATATTTGGATTTGAGGCCTTTTTGACTGTCTTTGGATCACTTTTGGATTAGAAATCAACTTTCACAAGTAAGTTTGTTTTGGGCATTACAGTTGCTGCAAGTACAATTTTGGAACTTTTTCAGAACATTAAATAAATTATATTGTTGGTAGCCACAGTATCCAGTAGGACCAGGGTTGGTTAGGGGTGCATGATACAACTGTTTTGTTGAATTTAAACACCATTGAGGACATGGATGGGCTGGGATTGTGCTGATTTTATTGTTTTTTGTCGTTTTTTTGGGGCTGCTGGTGGGGCCTTTTGCCAAGGGGTAGTGGTGCATGGACTGAGTGTGCCTGTAGTGTGGTCTCACTCTCTTTAATGTAAACATCATGGATGGCATTGGATTGTGGTGATTTCTGGCTTGTTTTCTGTTTTTTGGGGGTGTACTGTTGATGTGGACTGTGGCCATGTGGGTGGTGGTGGTGGCCATCTTGAGTCCTGGCTGGTACAGGCAACATGTGCTTGGGGTGTAAGGGGCCATTTTGAAGAGAGGCAGTGTCTGAGGCCTGCACTTATTTTGCCTACTTTTCATCCATTATGCCCGGGGGTAGTGAGTGTTGCATGGGCCTAGTGTTTCTGAGGGGTGTCTTCTTGAATTTAAACACCATTGAGGCCATGGATGGGCTGGGATTGTGCTGATTTTATTGTTCTTTGTCGTTTTTTTGGGGCTGCTGGTGGGGCCTTTTGCCAAGGGGTAGTGGTGCATGGACTGAGTGTGCCTGTAGTGTGGTCTCACTCTCTTTAATGTAAACATCATGGATGGCATTGGATTGTGGTGATTTCTGGCTGGTTTTCTGTTTTTTGGGGGTGTACTGTTGATGTGGACTGTGGCCATGTGGGTGGTGGTGGTGGCCATCTTGAGTCCTGGCTGGTACAGGCAACATGTGCTTGGGGTGTAAGGGGCCATTTTGAAGAGAGGCAGTGTCTGAGGCCTGCACTTATTTTGCCTACTTTTCATCCATTATGCCCAGGGGTAGTGAGTGTTGCATGGGCCTAGTGTTTCTGAGGGGTGTCTTCTTGAATTTAAACACCATTGAGGCCATGGATGGGCTGGGATTGTGCTGATTTTATTGTTTTTTGTCGTTTTTTTTGGGGCTGCTGGTGGGGCCTTTTGCCAAGGGGTAGTGGTGCATGGACTGAGTGTGCCTGTAGTGTGGTCTCACTCTCTTTAATGTAAACATCATGGATGGCATTGGATTGTGGTGATTTCTGGCTGTTTTTCTGTTTTTTGGGGGTGTACTGTTGATGTGGACTGTGGCCATGTGGGTGGTGGTGGTGGCCATCTTGAGTCCTGGCTGGTACAGGCAACATGTGCTTGGGGTGTAAGGGGCCATTTTGAAGAGAGGCAGTGTCTGAGGCCTGCACTTATTTTGCCTACTTTTCATCCATTATGCCCAGGGGTAGTGAGTGTTGCATGGGCCTGGTGTTTCTGAGGGGTGTCTTCTTGAATTTAAACACCATTGAGGCCATGGATGGGCTGGGATTGTGCTGATTTTATTGTTTTTTGTCGTTTTTTTGGGGCTGCTGGTGGGGCCTTTTGCCAAGGGGTAGTGGTGCATGGACTGAGTGTGCCTGTAGTGTGGTCTCACTCTCTTTAATGTAAACATCATGGATGGCATTGGATTGTGGTGATTTCTGGCTGGTTTTCTGTTTTTTGGGGGTGTACAGTTGATGTGGACTGTGGCCATGTGGGTGGTGGTGGTGGCCATCTTGAGTCCTGGCTGGTACAGGCAACATGTGCTTGGGGTGTAAGGGGCCATTTTGAAGAGAGGCAGTGTCTGAGGCCTGCACTTATTTTGCCTACTTTTCATCCATTATGCCCAGGGGTAGTGAGTGTTGCATGGGCCTAGTGTTTCTGAGGGGTGTCTTCTTGAATTTAAACACCATTGAGGCCATGGATGGGCTGGGATTGTGCTGATTTTATTGTTTTTTGTCGTTTTTTTGGGGCTGCTGGTGGGGCCTTTTGCCAAGGGGTAGTGGTGCATGGACTGAGTGTGCCTGTAGTGTGGTCTCACTCTCTTTAATGTAAACATCATGGATGGCATTGGATTGTGGTGATTTCTGGCTGGTTTTCTGTTTTTTGGGGGTGTACTGTTGATGTGGACTGTGGCCATGTGGGTGGTGGTGGTGGCCATCTTGAGTCCTGGCTGGTACAGGCAACATGTGCTTGGGGTGTAAGGGGCCATTTTGAAGAGAGGCAGTGTCTGAGGCCTGCACTTATTTTGCCTACTTTTCATCCATTATGCCCAGGGGTAGTGAGTGTTGCATGGGCCTAGTGTTTCTGAAGGGTGTCTTCTTGAATTTAAACACCATTGAGGCCATGGATGGGCTGGGATTGTGCTGATTTTATTGTTTTTTGTCGGTTTTTTTGGGGCTGCTGGTGGGGCCTTTTGCCAAGGGGTAGTGGTGCATGGACTGAGTGTGCCTGTAGTGTGGTCTCACTCTCTTTAATGTAAACATCATGGATGGCATTGGATTGTGGTGATTTCTGGCTGGTTTTCTGTTTTTTGGGGGTGTACTGTTGATGTGGACTGTGGCCATGTGGGTGGTGGTGGTGGCCATCTTGAGTCCTGGCTGGTACAGGCAACATGTGCTTGGGGTGTAAGGGGCCATTTTGAAGAGAGGCAGTGTCTGAGGCCTGCACTTATTTTGCCTACTTTTCATCCATTATGCCCAGCGGTAGTGAGTGTTGCATACTTGCATGGCCCTAGTCTTTCTGTGGGGTGTCTTCAATATAAACATCATGGATGGCATGGGATTGTGCTCATTTTTCTGTGTTTTGTCGATTTTTTGGGGTGTATAACTGAACTGATGTTCCTCTGTCTTCCATTGCTTTTAGGTGCACAAGACTCAAGAGAACCACCAGTGCCAGGAAGAAGTCCTGCAGCGGTGTGTGTGTGCAGCATAAAGTCACGCGACGTCACGTCTGGACACAGACAGGTCTGCAACTCGTGCAACTGCTGCCTGCTGTTCTGACCTGCTCTGAAGAAGATGGCCCCAAAAAAAGTAACCCGTAGCTCCTCTAGCAAGAAAGGTGCCAGTAAGGAGCAGAAGAAGCAAGTTACCAAGGAGACTGGTGTGCCACCCGCCCCTTTTTTTGGGAGTAAAAAATAAAGTATGCCTGCAGCAGCAGCGGGATCTGCTGGGGACCAAGCTGGCAGCAGCACCCCCGCTCCATTGGGCTCAGTGCCACCACCACCACACCAACTTAAGTCCGAGCCCTTGAGTGCTGCAGAGGCAGCCAGTATAGTTCTTCAATCACCATCGACCAGTGATGTTGGCTCATCGCAAGAAAGCAGCAGCAATGTCCCTCAATCAACACAGGTTGTTGTAGCTCATCTGACGAGTGTTGAACAACCACAGCCGCAACAACAATCACATGTGCAAGTACAAGCCCAAGTACATGTGGAAGGAGAGGCAGCGCAAGGAGATGCGCAAGCAGAGGTGCATGGAGGGTCACAAGTGCCCACAATAGTTGTTCCTCCCGAAGTAGGGGCACATCAGGAAATCGACAATCAAGGCGAGGTATCATTTGAGGAAGCCACTCCTCCTGATGATCCTTCATTGTCTTCCACACCCCTAGCAAGGAAGAGATCAAGGGTGGTGTCTACATCTTCTTCAAGCACACCTCCTTCTGATGATACGGATCAAACTTGGGAACCAGCACCACTGCCGTCTGAGAGTGAGGCACACCATGATCCGACAAAGGTAGTTAAGCGTAAAAGGAAGCTCGTCCAAAGTCTCAGAGTTATGGAGTGTGATGAGGCTCAACAAGAAGTGGCGGATACTGCTGCTGATGAAGACTCTGCCAACGACGACCCAGTCATCATAAAGGTCACTGCAGCCCCAGCCTGCATGCAGCAAACAGACATATTGACCCTAGCCCGAAGAGCTGCTGAGCGTGATGATGATGATGTTGTCGATGAGGAGGCAGTGGAAACACCACAATCATTGGAGTTAAGTAGTACACCAACTCGTCCCGCTTCCATATTTCTTTCTGGCAAGAAGAGACCTCCATCCACCTCGACCTTAATTAGTGGCGGTGAAAGTGCACAACGTACAAAAGTTGGGCAATCCAGATCCTCCACTTCATCTGGCATTAGCTTCATGACCACCACCACCAGTATCGCCGCCTCCTCCAGGTCCCACAGACACTTCAAGTCCCCAGTTTGGGACTTCTTTACTGTTTGTCAAAAAAATCCAAAGTTTGCCATTTGTACCCTGTGTAAGCTTGCAGTTAGTCGTGGTAAGCCAGGTACCAACTATGGTACCGGAGGCCAGAGAGGTCATCTTAGGAGACAGCACACTGTCCAATGGTTTGCGCACCTAGATGCGATCAAGAAAGGCCGAATTCAAGGAAACGTTGATGTTGCATCTGATGATGACGAGGAGGAAGAAGACGTGTCAAACACTTCCCTTACACCCAGTACCCCTGTCAGCAGCACACCCAATGTGAGGCACACTAAGAGTGTTGGAGCGAGTGAGACACCAACGCACAAAAGTTCACCAGCGAGCAAAATTGGGTCAACGAAGTCATTATCAGCCCGTAAATGCTTGGTCCAGGGCAACATTAGAACAATGCTTACTTCAGACGTGCCATATGAACGCAACCACCCACTGACGCGTCTGTATAACACTAAGCTGGCTAAAATGCTAGCTGTGGACCTTCTCCCTTTTTCTTTTGTAGAAGCGGTAGGTTTTCTAGAATTAGTGGCAACGCTCTGCCCTAAATGGAAGGTTCCTAGCCGGTTCTATTTTGCCAGAGTTGCGGTTCCAGCACTACATGAAGATGTGCTGGAGGCGATTGGGGCAGCTTTGCAGAAGAGTGCTGTTCACACAATACATCTGACAACAGACATGTGGACCAGTGGCGCAGGCGCTGATTACATGTGCATCACTGCACACTGGGTCTCTTTTTCAGGTGTTAAAGCAAAGCTAAACGCAGGTGTTGACCCGGACAAAGTTTTCAAAGCTGCTCGGAAACATGCAACACTAGCCATGTTTGGCTTGGAGAAAAGTCACACATCCCAAAACATTTTGGACGAGTTTGACAAAAAGGTCTTGAAAATGCTATCCCCAAAAAACGCCAGATTGGTTATGTTTCCACGGATAATGGCGCCAATGTAGTTAAGACCATGGCGCTGGGTCGCTATTTTAGAGTGCCGTGTTTGGCGCACTGTATCAACCTGGTAGTTCAAAAATTCTTGAGTGATAGAGACAGTGCAGCGTTCGCGGTAATGGCCACCTGCCGCAAAATGTGCAACCATTTCAGCCATTCTTTTAAGGCCCGGAAGCATCTGAGGAGGCTGCTACTTCAAAGTCGAATACCAGTGAAAGCACTCATCCAGGAGGTGGCAACACGTTGGAACTCAACCTTCTACATGCTTGAGTGTCTGTATGAGCAGTATACGGTACTCGATCACTATTTCTTCACAGAGGGTACATCTCAGAAGGAGGACATGCGGATGGGTGCGGCGCAATGGGACATAGTTAAAAGCCTGACAGACATGCTTCGTCCTTTTGAGTTCTTCACGCGTGCAGTCAGCCAGGAGGACTGTAATTTGGGAAAAGCTATCCCATTGTTGTGCATGCTGGAGCACCAACTGATGGCGGTGTCTTCTGAGTTTGAAAAAGATGAAAAAAAAAAGACCATTTTATTTTGTCTGAGAAATTATTAGAGCGCCTACGTGGTGATGAACGTCTTCAAAAGATCAAGTCAGAACAGCATTACATTTGTGCTACTATTCTGGATCCACGCTACAAAAAGGCGCTGGCAGGCGAAGCATTCTTTCCTTTTGCTGATGCAGATGTTCAAAAGTACAAACATTGGTTAGCCTGGTCAGCCAAGAGGTTTGAAAAAGAACGGCAGGTTATTGAAGGAGAAGACAGTACATCAGCATCAGCATCAGCAGGCCATCCCCAGTCACAAGAATCCACTTCTGCACCTGTGGCTGGGGCACAAGTGACCTCTCAGCCGTTAAAGACACCGGCAAGTGGATCATCTGCACCACACACAATGACAACACTAACAGTGGCTGCGGAGGAGGATTGGCTAAGTTTGATGGGGTATGGTTCTCGAAAAAATTTCACAGGCACAGCAAAAAGTAAGCAAAGTGGAGGAACCGTTGATGACCTTGAGTCGATGGTGCAGGACTATCTGAATGACTCAACAGAGGTCTTTCTTAATGATGAGCCATTGCAGTATTGGCATGGGAAAAAACAATTGTGGCCAGAGCTCTCCAACCTGGCTATAAACTATTTGTCTTGCCCACTCGCAAGTGTGTCTTCTGAACGTGTTTTCAGTGCTGCTGGTGGCATTGTAACTCCCAAACGGAGCCGCCTCTCGCCCCAAAATGTGGAGCGGCTGACAATGATCAAGATGAATCAGCACCTCATACCACCAGATTACAAAGTACGAGAAAGCACGCCGCATGAAGACGAGGAGGACGGCAACGTAGATGAGGGGATTTGTTCTCTGTTCGGTGGCACTGACCTCATCCTGCCTGAATTCGCAGAGTATGATGACGAAATCTTCTTCTTATTCCCTGACACCGAGCCCTGAAAATGAGACAATGAATCAATAACTTTCTTTTTCGTTCTTATTCACTTTTATTCCTGTGTGTCTCTCTTTCTTTGTTTTGCACAGTTAATTTAATTCAAACTTTAATCACCTAATCCCAAAAACAAGACCATCAGCAGAACTGTCTTCACTTGTTTGCTTATTGATTTGAAGGTGCCGCAGTCTACATTCCTCAGGTTCACAAGTTCTGAAGAACATGCTCCTCTATCCTCCTCCTCCAGACTGCGATTTCCCTCAATGCAGAGTGCTGGATTACGCCCAATGAAGAAAGACTCAGCACTTGTGGGGGTGTTCTACTTCTTTGCGGGTGAGTTGACGGATTTGGGCCCATTGCTGTGAAGCTCTAATAATGGATAAAAGTGTTTTGGACCAAATATGAGGTGGAAATTTCTTGCAGTTTTTGCTGCCTTACTTGCCTTTGAGGTGCTCTTTGGCGGGGTTCCGGGTGTTTGTGGGTGAGTTTTGGGGTCTGGGAGCACTGCTGCGACAGTCTAATCTTGATTGCATTTGCTTTTCAGGAAATCCGTGGTGGAAAACAGGAGTTATGATGATTGATGATGACCTAGCTGCACAGCGCGTTTGGACCGAAGGCCGAGAGATATTGTAAGTATGAGATTTCGCTTTTTCGCTGTTTGGGGGTGTTGTCGCGTGGTTTTTTGCGGGTGGGTTGGCGGGTCTTGGCTGGGGCATTCCTGGGGCATTCCTGGGAAGGTCTAATGCCGGATAGAAGTGTTTTGGACAAAATCCTTAAGGAAAAGCCTTTTTTTTGCTATTTCTTCTGACATCTTGCTCAATGTAGCGTTTTGGGGGGCTTCCTGCTGTTCGTGGGTGGGTTGCGGCCGGGGTCTCTGTCGAAGCACTGCTGCGACAGTCTAATCTTGATTGCATTTGCTTTTCAGGAAATCCGTGGTGGAAAACAGGAGTTATGATGATTGATGATGACCTAGCTGGTAGTAGCTGCACAGCGCGTTTGGACCGAAGGCCGAGAGATATTGTAAGTATGAGATTTAGCTTTTTCGCTGTTTGGGGGTGTTGTCGCGTGGTTTTTTGCGGGTGGGTTGGCGGGTCTTGCCTGGGGCATTCCTGGGAAGGTCTAATACCGGATAGAAGTGTTTTGGACAAAATCCATAAGGAAGCACCAGTTTTGGCACTTTTTGTAAGTTAGGGTTCGTTAGGGTTAGCCCTAGCAGCAGGATTGCATGTGTTTCGGGGTGTTCTATTGCAACGCAGTTCTGGGGTTTTAGAGCACTGTTGGAGCGATGCTGGCTATGGATACTTTTGCTTGCTTGCAAGTGGTTTGAATACAATCCACGGTCTGTATTTGGGCCTACTGTTACTTTCAAAGTACGTTTTGTCTCCATTTTTCTGCTAGGCATCGTTTTTGGAGATCTGATTGGGGGTCTTCTACATTTTTGCGACTGGCTTTAGTAAGGGTCTTGGTGGGAGCATTGCTGGGAAGGTCAAATTTTGTTCTAAAACACAGTTTACAGTACACCTACCTTGAGGGGAAAGATCCGCTATAATATTTTGGCCATACTTATTTATCCTTAAAAAGGTGACTCAGACAGAGCACGCAATTTCAAAAATATTCTACTGTCTATTAGGGAAATCAAAGTGTGACTTTTTGCACCACACAGCGTGCATACCTTTTATTTATTTATCAGTGGTATTGTAATAGCAATTCCTGTTTTCCGTTCAATAATTACAGGCCGGGTTTCAGTCAACATCCGCCAGGCAGGCAGTGGACAGGGTGTCTTCTGTCAGTGGTCACCAACATTGATGGACGAAGCGTCAGCTGGAATGGAGGAGTGCCGCTAATAAGAGGAATTGTTTGCTGCATGCAACTTACTTACCAAATTCAACAGGACAACTCCAACAACATACAGAATACAGATACAGTATCCATTGTTTTCTTCTATGAGTGTGACTGCATGTGCTTAGCTTTAGTTTGTACCCAAAGATTTCTTTATCTTCAATTATTGTTTGTCCAGGCTGTGCTTTTTTTTTCTTCTCTCAACAAAACCTACCCAAAAAGAAACCCCCATTCCCATCCATTTTCCAAACCCTAACCCTCTTCCCCCGGGCTGTGTTGTTTTGCTTGATGTCTGACTAAAATGACATCAATAATTCCACACACTTGCTGGGGAGGATAAGGTCATAGCAACAGGCTGGTGAAGGAATACGAGGATATCTTCTAGACTTACTCAGCTTCAGTACTATATCTTCTAGTAGTAGGAGCCAATGTCAAATAAATTCAACGCAAGTACTAGTTATACTTGCAAGCAAATACTTTACCATTTGTTAGGCTACATTATGGCACTGTTCTAGTGTACTGTCACCTGCTATATTCTCGATCGTACCGTAACCGTTGTAATGCTACAGTAAGGACAAACCAGGTTTCGTTTTCTTTTTTTCCATAGGCATGCAACTGCCACTGTGTCACACCACTAGTACCACCGCAATGAGGAAATTTCACCCGCCCAGGATTGCCAACGTTAATCCCCATTTCACGTGGAGCCAGCCCTGGGCCTAGCCCTAATTTCTAACACAAATTACAGGTAAGATAAGCGTTTGGTGGGAGGTAGTATAATGGAGTATTATTTAGGACTAGACGAGAGATTGACGGTAGTACTACTAAAGTCCTACGACTGTTCAGGAAAACAAACTTACTGTTACACCCCCGTCCCCCACCCACCAGACTGAAAAGCAGTAAAAAACAGGTATGGTCAGATAAAGTTTAAAAATGTATATTTATGTAGCCCTAACAAAATAATCTCCCTCAAGACCCACCCTAACCCCAACGATTGTCTTTGAAAAGTCCCAAAAAGAACCCAACTCCCAAATCCCACCCCCCAAAAGTCTCTAAAAAAAGGGCAAGGGACACTCCACTACTGGAGGGGGCTGGTGCATTTTGCGGCATGGGCATCATACTCCTTGCGGAGGGTGGCAAGCTCGAAGCGGAGGCCCTCCACCAAGTTCTTATAATTCTGGACCTCCTGCTCCAGGTAGGACATTCGGACTCCTAGGCGGCGTTGGCGTGCCTTGCAGCTCC
This sequence comes from Lissotriton helveticus, assembly GCF_964261635.1. Classification (NCBI taxonomy): domain Eukaryota; kingdom Metazoa; phylum Chordata; class Amphibia; order Caudata; family Salamandridae; genus Lissotriton; species Lissotriton helveticus. The sequence continues at coordinate 1,872,988,510 of NC_136067.1, read as the reverse complement.
TGTGGGGGGCAGCTGGTCTTTCTGTTGCTTGGCGGTGGCGGTTGGCTTTGTTAGCCCGGCTCGGTCCCGCTGGAGCACTGCGCATGCTGGCGTCCCGTGGGGTCACGGAGGAGGATGCAGCTGTCCCAGTCGAGGATGTTGTTGTTGCACCGGTCGACTGCGTGTCCTCCTCCTCCTCCAGGGCCACCAGCCGCCGATATTCGGCGACAGTGGCATCCAGCCTCCGTTGCCGGGCCATTCGAGCCTGCTCCCTCCGTGATGTCGATTTGGAAGGAGCAACTATATGAAGAAAGAAAGACATAGTCTGTAACCAATGCTCCTTAGCATTAATAACACAAAGTGATTGAGCCAAAAGTTGGGTCACAGTACAAGTAGCGAATTGAAAGCACAGTACATAACTATTGAGGACAGTATCTATGTAACCTCCCACTTCTGCATCCTTGCTCTAACATTAGTGGTAGTTTAATGAACAAATTCTACGACCACTATGGACTTCCATTACAGTCGACTATGACAGTACACCAGTCTTATTCTTCTTCTTCTCTCTTGTTTAGGAAAATTGGTACGTTATCTTATGCAAGCCGGCAGAATGGCAGCACAGTGAACTTGCACCCGAGAAAAACAGTTGCACACCATGATGAGTGAGACAGACTTGCGTTACTGTACCGGTCCAGTACATGCAGGTGGTGAAGCTATTACTTTTCTATTACGGGTGGCACTGAGAATACTCTGTTACAAGGGCTACTGCTTCATTCATTTACCTTTCACCCTACAGTGCAAATGAGTACTAGAAAAGGAAAATGAAGAAGCTAAATAATTTGATTATCTATCACTTCACATGGGACGTATTTGATGACATATGGGATGACTTTAGGTGCTTTGCTTAATATTGAGTGAACAGTGATACACCCACACATGAATGACGTACTACAACTAAACTAAAGTTATTAAGAGAGGTACGGAGTGTCCACCGTAATAACCAGATATATGCTGTGCTTGCAGTTGCAATACAAAGTACTGCTACTATTCATGGTAGTATTGGACACATTTACAATTTCTTTTCCTTGCCTTCCCTACACTGGAACGGACGTGCGGGTGCGGTGGTACATGCTCTTCAAGGTAACACTTAGTTCATCCAGCGACCATCTACTCTCTCTAGATACACATGTGCTATCTAAGAGTCAGAGAATACCATGCTCCAGGCATCCATTCATTCAAAGTATACGCACACATACAGTTTCTGTTTCACCCACCCAGGCTGCTGTCCTTCCACCCATCCTTGCTTCATCATTGACCCAGCCATGCACCATACCATATTCTTTCCTTCCCAGCCACCTCGGGGGCCAAGCAAACACATATCGTTCTTCTTTGCCAGCCATCATACAATTTCGCGTCCCACTTACTTACACCCTTCTTTCGCTTTTCGTTCATCCCATCCATCACGTTCATCTAAGAACTTATTGGGATTCTTCTCACCAAAAACTTCACAGCTAAGTCGAAGTACATTTCGAGGAGGCTACTACCTGGTTGATTTGTAATACACCCGTGCAGAAAGCACACTATGCAGTCTTCAATCTCAATAAGTAAGGAATATATAGCTTACCTGTTCCCGCCACCACCGTGCGAACCCCCAGAGGACCGTCCGCCGGCTCTTGCACCGCCTCCTCCCCAGAGTCCTCCGAGTCCTCGCCCAACACCGCCACCTCCGCGCTGGCCCCGTCACCAGATGTTCCACCTACAAAGTACATTTAAGAATGTTAGAATACACCACTCACTACTATATAATATTTGGTCTAGGAGTAATAAAGAAATGTTAAAAAAACAGAATACAATGTAATAATTTGTGACTGTCTACTCTAAAGTAAAAATGTCCCTTTTTCCAGGGAAGGCTGTTGTCTTGCTGCACTTTTATGCACAACTGATGAATGCTTGCTTTTTATTTTTAACACGCACCACTTTTTCTCCTAACAGACAGAAGCTTGACTCCTAAGAACACGACCAGGATCAAGTTCAAACCAGGTGAGAGCTCGGCTCGACCACAAGAAATGTGTCCAATTAATCGTCAGCACTAAGCACTTTTCCGTTTTCAGTTAAATAGTTTTATGACAAAGTAGATTTTAATAAATGTGTTTACTTTTAATAAAGCTTTTAAACTTAAATAGACTCTGTGGTTTTTGGTCCTCCAGACTAGAGTGGATGAGCTAAAGGTTTTGGAATTTTTGCAAGCATGAGTGCCTCTGACACTTCTTGACTGTGACTCCGTACTCTTGTCCTGCGTACGATAATCTAGAGATCATTGGGGATCAATCATCGGTGACTTCGGGAGCTAAATGACTCTGCCACACTATCTAGTCAGTAAGGCGACAGTGCATAGAGCTATTGCTGAATAGAATGGGAGTACAATGGAATTGCCAAATGTCCAATCTTAGTTAGCTACACAGACAGACTAATAAGAATAATCTAGTAATACCACATGGAGTCATATTCGAGGCAGGATAAGAATTTATATCCAGTCTACAAGAAGATGAAAGACGATTTAGAAAAAATCGAATGAGGAACGCTAGGAAAAAATAGGTACTCTTTATTAAAATTTAAACTTACTGGGGCCAGCAAAGGAGCCCTCGCCTGCCCGTTCCTGGCCTGCATCCTCCTGAACAGCACCCTCCTCCTGTGTCCTCTTGCCCTTGGGGGGAGCTGATGTACAACATGAAAGAAAGAAAGACCAGAAAACATGGATGAGATTTGTCAACCAAATCAAACATTTCAAAAGAACAATAACAAAATATTTTGGAGAAATAGCAAATAGATAGACAACTATTCCACGGGATCTATCTCATGTGGTATACTACGTTATTCGTATTGCCTGATTTGCGGAACGTTGACTTAGAAAGTTCCTGTGTAACTCAATAAACAGACTACTAAAGAGGTTTGCCTAGGCCTGGCAGGCAGCAGTCCGCAGCACGCGAAGTGACAGACAAAGTCCATCCTGCTTGCAGATCAGTGAATACTCAAACTATCAATCCACCGACCACCGCCACTATTTCTTCTTATAGCCATGTGTCTAAAGGAAGGACTGGACTTCAGTCTGTTGGGGCTGATTTAGAAGTCCCTTGCGGCTCATTTTCCTCCATTGTTGCATGACTTTTGTGACGCAGCGGCAGAACAAAAGACTCGCCATGGTGTTGGTGCGGCGTATATATGCATCACGTTGTAAAGCCCTGCGCCATCAGGGGGCGTTCCGGCGCAAGGGAGGGCGTACCTGCGCAGGAACGAATCCTAAAAGTGGCTGAGGGAAATCTACAAGATGTCAATCAGTCACTTTTTGGACAATGATGCATGACTCAAACCCTGCGCGCTTGAAGCCGACGTACGGCTTGATGCAGCATTGGGGAGATAGGGTACCCCAGAGCATTGCTGGAGCTGCGCCATCGTTGGCACGCAACTCCAGCAATGCGCCGCCTTTACGGCACAGATGCGTAAGGCTTCTGTGACATTTTGGGCCAATGGGTGGTGGTGGCATGGCACACAATTACTGCCGCACCCCTGCTACTTTGCAGGGATGCGCCGGTAATTGAAAATATGACCCTTAGTGTCTAGCATTACGCAGTTCTTATCTTTACACTACACTCATACATAATTTCTCAGGCCAATGAAATGAACACAAAATACAAAACAAATAAGCATAGTAGCAAGCAAGGCTACTGAGAAGGAGAGCAGTGCACCTGAAATGCATAGAAGATTTTGAAATATAATTTACCTACAATGTAATCGGCAGCATTATTGCTCTTGGTAAAGAACAAAGATTTGCAAATGACAGAGCCGGATAAAACAGAGTAGTGATGAATAGCTACTACTACTCACCAAGCCCGGGGACCTCTATGCCGAGCGCGTCCAGCAAGTCCCGCTCCCGGTCCATGACATCTGTCCAGCGGTGGGTGGCCTGGTTATATGTGCGCCGGACCCCAGAGAGCTTAAACATGGCCCGGCACACCTTCTCCCACCGCTTCCGGCGCTCCCGGATGCCATAGCCGGTTGCAATCTTGCCGCCTCCCAGGATCGTCTTGGGGAGGCGGTGCTGGACGTGGAAGATGAGTGCGGCCACCTCCTCCGCGCTAAAGATCTCCCGTGGCACCACTTGCTCCCCCCTTAAACGCCCGCACGGGAGCCGGTCACGGGGTGCGGGACCCTTCCCCTTCTCAGGGTGCTTCCCGGCTCCCTTTACCATGGCCTGGGCAGAAATAAAGTTAAATGATAAAGAAGAAATAGAATAGTGAAGAAGAAAAGAAAAGAGTTTAAAAAAGTAGTTTAAAAGTAACTAAAAGCAGCAGAAAACACAAAAATATAGAGCTAGAAAAATAGAGGGATAGATTAATAAGTAAAATAGATCAAATAAACTTCAAACAAGCAAAGGATGGCAGAGATTCAGAGAGGATACAGAAAGCATGCCCAGAACCATAGCAATGAATGAGAAACAAGATGGCCGCGCCCGTTCCCGACCGCGTGGGTAAGTTCGCGCGAGATTTTCCTCGCGAGCACGCGCGAAATTGTACTACCGAGCAGCACACTTTGCGAGATTACACATAGTGGCCGGAAACGGAATTACGTCACGCAAACAAGATGGCCGCGCCCGTGTACGACCGCTAGGGTAACTTGGCAAACGTATAGCTACAAGCGCCTCGCGAACACGCACAAAATCACGCGAACATACACGTCGCAAAAAAAAAATTAGTGTATTCGCAAGCATTCGCGGCTTCCGAAATCGATCTCGCACGGATTCGCGCCCCAAAAAATGCGCGAAATTGCAGAAAAAACGATTTTTGCTAAACTGAAAGCAATGAGCAGGTGCAAAAGTTCAAACTTAACATTTGTAACATTCACTGTAGTGCTTCCTGAGGGGCCCCTCCAGAGTTTGCAACTATTCTATGACCCTGCTATGACCCAAACAGCAGGCTCATAGAATAGCTACAAGTAGACCATAAAGGTCCTGTGAAAAAAAATTTCACTGCAACAGAAAGCAAATTACAGATAAGGAAGGAAGCAGGTGCCAGCCAGACTGGAACTTTCTAAATAACTTACACATTAATCAACCCCAAATTAACAAACCTAATGGGTGGCAGTGAGGATGTACCAGAGGGTGGCATGGGTGTCCCAGAGGGTGGCAGTGGTGAAACAGAGGGTGCTGTGAACCTGTGATGATAAACCAGATGTAGAAACAACATAGTCGCGGCCGTTGCGAGCCGAAAAGTAAGTTCGCAATTGCGAAATTGTCCCAAAATTGGCGCGAACGCGCGCCAACACAAAAACCGGGAAAATCCGCAAATCCGCGAGAGTTCGCGTATCTTCGCGGATTGCGAATCCGTAAATCCGCAAATTCGCGTACGCGAGATCCGCTAGATCCGCCCATGCTTAGAGATCACACACACGCAGACTGACACTGAAGAGGGCAGCCCCGGAGATGGGGACAGAACCGTCCCTGAGGACTCACATGTGGAGACACCATTGTCCTCATCTTCAGACAGTGTTGGTGAGTCAGCACTGTTGTCACACACAGGGAGTGGGCAATCAACACCTTCAGTCGGTACACAGCACACAGGGCCCACACTGCCACCAACTGCAACAAGTACTGCTCGTGCTCGCCAGAGTAAGGGGAGCAGAGTTGCCTTTGGTGCAGGCACCGCTGCCCCTGCCCCTGTGACACAAAGTGCACTTTGTGCTGAGGCTGTTGATCTGCTGCCACAGATGTGTGTAGGGCAGACCAACATGATCAATGCATTCCAAGACCACGATAGGAAGTTGGGGCAGGTGGTAGCATTCATGGAGGAGATGCATGGCGATGTTGCTGGTCTCCACAGAACCGTTCAGTCATTAGCAAACACTGTGTCTTCAGCCATTCTACAGTTGCATGGACAGGGTGCTACTTCAGTTCTCCCATCCACACCACTTGATGTCTCAGGGGAGAGTGAAATGTCAGACCAGGCCTCATTTTCGGGGTATTGCACTAGAAGCAGCCACAGGCAGCAAGGCATGGTACGGAGGACACAGACACCATCCCCTAGAACAAGGAAATCTTTCACCGAACACGACATGAGCTACCCTGGAGTTGACACACAGGATCCTCAAGGGGTGTTGGGGGAAAGGGATTCACATGTAACACAGGCATCCCCCACAAAAGGTACTCCCAAGGCCAGGGACACTCCCAAGGACAAGGACACTACAAAGGAAAGGGCACCTCCCAAGGGCAGGGACACTCCCAAGGACAAGGACACTACGAAGGAAAGGGCACCTCCCAAGTCCAGGGACACTCCCAAGGACAAGGACACTACAAAGGAAAGGGCACCTCCCAAGTCCAGAGACACTCCCAAGGACAAGGACACTACAAAGGAAAGGGCACCTCCCAAGTCCAGGGACACTCCCAAGGACAAGGACACTACAAAGGAAAGGGCACCTCCCAAGTCCAGGGACACTCCCAAGGACAAGGACACTACAAAGGAAAGGGCACCTCCCAAGTCCAGGGACACTCCCAAGGACAAGGACACTACAAAGGAAAGGGCACCTCCCAAGTCCAGAGACACTCCCAAGGACAAGGACACTACAAAGGAAAGGGCACCTCCCAAGTCCAGGGACACTCCCAAGGACAAGGCCACTACAAAGGAAAGGGCACCTACCAAGTCCAGGGACACTCCCAAGGACAAGGACACTACAAAGGAAAGGGCACCTCCCAAGGGCAGGGACACTCCCAAGGACAAGGACACTACAAAGGAAAGGGCACCTCCTGAGGGCAGGGACACTCCCAAGGACAAGGACACTACAAAGGAAAGGGCACCTCTCCAAGGGCAGGGACACTCCCAAGGACAAGGACACTACAAAGGAAAGGGCAACTCCCAAGGCCAGGGACACTCCCAAGGACAAGGACACTTCAAAGGACAGGTACACTACAATGGACAAGTCTGCTCCCAGGGACAGGGCACTGCCCAGGGATCAGGGACATTCCAGAGACAGGACACCTCCTACGGCCAAGGCACATCCCAGGGCCAAGGGTTCTCCCATGGACACGAGCTCCATCAAGGACAGGCATACATCACCCCTGGCTGCCCTGAGGCTGATGTTGTTGAAGGAACGTAAAACACATGTGTCAGTGGTGGAGTCCCCACATACCTCTACTCCCATCCACACCCCGCAGAAGCAGAGGAAGGAGCACACTGTTGTTGCATCCCCCATTACACATGATGCAGAGGGCAAAAGGCAGGCCCACAGCAAACGTCAAGCAGGGTTCAGCACATCCCCAGAGAGCAGACCACCACCAGCACATGATCCACCTTTGATGTCTGATGAGGCCACACCACTTACCAGTCCAGTCATGTCCAGGGTGCCCCTACATATCCAAAAGAAAGGGAGACACACACCAGTGACACCTGACCACCCCAATGTCACTCCAGTAGAGCTGTCCCCAGCTCCCAGAGCCACCCTGCCTCCTGGCCCATACAGCCCTGTGGCTCATCATTTCACTGGTCCTAGTGGGTCAGCTGCAGTTCACTCTCATGTGTCAGATAGTGCCACTGTGTCTGTTGTTCGCTGTCACGCATCATGTAGTAGCACAGTGTCAGTTGCGCCCTCTCCTGTTTCAGGTACTGGCACTGTGTGTGTCCGCCACTCTCATGTCTCAGATGCTGGCATGGTATTTGTTGGTCACTGTACAGGGACATGTCCTGGCAGTGTGTCTGGGTCTATGACTCATGTGTCAGTCACTACATCTGTGGCTGTGTCTCACACTCCTGTTTCTGATGCTGGCAGTGTGTCTGGGTCTATGGCTCATGTGTCAGTCACTAGAGCTGTGGCAGTGTCTCTCACTCCTGTTTGTTTCTGGTGCTGGCAGTATGTCTGGGTCTATGGTTCATGTGTCAGTCACTAGAGCTGTGGCTGTGTCTCACACTCCTGTTTCTGGTACTGGCAGTGTGTCTGGGTCTATGGCTCATGTCTCAGTCACTAGAGCTGTGGCTGTGTCTCACACTCCTGTTTCTGGTGCTGGCAGTGTACCTGGGTCTATGGCTCATGTGTCAGTCACTGGAGCTGTGGCTGTGTCTCACACTCCTGTTTCTGGTGCTGGCAGTGTGTCTGGGTCTATGGCTCATGTGTCAGTCACTAGATCTGTGGCTGTGTCTCACACTCCTGTTTCTGGTGCTGGCAGTGTGTCCGAGGTGTCTAGGTCAAGCAGTCCACCAGATTCTGTGCTGTGAGGTGTAGCTCCCATCAGTCACATGTCATTTGACTTGGTGTCTAGATTGTCCATTGTTACCACCCTTGCATTATTAATGTCCTTGGGACGGGGCGCTTGACCCACGTACTTGTGTTGCCTCAGATGTACCTGCTCTGTTATGGACACTGCCCTGTTGCTGTTCTGATACTGCATTGTGCCCTCTCATGTGCTGCCTCTGATGTACCTGCTCTGTTATGGACACTGCCCTGTTGCTGTTCTGATACTGCATTGTGCCCTCTCATGTGCTGCCTCTGATGTACCTGCTCTGTTATGGACACTGCCCTGTTGCTGTTCTGATACTGCATTGTGCCCTTTCATGTGCTCCCTCTGATGTACCTGCTCTGTTATGGACACTGCCCTGTTGCTGTTCTGATACTGCATTGTGCCCTCTCATGTGCTGCCTCTGATGTACCTGCTCTGTTATGGACACTGCCCTGTTGCTGTTCTGATACTGCATTGTGCCCTCTCATGTGCTGCCTCTGATGTACCTGCTCTGTTCTCTGCCATGGACTGTTGATGCACTTAGCCCCTCTCATGTGCTGCCTCTGATGTACCTGCTCTGTTCTCTGCCATGGACTGTTGATGCACTTAGCCCCTCTCATGTACTGCCTCTGATGTACCTGCTCTGTTCTCTGCCATGAACTGTTGATGCACTTAGCCCCTCTCATGTGCTGCCTCAGATGTACCTGCTCTGTTCTCTTGGAGAACCGGGCCTTATGGGCAGAGCGGCGCAGGGCACGCGTATAATCTCCGGCTTCACCTGCCTTGTCAGACAGAGACACGAGACACTCTGTTAGGCGTAGAAAATCGAGTTTATTAGCTGCAGCTAATCACAGTTGTCCAAGAAGTACCCTAATGGTATATTCTCAGGAGACTGCCACTTAACTCCGTGGCTCATAGTCTCTTACAGTACACATATTTACAATGCCTACTCCCAACACATACAAAACTGACGAATAGGAAAAGTTCGAAAACAAGCTATCAAGTATCTAAAACACACCCTCCTTTCAGACCCCGTGTGCTTTCCTCCCCTCAAGTTAATCAACACTAGTGCCCGTAATTCAATTTGCAGGTGGTAGAACATGTTCGTGTGCTTCAAAGGATAGTTTGTGTAATAAGAGAATACACGAAGAGAATAGCGAAGGCCAGTCAAATAGGATAAAGTAAGAAAAAATGGTGGGACCCAAACAGTGGAATAAGACAAGGATTAATCAGTCTAGACATGGTTTAACAAACTCGGCCAAACCCTGACATCGGTTTCGTAAACAAGGACAAGGGGTTACTCTTTAACAGAAAAGACATGTAGCAGCTGAAAAAGCAAAAACACTGTGTTCGCCGTGCTGCCTGAGTGAGGCAGCACAAAATGGCGGCTGGACACAAAATGGCGGCTAGATACGAAGCGGAGTCGAAAACCACAGAACCTCAGACCCTCCTTTTGCCATTACTCAGGCAAAGCACAAAGGACTCATGTTAATCTGAGTCGATGTCAATGGTCATGAGGTCACTAAGCTGTTGCTGCAACATCATTTTTATATTCTCTGTTTTCTGTGACACAGGCTTTGGAACACACAAGGTGGCACAAAGTCCACAGATGGCGGGGCCACACTGCAAACAGAGGCAACAAGAAAAGATGATCGCTAGAATCGCTCCAAGGAAAGTTAACACTTTCCATCCCCATGTGGACAGTAGTCCCCAAAACCATCCCATCACAGACCAATCTCCGGTGTCCAGATGAATAGACTCGGAAATCACATGTAACTTAGAAATGGCTTGGTATACTGTAGGGGCATTATCAGCAACTAGACCCTATTAATTTACAGACTCCTCCTCTATCTGCAAGGACAATGTCTAAAACCATTCGGTTTTGCAAAGTCAAAAGGCGATCCGCCTGAAGTTCAGCTGTTAAATTACTCAAGGCTCCGGAAGTCACGTTTATGGTAGCCTCGACCACACAAACTAGTTGTCTAATGTTTCTGCTGTTGGCCATTGGACCCCAAAAAGGAAGAAACCCTTTGATAAAGTCTCCTCCCTCTTGTCCAGCACTGTCTTCGGAATCAATAACCCCTCTACCATATCTTTTTCTGTGATGACTTGAAGGAGCAGTATTGTCGGGGGAAAAAGAAAAGCCATATAACATGTTCCCGAAAAATAGGTGGGAAGCCATGTGTAGGCTCTATCGTGACAAATAAAATATGTACCTTGAGATGGTACCAGCGGTGAAGAAATCAAGTGTGTATAAATGTATGTATGGGAACAAACACTCTTTTCCTGTTTGTTTTTGGTGTTCTGACCATTTATTTGCAGACATAAGTTACCTTTATGAGGTATGGTCCAAATTGGTGAAGATCTTCTTTGCCTAGCCTTATCAGTAAGACTAGTAACATAACGAGTCACATTCTAACCATCATATGCTCGTTTCTCATCTATGGGAATCTTACTAATGTCTGCAATTTTAGCCACAGTCACTATTCCCTTTATCAAAGGACTATAACTGAAATCTGTTCCACCATTATATGGACCACCAGGAGGATATCGGAGTTGATTCTGGTATGCATTAGAAAACATAGCCAGATAAGCCCAAGCAGAACTTTCATATGAAAATGGAAGGACTAAATACGGCATCCCTCTCTCTGTGTTATGGGGCATGAGCCCACAAACCCAACAGTCAGTAGTGTTAACTACCAGTTGATGCTGATGTAACAACTGGATGAACGAATTGTTGAGATATTCTGTTCTCCTAATTTGCTCGTGATCTGGGAGTGCGTAGAATTTTTGCGGGGAAATAGTAGTAGGAGAAAGCAAAGAAACATAAGTAGGAGCAGGTGCTTGCTGCATAGTGTGGACAATCCATCCTACACAAGCTAATAAACTACATAAACATACTAAAATACATAATGCTACGCCACACATCGACTAAACAGTAGCTTCTTATACTTATTTCAATCTTAATATCACCCCCTTCCACTTGGTTATCCATTTCTCTAAAGGCGTTGCTCACGGTAATCTTCCTGGATCACTTGGCTGTGATTATTAGCCGTCCTATGACACTGCAAGTCCTGTTGACCTAGTCACTATTCAGGTCACAGCCTAAGACTCATACCGTGACCGTGCAACTTGATGGATAGTGAAAAAAGGAAATGTCTTTTAATAAAAAATATAACCAGCAAAAAGAAGAAAAAACAAAGTTCAATTGTCTTTGGTCAACCTAGGTCTTAGGTTGTACCGTGTCTTGCCAGGTATCGTTTGGTCTCGAAACAAAGTCTCTGGGTTTGTCGTGTTCAGTCGCAAATGTGGTGGTACAGCTTCTTGCAACACGTCGTCGTCTTCTTTATCAGAACTTGTCCAGTCCAGGTGTGCATTACTGAATGGTTCAAATCGGGGTACTTTCTCACATTCACTATCATCAACACCCTCTCTGACCCACTGGTCATAAGGTAAAGGTAATGGTACCCTTTTACAGTGCACACCGTGGACCCAATTTTTCTTCCCGACAACCTTCACGGCTGTACGTGTCATCAAAAGCACTTGTCGCGGCGGCCCCCATCGAGGTTCCAGATTCTGTTTCCTCTGGAAGTTCTTCACGCAAACGTAGTCACCAGGTTGAATGGAATGACCTGGATCTGAGGAAGCCTCCGGCAAAGTGTTTTGGTCCTGTTGATGAATAACAAGTAATTTAGTGGTGAGGTCATACAAGTAATCAACCAACAATGGATATGGAATATCGGAATACTTCTTAGGTTGAGGGACTCCCCAAACATTGGCTGGGCGTCCAAAAACGACCTCATAAGGACTAAGTCCTAAACGAGAATGTACCGTTGTTCTCATAGAGAGAAGTGCCAAAGGCAAGGCATCAGGCCAAGAAAGGCTTGTGCTAGCCTGAATCTTTGCTAATTTGAGCTTGAGAGTGCCATTATAACATTCTACCAAACCTGCTGACTGAGGGTGGTTTGCCGCATGGAATTTCTGTCTAATACCAAGACCCATACACACCTTCTTCATAATTTGGCCTACAAATTCACTCCCATTGTCACTCCAGACAATGCGCGGCAAACCATACCTAGGAAAAAATTCCTTCAAGAGGACTTTGGCAGTGGACAAAGCAGTATTGTCCTTTAGGAGGTAGGCCTCTATCCATCTGGAAAAGGCACAAACCACCACCAGTCCATACTTGAGGTTATTGGAACGTTCCATGTGAATGTAATCTATTTGCAATACCTCAAAAGGGTACGTAGGGGGAGCACAATGACCTGCCGGAGTTGGTGTTCCCTTTCCTGGATTGTGCATCAAGCAAACAATACAATGCTTCACCACATTCTCTGCACATTTGGGAATACCTTCATTTTGCCATACCGGAGCCAGGAGCTTACATATTCCTTTTGCACTAATATGAGCTGGACCATGCGCCATAGTAACTACAGGTAGTACATAAGCATCTGGTAATAGCCAACGCTGGTACTCTGACAATTCCGTCCAACATCCCGTCGCATCCAACATTCCCGTACTCTCTCTCCACTTACTCAATTCTTTCTCAGTTGCTTCCTCTTGCATCATTTTCACACTTTCTACTGTGTCTTCACACATACCTCCTTCTCTGACCCATCTTGCAGGGCCTGCAACATACATGTGACTCTTAACATCTCTCGCTGTTTCTTTCGCTACATCATCCGCAAACGCATTCCCACGACCCACATCATCGGTGATCCTTTTATGTGCACTGCATTTCACAATCCCTACCTGAGTAGGCAAAACAAGTGATTCAAGAAGGTCAGTTACCAACTGACCATGCTGTATTTTAGTGCCGTGGGAAGTAAAGAGCAAAAAACACAGTTGATGGACAAAATGTAGAACAATGTCATACATTCACCCCAGTACAAGGATCTGGGCTAAAATCCATCGTTTTTTGCACTCCACACCACCCTGGGTTAGACACTGGCTATATACAAATCAGCTCTGACCCTGTGCCTCATGGGAACAGTCCAGTCCGAACTACCAAGCCATGTCTTTCCCAGACCGGAATCAAGCATCCAAGGACCAGTTTCTGGCTATCAGCCTTCATTCATCCAGTGGTGTGGAGAGCCTGGGACTCACGTCTGAGCATACCGAGCCCACTCGGGGTGAAAATTGCAAAAAACACAGTTGATGGACAGAATGTAAAACAATGTCATACATTCACCCCAGTACAAGGATCGGGCCCTAAATCCATCGTTTTTTTGCACTCCACACCACCCTGGGTTAGACACTGGCTATATGCAAATCAGCTCTGACCCTGTGCCTCATGGGAACAGTCCAGTTCGAACTACCAAGCCATGTCTTTCCCAGACCGGAATCAAGCATCCAAGGACCGGTTTCTGACTATCAGCCTTCATTCAGCCTGGATAATTTGACTCCAGTGGTGTGGAGAGCCTGGGACTCACGTCTGAGCATACCCAGCCCACTCGGGGTGAAAATTGCAAAAAACACAGTTGATGGACAGAATGTAGAACAATGTCATACATTCACCCCAGTACAAGGATCTGGGCCTAAATCCATCAGTTTTTTTGCACTCCACACCACCCTGGGTTAGACACTGGCTATATGCAAATCAGCTCTGACCCTGTGCCTCATGGGAACAGTCCAGTCCGAACTACCAAGCCATGTCTTTCCCTGACCGGAATCAAGCATCCAAGGACCGGTTTCTAGCTATCAACCTTCATTCAGCCTGGATAGCTTGACTCCAGTGGTGTGGAGAGCCTGGGACTCACGTCTGAGCATACCCAGCCCACTCGGGGTGAAAATTGCAAAAAACACAGTTGATGGAATCCTCTTTCCTTCCACAAACGACCGAAACTATGAGCAACGCCAAAGGCGTATTGGCTATCTGTGTAAAAAGTCACTCTTTTTCCTTTCGTCAACACATACGCTGTTGTTAATGCAATCAACTCGGCTGCTTGTGCTGAATTCTGTGTAATGCGTGCAGTTTCTACTACTGTATGCAAAGTAGTAACAGCATAGGCTGCAGTCGTCTCGCCATTAGGAAGCTTAAAGCAAGACCCGTCTACCCACAGGATCCCATCCGGATCCACAAGTGATGTATCTTTCAAATCTATTCGGCCTTTAGTTTCCTCCTCTGTACGAAGAAAACAATCATGTTGTGCTTGTGTATCTTTCTCATCTAGAATAGGTAACAATGTTGCTGGATTTAGAACATTACATCGCTTGATATGTATGTGACTAGCCAAAAGCGTCAACTCATACCCAGACAAACGAGCGCTCGTGAGATGTTGCGTCTTTGTTCTGTTCAAGAGAGTATCTACTGCATGTGGTACCATAACAATAAGAGTGTGATCCAACACCAATCCAGCAGATTGACGAATGGAGATCGCCGCTGCTGCTGTTGCTCTGAGACAACTAGGCAATGCCTTGGCTACTGGATCCAATGTAGCCGAAAAATAGGCACATGGCCTTTGCTTGTCTCCAAATTGTTGTGTCAAGACTGACAATGCACAACCTTCTATTTCATGAACATAGAGTGTGAAAGGCTTACTGTAATCTGGAGTACACAACACAGGAGCAGAACACAACGCAGTACGTAAATCAGAAAAACTCTTCAGACATTCATCAGTCCAAGGAAGAGGTTGGGGCGTGTCTTTCAGAGTAAGTGCCAACAGAGGTTTAGCCAACAAGGAAAAATTCGGAATCCACTGTCTACAATAAGAGGTAACGCCTAGAAAAGCATGCACCTCTCTTTGTGTGGATGGTACAGCCATACGTGCAATTGCATGGATACGTTCTGGGGTCAATCGCCTTCCCTCCTTCGACAAGAGATGACCTAAATAGGTAACCTCTTGGCGGCAATATAGTAATTTAGAAGGTGACACCTTGTGGTGCAAATCAGACAAATGTCGCAAAAGCGAAACAGTCGCATTTTTACAAACATCTTCTGAATCGGCAGCCACTAACAAATCATCCACATACTGAATAAGAATAGCACCTGGAGGCAAAGAAAAAGCGTCAAGTTGGTATTTCAAAGCCTGACTATAAATGGAGGGATTCTCACAATAGCCTTGAGGTGCACGTTTGAATCGAAAACTTCGGCCTCCGAGAGAGAAGCCAAACCGATCTATACTCTCCTCAGCAATAGGAATGCTAAAGAAAGCATTTTTTAGATCAATAACTGAAAACCAAAGAGCTGAAGCAGGAATCATTGTGAGCAAAGCAGTAATATCCGGGACAACAGGAAACTGAGGGACAACAATTTTGTTGACCTCTCGAAGATCAATCACAAAACGGTACACAGGTGGCTTAGAAGGATCAGTACGTTTAAGAACAGGCAGAACAGGACTGTTGCAAACATTTCCTCTTGTCTCTTCAACAACACCTTTCTGAACTAAATCATGAACAATAGCCAACAGAGCTCTTTCGCCATTATTGGAAATCTTATAGTGAGGACTACGCGGTAATTTAAAATCGGGTTTGACAGTAATCAAGTAAGGTGGAATTTCAAGCAAACCAACATCATTCGGACCCGTGGCCGAAAGCGTAGCAGGAAGTGAACGCAATTCAAGTGGCAGTTGATCCTTAGATAAATACATCCGAGAAACCAATTTATCACCCAAAGTAAGATGTACACCAGAGGGGGAACAATACAATGTTGCATGCAGGCGTTTCAGTAAATCCAAAGCCAACAAATTCTCTCCGCAACCAGTCGTTAAAAGAAGCAGAGCTTCTAAATCATAAGGACCAATGGAAATAGGCAAAGGACAAGAAACAGGGTTGCGAACTGGGGCGCCAGAGAATCCTACGGAAACATTCGTTAAGCCAGACAAAGGTGCCCCAGGGAGTTTGGAATGCATGATAGAACTTCTCATTGCACCAGTATCCAAAATAAATGGTTCTGTAACACCCAATGCTACAACATCAACATAAGGTCCATTCTGATCCACTGGAACTGATACAACTCCCTTGCTTTGTCCATGGCTGTCCTAGCTAGTGTGAAAATCTGAATTTTCGCTTTCTGTACAGTAATCGTCATTGTAATATTGCGCAGACTGAGAGTCCTGCTGATCAAAATAATTCGTAGTATTCTGAGGGGGAAAGGAACGCTGTCCTTGAGACAACGCACCTCGCCCTCTACCTCTAGGTGCTGACTGAAAACCACCACGGCCTCGTGGCACTGATGATCCACCATTATGCTGCAATAAAACCGGACAACTATTCTTAAAATGACCTTCCTCTTTCCAATAGGCACATTGATTAGGACCCAACAAAGGTCGTGGAACAAAAGGTGTAGGTTTCTGTAACAATCTCTGAAACTGTGGAGGATGTTGCGATTGGCGCTGAGCAGAACGAGGGGGATAAGCTTGTTGCAAAAGAATCTTAATTTTTTGCTCTTTAGTCTTTTTCTCCACTGTATCTTTTTCTTCCTTATCCCTATTCTCATAATACTGAGCGGTAGCTAATATCTGGGCAGTCGATAAAACGGCCCATGAACTCTCTGAATGTTTCAATTTGTGCGATAATTCTGGGAGTAAATTAAATACAAATTTATCCACGAATAATCGCTGTCCACCTTCAGTACTCATATCTTGACCACTATGGTCGATGAAAGTTTCTTCGAAATGGGTAAAGAAATCGGAGACACTCTCATCCGTCTTCTGTTTACACGCAGCTAACTTATCCCAATTAACACGCATGGCAGGCATCATCGTTTTCATTAGAGCTGTTATTTTACCAGGCAATTCTGTGATCAAATCATCGGGTTTAGCACCACCTATTTGTCCTGCATCTGCAGCCATTATAGCAGCCCAATTACCACCTAAAGCTTGATCGTGGTCTTCCCTACGAATCCGAGCTCATAATGCTTGTGGGACTAAAGTTCCCATCAGTAAATCAATATCTGCCAAATTCATGATACCCGCATCAACAGTCTGGGACAACTCTTTATAATACCCAGCAGGATTTTTATGAGGGTCCGGTAAAGACTGTTTTAGCGCCAACACTTCCGATCTTTTCCAAGGATTATGTACCCATATACGCTGGAAATTACCTGGAATAGGCGAATTAGCCCCTACTTGTAGAACTGCATCTCTCCATATTGGAGGAACTTCTCGCATAGGATATTGTTTCATTTTACGCCGAACCGCAGGATCAGGTTCGAGAGAAGCTTGAGAGAAAAGGGAAGACCTAAAAGTAACAAGTGTCTGGACGGCATGCTCTACGTCGGAACCCACAATAAGTTCTTTATCAAATTGATCCTGTATCTCGAACAAACTCTGAGGAGGTAGATCTAAATCCATATCTCCCCATCCTTTAATAAGAGTATTACACATAACGTTAAAGACATATCTCTGCGTAGGGGCATTTCACTGAAGAAAAGTATCCAGAATATCGCGCACACTATACTGTGGACCACTCATGATCCAATTACGAGTGAGAGAATCTAGCTTAATCTGCTCGTCAGAGTCTGGAATTTGACTACGAGATTGCCTTCGAGACAAATTAAGAGGCCCAAAGAAAGGTGACAAGAGACCTGAAACGGTGTCAACTAATCGTTGACGAGCCATAGGAGAATCCGACACTGGAACAGGAGACAATGTATTCAGTACAGTAGGAGAAGAGCTAGTTGCAAAATAAACTGAAGGTAAAGGAGACTGAGGTACAGAAGACTGAGGTACAGAAGTTGGTGGCAAAGGAGGTGGAGGTGGAATCACTACAAGAGGCAATTGCGGACGAACCGGAACAACTGGTTGAGCAACAGGTTGCTGAACAATAGGTTGTAATGGAGGTGCATTAGCACCTAATACATAGGGTGGAGGTAATCTCAACAAATGAGACATGAAAGGATCTTCGTCAAGATCCTTACTCTGTGGGGAAGTAGGCAACACAGGATAACATCTATGTATTGCCATTCGATACTGTCTTTCTGAAACTTCAATCATCTGATCAGTCTCATCATTTTTAAACTGTTGGGCAGCCTGTAAAATCGTCATATTTTGCGCTTTCTTATCTCTTTTTGCTTGTTTAATTTCTTTCTGTTTGGCTTCCTTACGCCATAGGCGGAAAGAGTCAAACATTGCCGGCCGGGCTTTTCTTTTAAACAAAATTGCTTCTACATTGTCTAATATGTCAGGCTCAAAACTACCATTTTGTGGCCACTGCAGAACACCATCTTTCTTCGTATATCGAATCCATGTTTCATTAAAAATAATAGGGCCAAGACCATGTTTCGAATAGAGCTCATAAGTGGGAGTTCCAACCGGAGGAATTGGACAAGAGTCCTCAAGCCGGGAATCCCTATTACAGCCTAAACAGCAAAACGTCTTAAACTTACTGAGTTCAGGCATTTCCTAACGAACTGGACTATTCACAAACTTCAAGGGGTTAAAAACAATACAGCTAGAGCACAAACTTACTCACCCCTTGGCTTCAATAAGTGCACTAATCGAATAACAAAAAACAAAACAAGAGAGTGGGCGCCACCCACAAATACTTAACTAAATGTTTTCTCACGCCAACAGATGTCCGTCTAACGTCTCGCGATACCAATCATCACCAGAGGGCCAAGGCAGGGCGACAGTCAGGGCAGCAGTCGTCAGCAGCCGTTGGAAAGGAATAGCCGCGCTGCAAAAGACCTTCGGTCCACTTCTACATACAGGGGTCGCTCTCGTGGTTCGCGGATCCTCCAGAATTTTCTTGCGAAGCTCCTCACGACCCTCGGGCTGAACCACTACCACTGAAGTCGCCCCACATTGGGCACCAGTTGGAGAACCGGGCCTTATGGGCCGAGCGGCCCAGGGCACGCCTATAATCTCCGGGTTCACCTGCCTTGTCAGACAGAGACACGAGACCCTCTGTTAGGCATAGAAAATCGAGTTTATTAGCTGCAGCTAATCACAGTTGTCCAAGAAGTACCCTAATGGTATATTCTCAGGAGACTGCCACTTAACTCCGTGGCTCATAGTCTCTTATAGTACACATATTTACAATGCCTACTCCCAACACATACAAAACTGACGAATAGGAAAAGTTCGAAAACAAGCTATCAAGTATCTAAAACACACCCTCCTTTCAGACCCCGTGTGCTCTCCTCCCCTCAAGTTAATCAACACTAGTGCCTGTAATTCCATTTGCAGGTGGTAGAACATGTTCGTGTGCTTCAAAGGATAGTTTGTGTAATAAGAGAATACACAAAGAGAATAGCGAAGGCCAGTCAAATAAGATAAAGTAAGAAAGAATGGTGGGACCCAAACAGTGGAATAAGACAAGGATTAATCAGTCTAGACATGGCTTAACGAACTCGGCCAAACCCTGACATCGGTTTCGTAAACAAGGACAAGGGGTTACTCTTTAACATAAAAGACATGTAGCAGCTGAAAAAGCAAAAACACTGTGTTCGCCGTTCTGCCTGAGTGAGGCAACACAAAATGGCGGCTGACAAATAATGGCGGCTAGATACGAAGCGGAGTCGAAAACCACAGAACCTCACTCTGCCATGGACTGGTGATGCACTTAGCCCCTCTCATGTGCTGCCTCAGATGTACCTGCTCTGTTATGGACACTGCCCTGTTGCTGTTCTGATACTGCATTGTTCCCTCTCATTTGCTGCCACTGATGTACCTGCTCTGTTATGGACACTGCCCTGTTGCTGTTCTGATACTGCATTGTGCCCTCTCATGTGCTGCCTCTGATGTACCTGCTCTGTTATGGACCCTGCCCTGTTGCTGTTCTGATACTGCATTGTGCCCTCTCATGTGCTGCCTTTGATGTACCTGCTCTGTTCTCTGCCATGGACTGTTGATGCACTTAGCCCCTCTCATGTGCTGCCTCTGATGTAACTGCTCTGTTCTATGCCATGGACTGTTGATGCACTTAGCCCCTTTCATGTGCTGCCTCAGATGTACCTGCTCTGTTATGGACACTGTCCTGTTGCTGTTCTGATACTGCATTGTGCCCTCTAATGTGCTGCTTCAGATGTACCTGCTCTGTTCTACCCAGTGCCCATGCTCTTGGCTACTCTAGGATTATACCCCTATTAAGTTTAATAAAGCAAGTCAATCATGTGTAGTGGTTTGTCGTTGTCATTCCTGGTTGTCTACTTGAATTGTTGATATATTGGTGCTATCGTAAATGCTGTTTTTCCAACATGACACTCCCCCTCCCAACGTCACGGCCCCGGAAGGTACTCCCCTTCCGACAGCAATTGGTGTGTTGGCGTACCTGCGTCGTCGTCGGCGATGGGCCATGACTTGCTGATGGTGGAGCACGAAGAGTATCGGAAATGCGTGCAGTGCTGGGTCCATGACGGCGATCTGCTTGTGGTGGGTATCTGTGCAATGTGTTGTATCTCCGCTGTGGTGAATCTGCCGTGTTCAGGCAGGTTGTTTTTCCGCAGCGATTTGATGTGTGTTTTACGCCATCGTGATTTAGAGGACGGTTGGAGACGTCACTCCGTACGGCGGTGTCTCTGGAATGGTTACGTAAGCCGCGGGGTCGGGTGTAGTTCCGCGGCGGTGCGTGCTCTTCCGCCGCGTACGGACATTTGACAGTGTTTCCCATCCTAATATGGCGGACGGAGTGTCCACGGCAGGCGGACTGGAAAAAGGCATTTTCCGCCTACTCCAGGCCGGCGGTCTTCCTACCGTCCGCCATCGTAATTGACCCCTTAGTTGGTGATTGCCTAAATACAGAAGACTCCACTGCATTTCATGCAATGGTAAATTAGCTCGCCAAACTGCCCTCTCCAAAGATCCTAAGATAGAACACAGGATCAAATCCCAGTCTGCCCAATCAATGGAACCTGGAAATATCAAAACAAAAGCCATTGTTTTTGTGCAGGCACATCTTCCTGCAGAAACACCTGTTGCCTGCACTGAAAATTGTTATATATGAAGAATTGGTCTTTTGGATATGAGAATCTGTGCAATATTAACAGAGGAACATTTATCGATTGCGGAATATTCTGAGTCAAGAATTTGATCTGTACCAACAGAGGAACTTTTTTGGATTCTGAGAAATCTAGAATAAATTATTGAACATTGGACTCTTTGAGAAACATTCACTAATGGGATGCTCAGGGAGGATCTGTGTTTTGTAACTTGATGTGCTCATATGTGTGGGTACAAGTGGGATTGTTAGGGTAACCAACCTCCCCCCTTTTGAGCACCCTTATCTACTTGAGTGATTAGTTACCTTTACCCTATATTGAAAGGAGAGCGCCCTGTCTTATACCTGGTTACCTATAATGTTACCATGTGAAAACATGTTGTAGACCCAGAGTCCCAGGTGGACAGGACATTGTTGACTGGAAACAGTAATGCAGCACTTTACAATGCGCACTCCTTGCAACAGCATGGCGACCAATGCCTCTAAGCACAGACAGACGCTATTGACTTGAAACAACACTGTGTTTTAGTATGCAACACATAGTGGTAGACACAGGTACTACAGAATTACTGCGAAATAACATTAAAGACTGGTCCTGCATCACGCACAAGCCTGTGGGCCCTGGCAGTGGACATTGAAGTGCCAGCAATGACCCTTAGCTGTGACCAAGTCGGGCATGACAGATGTAGACCCAATGCTGACAGGTGAAGCCTGCATGATGCACCGTGTAGGGGTAAACTATCAAGGTGCTCCTGATCAGGTACAAAGGGTAGTCTGCTTTGCATGGCACACACCAACACTACACTGGGGTGACAGGGGAGACATCCTGTTTTGTGCACATCATCATGCATGAGCTGTCCGTTAGCTGTGGAGGGTGAGGCACCTGACCTTGACAAATCTTGTATGACAGAGGAGCTGTGACTTGGGAAATTGGAGGGGCCATTTGCATCTCCAGCACCTGTGGGTTCCACTGCATTCTCGGAGTGCCCTGCTGTAGACAGGCTTGCATAATCCAGGTTGACTGAGGATTCAGCTGGGTGGGTGCAAGTGCAGTGTGTTTTGAGGCCTTGTGTTGTTGTACAGGTTGTGAGTTGGTTGTTTGTGAAGCGGATGAGGCCCAGAGATGTTATCTTCCCAAAAACCATGGGCACACTGCTTGTACAACCCGGATTTACAGGGGTCTGTCTCAAATGTAATCTGCTTGCCAAAGTTGACATCTAGGAGGCAACCGGATGGGTCTGCTTTACTTCAACACATGTTATGGATGAATATATGACGAAATTCCGCAAACTTTTATCCCGCATACCATGACTCCGCATTTATTACAACGCATGAGTCATTAGTCCCCAGTACCATCACTCCGCAATCTTACTTAGTAAATGTACTTACCATATATATATATATATATATATATATATATATATAAATATATATTTCCTACTGGCGGTCGCCAGTAGGTAGTTATAGTTAGGATTGTTTTCCATAAGAAATCCGCAACATTCTATTGGGAATAACTTTGGCGCAGGTGGACGAATCTTTGCGAATTTCTCAAAGAAGATGACCCGCTCCGCTCCTTCCCTGAAAGTTTGGGGGGGATTCGTCAAGCGGGGGGTGAGATATTTGGGGGGACCCAAAACGTGTTTTCCCCATGTTAATTTCCATAGGGCGGTTGGACTCACTTTTAGCCCGAACGGCTGAATGGATTTCCACCAAACTTGGCAAAATTGTAGGGACTGGTAGCCCGATGTGCCTTTGCTATGTCTCAAGATATGTGCTCCAGTGGATTTTGAGTAATTTAGGTTAAAAAAATATATATATCTATAAGCGCGCCCCGGTACGCGTACCGGGGCGCGTACCAGCGCGCTACGCGAGTTAGCGAGCGGAGAGCTGATTGGCTCTCGGGTGTCTGTCAACATTCCAAACAGTCCGGAGCAGCCGCCATCTTGTGTCTCGGTAGGATCGAGACACAAGAGGTGGCAAAAACAAAGGGGGAAATGACTAAAAGGGGGTAGGGTAGACCCCCTAGGTTTGATGTGGGGGCCATAAAAGGGCCCCGCGGGGCAAAAAAAATTAAATATATTTTTTCGATTTTCGCGGGGGGAGCGCCCGGTACGCGCACCGGGGAGCGTACCGGGGAGCGTACCATGGGGAAAACCTAATGAAACAGTAAAATAATAATTTAAAGTGCTTAGAGGTAGGGTAGCTGTGAATAGAGTTGTTGTGGTGTGTGGGTGATTTAAGTACCAACATGTAGGTACCAATGCAGAGTCTTAAATTCAATGTACACCATCTCCTCTGTAGATAATTTGCATGTTGTTACAGAAGTTATTGTGGTATATGGAATCTATACCATAGTCTGTCAGGAAACAGAAACAACATGAAAAAGAGATGTCAAATACTCATTGGAGATAATATAGTGGGAGAAAGGAAGTAACTATGAGCAAAATTACTATGTAACACAAAATAATTGCACAGTATACTATAAGTCTCACTTTATATTATAATCATTTTGGTACTATTTCATGAATTACATATAAAAATGAATAATGTCTCGAACAATTTTTAATTATTAAATATAAATTTATTGTTGTGATTTTTCAAAATTTAAAAGAACTTCCAAGATTACATCATCTGGAATCTCCTCATTTTGATTTCATGATTCTATTTCTTCAACACAATTAAGTAACTCTTGGTCCAGAGACTGATCCATAAAGTCCAAGTCATCAATATTTTCCTCAGGATTGTTCTCCACAACAATTTCGAAAGAAATATTAATTTTGTTTTGTTCTCCTTCCATTTTCTTGCTGTAAATTGCATAAAAAATAAATATATCAGTAGAGTTAGGGCACTGTTGGGTTTAAGTTCAGACAGGTACTTCTGGGTTTTTAACAGTGAAGTTATCTTTGGGCAGTGTATGGTATCAGGCAGGAAGTAGAAATATAAAAAAGTGCATGTGAAGAAGCCTAAGTAAATTCATAATTATACCAGAGAAGCGTAACTCATTCTATAACTATAACAGAGAAGCCTATCTCAATCTATAACTATAACAGAGGGACAGTAAATAAGTATCAGAAAACGTTTTTACAAATTACCTTAAAGTGCCCCTTAGAAATTAACAACTTACCTTATAGAAAGGTGATGAAGATAAATGAGAAAATCCTTTAAATATGTACCTCAGGTAGTTGTAGTCAAAATGGCCGTGTTTCCCTCTCATTTTTCATTTATATTCATGTACATAACCAATCAAATGTCAGGAAATAAAAGTAGAAAATGAAAGTAACATTTTAATTGGTTGTAAATTCTAACACTTCATATGTGTTTTTGTCATGTAATTTACCTCAGGATATTTAGACAGGGCTACAGCCCAAATGGCTCAATGGAATTCCACCAAATTTGGGAAAATGGTAGGGACTGGTACGTAGTAGGACCTACTCTATATTTGGTGAAAGTCTCTCCAGTGGTTTTTATGGAAATTAACTTTTAAAAAATGTTGGGAGCGCCCCGGTACGCGCACTGGCAGCGCTACGGGAGTCCTCCATCTTGTGTTTCGGTAGATTTGAGACACAAGATGGAGGACAAACAACGTTGGGAATGGGTAAAAGGGGGCACGGTAGACACCCCCTGACCCCCTAGGTTTTCTGAGGGGGGCTTAGGAGGCCCATATAGGCGAGGGGAGCGCCCGGCACGCGTACCGGGGAGCGTACCGGGGAGCGTACTTTGGTGAAAAACAGTGAAAAAAGTTAGAGTAAAGTAATCATTTTGAGTGATCAGAGGTAGGGTAGACCTGAAAAGAGCTTTTGGGTTCTGTGGCTGATTTAGGTACCTACAAGTAGGTTCCAATGCACAGTCTTAAATTGAGGAGGAATATTCTATTCCCCTCATCTGAGAAGTGCACACCATCTCCTCTGTAGATATCTTGCATGTTGTAACGCAAGTTATTGTTGTATATTGAACCCATTCCATAGTCTCTCATGTAAGCAGAAACAGATTTATTCACATGTTTCCGTGCTTTCTCAAATTGTGGACAAAATTGGTTGGACCACTTCCATTTCTGTCTTTGGCATATATTGGAATATACCAAGGCAGTTTGTGGAAAAAGTGTCATCAATTGCCCAAAGGTGTCCTTTAAAAGCATTTCCAGACCTACCCCAGTCAAAGTGCCTAGGTCATTTCCACCACAGTGCAAAATTATGAGGTCAGGGTGTGGCAGATGGTAAAAGGTTTTCACCAATGGTATCAATTGATGACATCTCAATCCTCTCTGGCCAATCCACTTGATGTTTACATTTGGTAAATCAAGGTTGTGAAAATTTCTGATAGCTGTATACCTTTGAGCTCAGTGGATGTAGCTATGTCCAATAATCCAGACAGAATACATGGTGAGAGGAGGTTCTGGTGCAGTCAGATGAAGTGTAGGAATGAAATGGCAGTTGGAACAGTAGGAGTTTGCAAAAAAAACTATGGAGTGTCAGTGCTCTTGAATCACAAGCAATGATTGGTGGATTCAGATAGTTGAAAACTGAAAGTTAGGGTGCATGCTTCTGTTCTGTGAAAGAAGTAATTTGAATGGTTAAGAAAAAGTCATTTAAAGAAACATTGCACCGGATAAGCTGGTGTATTGAGAGGTCAAACATCCTTGCTGAGTTCATTTGCAACATTGTAGAATAAACTTTTAAACCTGAGAGTTCAGTGAGGAGGGAGTTGCTATGGTAACAGGTGGAAAGGGCTGAGGGGGGGAAGGGTGTTGGTTTGAAAATAGAGAGGGAAGAGTTTTAATTGGTTAACATGAGGGATATGTGTGTAGAATTAGAGGTTTTCTGTGCCATTCATGGTTGCCGTGCCTGGAGTACATACCTTTTGCTCTGCTAAAGAAATATTGGTGTGTGTGTCTGACACTGTTCTCAATCTCCCAAAGCATTTGTAAAGGTGAGTAATGATTCATTTAATATAGATAGAGACTTGTATACTCTATGGAGAAGATTTGGAAGCAAAATGTGGTTTTTTAATGTTGCTTTGTGTCATGTTTTTTGATAATGCTTGGTAAAAAGTTTTTGCTGCATAGGGGAATTGTATTTTGTAAAATTGTGAAGTTTCAGTAGTGACATGGAATGCTTGTACATAGGACCTGCGCTCTGTTTCTAAAATGTTATTTAAAAAACGATTTTGGGGCAAATGAATGGCTTTTACATTTTTGAGAAGGAATAAATAGTGTCTGCATGATTAAATAAATATATTTGAACCTTTCACAATCATGTCACCTGTGTTACCTCAGATTAGAAATGCAGATTGAGCTTCTTTCTTGTTGGTTTGTGTCATGTTTTTTGAGAATGCTTGGTATGAACATTTGCAAGATAGAGGAATTGTATTTTGTGAAATAGTAAGGTTTCAGTAGTGAAATTGAATCCTTGTACATAGGACCTGCGGTCTGCTTCTAAAATGTTATTTAAAAAACGATTTTGGGGAAAATGAATGGCGTTTACATTTTTGAGAAGGAATAAATAGTGTCTACATGATTAAAAATATATATTTGAACCTTTCACAATGATGTCACCTGTGTTATCTCAGACTAGGAAGCACATTGAGCTTCTTTCTTGTTGGTTTGTGTCATGTTTTTGGATAATGCTTGGTATGAACATTTGCAAGATAGAGGATTTGTATTTTGTGAAATAGTGAGGTTTTAGTAGTGAAATTGAATGCTTGTACATAGGACCTACGCTTTGTTTCTAAAATGTTATTTAAAAAACGATTTTGGGGCAAATGAATGGCTTTTACAGTTTTGAGAAGGAATAAATAGTGTCTGCATGATTAAATAAATATATTTGAACCTTTCACAATCATGTCACCTGTGTTACCTAAGATTAGGAAGCAGATTGACCTTCTTTCTTGTTGGTTTCTGTCATGTTTTTTGATAATGCTTGGTATCAACATTTGCAAGATAGAGGAATTGTATTTTGTGAAATTGTAAGGTTTCAGTAGTGAAATTGAATCCTTGTACATAGGACCTGCGGTCTGCTTCTAAAATGTTATTTAAAAAACGAATTTGGGGCAAATGAATGGCTTTTATATTTTTGAGAAGGAATAAATAGTGTCTGCATGATTAAATAAATATATTTGAACCTTTCACAATCATGTCACCTGTGTTACCTCAGATTAGGAAGCAGATTGAGCTTCTTTCTTGTTGGTTTGTGTCATGTTTTTTGATAAGATAAAAAGATAGAGGATTTGTATTTTGTGAAATAGTGAGGTTTCAGTAGTGAAATTAAATGCTTGTACATAGGACCTGCGCTCTGTTTCTGAAATGTTATTTAAAAAACGATTTTGGGGCAAATGAATGGCTTTTACATTTTTGAGAAGGAATAAATAGTGTCTGCATGATTAAATAAATATATTTGAACCTTTCACAATCATGTCACCTGTGTAACCTCAGATTAGGAAGCAGATTGAGCTTCTTTATTGTTGGTTTGTGTCATGGTTTTCGATAATGCTTGGTATCAATGTTTGCAAGAGATAGGAAATGTATTTTGTAAAATAGTGAGGTTTTAGTAGTAAAATGGAATGCTTGTACATAGGACCTGCGCTCTGTTTCTTAAATCTTATTTGAAAAACGATTTTTGGGCAAATGAATAGCTTTTACATTTTTGACTAGGAATAAATAGTGTGTGCATGATTAAATAAATATATTTGCAGTTTTCACAATCATGTCACTTGTGTTACTCTAGATTAGGGAGCAGATTGAGCTTTTTTCTTCTTGCTTTTTGTTAAGTTTAATGATAATGTTTGGTATCAACATTTCCCAGATAGAAGAATTGTATTTTGAAAAATAGTGAGATTTCAGTAGTGAAATGGAATGCTTGTACATATGACCTGCGCTCTGTTTCGTAAATGTTATTGGAAACACGATTTTGGAGCAAATGAATGGCTTTTACATTTTTGAGAAGGAATAAATAGTGTCTGCAAGATTAAATAAAAATATTTGCACCTTTTACAATCATGTCACCTGTGTTTCCTCAGATTAGGAAATAGATTGTGCAGATGAGGTGAGGCATGTCGAGGGGTACAAAGGAGGTGAGGCCTGTGTCCATGAGTGCAGTGGAGAGGACTCGCCTCCTCTGACCCTTGGACAAGACTCACCCCCTCTGTGCCCCCTGGACAGGCCTCAATGTATTGGGTATAATTGATGGTAACAGGGTGCAGATGAGGTGAGGCGTGTCCAGGGGTGTAGATGAGCTGAGGCCTGTCTAGGGGTGCAGATGAGGTGAGGTCTGTTCAGGGTTGCAGATGAGGTGAGGATTGTCCAGTGGTGCAGAGGAGGTAAGGCCTGTGTTCAAGAGTGTAGTGAGAGAGAGGCCTTTCCAGGGGTGCAAAGGAGGTGAGGCCTGTGTCTAAGAGTGCAGTGGGGGAGACGCTTCATGAAGTCCAGCCCACTGCACTCTTAGACACAGGACTCACCACCTCTGCTCCCCAGGACACGCATCTCTCCCAGTACACTCTTGAACAAAGGCCTCACCTCCTCTGTACCCCTGGACAATCCTTACCTCATCTGCAAACCTAAATCGTTTTTTAAACAGGCCTAAATGTATTGGGTATAATTGATGGTAACAGGGTGCAGATGAGGTGAGGCCTGTCCAGGGGTGTACATGAGGTGAGGTCTGTCCAGGGGTCCAATTCATGTGCCCTAAATCGATTTTTAATTAATATTTAAAAAACAGAGCACAGGTCATATATAGAAGCATTTCATTGCACTACTGAAACCTCATTTTTTTACAAAATACAATTCCTCTATGTAGTAACATTTCTTTACCAAGTATTATCAAGAAATATGACACAAAGAAAGAATAAAAAAGTTTAATCTGTTTCTTAATCTTAGAAAACACAGCTGACATGTTTGTGAAAAGTGCAGGTATATTTATTTAATCATGCAGACACTGTCTAATCCTTCTGAAAAATGCTAAAGCCATTTATTTGCCCTTTAATCGTTTTTATATTAACATTAAAAAAACTGAGCACAGGTCATATGTACAAGCATTCCATTTCACTACTGAAACCTCATTTTTTTTTACAAAATACAATTCCTCTATGCAGCAGAAAATTTTTACCAAGCATTAACAAAAAAATAACAGAAAGCAACAATAAAAAAACACAATCTGATTCATAGTATGAGGAAACACACCTGACATGATTGCGAAAGGTGCAGAGGAGATGAGGAAAGTCGAAATGGCTTTCATGATTTTGAAAGTTGCTGAGGAGGTGAGGCCTGTGTCTAAGAGTGCAGTGGGGGAGAGGCTTTATAAAGTCCTGTCCACTGTACTCTTGGACACAGGCCTCACCTCCTCTGCTCCCCTGGACAGGCCTCACCTCATCTGCACTCCTGGTTAGGCCTCACCTTATCTGCATCCTGTTACCATCAATTATACCCAATACATTGAGGCCTGTCCAGGGTGCACGGAGGAGGTGAGGCTTGTTCAAGGGTCAGAGGTGGTGAGTCCTGTCCAATGCACTCTTTGACACAGGCCTTACCTCCTCTGCACCCCTGGACAGGCCTCACCTCATGTGCACAATGTACTTACTTATCTGAGAAAACACAGGTGACATGATTGTGAAATGTGCTAATATATTTTTTAAATCATGTAGATACTATCTAATCCTTGTCAATAATGTAAAGCATTTCATTACACTACTGAAACGTCGCTCATTTATAAAACACAATTCCTTTATGCACCAAGGTTTCTTTACCAAGTATTGTCAAGAATGTATAAGTCTCTCTTATATTCTCTTCCTGACTTACTCTATTTTTCCATCAGTCCCCTTCTAACACCCTCTCTCTGACTCATTCCTTTTTACATCCTGACTCTGTGTTAGACTCTCTTACACTTTCTCTTTGACTTACTTTCCCTTACACCCTGTCTCTGATTTATTCCCTCTCTCTCATTACTCCTTGTTACATCCTCTCCCTGATTTACTTCCTCTTATACCCTCTCTCAAACTTACTCTCTCTCTCTCTACCTTTTACAGCCTCTCTCTGTTTTAGTCTCTTTTACATTCTCTCATCTTCTAACACCCTTTCTCTGTCTTACATCGTTTTACACCCTCTCTCTGTCTTACACCCTGTTACATCCTTTTTCTGACTTACTCCCTTTGTCCCTTTCTTTGACTGACTCCCTCTCCCTACTACATCCTTTTTCTGTCTTACAACATATTATACACTCTTTCTGTCTTACTCCTTCACTATGTTTTACTCCCTCTACTTGTTTCTTTGTCTGACTCTCTCTGTCTTTTTTTGTTAGTTCCTCTAGCTCTTTTTCTCTGTCTTACTCCTAGTTACATAGTTGCTGTGATATAAACTTAGATATGTTGTAAACTAGTGTTTATATCGTTTGCTTATTGTCATTGCTTTGTTGTTTGGTAATAGTGGTCTAAAATGTGTTATTTTTTTCTTTAACACAGATTGAAATCAAGATTTCAATAGTAAGGAAATATGGCCTCAAGGCAGAGGAGACGAAAAGATGCCAAGCGGAAAAAATAAAAAACAGCAACGGAATTAAAGCACTCGTCTACAACAAATACTTCTAAAAACAGGAAAAAAGCTCCTGGTAAGACAACTAAGTCTTTCTTTCGGAACATAAGTAGATAAAAAAAAAATGTTGATGAGGATGTGAATATACAGAAGGAGAGAGCAAATTTGAAAAGGAAGGAGAGGCCCTCCAAAAATGTTACTACTGGAGCAGGAGAGAATAATATGTATAGGAATAGAAGGCAAAACCAATTTAGGGACACTCATAAACGAATGTTTCGCAATAGGGTGGTTTTAAATTTGTTAAAAAATATTAAGAAAGGTAAACAGAGAGCTGCTTTTTATAAGAAAAAGAAAAGTGTAGAGAAGATTGTTGATCAGGCTTTTGAAGTTAAGAAAAAATTATTTATTTTAGTAATCAATAGAATTAGGACACTTAACAAGACAATTGATGTTTTCAAATCAAACAGTAGATGCAAAAGAGTAATTAATCGGACTAATTTTGGTAACGTTTTTTCTGGAGAATGGGTGCATAGTTCAAGTTGTGAGACATTTTTTAATGAGGAGAGCTACTTCCAGGAGAATGATTTGGTGCATGCAGTTGACACCAGTGGTCGAGCATATGAGGTGAAAGACGGTTGTCTGATTGAAAAAGAGAAACTTGTGTCTAGAGATGCAGAAGAGGTGTTAACTGATGAAGTTTTAGGGAGACGTACTAAGGGTCCAGTGTACACTTGAAAGTGTAGTAGTATTTGTAGTGTGCGACAGGATTCAATCGATTTGCTTCGTAATTTCTTACGTACATATAGTAAGAAAAGTCTAAAACAGAAAATGAAGATGTTGCAAGACTTAGATCCTTACAGAGTGAGAGAAAACACAGGTTTGCAAGGGCATTCACTGGCTTGTCTTTCTAGAAAAGTATGTCAGAGTGTTTTTCATCATTTTAGGATGTTAGCAGTGCATCATAACAAAATGAGGAAATTAGTGAGAAGGTGTATTATGCAAAAAGTCCAGCACTTAAGCTTAAACAATTAAACAGTGCTCTTTTGCATGGAACTGAATTAGATGTGAAGAAGATTTGTGAAGAAATTGAGATTTGTTATTTTGGTGAAAAAGAGGACAGTGTAGAAATTGACACAGTAATAGAAGGTAATGTGGAAGACAGTGTACAGATTTCAAGTACAGAAAAGTTTGACCAGGAAATTACCAAGTTTAAGGTGAAATCAAGTGAAAGGCCTAATTTTACTTGTGTGTGTTGTCGACGGACTCATTATAAGATTCAGACTAGGTTAGTTGATTTATATGCAGAAAGTCAAATGGAAAATAATAGTGAATGGAAGAATTTTGCAACTTTTTTGTTGGTGGAGAATTCTTTTGATTTGAGTTCTGATCAGCGTATTTGTAAATATTGTTATAATAAATTAAATGAAAACAGAATGTCTGCTAGAGCTGTTCATAATAATCTTGAGTTGGTAGACATTCCTCCTGAATTGATGGATTTAAATACATATGAATCTATTTTGATTCAATGTGTCCATCCTTTTCAGGCTATTGTTCGCATGTAGCCTAAGATAGGGAAATTGCCTCCTTCAGATTTACAGAGAGGATTAAAGGGAAGAGTTGTTTATTTGCCTCTAGATTTCAAGAAAAATATTGATACAATTGGTGTAGAGAAAGTGGAAGAGGAACCTCTGGTATTCTAGTTAATGGGGTTCCGACAAAGAGTAAGAAAATCTGGCAAGATTTAGTGGATGTTAGGAAAGTAAAAAAGGCAACGTTGTATTTGGACAAAAACAATGAGTACTACAAAGATGTATGTGTTGGAGCAGAGGAAACAGCTGCAGAAGAAGACAGTGATTGTTCAGCCGGCCAAATTGAAAAAGTTGATGTGTCTAGAAGGAAGAAATATATGAACATTATACTGTTCATCCTTTGCATTCCAAAGAAGTAATGGGGAATGCAATTGACTTGTTTCAAATGAAAGCAGCAAAAGGAAGTCCCATTAGTGTATGTGAAGAAAGTTTGGAACCTCGTTGTTTTCCACAGCTATTTCCAACAGGTCGAGGTGGACGATATGACGATCGACCACTTCAAATTCCTGCATCTGAATACCGGACTTTAAGATTATATGCTGAAGATCCAAGGTTTCATCAATGCATCCCATATTTGTTTCATCTACTGTATGAAAGTGACTTGTCTGGGCTTTCTTATGCAGTAAACCATATACTGAAAAGTGGAGCACATCTGCAAAATGTTTCGGCGAGGGACTTTATGGAGAAAGTCAATCTGCAAGACAATATTTTGGAATCTCATCTAATCAATCTCATGGCATGTCAGCGTGGTACAAACGAGTATTGGTACCGTCGTCATGGGGAATTGAAATGTATGCTAAGAAACTTAGGAACTCCTACATGGTTCCTCACTCTTAGCTGTGCTGAGTATGCATGGGACGACTTACTTCAATTTCTACGAGAGGCAAATGCAAACATACAAAATATAGAATTCAAAACACCTGGAGAACTGTGTTCTTTGGATCCAGTGAATGTATGCAGATATTTCAATCATAGATTTGAAGCTATGATGTCTTTCATTACCAACAAAAAAAAATCCTGCCCTTGGAGAGGTTTTGGATTTCTTTTGGAGAAAGGAGTATCAAGAGAGAGGTGCTCCTTACATACATATGTCGTTATGGATTAAAGATGCACCCAAATTTCAAACAGATTCGGATGACACAGTGATGAGTTTCATTGAAGAGTATTCAACATGTGCTGTTCCGAAAACTACCGAAGAAAACAGTTTAAGGCAACAAGTATTACGCTTTCAATCCCATCGTTGTGGAAAGTACTGTCGTTGAAAATTCAGAAACAAGGACAAGTTCTACACAAAATGTCGTTTCGGGTTTCCACGACCAGTGGTTTCTAAAGGAAGAGTAAATAATTTGATGTCTTCTCTGCGATATACTGTGACGAGGAAATCACCCAAAAATATATACAATTTAAAAAGAAACGAAGAGTCCAAGTACATCAATGACTACAACCCAGTCATTTTGTCCACGTGGAATGCTAACATGGATATTCAGTTCGTTGCTGACAACTCTATTGCTGTGGCTCGATATGTGACGTCTTACATCACAAAAAAAGAAAAGACAGAACTGAAGGAAATGTGGGAGGACATTTCACTAAGCCCGGGCGTAGTGGGCGTAGTGGGGCTACGCGGAGCTACGCGGAGTGGGCGTGCAACTACACCCACCCCCGCACTCCGCATAGCCCCACTACGCACCTCCCTCCCGCTCTCCCCTACATACATTATTTAAGATAAATACCCTTAATTAAACAAGTTTAAAGCACTTACCGTGTCCGGGGCTCGTCCGGGGCTCCCTCTTGGAATCGCGTCCCGTGTTGCATACCAATGCGCATGCACGGGCGGCCGCGCATGCGCATTTCTCCCGAGAAATGCGCATGCGCGGCTGCCCACACATGCGCATTGGTATGCATGACGGGACGTTATTCTAAGAGGGAGCCCCGGACACGGTAAGTGCTTTAAACTTGTTTAATTAAGGGTATTTAGCTTAAATAATGTATGGGGGAGAGCGGGAGGGAGGCGGGTGGCAGCCGACTCGGCTACGCACACGGAGTGGGCGTAGTGTTGCCGGCTACGCTTTCTACGCCAAATGCGTAGGAGGCAACACTACGCCTACTCCGTGGGCGTAGCCGATTCGGACGCCCAGGCTTACATTTCACATGAAAAGAGTATAAGTAAAAAATTATACAGTTTCAGTCTGAAGATGTTGTTGCATCGAGAAATTGGAGCATATGAATGTTCTGATGGGTTATCATCAGCAAGTCTCTACGCCAAATCTAGAACAATTATTTGGGCGAGTCTAGGTCTTGCTGCAACACGAAACCGAGTTTTGAAATCTGTACAAGAAATTGAGTATTTGGCGGAGAAAGAACCAAATAGTACAGATATTTTGAAGACAAACATGTTGGATACATACTATCCAAATAGAAGTAGTCATCTTGAGAACAGTTGTTTGTATGAAGTTCTGCAAAACTATATTTATAAGAGGAACATCAGAGAAGATATCAATAATGGAATATATGCTGTCATTGGGTGTGAAGGATGTCTAGTGAAGCAGAGAAAAGGCCATTTGATTAATCATCAAAAATTGAGTTGCGAAAATCCAGAGAAAAGGGAATTTTACTATTTAGTTCTTTTGCAACTCTTTAAGCCATGGCGTACAGAAGAGGAACTACTTGGAGATTTTCTCTGTTAAGAAGATTCTTTTAATGCAACCAAGGATACCATAGAATGTCCTGTTTTTCCAAATTATCTGCAAATGTTGAACGAAGAAATAGAGCAAGAAGCCACAATTGCTGTAGAGATTGCTAGAGACAGTTCTCAAGACAGTCAGAGTTCTACTTCATTGAGTAAGGATCCACTAGGAGGACCAATTATCCAAAATGAAGCTGCCACTGCCATGGATAAGGTGGAAAGAGTTAGGGAACAAGCTCAAGATGATGTAGTTAACTTAGAAGATTTGGTGAAACAACTAAACCTTGAGCAGAAACAGATATATGACGAAGTCACAGAACAGGTTGAACATGGATTCAGTCATGAGAAAAAAGAGTGCTCATGTACATCATTTAAGCCTGTCCGACTGTATGTGAGTGGAGAAGCGGGAACTGGAAAAAGTTTTCTGATTAAAGCAATTGCAACTTATCTGCAGAAAAGGACTGAATCACCGCTGTCTTGTGTTGTTACCGCTCCAACTGGGCTGGCAGCACATAACATTAAAGGGATTACTTTACATCGTTTACTGATGCTACCAGTTGAGCATGATAATAAATTACAATACCACAAGCTATCTGGAGATGCTTGTTCTGAAGTTTCCAGAGTCCTGAAGAAAATTAAACTTCTTATCATTGATGAAGTAAGCATGGTCTCAAATCTAATGCTTGCTTTTGTGCATTTGAGAATGCAAGAAATTCTTAGAACAGACTATGATGTCTTATTCGGAAGAAAACACATTATTGTTTTTGGAGATCTACTGCAGTTGACTCCAGTGAAAGGACAATCAGTGTTTAAAATGGTCACGCATGAAGATACCAGGAAGTGCCTAGGAAGCATTGGAAACGTTAATATATGGTTACATTTCAAATATGCAGAACTGCTTCAAAATATGCGACAGGCAAAGGATGAAGATTATAAAAATATTCTACAAGATGTAAGATTCGGAAAAGTAAGTGAGCATGGGAAAGAAGCATTACATGCACGATTAATTTCAAATTTGTATCCAAATGAAAACATTCTTCCAGAGAATATTTTTAAGAAAATTACTGAGAACAAATCTGGGATATGTTTGATGCCAACTCTGCAAGAATGTTCCATCTTCAAAAAAAAATGTTAAAGTTAGAAAATGAAGAGATTGTGAAACTGGAAGCTATAGATAAAATAGAGCATATGGGAGCAACAATTATTTTGGCTGAAAATTTGAAATCAAAATTGGATTCATTAGAGAAGAGTATATCTAAAACTGCTGGTTTTGAAAAGACTCTGAATGTGTGTTTAAATTGTCGTATCATTTTGAGAAGGAATTTAAATGTTGAAAGAGGTCTGGTAAATGTAGCAATGGGTCATGTTGTTGATTTTGTGAATTACAGAAATAGAGATGGAATTGAAATTTTAAAAATTACATTTGATGGCATTGATGAAATAGAACAAATTTGTCGTTGTTCAGCTAGATTTTTGCTTGTGAAAGACTTATATGTTCGCCGAAAACAGTTTTCTGTTTGTTTGGCATATGCGGTGACAATTCATTAATCTCAAGGTTTAAGTATAGATAGTGCTTTGGTGAACATTGGAAGTTCTGTGTTTAAAGAGGGTATGGCATATGTGGCATTATCACGAGTCAGAACTTTATCAGGATTGTACTTGGTTGAGTGTGATGAGACAAAGATTTGTGCAGATCTAGATTGTGTTAAAGAATACAATAGGTTAAGGAGAGAATATGCTCCACATTTGCCTCAATATCCTCTGTTTGAAAAACGTGTGGTAGGCCGAAAAAGAAGAAATGAGAATAATTGCAGTGAGGTAGTAGCAAAAAGACAAAAAGTAGATGACACTGTAATTATAAGCAGAAAGAAAAAGGATTCTGTTGAAGATGTTGTTGGATTTCAGTTTGAAAACAGTTCTGGTGTCAACTGCTATGCTAATGTAGTGGTTAATGTTGTTTTTTTTCTTCAAAATTTACAAGAACAGATTGTTGAAAATCGGTATCAAACCTTCTGCTGTTTATTGAATTCTGTGTTTGAGAAATGTAGCAGTGATAGAGCAAAAATAGAAAGTGTTTCAGAAATTCGAAATCTTTTAGACATATGTTCTGGTCAAAATCAATTTTCACGGAATATTCAGCAGGATTGTCAGGAATTTTTTATGTATATGTTTGATGTATTGGAAAATGAAGGTGTAGATATAAAAAATATTTTTAGCCTTTCTTATCAATGGCAGCATGACTGCGACAACTGTAGTTTTTCAAGTAATACTACAATAGAAACCGAAAGATTTATATATTTGACTTTACCAGACTGCAAATCAGTGCCTTTTAATAATCTAGTTAAAGCAGCTGATCACAATATGGTGTGTACCCAATATAAGTCTGCAATGCTGTCCATATTATTTATACAAAATTATGGTCAGTATGTCATTTTAATGTTCCAACGATGTAGACCTGATGGAACTAAATTCACAACTTCTATTAAAAATTTTGTGGCTTCTCAGTTATCAATTTCAGGAAGAACTTTTGCAACTGTAGCTATTATTTATCATGACGGTCCTTCAACAACATCAGGGCATTATACAATTTATTTAAAATGTCGAAAAGGTTGGACTAACTGTAATGATACTCATTTGACTTTCAAACAACGTTTGCCTTTTGACTTAAAAAATTCATACCTAGTGTTTTTACAACCAAAATTTAAGTAAAGGTAATTGGCCTATGAAGACGGGAGCAGTTAATAAAAGTTAATCTGCTGTTTAAAATTATATTGTGAGTAAAAGTGTTCAAAATAATAAAAAAAATTCTAGTTGTCATATAGGTACTGTAAATGGATCTCATAGTAAGTGATATTAGTATTATAGGAAATGTTGAATATCAGTGAGCCAGAGATGGAAATATAAATATTTAAACATTGTGAAAATGTTGTAGGAGCTTTTCTTTCAGAACGTTGGGAAAACGGTAATTTCAGAATTTGTTTTGAGTAATTTAAAACATACCAATACATCTGACACTATTTGGCCTTATGGAAAAGTGAAGGAATAAGCAAAGAGTCATGACTGAACACAAGAAGGAAATGAAAACATTGAAAAATATTTCACATGTTCTTGGAGCTTTTTTTATAGAAAGACGATGAAATGGAAGTTTTAGAGAACAGCAGAGTATTTTTCAACGAAAAGGACCTTTATGATGTACTATTTGGCTTAAAAGAAAAGTAAGTGAATCAAAGATTAGTGTACATATCTGATTTGTAAGTTTATATGGGTTTTTTCAAACACAATCTTATAGATTGTGTTTTTTTTTCCCGCTGTCATATGATGAGTAGTTTGAACTCACTATTTTTAGTGAAATTCAATATATTCTGACAACAGCAAAAATAAACTATGTAACATGTTGTACAAGTTATTCTATAGTTTGTATTGTGTAATTTAAATTGTATTCCCATTGTCTCACACTCACTTTCTTTTTTCCACCCTCTTTCAGCTCTCTTTACTCACTCACACTGCCTTTCTCTCACTCTGTTTCAGCCCCGTTCCTTTACTCCACTTCTTTCACAACCCCTCATTCCTATTTCAACTGTCTGCATCCCCTCTCTCCCTTGCACCACTTTTCAGCTTTCAGTCTCTCTGCTTTACTTCCCTTTTCCGTCTTTTCCTCCTTTGCTCTTTTAGTAATTCCTCTTTACTCACTCACCAGTATTGTCGCACTCTGTCACTATAACTCACCCACTCTCCCTCGCTTATCTTTCTTTGCTCTTTTCTTTTGTACTCTTCTCTCTGTTTTTAGTTCACTACCTCTATGTCCTCAGTCCCTCACTCTCCTTGTGTTATGTTCACTTGTGTTTATCTACCTTCTATCATTTCTCTTACAACAACTTCACTGCTCCTCTCTCATCGTTCTTCACCCCATTTCTTTTAGTCCGGTTCCATTA
Source organism: Lissotriton helveticus (assembly GCF_964261635.1). Taxonomy (NCBI): domain Eukaryota; kingdom Metazoa; phylum Chordata; class Amphibia; order Caudata; family Salamandridae; genus Lissotriton; species Lissotriton helveticus. Next base: position 1,872,949,677 of record NC_136067.1, on the reverse strand, counting down.
CTACCCCTCATTTCCTATCTTTCAGTGTCCTTCTCTTTACTTTCATCACTGAATCACTTTCTCTCAGTACCACTGCTTTAGTCCTCTTCTCCTCTCTTTCCTTCTTTTGCTCCCTTACTCATTTTCCTTTCCTCACTCATTGTACTCCACTTCACTCAGTCCTTCCCTTAGTCTCTCTGTCTACTAACTTCCTCACTCCTTTTCCCTCAATCCTTCTATATTATCCTCTCTCCCTTCATCCCTTCACTCTATGACTCCCCTTCACTTACTCTCAGTTATCTTCCATTCCTCATTCTTCTAAATGCATCCTCAATCAGACTCCTTTCCCTCTCAGTCATTCTCTTTTTACTTACTACTGTTTCCTGATTTTATTTTGCTAACTCACATTCTTTTAGTGTCTTTCTTACCTTCAGTTCATTTCTCTATTTTTCTCTTCCTCTCTGTCAGTGAATGTATATGCCTTACTCTTAGTAATTTGCTCTCCTTCTATTTCTTTTACCCTCTTTTTGTCCTTCTACATTACTTTATTTCCCTTTCTGTGTCTTTCACTCATACTTTATTTCTTAATACACTGTTATGATTTTTAACCTCTTCACTTGTATCTTTTATTTTAAAATATATATTTTACTAATTATAACTTATTTTTTCTTCTCTCTTTCACAGATACAAAGTGTAGTAAAAAATGTAATTAAAGTTACATTAATTATATGGTAAGTGTGACTAAAAAAATGTAGTTTGTCATCACCCTTTGCTTTAACCTCACTACTATTTTCTCACCCTACCTCACTCCTGTTTCCTTACTCTGCTTCCCTCACTTATTCTTATCCTCCATGTTTACTCCTCTTTCCCTTACTCTCCTACAACATTCAACTTCTTTTAGTCCCCCTTGCTTTACTTCCCTTATGTTCTGTTCCCTTCCTTCGCTCCCTCACTCATTCCCTTACTCATTTACTTCACTCCTCTCACTCCTTCTCTCAGTCCGTCTGTCCTCACAGTTCCTCACTTCCGTTCCCTCACTCTGTCTCTCTTATCGTCGCTGTCTCTGTCCCCTCACTCTGTCACTACTCTTTCGTCATGCTCACTCCATACAACTCACCCACACTCCCTCACTTACCTTTCTTTGCTGCTTCACTCAGACCCTTTCAGTCACTCCTTCCTTTACTCTCTCTGTCCTTTCTCTCTGTCACTCCCTATGTCTTACCCTTATTCAATTTTATCCACCCTCTTTCACCCCTCTTTATTTACACTCACTGCTCTTTTCTCACCCTCCCTCACCGTTGTTCCTTTACTCCGGTTCCGTCACTACCCCTCATTCCCCATCCTTCCTTTTACTTTCAACACCCACTCACATTCTCCCAGTACCTCTGCTTTAGTCTTCTTCCTCTCTCTTCCCTTCTTTCGCTCCCTTTTTCATTTTCCTTTTCTTAGTTACACCCTATTACACCTTCTCTCTGTTTTACTATGTAATAAACAGTCCCTCTGTGTTGCTCCCTCTAGCTCTCTTTCTCTTAACATCACGCTCCCTGTGTCCTTCCCTCATGCTTACTCCCTTCTTTTTTTTCCTTTTTTTTTTGGGTACGCACCCCGGTACGCGTACCGGTGTGTGTACCGGTGTGCGTACCCTGGAGAAAAAAGAATTACAGAGTTTTTAAAAATGTAGCATTTTTTTTATAAATTAGAGGTAGTTCTAAAAAGAACTGTTTTTTTATTCTTTTTGTTATTTTATATTTTTTTTATTGTTTTTTTCAAAAATTTTTACTTTTTGTTTACTTTTATGAAGAATTTTATATATTTTTTGTATTTTTTATGGGGACAAACAAAAAACAGGGAATTGTAAACGGCTCAACTGGAGCAAAAAAAATACAGGATAAAATTAAGGCTTCTTTGGGCACTTGTGGTTGTCACCAGCAATGTTGATGAGATTAATACTTTGCTCACCATAAGTAATCGTTTTTCCACAAAGTATACAAACAATTTTGTATCCACCAAACTTGGTTTGTATGTTTGGGACCATCTCCCTTGCCTCTGGACCCGATGGAGTGGGTTCTTTGCTTGTTGAGGCTCTAGAAGACGATTGGGGAAGGTTTCTGCACAGTACTCTCACCTCTGCTGCAGAATAGTTATTGGGGTGCAATCGTTGCATGTGGCGAATCATTGTGTGATTCCTAAATGAATATTTTTTGGCAGGGTTCCCCCTGGATAGTACAGCGCCACAGATGAGACAGGTCACCTTTGCAGCGTTTACCTTCTTTGCACCCCTTGGGATTTAAAAAAACTCCCATATAAAGTGCTCCTTAGGTTTATATGGGGCATTGTCTTCAGGCAGTAACTGCCTTCTCTCATCCTCCTCCTCCTCCTCCTCTTCTTGTTCACCACCAATGTGATGTTGTGGTGGTCCTTGTGGTGGTGGGAGGGGTGGTGGTGGTGCAGATGCTCCCGCTGCTGCTGCTACTGTAGCCATTTCTCTATCAATAGAAGCAGGTCTTCCTCAATGAAAGAACAAAGTGAGAATGAGGAAAAAAGGTGGGGGGTTTCAACATTTGGAAAACAAAACTGTTCTGAACCAATGAAAAGTGTTATTTTCAGGTCACATGACCCGACACGCTTACGCTATGCGCCCCGGGGCGCGCCCGGCAGCGCTTACGTTGCGCGATCGTATGCGCTCGGGCGCTTCTGGGTGCGCTTATGCCGTGCGTCATAAGACGCATCACGCGACTACGCGATACGTCACGATGATGTTTTCGTTCGCAGCAATGGCACTAACGGGGCGCTCACCGGTACGCGCACCGGGGCGCGCCATAACACTGCGCTTACAGGTGCGTTCACCGGTACGCGCACCGGGAGCGCACCAAGGCAAAAAAAAAAAAAAAGGGAAAAATATACATAAAAAAAATAGTATTACATAAATATACAATATAGGATTTATTATAAAAAACATTATATTTCATAGCTATAGAAATTAGCTATTAAAAAACCTATGAAATTCACTGAAAAAAACATAGGTTTGAGGCCCTATATATAGTTAGGAATTAGCATTTAAAAAACCTATGAAATTCACTGAAAAAACCATAGGTTTCACACCAGTTATAGTTAGGAATTAGCATTTAAAAAACCTATTAAATTCACTGAAAAAACCATAGGTTTCACACCAGTTATAGTTAGCTGGAAGTTTTACTCGCATAAAACCATTGAAATTCCCACGTTATAGTTAGTTGGACTCACTATAACTTGCGCGTGCAATGCACTGCTGATGACGTCACATATTACATCACTCAAGACATGGTCAGTGACATCACTCATTCTCGAGTATTAATATTGATACCTGAGTATTCATATATTCTCCCACCCAAACCCATTTTTCACATACATCTATTCCCAAATTTCAGAAGCCTAAACAGTTTGCAATTATATCAATTAAAATAATATTAAGTATTTCTACCAATATAAATTTAAATTAATTTAATATAAATAAAAACAAATATTACCCTATTTCCCATACATCCCAACCCAGAGGATATGTGTCAAATAATTAATATGACTAAAACTAAATATCATTACATTCTCAAGTATTAAAATGTATGCCTGGGTAATTATACACCCCCCCACCCAAAACCCCTTATTTCCTATACATCCTGTCCCAGGGAAATAATGCATAGCACATTTAATATATTTTAGTTTATTGCATTAAATTATAGATTTTCATTATTGTTTTAAATAAATTAACCCCTAATATAATTCTTTAATAAAACTCAATTTCTTTCTTTGAAACCTAAGTATGAATACACTACCCAACCTAAACCTATCCAATTTAAATACGATATATGATATATATTTGTTAAAACTATTTCAAAATATTTTTAACTATTTAAAAATGTGAAAAATAATACTATTACTATTAACTATTACTCTCCTGAATAAAAAGATACAAAATAATTAAAAATAACAACTTACCTCAATTACAACCATTACTTACCTTACAATGCCTTGTAATGGCATGCGTTGTAATGGCATGCGTTGTAATGCCACCTGCGTTGTAATGGCATGCAATGTAATGTCACCTGCGTTGTAAAAGTTGTGTTGTAAAGGCATTACGATGTAATACCTGCGTTGTATTGGACGTCTCCCTTATATGATGCTCCTCACATATATATTACTTTTATTGTCTCAAATTCTGTCCTTCTAAAGGATCTTCAACTTTAATTATGTCTGGAAAGAAATGAGGGCCTGATTGATGAGTTTGGTGGATTGGTTACTCGATCACAAATGTGATGGAAATCTGGTCTCCCCTTATTACAAGTGCCTTAGAATAAAATGCACTTGTAATAAGGCGGACTGGACATCCTTCACCTTTGTGAAGGGAGTAACCACATCTCACGCTCTAAATCATGCTTTTTCCCCAGCACCCCTGCAATATGTGTTGCAGTTTCCTGCATAAATGTGATTTCTTAAACCACATACATTCCCCCCAAAAACAATTCTGCTGCATTCAATACTTCACAGTTGGGATTTACACAAGGCATTCATCTGCAACATTATAATAAGATTTACTATTTGTAAAATGTATCACAAGGCTGAACAGAACACAAAATACCTTACAACAATTGAGAATGCCCAGTAGAATCTTATGTGCCATTACAGATGTAGTGCAAGCTCTGAGACTCAAACTGAAAAAATAATATAATGGTTGGATAGTGAATAAGGCCTTCTAAAAACTAGCTTTCAGCGATGAAGAACTGTTTGCATTTATTAAAAAGTGTAGTTATATGTTAGCATTAAAAACAGGGACAAAGGAAAAAAGAAACAACATCAGGCCAGTTAAGGTGGGTTGTAAACTATTTCAAGATGAAGAGAAGACTTAAAACCAATAAGTGGAACATTATTCTGCATTGTACTTTAATTCAATCATCAACTTTCACTTGATTCATAGAGCCAAATAGGCACTATTATCCACACACTTACTTTGTCAGAGAATGAACATGAAGAACTACTGGAGGATGCATCACAGGAGGAAGTAAAGAAAAAGACTGAGGGGGTCATTACAATGGAAGATGGACTTCAGTCCATCTGCCATCATTTCGGATTTGGGATTAGCCGCCCATGAGGCGGCCTCCTCACAATCTGAATTATGATGCGACCGCCAGCACGGCTGTTGCATCACCTTTATTTTGCATTGTGGCGGGGCCCTGCCGCAATGCAAAAAGTAAGGCACTTGCATATCCCTGCACTACGTGGCAGGCACCATAAGGTGCCTACCAGATGGTGCAGGGATATGTATGGGGCACCATAGGTGACCCCAGTGCCCTTGACCTGGGCCCAGGGATTAAGGGGGGCCTGCTACAGGCCCCAAATACGTTTCCGCCATTTGTATTGCTGTGGTTTGTCCACTGCAAAACGAACGAAGGAAAGGGATATCATAAGGCACTGCCTCAATGTTGGGCTATGTTTCTGTTCCAATGTCGGAACCGTGGCGGTCGGTCTTTACGACTTCCACGCTGAACCAACAATTCCCCCGCCATCATAATATGGCGGGAGGAAAAATCAGTATGATGCCGGAGGGCCCACCACCGACTGGCTGGCGGTGGCGGGCCCTTCGCCATCTTAATGACCTCCTGAGCTCTCAAAATGAGGAAGAGCTCTAGGCCCCACTGATCAATTAGGGGAATTCCGGATAACAGTAATGTATCAAATGCTAGAACCATTATCTCAATTTTTAGAGTACGTTAGGTTTAGATATCTTGTCCTGAGTCACACTTCACACTTCATCGTAAACCAGGTAAAGATCTGAATTTATGAACATTCTACAAACTGGTTTCATTATTGAACATGAACAATAAAACCACTTCGAATCTAACTGCAACTTGACTGAAAAGGCAGTGGAGAAATGTATTCATGAACACCTACAAGAATTTATTCTTTACCGATAATTAGATCATATTATATCAACCTCCTTGCTTCATTGATATTTCAAACACATTATTCCATCCCTGAAGGCTATACTGGTGAACGGGGAGAATACCTTTGACGTAATCAATTGGTATTATTTGTGGGCAGTTTTAGGTAGTTTTGGGTCCCAGGCTAAGTTGCTAAACATAATTAAAGCATCTATTCCAAGCTAAAAGCACCGCTAATAGTAAATAAGCCATTTACTATCAGCTTCAACAAAATGTCTGTTCTCAAAGAAAAGAATGGGCATGGGGGAATACGCTGTAAGATTCTATGGTCTATTAATTCAATCTACATGTGCATTTGATGTCTGTAGAGTAGGTGCACATGGAAGTTGTAGTGCAGATCAAAAATGCATCTGAAAAACAATATATGTGAACAGTTTTTGCCTTCACATTGAACTTAGTTTTCTTTTGGTACATTTGAAGATTGAAATAACACTGATAGAGAACCAGAACACGTATTTGTTCTGTAGTCTAAATGAAAGTTTTTACAATTGTTGAGTCTTTGATTAACAGAAACCTTCTTCAGGACAGGACAATGCCCTTCACATTTCTTTATGTTTAGATGGTGGACATTGCTTTGGTAGGATAAGAGTGTGGAAAATATTAATCTTTACTTAGTTTTAGGTCATCATTGGCTTTATGTTTGCACTGTTCATCTTTTTCATCTGCTTTTTATTATCTTCAACTACTTGCCTTGATGTATTTTGCACCATATCCTATTGCTGGACTTCTTAACAGAAATATATCCACAGACAAACAAGCAAGCACACATAAGATGAGCTAGCAGAGCTTTCAAAACTTTAATCTAGACTATGACAAAAATGTCGAGTGATAACAATTGCTCAATGCCCATATAATCTTTGGCTTTTAACTCCACTTTTCACAACTAATGATCGTTCAGACATAGGCCCTTATTTTTTTCACTCTAGTCAATAGCTAAGATACAAAGATGTCCTATCATCTATTATAAATTAGAACAATTCCCAACAGGTATCAGTTAAAAGACAGTTTCAAAGGTGTATGCAATATGCATTACAAAAATGAACAGAAAGGAGTCTCTGCGTTTTTTTTGAAAAAGGGGTATTATTCACCACTTTAAGAGCCCCCCCCCCCTTCTGCTGCCATCACATCAGGCGCTGTCACTGAGCCGCGCTGAGCTGCCGCATTCATTGCGAACATCAACGCTTCCGCGATAGTATTCATCGCCCCGCCGTCCGGATTCATTCAGGTATGATACAAGACACGCACTCCCTGTGCGATCTCTTCTTGCTGTGCCATTTTATCACACTCGGCCAGGACCTGACCCCCGCTCTGCCTTTCTTCCCTACAGACGCCGGTTGCTCCCGCTGAACCAAGCCCTCCGAATTACCGTTCAGGTAATTTCTGGCCATTTTACGGGCTCATAAATTCCCCAGCGTCCTACTTTGTCCAATACTTAATTCAATTAATTTCCTTTCTCTGCAGCCTTGGACGCACTACGGACTACTCGTACCTCCACCCGTGCGATTCTGCCATGGGAGGCCATGTAAGTGTCCAAGCCCAGCAAGCACCCCTGTCACTGGGCCTGTGACTTGTCCCACCCCCCTGCGACCGCGCCAATGCCATGCCAGATACCTCCCTAACTAATTGATTGTTGTACAGCTCTTGCGCTCGACTCTAACCTGAGCGCCTTCTTCACCAGCAGTCCTTGCCCAGATTCCGAACCAGACATCATTGAGCCAACTGTCTCCCGACCTGGCTACTACCATTTTTCTGCGCGCCTCCCGCCTTAATTAACGCACGCATGTTTTCCACCATCCCACCCCGCACTCGCTTCCCTGCCCCCGTACTCACTAGCCCTTCTCTCCCCCACAGCACTGTTTCATCGACAACCCAGTCCTGATGATGATCCCGACTGACGGGGATCGAAACGCCGTCAACCACACAGCTTAAATTCTATGGCGCCCATTATGTTTTGAACTCCTGAAAATTAACATATTCTTGTTTTAAGTGATTACAACTTGATCCTTGGAGCCACTACTGTATAAATTTCACTTATTGTCACAACGCGCCGACCACGCTGTTTCACTCCAGCACTTGCACTACCACTACCACTCACTGTATATAATTGTGTATATATCACTTCTCACCAAGTGCTACCGGGTTGTCACACGATTTGATCTGTACAGTGCTGTTTAACTGTATTACCATGCAATAGACCCGCCTTGCTCTTAAAGTGGTGAATAATACCCCTTTTTCAAAAAAAACGCAGAGACTCCTTTCTGTTCATTTTTGTAATGCATATTGCATACACCTTTGAAACTGTCTTTTAACTGATACCTGTTGGGAATTGTTCTAATTTACAGTATACACCCATCCCAACTTGGTCTATGGGTTCCCTCCTGTTTTTCTAATACATAACTATCATCTATTAGCCATTCTTTTATCAAACACATATTTTTTACATTATAGCACCATGACTCAATCATTGAGTTTAATTACACAACCCCTTCTCCAGAAAGTCCATTTCCACTTTAGAAGTATGCCAATGTTTAAACTGTATCATAAAAGTTGAAGATTTATGTTTTTGTGCCTTACAAATCCCCAAAGATTAAAGAAACATCCCCTTTTACTTCCTCTTGCCCAGAAGGTGCAGGCAGTTTGCATACACAATAGTCAATATTCATGAATGTAAGTTTCTGTATGGCTACCTACGTGTGTGAAGATCCGTGCACTTGAGACAGATATCTCTGCACGGATGGAACAGAACAGGAGGAGGCACAGATCTCAGGCCAGGGCTTTGTGAATAGCATTTATGAGTACGTAAAGTAGTACTATTGGATCAATACTTTATATTCATAAAAGGTGTTTTCAAATATGCCCTTTAAAGGGTTCAAGTACACATCAGGAGACAACAATGTGAAGGCTTTGGAGTATTTGACCAGATTCACATTTTTGGGCTGACAACAAACAACATTATTCCATCTTGGCAGTGGTTGATTCACAAACATTTTCCCACCTAGATTCCCAGTTTCAAATTCATAAAATCAAGACAGGAGGAGGCACAGATCTCAGGCCAGGGCTTTGTGAATAGCATTTATGAGTACGTAAAGTAGTACTATTGGATCAATACTTTATATTCACATTTTTGGGCTGACAACAAACAACATTATTCCATCTTGGCAGTGGTTGATTCTCAAACATTTTCCCACCTAGATTCCTAGTTCCAAATTCATAAAATCAAGACCTGTGAAATTTCCATATGGAGATGCCACTTATGACATGTCCCATGAGAGAGTCCTTGCAGTCCGGAATGCAAATGCGGTGAACATTCCTGACAGCATAACTTTATTGTAATTGTATTTACAATTGCACCTACTATCCCTGACAAGGCATTGAATTGCTTTTCGTCGAGTAGCACACTACTCCAGAACCCAAAATGGATTTGTTGTGGGTGGATTAGTATAGGGAAATATTAGTTGTTAATTTGAGGACCGGACTTGTGAGTCTGTTAGTTGGATTTAATAGGATAGAGGAGGGATAGAGGAGAGAAGAGTCTAGAAAGTGTTATTTGGGAGATCATAGTGGTAAAAAGAGGTTTGGGATGAGCCAAAGGAGGGATAGAGGAGGGAAGAGTCTAGAAAGGTCTATTAGGGAAAACCATGGTAGTAAAAATGAGGTGAGGGATGAGTCGAAGGAAGGATAGAGGGAAGAGTCTAGAAAGTGTTATTTGGGAGATCACAGTTGTTAAAGGAGGTTTGGTACAAGTCAAAGGAGGGATAGAAGAGGAAGTGTTAATGGTGGATAATAGTAGTACAATGACATTTGGGAGGAGTCAGAGGGTAGAGGAAGAGGATATATTGAGGATGAGACAGAGCAGTGCACTGGAGAGAGTTGGAGGTTCTATTTTTGTTATTTTCTGCTGTAGAAATAATGTAATAAATATTGTCACCCCAGGTGGGATGTGTATGCCCAACGTGATTCCTGTCTTCTACATTTATTTATTTTATTTATTTGCTGGTTTGTATAGCGCTTGAATCAACTCCAGCTGGAGTATCTCTGCGCTTGTGGAGCCAGTGGTAACGGAGGTTATGAGTAAATGAATCTAAATCTCATTTCTGAACAGAGCAGTTTTCAGAAGTTTGCGGAATGTAAGATGTTCTTTACATTGTCTCAGAGGCAAAGGGAGTCTGTTCCATAGGGTGGGTCCAGAGATAGATAGAGCTTTACACCCGGGTCTGGTCTTCTTGGCACGGGGGACCACGAAAAGAAGATTGTTACTGGACCTGAGAGATCGGGTTGGAATATAGGGAACAAATTTTCTTTCAAGGTAGACGGGTCCTTGTCCATTTAGACATTTATGGATCAGACAGCATACCTTAAATTTGGCTCTTTGTCGGATTGAGAGCCAGTGCAGCTGCTCAAGGAGGGGTTTGGAGGGAGTTCTCGGGGGGGCATTGAGAACAAGGCGAGCCGCCGTATTCTGAATGACCTGAAGCTTGGCCAACACGCCTTCGTTGGCTGAAAGCAACAGGCCATTTCAATAGTCAATCCGACTTAGAATCAATGCCTGAACAAGAGTTTTCCTAGCAGAGTCAGGTAGCAAAGGAAAAACTTTGCGTAGTAGGCTGATGGTATGGAAGCATATTCCAGAAATATAGTTAGGTTGTTGTGTTGTTTGAGTGACAGATCATGGTCGAATCGGATCCCCAGATTCTTCACGACCTGTTTGGGTTCAGGAACTGCTCCTAGATCTTGCCACTGGAGTCAAGCTATTCTGGCTGATGAAGGGTGAAATCCTGAAACCGTTCATAGGATGCTTGGTTCCAGTCCAGAGAGGACCTGGCCTTACAGTTCGGGCTCGACTGTTCCCATTTGGCTCAGGGTCAAGACTGATTTGCATATGGCTGGGTTCAAACTGGAATGGCTTGGTGAGAAAATATAAGATGGATTTACGCCCAGATCTGTGTACTGGGGTGAATGTATGACATTGTTCTTCATTCTGTTCATCAATTGATCTGTTTGCATAAATATATAGATACATAACCACATACAAAGGTGTACATGCACATGGAAAATAATAAAGAGATATAAAGTTGTATTATATAAAGTCCCATATGTGCATGTTTGGATAAATAGTTAGAAACTCAGACCTTGAAGTGTTGTTTTATATACAGCTAATTGTTTGTGTATTTGTACTAACTGTTTTTTTGAAGGATATTTTATGGATTTTCTTAATATATATTTGTTTACTTTTATTGTATATTGTCCCTAATATTTCAATAGATACAGTTGTTAAGATCATGTTTACACATTGTAGTAGATAAACTAAAACAGAGACCCAGAAGCATCCAAATCAAGTAACGTATATAACGTATCACACATTGTGATAGATTAAAATAAATAAAGCAGAAACCCATAAGCATATAATCAAATAACTTACATATAAACTATGCAGTGACATATGTACATGTTAAGCATAAATAATATGTATATATATATTCTAACCATAAGTAATATATACATTTGCTAAGCAGAGCTATAAGAATAGATACATATTTCTAAACTATAATTAGTAATTGTTTTATATATATAATATATATATATATATATATATATATATATATATATATATATAAGTACAAAATTATAGATATCTAGATACATACATATAATCAAATTAGACATGTCTAACATACACAGATATATGCTTCACATTTGTGTGTTGAGTATGGTGGTTATGTAGGAAATAGCCAACTCTTGAGTAGTCTTCTGAAGGTAAGATAGCTATCAAGGGATCTTATGTTTGGGGGTAATGAATTCTCATAGTTTGGCTGATTGAACAGAGAAAGATGTACCACCCTTATTCTTTTCCTTGTATACTGAGATTATGAGGCAAAGTGCCAATCTGGAGCATTGTATTCATTTGGTGATTTTATTCCTGATGAAAAGTGGTCCTGTTCTATGTATTGCTTTGTGGGTGATACAAAGCAGCCTGAAGGTGGATCTTCAGGCAACCTGTAGCCAATGGAGGGCCCTCAAGGCAGGGGAGATGTGAGTTTGTGGCTTTACATGTAGGAGTAGTCTGTCCGCAGAGATCTGAATATGTTGCAGTCTTTTCTTAGTTAATGAAGATGATCCGTTGTAGAGGCAACTGGCATAATCAAGTTTTGACAGCACAGGAGAGATAGTAGCTTTGACCTTGTGTGGAAATCCTAGGTGGGGGAAGATGCGCCTCAGAGTTTTCATAGTAATGATGCTTGGTCTTGCTAACTTATCCACTTGGGCATTCGTAGATAGCGTGGAGTCTATGGTAATTCTAATGTTTCTTACTTCCTTTGATATTTTAGGAGGTGATCCCAGATCGTCAGGCCAGGCACAGAGTGGGTCATAGTTTTGCCAATCACCATATGTGAGCATTTCAGTTTTTGGCACATTTAATTTGAGATGGCTCCATGTCATCCACTAATCAATGTCTCTGAGGCAACAGAAGATTTTTGAGTTTCCAATGTCTTAGGGGCTTTCCAGTTTAAGAAGTATTGGCTGTCATCTGCATAGTTCTAGCATGTGAGCTGAAATTCATTGACCATTGCCAGTAATGTCTTCATGGGGATGTTGAACAGCATGGGTGAGATGATAGAGCCTTGAGGGACCCCAGCTTTGTGAAGTACGGTTTTGATGGGAAATGGAGAGCATGGGCGACATTTGTTCTATTTTGAAGGTAGGATATGATCCAGTCCAGAGCAGGCCCCTCTATGCAGACTTTGTAGAGTCTTTGGATAAGACTGTCATGATCAACTGTGTTGAAGACCGCTGAAAGATCCAAGAGAAGTAGCGCAGAGACACCGTTCACGGCCTCTGTGTTTTCAAGGTCATCCCAGATGGCGACGAGGGCAGCTTCTGTGCCTTGTCTTGGAAGGGATCCTGTTCGGAAGTCAGAAAATATGGAGTTGTCTTGAATGAATTGTGACATCTGGGAGAATGATGTTCTTTTGTTATCAGTTTACTCAGGAAAGGTCCATTTGTGATTGGCCTGTAGTTGGGTCATATGAGTCCAGGTTTATCTTCCATAATAATGGGCATATGTATTTCTTTGTGTAAGTCTTCTAGAAAGACTGCTGTAGTTAAACAATTGTTGATGATTGCATGGCAGCAGAAGTAGTTAAAAGACTGTACTTGAAGATTTGTGGTGGGCAGGGGTCAGAAGAGCAGCCATTTGACAAGATCCATAAATTCAGTTTCCAATAGTTTTCTGAGGAATGCAGAGGCCAGGTTAGCCTACCCATGGAGGGGATTTGCTGGCAATGAGTTAGTGCTGGTTGTTTTTCTTTATTTTAAATAGGAGTACAACATGTCTGCTTTGATTTTGTAATGATTTTCCGGATTGACAGTAAATTCTTGAGAAATGGGATGAGGTCCTTCTGTGGAATTAAGTTATGAAATTCAGCGATATTTTTATAAAATTGTCCATTGGCACAATTAGCATTTAGAATCATATTTTAATAGTACCTTTTTTACTTTTTTTAGTTCTGTTTCTTCCAAGGTGCCTGTTCTCTTTAGTCCTGTTTTGTTAGAAGCATTCTCAGTAACTTTGCCACATTAAAATTACATTTGTAAAAGTGGTACAAGAGGGTGAAGAAGTGCCTAACAAGAGGGTGCATGGGAACAGTTTATTCTCTTGGAAAAATGCATCCCTTGCAAAGAAAAAAAGAAGGCAAAAATATTTATTTGAATATTTTTACGAAGCCATCACTGTTGATGAAGAATTTCTCATTCTGGTGGCTAATTTATTTTTTAAAGACTTGACTGCCCAATCAAAATGTGGAATGCAGTTTACTTTTCACACGAGCAAACTCTTTGCTGAATTGGAGGTAGTGTGAGCGTCTGAGCTGATCTGGACACATATCAAAAGATGAAATCTATCCTAAACTTTTGCTAAAAGACATGATGAAATAAACAGAGCCTTGCCACCTCGGCCAGTATATCACTTTCTAATTAATTCCCATACAGTTTAAGGATCCCCTCAAGGTTAAATGGAAATCAACATTCAGAAAGAACCTGTGTCCATTTGGCCCCCTTTAATTAAACAGAGTTGGGCAGGCCTCCCTCATTATTTGCATACTGAGAAGCTATTCATCCTTTTTTTTATTGATCATTTAGACTATGCCAGGCAACTAAAATACTGAAGAGACCCAATTGTGTCTGAACTTTCTTGTAGGCACTTTATTTATTTTTTCATTTTGACAAAGTTGTCTCACACTGCATGTCTACTACAGTAATTCTGATCATAATACCGCAACAGGGAGACTTATGCATAGAGGTTTATTTCATCCCATAAACAAAGATTTTTTTCCAAAAGGAACCATGATATTTTATGTAAGTGTAAAAGTGAAGCTAAAGTGCCTTTCCACAGGGACTGAATAGAAACAGCACGTTCAGAGAGCGGCTGGGCGGCAGCTCCTTTCTGATTGGATGCTCTGGTGTTGGCAGGCCCTTTTCATCTTTTACCAAGGGCCCTTTATTTCTATATATCTCTGTTCTGTGCCTTATGAAAAGGTTTGTACACTAAGTGACTGGCTACGCGGAGTTTCTTTTTTCTACTGCCAAGTTCTTTTTAGCTTTGGCAGCAAGCGTGTTTTTCCTGTCATCATCTAATGCCTATTTATTTTACGTTGCTGTAATGCTAGTGAAATTCACTCATAAATCCCAGGTTATGAAGCAGAAGATATTCATTTCATTTAATTAAAATTCTCCAGTGTCTCATAGCCTCTCTGTCTCATTGTCATTACTCCAGGTCCAAATTAGTCAACAATTCGGAAAGCTCCCGTAAGGCACTCGAATTTTGCCAATGAAGAATGTGTCGATTGCCTGGAAGTTATTCTTTTTTTTCTGGTTGGATTGTTTGATTTATGAATCATTTTATATATTGTTTTTTTTTGCAGCAAAGGAAAGCGTCTGCTTTCACTAACTCCTTGTGAACTCTGCATCACCACTGGCCTTTTCTGTGAGTGAGTGGTGGCTTGAAACCAGGAGAGAGGCACACCATGGACTTCAAACGTGCACAGATAGATTTTATCCCCCTGGCTCAGTCTCTGAAACCACTCCTACATTTAATTTGGCTTGCTCTCCATCAGACAGGCTCCCCGGTGCTGGGGGGCCTTCTTCAAGTCGTTCTATCGTTTTCTCCCAGATTTATGCATTCTGCATCTTTTCTGTTTCTTTGTAGGGAGAAAATATTCTTTGATAGCTGTCTGGGTTATAGCTATGGCATAGATATGTCTCTAATCCAAGAAGAAGTAACTGGAAGGTTTAATCCCTTTCAACCTCTGCTGTGCAAGCATGTCCCCACTCACCTCCAGATAGCAAGTAGTCACCGCTACCATCTCCTAGGGCGGCACAACAATCACCCCACCTGAGCAAGAAGGCATCACCCACCTCCACTGCAAAGGCAGGCAGCAAAGCTCTCCCTGGGGATGCTCCCATATCCACGAATTAAGTTCATCCACTATTCCACTCTTCCCTGGATAAACTACTATTCCCTGTCTAGCTACAAACATCAGTCACAGGTGGTTGATCAGGAATGTGTGATTGTTTGCTCAAGCATTGAGCCTCCATGATCAGGAATATGTGATTTGTTGTTTAAGCATTGAGCCTCCATGAGATTTCTTAAATATCGGCTCCCCTGTGATGTTTATTTTAGGTGTCCATCACGGTATACAGACAACACCCAGGCAGGCTTCAATAGCCCCACAATCCCAAGGAATGTTTGGCAGGTATCATCACCATCTCAGCTCCCCAGGTAGGCATCGTCTTTATTACTTAAGCCCTCAGCCATTTATCAAAAACTTTCACAAACCACCAAAAAGAAGCAACACAGCTTCCAATCTTTAACCCCAACACAGTCATACCATCCTGCACCAGAACTCTCCATGCATATGGCATGCTCTTGCACCATCCCACTCAAACAAGAATGTCAGATACTAGCCTCTCCATCATCACATCAAGACAAGTAGTACGGTTCTGCCATAGCCCTCCACTAATGGCAAAACATCTTATGAAGCCAACACCCTGCACCAGAAAGGCACAACCTCGATTAAGGCCACTTAAGCAGCCAAAAATCATTGCAACCTGCAAGCAGTAGCAGCTGGCAGGGAACGGGTGGATGAGCGGGGTGGGGTGGACAAAATAAAAAAAATACCACTTACCCCCTCACAGCCGACGTCTTTCTACGATCGTGTTTTGGCTTCCCCTACGAGTCCCGGAAGCTGGAAGCACCTAAGCTCCCCTAAGCCGATCACAGTGCTGCAAACCACCATTGTGTTTGGTCTGAGCACCGCGGGTGCTCAGATGGGATAGGAAGCCGGTGCATGTTCCCCATTAGGCTGTGCTTACAGCCTGGTGAGGAACATGCAAAGTGTGTATGACTGTTTGGCCGTCCTAGACGGCAGGCCAAACCGTTATGCGCACTTGGAGTGTGCAAACCACTCCTCCTCCTGTGCCACCAGCCCCACCCCACCAGGCCCAAACCTCTGAAAATTAAAATGATAATAACAATGTTATTATCATTGTATCTGTTCTGCTCTGAGAGCAGTGGGGCGACGATCCTCCGCCTTAGCCGAGGAGCTGTCCCTGCCTGCAACCAACGTTAATTTATCACTTTTTTTCAGTGTTGTCTTTTTTGCTAATGCCACTGTCAAGATACATCAAAATATAGCTATTGGTGTAGAGATAAATAATTTTTCCCTTCAGCTGCCTGTGGTAGTAGAATACATGATCTGGTAACAGATCACTTCTTTAGGAAACATGCTGTGTGGAAATATATGATGGGTGCTTCCTTTTCATTCACACTATTGGTGATGTCTAGTATGGAAAAGCATGTATGGTTAAAAAACAAACGTAATTATTTAGTTTCATAATGTTGCAAATAGATTGAGCGCCCTTTGCTTTAGGCCTGTCACGGTTAACCTAATGGGGAACTTTGATATATATTAATATCGTTGCTTGGTAGGCTTACTACGTAAACGAGAGGCAGAGGGTGGTTCAATTTTAAAAAGAACCGGGTACTATGTAATGGCCCCCAAATAGAGTAAACGAGGCATACCATGATTTTTATAAATATGTAGGGAAGGGAGACTTGGTAATGTGAAACATTTATAAAATAATGATGATGTTTTAGATATACTCCATCCCTCGATGCGGGGTAGTGTAAACATAAATATCTGTTTTGAGGAGTAAACGGTCGGGTTAAGATGAGAAGTAGCACATTAGAAACCTGCATTACATACATCTTACGTGAAAGTAGACCTCCACACAGCAGGTCCCATAAACGATAGATATGACTTTTCCATCCCCAGAACATATCGAGTTCATCTAGCGGGTACTAGGACGCGATTGTCAGTCCAAACATACAGTGGAACCACGGGGAAGCAGGCGCCTCGAACTACATGAGGTAAGGGACCAGTGATAGGAACTGACTAGGTAAAATCGAGTCCTAAAATAACAAACAATCCTACAATGAGTCCCCTTACATGTCACTATACTAGGAGCCCTAATTGGAAGAAGGGAAGTAATCCAACTCAAGCACTTTATCCAGTGGCCTGTCGAAGAAACAGGGGAAGGAAACAAAAGATCTGTCTATAACAGTCTTACATAAAGAAATACGGTAATGTGACTTTCTGTTCCTAAATAAAAATGTTAGTAAAATATAATCTCATAGATTCTAACCAGAAGTTATCTATACATCTATTCACCCTACTATCAGACTGAATATCGAGTTGGCAGAATAACCTGATCTGCTGACCATGATACTCGATTGAACATGAATGCATACAGAGACTGGAAAACCTAGAATTCTTAATCGTGAGGTCAGTATACATACATTTGAATGGTATGAATGATATAGTATAGTTGGTCACCTACTACAATATAACGGAGGGGCTAGCTAGTATTATAGGGAATGTACATGAATTATATGTAACCTGTAAATATGAGTTATATATTGGAAGGAACAAATATGGTAATGATGAAATTAACCAAAGACCAGTGGATAGACACATGATCCAATATATAGGAAGGCACTAATGCAGCAATGATGGAATGTACCAAAAACCTGTGGATAGACGCATGATCTAATGTATACTTCTATGTTATAAATTGAGAAGACTATCGGTTGGATTGTTGACAGTGATGTCAGACTTCTGTATCAATATACAACCACAAACATGTACTGACTCATACTTCTTTAATACACAGAAAGAATACCAGTCTATTGATCTTGACGACCCCGAGTGAATATATACTGTCCTGATGAAGGTGTGACCACATCTGCGGGCCATAACACCAAAACGCGTCGACGCACTTATTCATTACAGAATTCAATGAGAGCCTAAGTGACTCCAGATACATTGTATTCTAGAATACTGGTAGTCCTCACGAATTTATAGGAAGGCCATTGAATCAGACAATCTGTAGCAACATTAGGTGCTTCATTTATTATAGAGGGTTACTGTTGCTTGTGTACAATTTATTTTGCAATTTACTGTATGATTATTTCAGAAAATTTGTAAAATGTATTTCTTCTTTTTTTATATGCTGCACAAGTGTATTTTATTGTGTTTTAAAAAAAAATAATTTTATATTATGGGATGTTTTTATGCTATATGTTTTCAGTGGATTCGAATTGATTTTATACTGAAATTTTAACAAATAAAAAGACTGTTATTGTTATAATTTAGTTTGTGACCAGTGATTTGAGAAACTGATTGAGTACATGCCTTGAGTGAATGAGATAGGAATATTGTAATTTGAGTGTGTATATTCCCATCCATTAACTTTTCCAGGGATAGCCCTTTGACTTTCTAGCAGTCCTAGCTTTTTCAAGCATGCAAAATACCTAACATTCCTTCTTACACAAGCCGGACAAACCCATAATAAAAGGACCACAACCCATATCATAAACAGACCATAAAAGAAGGAACAGAAACAGATAGAAGTAGGATAAGGCATGTTTGTGTGCAGTAAAACTTTATGATGTCCTGTGCTCTGATCCTTAATCTTGATCAGCTAAAGGGCAGGAACTGGTTTGGCAAGGTCGGCTTCAGGCAACAGGGTCAGTTCACTCAGGTCAAACAGGAGTCAGCACAAACTCAAGCTAAGGTGTACGTGTCCTAAAGACTTGTTCAGCCACAGTCATAAGCCTATGTGAGGGCAACCACAAAATGGCTACCATGCACAAAATGCAACCCAAGAGTTCAGAATTCACAGAACCTCAGACCCTCCTTTTGCCCTTACATAGGTAATCACTCAGTCTGTGTCTGAATCGATGTCAATATTATCCGTTATTCCCTTCACTAAGGCACTATTACTCGAGTTATCTTTCATGGAACACAAGGGTTAGACTTCGTTGGCATAAATAAACATCGTCTGATATGCCCATACAGACCCATTGTAACTAAATGGCAGAACCAAAATAGGGAATACCTCTATCTGTAGTATGTGGCATAAGACCACACACCCAACAATTAGTGGTGTTCATTACTAACCGGTGTTGATGCAGAAGCTGTACAAAGGAATTATTAGTAAACTCTGACCTCCTAACCAGTTCATGTTCAGGTAAAGTATGGAAAGAATGCAAAGAAGTAGTAGTAGGAAGAGACATAGGTTGGGAGGTGGGTACAGATGTCAACTGGGTAGCAAAAACAATCCCACCCATCAGAGACAACATCATGCTTAAAAACACTAGAAAACACGTTTTTAAGAACATATAGACAACAGGAGAAAGTAATGACCACTATTACAAACAAAATTTTATCGTTTTTCACAACCCTAAGCAGAAAGCAAATCCTAAAATTATCTAGTAACATTTCTATGGCTCTAGGGCTCCTATGCAGTTCAGTAACTTATTATATGTTCAGGTGAAACAGTGGCGAGAGGTGAAAAGGGAATACTCTTCCACAGAGAATGGACTTTATTCTGCTTTTACTAAACAGAATACTACTTTAAAACAATGCCAGCAAAATAATAAGAATCAGTCTCCTAACACCCATTATATGCAATCGCACGGAAACCACTTGTGAAACCAACTATGCCCAGAGTCCATTCAAAAGCCTCTCTGGCAGGCTTCTATTGTCCATCAAATCTTCTTTTGTTGTTTTCTTCCGCATGGGCCTCTTCATTCAGGCCTTTCATGTAAATGGTGCTTCTCAGTATCCGTTGGAGTGCCCTCCTGGCAAACACTCATAGCTCATTCGAAAGTCTCAATGTCTCAAGGCAGTGCACCAGTATCTCTCCTCTGCGGCAGACACTACAGATAGCATGATCTTCATTGATCATGAGCACAAATCATCTCGTGCAGACCCGGGACCATTCTCAGACTCCAACACTCATCATTCAGTGTCAGAGGACGCTCAGGCTGCTCTTTCATGGGCACCAGAATGGAGTTCCTTTTGCCAAACGTGGATCCTCCGGTGCACTGCACTTCCGTTGGAGCAAAGGAAAAGGGGGGGGGGTGTGTGGCCAAAACTCAGGCCAAGGGGCTCAAGGGACTGCACACTGTCAGAGGTTACCAGCACATGACAGGCGCTCTTTTGCACTGAAATTCTGGTTCTGTGATGTCCAATGCCGTCTGATGGAGCAAGTGCGATGCTTTAAACAGTTCATTGTATAACAAGGGGACTGAAAACAGGTGGCCTGCAATCTTCAAAGGAGTGGCCATACGCCATGGGACAATTCTGCGTTGAAATAGACTGTCATTCTCAAAGGCAATACAAAAACAAAGGCAGTAGGCAAAACAGTACCTCTAGGCTCTTCCATTGGGTTTCCGTGTGAGAGCATATCCTTCACCATCTAAGGGTACTATCTACCCGACATGGGAATTCTATCTGAATGGATGTCCTCACACATAGTGGCATCGTCTAATGGGGTAAACACATTTTATCTCAATGATTACATATAGGTGTTCCTAAATTCCTTATCTAGAACATCTCAAAAGAAAAATCGCATAATACAGATTATCAGGGAAAACAGTCTGGTTATACAAAAGGAAATTATACATAAGATGGGGGTCCATGGTACATTACTGCAATCTGAAAGTGTGAACCTGAATAATTCACCGACAATAAAGAAATGGGCTAACTGGTGAAAAGAATATGGAAAAGGGAAATGGAACTAGGACACAGCTAAAATCCCACTAACTAGGCACGATGCTCTTGGGTGATAGTCAGGCATGTGACACAATACCAAGAGTATGGGTGATACACAAAAGGTCAAAATAATACACAAATTTAAACTCTACCGCTGGCCGCTACACCATATACGGTAATCTCAGCTAATGTTCCAGTTCCTTCTTCAGGGAAAAATGAAACCTGGTTTCCTTTATGGTACAAAGCCATATAGTACTTAGGAAGCAGAACAAAACTGAGTAATGTAATATAGAAATTAGGTCACCATGTACAAGAGTCACAAATCTATAATTTATCCTTACGTCCAATCAGGATACATAAATTTAGGGCTGCCTGTTCCTTTAAGGGAAGAGGACAGTATCGTGACTAATTGCAGATGACACACTTTGATTCTGTATATCTCTTTTATTTTTCTTAAATACTATTATAGCCAAATTTGACATACACTCGTGAAGTGTTGTCTGTGTCGTGTTCACAAAATGAAAATATCATATCTGTGGAATTTAGCAAATCAACCCAACTGTTGTGGAGCGATACGCATCGTCATGTATATCCCTTCACAACACAGGTAAACTTGTAATAGTATCAAGAGCAGCAACATAAAACAAAAACATGCAAAAAAAAAAGACGCACAAAACGCACATGTCAAGCCATCAGATATACTTGCTGTAAAACAATAGCATACATAAATGAGCGGTGAAGCACAACACCAGGTCATGTACTACCAAGATTCAAGCCTGCTTAATTTGTCAGGCTTAAAATCTCTACCCTCCTTTTGACAGTAGATCACCATTTAGTGGATATCTGCTGTCAAGTATAATTATACTGTCTCTCTTCTAACATACAGGACCAGCAAGAACAATTCATGATTGGACCAAATACACAAACATAAAAAATACATGAACATTTCTTTCCAAGGGAATTTATGAAAAAACACATCTCCTTTCAACAAACCAAACTCACGTGTCTTGTCAGCCTCAAATCGTCCAGAACAATCCATGAATGATCTGTAGGCAGAAGCAAACAAAACAAAAAAAAAAACATGCACAACACACAAAAGAGAGACATTTCTCATAACAAACAAATATCAATTATAACTTTTAATCAGAAGACAAAACATGATACACATTAACAAACACAAAAATAAATTTCCATTACTTAACTGTTACATCTTGTCAGGCAGCTTGCAACATCAAGCCACCTTAGTTTTGCCTTCCTAAAAGTAAAATTGTTACACTGACACTCCATATTAATCTGTCACCTATAATTTCCCACTGTGAAAAATAATTCTTAATTGGCAAATCGTTCTCACTTAGGCATGTAGTCTTCATAATTTTAGTAAAGGGCTTTGTCTTTTTTTTTGTCTAAGACTTAATGCACCACTTCGTTTTCTGTCAAATAAAAGCAACTAGCAGACATTATTTTTAGAGCAGAAATACAAATGCATCACTTCTGCAGAGCATTTAACATGATGTTGGGACTTTCAAAGAAACCCTTTTTTTTATATTTTCCCTTTGGAATTAAGTTCTTTAATTTTATTGATGTTCTTATTTAGAGACCAGAAACCCCACCTTTTAGAGGCCTGTTTAGCAAGGTCATTCTGCATTCCACAGAGACAAGGCCCTAATTTAAAAGGTCACAAATGTCAACATGACAGCCTCTTCCATTGTTTACAGGAAAACTAAAGATAGCATCTTAGAGCAACTTGAGCAGCCTGTTCTCCTAGCCCACAGCTTCTGCTCATTCTGAGGCTGACAAAGGCGAAAGGCCTTCCTAATTCCTCCTAACCTGCAATAATTCACTCTATTTTGAAAAATAATTTCTCCTTTTTAGGCGCTAAAAATTATCTCTATTCCCAGATTATTAAACAACAGTTACTGTGAATAATTCACCGAACCTAATAACACACATACCAGTTTTAGAACAAATGCTTGTTGCAATGGTACCCGTTTCATCAACCTTAAATGGATCTCACTGGGTCATTTAAAAGCAAACCCCAAATGGGGACAGTCTGCAAATTTGTATTACACCTAAATGTATGCATTTACTGAAGCCTAAAGCACTTTAAAGCTATCATAAATGGCAAGAATGCTGTTTTAAATGGTCTATTTTACCCAAATTCGACTTTGATGTTTGGGGCACTTACAAATAAATATCCTATACTTGTGATACATATTAATCATCCTCAGAATGTTCTTTACAAATTACAGAGATTTTTAATCAGACATATCCCATGTAAATCTTTAGAAAAATTAGTTTTGTACGCCTGCGCTAAGTGAAATTCCATATGCTAATGTTCTCATTATGTGGTATAGCACAACTTAAATTACATTTTAATGCTAGGGTGTCATAGTATGAGCATTAAGCTTCATGAATAGTAAAAAACAAATTTTGTAGCACTTATTTTTAATAATTATTTTTCATAATTAATAAAAAAAAAAAAAAAACAATTATTTTTGATAATTCCACATATAAGAGCAAGCTGCATGCCTTGCCTATCATTTTTAGACGCATTCATTTATAAGCCCAAGCACAGACGCCTAACTTGAAACATGACAAAATGTTTGCACCATTTTTTTCTTTCTAAAAAGGACAATTTTATTTAGCAACAGACCCAAGAATATGCTTACAAAATGTTGCTTAATAGACTGAAAACATCAAGATAAAACCACAAACAGACATTGAGCTCATTTCAGACATAAACAGAAAGGGGTCAAAACACTCAGGACACACAATACAGCGCGCTTTAGCCATGCATCTCGTGAATGGCGCCATCGCTATTCACTTACAGAAGTTTGCACTAATGTGAAAACCACATAGACATTTAAACACACATTTAACCCACAAACCAATACTCAGAACAAAAACAAAGGACAGCCCACAGACTGTACTTAAACCAAACCATTTGTAAATATTAGTTGTAAGTCATATTTACAAGAAATGCTTCTCAATTGTGTTTCAAAAAGACTGCAAAAACAGCCCAACAGACTGATGTACGTCCAAGAAGAGGAAATACACTCGATTCACTAGCTTTGGCTAGCAGAACACCAAACAAAATCGTTCTGCATATCTTCATTCATAAAACTGCGCAGAACAAAGGATCCTTGTTTTGTATTATGTCATATTTTAATTCCCTGGGGATACAAAATCACCAAGGAAGAAATATGTTTGTAAATCTAAACCTATTTAGATATTCCCTTTAGGGGGGCCGGCTAATTTACTTCACATCACACTATGGTACCTTCCAAAAAAGCAACACATTTTTCCATGTGAGCTTACAAACAGGCATGCCAAAAATACTGCGGAATACGCAAGTATTATAATCAAAGTGGTGTTTAAGGTACTTTTCGTACGTGCACCGTTCAACTAAACCAAATGGAGAAATATCTCCTCATTACCTGCCTACACAAATTGCAATTCGCATATCCAAACCTATACAAATCCAAAGTTGGCCAACACAAATTCCAAAGTTCCAAAGCTACAGTCCCAAATTTGCTAAGATTAGGCATCTTATAGCTCACTAATCTAGCTTCAAACTTCAAGGGGTTATCTCTACCAATACACTCACAAATATACGAGCCCCTCAGCTTTGGTAATTTGCAATAACCAAATCAAAAACCAAGAAACCAAACCCCTCGGCTTTGGTAATTGCAATAACCAAATCAAAACCAAGAAACCAAACAAAGTCGTGGGAGCGACCCACTTGTACTTCTTAATCGAAAGGTTATCCAAATTCTAACTGCCAAGTTCTACATGACCTAACGGTCTTTTTTTAGAATACTCACGCCAAAAAGGTTCTCAGTCAGGAGTGACATCCTGTGGAGGATCAAAATCAGGAAGATCAGAAATATACTGGGCTGCAGAAACAAAGAATTTCCAGAATCCCTGTGCACAGAGTACCTCCTTAGTATAATCCTGTTCTGTCCTCCTCAGTAGATTTCAGTCTCCTGACAAGATCACTCCCACAGAAAGTCACTTCTCTGATGAAGCCCACGTTGGCCGCGCCATTTGAAGAACTGTAATCTTCATTCTCAGGGAATACTTACTAATAAAAAAAGAACTTGGCACAGAAGCTGAAAATATGAAAAGACATCTTTATTAAATGTAATAAGTGAGGCCACGTCACACAGAAGCCGTAGCAACTGAATGAGGTAGTCTGAAGAGTACAGAGAACAGAGGCCTTATAAAATGATCAGGGTTACAAACTTCAGCATACAAGTAAGGGGCAGTCCTAGCTTTTGCAAGCATGCAAAATACCTAACATTCCTTCTTACACAAGCCGGACAAACCCATAATAAAAGGACCACAACCCATATCATAAACAGACCATAAAAGAAGGAACAGAAACAGATAGAAGTGGGATAAGACATGTTTGTGTGCAGTAAAACTTTATGATGTCCTGTGCTCTGATCCTTAATCTTGATCAGCTAAAGAGCAGGAACTGGTTTGGCAAGGTCGGCTTCAGGCAACAGGGTCAGTTCACTCAGGTCAAACAGGAGTCAGCACAAACTCAAGCTAAGGTGTACGTGTCCTAAAGACTTGTTCAGCCACAGTCATAGGCCTATGTGAGGGCAACCACAACATGGCTACCATGCACAAAATGGAACCCAAGGGTTCAGAATTCACAGAACCTCACCAGGTTGATTAAACTTTGATGCAGCGCAACACAGCAAGACAACTTACTGTGCTGCCTCAAAATGGAGAGGACAAGAATGCGTCATATCTATTAAGATATGGCACATTCCTGCTCTCTCCTTGCTCTTGCACACTCAGTACAGCTAATGCCAATGCAGGCACTCTTGAGTCATGAAGCACACTAAGAAAGAGGAAACAATGAGGAGAAATAAAGATATTGCTCCTCCTAGTGCCTCTATCGGCAAAGTGCAGCATTTTGACACATTCCCTGGTATATAAGTCTTGGTAAATCTTGGAATGCGCCAAAATCCATGGGTGGATGCATGAGAACACCCATGCTTCACTCACGGAACGCCTTCCTAGGGCAGAGTGCTGTGAGGTAGCGACTTGCGCTGCCTTGCGTTTAGGGCCGGGCTGGGACCCAAAGCAGCCCTGGCAATTTTGTGGGACCAGCCTCCCGGGGTGGGCATGTGTGAAACACTGTTGCGTTCTTTACTGGGGACCAATATTGCAGCACTGCTGCAAAACCAGTCCCAACACTACAAAACCGACCCCACCCTCCCGGGACATGCCCGATGCCCGTTACGGCCAGTCTCCCCGCGCTTGCATTACTCCATATTTACCAGGCAACGCAGGGCCAAACAATGTAGCCTAGAATTGCTTGCTAAATCTGTTTTAAGGATTACAGGGCTTATTTGCAAGCCTCTGGCGCCACCAGTGCATCACTTTTAATAAGGGAAAAAGTGATAAGCAGGAGCGCTAGGGGCTTGTAACTAAGCCCCCATGTTTCTCTTGCAACACTATGTGTGACACAAGGTCAACGAAATCAAATGATAAATCGGGCTTTCGGGTTTTTTTTGTGTGAGACTCAGATATTTACAACCAATTTAATATTAAAAAATCATCTAAATCAATTTCATGAACAATTCTGTTGAACTTTATAAATGATGCAAGAATAACACATTTACAGGATGTCCATTGAATTCCTTCTTCGTGAATATTATTTGTAATGTGTGCCTAAAAAACACACGTAATTATATATATGTATTGTGCATTTATATGTGTTGCCGCGTAGGGTCTCATCACAAGTAAACTATTAATCCTTCTTCAAGCAGTAAATTCCCATTTCTGCCTCACCCAGGATTGCAATTTTCTAGAATTGAAACACCTGGATTCTCTGGGGGTGGTAAAACTCTCATACAGTTCTACTTTCAAAAAGCAGATGGAACACCTGCCTGGTAAATGGTCCCGTAATGGGTAAACATACAGTAATTTCGCAGCCTGCATGTTATTCCCCATTACCTCTTCATCAGCCTTTCTCATCCCAGTTCTTAATGAATGATTTTCTCCCCACTTCTGAATGCATGTCTATCTTAAGCTCTTTAAAAAGCAAAAACTGCCATGGTTGGTTCCTTCACCCTGGCTATTGACATACAAGAGCGCTAATTGTGACAAATAACCATAAGAGTGGATTGTCAAACTGGTGGGTACGTGAGTTCAAGTATCTATTTAATAGCTGAAATTACTTTCTTATCTGGCTTTGCTATAGCAAGTCAATTTTCTCATAGAATTACTCTGTACATAGTAGTCTGCTTCCCCCGACATACACACCCTTGTTGAGCAGGCGCAGCAGGGAAGGGACTTACCCGCGGAGCTCCTAGAGAGGGCCGGTCATAAAATGAGGAAATTACCACTCGTTGACATGTCAAAGTAAGGTTCGCTGGGGCCAGTTGTTTTTTTAAAGAAAAGGGTCTCACCAGAGCGCCAGCGAGGATGTGACTTACTTGCCTAGCAACCACATAAATAGGATGTAGGTTTCAGGGAGCACTGTGAATATGTCTTCGCTAATGGTGTACCTCATTTCTCGATCTGCTGCTCCTAGTCTAAAGCTGAAAAAAGGTGGCATTTGGAGACTTCTTCTACTGATAGAGAGGAACAGAGTACTGCCCCTCAACCTGATAACAGAATAGCTTCTTCCTCAATTTGGAAAATGACGAAGCAGGAGGTAGAGGCAGCTCTTATGACCTCGGTTGGGTAGAGCCTCCTTCTGTAGAGGTTCCCTAAGCGGCTTTGGAACCAGAGGATGAAGCAGCTGGCTTCCTCGAAGAGGAGGGTTTTAGAGGCTGCTTTGGGCCAGGCTAGGAACTTTCTGACCTCTTACAGGATTCGAAGGAAATCCTTAGTTTGCCAGACTCCTCTTAGTGAACAGTTGAGGATGATTTAATCAGTCACTGCGAAGGGCGTGAGTCTGAATCCTTCTTTCCCCTGCATGCTGCAATCAAAATGTTTTTATGTAATAAATGGAATAAAGTTAATTAAACAACCTTTCAAAGACTTCTCGCATGAAGATACACACTGCAAAAATCTACAGAAAAATGTCAGCTAGTTTCCCTAAAGGGGAGACTGTCTTCTCAGGGGTGATTATTTCTTAGGAGACATTCCTCCCAGATTCTGTAGACAAAAAGGTGGAGTCTGCAGCAAAATAATTGAATGCTGCCTCAAGTTTTGTAATCACTCCTTAGTTACTCCTTATTATTGGCAGAACAAATGTAGTAGAGAGAAGATTTAAGCACTTCTCTGGGAACAGGTCAGTTTCCTGTCCGATATGTCATTTGATTTATTGGGATATCAGCAGTTTCTTCAGGAGCAACTGTGGCAGCCGGGAAGCACCTCCTGGTGCATTCTTGGAAGCCCAATGCCTCTCAAACATCCTCATTAATGTATTTTTATATTTCTTTGTCCTCAGATGGAAGACTAGTGAAAAAGAATCCACTGAGCATTGGAAGTTGTCTGCTCCATTCCGTTCTAGTTTCAGAGTCCATATGCCAAGCAACCCTGCAAGTTACACATGACATTGGGCTTCTTTCATGCTAGAGATTTCCAACCATCATCCTGTGACCTAATTTGGTTTTTGGAATTTTTAAGAGATGGTTTTGTGCTAGACTTAGCGGTGTCCATTTTGGGAAGTCAGTGGGCAACAATGAAAGCCTTCAGGTGTTGTAACTGCTCTCCCATTGACTCATCAGTTGTCTTTTGAAGATTTCTTTTCTTGAAACAGCCAGTTTCTCATTCTCCTATTACAAACTAGGATCTACCTTTAATCCTGAGGGTTCTATAGTCTTCACCCTTTGAACTTCTTAAATCTGTAGATGTAATGTTCTTTCTTTCAAGGTTCTTTTCTTGGTGACAATCTGTTCAGGGAATAGAAATGGGGAGGTCGGTACTTTGTTGTACACCGACCCTTTCCTACGGTACTTTTGAGATAAAGCTGTTTCAAGACCTGATCCATCGTTTTTGCCTAAAGTTCCTTCTTTTTTCATGTGGCTCAGGACTTGACTTTGCCCATTTTGTATCCATTTCCAAGTTCTTCTGAAGAAGACATTTAATCTATAGACATTCATTGTTCGTTCAGCGTTTATGTTGAGATTTCTTCATCCTTAAGGAAAGTGGAATCCTTCTTTGCTGGGCATGTTCTAAACCTCTCTAAATCCACAGTAAGCAGATAGTTGAGACAAACAGTTATGATTGCATATGAGAAAGATTGAAAGGATGTACCAGGAGTGGCTCAAGGTAGATTAACTTGTGGAGTGGCTACATCATGAGCTTTTATTAAGGATTCTTCCATGAAGGACAGCTTCACAGCTGCCACCTGGACAACACCTCACATGTACTTGACCCAAGTAAGTCAGACTTAAAGTAGGTGGAGATGTTAAAACTGCTTAAGCATTCAACTTCACATTGAATAAACTACACTCTGTGTTGCATTATTTGACCTCTGTGAATTTTTTATGTCTATTTAGGTATTAACTCATGTAGTAAGAGGATAGAGGAAGGAGGTATTGACTCAAGTTCAGTTTTATTGCATGATTAATAAAAATGGTTACAATCTTTATTCAGGTAAAAAGTAAAAAATTACATACTGTAAAAATATATATTCATTATAAAAATTCCCTGTACAGTTTAAAAAAGCCATTCTGAGTTTTTCCCGATATAGTACATTTTTAAGATCAAGTTCTTGGTCAAAGATTTGATGGAATTATATGTGCTTCAATGTTCTTCCAGCCGCAGCCAAACCCTTGTGCTCAGCGTTGACTACGTTTTTTACTTTAAGTTTCATGTACGTTGATAGACCTCCACGTGGGTGCCCATAATTGGCCAATCTCTCTGCTAGTATGTGGTGTTTGCTGAATCCCGGAATTGCGTGATAGGCCAAGTTCCAGGTCTCTTGTCAGAGGATTATGTCTTGATTTTGGAAGAAGGATTGAGTTTCATGGTCCTGGTCCATGCCGCTGAATCCGTGTACATTCCACGAACACTTGTTGATCTTTGCCAGGTGATTTTTTTTCTGTGTAATGTTCCTGGTTGTTTATTCATGATGGTAACTTTGCGTCATTTCTAGGAACTCTTTTGGCTTAATGCCGTTGGGATCCACGACCAATCCTAATCAACCCGAAGAGGACCGCCTTTGTTTGTCTGATTTTTTTTGGTTGTGCGTTAATCCTACATTTTTTCCCTGAGACGTTGCACGAGATCCACGGAGGCACGATATTTGCTTATGACTTGATGGTTCTTCCCCCTTTGAGTAGGATGAACTATTCAAAAGGGGATATGGATATCTTGGGCGCATATGTTGCTTCAGGGTTATTCCCCAGTTCTCAAATGATGGTCTGTTAGGGAAGATCTTGGCCGCTAACTCCTTAGATGCCCAGGTTATCACAGAATCTTCTATGTCTGGGTTGTCTTTGTTTTGAAGGAACTCCACTGCTACAATGTCTCGGGAGACTATTCCACTTAATTCTGGTATTGCCTTAATTAATTTTATCAGATTCCCTCTGTTTAAAATGTCGTGTCTACCCTTCGGTGCATATTCTGGGATAAATGACAGTATTGGTTCGATGTCGTCCAGGACAATTTTTTGACTTCCTTGAGGGACCTGTTGGAGGGCTTCTTTTCTGCTTACTGGGTTATTTGTGTTACTTAATGACCCTTTGTCCAGTGGGTTTTGTATTTCCTCCCTCTCTTTCCTGTCACTCGTGCGTCTCTTGCAATTTGTGTTTATTCTGACTGTAAAACTTGTTAGCAAGTCACGCTTTTAGTAGAGATACTTTATAAGAGAGTGCTCTGCTTTACTGCTTAATTAGACTTACCCTCCTTTATTTGACTGCCTTTTATGCACTGACGACTCGATGCAATGATTTAACAGTCTTGAACAGTTTTGACGAGTTTTGACAAATTGAGCCTTGTGATAAGGTTCCTGACTCCTGACCCCTGACTCCTGGCAGATTACTTCAGGAAGCTGTAGTTTTTATAAAGACTCCTGCGAACTGCAGGTGAAGTGGCGGTGAGTCAGGGGACTTACAAGCCACCGAAGCTAAGCCTCTGTAGCAGGGTGAGGCAGGGTGGAGCAAGAATGAGGCGGCAGCAGTGGGGGGCAGCAATGGATTTCGTCAAACTAGCAAGCAAGGTTTGGTCAAACTGGCAAGCAAGGCGTGCGGAGCTCACAGGGGGACCACAGGGAGAAGACCTAGTCAAACTGCCTCCTCGGTTAATCCCCTGGGCTCTTACTTCACAGCCACCTCTAACGATGGCCGCGCTCACTTCCTTGCTTGTGCCTTGCTCTCGTCCTTGTCTCCGCCCTCACCGCGCCCACGTACCCATCGTCCAGAGTCTGTAGTCCAGAATCCGTAGTCCAGTCACCCCCGGAGGCACACCTTTCACCTTCCTCACCTGACAAAAGACAGGGATGCAGCCGCCTCTGCTTCTCCCGATTGACGCTGGAATTGACGGGAAACACCGGTGGGGTCTGCCGGGGGGGGGGGGGTTCTCCGCCCTGCCGCTTCGCTCCTGCCGAGCTGCCGAGCCCGATTCTCCTCCTCCTCTGACTCTTTAACACGTGGGACGCCAACCCCGCAGTGAGATCTTGACTCCTGTTACCGAGCAGCAATCTTCATTACTCCGAGTCCAGGTCTTCCTTGTCACAGTTCTCTGTTTGCCTCTCTACCTCCCAGTAAGTGGAAAGTGAATCAACTAATAAATTGTTATTTGTTGGCTTTGTTTTTAGCTTTGATAATATTAGGATATCCTTCATGATCAGCCCTCTTTTGTGTCAAATTCAAGGAAGTAGAGGCCAGCAATCTTTGTCGTTATTCTTTTAAGAGGGCTTAGGATAGACGTGTATATTAGGAGGTGGGGAGGAAACTCATTCAGTCATGACTGACACAAGGAAAACTTAGACTTGGGACGATGAAGATCACTGGTTCATCGGGTCATTACTGAAGCAGTGACTCCTCTGCTAAGGCGTGTAAAAGGAAAAATAAAATGATAATAACACAACGTTAATAATGTTACGTTATTATAATTTTATTTTTAGTATGGAGCCAGGTTGGGGGGGAGGGAGGGCTGAGCTATGTGATGAAGCAGGAAGGAAGAGTAGTGGTGTTCACCATAAGTGTGCATGATGATTTAGCCAGTTGTCTTGGGTCAGCCAAACCGTCATGTGCACTTAGCATTTTTCCACCTGGCTGTGTTGCACCGCCGGGTGGAGGACAGTCCCTGGCTCCCAGGCACTCTCTGAGTGGCCAAAAAGGCTGCTCAGACCAATCACAGCACTGCTATCATGCTGGAAATAACATTGTCGTGATTGGCTTAGGGTAGTCTCGG
Source organism: Lissotriton helveticus (assembly GCF_964261635.1). Classification (NCBI taxonomy): domain Eukaryota; kingdom Metazoa; phylum Chordata; class Amphibia; order Caudata; family Salamandridae; genus Lissotriton; species Lissotriton helveticus. Next base: position 1,872,917,276 of record NC_136067.1, on the reverse strand, counting down.
AGGCTGTGTGGTGCCGGGAGCCAGGAACAGAGGGAGGATGGAGGTGAGGCAGCGGCCGTACATAGGTAAATGATTTTTTTTTTAACCCCCGCCCACCACCACTTTTGCCTAGCAGCTGGTACTGCTTTACTGATACAAAACCTTTTAACTGCACAGTAATGTGTGGCATTTACAGACAGAAACAGTCATTTCAGGGGCAGAGTAACCATGTTACCATTACTGTGCAACTCGTGATTATCATATAGTCTGTTAAAGTGCCTCTCATAACCACAGTTCATACATCTGTTTGTCCTATAAAAAGACCCTTGTTGCTGTAAAGCCACTGTACCGGTATTGCTATATTCAGTTGAATCAAGTATATCAAACACCATTTCCCTTGTTGTTTCTTTTACTTTTTTTACCAAGATTTACTAATATTCCCACAACTCAGCCCTGCATGAAAATTTTGATTTTCCCCAACCTCGATGGTCAGAAAATCTGGATTTCATTAAAGACACGGAGGCTAATATTATTGCAATCTTCTTTATTTAGCTAACCACTGCCACTTTAAAGAACTTAGAATGTTGTAAAACAAAAAAGTCCGACCCAATAAAAGGTCAGAACATACATAACTCTTCCTTCTTTTTTCCAAAAACATTCTTTAACTAAGATAAACATAAACATGAAAAATGTCCCAATTGACATAGATCCATTTCTGCATCAAAATCCAACAGAAGGAAATCCAAATTAGAATAACTTCTCTTTTATTGTTGAGCACAACCTACAAAATAAGCCAAGAGAAAATCAACAAGGGGTTGGGATTAGGGTGGGAATAATATTAGCCTCCGTGTCTTTAATAAAATTCTGATTTTCTGACCATCGAGTTTGGGGAAAATCTACATTTCATGTCAAGACCGGAGTCTAATCTTATTGCAAGTTTAAAGCATTTTTAATAGACATGAAGTAGCATTTTCAACAGGTCTAAAATAAAACTTGCGAAAAACCATATCATTTGACTAATCAGCACTTTTTAGAATATCATTCAAAGAACTTCCTTGTAAAAAGGCTTGAGAAGCAAAAGCACCACGAACAGAGTGTGCACCAAACATACTAACATCACATCAGATATTCTCATAACTTTTTTAACCCATCTTGCCATAGTTGTGGATAATTCACCTTTTTGAGGTTTCTTGAAAGAAATCAATAATTGTTTGACATTAGATCTCAATAGAACAGTTCTCCCCATCATACTCTTTGACATCTTACAACACATAAATTCACATAATCATCAAAATAAGGATAGAACATTGTTTGAGAATTAGTTTTGGTTCTGCTGTTTAAATAAAAACATATACCTTCTGGAGAAAAAACCCTGTTAGAGATTTCTAAAGCTTTGACATCGGAGACTCTTCTAAAAGAGACTAAACATAGAAGCGTTGTCAATTTGAAAGAAAGTAATTTAAGAGATAGCGAATCATTTGTACCTAAACTATCCATAAGTTACAGGACTTTAGAGACATCCCATAGGCAGTTGTATCTAGAAATGAGTGGTTTTGAAATTCTAATACTTCTTAAAAACCTCTTAATGAGTATATTTTGACCTACAGAATAACCATTGACAGTTCTATAAGCTGGACTTCTTGCAAACAATCCTGATAAATAGTTGGCTATTTCAACTATATCCACTGAAATGGGATCAAAATTGCTTTTGAGACACCAGCAACCCCATTTTGCCAAGCCAATCTATACATTCTATGTGTTCCTGGTGCCCTAGATTATTTGATGAGGTTTGATGCCTCCTCAGAAAGTCCTAGCACTTCCCATAAATTCCTGAAATTTTCCAAGCCATCATTTTCAATTCCCCTTCTAGAACTAGTTTGTGCAGCTCTCCTGAAGGACCTAGAAGAATTTCAGGGAATACTGGTAGTAAAACTGGACAATCTTCCAGCATTTTCAACAACATAGTGTACCACAATTGAGACTTCCAAAGGGGAGTCACAAAAAACAGTAAAAACGTCCACTTGCAAAACATTGAAGCTACTCGGGTAATCATTGAGAAAGAAGGGAGGAAAGGTATATTTTTACAGATTCCGCCAATCTTGTCTGAATGCATCCACTCCTGCAAATTCCGGATCCAATGCCAACTGTAGAACATCTTTAATTGGGTGTTGAGTCTGTCTGCAAACAGATCTACTTGGCATGGACCCCACATTTTCATCAGACTTAGGAAAGTTTCCCTGTTCAGACACCAATTGCTTGAGTCCCTTTGATTTCTTGAAAACCAATCAACCTCCACATTGTTCAAACCTGGAATGTGTTCCGCTTGACCAACAATATTCTGTTTCAGACAATAATCCCAAAATACTTTCACCAAGTCTGCTAAATCTTTTTATTTTGGACCTCTTAACTTGTTGACATATCTTACTGCTGAGACATTGTCCATTCTCAAGAAAATGGAACATCTCGCAGTGTCCTTCACAAAGCTTTTTCTTGCAAAAGAACCTGCCAGAAGTTCCAAACAGTTTATATGTAAACTCCTTTCTTCTTCCTTCCAGAGACCACCAGTAGAAACTGAGCCACAGCTCGCTCCCAATCCTGACAAACTCGCATCTGACTCTATCACTAAATCTGGGAGAGAGCCAAAAATTGCTCTCCCATTCCATGCTTCCATATTTTTTAACCACCTGTCTATTTCTTCCCTCGCTTCTTGAAAGAGGGATACTTCCTCTAAATACCTCAAGCCCTCTCTTAGGTGGTTGCTCTTCAAACGCTGGAGAGTCTGATAATTCAAAGGACCAGGGAAAATGGCTTGAATCGTAGAGGATAGCAAACCTATTATCCTTGCTAGCATTCGAAGAGACATTTTCCCCATAATTAGGATATTCCTTAGTTCCTTTTTAATGCATTTTAAATTTTCTCTTGGGAGCTTCAGTTGACCTTGCACAGTGTCTATTATAAAACCTAGGAATTGAGTACCTTAACTTGGAATTAGACCAGACTTCTGTCTGATTACCAGAAAATCCAGATCCTCCAAAAGGTTTATTGCCCAAGAAGTGTGATTTAACACTCTGGATTTCACTTGGCCCATTATGAGTATGTCGTCTAGATAAATAATCAGGCGTACCCCTCGTTCTCTCAGGTAAGCTGCCACTGGCTGAAGGACCTTGGTGAAACACCAAGGGGCTGAGGAGAGACTCCCACATCTTTCCTGCCCATCGGAAGCGGAGATATTTTTGATGATCTTTGCAAATAGGAATTGTTAAATACGCATCTTTTAGGTCTAATATTGTTAGCAACCCCCTGGTTGTAGAATGTCCCTTATTAAGTGTAGACCCTCCATTTTGAAGTGGTGGTATTCTACCCAATCGTTGAGACTCTTTAGATTTATAACTGGTCACATACCTTTCTCTTTCTTCTGGACTGAAAATATATTGCTTACAAAACTTTTTGACGAATCTAGAGATTCCCTCATCGCTCCTTTCCCTAGTAGGTCTTGAACCTCTTTGACCTCGTCGAACAGTATGATTTCTGGGATATGATCTTGAACGGATTCCCCAACAAAGTCTATCTGGTAACCCATAACGGTTTCCAACTCCCAAGGATCTTTTGTTATCAATAACCAATTTTTTGCAAATTGACCAAGCCTCCCACACATAACAGAAGGGCCTTGACGTACCTGAACCTCTTGAATGACGACCACCTTGTTGTCTTCTTCCTTTAACCCCTTGTCTCTGAGGGTAGAAACCTGCATATGAGTTCTGGGATTGATAGAGGTTAGGTCTAAATCCTCTCTGAAAGGAGGTCCTTGAATTTCCTTGGCCTCAGCCGGGGAATTGACCTCTTGATCGCCCGGCCCACCAAAAACACGTCTGTCAAAGACCTTCCTAATCTCCCTTTGAGATTTCTGTAAGGAGCTAAAGGCTCCCACATACTTGGACATCATCACCAAAAAGTAGCCCATTGGCTACTTGGCCTCCTTCATTATTGGCTAGCTCCACCAGTTTGGGATCAATTTTTAGAAGGATGCTTTTCCTCCTTTCAACAGATATGGCTGTATTGGCATTGCCTAGGAGGCCTACTGCCCTTTGGATCCATTGCCTTAGCTCTTCCACATTGAGGGTGGATTTGCCAACAAAGTCCTCTTCTGTCATGTCGAATATTTTGGTTAAGGGGCCAGAGAGGTCTAATAGCCCATCTTAGCACATGCGTAATCCTTTGTCTAGCCCTTTTCTGGGGTCTCGACCACCTTTGCCAATAAAGGCAACTACTTTTGGATCCAGATCAGGAGTTTGAGTGACTTTGTTGGACAACTGGGTCTAGGGCATTTTGATCTGAGGCATAACCTGACATCCTTGGAGATTTGCTTTCTTAACCAAAACTGCATGTAGTCCACTGTGTGTGCAGCTGGTGACCATTTGGGGAATAAGGGGTGTTTTAAGAGTGAAGGGTCAAACATCAGGCCCCCGAAGGGGTCCGTTAATTCCCCAAAGACCTCATCCTCCAACACAACTTCATTATTGTCCTTTGGTGTTAATACATCAGAAGCCTCAGAGTCAAAGTCAGAAGAACAACTTAGTTCAACCTCAGCGCTCCCTGAGGAGTCATCACAATGCACAACCTTATGTTTGCGAGCATTAATTATTCGAGTTTCTGATTCTCTAGATGGACCCTTTCCATGGTCTCCTTGTGTGTCCTCGACACCACCAATTTTCATGTGAACAGATATTTTCTTTGATCAGAAGTTTTAGCCCTTTTATAACTTGGACCAGCTGGCTGTAAATGTTTGCACTTTCTAGTAGCCTTACCTCCTTTCCTAATTATACAACATACAAAGAAAGGCGGATTTGCTATTAGAGACCTGCACATCAAATAATGTTCCCTTATTATAAACAATTCTTCTGAATACTGAGTTCAAAGCATCAAGTATTGAGTGCTACTTTGGTGTTTAATGCTCATACACTTAAGGCATTAAAAGATTTTCCGCCCACAAAGAGTGCAGCAGATTATCACATCAACAGAAACAAAACACCAGCGCACATCACATATGGTAACTTTTATCCTCTGTGCAGTCAGCACTCTTCTTCAATTAGTATTCTTGTAGGAACACTCTTTTCCAATCCAAGAAAGTCACATTGTGTAGACCATTCAGACTTTATTTCTTTTAAAATAAAATGCTCCACAGCCGACGCGTGTTTCGCCCTATGCGGGCTTACTCAAGGCTTCTTCACAATGTATTGAGCACTAAAGTCATAAAAGCACAGGTTTGCCAATGTACGAAATTCTTTGTATAAAATTCACCATAAATGTAATCACACTCATTCGAGCATGTGAAATATATGTTGTCAGGTCTTCTTTATTTTCAATAGTCGTGGAGCCATGATAAGTTCCATCACAAAGTTCCCAAAACTCCGTCAACCCTCCATGCGCGACTTCAGAAAGCGTTTAATTGGCTGACCAAAATCTCACCCCATTCGAAACTCTATTTTTATCCAAGTAAATATTTTCCACCTTTTGTCCATTTTCCTCTCGAGACCTATTGAAAAATTTTCCAGCATCCCTTTTCATTTGTCCTCAAGTGACTCTTCTGAAGAACTAGGGATTGCTTTTTTTATATCTCCTGTGGTCCATAGTAAGATTAGTAAAAAGCCAGTTCACAGATAAAAAGTGAGCAAATTAATTGATTTAAGGGGTCAGAGCAAGAGTACGCCGTTATAGAAAGCAACGTAGTGGGAGCTCAACTGACAAACAGCTGTAGTTCTGACAGGAATAACTGTCAAAGTTTAAAGGGTTAAAATGACATAAAAAGCCTTTTGTTCAATTAAAGGCATCCCAAAGCTTTAAAATGGCTGCTGAGGCCACGTACTGACATAGTCTTGGCACCCGAGATAGTCCCCTTTTAATTTTATTGCCTTTTTTTTTCTTTACTGCAGTCGAGGAGAAACGACAAGGAAATTGAAGAAAAATGGTGCACCAAGCAGCGCACAGTGGAGAAGCGGTAAACCGTTTTGAGAGTGCGTTCTGCTTTAAAGAGCCTTAGACGTGAGTCAAGCCTGGAGTGGAGACATGCCGGCCGAGGAGCAGAGAAGTCAGCGATCACTCAGCTGCGTTCGGAGCATTATTGGAGCGCCTAGCAACACAGCCGGGTGGCACAGTCTTTAACCAGGGAGGTTGCCATGTTGTGCGTATTGCCGTCCTCGAGCAGAGTTTTTTTTAAGACAAAACAACTGAAAATGTTTATAAGAAAAAGGGGCAACAACAAATTCAATACATGAGCAACAACAAAGTCAGTCAGTCAGTCAGTCAAATTATCTTTATTCGATTATTAAAAATCATAAAAGAACGAGCATAAGCACATAGCAATTCATCAGCACAAATACATGCAATATTTACATAATCAACATATTTAAAAAGATATATGTTAAAAAACCATTTTAAAATCACAGTATACACACGAAATATATTAAAAAATGTTAAAAGATATTAAAAAGAGAGACCCTCCGGGAGACAAAGAAAAATTCTAAACTTTAAAATAGGAGACATTATTCAGTGGTCAGTAAGGTGCCTAGCTCTAGTGCGGTTCTTATTTATCCGTGCTCCCGCAACTAAAAAGCTAGCCACGTGAAAAGCTACTTTAGCATTGGGAAGGAGTTGCAAAAATATCAGGGCTGGTTTAACCTGAGTAAAACCTTGATTACGCAGGATTGGGAACAGATATTTTTTCCTAATATCAATATAATGTTCACAGAACATAATAAGGTGTGTTGTGTCCTGAATAGAAAAGTGGTCACAGTCACATGGATCGGCATCGCCAGGTCTACTCCAGGTTTTATAATTACCTAAAATAAGATGGATCAAGTCAAAACGGAATCGCGCTAAAAGGAAACGATGGTATGGTTTGGTTACCAGGAAGAGATATAGTTCTATTCCTGGACCAGATTTCAGCATACAATGTTTTCTTACCGTGGGTTTAGTTAACTCTATAGCTTCCCTCTCTAAGACATATAACTCAGTCAAGGTATTTTTTACAATTTTGAGATCATCTTGAGTTATTAGGTCTGGGGAAGAAAAAAGCTCCGGACGACCGGCAAGAATCAACTGTGTTTGTACAAATTTGATCCACGGAATATATAAGGCTCTATCCAGGGCTAAACAATCTTTTAAGATGATGTGATTTAATGTAAGCTCCGGGTTGAGCCAGGTTTTCATCCATCCAATAACAGGGGCTAATTTTAAAGAGTCCGTTATGTAGCCCAAACCTAGCTCTGCGTGCAATATGTAAATAGGTGTCGATTGGGGAACTGAAAGCAGGGATCTCAGAAATTTATTTTCTACTTTCTGAATTTTATCGTGACTGGAGTACCCCCAAATAGCAGAGCCGTACAGGGCAATGGACACGCATTTTGCCTTGTAGACTTTGATGATGCTTTCCATGGGGCGGGCGCCTAATTTGTTAGCAAAACCGAGCAACCCTGCGGCCGCTCTAGCGACAGCCTTGCTTTTAACGGAGTGCTGGGGACCCCAAGTGCCCTTTTCATCAAAGGTCACACCTAGATATGGGAAAGATGAGACTCTCCTAACCTCTTTCCCTGTGCAGTAAAAAGTTTTAGTCTTTCTTTTCCTACCAGCCACTCCTGCAATCATCACATGGGATTTCTCTGTATTAGTTTTCATGTCCAAAGAGGTCATGAAATCTCCAAAGGATGAGAGGAGTTTATTTAAAGCCACTCCAGAACGTGCTAATAGTACTGCATCGTCCGCGTAAAGGAGGACTGGTAACTTTGTCTCGCCTGCGCGTGGGATGTCAATGTGAGATGCAGCCATAACTTTCTCCAGATCGTTTATATAAAGAGTGAAGAGGAGGGGGGCAAGGATACATCCTTGCCTAACCCCCCTCTCTGAATTGAAATGGCAAGTGCATCTTCCTTCCCTGGTCACTCTGACCGCTGTCTTAAGCTCTCTATGTAATTCTGATAAGTAATTAACCAAGGGGGGGTCAATGCCCATGGCCAGGAGGATCCTCCACAGCCTACCCCTGTTGACCAGGTCAAAGGCTGAGGAGAGATCCATAAAGGCCATGTACAGGGAACCCCCCCTGGCAACCACATATTTATTTAAAATTAGTTCCAGGTTTAAACATTGATCTAAGGTACCCCTTTTAGCTCAGAAACCATATTGTACGTTTGATAAAATGCCCTTCCCCTCTATCAGCTGGGTCAGTCTGCCTAAAAGGACTCTACCTAAGATTTTAACGCTTGAATCTATAAGGGATATAGGCCTATAACAGGCCGGGTCTGACCTTTGTCCTTTTTTAAAAATAGGTACTATGGTAGACTTTGTCCAACTGACAGGAAAAATAAGGTCCCTAGTAACGTTAAAAATATTTGTAAGGATCTTGGTACTAAATACTGGGGCGCTTTTGAAAAATCTGCAGGGACCCCGTCGGGCCCTGGTGCCTTTTTGCAGAGTGTATCATCAATCGCTTTCCTGACCTCCTCAAAAGTGAATGGGGAGATTGTAGTCATTAATGGTTGCGAAGATAACGTCTCGCATCCTGAAAGGATATCAGGTTGACTATAGATTTTACTAAAGTGTGTCACCCATTGATCATCTGGTATGGTACAATCTGCTCTCTGGTTATCTTTTCCAGCAAAATATGGGTGATTTATTATTGCCCAAAATTTAGCGCTATCTCGTTGTGTTTCAGGCAGTAGTAATTCACTCCATGCATCATTTTTTATCTCAGATTTCCTAAGCCTGATAGCTTGATTGTATTGCTTCCTCAGCAAAGCTATCTGTGCTTTGTCTCTTGGTTTGTTTTTTAAAGCCTTTAAGAGAATTGAATGAGCCTTAGAGCAGCTTGAATCGAACCATCTGGGGCCCCTGGACCTATCAGCCTTTATCTTTACAGTTAGATCTGAGTTAACCTGACGGCAAATGGCATCAAAGGCCGCAATCAGATTAGGGCCTGGGTTCTCAGTATCCAGACAAATTGCAACCTCCCCCTCTACCTTTGCCAGGGTTTCCTGTAAGAAGGCAATAGGGGTCACTTGATCCCATTTTAGTCTTCGATTCTGGTCTTTTAAGACTAGATTTGTCGCACATAAAGTGTCAGCCTTTCTTTTTCCCAAGACTCCTTGGGATATAATCTCTAAAATCACAGGATTGTGATCGCTAAAAGCTGTGGTCTCTACCTTGTAATTAATAACTTCGGGTAAGAGACTAGATGATAAAAAAACATAATCTATGATTGTGCCCATGCTATTGCCTACATATGTCGGTGCCCTCGGGCCTATAGGGCAACAAGACGACTCATACAGATTAAAAGTGGCTAAGATCAATTCCAACGTCTGTCCACGTGATGTGTGTTCAAAATGTGGTGGGGTGGAGTAAAAAAAGAGATCCTCTTGTTCCAGATGACAATCCTCTTGGCAGGGATGAATATTGAAATCTCCCATAAGGATCATCTCATACCCACATGTACTATTCTCACTGTGGGTAGACAGGAAATCCTCTAAAGTTGCCAAATGCTCGTTAACAGTTTGACTGACGGGTGAATTATAAAAATTAACTAATACTATGGGAGAGGAATTTGGCAGAGTTAATTCTACCGCTAAACAGTTAGTTGAATTAAAATTAATGTGTCTTGGCTTTCCATTAAGATCTAGTGAAATATATATAGCCAGGCCCCCCTTTGCCCTTCCTGCTTTACTAGGGTCCGCAGGAACAAAAAAATGGGAAAAGCCATCCAGAACCAAACTGTCTGATGTTTCCCATGTTTCTTGGAAAGCAAGAACGTCGTAACAACTAATTATGTCCAGCCAATTCTTATTATTTAATTTTGCTCTAAGGCCAGCGATGTTCCAACTCATAATTTTACAAACTCTTGTTACTGCGGAACTCTGTACTAATGAGCTAGAAGCAGGCTGAAGGTTGTCGCCTCTATTATCATGTCTTGGGGAGAGTCAATCGCTATGATCCAAAAAGGATAATGGAGCATAGCGATTGAACAATTGGGGGGGTTGTGCGACCGGGTTAAACTGTGCTGGATAGCGGTGGTAACCTGCTATATTTTGCCTTGATTCCTGATCCCATCTAAAATTCAAATCCCAATTGCTATCCCTCCCCAGGGCTGGGGTTCTTGGATAAGTAACGTTCTGCTGTTCGCCATAAAACAACTTTAAAGTCAGGGGAACAACAGTGCCCCGTCTGCGTTGGGGAGGAAAAATATTAGCAAGAATATTGGGAAGGACATCATTTGAGGAGAAACTCACTGCCACGCAGTCCCCTTTGAATTTTTTAGGTCGGTTTCCCAGCCAGGGGACCCTGGTAACTGACTTGATGACACTAGCCAGATGTCGCTTTCCCCCTGGTGCAAACCACATTTGTAAAGTCCACATTTGTAAAGCGCACAATCACCCGTAAGGGTCTCTAGGCGCTGGGGGCCGTCGGGAAGATTAAGCGAGCTATTGCCCAGAGTCACATGGTGCTGGGCTAACCTGCCGCCGGAGCCGGGGATCGAACCGTGGTCCCCAGATTCCAGCGTCAGTCGCCCTGGCCGCGGCGCCACACCGTGTATTACTGGTCAACCAGTGTAGAGCCTTACTGCTAAGAGAGGTAGGGTTTTCCACTGCTCCCTCTTCCAGTTGGGGCACGTTTGCTAAGACTAAAACCACAGGTGTGGCTTCTTCCAAAAATTGTGGAGGGTCTGATGAGTGACTTAGTGCTGAGGTGATATTTTCCTTGGGGGTTATATCTATAGGAATGTTAGCTGACAGGGGACCCTCTCTATCAGCAACAAGTGTTGGTAGTTGAGATGACAATATATCCCTTGGTAAATGATTTAGCACATTTTCAGTTACAACATCTCCAACAACATTTCCCCCTGTGTTATCGCATAAATGTGTAACTAGCGTGGTTATATTTTCTATCCCACCAGCAACCACATTGTGAAGACCACTCAACTTCTTGACCTCTGTTTGCAGCTTATCAATTTTGGACATTAGGGGTTTGATGAGGGTATTAATTTTTGTCTCGAGGAAATCTGTAATTTTCTCATAAAAAGCATCCTCAAGAGATAATTTTGGTATATCATCCTCATCACTAATCACTTGTTTAGCCTTTGGGGTAGTAACCCTCTTCCGTTTAGCGCCTGAGCGAAGCCCTGCCCTCTTTGGGGGATTTTTGGTACAAAGTCTTCGTGGCCTAGAGCCATGACTTATGGGAGACTGCACATCTGGTAATGCACAAGACTGTTTTTCTACATCAAGTTCAGTGCCCATGTCCATATTACCCTCGGCCTCCTCATATAATAAATCCTCAGGTACTGAAGTAACATTAATAGATATGTCAATCAAGCCTTGGGAGATAGGCCCGCTGGAAATCTCCACACAGGAATCTTCTTGCAAGATAATGTCATCAATCAAGGATGATGTAGGGGGTGACAAACATCTCATATCAGGGGATTGACTCAGTCCTAAGGATTCTCTTCTCTGCACGTTGATTTTTTTAACAGTTTGCACCAAGTAGTTATTAATAGTGTTAGTCTGAACTTCCTCCGGTTTCTTAGGCATGGTGAACACTCAGCGCACAAGACCAGTTTTTAAACAGTAAAAAGGAACTGGTGAGTAAGTCTTACTTGGAGGTTAACTGCAGCGGAAAATTCAGCAGCGTTTCTGGCCCAGCCCAGCCTCTTCCTGCCGATGACGGCCGTAGAGGGCCCGCCCTTTGCCCGGACTTAGCCCCGGGCGCTCCCGCGACGCGGGGATCCGTCGGCTTTTGTCCTGGCTGTTGGCGCTCTCTGGCGCTTGCTGCGTCACCTGCATGCGCCGCCGCGTTGCCTGCCGGGTGTTGTGGTCTCCCGGAGCGGCGGCGCGGAGTCTGATGCCCTCGTGACTCTTGGCGGTGGCGGCTGGGGCTTTAGCTGAATTCAAGTGGCCAGGTAAGGACTCTCGGCGGTGTCGGCGTTGCGGTGCTCTCCCCCGTCAAAGTCAATACCTAATGATTTAACGTAATTTAAGTAACTGTACGAAGGGCATATAAACAGGAAAGTTAAAAAATAACGGCTTAAGCAACTACACAATGAAATAACAGTACAATATCGAACAAGTATGAATAAGGTATAAAGAATGAATAGTACTTTAAGGTATAAGGTAGAATATAAATAAAAAATTCAAAATAAGTAATAAATATAGCAGAGGTTAAGGAAGTACTTATCCTGACTGCAGCAGCCAAAAAAAGAAGGAAGAGTTATGTATGTTTCTGGCCTTTTATTGGGTTGGAATTTTTTGTTTTACAACATTCTAAGTACTTTAAAGTGGCTGTGGTTAGCTAAATAAAGAAGATTGCAATATGATTAGCCTCTGGTCTTGACATAAAATCTGCAGCTCTGCTTTGTGTGAAGGGCAAAACAATGTGCTGGACAGTATTAGCTAACAGCTCAGCGTGATGATGTAATTGCCAGTGCTTGTTCAATACCAGTAATTTTTGAATGATTCTAAGCATTACTTCGAAATACAAAGACATCTGAGTTGCTGTCTTGTGTGTGATGCACACAAAAGGGACACTGTACAGTCCAAATTTCTATGCACATCGTGTAATATGTGCAATATTCTGAAAATTGCATGTATTACATGTATTACTCAAGGAAAATAACCCAAATATTCATTGTGCCCCTTTTCTGCAGCTGCTTTCATTTGGTGCTAGTATCTCTCACAAAGTCATATTAAGCTAAGAAATATTGCCTCTTCCTTTCTTTACCATCTGTCTTCCAGTTCAATTGTTGTTTTGAACAAGGTTTGTTCAGTTTAAAAGCTTTATTAAATATTTAATAACATATAGCATGATAATTCAAAGGCATCCTAATGTAACATAAATAAATAGGAAATAATATAAAAAAAATAACCATAGAAATGATTTTACAATATAATTGACATAGGAAGAGGAAATGATGATAAGGGGCAAAAATAACAATATCAAAAAATAATTAAATAAATTTTGAGTACAGTTTCTAAATTATTAATTCCAAGTATCAAGTAGAGATAAACCTTGTACAAAAAAGATTGTGTAAGTCCTACAATTCATACATTTAAGTTTATTAGGAGGTTTGGAAAGCTTTCCCCTCTGAATCTAATGCAGGGAAGCCTGGTATGAAGACATTTAGATATTGGGTTAATGATTGACTGCGGTGTGTGCTCTGGTCGAGCAGCAACCACAATCCTAATCAGGGTAAGGCACAAGCAAACCCCAAATTAACCTACTCTGAACCCCCTGGTAGCTTGGCACAGAGCAGTCAGGCTGAACTTAGAGGCAGTGTGTACAGTATTTGTGCAACACTTCAAACAGTGAAACAGTGAAAACATCACACAAAAAGATCTTACATCAGATTAGAAAAATATAGCAACATTTTATAAATAAAACATGACCAAAATGAAAAAAATTCAATCAGTAGAACTGGAGTCATGAATTTTTAAAGAATAAACTGCAATATAGCGTCTAAAAGCAGAAAGTGCCAACCACTTCTATCTGGTCGCACTGGACCAAATCAAACTCAAACGTTCAGCCTGACTGAGATGGAGCACAGGACGGATACAGTCCCAGATTAGTCCAGCTGAAGGTTTACTTTCTCAAGTTTTGTGCCACAACCCCCGCGTTCGCCTTGCGAGGGGCTCACAAGCTTGATTTAAGATTCACTGAGCCACACCAAAGATCCAGGACGGGTGGGCGCTCTTTTGTGGGTCAGGAAATCACAGAAGATGGGTGCAGGAGCTTTTAGGGGAGCCTGTTATGTTCCTAAGGCTCAGATCAGGATGCCAGCAGACTAGCCCTTTAAGTCTCTCTGGAGTCCTGGGTTTAAGATGAGTTGCAGGGCCTGTTCTTCCTCCCAAGCAAGAGGCCAGCAGGCACGAGCCGAGCACAGTAGGGCAGTATCATCTTCAGAGTAGCAGTCCTGCAGAGTGGCAGTCCTTTCAACAGAAGAATTATGGTGCTCCCATACAACCTTGATTTGGATGGAGTTTAAGGTAGTTTTATATACTTTAGGTGTGCTCCTAAAGTAACATTCTCTGGTCTAGGAACGTTAGGTAATCATTCAATGGTGCATACCCTGTGTAGGGTGTGTCCCCCTGGGCACTATCTTTCCCCTGGTAGGAGTTATTGTGTTGAACAATATTTGATGAACACATTTTTTTGTAATCCACAATTTGTATCAATAGGTTGAATTTAATGTGTTTTCCACAATACATGAATTTAATATCTATGATTTTCGGTGTGCATTCACACACACTTATCCATAATGCATTCCAAAATAAGTGTTTGGTTTAGTATGAGTTTCAATGCATTTCGGGCAGATTGCCCTTCATCAGGGACCTACTCGGTAACATAAACAAAATGTAAAATACAATGAGGAAACCTTTCCAGGGTCTGATCTGTGAGATGTAGTTAGTATTGTTTAAAGGAAAGGTGAAAAATGCAGTGTTGTTATTTTAGAGTTCATCATTAACCAGGAAAATGGTTCGTTCATGACAATTATCAGCTTGTCACTGAGTTGGGCTGTGATGTGGGTGATATTTGCCATGTTGATCTCAAATGATAGTCAATCTCTATAATCAGGCGATTTCATGCTGGAGGTGCAGTGAGTTGGTTCATGCTCACGAATGTGCATTGTGTAATTTTAGTAGCGATCACGCGGTAAGTGCAGTTAAACAAAGTCGTGCTAATGTGTGATGATGGTAAGTCCATCCATATAAACATGTAAAATGCGTTCGTGCTTGCAAACATGAGTGTTAACCTTTTCCTATGACAATCACGCGTTTAGTGCCGAAGAACAGTGCCATTTTTAGAAGACCTGTAAAAGAAGTCATAATAGGTGAACAATACTGTGTTGGTGAATTCATACATGAAGGAGCGCGAGATACGTTCATGCTCGCGGACGTAAATGTTATAATTTTTTGGGCGATCACACCTTTCGAACAATAAACAATAAACAGTGGCTTATTTTTAAAAAACTCAAAAGAGAACTCATAAATATGAACGAGCCTGACCTGCATATAGGAAACGGGTGTGGGAGCAAGTTGCGAGTGAGTCATTATAGTTAGATGGGCGAAATAATCAGGACTGTTCAGTGTGAGGTGCATAGCTGGAAAATATCATAAATAAATCAACACTGTCACACTCAAAAAGGGCACTAACTAATGTTTGAATTCAAGGTATTCTCTGCATGGATTCCCCTCGATGAGTACAACTCGTCAAGGGAACAGTGTCCTTCTGTAATAGTACTCAATGTAGGAGGAAACGTTGTGTGGTTACTATGGTGGCCATTTTAAAAAGTATTCATTATTGTGGAATCTGCAGCAAAACTATTGTGATATGGTCAACCGTGAGGCTATATAGAATAATGCAAAAGGATGTTAAGTCCTTTGACTACAGGGAATTGTTGGCAAAAATGCCTTGTATCTATAACTGAAAAATGCTGCATGTACACGAAATTAACATAGCATGATGTGAATGCTAACTTCACTAAAAGAGATCAGTAAACATAAGATTGAAAGTACAAACATCAAAGCTTTCAAATGTCCATACAAGGAGCGATTATATGTAGCACAGGAATTCCATACGATCATTCATCCCGTGTAGTTTCAAGGCTTCCAGGAATTTCATCCAAAAGTTTTCTCTTTTCAATAAGTGCTAGTTATTGTCTCTACCCTCAATCTTGGTTATGACCTCCAGTTCCAAGAATTTCAGTTGGCTTATATTGTGGTTGTGTTCGATGACATAGTAGAATGATTATCTACGTCAAAGGTTGAGGCAGCTGCCGCAACGTCTAGACATCAAGGTCTGGGACAAACAGTTAGATGCCAAAGACCATCTCGTATATAGGGGTCTGCCCACCCAGAGGTCTTCTACGGAGATTATTAAGTACACGTTGGATGCCATACAAATGGGCTAACCAGTTCCTGCCCGTACCTAAGACTCTAGCTGTCAAGGATTGCTTTGAGTCACAGTTCATTTCCTCAGGTCTGTATGGAGATGAAATCTGCACCAGCACCCCGAAAGACTTCATCGCATCCTTGTACGCCTTAGAGGCCTTGGTCTGAATGAAAGGTGCCACAGGCAAAAATCCCTACAAAGACATGCAAATCCCTGATGACATTTTGAGTATCAGCATTGCGTTGTGGCCATACCCAAAGGTATCTAGTGCACCAATCCACTGCAACTAAAATATATTTATATGCAGTATCGGAAGAAAAGGAACAGCAGTGATCAAGATACACACAAGCAGAAGGGCGATTAGCAAAACAAAGCAGTGTTTGTGGTGGCCGTGTTACTGCAGAAGACTTGATTTGTTGACAGATGTCACAAGAAAGTACAAAATTATGGGGCTGTTTATATAAACCACGCCACTAATAACGTTGCTGCAAGATAGAAACAGTCTCAGATACTCCTGCATGTGCCACAGCCATGCCTTCATGTGCGGTTTTGATTAAAGTGTGTCTGCGATCTGCGTTGGAAATCAACCGATCTCCAATGTCCGGTATTCCAGCAAAAGGAACTTGTTCGGGAGTTAACTGATAAGAATATTTTGAAGGGAAACCTTGCGGGTAATTTAGGCCCTCCTTAGTAGCAGCTATTGCCGCCAAAATGTCGCTATCAATCTTAGTCTTGGATCTAGTAATGCTGCTATGGAACAAGTGGCTACTGCAGATTTGGCTGCTTCATTAGCCAAACAATTCCCAAGAGCATGCGCTTCCACACACTGGTTGCCAAGAGTATGTATAAAATGTGTGAGCGGCAGACACTGTTTAAGATCTGCCACTCGAGGCCAAAGCATTTTATGCTTAATTGTGCTGTCTTTAGAATCTTGACAATCACTTTGAGACCAAAAGAATATATTGTCATTGAAAGACTGAACACAGTAATAAGAGTCGCAGACAATGAGAGTCGATACATTTGGATCAGCAAACTCGAGAGCAAGAACCAGAGCACGCAGCTCAGCCAATTATGCAGTACAGTCTCCCAGTGCCTGAGTATGCACTATGGAAGACTTGAACTCTCCATTCACTTTTGTACCGGCCACAATTGCACAAACCGCTGAGTAAGCATGTTTAGAATCCATGGCCGGTTGCGCCGAACCATTGGTGTAGATGATACATGCGTACTCCTCCAAAGGAAGCAAAGACAGGGGAAGTGTATGAACATGTTCATACTGCAAGAACTCCTGTGTCTGAAGAAAGGGGTCAAAGAAAAAGGGGACATCCGGGGACATCAAGGAAGTTGCCCATTGTATCCAACGGGGATGCAAAGCCTTTGAGTTTGGCACACTAGCCTTCATCGCTGCTTCTAAAGCAGGGTAAGGTGTAACCACCGAAATGCGTTTTCCCTATGCCAGTGCACGTTGCTTTAGGACCGCCATCTACACAGCTGTCAAAACTTTTTCAACAGTCGAAAACCTCATCTCGGCCGAAGTGTACAAGTGTGATTTGTATGTGATAGGTATTGTGTCTCCTTCTTTGTACGTCAAGTAAGTGAAACCCACTGCGCCTGCCACAATTCGTATCACCAGGTTAGTGTGGTTATCATGCGTTAACAAGTACTTAGATTCAAGCAAATCAGATTTCAAAGAAAGTAAAATAGCGGAATGTTCCAGTAGCCAGCTGGCTTTTGAAAATGTAGGTTTTATCAAGGGATAAACCGGCTTGATAGGATGTGCCCAGTAAAGACTGGAGTTTTTTCAGGGTACTGCAAACGTGCGCATCTCTCCAAAAAGTGGAGAGCCAACCCCCAACCTTCATTGTTGAGCTCATAGCCTAAAAAGAGCACTGCATAACAAGCGATGTGTGATTTAGAAAAATTTAATTTGAAGCCATAGTCCACAAATTCCAGAACTATGTTGTCAACACGGCACAGATGCGGCCATAATTCATTGTCTGTGAGATAAATATCATCCATATATGAGTATGCATCTGGGTCCATGCTGTCCAACAGAAAGACAACACGTGCGACAAAAAACCCTGGGCTATTTCATACCCCATAGGCAAACGCCGGAATTTCTTTTATTTTCCTCCGGCTGAGAATGTGGTCCATTAACTGCATTCATGAGCACAGGTTGTGGCTATAAAAACCCTTGGAAGTGTCGGTTTATATTTTTTATGAACTATACTGTCTACTAGAGCAGAGCTATGGGTATTCTGTACCGTAAAGGTCCGACAATGAGAGTTCAAATGCCGGTAATCAAAAACTATGCAGTAAGATCCATCGGGCTTAGATACAGTAAAAAGCTGATTATTCATTGGTGACACACATGTTTCAATCACTCCTTGAAACTTCAACTGGGTGAGAATATCAGCAACAGGAACTTTGGCTTCCTGTTGTATGGAATATTGAGGTTGTGGTAGAGGCATAGACCGCAATGGAATATCGTGAGGCGGTGAATCTTTGTCCCAGCCAACAAGTTTTTCACGTTACATCCCCAGAGAGCATGCCGATGGTTTTGCAGCGTACCAGGGCCAAAGCCCACTCAGCTGCAAAAGCATCTTCATGCTCTCTGGGGATGTAACGTGAAAAACTTGGAAGTATCATGTCGGCCCCCTGAGCTGCAGCCAGAACAAAAGGCGGGGGCCAATCTGCCTCCGCTAGCAAAATGTCATAGGAAGTGGTTAGATTCTCCCAAAAAATCCCTGTGATTACACGCTCAATGTCACCCTCTATACGAAAAACCATATTGTACAGTTGATCCGGAGGGGCTATCCGGGTATCAGCTGTTTCTAAAGGGATGAAAGTTTCAGTTGCTGTTGTCTCCAGACAAGAATGCAGTGCCTCCCACACTATTGTAACTTCTGCTGCGCTGTCTAACAGGGTTACTACCCAAGACCAGTCCAGCAGTTGGCTTCTCACCATCCGAGGCATATCTCGCTGTTAAAGCAGCAACTTTCTTACTTTGAAACGGGGCCCGGAAGCGAGGTTGTTCCTCCTGTTTCCCCTTGCCGTCAAATTGACGATGCTGATCACGTCCCTGAGGTGCAGGTTGAATCTTGCCACGCTCCTGGTGTTCCCCACCACTGACTAGTGAGCCAGAAGAGATCTGTGAAGAACGAGGAGAAAGCTGATCAGGGACCTGGGGCCTAATTTATAAGAAGTGACGCATCGCTGCGTGAATGCAGCGATGCGTCACTTCTCAGTGTGCCCTACTTGCGACATGATTGATGCGTCATATTTATAATATGACGCATCATGTCGCAAGGAATTACAGATATGTCAGTATTTCTGACGTATCTGTATGGCCCAAAATTGACGCATTGCTGGAGTGTGCCACAAAAGTGACGCAACTCCAGCAATGTGTGCTTTCACATGGGGCAATCCCCATGTGAAAGGCCTGCATCAGTCTTACGCCTGCTGTGAGGCAGGCGTAAGATATTGACGCATTTGCGTCCTAGAAGTGACGCAGTGAAATCTCATAGATTTCACTGCGTCACTTCTACGACCCTTTCTTGCGTCAATACGCCCCCCTTGCACACATTATACCTGGCGCAGGTATAATGTGGTGCAAGGGTTTACAAAGTGACGCATCTACCTAGATGCGTCACTTTGTAAATATGGCGCAACAAGGCGCATTTTTTACGCCTCTGGTGCGTCACAAAAAGTGACTCACCAGTGGCTCAAAAGTGATGCACAGCCTCATAAATGAGGCCCCTGAAATCTATGAGGAGTGTTAATTTTTGCGCAGTCGCGCAAGTCATAAGTACGCTCAGGAATGTTATGTGTCAGTGAACCCACATGCAACCTTTGCTTCTGTTGTTGTTGCCTCCTTTTTTTGTTTTTCTAGTTCTTTTTAGAAAATACTGGGCACCCATCTGCGTCAGATGGAGCTCTCAGTTGTGTTTGAGACTGAGTTTGCGTTTGAGTAAAAGGCTTAACGCCCAAACTATTGTGGCCAATAGTTTTATAAGCCTTTGCAATAATTTTTGGTAATTTGCTAGGTTTGTCTACATCAGGGACCACTTTCAAGCCGTTAGCGACTTGAAAGCTTACTGCATCGCCCTTGACATTGGCAAGGATCATATCAGTCACCACGTCAAATACTCCCACCAGTCGCATCCCCAGTTCCACAGCCGCTTCAGCACCATGCTCATCTTGAACACGCTTAATCACGGAGGGGAGGGCAGTCATAGAGGGAGTGCCGAAACACTTCGAATACACAGCTGCAAACACCTTGTCCCAGGTGTTACAATCAGATAACTCGGGTATTAAGTCTTTAGGCAAACTAATAGTCAAATTTCTGTGTTTTCTACAGGAGAGGTATTAGGAAAAACAGCTTTAAGCTATCCAAATTTCACGGCAAGCCAATAAGGCAATTCATCCTTATTTGTTTGACACTTGTTCATTATCGAATTAACCATAACGGGGCTGATAGTCCCTCCAACAGACCCCACAGGTTGAGTAACAACTCAAGGTGGAGCCATCTGAAAAGTATGCAATATAAACTGAATAACAGCTCTATGTACTTGAATCAGAGGAGTATGCAACACACGTAGCTGAGGCAGTGTTGCTGTCTTTAACCCATGCGGGTGAGGTGCATACCCAGCCAACACCATGTGGCCCTTTTTATTGATAAAGGACCTAAACGGATCGGCGTGAATGAGTAAGGAAAGGTGCCATTAAACCAACTTGGGTGTTGCCAAGCTGTGAGCGGAATCTCAAGGGTCCGATAGGGTTGACTCGCAATCGGAACAGCCGTAGCAGTGTATTCATGAAACAGATTGTCTTCCCTGTCCACCGTTGGAAAGGTGACCCAAGAGTAAAAGACCTCAAACGGGTGTGCAGGATCCACTTCCACTACAAAAATCAGATCCACACCCGCATCAGGGACACCATATGTTCTCAAGTAATCCCAGAGCGGAGCGCGATCGTGAAGAGCAATATTATGCCGCATCACAAAAGAATGTGGAACAACCTAAAAGTCAGCAGCACAACAAGGGCTAATTAAGAGAGACAGAATTTTTTTTTAAACCTCAAGCTTGAATAAAACCTATAAAAACATCAATATAGGAGGTTACACTGTCACAGCTGCCTCCGTAGGCAAAAGCAAGGGTATTGTGGACAAGCACTAGCCCTACTCAAGCGTCTCGCAGATAAGAGCTAGACAAAATGTTGGCAATGCCATGTTGCAGGGATTCTGAACATATACAGAACTATGCACAGGAAAACAGGACCTGAGTAAAAAGGGGTGTACCAACCTACCACATTAGTACCCAAAATCTCAAACCAAACAGCTATAGTGTCTCATTTGTTCTCCGTCTACGGCGAAGCTACCAATGATTAGACAACCCAGAACACATCATTCTCTCTTAGGAATCGTGGGTGCCAGACACTCTTTC
The DNA here is from genome assembly GCF_964261635.1 of Lissotriton helveticus. Taxonomy (NCBI): domain Eukaryota; kingdom Metazoa; phylum Chordata; class Amphibia; order Caudata; family Salamandridae; genus Lissotriton; species Lissotriton helveticus. The sequence continues at coordinate 1,872,895,929 of NC_136067.1, read as the reverse complement.
TCTCACTCACTGGTACTTGTCCACAATGCCAGTACTCATCGGCTATAGTTTAAAAATGTTTATTTCAACTAACGCGTTCTAAGGTGCAGTACACATCCCAGAACAAGCAGCAAAATGCAGAAACACAATATAGTCAGCATTGTTAGAATTCCATAGAATACAAACAGGGACATCATTTTATGAAATACAGTGGAAAAGGACTAAACAACCTAACCACCCTCCCCGTGACAAGAGATAGTTTATTATAAAAATAAAGAAGACTTCTGGGCTTTGTCAGCTGACCCCATACCTCAAGGCCTAGATGCAATGTTCACATCGCAAGACAAGCACAGGTCTTCTCTTCGGAAAGGTGTCTCTCCAAGTGTGTCAAAACATGTTGCGCTTGCAATATTGAAGCACACTATTTCCAGTAGTGCAGCTGTGTGTAGCCTGTTATGTCTACGTGCGAGGGACTGACCAGAACGGAATAACAAGGGGCATTTTTGTTCGAGCTTGAACATCGTGTGCAGACTAAACCTCAGAGCAGAGCAGAGATCGTGCAAGGTAGACAGTTCTCATGTTAAAGGGGCAAAAATAGAGTTTTGCAAAATATATGCATGCAGTGTCGTGCGCAAAAGCAGCCTCATGACAGCAAAGCTCATGCTAACTTAGCAAATGTCGACAATAGTCCTATAAGCCAAACTACAATGGGTGGTTACAACAGATTTCAAGCTTTTGGTGCGTATGTTGCTTTTGTGTTCATTTATTCTCGTTTTTATTTTTCGCTCAGTCTTACCCACATATATTTTTCCACACAGACAATTCAACATGTAGATGACATTCATGGTGTCGCATGTAGCTATCACGTTAAGCTTGATGTTGTTACCCTTGCATGGATGTGTAATGCTGGAGCCCTGTATGATATTATTGCAGTTATTTCAATTATAACATGGTGTTGTCCCCTTATATGTAGGTTGTGCTTTCGTAGTGGTGTCTTTGAGTATTTCTCCCAGATTATTGCCTCTTTGGTATGCAAATATAGGAGCTTCTGTGAACATCTGTTTAAAGTCGTGTTCTAATGTTAGTATGGACCAGTGTTGTTTAATGATCCTTTTAAAGGCTGTACTCTTGTCAGAAAATGTGGATACTATAACCATACGGTTATGTTCACTTTTAGTATTCTTCAATGATAATTCTCTACGAGTCTTGTTGTGACATCGAAGCTTAGCTTGTTCCAAGATCAACTTGGGGTAACCTCGTTGTGCGAACGTTTGTTCCATCTCTTCAATGTGTGCAGTTGCTCTTTGGGGATTAGAAACTATTCTTTTGACTCTAAGCATTTGTGAAAAGGGTAAGTGATCTTTGAGCTAAAGTTGATGGAAACTGTTGTTGTGGAGCGTGTTATTACAGTCTGTTTTTTTTCTATGAATATCAGTTTCGAAGTCGTGTTCAGTTTTGATGATTTCCATGTCTAAAAAGGTGATGTGATCTTGTTGTACCTCAAAGGTGAATTGTATTCTTTCATTGATGTTGTTGAGGTCCATTAATGCTTCTATCATGTCTGTGTGAGAGCCGTTCCATAAGATGAATATGTCATCTATGTAGCTGTAAAAAAGTTTACTGTGTGTTTTCCAGATGAGGTTTGATAAGATGTGATCCCCCTCAAATTTGTTCATGAATAGGTTGGCAGAAGCCGGCACTGCGCAATTGCCCATGGAAGTGCCTGTTAGTTGGAGAAGCCAGATCTCCTTCCATTTGAAGTAGCTTTGGTAAAGTGTAAAATGCAATAGTCCCATGAGAAATACTTGCAGATCCAGATCCAAGTCAGTCTGCATGAGTGCATGTTCTATGGCTTCAATCCCAAGTTGATGGGGAATGGAGGTGTATAAAGATTTGACATCTATGGTACAGAGTATAATGGATTCGTCTGAGGCAAAACTGATTTGATTTAGTTTAGTCAAAAGTCCTTTCAGCAGCATATCAGTCCTTCTTCCCGGTAAAGTATACAAAGTTCCAGAAGTGTATGGACAAGTTAGTTTCTGAGATCCTTTTTATACGCTGGTGCCGTGAAGTGCATGGAATTCCCTGTCTCCCATGCCCTGGCTCCAAGCTGGCTGAAGTGACTGACAATGCAGGGTTGTTAGGTCCTTTGTGTGGAGGCAGGACACAGCCTATTCAAGTGTAAGTGGGGCTGTCCACATTTCTTCCCACCCATCCTTCCAGTGATGGCCTATTGAATCCCACCTAAGCTCCTCATTGTGTGTTAATGTCTAGGAGGAATACACAAAGCCTAATTGCCACCTACACCCAGCCATGTGATCAGATATAGGTTGCAGGCACCATATGGCTAAGGCAAGAAAATGCTAACTACTCAAAAGTGGCATTTTCAGTATTGCAATTTAAAATCCGACTTGACCATAAGGATTTTACATTGGAATTCCAGAGACACCAGCCATGACCTGGCTATCTCTTCCCATTTGGAAATTACAGAGTTTTTCATTACCAGGACATGTAACACTTAAAAGTACACTTCCAGCTTCTTACAAACACTGCACCATGCCCTTGGGGGTTTCCAGGGTCTACCTCTGGGCTGACTTATAAGTATTAAAAAGGAAGATTTGTTTTGCCTGGTCGAAATGTCATTTAAAACTGCACATACAGGCTCTGCAATGGCAGACCTGAGGCATAATTCAGTTAAAAAATAGGAGGATGAAGGCATAAAGTTTGGGACTGACCCGGCAAAGAGGGCCAGATCCAACAAAGACCAATTATGATAGTGAGTTACCAGTGACAATTACAAATCTCTCTTAATAGTCAGTAAAACAGGTGAAACTAGTCTGTGATGATAACAAACATCATACCACCAAGGCAGTTAAGAAAATTGGATTTGGTCTTCCGATTTAGGGCCCAATTCCGATCCCGTTCGGAAAGCCCTCCATACGGCTCGGATCCGGAGAGCTTTCCGATCGAAACGTGCTCTGGAAGTCCGAGCGAGCGAGTACAATGCGTCTGTAAGCATACGACTCGATTCACTAAGACTTCCATTGAACTCTATGGAAGCCTGAATACAGACGTGTACACAGACTCCCATAGCAAAAAAGGGGTGGGTGGGGAAAAGCGTACACACCCCATGGTGACCACCACATTGAGCATGCTTGGATCTGGTGACCAATGGGCAACCCCTGTGACAGATTCGGAGGGCCCCGGGTGAAGGGGGGCCTGTTACGGCCCCCGAAGTACTCTTCCGTTGTGCGCTTCGTTTAGTCTACGTACTAGTCGTACGGATAGGTTTGGGTCCCTGAAATCATTCAGTTGGCGTGTACGCAAACTTTGCATCATACTTGGTCATTCGGACCTGTGTACAAGTCGGTCATAAACAAGGGCTACGAATCGGATCCGGCTAAGCCAAATCCGATTCGGAGTCCTTCCGCACGACATCGGAATCGGGCCTTTAGAGCAACTTGCTGGAAGGCAATTACAATCAATAAATCACTTCAAACACTTTTCCTAGGAAGACCCAATCATTATATAACTACATAAAAGAGAAGCTTTTAGTTTCACTTTGTGCATATGATGTAATTTAGGTTTGGGAAATATGTTGTCCATGTCATAACTCGCATTTTTAAAGACTTTCAATACTATTGCAGAGACTATTAAATGACCTGCTGCTCACGAACTAGGCAGTAAGCACCAACCAAGGAGAAAAATGTACCATCTCAAGAAGCCATTGTAACACGAGGCTATTTTGTTGTCAGGCTAGAAGTCACAAAGAGCGCAAAGATAAATATCTGTTGTGGGAATTCGTATGCTAAACTCTAAGGGGCAGATTTACAAGAAAGTGACGCTTCTGTAGAGATGCGCCACTTTCCCTGCGCCACCCTGAGAAACACTTGCGCCATCATGGATGAGCCATATTTACAATACAGCTTACCATGGCACAAGGATTGACAGGTGCGTTAGAAATTCTGACGCATCTGTTGGGGCAAAAGTCAGGTATTGCTCGAGTTGTGTCGCAAGCACGACGCAACTCCAGCAAAGCATTTTGAGGCCTATTCCCACTACACTGCATCACCCCTTACGCCTGCCTCAAGCAGGCTTAAGGTTTTGATGCAGTGGCATCCTAGAAGTGACGCCGTGAAATCTTGTAGATTTCACTGTGTCACTTTTACGAAGGCTTTCCTGCGTGGGAATGCCCACCCAAGATACATTATACCTGACACAGGTATAATGTGATGCATGGCTTTACAAAGTGACCATCTCAATAGATGCGTCACATTTTAAATTGCCCGCATTTTTTACGCCTCCGCTGTGTCACAAAAGTGATGCATTGGCAAAACAAAAGTGTTGCAAGGGGCTTGTAAATCTGTCCCTAAAGATATGGAACAATCTCACTGAAGTTTAGGCAACCTAATTAATTTTTATAAAAGAGCAGGAAATCCATCCATTTTAGGAGCATACCACCTCAGCCCCCTCCTTCTATCTCCCATCTTAAATTTGTACCCAGTCCCATGGAATGTTAATGAGTCTTCCACCCTTCATGTACAGTTAATTTGATACTTTTCTGAAGCATGTGTTATGCACAATGGAGTAGAATATTATTAATTCGACTATCGGTTCTTCACAGTCTAGAAGTCCAAAAACCCAGTCTCTCCAAACTGTTCCACTACCTTAATCAAATCTCCCACTTTGATGTGTTGCTTTCTCCTTCTATTGGCTACTAAATCCATAACTCGAATCAGATTTACTCCCTTTGTTAATTTTCCATAGATTAAATCATTGGTAAACAACCTTTACAACGCAACTTTTACCACGCAGTGCCTTTACAACGCAACTTTTACAACGCAAACCATTACAACGCATTGCGCTGGGGGCGCTCTAGGATAGGGAATGTGTTTAATGTACTATCCAACACCTTCCCTACTATCCACGGGGACTGGAGTTCGAATAGTAAATTAAACAATTCACTATCCAGCGCCTAAAAGCACTATGCGTTGTAATGGTATGCGTTGTAAAAACCACGTTGTAAAAGCATGCGATGTAAAAGCATGCATTGTAATGTCATACATCCCACCATTAAGTGCCACCAGCGTTCTCTGGAGGAATTTATTATACACATGATTTCAACAATACCCTGATTTAAATAGACTAAATATATCTCCTTTCATTTTGGCTTCAGAAAGAGACATATACCTCATGTAACTTAAATCTATTACAGCCTGTAATATTTCTTTACCTAGAAGGATTGCAATCCCCCCTTTTTCTTAACAACCAAAGCAGAGTAAGAACCATAGATACAAATACTCCTAAAGAAGTATTCTTTCCTCTTGGTGAAACAGGTTTTCTGCAAGAAGAATATGGTACATTTCTGCTTTTTGAATTCCTTCTTTTTTTTCATTAAGTCTTTGTAAGCATTTACATCCAGTCAGCTGATTGATTACCTGCTCTCTCACTTCACAGTAACTCCCTTTGTCATGTATCCTCTCAGATTCAAGTCTTGAGACAAAATAGACCCTTCAAATGTATCTCATTGATTTCTCCCTCAGCCACTCAATCACACACTGAGTGGTCTTCGAAGGTTTTTACTTTCATCCTATTTTGCCAACACTTTTGCTTCCTCTCAATTTTTACAGACCGTCGGTCCTTCTGAGGTAGTAGTGCAGACAGACTACAATTCGTATAGGTCACCACACAGAGATTCTCCCCTGCACACATTGGGCAGCTTCAGTTTCATGCCACTCCCATTAAAAAAAAAAAAAAAAAAAAAGATGCCTTTCACCAATAATTCCACATCCTTTAAGGTTTCATTCTCAGGTTTGAAGCTCTGAATATATGTATTCTGGAGAACAGCTCCTTATCTTCAATACCTTTGAATTTCAATTAGTGGTCTTTCTTCTTTTCAGTTTCTTTCTCTAATTTGGATGTTAATCTACATTTTCAGAACATCTGAATTAAACTGCTTTAGCTCAATCAATCAATCAATCAATCAATCAAGGACATTTATAGAGCGCACTACTCACCCGGAGGGTGTCAAGGCGCTTGGGGGCGGGGGGGGGGGGGTGCTGCTACTGCTCGAACAGCCAGGTCTTGAGCTTCTTCCTGAAGGAGAGGTGGTCTTGGGTCAGGCGCAGGTCGGTCGGGAGGGAGTTCCAGGTCTTGGCGGCCAGGTAGGAGAAGGACCTTCCTCCTGTTGTCGTTCTTCGGATGCGGGGGACGGCGGCGAGGGCGTGACTGGCTGATCGGAGGTGGCGCTTGGGAGCGTAGAAGTTGATGCGGTTGTTGAGGTAGCTCGGGCCTTGATCATGCAGGGCTTTGTGTGCGTGGGTGAGGAGACGGAAGGTGATTCTCTTGTTGACGGGGAGCCAGTGCAGGTCTCTCAGATGTCCGGAGATGTGGCTGCGTCGGGGGATGTCGAGGATGAGTCTGGCTGAGGCGTTCTGGATCCGCTGGAGTCTCTTCTGGAGCTTGGCGGTGGTTCCGGCGTAGAGGGCGTTGCCGTAGTCCAGTCGGCTGGTGACGAGGGCCTGGGTGACCGTCTTCCTGGTTTCGGTGGGGATCCACCGGAAGATCTTCCGTAGCATGCGCAGGATGTTGAAGCATGACGAGGAGACGGCGTTGACTTGTCTGGTCATGGAGAGGGAGGAGTCCAGGATGAAGCCCAGGTTGCGTGCGTGGTCTGTCGGTGTGGGTGCGGTGCCCAGGGCGGGGGGCCACCAAGAGTCGTCCCAGGCGGAGGGCGAGGAACCCAGGATGAGGACTTCCGTCTTGTCTGAGTTCAGTTTCAGGCGGCTGGTCGTCATCCACTCGGCTACATCTTTCATCCCTTCGTGAAGGTTGGCTCTGGCAGCGGCGGGGTCGTTGGTCAGGGAGAGGATCAGCTGGGTGTCATCGGCGTAGGAGATGATGTTCAGGTTGTGTTGGCGTGCGATGGTCGCGAGGGGGCTCATGTAGACGTTGAAGAGGGTGGGGCTCAGCGAGGATCCTTGAGGGACGCCGCAGATGACTCCGGTGGCCTCTGACTTGTACGGTGGTAGACGGACTCTCTGTGTTCTTCCGTCGAGGAAGGAGACGATCCATTCCAGTGCCTTCTCCTGAATTCCGACGTTGCTGAGGCGCTGCACTAGGGTGCGGTGGCAGACAGTGTCGAAAGCCGCGGAGAGGTCTAGGAGGATGAGGGCCGCTGTTTCTCCGTTGTCCATCAGGGCTCGGATGTCATCGGTGGCAGCGATGAGGGCGGTCTCGGTGCTGTGGTTGGCTTGGAAGCCAGACTACGAGGGGTTGAGGGATCCATTCGTCTCGAGGAAGGCGGCCAGCTGTTTGTTGACGGTCTTCTCGATGACTTTGGCTGGAAACGGGAGGAGCGAGATGGGGCGGTAATTCTTGAGTTCGGTGGGGTCCGCAGTAGGTTTCTTTAGTAGAGCGCTGAGCTCGGCGTGCTTCCAGCCCTCCGGGAAGGTGGCGGTGTCGAAGGAGGTGTTGATGATGTCCCTCTGGTGGGGTGCGATGACAGCGTCGGCCTTGTTGAAGACGTGGTGAGGGCAGGGGTCGGTCGGAGATCCGGAGTGGATGGAGTTCATCATGCGGACGGTGTCATCGGTGCTGATCGGAGTCCAGGCGCGGAGGGTGGTGGTGGGCGGCGTTGCTGCGGTCGTTGTGTGCGATGGTTGAATGCTGAAGCTGTTGTGAATGTCCGTGATCTTGTTGTGGAGGTAGGAGGCGAGGGAGTTGCAGAGGTCTTGCGATGGGGTGATGGTGTTGTTTCCGGCGCTGGGGTTGGAGAGCTCTTTCACGATGTTGAAGAGTTCCTTGCAGTTGTGTGCGTTGTTGTCCAGCCGGTCCTTGAATGCAGTTCTCTTGGTGGCGCGGATCAGTTGGTGGTGCTTCCGGGTGGCAAGCTTGAGGGTGGTCATGTTGTCCGGTGTTGGTTCCCTTCTCCAGACTTTCTCGAGGGCTCGGCAGTCCTTCTTGGAGCTCTTGAGTTCGTCGGTGAACCATGGGGCTTTCTTGCTGCCGGGTCTGCTGGGCGGGGTCCTCAAAGGGGCGAGTTCGTCTGCGCAGTTGCTGATCCACTTCGTGAGGTTGTCGGCGGCCTGGCTGGGGTTCGCTGAGCTGGCGGGAGGGTGCTGACTCAGGGAAGCGGCGAGCTGGTCGGCTGTGATCTTGTTCCAGCTTCTTCGGGCAACCTGTTGCTGGTGGTGGTGGATCGTCGTTCTTCTGAAGGTGAAGTGGACGCAGCTGTGGTCCGTCCAGTGGAGTCCTGTGGCGTGGCTGAAGGCGATGTCTTTGCTGGATGAGAAGACAGCGTCGAGTGTGTGTCCGGCGAGGTGGGTGGGGGTGGACACCAGCTGCTTGAGTCCCAGGTTTGCGAGGTTTTCCAGCAGGGTGGTGGTGTTGCGGTCGTCGTTGTTCTCCAGGTGGAAGTTGAGGTCCCCGAGGAGGATGTAGTCGGCTGAGGGGAGGGCGAGCGGGCTGATGAAGTCGGCGATGTCCTCGCTGAATTGTGTGCGTGGTCCCGGGGGTCTGTAGATGAGGGTGCCTCTGAGGGTGGTCTTGGGGTTGACGTGGATCTGGAAGTGCAGGTGTTCGGCGGGTGCGATGGTGTCGTCGGTGTTGGTCGTGATGCGGATGGTGTTCCTGTGAATGATGGCGATGCCTCCTCCTGTCTGGTTGACGCGGTCTCTTCGGATGATCTTGTAGCCGTCCGGGATGGCGATGGCGATGTCGGGCGCTGAGGAGGCGTTCATCCAGGTTTCCGCGAGGAAGGCGACGTCTGGGTCTGTGGTGTCGAGCAGGTTCCAGAGCTCGACGGCGTGTCTGTGGACGGAGCGGTTGTTGAGCAGGATGCACTTCAGGTGGCTGCTGTTGTTGCTCGTCTTGGTCTTGGTGGGTGCGGGTGTAGTGCAGGTCCGGATGCAGGTGAACTTGCAGGAGCGGCAGCTGAAGGGTCCGTGGGTGCGTCTCGGGGTGGCTCGGTAGCATCCAGGGGTTCGGCCGGCGTTGAGTGCGTTGAGGGTGGCGGCGTCGTACGTCCGGCGGGTGGGCTGGGGTCTGCGGGGGCCAGGGGTTCCGGCGCTGGGCGCGGTCCAGGCGCGGACGGGCGCAGACGGGCTTACCTTTGGCGCACCTTCGGCGCACAATCGGCGCACCCACTGCGCGTGCACGCTGCGCGTTTGCCCCTCTGCCATAAGAGGAGAGAGGGGGGGGCAGCTGGGAGGCGGGAGCGGGGCGGCGAATGGGAAGGCTCCAGGTGGAAGGGGGCGGGCCGCAGGGGATCAGCGGCGGGGAGCGGGGAGGTGGCGGGAAGAGCAGCGGGGTTACAGCGGAAGAAACGGCGGCAATAGACTAACAAGTGAGAAGACAGACAGGCTGGGCACCGCTGGGGAAGCAGCACCAGCACAGGGGGAATAAAAACAAAAGTGCAGGAACAGCGAACAACCGGGTGAGAGGCACACAGGCAGCAGGGAGCGGCGCTGCGCTCCAGAAGCAGAGACCACGCCTCGTGGTCGGGGGCACAGCTGTGGGCAGCAGCGGAAGCGGGGCAGCCTGGGAACACACACGGGGAGTGCGCGTAGTGGAGTGACCGGCCCAGAGGCACTTCCATTTCCACCTTTGTCTCTGTTCACTCTACACTGTTTTCTAAAGAGTCCTTCAAATGTGTCCTGCATGCCTCCTAATGGTGCCCTAATAGCTTGCTTCACAGGGGCCTGAAGGTCACCTTCCTCCACCATCGACGGATATTTCTCCTTACCTTTGCCAGACTCTCCAAATCTGAGCATCACACACCTTTTTCTTTCCATCCTCATCCATTTTGGGAGCTTGGTGGCAACATTCTTCAGTCCAACTTCTTATGACTGTCCAAAGGTTGTTAGGGAAAATTGATGCTGGGAGAGCATGGCAGAGTGAATACAGTAGAAAGTGTGGATCTGTTTCACAGTCCTATACATATCTTTACATCTGTTACTGTGTGTCTTGATATCGAGTGAGAGTACTTCTCTAGCAGACCACCTCAATAGTTTATCTGCTGCTTACTTTTAGAGAAGGAGCCCTCCATACATATGACTTTCTCTTTCTGTCAATTAAAAGCCTGCACCCGCTCACCATCCTACAGAGGATTTAAAATATTACATCCTAGAAATGTGCACCCATGCAGAAGGGACCATTTGCTCCACATACAGTACTTCAAATCGCATTCTTTGCAATCTCCAAATGCTTTGACCCAAAGATGTTGGTGTAACCCAGAGTAATAGTCCTCAGTGCACCAGTCTCTGAAAGTGGCATTCACTTTGCAAGAATACAAACCTATGAGCTTCAGTTCACAGAATACATCAGTAGCAAGGGTGGAAGTCACTGATCCATTTTGCTAGCAGAGTGGTGACATGAACACTGGGATTTCCTTGTCACAATGTGACAGACTGTTAATATTCAGATCAACATTTATTAGATTTCACTAGAGACGTCGCTGCTATCTGCCAGGGCTTGTGCCATCGACAGAAACAAATCATACAATAGGGTCTTGTGGGTAAACCCTTGTCATTCATTGCTTGTAAGACAGTGTTAAAGTGAATTTAGGTCAGGCCGCAGATGTAGTTTGTCTTCATCAGGTTCAAGGAATTTCATTGGTGCATTATTTGAGACTGGCATCTAAAGTACTTTTCACTCTTGGGGAAGATTTACTATTATTTCACTTACTGCACTATGTTGCGTGAAAGGGAGAGAGCAGAGCACACATGCTCTATATTTACAAAGATATAGAGCATTTCTATTTTATCCTTGCACTCGCACACTGTGTGCTGCCTACAGCCAATGCAGCCGCCCACAAGGGTGTCTGATGTATGGGCAGGATTGTTTTTGTAACGGAATGGATACCTTTCTGCACAAAATCAATCCTTAGAGCGATATTCGTAGTTCTATGTGTGCTGTAGAATTCCACACACTTAGAAAGAGGAATTAATGATAAAAAAGAAGCCCTCATCCAAGATAAGTGAAGTGCATGGAAAAGTATGCTGCTTCTACCCAAAGTTGAGGGACTACAAGACCGTCAATCTCTGTTCCTCTCTGCCTCGTAAATGGGACTGCCATGTCGCAACACAACCAGGCAAACAACCCTCAGTGAAGCAGGGTCTGCACCAGCGCAAAGCCAGCAGCATAAATGAGCATTGATATGCGGATGGGGCTGCAGTCAAAGCTGTCAAGACTAGAGGCTCAACTGGCAGCCAACAGAGAAACCAGGGGAGTTAACAGGAGAGAGAGGCATGTGTCTGCTACTTTGAAGCCTGAACAGGAACACCTCTCCCTGAGGAGCGGGCAGTGCGCCGCAAGAGCTCACTTAGACACTGATTTGCGGCGTAGCATAGATATCATTCCATAAAAGTACCACACCACTAGACAGTCTCTGCCGACCCAATGACAAGCCTGCCCGAAGCCTATTACCTGTGGGTTGAGGAGAGGATTGGAGGACCCGAGCAGCGAAAGGGAGGCCTGACACTAGGACAAAATTGTCCCGCACCTGCAAAGCACATCATGCCACAACCCACCAACCATGGCTGATGACAGTTATGCATCAAGGGGCAAGTCCTGTGTCACCCTGAGAAAGGATGCAGACCACTGCTATCTACTACCTATGGAAGGTGATCCTGGAGGAGGAAACACCACGGAGTAGGGGATCGAAAAAGGTACCTTAGGAGTGAATATGCAACATGTGGCATGCCACCACACTGATCTAGAGAAGAAGCAACAGAAAGTGGGCCATACACGCACATCTACCCACAAAGTTGTAACATCAAGAAGGTCCAGGAAGATAGGGCATGGGAAACGTGGCCCGACACCACACAGCACCAGAGAAGCAGAGGAGAACAGCATCTGTGACTTCCATGATCATCAACAAACGGGAACCCAACACCGAAGGTCGTCGACCACTGAGAGGCCTTGTTTGCTGGCCATGAAGAAGGTGCATGCCCTGCACCCAGAAGAAGAGACTCAAGCGACTAGATTTCTAACTCTCATAGTCCCAAAGATGGTGCATGCCGCTGCATCCAGAAGAAGAAGTCTCAACTTTAACGCTGGAAAGAAGGTGCAGGCTGAACACCAAGAAGAAAGAGGAGAAGGAAGTGTGACCCGACAGTTCACACTGGGAAACTTGATGACCGACCAAGCCCAGGAGGGAAGATCAAGAGTGGCCAGGACTGGAAGAGGCACTTGAGAGGCAAGATGGCGGCACCCTGATTGTTTCCTGGCCGCGATCGGAGTAGGTTAGCTGCGGACTCTGACGGCGTAGCTGTGGGACATGCTGCTGGCCTGGCTGTGGGAAGAGAGCACTGTGAAACTGAGTGGTGCCTTCATGAAAAGGGCACCTTTGAATACCTGCATAGAGGGATTCCTTGGGACCCGACACAGCCGGCTACGAGACACACAGTGCATTGTAGAGCGAGAAGGCAGAGATGATTTCCACTGCTCACTAGATGCGAGGACGCTGTGGGAGTGCTCCTGCTAGCGCATGACCCTGAGGGAGCTCCTATTGAGGAGGCTGAAGCCCTCTGTGGTGACTGAGAGGTTGTGGTAGAGGCAGTGCTTTGGAAATTATGCCTGGAAGGGCTACGGGGATCCTGGCTGCCTTAAGGTGAGCTGCTCCCACACAAAACAATGTGAGACTGTCTGGACAGGTGGAAGGGCAGTGACAGAGCTACGGTGTGGTGCGGTGATGGTGTGGACAGGTGGTGCGGTGACGGCAGTGGGGCAGGACTTTGGCCCAGTCCACATCGTGGCAGGAAAGCCACTAATGCAATTTCCATGCAAATTCTCTGTGGGTCTCCCGCAGCGAGGGATGCGCCTGGGCGAATACCATGCCAAGAGTGGGCCCGTCGGTGCCCATCTGCTGCTGGGTGAGGCTGGGCCAAGCCCACTCTTTGACCCCCCTGCCATCGCGCTTTCATATTCCATCATGGACATCCTGGTTGCCAAAGTCTAGTCAACCGACCGGCTGCTTCTGGGACAGACCAACGGTTCAGAGGTATTTTTTCACACACTCCCTAGTCTAATTTGGTGGGCTTATCTCCTCCCAGTTGTTTGATTGATTTGATTGAACACCATTTTGGCTTCACCATTTAAGTGGCTCGACCTTGACCATGGGTAGAAAAAAGTGGGAGGCAGTGTCTCTGTCTCTACCCCTCCAACAAAAAATACATCAATCATTCGGATGCTGGAACGAGCCATTATCGTCATTAGCAATGAAATTGCCAGGACAGAGCAGAGGCTCTCTTTAAATCCTGGTGAGGACAATGGGGGCTCTGGTCTTTCACCTCAATCTTTTCTGGTCATGCCCTCTGCCCTACCCTCTAACAACGCAGTTTCTAACACCGCCCAAGGATATTTCCCAAAATGTGAAGAAATCCCCCCCCCGATATCCCTACTCCCTCTATTGTTTCAAGTAATAAGGCTGTCCATCCCAAGCCATCAAAGAAATCCAAACGTGCAAGCAGTCGAGTAGCTCTGCTCCTTCCTTCTCTAATACCCCGCAAGAGCCTGTATCAACTCTAAGCCCAAGGGTTCCATGTTCCTCACCACAGAAAGAAGACCTGGATAACCAATTTAATAATAAACTCCTGGCAAGTCATTTAGCGACATTTTCAGAGAAGCTGTGCGTAATGCTTATTACAGAACTCTATCCTTTGCTCCTATGTTTGGACGTTACTGAATCTAAATTGGTCCTTTCTCTACCTGGTGGTGGCCATCTTCCATCCCAAATAGGCACCATCAATAACGGTTCTAATAGGCAAGGCAGTGCAGCCAAAGCACATGACATCCATCCTTTACAACGCAACTTTTACCACGCAGTGCCTTTACGACGCAACTTTTACAACGCAAACCATTACAACGCATTGCGCTGGGGGGCGCTCTAGGATAGGGAATATATTTAATTTACTATCCAACACCTTCCCTACTATCCACGGGGACTGGAGTTGGAATAGTAAATTAAATAATTCACTATCCAACACCCAAAAGCACTATGCGTTGTAATGGTATTCGTTGTAAATACCGCGTTGTAAAGGCATGCGATGTAAAAGTATGCGTTGTAACGTCATACATCCATCTGGTGGACCCCAGCTTATCAACATATGCACCACCCGTTGCCTGCAATTCAGTATTTCCCCCAGATCAATCATTTAACCAACATATATTTACTGGGCAAAATGCAGACTTTATGTTTACTATAGTTCCTAAAGTTACACATCCCGTGAAGGGTAATGAAGGGAAAAGCTTTACTAGTGAAGCCGCCTATCCAACTACCTGTTATCAATCTCCCTCCGGCTGCATGCCCCTACGTGTCTGTGCTGCTAGGCATACCCTCTTTAAGAAATGACCAGTGTGAAACCAATGAAGAACTCTTTAATAAACCCTTAGACTGGCTGGTTTGCCACAGAGGCATGTCTTTTTTCCATGCAAGAGACATTTTGCATGTAAGGAGATGTGCCTGAACTTCTGGGAGATTGTATTGTGGTAAATTTTTGATTCCCAAGGCTGGTACAACATTTGCTATTTAACCCCAGGTGTAGATTTCTGCCAAGCAGTTCCATAACCCTGGTCTCGCTTCGCTATTTTTATAGACCCTTTTCTCCCACTGGCATAAATCGAGTCATTTTCTTTAGATCACGGACAGGGCGCACTGGGGACCTGTCCTTCTACTCACTGGGGGTCTGACAAATTGCCCTCAGTCAATTCTAATTTGCCAGTCATCATCTCTCCCATTGATTCTACAGCCAGCTCTTGGGTATCATTGCACACATCTAGTGACCCTTACTCCGTACCTACATCCAATAGGTACGATGCACTTTCTGATTTGGATTGACTCACGGCCATAAAGGTCTTTGTAACACAGGCTGTTCCCTCCATTACACCTCTGATAAGATACCTGCAATACCTATTGTTTCTAATGTTACACAGTGACCAGCCAACACACTTCATACCTTGACATCACAGTATATACTTAGCTTGAATCTAGCAGGCCTTAACGCAAAGATCAATAACTTGGACTGGTAGGCGTTGTCTCAAAGTACGACATAATTGTACTGCAGGAAATTTGGATTACTGTTTCACCACATTTCGAAGGCTATTCCTGCCATTCCTGACTTGCTATCCCATTGATATGGGGGCCGGGCATGGGTAGACTATCCATTTGGGTCAGTGTAAATCTCAAGGTAGATGTCTCAGAGGACGAATCTGAGTCATCATCTTTCTTAGCATTAAAAATATGTGTTCCTAAGACAAATAGTGCTTTTTATGTAATGAATGTTTATAACAACGACTTTACTAATGTCATTTGTACACACTATATCAGTTTATTCAATTTCTTATCCGATCTGCAAGTAAGGGCCGGAAATAGTCAATTGCAATCTAATTTTTTTCTTTGTGGCAATTTTAATGCAAAGCTAAATGGGGCCTCTTGGAACCAGGGTGACCGTTCAGACGGGCACATTACCGCCCAGGATACAAGGGGGCAGAGCTCCGTGAGTACCTTGTCATCCATGGCTTGGTTGATTTACTCGAGACACTAGGAGGGGTCAATAGTACAGTTCTGTCTTTCATAGGTGGGGGAAGAACCTCACTAATAGAGTATATGTTTGTAAGCCCAAACTTTATATCCTGGTTCTCTAGGGGAGAGATTTTACCTACAGAGAAGGCCCTTTGTGCCTCCACGCTGTTACCGATCATGAGACAGCTATGTAATAGTAGTTCAGTCTCACTCAATGGAGTGAGGCTTGAAAAACCCCATAGAATCATTATCAGTTTTACTTAAGTCACAATTAAGGATATTCCTCAATTGCCTAGACGATAGTGAACAGGAGTCGATGGCCTTGCACTACAATAGGTTAATATGTATTATCAGGGAGTCTATGCTTAAGCGAACCCACACATCCAACATGCATCCTAGGTGGTTTAATGGGGCTTGTTCTATTGCAAATCGAAACTTGAGAAAGACTTTAAATGCACGGCCCAGGGTAAGGCTTGAGATTTTTCAGGCATGCCATGAGTATAAAACCACGCTCTTACACAGGAAGAGGGAACTACATAAATGAGACTGGGAGCAGCTGGAAAATGCAGCCCTAGAGAAGGACAGTAATCCTTTTGAAAATTAGTAAAACAAATTAGACCAAAAACTCCCCTACTAATCCTCTTCTGCACAATAACCTCTTAGGTTCCGACTGGGTCACTCACTTTGTCTCTAGCTATCATATTGAGGTAGACCCGAGTATGCTAACCTTTCTGCGTGATAGATTACAGAACACCCCCCTCCCCTAATATCCTTGCAGGAGGTGGAATTGGCTATTCAACACACTAAGGGTGGGAAAGCGCCAGGTCCTGACGGGGTACCAATGGATTTGTTGAAATCGATGCCTGAGATATGGGGTCCCCTCATTACAAACACATTCAACTCTTGCCTAACAGCTAATATTTCTCACTCCTGGACCATCGCAACGGTTATGCCAATATTTTAAAAGGGTGACCGAACGTCTCTCAAGTGCTATCGCCCTATCTTGCTTATCGATAACACAATCAAAATTAATGGCAAAGCCATTTATGACCATTTATTTAAATGGGCAGCTGAGAAGGACATTCTCTCCCCTTTTCAATTTGGTTTTCAGCCAAATCAAGGTACCAACAAACAGTGCCTGAACCCAGCCTTGACAATCTCCAAGTATATCAACGCCAGATGGTCTACCATTTATCTCGCCTTCATGGATCTGTCCACTGCTTTTGATTCACTGAACAGAACCAAGTTATGGTTAATGTTGCTGGATCAAGGAGTGGAACCCCACTGGGGAATTTTCTGTACTTATTACACACAGATCTTCCAGCTAGAGTATGTTTAAATTCCTACGGCGAGCTTTCATCTGACTTCCCATTGTAGAACGGGGTGCGACAGGGGTGTATGCTGGCACTGATACTCTTTATTCTTTATATAAATAGATTAACATCTCATTTAGCTTCTTCCTAATTAGACATACCTAGAATAGTGGGCAGTCCGGTTCCAGCTCTGCTTTACGCATATGATATGGTGTTGCTAGTCTTGTGCCAAATGCACTGAGACACCAGGTGGAACATTTTGCCACTGTTATGCAAAATCTCAAAGTCGTATATCATGTCCAGCAGACTCAACAAGTCAAGGCTAAATAAAACCAGTATCAATGGGCAAGCACTAACGAGTGTTGATAATTTTTGTTACTTAGGCTTAACCTTTAGCTCTTCAGGGTCTTGGAATACCCATCTTGTTCACGCCAGTCTTAAACTTAGTAGAACTGTAAGGATAGTTTGTAAGCATATCCGACCAGGTTTTCGAGGGACCTTTCTAACACCACTAAAGATGTATAATTCGCAGTGTATCAGTGCAGCTACTTATGGTTCAGGAGTGTGCGGTTTTAACAAATGCTGTTCCTTACAAACAGAGGAAAATAGTTGTTTTGTTGAGTTGAGTCTACCACCCATCACCTCTAGTCTCATCATTAATTCTAAGCTAAACCAGGGTTTTATTTCTGATAAGGTATGTTTGGCACCACTCTTATTATGGGTCTGGATGAACCCAGCAGCAAAGCTATGTAGGAATACCATTCTCGATTGTCTCATGCTGGACAAGGCCTTCTCTATTCCATGGTTGAGATATATGCGGGATACCTTAGCAACCCTGGGTTTATGTTCTTGGTTTACTGACGGAGGTGAAAGCACCATTCCTAGAGAATTGTGCAGAAACAAGAATAAAAAACGAGTTAGCAAAACCCTCAGTCTTGAACTATTACAGATCTTTAGTCACTGGTAAACTACCTATGTATTTACCTTTAGATCTTACACGTTGGGAGCGATCACTTCTCTTTCACTTCAGGGCGGGGTCAATATGGATGGATGGATGGATTGGGTTTTTATAGAGAGCGATAGCTACCCGGAGGCGTCCTAGCGCTAAGGATTGGCGTGTATGAGTGAGGGGAGAGACTGAGGTTATCTGTTGAATAGCAGGGTTTTTAGCTTTTTCCGGAAGGGCAAAAGGTTGGGCTCCGAAGTTCGACCTCCACACCTTGCTCTCCGAATCCTGGGGCTTATAGCTCGGAAGGCATACGCAGACCTAAGCTGCCTGCTTGGATGGTAGGGGGTGATCAGAGGGTGACTGATAGTTGCTCCTGTTCTCCAGAAAGCACGGTGGGCAATGCACATACTTTTGAACTTGATTCTTTCCCTGATGGGTAGCCAGTGAAGGTCTCTAAGTTCAGATTTTATGGGTTGACGACGGGGGATCCGTAGGAGGGTGCGGGCAGCGCAGTTCTGAATCACCTGGAGCCTTTTAAGGGTCGATTGAGGGGCTCCCAGGTGGAGGGCGTTCCCGAAGTCCAACTGGGAGAGAATTAGGCCCTGGGTCATGATCTGTCTTGCTTTAAATGGGAGGAGAGGAAGAATCTTGCGGGTGAGCCTGAGAATACCAAAGCAGGTAGCTGAGAGTTTAACTGCTTGGTAGTTGAATGTGAGTGTCTTGTCCATCCAAATTCCCAGGCTCTCGATCGTGTCTTTAGCTTCGGGTCGGGTCCCAGCGAAGTTGGCCATATGGAGTCAATAAATCTTAGTTGCCTAGCACCATTAACTCCGTCTTGTCTCCATTTAGCTTCAAATAAGACAGATTCATCCAGGAGAAGACTGCTTCCAGGCAGCCCCTTAGATCACTCGGCTGGGTTAGGGGATGGTTCAGTGTTACCACCAGCTGAGTGTCGTCGGCGTAGGATATAATTTGCACTCCGAAGGGGCGGACGACCTCAGCAAGGGGGTGCATATATATGTTGAATAGTGTGGGGCTCAGGGAGGAGCCCTGGGGTACCCCACAACTGAGTGGTTTGCTGGGCGACGTGGCGTTGCCCTCACAGACTCGGAAGGAGCAGTCTTATAGAAAGGATTGGAGCCAGGCAGTTGCTTTGGCGGTTATTCCTAGAGCCGAAATCCTTTTTAGAAGGATGTTGTGGTTGAAGGTATCGAAGGCGCCACTGAGGTCCAATAGAATAATGGCCGCACTGGTCCCTGTTTTTGAAAAGCCCCTTAGGCCTAGAGGAAACACAGTATCTACTTGCAGCTGTGACAATCAATCTGCACAATCAATCTGCACAATCACTTCTGCACTTTATGTTCTTTTGCAATTTACACAGTTAGCACACAAGCACTTTTTGAAACCCCTGTTACTTAAGCTGGGATTTTAACAGTGTAGAGTAGCCTTGCTCCACTTACTGTTTTGAAGTTTGTCTGAAATTTCATATCTAGTCTGTGCTGTTTAGAAAGCAGCCATTCACGCAAAAACAACTATGACAGGTTAATTGCATTCTGGTCTTTGTATGTTTTTATAGTTTTTATTGTATTTCCTTAATTGTATGCATGTCGTGGGTTTTTAGAAGGACTCCAATATACCGTTGTTCCCACGGGAGGAGAGTGATTTTCTGTGTTAGCTGGTTTCTCCCTTTGCTTATCCGCTCATGTTCAGGTAGTCATGACTCGTGCTGTCCCTACTAAGGCGCCTCTTCTAACTTTTGCGCTAGTAGGAGCACATAGCGGACGCTCTTTGAAGTTTTTTCTCCTTCTCTTTTCTTTTCTGATATGAGTGTATTGATGTCTTAAATCTTGAGCATGAATTGCATTGTTGATTTTTTTATGACATTGGTTCTGCTGAAATTTGGAGTCTCAAAGCATGTCAAAGCCTATAACCATTTCTTTAACCATTTTAGTCAAATGTAAAATTGTTTTAATTTTTTTTGAGAGAACATGGATTTGTATTGTATTTTATGCACTTTTGTGGTCTATTTTCAATTAGATCTAATAAAGATTTTGAATTGAATTGAATTGAATTGATAGGACTCGAGCCACTGAGAGAGTCCATCTATCCACACCAAGAATCCACTGAGGTGAAATAAGGACTGGCTGGTGACAGCACAGCAAGTGTACAAGGAGAAAACACAGTAACTGGTGGATCAACAACTCAGTGCATCCAGGCTGAGGCATGCAGATGCCTCTATAAATGAAGAATGTAAGCACCTGGCCATCATCACTCCCAAGCTGTCAACAACCAAAGAAAGAAGACCATCAGGGCAAGTCGTCGCCACCTGTTGCACAGGTTCACCACACAACTTGCAACCCATTATGCCAGCCCCTGTCTAGTGCAACATGACCACCACCCATGAAGCATCAAACAACCAGAGTGGAGTCTGACACCATCAACAGATAAGAAGCACCAGCTACACTCTGAAGAAGCAGTCAACCAGCGACTACCTGCTTACCCTGCTTGCATCCTGATCCCAATAGAGAGGGTTAGTCTTGATCGGGACTCATCTACCCCTGCGGTTGCCTGATCGACCCAGCAGTGGCTTAGTTGGAGGACTTGCAGTGGCCCAGATGGGGCAAACACATAGCCCTAGCCAGCGCAGACCACAAGCACGAGAGATGACCTTGACACCGCCCCACAGATGGATTCCAGGGGATAGCAAGGCCTTGCAGTGGAGACTCCAACAGGTTGCCGCATGACAATACGGTATTCAGTGAACTAAGCAGTGCCACCAAAGTAAGCTTCATGATGGACGCTTTGCAGAGGACCCAAACAACACTCCTGACGCACCCTTTTTGAATTCATGACACCAACCACCAATTATCCTGAGCGTCAGCAGAGTGAACCACCTCCCCACAATGGACATGACTCTGCCCAGCACGCGGCCAGGAGGTTTTTTACTTCTTTGACCCAGTGTTCATGTTCTGTCCCACACAGGTTAAATCATGAAGGTGAGCAAAGATGTCCTGTTACAGCCAGCATCATCAGTTCTTAGAGTCCACTGATGTCCTGCGGATTGACTCTAGAGACCTAAAGACTCTGTGTGTCTAGTTTCTTTTATTTTGTTTCTGCAGGTTGGACTCGTTGTTCTTTTTCATTTGGGTTTTGGGAGGAATGCAGTGTCCCGCATGACACGTTGTGCAGCAGCACCTCCCTAGGGGCAGTGCGTGCACCCACCCCACACCCATCTAACACAGGGGTCACCAGTCAGATGACTCTGCTAATTAAAGGGCCCGAATGCACGTGCTTGTGGCCAGTTTCACACAAAGACTACCAGCGTCCAAATCATCATTTTACTAACATGTGGGCCTTGGCCCCCACAACACAAAAGTTACATGGGAACGTCCCCTTGACAATAAGTAATGCAAAACAGTGCTTTGAGCTTCTTTGCTTTACTTTTAAGCAACTTGTTTTGCGCTGGAAAGTAAATAACAAAATAAACATTTTACGCTGGTTTGCCTCACTTCTGCGACGCAAACACAGCCCAAAATATATGCAAATCTGGGCCCGAGTTTGACAGAATTATTTAAATTAACTACTTTAATTTACTTCACCATAACACACTCCTCAATAGGATGCATCCAAGAATAGTTTGATTGCAAATGAGACTTTCTTTGAAAATAATATTTGGGAAGATGATTTATAAACATTTTGCGAGTTCAAGTGCAGTTTATTTTTATTGCTAGTTTGTCCTGCCTCACATCCTGTGGCCAAAAGTTACAGGTGCTTAAATCCTTAGAAAAATAAGCTACTGTCTGTTGGAGATTTAATAAAATAGTAAAACAAATCATATGTTCAAGAATACCTAATATGCACCACTAATGTTATTCCAAAACCGAAGCAGGATATTTTTTATTTATTTTAAACACCTTTCAAATATTCAAAGGGTTTTTGCCTTTCAAGTTAATTAACTTTGCTGAAATAGTATGTATTAAGTTTGCAAAAACTTAGATATAAAGTGACAGGCCAACAAATTCTGGTTTGATGTTCCTAATGGCAATATTTTATAATAACCAGTTTATGAATTTTGGTAACACATCTAAAAATAGATAAACAATAAATGAGACGATTACATGTTGAAAGTTTATAATGTTTTACAGAGATCAGCAGCACGAAAAATCTAGGTGTGTAAATATCAAGTATGAAAAGTGAGGCTGTTTTCTTTGCCTTGAAGGGGAATGATCTCATACTAATTGCTTTGGGATTTGCTTGGTAACTGCTTAACTCTGACATCTGATCATCAGCAGAATGAATGCTAACTACTAAAGCTATGATATTTGATCATTGGGTTCACCTATCCAAATAAACGACCTCGTAGTCAGTCCGTTTTTCTTTAATTATAATTGAAAGGGGTTAGTTTCATACCTTTAACTTTGTTCGCCTAAAACAAACAAAAGCTGAAAAACGTATGCTAGATAGTATTTATATTCAGGGCACAAGTCCTAAAAAAAGAAGTTGGGGGACACTGTCACCGGAAGTGATGTCACAACAGGACGTGAGGTCACGAAAGGTGGCTTGCACCATCGTTAATAAGTCAATGCGGCGAGTGATCCAGGCCTCTATAACTGACCTAGGAGAACACACACTGAGCTTCGGTTTCTGGTTTTCTGAAGACTGAAACTTTAAACACTACCAAAAGCTCACAAAAAAAGTAGAGGGAGAGAATGGTTTATTGAAGTTACAGAACCCGTATGGGGCTGGTTGGTGCTCGCTGGTGTGAGGCATGCTTGGAATCAAAGCCTAGCACTCCCACCGCCCCAGGAGTCCCAGGTCTGCTACGTCACAGCGCCACCCTACACCTCTGGTCAGATCTAGCACAGTGCATCTTTGTACTCCCATAATCCTCTCCCGTGCTCGCGGCAGAGTAGGCACCTACATGTGGCCCTGGGGCCGAGCCCGGCTTTAAAGTGCCTTTGGAAGAACAACGTCGTCCCAGAGAGGCCAAAAGGTGAAGTCCAGCTGTTTTGGAGGGGGGACGGCGTCCACCCACTAAAATAAGTGGGGGGACGCCGTCCACCCGCGTGGTACCCCGACTCGAGCCCTGTTTATATCAGATAAAATGGGCATATTCTTTTTAGAACCATTTGCTCTGCTAACTGGTGAAATTAAACCCTTATAGCTGTTTCTCTTATAACACATCTTCAGGCTTTAAGCGTCTTCTTAACACAATTTTCAATTAGGTAACACCTAATTTCTTTAGTTAGAAATACCGCAAAAGTACGGTAAAGCACCTAAAAAATGTTAACACTGCTTAGAGCTAATACCATGCTCATGTGAAGAAGTGAGAGAGAGAGGGATAGAGAGAGTATGTGTGCCTGTGTGTGTGTTTGTGCGTGTGAGAGAGAGAGAGAGAGAGAGGGAGAGAGAGAGAGAGAGAGAGAGAGAGGCATGGATATACTCACACAGAAATTTCCCTGAGAGTAAATCTATTCATGTGGGTTGGCGTGGGTTTGTCAGTGCAGGAAGGACTTAGACGTTTGTAACCACCCAAAAATGTACAGTTTTGTGGGCATTCACAATCACAAACCTTTTCCGACCCCTTCCTGCTTTTAAAATGTTTGGAGACTCACTCTTGCCAAGGGCAGGAGTAAATCCCTTTCCAATGTGGGAAGGATATAGAATATCATATCAGGATAACATTTGATGCACATGAGACCACACTCTCAAAACATTTTAACAGATGAGCCTGTATGTTTTCTACTAAGCAGGTTTGCAGCTTTTGGAAGAGGAAATGTGTCCCACTTGATAACAACTCCCTTCCCAAACATCCCTATCAGTTTTAACAAGTGTTAGGGATGTTTGGGAAGGAAGTTGTTATCAAGTGGAACACATTTTCTTTTCCAAAAGCTGTAATTTGGCACTAATGCTCTGTAGAAAACACACAGGTGCATATGTTGAAATGTTTTGAGAGTGTGGCCCCTTATATATCAAATTTTACCTGATTTTAATATATTAGAAATGGCGATAACTCTCTGTCCTTCATTCCTTACTCATTAGGAACATTTGCTGCTCAAGTTGAAGGATGACATTCAAGAGGAGGACATAACTGCCAAAAGCCCACAGTACTGGGCTGGTGGGTGGAACTGGAATGACTTGAACTTTCAGAAACCTCCACCAAGTAAGGCCATCTCATCACCTTAGGCAAAGCCCAGGAGGCAGCACTGATGCTCCTGACCATATGATATGATGGACCACAGCAATCTGGTATTAAGACTAAAACAAGAGTAGAACTTACAAGCCCACCCTTACACTTGATCCAATCTTCTCTTTACATAAAAATCTAACCTGAATATGGACCATTCATCTCCAAAATTAATTCAGTTATCAACGTAGCAGGGGCTTATTTCCCACTAGGGAGATGGTTGGTCACTTGAAATAATCACTCCAGTGGATGTCATCAGTTAAAAAACGAATGTTAGAACATATTGGGGTCGATTCCGATTCGGGAAAAACCGCTCCGAATAGCCGTTCGCAGCGTTTTTCCTGTACGAATCGTACCCTGCAACGTCCCCCGTACGTATGACGAAGTACGATTCGTACCAGGAGCCGTACTCCTTACGAGTCGTACAAGACACCGTACGACTCTAATCTCCGTACGATTCTCCCTCGGAACCCGCTGTACGCGACATCTGTATGGTTCGCGGCTGGTTTTTACGACCCAGCAAGTACGATACGTGTCGGGTACGCACCGTACGACCCTTTTTCTACAGGAGCTGAAAACAGCCGTAAAAGCAGAGTTAGTGCCGAAACAGGTACGGAAAAGCCCCCCCCCCCCGGGTACGGTGCATACCCCCATGATCGCAGGGGTACGCACCCCCATTGTACGATCGGTGTACGAGCCGTACCCTCATTGTACGATCGGTGTACAAGCGTACCCCATGTACGATCGGTGTATGCGCCGTACCCCATGTACGATCGGTGTACGAGCCGTACCCCATGTACGATGGGGGTACGGCTTGTACACCGATCGTACATGGGGTACGGCTCGTACACCGATCGTACATGGGGTACGGCTCGTACATGGGGTACGGCTCGTACACCGATCGTACAATGGGTGTACGGCTCGTACACCCCATGATCGCAGGGGTACGGTGCATACCCCAGCGATCATGGGGTGTACGGACCGTATGGTGTGTATGTGTTTGTGTGCTTTTCCGTACGACTCACCCTTACCTGACGTGGACCGTACGAATCGCGTCCTCATACCCCGGTCCGAATCGTACTCGTTGGGTCGTACGGCATGTGTACGAGTCGTACGGTATATGTACGAGTCGTACGGTTCACGGTTCACGGTTCACGGTTTCAGCCTTGCAATACGTACGGATCGCGACGATTTGGACGGATTCACGGAATACGGATCGTAATTCGGGACTCGGACGGACGGGTACGATTCGTACGGAGAGGGCTCCGGATACAAATCGTACGGATGTTTTTTTCCCGAATCGGAATCGACCCCTTTGTCTCCAATAATGTAACACAGAATTTGTGTATGATGCTTACAATTATACATGTATCTGATGTGCTTATTTAATGTGGACTTAGAAATGCTCAGCAAAAATGTTCATTTATATGTAGTTTTATGAGGCCTATGTGCTATTCTCTTATGTTGGCAGATTTCTATAGACCTGAAATACATTTTCCCTGGAAGCTCTCGTATTAGATTTAATAAGTCGAATTTGATGTGCATGTTGGATTTGTTCTTTTCTAACGTTTCTGTTGCAGGTGGAGAAATTCATCTTTGTGAGATAATAATAACGCTTTTGTTTTAGGAGTTAGGAGTTAGGCTTAAGGAGGAGAGGATACATTTGTACAAGGAGTGCTGATAATGTGAGATGGTGTTCTTTCTCACTGGAGAAGGCCTGGGAATCAAGGCCATCGATCCAGGAGCTTGGAGTATCGAAACTGAGCGGAAAATAACCTATGAGAAGGTGCCCAGCGGGATGAGGCGATCGGATGATGCGTAATGGGTCGTCGTATTTTATGATTTTTGGTGTTGGAATTGGGGAGAGTGCCTGGGGTGGGGGTTGAGTTAGGAGTAGAGAAGAGATCAATGGAGGGGGCAGGAGCATCTTAGAACGAGCTCTGTAGCCTTAGTCTACTGGGCCCATACAACGTGAGCGTACTTTTAAGCAAGTCTTCGCGCGCTGACACCTTTTGCTGACTTGCCTGGGGAATGCTAAGTAGGGATGCCACATTAGTGGTAGTGTAGGGACAGACTTATGCTTTTCACTTACAAACCTTCAATGAAGTCTGATCATGACATGGGGGCACTTATTTCCTGCGTCCTGATTTTGGAATTTGTGATTCTTTTCATGATCAAGAAACTGAATATCGCACATAGATTTGGCTTTGTATTAGTTCCAATGTATTTCTACAACCTCATCTTCAGGTGCTTGTATGTCCAGTTATTTTTGGCTTTGTAATAAATCCTGGAGTCTGTGATTCTTTGGAGTCTTGAATTAGTGTGCTTTTGAACTAGATGTGAAAAGTTATTTCTCCCCTCTACACTTCTAAGCAGGCACCATTGACCGAGGGTTCCAGGGCAGTGGTTGCTCGCATAGGGCGTGCTGCGTGGCTGGTGAGGGGCAGGTTAGCAGATGTAATAAACCCAGACATATGACGGAATGGAGGAAAGTTATTATTACTTTCCTTAGTTCCGTTGTATGTCCGAGTTTACTACCCCCCCACCTTGCCCCTTCCCCACCTCACCACCCCGCAGCATGTCCTATGTGAGCCACCACTGTTCCAGAGTATATTGGAATCAGAGAACCCGGCTCCATCATATCCTTCAAGCAGAAGAGGCCACTTGTAAGTACTAATGTGTGTCTAAGTAGACCCTGGGTTTATTTTGAGAAATGGGACTTGCCACATAAGTAGAATATATTCTATTGTACAAGAGAGGAAAAAAGACCAAAATGGCTTCATATGCGGAGTTCGCTTAAGGACCTTCTGGAATGTAGGTGATGTCAACTTCTATACAAGCATTTTTAAGAGTTAACAAAAATTAGCACTTTGAACAGGTTCACACAATGTGAGCATGTGGGAATGTAGGGTTCGTTTGAACACATACTTCCACATACTGCAATCAGCAACTTAATCACACAGACACTCCTACACTTAGTACAATTAGCAACTTAGTGCCTGATTTAGATCATGGCGGACAGGTTATTCCGTCACAGCGGTAATGGATATCCCTCCGAAATATACATCTGTTATATCCTATTGGAGTTATATCTTGGCAGACGGGATTTCTGTTTCTGTTGTGATGGAGTAACCCATCCGCAAAGATCTAGATCAGGCCTTAATCACTTGAATACACCTCTTATAAAACATGTTTGCTCACAAACTCCTGCAGCAGGTGTATTGAGCCACATTACCCACTGCGCTTGCACCATGTCAGGGATTTGGGTAGCAAATACAGCCAATTAGGTGAAGAGGCAGGAAGGCCATTTGTCATGAGCTCAAATTGGTGCATGTAAGTGACCTGAGTTTGATCAGAAACCTCCTGCCCTTCTTGTTCTGGTGGCTGCCCTCCCCCTCCCCCCCCCCAGGCCTATTCCGTGCAGCAAGCTCCCTTTTGGTTAGGATTTTTGCATGTCCCACCATTTTGTGTTAATGCCATCGATGCCCGTGACCCGGGTCCTCCATCTTTGCGGCTTCAATCCGGTTCAACATGCTGCTGACCTTTATCCTAAGTTGACCCCCCCCCCCCCTTGGGTCTCATACACCCCTCACATCTTGCTCAGTCACCGCGAGACCAGATGTTATGTTTGCCGATCTCCTAGCCGGTTTGTTTTGACTTTCACATTGACTTTTGGCGGCCCTGAAGTACTTTCCCCTTTACCGGTACTACCTGCCCTGATCTTATTCCCACCCCTTTTTACTTTTCCCCCTCTACCTTCTATTCCTCATATGACATGTGTATATAGTATTCTATGCTATAGTAAGACTTGTTACTGTGTAACACTGTTTTTTTTCCCTATGTCAAACTAGGCTACTGTAACTGATGTCATTTTGTATCTCGCTAATCCTCATGGAACGCGCTCTGATACCTCCGGGTCTATCCATCGCTATATAAAACTCTGCAAAAAAATAAAATAAATAGAAAATTAACCCTTATATTGACCACAAACCTTAGCATTGCCAAGCAGATATAGTAAATGTAATAGAGGGTAAAAAGAGAGAGTATCCTATGCCATTTTTGACTCTAATAGACCACAGGTTTACCGGGTTGTAAGTTCATTATAGATAAAATATGCTACATAATATAGATGCGCTGTGAATTTGCTGTATATGTGCTTACCATTGTAATATTCACAACCACCGTTTCACAATTGTTCTTGGGCAAAGCATGGTTTAGTACTCTTTTGTTACTTGTAGACAACATGCTGAACTGGCAAATGCAAAAAGGTTTACTGTTGCATTACAGGCTAGTAAAAGAACAAATAAATGCTATAAACTAGTCCACACACCTAGCATCAATGAAAGGCGGTGCATTACGTCATATATCATGCGCCAGTACTGCAGCACAAGCTCAATATGATTGGACGCCCTGCGGATGAATAACGGGAAAACTGCTGCCTCAGAGATTTACTGCTTTTTATCCAGAATTTACATCAAGAGCCCCAGGGATACTTGCACATAATATGGGCAATTATTTCAAGCTTATGGAAAAAAGAACACTGACAATTTTAGATCATGCCATGGCTTACGCTGCCATCTCCAGATTTGTTTTAAAAGCGATGACGTTACTGTTTCATGATTGTACAACACATAAAACTGTAATTTACACTCATTGAGCCCAACCAAGCAATGACTTAATCAGTGTCCTGCAGTAAACTCATTTATATGCTGGACTGATTTTAGCTCATATTCCAGGAGCACACAGACTTAAGCTGTGAGCCGCAACAAGGCTTAAACTTGAAATAATGCATTCAAAAGTTAGTGTATTTTAGAATAACACACAACACTGACAAAAAAGATCTTTTGAAATTCATTAACATACCAGAGCAACTTTAATTAGAGCCCACCAACCGAAAAAAATAGGAATGGTTAAGTCTAAAGTTCTTTATTGTATAGAGATTTTTTGGTGATCTTTTTGAGTAAACCGAGATACCACTTTACAGAAGCCTGAGAGGCCTTGAGTATTGAAGAGATGGTCAGGTACATATAGAAATAGTGAAACATTGAAATTATATGCAGTATTTAATTTAAAAGAAAAAATACTTGCAGGAAGCAACATTTTTTCTTGGAAAACTGACTCTGGGGCTTCCGAATGCCTTCATTGCTGAATACCAGTGCTGCCTGGTTTTGATCCCACCTCATGCCTCTTTACCTCCTGCCTCTCTGTCTCAATCTTGCAGGCATGCTTTCTCCCTTTTCCACACTGTTTGTCTTTTTTTTGCATCCCTTCTCTAGGTAACTATGCATCCCATATGTGAATGAGGATCTCTCATGCTCCCCTGCACCCTGCCAATTTTAGGAATGCTTCCCAGCCTAGAAAGGATTTTACTACTGAGTCCAACAGCAGCACATCTCTGACCATCTGCAGTGTTAGCAAAAAGTTTGATAATACCCACAAATCAGCCTTAAATTACAATTGGAGCACACATGGAAAACAGCGATGCCTGACACAACCACAAACACCAACCATCAAAATCAATCAGAAGCACATCAATATATTCAACATCAGTGCTTGTCTTCTTCACCTTGTGCCATGCATCATCATGACGGAAATGTCATCAAAACTGTAGTTGACGAGTGAGGATAACTATACGGTTAGCCTCCACACACCGTCAGTGGAGCAGAGCAGCCGGCCATTTGACAGGACTTCCCCAAAATGGCTAATACATTGGGGCTGGAAGAATGTACCACAGTGAGTTTAAAAAGAAATAGCAAGATGAAATGAGGCGTGTGAAGAACACATTTGCCAGGATAAAGGTGGCATCTGTACTCCATGGCGGTAGACCATAACACCTCCATCTCACCTTACATGGAGCAGTGTATCCTAGAGGCTATGTGCCTCTACCAGCTGCATGGCTGTGCTAACATTTGGCTAGTTTTGCGTCACAGAAATGTTAGATACATACATACACACATACAATGCTTGACAACTGAGAGAGCACTATCTTCAGGTCAGGTAAGCTGCACACCTAAATCAGTGCAGCAACATATACCAACCTCTGCCAATGTCACCACTGCTATAACCAGCATACACATTACCTAGTTTCATCTACATACTCTTTTTCAATAAAAAGAACCTTTGTATTTGTGCATCCAAACCGAACAACAAGGTAACCGTCATACTTTTCATGGGATTTGTACTCTATTCTGGTACATGGACATATGCAAGTTCTACAGTTACAGCACTCTAACACATAATTTCGTTTATATGGTATTTCAATCTTGTACACACTTACTTTGCTTCTGCATTCAGCTTCCTAGAATTTAGTGAATACCACCCTGAAGAATACCTGCACCTGACACAGGGATTCCCTTAGAGAGGTCCTGAATGTGTCTGCTCACCTTTATGGCTGAGTAGAGTGAATTCCATTTGTGTACTATTTTCATACTTTACACTTGAATATGATGGACTGGTAAAAGAAGGGAGCCATTAAAGGACATAACTCTCTACCATATGGGGAAACTGATTATTCAGTTATAAAGAGTATTGAGTGAAATAATGGATCTATAAATACTTCTTGGACACTTGTTTATGTATCTCATTCTCTACTTAGTGACATCACTAAGTAGATAATGAGATACATAAACAAGTGTCCAAGAAATATTTATAGATCCATTATTTATATATCCATTATTTCACTCAATACTCTTTATAAGTACTATATATATATATATTCACTGAAAAAACCATAGGTTTCACACCAGTTATAGTTAGGAATTAGCATTAAAAAAAACTATTAAATTCACTGAAAAAAACATAGGTTTCACACCAGTTATAGTTACCTGGAAATTTTACTGCCATAAAACCAATGAAATTCCCACGTTATAGTTAGTTGGACTCACTATAACTTGCACGCGCAATGCACTGCTGATGATGTCACATATTACATCACTCATGACATGGTCAGCGACATCACTCATGACATCACTGATGACCCCATCCAGTGAATGTGTGTCTTTCTGAAAAATAAATATTAGTGAGTAATATTTAAATATTTAAACATATGTATTAATGTTTCACTTTGTGTATAAGTGGCTGCATGGGTTGGTGAGTAGCTACATGTGTAGGTATATGGGTTATTAGATGTTTTTTTTTAATATCAATATGAGTGTCTATATGTTTGGTGGGGGTGTTACTTAGCACATAGATGCATGAATGACTGACTCTGTTTGTGTGTGTTTTGAATACAGCATATGTGCAGGACTGTATGGGTGGATGAGTGTGTATATGTGTATGTTAGTGAGTGAATCACTGTCTCACTAGTGTCTTTATCAGTAACTACATATGCTTTAATCTAGTATATGTGAATATTGATGTATATAAGTGAGTATATGTGAGAGTGAGGGATTGCAAGAGTTCCTGTTTAAATAAGTATTTATTTCTATATGTGATTGTTTAAGAGAGTAAGTATGTGTAAGTTTCCTTAGAAGTAAAGTGGTAGTGTGTGTACAGCTGTATATGCAAATAAACGGATGTTCAGTATTTTATTTGCATGTGTGAGTATGTGTGTGAGTAACTTTTGGATGACTGTCGGTGTGTAACAGGATGTATAGGTGTATCACTACATATGATGAGTGAGTATATGTATGAGTGACTATATTGAACTGTTGGTGAATGAGTGCATGTGTATATAGGTGGTGGATTTATTGAATTGGTTGTTGTAAGTGGTACGGCTATCTCCATTTTTTTGTAAATTTTAGTTTCTATTTTTGAATATTTGTTTCAAGGGTTACATTACAGTGAAAGGAGGTCTGTCACTCTGTCACAAGGATGGTGTCATCAGTGATGTCATGAGTGATGTCACTGACCATGTCATGAGTGATGTAATATGTGACGTCATCAGCAGTGCATTGCACGTGCAAGTTATAGTTAGTCCAGCTAACTATAACGTGGGAATTTCATTGGTTTTATGCCAGTAAAATTTCCAGGTAACTATAACTGGTGTGAAACCTATGGTTTTTTCAGTGAATTTAATAGTTTTTTTTATGCTAATTCCTAACTATAACTGGTGTGAAACCTATGGTTTTTTTCAGTGAATTTCAATGGTTTTTAATAGCAAATCTTTATAGTTATAAAAAATAATACATTTTAAAGCGAATTTTATATTGTATAATTATGTCAATTTTTTTTTTTTTTTTTTTAACCCGGGGCGCTCCCGGAGCGCTCACCGGTGAACGCACAGGTAAGCGCAATATTGCGGCGCGCCCTGGGGCGCGTACCGGGGAGCGTCCCGTTAGCGCTATTGCCGCGATTGAAAAAAACGCATCGTGACGCGTCGCGTAAGCGTGACGTATCGCGTAGCCACGTGATGCGTCTTATGGCGCGTTGCGTAAGCGCAACGTATCGCGTTGCCACGCGATGTGTCTTATGACACGCTGCGTAAACGCACCCGGAAGCGCTCCGCAGCGCGGCCCGGTGCGCATAGCGTAAGCGCGCCGGAGCGCGTAACGTAAGCGCATCGGGTCATGTGTCGGGTAATGTGACCTGAAAATGACACTTTTGATTGGTTCTCATCATTTTTTTCTCCAAATGATGAAAGCCCCCTCCTTTTTTCCTCATTCTAACTTTATTCATTGAGAGAGCAAGAGCTATTTTTGATCACTGCAATGGCATCACTTGTAGCTGCAGCTGGTGCACCCCCACCACCACCACCACCACCAAGAAAAGAAGGTCCCCCACCACAGTTCCTTGGAGGAGAAGAAGAAGAAGAGGAAGAAGAAGAGGAGGTGGAACAATCAAGGCGCTTCCTGCATGAAGAACCAAGGCAAAGGCACGTTAAATTGCACTATATTTGGCAATTCTATTCAATCCCTGAAGGCCAAAAAAATTTGAACGCCCCCAAAGTCACCTGTCTAATTTGTGGCTCAGTCCTCTCCAGGGGCAATCCCCTAAAGAAATATTCATTTGGTAATTTTACCATGATCCGCCACATGGAGAGGTTTCATCCCAATAACTTAGCCCACGCTGAAGTACAGGAACTTCTGAACAACCCACCCCCTGTGGCCAGCACCTCCTCTACTGAAGACTCACTTTCTGGTCCTGAAGCACGCCAAATGGTGCCAAATATACAACAAAAATTTGGCACCATAAAACATGTTTGCATTTTCTGTGGCAAAACGTTATGTTATGGTGAACTTAGTGTCACCTTAATAAATAATGCTGTGGACAACCACCAATGCAAAAGGAAAAGGAAGCACTAATTCTTTTCTTTTTTTTGCTCTTGTTGAGCCATTTCCACTTCCCTGTTTTTTGTTTGTTCCCTTAAAAAACACAAAAAAAATATAAAATTGTTCAAAAATACAAAAAAAAAAAAATGTTCAGTAAAAAAATACAAAATATATAAAACAACAAAAAGAATAAAAAAAAAGTTATTTTCAGAACTACCTCACATTTATAAAATTAAACCAATATTTTTAAAGGATCTCTGTCAATTTTTTGTCCTTAGGGTACGCGTACCGGGGCGCGCCCCCCAAAAAAAGAAAAAAAAAATCATGAAGCAGTTAGCATGAGGGAAGGACACAAACAGAGTTATGTTAAGAGAAAAAGAGCTACAAGATGACCACAGAGGGATTGTTTATTACATAGTAAAAAATAGAGAAGGTGTAATTGGATGAAAGTGAGAAAAGTAAAATGACTAAAGGAGCGAAAGAAAGGAAGAGAGAGGAAGTACACTAAAGTAGAGATAGCGTGAGACTGTGATTGGCTGTTAAAAGAAAAAGAAAGGACAGTAAAAAATGTAGAATGAAGGGTAGTGGCTGAACCACGATAAATGAAGAACGATGAGGGAAAGTGAGAAAAGACCAGGTAGTATAAGTAAAGAGGGGTGAAAGAGGGAGAAAAATTGAATTAGGATAACACATGGGGAGTGACAAAGAGAGAGGACAAAGAGAGTAAAGGAAACAGTACCTGAATGTCCTTGAGTAAAACAGCAAAAAAAGATAAGTAATGCAATGTGTGTGACTTATAGGGAGTCAGTGGGTGTAGGTCGGGATGTGGGTGTGTAAGGTGTGTCTGTGGGTGTGGTTATGTGGAGTGTTTCGGTGTGGGTGCAGGTGAGGGTGTGTGAAATATGTGTGAGAAGTGTATGAGTGTGGGGTGTATATGTGTTCGATGTATGTGTGTGTATGGAATGTGTGTGTGTTTGAGGAGTGTGTGTGGGAGGATTTTTTGTGTGTATGAGGTGTGTGTGTGGTGTGTGTGTGGGGTGTATGTTAGAGGTGTGTGTATGTGTTGGGAGGGGGATGAGGTGTATGTGTAGGAGTAATGTAAATAATTAAGAAAAAGAGAATGAGTGAAGAAGCAAAGGAAGGGAACAGAGGGTAAGTGAAGTAAAGAATAGGGATTGAAAGAAGTTGAATATGAGAGGGGAAATTGGAGTAAACATGGAGAATAAGAATAAGTGTGGTAAGCAGAATAAAGACACAGGAGTGAGGTTGGTTCAGAAAATATTAGTAAGCTTAAAGCAAAGGGTGATGACAAAGTAAATTTGTTTAGTCATACTTACCATATAATAAATGTAACTTTAATTATTTTTTCTACTGCACTTTGTATCTGTGAAAGAGAGAAGAAAAAATAAGTTATAATTAGTAAAATGTGTATTTTAAATTAAAATATACAAATGAAGAGGTTAAAAATCATAACAGTGTATCTAGAAATAAAGTAAGAGTGAAGGACACAGAAAGGGAAATAAAGTAAGGTAGAATGATAAAAAGAGAAAAAAATAGAATGAGAGCAAATTACTAAGAGTAAGGCATATAGATTCACTGACAGAGAGGAAGAGAAGAACAGAGAAATGAACTGAAGGTAAAAAAGATACTAAAACAATGTGAGTTAGCAAAACTAAATCAGGAAACAGTAGTAAGTAAAAAGATAATAACTGAGATGGAAAACATAAACACAAGTGAACATAACACAAGGAGAGTAGGGCACTGAGGACATAGAAGTAGTGAACGAAAAATAGAGAGAAGAGGTCAAAAGTAAGGAGCAAACAAAGATAAGCGAGGGAGAGTGGGTGATTTATAGTGATAGAGTGCGATAATACTGCTGAGTGAGTAAACAGGAATTACTAAAAGAGCAAAGGAGGAAAATACGGAAAATACGGAAAAGGGAAGTAAAGCAGAGAGACTGAAAGCTGAAATGTTATGCAAGGGAGAGAGGGCATGCAGACAGTTGAAATGAGAATGAGGGGTTGTGAAAGTAGTGGAGTAAAGGAACGGGGGTTACAGAGAGTGAGAGAAAGACATTATAAGTGAGTAAAAAGAGGTGAAAGAGGATGGAAACAGGAAAGTGAGTGTCAGAGAATGGGAATACAATTTAATTTACACAATCCAAACTATAGAATAACTTCTACAACATGTTACATAGTTTATTTTTGCTGTTCTCAGAATATATTGAATTTCACTTAAAACAGTGAGTTCAAATTACTCATCATATGACAGCAGGAAAAAAAAACACAATCTAAAAGATTGTGTTTTAAAAAAACTTAGATACTGACAAATGACAAATGCACGCTAATCTTTGATTGACTTACTTTTCCTTGAGGCCAAATAGTATATCATGGAGGTCCTTTTCTCGTTGCAAAGTACTTTGCTGTTCACTTAAAAATCCATTTCATCGACTTTCTACAAGAAAAGCTCAAAGAACATCTGAAATATTTTCAATATTTTCATATACTCCTTTTTTTCAGTCATGACTCTTTACTCATTCCTGCACCTTTCCATTTGGCCAAATAGTGTCAGATGTATGAGTATATATGAGTACTCCTCCCGTCTTCATAGGCCAATTACCTTTACCTAAATTTTGGCTGTAAAAACACTAGGTATGAATTTATAAAGCCAAAAGGCAAACGTTGTTTGAAAGTCAAATGAGTGTTGTTACGTTGGGTCCAACCTTTAGAAGTTTTAAAATAGCATGTGTAATGCCCTGATGTTGTAGAAGTACCGTCATGAAAAATAATAGCTACAGTTGTAAAGGTTCTTCCTGATATTGATAACTGAGAAGCCACGAAATTTTTAATAGAAGTTGTCAATTTAGTTCCATCAGGTCTACATCGTTGGAACATTAAAATGACATAGTGACCATAATTTTGTAGAAATAATGTGGACAGCATTGCAGACTTACATTGGGTACACACCATATTGTGATCCGCTGCTTTAACTAGATTATTAAAAGGCACTGATTTGCAGTCTGGTAAAGTCAAATATATAAATCTTTCAGAGTCTATTGTAGTAGTACTTAATGAAGCACAGTTATCACAGTCATGTTGCCATTGATAAGAAAGGTTAAAAAGATTTTTTATATCTACTCCTTCATCTTGCAATACATCAAACATATACATTAAAAATTCCTGACAATCCTGCTGAATATTCTGTGAAAATTGATTTTGACCTGAACATATGTCTAGAAGATTTCTAATTTCTGAAACACTTTCTATTTTTGCTCTATCACTACTACATTTCTCTAACACAGAATTCAATAAACAGCACAATGTTTGTTCCCGATTTTCGACAATCTGTTTTTGTAAATTTTGAAGAAAAAAACCAACATTAACTACTACATTAGCATAGCAGTTGACACCAGAACTGTTTTCAAACTGAAATCCAACAACACCTTCAACAGAATCCTTTTTCTTTCTCTTTACAATTACACTCTTATCTACTTTATGCCTTTTTTCTGATACCTCACTGCAATTACTCTCATGTCTTCTTTTTCGGCCTACCACACGTTTTTCAATCAGAGGATATTGAGGCAAATGTGGAGCATACTCTCTTCTTAACCTATTGTATTCTTCAACACAATCTAGATCTGCACAAATCTTTGTTTCATCACACTCAATCAAGTACAATCCTGATAAAGTTCTGACTCGTGATAATGCCACATATGCCATACCCTCTTTAAACACAGAACTTCCAATGTTCAACAAAGCGCTATCTACACTTAAACCTTGGGACTTATGAATTGTCACCGCATATGCCAAACAAATAGGAAACTGTTTTCGGCGAACATATAAGTCTTTCACAAGCAAAAATCTAGCTGAACAACGACAAATTTGTTCTATTTCATCAATGCCATCAAATTTAATTTTTAAAATTTCAATTCCATCTCTATTTTTGTAATTCACAAAACCAACAACATGACCCATTGCTCCATTTACCAGACCTCTTTCAACATTTAAATTCCTTCTCAAAATGATACGACAATTTAAACACACATTCAGAGTCTTTTCAAAACCAGCAGTTTTAGATATAGTCTTCTCTAATGAATCCAATTTTGATTTCAAATTTTCAGACAAAATAATTGTTGCTCCCACATGCTCTATTTTATCTGTAGCTTCCAGTTTCACTATCTCTTCATTTTTTTTAACTGTAACATTTTGTTGTTGAACATGGAACATTCTTTCAGAGTTGGCATCAAACATATGCCAGATTTCTTCTCGTTAATTTTCTTAAAAATATTCTCTGGAAGAATGTTTTCATTTGGGTACAAATTTGAAATTAATCGTCCATGTAAAGCTTCTTTCCCTTGCTCACTTAGTTTTCCGATTCTTACATCTTGTAAAATATTTTTATAATCTTCATCCTTTGCCTGCCGCATATTTTGAAGCAGTTCTGCATATTTGAAGTTTAACCATATATTAACGTTTCCAATGCTCCCTAAGCACTTCCTGGTATCTTCATCCGTGAGCATTTTGAACACAGGTTGTCCTTTCACTGGAGTCAACTGCAAAAGATCTCCAAAAACAATAATATGTTTTCCTCCAAATAAGACATCATAGTCTGTTCTAAGAATTTCTTGCATTCTCAAATGCACAAAAGCAAGCATTATATTTGACACCATGCTTACTTCATCAATGATAAGAAGTTTCATTTTCTTCAGGACTCTCGAAACTTCGGAACACGCATCTCCAGATAGCTTGTGATACTCCAATTTGTTATCATGCTCCACTGGCAGCATCAGTAAACGATGTAAAGTAATCCCTTTAATGTTATGTGCTGCCAGCCCACTTGGAGCGGTAACAACACAAGACAGCGGTGAATCAGTCCTTTTCTGCAGATAAGTTGCAATTGCTTTAATCAGAAAACTTTTTCCAGTTCCCGCTTCTCCACTCACGTACAGTTGGACTGGCTTAAATGATGTACATGAGCACTCTTTTTTCTCATGACTGAATCCATGTTCAATCTGTTCTGTGACTTCGTCATATATCTGTTTCTGCTCAAGGTTTAGTTGTTTCACCAAATCTTCTAAGTTAACTTCATCATCTTGAGTTTGTTCCATAGCTCTTTCCACCTCATCCATGTCAGTGGCAGCTTCATTTTGGATAATTGGTCCTCCAAGTGGATCCTGACTCAATGAAGCAGAACTCTGACTGTCTTGAGAACTGTCTCTAGCAATCTCTGCAGCAATTGTGGCTTCTTGCTCTATTTCTTCGTTCAACATTTGCAGATAATTTGGAAAAACAGGACATTCTATGGTATCCTTGGTTGCATTAAAACAATCTTCGTAACAGAGAAAATCTCCAAGTAGTTCCTCTTCTGTACGCCATGGCTTAAAGAGTTGCAAAAGAGCTAAATAGTAAAATTCCCTTTTCTCTGGATTTTCGCAACTCAATTTTCGATGATTAATCAAATGGCCTTTTTTCTGTCTCACTAGACATCCTTCACACCCAATGATAGTATATATTCCATTGTTAATATCTTCTCTGATGGTTCTCTTATAAATATAGTTTTGCAGAACTTCATACAAACAAACGTTCTCAAGATGACTACTTCTATTTGGATAGTATGTATCCAACATGTTGGTCTTCAAAATATCTGTACTTTCTGGTTCTTTCTCCGCCAAATACTCTATTTCTTGTACAGATTTCAAAACTCGATTTCGTGTTGCAGCAAGACCTAGACTCACCCAAATGATGGTTCTAGATTTGGCATATAGACTTGCTGATGACAATCGATCAGAACATTCATATGCTCCAATTTCTCGATGCGACAACATCTTCAGACTGTATCTGTATAATTTCTTGCTTAGACTCTTTTCATGTGAAATGTCCTCCCAAATTTCCTTCAGTTCTGTCTTTTCTTTTTTTGTGATGTAAGACGTCACATATCGAGCCACAGCAATAGAGTTGTCAGCAACGAATTGAATATCCATGTTAGCATTCCACATGGACAAAATCACTGGGTTGTAGTCGTTGATGTACTTGGACTCTTCGTTTCTTTTTAAATTGTATGTATTTTTTGGTGATTTCCTCGTAACACTATGTCGCAGAGAAGACATCAAATTATTTACTCTTCCTTTAGAAATCACTGGTCGTGGAAAGGCAAAACGACATTTTGTGTAGAACTTGTCCTTGTTTCTGAATTTTCGACGACAGTACTTTCCACAACGATGGGATTGAAAGCGTAAAACTTGTTGCCTTAAACTGTTTTCTTCGGTAGTTTTCGGAACAGCACATGTTGAATACTCTTCAATGAAGCTCATCACTGTCTCATCCGAATCTGTTCCAAATTTGGGTGCATCTTTAATCCACAACAACATATGTATATGAGGAGCACCTCTCGCTTGATACTCCTTTCTCCAAAAGAAATCCAAAACTTCTCCAAGGGGAGGATTTTTTTTGTTGGTAATAAAAGACATCATAGCTTCAAATCTATGATTGAAATTTCTGCATACATTTACTGGATCCAAAGAGCACAGTTCTCCAGGTATTTTGAATTCTATATTTTGTATATTTGCATTTGCCTCTCGTAGAAATTGAAGTAAGTCATCCCATGCATACTCGGCATAGCTAAGAGTGAGGAACCATGTAGGAGTTCCTAAGTTTCTTAGCATACATTTCAATTCCCCATGACGACGGTACCAATACTCGTTTGTACCATGCTGACATGCCATGAGATTGATTAGATGAGATTCCAAAATATTATCTTGCGGATTCACTTTCTCCATAAAGTCCCTCGCCGAAACATTTTGCAGATGTGCTCCACTTTTCAGTATATGGTTTACTGCATAAGAAAGCCCAGACAAGTCACTTTCATACAGTAGTTGAAACAAATAGGGAATGCATTGACGAAACCTTGGATCTTCAGCATATAATCTTACAGTTCGATATTCAGATGCAGGAATTTGAAGTGGTCGATCGTCATATCGTCCACCTCGACCTGTTGGAAATAGCTGTGGAAAACAAAGAGCTTCCAAACTTTCTTCCCATACACTAACGGGACTTCCTTTTGCTGCTTTCATTTGAAACAATTCAATTGCATTCCCCATTACTTCTTTGGAATGCAAAGGATGAACAGTATAATGTTCATATATTTCTTCACTTCTAGAGACATCAACTTTTTCAATTTGGCCGACTGAACAATCACTGTCTTCATCTGCAGCTGTTTCCTCTGCTGCAACACATACATGTTTATAATACTCATTGTTTTTGACTAAATACAACGTTGCCTTTTTGACTTTCCTAACATCCACTAAATCTTACCTGATTTTTTTACTCTTTGTCGGAACCCCATTAACTAGAATAACTAAAGGTTCCTCTTCTACTTTTTCTATACCAATTGTATCAATATTTGTTTTGAAATCTAGAGGCAAATAAACAACTCTTCCCTTTAATCCTCTCTGCAAATCTGTAGGAGGCAATTTCCCTATCTTAGGCTCCATGCGAACAATTGCTTGAAAAGGGTGGACACATTGAATCAAAATAGACTCATATGTATTTAAATCCATCAATTCAGGGGGAATGTCTACCAACTCCAGATTATTATGAACAGCTCTAGCAGGCATTCTGTTTTGATTTAATTTATCATAACAATATTTACAAATACGCTGATCAGAACTCAAATCAAAACAATTCTCCACCCACAAATAAGTTGCAAAATCTTTCCACTCATAATTATTCACCTTTTCACTTTTTACGTATAAATCAACTAATCTAGTTTGATGCTTATTATGACTTCGTCGACAACACACACAAGTAAAATTCGGCCTTTCACTTGATTTCACCTTAAACCTGGTAATTTCCTGCTCAAACTTTTCTGTACTTGAAATCTGTACATTGTCTTCCAGATTACCTTGAATTGCTGTGTCAATTTCTACACTATCCTCTTTTTTATCAAAATAACAAATCTCAATTTCTTCACAAATCTTCTTCACATCTAATTCAGTTTCATGCAAAAGAGCACTGTTTAATTGTTTAAGCTTAAGTGCTGGACATTTTGCATAATACAACATTCTCACTAATTTCCTCATTTTGGTATGATGCACTGCTAACATCCTAAAATGATGAAAAACACTCTGACAGACTTTTC
Source organism: Lissotriton helveticus (assembly GCF_964261635.1). Taxonomy (NCBI): domain Eukaryota; kingdom Metazoa; phylum Chordata; class Amphibia; order Caudata; family Salamandridae; genus Lissotriton; species Lissotriton helveticus. Next base: position 1,872,854,633 of record NC_136067.1, on the reverse strand, counting down.
TAGAAAGACAAGCCAGTGAATGGCCTTGCAAACCTGTCTTTTCTCTCACTCTGCAAGGATCTAAGTCTTGCAACAACTTCACTTTCTGCTTTAGACTTTTCTTACTATATGTACGTAAGAAATTACAAAACAAATCAATTGATTACTGTCGCACACTACAAATACGACTACACTTCCAAGTGTACACTGGACCCTTAGTACGTCTCCCTAAAACTTCATCAGTTAACACCTCTTCTAGTTCTCTAGGCACAAGTTTCTCTTTTTCAATCGGACAACCGTCTTTCACTTCATACGCTTGACCACTGGTGTCAACTGCATGCACTAAATCATTCTCCTGGAAGTAACTCTCCTCATTAAACAATGGCTCACAACTTGAACTGTGCATCAATTCTCCAGAAAAAAACTTTACAAAAATGAGTCCGATTAATTACTCTTTTCCATCTACTGTTTGATTTGAAAACATCAATTGTCTTGTTAAGTGTCCTAATTCTATTGATTATTAAAATAAATAATTTTTTCTTAACTACAAAAGCCTGATCAACAATCTTCTCTACACTTTTCTTTTTCTTATAAAAAGCAGCTCTCTGTTTACCTTTCCTAATGTTTTTTAACAAATTTAAAACCACCCTATTGCGAAACATTCGTCTACGAATGTCTCTAAACTGATTCTGCCTTCTATTCCCATACATATTATTCTCTCCTGCTCCAGTTTTAGGATTCTTTGAGGTTCTCTCCTTCCTTTTCAAATTTACTCTCTCATTTTCTTTTTCTACATGCTGTCCATCATTTTTTTTTTAAAGTACATATGTTCCGAATAAAAGTTGTCTTACCAGGAGCTTGGTTCCTGTTTTTTGAAGTATTTGTTGTGGAAGAGTGCTGTAATTCCGTTGCTGTTTTTGATTTTTCTCGGTTACGTTGTTTTCTTGTCCTTTCCCTTGTGGGCATCTTTGCTTACTCTTGAAATCTTGATTTCAATCTGTGTTAAAGAAAAAAATAGCACATTATAGACCACTATTACCAAACAACAAAACAATGACAAAAAGCAAACGATCTATTCAGGGTTACAGATCAGGTGAGGATTATCCAGGGGTACACAAAAGGTGAGGCCTGTATTGAAGAGTATAGTGGAAGACAGCTCTGTCCACAGGTACAAAGAAGATGAGACCTGTGTCTAAGTTCACTGCACTCTTATACACAGGCTTCACCACCTATGCTTCCCGGGAAAGCCCTCTCTCCCACTACAGTCTTGATCATAAACCTCACCTCCTCTGTCCCTCTGGACATGTCTCACCTCATCTGCACAATCTACTTCCTAATCTCAGGTAACACAGATGACATAATTGATCCTCATTTATAAAGCCATGCGTCAGTTTTGCGCTACTGAAGCGTCACTTTTTGTGACGCATTGGCATCATAAAACATGTGCCTTGTTGCACCATATTTAAAAAGTGACGCATGTAGGTAGATGCGTCATTTTTAAAACCTTTTGCACCACATTATACCTCTGTCAAGTGTAATGTACAGAGAGGGGTCATTTCTCTGCAAAAAGCCTCGTAATAATGACACAGTGAAATCTATAAAATTTCACTGCGTCACTTTTAGGAAACTGTTATGTCAAAATCTTGCACCTGCCTCACAGTAGGGATAAGACTGAGGCAAACGCTTTCACATGGGGCTTTCCCCATATGATACGATTCTCACACCTAAGCAGGAGTGCAGATGAGATGAAGACTCTCCATGGGAGCACAAAACGTGAGGCTTGTGTCCAAGAGTGCAGTGGACAGGACTAAACTGGAGTAGTGTGCATGAAAAAGATGAGCCTCATTTATAAAGCCATGCGTCAGTTTTGCGCTACTGATGCGTCACTTTTTGTGACGCATTGGCAGCATAAAACATGTGCCTTGTTGCACCATATTTAAAAAGTGACGCATGTAGTTAGATGCGTCATTTTTTAAACCACTGCACCACATTATACCTCTGTCAAGTGTAATGTACACAGAGGGGTCATTTCTCCACAAAAAGCCTCGTAATAATGACGCAATAAAATCTATGAGATTTTACTGCATCACTTTTAGGACACTGTTACATCAAAATCTTGCAACTGCCTCACAGCAGCGATAAGACTGAGGCAAACGCTTTCACATGGAGCTTCACAATTTTACAAAATACAATTCCTCTATCCAAACAAACTCAATATGCTTCCTACACTGAGTTAACACAGGTAACATCATTGTAAAGAGTCAAATTGACACCTGTATCTAAGAGTGCAGTCGGGGATAGGCTTCATGAAGCCTAGTCCACTGCACTCTTAGACACAAGCCTCACCACCTACACTCCCCAGGAAAGCCCAAACATGTACCTTTTTGCGCCATATTTAAAAAGTGACGCATGTAGGTAGATGTGTCACTTTTTAAACCTCTGCGCCACATTATACTCAAAAATGTAAAAGCTATTCATTTTCCCCAAAATCGTTTTTGACATCACATTTAGGAAACACAGCACAGATCCTATGTACAAGCATTTGCCTCACAGCAGGGATAAGACTGAGGCAAACGCTTTCACATGGAGCTTTCCCCATGTGATAGGATTCTGACACCTAAGCAGGAGTGCAGATGAGATGAAGACTGTCCAGGGGAGCACAAAAGGTGAGGCTTGTGTCCAACAGTGCAGTAGACACGACTAAACTGCAGTAGTGTGCAAAAAAAAAAAAGAACCTCATTTATGAGGCCCTGCATCAGTTTTGCACTGCTGATGCGTCACTTTTTGTGACGCATCGGCGGCATAAAACATATACATTTTAGCGCCATATTTAAAAAGTGATGCATGTAGGTAGATGCGTCACTTTTTAAACCTCTGCGCCACATTATACTCAAAAATGTAAAAGCCATTCATTTTCCCCAAAATCGTTTTTGACATCACATTTAGGAAACACAGCACAGATCCTATGTACAAGCATTTGCCTCACAGCAGGGATAATACTGAGGCAAACGTTTTCACATGGAGCTTTCCCCATGTGATAGGATTCTGACACCTAAGCAGGAGTGCAGATGAGATGAAGACTGTCCAGGGGAGCACAAAAGGTGAGGCTTGTGTCCAAGAGTGCACTGGACACGACTAAACTGGAGTAGTGTGCAAAAAAAAAAGAACCTAATTTATGAGGCCCTGGGTCAGTTTTGCACTGCTGATGCGTCACTTTTTGTGACGCATCGGCGGCATAAAACATGTACCTTTTTGCGCCACATTTAAAAAGTGACGCATGTAGGTAGATGCGTCACTTTTTAAACCTCTGCGCCACATTATACTCAAAAATGTAAAAGCCATTAATTTTCCCCAAAATCGTTTTTGACATCACATTTAGTAAACACAGCACAGTTCCTATGTACAAGCATTCCATGTCATTACTGAAACCTCACTATTTTACAAAATACAATTCCTCTATGCAAACAAACTCAATATGCTTCCTACACTGAGTTAACACAGGTAACATCATTGTAAAGAGTCAAATTTATTTCTTTAAACATTCACACATTCTTTATTCCTTTTAAAAATTGTAAAAGCCATTCATTTTTCCCAAAATCTTTTTGACATCACATTTAAAAAACACAGCACAGGTCCTATGTACAAGCATTCCATGTCACTACTAAAACTTCACAATTTTACAAAATACAATTCCTCTATGCAGTAAAAACTTTTTACCAAGCATTATCAAAAAGCATGACACAAAGCAACATTAAAAAAACACATTTTGCTTCCAAATCTTCTCCATAGAGTATACAAGTCTCTATGTATATTAAATGAATCATAACTCACCTTTACAAATGCTTTAGGAGATTCCGAACAGTGTCAGATACACACACCAATATTTCTTTAGCAGAGCAAAAGGTATGTTCTCCAGGCACTGCAAACCATAAAGGCACAGAAAACCTCAAATTCTACACACATATTGCTCATGGTAACCAATCAAAACTCTTCCCTCTCTATTTTCAAATCAACACCCTTCCCCCCTCAGCCCTTTCTACCTGTTACCATAGCAACTCCCTCCTCACTGAGCTCCCAGGGTTAAAAGTTTATTCTACAATATTGCAAATCAAATGAGCAAGGGTGTTTGACCACTCAATACACCAGCTTATCTGGTGCAATGTTTCTTTAAATAACTTTTTTTAACCATTCAAATTACTTCTTACACAGAACACAACCATGCACCCTATCTTTCAGTTTTCAACTATCTCAATCTACCAATCATAGCACTGAAACTCCACAGGTTTTTTTTTGCAAACTCCTACTGTTCCAACTGCCATTTCATTTCTACACTTCATCTGACTGCACCAGAACCTCCTCTCACCATGTATTCTGTCTGGATTATTGGACATAGATATATCCACTGGGCTCAAAGGTGTGCAGCTACCAGAAATTTTCACAACCTTGAATTATCAAATGTGAAGATTAAATGGATTGGCCAGAGAGGATTGAAATCTCACCAATTGATACCATTGGTGAAAACCTTTTTGCATTTGCCACACCCTGACCTTTTAATTGTGCACTGTGGAGGAAATGACTTGGGCACTTTGACTGGGGTAGGTCTGGAAATGCTTTTAAAGGACACCTTTGATCAATTGATGGCACTTTTTCCTCAAACTGCCTTGGTATATTCCAATATATGCCAAAGACAGAAATGGAAGTGGTCCAATCAATTTTGTTCACAATTTGAGAAAGCACGGAAACATGTGAATAAATCTGTTTCTGCTTACATGAGAGACTATGGAATGGGTTCAATATACAATAATAACTTGCGTTACAACATGCAAGATATCTACAGAGGAGATGGTGTACACTTTTCAGATGAGGGGAATAGAATATTCCTCCTGAATTTAAGACTGTGCATTGGTACCTACTTGTAGGTACCTAAATCAGCCACAGAACCCAAAAGCCCTTTTCAGGGCTACCCTATCTCTGATCACTCCAAATTATTATCTTTTTCAAATTTTTTTCACTATTTTTCACCATAGTACGCTCCCCGGTACGCTTCCCGGTGCGCGTACAGGGCGCTCCCCCCGCGAAAATTTTAAAATAAATTTTTTTTTGGTCTATATGGGCTACCTAACACCCCCTCAGAAAACCTAGGGGGTCAGGGAGTGCCTACGATGCCCCTTTATACCCATTCCCAACGTTGTTTGTCCTCCATTTTCTGTCTTAAATATACCAAAAACAAAATGGAGGACTGCCGTAGCGCTGCCGGTACGCGTACCGGGGCGCGCACCGGGAAGCGCTCTAAAAAAAATGTTAAAAGTTAATTTACATAAAAACCACTGGAGACACTTTCCCCAAATATAGAATAGCTCATACTACATACCAATCCCTGCCATTTTCCCAAATTCTATGGAATTCCATTGAGCCATTTAGCCTGTAGACCTCTCTAAATACCCTGAGGTAAATTACTTCACAAAAACACATCTGAAGTGTTAGAATTTACAACCAATTAAAATGTTACTTTCATTTTCTACTTTTTTTTCCCAACATTTGATTGGTTATGTACATGAATATAAATGAAAAATGAGAGGGAAACACGGCCATTTTGACTACAACTACCTGAGGTACATCTTGAAAGGATTTTCGCATTTTGTCTTCTTCACCTCTCTGTAAAGTAAGTTGATAATTTGTAAGGGGCACTTTAAGTTAATTTGTAAAAACGTTTTCTGATAGTTATTTACTGTCCCTCTGCTATAGTTATAGATAGAGATAGGCTCCTCTGTTATATTTATGGATTGACTCAGGCTTCTCTGCTATAAATATGAATTTACTTACGCTTCTTCACAGGCACTTTTTTATATTTCTACTTCCTGCCTGTTACCATACACTGCCCAAAGTTAACTTCACTGTTAAAAAATCAAAACTACCTGTCTGAACTTAAACCCAACAGTGCCATATTTCTACTGATTTTTTTTTAATGCAAATTTCGGCACAAAAATGGAAGGAGAACAAAACGTTTCCTTTGAAATTGTCCTAGAGATGAACAATGAAGAAATCATTGAAACCAATGACTTGGAATTCATGGATGAATCACGGGACCATGAACTTCTACAATGTGTAGAATCTGTGGATTTGTTAATTCAATATGAGGACGTTTCTGACAGTCAAATGATAGAAGTTATGTTTAATTTAGAAAAAGAATCTGAAAAATAAATGTATATTTAATAATTCTAAAATTGTTTGAGACATTATTCATTTATATATATAATTCTTAACCACTTGGATGCTAAGATTTCATTTTCCCCATTATTCATGACGAGTTACCCTTGTCATTAGCATCCAACTTGGATGCTAATGACAAGGGTAACTCGTAACTAGTACCAAATTGATTATAATGTAAAGTCAGACTTATAGTATACTGTGCAACTTTTTTGTGTTACATAGTAATTTTGTAGCAAAGTAGTGTGTTACGTGGTACGTAAACACAACCCTGTATGCGGGCACACTTGTGTAGCTCAGCGTGGCTGATTCAAAAGAAAGTTCAAATCCATAAGTTTGCAAAATTTGCGTATATTTAGTAAGTTCAGAAGTTCATTATACGGGGCGTTACATCACGCCATGTATTCAATTGAAAGTAATCCAATAACGTATGTTTCAAAGTATGCTCCGATGCATTTCGGACTCGTGTAGTCCTTTGTCAAGGAGCACTCTGGGAAGGATACAACAGCAGCATTTTAGATCAACGAGAAATGGACGGCAGTAAGGTTGTGCACATGCGGTGAAAATGTGACAAAAAAGTGAATACATGCGGTTGAGAAAAGATATGGTTTCCTAATCATGCGATCATTGTGAACAATGTGAGTCCGTGATTCTAAAAACGTGTGATTGGGAAAACATGCGGGCATGATAATAAATCAGGGCGCTTTTTAGTGCATGCAGAGAGTTAAATAAATTATTAGACCCAGTGATGGTTTGTGATGTTACCCTAATCAGAAGTACGAAAATACGAGAAATGTGAAAAATTTAAAAGAAATGTGAAAAATTTAAACGTGGATAATCATGCAATGTGAAAGTGTCTTACGCTTCCACATCAGTGTACAGCTCACATCGGTGCTGCAAGGAACGATGAAACAATCCATTAGCGGTTGTAAACAAGCGAAAGCGCTTGGAAAAACGGTAAACTAAACCGACAAGCAGTCGTGGTGACTTACTGTGGAGGTTCAAAGAAGTGAACTACGTGTCTCGGGCTTCGCGTAGGTACTGCGGAGTTCGAGGGGAAAGTGTTGGGTGATAGAAATAAAGAAAAGACATCCCAGTGAAGAAAAAATCAAAGCGGCCATCTTGTAATGGTAAAAGTGAAACACCATGAGATGTGTTACAATGACATTACAACAACTTGTAAAAATGACAATGAACATGCAGAATGCGGGTGCAACGTATCAAGCAACCTGATCACAGGTAGCAACTCAATTCAGTCCGATCATTAAGCCCGAAGGGCTTCAGAGATTGGAGTTTGTATATCCACGATGTCTCGCGTTGTAGGAGGGTTTTGTTGTTGTCTCTGCCCTCACAGTGGGTGACCGTTTCCAATACCAGGTACTTCAGCTGGGCTATACTATGGTGCGCCTCGTTGAAATGTGTGGCCAAAATAGACTTGGTGTTCTTGGTGCGAATGTTTGATTTGTGTTCGTTAAGTCTGGTCTTTATTTTTCTGCTGGTTTTGCCAACGTAGATCTTTCCACACTAGCATTTGAGTAAGTAAATCAGGTTGGCTGAGTCACAGGTGGCATCTACTTTTAAGGGGATCGCAAATCCTTTCATCGGGTGATGGATAATATTGCCTCCAATTACAATGTTACAATTATTACAATGATGACATGGTCGTGTGCCAGTGTGTTTCCTCGGTCTGTCAGTGGGTTTTGATAGAATTTCTCCAATGTTCATGGGTCGATTGTAAGCAAAGATCGGAGGATCCTTGAAGAGATCTCCGAAATCCGGTTCCGACGACAAAATTCGCCAGTGTCTTAGTATGATTTTTTTATACATCTTACTCGCAGTGGAGAATTTAGAGACCAATGTCAATCTGGGATTCAAATCCTTTTTTTTGCTTTTCAAAGCTTCAGTTCTTGGGATGGTGAGTGCTCTGTCTTGTGCTTCTTTAACGATGTTTTCGGGGTAACCTCTGGTGGAAAACCTAGAGGCCATCGTTTGAATTTGAATGTCTCTTCTGTGTTCGTCTGATACTATCCGGGTGACTCTCAGCATCTGGCTGAATGGAAGATGTCTTTTTAGGGAGTCTTGGTGGAAACTGCTATAAAGCAGAGTGTTGTTGCGATCTGTTTCCTTACGGTATAAATCCGTTTCGATACCGTCTGTTGTGATTCTTATGAGTACGTCCAAGAATGTAATTTCTGTGGCTGAAATGTTCCAGGTGAACTCAATGCGGTCATCCATGGTGTTCAGTGTGGATAAGGCTGATTCCAGGTGCTCTCTGGAATCGGTCCAAATAAAGAAAAGGTCATCTATATATCGTGCGTATAATTTAAGGTTGTCGTTCCAATCCGCGTTCTTTTCAATGTGATTGACTTCAAAATTGCCCATGTAGATATTCGCGTATGTCGGCGCGGCGCAATTGCCCATTGCCATCCCAGACATTTGTAAATACCAGTGGTCCTCAAAACAAAAGTAACTGTGATACAAGGTAAAAATCATGAGTTCTAGAATGAAGGTTTTCAACGGATCTGCAATGTCTGATTTTAGTAAGGCTGATTCAATGGCTTCAATTCCCCCAGCATGGGGAATGGAGGTATATAGGCTCTTAACATCAGCTGTGCATAGTAAGATTTGTTCGCCTTGCTTGATTTCAACGGTGTTTAATTTGTTGATGAAGTCGGTGGTGTCACGAATGTAGCTTTTTAAGTTTGTCACCATAGGTTGTAAGTGGCGGTCAATGAATTTCCCAGTGGATTCGTGGATTGACCCCCGTGTGGACACGATGGGCCGGAAAGGTGGATCCATTAAGTTCTTATGTATCTTAGGCAGCATGGTGAGAGTAGGACTTTTTGGGTGTTCCACGGTCAAGTATCGCTTGGTTCTATCATCAATGATGTCGTTCTCTCTGGCTTTTTCAATGATGTTGAGTAGCATGGTTTTATACTCCTTAGTGGGGTTGCCCTCAAGTGGCAGATAAGTTTCAACGTCGAAGACGTGTTCTCTGGCTCTGCGAGTGTAGAGATCCGCGTTGAGGATAACTAGGGCGCCACCCTTGTCCGCTTTCAAACATTTGATTGATTGGTTGTTCGCAATGTTCTTCAAGGTGTCATGTTCCTTATTGGTGATATTCCTGCATTTGGATTTTTTGTAATTGATCTTGGCGATATCTTGACGGACTAGAGTTTCAAAATTATCAATGCTCTTATGGCTGCTTGGAGGCATATAGTTACTTGTGGGTCGTAAGCCCAGTAGTTGATCCGGTTTGGTTTCCACCGTAGGTTCCAAGACTTTTTCAAAAAAGTGTTTTAGGCGTAGTTTTCTGGTGAGCTTAAACGTGCTGACTTCTAGTTCAAGTAGGTTGGTGTTACTAGTTGGGATGAATGACATGCCTTTTTGTAGAGTTCTGATTTCATGAGGTGTAAGGTTGGTGTCAGAAATGTTTATGACTAACGATTCTTCCTCGTTTTGGGTTTGTTTTGGGGTTGGCTCTTTCCGTTGTTCTTTCTTGGTTCTTTTGCCCCGTGGGGTCGTCGGTTCTGTCTGGGCCTAAATCTAAAAAAGGCTCCGCGGTGGTTGTGGATGAGGTGGATGCTTGAGCCGGTCGATCTTTAGAGCTTGTGCGTTCCGTTGGTTGATGTCTTGGGGGGCGGTTGGTGGTGTCGCTGTCAGAGGATGAAGTATCGGTGTTCTGAGAATACGGTTTGTTTCTTCGTCGTTGGGCGTAGACTTCCGCCCAAGTGTAGACTTCCCCAAGCTTGTAGTCTAAGGTGTCACGCCGAAATTTGCGTAACTTTCGTTCATTAATCTCCCTGGTATGACGGTCGATTTGTCTGTTGATATCTTCCAGTGTTGTGCCTAGTTCCTCAGGGGTCATGAGATCTTTAAGTTCATTTTCAGCGGTGCTAATTTCCAAAGACAGCTCTTGGAGGATTCCCGACAATTCCTCAATGATCAATAAGATCAGGTCCAGACTGCACTTGTTCAGAATGGCGTACCATCTGTCAAGGAAAGCTTTGGAGTTCTTACAGAGGGAAGGCTTTAGCGCAATGCGGAGGCCGCGGGGAATACGGAGTGATTTGTGATACTTAATTAGTGTATTCGCGTGAAGTTTTTGATTTACGCGACGTTTCGACAAATAGAGTAATTGCTTGATACATTGTTCCTTTGTTCTGCTTGTAGGTGTTTGGGTTAAGTCATCGTTGATCAATGCGTAGATCCTTTCCGTTGCGTCAGAATCAAATGCCAATGTTTCGGCATGTGCTTCGGTGGATTTAGAGATGTCTTCGTATTGCATTATGAGAGATGATCCAAAGGGCGTGCTGCCAGCCTGCCAGGCAGTGGAAGTGTAGATATCGAACTAAAGAAGAGGCTTAGGCGCACAGCAATGTGAAATAAACACAAATTGTACAGGGCGGTTGATATGGTGAAAAAAAGATAAAGGTGCTCCAACAGGTGACGTAACTAGCCAGAATACGTCCAATAATTGTAGCAAAGTAGTGTGTTACGTGGTACGTAAACACAACCCTGTATGCGGGCACACTTGTGTAGCTCAGCGTGGCTGATTCAAAAGAAAGTTCAAATCCATAAGTTTGCAAAATTTGCGTATATTTAGTAAGTTCAGAAGTTCATTATACGGGGCGTTACATCACGCCATGTATTCAATTGAAAGTAATCCAATAACGTATGTTTCAAAGTATGCTCCGATGCATTTCGGACTCGTGTAGTCCTTTGTCAAGGAGCACTCTGGGAAGGATACAACAGCAGCATTTTAGATCAACGAGAAATGGACGGCAGTAAGGTTGTGCACATGCGGTGAAAATGTGACAAAAAAGTGAATACATGCGGTTGAGAAAAGATATGGTTTCCTAATCATGCGATCATTGTGAACAATGTGAGTCCGTGATTCTAAAAACGTGTGATTGGGAAAACATGCGGGCATGATAATAAATCAGGGCGCTTTTTAGTGCATGCAGAGAGTTAAATAAATTATTAGACCCAGTGATGGTTTGTGATGTTACCCTAATCAGAAGTACGAAAATACGAGAAATGTGAAAAATTTAAAAGAAATGTGAAAAATGTAAACGTGGATAATCATGCAATGTGAAAGTGTCTTACGCTTCCACATCAGTGTACAGCTCACATCGGTGCTGCAAGGAACGATGAAACAATCCATTAGCGGTTGTAAACAAGCGAAAGCGCTTGGAAAAACGGTAAACTAAACCGACAAGCGGTCGTGGTGACTTACTGTGGAGGTTCAAAGAAGTGAACTACGTGTCTCGGGCTTCGCGTAGGTACTGCGGAGTTCGAGGGGAAAGTGTTGGGTGATAGAAATAAAGAAAAGACATCCCAGTGAAGAAAAAATCAAAGCGGCCATCTTGTAATGGTAAAAGTGAAACACCGTGAGATGTGTTACAATGACATTACAACAACTTGTAAAAATGACAATGAACATGCAGAATGCGGGTGCAACGTATCAAGCAACCTGATCACAGGTAGCAACTCAATTGAGTCCGATCATTAAGCCCGAAGGGCTTCAGAGATTGGAGTTTGTAAATCCACGGTGTCTCGCGTTGTAGGAGGGTTTTGTTGTTGTCTCTGCCCTCACAGTGGGTGACCGTTTCCAATACCAGGTACTTCAGCTGGGCTATACTATGGTGCGCCTCGTTGAAATGTGTGGCCAAAATAGACTTGGTGTTCTTGGTGCGAATGTTTGATTTGTGTTCGTTAAGTCTGGTCTTTATTTTTCTGCTGGTTTTGCCAACGTAGATCTTTCCACACGGGCATTTGAGTAAGTAAATCAGGTTGGCTGAGTCACAGGTGGCATCTACTTTTAAGGGGATCGCAAATCCTTTCATCGGGTGATGGATTGGAGGCAATATTATCCATCACCCGATGAAAGGATTTGCGATCCCCTTAAAAGTAGATGCCACCTGTGACTCAGCCAACCTGATTTACTTACTCAAATGCCCGTGTGGAAAGATCTACGTTGGCAAAACCAGCAGAAAAATAAAGACCAGACTTAACGAACACAAATCAAACATTCGCACCAAGAACACCAAGTCTATTTTGGCCACACATTTCAACGAGGCGCACCATAGTATAGCCCAGCTGAAGTACCTGGTATTGGAAACGGTCACCCACTGTGAGGGCAGAGACAACAACAAAACCCTCCTACAACGCGAGACATCGTGGATTTACAAACTCCAATCTCTGAAGCCCTTCGGGCTTAATGATCGGACTCAATTGAGTTGCTACCTGTGATCAGGTTGCTTGATACGTTGCACCCGCATTCTGCATGTTCATTGTCATTTTTACAAGTTGTTGTAATGTCATTGTAACACATCTCACGGTGTTTCACTTTTACCATTACAAGATGGCCGCTTTGATTTTTTCTTCACTGGGATGTCTTTTCTTTATTTCTATCACCCAACACTTTCCCCTCGAACTCCGCAGTACCTACGCGAAGCCCGAGACACGTAGTTCACTTCTTTGAACCTCCACAGTAAGTCACCACGACCGCTTGTCGGTTTAGTTTACCGTTTTTCCAAGCGCTTTCGCTTGTTTACAACCGCTAATGGATTGTTTCATCGTTCCTTGCAGCACCGATGTGAGCTGTACACTGATGTGGAAGCGTAAGACACTTTCACATTGCATGATTATCCACGTTTAAATTTTTCACATTTCTTTTAAATTTTTCACATTTCTCGTATTTTCGTACTTCTGATTAGGGTAACATCACAAACCATCACTGGGTCTAATAATTTATTTAACTCTCTGCATGCACTAAAAAGCGCCCTGATTTATTATCATGCCCGCATGTTTTCCCAATCACACGTTTTTAGAATCACGGACTCACATTGTTCACAATGATCGCATGATTAGGAAACCATATCTTTTCTCAACCGCATGTATTCACTTTTTTGTCACATTTTCACCGCATGTGCACAACCTTACTGCCGTCCATTTCTCGTTGATCTAAAATGCTGCTGTTGTATCCTTCCCAGAGTGCTCCTTGACAAAGGACTACACGAGTCCGAAATGCATCGGAGCATACTTTGAAACATACGTTATTGGATTACTTTCAATTGAATACATGGCGTGATGTAACGCCCCGTATAATGAACTTCTGAACTTACTAAATATACGCAAATTTTGCAAACTTATGGATTTGAACTTTCTTTTGAATCAGCCACGCTGAGCTACACAAGTGTGCCCGCATACAGGGTTGTGTTTACGTACCACGTAACACACTACTTTGCTACAATTATTGGACGTATTCTGGCTAGTTACGTCACCTGTTGGAGCACCTTTATCTTTTTTTCACCATATCAACCGCCCTGTACAATTTGTGTTTATTTCACATTGCTGTGCGCCTAAGCCTCTTCTTTAGTTCGATACATAGTAATTTTGCTCATAGATACTTCCTTTCTCCCACTATATTATCTCCAATGTGTATTTGACATCTCTTTTTCATCTCCTGCCTCCATGTTCGTTCTGCTTTCCTGACAAACTATGGTATGGATTCCATATACCACAATAACTTCTATAACAACATGCAAATTATCTACAGAGGAAACGGTGCACATTGAATTTAAGACTCTGCATTGGTACCTACATATTGGTACTTAAATCACCCACACAACACAACAACTCTATTCAGAGATACCCTACCTCTAAGCACTTTAAATTATTATTTTAGTGTTTCACTGAGTTTTCCCCATGTGTGTGGGGGGGGTGTGTGTGGAGGATGTGCGGGGTGTGTCTGTGAGGTGTGTATGTGTGTCTGTGTGTGTCTGGGGGGGATGAGGTGTATAGGTGTGTGGGGTATGTGGGTGTGGGTGGGGATGTGGGTGTGTAAGGTGTGTGTGTGGGTGTGGGTGTGGGTGTGTGGAGTGTTTGGGTGTAGGTGGGGGGGATGAGGTGTATAGGTGTGGGGTATGTGGGTGTGGGTGGGGATGTGGGTGTGTGAGGTGTGTGTGGGGTATGTGTGGGTGTGGGGGGTATGTGTGTAGGATGTGTATGTATGTGTGGGATGTGTGGATGTGTCTGTGAGGTGTGTGTGTGAGTGTGGGGGGGGAGGTGTGTGTGTGAGATTTGTGGGGTGTGTCTGTGAGGTATCTGTGTGTGCTTGTGTGTGTGTGTGTTGGGGGGGTGAGGTGTGTGTGTGAGTGTGGGTGTGTGGGATGTGGGTGTGGATGTGTAAGGTGTTGGTGTGGGGTGTTTGGGTATGGGTGGAGGTGTGCGTGTGTGAGGTGTGTGTGGGGAGTGTGTGGGTGTGGGGTGTGGGGTTGAGTGCGTGTGGGTGTGTGTGGGACGTACTTGTAGGTACCTAAAACAGCCACAGAACCCAAAAGCTCTTTTCAGAGCTACCCTACCTGTAATCACTCAAAATGATTATTTTACACTATTATTTTCACTATTTTTCACCAAAGTACGCTCCCCGGGCGCTCCCCCCGCGAGAATCGAAAAAAAATAAAAACATTTTTTTGTCCCGCGGGACCCTTTTATGGCCCCCACATCAAACCCTATGGAGTCACGGGGGGTGTACTCTGCCCCCTTTTGGTCATTTCCCCCTTTTGTTTTTAGCCACCTCTTGTGTCTTGGTCCTACCGAGACACAAGATGGCGGCCGCTCCAGACTGTTTCGAATGTTTACAGACACCCGAGAGCCAATCAGCTCCCCGTGCGCAAGTCGCGTGGCGTGCCCGGAGCGCTCCCCGGTGCGCGTACCAGGGCGCTGCCATAGATATATAAATTTTTTTGAACCTAAATTACTCAAAATCCTCTGGAGCACATATCTTGAGACATAGCAAAGGCACATCGGGCTACCAGTCCCTACAATTTTGCCAAGTTTGGTGAAAATCCATTCAGCCGTTCGAGCTAAAAGTGCGACCGACCGCCCTATGGAAATTAACATGGGGAAAACACGTTTTGGGACCCCCCTTTTATCTCGGCTCCCACTTGATGAATCCCCCCATACTTTCACAGAAGGAGCGGAGCGCCGTGAGGCAAAGTTGCTGAAAACTTCAGGCCGATTCCTTAACCGGCACCAAAGTTATTCCAAATAGAATGTTGTGATTTCCCTATGGAAATCAATCCTAACTATAACTACCTACTGGCGACCGCCAGTAGGTAATATATATATATATATATATATATATATCAACGGTTTTCGGCCCAAGATTCTGATGCTGGCGCTCGATTGAAGGGGGCAGTGCGTTTCTTTTCCGGCAGAGCCACGCCGGTGTCAATAAAGCAGCTCTTGCCTTTATTAATCATTGCCCATGGCAAATGATTAATAAATCTGCCTACATTTTTCCTGGAAATGAGTGAGTGCGTCTTTACTTTGCCGCAGGGCGAGAATTGCTATATATATATATATATATATATATATATATATATATATAAATTGTCGCTCCAAGGTTGTCCACCTTTGAGTAGCACACGAGCAGCAGCTTGATTTATGTGTAGGTGAGGACGGGGATCCGCTTGTAGATGCCGCTCCGTAATGGATCTGCCCGACGCGTTTCGAAGCTCCATATGCTTCTCTTCAGGTGCTTTAACGGAAGCGGTGTGCGCAACCGCTAACCCACTTCTCCATTTTCCATATGACACACCCACCAATCAGTTATTTTGGGATCTGGCTCCTCAAAGTAAATGGACCACAGGCAGTATGTCCCTTAGTTTTATTAAAAAGACTCTCAAAGGACTTAAAAGAAAAAAATATATATGGATTCATCTATAGTATTCCACCTCATTAATACATCAATTTAAATACAAGTGATGATGCTGTCTTCAAATTAGTATTACCTGTAGATTAGTAGTGCAGGAGAAAAATACGATTCAATTAATCTGTAATTGTGGGACAGGATAGTCTCTAGGTTTTCAAATCTCCTTGCTGCACCCAGGCTTGTCAGAGATGACTCCCGGCAAACAACCCCTCCATAATTCTAATGATCAAGACTGCTGTAAGTCGTCTAGACCAACGTGTTCTACATGCTCCCTCTTCAATATTGTCTCCTCATAGAAAACCCCACACGTAGACTGGGAACTTACCGGGACTAAACAGTCTTGGACATGCACTGATCCGATTTCCTTTTCTCAAACAAACAAGCTGGGCACGCTATAAATAGAGCCCTCCCATGTTTAGAATGGAACTCGAGATGGGGATTGGATGTTGTTAAAACCGTAGCCATCTTTAAACAACTACTTCATGTACTGAAACCATACACTGAGACATTCCACCCTTGTTGATTAAAGACCAGGGAGAAATCCAGAACCGCATTGTTCCTGTAGTTTGTTTTTTACACATATGAACGACAAGAATCTTTTATCAAGATTTAAAAGAAGGCATCATGTCTATTCCAATTTTTTACACAAGCCAATTTTTAGATGGAAGTCCAGCCCGATCTGCCAGCATGCTTGTTTCCGATCCAGGGAGGACCTGGCTTGGCAGTTCGGGCTGAACTGTTCCCACGAGTCACAGGGTCAAGACTGATTTGCATATGGATGGGTCTAAACTGGAGTGGCATGGTGAGCAAAAGAACAATGGATTTAACCCAGATCTATTGACTGGGAGTGAATGTTTGATTTGCTCTGCATTCCGTCCATCATCTGTGTGTCTTTTTCTTTCTCGCCCTAAGTGCGCTGGGTATGTCCAGGCATGGGTCCCGGGCTCACTGTGCCACTGGATTAAAGCTTGAAGGCAACTGGGGGTTGGGCCCACTGGGAAAGAGGGTAGGTCGGGCCACTATTAAATGCAAAAAATGGGGGTGTTTTTACCTATGCCTCTATTATGAATATGACAATGAATGCTGAATTTGGGTAAACCAAAATTTATTAGTTTAACCGGACTTTTAAGTCTTTTAATTTCATTCACTTTTGAATCACTCAATTATTTTAGTATAGGCAAAACAAAGAACATCATCAACTTCATGTATTACCATATACTACCGCAGTGCAAAATTATTTCAGACACAACATAAATTGTTACAATAATGAAAACATTACTACACAAATAACAATTACATATATATACAATTACAGTATCAAAGTGCTCTTATTTACAGTGAAACATGGAGCTGTTATTCAACAATACAGTTTCAATCCTGATTAGTAAACCACCTTTAAGACAGAAAAAATGTACAGAGTATTTCAACCCAATACAGTGTGCAACTACTTCTATACAATTTTAGAAAAGTTCTGCATTAATCACTGCCAATGAATGCGACAGAGTCAAAAATGCCATTTTTGACTGTCGCATTCATTGGCAGTGATTAATGCAGAACTTTTCTAAAATTGTATAGAAGTAGTTGCACACTGTATTGGGTTGAAATACTCTGTACATTTTTTCTGTCTTAAAGGTGGTTTACTAATCAGGATTGAAACTGTATTGTTGAATAACAGCTCCATGTTTCACTGTAATTAAGAGCACTTTGATACTGTAATTGTATATATATGTAATTGTTATTTGTGTAGTAATGTTTTCATTATTGTAACAATTTATGTTGTGTCTGAAATAATTTTGCACTGCGGTAGTATATGGTAATACATGAAGTTGATGATGTTCTTTGTTTTGCCTATACTAAAATAATTGAGTGATTCAAAAGTGAATGAAATTAAAAGACTTAAAAGTCCGGTTAAACTAATACATTTTGGTTTACCCAAATTCAGCATTCATTGTCATATTCATAATAGAGGCATAGGTAAAAACACCCCCATTTTTTGCACTGGATTAAAGCTTGTCAGGCTGATGAGGGGGGATGCCCTGGAACCAGTCCCAGGATGCTTGTTTCCAGTCCAGGGAGGACCTGGCTTGGCAGTCGGGCTGGACTATTCCCATTGCATATGGCTGGGTTTAAACTGGGGTGTCATGGTGAGAAAAAGATTGATGCATTTAACCCAGAACCATTGACTGAGGGTGCCTGTTTGATTTACTCTGCATTCTGTCCATCATCGGTGTGTCTTTAACCCACACTATTGGCAGCTTATTTTGGTTCCTGCTTTACTATTCTCTCGTCAATAGTTAGTTTTCTTGGCATCTTACACGAGCAGTGAATCTTATACCTTAACATTGTTTTGAGGGAATACTCATGTTCTATGTACATTGTCAAATTCCTGTGGAACTCCATCCTTATCATACACATTACAACATTTCAGAGGCACACGAACTTCTCAGGGTCACCAAACCCTTCACCTGTCCCAAAACGTCAAACTCTTGGTTCACAAGTGGTGGACGGTGGTATTTTGAAATGGAGGGGTGCCTGTGAGAAGTGAATCTTTTAACCCAGGGACAGACACTGTGATAAACCAACACTGCCTTTAGGCTTGATGTCAAAGCACTTAATCATGGCTCATTAATAGTGTTTTATTTATAAAGGGCCATGACTCAGAGCTCTGACTTTGAGGTTGAAAGCAGTGTGAGTTCATCACAGTGCCTGTCAGTGGGTCAAACAAGTAATAATACAACAAAATCAATGTTCTCTGTGTTCTCCTCTTTGACAGACCCAGTGTGAGCCCTAGAGCCTTAGCCAACTCCCCTCTACTACTCCAGATGCTTCTCTCATGCTGCTTATAATGTTAAGCAGCATGAGAGAAGAACCAGGATTGGTTGGACCGGGCTGACTCAACGCTCTTCTAGGTACTGGGGGACTGTGCCTTCTCTCCACCCAGCTGTCTATGACAGCTTGGGTTGGAGATTTTTAAAGAGTGCATATCAGTCTGGCCGTACCAAGACAGCTGTTCGAAGAAACATGAAAATCAGCAGCAATGGCCCTGCCCAGCCCTGACTCTTGGCTCATGCTAAGAGCAGCAGTAAATTATAAAATGGTAATAAATAAATGTTATTACATTTTATTTTTCACTACCTGATTCATTCACACTAAAAAAAGACATGGCATGATGAGATTTGTCTTGAATTCAGGGGAGTAATGTATGTAGTTATATTTTGCAAAAAAAATTGTAAAGACCTATGGTGGGCTACATCATGGGCAGTGACCTTCCAAACAATATGATGTGAGTGCACAGGGCACTGCAACCAGTAGAAAGCTATTACAAGCTGGAGAACAGTCACAGATGGTGTTTATGTACAGAGCATATTCAACATCTGTAATTCCTAGTCTTCTCGTGCAGAGCCCAACTGAGACTTAATTTGGCAACCTGAAAGAAACAACATGAAAAAGGTTTAGCAACACTAGTGGTAAAAAGTTAAGGAGTACAAAAGGTAGCAAAACTATGTAAATTGTAAAGAAATAAAGTTCAGAGTTGTAAGTACAATAGAGGGGAAGAGCAGGAGCAGATTAAATTAGTGCCCTACCCTTTTATATGCAACCTATTTATTCATCATGTGTTTCACAATATTAATCTGTTTACCATTTATCAGTTAACTGTAGTGAATGGCCATGTGCTAATTTAGATGAGGGCCATCTATATATTTAGCAGTATTATAATAAATATATTCTTCATAAAAGGGCATGTTTATCTTTCTTAAAATATACTAGATATACTCACTTATGCTAACTGTACTTATTTAGAGTCTATTCTGAATCTAATGTTGGCCTAACTTGTAACCACTCCCAAGTTGCACGCATTGCATTTTAATTAAATATCCTGCAAGTGTCTTGTTTTTTTCGCCTCTGCAGGTGTCTTTTTATATACCTTGTTAAGTTAGAATAGGTGTATTGTTTATTGTTTTAGACTAGATAGACTATTGAACTTTTTAATTAGACGTAGGCCTAAGATATGGAGCCTGAGACAGTGGGAGAGACCTTCTGTACCAGGCAGACCAGACTGATGTTACATCCAAGGCCGCCAGGATAGTTATTCTTTTGATTAAGAGCTGGGAAATTTGAGCTTACACCTGATCCTAGAGAACACGGTCTTCAGATTGGTTTGTTCGGTTGAAACTAATAGGAAGAACCTTCTAGAATCTTATTTAATTAATTAATTCATTAAGTGTGTAATTATTAAAACAGTTGAGCAGACCCTGTCCTAACTTCACAGAGAGAAGACTGATTTTTGACTCTGCTGATTTACCCTGCCCAGAGTGTGGAGCTTCATGCTTGAGCACTCACATTTTCCACTTGTACCTCAAGCTGGGTTCATTTGATGCTGACACCTTCCCTTAGAATTTACCCTTGCTACTTTCAACACTTTATTTAGAATAGGAAAGTACCTTTATGGAACCTTCTTGGTTTGATATTTTGCTTGCTGTATGTGATATTTTTTCTTGCTCATATTCAAATTCAGATTGCATCATCATTTAAATATGCATACTCTTACAATATATTTCCTTCAATTTTGGTGATGGATTTGATCTGTAATTTGATATAAATTGTTAATAAACCTCTTAAACTTTAGACAACATCCTCTCTATCATTCTTGTGGAGCCGCATTGTCTTCACTGTATTTGAAATGTATTGCCGATGTTGGCTCCTTTCTTTCACTTCGTGACGACTATCAAAAGTCCCTACAACCATGTCTTTGATGATTTCCTTAAGAGATCAAGATTCAAGAAACCTGCTCTATCAGGTCCAAACAAAGAATTCAACAAGTCAGTATCAGTATGTGGCCATGGGTAAAGCAATATAGAGACTTTGTTGAAGCAGAGGCATGTTAAAGTACTGCAGAGTGCATAAAAGTGTTGGTCTAAACTTTTAGCATTTTAGTAATGTAAGCCAACTGACCTGACTACTTCTTCTGAACAGTTATTGGATGGAAATCTAGAGGATTGCATTCTCAACAACTAGCAGAACTCATCAATTTGCTCATGATACAGGAAGCAGAGTGGTGGATGGACAGAGATAAGCTTTTGCTGAAGGATGTGTTTTATGTATGAGATTTACATAGAACAAACCGAACTATTAATGTACAGAGCACTGTACAGTGCGAGGATCTTACAGTGGATGATGCAATGCGAAATTGTGGCAGCAAAGATAGGAGACAATAACAAAGCACCAGATTGTATCCAAGGGAAAAAAGCAATGGGAGGAAACTCTTTTGAGGTGGTACAGCAGCCTGAAGGTAACACAGTGACAAGCTGCTTCAAAAGACAGGGTTTCAACTGCTTACAGGAATGGAAAAGGGACTGAACTTGTGGGTTCTCAACAGGGATGACATTTTTAATCCGTGGGGTCCAGCAGCATAAATTCTAGCATTTAGTTTCTCCCTATATAATGTTCTGCTTTACAGATGTTTGTGGTATTGAGTCTGAAAAGCTAGTTGTTGTATGTCTTTCTCTTTCACCATCTCTTTATCCCTTTCACTTTCTATGTGGTGGTCAGGCCCATCTCTATATTTATATCACACAGAGTTTCAGATTTGGATTATGGAGACACCTCTGTTGTTATTTTATCCATTCTACATTTCTCATCTTTTCTTTAAAACCATCTTCTTTCTTTTGGTCTGCCAATGATAGAGGCACATGGACAATTTGGGTTGCCTCGTGGTGACCAGAAGCCTACTGATACCACCCTCTGGGTGTGTTATAATTTTTTGTACATTTAGTTTTAGAGTTTTATATAGCGCAAACTGGACCCGAAGGTATCAGGTATCAGAGCGCTTTACATGAGCACCAGTTTCATTACAGATGGACACATTCATTTTTGTTAGGCAGGGGGAGATTAAGTGCTTTGCCCAGAATCATAGGATGTTGAGTGTCCTTGCCGAGACTCGATACTGGTTCCCCAGCTTCAAGGTCGTCTGCCCTAGCTGTAATGCTACATCTTCTACCAAAATCTTAACTTTACTTTTCTAACCCAATATAAACACATCTTCATTCAAGATGGAAACTTGTTGATATATGTTAAATAGGACATCGAAGTCGATCCCACCCCCCATTCATCTTATTAGTTCATTTCTGCCCATATTTGTCTCTTTCTTTCGGAAACTTGTAATTCGTGGCCTTTTCTATTTCCTTATGATGGGGTTTCAATACACTCATCATTCCTATTCCTAGTATCAAATGCTTTGACACATTTGTATGACTTTGCAATACAATTTTTTATGTATCAGAATCTGGTCTTGCAGTATTTGGACGTATTTCATCTCTTCAAATACTGTATGCTTCCTGTACTGTGTAATGCAGCCATATACCTACCTGTAGGTTTACTGGAACCCAGATAGGTTTTTATAAAGAATTATTTACCATGTTTCCAAAACTCTTTTCTTACCTGACAAAAGCTTCTTTATTCCATCTATTACTTCAATCTCGTTCACTTTTAAACCCTCTGAATCAGATTTACCTTTAAGGTAATCCATCCTCACTTGTTTCTACTTGAATACAAACTGCAGAGTCATTTAGTTCAATAATTATTATATGCACCTAACATATCTTAAAGAACAGCAAATCATGCAGACCCTTCATTAAACACAATTTGTAACACAAAGGGAAGAGGAACAAATCGTGAGAACAAGAAAACAAAGACCGACCTCCTTTTCCTCATTCAAACACCAAGCACATGGCACAGCATCTTATATTCCAGTCAATGCTTTTAATAAGAAAGCCCTTAGAAATCCAACGAGCTACCTGATGAAACACTGCTTTTCTCCGAAGTACAGTCAGTACACTCACCATTAAACATGTATAAAAATAGAACCATAATGATTCAGGCCAATAACAGAAACCTAATGACTTTTCACATCTATCAGTGTCTTAAGGAGACCAAACTGAAAAGGGCTAAAACTCAGAAATCATTTCACAGCCTAATTTCAACACTTGTGGAAGAAAAACAACACCCACAAAGGCCCATAAAGGCCCACTGGTCTACATGTTTAATGGCAAAAGTAAACAACCGGTAAAACATATTCAGAGTGCAAATTGAAAGAGCACCGGACTTGGGGCCATATGTATGAAAATAGAGTTTTGCGATTCTCAAATTGCGATTTTCAGCGAATCGCAGTTTGAGAATCGCAAAATGCAATGTATGTGGGATTTGCTAATAATTTTGCGATTCCCACATATTCCTTATTTGCGAATTGCAAATTGAGATTCGCAAATAAGGAATACCTTCCCATTCATTCCTATGGGCCAGAAGGCCCATAGGAATGAATGGGAAGTTATTCTCAATATGCGATTAGCAATTAGAGAATCCCAAATTGAGAATGCAATTTCAAGGGTGCCAGGGTGTCAAAAGGACACCCTGTTGCACCCCTGAAATGTGCATGTGTGCACATGTGGCACACATACATGCCCTAAGGGCATGTATGTGCGCCACATGGCACTTTAAAATGCAAAATAGTGCATTTTTAAGTAAAATCACAATTATTATTTTTTGCAGAGTTTTATATAGCGCGAACTAGACCCGAACCGAATCGGGTATCAGAGCGCTTTACATAGCACTAGTTGCGTTACATGAGGACACACATTCATTTTTTTTAGGCATGGGGAGATTAAGTGATTTGCCCAGAATTGCAGGAGGTTTTGGCGTCGTTACCGAGACTCGAACCCAGATCCCCAGGTCCGAGGTCGAGCGCCCTACCACCAACTTGAAGTTGGTGGTAATTTACGATTCCTTAAGGCCAAATTGCACTTTCGTTTGTGCTTCATACATTGCATTTAAGGAATCGCAATTTGCGATTCCTTAAATGCAATCGCAAAAAAAAATCACAAAATTTGCGATTCCTTATTTTGCAAGGGGTTTTTTTGTGCTACATTGCACACTGCGAATTTCAGCCTTTGCGATTGCAAATTGGCTTCATACATATGACCCCACATCCTTGCCGTGTATGCCATTGGATCACACAATGCTAAATTGACTTAAATTTCACATTTCTTGTATACAATTTCTATAATGCTGCAAGCAGAGAATAGGACACATGATGCTACACAAAACTCTAGCTAGCAGCTCGTGAGCAGGTGTCTAGCTATTCTCGCGGGATAAATGTACAAAGACCTTGAAGACTTTTACAGTGGAGTACAGTAGAAAGCTGATGTCACACAATCTGTAGGTCTCGCTTTTGATTTGGCAACCTCCAAACCAGGCTAAATTTGCAGTGTACAACATCGAAATTACAAAATGGCAAAAGGGTTCAAATGCATGTTAATGTGCAATAATGCAAAGGGTTTGGCAGTACTTTAGGGAGGTATAAAAATAAGTTTGCAATTCCCTCCTTTTTCACCATGGGGTGTAAATTCACGACAAATCAATAGCGGTCTGTCTAATCATTTCATCATGAAATTCAACATAATTACATTTTTCATTCTCTACATGACTGTTAGCATCTTTGGCAATATCAAGGAGATTCTTAGGTGAATTCCTTTATTTCTGCCAATGAGTTGAATAGTGCATGCACATAGTTGAACGAAAACACATATAGTTATCACATTCCAAAAATCTTTATTTCCCAACTTCTCATTAATGAAGATTTCCAAGGACAGTTAGTACTATTGTTCATTGCAGAGATACTTTTAATATTATGTGGTTCCCAGACACTACTCTGATGTGATCTATTTGCTAGAAACACCCAAGTGGTTTTCTCGATTTCAAAGAGCTGTTCTGGTCTTTCTACAGATCAAGGCTGCACATGTTTCCTGACACCGCACTCTCAACTGCGTGCTTTCAGTCCCCACTCATCTCCTTCAGACGATCAGATGAGGTTCTGCCTTCTGGTGCAGGAACCGAAATTCTTCTGGTGAATTGGGAAATAAAAGCACTCTGATAATGTGGCCAGTTGGGAAGCATGTTTAGGTTGCCCTAGTAGTTGGTGAAGGGAGCTCAACCAATCATATTATGAGAAACACATTAGGAACTCACTCCTAGTTCCCCCTCAGTAGAGATTTGTCTTGGGAAATATAGGCCTATTTTGGGAATACACAATAAACCTTGAAAATAACTTTTACAGATTTTGATTTTGGAATATCAAGGACAATGTGTTATTTAACATAAGGAACTGTAATTCTGGACTTTGCTCTCTTAGTGGAAACAACCACCATTTGTTTTGCTTGAAATGTAAAAACAATTCTTTTTGAAAGTAGAACTATGATTTGCTGACTAGCCTTTTTCCTCCGAGGTCTCTTTCCCTGCACTACCCACCCTAGCTTACCTTCCCTCTATTTGACCATATTGATACTCTGGTGAAACATAATACTCTGAGTCGGTGCTGCCAAAAGTAGAGCATCTTGAGAGCATCTATTCCGAGGAACGGGTTTGCTCCCCACGGGTGGGCATTAGAGATGCAGCGTTTAAGGTGGGGCAGTGAATAAGTATGACATTGCGACAGACAACTATATGTTTTCACATTGGTACAACCTGGGAGTTGAAAGGCATAGGTTCTTAGCAGTAAGGAGGAGTGCAACAGCATAATGATGAACATCTACAATCAAGGTGACACTCCACCATCCAATATTTTCGGAGGCTTCAACAAGGTGGGCAGCAGTGGCAACAGAGCAGAGGCATGGATGGAGTCCTGCCACTGAAGACTATAGCAGAGGAATGGTATACTATGTGCTGTTTCTGATCTTGCACTAGTACTCCAAGGGAAATCCATCTCATTCAACTTGAGCAAACAGTTTGGTGTAATCACGGAGCCCCAAGGCAGGCATAGAGAACTTGCTTTATTTGTACAAATGCAAGTTCAGCTTCTTTAGACCATTGCAGGGGATCAGGGGTGTAATTTAAAACATAATGCTGCAAAGGTTTTACAATTGCAGTGTAACCATGGATCCACTGTCTACAGTACACAGCCATTCCCAAGAAAATTTGTACCTGCAAGATGATTATTAGACATTATAATTTAAGGATGGCTTTAATCCACTCGCTCAATAGATGGTACTTTTGTGTGCAGAACTCATGACATAGCTATCGTAGACAGAGAATACATAGTAACAGTTTTTCATTTGAAGCCTTGGCCAATTCATTGAGTAGATAAACATAGTCACCCTTACATTGGTCTTAAGTGACATAGGCAACAAGAAAAGCATGAACATATTCAACTAAAGCGGAGTTTCCAGAAAAGACCAAAAAGTCCAAATCTTTCCTTAAAACTTGGGGGGAAGGCAGAGGGGATTCTATAAAGGCTTGAGGGAGCCTCCTCCATGCTGGTTGGGATCCATTGCATTATGAAGTGAAGAAAAACTGATTCATGAATGGGCATGGAGAAAAAGACAGAACACAAATCCACCACGGAGAACCACTAGGCATTTGCAGAGATACTGGCAAGGATGGCAGCAAGGTTTGGGACCGCAGGAAAGCTGGAGATTACCACATTATCAAAAGCCTCCTGTATAAATTTGTACATATATGTCTTTCCTGCTTTTTGATAGCTGGAGTAGGAGTATTGCATCTGCTAACAAATTAGTACCAAAATATCCTGTTTGATAAGGTTGGCGATTGGTGGTCGAATTCCTGCTTCAGCTTCAGGCTTTATAAGATATTGTGGAATATGTGGTTATTTTTCATAGGATTTATCTTTGTTTTAACAGGATCAATAGGAAGAATGCATCCCACATCATTAGCACGTGTGGACCATAAAGTTGAAGGGACTTAGGGTCAGATGTACGACCAAGAAAATAGTGCATCGCAAATTGCGACTCTTTTCCGAGTCGCAATTTGCAATGCACGATTTCCGATGTATAACAGTGTATTTCACACTGTTTGCGATTCCTAATTGGGTCCCTAACTGCGAGGCTCATTAATATTAATGAGCCTCTTGCAATGTGCGAGCCCATTAGGAATGACAGCCCTCCCAGGGATGGTGACCTGCTAGGCTCAGCAGACCACCATGTCCGGGACTGCTTATTTAATTAAGCAGCTTTTTTTAAAAAATGCAGCCCAATTTCATTAAAGGAAAACGAGCTGCATTAAAAAAAAGAATTGAAAGTTTTAAGTTTCATTTTTTTAAGCACAGGCAGTGGTCTCTGGAACGACTGCCTGCTCTAAAAAAATATTTTCCAACATACTCACCAAGGGGAAGGGGTCACTAGGGGACCCCTTCTCCTTTGTGAGTGGTTTACCTCCTACTTGTCAGGGTCTCGCAAAATAGCATTTGTACATGCTATTACCCTTTTTTGCGGCCACAAACGGGAGGGTCTCCTGTTTGCGGCATCAAAAAAGGGTCGTACATCTGGGCCTCAGGCATGTAATTTAGATTGATGTTCAGACACTTTGTTAAAAATGATTAGAAGAACATTAACAATCCTTCTCGCACAACAGGGCAAGGATACCATCTTACTTGCTCTGTAGTTCATTGAGGTACAATTCAACTGGTGAACAGAAAGCAGTGTAATTCAACTTACATAAAAAAGCGTGACCAAACACATTATCAGTAGAAGATGGGGATAGAAGAAATGTATGCTTCTCTGTGATGGGACCAATAGCTATAAAAACAGGATTGGAAATGTTAAGTTGGATTATTTGATTTGAAATGCTGGCTGCATCTATGGACAAGCCAAAGAGAGACAGTGAAGAAAATTCTGAGGTTTTTGGAGCAGGTTGGCTTGTTCCAATATCAATGAGGCAGGTAGTAGGTTTACCTTCGTCCTACAGTCTACATTAGTACATTTTTAATCTATGGAAATCAATGTGTTCATGGTACAGTCAGTATCTCTCAGGCAGTCCTAGTATTCAGGGTGCAGATACTGTGAGACCTGAGCAAATTCAGACAGTTCTACCTGTGTCCTACCTTTCCACAATTTAAACATACCCCTTCCACTTCTAGAGCTTCTCCTCTGCCTCTCCCAGTCCTCCTCACAGCATGCCCTGCTCCTTTGTTCCCCTCAAAGTGAAGATCCTCGGCCCACCAATTCATAGTCTGTTGCATATTCTGTTATTTTAAAGACATCATCTTAGATGTCTGATAGACTTGGCACCATTGGCGTGGGTCTCCCTTAAATTTTTTTGCTTTTGCCTCCTGTGTTTTTGCTGGTCTAGATGCTTTGGGCACTTTGCCACTGCTGTTCAGTGCCAAAGTGCAAGTGCTCCCTTTTGTAAATTGTTGTATGGATTAGTAGCTCCATGATTGGTTATTTGATTACTTGTCAGACCCTAATACAGTGCACCATGTGTGCCCAGGGCTTGTGAATCAAATTCTGCTGGGGAGCTGCAGCACTGTTTGTGCCACCCACAGAAGCAGCTTGCAAAATGTGGCTCAGGCCTACCATTTCAGAGCCTGTGTGCAGTCTGGGACTGCCATGTCAACTTAGCAAGTGCACACACTTGCCAGTCCCTAAACCTTTCCTTTTATGCATGTTAGTCACCCCTAAGGTGGGCCTAAGGTACCCCTGTGGACAGGGTGCACTGTATGTGAAAGGTAGGAAATTCCCTGATGTGTGTGGCATGTCCTGATAGTGAAATACTGCCAATTTCGTTTTTTCACTATTGCAAGACTATCTGTTCTTATAGGCCAGAATGGGCAGTTTGCTGTTAACATCTTATAAACATAACTGACCTAGGGAACAAGATAGGAAAATAAAGTTTAGTATGCCTGTACTCAGGTTGTTAAAGTGCATCTTTTAGTGTGGGTGATTTTTACATTCTGTGTTTGAAAATACCACTTTTAGAAAGTAGGTATTTTCTTGCCTAACCATCCAGTGTGCTTCTGCTAGGTTTGTGTATTGCATGTCTGGCTAGTGAGTGACTTGGGCTGGGAAAGGGCTGTGGCTCCGGCAGTCTGATGAGTCAGGGCTGGGCTGAATGGATCTGGGTTGAATTTATAGTAGGGGGAGGAGATTTCCTTTCACCTGCCTGGGCCAGGTCTGCATTCAACAATGCTGTCTCCACCTCCTGCCTGGAAGCTGCACCAGAGAGGGCAGAATTAGCTTTGGCTGGGTGTAGACACTCTCTGCCTTCTGAAAACAAAGGATTTGTGTGTATAAAAAGTGGGACCCAGACCCCAGACTTTTAGATTGCTTATGGGAAATCTAGAGGATCATTTGCCAAGGAGAAGAACCGGAGAAGCTGAGGAAGATTATTACTGCCCCTGTGCTGTTTGGGGCTGGCCTGCAGTGGTTACTTGTTGCCAAGGAAAGGAGAAAACAGACGTTGCTGCTTTGCTTTGTCACCTGCTCGAAGAAAAGATCTCCAAGGGCTTGAAAATGAGCTTGCCTCCTGTTCTAAAGGCTCAGGGACACAAAGACTTCACCACCAGCTTCCCTGAATTTACTTGCTGGGAATTCCAATCTGCAACAAGGTGCCTGCTGCTATTTTGGACCTCTAGAGACTGTTTGTTGCTGGGAGCTGGAAGATCGACGCAACGAGGAAGAAGCGAATCGCATCCGCACCGATTCCTGACACATCACCGAGTCACGGTGAAGATGTGTGCCGCATCCCCACCTGATCCCGATGCTTTACCAAGCCACGGAGAAGAAGTGCGCTGCATCCACACCGGGTCCCGACGCATTGCCTAGAAAACCATCGTAGCACCTTCCGTGCGGCTGCTAACGTTCATGCATCGTCCAGATCATCGCATCGAGCGGCCATTTTGTCGCATCGCACCGGATCGTCACCATGCACCGAGGCTCCATCTTGTCGCATCGTAACTGGAACGCAGTAAGAAACAGACGCATCGCCTCCTCTCCCGTAAGGAACAGATGCATCGCCTCCCCTGCGCTGCAGTAAGGAGCAGACGCATTGCCTCCCCCGAAGCAAGGGCCTGACAAATCACCTTCCCTGTGACCCTTTTGTTTGTTTTGCATGACACAACTAAGGTACTTTGTGGGAAAAGTGTTGCATTTACAACTTGCATTGAACTGAACTATTTCTACCATTTAAGAGCCTTATTTCTGATACTGTATTGTGGATTTTTGGTTTGGTCTTGTTCAGATGAAGAATACTTATTTTTCTAAACTGGTGTGGTGTCCATTTGTCGTGTTTGTACTGTATTACTGTATTACTGTATGAGTTTACAAATGCTTTACACGCTGCCTCTGAGATAAGCCTGTCTGCTCATGGCAAGCTACCAAGCGGGTTAGCAGGGGTTATTTTAGAAGTGTATCTCCCTTATCCTGACTAGAAGCAAGGGTCCCTATTTGGACAAAGGTGTAAACCATTGCCAACTAGAGACCCCCATTTCTAACATTGGTGGTCAGTGGTGAGGATTTGGACTTGCATTTGTGATTTACATACAGTGATTGGTGTACACTACTAGTGAGTGCAGACCATTACATGACCACATACATTTGGGTAGAGCTTTTTCCTGTGGAACTTCTATTTTTTAGAGAACTGCTAATGTTTTAACCATGAGCAAAGTAGCATTCATTGCATCTATGGATTCAGAATTTGAAGAGGAGAGGTTTGATACCTGCACTGTGCCACAGCTTAAAACATCTGCAAAAAATGTTAAATCTCTGTGAGAGGCCTCACCAGGAAGGATGAGTTCCAAAAGGCGCAAAGGGCCTGGTTGGAATCTAGGAATGCAACAGAGCATCCTGAAGAGCCCAGGGAAGAGGCAGAGAATTGAATTGTTATACCATAATTCTTTTTTTCAGTCTGTCTATATTTGGTCCTTGTAGAGTTATTTCCTGCCTCCATTGGTTTTTGTGTGAATCTTTCGCAGTTCCTCTGGGTCACCTTGCAAGATGTGTGATTTACTTCAAGAAGGTAACTTTAAGAGTAGTTGGCCCTTAATAGTACTTGAGTAACTTTTTTGCAACTTTCATGAATTCAGCCTCACACACTTGAGGAGGTGTGTCTGTGGATTTGAATAACCCTCTTCGTGCTGTCCTTGTACCCCCCATTACCTCACCCATCTTGGAGTTTATATTTCCCCTTTGGGGACCTTGCTCCTTCCCCACACACACATGTACAGCTGAGTAGTACTATTTCATGTATTTTCCTCACCTATAGAGGATTATTCCGGATTCTTGGCGTCTGATACAAGTTGATTTCCAAATGGGCCTTTATGATTTACCACTGGACATTTGCAGATAGCATAAGATTATCATACTATTCAGCATGCATACAAATGGCTTTCAGAGTCAGGTACTAGATACATCCACCAACTCTATCACAGGATCCCTTTGAGTTCACCTGCAACTCTTACAGAACATCAAATGAAACAGACACATCTATTACTACACAACTCCTTCCAATAAAAATTAATTTGTCAACAGTATTTGTCGGTGTATTATTCCAATATCCTCAGTTAATCTATTGAACCAATCACAGTCCTATTATATTGTCCTTGTACATTAATAGGGGAATTCCCCTGTAGGCGTAGAACACAGTGAGAATCTTTTAAACAGTGGCACTGAACGTGTAGCTCACAAGCAATATGTTGCTCATGGGACCCTAAATGTTGCTTTCTAGATGATCCAGACCTGTATCATTTTCTTTTTATTATTATTTGTTTGGAAGACCATTACTTTTCTTTTGGATTTAAGATGAGAAGTCTTTCCTTAGTACTGGTCCTCAGTGCTGCTGTTTTCCCAAACCTTGGTCCTGAGGTCAGCTGCAATATGACTGTTTCCTCTATAATGGCAGCTTGATTCTCTCAAAGTCCCCACTTGAGTGAAGACCAGGCGAAGGGTGAAACAGAGACCTAAGGCATCTAATCCTCCCGGCTCCTGGAAATGGAGCACCACTTTGCTCCTGTATTGCCAATGTTGATGCCTTCTCTTTTGCTAACAGATCAAGCAGTGGGATTTATAGTCCAAATTAGACAATTTCAAAGTCAGCAAAATGTAGGCCATGGTAATGAAATATGTCAGAATGTTTACTGAGATAATGGGAATGCCCATTTCCATTGTGTTTTCCCTTTGTGGAAGGAGACTGAAATCTCAAGTCTCAAGTCCTCCATTATTTTTCAAGATTTTATGTTGAAAAAAGCGCCATCAAATCAAAAGCATGAAATAAAATAAATAAATATGTCTTGCACTTGTACCTCAGTCAATTTCCATCAATATTAAAGATTGCATGGGTTTCCATCAATGATTAAATCTTCAATTTTCCTATACACTAACATAAAACTCTGTCTTTGGCCAGATCTTTGTCCAGATACAACAATAAATCCTATTGGTTTTGACCAGTTTTGTGGCCAAATGCCTTGCAAATTCATAATTTGCTATTATTTCAAAAATAAAATGTAATGAAAATAGTCCACAGCCATTGTACCTTGATTCTTCACATTTGATGAGATTTTGTTTAATGGTCACTGACCTACATTAGCATCTAAAATACACAATATGTCCCCCTCCTAAATGCTGTTAATAACTCCTAATTTACACGTATTAATTATGTATATTGTGTCCAGTAGGGTACTAGCTCATGTTTAAATCTTTTTACCTAGTATAAACATGTGGGGAGCGCGTGATACACGCTCAACTCCCAGCTGCACTACGTATAAGGATACCAGATCCAACTTATGTTTAAGCCATTCAACATTCTTCGAAGTTTATCCAATTTTCTTCAAATTTCTTCATTCATCTTTTTACCAACACATCCTTGCTCATATGTTCCTCAATGATTCAGATGTTGCTCATCATTTCAATTGACACACGAGCATGGCTCAGTGCATACAAACGGTTGGGAATCCATGGCTTAAAGCATCCAGTACTGCAGCTAAATGGCTATCAACAGGCAAAGGGCAATGACACATCCCTGTTTGATTCAATTTTCTATTGTTGTCAATAGTGAGCTTTCACTGTGTAGTAAATGTCCTCTTCACTGTTCTTCTCTGGCTAGACTGTACCATGATGTATATGACATCATAGAATGCCAGGGTGTCCCTCTAGCTCACTGTGCCTTTCTATTACTGACTGTGGCAGTTGGTCATCTGAGGCTGAGCTGCCAACAGCGAGCTCCTGGTGGGGCTTACTTACTATCTTAACCTGTCTATATAACCTAGAAGGAACTAGCAATAAAGGATCTTAACCTAACAAGCGGACTCTGCATCGTTTCATTTACCACAGTTTGGCGACGATTTCTAAAGGATGAACCTGCGTCTGCACTAAAGAAACTACTTCAAGAAAAGGAACTAAATAAAGGAACTAAGGACTTTGTGAAAATCACACGTAAGACAAAAGGTAACGCCCAGCTGACCCCACCAGTGTCCTGTTCCACCTGGACAGCCTGCACCCTGGGCACATGTCTTTACCTTAATGTTTGTTTGAGTCTAGTCAACCTGCAGCCTACAACCTGAGCGGTTGTTACTGTTATGCCTGCTGTCACCTTGCTTCTTTCTGCTGAAAGTCTACCAGCATTACTCTTCCCTGAGGCCTGCGGTATGTTTGATTAAGTCCAGCCTTCGTACAGTGTGGGAAGCGTCATGCGTTGGCAGAAACTGGCAATTTATGTAAAGTGCTCAATTGACTGCATCAGAGACAAATACTGTGAACGTATCTAATTACCTTTAAGCATCGGAAGTTTTTCACCAGCGCACAGATACAACGCCACTTCAACTTGAGCCTTCGTATCTCCCACCGTCCGGACATCTACACCTTTAAGGAAAGCGTCTAATTTCGTGAGCAGTGCGACATATACACAAGTCTGAGGGCAGAGTCTGTTCGTTGTGCGATGAATGTGTGTAAAGCCTGGACAGCCTCAACGTCAGTCTCCCAAGTTTTGCCTTGCCTTGCTCTTTCACTCACCGTCCTGTATCCCGATGTCCGTTGGTTGACGGTTGGTCTGCTGCAATCTTCTCTCCTTTCTGTCTACCGTCCATCTGATGACGTCCCTGGAATGCATCGAGGAGTTGGTGAAGCGAGGTTCTCTTCGTATCCTGTGACGTCTGTGACGCCGTTCTTTAGAGACACATCCCTCACGCTCCTTCCGCCACTACGACCGACGTGGCAGCCATCTTGTGTTTGTTAGTGTCGCTATAGTAATAGCTGCCACTCGTAGTGCTCATAGTCTACGCGTGAGTCTTGGAGCGTTTGTTTTTCTTTCGGTGATATACACACCTGTGTATATTTAAAATCGCTACATTCTCTTCACCATGATGTTTCTTTTGAAAGGAGTGTGGAGCAACAGAGACGTAAACATTTTAATCATGGACTTGATCACACACTACTTGACTGTGGGAACTGCAGGGAGCTCAGCAGCGTCAACAGAGGGCAGTACACACAGAACCCGGGTGAGAGGTCGCTCACCGGAGTAGTCCATGTCCATACCAGTTCACAGGGTGTGTTTTGCCACTTGTCCTTGTTATTTATCTTCCCAAGGTTATTGTCCTTACCTTGCGGTGTACCCTTTTTAGGGGAGGTTGGGTATTTGAGGGTTGTCTATGCCCCATGTTTTTTTCCCAGGATTACTTTCCTGCGTTGTACTCTTCATAATTGAGTGTTTGTGGGTAGTCCAAGCCCCATCGTTTGTCCCAGGGTTATGTCTTTATCCTGCGGTGTACCCTTTCTGGGGATGTAAGTATTTATGGGTAGTCCATGCCCATCTCTTGTCCCAGGGTTATTGTCTTTATCCTGTGGTGTACCCTCTTCTGGGGATGTTGCTGTTTGTGGGTAGTCCATGCCCATGGTTGTACCCTTTTCTAGGGATGTTAGTGTTTGTGGGTAGTCCATGCCCATAGTATGTCCCAGGATCTTTATCATTATCCTGCAGTTTACTTTTTTCAGGGCAAGTTGGATTCTTGCGGGTAGTCCATTCCCCATGTCTATTTCCAACTTTATTGTCCTGCGTTGTACCCTTTGAGGTTAAGTATTAATGGGTAGTCCATGTCCCATTTCCCAGAGATATTTTGCTTACTCTGTGGTGTACCCTAATCAGGGGAGGTTTTGCGTTTTTTTGGGTAGTCAATGCCCATGCTGCTCAGCAGTGTACCCTTTTCAAGGGAGGTTCAGTGTCTGGGAGTAGTCCATTCTCCTAGTGATGCGCTGTTCCCTGTTTTGGTGGAGAATGTTTGTACTCTATATTTTTGTCTGAGTCTACCTTCTTGTAGCTACTGGCCAGGGCTTCATTTAGGTAAGATTTAAGTTGTGTTTTTATCATACATTTTTGAGTCGGCATATCTTCATCAAACGTAGTTCAAAAATATTTACTCTCTAGTGTAACCTTAAGAGAGTTCTAACCCATTCTGTCTCTCCCAGTCTACTTATGAGTGTCAACAAATAACTTAACTATCAGTCTTAGTTTTGTTTCAAAACCTTACTCTTTCGTTAAGGGAGGGGGATGTGACATATAATGTCATAATGTTAATTCTTTGTTCTTTTCTCAGCTAATGATACCCCATGCTAAAGTCATTACTTGGTGTGCACTACTACTTTTGGTTCTTCCTATTTGTGTACTTCCCTGCTGATTGGGGCATTTAAGGTATTGTAGCTGATTATTCCTTTGTTCTGCTATTACTCCATAAAGAGAGAGGATGTGTAGTACATGTCCTCTTCACTGTTCTTCTCTGGCTAGACTGTACCACGATGTATATGACATCATAGAATGCCAGGGTGTCCCTCTAGCTCACTGTGCCTTTCTATTACTGACTGTGGCAGTTGGTCATCTGAGGCTGAGCTGCCAACAGCGAGCTCCTGGTGGGGTTTACTTACTTTCTTAACCTGTCTATATAACCTAGAAGGAACTAGCAATAAAGGATCTTAATCTAACAAGCGGACTCTGCATCGTTTCATTTACCACACACTGTCTGTCCTGAAAGTCCCTTTAGTTACAATTTTAGCACATTTATTTATTGTATTTATTTATTTAAGGAGTTTTATATAGTGCTGACCTGACCTGAGGGTATTAGAGCGCTTTACAGCAGATACATTGCAGAGATTCACAACAAACAAAACAAAACAAAATAAAGACACATTAACATTGCAGGACGCTGGTTAGGAGATCTGCTTGGTAGTCTTGAGGACATGGAGTTGGAGCAGTGCGAGGTGTCTGCTTCCTGCTTTGATTGATCCCATTGACTCCCTAGGGAGCAGTTGAGGAACAGGATTTTGAGTTGGCTTTTGAATTTTACAAAAGAGGGAATGATTCTGATGTGAGGGGGAATAGAGTTCCAGATTTTAGGCGCGCTTCTGGCGAAGGATTGTGCTGCAGTTTTTCGCTTTCGAGTTTTTGGCGGGATGAGTAGCAGGGAGTTTGAGCTTCTGAGGTTCCTGACCTGACCGGCTTTTTTGGTTTGGCCGCCAAATATTCGGGTTTGCCGGTATGTAGGGCTTTATGAGTGAGGCAGGCTGTTCTGAAGCTAATCTGCATTTCAACTGGGAGCCACTTAAGTTCTCTGAGTGCAGGAGAAATGTGGTCGAATTTCTTGATTCCGGTGACCATTCTGGCTGCCGCATTCAGAGTTGTTTTGATGGGAGCCAGATGTGATTTTGCTATTCCTGAGAGGACTACGTTTCCATAGTCCAGTCTTGACAGCACCAGTGTTTGAGTGGCCTGTTTAAGATCACTGGGCGGAATGAAAGGTTTTATTTTGTTCAGTAGTTTGAGGTTAAGGGAAGCGCTCTTGGCTGAATTCTTGATGTGTCTGGTCATGTTCAGTTTCGGGTCTATGTGATACCTAGTGATTTGACAGAGTCTGCTAGGGTGAGATTCCCATTGAGCGCATCAAGGGCCTTTAGCCATTCAGCAATATGGGGGTTCTCCTCTTAGTTCGAGATGAGGAGTATCTCAGTTTTGTTGGGGTTTAGTTTAAGGTGATTACATGACAGCCAGTGCTGAACATCTCTCAGTACATCATTGAGACTTTGAATGTCTCTGAAGGAGGTGGTTTCCAA
This sequence comes from Lissotriton helveticus, assembly GCF_964261635.1. Taxonomy (NCBI): domain Eukaryota; kingdom Metazoa; phylum Chordata; class Amphibia; order Caudata; family Salamandridae; genus Lissotriton; species Lissotriton helveticus. The sequence goes on along the minus strand of NC_136067.1, from coordinate 1,872,817,850 downwards.
TTATATCTGAGTATTGTCAGCATAAAGATGGAAGCAGATGTTGGCAGTTTTGAGTAGTTTGGTGAGAGGTTCCATGTAGATGTTAAAGAGTTGCGGGGAGAGCACTGAGCCTTGAGGAACTCCCTTGTTAACTGGGTGAAGGTCGGAAACAAAATTTTTGATTTTGATTTTTTGTGTGCGATTGTGCAGGAAGGAAGAAAACCATTGAAGGACCACCTCGCCAAGACCGGCTCTTTCTTGGAGCGCCCTAAAGAGGAGTTTGTGGTCTACCGAATCGAATGCTGTTGATAGGTCTAGGAGAATGAGGAGGCAGCATTGGTCAGAGTCTAGTGATTTGTGGATATCGTCGATGATGTTGAGGAACGCAGTTTCTGTGATATACCCTTTTCTGAAGCCAGATTGATGGAAGTGTAGGAGGTTGATGTTGTCCAGGTGCACATATCTTAAGCTACTATTTAATTAACCTAGACCTCTATATGGTAATATATAATTTTGGCCACTGTCACTCTTATGGTGCTGCCTAAAAACTGTACATTCACTTACCCGTAACTCATTTATCCATCCACTGCAGGCCACAAACAACATTGTGTCCTACACTTGGTTCAAGACTTTCCAATTTAGCTTAAATATGCCTAACTTACACTATTGCAAACAATATAATTAAAGGACAGAATGCAAAACAATGTCATACATTCACCCCACTACAGAGGTCTGGGCCCAAATCCATTGTTTGTTTGCTCCCCATGACATTCCAGTTTGAGCCCACCCATATGCAAATCAGTATTGACCATGCTCCCTTATAGGGACAGTATAACCTGAACTGCCAGGCCAGGTCCTCCCTGGACTGGAAACAAACATCCTAGGACCGGTTTTGGGGTTTCACTCTTCATCAGCCAGACTAGCTTGACTCCGGTGGCATGGAGAGCACGGGAACCACGTCTAAGCATACCCGCCCCACTCGGGGGGAAAAATGCAAAAAGAACAATTGATGGACAGAATGCAGAATAACGTCATACATTCACTCCGATACAGAGGTCAGGGCCTTACTCCATCGTTTTTTTGCTCCCCATGCCATTCCAGTTTGAGCCCAGCCGTATGCAAATCAGTCTTGACCCTGCTCCCTATTGGAACAGACCAGCCCGAACTACCAGGATGCTTGTTTCCGGTCCAGGGAGGACCTGGCTTGGCAGTTCGGGCTGGACTGTTCCCATGAGGCACAGGGTCAAGACTGATTTGCATATGGCTGGGTCTAATCTGGGGTGGAATGTTGAGCAACTGAACAATGGATTTAACCCAGACCCATTGACTGGGGTTGAATGTTTGATTTGTTCTGCATTCCGTCCATCATTTGTGTTTCTTTTGCTTTCTCCCCCTAAATGCGCTGGTTATGCTTAGACGTGGGTCACGGGCTCACTGTACCACTGGATTAAAGCTAGCCTGGCTGATGAGGGATGATGCCCTGAAACAGGTCCCAGGATGCTTGTTCCCGGTCTAGGGAAAACCTGACTTGGCAGTTCGGGCTGGACTGGTTCCATGAGGCACACGGTCAAGACTGATTTGCATATGGCTGGGTCTAAACTGAGGTGGCATGGTGAGCAACAGAACAATGGATTTAACCCAGATCCATTGACTGGGGTTGAATGTTTGAGTTGTTCTGCATTCCGTCCATCATTTGTGTTTCTTTTGCTTTCTAGCCCTAAGTACGCCGGGTATGCTTAGACGTGGGTTCTGGGCTCACTGTACCACCGGATTAAAGCTAGCCTGGCTGATGAGGGATGATGCCCTGGAACTGGTCCCTGTATGTTTGTTTCCGGTCCATGGAAACCCTGACTTGGCAGTTCGAGCTGGACTGGTCTCATGAGGCACAGGGTCAAGACTGATTTGCATATGGCTGGGGCTAAACTGGGGTGGCATGGTGAGCAACAAAACAATGGATTTAACCCAGATCCATTGATTGGGGTTGAATGTTTGATTCGCTCTGCAGTCCGTCCATCATCTGTGTGTCTATTTCTTTCTTGCCCTAAGTACGCTGGGAATGCCCAGGCATGGATCTCGGGCTCACTGTGCCACTGGATTAAAGCTAGCCTGGCTGTTGAGGGGTGATGCCCTGAAAATGGTCCCAGGATGCTTGTTTCTGGTCCAGGGATAACCTGACTTGGCAGTTCGGGCTGGACTGTTCCCATGAGGCACAGGGTCAAGACTGATTTGCATATGGCTGGGTCTAAACTGGGGGAGGCATGGTGAGCAACAGAACAATGGATTTAACCCAGATCATTTGACTGGGGTTGAATGTTTGATTTGCTCTGCATCCCGTCCATCATCTATGTGTCTTTTGCTTTCTTGTCCTATGTGCGCTGGGTATGCCCAGGTGTGGGTCCCGGGCTCGCTGTGCCACTGGATTTAAGGTAGCCTAGCTGATGAGGGGTGATACCCCGAAACCGGTCCCAGGATGCCTGCTTCCAGTCCAGGGAGGACCTTGCTTGGCAGTTGGGCTGGACTATTCCCATTAGGCACGGGGTCAAGAATTATTTGCATATGGCTGGGTCTAAACTGGAGTGTCATGGTGAGAAAAAGATTGATGGATTTATCCCAGATCTATTGACTCAGGGTGACTGTTTGATTTACTCTCGATTATTTGTCTGTCTTTGACCTACACTATTGGCAGCTTATACAAGTTCCTACTTTACTATTCTCTCTTCAATGGTCAGTTTCTTGGTGTCTTGCACGAGCAAAGACTATTATACCTTAACAATGTTTTGATGGGATACCCATGTTCTATATACATTGTCCAATTCCTGTGGAACTCCATCCTTCTCATAAAAATTATGACATTTCAATGGCACATTAACTTCTAAGGGTTACTAATCCCTTCACCTGTCCCAAAACTTCAAACTTTTGGTCCACTAGTGGGGGACAGTGATATTTGGTAATGGAAGGGTGTCTGTGAGTAGTGAATGTTATAACCGAGGGACAGACACTGTGATAAACCAACAATGCCTTTAGGCTTGATGTCAAAGCACGCAATCATGACTCATTAATAGTGTTTTATTTATAACGGGCCATGATTCAGAGCTCTGAAATGGAGGTTGAAAGCAGTGTGAGTTTATCACAGTGCCTGACAGTAAAACAAAATCAATGGGCCCGATTCACAGAACTAACTTAAGACAAAATCCTAAACTTACTACTTTTGGTATTCACAGAATGCACTTACTACTTTTGGTATTCAGAGAATGGATTTACGACTAGTAACTTTACGTCTGCACTCGGGCCGGAAATTCCGGCCCGGAGGCGGAGCTTCCGGCTTGGAGGCGGAGCTTGTGGCTCGGAGGCAGAGCTTCCGGCCCAGAGGTGGAGATTGTGCGCTGGGTATGCCCAGGTGTGGGTCCCGGGCTCGCGGTGCCACTGGATTTAAGCTAGCCTGGCTGATGAGGGGTGATACCCCGAAACCGGTCCCAGGATGCCTGCTTCCAGTCCAGGGAGGACCTGGCTTGGCAGTTGGGCTGGACTATTCCCATTAGACACAGGGTCAAGAATTATTTGCATATGGCTGGGTCTAAACTGGAGTGTCATGGTGAGAAAAAGATTGATGGATTTAACCCAGACCTAGTCAGAGCTTCCGGCCCAGAGGTGGAGATTTCAGCCATGGCTAAATCCCCACCTCTGAGCCGCAAGCTCCGCCTCCAAACCGCTAGCTCCGCCTCCGGGCCGCAAGCTCTGCCTCCGGGCCGGAATTTCCGGCCCTAGTGCGGACGTAAAGTTAGTAGTCGGAAATTCATTCTGTGAATACCAAAAGTAGTAAGTGCATTCTGTGAATACCAAAAGTAGTAAGTTTAGGATTTTGTCTTAAGTTAGTTCTGTGAATCGGGCCCACAGTTCTCTGTGTTCTCCTCTTTGGCAGACTCAGTGTGAGCCCCAGAGCCTTAGCTAACTCCTGTACTACTCCAGATGCTTCTCTCATGCTGTTTATAATGTTAAGCAGCATGAGAGAAGCACCAGGATTGGTTGGAGCGGGCTGACTCAACGCTCTTCTAGGCACTGGGGGACTGTCCCTTCTCCCCACACAGCTGTCTATGACAGCTTGGGTTTCGAGATCTTTAAAGTGCGCATAACAGGCTGGCGGTACCAAGACAGCCATTTGAAGAGACATGCAAATTCAGCAGCAATGGCCCTGCCCAGCCCTTACTCTTGGCTCATGCTAAGAGCAGAAGTAAAATATGAAATGGTAATAAATACATTTTATTACTGTTTATTTTTCACTACCTGATTTCTTCACACTAAACTTGATGGCATCTGTCTTGAATTCAGGAGAGTAATGCGTTTTGTTGTATTTTGCAAAAAAAGCTGTAGAGACCTATGGTGGCCTACATCATGGGCAGTGACCTTCCAAACAATATGTTGTGAGCGCACAGGGCACTTCGACCACTAGAAAGTTAATATAAGCAAGAGGACAGTCACAGATGGTGTTTATTTACCGAGAACATACAAGGGAAACAGTGTTTAAAAAGCATGCTTTAGATCTTATGCCATTACAACGCAGTCATAACAACGACCACGTTGTTACAACGCGAACCATTACATTGTAAGTCGTTACAACGACTTGCTGTAAGGGGCAGAAGGTGTTGGATTTCATCCGACACCTTCCCTGCTGTTGCACAAACTGCAGTAGGAATAGTAAATGATACTATTCCTAAGTCCGGCATGCCCCCTACAGCAAGTCGTTGTAACAACTGCGTAGTAATGGCATGTGGTCTAAAGCATGCGTTGTAAATAGATATATTTTATATACAACATCTGTAATTCTAGTCTTCTCATGCAGAGCCTAACTGAGACCTTATTTGGCAACCTGAAAAGAAGGTTAGTAACACTAGTGCTAGATGGTTAAGGAGTACAAAAGGTAGCAACTATGTAAATTGTAAAAAAACTAAGATCATAGGTGTAAGTTCAATATAGGGAAAGAGCAGGAGCAGCATAATTTAGAGCCCTACCCCCTTAGAGGCAATTTATCTATTCAACATGTGTTTAACAATATCAATCTGTGTACCTTTTATCAATCAACTGTAGTGAATTGTTATGTACTCATTAAGATGAGAGCCACCTATATATTTAGCAGTATTATAATAAACATATTCTTCATAAAAGGGTATCTATATCCTTCTTAAACTATACTAGATATATTCACTTATGCTAACTGTACTAATTTAGAGTTTATTCTTAATCTAATATTGGCCTAACTTGTAACCACGCCCAAGGTGCACGCATTGCATTTTCATAAAATGTCTTACAAGTGTTTAGTTTTTTTCTCCTCTGCCGGTGTCTTAACATGTACCTTGTTATGGTAGAATAGGTGTATTGTTTATTGTATTAGATTGGTTAGACTATTGAACTTTTTAATTAGGTGTTGGCCTAAGATATGGAGCCTGAGACAGTTGGAGAGACCTTCTGTACCAGGCAGACCAGACTGATGTTACATCCAAGGCCGCCAGGATAGTTACTCTTTTGATTAAGAGCTGGGAAACTTGGGCGTCCACCTGATCCCAGAGAACAATGTCTTCGGATTGGTTTGTTTGGTTGAAACTGGGAGGAAAAACCTTATAGAGCTTATTTCATTCTTTAAGTGTGTAATCATTAGAACAGTTGAGCAGACCCTGTCCTAACTTCACAGAGAGAAGACTGCTTTTAACTCTGCTGATTTACCCTGCCCAGAGTGTGGAGCTTCATGCTTGAGCACTCACATTTTCCACTTGAACCTCAAGCTGGGTACATTTGATGCGGGCACCTTCCCCATAGAATTTACCCTTGCTTCTTTCAACACTTTATTTAGAATAGGAAAGTACCTTTCATTGAACCTTCTTGGTTGATATTTTGCTTGTTGTATGTGATTCTTTTTCTTGATCATATTCAAATTCGGACTGCAGCATCATTTAAATATGTATACTCTTATGAAATATTTCCTTCAATTTTGGCAATGGATTTGGTCTGTAATTTGATTGAAATTGTTAATAAACCCCTTAAGCTTTAGACACCATACGCTCTATCATTCTTGAGGAGCTGCATTGGCTTCACTGTATTTGAAATGTATTGCCGATGTTGGCTCCCGTCTTACACTTCATGATGACTATCAAAAGTCCCTACGACCAGCTCTTTGAGGATTTTACTAAGAGATCAAGATTTAAGAAACCCGCTCTATCAGGGCCAAACAAAGAATTCGACAAGTTATAGAACACTGTCTAACAAATCAGTATGTAACCAAGGGTAAAGCAATGTAGAGACTTTGTTGAAGCAGAGTCTTGTTAAAGTACTGCAGAGGACATAAAAGAGCTGGTCTAAAATGTTAGCATTTTAGCAATGTAAGCCATCTGACCTGACTGCTTCTTCTGAACAGTTATCCAATAGAAATCTAGAAGATTGCATTCTCAACAACTAGCAGAACTCTTCAATGTTGTAGTGTAGTTCCTATATTCCCAATAGGCTCTGCGCATTGGAATAACATAATTCCCGGGCTGCTGGAGGCTTGGTTTGTTTAAAGAACGCTTTGTACTTTCTAGGAGTCTATGGGAGTAGCCTTGCCGTATTTGGACTGCATTGGCTATGACTAAATATGAATATGATTCTTATGCCTTTATAAGGATATGATTTGTTATAACCACATAAGGGCATGAATCGGGAATATTTAAATAGGGTCCTAGATACATTCACAACAATGTACTCATGATAAGAGAAGCAGAGAGACAGGTGGACGGTGAAAAGCTTTTGCTGAAAGATTATTTTATGTATGAGACTTACATAGTACAAACTGAGCTATAAACGAACAGAGCACTGCACAGTGTGAGGGTCTTACAGTGGATGATGCAATGCGGAATTGTGGCAGCAAAGAGAGGAGGCAATAACACAGCAGCAAATTGTATCCAAGGGAAAAAAACAGTGAGAGGAAACGCTTTTGAGGTCGTACGGCAGCCTGAAGTTAACACAGTGTCAAGCTGATTCAACTGCTTACAGGAATGGACAAGGGACTGTACTTGGGGGTTCTCAACAGGGATGACATTTTAAATCCATTGGGCCCAGCAGCATAAATTCTAGCATTTGGTTTCTCCCTATATCATTTTCTGGTTTACAGATGTGTGTGGTATTGAGGCTGAAAATCTAGTTGTGGTATGTATTTCTCTTTCACCATCTCTTTATCCCATTCACTTTTTATAGCCTTCATTGTGGTGGCCAGGTCCTTCTCTATATATCAAGCAGAGTATCAGATTTGGAAAATGGAGACACCTCTGTTATTATTTTATCCATTCTACATGTCTCCTCTTTTCTTTACAACCATCTTCTTTCTTTTGGTCGGACAAGGATAGAGGTGCAGGGACTATTTGGGTTGCCTCGTGGTGCCCAGAAGCCTACCAATAACACCCTCTGGGGGTGTTGTATCTTAATTATTTTTTTTTTTTTAGAGTTTTACATAGCGCAAACTAGACCCGAAGATATCAGGTATCAGAGCACTTTACATGAGCACCAGTTTCGTTACAGATGGACACATTCATTTTTGTTAGGAACGAGGAGATTAAGAGATTTGCACAGTATCACAGGATGTGGAGTGGCGTTGCCGAGACTCAAACCCGATTCCCCAGCTTCAGGTCGACTGCTCTAGCCATAACGTTACATCCTCTCCCAAAATCTTAACTTTACTTTTCTAACCCAATATAAACACATCTTCATTCAAGATGGAAATTTGTTGATATTTGCAATATAGGGCAGCAAAGTCGTGCGCACCCCCCATTCATCTTATTAGTTCATTTCTGCCCATATAGGTCCCTTTCTTTCAGAAACTTGTAATTTGTGGCCTTTTCTATTTCTTTATGATGGGATTTCAATACACGCATCATTCCTATTCCTAGTATCAAATACTTTGGCACATTTTTATGACTTTGCAGTACAATTTTTTATGTATCAGAATCTGGTCTTGCAGTATTTGGACTTAGTTCATCTCTTAAAATACTGTATGCTTCCTGTACTCTCTAATGCAGCCATATACCTACCTGTAGGTTTACTGGAACCCAGACAGGGTTTTCTAAAGAAATATTTACCATGTTTCTAAAACTCTTTTCTTACCTGAGAAAAGCGTCTTTATTCCATCTATTACTTCAGTCTCGTTCACTTTTAAACCCTCTGAATCTGAATCTGAGAACGGCGACGTCCCACTTAGGGATTTGAATACTGCTGTATCACATTGGCTTACTACTGTTGTAAACACCGTCCTTCCCCCACCCCGAAACTTTCTAGATCTCACCGCTGCCCGGCACCTTGGTTCTCTGCCGATTTAAAGGCCTTGCGAACCAATTGCAAGGCTCTTGAAAGAAAATGGAGGCACTCTTACTCGGCTTCCCGGAAGATTGCCTATAAAGAAGCCTTGAAGGGATACCATTCCCAATGTAAAGCCATGAGAGCTGCGTACACTGTAAACACAGTGACACAAGCACAGAATTGCCCTCGCACCCTCTTTGCGGTTGTTAAAAAACTGACAGGAGCAGACACCATCCCGACTCCCCCGGTCTTGGAGGAAGCTCAGTGCAATTCCATTGCGGAACTTTTTATTGCCAAGGTTGAGCGCATATACGACTCTATGAGCGCTCCCATGACAGTAAATCAACATCAATCGGGACCAATCGCCGTGAATGAACTCCTGCGTCCAAAGGTAGTGGTAACAAACTGGCAACTGTTTGATGACACCTCAGTTTCCTCCTGTCTGAACAGTGTAAGATCTGGCTCACCGCGTGATCCGGTACCTGCAAAGATCTTAAAGTTGCTGGATCTTGAATCTCGGCGAGTTCTCATGAGACTCTTGAATGCCTCCTTAAATGAGTCTCACGTGCTACAGGATTGGAAACACGCAATGGTTGCCCCTCTCCTAAAAAAGGCTGGAGCTGATATGTCCAACCTTGCCAATTTCAGACCTATATCCCTGTTGCCCGTTCTATCTAAAGTGTTGGAGAGGCACGTGAACATTCAGCTTACCCATCTTGCAGAAAATCAGGGCTTTTTACATCCTTCCCAGTCCGGCTTTCGTGCGCATCATTCTACCGAGACTGCGCTACTCGGGGTAACGGAGAGGTTACGGCACGGTATTGATCGCGGGGAAACTTTTGCCCTCATCCTTTTGGATTTGAGCGCGGTGTTCGATACCGTGTCTCATTCTATCTTATTGAACTCTCTCCGGTCCCTGGGAGTAGATGGTCCTGCATTGGCCTGGATTGCCTCCTTTTTAAGTGAGCGCACTTTCCAGGTCTTCTCCACGAAAGCCGCATCTGCTATTTGTCCTTCGGCGTATGGCGTCCCTCAGGGGTCCATTCTCAGCCCTTTATTATTTAATATTTACATCAAACCCCTAGCTTCCATCGCGGAGGACGCCGGGCTGACCATTTTTTCATACGCCGATGACACACAAATTGTCTTTTCCCTCTCCAGCACTGAAGGCAACAATGTGTCTAGTCTGAAAATTGGATTGTCACGAGTGGCTGAGTGGATGCAGAGGCATCTCCTCAAGCTAAACGGTGACAAGCCCAAGATTGTCATCCTGGGGAAACACCAAGATCTTTGGGGCCCACAACACTGGCCTTGTGCCATGGGTCCTCTTCCTCAACCGGTCTCTGTGGTTCGGAACCTTGGATTCCTCATAGATGACAGGCTCTCTATGAGGCAACAAGCTACCAAGGTGGCTGCCATCTGTTTTTCCACCTTGAGATGGCTCCAGAAAATTCTTTGGATGTTGCCATATGCCACCAGGAGAACCGTCGTCCAGGCGTTAGAAACATCTCGTCTGGACTATGGTAACGTCCTTTACCTTGGTGCCGATGCCGCGACCATAAATAAACTGCAGGTAGTACAGAATTCATCGGCCCGACTTTTATGTAACATCCCGAGGAGATCTTCGACCAATCAGGCTCTCCGTGATCTACATTGGCTCATGGTCCCGAGCCGCATTAAATTTAAAGCCCTATGCTACCTTTTTAAAATCAAGCAGGGCTCAGCCCCACTGTATCTTCAGAGCCTTGTTCAACCTTACAGGCCTAGCCGCACATTAAGATCTTCGGCTAACTGTGACTTTGTCATTCCAAGATTCAAACTTGTGAAGATGGGGGGAAGATCTTTCTCCCATCTAGGTCCCAAATCCTGGAATGCGCTACCTATTGCTCTGAAATCCGAGACTAATATGTTCTGCTTCCGCAAAAAATTGAAAACTTTACTTTTTCAATAGATTTTCTGCCGCCCTTGCTGTCAATAATGCTGTTGTGATGTCCATATTTTCTTTTCTAGTCTATCCCTTGCGCCGGGAAACCCACTGCGGGTAGCTGTCGCGCATTATAAGTTTTAAATAAATAAATAAAATAAATTTACCTTTAAGGTAATCCGTCCTCACTTGTTTCTACTTGAATACAAACTACAGAGTCATTTAGTTTAATAATTATCACATGCACCAAACATATCTTAAAGAACAGCAAATCATGCAGACCCGTCATTAAACACAATGTGTAACACAAAGGGGAGAGGAACAAATCGTGTGAACGAGAAAACAAAGACCGACCCCCTTTTCCTCAATGAATCACCAGGCACATGGCACAGCATCTTATATTCCAGTCAATGCTTTCAATAAGGAAGCCCTTAGAAATCCAATGAGCTACCTGATGAAACACTGCTTTTCTCTGAAGTACAGTCAGTACACTCACCATTAAACATGTATAAAAATAGAACCATAATGATTCAGGCCAATGACAGAAACCTAATGACTTTTATCTATCAGTGTCTCAAAGAGACCAAACTGAAAAGGGCTAAAACTCAGAAACCATTTCACAGCCTCATTTCTAGCACTCGGGGAAGAAAAACAACACCCATAAAGGCCCACTGAAGTCTACGGGGCTTATTTGCAAGCACCTTGTGCCACCCGTACATAACTTTTTCCATGTTAATAATGACGCAAAAGTGGAGCTAGGGGCTTGTAAAGAAGCCCCTACAAAGGTTAATGACAAAAGTAAGCAATCAGTAAAAATATTGGAAGTGCAAATTCTCAGAGCGCTGGACATTATCCTTGCCGCATATCACACAATGCTAAATTGACTTCAATTTCACATTCAATGTATACAATGTTTATAATGCAGCAAGCAGAGGATAGGACATATGATGCTACACAAAACTCTAGCTAGCAGCTCGTGAGCAGGTGTCTAGCTCTTCTCAGGGGATAAATGTACAAAGACCTTGAAGACTTTTAAAGTGGAGTACAGTAGAGAGCTGACGTCACACAATCTGTACTTCTTGCTTTTGATATGGCAACCTCCAAACCAGGCTAATTTTGCAGTGTACAACATCGAAATTACAAAATGGCAATAGGGTTAAAATGCATGGTAATGTGCAATAATGCAAAGGCTTTGGCAGGGCTTTAGGGAGGTATAAAAATAAGTTCACAATTCATGAAGTGAAAATTCACAACAAATCAATAGCTGTCTATCTAATCATTTCATCATGAAATTCAACATAATTAAATTTTTCATTCTCTACATGGCTGTTAGCATCTTTGGCACTATCAAGGGGATACTTAGGTGAAATCCTTTATTTCTGCCAATGAGTTGAATAGTGCATACTCATAGTTGAACCAAAACATGTATAGTTATCACAGGAAGAACTGTGTTTAGGTTTCAAAAATCTTTATTTCCCAACTTCTCACTAATGAAGATTTCCAAGGACAGTTAGTACTATTGTTCATTGAAGAGGTACTTTTAATCGTATGTGGTTCCCTCACACTACTCTGATGTGACCTATTTGATAGAAACACCCAAGTGTTTTTCTCGATTTCAGAGGGCTGTTCCGGTATTTCTACAGATCAAGGCTGCACATGTTTCCTGACACCGCACTCTCAACTGTGTGCTTTTAGTCCCTGCTCACCTTCTTCAGATGTTCAGATGAGGTTCTGCCTTCTGGTGCTGAAGCCAAAATTCTTCTGGTGAATTGGGAAAAAAAGCACTCTGATAATGTGGCTGGTTGGGAAGCATGTTTAGGTCTGCACTATTAGTTGGTGAAGGGAGATCAACCAACCATAGCATGAGAAACACATTAGGAACTAACTCCTAGTTTCCCCTCAGTAGAGATTGGTCTTGGGAAATATAGGCTTAATTTTGGGAATACACAATGAACCTTGAAAATAACTTTTACCGATTTTGATTCAGGAATATCAAGAACATTGTGGTATTTAACACAAGGAACTGTAATTCTGGACTTTGCTCTCTTAGTGGAAACAACCACCATTTTTTTGCTTGAAATGTAAAAATAATTATTTGTGAAAGTAGAACTATGATTTGCTGACTAAACGTTTTCCTTCCAGGTCTCTTTCCATGCACTACCCACCCTAACTTCCCTTCCCCCTATTTGACCATATTGATACTCTGGTGAAATATAATACTCAGTTGATGCTGCCAAAAAGGAGGCCATTTTGAGAGCATCTGTTCCGAGGAACTGGTTTGCTCCCCACGGGTGGGCATTAGAGATGCAGCGTTTAGGGTGGGGCAGTGAATAAGTATGACATGGCGGCAGACAACTATAGGTTCTCACATTGGGACAACCTGTCAGTTGAAAGGCATAGGATCTTAGCTGTTAGGAGGAGTGCAACAACATAATGATGAACATCTACACTCAAGGTGGCACTCCATCATATCATATTTCCGGAGGCTTCAACAATGTGGGCAGCAGAGGCAACAGAGCAGAGGCATGGATGGAGTCCTGCCAATGAAGGCTATAGCAGAGGAATGATATGCTATGGGCTGTTTCTGATCTTGCACTAGTACTTCAAGGGCAAATCTATCTCATTCAACTTGTGTAAACAGTTTGGTGTGATCAGGGAGCCCCAAGGCAGGCACAGAGGACTTGCATTATTTGTACAAATGCATGTTCAGATTCTTTAGACCACTGCGAGGGATCAGGAGTGTAATTTTAAACATAAGGCAGAAAAGGTTTTACAATTGCAGTGTAACCATGGATCCACTGTCTACAATACTCAGCCGTTCCCAAGAAAAAGTGTACCTGCAAGACGCTTATCAGACATTATAATTTAAGCATGGCTTTAATCCACTCACTCAATAGATGGTACTTTTGTGTGGCGAACTCATGACGGAGATATCGTAGACAGAGAAAAACACAATAACAGTTTTTCCTTTGAAGCCTTAGCGAATTCAGTGAGTAGATAAACAGAGTCACCCTAGCATTGGTCTTAAATGACATAGGCAACAAGAATATCATGAACATATTCGACCAAAGTGGAGTTTCCTGGAGAGACTAAAAAGTCCAAATCTTTCATTAAAGCTTGGGGAATGGCAGAAGGGATTCTATAAAGCCTTGAGGGAGTCTCCTCCATGCCAGTTGAGATCCACTGAATTATGAAGTGAAGAGAAATTGATTCATGAATGGGCATGGAGAAAAAGACAGAACACAAATCCACCACGGAGAACCACTGGGCATTTGCAGAGATACTGGAAAGGATGGTAGCAAGGTTTGAAACTGCAGAAAAGCTAGAGATTACCACATTATCAAAAGCATCCTGTATGAATTTGTACAGATTGGTTGTTCCTGATTTTTGATAGCGGGAGTAGGAGTATTGCATCTGCTAACAAATTAGTACCAAAATACCCTGTTTGATAAGGTTGGCGATGGGTGGTCAAATTCCTGATAGATCTTCAGACACTTTGTTAAAAATTGTTACAAGAACATTACCAATCCTTCTCGCACAACAGGGCAAGGACACCATCTTACTCGCTCTGTGGTTCATTGAGGTTATTATTATTATTATTATTATTAAAAAGTTTTATATAGCGCACAGCTACCCTGGGGAATCCCGGCGCTTTGAACAGAGCATCAACAGTTAAAACCATGAGATAGTTAGGTCAACTTACGCAGGAAACAGGTATGTTTTCAGACCTTTTCGAAAGCGCACGATGCAGGTCTCGGCACGAAGTTTTAGGGGCAGAGAGTTCCAAAGCGTTGCTGTGTGCACAGAAAAACGTCTCCCGCCCGTGCGTGATCTTTTTACTCTCGGGACATGGAGCAGGCATTTCTGATCGGACCTCAGCGCTCTATTCGCTTTGTAAGGCACTGCCAAATTTCGTAGGATAGATGGTCCGTTACCCTGACAAATTTTGTGAGCGATGCAGAGTGCCTTAAATTTTACTCTCTCCCGCACCGGTAACCAGTGCAGGGCCTTAAGGGCGGGTCTAGCTGATTCTGTTCTAGGGATGCCCATGAGTAGTCTGGCCGCCGCATTTTGGACCTGCTGTAATTTGTTACGGGTAGATTCAGGGGCACCCAAAAAAAGACCGTTGCTATAGTCAAGGCGAGATGTTATAAGACCCTGAATCAACAGCTTCCTCGATGGAAGAGGAAGAAGCGGGAAGATTTTACGAGCGGCCCGCAGCAGGGCAAAGCACACTCCTGCAGTTTTTTTGGCATGAGTTCTGAAGGAAAGATCTTGTTCCAGCCAGACTCCCAGGCTCTTAATCTCCTCTTTCATGGTGGGTAGATCACCCATACAGCTCGGCCAGCATGTTAAAGGCAATGGGGGAGCTTTGTTCCCTAGCAGCATAATCTCTGTTTTAGAGCCGTTCAGCTTGAGAGCTGAACTGCCCATCCAGGAGTGGACGTCCACCAGGCATGAGTGCAGCAAATCAGGGTTCTCTACCAGTTGAGGAAGGGCGACCACCAGCTGAGTATCATCAGCGTAGCTGATGATCTTGATGTTATAAGGGGCCACCACGCCCTCCAGGGGGGCCATGTAGACATTAAATAATGTCGGGCTCAGAGAGGAGCCCTGTGGCACCCCCCACTGGAGAGAGATGGATGTAGTCTTATTGCTGCCTTCCCAGACCTGGTATGACCGACCTTCGAGAAATGAACAAAGCCACTTCAGGGCGGCCCCTACCACACCCACCTCTGACAGTCGTTGAGTCAACACCCGATGGTTCACGGTGTCGAACGCAGCACTCAGATCCAGGAGGATCACTGCCACTGACCCTCCCGAGTCCAAGATGCGTCTGGATTCTTCAACGACTGCCAGGAGGGCTGTGTCAGTACCTTGACCGGGATGAAAACCGGTCTGCGAGTCTCGGAGCAGACCATTCGACTCTAAGAAGTTAGACAGTCGGTGATTTGCAAGCTTCTCAGCAATTTTGCTGAGGCCTGGCAACAGGGAGATGGGCCTATAATTGGCCAGCTCCGCCGTGTCAAGGTTAGATTTTTTTAACAGTGCCTTTACCACAGCTGTTTTCCAGCTAGGTGGCACCAGACCCTGGGAGAAAGAAGCATTCATCAGGTCCGTAATGGGCCCTACAATAGAGGTTGCTGCTTGCTTTAGAATTTTAAAAGGAACTGGGTCCATAGGGGAGCCACTTTTTATAGTGACTATGGCTTTTAAAGTTTCAGCTTCTGAAACTGGGCCAAACGTGTCCAGGAAGATGAGTCGCTCCTTCACCTGAATTGAGGAGAACTCTTCTTGGGTCCCATGAGGTTTAATGACCTGGGGTAGGGAGTTAAGTATCTTCACAATTTTAGTGTGGAAGAAGTCGGCCAACTCCTTGCACTTCTGAAGATCGTGGGTGGCTGCTGGTTCAGGGACTTTAAGGAGTTCTTGCACCACCTTGAAAGTTTCCCTGGACGAGTTTGATGCGAGTCGTATTCGTTCCTCAAAGAATTGAGCTTTCGCCAAGCGGAGGGCTGCTTTGTAGTGTCTCATCGCTACCCGGTAGTCCTTACGCTTAGTGACATCAAATCTCTTCCTCCAAGCCCTTTCAAGTTTTTTGCATCCTTTTTTAAGCAGGCGGAGCTCAGCCGTAAACCAAGGAGCAGAACCAATTCTTTTTTCCCTCTTCTGTATAGTTTTCATAGGGATGAGAGCATCAAGCGAGGCATTCAGCCATCTGTTAAGGTCAGCATCTCCTTTAATCGGGTCTGACTCAGATGGAGGTCGTGAATTTGCCAGATTGTGGGTCCAGTCACTGATCAATAGTCTGGACCACACACGGTCCACCACAAACGCTTGATGTGTCGGTGTTGAGGGCAGTTTGACTTGCCATTCCACCGAAACTAAAGAATGGTCTGACCATGGGAGAGGAAAGGCTGGTCTGGCCTTAAGCCGAGGGATGTTGGAAAAGACTGGGTCCAATAAGTGACCCTTCTCATGGGTGGCTCCTGTGTTGATTAAATGGAGTTCGCATGCAGTCAAATCGCCTTTAAGATCTGTAGCAATTGTGTCTGCAATGTCATTGAAGTGCAAATTCAAATCCCCTAAGACGATGAAATTAGAAGTGGATGTGGCCAGCAGTGTTACTGTTTCCATCACCGAACTTACAAAGTTGCCCACACCGCCAGGGGGCCGATAAATCAGCAGACCTGCCAGTGTCACGGTGGGAGATATCTGTAGTGAAAAGTGGCAACTCTCACAGTCAGCGACAAGTCCCTTCCAAGCCCTACATACATAGTTTTCTCGATAAAGGATGGCAAGACCACCGCCTCGCCCCTCAGGTCTATCCAAATGAAACATGAGAAAGCCTGGCGGGAGGGCTAGCACGATGTCAGCATCAGAGCTGGAAGTAATCCAAGTTTCTGACAGAAACAGGATATCCAGTTCCTGGTCTTGAATGAGAGAGTTAAGTTCCACTGCATGACGCGGAAGTGATCTGCAATTAAGCAGGCCCCACAGCAAGGTGTTTTTACCTGACTGAGGAGGAGCTGATGCATCCATTCCTCGTGGGGATGATGAGAGGAAACCATTGTTGACGACAGGGTGGTTGTCAGTGGGCAGGATACGCAGTGCAAGTAGCTCCTCCCGGGAGTAAGTACGACGCAATGGTAGTATGTTTGGCATAATGCCAGGCCCCAGGTCCGTCTGAGCCCGGACGAGCCCAGACGGGCAGGACTCTGGCTGGACTCCGGCGTGAGTCCGGCGACTCCGCTGCGCGTCTCCGCTGCGCATCTCCGCTGCGCGTCGTCATGGTGAGGTTTAAATAGGGGCGTGAAGTCCTGGCTGCGAGGCTAGGGCGCTGGCCGAAATGGCGCCGCAATGACTCCCTGCCTCACCCAAGATGGCGGTGAAAATACACGAGTGTGTTTAAGAGTCTAAGTGTGTTCCGCTCCCAACAGCGGTGCCTGTAACCTTTTATATGCGGTAAGCGCTATATGTGAGGGACAAAAAGTAAATTTAAAATGTTTAAAAAGATGCACTTTAAAAAACGCGATAAACGCTGCAAATTGCCCTGCGAGCGCGCCTGTGAGCTCTGTGCTGCGAGGTTCGAATGCCTTTGTTCAAGCAAGGTAAAATTCATCTGGTGAAAAGAAAGGAGTGCAATTCAACTTACAATAACAAATTTTGACCAAATGCATTATCAGTAGAAGAAGAAATGCATGCTTCTCTGTGATGGGACCAAGAGTTATAGAAACAGGATTAGAAATGTGGAGTGGAACTAATTGATTTGGAATGCTGACTGCATCTAAGGACAAGCCAGAGAGAGATAGTGAAGAAACTTCAGAGTTTTTTAGGGCAGGTTGGCTTGTGCCAATGTCAATGAGACAGGTAGTAGGTTTACCTTTATCCTAAAGTCTACATTAGTACATTTTTAATCTATGGAAATCAAAGTGTTTATGGTACAGTCAGCACCTCTCAGGCAGTCATATTATTCAAGATGCAGATTCTGTGAGACCTGAGTAAATTCAGACAGTTCCTCCTGTGTCCTACCTTCCCACAATTTAAACATGCCCCTTCCACTTCTAGAGCATTTTCTCTGCCTCTCCCAGTCCTCCTCACAGCATGCCCTCCTCCCATATTCCCCTCAAAGTGAAGCTCCTCTGGCCACCAGTTCAAAGTCTGTTGCATATTTTTTTCTTAAGACATCAGCATAGGGGCCAACTTTAGTGTTTGCAAACCAATACAGAGAGCCATCAATTTATTTCTCACATTTGGTGACAATCCCGGCACAGAGCAGCACCCACAGCCTACTGGACTAACGTCGCCAGAAGTGCAATGGTCAAATAATTTTCAAATAGATCCTAAAGACTGTCGAAGTAATCTGCCGGCAATTATCCTGTTTTGTGTAGAATTCCTCCAAGCAATCTTCACAGGGCACACATCTGCAACTGCTCTCAATAAAGCAATCTTTCGATAAAAATTTGAAAGGCTGCAGAATCAGCAACCCAAATTAGTGTAAATCTCTGCAGACAGGATCATATCAATCCTACTTTGAAAACAGCCCACTGACCTCCAGTAGAAGTCAGCATCACATTCAAATACTCTGCTCTATTAACTTGGCTTACCCATGGTAACAAGCCCCATTTTACTGCACACCCAGAAATGTTAGATCATCATTTGGCAACTTAGTCGATCCAAAAATTAATTAAAGAGGATACATCAAAGTGACTGCCTCTGGGAGTACAGGGCAACAGACTGTAGAATGCCCTCAACACCTCCTTGTGATCCAAACCCAATCACATCATGATCCAGAGATCTCCCAAGGACTGAACGTTTCAGAATGTCCTCCTAACTGAGCTACTCACTGATTAAGGGCTTTGATTGAATAAAATTGAATACATTATCTGCCCGTTGATTGTACTCTGAGTTCCTCTTCGCATATCTGCATATTGCTAATTTTTGTAGCATCTAAAGTAACTGAAAGTTAATACATAGTACTAGTCCTAACTTTTGTTCAATGCAAACACCTTTCAGAAGAATTCTACATTAAATAAGAAGAATGTATTTTATATTTTACTTCCAGTGTTACAGGCATGAATGTAATGTTCAAGCAATTTAGGTTTAGTCACCTTCATGAAAGACCATAGGGGGCAACAAAATGTCCATAGTCTTGATGAGCTTTCATAATGGAATGTTTGTAGTCTAATTTGCAATATCAGGATCACCTTGGAATTGGAGACACTGATGTGATAATTTCACAAGTTAGTGAAGAATAAGTACAAACATGGCTATAAGAGAGGAAGTACAAACGTGGCTATATAAGAAGAAAAGGCTGATTTAATATTTGCCTTTTTGCCCAGAAACATCATATACTTCTTTGGGGATTTATGACCTTAGACTATTACAGAACAATGCAGTAGGAGGGTAAAAAAAATATGAAGTTAAATTACCCAGCATCAAATATCAGTGCCCCAAGGATTCTGTATTGGATCACAGCCGCTCTATTGGCCTCCATAACTGGAATACATTTGATAAATTCTTAATGGAAATTACATTGAGATTGTGAATTGGAATATAGCTGGTCTTGAGCACAATGTGAGATAGCTTTCTATTTTCAAAAGATAAACCTATCTTGTGTCTCTGAAAGACTTGGACAACTCTTAATTTTGGGCATAAAAATAGCATGTCTCCGCAAATTCAGCCTTTCTCAGTAAAAAATAGTCATGTAAAAAGGCAGTTTACAGTACGTTTATGAGCTACGATAGGTTGGAAATGTTTTGAACTGACTAATGAACATCAAAAGATATGAGCCCTTAAAGTAACTGTCTTGCACAGAAATCCGACTGTTTGACCTGGCAGCCTTGGCGAGGTTCCCCTTAAATTTTAGCCTTCAGACCTCCTGTTTTTGCTCACTTCGTTTTGCTGGCCTTACGACTCTGCACACTTTACCACTGCCAACCAGTGCTAAAGTGCTTGTGCCCTCTGCTTAAAATATGGTAACATTGGATTATACCCAATTGGCATGTTTAATTTACTTATGAGCCTGAAGTACAGTGCACTGCATGTGCCCAGGGCCTGTAAATTAAGTGCTACTAGGTGGCCTGCAGCACTGATTGTGCCACACACTTAAGTTACCTTTTAAACATGTCTCAGGCCTGTCATTGAAGAGCCTTTGAGTGCAGTTTAATCTGCCATGTCAACCTAGCTTAATAAACATTTTGCCAGGCCCAACCCTTCTCATACATTTAAGTAGCTGCAGCAGGTAAGAGTGGTGGGGCGGTGGGGTCGGATGGGGGGATTTCGACAGAAAACAAAGGAAAATTAATTATTTATTTATTTTTCCCTAGTCATCGTCTGTTGAAATATCTCCCCCCACCCAGCCCCACCGCTCTTACCTGCACGGGCCGTGGCTGCATGTAAGTCACCCCTACTGGAGGCCGTTGACAGCTCAGAGGGCATGATACAGTGTATTTACAAGATAAGACTTGCACTTTTACGTTTTATATGTCCTGGTAATAAACAAATATTAAAATACTCGTTTTCAAAACTGCAAGGCTTCTTTCTCCCACAGGATATCTTAAGAGTTACCTTAGTGCATTTAATAAGTGTAATAGCCAAATGGAAGAGACAACCAGTTAATATTTGGGGTCTCCGGAATCCTTATTTAAAATCCTAATTTATCGTGAAGTCGGATTTTAAATCACAATTCTGAAAATGCTACTTTTTACAAAGTTGGTGTTTTCTTGCCTTAGCCATTCGGTGCCTGCAGCTTGACTCTGGTCACATAAATGGGTATATTTGGCAGTTGGGCTTTGTGTATTCCTCCTAAATAGCCAAACACAATGGGAACTTAGGTGTGGCTAAATGGGTTGTCACTGGCAGGATGGTAGGGAGGAACTGGGCACAGATCCACTTACATCTGAATAGGTTGTGTCCAGCTTCAACACAAAGAGCTGTATACCCTGAGTAGTTAGTCTGGAGCCAGGGCCAGGAAAGGCATCTGTGCACTTCAAAGACAAGCCTCTAGAAGCTTCTTCCCACTTCAAAGGCAATACAAGGTATAAAAGAAGGGCCTCAGACAGCACCACTTCAGTATACTTCTGGATCTATGGATACTCTGCCAGTAAGAAGGACTGCTGTGCCTCTACAAGGACTGCCACTCTGCTAGACTGCTGCTCTAAAGGAATTACTGCCCTGCTGTGCTGACCTGCTGCATGCTGCCCTCTTGCCTGGGCGAGAAGTACTGGGTCTGCATCTCTTGAAACCAGAACCCAGAGTGACTCAACGGGCTAGTTGTGTGGACTCCTGATCAGAAGCCTCAGGTAAATAACCTCTTCCAACAACCCTGAACCCAGCACCTGGACTCTACCATCTGTAAATCCTGCTCTCCCAAGTGGTACCACACCAGTCCTGGACCCTTGGAAGAAGGTGTTTCTGCCAAGCCCAGCTGTGGTCTCCCATTGGAACTGATTTGAGCGATGCCAAGCCACGCAAAGCCTTGCTTCACAGCTGCCAGCCTCATCGGAATAGATGCTGAGTAACGTCATTCCAAGCAAAGCCTCTGATGCAAAGCAACACAAGGCCAAGCCTCGCTACACAGCTTCCTGGAACCAAAGCAAAATGATGCCAAGCCTCTCAAAAACTCACCACAAGCTTCCTAAGAACTGACGCCGGACAACGTGAGGTCTCGCAAAGCAACTCCATGCAGACCGCGTACCAGGATTTAAGGGACTGTATTCAGCGTACCTAGGTGGGTCCCTGTAGCCAGCCTGCACTCAATCATGGTCAGCCTGAACGTGTGACATGTCTCCCAATCTATTGATTTGATTTTTGTGGTTTTGGACTTTATTTCTTCAAGAAAGTTCAATGTTTCTAATTCGGTGTGGGACACTTTGTGTGTGTGTGTTTTTTAACCCCTTCGGTGCTGCGCAGATTTTCGCCCTGTGAGGGCGATTTACATAGTGGGCAGGATTCGGACGGCCCCCGGCCGTCCTCCTTACAGGCCCACCATGACGCATGACGGCCAGGAGCCTTCATGCTCACCGAAGGGGTTAAACTTTATTACTGTTTGAAGTGTGGCAGAAATATTTTACACATTGCCTCTAAGTTAAGTCTGACTGTTCTGTGTCAAGCTAACGGTGGTAGGGGGAGCACAGGTTAATTTGAGGTTTGCTTCTGCTTAACCCTGACAAGGAATGTGATTGCTGCTTGTGCAGGGCTCATACCTAAGTCAATCAACAACCCAGTTTCTCACACTTTCTCACACTGTCCTCATTAGATTTCCCCCATTCTTAATTTGTATGTGCCTCTGTGAGTGGTCATATGCCTATTGTATTTCAATGAGACTTTATAGGTTTTATTTATTTGGCACTGTGATGAGATTCAAGTTCATAAGAAACATTTCGTAAAATGGAATCACAATGTTAAAGCCAACTTGACAAAGTATTTAATAAAGTGTGAAGGGAATTTAATCAAAATTGAGGAATCCTGTCAATGGTTTAGGATCCTAAAATATAGTGTCTTGGGACTTAATTCTATTGATGAAAGTAAGAAGTGAAATTTGAAATATAATGAAGATCTATGCATGTGCTATATAAGGCCTTGAGTACAAATAATTTCACACTGAATTTGAAATCATGCATCGTGAAAGCAAATTCATGTTTCTGACTTACACCTGCCAAATAAGACTGCTTATAATCTAAGTTGCCCTCACCTCTATTAAATGGGACATACCAATAGATTATTAACTGTTATATTAATTATTATTAAATGGGACATACCAATAGATTATTAACTGTTATATTAATTGAGTCAATTCATGGTGACAGGGTCCTGATAGCATTCTCATAGCCATCTTCCAGTGTCTTTCTTGGTCCTGGGCAAGGATTTTCAATAGATTATGTAGTGTAGGGTTACATACTCTAGCCATACCCCCTTCGTGGAAAGGAAGTTTAATTCTACCAATTTATAAGGAGGGTCCCAAGAACCAAGCAGGCAGTTTCATACTGATTCCACTAATGGAAACAGTGGAAAATGTTTTGCTAAGCCATTTGCAAACCTGGCCATTTGAAAAAGCCTTCATCACAATACGTCAGTGAGAGTTTACTTCTAATTGCAGCACAATTGGTAAAGTTCTTGCACTAACGATAATGCTCAAGCAAATATAGGAAGCAATTTGAAAACTTGTGTTGATTTTATGGATCTATCAAGTGCGTTTGCTAGAGTGAATCAAGCAAGTCTCTGGGGGAGGCTATCATCCAAATGGTCTAATGAAATTTATAATGGAACTGAATAGTGACACCTGGGTTAGAGTAATACCACGTTCAAGGAATGAGTATACTTCTGAACCAACTATTGAAGGTGGCCTTAAACAGGGCTAACTTTAATCGCTTTTTTATTTCTAATAAATGTGACCAATGTACCTAACAAATGATAGGGTATTCACTGCAATCCTCCTGTTCCAGGAGGGTATATACTGTCTCTACTGTTATATGCCATGATTATTGTCTTCCGGGAGAGCACACCTATATGATTGCAGTGACAATACATTTATTCATGATTAGTCACAAATTAGTAATTAATCTGAAAAAAATCAGAAATGGAGAATGTAAAGCCCCAAAGAATTGTAAAATTGGTGGCCTAGATATTGATATTGTAAATTAATATATATATCCTGGTATTACCTCTTGATTCAACTTGCCTTTACTTCCCATATCACGAACCAGGTTGCAAAACAACCTCTGTGGGTCTGGGGTTTAACATTTTTTTCATGCATTAGATAGATGGATTGTTGCTGCTTTACTAAGAGTCTGGGCAGACCAATTACAAGCCATTACCCTTTATGGCTTAGAGTGCACAAGGAAAGGCCGCTTTTTGCATAATCATTGCTCAATTTTTTGATTGAAGCTGCTGGGTTTTCAACTTTGTTGCACTGGGGCCCTGCTAACCGGGCCCCAGTGCATGTGATATGACCCCTAAACATGTGTATAATGACCCAATCTGTGATTGGACTATTTAACTTATCTGTAAGGCACCAGTAGATGGTGCTCTGTGCACCCAGAGCCTGTCAGATAAATGTCAGTAATGGATTGCAGCACCTATTATGCCACCAGTAAATTGACAAGGTCTGAGTGCCCAGTTTGAAAAAAGTTCAGGCTGGCCAAAATACACCTTTTGCCAGGCCTCAACCTTTCTACTCAATACTTGTAAGTCACTGCCAATGAAGGCTGAATGCCCATAGGGCAGGATACAAATTATTTAAAAAGTAGGCTATGTGTTTTTACCTTTTAAGTATCCTAGCAGTGAAAAATCTCTAATGTTGTTTTTTACTGTAGCAAGACTGACTCCCATAGAAAAGCACTGGGTTACATTAAATCACCTTGTAATGCAAGCCTCCAGTTTGGGAATCAACCATTGTTCAAGGGCTCGCATTAATAGGAATTAAAAATCCAATCTGAAAAACAAATTGGAATTTAAATTACTATTTTGAAAATGCAACTTTTAGAAAACACCTAGGCCTGCCCATGCCATTGTCCAAGTAGTAAGAGTGGAACAAGTCTTAGTAGAGGGAAAACTTCCCAAGAACTGTTTTTCAGGGGGAGTTCATTATTATTAAGATAAACTTCAGGAGTGTGCCCAGAGCTCTGACCAGGGGAAGACAGATTCTGCCATGTTGAATTATGGTAGAGCATGGCACTGTAGCATGGCTTAGGGCCAAACCCCAGGAAATTATGCCAAAGAGGGCAGGATGACTGCTGGTAATGTTTTCCCTATAAGCAGGGAGTTTCCCCCACCCACAAGCTAGTGCCAGGCATAAAAGTGGCACCCTATATACCTCACTCAGAACACCTCTGGGCTTGTTGAAGACCGAGGAAGGACTGCACCTGTTGTTGAACCTGTGTAGAGAGACCCCAAGGTTTTGACCTACTCCAGCTTGCACTCAGGACTGAGAAGTGGGATCCAGGGGTCAGTTGGAAGACCTCCTGGTAATCTACAGGGACAAAAAAGCTGCAAGAAGCCTACCTTTCCGAAGAGCCGAGCTGACCTGTTTCAAGTGGACTTTCCCTGTATCCTGCTGGTGGCTTTCCCCGGAGTAAGTTCTGACCCCCAAATGGTGTCCCTAAGGCCCTTGGATAGCTGTCAATATACAATGTTCTATATTTTTATAAATTGGAGTGGGAGTAGTATAGTTTTGTGTGGTTTCTACTTTGTAACTGTCTTGGTATTGATACAAATAGCAGCAACTGGAAAGGTGGAAGGACATTTGATGATTAAGACAGAGTCTTGTGGTTGATGCAATTAGGGTTAAAATGGAGGTGGTAGTCTCAATTTTCAAGGTTTTGCCCAAATTTAAGAATATTCATATGCCACATGACATTCCTCGCCGAGTATTCTGCATGGCCTATCGTAGACCTGTCAGTCTTAGGATGGTCCCCCTAAACCTTTTTGCTGTACTCTTCCATATTTGTTTGTTCTAGTTTTTGTTGTCCTTAGGACTCTGTGCACTTGACCAGTGCTAACCTGTGCTAAAGTGTGTGCTCACTCCTTACAACATGGTACAATTGGCTTGAGCCCAATGGGCACATTTACTTATATGCTCCTAGTAAAGAGGTACTACATGTACCCACGAACTGTAAATTAAATTCTACCAGGGGACCGGCAGCACTTGTTGTGCCATCCACTTAAGTAGCGTTGCAAACCTGTCTCAGGCCTGCAATTTCACTCTGTGTGTGCAGTTTTAAACTGCCATTTCGACCTGGCAAAATACACCTTTTGCCCGGCTCAAACCGGCCTCTTTAATGCATGTACGTTATGGTCCTGGTAGTGCAAACCTTTAAAATTCATTTTTCACTACTGCAAGGCCTGCTTCTCCCTTAGAATAACATTGGAGTTACCATATTACTTTTAATAAGCTGTTAATTCCAAATGAGAACAGGTAACCAGTTCATGTTTAGTTTATTGTGATTTGTAATGAAAAATCCTCTTTTATGGTAAAGCCAGATTCCAATTTAAAAAATGTGACTTTTAGAAAGTTGCCATTTTTCTGTCCTTTTCATGTAGTGCTTGCAGTCTGTCTCTGGTTCACATGACTGAGTGTAGTTGGCAGTTAGTCTTTGTATATTCCTCTTAGATGGCTGCACACGGTAGAGGGCTTAGGTGCGCCTGGATGGGCAGGATGGGAGGGTGGAGTTAGGCACTGCCCACTTACACCTTAATAGGCTGTGTCCTGCCTTTACACAAAGGATTGCATACCCACTGCAGTTAGTCTGGAGCAGGGCAGGAGAGGCAGAAAACCTGAGCACTCCAAAGGGAATCCTCTAGAACAGTGGTTCCCAAACTTTTGACTCCTGAGGACCCACACTGAATCACTACTGGAAGCCAGGGACCCCCAAGCAATTTGTACAATTTAAATTTATTTTTAAAAATGCCTTTTGAAGCAAAGGCAATTTCAAGTGGGAGACAGCCTGGATTGGGCCTTTTGGCATGGACATGTGATAGAGCAAGATTTCGCATCGCGACTTGCTCGAGTCAAGAACCTCGAAAATCTATTATAATCTCGTAACTTCAATTGTTTGTTTTACTAACTTTATGTATTTTGAATGTGCGTGGGTATCATAGAGATGCTTGCCTATGTGTTCTACTAATACGATTAATTCTTGTTCCTAACATGGCCGCTGCTTGACTTTCCTCTTCTGCGCATGTGTCAGTCACATTCACGTGACTTCGCGTAGAGATAGTTTTGGAGGGAAAGGGTGCGCATGCGTAATCGCCATAAGATGGCAGCTTAATGTGATAATGAATTGAAGCTTGTGCTATTGCTTATCGTGTCGTTAAGTGTAGCACTTACCCGTAATTGCATAGTATATTTTTACTATGATGAAACTAAAATATGAAATCATGACATGTAATACATTCATTTATTTCTATGTACTAATTTGTTTTCGCTTACTTTTCATGTATCCTCGGCACTGAGGGGTGATGGGGCTGGGGAGTCCATCTTGGAGGGCACTACTGTGCCGAATCTGTCGTGGTGCGGTGGCATTGAAACCAAGCCAAAGAGGGTTGCTGCCAGAGCCTGCATGGGAAGATGCACCTTCACCCAGCGAGAAAGCCTAACTTGTACCCTATTTGAATACATTGTATTTCTTTCCATTGTATTCCCTGCGACTTCTCGTGGGAACCCCAATCTTGCTAGGCGGCACCTTAGGATGCAAATATAGGCCTTAGAATAGTCTGTTCTGATTGGTGTGTTAACCAAATCCTACCTTAGGACCAATCCAAATTAGGGATTCTGACACTTTGCAACATTTGGGGGGTGGTACCCTGTCCCAAAACAGTATATCTAGCCTAGGTTCACCTAGGGAAATTGTCCGACTTGTCTGAATAGCTGACCTGTCACTGACCCAACGCACTCAATAGGTGACTGAATATACAGAGCGCTGCGGAGCACTCTGTCCGAATTTGACCATAGACTCTGAAGGTTTTACTAAACCTTAAGTGCTGGCGGAGCACTTTGCTGGGGAGTTCGCTGACCCAATCGGGGTTCTGATCGATAGCTGCAGAGAGGGTGGAGCGCAGGCGTTGCTTCCGAACTGCGGGTGCTGGTCGTGTCCTGGTGGTTCTTTCCTGATCCTAATCTGGGTTTCCTGTCCTGTCCTGGGGTGTCCATTCTGCACCTGCTGTCCCATTGATGACTGCTATTCCTTGGGGTATTTCCTGTCCCTAACTGACCCGTGGCCAGGGTTGGTTTTCACACCAGTCTAGGTAAATATCTTGCTGAAATCTCTGAAACTGCACTTCCTATTTTCTGTCTTTGCTTCAATAAAGACATACCTTTGCATATGATAAACTTCCATGCTTTCCGCAACCACTGTCATTTCATAAAGTCATTTGCATTTAATTTCATAGCGTGTTCCTATGTTACCCTACCTTTTAGAAATCATTATTTCATTACAGTTTACCATTTGCTTATATGGTCTATAATTTTCTCGTATAAAACTGACTAAAGTAATTCCCTTAATGCATAGCGTGTTTTGACTCTCCTATAGATATATAGGATCTTTGGATTTACCATAGTATAAAAAATTTCCAATAGGGACTCTTTAGTACGTGCATTAAGATTGTTCCTTAATAAATGTCCATTCTTAAACTTTCTTCTGAATCTGCATAGCATATTCCCGTTGCATCTCATATCAGAAAATTCAATGGTTATCCTGACATTATTTCTCTATAGCTATGTACTTTTCGTTATCTTGATTATTGATTGCCTTCTTCTTGTAAATCTATTGATTTCTGAGGATGAACTTTAGATAAAATCCTTGAAAACTTCTAGTTGTCCGTGGTCATTTCATGAAATAAAGTACAATAAGTTGGGTTTTGTATTTTGCTGCCTTTCCTTTTACTGCTAGCTCCCTGACCCATCGTGGTCATAGGTACCCATAACGGTGGATGGTAAGTTGGGTACACTGGAAATAATCGAAAGGGAACTCACAATTATTGGTAGTAGATTGTGTGGTCATCTGATCAATGTATATGATAAAGTAAAGTATATGGGCCCGAAGCCAGAAGTGGCGAAAATTATTGGTCGGGTGACCCGCGATCTCTAGCAGTAATTTTTCTGGTAGCATCGAGGATGGTTAGGGAATAGTTAAAGGTTAGGTAGGACTAGTTAGTCTAGCTAAGCCGGAAGCTGCTAACAAGAGTGGGCAATTCGGGTGATCTGATCACTCGCTTGAAAGGTTTACTTTGAAAAATTATGAAATGTTTTAAATTTGTTATTCTTGTTATTATACTGTTATATGTATTAATCCATTCGTACGTAAAACGTTTTTTATGTTGTTGGGAATCCCCGGGGAATTGAATAGCGAGTGGTGAATAGAATCCACTTGCTCTGAGGTCATTTGCTCTAAGGAAGGTTGGTGCAGGTTAGGCAGAACTGGAAGCACTAACTAGGGTTTTTTCTGAATGTATGTTTGAATAAATGTTAGCAACGAGGTTCATTGGTGAAAACCCTATTGTGGCATAACCTAGTGAGGGTCACACCGGAAGAGTAGCAGGTTCATCGAAGCTTGAGTGATAGCAAAAGGGTACATTGGTGAAACTTTGGGCTCAGTATATATCCGGAAAAGAAGTGGATGAGTCAAAGAAGTAGCGGGTTCCCTAATGCTTGAGTGAAGGTTAGGCAGAAGAGATCTACCCGTAGTGTATGAAAAGTAAATGGAAGTAGTTTACTTGCAGTGAAAAAAATTCTTTCCTGTCTAGACACTTGAGCACAGTGGCGAATGTGTATTCGTTGTTAAATAACCAAGCACTAAGCACTTTAGAAAGTAAGAAAGTTTCCGTTACCTTGTGAAGGAGGGAGTCAGTCGCAAAGCTGCTCTGACGTCACTTCGTGCCGCGCTGGGATTGGTAGGCATAGCGAGCTGGTAGCAGAGCTGAAATTGTGAAGGAGGGGTGAGCGCCGGAGCGTGAGAACTGTCTCGCGAAAGGGCCGCGCACCCATTGGTCGAAAATATTTGAACTCGTGCATTTCATTGGTCGCACGAAAATAAAAGACGCATTTGGATTGGGAGTGACTTGTAAACAAAGCCGCTTGCAGAAATCGTATGTGGCACTCGTATACTCCGGAGACTAGACCCGATCCAAGATACCTAGGGTTTGGAAAAGATCAGTGGAAGACTAATAGATACGACATTATGTACGGAAATAAGAGAAAATTGTCCCTCGTAAATAAAGTAAAGAATTTTTTCAAAAAAGACAAACAGATTAAAACTAGAGAAGGTGTTGTCATACCGCCACCAAATACTCCCGCATCTTTCATGATGTTCGATAAAGGGTACAATACCTGTGTATGGTTGGAAAATTGGGCAGAATACACAAAAGATGACGGAGTATTGGCTTTTCCGTTAGAGGGTACCTTTAACAGCAGGATTCTATTTCATTTGAGAACCCGAATGAATGACTTGCATCCCAGACCTAGGTTAACGCAGTATGAAGCACTAGAGGAATGGGAAATCGAGGCTTTTGAAAGGGATAAGCCCCGAATGGATAAAGGGTTAACAAAATTTTATCCAAAATTGAAGCAGGAAGCCCGAGCCAAAAAGATGAAACAGTGGAGGCAGAATATGATAGTGGAAGGACTGTTTCCCATGATGCCAGCAGATGATCCTTCTGGGGGGAAGAAACGGTTGGAAAAATCTAAACATTGGGTACCCATCGGAGAGTCAGATGATGAATTATTAGATGACATATGTATGAGAAGTCCGCCTCCTTATAATGAACGACATCGACCTTCCAGTGCAGGAGATATTTCCCGAAGACTTCCTCCCCAGGAAGAAGCTAGGTCCGCAAGTGTAGGAGGGGGTTACCACATACCTCCCTATACCGAGAGTCTAGGACCAGTGGATACCAGAAACATTTACCCCAGAATGTCAGCTAGTGGGGAGACAGGATATTCCCGTGAAGGAGATTTTTGTTCTCGACCTCTCTACGGAGGCGAGATGAGACCCTCAAGTTCAGGAATGCCGTTATTACAGCCACAGTATGAGGAAGAACGAAGATCCCTAGGTACAGGAAGTTTGGTCCCAAGACCAAATTATGGTGAAGGACCTAGTGAGACTCATCCCACTGCCCCAAGTTATGCTCCCACACTGACCCCGCAGGTGTTACATGACAAATCCGTAGAGAGATTACTGGAAGAAAAGGAGCGGGAGGTTCTAGCAAAACAGAGAGCTGAGATCATTCAGAAAATCTCCCAGTTAAATACCAGTCCTGAAGCATTGACGATCCCAGTAACAATTGGACCCGTGGTTCCATTGTACGGGGATCGGCATGAAAGTCCAAAACCTCCAGTCATTACTCCCGTCATAGCACAGCCCAGACCAGAACCCTTAATCGTAGATGAACAAACGAGTGAGTGTGAATCTGAGGTCTCACTAATGGATCTACCTCATAGAAATACAGGGAAAAGGATGCAGAAAAGGCATAATCCTTTTAATACAAGGGAGATTCAAATGGAATCGACTTCGGGTACTAGAAGCGTCACTTTGGTTACACCTGAGGAAATTGAAAGATGGAGTCAAGAATTAGAGAAACAAACTTCGCAAACGAAACCTTTAGACCTCTACAAACTGAGAGTAGAAATAGAAGAATTAATGGCAGGAAATGTAGGATTAGACAGATTAAATACCTACTCTGAAGAAGAGCTGTTGTTTATGTGCAAAAGTCTTACCCGCAATGTCCGAGTACTTCATGAAAAATTGACAGATACTGCTGCTAGTATGGGAATAGACATTTCAAAATCGAAACCCTTACAGAAACCATACCGAGCAGAATTTTCAGACAAAGATTTGGAAAACCTGAATATATCAGGAAAAAAGGCACAGGTCAAAGAATTATTGACAGTGTTACAGAAATGGGGAGACGTAGAAAGATGGAAAGCCAGATGGGCTAGGAAAAAAGATGAGGCCAGGTCTAAGCAGGTAACTCCCGAATTTGTCCTAATGGAAGCAGACAAACCAGAACAGTTATGCCCTATGCGCGAGGTGCCAGGTGGAAAATATGTACACGTTCCATGGTCCCGGCAGGATATTGTGTCCTTTACCAATGACTTCCCAAAATTACGAGAAAAGCCAGTCGATTGGTACCGGCAGGTAGACAGATTCGTAAAAGTGCAGAAATGCCTATGGAAGGACCTGGATGGGTTCTTCGACATAGTGGTCCCTGTAGATCTGTGGACTGAGTGTAAGATAGCCATAGCCTGGCCTAGTGAGGAATACCCGAGAGATGAAAAAACAGGGGAACCATCGAAGGAAGTGATGAGGAAATATGAACAAGTAATTCAACATTTGAAAATAAAAGTGCCTGCAAAGGAAACTGATTGGACCAAGATAGATAGAACCACGCAAGAAAGAGATGAGACAGTGCACTCCTTTTATGAAAGGCTGTTGCAGGTATTTAAGACATACAGTGGTATAGATAACATCGAGATGAAGGACATGACCCATTTCATTTACAGGTTTGTAAACGGTTTAAGACCCGAAATTTGTCAGTGGATAAAGGATAACAAAATCTGTTGGCAGTCCAAGAAAATGGATGAGGTCCTACGGTACGCAAAGTACTGTGAGGACGAAATGGCAGAAAAGAAAAAGGCCCTGAAGGAGAAGGTGATGTGGGCTCAAGTAAAGCTCACAGAACAGCAGGAAAAACAATTGAATAAACTAAATAAAGCAACGCAGAACCAAGGCCCTGGGGGTGGGGGTGGAGGAAAAGCCCGAGCTAAAATGAGCAGAGAGGACGCGAAAAAGAAATTTCCCTGCCATCAGTGCGGAGAAATTGGACATTGGAGAGACGAGTGTCCCTATTTACAGTCTGATAATGCCCAAACACCTGATTTAATTCCACAGACGCAGAATGAAAAACAAAGAAAGACCCAGCAGCAGGTAAAAACGATTCAAGTGCCCCGAGCGCCAAAACCTAATTTTAAGGGAAAATCACCGCAGGGTGATGATGTAGAAATCTGGGGAGGCAATGAAAATAGAAATACAGCAACTTCGCAGTATCTACTGAATGACACTTTCTTCTGTGACGACCAGTACTGACGGGGCCTGAGAGGGGAGGACGAGGAGTGCGTGCTTGGCGCCTCCTTGCCGGTTGACCAGTCAGGACCATACATTGAAGGAAAGGTTGATGGAAATGATGTCACCTTTCTGTTGGACACTGGTGCTACCCGTTCTACTGTAAGAACAGTGGACGTTCCAAACCTACCCCTCACGAGAGAAGCAATCCAAGTAGTAGGAGTATCTAATCAATTGATTAGTACACCTGTTACCGAGCCCATGGAGATCTCAATTGGAAATTTTAAACAAATGCACAGATTTGTTGTCTGTGATACCAGTCCGGTAAATTTACTGGGACGTGATTTGCTGTGCAAAATGAATTGTACCATCTTTTGCACACCAAAGGGCGTCAAAATTCAAACCCCAGATGAAGACGGTATCTACAAGCTAATGTTAATTAGACCTGACTCAGAAATAAAACGAATGACTATACAGGACTTACCTGAAGAACTCCAGCAGACAGTGAAGCCAGAAGTGTGGGACTTTACAGGAAAGGATGTGGGATTAATGAAAAACGTGGACCCCATACAAATAGCCATGAGGGAAAATGCAGTATACCCCAATACCAAGCCTTACAGAATGAGTGCAGAAGTGAGAGCAGGTGTTGCCATTGAAATACAAAAATTGCTAGAAGCAAACATCATACAGGAAGTATTGAGTAGCCCGTGCAACTCACCAATTATGGGCATCAAAAAGCCTAATGGCAAGTACAGGGTAGTGCAGGACCTAAGAAAGGTAAACAAGATAGTGGTCCCTTGCTGCCCTATTGTCCCGAACCCAGCAGTGATTCTGTATCAGATCCCCTGGGATGCTGAATGGTTCACTGTGATAGACCTATGTCATGCTTCCTTTTTGATCCCCTTGCATCCAGACAGCAAATTTATTTTCTCATTTGCTTTCAACAGTAACGTGTATGTCTGGAACAGGGTCCCCCAGGGGTACACAGAAAGCCCCTCTATCTTTAATCAGATCTTGAAAAAATGCCTTGAAACTTTAGTCTTACCTGGAAAATCTGTTTTGGTACAGTACATTGACGACCTATTGGTGGCGTCTAAAAGCCATAGGGATTGCGTGGTTGACACCATTGCCCTACTGAATCACCTGAGTGAAAAGGGACATAAAGTGGCCCCTGAGAAATTACAGTTCTGTTCAAAATCAGTGAAATATCTGGGACACCAGATAGAAAAAGGTATCAGAAAAGTTACCTGAGAGAGAGTCAGAATAATTAAAAATATGCAGTTACCCCGTACTCAGAAAGAAATCAGAATGTTCCTCGGAGTTGTAGGTTACTGCAGGCAATGGATTGTGGGATTCGCAGTCCTTGCAAAGCCTTTGATACAAATGACAAAGAAAGGAGCAAAGGACCCAGTTGAATGGAATGACGAGAGCTTGACAGCTTTCACAAAGTTGCGAAATTGTCTGTGTACAGCACCTGCTCTAGGGATGCCTGATTACTCCAAAGAGTTTGGCCTATTCTGTGACACCCGTGACAATTGTGCATTATCAGTCCTGACTCAGGAGCATGGACTGACCAGAAGGCCTGTGGCATATTTTTCTGCCACTTTGGATCCAGTGGCTGCTGGACTACCTGGATGTCTAAAAGCAGTAGCTGCAACTTGCACCAGTTTAGAACAAAGTGAGTCTATTATTATGGGACATCCTGTAACTGTGTATGTTCCACATGCAGTTGTGATCCTATTGACTCGTACAAAAACTCAGTATCTCACCCCTAGTCGGCTGACTAAATATGAGAGGATTCTCATGGGTGCTGCAAATATAGTCATTACCAGATGTAACATTTTAAACCCTGACTCAATGGTAATGGAAGATAAGGGAGATAATGAGCATGATTGCATTGACCTGACAGAGTTCACTACTAAACCTCGCCCAGACATTAAGGAAACTCCTTTGCCTGTACATGATGAGGAATGGTTCGTGGATGGTTCATGCCTGAGGCATGAACTCGGAGGCCTAAGTGCTGCCTATGCTGTGGTCACGTTAAACAAAATTGAAGAGGCATCTTATCTATTTGGAGTAAAGTCTGCACAAGTAGCCGAATTGATCGCCCTGATAAGAGCTTGCAAATTGGGAAAAGACAAAAGAGTAACAGTGTATACTGATAGTCAGTACTGTTACGGGGTTGTGCATGACTTTGGCCAGTTATGGCTACAAAGAGAATTCCTGACTTCCTCATGTACCCCCATTCGGAATGGAAAAGTTGTCCAAGACCTTTTAGAGGCAATCCAATTACCAAAAGAATTGGCAGTGGTCAAATGTGTTGCTCATAAGAAGGGCCTTGACCCTGTATCTTTGGGAAATGACTTTGCTGATCGGGTGGCAAAACAATGTGCTATGGATCAGATGAGAATAAATCCCAGGCGGGGTGGGGTTGGAAACAGCTGCCAACTTAGAATGTTTGAAGAAGTGCCTACATGGGATGAAGTGAGAGAATGGCAGCATGTGACGCCCTGGGAAGAGAAAGAGAAGTGGAAAGAACAAGGTTGTAAACCGAGACGTGAGGATGGTGTCATTGTAGGCCCAAATGGTATGCCTGTGTTACCTAGACACCTGCTTGCCCCAATGGCTCGATTGATACATGAGGGATCACACATTGGGAGGGATGCCATGGTTCTGGTGTTTCAACAGACTTGGTACAACAATAAGTTCAGGAAGGTAGCAGAGTCCCTTTGCCAGAGGTGCTTGACCTGTCAGCAGTTCAACGCTGGCAAGAGAACAGTAGTTGAACTGATGAAAATTGGGAGATCAGGGGGTCCTTTTGTGAGGATACAAATTGATTTCATTACCATGCCTCGTTGTGAGGGAAAAAGGTATGTCCTTGTCATTGTCTGCCTATTTTCAAAGTGGGTGGAAGCTTACCCTGCCACACAGAATGATGCCATAACAGTAGTGTGGTATATAAAGATGTTCTTGAGTCAGGATATATTTCATGAAGTTTTATTCATAAGTAGTTACAGGTCCAGTTCTTAAAGTAATTAATAAGAGAGACCCCACCAGGAGTGACCTCCTTGTCACTCAGCCTGCCTGCAACTGTCATTAGGCTTAGGCATTCACTATAACATTCTATGATGTCATTAGGAATTATTACATTGACATCAACAGAGCAACAAGGAAATGAATAGTTAAGAGAAAGAGACAAAGTCCCTGTACAACATATCTCCTTTCTTTAGGGAAAAGAACAAAAAAACAATATATACTAATAACTTTGTTAAATTTGCAAATAAACTATGGCGCCAAACATGAAGATACTAACATGTAAGAAGCTATAAGAAAGGAAGAGAAGCGGAAGAACAAGGAAGACACAGAAAGAGAAGCGGAAGAACAAGGAAGACACAAACGCACACCACCACCCTCTTCCTAATAATAGTCGAAAGTAAGAAACATACAGGAAGTTATGAAAATGACACAAGAGAGAAAGAATACCAGACGTCTCCGGCACCTTAAGTATAGTGAGAAAGAGTCTGCCAAAACACATGTGAACCAGCACGAAGAGTAACGGCAAGAGTCTAAACACCAAAATACAGAAAATTAGGAAGTTCAAGAAGAAATTGAAAATATGAATGAAGGGATACACTCACCCAACAATCACTCAACCCAGAAACAATCAGTGGAAAACATTTAGTCACACTTAATATCAGTAAAAAGGTATAAGTTCATTCAATAATATTTAACACTAAATGCTAATAATGTAACACGTAAACGACCTGCAGGAATTACACGTGTAGAATTAATATGAAAAGGATGAGTTCATCCTATATAAATATCATTTTGGGGATATTCTCACCCTCAAAGTATAACTAGGGAAACACTTGCCCTTTATGAATATCACATCAAGGGATACACTCACCCTCATCGAATTTCGAAATAATAATGGGATATACCCAATTTAAAATAAGTTGCAAAAATATATTTACTCAGAGACGCAACTATAACTTAACGGGTTTTTACAAGAAAACCTTAACCTGTGAATTTCAATAATATTAAGGGATACACCCTAAATCGTGAATTCCAATATTATCAGGGGTTACACTCACTCAAAATTAAAACAAGTTGCAGGGATACTCTCACCCAGGATTGCAATTTGAATGTAACGGGGATTACAAGGACACCTAAACCCGTGAAAATGAATATATCTTAATCATAAGTGTCATCTCTATAAGTTCAGGTGCATAATATATATAAGAGCAGGCTTGTATATAAACTAGCGTAGCATGTTAACAACTCAATTGTACTTACTTAAAACGCTTGAATATGAATACTATGAAATATATGCAAGTAAAAGTTGTAATGTAATGCTGAACCATGCCAGAAGATGACTTAACACTTATAATAATATGTAAACTCTGCTAAAAGTTAATAACTCTACATTGAATTAAACATATAGATAGAATGAAAAGATCAAAATAATAAATTAAAATAAAGGAACGTAGTCACCGTAGTTTGGGCCAATGGAGGACTGACACAATGGTAGAAAAAATTGAATTGTGATGAAAAAGTCCTGCAGAGTGACATGTGTCGTAGACAAAATTGAACTGTGATGAAAAAGTCCTGTAGAGTGACATTGTGTCAATCAAGCCAATGAATCTGTCTCCTCCCTGACTACTGCGAAAGACTGCACAGTCAAAATACGTCGCTCCTTGAAGACACAGTCCCAACCATGTTCCACGAAATGCAGAAAATCACCTCAAATGAAGATGAAGGAATACAAAAGTTCCTCTAATCTCCAGTAGATGGCACAATGATGCCAGTTTTCCATGTTACAGGGTTGTTGAAAACACTCGGCAAAAATGTCCCCATTCAGCGCTTTATACATGAGGAAACATTCAATTCATGACGCAAGTGTCTTCTATGCTGTGCCTCCGTAGTTTCATTACCGTATAAACAAAGTGCAAATTGAATGTATGATGGCCCCTCATGTCGCGCTGTGACGTCTACTTTAGCGCGACACATCGAAGGTATCTGGGATTCATTAATAGGCTGTATGAGGTTTAGTATGCGATGACGCTTTGGAGCAGGCAGCTCCTCCGCCGAGTCACACGTAGATTCTACTACGTCACCATTTTTGAAACTGCCATGAAGGAGAGCAGATGGATGTAGAGACATACTAACTGTCGTTAATTAACGGTGTTTAAGCAACAAGGTATGCTCCGTGCGCTCCTCGCGTATTTCACATAAGGGAAGACTGTTAATAATTTCTTGTGCACCTCTACTAGCTCTGTGATGTTTTCAATATACGATTACAATTTAAAAGCAGAAAAAACATGTACTGTCAATTTCTTTCAAACTCAGCAGCTTAAGACTTTCACATTCATGTGTTATTGTAATTCAGTAATGATGTTTTCACACGCTTGGATGTTCACTCGATCTATGTAGGTTTTAAGTGCAGCTATCATTCAAATAGAAATTCAATTTTTTGAAATGTCACTCGCTTTCAGTTACGTTCTGTTTCTGTCCGGATATTAACGGACACTGGTGGGGTCTAGGCAAGGCGTTGATTGTTATTCATGTGAAGTTTAAAAGTCAATGAGAGGCTTTAAATTTAGAAAAAAAACAGGGGCTTACTTGAATGTTGTGAGGTCGTTTTTCCTTTGTAGTTCTGGTTCCTTTTCTTTATGAATAATAGGTTTCTGTATCTTTTAGGTTCCTTATTTTATTTCTTATTTATTCTTGAGTACGTTGTATATTTATCTTAATTATTTTTTTTTGCACGCTGTTGTTTCTTTAATCCTCTTTTGCACGCTGTAGGTTCTTTAAAGTTGTCCAAAACGTCGCCAAAATGTGGTATATAAAGATGTTCTTGAGTCAGGATATATTTCATGAAGTTTTATTCATAAGTAGTTACAGGTCCAGTTCTTAAAGTAATTAATAAGAGAGACCCCACCAGGAGTGACCTCCTTGTCACTCAGCCTGCCTGCAACTGTCATTAGGCTTAGGCATTCACTATAACATTCTATGATGTCATTAGGAATTATTACATTGACATCAACAGAGCAACAAGGAAATGAATAGTTAAGAGAAAGAGACAAAGTCCCTGTACAACAAGTAGCTAAGCTCCTACTAAAGGAATTGATACCTAGATTCGGGGTTCCAGTCTTTATTGACTCAGATAGAGGCGGACATTTTCAGAATGAGATTTTGGCCCAGCTTTGCAAAGCATTCGGGATCACACAAAAGATGCACTGTGCATATCATCCAGAGGCTTCTGGAGTGGTAGAACAAATAAATGGCACCATAAAGAATAGATTGGCAAAAATATGTGATTCTACTGGCATGAACTGGATAACTGCCTTGCCTCTTGTTCTGATGGGACTCAGAAGCATTCCAGATCGGAGAACAGGCCTGAGCCCCCATGAGATCTTGATGGGAAGAGTTATGAGACAAGCGTGGGTACCTGGATACAAACTGTTAAGCATTTCTGATGATTTGTAACCCTGGGCGAAGAACTACGCTCCGTTCGCGGAGCTTGCGGAGTTTCGGCAGCTCCGCGTTCCGCGGAGAACGCGTAGCTGTCGATAACTCCGCGATCCGGTGCGTAGCGTAGTTCTCGCGCGCTGAATAACATTATCGCGTGCGCGGCAATGGCTTACCTTCGTTCTGCGTTCGTTTTTTCCTGGTCGCTTGTGCCACCATGTTTGGAAACACTCTCGCACAGTCCCGTGCGACTGTGCGAACGCGATAACGTCATTTTGATGCGAGATAGCGTCATAAGGATGCGCGAGGATGCTTTTTGGTAAGATCGAGTTGCCGAACACGCAGAAACTGCATTCTTGCACAGAATAACTCGCGAGCATGTTAAAACCATAATAAATTACCATTTTGGTTAGGAAAAAAAAGCAAAAAACCTTAAAGTTGTACCTTTGGCTTTATTTTTAGGGGGGAAGGACCCCTCTTTTTGTTTCTACTCTTGTTTTGCAGAGTAAGGAGGAAGGGCTCTTGAGTTTACAACTTCCTGTTCCTGTCCACCAGGCTCCTCCCAGTGCTTTGTCCATGTGGTGCTCACTTTCCTTTGGATTTTGAGCTGGAAGGATCACTTTCTGTCTGTGTTGGCTGCATTACTGATTTACCTTGGATTTAATGAGGACTTTTTGAATTGGAATTCTCTTTTTCAAGTAAGTTTGTGTAATGTATGAGTGATGTAGACTTGTGCTTGTTTGATTTGATTTTTTTTTTAACAACAGTATTCAATCCTGGAATGAAATTATTGATGGAGGCCTGTACTTTCATGAGGTCCCAAATTGTAATTTTTTTCTAACATTGCATTTTGTGGAATTTAAAATGTTTCTAATTTTTAAGCCAATATCTGACCCTAGTACCCCATGTAGTTAGTGTGTAGGCATGCATGAGTTCATTGTATTAACTTTCTGTGGTTGGCCTGGCCATGTGTTGGCGGCCATTTAATGTTTCCAGCCACTTTGCTCTTGCCATAGGCCTCCAACCTTGTGGCCTACTCTGGCAGTAGGCCATAGGTACTACTCATAGGGTCATGAAAGTTAATCAACTGTTTTTGTGGTGTACCCTTAATGTGAAAATCATGGATGGCTTGGATTGATATAGAAAATCTTATTTTTATGTGTGGGGTATTTCTGGTTTTGGGTGTGTTTAAACTTTAAATACTCTGTCAATTTCTGCCATTAGGTAACCCTAGGAATACAGCTTGGGTAGTTTTGGTAACTTCGCACCATGTGAGCACGTGAACTTACATTTTTTGTCTTGTTCGCGCACTCAATGTACTTGCTCGGGAACGCGAACACGACTTTTTATTCCGTTCGCGCTGCTGAACATGCCGATTTAGCATTCTCGCGGACAATATGTCCCGAGTTGCATAAAAGTTTCTCAAAAATGTTGCAGGTCTTTCTTGTGCACCTAAAAATTCCTCATTTATGTTATGTTCTCATTTTGGTAGTAGTTTTCTCTTTTTGGAGCATGGACCACTTCCATTTTCTCTCCTCTGTTATTTATTTTTTTTTTTTGGGGTGGGGTGACCAATTTGGGCGGTGGTGTGGTGTGTCCATTTTCTGAAGCAAAGCATTGTCCCTTTGCCATAGGCATTATTGTCTGTCTTCTCTTTCTTGTCATGTTGTTGTTGGTGGCCAGGCCATGTGGTGGCGGCCATTTTGTGTATGCTTCCTTTGTGATTTATTTTGCCATGTTGTTGTTGGTGGCCAGGCCATGTGGTGGAGGCCATTTTGTAAAGTTGTCCATGTTGTTGTTGGTGGCCAGGCCCTATGGTGGTGATCTTTTTGTGTATGCTTCCTTTGTGATTTATTTTGCCATGTTGTTGTTGGTGGCCAGGCCATGTGGTGGAGGCCATTTTGTATATACATCCTTTGTGATTTTGCCATGTTGTTGTTGGTGGCCAGGCCATGTGGTGGCGGCCATTTTGTGTATGCTTCCTTTGTGATATATTTTGCCATGTTGTTGTTGGTGGCCAGGCCATGTGGTGGAGGCCATTTTGTGTATACATCCTTTGTGATTTTGCCATGTTGTTGTTGGTGGCCAGGCCCTATGTCGGCGGCCATTTTGTGTGTCCTTCCTTTGTGCTTTTGCCATAGGCATAGGCCTCCAACCTTGTGGCCTACTCTGGCAGTAGGCCATAGGTACTACTCATAGGGTCATGAAAGTTAATCAACTGTTTTTGTGGTGTACCCTTAATGTGAAAATCATGGATGGCTTGGATTGATATAGAAAATCTTATTTTTATGTGTGGGGTATTTCTGGTTTTGGGTGTGTTTAAACTTTAAATACTCTGTCAATTTCTGCCATTAGGTAACCCTAGGAATACAGCTTGGGTAGTTTTGGTAACTTCGCACCATGTGAGCACGTGAACTTACATTTTTTGTCGTGTTCGCGCACTCAATGTACTTGCTCGGGAACGCGAACACGACTTTTTATTCCGTTCGCGCTGCCGAACATGCCGATTTAGCATTCTCGCGGACAATATGTCCCGAGTTGCATAAAAGTTTCTCAAAAATGTTGCAGGTCTTTCTTGTGCACCCAAAAAAACAGAATTTGTCATTTGGTTGTTGTTTTGGGAGCCTGGGCAGGGGTTTCTTTGTATGTGTTTTTGCGGTGTTATGTTTACAACCTCTGTCTTAGCCATGGGCTATTTATTCCTTGCACATTAACCTGTCATGTGCAGCAGGCATCCTCGTTTTTCTGTCCATATTGGTATCTATAGGCCTGCTTGACTTTATTGGTTCTTTCTGGACTTCATGTGGCCTTTGAGCTGTGGTGCTGCTGGACTGGTATTATTAGTCTTCTGTTTTGTCTTTTATACATTGACCTGTGTGTCTTTCAATTGTTCATGTTGCCTTACTGCTTGTTTGACTGATGTTGTTCTGCCTTCTTTACTTGTAGGTGCACAAAAAAGACTGAGGAGGTGCTGGTTGTTTTTTCATCCATCGCTCGTTCTACCGCCAGACGGACGTCCTTCAGTTGTACGCCACGTGTGGTGTGTGACTCATCTGACCAGACATCTCTGCAATTTGTGCTGCTGTGAGCTGACTGACATCAGAAGAAGATGGGCCCTAAGAAAGCTACCAGGTCCTCCACCACAAAGAAAGTTGCTGCGAAGAAGGAACAGCAGAAGGAAGTGTCACTTAAGTCTGGTATGGACCCCAAAACCTTTTTTGGCACCCCAAAAGGTACGCCTGCAGCAGCGGGGTCTGGGGTGCAAGCTGGGACCAGCACATCTGCATTAGTGGGGGCAAGCCAGCATCCCAGGGCCAAGCACATGATGAGGGTCGAAGAGGTAGCCAGCCTTCTGCTTGCGAGCAGTGATACTGAGCCAGAACTAAACTTATCGCTGTCTCAAAGTAGTACACAATCCACGCAAGATGGAAGTGCTCAACAACCACCGCCAGCAGTAGATGTTCAACAACCACAACCACCGCCCGCAATAGGAGTTGTTCACCCACAACCACAACCACTTCCCGCAACAGTTGTTGAACAACCACAACCACCGCCCGCAACAGTTGTTGTTGAAAAACCCCAGCCCGCAATAGTACTTCCTCAAGAACAACAACCACCATCTCCGCACCAAATAGTAGTAGTTGTTCCTCCCGAAGTCGGGGCAGTTCAGGAAGTAGAGCCTCCTTCCGAGCAAGAAGAAGAGGAAGCCACTTCTGTAGGTGATCTATTTCCTTTGAATTCACCAAGGGAAAGGAGGGTTAGTGCATCGAGTTCTTCGCAAAGCATCCCTTCCGATGACCTTGATACGGATTGGCAGCCACAACTATCTGCGCATTCAAAGGAGAGACATCCCAAGAAGACCATGCTAGGAAAAAGGAAGTTTCCAGGCAGGCTTGAACTTATGGAGGTCGATGTAGGTGAGCAGGATACTGCTGGTGATAAAGACGGGTCT
Organism: Lissotriton helveticus; assembly: GCF_964261635.1. Lineage (NCBI taxonomy): Eukaryota > Metazoa > Chordata > Amphibia > Caudata > Salamandridae > Lissotriton > Lissotriton helveticus. The sequence goes on along the minus strand of NC_136067.1, from coordinate 1,872,775,153 downwards.
GACACTGTCATCATCACAAGCGTTATTCCTGGTGCAGAGGATGTAGAGACAAACATTTTCACCCTATCCAGAAATGCTGCAATGACTGATGAGCAGGTACCACGCATAACTCCTACACACTCAACACCCACAGTAACACCAGCTCCAATTTTTTCAACAGCGAAGGCCCGGCAGCATCCGACATCCAGCAGAAGCGCCACTTCAACAGAAGGAGGTAGTGGCAGTACTAGGACTGAGCTGTCCCATAGTGAAATTCCACAATCCTCCAGTCCATCCGGCATTGGCAGTGGGTCCTCCTCTTCCTATGGCAGGAGACAAAAGTTTACCTCCCCAGTGTGGGACTTCTTTACGGTTCACCCAGTTCAGGAGAACATTGCTGTATGCACCATTTGTCATGCCAATGTTAGTCGTGGTAAGCTTGGTACAAACTATGGGACTGGAGGCCAAACGACCCATTTGAAAAAAACACACGTGATCAGGTGGGAGAACCACCTTGCAAGCTTAAAAAATGTTAGCACTCGTGTTGGTGGGGATACAGTGGTACAAGGTCCACTCATGGTTGATCAGGAGGTAGAAGAAGAGGGAGACGATGACCTTCTATCTAGGAGTGGTACACAATCGACCCCTGTCGCCAGCACTGGAGTGGTAAAGACCACATCCTCCGCATCTGCAACTTCTCAGTGGCACCAGAGTCAGCTGGAAACACCAAGGAGTGCAAAGTCTGCGATGCAAGGTGGTCCGTCTAGCACAACTCAAAGACATGCAAAGCAGCTTACCATTCCTAGCATGTTAAGGCAGGAGGGAAAGTACGAGCGGAACCACCCAGTAGCACGTTTATACAATGCCAAACTTGCGAAAATGTTAGCACTGGACCTTCTCCCATTTTCATTTGTTGAGGCTGTTGGATTTCTGGAATTAGTGGCAACCCTCTGCCCAAAATGGAACGTTCCCAGTCGCTACTATTTTGCCCGAGTGGCTGTTCCAGCACTACACCACGATGTGCTGGAATTGATTGGGAAAGCCTTACAACAGAGTGTTGTCCATTGTATCCACCTGACAACAGACATGTGGAGCAGTTGCGATGCTACAGATTTCATGTGCATCACCGCACACTGGATCTCTTTTGCAGGTGTTAAAGACAAGTTAACTTCAGGCCTCCGTGACGTTGCTGGAATTTTTAATGATACGCGCAGACATGCAACTATAGCCATGTTTGGTATGGACAAAAGTCATACTGCTGAAAACATTTTGTCTGACTTTAATGACAAGGTCTTTGAATGGCTGAAACCAAGAGGCCTTAAGATTGGTTTTGTTTCCACCGACAATGGCAGTAATGTAGTGAAGGGAATGAGAGAAGGACATTATTTCAGGGTACCCTGTTTGGCACACTGCATAAACTTAGTCGTGCAAGACTTTCTGAAAAATGAAGCCAAAGTCAGCAACATAATGGCCATCTGCAGAAGAATATGCACGCACTTTAACCATTCTTTCAAAGGACGGAAGCTGCTACGGGTCATTCAGCAAGAGCATAGGTTGCCAGTCAAAGCACTGATACAGGAGGTCCCAACACGTTGGAACTCAACTTATTTCATGCTTGAGCGTCTCTTTGAGCAGTACATCCCACTGAATGCTTATGTCATGTCAAGAAGATTAGGGGATCCTACTGTTAATCTTAAAGCCCTGACCATTGAGATGTGGCAGTGGGACCTCATTAAATGCATCACAGAGATGCTACAACCCTTTGAGGTCTTCACACGTGCAGTTAGCAGGGAGGACTGTACTATGGGCCAAGCCATCCCATTGTTGTACATGCTTGAGCAACAGGTGAAGGAGGTCTGTGAAACATACGAAGGTGACGAACAAAAAGTTGATGCATATACCTTAGCCAAGGGCTTAGTCAACCGCTTGTGTGAAAATGTAAGGCTCAACAATATTGTGTCAGGTGAACATTACATAACTGCAACAATCTTGGATCCACGGTACAAATTATTTGTCAGCAGTAACGAAGTAATTCCATTTTCAGATGAGGATGTTGACAAGTACAAAACTTCCATAGCTGCGGAAGCTAATGAGTTAGAAACTGAACGGCTGTTACTTAAAGGCCTGCCACTGCCAGCCCAGGCCAGTCAAAGTACTCCTGACGCAAGTTCTTCACAGCGTGAGAGCAGTGCGTCTGCTTTCCAGCAGGCACCAACAGTACCAAAAGCAGCACCTACACGATCTGATTCAGCAGACCCAACCAAAAGCATAACTGCTTTTTTTCTACAGAAAGGGATGGGTAAGTCCGTTGCTGTTGCAAAGGGAAAAGAGGACCAGCAAAGCCGAGCACCAATGAACATTGAGCGGATGGTTCAGGCCTATCTGGATGACACAACAGAGGTGTTCATGGAGCAAAGCCCATTGGTCTATTGGTATGAAAGAAGGAGACAGTGGCCAGTGCTGAGCAGGCTGGCGATAAAGTATCTGGCTTGTCCTGTAGCCAGTGTCTCCTCTGAGCGGGTTTTCAGTGCTGCTGGTGCCATTGTCACATCGAAAAGGACTAGTCTCTCCCCCAAAAGCGTGGAGCGGCTGACAATGATAAAAATGAATCAACGCTTCATACCACCAGACTATCAAGTACGTGAATCACCGCCGGATGAAGAAAGCGAGTGTGAAGAAGACGTCCTCACTACTGGGTTACATGACCTACTTCTGTCTGAACGCACAGAGTTTGAGGACGAGCTCCTCTTCCCTGACAACTAGGACAGGTATGTTAAAGGAATGATGCAATGCATTGCATAGGATTGTTTAGCCGACTCTGAGCAAATGTGCATGGAATTAAAGTATACTAGTAGTAACTTCAGACTCACGTGATGGGCAATTTTCCCATGTTATTTAATAATATAAATTATTTATGCACTTGTGACCCTACTACTACAGGTGCAGTCAGTACTTAATTTATCGTTCGTAGTGCATGTTCATGTTGCACAACGTACATTATTTGGTGAAACAGTCCCCCCTCCACCCCCCCAACAAACACAAATGAACTTCAAATGTTTTCTTGTGAAAATAATATCTTTGTTTTATTTTTATATTTTAATAATGATAATAGAAAAATAAAATATATAACAAATGTAACCCCCTGACCCAGAGCTGTCCCTACCCTCCCCTAACCCCAACCAAATTTCAACCCAAATGTACACCACAACTCCCACATCCCACCCACCAACAAAAGGATTAAAAAAGGGGCAAAAAACAGGGTCCATTTCAAAGCCGGCGGGCTTTCAGGTGTTTGTCCACCAGTATCTTGACACGCTCCTCTAGACCGTCCTCCTGCTTCTTCCGCTCCTCCTCCAACTTCGCTACCCGGCGGAGAATCTTTGCTTTGAAATCACGGCACCTACACTTGCATGCATGTTGTTGTTGTTGTTGTTGTGGGGGGGCCGCCGAAGATGTAACAATGCGGCGGCGGGCGGCTGCCTGACCACGGCGACGTAGTCCTGCAGGCTTGGGGCCCGGGGCATTGGAAGAGGCAGCAGCTGCTGCCGCCGCCTCCTCCTCCTCCTCCTCGGCCTGATCCACCAGCCGGCGGTAGGCCTCTACAATTGCCTGCAGTTTCCGCTGCCGGGCCCGGACTGCCAACTCCTTCCTGGTTGGTTTTTGGGAAGGAGTAACTATAAAGAAAGAAACAGAATTGTTAATCCAAACTCCCCGCAAATCAAGAACACAACATTGATTCAACACATAGTGGGCGGCACAGTAGCACTAGCAAGCAAGCTGAGTACCAGAAATTGTGTTGCGTCTATCTTGAACATTCTACAGCCTCTATTAATTTTTCGGACTTTTTGTCACGGCTTTATGCCTGCCCTATTAGCATGGGTGTACTTCAACGGTCACACACATTAGAACGAACACCTGTCTTTTACATATCTCCTTTTGTTCCGGGAAGGCGGGAACACTCTCAAAGTAACATTAATTAACAGGGGGCAGCTAGTAGCACATGTCTAGTAAAGACTATAATACTTTATACCGCGCAACAAACCTTATTTGGTTTGTGTTTCACCAGCAACGACCCATGCACCCAGTCGTCCCCTCCTTCCCTTGCCTTTGGGTTTGCCCAAAACACCGCTGCTGCTGAGACTATCCACTAACCACCGGTATTGGGTGTGTCTCCCAACCACGCTGGCAGCTGTGTTTTCCCCTTTACATGCTTTAACAACAACCCATGCATCCGACTGCTATCAGGCACTTGCATTACTGTAGTGGTAATGCTTAGCATGCTAATGACAAGTAAAGGTAACATCATATATTTTCCAGTAGAGTACAGTGAGAAAGTTTTCCCCTCCCACCAAGTAATGCAGATCACTATTGAATGTAACTTACCATCGCCCGCCGCTGTTGGCTCCCCCCCCACTGCTGCTGGTGTAGGTGCCTCTGTTCCTCCTGTCCCCGCCGGGAGCGCTGAAGCTGCGCCGCTGTCCCCGTCGGCACTGGTCGATGGTAAGGGTTCTGCACCTATAAAAATAAGTACGCCTTTTTAGATGGATGCACAGCCCCCTTTGTACTTGTTCACCAAGAATGGAGTTCTTCAAAACAGTTAAGTCCAACGTACGTAATCAGTATGAGTCCACATTGCATAGTACAGCAGAGTCACTACACATATTATTAGCATTCATTGTTATGGTATGGTACCCAAGCTCATCTCATCTGTCCTGCTACTCTAGTCCTTGGAAATTGGAAGTGAACTATGTAACCTTTGTACATCAATGTATCCAGTTTTGCGCATGTGTTAACTCGCAGCTTGTTGCGCAGTACGAGAAGACGCTCTGGGGCAACACATCATTGTTCAATGCATACACCTGAAGAGGTGGGAAAGTAAAAGGGCCCGTATTTAAGTTTTCTATGTGGATTGTGGGATAGAGTTTGCTTACAGGTTACAACTTCTTTTTAGCATGGCTGCATAAAACTGGCATAAATGTATTTAATACTGTCTAACGTGCACCACTTTTGTCATTATTTTTCGGCAGGTGAGAAGATTGCCTTCTACGAAGCGGACATTTCCATAGCTTACAAAAAAAGAGGAATATCTGACCAGTATACGTTGGTGAGAGGTCTCCGATAGTTGCCACATTTCCCTATTGTGCACTAGTAGCTGTACAAATGTTGATTACTTTATTATGCCTGTTTTAACTCTGGATTTTTTCTGGTGGGCCCTTCAACGTATTGGACGGAAGCACTTAAAAACATTGATGTTACTTACTTACTTCTAACAAAATAAAGCTTTTGAATGACCACTTTGACTCTGAAGTTTATTTTCAGTGTCTGTTGTCTTAGAGACTCACACGAGTGAGTGAGCAAAAGGGGGTTTCTTAGGTAACGGTTTGTGTCCTAAAAGCATTCGGCACCTTGGTATTGGGGTTCAGGAGTGTGATTTGAACAATAGACCAATGACTCAGGCCATATAGGCTGACGTTCAGTGAATTGTGCGTTCCTCAGAGTTCTGTGACTGAGGTGTAAGTAAGGTCCAACCTGCCTATCAGTACCAACAACATCCAATTTTCGTGTGCATAGTTACATAGTTGTGTAATATGTATATAACTCCATAGGAGATAGAAGAATACCCACAAGACTAGTAGTGGTATACTAACGTTTACAAAAATACTAGACAAACATCATTCTGGATGCCTACTTGGTTGCTGTCAATTGACAAAGCACTGCAGACACATTACAGAGGAAAAAACAAGCACTGTTGGACTTACTGGGGACAGCAGCAGGATCCTCAGTAGAGGAGCTCTGTGTAACTGGTGGTTCACCCGCCGACTCGGTCCCTGTATTCTGCTTGCCCCTGGGTTCTGTGGTTCATGTAAAAATTAAAATAATAAACAAAGATAAAAACATTGAGTGATGTGAAACATAGACATCATTGCAAATCACACTGCTACAGTGGAACAGAGCCGGAGGCAACAAATCCATGCCAGGGGCCGCAACGCAAATATGTATCCATCCTTAGAGTATTATTAAATTAAGGATATCTATTGGTGCGGTGGCCCCTGAAGTTTGGTGCCCCTGTGCAGTTGCACAGCTTGCACATGCCCCCTAGAGCCGGCCCTGGCTGAGGTAAGAAGAACAAAGTAACGTTAGCATTCTTTGCAAGAAAAGGATTCCATTCATGCAGAAGAGAAGGCCGTGAAAAAAATGCTACAATATGCAAACAACGTACAATTATCCATCCACCGCTATTTCACTGACGGACAAAGGAAGGACAAGACTCTATTAATAGCATTAACTAACTTCAGTTCTCAGCAATAAAGAAAATCTCACATCAATAAACAGCAACAGCTAGCGCCAAGTTGGAACAACACGCAAGAGCCAGTGAAGAAGAAGAACACTGTCATACAATGACAGTAGATATACCGGAATACATCGCAAATGTAACTAGGGGCAACAGTCATCGCGTTACTTATTCAGCCAATATTTACAAAGATACAATAACAATATTTATACAACTATATATATATATATGTATATATATATATATATATATATATATAATCTATATGTATATAATATATATATATATATATATATATATATATATATATATATATATATATATATATATATATATATATATATATACACACACTTTATTTTTGGGGTAGCCACTCACCAAGACCCACAACCTCCACACCAAGCAGGTCCAACAGGTCCTGCTCCCGGTCCAAAATGTCGGCCCAGCGGTGGGACAGCTGATGGTGGGTACGCCGGATACCGGAGCAGCGGAAGACTGCACGGCGCACCTTCGCCCACCGCCGGAGACGCTCTTCAATGCGCTGGTATCCGGAGCCGGGCCTGCCGCCTGCTGCCAAAGTCAAGGGGAGGTGACGTTGGATAAAAAAGACCAGGGCGGCCACCTCCTCCTCCCCAAAAAGTTGGCGGGGCGTCACTCCTGCCGGGCGCATTCTGCCGCAAGGCAGCCTGTTTTTTTTAGGCACAGCCGCCTTGCCCTTTGAGCCGCCGATTCTGCTGGCACCCTTCACCATGGTTCTGGGTGGAGGGGAGAAGGAAAGTTGAAGACAAAAAGGTTAGGGGAAGAAAGAAGAAAGATAAAAGAAGGAAGTAATATAAAACAAGAGAAAAGTTGCAAAAAAAGTGGTAAAAGTAAAAATAAAATGAGAAATATAAACCTAGGCACAGACAGAAATAGGTAAGAAGTAAAGAAAGTTAGAAAAACTGAGGGAAAAGACCAGGATGGAAGAGATAGGAGTGAGATGCTGAAGTAGGCCCAAAACCATCGCCAGAGTGTGAAATCGAAGATGGCTCTGCCCGTCGCGACCGCCGCGGTAAGTTCGCGCGATATTTGACGCGATCACGCACTTTGGCAGTGCGAACGAGAAGATGAGTTCCCGAACATGTCTAACACAACGCGAACACGTTACTTGTGACCCGGAACCGGAAATAAGGGAACGCAAGCGGGCGGGACAAACCTCATTGAGTAACTTAGCGCGCTAGCTATTGCGAGCATGCAGGCAGCGCCCCGAACACGCGCACCGCGCTCCCGAAGACGAAAAACGGCGCGCGAACGGGTCTAGCAAGCTACTACGCATGTCCGCGGAGCTACACGTAGCTCGCGGAGTGCAAGTGCGTCTTCGCGTAGCTTCGCGGAGTGCGGCTACGCGAACTACGTACTTGAATACTGCAAGCAACTGGGTGACCAAGTGCGTTCTATCTCTCGCCAGATTGGGGCAGACGCCGTCGCCAACCCGACAACGCCAGTTCACAAATTGGTTCCTGGTGACTGGGTTAAGATAAAGAAGCATACTCGTTCGAGTTGCCTTGAGCCAAGGTGGGGGAAAACACACTCACAAATTCATGAAATTCAATGAAAACAATAAAGATGAGTATTGTCATTTATTTTACAATACCACTGTATCAATATATCAACAAAATTTTTTGAAAGCCCCAAAGGGGAGGAAGGAGGGAAGTGAAGGGGGTGGGTGTGCTCAAAGCCGTGTAAAGTCAAAAAGGATAGACATAATCACAAGAAATGAAGACAATCATACACAATATTGGCATATGACTCAGACCAATTATAACACAAAGAAGCCTATGTATTCAAAAAGTCCTTTACAATGAATATACAGAACCCATTCAACGGTCACATTAACAACCATTCAATTTGACTAAAGGGCATGTGCCGGAGGTATACAAAAGGAAAGCCGTCGACGTTTCGACCCCTTGGCGTAGGCTAAATTAGGTCCTTTAACGGGGTCTTCTTCAGGACAAGTGCAGGGTAAGGTGGGGGGCAACTATCTCTTCTTTGTGGGTCCACGTTTAGCTCAAAGGACCCACAAAGAAGAGATAGTTGCCCCCCACCTTACCCTGCACTTGTCCTGAAGAAGACCCCGTTAAAGGACCTAATTTAGCCTACGCCAAGGGGTCGAAACGTCGACGGCTTTCCTTTTGTATACCTCCGGCACATGCCCTTTAGTCAAATTGAATGGTTGTTAATGTGACCGTTGAATGGGTTCTGTATAATCATTGTAAAGGACTTTTTGAATACATAGGCTTCTTTGTGTTATAATTGGTCTGAGTCATATGCCAATATTGTGTATGATTGTCTTCATTTCTTGTGATTATGTCTATCCTTTTTGACTTTACACGGCTTTGAGCACACACCCCCCCCTTCACTTCCCTCCTTCCTCCCCTTTGGGGCTTTCAAAAAATTTTGTTGATATATTGATACAGTGGTATTGTAAAATAAATGACAATACTCATCTTTATTGTTTTCATTGAATTTCATGAATTTGTGAGTGTGTGTTGCATCTAACACGTTTCCCTTGCGGGGACCCCTTCTTTACACATACCATTTAGCGCCCAGGTCCCCGCGACTGCATGGGTTCAACCCCCCTTTGTGTAAGGTGGGGGAAAAAGCGCCAAGTAATCCTGGTAACAACGACAGCGGTGAAGTGCGCAGGCGTTCCCAAGTGGATCCATGCCAGCCATACCCAGAAGGTGATACCTGACGAGGAGCCTGGAGCTGAAGGTTGTCCAGCTGAGGGGCCTGCAGACGTTGGTCCTGAAGTAGCTGACGACAGACGGCCGAGCACCAGCCCAGCTGAGGGTCCCACAGGCGTTGGCCCAGAGGTAACTGATGACGTATGGCCAAGCACTAGTACTGCTGAGGATCCCACGGATGTTGGTCCGGAAGTAGCTGATGACGAGCTGCCGAGGATTTGGCCAGAGGAGTGGATACCCATAATCGACCTTCCGGGAGACCCACTCAGAACAAGAGAGCGAATAAGAGAAGACAGAGAGTGGAATAGAGAGGTCGAGCAAGGCACAGGCGAAGACCCTCAGATCATTGAGATTCACATCAAATCTGAGGACGAAGAAGAAGGTCAGACAGGGACAGAACAAGTGATCGATACTCCTCCACTGACTCCTGATATCGAAAAGGGACAGACTAGACATAGTGTAATAGTTCGAGCAGAAGAAAATCAAGGGATCGAAGTGCTCGAGCAGGATCAGGCAGAACTAGGAGAACATGTTCAGGACTTAGAAACAGAGACATTTGAAAGCGAAACGCAAAATATACCTGAACAAGGCTAGCTTAGTAACCAGGCAGAAGAAATAGATACAAGACCTGGGACTAGTCAGACAGAAAGGGAAAAGGCAGAAATTGAAGTGCCACAAACAAGTGAAAATAAAAGGACATTAGAAGAAAGCCAAATAACAGTGCCAGCTAAAAGACTCAAGAAAAAGAAGCACATTGAGCCAAGGTATATTAAAAGACTAAAATTAAGAATAAAAACAGTCCAAGAGAAACTTGCAGATATCAGAAGAAGTCCCCGAATTGCAGAAATACCTGAAGATAGCTCCAAGAGAAGGAGTGAGCGAATAAAAAGACAAAACGAAAAATACCAAGATCCGGAGTGGACCTACTTGATCTTGGAAAACTTTGAGGATCTTGATATTACTGACGAAAGCGACGGGGAACAAATTACTGATTACTCTGCAGAGGAAGAGGAGGAACCGCCGTGAAATTGCTCAGCATAAAGATACCTGGGCAAAGCCACAAAGAGGGGTTGAAAAACTTCTTCTGAGCAAAAATGTCTGAGTCAAGAACGAATGGAAGGCCTAGTCGCAGTTGTTGCAAAACATGCTGCAAAGTATGTATATGTAGTATAGTTATAGTTATAGTTATATTAGTTTGGATAGGACTAACAGTTTTCATTCCCTTGATGGTTAGTAAAAATACTAATATTGATCCTACACAGACTACTGACACTGAAGAACTGACAACACGAAGTGTAGAAAGACGTGAAAAAGCACGCAGACAGACAAAACGAGACTTAGAAGCATCAGATGAGGAAGGACTACATTACCACGGAGTTAGAAACCAGACTCATTTAAATGTTTTCGCAAACCTGTTAGTGCATTATGTAGCAACTATGGAAATAGAAGATTGCTATGTCTGCATGAAGCTACCTACTTCGGTGGCTGAAGGCGTGACATATCATCACCTACCTCTGACCTATGGAATCTCCTGTAGTATTTTAGCAAGCTTATTTTACAAAAGAGGACCGTTACAGTACTATTACTCGAACAATGACGTGATCTTTTCTGAACTTCCTATACGTGGAAATCTGAATCCTGTACATACTAGAAGTGACGTTACACGTTATATGGGAGAATATTTCCTGACTATAGGTACTATAGACTTAAATGAAGCACACAGAGACAACCTGACCTGTTCATTACATGAACAAGAAAAGGTATTTTTAAACATGGCAGAGAAAAGAAGGGAGAGTTTCCAAAGAAAGGCTAATGACAAAAGGCAGAAAACACCTAAACGGGCTGAGAACATGGAAAGCACCTCAAATGGCGGGGCAGGGCCTGCTCTGTTGCTGGATTTCGAAAAGAAAGGGAAACTCTGTCTTCACCGTGAGAAGACTGATTATTATAATAATATTTTCATTGGTTCCAGTCAATGTGAGCACAATTATAAGGTAATTGGAGGTTGGGGTTTCAAAAATGGGTCAGAGCCTGTGTTTCCTGGAATTTATTATATATGTGGAGACAAGGCTTATTTCAAATTGCCGGATCACTGGTATGGAAGCTGCTACTTTGGCATTGTTTTCCCGAGAATATACCATGTGAATGAAATTTCTGGAAGCAGTGAAAACACTAACGGCTTAGTGCGTAGCAAAAGAGAAAGCGTAGGTGAAATAATGGGTAGTATTTTTAGTGCACTGATACCTGGAGTGGGAGTGGTTCTGAACACTCACAGAATTTGCAAATTGTCCACAATAGTGGATGTGTTGTCTACTAACACAGCTCATGGATTTCTGCTGGTCAATACCGAAATGGTTGCGATCAGATCAATGGTTTTGCAGAACAGACTTGCTCTTGACACCTTATTAGCAAAAGAGGGCGGAGTCTGCCGGATGCTGAAGGCGCAACATTGTTGCACTTACATTCCGGACAAAAGCGTACAGCTCAAAAGATATGTGAAGAACATTACTAATTTGGAAAAGGAACTCAAACCACTCGAGGTTGACAGTGCTTGGAAGAGACTGGTTGATGGTCTCTCCAATGTAGGACATTGGTTTGCTAGTTTAGGTAAAAGCTTACTACTTAAGGTACTGATGCCAATTGGAGTGATAGGTCTTATCCTATTTCTCATATTCGTCTGTTGCAAATGTCGCAAACACACAAAGAAATACCAAGTGAATGCGAGAGGAGTGAAACGGAGTGCGGATGAACTTGAATTGGAAGAAATGAATAATCAGATTTATAAAAAGGTGAAAAATTCTCACCCTACAAAAACTGAGAAAGAAAAACTGAAGCGATTGTTGGAAGAGATAGAAATGTACATGGTGTGAAAAAAAGTTGGCATCTGGTTCCATTTTTTTGTGATGATAGTAAATATCATCAAAGAGGGGATTGATAGAGCAAGATTTCGCATCGCGACTTGCTCGAGTCAAGAACCTCGAAAATCTATTATAATCTCGTAACTTCAATTGTTTGTTTTACTAACTTTATGTATTTTGAATGTGCGTGGGTATCATAGAGATGCTTGCCTATGTGTTCTACTAATACGATTAATTCTTGTTCCTAACATGGCCGCTGCTTGACTTTCCTCTTCTGCGCATGCGTCAGTCACATTCACGTGACTTCGCGTAGAGATAGTTTTGGAGGGAAAGGGTGCGCATGCGTAATCGCCATAAGATGGCAGCTTAATGTGATAATGAATTGAAGCTCGTGCTATTGCTTATCGTGTCGTTATGTGTAGCACTTACCCGTAATTGCATAGTATATTTTTACTATGATGGAACTAAAATATGAAATCATGACATGTAATACATTCATTTATTTCTATGTACTAATTTGTTTTCGCTTACTTTTCATGTATCCTCGGCACTGAGGGGTGATGGGGCTGGGGAGTCCATCTTGGAGGGCACTACTGCGCCGAATCTGTCATGGGGCGGTGGCATTGAAACCAAGCCAAAGAGGGTTGCTGCCAGAGCCTGCATGGGAAGATGCACCTTCACCCAGCGAGAAAGCCTAACTTGTACCCTATTTGAATACATTGTATTTCTTTCCATTTTATTCCCTGCGACTTCTCGTGGGAACCCCAATCTTGCTAGGCGGCACCTTAGCATGCAAATATAGGCCTTAGAATAGTCTGTTCTGATTGGTGTGTTAACCAAATCCTACCTTAGGACCAATCCAAATTGGGGATTCTGACACTTTGCAACATTTGGGGGGTGGTACCCTGTCCCAAAACAGTATATCTAGCCTAGGTTCACCTAGGGAAATTGTCCGACTTGTCTGAATAGCTGACCTGTCACTGACCCAACGCACTCAATGGGTGACTGAATATACAGAGCGCTGCGGAGCACTCTGTCCGAATTTGACCATAGACTCTGAAGGTTTTACTAAACCTTAAGTGCTGGCGGAGCACTTTGCTGGGGAGTTCGCTGACCCAATCGGGGTTCTGATCGATAGCTGCAAAGAGGGTGGAGTGCAGGCGTTGCTTCCGAACTGCGGGTGCTGGTCGTGTCCTGGTGGTCCTGTCCTGATCCTAATCTGGGTTTCCTGTCCTGTCCTGGGGTGTCCATTCTGCAACTGCTGTCCCATTGATGACTGCTATTCCTTGGGGTATTTCCTGTCCTTAACTGACCCGTGGCCAGGGTTGGTTTTCACACCAGTCTAGGTAAATATCTTGCTGAAATCTCTGAAACTGCACTTCCTATTTTCTGTCTTTGCTTCAATGAAGACATACCTTTGCATATGATAAATTTCCATGCTTTCCGCAACCACTGTCATTTCATAAAGTCATTCGCATTTAATTTCATAGCGTGTTCCTATGTTACCCTACCTTTTAGAAATCATTATTTCATTACAGTTTACCATTTGCTTATATGGTCTATAATTTTCTCGTATAAAACTGACTAAAGTAATTCCCTTAATGCATAGCGTGTTTTGACTCTCCTATAGATATATAGGATCTTTGGATTTACCATAGTATAACATTTTTCCAATAGGGACTCTTTAGTACGTGCATTAAGATTGTTCCTTAATAAATGTCCATTCTTAAACTTTCTTCTGAATCTGCATAGCATATTCCCATTGCATCTCATATCAGAAAATTCAATGGTTATCCTGACATTATTTCTCTATAGCTATGTACTTTTCGTTATCTTGATTATTGATTGCCTTCTTCTTGTAAATCTATTGATTTCTGAGGATGAACTTTAGATAAAATCCTTGAAAACTTCTAGTTGTCCGTGGTCATTTCATGAAATAAAGTACAATAAGTTGGGTTTTGTATTTTGCTGCCTTTCCTTTTACAGCTAGCTCCCTGACCCATCGTGGTCATAGGTACCCATAACGGTGGATGGTAAGTTGGGTACACTGGAAATAATCGAAAGGGAACTCACAATTATTTGTAGTAGATTGTGTGGTCATCTGCTCAATGTATATGATAAAGTAAAGTATATGGGCCCGAAGCCAGAAGTGGCGAAAATTATTGGTCGGGTGACTCTCGATCTCTAGCACATGTATGCATACAGCAGTGTATTATTTAGTGGTACAAGTCTCCTGCTCTCAGCCATAGCAGCACCTCTACATTCTCATTCCAGAGCCTTGGAGTCGTGACCCTTCCTTACAGCAACAGGTTGAATGATTGTGAATTATTAGCATTTTTCACAGTATAAGAAGGTCTAAAATATTATACAATTATGAAGCATTTTATAATAAAGACATGCCCCAAGGAGCAACGAATATTGTGAAAATTCTAACAAGATAGTGCACAAAGCGATGAGTCCAGTGTACAGAGGAAATTCAAGGTCTATATTAGGAGTTCACCATGGAAGTGCAAGACATGGCAGAAAGGTATCTGCACAGGAGGCATATTGTTTCAGCGAGATCATGGAACAATGATAGGCCAATTACCATAAACCCCTGTTAGACATAATCTTTAGTCACAGACAGCAGAACAACATTTTACCACCAAGGGGTGAGCAGTGCAGTTAAGGCATATTTCAGAGAGGACTCGCGTGGAACCTGACATGACCCTCTCCCTTAAGGATGCCCACTGCCCCATCCCTTGCCAACAACAAACTGCAAAGGCTACACAGAATAAGAGCTTGATATGTCTGTATATGAAAGCTTGACAGCACACATAATTCACCCAAGGGCTTGTGGAAAGTGAGCAATCAGACAGCAGCACGAAAATCCTACTGCTGATCCTGGCTGTAACGGTATAACCTATACAGGTGCCTTTCAACGCTTTATTGCTTTTATTGTATTGCCTGTATTTTCATTGCTGTGTCTGTGACTGCTGTTGTCTGTCTTCCCCCGCTGCCTGTACGTGGTCCGTGCCCCTTTTTCTTCCCTCTGTTCCCCTCGCTGTCCCCATGCTCTCTCTGCCTGGTCTTTCCTTCTGTACCTCTTGCTGCCCAGTGTCTCTGCCCGGTTTTCCCTTCTGTTCCCCTCGCTGCCCCCGTGCCTCTCTGCCTGTTCTGCCTTCTGTTCTTAGCTGCCCCTATATTTCTGTATTCTGTATTTTGCCTCTGTGCCTCTCGTTTTTTGTGCCCGTCTGCCCTCTGTGCCACTTGTTTTTCCCTCGTTTTTGTGCCCCTTTTGCCTTTTGTTCCACTTGTTTTTCCCTCGTTTTTTGTGCCTTTCTGCCCTCTGTTCCACTCGGTTTTTGTGCCCTTCTGCCTGTTGTTCCACTCGTTTTTTCTGTCTTTCTGCCCTCTGCTCCACTCGTTTTTTGTGCCTTTCTGCCCTCTGTTCCACTAATTTTTCCCTCGTTTTTTGTGACCTTCTGCCCTCTGTTCCACTCGTTTTTTGTGCCTTTCTGCCCTCTGTTCCACTCGTTTTTCACTCCTTTTTTGTGCCCTTCTGCCCTGTGTTCCACTTGTTTTTTTGTGCCCTTCTGCCCTCTGTTCCTCTTGTTTTTTGTGCCTTTCTGCCCTCTGTTCCTCTCGTTTTTCCCTCGTTTTTTGTTCCCTTCTGACCTCTGTTCCACTCGTTTTTTGTGCCCTTCTGCTTCCTTGCCAATCGTTTTTTGTACCCTTCTGCCCTCTGTTCCACTCATTTTTTGTGCCTCTCTGCCTTCTGTTCCGCTCGTTTTCCCTCGTTTTTTGTGCCCTTCTGCCCTTGATCCAGCGGCCTATAGGAAATATGCCATAAGCAATGCTACCCAACTCTATAACCTACTTCATAAAATACTACTCTAACTCATGGACCCATTAATCAAACATGACATATTTTGACCTACTGAATCAGGTGATCAAATTAAACCTATATACACCTTATTTACAAATTATATACAAACTATATACAACCGCGGTAAATGATGACATCATTTGAACAAATCCTAACTATTTAAATGACCACCATGGCGATGGCATCTAGCTAATAGTAACCTGCGCTTCTGAATAACCAAGACCAGCTTGTTTTCAAAAGTAAGATTTTATTAACTAATTTTAGATTATTCAAAATATAGTTTTATAAATGCAATTTTATTAGAATTATAGCAAGCATGTTTGAAAAGTATCATAAGGAAATTACAGTTTTAAGCAAGAAATTATAAGTTTAGCATTTCTAAAATCCTAAGTCCCTAGCTAAGCTAAATGAATGAAAATAAAGTAAAGTTCTTTGAGGATTCTTACGTGCTCCACGCAAAGTCCAGCAGCACGACACCCTCATCTGAAAGTCAGAAAGCAGCAGCCAGCCCATCCCTAGGGCATGGACTTTTTATACCTTTCTATGCTAGCTAATCTAAGTAAAGGAACATTTTCTGCAAAAGTCGATGTCTCATTGGTCCGAGAGTGACAAGTGACATGTCACCTACATTTCAAAACTTCCATTCGGTCATATTCTTTGGGACCATTGTCTTTCTTGTACGTGTTCCAAAGCTTCTTTGATTTGCAACAAATTTGAGCAAAAGTTCTCACTGACTCTATTTCACTTCCTCGGATGCCAAGTTAACAAATGTTCTTTCTACCGGTTTCTGACCTTGGCCACGTCCGTCAGAATAATGACAACACTTCATCTTTGTTCAGTGAATGTGATTTTGACGGAAACTTTTTTTAACATGGACATCTCGTGCTCCTTGCAGAATTAAATTCATCTTTTAGCAAACTCGAGCAAACTAGGCCCAAAAGCAGGCAACTTATTTTTCTAGTATAAAACAAACACAAGAAAAGTATTAATGTAAGAAATATTATTTATTCTGTTTCCACCCTTCGTTTACTAATTGATTAACCCTCCCAATTAGTCTAATGTTACCTAGCAAGAAGCAAACAAATAAAGCAGCATTTTATATTTACCAGTCTTCATGAAACCATGAATCCTTATGTGCACCTAGAATAGTAGAAATGACATCACATAGACAAGGAAAGCAAAATAAGCACATGCCTCTTTTAAATCTGCTGCAGTTAGTAATGACAGAAACGAAAACGACAACATTAATTTATTATTTTTGCACGAACAAAAGATGCAACAATTATGCACGTTTATGAGCACACATATTAATGTCCCCGTGTATAAAGTTTAATCTAGGTTGTGTTAGCATAACACATCACAAATCATTAATATTATTATTTATGTTATGGAAATGTGACTTCACAAGTTTAAACAGATTTCTGTTTTCTATCTCGCTCCATCAACTCCCTCATCTGGTGATTAACAAATCACCACACCACCACCCAAAATTTGGAAATTTAGACTTTTTGGAAAATGATTCAAATTCATCTGTGTCAGTATTTCTAAAAATCTGTTTCTGCAAAATCCTTGCAATTGTCATAACGTGCTCTGTGTAATTCCTGCAACTCAATCTCCCTTTCTTCTTCTTTTTTGATTTCATAAATTCTTCTCCTTTCCTTCATTTGTTTCTTTCTCTTATGCAACAAACAACCAATTTTTGTCAAAATGAAAATGAATATTATCACAATCAAAGGTGCCAAAATCTTGCCAAGAACTGAACTTCCAATGTCATGGAACCAATTTTTGATTGATTGGAATCTTTTTGAAAGTCTTTCTGTAAAATCTTCTTCTTCTAATGGAATTATCTCTGAATGCATCTCTGTGATGTTCTTAATGTACATCTCAATGTTCTTACTTTCATCAGGGATATATGTGCAACAATGTTGCACATGTAAAATGCCGCAGACTCCTCCCTCTTTTGCCAGGAGTATGTCTAAAGCAAGGCGATTTTGAATCACCATGGATCTGATTGCAATGACCTCAACATTCACTAATTGGAAACCATCAGCTGTATCTGTTGACAATCTGTCAACAATTGTGGACAATTTTCTGATTCTTCCTGCATTCAGGGTTATACCTACAAAAGGTATCACTGCTTGAAAAATATCTCCCAAAACCTTTGTGAAAGTTTCTCTTTTAACCCTATTTACATAATTGTGAATTTTGAACAATCCTTCCGAATCTCTGTCAACATGGAAAATTTTAGGAAAAACAATCCCAACATAACAAGTTCCATACCAATGATCAGGAAGGTTGTAGTAAGCCTTGTCACCACAAACAAAATAAATCCCAGGAAAAATTGGATCTTTTCCACCTTTGAATCCCCAACCTCCCATGATCTGATATGTATCTTCACAATTACTTGCACCCACAAAGTAGTTATCAAAAAGTGTATTGTCTCTCCTAATGCAAAGCTTACCACTAATTGGTTTGTCTATGTGAATTGCAACATTATCAAGCATTTTGCCATTAAGCTTCTCATCCTCTTTCTGCCAGAACCTAGATTTAGTCTGCTTGACTATTTCATTTCTCTTGTAAATTGCTCTCCTTTCTTCAACCAGGTTCAAAAACTTCTTTCCTTCAGCACTAAGTTTGCAGGTTAAATTGTTCTTGTAAGCATACTCATAGGTGAGTTCATTAGTAACAAGGAAAAATTCCCTCATCTGTTTGGCTTTCTTATGCTTATTCAAAGCACCCTCAATTTTTTAATTTGCGAAAATCTCGTCAAAATCTGAATAATAGTATTCTAAGCGTCCAGTCTGATAGAACAAGCTAGCTAACACACTGCATGTCACACCATATGTAAGAGGAAGCATATTATATGTTACTCCCTCAGAAACAGAAGCAGGTAATTTAACGCAGACATAACAATCTTTTGCATCCATTACCTTGACATATTCACTCAAAAGCTTTGTGAATGTATTGCTTGAAAAATCACTAATAGATTTGTCCTGATGAATGTTAGGTTGATGATCAATAACTTTGCCAGTTGCACTATGTTTGTTTTGACTAACTGAAGCTTTGCTTGTCATGTTGGCTTTGTGAAAATCCTTGTTAATTTCAAATGGAATAATAACAGCTAAAACTAACCAGAGCAGAATTAAAATGAGCAGACACACCAGAGTCATCTTACAGCATCTCTTAAAAATGGAACATCTTGAAGTACTCTGTTCCATGACATAAGGCATCCTTGGTTAGTTTTGCCTTAAAAAGGAAAAATTAAAACTATTTTAAAAATTATATTTTAATGAAATGATTAATTATTTACACCCCCCTTTTTAAAATATATATATATTTTTTTTAAACCCTAACAGTATTTCTTCGACCTTATGTCACAAGTAAGTTTTCTTCAACTAAACAACTTTTCTTCGACCTTGTGTCACCTAACAAGATTTCTTCAGCCTTTTGCCAAAAATTAAAAAACCCAAAAATCCAATTAAAAATTCTGTACTTCAATCATTGTCACTAATTTCTTCAATTTCTTCTTCTTCTTGACTACTATCGTAAATGTCAATGACAGGTGGAATTACTAGATAAGTCCACTCAGGGGATTTATATTTCTGATTTGGCCTTATAATCCTCTTTCCTTTTCTTGTCACTACTTCGATTTTTCTCCCGATTCCAACTTCCTTTTCAGAACCCTTTTGGCTACTGATTTCTTCCACCTGCTCCTTCGGTTTTTTGATCAACCTGACTCTCAATCTTCCACCAGGCCAGAAATCTGTCTTCCTCACAAATTTTCTCTTTGGTTCTGAAGCTCTTGTCTCTGACTTCCAAGATCTTTTCTTTGGACTTCTATTTTCACCATCCACATCACTTTCTTCAGTATCACAGTCTGAAACTTCAATTATTGACTCAGGAACTTCTCTATTCGGCAGTTTCACTCCTTCAGGAACTATACTTTGTCTTCCATCACTGGTACTCTGTAATTCGTCTTCCTCCTCCTCTTCAATTACCTCCAACTTCCCAGATTCTGGATTTCCGTTCCTTACTTCAGAGTTTAACTTCTGCTTTTCGATACTCTCCTGGTCAGAAATTTCTTTTGGTTCAGCCTCTCTGTCCTCAATGGAACTTACTCCATTAATCTTCTTTACCGAATCTTCAGTCGTTTTTCCTTCTAATAGATTCTCTTCTTCTCCAGAATCTATTTCAATTATCTCAGAGCCTTTTCTTGTCAATTCTTCATTCACAGGCACAGGTTCCAGATGTCGACCTCTTTGTCGATCTTCAGTATCTGGATTTGTTTCACCTTCTACTTCTGAATCAGAATCTTCTGTAGTATCACTTTCTACATCAGAACTCTCAGGAGTAGGCACTGGAATAGTATGACTAGGATGAATCCACCTTTTCAATCCTCTGCATTTCACTGCATTTGTAGTGACCAGAATTATTTGTCTAGGCTTCTGCCACCTAGGAGCCAAACAATTTCTTCTTCGATGTACTTTTGTTCTGACCCAATCACCAGGTCTCAAATCATGTGTCAGAACTTTCTCATTTGATTGTGCTTCAGTTCCCACCTGATTAGACACAGAAGTCACTATATCAGATAACCTTTTACAGTAATCCAAAATAGCACTGTCATTTATGCTCAACAATTTGCCCACAGGTACAAAAGCTTGTCTCATGACTCTTCCCATCAGTATTTCATGAGGACTCAAACCTGTCTTTTTATCAGGTGTACTTCTTAATGACATTAAAACAAGTGGAAGAGCATCAGTCCACTTTACACCAGTTTCTAGACACATTTTTCCAATCCTGTTTTTAATTGTCCCATTAATCTGCTCAACCACCCCAGATGCCTCTGGTCTGTATGCACAGTGTATTTTCTGCTCAATGCTTAATGCCTCACATATCAGCTTCATCAGTTTGTTATCAAAATGGCTTCCTCCATCACTCTCAATAGTGACTGGAAAACCGTACCTTGGGATGATTTCTCTGAGTAACAATTTTGCCACTGTAACTGAATCACAATGTCGTGTAGGAAATGCTTCCACCCATCTTGAAAACAAACAAACAATCACAAGAACATATTTCAAACAATTGTGTAAAGGCATTTCAATGAAATCCATCTGTATCCTGGTAAAGGGACCACCCTCTCGACCAATTACCCCTGTACCTACAACTGATTTTCTGTTTGGGTTCATTTGTTGGCATGACAAACACCTTTGACAAAAAGACTCTGCAATCGTTCTGAATTTTGTATTGAACCAAGTCTCTCGGAAAAGTCTGATCATAGAATCTCTTCCAAGATGAGCTGGGCCATGATACAATCTGGCCATATCAGCAATCAAACAATTTGGTAGGACTACTCTGCCATCTTTATAGGTCCACACTCCATCCTCATCACCTGGTCTACAATCTGCTCTTAGCCACAGATCTTTTTCCTCATCATCTGCTTCATTTTGTAAATCTCTGATTTCCTGCCATGTCTCTACAACTGTTGTTAGCATTAATGAATTTGAATCAGATTCTTTACTTTTTTACCGATTGTATGCACACCATTTTCTTGCACAGTATTTTGCTGTCTCATCTGCATAGGCATTGCCTTTTGAGATATAATCCACTCCTTTTGTGTGTGCAGCACACTTTACAATTGCGATCTCTTTCGGCAACTGTATGGCCTCAATTAATCTTTTGATGAAAACTGCATTTTTAATTGGTGACCCTGCTGAGGTCAAATAGCCTCTCTGAGACCAGAGCTGTCCATAATCATGCACAACCCCGTACCCATACTGACTATCAGTAATGATGGTAACTCTTATGTCCTTTGATACTTCACAAGCACGAATCAAAGCAATCAATTCAGCCACCTGTGCTGAACGAATTCCTTCAAGACATGATGCTTCCTTAACATCTGCAACTGTACAGACCGAGTATGATGCTTTCAAAACACCTCCCTCTGTCCTCAGACAGGAGCCATCCACAAAGTAGACAACATCTGATTCAGGCAAAGGTACATCTTTAATGTCCTGCCTTGGTTTGGTGCAAAACTCCATGACGTCCAAACACTCATGTTCCACTTCATTTTCATCAACAATTTCAGAATCAGGCAATAATGTAGAAGGATTCAGATTCAAACATCTTGAAATGGAAACATTGTCTGCTCCTAGTATGATTTTCTCATACTTAGTCTATCTGCTGCTTGTCAAATGTTGAGTTTTACCTCTTGTCAGTAATATTTCAACCGAATGAGGCACAAAAACTTTCACAGGAAATCCCATTATGATTCCTTCAATCTGCTCAAGACTGACACTTCTAGCTGCAACTGCTTTTAAACAACCTGGTAATGCCTTTGCAATGGGATCAAGAACTGCAGAGAAGTATGCAATGGGTTTCTTTAGATTCCCATGTCTCTGAATTAACACAGACAATGCACATCCTTCTCTCTCACTGCAATACAGTTCAAAATCTTTCTCACAATTCGGCATGCCCAAAGCAGGAGCTTGACATAAGCTCTTTTTCAGGTTCTCAAAAGATTCCATCTCAGCCTCATTGAGAATAATTGGATCTTTCACATCAGACTTTGTCAGTCTCTGTAGTGGTTTCGCAATTACCGAAAATCCACTTATCCATTGTCGACAGTAGCCAACCATTCCCAAAAACATTCTAACCTGTCTATGTGTTCTTGGTGGTTGCATTGCTTGAATCATTTTTATTCTCTCAACTTTCACCTGTCTTTTTCCCTTTGCAATTCTGTGACCAAGATATTTCACTTCTTGTTTACAAAACTGTAATTTTGCTGGAGACACTTTATGTCCCTCATCTGCAAGATGATTCAAAAGTATTATTGCGTCTGTCACACAATTTTCTCTTGTTTTAGCAGCTATCAACAAGTCGTCGATATACTGCACCAACGTAGACCTGCCAGGTAAATCTAAATTTTCCAAAGATCTCTTTAACAGCTCATTAAAGATTGAAGGACTCTCTGTATACCCTTGAGGGATTCTACACCATGCGAGGGTCTTACTCTGGAATCTGAAAGCGAACATTTCCTGACTCTCTGGATGTAAAAGAACAGTAAAGAATGCATTGCAAAGATCAATGACAGTGTACCATTCGCATCATGTGGAATCTGATACAAAATGACTGCTGGGTTTGGAACCACCGGGCAACATGGAACAACAATCTGATTAACTTTTCGCAAATCTTGAACTATCCTGTACGTTCCATTCGACTTTTTAATTCCCATGATCGGTGAATTACAAGGGCTACTCTCAATTTCTTTTAAAACACCTTGTTTAATGAATTTTTCAATCACAGGTATAACTCCCTCAATAGTCTCTGCTTTCATCTTGTACTGAGGAATATTAGGAAATTCTATTCCCTGCTTCAGTGTGATTTTGACTGGATCGACATGTTTCATCAGACCCATCTCATTCCCAGTCAAATCCAAAATTTCAGATTTCACTGTTTCCTTGAGCTCTTCTGGCAGATTTTCTTTTTCAAACGCAGGAAACAATTTTGTTTCCTCTGTTTCCATCAACATCATTGTCAACCTGTACAAGCCATCTTCCTCCATTGTTTGTAATTCAACTCCTTCAGGAGAACAATATATTCTGCAATTCATCTTGCACAATATATCTCTGCCCAATAGATTCACCGGACTACTGTTACAAACCACGAATCTGTGTTTGTCTTTAAAATTTCCAATTTCAACTGGTACTGGATCAGTCAAATCAGTTCTGATTTGTTGATTGCTTACCCCAACAACTTGGATAGTATCCCCAGAGAGAGGTAGGTTTTCAATTTCCACTGATCTAACAGTAGAACGGGTAGCACCAGTGTCCACTAGAAAAGTGATGTCTACATCATTAACTTTCCCATTTACAAATGGACCAGACTGGTCAACCTCAAGAGTGGCTCCAATAACACACTCTTTCTCCTCTCTCGGGCACCGTCAGTAATAATCATCAGAATCACTTTCCTGCCCTTCTGTTAACAAAAACTGTTGTGCTGCATTTTGCACCTTTTGCCTTTGCGGTTTTATTACCTGATCATCTCCTTGAAATCCCACACCTGAATTATAATTTTGAGTTCCCCCACAATTTGGAAACGGTGGCTGTGGCAATTGATTCTGACGGTTATTCACCTGTTGCTGCAACTGTCGCTGAAGGTTTAGTTCGTTTAAATTCTGTTGCAACTGTAGCTGTTGCTGCAGGTCAACATCATTCTGCATCTGTGGATTTAACAATGGACTTTTTAAATTTCTAGGTGGTTTCTTACATTCGTCTCTCCAGTGTCCAATCTCGCCACAATTAAAACAAGGTAATTTTTGCTTCATTTCTTCAATCCTTGGGTTAATTTTTCTCACAAAATTATTACTTTTAAACTTCCCTTGCCCTTGATTCGAATTTGTAGTTTGAACAAAATTTGTGTTTTTATTACCAAGACTAGCAATCTGTTGCTCAGCCACTTTTACCTGAGCCCACATGGCTTTCTCCTTGAGCTTCTTTTGTCTCACTTCTAACTCATCACTGCAGTATTTTGCTTTCCTCAAAATGTCATCAACAGCAAGTGCTTGCCATCCGACAATACTATTTCTGATCATGTCTGCAATTTCTGGTTTCAAACCATAAACGAATCTGTAGACGAAATGACTCATATCTTTCTCGTCTAGTTTTTCATAGCCACTGTATTGTTTAAAGATCAACAATAATCTTTCGTAAAATGAATGAACTGATTCTTTTGTTTCCTGGTTTGTTCTTTCTATTTTAACCCAATCAACCTCTTTTGGTGGAATTTTTTTTTTCTTTTTTTTTTTTTTTAAAACCTTTATTGTATAAAAGGCGCTCACAAATACGGGCCTACAACCCGCCGGGCCGGCCACAACAATAAAGAGACATACGAGGCAATACAGGAGTGACGACAGGATTTCCGAATAGAACATATAAAGGCAATGGTAACAAGTCTCCGAGCCGCCATCACGGACAGGATAAGCGTAGGTTAATTTTATAATGAAAAAAGGGTTTCGCAGGATAATAACAGTCTGTAAAGTCCAGAGGGCCGCGGTGGGCCGTGAGCAAGCCAAGTTTCAAATACAGGAAAAGACCAAAAGAACAGTCACATTTTGACAAAGGCAGAACGTGAGTCCCACAGCAATAACAATCACAATCGCTGCTCAACGCCCTCCCACCACTACCATGGCACATAATAGTAAAATAGCGAAAAGTACACCTACAAAACTAAAAGCCCTCCGTTACAACAACCCAAAAGAGGAAAAGAAAAATGGGGGGGGGGAAAGGAAAAATAAGGGGGGAAAAGGACATCGGAAAAAAGGAGGGAGAAAGTGAGGGCGCAGCGTCAGTGCACGCCCCCCGCGGCTAACAAAGCACCCAATACTAATTCGGCACAAGGAACTAGTGGCAACAGGAGAAATGAATGCGTAGTAAACCGTGACAGCGACATACCAAAAGGGCCACGCCAGCACAAACACCCCGGGGGGCGGCCACCGCGCCACGAAATAAGGGGATACATAAGGGCCATAGAACCAAAAAAGGAACAAGGAAAGATACAATAAAACAGTCCCCCCCACCACCCCACACAGCCCACCCTGCACCCCTGCAGAAGGCTATGGCCTACCCCCCAGCAGCGTGCCTGTCGCCCTAATTAGAACCCGAAATATAGAAGAAAATGAAAAGAAAGAATCATGGAGATAAAAAAGGGGGGGGGGAGGGAAAACAAGGAAAAACAGCGGGAGAGGAGCCACATAATCAAAACCCCACCAGCTCCCACCCCCCCGCCCAAAAATACTCAGAGCCCACGGGAAGATAGTAAACCCACAGACAAGCTCCGGGAACGTAAAAAAGTATCAAACATATTCATACAATTATAGACGGATCGCCAAACCATACCACAAAATAACAGTCCACAGAGGCAAGATCAGCTCAACCCTGTCCTCGTTTTTCACAAACTGTAGTAGTCCAAAGAACCAGGAACCAGATCACATGGAGCCGGAGGTGAATAACAGGGAGTCGAATCAAAAATACACTCAAGTCATAGCGATCGCGATCCGGATGATCCAGAAAGAACAGTAACCACCTCAGGCAAAGCAGGCACAGTTCCGATGAGAACACGGAGAAAGCCGGTCCAGCGGCACAGTCACAGGATCTTCGTTCGGCCATGTGAGGCAAAAGAGGAAAAGGAGACCCATCGAGGTCGGCCCAGACGGGATCCGGCCGGCGAACCTCCGGAGCAGAAGGAGGCACAGGATGAAGAAGGGCAGCGGACTTCCGTATATCCACACCAACGGCAGCCTCCAGGTCTACGACCCCAAGGAAAGTTCCTGCAGCAGACAACAGAGATGAAGCCGCACAAACCGGGGGGGGGCCCGGCAGGCCCAGCCAAGGGGCCGCTCTCCAGGATAGCGACAGGTGCAGTCATGGGCGCCCCCCAGGAGCGCAGGGCGGCGAGGATATCGCCAAGTGTAGGCTAACCTTTGCAGTATTCAGAAGGCGTGCCGTGCGGCGGACCCGCATCGCCGGTCCCAGCAAGGCCGAGAATCATGGGGCCGGCCGCCATCTTAGAAGCCCGGCGGGGCCGCTGCGGACACTGACCCCCGCCCGGATATCGGTGGGGCAAAACAGGATACTGGCAGCCACCGGCGGAGTCGCCACCAGGGCAGGAAGGGGGGCCACCAGAAGAAGGCGATGCGCCGGCACCCCACACGCCGCCGGCACCGTTCTCCGAGCCCGGGCGGAGGAACTCAAAATGGCCGGGCCGGAGAACAAAGGGGAGACGAGCCAGATGTACGGTGAACCCCGTCCATGGAAGGCAGCGCCCCAACACCAGGCCGCAGGACCGCCGGACCAGGCCCGGGGGGCCGCAATCGGTCTATTAGCACATCAGCCTCTCCGACCGACTCCACACCACCACCAAGGGCCGGCCACCGCGCCCCATCCAGCCCGGGCGCCGCCAAGGAGTGCCAGGCCCGGCCGCTCCGGAGGCCCCGAAGCAGACAGGGGCGTAACTCAGGATCCGTGACACCCAGGAACCACCGGAAAAAATGGTAAGTGCCTGTGAGGTATCGTCGTTCCACTGCACATCGTAGAATACGTCCCGGGGAAGGATAAAGTACAGGATAGTTGTTGTAGACAGGAGAGTGAACGGAGCCGAGCTAAAACGCGGCCATCTCGGACGCGAGCTTGGCTCCTCCCCGGAATTTTGTTTTTCAACCAGTAAATCACTTTTTCATAAAAATCCATTACAAGAGGATTTGGAGAACCTGTTTCCTTATTTCGATCAGGTCTATTTTTGGCCAACTTATGGCTATCTTGCATTCTGTCCAAAGATCTGATGGGACAACAATGTCAAAAAATCCATCCAGATCAATCCACAGAACTTTTGAGACTTTAATGAACCTGTCCACTTGCCTGTACCATTCGACTGGCTTTTCCCTCAGTCTTGGAAAATCATTTGTGAACAGCAATATGTCCTGTCTTGACCATGGGACATGAACATATCCTCCACCTGCAATCTCTCTCATTGGAAATTGTTTTGACAATTTTTCCAATTTCTCATCTTCCTTCTTTTTCGTCCATTTCACTCTCCACTTGCTCAATTCTCCCAATTTTTTAATGTAAACAATCAAATCTTTTATGTGAATTATTCTTCCCATTGAGTTCAAATTCTCAATGTCGCTTTCTGAAAAGTCTAATCTGTAATGTTTTGCAAAATTCTTTTGCCTGCTCAAATCAATTTCAAGTTCAGCTGCCAGTTCATCCAACTGATCATATTTGTTTTTTGTTTTCCACTGAATACTCTTGCAAATGAACAGTAGTTCAACATCTCGATAATAATTTAAACTGTCAGGACCAATCGTACCAATTATTAATTCCTCAATATTTGCTTTTAATTTTGCAACATCAAGTTTAGGTTTTGTCACTCTGACTTCAGGACTCTCAGCAACAGATTCTGCACACATCGGTGATTTTGGAGATAAATCCTCATTAAAAGTCAAATTAGGCATTCTCGATCATGAAGAGTTTATTTCAGATATGTCTGAATAAAATTTTTCTGCAACCTTCTGAATTTCTGCATTCAAAGGAACAGTCAACCCTGTTTTATTAACTTCTCTTTGCTCAAAAACAGGCTGAACAGGACCAATAGTTACCGGAACTGTCACAGCTTCCATGCTTTTTGTTATTTGTTGAATTAATTCTTCCTTTGATCGTAAATACTCAGAAGAATCTTCAGCCTCTACATTTCTGACTTCTCTCACATAATTTTTTGGAGCTTCCCTTGCTCTTGGAATTAATGAAAAATGCCTACCTTCATTACGGACATTTGCATTTGTCTCAGTTTCCGGTCTTCTTGGAGTTTCAACAATTTCACAATTATTTGGATAAATTTTAGGAGCTTCATTAACTGGAGGTGCACTCGGTGTAGTTTCTGTAGAAACCATCGGAGTAGACCATGATCTAGGGGGTCTCAAAGGCTGATTCCTTTTATCTGAAGTATAAATTTCCTCTAAAACTGCATCTTCAGATTCACTTTCTACAGGGGCATTATTTCTCTTTTCAGTTCTTTTTCCATCAGGAGAACCTAAAACCATTTCCCTAATTAAGTAGAGTCCCTCACTCATGTTTCCCTGTCTCCACATTCGCATCCTGTCTTCATGTGTTTCTCTTCTATAACTTGGAGGTTTAGGAGGTCTTTTAATTCCACTTGCTTCTCTTTGTAATTGGTACATCTCATCCTCCCATTCAACTAAAGCCTCAAATTGAGTTGGTCTCGGCTTTGGATTAAGAGCATTCATTTTCTCTCTCAAATTTCTTAAAACCTTTACATTAAATGAACCATCATCAGGCCAGGTCAAAACACCATCATCCTTTGTGTAGTGTTTCCAAATATCAAACCATAAAACAGTATGATAACCATATTCACCTTCCATATACGCTGCAGGTGTTTTGTACTTATGAAGTAATTTACCACCTCGCGTTTCAATTTTCTTGTCAGGCGAAATAAAATTTTTAAGTTTCTGAAACAACGTTGGCTTTTTCTCAACGTGTTTAAAATGATAACTCATTTTTAGGAGTTAAATTCAATTAACGAATTTGTTCGTAAAATATTTCCGGGATGTTCCGCAAAAACAACCAATCCGTGCGCGAAACACACCCACAAGCCAATGAGAGTTGAGCTACGTCACCTTTTTACTCAACCAATAAAAATGAAGATTTTCTGAAGAACCAATCAGCTTACAGTTCGTCAGAGACTCAAGAACCAATCAGAGCACAGCTTGTGACGTATGTCACCCAATCCCAGCGCGGCTCTGTGACGTACACAGCAGCTGCGGTTTCTCACTTCTCACTCTTAGCGCTTACCCCTCCTTCACAAAATCTTTTCACAGCGCCATTTTGAAAACACTTTTTCGGTGAAAATTAATTTTAACAATGACAATAAAGACTCATCTGTCTGTTTCTCTAAATAGGATAGTTTACATACATTCAAGTATTCTCAACTTGGAATAGTCGGCCCTATTCTCATAGAATAATTTTCATTTGCCAGTAGAGTAATCTCTTTACTCTGCCCTTCAAACAAGTAATTATGAACTTATTTCCCTCAGAAGGCACAACCAAGTGACTGTCCGAAAGTTCCACTCGAACATAAATTACAGAACAAACTCGCACTTTCACACGGAAAAATCCCTAACTTCAAACACACATGAAATCCGTACAGGACTCTCACCTGTTTATAGAAATCATGCACCGTTAGCAAAATAACGACGTTATCCGTACAGGACTCTCACCTGTTTATAGATATAAAACATGTACCCCTACAGGACTCTCACCTGTTTATAGATAATCATGCACCGACGTTACCCTACCCTTCACTCAAGCTCGAATATAACTAATACTCTTATCACAGTGAGTTTTACAACAGGCGCTTTGTCCCTATTCTCATGCTGCTCAAATTTCTTAGATAATCCTCACTATACAAGATTCACACCTAGCCCTAAAACTGTGTTGCACGGCCACAACACTTGTGATACACGGCCATATCACTTGTGATACACGACGATATCACTACTCTGAAACAGATCAAATGCCTTGTGTGACTACCTTCTCATCACACAATCTGTACCGGTACAACTCACATATAGCACAAAAACGAACTCAACATGTGTTAAACATCGATCCTATTTCTATACCATAACATACCAATAACACCTTGGTTACCCTTAGCAACACCTTGATTACCCTTAGCAACCATCCTCTGCTACCAGAAGAATTGATCCAGCGGCCTATAGGAAATATGCCATAAGCAATGCTACCCAACTCTATAACCTACTTCATAAAATACTACTCTAACTCATGGACCCATTAATCAAACATGACATATTTTGACCTACTGAATCAGGTGATCAAATTAAACCTATATACACCTTATTTACAAATTATATACAAACTATATACAACCGCGGTAAATGATGACATCATTTGAACAAATCCTAACTATTTAAATGACCACCATGGCGATGGCATCTAGCTAATAGTAACCTGCGCTTCTGAATAACCAAGACCAGCTTGTTTTCAAAAGTAAGATTTTATTAACTAATTTTAGATTATTCAAAATATAGTTTTATAAATGCAATTTTATTAGAATTATAGCAAGCATGTTTGAAAAGTATCATAAGAAAATTACAGTTTTAAGCAAGAAATTATAAGTTTAGCATTTCTAAAATCCTAAGTCCCTAGCTAAGCTAAATGAATGAAAATAAAGTAAAGTTCTTTGAGGATTCTTACGTGCTCCACGCAAAGTCCAGCAGCACGACACCCTCATCTGAAAGTCAGAAAGCAGCAGCCAGCCCATCCCTAGGGCATGGACTTTTTATACCTTTCTATGCTAGCTAATCTAAGTAAAGGAAAATTTTCTGCAAAAGTCGATGTCTCATTGGTCCGAGAGTGACAAGTGACATGTCACCTACATTTCAAAACTTCCATTCGGTCATATTCTTTGGGACCATTGTCTTTCTTGTACGTGTTCCAAAGCTTCTTTGATTTGCAACAAATTTGAGCAAAAGTTCTCACTGACTCTATTTCACTTCCTCGGATGCCAAGTTAACAAATGTTCTTTCTACCGGTTTCTGACCTTGGCCACGTCCGACAGAATAATGACAACACTTCATCTTTGTTCAGTGAATGTGATTTTGACGGAAACCTTTTTTAACATGGACATCTCGTGCTCCTTGCAGAATTAAATTCATCTTTTAGCAAACTCGAGCAAACTAGGCCCAAAAGCAGGCAACTTATTTTTCTAGTATAAAACAAACACAAGAAAAGTATTAATGTAAGAAATATTATTTATTCTGTTTCCACCCTTCGTTTACTAATTGATTAACCCTCCCAATTAGTCTAATGTTACCTAGCAAGAAGCAAACAAATAAAGCAGCATTTTATATTTACCAGTCTTCATGAAACCATGAATCCTTATGTGCACCTAGAATAGTAGAAATGACATCACATAGACAAGGAAAGCAAAATAAGCACATGCCTCTTTTAAATCTGCTGCAGTTAGTAATGACAGAAACGAAAACGACAACATTAATTTATTATTTTTGCACGAACAAAAGATGCAACAATTATGCACGTTTATGAGCACACATATTAATGTCCCCGTGTATAAAGTTTAATCTAGGTTGTGTTAGCATAACACATCACAAATCATTAATATTATTATTTATGTTATGGAAATGTGACTTCACAAGTTTAAACAGATTTCTGTTTTCTATCTCGCTCCATCAACTCCCTCATCTGGTGATTAACAAATCACCACACCACCACCCAAAATTTGGAAATTTAGACTTTTTGGAAAATGATTCAAATTCATCTGTGTCAGTATTTCTAAAAATCTGTTTCTGCAAAATCCTTGCAATTGTCATAATGTGCTCTGTGTAATTCCTGCAACTCAATCTCCCTTTCTTCTTCTTTTTTGATTTCATAAATTCTTCTCCTTTCCTTCATTTGTTTCTTTCTCTTATGCAACAAACAACCAATTTTTGTCAAAATGAAAATGAATATTATCACAATCAAAGGTGCCAAAATCTTGCCAAGAACTGAACTTCCAATGTCATTGAACCAATTTTTGATTGATTGGAATCTTTTTGAAAGTCTTTCTGTAAAATCTTCTTCTTCTAATGGAATTATCTCTGAATGCATCTCTGTGATGTTCTTAATGTACATCTCAATGTTCTTACTTTCATCAGGGATATATGTGCAACAATGTTGCACATGTAAAATGCCGCAGACTCCTCCCTCTTTTGCCAGGAGTATGTCTAAAGCAAGGCGATCTTGAATCACCATGGATCTGATTGCAATGACCTCGACATTCACTAATTGGAAACCATCAGCTGTATCTGTTGACAATCTGTCAACAATTGTGGACAATTTTCTGATTCTTCCTGCATTCAGGGTTATACCTACAAAAGGTATCACTGCTTGAAAAATATCTCCCAAAACCTCTGTGAAAGTTTCTCTTTTAACCCTATTTACATAATTGTGAATTTTGAACAATCCTTCCGAATCTCTGTCAACATGGAACATTTTAGGAAAAACAATCCCAACATAACAAGTTCCATACCAATGATCAGGAAGGTTGTAGTAAGCCTTGTCACCACAAACAAAATAAATCCCAGGAAAAATTGGATCTTTTCCACCTTTGAATCCCCAACCTCCCATGATCTGATATGTATCTTCACAATTACTTGCACCCACAAAGTAGTTATCAAAAAGTGTATTGTCTCTCCTAATGCAAAGCTTACCACTAATTGGTTTGTCTATGTGAATTGCAACATTATCAAGCATTTTGCCATTAAGCTTCTCATCCTCTTTCTGCCAGAACCTAGATTTAGTCTGCTTGACTATTTCATTTCTCTTGTAAATTGCTCTCCTTTCTTCAACCAGGTTCAAAAACTTCTTTCCTTCAGCACTAAGTTTGCAGGTTAAATTGTTCTTGTAAGCATACTCATAGGTGAGTTCATTAGTAACAAGGAAAAATTCCCTCATCTGTTTGGCTTTCTTATGCTTATTCAAAGCACCCTCAATTTTTAAATTTGCGAAAATCTCGTCAAAATCTGAATAATAGTATTCTAAGCGTCCAGTCTGATAGAACAAGCTAGCTAACACACTGCATGTCACACCATATGTAAGAGGAAGCATATTATATGTTACTCCCTCAGAAACAGAAGCAGGTAATTTAACGCAGACATAACAATCTTTTGCATCCATTACCTTGACATATTCACTCAAAAGCTTTGTGAATGTATTGCTTGAAAAATCACTAATAGATTTGTCCTGATGAATGTTAGGTTGATGATCAATAACTTTGCCAGTTGCACTATGTTTGTTTTGACTAACTGAAGCTTTGCTTGTCATGTTGGCTTTGTGAAAATCCTTGTTAATTTCAAATGGAATAATAACAGCTAAAACTAACCAGAGCAGAATTAAAATGAGCAGACACACCAGAGTCATCTTACAGCATCTCTTAAAAATGGAACATCTTGAAGTACTCTGTTCCATGACATAAGGCATCCTTGGTTAGTTTTGCCTTAAAAAGGAAAAATTAAAACTATTTTAAAAATTATATTTTAATGAAATGATTAATTATTTACACCCCCCTTTTTAAAATATATATATTTTTTTAAACCCTAACAGTATTTCTTCGACCTTATGTCACAAGTAAGTTTTCTTCAACTAAACAACTTTTCTTCGACCTTGTGTCACCTAACAAGATTTCTTCAGCCTTTTGCCAAAAATTAAAAAACCCAAAAATCCAATAAAAAATTCTGTACTTCAATCATTGTCACTAATTTCTTCAATTTCTTCTTCTTCTTGACTACTATCCTAAATGTCAATGACAGGTGGAATTACTAGATAAGTCCACTCAGGGGATTTATATTTCTGATTTGGCCTTATAATCCTCTTTCCTTTTCTTGTCACTACTTCGATTTTTCTCCCGATTCCAACTTCCTTTTCAGAACCCTTTTGGCTACTGATTTCTTCCACCTGCTCCTTCGGTTTTTTGATCAACCTGACTCTCAATCTTCCACCAGGCCAGAAATCTGTCTTCCTCACAAATTTTCTCTTTGGTTCTGAAGCTCTTGTCTCTGACTTCCAAGATCTTTTCTTTGGACTTCTATTTTCACCATCCACATCACTTTCTTCAGTATCACAGTCTGAAACTTCAATTATTGACTCAGGAACTTCTCTATTCGGCAGTTTCACTCCTTCAGGAACTATACTTTGTCTTCCATCACTGGTACTCGGTAATTCGTCTTCCTCCTCCTCTTCAATTACCTCCAACTTCCCAGATTCTGGATTTCCGTTCCTTACTTCAGAGTTTAACTTCTGCTTTTCGATACTCTCCTGGTCAGAAATTTCTTTTGGTTCAGCCTCTCTGTCCTCAATGGAACTTACTCCATTAATCTTCTTTACCGAATCTTCAGTCGTTTTTCCTTCTAATAGATTCTCTTCTTCTCCAGAATCTATTTCAATTATCTCAGAGCCTTTTCTTGTCAATTCTTCATTCACAGGCACAGGTTCCAGATGTCGACCTCTTTGTCGATCTTCAGTATCTGGATTTGTTTCACCTTCTACTTCTGAATCAGAATCTTCTGTAGTATCACTTTCTACATCAGAACTCTCAGGAGCAGGCACTGGAATAGTATGACTAGGATGAATCCACCTTTTCAATCCTCTGCATTTCACTGCATTTGTAGTGACCAGAATTATTTGTCTAGGCTTCTGCCACCTAGGAGCCAAACAATTTCTTCTTCGATGTACTTTTGTTCTGACCCAATCACCAGGTCTCAAATCATGTGTCAGAACTTTCTCATTTGATTGTGCTTCAGTTCCCACCTGATTAGACACAGAAGTCACTATATCAGATAACCTTTTACAGTAATCCAAAATAGCACTGTCATTTATGCTCAACAATTTGCCCACAGGTACAAAAGCTTGTCTCATGACTCTTCCCATCAGTATTTCATGAGGACTCAAACCTGTCTTTTTATCAGGTGTACTTCTTAATGACATTAAAACAAGTGGAAGAGCATCAATCCACTTTACACCAGTTTCTAGACACATTTTTCCAATCCTGTTTTTAATTGTCCCATTAATCTGCTCAACCACCCCAGATGCCTCTGGTCTGTATGCACAGTGTATTTTCTGCTCAATGCTTAATGCCTCACATATCAGCTTCATCAGTTTGTTATCAAAATGGCTTCCTCCATCACTCTCAATAGTGACTGGAAAACCGTACCTTGGGATGATTTCTCTGAGTAACAATTTTGCCACTGTAACTGAATCACAATGTCGTGTAGGAAATGCTTCCACCCATCTTGAAAACAAACAAACAATCACAAGAACATATTTCAAACAATTGTGTAAAGGCATTTCAATGAAATCCATCTGCAACCTGGTAAAGGGACCACCCTCTCGACCAATTACCCCTGTACCTACAACTGATTTTCTGTTTGGGTTCATTTGTTGGCATGACAAACACCTTTGACAAAAAGACTCTGCAATCGTTCTGAATTTTGTATTGAACCAAGTCTCTCGGAAAAGTCTGATCATAGAATCTCTTCCAAGGTGAGCTGGGCCATGATACAATCTGGCCATATCAGCAATCAAACAATGTGGTAAGACTACTCTGCCATCTTTATAGGTCCACACTCCATCCTCATCACGTGGTCTACAATCTGCTCTTAGCCACAGATCTTTTTCCTCATCATCTGCTTCATTTTGTAAATCTCTGATTTCCTGCCATGTCTCTACAACTGTTGTTAGCATTAATGAATTTGAATCAGATTCTTTACTTTTTTCCCGATTGTATGCACAACATTTTCTTGCACAGTATTTTGCTGTCTCATCTGCATAGGCATTGCCTTTTGAGATATAATCCACTCCTTATGTGTGTGCAGCACACTTTACAATTGCGATCTCTTTCGGCAACTGTATGGCCTCAATTAATCTTTTGATGAAAACTGCATTTTTAATTGGTGACCCTGCTGAGGTCAAATAGCCTCTCTGAGACCAGAGCTGTCCATAATCATGCACAACCCCGTACCCATACTGACTATCAGTAATGATGGTAACTCTTATGTCCTTTGATACTTCACAAGCACGAATCAAAGCAATCAATTCAGCCACCTGTGCTGAACGAATTCCTTCAAGACATGATGCTTCCTTAACATCTGCAACTGTACAGACCGAGTATGATGCTTTCAAAACACCTCCCTCTGTCCTCAGACAGGAGCCATCCACAAAGTAGACAACATCTGATTCAGGCAAAGGTACATCTTTAATGTCCTGCCTTGGTTTGGTGCAAAACTCCATGACGTCCAAACACTCATGTTCCACTTCATTTTGATCAACAATTTCAGAATCAGGCAATAATGTAGAAGGATTCAGATTCAAACATCTTGAAATGGAAACATTGTCTGCTCCTAGTATGATTTTCTCATACTTAGTCTATCTGCTGCTTGTCAAATGTTGAGTTTTACCTCTTGTCAGTAATATTTCAACCGAATGAGGCACAAAAACTTTCACAGGAAATCCCATTATGATTCCTTCACTCTGCTCAAGACTGACACTTGTAGATGCAACTGCTTTTAAACAACCTGGTAATGCCTTTGCAATGGGATCAAGAACTGCAGAGAAGTATGCAATGGGTTTCTTTAGATTCCCATGTCTCTGAATTAACACAGACAATGCCCATCCTTCTCTCTCACTGCAATATAGTTCAAAATCTTTCTCACAATTCGGCATGCCCAAAGCAGGAGCTTGACATAAGCTCTTTTTCAGGTTCTCAAAAGATTCCATCTCAGCCTCATTGAGAATAATTGGATCTTTCACATCAGACTTTGTCAGTCTCTGTAGTGGTTTCGCAATTACCGAAAATCCACTTATCCATTGTCGACAGTAGCCAACCATTCCCAAAAACATTCTAACCTGTCTCTGTGTTCTTGGTGGTTGCATTGCTTGAATCATTTTTATTCTCTCAACTGTCACCTGTCTTTTTCCCTTTGCAATTCTGTGACCAAGATATTTCACTTCTTGTTTACAAAACTGTAATTTTGCTGGAGACACTTTATGTCCCTCATCTGCAAGATGATTCAAAAGTATTATTGCGTCTGTCACACAATTTTCTCTTGTTTTAGCAGCTATCAACAAGTCGTCGATATACTGCACCAACGTAGACCTGCCAGGTAAATCTAAATTTTCCAAAGATCTCTTTAACAGCTCATTAAAGATTGAAGGACTCTCTGTATACCCTTGAGGGATTCTACACCATGCGAGGGTCTTACTCTGGAATCTGAAAGCGAACATTTCCTGACTCTCTGGATGTAAAGGAACAGTAAAGAATGCATTGCAAAGATCAATGACAGTGTACCATTCCGCATCATGTGGAATCTGATACAAAATGACTGCTGGGTTTGGAACCACCGGGCAACATGGAACAACAATCTGATTAACTTTTCTCAAATCTTGAACTATCCTGTACGTTCCATTCGACTTTTTAATTCCCATGATCGGTGAATTACAAGGGCTACTCTCAATTTCTTTTAAAACACCTTGTTTAATGAATTTTTCAATCACAGGTATAACTCCCTCAATAGTCTCTGCTTTCATCTTGTACTGAGGAATATTAGGAAATTCTATTCCCTGCTTCAGTGTGATTTTGACTGGATCGACATGTTTCATCAGACCCATCTCATTCCCAGTCAAATCCCAAATTTCAGATTTCACTGTTTCCTTGAGCTCTTCTGGCAGATTTTCTTTTTCAAACGCAGGAAACAATTTTGTTTCCTCTGTTTCCATCAACATCATTGTCAACCTGTACAAGCCATCTTCCTCCATTGTTTGTAATTCAACTCCTTCAGGAGAACAATATATTCTGCAATTCATCTTGCACAATATATCTCTGCCCAATAGATTCACCGGACTACTGTTACAAACCACGAATCTGTGTTTGTCTTTAAAATTTCCAATTTCAACTGGTACTGGATCAGTCAAATCAGTTCTGATTTGTTGATTGCTTACTCCAACAACTTGGATAGTATCCCCAGAGAGAGGTAGGTTTTCAATTTCCACTGATCTAACAGTAGAACGGGTAGCACCAGTGTCCACTAGAAAAGTGATGTCTACATCATTAACTTTCCCATTTACAAATGGACCAGACTGGTCAACCTCAAGAGTGGCTCCAACAACACACTCTTCCTCCTCTCTCGGGCACCGTCAGTAATAATCATCAGAATCACTTTCCTGCCCTTCTGTTAACAAAAACTGTTGTGCTGCATTTTGCACCTTTTGCCTGTGCGGTTTTATTACCTGATCATCTCCTTGAAATCCCACACCTGAATTATAATTTTGAGTTCCCCCACAATTTGGAAACGGTGGCTGTGGCAATTGATTCTGACGGTTATTCACCTGTTGCTGCAACTGTCGCTGAAGGTTTAGTTCGTTTAAATTCTGTTGCAACTGTAGCTGTTGCTGCAGGTCAACATCATTCTGCATCTGTGGATTTAACAATGGACTTTTTAAATTTCTAGGTGGTTTCTTACATTCGTCTCTCCAGTGTCCAATCTCGCCACAATTAAAACAAGGTAATTTTTGCTTCATTTCTTCAATCCTTGGGTTAATTTTTCTCACAAAATTATTACTTTTAAACTTCCCTTGCCCTTGATTCGAATTTGTAGTTTGAACAAAATTTGTGTTTTTATTACCAAGACTAGCAATCTGTTGCTCAGCCACTTTTACCTGAGCCCACATGGCTTTCTCCTTGAGCTTCTTTTGTCTCACTTCTAACTCATCACTGCGGTATTTTGCTTTCCTCAAAATGTCATCAACAGAAAGTGCTTGCCATCCGACAATACTATTTCTGATCATGTCTGCAATTTCTGGTTTCAAACCATAAACGAATCTGTAGACGAAATGACTCATATCTTTCTCGTCTAGTTTTTCATAGCCACTGTATTGTTTAAAGATCAACAATAACCTTTCGTAAAATGAATGAACTGATTCTTTTGTTTCCTGGTTTGTTCTTTCTTTTTTAACCCAATCAACCTCTTTTGGTGGAATTTTTTTTTTATTTTTTTTTTTTAAAACCTTTATTGTATAAAAGGCGCTCACAAATACGGGCCTACAACCCGCCGGGCCGGCCACAACAATAAAGAGACATACAAGGCAATACAGGAGTGACGACAGGATTTCCGAATAGAACATATAAAGGCAATGGTAACAAGTCTCCGAGCCGCCATCACGGACAGGATAAGCGTAGGTTAATTTTATAATGAAAAAAGGGTTTCGCAGGATAATAACAGTCTGTAAAGTCCAGAGGGCCGCGTCGGGCCGTGAGCAAGCCAAGTTTCAAATACAGGAAAAGACCAAAAGAACAGTCACATTTTGACAAAGGCAGAACGTGAGTCCCACAGCAATAACAATCACAATCGCTGCTCAACGCCCTCCCACCACTACCATGGCACATAATAGTAAAATAGCGAAAAGTACACCTACAAACAAACACAAGAAAAGTATTAATGTAAGAAATATTATTTATTCTGTTTCCACCCTTCGTTTACTAATTGATTAACCCTCCCAATTAGTCTAATGTTACCTAGCAAGAAGCAAACAAATAAAGCAGCATTTTATATTTACCAGTCTTCATGAAACCATGAATCCTTATGTGCACCTAGAATAGTAGAAATGACATCACATAGACAAGGAAAGCAAAATAAGCACATGCCTCTTTTAAATCTGCTGCAGTTAGTAATGACAGAAACGAAAACGACAACATTAATTTATTATTTTTGCACGAACAAAAGATGCAACAATTATGCACGTTTATGAGCACACATATTAATGTCCCCGTGTATAAAGTTTAATCTAGGTTGTGTTAGCATAACACATCACAAATCATTAATATTATTATTTATGTTATGGAAATGTGACTTCACAAGTTTAAACAGATTTCTGTTTTCTATCTCGCTCCATCAACTCCCTCATCTGGTGATTAACAAATCACCACACCACCACCCAAAATTTGGAAATTTAGACTTTTTGGAAAATGATTCAAATTCATCTGTGTCAGTATTTCTAAAAATCTGTTTCTGCAAAATCCTTGCAATTGTCATAATGTGCTCTGTGTAATTCCTGCAACTCAATCTCCCTTTCTTCTTCTTTTTTGATTTCATAAATTCTTCTCCTTTCCTTCATTTGTTTCTTTCTCTTATGCAACAAACAACCAATTTTTGTCAAAATGAAAATGAATATTATCACAATCAAAGGTGCCAAAATCTTGCCAAGAACTGAACTTCCAATGTCATTGAACCAATTTTTGATTGATTGGAATCTTTTTGAAAGTCTTTCTGTAAAATCTTCTTCTTCTAATGGAATTATCTCTGAATGCATCTCTGTGATGTTCTTAATGTACATCTCAATGTTCTTACTTTCATCAGGGATATATGTGCAACAATGTTGCACATGTAAAATGCCGCAGACTCCTCCCTCTTTTGCCAGGAGTATGTCTAAAGCAAGGCGATCTTGAATCACCATGGATCTGATTGCAATGACCTCAACATTCACTAATTGGAAACCATCAGCTGTATCTGTTGACAATCTGTCAACAATTGTGGACAATTTTCTGATTCTTCCTGCATTCAGGGTTATACCTACAAAAGGTATCACTGCTTGAAAAATATCTCCCAAAACCTCTGTGAAAGTTTCTCTTTTAACCCTATTTACATAATTGTGAATTTTGAACAATCCTTCCGAATCTCTGTCAACATGGAACATTTTAGGAAAAACAATCCCAACATAACAAGTTCCATACCAATGATCAGGAAGGTTGTAGTAAGCCTTGTCACCACAAACAAAATAAATCCCAGGAAAAATTGGATCTTTTCCACCTTTGAATCCCCAACCTCCCATGATCTGATATGTATCTTCACAATTACTTGCACCCACAAAGTAGTTATCAAAAAGTGTATTGTCTCTCCTAATGCAAAGCTTACCACTAATTGGTTTGTCTATGTGAATTGCAACATTATCAAGCATTTTGCCATTAA
Source organism: Lissotriton helveticus (assembly GCF_964261635.1). NCBI lineage: Eukaryota > Metazoa > Chordata > Amphibia > Caudata > Salamandridae > Lissotriton > Lissotriton helveticus. Next base: position 1,872,734,328 of record NC_136067.1, on the reverse strand, counting down.
GCTTCTCATCCTCTTTCTGCCAGAACCTAGATTTAGTCTGCTTGACTATTTCATTTCTCTTGTAAATTGCTCTCCTTTCTTCAACCAGGTTCAAAAACTTCTTTCCTTCAGCACTAAGTTTGCAGGTTAAATTGTTCTTGTAAGCATACTCATAGGTGAGTTCATTAGTAACAAGGAAAAATTCCCTCATCTGTTTGGCTTTCTTATGCTTATTCAAAGCACCCTCAATTTTTAAATTTGCGAAAATCTCGTCAAAATCTGAATAATAGTATTCTAAGCGTCCAGTCTGATAGAACAAGCTAGCTAACACACTGCATGTCACACCATATGTAAGAGGAAGCATATTATATGTTACTCCCTCAGAAACAGAAGCAGGTAATTTAACGCAGACATAACAATCTTTTGCATCCATTACCTTGACATATTCACTCAAAAGCTTTGTGAATGTATTGCTTGAAAAATCACTAATAGATTTGTCCTGATGAATGTTAGGTTGATGATCAATAACTTTGCCAGTTGCACTATGTTTGTTTTGACTAACTGAAGCTTTGCTTGTCATGTTGGCTTTGTGAAAATCCTTGTTAATTTCAAATGGAATAATAACAGCTAAAACTAACCAGAGCAGAATTAAAATGAGCAGACACACCAGAGTCATCTTACAGCATCTCTTAAAAATGGAACATCTTGAAGTACTCTGTTCCATGACATAAGGCATCCTTGGTTAGTTTTGCCTTAAAAAGGAAAAATTAAAACTATTTTAAAAATTATATTTTAATGAAATGATTAATTATTTACACCCCCCTTTTTAAAAAATTTTTTTTTTTTAAACCCTAACAGTATTTCTTCGACCTTATGTCACAAGTAAGTTTTCTTCAACTAAACAACTTTTCTTCGACCTTGTGTCACCTAACAAGATTTCTTCAGCCTTTTGCCAAAAATTTAAAAACCCAAAAATCCAATTAAAAATTCTGTACTTCAATCATTGTCACTAATTTCTTCAATTTCTTCTTCTTCTTGACTACTATCCTAAATGTCAATGACAGGTGGAATTACTAGATAAGTCCACTCAGGGGATTTATATTTCTGATTTGGCCTTATAATCCTCTTTCCTTTTCTTGTCACTACTTCGATTTTTCTCCCGATTCCAACTTCCTTTTCAGAACCCTTTTGGCTACTGATTTCTTCCACCTGCTCCTTCGGTTTTTTGATCAACCTGACTCTCAATCTTCCACCAGGCCAGAAATCTGTCTTCCTCACAAATTTTCTCTTTGGTTCTGAAGCTCTTGTCTCTGACTTCCAAGATCTTTTCTTTGGACTTCTATTTTCACCATCCACATCACTTTCTTCAGTATCACAGTCTGAAACTTCAATTATTGACTCAGGAACTTCTCTATTCGGCAGTTTCACTCCTTCAGGAACTATACTTTGTCTTCCATCACTGGTACTCGGTAATTCGTCTTCCTCCTCCTCTTCAATTACCTCCAACTTCCCAGATTCTGGATTTCCGTTCCTTACTTCAGAGTTTAACTTCTGCTTTTCGATACTCTCCTGGTCAGAAATTTCTTTTGGTTCAGCCTCTCTGTCCTCAATGGAACTTACTCCATTAATCTTCTTTACCGAATCTTCAGTCGTTTTTCCTTCTAATAGATTCTCTTCTTCTCCAGAATCTATTTCAATTATCTCAGAGCCTTTTCTTGTCAATTCTTCATTCACAGGCACAGGTTCCAGATGTCGACCTCTTTGTCGATCTTCAGTATCTGGATTTGTTTCACCTTCTACTTCTGAATCAGAATCTTCTGTAGTATCACTTTCTACATCAGAACTCTCAGGAGTAGGCACTGGAATAGTATGACTAGGATGAATCCACCTTTTCAATCCTCTGCATTTCACTGCATTTGTAGTGACCAGAATTATTTGTCTAGGCTTCTGCCACCTAGGAGCCAAACAATTTCTTCTTCGATGTACTTTTGTTCTGACCCAATCACCAGGTCTCAAATCATGTGTCAGAACTTTCTCATTTGATTGTGCTTCAGTTCCCACCTGATTAGACACAGAAGTCACTATATCAGATAACCTTTTACAGTAATCCAAAATAGCACTGTCATTTATGCTCAACAATTTGCCCACAGGTACAAAAGCTTGTCTCATGACTCTTCCCATCAGTATTTCATGAGGACTCAAACCTGTCTTTTTATCAGGTGTACTTCTTAATGACATTAAAACAAGTGGAAGAGCATCAATCCACTTTACACCAGTTTCTAGACACATTTTTCCAATCCTGTTTTTAATTGTCCCATTAATCTGCTCAACCACCCCAGATGCCTCTGGTCTGTATGCACAGTGTATTTTCTGCTCAATGCTTAATGCCTCACATATCAGCTTCATCAGTTTGTTATCAAAATGGCTTCCTCCATCACTCTCAATAGTGACTGGAAAACCGTACCTTGGGATGATTTCTCTGAGTAACAATTTTGCCACTGTAACTGAATCACAATGTCGTGTAGGAAATGCTTCCACCCATCTTGAAAACAAACAAACAATCACAAGAACATATTTCAAACAATTGTGTAAAGGCATTTCAATGAAATCCATCTGCAACCTGGTAAAGGGACCACCCTCTCGACCAATTACCCCTGTACCTACAACTGATTTTCTGTTTGGGTTCATTTGTTGGCATGACAAACACCTTTGACAAAAAGACTCTGCAATCGTTCTGAATTTTGTATTGAACCAAGTCTCTCGGAAAAGTCTGATCATAGAATCTCTTCCAAGGTGAGCTGGGCCATGATACAATCTGGCCATATCAGCAATCAAACAATTTGGTAAGACTACTCTGCCATCTTTATAGGTCCACACTCCATCCTCATCACGTGGTCTACAATCTGCTCTTAGCCACAGATCTTTTTCCTCATCATCTGCTTCATTTTGTAAATCTCTGATTTCCTGCCATGTCTCTACAACTGTTGTTAGCATTAATGAATTTGAATCAGATTCTTTACTTTTTTCATTGAGAATAATTGGATCTTTCACATCAGACTTTGTCAGTCTCTGTAGTGGTTTCGCAATTACCGAAAATCCACTTATCCATTGTCGACAGTAGCCAACCATTCCCAAAAACATTCTAACCTGTCTCTGTGTTCTTGGTGGTTGCATTGCTTGAATCATTTTTATTCTCTCAACTGTCACCTGTCTTTTTCCCTTTGCAATTCTGTGACCAAGATATTTCACTTCTTGTTTACAAAACTGTAATTTTGCTGGAGACACTTTATGTCCCTCATCTGCAAGATGATTCAAAAGTATTATTGCGTCTGTCACACAATTTTCTCTTGTTTTAGCAGCTATCAACAAGTCGTCGATATACTGCACCAACGTAGACCTGCCAGGTAAATCTAAATTTTCCAAAGATCTCTTTAACAGCTCATTAAAGATTGAAGGACTCTCTGTATACCCTTGAGGGATTCTACACCATGCGAGGGTCTTACTCTGGAATCTGAAAGCGAACATTTCCTGACTCTCTGGATGTAAAGGAACAGTAAAGAATGCATTGCAAAGATCAATGACAGTGTACCATTCCGCATCATGTGGAATCTGATACAAAATGACTGCTGGGTTTGGAACCACCGGGCAACATGGAACAACAATCTGATTAACTTTTCTCAAATCTTGAACTATCCTGTACGTTCCATTCGACTTTTTAATTCCCATGATCGGTGAATTACAAGGGCTACTCTCAATTTCTTTTAAAACACCTTGTTTAATGAATTTTTCAATCACAGGTATAACTCCCTCAATAGTCTCTGCTTTCATCTTGTACTGAGGAATATTAGGAAATTCTATTCCCTGCTTCAGTGTCATTTTGACTGGATCGACATGTTTCATCAGACCCATCTCATTCCCAGTCAAATCCCAAATTTCAGATTTCACTGTTTCCTTGAGCTCTTCTGGCAGATTTTCTTTTTCAAACGCAGGAAACAATTTTGTTTCCTCTGTTTCCATCAACATCATTGTCAACCTGTACAAGCCATCTTCCTCCATTGTTTGTAATTCAACTCCTTCAGGAGAACAATATATTCTGCAATTCATCTTGCACAATATATCTCTGCCCAATAGATTCACCGGACTACTGTTACAAACCACGAATCTGTGTTTGTCTTTAAAATTTCCAATTTCAACTGGTACTGGATCAGTCAAATCAGTTCTGATTTGTTGATTGCTTACTCCAACAACTTGGATAGTATCCCCAGAGAGAGGTAGGTTTTCAATTTCCACTGATCTAACAGTAGAACGGGTAGCACCAGTGTCCACTAGAAAAGTGATGTCTACATCATTAACTTTCCCATTTACAAATGGACCAGACTGGTCAACCTCAAGAGTGGCTCCAACAACACACTCTTCCTCCTCTCTCGGGCACCGTCAGTAATAATCATCAGAATCACTTTCCTGCCCTTCTGTTAACAAAAACTGTTGTGCTGCATTTTGCACCTTTTGCCTTTGCGCTTTTATTACCTGATCATCTCCTTGAAATCCCACACCTGAATTATAATTTTGAGTTCCCCCACAATTTGGAAACGGTGGCTGTGGCAATTGATTCTGACGGTTATTCACCTGTTGCTGCAACTGTCGCTGAAGGTTTAGTTCGTTTAAATTCTGTTGCAACTGTAGCTGTTGCTGCAGGTCAACATCATTCTGCATCTGTGGATTTAACAATGGACTTTTTAAATTTCTAGGTGGTTTCTTACATTCGTCTCTCCAGTGTCCAATCTCGCCACAATTAAAACAAGGTAATTTTTGCTTCATTTCTTCAATCCTTGGGTTAATTTTTCTCACAAAATTATTACTTTTAAACTTCCCTTGCCCTTGATTCGAATTTGTAGTTTGAACAAAATTTGTGTTTTTATTACCAAGACTAGCAATCTGTTGCTCAGCCACTTTTACCTGAGCCCACATGGCTTTCTCCTTGAGCTTCTTTTGTCTCACTTCTAACTCATCACTGCAGTATTTTGCTTTCCTCAAAATGTCATCAACAGAAAGTGCTTGCCATCCGACAATACTATTTCTGATCATGTCTGCAATTTCTGGTTTCAAACCATAAACGAATCTGTAGACGAAATGACTCATATCTTTCTCGTCTAGTTTTTCATAGCCACTGTATTGTTTAAAGATCAACAATAACCTTTCGTAAAATGAATGAACTGATTCTTTTGTTTCCTGGTTTGTTCTTTCTATTTTAACCCAATCAACCTCTTCTGGTGGAATTTTTTTTTTTTTTTTTTTTTTTTTAAACCTTTATTGTATAAAAGGCGCTCACAAATACGGGCCTACAACCCGCCGGGCCGGCCACAACAATAAAGAGACATACGAGGCAATACAGGAGTGACGACAGGATTTCCGAATAGAACATATAAAGGCAATGGTAACAAGTCTCCGAGCCGCCATCACGGACAGGATAAGCGTAGGTTAATTTTATAATGAAAAAAGGGTTTCGCAGGATAATAACAGTCTGTAAAGTCCAGAGGGCCGCGTCGGGCCGTGAGCAAGCCAAGTTTCAAATACAGGAAAAGACCAAAAGAACAGTCACATTTTGACAAAGGCAGAACGTGAGTCCCACAGCAATAACAATCACAATCGCTGCTCAACGCCCTCCCACCACTACCATGGCACATAATAGTAAAATAGCGAAAAGTACACCTACAAAACTAAAAGCCCTCCGTTACAACAACCCAAAAGAGGAAAAGAAAAATGGGGGGGGGGAAAGGAAAAATAAGGGGGGAAAAGGACATCGGAAAAAAGGAGGGAGAAAGTGAGGGCGCAGCGTCAGTGCACGCCCCCCGCGGCTAACAAAGCACCCAATACTAATTCGGCACAAGGAACTAGTGGCAACAGGAGAAATGAATGCGTAGTAAACCGTGACAGCGACATACCAAAAGGGCCACGCCAGCACAAACACCCCGGGGGGCGGCGCGCCGCCACCGCGCCACGAAATAAGGGGATACATAAGGGCCATAGAACCAAAAAAGGAACAAGGAAAGATACAATAAAACAGTCCCCCCCACCACCCCGCACAGCCCACCCTGCACCCCTGCAGAAGGCTATAGCCTACCCCCCAGCAGCGTGCCTGTCGCCCTAATTAGAACCCGAAATATAGAAGAAAATGAAAAGAAAGAATCATGGAGATAAAAAAGGGGGGGGGAAGGGAAAACAAGGAAAAACAGCGGGAGAGGAGCCACATAATCAAAACCCCACCAGCTCCCACCCCCCCGCCCAAAAATACTCAGAGCCCACGGGAAGATAGTAAACCCACAGACAAGCTCCGGGAACGTAAAAAAGTATCAAACATATTCATACAATTATAGACGGATCGCCCAACCATACCACAAAATAACAGTCCACAGAGGCAAGATCAGCTCAACCCTGTCCTCGTTTTTCGCAAACTGTAGTAGTCCAAAGAACCAGGAACCAGATCACATGGAGCCGGAGGTGAATAACAGGGAGTCGAATCAAAAATACACTCAAGTCATAGCGATCGCGATCCGGATGATCCAGAAAGAACAGTAACCACCTCAGGCAAAGCAGGCACAGTTCCGATGAGAACACGGAGAAAGCCGGTCCAGCGGCACAGTCACAGGATCTTCGTTCGGCCATGTGAGGCAAAAGAGGAAAAGGAGACCCATCGAGGTCGGCCCAGACGGGATCCGGCCGGCGAACCTCCGGAGCAGAAGGAGGCATAGGATGAAGAAGGGCAGCGGACTTCCGTATATCCACACCAACGGCAGCCTCCAGGTCTACGACCCCAAGGAAAGTTCCAGCAGCAGACAACAGAGATGAAGCCGCACAAACCGGGGGGGGGGCGGCAGGCCCAGCCAAGGGGCCGCTCTCCAGGATAGCGACAGGTGCAGTCATGGGCGCCCCCCAGGAGCGCAGGGCGGCGAGGATATCGCCAAGTGTAGGCTCACCTTTGCAGTATTCAGAAGGCGTGCCGTGCGGCGGACCCGCATCGCCGGTCCCAGCAAGGCCGAGAATCATGGGGCCGGCCGCCATCTTAGAAGCCCGGCGGGGCCGCTGCGGACACTGACCCCCGCCCGGATATCGGTGGGGCAAAACAGGATACCGGCAGCCACCGGCGGAGTCGCCACCAGGGCAGGAAGGGGGGCCACCAGAAGAAGGCGATGCGCCGGCACCCCACACGCCGCCGGCACCGTTCTCCGAGCCCGGGCGGAGGAACTCAAAATGGCCGGGCCGGAGAACAAAGGGGAGACGAGCCAGATGTACGGTGAACCCCGTCCATGGAAGGCAGCGCCCCAACACCAGGCCGCAGGACCGCCGGACCAGGCCCGGGGGGCCGCAATCGGTCTATTAGCACATCGGCCTCTCCGACCGACTCCACACCACCACCAAGGGCCGGCCACCGCGCCCCATCCAGCCCGGGCGCCGCCAAGGAGTGCCAGGCCCGGCCGCTCCGGAGGCCCCGAAGCAGACAAGGGCGTAACTCAGGATCCGTGACATCCAGGAACCACCGGAAAAAACGGTAAGTGCCTGTGAGGTATCGTCGTTCCACTGCACATCGTAGAATACGTCCCGGGGAAGGATAAAGTACAGGATAGTTGTTGTAGACAGGAGAGTGAACGGAGCCGAGCTAAAACGCGGCCATCTCGGACGCGAGCTTGGCTCCTCCCCGGAATTTTGTTTTTCAACCAGTAAATCACTTTTTCATAAAAATCCATTACAAGAGGATTTGGAGCACCTGTTTCCTTATTTCGATCAGGTTCTATTTTTGGCCAACTTATGGCTATCTTGCATTCTGTCCAAAGATCTGATGGGACAACAATGTCAAAAAATCCATCCAGATCAATCCACAGAACTTTTGAGACTTTAATGAACCTGTCCACTTGCCTGTACCATTCGACTGGCTTTTCCCTCAGTCTTGGAAAATCATTTGTGAACAGCAATATGTCCTGTCTTGACCATGGGACATGAACATATCCTCCACCTGCAATCTCTCCCATTGGAAATTGTTTTGACAATTTTTCCAATTTCTCATCTTCCTTCTTTTTCGTCCATTTCACTCTCCACTTGCTCAATTCTCCCAATTTTTTAATGTAAACAATCAAATCTTTATGTGAATTATTCTTCCCATTGAGTTCAAATTCTCAATGTCGCTTTCTGAAAAGTCTAATCTGTAATGTTTTGCAAAATTCTTTTGCCTGCTCAAATCAATTTCAAGTTCAGCTGCCAGTTCATCCAACTGATCATATTTGTTTTTTGTTTTCCACTGAATACTCTTGCAAATGAACAGTAGTTCATCATCTCAATAATAATTTAAACTGTCAGGACCAATCGTACCAATTATTAATTCCTCAATATTTGCTTTTAATTTTGCAACATCAAGTTTAGGTTTTTTCACTCTGACTTCAGGACTCTCAGCATCAGATTCTGCACACATCGGTGATTTTGGAGATAAATCCTCATTAAAAGTCAAATTAGGCATTGTCGATCTTGAAGAGTTTATTTCAGATATGTCTGAATAAAATTTTTCAGCAACCTTCTGAATTTCTGCATTCAAAGGAACAGTCAACCCTGTTTTATTAACTTCTCTTTGCTCAAAAACAGGCTGAACAGGACCAATAGTTACCGGAACTGTCACAGCTTCCATGCTTTTTGTTATTTGTCGAATTAATTCTTCCTTTGATCGTAAATACTCAGAAGAATCTCCAGCCTCTACATTTCTGACTTCTCTCACATAATTTTTTGGAGCTTCCCTTGCTCTTGGAATTAATGAAAAATGCCTACCTTCATTACGGACATTTGCATTTGTCTCAGTTTCCGGTCTTCTTGGAGTTTCAACAATTTCACAATTATTTGGATAAATTTTAGGAGCTTCATTAACTGGAGGTGCACTCGGTGTAGTTTCTGTAGAAACCATCGGAGTAGACCATGATCTAGCGGGTCTCAAAGGCTGATTCCTTTTATCTGAAGTATAAATTTCCTCTAAAACTGCATCTTCAGATTCACTTTCTACAGGGGCATTATTTCTCTTTTCAGTTCTTTTTCCATCAGGAGAACCTAAAACCATTTCCCTAATTAAGTAGAGTCCCTCACTCATGCTTCCCTGTCTCCACATTCGCATCCTGTCTTCATGTGTTTCTCTTCTATAACTTGGAGGTTTAGGAGGTCTTTTAATTCCACTTGCTTCTCTTTGTAATTGGTACATCTCATCCTCCCATTCAACTAAAGCCTCAAATTGAGTTGGTCTCGACTTTGGATTAAGAGCATTCATTTTCTCTCTCAAATTTCTTAAAACCTTTACATTAAATGAACCATCATCAGGCCAGGTCAAAACACCATCATCCTTTGTGTAGTGTTTCCAAATATCAAACCATAAAACAGTATGATAACCATATTCACCTTCCATATACGCTGCAGGTGTTTTGTACTTATGAAGTAATTTACCACCTCGCGTTTCAATTTTCTTGTCAGGCGAAATAAAAATTTTAAGTTTCTGAAACAACGTTGGCTTTTTCTCAACGTGTTTAAAATGATAACTCATTTTTAGAAGTTAAATTCAATTAACGAATTTGTTTGTAAAATATTTCCGGGATGTTCCGCAAAAACAACCAATCCGTGCGCGAAACACACCAACAAGCCAATGAGAGTTGAGCTACGTCACCTTTTTACTCAACCAATAAAAATGAAGATTTTCTGAAGAACCAATCAGCTTACAGTTCGTCAGAGACTCAAGAACCAATCAGAGCACAGCTTGTGACGTATGTCACCCAATCCCAGCGCGGCTCTGTGACGTACACAGCAGCTGCGGTTTCTCACTTCTCACTCTTAGCGCTTACCCCTCCTTCACAAAATCTTTTCACAGCGCCATTTTGAAAACACTTTTTCGGTGAAAATTAATTTTAACAATGACAATAAAGACTCATCTGTCTGTTTCTCTAAATAGGATAGTTTACATACATTCAAGTATTCTCAACTTGGAATAGTCGGCCCTATTCTCATAGAATAATTTTCATTTGCCAGTAGAGTAATCTCTTTACTCTGCCCTTCAAACAAGTAATTATGAACTTATTTCCCTCAGAAGGCACAACCAAGTGACTGTCCGAAAGTTCCACTCGAACATAAATTACAGAACAAACTCGCACTTTCACACGGAAAAATCCCTAACTTCAAACACACATGAAATCCGTACAGGACTCTCACCTGTTTATAGAAATCATGCACCGTTAGCAAAATAACGACGTTATCCGTACAGAACTCTCACCTGTTTATAGATATAAAACATGTACCCCTACAGGACTCTCACCTGTTTATAGATAATCATGCACCGACGTTACCCTACCCTTCACTCAAGCTCGAATATAACTAATACTCTTATCACAGTGAGTTTTACAACAGGCGCTTTGTCCCTATTCTCATGCTGCTCAAATTTCTTAGATAATCCTCACTATACAAGATTCACACCTAGCCCTAAAACTGTGTTGCACGGCCACAACACTTGTGATACACGGCCATATCACTTGTGATACACGACGATATCACTACTCTGAAACAGATCAAATGCCTTGTGTGACTACCTTCTCATCACACAATCTGTACCGGTACAACTCACATATAGCACAAAAACGAACTCAACATGTGTTAAACATCGATCCTATTTCTATACCATAACATACCAATAACACCTTGGTTACCCTTAGCAACACCTTGGTTACCCTTAGCAACCATCCTCTGCTACCAGAAGAATTGATCCAGCGGCCTATAGGAAATATGCCATAAGCAATGCTACCCAACTCTATAACCTACTTCATAAAATACTACTCTAACTCATGGACCCATTAATCAAACATGACATATTTTGACCTACTGAATCAGGTGATCAAATTAAACCTATATACACCTTATTTACAAATTATATACAAACTATATACAACCGCGGTAAATGATGACATCATTTGAACAAATCCTAACTATTTAAATGACCACCATGGCGATGGCATCTAGCTAATAGTAACCTGCGCTTCTGAATAACCAAGACCAGCTTGTTTTCAAAAGTAAGATTTTATTAACTAATTTTAGATTATTCAAAATATAGTTTTATAAATGCAATTTTATTAGAATTATAGCAAGTATGTTTGAAAAGTATCATAAGAAAATTACAGTTTTAAGCAAGAAATTATAAGTTTAGCATTTCTAAAATCCTAAGTCCCTAGCTAAGCTAAATGAATGAAAATAAAGTAAAGTTCTTTGAGGATTCTTACGTGCTCCACGCAAAGTCCAGCAGCACGACACCCTCATCTGAAAGTCAGAAAGCAGCAGCCAGCCCATCCCTAGGGCATGGACTTTTTATACCTTTCTATGCTAGCTAATCTAAGTAAAGGAAAATTTTCTGCAAAAGTCGATGTCTCATTGGTCCGAGAGTGACAAGTGACATGTCACCTACATTTCAAAACTTCCATTCGGTCATATTCTTTGGGACCATTGTCTTTCTTTTCAAGGTTTCTGACCTTGGCCACGTCCGACAGAATAATGACAACACTTCATCTTTGTTCAGTGAATGTGATTTTGACGGAAACTTTTTTTAACATGGACATCTCGTGCTTCTTGCAGAATTAAATTCATCTTTTAGCAAACTCGAGCAAACTAGGCCCAAAAGCAGGCAACTTATTTTTCTAGTATAAAACAAACACAAGAAAAGTATTAATGTAAGAAATATTATTTATTCTGTTTCCACCCGTCGTTTACTAATTGATTAACCCTCCCAATTAGTCTAATGTTACCTAGCAAGAAGCAAACAAATAAAGCAGCATTTTATATTTACCAGTCTTCATGAAACCATGAATCCTTATGTGCACCTAGAATAGTAGAAATGACATCACATAGACAAGGAAAGCAAAATAAGCACATGCCTCTTTTAAATCTGCTGCAGTTAGTAATGACAGAAACGAAAACGACAACATTAATTTATTATTTTTGCACGAACAAAAGATGCAACAATTATGCACGTTTATGAGCACACATATTAATGTCCCCGTGTATAAAGTTTAATCTAGGTTGTGTTAGCATAACACATCACAAATCATTAATATTATTATTTATGTTATGGAAATGTGACTTCACGAGTTTAAACAGATTTCTGTTTTCTATCTCGCTCCATCACCCTCTGTTCCACTCGTTTTTTTGTGCCCTTCTGCCTTCTGTGCCACTCGCTTTTTGTACCCGTCTGCCCTCTGTTCCACTCGTTTTTTGTGCCTTTCAGCCCTCTGTTCCACTTGTTTTCCCTCGTTTTTTGTGCCCTTCTGCCCTCTGTTCCACTCGTTTTTTGTGCCCTTCTGCCTTCTGTGCCACTCGTTATTTCCTTGTTTTTGTGCCCCTTTTGCCTTCTGTTCCACTCGTTTCCCCAGCTGCTGTGCTCCCTGCGGCCCAACCCCCTGAATGCCCACTGCCCATTGCGCTACCCCGCCTCCCGACTGTATTGTTGTGGTCTCGCCGCCCCTGCGCCAACATTCACAGCGCTTGTGTGCTGTGAGGATGCATGGGCGTTTCATTTTTCACTACGACGACAGGCACTTGAGTCCTGCGGACCGACTGGGAATGTCTCACGGACTAATCACCAGGTAGGGAAGAGGGATCACTGTCCATTCAGTTCCCCCATGTAAACATTCTTAACAATCAAAAAGGAGAATGGACACTTGTAACTGCGTTACCTTGGTTCACTTAAAAAGCCCTCATAAACGCGATGGTTATCACGATTGCGGTTTATCTTGTTTCTCCGCCCCACACATGCGTTATGGCATTATCATCGGGTTTAATAATGTGCTGTATGCCAGCCTCAAGCCTGAGGCAACCTCTCTGAAGCGCAGTAGTGTCCTAGAGATTAATAAGTGCCCACAAAAATTATAAAAAACAAGCCTTCATCCTAATGTAAATTTTAATCGAAAATTCGATGGGGTTTGTTCTTAAAATATAGTTGGGTATAATAGTAGACCGTGTTACTAGATCTTGTTATACCTCAAAGAATAGTCAACATGTTTCTGCCCCATATCGCCCAGCCGGGTCTATGGGGCATTCGTCAGGACTCAATAAAAACAGTACTCACACGATTTGTGCATAATTGAAGTGGATTTTGTGTGACCACTTAGTTTCTGTCGAGGCAATATTGCACCTGTAATTAGAGAAACATACACAACAAATGTGGGGTATGCATACAGCAGAATATACATTTCATATGTTCACTGTGAGTTAAAACTATAATAGGCCACATTAGGCCATCATTATCACTAGAGTAGTGCCTATATGGAGACCATTGTGTATAAGCTATACTTGAATAAACACCTCTATCAATGTAAAATCTCTACTCGTGTCCTCTTTAATTTTAGTGGTCTCTTGTTGTCTCTAAGACTGTTCAGTGTGTTAAATCGGTATTCTTAGGTATCAGGAGTACCACGTTGAGCACATGCTCATAGTTCATTTTCTCAGGTACTATCCCGCAAAATGTATCAAAAATGGATAGGCAATGTATAAATACCTGCTACTCGTTTCCAAACACATACGCCCATTATGCTCAAAATTACCTCTGTAAGTTATTTGGCGTGTGTCATCAGGGGACTAATCGGATGTCCTTATCCCAGGCTGTAAATGGAAGGTGCACAAACATTTATCATTGTGGGATCGTCTAAATATACGTTGATAACTCCCTCTCACTGGCTACGGTCTTACCCGCGTGTGGAGACTGCTCCGCGTCTTGTGCTGGCTCTGCCCCTGGACGCGGAAGTCACATTACGTGTGTCTTTTTACCACGTATGGCGTCGTCATAGAAGTAGGACTACGTGTGTAATGGTCATTTTGGTTAAAGTTGCGAGTTTTATAAGTAATCCGGCTTAGGCGGAGTACTACTACAATTATTAATTCATGTTAATAAATATAGATGCGGTTTCTATCTCTCGGCTTGATTGGCAAGGATTACAAATTTATATGAAAACTTCCGCAGTGATAGCGGGGACCTGTTCCATGGTCGTTGTTAAATGTTTTTGTTTATAAATCGTCCCTTAGACATGATATAAATGTCTCTTTGCTACTATTAACTAATAAACACTAAAAAGGGACTAACGCGTTCTCTCAAGTGGCCTTTTCTACCTATGTTGTAGGTGTGGTGCTAATTCAGTAAGCATGTCTTTTCTTTCTATTTGTGATATTAGGATCTTTAATTGCTGGTCACACTCCTATCAGCCTGACGTGTCTAAGACAGTTCGGAGTTTATAATGGCTCTCAATAGTAAAGGAAGGTCAGGTTAAGGACCCTGCAACCAATGCGAATACCGTGTTCAGCCCTATATTATGTCTAATAGATGGATAGGCATTATTTTGCAAATTGATGCCATGGTATATTGTCGTTTAGTCCTTCTACGTTGGTTTTCAATCGGTCCATCCATCTTTGTTCCTTTTCGAACAATAGTCTTTCTGCATTCTGGGTTTTGTCGTGTAGCATTTCTATCACGGTCCATCGCAGTTCTTCAGCTTTATGGCCTTGTTCAATGAAATGGGCACAGAGTTTTGTTGTGTTCTTTCTCCTTTTGATATTACTCTTATGCTCCCCAATCCTTGTCTTGACTTTCCTACTTTTCATATCTATATATTTCTTTCCACAGGGGCATTGGATCATGTAGATTACATGTGATGAATTACAATTCGTATGTTGCCTTTGAGTCCAGAGCAGTGAGTCGGTGAGTTGTAGTGTTTTCGTAACTGTTGTTAATTTACACACCAGACAAGTTCCGCATGGATAGTGGCCTGTTATTGGAACCATCTCAATATTTCTGGTGACTGTCATCTTTTGGTGCTTCTGTGGTCGTGTGTGCACGAGCAAGTCTTTTAGATTGCGTGTTCTTTTATTTGCGAATCTTGGTTTTGGCCAATTGAAATTTCCTGATGTCAAGATACGCCAGTTCTTGTTTAAAAATGTTTGCACTGCATAAGTTGCTGGACAGTATGTGGTTACGCATGTCATGAGGTCAGTGATTGGTTCTTTTACATTTGTCTGTAGAAGACATTCTCTGGGCTGATGTTTCGCCCTTTTCCGTCATTTTGCTATTGTTGTTGGTGGGTAATCTCTATTCTCCAATTTCTGGCTCAGTTCTTTAGCTTGTCTTCTGTAATCGCATTCTTTGCTACAGTTCCTTTTAAGCCTCAGAAATTGGCTGTACGGTAAATTTTCTCGCAGAGGCTTTGGGTGGTAGCTGTTATATGACAGGAGACTATTTTTTGATGTCGGTTTGTAATACGTCTTAGTTTCGATCAGTCCTTTCTCCATGAAGATTGTGATATCGAGAAAATCCAGGCTGTTTCTGTCAGCTGTGAAGGTGAAATTCAGGCATTTATCCCTCTGGTTGAGCCATTCAATAAATATATTCAGGTCTTTGTCATTTCTCCATACCATTAGGATGTCATCTATATATCGTTTCCAATAAGGCCCCTCGCGGCGGGATGCCTGGCTTTCACCTTGTGGATACCCTGCCGGGGTATCTCACAGGGGAATACCAGGACGGGTTCCCTAAGCAAGCGCCTTGAGACCTTTGGGTGATTTGTGCGCTATATAAGTCGAAATACATTTACATTTACATTTACATATTAGTGACAAATGGATTGGTATTGTTAAGTACATGTCGGGACTCGAATTCACTCACGTACAGACCTGCTACCGATGGAGCAAACGCACTTCCCATGGACGTGCCATGGCTTTGTAAAAACAAAGTTCTATCTCATTCAAAGACATTTTCTGTCAGGGCTAACCGACAGCACTCTAGTACAAAGTGTCGTGGGGTGCGTGTGTTGAAAGTGTCTCGCGCGGGTGTGGGGACGAATCCCAGTCCTTTATTCAGGACTTTGATTTGATCTTCTGACAGAGGTATATCCGTAAGGTTCACTATTAGTGATTCATTTTGCTGGTACCTGCTTTCTCTGATGACATGCTCCGCGTCATCATATTTCGTTGTTGGTCTTGCCACGTCAGATTTTTTCGACGTCCTCTTTGTTGGTTTTGACCTCTCACTAAAAAAGGAGGTAGTTGGTGTAGATTTTCAGTTCCCGGCATATGTTGTCCCATCATGTGAGGCATTAGTTGCATTCCTTGAATGTAAGGATTCATCCAACCTGAATAATGTGGCATATAAGGTTGGAAAAAAGGCATTTGATGTCCTGTAAAGTTCGGCCTTTGCCATCTGCTGCCTCTCCGTGGGCGTTGATAGCGGTAGTCGTTTTTCCCTCTCCCTGTTGTACGGTCTTCTAGACTGCCTTCGGAGATATCAGAGGAATTCCAACCCTCTGATTCATTGTCGGAGCCTGCCTCTGGTGCTGTGTATTCTTCCTTAGAGTAAGGGTGCATTCTTTCTTGGCTGAATCTCTTCAGGTCCTTACCCAATTTCTGTAGTTTATTTTGCATTATATATTCCTGTGTTTCGTTCATTTCTTTATTAATTTCTTCTAATTTCTTTTTGTAAACAGAAATATGTACTGCTTTCTTAAGTTCATTTTCACATGCTTGGATTTGTACTAATAGTTTATCAGACAATCTCTTTGCTGTTTTTACTATTAGTTCTAAATAATCTAGAGTACACTTCCAAGATATTGAGGACCAGTCTCGTCGGAACACCAAATCATGTAGGAAGATTTGTGGGGCATTGTTTACCCATAGGCCCCTCGGAGCTGATTTAGATCTTAAGTACTCGGTCATAATTATACCGTGGATTGCTGTCCGGATCTGCTCTCTCTTTTTCTCTGTCAAAGACTCCCAATCATCTGTTTGTGCCAGGACTTGCGCTAAGTCTGTGTTTTGTAGTAGCGGCTGGGCCGCGAGGATTTAATTAATGTCGTTTCCTGTATAGCTTAGTCCACAATTATCTTCCATACTTGCCACTCCTTGTGATTTCGATTGGTACCTTTGCCACCTTTTAACCCTTTCAGTGCTGCCGTCGGCCAACGGTCGTCACGGGCACTACCTCCCCAGTGCTGCGTGCGACCGTTGGACGTCCAGTTCAGCACTGGATAATGGACAGCGCAGCACTGGGGAGGTATATTTACGAGCTCCTAAGGTGTTAATGCAGGCAAGGTAGGCTCCCGCAGCTGTGCGCTGCTTAATAGTACTAATCACCAGGTAGGGAGGAGGGATCACTGTCCATTCAGTTCCCCCATGTAAACATTCTTAACAATCAAAAAGGAGAATTGACACTTGTAACTGGGGGTCCGCGGACCACAGTTTGGGAAACGCTGCTCTGGAAGTCTCTCCCACTTCAAAGGGAATAAATATGAGACCTCAAACAACAACTATTCAGTACACCGCAGCCTGTGGATACTACAGTAGAAGGGTGCTGTGCTGCTTTGCTCCCAGAACATAAGACACTCTGCTGCCTTGCCACGTTGCTGCTCTGCTGCCTGTTGCTCTGGCTGATGAGAAGGAAAACTGGAACAACACCCTTCAACCATGGTGAAAATACCTCAATGACTCAGCCAGATGTCCTCCTGTTCTAAGCTACAAAGACATAACAAGCACCTGAGGCTCCCTGTAACTGTCCAGCAGACCAGCTACTTAGAACTGCAACTGGACCTGCCTGAGCCCTGCTGGTCTCTGCTGGAGTGAGTTCCTGATCCCCAAGTGGTGCCCCTCAGGTCCTGGACCTTGGGAGTGGCCTCAGTTGAGTTCCCTTGAAGTTTTTTGTCTCTTTGTGAATGCGAATGTGCCAGTTTGTTACAAAAGACCAATGCAGCTGACCAGGGTTCAGCACTTCTATTCCAAAGTGACAAAAAGTCCTCTATCCGTGCACACCTGTCCAGTGCTTGCCACACTTTCACTCCACTGAGGATCAGACAAAACATGAGGGTAGGGACGGTGCACCAGGAACAAAGTCAAAGCGGGCTTCAAGTGTATCCAAAAATATCCTTTATTCCATAAATTAGATTTTTTTTTGTAATTGAACCATAGCCAACAAGTTTAGTTCTTTTGAACTTCGTCAGGGCTCTGAATTATACTTGTGGAAGACTGGGCCAATATTGCGGCCTGCTATCCTCCTTGAGGAACCGGAGGTATAGTCTTGGGGATAATGGTCACCCCAGAAAATAATTAAGATTGGTTTGGGCCAGGGTAGCAGCCAACCATCCTGTTTAGCAGAGACACGTTCAGAAGCCAGTAGATTCATTTTTTGATTGGCCCAGTCACCCACAAGTATAAGTTGGGGTGATCTGAAAAAACCTTCAGTCCTGAACGGAGGAATGGGAATTGATACTTTGTACCATTTCATACTCTGCATATATGCCGAGATTCGCTGCATGATCTGATCTACGCGCTAATTCAGAGCCCTGACGAAAGAAACGCGTTGACTGTGGTTCCATTTAAGAAAGAAAAATCTAACTTATGGAATAAAGGATATTTTTGGATACACTTGAAGCCCTCTTTGACTTCATTCCTGGTGCACCGTCCTTACCCGAACGTGCCAGTTTGTGCCAAGATCTGGAAGCCCATGCCTCCCACTAACACGTACCCAGCGTCGAACCTGAATCTTCGAACTACAGCAACCACCAATGACGCCCAGCAGCGCGAGATCTTCACTTTTGGCAGCAGCATTAACAGCTCGCAGGGACATCCAACGCAAAGCTTCAGCAAGGGCCAACTGCGATGCAGTCAGGAACTTCATGCTACAGGGACAACTGTCTGTGATGCTCAACCTGCTCTTCATGCGACATCGGCAATGACAATCCACGATGCTCTCCCTGCTGCTCATGGCCCCTTATGGCCCAAATGGAACTTGTTGCGCTCGATCCCTGCATTCATCTCATGCGTACCTGTGTACAGGTGAAAGTTAGTCATTACTGCATTTAGAGTAAAACAGCAAACATGAATGTATTCAAGACTGTGACATTTAACGAAGCAATCAGAAAAAAGGAAAAGTAAGGTGACCTGGAGAGATGTGGATGCACACATGTAGTTCTTGGAAAGAGACATCATTGATGTAAAATTGAGGATATCTTAGACATCATTGCCCACTGAGACAATAACATTTCATCTAGAGACATATCTTTGTATTAGGGAAACCATGAAGTATATTGTAGTATTTCCTTAAAAATAACACCACACTGGAGTATGTAGTTAGTATTTTCTTTATTACCAATCCCTGCTTGTTTTGGTGTTGGCAGCAGCTCTCAGCAACATCTGCCTAACATTCTATATCAACCATATATACAAGGAACTACAGAATACAGAACACTTACCAGGGTCTAGAAAGTCATACATTCTACACATGGCTATTGGATCTTATGATAAAATACATACACTACACATTCTTCTCCTTTTCTTTAAAAGAAATTTAAAGAAAGGATGAGAGGAAGAGGGAGGAAAAAGTAAAGGGACATTAAAAAAAGTTCAAAAACATATAAATTCATTGTAACTATCAGGTTTCTTAACAACTCTACCACAAGAGGTCTTCACTTCTGAAGAACAACTTGGGTAAGCTTGACATCCATCTGGAAAGGTTTCATTAACCATACTTTTCCCCGAACCATTGGGATTTGTACCAAAGTTTAATTGTTCTGTGTTATCGAGATCTATTTCATTCTCTTCAGCACTCAAGGAACTGCGGACCACATCATTAAACCACCAATAATCATGGTTAAATTAATTTTTTTCATCATCTTATGTGCAACCACAATTTGCCATGTTAAATTACTCATGTGCCAAAGTTATCCATTTTCCAAAACACCTGAGTTGTACCTAATTTGTGATATCTTCTTGGGCTCACTAAACTTCCTTTCTACCTTAGTAACCTTCCTGGCACTTTTGACACATACCCACTGACCCACGCGCAAATTCACTGGTTTGGTTCCGTGTTTGACATCATGATATCATTTGGGTTTTTTTAGTTTTGGGAATTAATTAAGTTAAGTTTAGTTTAACTTCACCCAAGTTGCAAATCACCATACTGTTGCATTTCATCCAACCTAGATTGCTTTTGGAAAATGGGATTCTTCTCATTAAGGAGAATTGGCTTTTGCCTAAGGAACCAAGAGACAATAGTCTGTAAGCCCACACCATCTTTTTAAACTCACCTTCCCAACATAATCCAGATTCATTACACAACTGTAAAATGCTCTGTTACGTCTCTCATCAATATCATTACTGCAATGATAGTAAAGATCAGTACATTTTTGTTTAATACCAGCAGAAGTGAGGTAACTCACCATTTCTTTAGATTTAAACTGTACTCCGTTATCGGTCGGAATGGATGCAGGAAATCACTCTTGTAAAAAACATTGCCAAGGAACTCAATTACAGTTCTAGTGTCCACCTTGTCAACAACTCTTAACTCAAACCATCTTGAGAACATGTCAATTAAGACTAAAATATACCTAGTGACTCTAGATTTGATTTCAGTCAATACAACATCCTCCTCTTCAGCTTTCAACCATTCCTCATGAGTGATGCTGTTCCGAAGTTCATTTATTTGGAGAATATTGCAACACCCCATGATCGCAGGGGTATGCACCGTACCCCTGCGATCATGGGGTGTACGGACCGTGCGGTGTCTATGTGATTGTGTGCTTTTCCGTACAAATCGGCCTTACCTGACGTGGACCGTACAAATCGCGTCCTCATACCCCGGTCCGGATCGTACTCGTCGGGTCGTACGGCATGTTTACGATTCGAACGGAGGGGGCTCCGGATACGAATCGTACGGATGTTTTTTATCCAGGATCGGAATCAACCCCAAAGTCTATTCTAGGTAGAGGAAATTGATTTACTACAATATTATAATTGAGACTCCCAAGGTCCACACATAAACACATTTTTCCATTGGCACGCCTTGTGATGACCAAAGGAGAAATCCATTCTGAAGCCTCCACAGGCTGAATGATACCACTTTCTTGTAGTTTAGTAAGTTTCTTCTTTATTTCATCAATAACAATCATAGTATATTTCAAACTTTATGGATTTTGGGTATTGTATTAATTGTAACTCTAATATGATGACAGAAAACTCTGAGCTTACCAATTTTTCCTTTAAAGACTTTGAGAAACTCATTAAGAACCCAATTCTTGGTGCTCTCACTTTTGCATGCAACTAAAACTTGTTCAGAACTGTAGGAATCAAGTATGATATGTAGTGCTCTCTGGTCCTTCCAACCTAAAACAGATGGACTGTCAGTGGCTACATTAAGTTTGCAAGTGGCCCTATGATTCTTGAATTCAAACATTAACACACGATAACCCAACATCTCAATTTTATCGCCTGTGAAACTCTCTGGAAGCACATCTGTAGGTTCCAAATGTGAGAGAATAGCCCCAACAAACTTGGTTTCACACACATTTCGTGCAATGATAGTAAAAGGGGAACCAGAATTTGCTGCAACCTCCAAAGGAATCCCTCCAAAATGTACCATTCACAAAGCTTTCTTTCTGTCTGAACCCTTTATGTTGAGAACAACATTGCATTTTTTATTTTCCTTGCGGGGCTGCTCTTGAATGGAACTGCCAGAATCGTAGTCCGAAGAATGTGAATCAGTTTCAGTGAGCTATATGACTTTCAAATTTATCTTGGTCTTTTTTCTGCGAACGTTCACAAAATGGCCAATAATGCTGCTCTCCAAACACTTTGCAGACTTAGCAGGACACCTTTCAAATCCAGCATTTTGCGCATTCCTGCCACAGCGATAAGAGGAAAAAGTTGAAGAATCAAATTGCTTCTCTTTGGTTTTAAATATCTTGTTGTGATTACTCTTATTCTTGGCGGACACATATTTTCCTTATTTATTTGATGAGATGTTATTAACAGTTTAAGGTTTATTCTGCTAAGGGATTGTTTTAGAGCTTCTTTCAGATAATTCTGCCTTTTTCACTAAAGCTTCAATATCTGTTAAACTAGAGTCACCTTTAATCCAAAGTCTATCTTGAATGCCCCTTTTTTTTGTACAGACTACCACCTGTTCGCGAATAGGTTTGTCATGCAAAACTCCAGATTTACAAGTGGCAGCTAAAGTTTTCAGATGAAGAAACGTACTCTTCAATAGACTTGTGTTGTTGCTGTTCCATTTAAAGAAGGCATGTCTTGTTACAGCAATGCACACAGTTGGAGAATAATGCTCAGATAAATCAAAAATTGCAGCTTTAAAAACATCAATGTTACTGGCTCTATCAGGTTTCGGCATTTAGTTATATACCATAAGGTCTTCAGGGCCTAAGCAATGTCATAGAATTCTTTTTTATCTTTCAGGGGATAAACTGCTGTCATTGTCTTCTAGACTAGCAATATAGTTTAGGAAATACTCTTTCCACTCCACGCATTTTATGATGGGTTCACCAGGAGCTGTCAGAAATTCTTTTGGAGTATTTAGTGTAATGCTAACACTGGTGTTAGCTGTGTTGAAGTGGTTGTATTGTTACTAACATCCTTGCTCGCATACAAAAGAAAACAAAGTCACACAAGTACAGAAGTAAATAAATGTAATGTTAATTCACTTTGTCAAAAGAAGAAAATCCAAACGGCAAAGAAATAGCTTCAGAAATCCAAGCATAAAATAATCTTTTTCCATTAATTTGTTCTATTTCCTAATTTAATTTTTCTTCTTCGTTTTTTCTTTAAAAAGATGGCAGCATGTACAATATTTAGGGGTCATGTTGTGTGACCTCGATCTATTAGAAAAT
Organism: Lissotriton helveticus; assembly: GCF_964261635.1. Taxonomy (NCBI): domain Eukaryota; kingdom Metazoa; phylum Chordata; class Amphibia; order Caudata; family Salamandridae; genus Lissotriton; species Lissotriton helveticus. The sequence goes on along the minus strand of NC_136067.1, from coordinate 1,872,711,646 downwards.
TGCCCCAGGTTGCATTGCGACAAGACTTGAAGCTGCGCAGGGACGGTCTCTACGGCGTGTGGAACGATGCTGCCAGAAGAACGCACAGGAGCCGTTACAACAGGTACGGTAAGCCTTTTATAAAATGCACACAAGGCCGTTGCCAGTAACTAGACACTGACGGTGATATACAAAAGGCTCAAATTATGGCATAACAAACACTGACTTCGCTGATTCCGCTTGGTGCCGTGGATCTCCTGAAATAGTCAAGCTACCGTTGATGCTTTAGCTCGCCGTGAACACCTGAGTTAGATGTCTTCATCGCTCAGAGTCAGGGTTATGCCAAATTGTGCTCTCCGCGAACACAAGAAGTCCTTTGCAATCTTACTGTCAGCGTAGAGTTGCCTGCCAGCTTCAGGAGCTTGCTTTACAAAAGCAAAGAAACAAGCAATTTCTGTTGAGGCATGAAATGTGGGAAGGTTGTAAAATAACCTTCAGAGCAGGGTGGATTCGAGGGGTTGGTAGCCAGCAACTCATCCACAAATCAATGTAGCATTTCCTTACAAATAACACCACACTGGAGTATGCAGTTAGTATCTTTTTTTTAATACCAACGCCTTCTTGGTCTGGTGTTGGCTGCAGCTCCCAACAACATCTGCCTAACATTCCATACCCAGCAATATATACAAGGAACTACAGAATACAGAACACTTACCAAGTTCTACCAGGTAATATATTCTACACAGTGCTAATTGTACTCATGATACAATACATATACTACATATATCTTCTAATGTACAATAGCCTGCGATTATTTACCGAATCTTACTGAGTTATCCTTGGTGTGCAGACAGAATATTGAGTTTTAAATATCAAGTTGCACAAATATCAATTCAGAAATATTGTGATTAAAAAATATCGACAGCAAGAATATCATGGTCAAGAATATCGACTTAAGGTAAGTAATATCGAATGTAAAAATATCAAAGTGTTTAATATAATTTGCAAAAATATTGGGGGTCAATACGATGGCCATCGATGCGGGGACTGGGACCTCCCACCTTTAAGGTGGCAGTCCCGCACCCCGGATTACGATGCGACCGCCACTGTGGCGGTCGCGTCTCCCATACTGTGCATTGTGGTGGGTATGCGATCAGCAGCCCCCGCCACAAAGCAAAAATGAAGTCACTTGCATATCCCTACACTAAGTGACGGGAAACAGCATTTACATCGCATGCGCTACAAGGCGTGTGATTACAGCGTGGTCGTTACAACGTACAACACAAGCCATTACATCGCAAGTCATTTGTACGACTTGCTGTAGGGGGCGCGCTAAACTAAGGAATAGTATAATTTACTATTCCAACACCTTTCCTACTGTTGCACAAGCTGGAGTTGGAATAGTAAATTATACTATTCCTAAGTCCAGTGCACCTCCTACATCAAGTCGTAAAACGACTTGCGATGTAATGGTTTGCTTTGTAACAATGCGGTTGTTGTAACAACCGCGTTGTAATCGCATGCTATGTAACATTGCATATTCCTAAGTGGCAAGCACGATGGTGCCCCCCAGTGCACTTGACGCAGGCCCAGTGATGAAGGGGGTCCCCTACGGGCCCCCAAATCTGTTTCCGCCTGTCTTTTCATGGCGGGTTGACTGCCGCGAAAAGACCGGCGGGAAGGGATATAGTAATCCCTACAGTGGTGCCTGCAAAGCACCGCCGCAAAGTTAGTCAATACTTTTGTTCTGCAAGGTTGTTGGAAAAGGACTGCCTTGCGGGACCGTGGTTGGCGGTCTTTACGACAACCATGCTTCACCAATGGTTCCCCCCACTATCGTAATATGGTGGGGGAAAACAGGAGTACGATGGCAGAGGACCCGCCACTGCATGGCCGGCAGTGGCGGGCCCTCCACAATCGTAATGACCCCGATAGTTGTTAACAATTATTATTATGCATTTTAGTATATATTTCAAATGTGTGTGATGTATTTTTTTTGTATAAGAATTGTTTATATTTTTTAATATATGTGTTACATTTTCAGTAGGTATTATTTTATTGCATTTGAATTTTGCGTTTTTTTAGTTCTGTAGCAGGTTGTGGGTTTATACGGGAATAGGGTGGGAAGTAATTGAATTATATTAAATTAATGTACATTTGTTTCGTACACAAAATTTTAATATTTGTTTATATATGTGTTACATTTTTAGTAGTTACTAATTTTTTTTCAAATTTGAATTTTGTGTTTTTTAGTTCCTTGGCAGTGAATATTTTTTATTCATTCATATTTTTTGATTGAGATTTTATATTGTTAACTGTGTAAATTAATTAATTAATAATTGGTTGTTAATATTAATTAATTAATTGGTAATAAATTATTAGAAATGTGTAATAATATTAGGTGTGCATTTTTGTGTTTATAGATGTAAAGGGTGGGAAGTAATTATTTTATTGATGAATTAATGATTGGTTGTTTATTAATATTAAATATTAATTGGTAATTCATTCGGGTAATTGTGTTATTAATTTAAGGTGTGTATTGGGGTTTATAGGGGTAAAGGGTGGCAAGTAATAGTTTATTAATTGTTTTTAAAGTAAATATATATATGTATACATTATTATGTTTGTGTGCTTATCTTTAATTAAGTTTATTTGTTATATATTGTTAAAATGTATATTAAATGTAATGTATTTTGTTAAAATTAATATTAATATTCAATATATTTATTATGTATTATTTTATATATGTTTTCAACAGAGTTACCCCATGGGTGGAGGGACAGCTTGCATTTTCACTCACGTCCGCTGAACAATCTGTAGTCGTCGACGCGTTTCTTCTAATCCGCAGGAAGACGTCAACACGGAGGAGCAGGGAGGCCACATCCGATAAATACGATATCTGGACCTTGGATGAGAGAACATCCTGATACCAAAGCCGCGCACCATATACTTTTTTGCGCACGTCCATCACAAATTGGCCATAAGTACAATAAGGTGGAAAAATAATAAGAAGTTTCGCCCTGACTGATGGTGGCTCCTCCGTGTATAGAAAATACAGAGTTGCTAATAACAAGAGCTCAAGGAAATTGAAATACCTGAGCGTCTCGCAAATCCGTGGGGAATTTTTGAAATGCATCAATTTTAAATACACAGAAATAACGGAGTCAAATGTTGTTAAGTCCTGAAGAAGGTGTGAAAAAAAGAAAAAGCACCGAAACGCTGCGTCAACTGTTTTTTTGACTGTTTTTTAATCAAATCTTTGACTTTTATGAGTTGTTATAACCATGTCATGTGGTTTTTTAATTTTTCTTAAAATTGTGATAACATGTTAGACTATAACCCAACTTGGGAGGTAAATAAATCTTGATTATTTTTTAATGGCCAAAAATTCTGTTTGGTATATTTGAGTGCGTTTACAAAGTTAAGCAAGTTGTAGCATAGTGCTCTACCTAGGAAGTATATCTGCCCCACCAGAGAATGATATAGTTGTCCACCCTGTTCCAACTAGACCACTTCCACAAATACTTAAAATAGCTAATTGCTGCCTTACTAAGACAGGGATTTTCAAATTTTTCTACTGTTCTAACCCCCTTCCCTGTTGCATAAATATCAGGGGTACCTCCAATTTCGTTTTTCTGGTCGACGCGTTTGGGCCATTTGCCCTTCTTCCTGGGCGGACTTGATTCAAATGGAGGCAACCAACCACCAGCCTTTTCCTCTTTTATTGCATTTCCTGTCTAGTGATCAAATGAAATGAATTATGGGTCTGGTAGTTGCATACAATCAAGCTACAAATGGAGTGCTGCCAAACAGTCCATTTCAGAGTTAAAACCAGTTTAGTAGATGATTCATTGTGAATAAATGCATATCTGAGTATCCCCGTTCCGCATGCCCCACATGATCTTTGGTGGCAGCGGACCCAAAACAATCAAAAAGGTGGTGCCATCCGTGGCCGGGGTCGACCATACGAATTATCAACAGAGTTACCCCATGGGTGGAGGCAGAGCCCAGGGTTGCTTGCATTTTTGCTCACGTCCTTTGAACAATCTGCAGTCGCCGACGCGTTTCGGCTCATTTGCCCTTCTTCCTGGGCGGACTTGATTCAAATGGAGGCAACCACCACCAGCGTTTTCCTCTTTTATTGCATTTCCTGTTAAGTGATCAAATGAAATGAATTATGGGACTTGTAGTTGCATATAATCAAGCTCTAAATGGAGTGCTGCCAAACAGTCCATTTCAAAGTTAAAACCAGTTCAGTAGATGATTCATCTGAGTAAATGCATATCTGAACATCCCTGTTCCGCACGCTGTACGTGATCTTTGGTGGCAGCGGACGCAAAACAATCCAAAAGGTGGTGCCATCCAAGGCCGGGGCCGACCATAAGAATTATCAACAGAGTTACCTTATGGGTTGCTTGCATTTTCACTCACGTCCTCTGAACAATCTGTAGTGGCTGATATTATTTTATATATATATATTACCTACTGGCGGTTGCCAGTAGGTAGTTATAGTTAGGACCTAGTTTCCATAGGAAATCCGCAACATTCTATTGGGAATAACTTTGGCGCCGGTTGATGAATCGCCGCAAATTTCTCAAAGAAGATGGCCAGCTCCGCTCCTTCCCTGAAAGTCTCGGGAAGATTCATCAAGCGGGGGCCGAGAAAAAAGGGGGGTCCCAAAACGTGTTTTCTCCATGTTAATTTCCATAGGACGATTAGACATGGCTACAGCCCGAACCGCTGAATGGAATTACACCAAATTTGGTAACATGGTAGGGTCTGGTACGCAGATCACGCTTATGTTTAAATGGTGTAAATCCCTCCAGTAGTTGCTGAGAAAATTAAAGTTAAAATCAATTATATATATACAAGCGCGCACCGTGCGCGCACCTTGCCGTGCACGAGCTTCATGCTGATTGGCTGCCACTGTCTGTCAACACTCCAAAACAGAAATTGATGGCAGCCATCTTGTGCCTCAGTAGACTGAGGCACAAGAAAGCAGAAAAAAAAGTGTAGAACTCAAAAAGGGGGCAGGGTAGAAGCACCCTGAACCCCTAGGCCTGCTCAGGGACCCCCAAGGCGAAATTTTGTTTTTAGAAAAAATCGCGTTTTTTTTTTTGCCTTGGGGGTCCATGTGGGATCCCCTGACCAGGCCTAGGGGGTCAGGGTGCTTCTACCCTGCACCCTTTTTGAGTTCTAAAACTTCTCGAGCACGAGCTGCATGCAAAAAAGGGGGTGATGTCATTTGAGATGTCATCAGTGATGTCACTGACCATGTCATGAATGATGTAATATGTGACATCATCAGCAGTGGATTGCGAGTGCGCGAAATATAGTTAGTACAACTAACTATATAGGAGCAATTTCAATGGTTTTGTATGAGTGAAATGTCCAGCTAACTATAACACCCCTAAAACTTATAGTTTTTTGAGTGAATTTTAAAGGTTTTTTAAATGCTAATTCCTAACTATATAAGGCCTGAAACCTATGTTTTTTTCAGTGAATATATATATATATTTAAAACAATATTTTCACATCTATATTTTTGTACGTACCTGTTTAGATATAGGAGTCAATATTCTTGTAGTCTATATTTTTTAATAGATAATTTTAACATCTATATTTGTGTCATCGATGTTCTATCAGTGAACCGTTATCCTCATGATCCCCCCGTAGGTGTTGGAAAGCACTCCACAGTTAATCTGAGGGTACCCCGAACTAAGCAAGCCAAGAATAACCACAAGGAGCATGTAACATAATAGTTTGTTAGTTTCAAGGTCAGCTTGACAATAATATGAAACAGGCTGAAGCATGTCAACACCATTTTATGGTCATGGATAACCATTTTAATGTTGGTTTTGCAAAGGATGTGATATGTTGTTCAAATAAAGAAATTTAGATGTCAGCAGTTAGTTACAATTTTAGGACTCTAATCTAATTAACAAGTTCACTGGTTTAATTAAAACAGATTACTGGCTAATAATTTGGAGGCACTACAATCATAAACATTTATCAGCAATTAAAACAATAACCACTTCATCAAACACATTGCCTCAGAGTTTGGGTACAATACAGTAACTATGAGCATAGTCTTAGATCCTCCAAGGACATTTGTAACCGCATTGTATAAGCTTCCACAATATGTTTTGAATTATTATGGGTTAGCCTTGTAGGTAAGACATCAAGTAAAAGACAAATGCTTCTGCAAGCCAATAGAAGAGTAATAGGAGATTTTTTGCTCAGAGAGGTGAGGAGATGTTATTCAGGATCAATATCAACATCCTCTGTAATAAAGGGCTAAATGAGGAAATTACTTTTTAACTTTGATTAGATTCAAGGAAATTCAAAGAACTCAGCAGTACAAAAAGATTTGCAGTGCAGTTTTTTTACTCAACTCCAAGGCACAGATTTATCATAGGATTGTGATACCCTTGCGTCATGCAGGTTGGCGCAGGGGCCGCATAATCCTTAAATTCAAATTTACCAGGCCACGGAAGACCATCCTGTGGTACTTGGGAAATCTTGAGCTACGCAAGGCAGCGCAAGTCGCTGCCTTGCATTACACTGCACTGGGAAGGTATACATGGGTGGAGAGTGGGTGTACCCATATATCTATCAATGTAATTTGGCACATTCCCAGATTTACCAAGGCAGGTAAATGAGGGAATGTGTCAAAATGGTATGCCTTGCCAACAGAGGTGCAACGAGGAGAAATATCTTTATCTCCTCGTTTTTTTCCTCTTTCTAGGAGCTGCATTTTCAAGCACACTTAGACAGAGCAAAAAAACACTAAGAATTATTCCTGCACAAAAACAATCCTGCCCTGGCGCAAGGGTGTCAATGTTGGCACTAGGCAGCACAAAGTGTGTCAGCGCAGGGCAGGGCCTGGACTATTAGAAGTAGAATGCTCAAAGATTAACATGTAATCACATTACCGAAATCAATTTTTAATTATGTATATACTTAGCTAATTCTATAGATGAAATGGATTTAACTGTATAATGAACTTATGGGTTTTATATGTATATATGTACAGATTTAAAAAAAAAAACTTTATTTATATGTCTAAACTCTATTTGTATGTACTGTTTGCTTTTATGACTATCGTCGAATAAAGCCTGTCTGAACTGAACTGTGTCAGCGCAGATACAGATCACGAATGTGCCATAGTTGTTAAATATAGCGCATTCCTGCTCTCTCCATTTGACGCAGCACAGCAACTTATCTTGCTGTTTTGCGCTGCATCAAATAATGATAAATCAAGGCCCAAGAGTGCAAAATATAAAGCAATAATGGAAACACAATAAATGTAACCAGTTACGAAAGATTATTGAAATAGTATTGTTTTGAATTATGCTGATGATTCTTACATTCTCTATCTCACCGTTCCTACCAATGCGCACAATTCTTTAATACTGGAAGGAAATTGTTGATTACATTTGCACTATGCGCAATTGTTAATTTTTAGTGCATGCCATCCCTAACCGTTTTGCTCCAATTTTATCATGCAATGTCATTGGATACACACTTGGATTTGATAGTAGGGGGAACCTTTGAACTTGAACTTACGTTTTTGTAGCACAGTGATCTTGCATGAAAACCTTTTATCAGTAAAAGTTTTAATATTGAAAAAATTGATTCATAATGACCCTCCCTACATCCTATTTTAATTGTGTTTTTCTTTTTTCGTCATAAAATGTTACTCTTTTTAATTAACTTCATTTTATTGTCATATTAGTTTATATTACTTTAGGACACAAGGTAAATGAAACAAAAACATCTTTTATACGGAGCACTATACAGCAGAAACCACAAATTCCATATTATAATCCTACAAGAACTTTTATAAAACCTTTCACGTGAGGTGTGGCTTATGCCTATGCAGTATCAGGGTTATCCTAAATGTGGTGTTTATGCTCTCCAGTGTAATACTTAGGAGGGTTTGTGAGGGCGCCCCTGGGTACCATTCTCTATCCCTTTCCAGGCCCAGCCAGAGTGCCTTGCTCCCCTGTATTCTTCCTTGGACCTTGGTAACGGCTAAGGAGGTGTTCCATCTCATGTTTTCTTTCTCAAGAGGTATTCAAGAAGGTCTATTATCCTCCGCAACATTCCAAAATGACTGCTCTATAGATACACAAACAAGGATGGTTTCTTGATTACACTTACCTTTATTCCTTTCTGACCCTAGCACTTCCCCCTCAATTTCAGCCCAGTGTTTAACCTGTTCCACTCATTGGTGAAGTCCAGGGTCCACTGGGAATTTCAGTGCTTTAACTTTGCATACTTTTACGACACCAGCGCCAGGACTAAAAATATATCCCCAGGTTCTTGCCCTTGGTTGTGGGATTTAAGCCAGGGTAAAATTACCGGGCCTGCTCAGTGTCCTTTCTAGAGTGAGATTAGTATCTTTCCATTAATCAGTGATCAGCAGATACTCCCATACCTTATGGTTGAAATCTGCTTACCCCTTTGACAATCCACTGGCATTGTTGGCCATATACTAATACATACTTATATACTATTCACTATGGGTCAGGAAAATGTGCTATGCAAGAATTTGAACAGTTGCATTTTGTGTGTTGCATTCCTAGAAAATGCAGGCATGCATTTCAGTATCAGGTAACCTGGGCACATATACTAACATGGGTCATTCCGGCATAAACCCCTCCACATGGTAGCCTTTCTTTGGTTCCTGCATGCGTGATTAACAATGAAAGAATCTCAGCTGTTACTAATTGCTTCTCTTCATAGGTGAGATCGTAAAGCCATCTGGATACCCTTAGTAATTGAGCTGCAATGTAATTGAGCTCATCGTTGGGGATCCCCAGATTCTCTTGGGACGTGGGAAGCCTTATCATGTATAACACCACTCAATAACTACACATATCACAGATCATTGACAACAGTAAGCCATCCAACTCTCTAAACATCTTCACCGATATCGGTATTTGAAGGTTTGCAAATCCATACAGAAGATGTGGTAACATTAACCTCCTGGGGAAATATATCTTGCCCATAATTGTAACTGGCAGCTTCCTCTTGAATTCTATATGATGCCTGATTGTCCTTCCTATGATTTACTCTACAATATCTCGAGTCACATGGTAAACGTGTACCCAGGTACTAGCACCTTTGCTGCTCCCATTTGTGCGTGTCCCTTAGTGGGGACAAAGCGATACCAAAGGGGATGATGGACGGAGCGTTTGAACAAATCAAACACTCACCCCCTTATGTGCCTCATGGGTAACAGTTCACCGCGAACTGCCAAGCCATGTCTTCCCTGGACCGGAAACAAGCATCCTGGGACCGGTTTCGGATTCATAATCCTCATCAGCCAGGCTATCTTGAATCCAGTGGTAGAGTGAGCAAGGTACCCACGTCTGGGCATACCCAGCCAACTTAGGGTGAACAAAGCGATACCAAAGGGGATGATGGACCGAGCGTTTGAACAAATCAAACACTCACCCCCAGTCAACTGATCTGGGTTGAATCCATCACCATTCTTTAACTCACTCCACCACCCCAGTTCAGACATGGCCATATGCAAATCAGTATGACCCTGTGCCTCATGGGAACAGTCCACCCCGAACTGCCAAACCATGTCTTCCCTGAACCGGATACAAGCATCCTGGGACCGGTTTCGGATTCATAATCCTCATCAGCCAGGCTATCTTGAATCCAGTGGGGACAGGCAGTATACCTTATGTGGGTGTTAGACATTGGGCTTTTGGTTGGCTAAGGTATGTACCCTGCCCAAGCAGAACTGACAATCCAGTCAGGTCAAGCTAGATATACACTAAAAGATAAACCGAACTCACCCTCTGGTAGCTTGACACAGAACAGTGAGGCTTATCTAAAGATGCAATCTGTAATGTATTTGTGCAACACACACACGCACAGTAACAATATGAATGCATCACAAAAATATTCCACATAGGTTTATAAAAATAGGATATTATATTATAAACAATACAAGACTAAAACAACAAAAATCAAATGTATTGAAGTTGAGATATTGAATTTTAAAAGAATATATGCAGTAAGGCGCTTAGAAGCAAGTAGCGCTAAAAGGTTACTATTAGGTAGCACTGGATTGGGGTAAAGTCAAAGTTTGGGCTAAGCTTGTGGAAGCACCAGCTGGCTACAGGACCCATGCAGGCCCCGGTGAACAAAGTACTTTTCCTGGTCACAAGCAACAAAATGTGTCGATCTTTTCCAAGCAGTGAAGGCGATGCATCTGTTTCAAAGACTAGTGCCAGAGTCAAGAGGTGTCGAGTGATGTGTTGGGTACTGTCACACAGTAGAGGGGATACATCGATCTCACCAAGCTGCAACAGCTGCGATACGCTGTTGGATGTGTCGATCTCTGGAGGCAAAGGGCTGGGTCCGATGCGATGCACCAACTGGGTTGATGCCCCGGTTCTTTACACACAGATCAGAGATGCATCAACATCCATGTTGCAAGTATCTGGGCCACTTCCAGTTAGCTACGCACAGGAGCAGGGGTAGAGACTTTGATGTCCTCAAGTCTCAAGCAACAGGAGGCAAGCCAATAAGCCCCTGGAGATAACTTGGAGGGAAGGCAGAGTCCAGCTCTCCTTCAGCAGAGTCAGAGATCAGCAAGGCAGCAAACAGGAAGTAGGCCTTCCAGCTGAGCAGTCCAGTTAAGTCCTTTAAGCAGCACAGTAGAGGATACATTAAAGATCCAGAAGTGTCTAATTTGATGGGGTCAGGGACCTAGTACTTATAGCCAAAAGTGTTCTTCATGTGGGAGGAAACTTCAAAGAAGCTCTCTGAACTGCACACAATCCTCGTTCTGCCCAGTCCTGTCTGCCAGGCTATCTATGGGGGAGGAGGTAAATCAACCCTTTGTGTGGGGACAGGACATGATCTATTCAAGAGAAGCATTAGCCACTAAATAGTATTGTGAAATCCAACTTCACCAGTAAGCATGATTTATCAATTTCATTCCAAATATAGGAAACATGAAAAAGCTACTCCTCTATGACTAGGAATTACAGATTAAAAGTGTATGAAGGAATTCCCAATGCTAACGTTTGAGAGGGGTAGGCCTCACAGTAGTGAAAAACGAAATAGGCTGTCACTACCCGGACATGCAAAACATAAAACCTTCCTTTTACTCACATAACATCCTGCCCTTAGGGTTGCCTAGGGCGTACCTTAGGGGTGACTTATATGTCATAAAAGGGTAGTTTAAGGCTTGTCAAGTAGTTTTAAATGCCAAGTCCAAGTGGCACTAAACTGCACGCAGAGGCACTGCAGTGGCAGGCATGAGACAGGTTTAAAAGGCTACTTTTGTGGGAGGCACAATCAGTGCTGCAGCCCACTAGTGAAGATTGGGGGGGTTTTACCTAAGCCTCTGTTGTGAATTGAACAACGAATGTTAACTGAGGATAAACAAAAATGTATTAGTCTATCCTGACATTGAATGACATCAATTTCTTTTTACTAGATCCTCTAATTCTTTTGTATACAGACAGAAAAAAGATCGTCATCAACTTCATGTATTGCCATATTGTCACACATTGCACAATAAGAAACAAATCATAAAAATTTACAGTGAAAAAAACACATTAGTGAACATGTGATTAAATAAACAATAACAGTGTGCTCACAATATTACTAAAACATGGAACTGTTACTCATTATGGAAGTCTTAGTAATTAATACAAGACCGGAGGTAGCGAAAAATGTCTTGGAGAGAATATCAACCCGATACAATATCAATCCGCTTATGTGCAAGTAAGAAGAATGAAAGCTGCTTGATATGCCTAAGTCGCTGGCATTAAATGTCACTGAAGGGAAAATGCCGACGCGTTTCGAGTCCTGTTCTCTGATTCAGAGGACTCTCATCAGGGCGGTATGAGTCTGGTCCATGGAAACTATTTACAAAACAAAAACAAGGGGATTTTTAACTGAAGGGTCCTCGATCCATCAGTCATTTACAAAAATTGCATCATGGTGCAGCGTACCTTGTTTTTTTGTATCCAAGGCTGCACTTGTTTTGCAATGAAGTCACTGCCGTGGGTGTCAACTGCAATAGAGTGAGTTTTATTTAGGAATAGTTCTGCGAACTAGTGCTCGATTAAGCGAGTGAGTTATGGGGGGCGGGACAGGGAACGGGCAATCATTACCTTTAATCGTCTCGCTTGGGCGGCGTGTCTGCCGTCGTGCATGGAATTGATCTCTCGGTGGGGATCACATTTTTGTAAGAATATGGACATACATTGCAGATTTTGTGTATATAATGGCCAACAAGAGTTTTTCTGATAGGTTGGAAACTTACTTGTATAGCGACCCGAAAAGCGCGGAATTAACTGCCGCTGCTATTTCGAAGGGGTTTTGTTCTGTGGAAACATAAAATCGATAGGGGGACGTGTGAAGGTCACTGCACTGTTCTTGCGTGAAACAACTGCCAGTGTCAACCTTTTTTGTATATTAGCTTACCTCGGTCTGGCACGTTTGGCAGGGTGTCTCGTTTACACTCGGACGCGGAATCAATCTGCTAGCGATGTTCACGATCGTCTCAGGGTGTTTGAATAATAGTCATGTGATGTTCATGTGACCTATCAGAACGTGTGGGGCCAGAAAACCTGAGCAGTGTCTTGTGTGATTTGTAGTTCTACCAGGCTAGTGTTGCTGTGCATGGTTCTCACGCTCTATTAATTTCACTAAGGCAGTGGAGACCTTTGTTTACACTATCGAATTTCATGATAAGATATGCCTCTTTTCGAAGTAGACCAGTCTCCACATTAATCTGATGTTTAGGGTCAATCCAAAACAGTGTTGTCCATTTAAAATTGTTTTCACTATGGTTGTTGTTCACGAAATGTTCCACCATTGGTGCAGACAAGACTTTTTTCTTTATTCGTGAACGGTGTTGTGTGATCCTGACATTGATGGACTGAGTTGTCTTCCCAATGTACACTCTATTGCACGGACACACCACAGCATAGACCACATTTTTAGTTTTACAATTTGTACATACATCATGTTTCCATGTCACCCCATCATGGGTGAAAACATTTCCTTCCAATGTCGTTGCACAAGAAACACAATTGCCACATTTGCGATGCCCACATATCGGTTTTAAATTCCACTGTGCTATACGGTCACTTTTCTGCTTTGGAATGTAGCTATCTGCTTTTATGAGCTGTTGTCCTATGCTTGTGTTTTTGCGCATGGCGAAAATTGTTTTTTGGACCGGAGGTTCGAACGTTTCCAATAAATGGCAATTATTGAGAATGATGCGTTTAAATTGGTTTGTGTGCTGACCGAAGGTCGTGACACAAACCAATTTATCAAGCTCCTCTTTCTTTTTCACTTGTAAAAGAGTCTCTCTGGGGATAAATCTGGCTCTTTTTTTCGAATGTTTGAGCAATTTTTTTGGATAACCCCTTTTCGCCATTTCACTGCAAAATGATGTAGCATGTGTCTCAAAATCCGACAGGTTTGTACAATTGCGCCTTATCCTCAATAGTTGCCCGTAGGGCAGATTTTCTTTTAAGCATTGTGGATGTGAGCTTGTATAGTGCAGAATAGTGTTTCTGTCTGTTTCTTTTTTGTGTATTATTGTTGTTAGCGTTGCGTCGCAAGTGCCTACTGTGACGTCTAGGAAAGTCATTTTTTGTTGGCTGGAGTTCAGTGTGAATTTGATATCATTATGCCGAGAATTTAACCACGCATGAAACTGGTCGAGCTCGGTCTGACTCCCCTGCCACAGGAGCCAGACGTCGTCGATGTGTCGTAACCATTGATTTATATGGCCAGAGAATGGGTTATTGTTATATATGAATCTTTCTTCATATTGGGCCATGTAGAGCACTGCCAGCTCCGGCGCATAAGGACAGCCCATAGCTGTCCCTTTGATTTGTATGAAAAAATCATTTTCAAATTTGAAATAATTACTCCGTAGAGTAATTTCTGCCAATGACACAATGAATGAAGTAGGTACCCGGTGAGGTCTGTCGCGCTGGTCAAGATATACTTCTATCACCTCTAATGCCTCATCTTGAGGAATTTGGGTGTATAGAGTCACATCCTCATTGGACCAACTCCTCCCTAAAACCACCATTCTCAAACACCAAACGAGTGAATCCCGCTCCATGGTATACGCCGGAGCTTAAGTCCCTGAGACAGGAATGCAAAAGAACGGAACGTTCCAGGAGGAAGGATAAGTCCAACGTTAAGAAGGGCGTCCACCACACCGCGTTACAAATGTATAAAACCGCCCTGCGTAGGACTAAAAGTCTATTCTTTCAAGAAAGAATTGAAAACTCCGCCTGCTCCAGTAAGGAATCTTTCACTATTTTAAAAGAACTCCTCAAGGTCCCAGCCTCCGGACCAAGACACCCACCAGATCCCAAGGCAGATGAGGAAAAATGCTATAAACTAGCCAACTTCTTCACGGAGAAGATCCAGAAAATCCTCGACTCCATCCCACTCACAAACCCAAGTGAAAAAATAGAGACCAACCACATTTCCACCTCCCCCTGTCTCACCTCATGGGGACAGGTGACTGCCGAAGAGGTTGAAAGCACTCTTAATAACATCAAAAGCGGATCACCCAGGGACCCTGCGCCGCTACGTTTCCTCAAAGAGGTGGCACCTACGATCGCCCCCCTCTCACCCATTTGATCAACGCCTCACTGCAACAGGGAGTCGTCCCCTCGAGCTGGAAGGCGGCGGTAGTTAAGGCGCTACTTAAAAAACCTTCCCTGGACCCGGCGGACTTGGCCAACTACAGGACAATTTCTCTTCTCCCGGGGACCAGCAAGGTTGCCGAAAAGCTTGTGAATAGAAAACGTTCACAATTTTTGGAAACCAACAATCGGCTGAAAAGCTCGCAGACGGGTTTCCGCCCAGGGCAGGGCACTGACATCGCCCTCCTTGTGGCGGTGGAGGAGGCCAGAGCACTTTTAGACACGGGAGGATCAGTGGCAGTGATCCTCCTCGACCTCAGTGTGGCCTTCGACACCGTTAACCACGAACTCCTCATCCTCCGTCTCAGGAGTGTCGGTGTAGAAGGAACCGCACTGTCCTGGCTATCGTCCTGTCTGGATCATCGCTCCTTCCAGATCTGGGAGAATAACACCCGGTCCTCCGAAACACCCCTCCAATGTGGCGTACCTCAGGGCTCCTCCCTGAGCCCCACATTATTCAATATCTACATGTCCCCATTGGAGGAGGTTGTTACCCCGTTCGGAGTGAGAATTGTTAGCTACGCCGACGACACACAATTAGTGGTGTCCCTATCCCACCCAAGCCAACAACCTGCGGATCTTTACAACTGCCTGACGCAGATACAAGGTTGGATGAACCGGTCATCTTTGAAACTCAACGGCTCAAAGACTGACATTCTCCTCCTTGGGCAGAAGGGGCTTTCCCTCTCACACAACATCTGGCCACCCTGCCTAGGCTTGCCTCCGGATCCGAAACCCGAGGTTAAAAGCTTGGGAGTGTGGCTCGAAAAGGATCTATCGTTTGCAACGCAAGCAAAGAAAGTAGCCGGGACATGCTTCGGGCTCCTGAAATCCATCCGAAATATCTTGCCCCTACTCCCCCCCTCCTCCCAAAGACTGTTGATCCAGGGCCTTATACTATCGAGGCTCGACTACAGCAACTCCATCTATTTAGGTGCCCCGGAGGCAACCTTGAACAAGTTACAAAGGATCCAAAATGCAGCTGCTCGGATCCTCACTAACACTCCTGCCAGAGCCTCGGCGAAACCAGCCTTGAAGCTCCTCCACTGGCTCCCGATAAGAGAACGAGTGAAGTTCAAAGCCCTTTGCCTGGCTCACAGACTGCTTCAAAACAAAGGCCCCCCGATCCTAGCAGAATTCATCAAACCATACAAAGCCACAAGATCCCTTTGATCAGACCAGGAACACCTCCTCGTTATTCCCAGAGTTAAGAAGGCACGCACAGGCGGTAGGCGCTTCTCAGTTCACACGGCACGCCTCTGGAATGCCCTACCCCGCGACCTGAGAATAGAACCCAACTATTTACGTTTCAGGAGGCAGCTGAGAACTCACCTCTTCCCTCAACTGTAACCCCCCCCCTCTGCCCCCCCCTGACCTGCAGTGGTATGGATCTTAGCGCTGGGATACCCACGGGCGACTACGCGCTTTATAAAAATATTTAATAATAATAATAATAATAATAATAATAATAGTGAGGCGACATCAAGTGTCACCATCAGTTGTGTTTCTTCATCAAATGTTTGCCCCTCTACTTTGGTGATGAAATCCGTCGTGTCTCGGAGGTACGACTTCACCTGCACAATAAACGGTTTTAAAATGAAATCAATGTATTTGGACACTGGCTCTAGTGCTGAGTCGCAGCCCGAAACAATGGGTCTGCCTGGGGGTACCTGTTCATTTTTGTGTATTTTCGGTAGAAAATAAAGAACTGGCGTTCTTGGCAATTTCTTATTTAGGTATTCAAACTCTTTCGGGCCCAAAAAGCCTTCATCCAGCCCTGTCTTGGAGATTCTGGCAATTTTATCTTGAATTGCGTGTACAGGGTCCTCTTTTGACGGTCTATACCACTCTCGATTGTTTACGTGTGACTGTCCCTCGGCAAGGTACATGGAGCGGGGCCACAGCACCACTGCCCCACCCTTGTCAGCCTGTTTGATTAAGATGGATGTGTCTGATTTGAGATCACGAATTGCTGTGGTTAGACCCTTGCTGATATTATTTCTCGTGAAACTTTTAGTTTTTTCGAGTTTGGTGAGAGACGATAGGACCGCTTGTTCGAAAGCGATAATTTGCCTCGGAATGTTTTGTGTGGGGGTGAAACTTGATTTGACTCTAAGACCAGTAGTTTCTTGACTAGACGTCACCTCGGCAGAAGCGAAGAAGGCCTTTAATCGTATTTTACGACAAAAATCTAATGGCTCCAATTTTAGTTTCGTAAAATCTGTTTTTTTGTTAGGGACAAACTTGAGGCCCCGGCTCAAAAGAATTTCTTCATCTCTCGTGAGCTGTTTATCAGAAAGGTTAACTATAGTAGACACCTTTAGATGTTGTAAGTCTTGTTGCGGGTTCGCATCTCCCATGGCTGCTTGAAGCGGACTCGCGATTGACCGCCCCTGGCTAAAAAAGAAGAAGATGCAGCTGGAGCACCTCGTCTTTTAGAATAATTTTTCCTGGAATCTGAGGAAGAATCAGATGAAGTTGTGTCAGAGAATGTGAGGAACCTATTCCTTGATCTACCCTGGAAGGCTGTGAGTGCCCCCCGTGACTCCCCTGAGGTGTAAAAATCTTCTTTGAGAAAAGGATACACTTGTTCTAATTTGAACGATTTAGAATCTCTATCAAATTGCGCTGATTTGATATTTAGAGTGTTATCTTTGAAGAGTGCAATTTCTTTCTCAATCTTGTCTAGGAGCGCTTTAGCTTCAGTGACAGTCTGGGTGTCATTGATAGTTTTGATGAGTTCCTCTATTTCTCTCTCTTCTTGGCTACAGATTCGTTGTGCTGTCTCTATAGTGTGCACCATTAAATCTCTACTGCACTTGGTGTTTATTTGACTAAAGCCTTTCTTATATTCTGTGTCTTCGACAAAGATGACTGGAATATTTTTGACCTGGAGGCCCCAGGGAATGGTCCCTGCTTTTAGGTGTTTGAGCAAAAAGTGGCCGTGCAATTCGGTTTGGGTATGTTTTTTTTGGAGACGTGTTAATTTGTCTGCCTCATTTTGTTGTTTAGCTGAGGTACTGAGGGTGATTGAAGAAAATGGAGAGGACGCAATGAGATTTTGAATATGGCTTTCCGTGAAGGACAGCGTGTCTTTATCTGCCATGCTAAGCAGGAGACGGCTCTCCTGCGTGAGAATTAATCTTTAGGAATACTAACAGGAAGGACACGTGTGTGTCAGTCCCTACCCACTCGGGTAACTACTCGCTCGTGGAATGAGAAAAACGGGGGGTTGGGCCCACTGGGAAAGAGGGTAGGTCGGGCCTCAATGCAGATTTTACGAAACTAAAATTGGAGGCATTAGATTTTTGTCGTAAAATATGATTAAAGGCCTTCTTCGCTTCTGCCGAGGTGACGTCTAGTCAAGAAACTACTGGTCTTAGGGTCAAATCAAGGTTCACCCCCACACAAAACATTCCGAGGCAAATTATCGCTTTCGAACAAGCGGTCCTATCGTCTCTCACCAAACTCGAAAAAACTAAAAGTTTCACGAGAAATAATATCAGCAAGGGTCTAACCACAGCAATTCGTGATCTCAAATCAGACACATCCATCTTAATCAAACAGGCTGACAAGGGTGGGGCAGTGGTGCTGTGGCCCCGCTCCATGTACCTTGCCGAGGGACAGTCACACGTGAACAATCGAGAGTGGTATAGACCGTCAAAAGAGGACCCTGTACACGCAATTCAAGATAAAATTGCCAGAATCTCCAAGGCAGGGCTGGATGAAGGCTTTTTGGGCCCGAAAGAGTTTGAATACCTAAATAAGAAATTGCCAAGAACGCCAGTTCTTTATTTTCTACCGAAAATACACAAAAATGAACAGGTACCCCCAGGCAGACCCATTGTTTCGGGCTGCGACTCAGCACTAGAGCCAGTGTCCAAATACATTGATTCCTTTTAAAACCTTTTATTGTGCAGGTGAAGTCGTACCTCCGAGACACGACGGATTTCATCACCAAAGTAGAGGGGCAAACATTTGATGAAGAAACACAACTGATGGTGACACTTGATGTCGCCTCACTATACACCCAAATTCCTCAAGATGAGGCATTAGAGGTGATAGAAGTATATCTTGACCAGCGCGACAGACCTCACCGGGTACTACTTCATTCATTGTGTAATTGGCAGAAATTACTCTACGGAGTAATTATTTCAAATTTGAAAATGATTTTTTCATACAAGTCAAAGGGACAGATATGGGCTGTCCTTATGCGCCGGAGCTGGCAGTGCTCTACATGGCCCAATATGAAGAAAGATTCATATATAACAATAACCCATTCTCTGGCCATATAAATCAATGGTTACGATACATCGACGACGTCTGGCTCCTGTGGCAGGGGAGTCAGACCGAGCTCGACCAGTTTCATGCGTGGTTAAATTCTCGGCATAATGATATCAAATTCACACTGAACTCCAGCCAACAAAAAATGACTTTCCTAGACGTCACAGTAGGCACTTGCGACGCAACGCTAACAACAATAATACACAAAAAAGAAACAGACAGAAACACTATTCTGCACTATACAAGCTCACATCCACAATGCTTAAAAGAAAATCTGCCCTACGGGCAACTATTGAGGATAAGGCGCAATTGTACAAACCTGTCGGATTTTGAGACACATGCTACATCATTTTGGAGTGAAATGGCGAAAAGGGGTTATCCCAAAAAATTGCTCAAACATTCGAAAAAAAGAGCCAGATTTATCCCCAGAGAGACTCTTTTACAAGTGAAAAAGAAAGAGGAGCTTGATAAATTGGTTTGTGTCACGACCTTCGGTCAGCACACAAACCAATTTAAACGCATCATTCTCAATAATTGCCATGTATTGGAAACGTTAGAACCTCCGGTCCAAAAAACAATTTTCGCCATGCGCAAAAACACAAGCATAGGACAACAGCTCATAAAAGCAGATAGCTACATTCCAAAGCAGAAAAGTGAACTTATAGCACAGTGGAATTTAAAACCGATATGTTGGCATCGCAAATGTGGCAATTGTGTTTCTTGTGCAACGACATTGGAAGGAAATGTTTTCACCCATGATGGGGTGACATGGAAACATGATGTATTTACAAATTGTAAAACTAAAAATGTGGTCTATGCTGTGGTGTGTCCGTGCAATAGAGTGTACATTGGGAAGACAACTCAGTCCATCAATGTCAGGATCACACAACACCGTTCACGAATAAAGAAAAAAGTCTTGTCTGCACCAATGGTGGAACATTTCGTGAACAACAACCATAGTGAAAACGATTTTAAATGGACAACACTGTTTTGGATTGACCCTAAACATCAGATTAATGTGGAGACAGGTCTACTTCGAAAAGAGGCATATCTTATCATGAAATTCGATAGTGTAAACAAAGGTCTCAACTGCCTTAGTGAAATTAATAGAGCGTGAGAACCATACACAGCAACACTAGCCTGGTAGAACTACAAATCACACAAGACACTGCTCAGGTTTTCTGGCCCCACACGTTCTGATAGGTCACATGAACATCACATGACCATTATTCAAACACGCTGAGACGATCGTGAACATCGCTAGCAGATTGATTCCGTGTCCGAGTGTAAACGAGACACGCTGCCAAACGTGCCAGACCGAGGTAAGCTAATATACAAAAAAGGTTGACACTGGCAGTTGTTTCACGCAAGAACAGTGCAGTGACCTTCACACGTCCCCCTATCGATTTTATGTTTCCACAGAACAAAACCCCTTCGAAATAGCAGCGGCAGTTAATTCCGCGCTTTTCGGGTCGCTATACAAGTAAGTTTCCAACCTATCAGAAAAACTCTTGTTGGCCATTATATACACAAAATCTGCACTGTATGTCCATATTCTTACAGAAATGTGATCCCCACAGAGAGATCAATTCCATGCACGACGGCAGACACGCCGCCCAAGCGAGACGATTAAAGGTAATGATTGCCCGTTCCCTGTCCCGCCCCCCATAACTCACTCGCTTAATCGAGCACTAGTTCGCAGAACTATTCCTAAATAAAACTCACTCTATTGCAGTTGACACCCACGGCAGTGACTTCATTGCAAAACAAGTGCAGCCTTGGATACGAAAAAACAAGGTACGCTGCACCATGATGCAATTTTTGTAAATGACCAATGGATCGAGGACCCTTCAGTTAAAAATCCCCTTGTTTTTGTTTTGTAAATAGTTTCCATGGACCAGACTCATACCGCCCTGATGAGAGTCCTCTGAATCAGAGAACGAGACTCGAAACGCGTCGGTATTTTCCCTTCAGTGACATTTAATGCCAGCGACTTATGCATATCAAGCAGCTTTCATTCTTCTTACTTGCACATAAGCGGATTGATATTGTATCGGGTTGATATTCTCTCCAAGACATTTTTCGCTACCTCCGGTCTTGTATTAATTACTGAGACTTCAATAATGAGTAACAGTTCCATGTTTTAGTAAAATTGTGAGCACACTGTTATTGTTTATTTAATCACATGCTTACTAATGTGTTTTTTTCACTGTAAATATTTATGATTTGTTTCTTATTGTGCAATGTGTGACAATATGGCAATACATGAAGTTGATGACGATCTTTTTTCTGTCTGTATACAAAAGAATTAGAGGATCTAGTAAAAAGAAATTGATGTCATTCAATGTCAGGATAGACTAATACATTTTTGTTTATCCTCAGTTAACATTCGTTGTTCAATTCACAACAGAGGCTTAGGTAAACCCCCCCCAATCTTCACAGTACATTGAGGCCCGACCTACCCTCTTTCCCAGTGGGCCCAACCCCCCGTTTTTCTCGCAGCCCACTAGTAGCATTTAACTTACAGGCTCTAGGTATATGGTATACCACCGTACAATGGGCTTACATGTAAATTGAATAGGTCAATTAGGTATACACCAATTACACACATGTTTAGGGAAGAAGCACATGCAGTTTAGCAACGAATAGCAGTGGTAAAGTGCTTAGAGTCCTAAGGCCAACAAAAGATTCAGCAAAACATGGAGGCAAAAAGCAAAAAGATTGGGGGAAGACCAACCTAAGGCTGACAGGTCTAACACATGCCACCACTCCCAGCTAAAAGTGGGGAGAGCTACCCAGTCACTAGGGAGTTCTCTTCACTAAGGTGGATAAACCTGGATAAACCATCAGCATTGGTGTGGTCCACCCCTGGTCTTTGTTCCATCCTGAAGTCCATACCCTGTAGGGAGAAGCACCACCTCAACAGTTTGGGATTCTCACCCCTCCTGTGCATGAGCCACCTGAGGGGTCTGTGGCAGTCTGAATCAGGAAGTGAGTGCCAAACAACTATGGCTTCAGCTTCTTCAGTACCCAAACCTCAGAAAACGTTTCTCTTTCTACAGCACTCCACCTTTGTTTCCTGTGAAGTAACTTCCTGGAGATGAAGGCTCTCATCATTAAGTTGAGATAGTCATGCTATGTCATGCTCTAAAGCATCTGTCTGTATGATAAACTCCTTGGAGGAGTCAGGAGCCCTAAGCACAGGAGCTGTGCACATGGTCTGCTTCAGGTAGTCAAAAGCAATTTGGCATGCCTCTGTCCAATTTACATTCATGGGCTGTTTTTTGTAAGTCAGCTCAGTCAAGGTGGGCACAATTGTGTCATAGCCTTTGACAAATCTCATATAGTACCCAAAAATGATCTGACATCAGTCTGTTTTTTTTGGTGGGGGGGAGCCAGGCCATGATAGTTTGTATCTTGCCCTGAAGGCGTTGCACCTTCCCCCTGCCCACCAGGTGTTACAAGTACACCACAGACCCGTGCCCTATCTGGCACTTACTTACCTTGATAGTCAGGCTTGCCTGTTGCAGAGCCTGAAGCACTTCTAGTAGGAAGGCCTCCATTCCAGCAAGGACCTTTTTCACCAGCTTTCTGGAAAGTGGCAGGGGCGTACTTTAATCCAAAGGGCATGACTCTAAACTGGTAGTGGCCCTCTGGAGTGGAGAAGGCTGACCTCTCCTTTGCTTCCTCTGCCAGGGCGATCAGCCAGTACCCTGATGTAAGATCAAAGGTCCTGAGATACTTGGCAGCACCTAACCGATCCATCAGATCATCAGCCTGGCAGATGGGGTGAGCATCAATCTAAGTCACAGAATGTATCCCTCTAGCCCTAGGGTATTAGTTGCGCTATACAATTAAATGAATACATAAAGAATCCTCACAAAACCTAATTTCAGGTGTGGTGCCTGGTGGGGCAGCTTTTGGTAAGAGAACCACAGGACTGGACCAGGGGCTACTGGAGGGTTATATCACCTTACCTCACCTCATCTGACAAGCTGTCTGACTTATTCTTAACAGTGAGATTGTCCCGTGCCCACATCATGGGTACATAGGTGGATAGTCCCAGGGATAAGGGAGAACAGAGAGGAGTATTGGCCCAACATTTGGTGGCAGTCTCTCTGTTGTCCCGGAGTTAAAGTGGGTAAAGAATTACTTCCTCCACAGACCAATCCTTCTCCTTGTGGGCTGAGAGGTCAGCGAGAGGTGCACTCTCCTTATCCTCCTCGCCTGCTGTCACCAGCAGCAGGGAAACCTCACACCTCTCAAACTGGGGCTTAAGGCAAATGACATGCAGCACCCGGTGGGTTTGCCTAGGTGGTCTCCCCCTTTCTCTCAGTCACATCATATGGGTCAGTCTGGCGGTCCTGGGGAACTCTAGGCTCCACTGGATCCATTACCTACACTTTCTGACCAGGCTGCACGTCCAGAGTGGTAGAATATTTGTCATACCACTCCTTCATGACAGCATGGCTGGCATCTAGGCTGTAGGTAACTAACTTATACAACTTAGCCATTTGGCTCCTGAGGCCAGCACGTGGCTCACTACATCCTGGGGAGATTTCCTGGGAGATTGCTCTCAACCTTCCTTGAAAAAAACTCAGGAGTCTTCTAACAGGGTGCCCAAACAGAAGTTAAAAAGGGCTAAAGCCCACTCCCTTCTGTGGCACCTCCCTGTAGGCAAACAACAGGCATGGCAAGAGGATATCTCACTTTTTCCTCAAGGCCTCAGGCTGACCTCTAATCATGCCTTTCAGGGTCTTATTGAACCTCTCAACAAGCCCATTGGTTTCTGGATGGTAATGGGCGCAGAACTTGTAAGTAACCACACACTCCTTCCACATTGATTGCATATATGCAGACATGGAATTTGTGCTCCTGTCAGACACAACTTCCTTGGGGAAACCCACTCAGTAAAAAGCCTTATCAAGGCCTTTACCGCTACAGGTGCAGTCTCGGTTCTCAGAGGGACTGCCTCCGGACACCTAGTGGCATGATTCACCACAATAAACCTGTTGCCTAAAGCTGTCTGGGGATCCAAAGGCCCTACAATGGTGAAGTCCACCCTCTCAACGGGTGTGCCAATGACTGACAGTGGGCTGAGAGGCGCTTTCAGCCTCTGCCCTGTCTTCCCACAAGCCAGGCATATCACACAAGTTCTACAGAACATATCTGCGTAAGTCTTGATTCTGGGCCAAATAAAGTGTGTGACAAGCCTTTCAAATGTTTTGTCTTGGCTCAGGTGTCCTGCCAGGGGAATTTCATGAGCAAACTCTAGTAGGAAGGTCCTGTAGCATTGGGGGACCATCAGGGCCATTGTTGTCCCATGCACAGGAACCTTAGGCTCGCTGTAAAGGAGGCTGTCCTCTCAGTAAATATGGTGGCTACCAGAGGCATCACCTGCTACTTGGGCTTCAGCCTGTTGCCTCAGTTCCTCAAGGGTTGGACACTCTCTCTGTGCCCTACAGAACTCCTCCTTGGTGGGTTCTCCTTCATACATGCCACCCAGCAATGACAGGCACCAAGGGGAGCAGTGCCCTCCTCAGTGAGCTCCCAGACGACCACCGCAGGTGCTCCATCACTGGGAGTACACTCAGGGGCTGATTCCCCACACCCCCTGCCTTTCCCTCTCTCAACAGCTGGCTGGGCTATGTTTCCAGGTTCCAGCCCTTTTTGACTCCCACCCTGAACAGCCATGGACCTTTTCGTAGCACAGAGCCAATCAAGTTATCCTAACATCTCCATTTGAGCCTTGAGCTCTCCTTCCTTCCAGGTAGTGTACTCAAGGTCCTTTATGGGCAAAATTATAGCGAAATTTGTCAATAGGCATTTGTCAAAATACATCGAAGAGACAAATGGACTGGACCCCTCCCAGTCGGGTTTCAGGCCAAGACACAGCACGGAGACCACTTTGCTGTCAGTCGCAGATGATCTACACATGTTCCAGGATAAAGGCTACTCTGTTATCCTGGTTCTGTTAGATCTGTCTGCGGCGTTTAACACTGTGTCATATGACATCATGACCACCAGGCTTGTTAACATCGGCCTGGAAGACAAGGCTCTGGCTTGGTTGAGGAGTTTCTTCACAGATCGCACCCAAACAGTCACCTTGGGTGCTTATCGGTCTGAGGAGTTGGGAATCTCGAAGGGGGTGCCACAGGGCTCTTGTTTGAGCCCTACCCTTTTTAACATCTATGTGGCCCCCCTAGTGAACATCATGAGATCCCATGGGTTCATCCCTGTGTCATACGCGGATGACACCCAACTCCTCTTTCCTTTTAAATCCCTTACGGATGAGGTCAGGAACTCCTTTTCCCAGGGGATGAAGGCAGTGGCCCACTGGATGACATCTAACCTCCTGCAATGCAATGTTGCAAAGACTGAGGTGATGCTGTTTGGTGAGGCCAAACTCCTGTGGTCCCCCGACTGGTGGCCGCAAGATCTTGGCCCAGTCCCTGAGCCCAAGCAGGTGGTTAAGAATCTCGGTGTTCGTCTAGACCAGGAACTTTCTCTCAAGCAACATGCCAGTCAAGTGGTGGGGTCCTGTTTCCACATCATTGGGATGTTGCGGAAAGTATTCCCTCTGCTTCCTGACTCAACCAGGAAAACCTTAGTACAGGCCTTAGTGTTGAGCCGCTTAGACTACTGCAATGGGTTACTTCTTTCAGCTAACGAGGGAGTAATCTCTAGATTGCAGGTAGTTCAAAACACCGCGGCTCGCCTTGTTCTAAACCGGCCCCCCGCACTCCCTCCAAACCCCTCTTGACCACTCTGCATTGGCTTTCCATCAAAGAGAGGGTGAAGTTCAAGGCCTGTTGTATCATACACAAGTGTCTTCAGAAGAAAGGCCCCATGTACCTGTCTAATACATTTTCTCTCTATGTACCCTCGCGATCCCTGAGATCTAGCGAACAGGCCCTGCTGCGGGTACCTGGAGCAAAAAAGGCAAGACAAGGCGATAGAGCACTTTCCATTGCTGGTCCAATGCTGTGGAATACCCTCCCACTCTCCTTGAGACTCTGCAAGGAGCACTTCCCCTTTAGGAGACAGTTAAAAACCTTTCTATTTCAAAATTAATATGTTACACTGCTAGTACTGTTTATTTACAATAAGGCTGCCAAAGGCGCGGAGATACTCCTTCGGGACGTGATCCTAGCGTGATACAAACCCGCAAATAAATAAATAAATAAATAAATTACCTAACAAACAGTCTACAGGCATGGCATGGCTCACAGCAACTTTCAGAAGACCTGACCCCGCCCCCACTTAAATGGAACCGGGCCACAGGATAGTGACCCTCTCTGTTATCAGCCACCAAAACCTGGTGGAATGCATTGGGAATCACTTGTTCTGGGGAAACCAGCTAACTCCTTACAATAGTCTTGCTGTCTCCTGTTTCCTTCATGGCCTCCACACCTTGCCCATTGATGGTGACCAATTGCATATACTTTGCAGTATTAGAGGGCACATGGATCATAGGAACCATCTCACTGTCACCCAGAGACACTAGGGTAACCTCACTAAACTCCCCCACATTAACTGGGACAAACTATTCCACCAGCATAACACTCACCACATCTGGAACCTTTCCTCCAGTGGGAGGTTGTGCTCTTTTTTTGCCCTTCTAGTGTCCATACTTGTGGCACTCATAGCACTTAACAGGCTAGGGCTGCTGACTTTTGTCAGGGTCGTTTTTCTTCTGGTGG
Organism: Lissotriton helveticus; assembly: GCF_964261635.1. NCBI lineage: Eukaryota > Metazoa > Chordata > Amphibia > Caudata > Salamandridae > Lissotriton > Lissotriton helveticus. The sequence continues at coordinate 1,872,684,957 of NC_136067.1, read as the reverse complement.
ACAGATTGGGAATGAGAACCTTTTTCCCTGTGATTTGTTTTGGGGGCCTGAAGAGAACTCCTTCTTTTTATCTCCCCTCTCTTTCTTCCGGTGGGAACCCTGACCACCCTTTTTGGAGTCCCCCCAGATGCTTTCTTGGACACTCTGTTGCTGACCCAGCAAGCTTCCGGGGAACAGTAAGCTTACTATCCACTTGGTGTTGGGGCAGCTCTGTAAAACCAATATCAAGCATATACTCCTTTAAAATTAAGTTGTGCAGCCCAAAACCCTGTCTTCCTGCAGACAGGGAGTCTGCACCCAAAAGCAGGAATGCTGGGTTGTAGATAACATGTAATAGGGTTCAGTCATTCCCTTGTACGTGCCTCTTCAACCATACAGTTTGTAAACCATTCAATGAGCAACATAGTGGACATGTTCTATAAAGCAAACCATATATGCATCATTTCATAAACCATTGCCTTTTCACTCTGTAGGTATAAATTGTATGTGCTTATATAAATCATTGATGCAACGACTGGAATGGAAAACGGCAAAAACAAATTGGTGCATGGCAAAATACTCCAACACAAGTAAAACAAATGCCCGCTATGTCAACATGTATTAATCAAAAACACACGTCACTCATCATGGTTCCGTTATTTTTGTTCTTTTTTTTCTACTGATTGTCACAAGGGGCTCATTGTTGTTATTGGAGGGCTTAGTTATAAATGGTGCAACATGGGGGAATTGGCACTGAGAACCAGGAGGACCAAAGACCCACCTCACCCTCTTTATTGCTGCCATACGCTACCCAAGCAGAGGACAGGGGCAGATTTTCCTTACTTGCATTGGGGAACATTATATCCTTCCTAAGCTACTGGTTATTGTACCATAAATCAACCACTTACTTTACTCCTGCAAAAACATTTACCATCAAAAAGTCTAAAGATTAAAGCAACCACAGGATGAAAGAAAGTCCAGCGCACTTCGATGGTCTTATTTGTTTAGCAACCAAGGAGAAAAGGAAAGTCTTAATTTCAGCTGCGTCATAGCAGAACGCGCGAGGAGGGTCTGCTTTCGCCTCAGGTTTGGGCTGGGGCTCTCTGCTTTTCCTCGGATGTGGGAGGGATTCCTTTTCTTTTCGTTCTACTCATGCCGTTCCTTCCTTTTACTTCATTTGTTTTGAAAGTGGTAGTCATGGGCAGCCTCGGGCCAGGCATAACATGCTCTCCTGACAGGAAAAAAAGAGTAGCTCTCACGGTAACTTAATCAAGTTTAGAGACGATTGATGGAGTGGCCACCAATAAATCCGCAAGTCAAACATTTCACAGAGTCTGTTTCCACAACTGAAATTCACTCCCAGGGATTTGGAGCCACCAAAGTGTTATGCGAAACGGAAGTGACATCACACACCCTTTAATCCTCAAAGGCATGATCGGCTTCACCTTTCTTTTAACCCTTAGCCCTTAAAGAGACTCCACCTCATTGTAACGTGAACAGAGTTGTATGTAAAGGGGTCCTAACAACCAGTGATGCAGAATAGGATGCTCAAATAAAGGAGATATATGGCCTCTTTTTTTCTGTTGAAAGCCTAGGTGATTGGAAAAGAAACCTGTTTACAAGTTGCACCGATTAACGAGCTGCCTGTAAAATAAGTGGGGGGACGCCGTCCACCTGCGTGGTACCCCGACTCGAGCCCTATACTATAGTTTGAAGAGTTAATAACTCTTCAAACTATAGTACTCAAGCAGAAGGGGCGTCCTAGGTAGTTTATGCACCAGATGCCGGTGTCAAAGGGCACCAGGGGACATTCTACCACCTAGACAAATACTAGATCGAAGTACCCTACCTTCGCATATTATTGCTATTATAAACCCCACTTTAAAAATCTAGATGTGTTTTTCATGCTGCACGTTTAGGACGTGAAGGAATGCTTGCAGTCATATTTTTAGGAGATTACTCACGCTAAGAATACAAAAGGATTCCAGAGTTCAAGTTTTAGACATGTGATATGTAAACGAGGTGAATTGTCTTTTTTTTTAGATATAATTTGTCCTTGTGGCTATTTACTAACCAGGAGCTAGACAAAGTATTGCATTTTGTTATTGCACATCAATTTAAAGCACTCATTTAAAACTTAGGGCCATATTTATAATGTTTCCGAAAGTATGAAACACATGTATGACCGTTTTTTGGAGTCACAGAGATTCAGGCCGTTTGCAACTGTTAAATAGTGTTGTAGCATGTATCAACCTATTTTGCGAGTCTGTAACTTGCTACTGACTCGCAAAATATTGGGAGTCAGGTGCTCTGGTTGCAAACAATGAAAATGCGCCTTTAGCATAATACCAGGACTCTGACCGTCTTGCCACATAGCCTGCTAATGGGATTCTCTGCCTTAAGTGCCTCCTAATACACATGGAACCCATGAAGAAGATTATTGTGACAGATTTTATTTTTGTATTGAATTAAAAGAAGGATTCCTGTCTTTCATTAGAAGTAGAGGGTTAGTTCAGTTTCAAAGATTTCTTTCTGAAATGGAAATGTATTTCTTGAATCAGCATTTTATCTCACACGCTTGACTTTTGCTAAATATGGCAGTTAACAATTTTGCTTTGTTGAATAGTGAGAGTGCATGAATGCTCCTAAAATGTACTCTTTCAGTTACAACTACCACACTTTCTGTTGCTCCTCAAATTCTTCCCTCAAATAAACAATCATTGGCAAAGCCAAGAGGTTACACATGTTACACTATACTCTCAACAAGCAGCCAAGGGATTCGAGGCCGCAGAGCCCAATTAGTCACTCAAGTATGCACAAGAATTATTTTTTTACATGACATTGCCCACCTCCATGGTTCGCTGTTTTTAGACCATACAATATAACATTCAATGACAAAAGACGTGAGGCAACAAGAATAATTAATCATAAATAAGACAGAGGTTCATGAGTCTTCAATTATGTATCTCTATTCTTCTTTAATATTCTTGATCCAATACATGCAGCCAACGCGTTTCACCCTAAACAGGGCGATATCAGGGCAAGACTAGTATCTCACGATAATTTTTAGAATGGTGTACGGTGTCATCCAGAAAAAATGTGAATGCCTGGGTTTATTATCTTCCTTCAAAAATTGAATGAGTCACGTCCTCCGCATGGACCTTGGTTGGACTATGCATTAACAGGAGTCGTGTGTTCAAGAATATAGTGCAGTGATAATGGGCAATTAATCATTTATTCAGGCATCATGATATCCCTCCAGTCCGAGAGATGTTCATAGTAGTAGGGGCCGAGTACGGCTCGCTTTCCTCTTCGATACTGACAACGGATCTTGAACGATCAACATGGCTTAAAGTATAAAATATCACACGACCAGTGCTTGACTGCATCATATTGTTTTTTTCTTGTTTACTTGAAGTCATGTAGCACAGCAGCCCGCACTGCCTCTCCATATGTCCAAAAAAACAACAGTGACAAACCAATTGATGTTGCATAGACAAAAACTATTGGCTTTGGCAGTGCTTGTATTCCAAGGCTTTCCTGAAGATTAACACTCTGAAGTTTGCTCTCTCTGAGGTGGCTCGATTCCACTCTCAGGATTGAGTTAAGGGAACCTGTAGTGCCCTGGGCCTTGCTTTCCAGCCTTATTTTTAATTCCTGATTTTTTATTGCCGGCTGTTGGTTGGTATTTTATGCAGAGGATGGTGCTCTATGAAACATAGGGGCCCATTAGGATGACGGGCGGACTTAGTCCACCCGCCATCCCAACATGGAAAGGGACCGCCCACCATAAGGGCGGGGGTCCCGTGGAGGAAATTAGGATGCGTCCGCCACAGTGGCGGGCGCATTCTGTATGTTTACCATTGCGGCGGGTGGTGCTGAAAGCACCGACCGCCGAAATGGTAAAAATACATGTTGTGCATTTCAAAGCACAGCGTGACAGGCACCGCGTGGTGCCTGCCACGTTGTTCTTTGAAATCCAGGGGGGTATCATAGGTACCCCCCATGTGCACCCCCCACCCCTCCGGAGTTCTTGGGGGCCCACAATGGGCCCCCGCAGGTAGGCTCCGCATGTCTCTCTGTGGTGGCATTGCCGCAACGGAAAGGCACTGGAAAATGCCCATAGTAATATGGCTGGCGGTGTCTGATAGACACCGCCACCATATGGAACCCTTTTCGGCCCCGGTCGCAAGGCGTGGAAAACGGCGGACGGTCTTTCCTTCCGCCGCGGAACCCCCGGCCATGATAATATGGCGGGGGGGGGGTCATTCCGGCACGGATGGCGGCCATCCTAATGGACCCCCATAGTGAGGTGCCATTTCTATAGGACTATTAAATTCTTGTTCCAAAAGGCCTTACTCAGAATGTGGCTTGCTCAGTAATGCACCCTAAAGACACGCTGAATGTACCTCTGGGTTCCGAGCAGTGAGTTTATGACTTCAGAAAGCAAAACCTTATTTTTATATACAACCTTTTACTAGAGTTTGTAAGAGCTGTTTGGGTCATATTTATATTTTATGACAAACCATTTACCGACCTTGGAAGGATGAAAGGTTGCGTGAAGTGTTGATCTCACCAGATGCCAGCAGGGAGCGCTTAACTGGTTGACTCTCCAGTTTTGGCTGTGGTTCGTGGAAGGGAACATAATTGTTCAGCTGCTGGTGGGGTAGTTGAAGTACTGTATGTTTGCATATGCTTGTGCATTACTTGTGGTCAGGAATGCATTGTATTTTCAAGATATGGTGCATTCCTGTACTTCCTGCCTGTGCACAATTTGGTGTCTAGTGCCAAATCAGGTACCCTTGCACCATAGTGCAAGGGTGTCTGCGTTGTTGGCAGGATTGTTTTAGTGCAGGTAGACGCACCTTCCTGCACTAAAACCAATCCATGGAGGTGTCTTCCTCTTTCTATGTGTGCTGCAGAATGCAGCACATACAGAAAGAGGAAATAAAAAGGACAAATAAAGATGTTTCTCCTCGTTACACCTTCCCAGGAGAGGCATACAGTTTTGACGCATTCCTAAGTTTACAGATCCATGTAAAACTGGGAGTGTGTCAAAACACATCGGTGTGGCATGAGAAAACCCACCGCAACGCCCATGGAACACCCTCCTGATGCAGTGGAAGGCAACACAGGGACTTGCGCTGCTTTGCCTTACACCATATCTATGAGTCCATGAAAAGCCTTGAAAAGTGGCTTTGCGTGGCCTCGTACATGTGGGTCTGCACTCTCCGCTGCCGAAGAATCATAAAAAGTGGTGCAAGGGGCTTTTCAAAGGGCCCCTCAGTGCATAAAGTATCTCAGTTAGCTGTAGAGCTAGAGGCATCCTCGTCTGTATTCCAACCACGACGAAAATGAAAAGTATTATCACATGTGCATCCAGCAAGTGGACCAGAAGTACCCTATGCACAATCCCAAATTGGGATTGAGCTTGGACTTATTTTCCCATCAGTGAAGCAAGGAGTGAGGCTGACATACAGTAACTCAGGAAAACTAGCTTTTTAATGAGCTCAAAAACACTATTGTGTTATCACTTTGTATGTGTGGCAACTCTTCCTCTGAAAACGTAAAAAGAACAATTTTATAGACCGCAAGTGTAAGGCACAAGCATGAGCCCTAATGTACAGAGCAGACCAGAGGGTCAGGGAGCTGGCAGCCATCGATGCTTTCTAAGCAAGACAAAAATGCTATTTATTGCCTGCAGATGAAGCATTTAGGGGGAGAATGGTGGCACCAGCAATGTAAGAGTTCTGATTGTCTGGCCAATCTCAGCCTCAGCCTTTTATAAGGAGTAATAAATACTATTGTAGAAAACACCATAAAAGTTCACCGACTATATGAGAGATGATAAGTAGCACAAGCCAGGCTTTTTCCCAGAAAGAAGCATCTAATGAACAAACATAAAATACATGCCTCCACTCACCAGCTTTCCTTGTACAAGGACCACATTTCTAGGTCGAGCCTAGAGCCGGCGCGCATGCACTGCTCCGCAAGACTTGTTGCAGTGGAGTATGGAATAGAAGCCCTGCCCACTCTCTGCCCATATTTGTCATTGGCTTGTGTCACTGTCCTTCATAAATGCTAAATTCTGATTCGTAAATAGCCTTGTTAGTCCCTCATTAGTACCACCTTGTCTTTATTTGTAACCTCCCATGGCAACTTGCCCTTTTACTTCGGTTGTTACACGTTATGTGTTATTTAGTTTGTAAGCACTACTTTCTTTAATGAGTTTCTCTTACTTTTTGAAAACAACAAGGGAACCCAAAGAAGTCGGCAAGGGACCTTGGGAGTCAATATTATTAAGGCAACAGTGGTCCCTTACAAATAATAATGCTTAATCAATAAATATATACAAAGTTGTTGCTATACTTGAAAACGACATGGCCAGCCGGGCAGAGGTCTAGGTATTTACTTTTCAGTCAATGTAAAACATGAATAACACACAATATACAAGACAGGGCACAGTCAATCACACAAGAAATATCAGGACAGGGAATAATTTAAAGGAAACAAACAAAAAGGCTTACACACATGGAATGATTTATTTGTCCTTTAAAAGTGTGAAGGTGTCAATATTGTTCTGTTTTACAATCAAAACTGTGCGATTAACAAATTTACAGAAGATTAAGCTCTTGCCTAAGCCCTTTTGTTTGTTTCCCTTTAATTGTTCCCTGTCCTGATATTTCTTGTGTGATTGACTGGGTACAGGCTTGTGCCCTGTCTTGTATAGTGTGTGTTATTCATGTTTTACATTGACTGAAAAGTAAATACTTAGGGCCCGATTCACAGAACTAACTTAAGACAGAATCCTACACTTACTACCATTTTCGTATTCACAGAAGGCACTTAGGGCCCGATGTAGGTAATTCTTATTTACCACTTCTTAAATACCGAATTTTACCGATTCTGTATTTAATAAGTGGTAAATATGAAGGGGGGAGATGTAGGTATTTCCAGATGTGGAAATACCGAATCGTTAAGATTCGGTATTTACCGAATCTGGAAATACCTAATCGGTATTTCCTATTGATTCCTATGGGCCTGTGAAGCCCATAGGAATCAATGGGCAATACCGATTCTGTAATTACAGAATCGGTAAATACCGATTTTAGCAAGGGTGCAGGGGGTGTCACTTTGACACCCTCTGGCACCCCAAAAATAGGCATGTGCGCCATGTGGCACACAGACATGCCCTAAGGGCATGTCTGTCTGTCACATGGCTAGGTGTGCATGCACACATGTGCATGCACACCTGAATTCGGTATTTTAACACCCAATTGGATTGGGTGTTAAAATACCGAATTTGTAGGGCCTTTGGGACTCTGAAGAGTTCCACCTACATCTGAGATTTACCGAATCGGTAAAAATACCGATTCGGTATTTTACAGAATCGGTAAATTTACCGATTCTGTAAAATTGTGCTCCTACATGCCAAATTTGTAATACCGGTCGGTAACGGCCGAAAATACCGATTTTCGGCCGTTACCGACCGACCTACATCTGGCCCGTACTCATTTTGGTATTCACAGAAGAGACTTACTCCTAACTTCTGTGAATACCGAAATGAGTAATTGCCTTCTGTGAATACCAAAATGAGTAAGTGCCTTCTGTGAATACCAAAATGGTAGTAAGTTTAGGATTTTGTCTTAAGTTAGTTCTGTGAATCGGGCCCCTAGACCTCTGCCCGGCTGGGCATGTCATTTTCAAATATAGCAACAACTTTGTCTATATTTATTGATTAAGCATTATTATTTGTAAGGGACCACTTACTGCAGGCAGCACATAAGCACTCGCTTTCAATAACAACACAGGCACCCACTTTCACTTTAACACAGGTGCTCGCTTTCACTCTAACACGGGTGCCCGCTTTCAATAACAACACAGGCGTCCTATTTCACTTTAACACAGGAATCAAGGATTATCTCAGTCCCCCACCCATCCCGTCCCTGATTAATCTCACTCCATCAACTTTGTGTCCGTTTCTCCCCCTCACACCATCCAGACCTAAAGCCACGCCTCCTCTATGAGACCATCTACGTTGCCCATATGCTAGCACAGCACAAAAGCCCCCTTTCTTGTGCCCTACCTTTGCTACCTCTGCTCACAGTCACTGCGAGGTAGCACGCACAAAGGGGCCAAGAATGCCTGGCGTTGGCTCCGAGAGGCCTTTCTCCTTCTAATCATCATTTGTTGCATTCTCATTGAAATAAAACCCTCTGGGTTATCGGTTTTCTGAGCACATTCATTATATTAAAGGGGCTGTTTAGGATGCTAATTGCCCAATATTGTTCTCTAGCGCAAGTGCCCTACTCGCATCACATTTTCCAACCCAAACACTGGACTGCAACAAAAAATTGCTGCAAATAGGCTCAATGGCGCCCCCTCCCCTTACCCACACCCCCTCTCTTGACCAGGGCTCCTCCGCTCTGATCTCACAAAAGAGGAAATGTTAGAGAGTAGCCAGGGCTGCTGGAAGCGGAGATCGGAGATAAAAGCACATATCAAATTGTCCGGTTTGATGTGTACCCATCGCCAGGGTTTTTACTTTCAAGATGGTAGGATGTTAACAAGATTTTATTGACCCAGACTTATCTCCAGCTAAAAGTGCATGGTGAAAAGACCCGCTGCTACCAAACACACACAAACACACTGGCAGGTCAGTTGACAGGCCGTTAAAAACAGGCACAGGAATAGTAGCATATATCAGTTTTCAATCCAAAACACCAGGCACAAACACACTAGCACATATCAGTTAACACAGACTGTAACAACAGGCACAAACCAGTTGACAGACACTAACAACAGGCACAGACACTTACCACATATCAGTTGACAAACCATATAACAACAGACACAAATATACTGGCAAATAGCAGTTAACTGGCCGTGACAAAAGACACAAACATATTAGCATATATCAGTTGACAGAAGATAACAGCAGACACAAACATGCTAACTAATACCTATCAGTTGACAAACCATAACAACAGGCACAAATATAATAGCACATATATGTTGGCAGACCATAACAATAGGCACAAACATATTGGCACATATTAGTTGGCAAACCAAAAAGCAGGCACAAACACTCTAGCCCATATCAGGTGACAAATACACTAGCACATATCAGTTGACAGACAACAACAACAGTCACAAACACGTTAGCATATTTTAGTTGGCAGACCATAATGGTGGTGACCAACCTAAAATATGAGAATAATCTGAGGATATTTCATTAGTTTAATTTAGGCGGGCTGCAAAGAAATGGGCGAGCTGTGTCCACATGGGCGTTTGGTTGGCATTATAGTATATGGGCTGAGAAGTCTGAATTCCTGACCTGTTTTTATTACTGCAAACATCTGTATCAGGATTAGGTATCTTGTGTTTGGTTTGGTATAAGGTAAACATCCTCACCACACACCTTGCAATTGAACTTTCAGGTACACTGAAATAAAATTTGAATCATTTTTAAGAAACATCTTTCAATACTGAACCAGCTGGGATATGTGGTGGGGCTGTTGTTCTTCCGATGTTTGAGGGCACTTGGTCGGGGGGTGGTCCACACCTAATGCAACAGTTCTTACCATTCACTCTATCAAAACTATGCTCTCTTACACTGGATTAGTACTGTTAGCCAGTTCTCTTTTTAGGACATGGCCCCTAGGTCTCCTTGCACCTGTTCAGGTTTTTAGTTTCCATTCTGAAAGATAGAACACTGATTTTATGAGATAAGCACGAGTACAAGAAACAGAATCTAAACAAAATAAACAAGAATTTTCAATGCAATAGGTCTAGCATATGTGAGAGTTTGAGCTATGGGCATTGTAATTTACAATGTACTTTTTTGTGTTTTTAAAACCTGCAAGCAGTGCGTAAACACGCACTTTGTACTTATAGTCCCTGTTTACGAGAGGCATGGCTGACAGTAAAAAAGGTGTGGTTACTGCCAGCCTTGCTTCTGGTAAGCAATGACTATAAGTACAAAGTGCGTGTTTACTCACCACTTGCAGATTTTGAACGCACATAAATAAAAGGTATTGTCATTTAAAATGCCAATAGCTCAAACTCTCGCAAATGCGAGACCTATTGCATGCAAATGCTTGTTTCATAGGCGGCAAATCAACTTTTTCTAGATGGAGAAGTCTCCGAGTGTTCCCCTTTAGAATAAAGCACACAATCTCTGTCAACCTATCAGAGTTTTTTCTCCCATCAGCTGGCACTGTGTTTCCTACACTTAACTAACCTCCCCAACAAACAACTGTACAGTCATCCATTTTTTTCCCTCACCACTCACCATGTTTCTTAGGACGTGTTTTAGAAACCAGCTAAAATGTTTACACAATCTTATCATACGCATTCTTTGCATACGTATTTACCATCTGCATTTATTTCATAATTCGATTAATTGATTACTCTTTCAGATGTGGTTGAAGACATCAAATGTCTCTCCTGACATCCAGGTTTGGTGAACTTGCAATGCCTGCATGGAAAGCCAAAGATACTGCTTTCTTAACACGAAAGTCAGATGATGATTAATTAGCAAGCAGTGCTTAAATTGAGCTGGTGGTTTCTGGTGTGGGGCACCAACACTTATTTTGGGGGGCCGGTACTTATTTTACTGCATCAGGCATTTACTGCCAGCAAAAGACTCATGGGAAAGATGGAGGAAGAGAAAGACAGAAAAGCGTCACAAAGATAGAAAGCATGAATCTGCAAGAGTGAGCTGAAGGGGTAAGGAGCTGCTGTAAATAGGATAAAGAGGCTTTAGGATTCTGTGCTCACACACTAAATTGCAACAGTCACATGTTTCAGAGGTGAGCTTTGGGCACCCGCACGTTTTTATCTGCAAAGTATGCACTGTTAGCAAGCATCAAGTAGTTAAACTGGGGAACTGCAATGTAACCTAAGATTTTGGCAGCAGCTACCTGTACAAAAAATGGCTGAATTTATTTAGCCTCGTGGAAAAAGTTATTTGGGAACAGAAAAACCATATTTAGCAAACACATCACTTATTAAACACCCACCAGGCATACACAGCAATGTTGAAATCACGAGCAATCACCTCCCAGTCGTACTGCTATCCACTAGAATATTTTCTCAATGTATTCTCAATATAAGTGGGAATTGAAATAGCACACAGCTAACCTGACCTTCATCGTATCACCTAGGAGTAATAGTAACGACGGAGCTATGGCAACAGTCGTAGCTAACGGTAGTGTAGCAGGTGAAGTGGCACTGGGGTCTGGAGACCTGAAGTGTTCATTATTGATTGATTGACCTAGTGGCTTCCTAACACTAGCTTAAAACCTGACTCAAATAGAATGAGAAGACCATTGCTATATTTCACTAGACAACTTGCACCGCGAGCATTCAAGTGGGTTTCTCCTTTCGTGCATTAAAAGCCACTGGCTACCCCATTCGATCAGATGCAGCCCTGATGCCCACCACCAGCACATACATTAAGTTGCAATGATAAATTGTCATATGTAAACTATTCCCTAGATCAATGAAACCTTGACTAATACAAAGCCTTTCAAAGGCTTTGAGTATCAAGTGAAATTCCAGCTAAAATCATTGATTTGTTGGATTCCAAGGCTTCCTTGTCGATCACAGAATATGACAAAGCAGATTTGATTTAGTGAATGCCAAAGTACCTTTCTGCAAAAGAACTGCCCCTAGACCAGTGTTACTTGCATCTACTGTCACAATACATTCTTTACCCACAACAAATGGTTTTAAAAATGGAGCAGAACAAATTTCCTTTTTTAACATGTCAAATTGCAGTTGCTGTTCATTATTCCATACAAACTTAGCATTTTTTTTAAGTAACACTCGTAGAGAAGACACTTTGGATGCATAATGTTTTACAAATTTGCTAAATATTCTGTCAAACCTAGGAAAGAAAACAATTGATCTTTATTGACAGGAGCAGGTGCTTTTGAAATACGAGCAATATGATCGAATTTAGGCTTTATTCCCTCCTTGGAAATCTCGTGTCCCAAATACTCAACTTTTTGTTGTCTGAATTTACATTTATTGAACTTAAGTGTCAAACCTTTTTACTGTATGCTTCCCAAAACCGCTTTCAAATTCTCATCATGTTGTACCACATCATTGCCATAAACTAAGATATCATCTTGAAATGCAATAGCCCCTTTGCAACCTTCCAGCATTTCTTTCATTAAACGTTGAAAGACAGATGCAGCACTTACAAGTCCAAATGGCATACGCAGATAGCGATACATTCCCTCAGGTGTAACAAAAGCAGTTAAGTTCTTTGATTCCTCTTGTAGTACCACTTGATGATATGCACTTGCGAGATCTAAAGTTGTAAACACACAAGCGCCTGAAAGAGTAGAAATTAGTTCATTAATTTTTGGTAAAGGATGCATGTCATTCCAAATTTCTTTGTTTAGACTACGAAGGTCCACACATAAGCGGAGCTCACCATTGGCTTTAAGGGAAAGAACAATGGGAGAAACCCAAGAAGACGATTCGATTGGTTCAATGATGTTGGATTTAACAAGGTTATTGAGAATATCTTTCAATTTGTCACAATAAGCTAGTGGTACATTTCTAACTCTATGCCTAACAGGCACTGCATTGTCTTTGAGTACAATTTTATGTTTAAAATAGCATATTCTCCTAATTTATCCTCAAATACCTTTGGAAACATATTCTTAATATCATCAACAAATTCACTATTTACTGATGTTACAATGTATACTGGAGGTGAAGCATTGGGGTCCAATTTAATACCCATTTCTTTTTGGTGAGGCCAACCCAAAATAGACTCTCCTTTACGAGCAATATAGATTTTCGCCATAGTAGACCTATCTTTGAAACTTACATTCACCCAAAAAAAACCTACTAGTTAAATTTTATGTCCTGAATAACTACCAGGTTTAATATCAGGGCTTAAAAATTCTCTGTTTGGCCATAACTCTTCAAAAATATCTAAGCCAACTATGGAATACCACGCACAAGAATCCACTAACATGGAAACTTCTTTACCATCTATGTTGAATATGCTTGAAGGAAAACTTTTACAGTCATCCGAAGAGATACATGAAATGCAATTGAATTCACTAAATTCTTCTACTAATCCTTCTTCCTCAAAAGGAATACAATTTACCTTTTGAGGAGAACGGCACATTTTGCCAAAGTGTCCAGTCTTTTTGCATTTTACACATATTTTATTTAAAGCGGGACAATTTTTTAAATTCCCCACATGGTCAAAACTCCCACATCTATAACATATTATAAATGTGCGTCTATTCCCAAACTTGTTCTCTTTCATTATACCATCTTTTTTAAACATGGGATAAACAGTTTTCTTTTGGACAGCTTGACTTTTAACAATTGAAACTTCAGGAACAGATTCTTGAATTCTAACTGACAGACTTTGACTTTGACCTCTTATTTCGTTCACAAATTTTTCTGATTGTTCAATACCCTTTGCTATATTTACTACAGCTTTAAGTGAAGTTTCAGTTCCTAACCACAATCTTTCCTGTATCTTTTTGCTTTTAGTTTTCATCATAATCTGATCCCTTAAAACCTGGTCATAGTTAATTGTATCAAATGCACAGGATCCAGCTAAAGCTCGTAAAGCAGAGATATAATTCTCAATAGATTCGTTCTCTTTTTGTGCTCTTGAATAAAATTTAAAACGCTCCATCACAGTATTGACTTTTTTCCCAAATCTTATACTGAGTTGTTTAATAGCCACCTGAAATACATCAGATTCATCAGAATCTTCCAATGGAGGCAACTCAGATAGTTCTTTGATGCCTTGACCCCCTAAAGACAAACGTAATAGATCTAACTTCCTTTTGGAAGAACCACCATCTTCTTCCAGTACATCCACATATGCTAAAAACATGGGATACCACAAATCCCATTCCATTTTAGGATCACCTGCTATTGGAAGAAAATGGGGTGGAACCATTATATTAGACATGTTAATAACCTTTGAAAATGTCTAATAAACGTATTAAAATAAAATTAAAATTTCCGATCTATTTATTTAAAAAAAAATGTCACTGGTTAATTCTTATTGCTATCAAAAACAATAATAGAACTTCCAGTTAGTAATATGCACATACCTTAGCGTGTGTATCACTGTAGAACTCCTTTGTAGAAATATCAAGTTTATCCTTTTCAAAATCACACTCATGAAGCGATAACTACGCTTGTTACGCACTTTAAATAACTCCCCAATCCAAGATGGCCGAATACGTGAGATGACGTGATGATGTCACTCCCACAATGCACCGCTGTACTACAATGTACTGTGACGATGTTGATACAGAGGAACACACGGAACGGAGTGACGCAACCAAGCAATCACAGACGATGCTCTCGAGACTGTGCACGTTCAGTAAGTGACGGTTGAGACTTTGGTTAAAGATTGACTTTTGACATTAAAAAAAAACGAGGATTTCATTAACAGTCTGCCGCAGGTGCTATCAATTGCACGAAGTTAATTAACAAGACAGCCGCAGTAGCATTCAACGCTTAAATAAAAGATTTTCTCTTTTATTTTAAGTTCACAGTAAATAAAATTTTCGAATTAGGAATAAACAGTTCCACAGCCGCTGGTGCGATTAAGGCACACAAATAAAGCAGCCGCTGGTGCTATCATGTCACAAGTTCTAGCAAATTTAAATTCCTTACTTCACGAAGTGAACGCTGTCTCCTCCTTACTTGACTTTTCCTTATCTGGAACAGTACTCCCACTGTCGCCAATATGTTGGAAAGAAACCAGGTCCTCAAGATGTACACTTTAGTTCCAGGAACAGGGTTTATTAGTCAGTAGAAGGAACAGCTTAACAACCACACCGACTGGCTACAAGCGCAGTCAGACTCCAACTGCCCCAGCACAGAACCTTCAACATAGAACAGAAGAAGAACATTCCAAGTTCTATACAGCATGCATGCTAAGTAGCATACAACAACGATCTTAAACTAAGTCAATTTTATCACAGTCAATTAATTTGGATAAAAAACATTACAAACACAAGAGTCAATATGTTTTTAAAAATCATTTATTTAAGGTGGATCATGAAATCCACCTTTAATTTTAATACCAGTGGCCCAGATGTATTAAGGACTTGCATTTTCATTGCGTAGCAAAAGTAGTTGCAAGGCAACACAAGTCCTTCACTGGGATTTTTTAAGCCATGCAAGGTCCGACTTACTTCACCTTGCATGGCTTTGTAAAGAAAAAGTAGAATAACGCAGGGTCTTGTGTTGAGTTGCGTTACTCTGCGTCTGGGAGGCTTTCCATGGGTTGAAAATGGAAGTTCTCATGCATCCACCAATGGATTTTAGCACATTCTCAGATTTACTAAAGCTAGTAAACCTAGGAATGTGTAAAAAAAAAATACTATGTAGGGCCAAATTTACAGGTATAAGTTATTATTACCAAAAAGAAACAGACATAGACTAAAAATTAAACCTGATAGTAGATAAAGTTAATTTATTTTAACTATTTAAAATAGTATAAAATGTAAACAAATATAATTCAATGTTAAAATTATAAACATAAAAATTGATATTTAATTATCAAATATTTTACCAACCTTTTTAAATGTATATATTAATTGTAACATGATTTTTATTAAAATATAATTTTGAGTATCACGTAGAGAGGAGTGGCATATTAGTCAAGCCTTTGAGAGGCTTGGTTTCTGAAAGGAGATGCCATTGTTGAGGTATGCTGCGCCAATGTTATGTCGTACATTGAAGTTGTGGGTGAGGAGTTTGAATTGTTCTAGTTTGTGAATGGAAAGCCAGTAGACCGCCTTCAGGTATGGTGTGATGAGAGTGTGGTGTGGGACTTTGAGAGTGATTGTGGTCGGCAGGCTTCTGGTGAGTTTTGGTTGATCCCATAGACATAGAGGGGGTTCCCATAGTCCAGCTTGCTTGTGACAAGGGTGTGTGTGACTGTTTTCAAGATTCTGAGTGGGAGCTACTTGATAATTTTCCTCAGCATCTTCAGGATATGGGAGCATGAGGCAGTGACAGCATTGAGTTGGGTGGTCATGGGTGGTCATGTTGAGCCTGCTGCTAAAGATGATTCTGAGGTTCTTAGCATGGGTTAGGGGGGTGGGTGTCGGCCCTAGTTCTGTTGGCAACCAGGTGGAGGCCCATGGTGATGTGCTTTTCCCAAAGATATATATATATATATATATATGTGTTTGTGAAGGGCGTCTGACGAAGGCACACTTACGCCGAAATGCATTATGCCCAGCAAACTTGTATTAAAGACTCTTCCGAAGCCCCATGGTGTCCTCTGACCTCTTCTTCCTTGGAGGGGTCGTGCTTGTTTATTTATCTACGCGGCAGCTGGCAAGCCGCGCTCAGGGGACCCGCTCTACAATGAGGACTGCGTTCTTGCCGGATCCAGTGGCAACACTGTGCTTACTTTCTCCGAGGTATCGGATGTCGCAGTCCCGCCTCATCTACCAGGGACAGCATACGGCCACCGCCAGGAGCGGCTTGTGACTTCACTTGTCAGTGGAATCACTGTATTTGCGCTGTTTGGCTCGCTCTCATCCTGCTACATGAGGGAGAACGTGTGGGGACCTAAGGATGGCTCTCAGTTATTTACAGGCTGCACCAAAGATCCCTTTCCATGGTATTCCAGCGCTCATCCAACGGTACTTACCGAACATTGCATTCTGGTAGCTGTGGTTTTCATTGTTCTACTACAGCTGCTTCTAATTTTGTTTGAGTCAGCTGACTCCCCACCCAGGGGAGGACCTGAACATTTCAAAGGGAGGCGTGGTGTTTTCCTGTGTTTGTGAAGGGCGTCTGACGAAGGCACACTTACGCCGAAATGCATTATGCCCAGCAAATTTGTATTAAAGACTCTTCCGAAGCCCCATGGTGTCCTCTGACCTCTTCTTCCTTGGAGGGGTCGTGCTTGTTTATATATATATATATATATATATATATATATATATATATATATATATATATATATATATATATAGACGAAAAACTCCCAACAGCAAGAAGAGAGCAGAGGCCCAAGGGGGAGTTCAGGAAACATCTTTATTGAAGCAGTTCTCTTTAGATGGCGGATGCATTTCGGCATGGGTTTTGCCTTCTTCAGCGCCTAGAGAAATGTGTGGGGATGTGGGTGGGAGCCGTAGTAATGAAGTGCCCAGCCGCACACCGATAGGGTGACATCCGACTCCGCCCCCGCAGCTCACCTGACGACTGGAGGCCTGCCATGTGGACTACAGGACCCAGCATGTGTGTATGTATATATATACATACACACAAACACACACACATATACCTATATATATGTACATCCCACAGATGACATTTAACTTCCATTGTTCTAATTTCTGCACCATCTACCATAGGCTTACATGAAAGTGGAAGGTAAGCAGACCAATTGGGTGAAACCAATTTTACCAATGCCAGGCACACATATTGTGACACTAAAAAGTGGTGTCAAAGTGCACAGAGACCTCTAAAAATATTGAAAGGATTTACAACAAATTACAAAAAGCACAATCTGCGAACCAAGATCTGCCAAATTTGGTGTAATTCCGTTCAGCATTTTTTGCGGTTGTGTTGCCTAAAAAATTTCAAGGGAAATGCAAGGGAATTTTGCGTTTTGGGACCCCCCATTTTTTTCAGCTCCCGCTTAGCGGATCACCTGTAAACTTTCCATGCACAAACTGGGCAAAAATAGAACTTTTTAAAAAGCGTTTTGTGCAGATTTATAAAAACTGTGCCAAAGTTCTAAGCAAAACATGGAAATGCTGACCTAACTATGATTACCAATATATACATTTTGTTTGACTGATTTACTAAAATGAATGAATGACTAGCTCTATGGAAAATCATTATCTAAGATTGAATTGAACACACCCTCTTCCTTCCTCTTCCTTTTTTAAGCGAGAGGAGATGTGTAAGTCTGCACTTTTGAGTAACTTTACTTTTGTATTTTATGAAAAACCAAAACTAGTAAAGGTACTCAAAAGTGTAACAGTAAACTACATGTGTGAATTAGCCCTGATAGTTTTCAGAGTATAAAAGTGTTAAACTTTCTAAAGGCACTGAAATACACAAAACATTAACGTCTGGAGGGGGCACATGCATTATAAAAATTAGTGTAAACTGTAGCTGTTTGGTATGTGAATCTGTCCCCAATGTTGCCTCAATAAGTGTTGTATTGTATTATATTGTCATTGTATTTATATAGCACTTTCTACCCCTGACCAGGAAAATAGTATAGAGTGAAGTGGCATAGAGCGTTGTGCAGTGGAGTGGCATAGAGTGGAGTGGTGAAAGTGAAGTGGCGTATAGTGCAGTGACATAGAATGGAGAGGCAAAGAGGGGAGTGGTGTAGAGTGGAATATCATAGAGTGGAGTGAGTGCAATGGAGTGGCGTACAGTGGAATGCCGTAGACTGAAGAGGCATAGATTGGCATAGAGTATAGTGGCATTGAGTGTACACTAGAGTGGTGTAGAATAAAGAGGCACAGAGTTGCGTAGCATAGAGAGGGGGAAGCACAGAGAGCAGTGGCGTAGAGTGGAGTGGTGTAAAGAATTTTGTCATAGCATGGAGTGGCGTAGAGTGTAAAAGCATAGAGTGGAGAGGAATAAAGTTGAGTGGTGTACAGTTGATTAGCATAGAGTGAAGTGGTGTAGAGTGCAGCAGCATAGAGTGGAGTGGCGTGCAGTGGAATAGCGTAAAATGGAGTGGTGTACAGTTGAATAACAAAGCGTGGAGGGACATATAGTAAAAGAGAGTGTGGTGTAGTAGAGTCTAGCTCAAAGAGACATAGAGCAAAAGTGGCTGAATAGATGTAGATTTAATATTTCAGGAATATAGATTATAGGGTGGAAAGGATAATTTTTGGTATTAGCTCTAAATTGGTTAAGTAGTATTAAAGTTACGAGTAACAAAACACTCAGTTATCTAATGGCTGCGTACACCAGAGCACCTTTGCAGTAATCTGCGGTACATGCTGACCACAATGCAGTATACCATTGGCTAATAGCTGGCTCTACAAAAGTAAAAGGCAGTCACGTTGTTATTACCACAGTTTGGCTGTGTTCTAGGTTAGGGCCTCTAATACAGGTAAGTAGTAGGTTTTATTGTCGTAGCTTAGTAGTTTCTAGGCCCAGTACATTTTAGGGAGTACTGTGGTACCTTGTTAATTGGTAAACAGTAGTAAAGTTAATAGCAAGCAAAAATCCGACCAATTCGGGCAATAACTACAGTGTGGTTACAGCTATATATATATTCACTGAAAAAACCATAGGTTAGAGACCATATATAGTTAGCTGGACATTTTATTGACATAAAACCAATGAAATTCCATATATAGTTAGTTGCACTAACTATATATCGCGCACCCGCAATCCACTGCTGATGATGTCACATATTACATCATTCATGACATGGTCAGTGACATCACTGATGACATCACTGATGACATCTCAAATTACATCACTGATGACATCACTGATGACATCTCAAATGACATCACTGATGACATCATCTAGTGTCTGTGTGTTTTTGTAAAGTTTAAATATGTTTTACATATTGAAGAATGAGTGGATGTATGGAAGACTGAGTGTGTGTGTGGCTGGCTGGGAGGTGTGTGACTCTGTGCATATCAATGTGTACTTGTATCAGTGATTGTATAAGAGAGTAAGTATGTGTTAGTATATGTGTGAAAAGTATGGTGTTCTGTGTTTAACTGTATAGATGAGGAAATCGAAGTGTGATTGATTCTTCACAGGACTGACTAGGTGTATGAGTGCATATGATAGTGTTGTAATAATGAGTGACTGTATGTATGAGTGATTGTATGGGTGAATGAGTGAATGTGTGTGTAGACGTAGGAATCAGTGAGTGCGTATGTAGTAACTGGTATTGGTGTGTCATGATGTCATCAGTGATGTCATTTGAGATGTCATCAGTGATGTCATTTGAGATGTCATCAGTGATGTCATCAGTGATGTCACTGAAGTATGGTGTTCTGTGTTTAACTGTATAGATGAGGAAATGGAAGTGTGATTGATTCTTTACAGGACTGACTAGGTGTGTGAGTAACTCCATGGATGAGTGGCAGTGTGTGAGTGTCTGCATAGGTGTATGAGTGCATATGATAGTGTTGTAATAATGAGTGACTGTATGTATGAGTGATTGTATGGGTGAATGAGTGAATGTGTGTGTAGACGTAGGAATCAGTGAGTGCGTATGTAGTAACTGGTATTGGTGTGTCATGATGTCATCAGTGATGTCATTTGAGATGTCATCAGTGATGTCATCAGTGATGTCATTTGAGATGTCATCAGTGATGTCATCAGTGATGTCACTGACCATGTCATGAATGATGTAATATGTGACATCATCAGCAGTGGATTGCGGGTGCGCGATATATAGTTAGTGCAACTAACTATATATGGAATTTCATTGGTT
Organism: Lissotriton helveticus; assembly: GCF_964261635.1. NCBI lineage: Eukaryota > Metazoa > Chordata > Amphibia > Caudata > Salamandridae > Lissotriton > Lissotriton helveticus. The sequence continues at coordinate 1,872,664,514 of NC_136067.1, read as the reverse complement.
TTATGTCAATAAAATGTCCAGCTAACTATATATGGTCTCTAACCTATGGTTTTTTCAGTGAATTTTCAAGGTTTTGTAAATGCAAATTCCTAACTATATATGGTCTATAACCTATGGTTTTTTCAGTGAATTTCATTGGTTTTTTAAAAGCTAATATCTATAGCTGTAAAATATATTCTTTATTACGTGACGTATCACTTAGCTACGTGAGACGCCTCATGACGCGTCGCATAACCGTGACGTATCGGCTCTGCAGCGCAAACAAAACCCGTAACGTAAGCGTGCCGGAGCACGCTTACAGATATATATATTTTTTTAACCTTAATTAGACAAAATCCACACGTGCACATATCTTGAGGCCTTGCAAAGGCACATCAAACAAACAGTCCCTACAATTTTGCCAAGTTTGCTGGAAATCTATTCCCTTAATTTTTTTTTTACTGTTTCTCTTGGTTTTCCCCTTGTTACGCTTACCGGGACGCTACCCGGTACGCGAACCGGACGCTCCAAAAACACAAGATGGCGGACTCCCGTTACGCTGCCGGTTAGCTGCCCGGTTCGCATACCGGGAAGCGCCTCTACCGCGACAAATCGCGGGGGACTTTAATATCCCCCTCATCAATCCTAGGGGGTCAGGAGGGGTTTACCTTGCCCCCTTTCCTTCATTTCCCCCTTCTTTTTTCACCACATCTTGTCTCTCGAACCTACCGAGAGACAAGATGGCGGCCGCTCCGGACTGGTTACAATGTTGACAGCTACGCTGCCGGTTAGCTGCCCGGTGAGCTGCCCGGTGAGCTGCCCGGTTCGCGTACCGGGATGCGCCTCTACGGCGTAAAATCGCAAAAAAAAATGTTTTTTATTTTTTGCCCCGCGGGGCACTTTAATATCCCCCTCATCAATCCTAGGGGGTCAGGAGTGGTCTACCTTGCCCCGTTTCCTTCATTTCCCCCTTCGTTTTTCACCACATCTTGTCTCTCGATCGTACCGAGAGACAAGATGGCGGCCGCTCCGGACTGTTTAGAATGTTGACAGACACCGGAGAGCCAATAAGCTTCGCTTCGCGAAGTTCAGTTACGCGTCAGGTACGCGAACCGGGGCGCTAACCGGAGCGCTGTCACAGATATATATATTTTTTTAAACGTTAATTTCTCAAAATCCACTGGAGCACATATATTGAGACATAGCAAAGGCACGTCGGGCAGCCAATTCCGTCCACAAACGCCAAAGTTATTAGACATAGAATTTTCAGAAATCCCATAGAGAAAAAATCCTAACTATATATACCCACTGGCTATCGCCAGTAGGTAATATACATATATAAACATATATCATCTGCATATCTATATAAATATAAATGCATGCATACATATACATATATGCATACATATGCATGTTATTTACATGAAAGTTTTAAAAACACTAATAAAAGCAAAGCTAAAAAGCCACCTCATTACAAACAGAATGGCTTTAACTTAAACGAGGGCGAGATCTATTGCATTTTCAATGCTTGTTTACTTTGGTTCTATCAAGAAGGCATTCAGATGTGTCACACATTTGCCATAAATTCTGAATGTTAGCACTCTAGTTGCTCATTAGATCACTGTAGTAAAGCTAGTGCTCACCAGGGAAGTCTGCTGCTAATCATGGTTTGCAGCCATTTTCCCGCATTTTTTATCCCGCAGACTTTCAGTCCGCATACCATTATCCCGCAAGGTCATTGACCTCGCATACCATTATCCCGCACTTTTTCAAAACGCATGTGCATTTATCGCGCATGCCTTTACAAAGAATTACGTTTTAAAGGCATGTATGGTAAATGCATTTGCGTTGTGAAAACCACGATGACGAGAGAGGTAAGTGGGTTTGTGTTAATTTTTTCGTGGGTTAGTGATTGTGTAGTGTAGTGTAGTGTTGTGTAGTGTAGTGTTGTGTTAGTGTAGTGTAGAGTTGTGGTGGTTGTTTAGTGTAGGGTCATGCTGGGGGTAGTGTTTTAGGGTTTAGGGTTGTGTTGTAGTGTTTGCGTAGTGTAGGGTCATGCTGGGGGTAGTGTTTTAGGGTTTAGGGTAGTGTTGTAGTGTTTGCGTAGTGTAGGGTCATGCTGGGGGTAGTGTTTTAGGGTTTAGGGTTGTGTTGTAGTGTTTGCGTAGTGTAGGGTCATGCTGGGGCTAGTGTTTTAGGGTTTAGGGTAGTGTTGTAGTGTTTGCGTAGTGTAGGGTCATGCTGGGCGTAGTGTTTTAGGGTTTAGGATAGTGTTGTAGTGTTTGCGTAGTGTAGGGTCATGCTGGGGGTAGTGTTTTAGGGTTTTGGGTAGTGTTGTAGTGTTTGCGTAGTGTAGGGTCATGCTGGGGTGTAGTATTTTAGGGTTTAGGGTAGTGTTGTAGTGTTTGCGTAGTGTAGGGTCATGCTGGGGGTAGGGTTTTAGGGTTTTGGGTAGTGTTGTAGTGTTTGCGTAGTGTAGGGTCATGCTGGGGGTAGTGTTTTAGGGTTTTGGGTAGTGTTGTAGTGTTTGCGTAGGGTAGGGTCATGCTGGGGTGTAGTGTTTTAGGGTTTTGGGTAGTGTTGTAGTGTTTGCGTAGTGTAGGGTCATGCTGGGGTGTAGTGTTTTAGGGTTTTGGGTAGTGTTGTAGTGTTTGCGTAGTGTAGGGTCATGCTGGGGGTAGTGTTTTAGGGTTTTGGGTAGTGTTGTAGTGTGTGCGTAGTGTAGGGTCATGCTGGGGGTAGTGTTTTAGGGTTTTGGGTAGTGTTGTAGTGTTTGCATAGTGTAGGGTCATGCTGGGGGGTAGTGTTTTAGGGTTTTGGGTAGTGTTGTAGTGTTTGCGTAGTGTAGGGTCATGCTGGGGGTAGTGTTTTAGGGTTTTGGGTAGTGTTGTAGTGTTTGCGTAGTGTAGGGTCATGCTGGGGGTAGTGTTTTAGGGTTTAGGGTAGTGTTGTAGTGTTTGCGTAGTGTAGGGTCATGCTGGGGGTAGTGTTTTAGGGTTTAGGGTAGTGTTGTAGTGTTTGCGTAGTGTAGGGTCATGCTGGGGGTAGTGTTTTAGGGTTTAGGGTAGTGTTGTAGTGTTTGCGTAGTGTAGGGTCATGCTGGGGGTAGTGTTTTAGGGTTTAGGGTAGTGTTGTAGTGTTTGCGTAGTGTAGGGTCATGCTGGGGTGTAGTGTTTTAGGGTTTTGGGTAGTGTTGTAGTGTTTGCGTAGTGTAGGGTCATGCTGGGGGTAGTGTTTTAGGGTTTAGGGTAGTGTTGTAGTGTTTGCGTAGTGTAGGGTCATGCTGGGGTGTAGTGTTTTAGAGTTTTGGGTAGTGTTGTAGTGTTTGCGTAGTGTAGGGTCATGCTGGGGGTAGTGTTTTAGGGTTTAGGGTAGTGTTGTAGTGTTTGCGTAGTGTAGGGTCATGCTGGGGGTAGTGTTTTAGGGTTTAGGGTTGTGTTGTAGTGTTTGCGTAGTGTAGGGTCATGCTGGGGGTAGTGTTTTAGGGTTTAGGGTTGTGTTGTAGTGTTTGTGTAGTGTAGGGTCATGCTGGGGGTAGTGTTTTAGGGTTTAGGGTAGTGTTGTAGTGTTTGCGTAGTGTAGGGTCATGCTGGGGGTAGTGTTTTAGGGTTTAGGGTAGTGTTGTAGTGTTTGTGTAGTGTAGGGTCATGCTGGGGGTAGTGTTTTAGGGTTTAGGGTAGTGTTGTACTGTTTGTGTAGTGTAGGGTCATGCTGGGGGTAGTGTTTTAGGGTTTAGGGTAGTTTAGTTGTTTAGTGTATGCTAAAGGCATATTCGTTCTAAAAGTTTTTGTTATTTTAATTTGCGGCCTAATAGTACATGCGGGATTTTTTTTGCGGACTGATGGTATGCGGGATTTCGTCATATATTCGCTAATCATACTTTCTATGGCAAAATGAACCCCCTCATTTTGTTCCTTTTTAAATTAAATGTTTTAAGAGTTACCACTTTATTCCAATCAAGATGGCTTCAGGTGTGCCATACCTTTGCAATAAGTAGGACTGTTAGCACTCTAGTTGTTCTTTAGAACACTCTGGGACATTCTGTCATTGGGCTATAGTTGGGCTACATCTGGCTGATATTTGGGCTACATTTTTTTTTTTGTCTCTGGTGGCCATCTTTGGGCTACATTGGGCTACATTGGGCTACATTGGGCTACATTGGGCTACATTTGGGCTCCAACATATATATAGCCCAATGTAGCCCAATATATATTTTTCAAAGTTAATTTTCGTAAAAACCACTGGAGACTATATCTTGAGACATAGCAAAGGCACATCGGGCTACCAGTCCCTACAATTTTGCCAAGTTTGGTGTAAATCCATTCAGCCGTTCAGGCTAAAAGTGAGGCCAACCGCCCTATGGAAAATTGCATGGGAAAAACACGTTTTGGGACCCCCCTTTTTTCTCGGCCCCCCCTTGACGAAACCCCCCCAAATTTTTAGGGGCTGCTCAGAAACAAAATGTTCCATTTTCCTGAAAATTTCAGCCAATTCTGTCCTCAAACGCCAAAGTTATTCGACATAGAATTTTCAAAAATCCCATAGGAAAAAAATCGCCAGTAGGTAATATATGGTCCAAACTATAACTACCTACTGGCGACCGCCAGTAGGTTATAGATATGTACATAAATGTTGGGGGGATTTGCAGATCCAGTTGAACAGTTAAAAAAAAAACATTGTGGGCTCTCACGGTTCGTTCATTATCGGCCCCCTGATGAACCAGGTCCCAGGGGCCTTTATTTTTATTAGTGGAGGGGGGGCTCATGGGCCCCCTTTCTTGGGGCTCACTATTGCCCCGGAAACCACCCAAAAGAGCCACTAATGGCCATGGGGACTGCCACCCCCCAAGGGCGGCTGGGGGCATCATCCCCCAGCCACCAGTGCACCAGGAGGCGGTGCACAGACATAATATCGACTCCACAATATCGAATGGACAAAATATCGAGTTTAAAATATCGAATATAATAAAATATCGAAAACAAAAATATCGTTGTTAAAAATATCGATTACAATAATGATAATAAAATATCGAGTCCAAATATATCGACTCAAAAATATCGACATGACAAAATATCGATTAATAGTCAAAGTAAAAAATATCGATATTATGTTGAAAAAAGCTAAAAAATATAAATAAATTTTAATAGTAATATAAATTGTAGTTAATGTTTAGGAGCGGGATGTTGGGTTAATAGGGGATAAGGGTGGGGAGTAATTTAAAATATATAATTAATTAATATATGTTTGTAAAGATATTTATATTTTAATTAATTGGGAAATAATTATTATTAATTAGTTAATTAATTTATATTAATTTCTATAAAATTTTAATTAGTAATTAATTGGTAATGAAATAATATTAATTAGTTAATTGGGAAATAATTAATATTAATTAGTTAATTTATATTAATTTCTATAATTTTTTAATTAGTGATTAATTGGTAATTAAATAATATTAATTAGTTAATTGGGAAATAAATCATATTAATTAGTTAATTAATTAATATAATTGGTAATAAAATGTTATGTAGTAAATAATTGGTAATTAATTATTAGTAATTTGTATATTGGAAATTAAATAATATTATTTAGTTAATTAATTTATATAATTGGTAATACAATTTTATGTACTAATTATTTGGTAATTAATTATTAATAATTAGTTAATTGGAAATATAATAATAATAATTATGTAAGTAATTAATATAATTTGATATTATTTTGTATTACTAAATAATTAGTAAATAATTAATAATAATTAGTTAATTACATTATTTAGAGTTATTGTTATATATATGATATTTTGTTATAGTTCATTAAATAATTGGTGAAAAGTTTAATAATAATTACATGAAAATAATTACAGCTAATGTGCGAAAATATTTTCATCTTTGTTATTGATATAAATTGTAGTTAATGTTTAGGAGCGGGATGTTGGGTTAATAGGGGATAAGGGTGGGGAGTAATTAAAAATAAATAATTATTTATGATATGTTTTTATACATTTAAATTATCAAATAATTGGTAATGAATACATAATAATTTGTTAATTAATTCATATTATTTGGTACATATTTTTCATTAGTAAATAATTAGTAAATAATTAATAATAATTATTTTATTTAATTATTAAGTTTTTTTAAATGTATTTATTATTTTTTTATGATTAAATATTTGTTTGGAAATAAATATTATAAATAATTACATTCAATTAATTACAGCTATTTTGGTAATATATTAACTTATTACATTTAGATAATTAATCATTAATAGTTAATTTAATAATATTCATTAAAATTGGGTACAGGAGGAATTTTAGTGTTCAGGGTCAGTTTTCTCTCTTTAGGTAAAGGGGTATTTTTATGTTTCTGGGTCAGTTTTCAGTTTTAGGGTAAAGGGGTATTTTTTAAGTTCAGGGTCAGTTTTCTGTTTGTGTGTAAAGGGGTATATTAAAGGTTCAGGGTCAGTTTTCAGTTTTTGGGTAAAGGGGTATTTTTAGGGTTCTGGGACAGTTTTCAGTTTGTGGGTAAAGGGGTATATTTAAGGTTCAGGCTCAGTTTTCAGTTTTTGGGGAAAGGGGTAAATTTAAGGTTCAGGGTCAGTTTTCAGTTTTTGTGTAAAGGGGTATTTTTAGGGTTCAGGCTCAGTTTTCAGTTTGTGGGTAAAGGGGTATATTTAAGGTTATGGGTCAGTTTTCAGTTTTTGGGTAAAGGGGTATTTTTTGGGTTCAGGGTCAGTTTTCAGTTTGTGGGTAAAGGGGTATATTTAAGGTTCAGGGTCAGTTTTCAGTTTTTGGGTAAAGGGGTATTTTTAGGGTTCAGGGTCAGTTTTCAGTTTGTGGGTAAAGGGGTATATTTAAGGTTCAGTGTCAGTTTTCAGTTTTTGGGTAAAGGGGTTTATTTAAGCTTCAGGGTCAGTTTTAAGTTTGTGGGTTAAGGGGTATATTTTTAGGTTCAGGGTCAGTTTTCAGTTCTTGGGTAAAGGGGTATTTTTTGGGTTCTGGGTCAGTTTTTATTTTTTGGGTAAAGGGGAATTATTAGGGTTCAGGGTCAGTTTTGTGTTTTTGGATAAAGGGGTATTTTTTAGGGTTCAGGGTCAGTTTTCAGTTTTTGGGTAAAGGAGATTTTTTAGAGTTCAGGGTCAGTTTTCTGTTCTTGGGTAAAGGGGTATTTTTAGGGTTTAGGGTCTATTTTGTGTATATAAAGTGTGAGAAAAAACATTATAAGTATTACAAATAATTGAACATTTTTAGTGATTAAATGTTGCTAATTTTTTTGCTAATTATTATTTTTTGAACTACTCAAAAAAAATATAATAAAAATATATGTTAATAATATTTATACAATATATAAAAATATTTGACACATTTTACACATTTACATTATACTAAAGTAGCTTTTCTAATTTATACATGGTCAGTCTTCAGCACCTTTCCAGATATTACTTTCACTTGAGTAGGAATAGTAAATAATAATTGGTCAGTGTCCAGCAACTTCTCTGATAATACTTTGACTGGAGTAGGAATAGCAATTATTAATTGGTCAGTGTCCAGCACATTTGCATATAATTTTACATTAGTGTGTTATTATATTACAAAAAAATGCAAAATGGATGTTTTCAAATAACTTTATTACAATTTTCTAATTTTTTCATGTGTAATACAATGCAATCACTATCACATAAAACATAAACATTTTTTGAAATGTTGTATTTGCAGAATAACACATTATCATTTATGTACATGTTTTAATTTGTCACACAAATTTTTTTCCCCAACATATTTTTTTGTCAAAACACAATATTATTATCAATCACTTTCTGTAACAAGTATTTATATTGACATAAATAAAATAACAGTTATTTTTCTGTTTCTTCCATTTATATTTAATAATGTTAATATTATATATTAATATTATTAAATATTTAATTTTCATATTTAAATTTTTATAAAGTAACATGACAATTATTATATTTGCTCAAGATATGGAAATAATAATTAAGACATTTTTTTAACATATTTCAGACAATGTTGTTTTTAAATTATACATATAAATATATTATGTTGTTAACTTTATAACTGTAAAGGGGAATAATATGTTTAATAATAATATCTGGTATTGGTAAAAGATTATTTATGCAATTATATACTTTTATAATACTTAGACATTATTATAAAAATAATTTAGTTAATTAATAAAAATAATAACAAATATATTTATTATTATTATTATTAATTAATAAACTTAAACATTTATCTTTTCTTTTCACAAATACATACATTCAGAGAAATAAAAATACATTATTTAAGGGCATTATTTATATAGTAAATGGTTATAATTTTTATTTTAATAATAATAAATAACTTATATTATTTATTATTATTAATTATTTACAAAACATTTATAATGTTTAGTTATAAACAAATACAAACTTATTCCTATAAATGTACACAAAAATAAATTTTTAGCATCTATTATTTCAAGTGTTACATACTTATTTAATATTATTAATATATATTAATTACTATATATTAATTAATATTAAAGAAATAAAAAAGTTTTTAACAGTTTAAATTATAATGAGTGTACTGTATTAATTTGTTACAATAACAATGTGTATGTATTATATTTTTATACTTTAACATTGTATTTTCTATGATACCTTTTCTAAATTGGTTTAAGGGGACTACTTTTTTACCGCGTAAGGTTATTGCGCTTCATTCAGGACTGGAGAAGCTCGCGGTTGGGAGTTGCTTCGTGTGGAGAGAGGTAAGGTAAATTTTATATACCATTTATGACTTAGTGGTAATGTTTGAGGGTATATTCGAACTGTGTAGTGTTTTTGTGTGTATGTATGAATTGTTTATGTAGCGTTTAGGTGTAATGTCGTCGTTATAGATGCGTCGTGTATTTTTTAGTTCTACTGTTATTTGAATTGTTAGGAAATGTCTTCTTACATGGTTAATGTTAATTGTGAGTGTATTTACTAATTTTATGGGCTATTTGTGGGTGGGTTTCGTTATGTATGTTTTTTTACAGGTTCCGGTTCCTCGCATGAAAACTACATGGAAGGAAGTGTGTTTTTTTTCGGAGATACTAATGTATGACTTATTATGGTTCTATTTTTACGTGTATCTGCTATTTTTCGTGTTTGCCAGGAGCGGATTTTAATAATTTTAACCTTTTTTCGGGTTTTTTGAGGGTTTCGTATTGGATAGATACATTGGTATGCGTCACCGTTTTTTTTTAAGTTGTGTGTATATCACTTTAAATACTAAAGTGTCCACACTACTGTTTTCGGGATTTCCTGGAGCGCTTATTTAATTTTTACATATTTTTCGGGTTTTTGATGGTTTACCATATTGGATTTCTCTTACTTTGTAATGGATTGGATGGATTGTATTTTGCTTCATTACGTCTCTTTCATCTACAAAAATTGTAAGTAATTTTTATGTTTCTATTTATTGGGTGGGAAATGTCGATCTTTATGTAATGTCTATGTGTGATGTAATTATAAATATTGCATATTTGTTCAGAAATAATGTCCAAAATGTTGATAAGTTTGAAAAACAAATATGTCTTATTTATAATTGTTTTGAAATGTTTATGATTTTTATATGTACCATTATTGTAAGAAGATATTAGTATATTTTGTCGACATTTTTATAGTAGGGTTTTAGCTATTATTGACAGATATTCTAATCCTCTAGTTGTAGGGTATAGTGTGACTTGACTTTGCAGTAGTCGGAACATTTGTTTAGTTTGTTTACTTAGTTTTGGACCAATTTGGGTCATAGATTGTTCCATTCTTAGTTCTTGATAGCTTTGTTCTTTTATCAAAGCTTCTAGTAGGTTATGGAATGTGGGTCTAGTTCTGCTTGTGGTAGCTTGGAAAGCATTATGCCACCCTTCTACACTGTTGTTGGTTTTAGCCTCTTCGTTTAAAGTACTAAGATAGACATTCCACCAAGGGATTTGGAATTTGGGTTGGCGTCGATGTCCAGATCTGTGCAACCTTCCCACCCAAGTATCTTCAAAATAATCCAGTAATGGGGTTAGTTTATCTTCATTCCTCTTGTAATATGTGCTGTCAATTAATAAATTATAGTGTTCCGCTACATCGGTAACAGGAACGTAGGCCAGTGCTATCAACTTTTTAATTTGATAGGCAAAGGTGCCATCTGTTGAGTACAAAATACTTAAAGTTGATTTTTGGAGATGTCTCCATATGCTCTGATTGAAATGATAGTAGCAACCCTGGATTGCTGTGTGGGGAAATAATTTCAAAATGCTATTAATCATAGCTAATTCGAAATCAATAATTATTTTTTCAGGAAAATAATTATTGATTTCATTTTTGAGAACATTTAATATTTCTGTGTAAGTGTTTTGCTGTTTGTTTCGTAGCAAACAGTAAATGAAAGGGATGTTATAGTTATGGTATAACTCGTGGATGGAATATAGTTGATAAAAAGGTTTTGGGCATGGTTTAAATGTTCCATCCATCATCCATTGGGGACACTGTTGGATTTTTCTTAAATTACTTGCAGTTGCAAACATTATGATTCTGTTTGTACTGCTTTCATTGTCAAAAAGGATAAATTTGTCTTTATTGTGTGTGATGGACATTTCTGGTGAAATAATCATTTCCTCAAAAGTAGTAGGGTTGGGTGGGGTTGTGGAAGTGCGTCTTTTAGTGTATGCAATTGTGCGTTTTAGGGAGTCAATAGAGGGTAGTTGACCTGAAGCATGGGCTGGGACTTTTAACAGTTCCTCTTTAAGGATTTGTGTTGTTGGTCTATCACTTTGTGTACTAGCAGTCTTTATACTTTCTAAAGCATCTCTTATTTCAATTTCTGTGACATTGGGGGGATGATTGTGTTCCCTGGTAAATAGTACATTAGTTTCCTCTGTAGTAGCCCTTCCATAACATTTGTTTGAGTAATATTTTGTTCATTTCCAGAAAACTTTTCTATCACTTTGTCTTTCCTGACTATAAACATAACCCATATAACATAACAGTGATTTATTTTTCTGTGACATAACAAATTCTGCACCTTCTGTCATTTTGTTTTACTTGTTCTAGGAAAGAGTAGAAAGAAACAAAATCAAATAAGATATATTTCACTTAGTGGTGCTAACGTAATTAATGTTGTATTTATACTTACGTTTACTAAAAGTTGTAATCACAAATGCAGAACTGTATTTTGAAGGACTTTCTTGTATGTATTTCTTTATTTACTGTTGGTATGAAAATTTAGAAATGCTTAGTTAATGTTTATACATAACAAACGTTTTCCTAGGAAAAAGCAGTTTTTTAATTTGCTTAGTACTACATTTGATGTGAACATTACATATACTTACTTGTTTAAATAGTTGAGTTGTAGTATTTGGTGGAGTACATCAAGGTAGTAAAGTTTAGATCTGTAGAGAAGATAGAATAAATACATGTCACATATTATAAAAATTATTTTGAACCGTTGGGAAATGGGAAATATTTAAAAGTATACTAACTTCTAAATATGTACTTTTCTTTGCTGTAGGTAGAATAGATGTATGATGTATTCACAATATCTGTAGAGGAAATATAAAATACATAACATGGTGTTAAGAACATAGTTCTTGTTTTTTTCGGAAGTTTTAGACAAATTGAAGTATACTTACATTTTTTACAAGGGTAGTCCTGTCTTTTGGTATAGTTGATGTTGGATGTTTTTATTGGATCTGTAGGGAAGATGTAATATGCAAGATATGTTGTTTAGAAAATAGCATTTTAAATATTGGTTGTTTACTAACAAAAACATATATACTTACATGTATAATTAGTGTAGTTCTATACATTTGTAGTGTTGAAATCGGAAAATCGCAGAATATCTGTGAATGAAATGTTTTAAATAAAGTATGAATCTTGTGAAATAGTGTTTAAAAACTGCTGTTGTTGCATAACAGAGCATAAATATATATTTACTATCTTATTTTGCGGGGGAAGAAATAGGAGCATGTATTAGGATTTTTTTTGTAGTAGTTTCTATCAGAAAAGTAGGAGGAGATAAAAATTAAATAAGTGGAAGAGTTAGGAGATATAAGTAAAATAGTAGACTACTAATTTAGAATTTTAAATAATGCAATGTTACTTACTTGAATGATTAGCTAGTGAGCTGGATCTTTAAAGATGTTTGTTCAGGAACAAAATCTTCAGAGTGTTGGCATCTTCTTTCTATAGAGTTAGCAGCAGCAAATGGTAGAATGCATTTATCCCTTTTATAGTATGTGTATTTTGTGTGCTTGGATTTGATTGGTTGTAGGATGAAAGGAAGGATTGTATAGGCTAGTTTGATTTTTTTTATGTTAATTGGTGTGTTTGTTGATGTCAGAATGGTGGTATGTGGTGTTTTCCACATTAAAGCAGGTTAGTTGTTAAATTAAATAGATGTGTAAGTGTAAAAATATTTTGAAAATTTTAGTTACATGTAAAGATTATTTTTCAAATGATAGAACGCATTTAATATAATGTATAGCAAATGATGATAAATAGTAATGTTATAAAAGTAACAGGTATTATATGTAAAATGTTTTTTGTATAGAGCAATGACTTTTATAGACGATCAATATGGTATTTTAGACATGAAAGGGTACAAAAAATAACTCGATATTTGTTTAGAAACGATATTTTTGTACTCTATATTTTAGTAGTCGATATTTTTGTAGTGTTAGGTGTAATTTCATGAACAACGATATATTAGTAGTCGATATTTAATAAGACGATATTTATGTACTCGATATTCTAAATACTCGATATTTTGTAGTCGATATTTTTGTATTTTGTGTAATAAGTATACAAAGTCGATATTTTTGTACTCGATAATTATTCAACGATATTATTGCTAGTCGATAATGTGACCGTCGATAATATTTCAGTGATCCCCAGGAGGCATATTTGCAGAGTGGTGGAGAAGGGGTGTGTGGACTATGAAGACCCCACAACAATCCCACTATGTGGACCATCCTGGAGGTAAAAGGAGGGCTTGTTAACCCACAAGGACCTCTTGGAGCCAAAGGGACTTCAACCCCTAAATAGGATGAGGTGCCAGGAGGCACCTTTGCAGATTGATGCAATTTAGCAGGTATAGTTAACTGAGCTAACTATAACTCGCCCCCCCACAAGGTTACTGCTTATGACCATACATATTACATCACTCATGACGTGGTCAGTGACATCACAGATGACATTTCAAATGACATCACTGATGACATCATCCACAAAATAGCTAGTATCCAACTCTCTGTAGCAGGAATGTATGTGTGTTTACTTTGTCTGAATCATGCAAGTCCCTTTCTCTCAACCTCTGGCCCATGAGAGGTGGCACATAAACACAAGATTTTAGCCAACGGTATGACCAATGTTGAAAACTTGAGCAAATTTGATGGGCTGTATACCCATATCCCACACTCCAAATCTTGTTTCAGCAAGGCAAGCTGAGCCCAGCAAGAGAAACTGATTGGCTACATGTGTATCTAGGTCAGCTACAGAAACAAAATGGACATTATGGGCCTGTTAGTCCTGACAGCCTTAGGTTGGTCATCGCCCAACCTTTTGGCTGTCTCCCTCCATTTTTCTGTCCTTGTTTTGCTGACTTTAGGACTCTACACTCTTTACTACTGCTAACCAGTGCTAAAGTGCTTATGCTCTCTTCCCTAACCATGGTAATATTGGTTCATCCCCAAATTGCCATACTTAATTTACTTATAAGTTCCTTTTAAAGTGCATTGTATGTGCCCCGGGCCTGTAACTTAAAGGCTACGAGTGGCCTGCAGCACTGATCGTGCCGCCCACCTAAGTAGCCCCTTAACCATGCCTCAGGCCTGCCACAGCAGAGTCTGTGTATGCAGTTTCACACTGCCATGTCGACCTGGCAAGAAGACCCTCCTACCAAGCCTAAACCTTCCCTTTTTATACAGACAGGTTTCCCCTAAGGTAGGCCCTATATAACCCCTAAGGTAGGCCCTCTACAACCCACATGGCAGGGTGCAGTGTATTAAAAACGAAGGACATGTACTTTTAAACTTTACATGTCTTGGTAGTGAAAAACTCTCAAATTCGTTTTTCACTATTACAATGCCTCGCTCTCCCACAGGATCATGTTGGGAACCATGTTGCATCTTTTAAGTGCAACTCCCAATTGTGATGAAATAGACTTTTCAAGTTTATTGTCACTGAACTCACAATTTAAAACCCCAATTCATGGGGAAGTTGGATTTTAAATTCAGGTTTAGCAAATGCCACTTTTAGAAAGTTGACATTTACTTACTTCAGCCATATGATGCATTCTGCCTGTCTCTGGAATACTCCTCTGGGTTTGGGTGACAGATGTTATGTTATGTTAAGGTTTTATTTATATAGCGCACGGCTACTCAACAAGAGTGTCCCGGCGCTTTTAAAGGGCAACTCAGCAGTTAAAAAACATAACAGTAAACAAACAAAGAAGCAGAGAGTGAAGTAAAAGAAACAGCCTAAAGATTAAAAAGCCAGGTCTTCAGGTTTTTCCTGAACAGGAGCAAACTAGGAATGCTGCGTAAAGCGAGGGGCAAAGAGTTCCACAGCTGGGGGGCCTTAAAGCTGAAAGAACGACCCCCGATGCGAGCCTTCCTCACACGGGGCACCACGGCCATAAACAAAGATTCCGACCGCAGGGAGCAGGCCGGACGGTAAAAGGCCAGTCTGCGCTGCAGATACTTTGCTCCGGAGCCAGAGAGTGCCTTATGCACCAGCGTAAGCGTTTTAAACATTATCCGCTTTCGGATAGGGAGCCAGTGAAGTGACTGTAGCACCCCAGATGTTCTTGCCCGCCTATGAAGGCCGTATATGGCGCGAGCCGCAGAGTTCTGCGCCACTTGCAGCCTTTGGATCAGATACTCCGGAAGCCCTAAATAAAGAGCATTCGCGTAGTCCAGTCTAGATCCTATAAGAGCTTGGACAATGATCTTCCTATGCTCCTCTGTAAGCAGGGGTAGGAACTTCCGGAGCATCTTAAGGATGCCAAAACAGGAGCCTGTCAGACAAAGAATGTGCAGTCTGAACGTGAGGTCATTATCGACCTTGACACCGAGATTTTTGGCAACCACAGATGGCTGGGCGGGGGGGCACATATCAACCGGCCACCAGTCACGCCATTCCGGTTCCGAAGCACACCCAAATAGCAGAACCTCAGATTTACTAGAGTTGGCCTTAAGACCATTCTGCTGAAACCAGTCAAAGACCCTCTTCAGACATCCCTGGATGCTCTCCCCGTCAAATGACTGATCTTTCCTGCAGGTGAAGAGAAGCTGCGTGTCGTCCGCATAGGACACGATCTGGGCCCCCGAAGCCTCCACGAGTGCCGCCAGAGGGGTCATAAAGATGTTCAAAAGGGTCGGGCTCAACACAGAGCCCTGTGGGACCCCGACTCCCAGTGGCGGCATCTCAGCGGAGCTCGAAGAAGCCCAGACCGTTTGTCGACGGTCCTCCAAAAACGATGTAAACCATTTAAGCACCGTCCCCCTCAGACCGATGTCATAGAGTCTGGTGAGTAAAGCCTCGTGGGGGACGGTGTCGAAGGCCGCCGACAAGTCCAACATGACCAGCACAGCCTTCCCCCCTGCGTCCAGAGTCTCGCTTGGTGCAGATGGCTTGCTGCATTCCTTTTAGACAGTCACACACAAAGGAAAGGTAGGTGTACATGAGTGGTCATCTGCATGCAGATGCGCCATCCTGAGCAAGATGGGAGAGAGGAGCTGACACTACACCTGAAAGGGCTGTGTCCTGCCCCCACAAAAAGGATTGCTTACCTCCATGTAGTGTGTCTGGAGCTAGGGCAGGAAGCTAGAACCTCTGTGCACTTCAAAGCTTTCTTTTGGTCTCCCCTACTTCAAAGACACCTCTAGGTATAAGTGCTGGACTTCTGGCACTACTAAATCAGTACACTTCTAGACCAGTGACCACGCTGCCGGGAAGAAGGATGAGAAGGACTGGACTTGGGTTTGCTGGCCTGCCTTCTGTTCCCAGAGATATCAAAGACTTGAAACACCTGCACCTGCATCTGGACTCTGCAAGTTATGAGTCTGCCCTACCAAGTGGTGCCACCCCAGTCCTGGAAACTGGAAAGTAAAGCCTAAGATGCTTCTTCATCCAGAACCTGTGCATCCTCATTGGAACCATCACATCTTCACCTTTGAGTGAGTCAGAAACAGCGCATCCTCATTGTTGTGGGGGAGCAGACACAGCACAGTGTTTCCTCGTTGTTGCATGGAGTCAGTGGCATAGCCAAGGGGAGTGGGCAGGCAGTCCTCCCCAGGTAGCATGAGTTTTGGGGGCGGCAGCCTCTCCCCGCTCATAACTGTGGCCCTCATGGGGTGGCCTCCGAGGAAATGGCCATCACTCCCCGCTCTTGTGCACACCTGTGGGGTGGAAAATGCAGGGGCCGCCATGGGCAGCCATATTTCTAGCTACGCCACTGCATGGAGTGGATCCGGAACATCGTCTTTGGAACCAGCGCATCGCCATCAGCATTCACGGATCACCTACTGTGGAAGTAGCAGTTGTGCTTCGCATCCGAAACCAGGGCTTGCACTTGGAACTGACGTATCACTGCAGTTGCATGGAAAAAATCAGCACATCTCGTCCACTGCGTGGCTCGACACCGACACATCGCATTGCCTCGACTGCACCGCACATGCTCGCAGACGACGATGCATCCTGGATCAAAGTACTTTGGCTTAGTGTGCCCAAGTGAGTTCATGTATTCAGCTGGGCTCATTGCGGTCAGCCTGAACTTTTGACTTTGTCCCGGTACAGCATGACCAGATACCCCATTTCAGCACTAATTGAATTTAGAGGCTATTTTGGCATTTATTCTTTAAAAAATCATATCTCAAATTCTACACATTGGATTTTTGTTGTCCTAGTCTTGTTCTATTTATAAAATCATAACTTCTTTTCCTAACCTGGAGAGGAGAATTTTTGTGGTGTTTTCACTGTGTTGTTGTATGATATGTTGCAAAAATACTTTAATTGTCACACTCGCACTCAGAATTATTCCAATATCATCAATTGTTGCGTGCTCTAGGGCGCACTTTCCGTTTTCAAGTGCCAACAATGTAATCCAAATAGCCTGCCCCTTAATTGGGTGACGTCCCCTAGTCACAGCATCATCCCTGAGTGGGTTGTAAAGTTTTTCCAATAAGAAATTCAAAAAACTAAAGTTCACAAAATGTTGTGATTTCTGTAATCCATATTTCATTTATTTCTCATTCCATTAGGTGTAACCCTGTATTCATGGTTGTTTATTCATCAAAAGAAATTGTAATATCCATTCTTTATCCCCAGAGCATTGTCCAATGCATTTCGGCTACAAGATAGCCTTCGTCAGGGACTGGGTACTATAAAATGAAAATAGGTATTTTCAAGTATGAGGATACGTGGGGACATATATTCTGTCACAAAAAAATCATCTTGCAATGCTAAAATTGGTGTCCATTACCGCGTCAACATCCGTGATATTAGTGCTCATGGTGTGGGTACAAATTAGAACGTGCAAATGAAGGACCACCTAAATATAAGGTGCAGTATTGTGAAGATCATGAAGAATGTGTAATCCACTTCAAACAAAACTAACCCGAGGTGAACTAGATCCTATTATGCGGTGCGCAAAGGTTAACGTGTTATCGGAAAGGTAAAACTGTAAAAAGTTAACTCATCGAGTGATGTTAATCTATGCTAGCTCCTATGGCGGTTTAAAGCATACAATGTTAAATGAAGCAAAAACAGACGGAACCCGCAAGAACTGCCTATACTAACATCATTATGTGCTCGGGTGAACAAACGCCTCCAAAAGTGACCGTGTTCGCATGCTGAACACATTAATGGGAAGCTTACACCAAGTAGAGCGCGTCTACTTGATGAAAAAGATCTACTAAGCGCTAATGTCAGGTACCAAAGCTTTCAACGCGCTCCTCTCTTCAAAAGTTTGTGTGAAACCGGACGCCGAAGTGTGATGTTTATAAATAACTCGATCCGGTCATTCATTCCGGTTGGTTTCAAGGTTTCCAGCTTTTGTTTCCAGAAATTCTCACGTTGCAGAAGGCACTTATTATTGTCCAATCCTTCTCTCTTAGTCACAATCTCTAAGATGGTGTATCTCAACTGATTTATGTTGTGTGTTGCTTCCCAAAAATGAGTGGCTACTGTAGTTTTCACTGATTTTTTGCGAATATTTGTTTATGCTCATTGAGTCTTATCTTGATTTTTCTCTCGGTTTCCGATAACACGTTAACCTTTGCGCACCGCATAACAGGATCTAGTTCACCTCGGGTTAGTTTTATTTGAAGTGGATTACACATTCTTCATGATCTTCACAATACTGCACCTTATATTTAGACGGTCCTTCATTTGCACGTTCTAATTTGTCGCCACACCATGAGCACTAATATCACGGATGTTGACGCAGTAATGGACACCAATTTTAGCATTGCAAGATGATTTTTTTGTGACAGAATATATGTTCCCACGTATCCTCATACCTGTTTTCATTTTATAGAACCCAGTCCCTGACCAAGGCTATCATGCAGCCGAAATGCATTGGACAATGCTCTGGGGATAAAGAATGGATGTTACAATTTATGTTGATGAATAAACAACCATGAATACAGGGTTACACCTAATGGAATGAGAAATAAATGAAATCTGGATTACAGAAATCACAACGTTTTGTGAACTTTAGTTTTTTGAATTTCTTATAGAAAAAACTTTACAACCCACTCAGGGATGATGCTGTGAGGAGGGGACGTCACCCAATTAAGGGGGGCGCTATTTGGATTGCAAAAATACTTTACACATTGCCTCTTAAGTTAGACTGCTCTGTGCCAAGCTACCTGATGGTCACCACATAATTGTCTAGGGTGTGTTGTGGCTTACCCTTGCCAGGATTGAAAGGGTAAGCCACAGGCTGCATACCTCTGCCAACCAGAAACCCAGTTTTTAACAGGGCCCTATTCACAAACTACATTTTGTAGAGTGCTTAGTAGTAAAATAGTACCACTCACATACCACAAACTGCTATTTGAAAAACCTTCATGCAGGGGGTCTCTACCTTTCCTATCTTTTCTGTGTGGAGATGTTTGCCCTGTCTGCGGAGATCTCCGCACAAGTATGCATAATTTTTTTTAGTAAATCTAGGAGGGACAGGGGATTGGTTTGAAAAGGGGAATGCTTACTTCTACATGGGAGGGGTTTAAGTAGGGGTAAGGAAGGATTTAGGTAGAGACAAAGACCCATCCACATCAGAATATGAGAATTGCTATGAACACATTGCACTTCTAATTTTACGACAGCCAAAACAGTAGTAAATGTGCTTCTACTCAGCCATTGAGTATGTCCAGCAGCACACATGGCCAACCACTGGTACTGCAATGTACTCCCATGTACAACAAGCATTTACAATGCAATAGGTCTCGCAGCATTAAAGTTTGAGCTATTGGCATTGTATATGACAATGTGTTGCATTAATTTGTTAGCAAACTCTGAATTGGTGTATAAAGATGATTTGCAAACTGTGAAATGTTGCTGAATAGTAAGCAACGTTGTGAATAATATTGTTTGCTAGTCATCCTTGGGTACCAGAGTACTTCACTTAAGGCAGAGGTATTATCTTTAGACTATGGGTGTCGGTGCCGCTTGAGCTAGAAACAGGGCCAGCTTTAGCAGTGGTGCTGCCCGGTGTGACATACTTTTTGGACACCCCCGCATCCCTCTTCCCCCACCTCCTCCTCTGATTCCATCATTACCACCGTGTAAAAAGTGGACCTCATCTTCCCTTAGGCCCTCTCTCACATACATTTCATTTGTTTTATAGTGCTGGTAAAGGCTGGCTTTACGAATCCGCTCAGATATCCACCCAAACACCGATCTGTTCTTTGCAGCAGATTAACCCTCTGCACTACTTTATGGTGAGTCAAACCTGCTACTAGACAAACCTCTGATCTCTCTCTACCAGGAACATTAATCACAAGTTATCATGACGTTTTTATTGCTGCCTGAAGTAGAGCGTGTGTAGTAGAGACTAAGAGAGAGTCTGTAGTAGAGAGTATGCAGTATAGAGTGTGTAGTAGAGAGTAGTAGAGTGAGTAGTAGAGTGAATAGTAGAGTGAATAGTGGAGTGTGTAGTACTAAGTAGTGCGTGTGTAGTAGAGAGTAGTGAGCGTGTAGTAGAGTGTCTAGTTCAGAGTAGTAGAGTGAGTAGTAGAGTAGTTGAGAGTGTGTAGTAGAGTAGTTGAGAGTGTGTAGTAGAGTGTGTAGTAGAGAGTGTTTAGTAGAGTGTGTAGTAGAGAGTGGGGAGTGTGTGGTAGTGTGTAGTATAGAGTGAGTAGTAGAGAATAGTAGAGAGTAGTAGAGTGAGTAGTAGAGTGTAGTAGAGTAGTAGAGAGTGTCTAGTAGAAAGTGTGTAGTAGAGTGAATAGTAGAGAGTGTGTAGTAGAGAGTGTGCAGTAGAGAGTGTGTAGCAGAGAGTAGTGAGTGTGTAGTAGTGAGTGAGTTGTAGAGAGTGAGTTGTAGAGAGTGAGTTGTAGAGAGTGAGTAGTAGAGAGTGAGTAGTAGAGAGTGAGTAGTAGAGAGTGAGTAGTAGAGTATGAGTGGTAGAGAGTGAGTAGTAGAGAGTGTGTAGTAGAGAGTGAGTAGTAGAGAGTGTGTAGTAGAGAGTGTAGTAGAGAGTGAGTAGTAGAGAGTGAGTAGTAGAGAGTGAGTAGTAGAGAGTGTGTAGTAGAGAGTGTGTAGTAGAGTGAGTAGTAGAGAGTAGTGAGTGTGTAGTAGTGAGTGTGCAGTAGTGAGTGAGTTGTAGAAAGTGAGTTGGAGAGAGTGAGTTGGAGAGAGTGAGTAGTAAAGAGTGAGTAGTAGAGAGTGAGTAGTAGAGAGTGAGTAGTAGAGAATGAGTAGTAGAGAGTGAGTAGTAGAGAGTGTAGTAGAGTGAGTAGTAGATTAGTGAGTGTGTAGTAGTGAGTGTGTAGTAGTGAGTGAGTTGTAGAGAGTGAGTTGTAGAGAGTGAGTAGTAGAGAGTGAGTAGTAGAGAATGAGTAGTAGAGAATGAGTAGTAGAGAGTGTGTAGTAGAGAGTGTGTAGTAGAGAGTGTGTAGTAGAGAGTGTAGTAGAGTAGTAGAGTAGTGAGTGTGTAGTAGTGAGTGAGTTGTAGAGAGTGAGTTGTAGAGAGTGAGTTGTAGAGAGTGAGTAGTAGAGAGTGAGTAGTAGAGAGTGAGTAGTAGAGAATGAGTAGTAGAGAATGAGTAGTAGAGAGTGAGTAGTAGAGAGTGTGTAGTAGAGAGTGTAGTAGAGAGTGAGTAGTAGAGAGTGAGTAGTAGAGAGTGTGTAGTAGAGAGTGTGTAGTAGAGAGTGTGTAGTAGAGTGAGTAGTAGAGAGTAGTGAGTGTGTAGTAGTGAGTGTGCAGTAGTTAGTGAGTTGTAGAAAGTGAGTTGTAGCGAGTGAGTAGTAGAGAGTGAGTAGTAGAGAGTGAGTAGTAGAGAGTGAGTAGTAGAGAGTGAGTATAGAGAATGAGTAGTAGAGAATGAGTAGTAGAGAATGAGTAGTAGAGAGTGAGTAGTAGAGAGTGAGTAGTAGAGTGAGTAGGAGAGAGTGAGTAGGAGAGAGTGTGTAGTAGAGAGTGTGTAGTGGAGAGTGTGTAGTAGAGAATGAGTAGTAGAGAATGAGTAGTAGAGAGTGAGTAGTAGAGAGTGTGTAGTAGAGAGTGTGTAGTAGAGACTAATAGAGAGTGTGTAGTAGAGACTAATAGAGAGTGTGTAGTAGAGAGTATGTAGTATAGAGTGTGTAGTAGAGAGTGGTAGAGTGAGTAGTAGAGTGAATAGTAGAGTGAATAGTAGAGTGTGTAGTAGAAAGTAGTGAGTGTGTAGTAGAGTGTGTAGTAGAGAGTGGTGAGTGTGTGGTAGTGTGTAGTAGAGAGTGGTGAGTGTGTGGTAGTGTGTAGTAGAGAGTAGTAGAGTGTGTAGTAGAGAGTGTTTAGTATAGTGTGTAGTAGAGAGTGGTGAGGGTGTGGTACTGTGTAGTATAGAGAGAGTAGTAGAGAATAGTAGACAGTAGTAGAGTGAGTAGTGAGTGTGTAGTGGTGAGTGTGCAGTAGAGAGTAGTAGAGTGAGTAGTAGAGTGTGTAGTAGAGAGTGTGCAGTAGAGTGTGCAGTAGAGTGTGCGGTAGAGTGCGCAGTAGAGTGCATAGTAGAGTGTGTAGTAGAGAGTAGTGACTGTATAGTAGTGAGCGTGTAGTAGAGTGTCTAGTACAGAGTAGTAGAGTGAGTAGTAGAGAGTGAGTAGTAGAGTAGTTGAGAGTGTGTAGTAGAGTGTGTAGTAGAGAGTGTTTAGTAGAGTGTGTAGTAGAGAGTGAGGAGTGTGTGGTAGTGTGTAGTATAGAGTGAGTAGTAGAGAATAGTAGAGAGTAGTAGAGTGAGTAGTAGAGTGTAGTAGAGTAGTAGAGAGTGTTTTATTGCTGCCTGTAGTAGAGCGTGTGTAGTAGAGACTAAGAGAGAGTGTGTAGTAGAGAGTATGCAGTATAGAGTGTGTAGTAGAGAGTAGTAGAGTGAATAGTAGAGTGAATAGTGAAGTGTGTAGTACTAAGTAGTGCGTGTGTAGTAGAGAGTGTGTAGTAGAGTGTGTAGTAGAGAGTGGTGAGTGTGTGGTAGTGTGTAGTAGAGAGTAGTAGAGTGTGTAGTAGAGAGTGTTTAGTATAGTGTGTAGTAGAGAGTGGTGAGTGTGTGGTAGTGTGTAGTATAGAGTGAGTAGTAGAGAATAGTAGAGTGAGTAGTAGAGAGTGTAGTAGAGTAGTAGAGAGTTTGTAGTAGAAAGTGTGTAGTAGAGAGTGTGTAGTAGAGTGTGTAGTAGAGAGTGTGTAGCAGAGAGTAGTGAGTGTGTAGTGGTGGGTGTGCAGTAGAGAGTAGTAGAGTGAGTAGTAGAGAGTGTAGTAGAGAGTGAGTAGTAGAGTGTGTAGTAGAGAGTGTGTAGTAGAGAGTGTGTAGTAGAGAGTGTGTAGTAGAGAGTGTGTAGTAGAGAGTGAGTAGTAGAGAGTGTGTAGTAGAGAGTGTAGTAGCGAGTGAGTAGTAGAGAGTGAGTAGTAGAGAGTGTGTAGTAGAGAGTGTGTGTAGTAGAGTGTAGTAGAGTAGTAGAGAGTGTGTATTAGAGTGTGTGTGTAGTAGAGTGTGTAGTAGAGAGAGTGTAGTAGAGAGAGTATAGTAGAGAGAGTGTAGTAGAGAGAGTGTAGTAGAGAGAGTGTAGTAGAGAGAGTAGTAGAGAGAGTGTAGTAGAGTGTGCAGTAGAGTGTGCAGTAGAGTGTGCAGTAGAGTGCATAGTAGAGAATAGTAGAGTGTGTAGTAGAGAGTAGTGACTGTCTAGTAGTGAGCGTGTAGTAGAGTGTCTAGTACAGAGTAGTAGAGTGAGTAGTAGAGTAGTTGAGAGTGTGTAGTAGAGTAGTTGAGAGTGTGTAGTAGAGTGTGTAGTAGAGAGTGTTTAGTAGAGTGTGTAGTAGCGAGTGGGGAGTGTGTGGTAGTGTGTAGTATAGAGTGAGTAGTAGAGAATAGTAGAGAGTAGTAGAGTGAGTAGTAGAGTGTAGTAGAGTAGTAGAGAGTGTCTAGTAGAATGTGTGTAGTAGAGTGAATAGTAGTGAGTGTGTAGTGGTGAGTGTGCAGTAGAGAGTAGTAGAGTGAGTAGTAGAGAGTGTAGTAGAAAGTGTGTAGTAGAGAGTGTGTAGTAGAGAGTGTGTAGTAGAGAGTGTGTAGTGGAGAGTGTGTTGTAGAGAGTGAGTTGTAGAGAGTGAGTAGTAGAGAGTGAGTAGTAAAGAGTGTGTAGTAGAGTGAGTAGTAGAGAATTGTAGAGAGTAGTGAGTGTGTAGTAGTGAGTGTAGTAGTGAGTGTGTAGTAGTGAGTGTGTAGTAGTGAGTGTGTAGTAGTGAGTGTGTAGTAGAGAGTGTGTAGTAGAGAGTGTGTAGTAGAGTGTAGTAGTGAGTGTGTAGTAGTGAGTGTGTAGTAGAGTGTAGTAGAGTGTGTAGTAGAGAGAGTGTAGTAGAGTGTGTAGTAGAGAGTGTGTAGTAGAGTAAGTAGTAGAGTAGTAGAGAGTGTGTAGTAGAGAGTAGTGAGTGTCTATTAGTTAGTGTGTAGTAGAGTGTGTAGTAGAGTGTGTAGTAGAGTGTGTAGTAGAGTGTGTAGTAGAGAGTGTGTATTGGAGTGTGTGTAGTAGAGAGTGTGTAGTAGAGTGTGTAGTAGAGTGTGTAGTAGAGTGTGTTGGAGAGTGTGTAGGAGAGTGTGTAGGAGAGTGTGTAGAAGAGTGTGTAGAAGAGTGTGTAGAAGAGTGTGTAGAGGAGAGTAGTAGTAGAGAGTAGTAGAGTAGTAGAGTGTAGTAGAGATTGAGTAGTAGAGTGTGTAGTAGAGAGTGTGTAGTAGAGTATTGCATGTGTAGTAGTGTGTAGTATAGAGTAGTAGAGAATAGTAGAGTAGTAGAGAGTGTGTAGTAGAGTACTGAGTGTGTAGTAGAGAGTGTGTAGTAGAGAGTGTGTAATAGTAGAGTGTGTGTAGTAGAGTGTGTGTAGTAGAGTGTGTGTAGTAGAGTGTGTAGTAGAGTGTGTGTAGTAGAGTGTGTAGTAGAGTGTGTAGTAGAGTGTGTAGTAGAGTGTGTAGTAGAGAGAGTGTAGTAGAGTGTAGTAGAGAGTGTAGCAGAGAGTGTAGTAGAGTGTGCAGTAGAGTGTGTAGTAGAGTGTGTAGAAGAGAGTGTTTAGTATAGTGTGTAGTAGAGTGTGGGGAGTGTGTGGTAGTGTGTAGTATAGAGTGAGTAGTAGAGAATAGTAGAGACTAGTAGAGTGAGTAGTTGAGAGTGTAGTAGAGTAGTAGAGAGTGTCTAGTAGAAAGTGTGTAGTAGAGTGTGTAGTAGAGAGTGTGCAGTAGAGAATGTGCAGTAGAGAGTGTGCAGTAGAGAGTGTGCAGTAGAGAGTGTGCAGTAGAGAGTGTGCAGTAGAGTGTAGTGAGTGTAGTGGTGAGTGTGCAGTAGAGAGTAGTAGAGTGAGTAGTAGAGTGTGTAGTAGAGTGTGTAGTAGAGTAGTAGAGAGTGTGTATTAGAGAGCAGTGTGTCTAGTAGTGAGTGTGTAGTAGAGTGTCTAGTAGTGAGTGTGTAGTAGAGTGTGTAGTAGAGTGTGTAGTAGAGTGTGTAGAAGAGAGTAGTAGTAGAGAGTAGTAGTAGAGAGTAGTGGAGTAGTAGAGTGTAGTAGAGATTGAGTAGTAGCGTGTGTAGTAGAGAGTAGGTGAGAATAGTACAGTGTGTAGTAGAGAGTGTTTAGTATAGTGTGGTGAGTGTGTGGTAGTGTGTAGTATAGAGTGAGTAGTAGAGAATACTAGTGAGTAGTAGAGAGTGTGTACTAGAGTGTGTAGTAGAGAGTAGTGAGTGTGTTGTAGTGAGTGTGTTGTAGTGAGTAGTAGAGTTTAGTAGAGTGTGTAGTAGAGAGTGAGTTGTAGAGAGTGTGTAGTAGAGAATAGTAGAGTAGTGAGTGTGTAGTAGTGAGTGTGTAGTAGAGTGTGTAGTAGAGAGTGTAGTAGAGAGCGTAGTAGTGAGTAGTAGAGTGAGTAGTAGAGAGTAAGTAGTAGAATAGTAGTGAGTGTGTAGTAGAGTAGGGAGTGTGTAGTAGTGATTGTGTAGTAGAGAGTGTGTAGTAGAGTGTGTAGTAAAGTGTGTAGTAGTGAGTAGTAGAGAGTAGTAGAGTGAGTAGTAGAGAGTGTGTAGTAGAGAGTGAGTAGTAGAGAGTGAGTAGTAGAGTGTGAGCAAGCACTACAACAGAGCTTTAGACGCTAGGCGGGCACCCCCCCCTCCCCCCACCCCAGTATTCCTGGTGTGCTGATTCACCCTCCTAAAGGTACTGGCTGTAATGTTTGCCTGATTCTGTAGTGTGATAACTTTGAGGTACCAGGCGGTACCCTAAACACTTACCGGGTCCACTTTGGGATTTCCACTGGTGCCTTGACGGCGGGCCATACCTGTCCTGGGAACCAGTGGTAAAGGAGCGTAGGCGCTATGGATAGTGCCTAGTAATCCTAGCTAGGTTTGGCAAACAGCGCTTTGGAAGTAGTAACTCTCCACAGATCCAGCCAGAATAAAGCCTCACAGCGCTGCCTGGTTCCATGAGTATCGCTACTGGTTTCTTGGCCTTTGACCGGGGTTGGGCGTTGTGCTGATTACTGGTCCTATTTCCTTTGGGGTCCTGGTGAGAGGCTTTCACCCGTGACAGCGCTGCTAGTCCTCTTGTTTCTTGATGTAGCGCGAGCTAGATCGACAGGAGGAACTTCCAGGCGCTTTACAAAGCATCATCCAAGTCTAGGAGGCAACACGGTGGACGTGCAGAGAAGTGAACGTCAAACACCTACATTGGGGTGAAAGGTTCCATTATTTCCTGGGTTAAGGGGCGCAGGCTGGCATCAGATGAGAGAGTTAGTGTATTGCATGACCGAGTGACCAGCCTCGAGGCGCTAGAGGCGGAGGGGGACGGGTATTTGCACGTCCTTCTGAGGACGCGGGGCGCAGGCTGTGAATCTCAGCTTCCGACTCTGGCAGCTTCTGTAGACATGTAATGTTTGTTGTCGGCGAGCTACACCCTCCTGCACGCTGCTTTACCAGGTGAAGTGGGGGGCGGAGGGGGCCCTGTTTAAATGCCAGGAACGCGCAAGTACTCCTCTCCATAGCCCTGCTTTTCCATACATAGCCCCAAGATCACAGGCTGGTGCACGACCTAGAAAGTGCCACAGTGCCTTGAAGCCGCCCGCCAGGTTTGAGATGTTTATTTCCTTGACTCTGATGCATGGCGCAGAGGACGCACACACAGCATCTGAGCTGTGTGTCTTTTTGCAGATGTGACACTTTGTGCATTCTGGGGTTACCCTGCTAGTGTCCACGGGTTTGGTTTTGAGTGGCCTGTAGGCGCCTGCTGCCTGTAGACAGACCCCGGCCCTCTCGGGGCCCTGGACCCTTCATCTTTGGTACGTGAGCAGGATCACTGTATGTTGAACATTTGATGAGCCTCGATTCTTTCATTGTCTGCCCTTGAGCAGAGTGCTGTGCAGCAAGACTGTCTGTGGGGTCAACGGGGCGAGCTTGTCTCGGGGCACAACGGAACGAGCCTGCCTCTCTCATCGAGCCCATGGCCCTGGGGCACTATCTTTGCCATCTTAAGAGGGAAGTGTCAGCAGGCACACAATCGGCAGCGGCTGAAAGCGTGTTCCTAAGTCTTCGAAAAATGGTTTTACACGCATTTAAACTTTCGCAACCGCTCAAAAATATACGTTGGATTACATTTTCAATAACTAAAAATAATCAATCATGCGCTAAACATACCAACTAATCTATGTGTAAATCCTTAGCGCTAAAATTTCATATCAACCCCACAACATACCATTTCATTTTAAAAAGCCCAAAGTTACCAAAAATAAACTTACCAACCATGCTTCCAAACGTTTCAAAAGCCGCAGAACTCAACTTAACAGCCCTTCGCAGGGTACTCAGATATAATGCAAATTAAAAGTCCAACGCTGCCCCAACAAGTACAAACAACAGCAGCCACCGCAGCGAACACGGAAGACTACGAAAGTGAAAGCAGCTCAGTACTGGGTTGTAACTGAGGGCGGGGGCTGCCTGCGCATGCGCGTCATTCCAAAGTTTCGTTTTTAGGAGCGAGCCCCGGAGCGAAAACGAAGTGGCAGCTGAAGTCCCGGGTCCCAGGAGGGGGCCCGGGTGAAGACCAGCAGATACCAGTGCGGGAGAGAGAGACACGGAACACGGAGAAAGAGACCGGTGAGTGGGGAGATGTGTGTGTGCGTGTGTCTGTGTACATGTGTCTGTGTACATGTGTCTTCTGTGTGTAGAGCACGGTGAGTTGGTGAGTTGGTGAGGGGGGTCGGGAGTGTGTCTATATGTGTGCGCGTGCGTGAGAGTGATCCATGGTGACTGAAGAGCCTGCCGGAATCGGAGCGCGTGTTGACGCGCGCGACCTGATCCCGGCAGGCTCCTTCATGCGTGCGCGTGCCAGTCTCATGTCCTCTCCCTTTCAGTCCTTGAAAGGGAGAATGATTGCAATAGTCTCGCTCTGCGACAGCAGGCCTTTGGCCTGCAATCGCAGGACGAGACCTAATAAAGGAGCTAACAAATAGCTATAGAAATATATTGGAAAATAAACAAACCTTTTTAACTTTTTGAGAATCCTAGTTAAAACAAGTCTTTTTATAGTATCATGTCTTTTGCCCTTAAAAAAGCAAATTCTGTTAAATATTATGAAATTTTTTCTCCTTAAAAGCAAATGCTGTAAAGTTATATAACAAAGCTTACATCACTTGCAACACACCTGGTAGTGAAAGAAGTGCTTAGTCTCCACCACCAGGGATTATATGTGATCTATTTTAGTTTTACTTTCTAACTTAGCATCTTTCAATGATGGTGGTTTGAAATTTGTTCTCACTAACACAATAAAATGGCACACCCCACAATTCTTAAAGTTAGATATTGTTGTTCTGTAGTCTGCACTGTTAGTTTCAAGAACATATACTAGAACGCAATATCCTTGCTTTATTTTGTGCTAATAGGACACAACTCTTTTACCCAGAATAAGGAAAGCTGGTTTTCTGAGTTTCTTGCAGAATGAGATATGGGCAGTATTTTAATATTTAAATAGCATCCATTTAGAACGTCAGGTGAAAGGCACTTCAGATGGAGTTTCATGGAAGCTGTGGAGAGCTGTGAATGAGATACAGCTCTGCAGGCCCGACACACATACTAAGAAGGAAGATAGCTGTGCAGGCAAAAGTGAGTAGGCTTGCACACTGAGACAGAGTGCATATGTTAATGCACTGAGGCTAGCATCCTGAGACATTACACCAAGGTATGGGGTTAGAACATTCCAGTTGGATCTGGCAGAAGAGTACTCCCACCATGCTCTCGTTAGTGCAGGGGTATTAGAGATAATAGAAGTAATATTAGGAATAATCAACATGATCGAATTATTCATATTTTTCAATATTCTAAGAATGCTTTTAACAATGATGTGCCTCATGTATCTAATATTCGCAATTTATGTTTTAATTACAAGGATTAGATATTTTCAATAAATATTTGAAAATGTATTCGTCTCTTTTCTTTGTGAAACCTTGGGCATGTAAAATTGATGTAGACGTGGTCATGTTTGAGTTTGCTGACAGCTTCTATAACTCTGGAGATTTGAAAGTTTGTATGTGGTAATTTGAGCTAGCCAGACCAACATTTACTGATGATGTGAGAAGACTCAGTAAAAGACACACAATTGATGGACGGAATGCAGAAGCAATCAAAACATTCACCCCCAGTCAAGAGATCTGGGCTAAATCCATCATTCTTTTGCTCACCATGCCACCCCAGTTTAGACCTGGCCATATGCAAATCAGTCTTGACCATGTATTAATGGATTAAACCCAGATCCTTGTGACTGGTGGTTAATGTTTGCATTGTCCAGCATTCCGTTCATCAATTGTTTCTTTTGCATATATCGCCCTAAGTAGGAAGGGTATGCCCAGGTGTGGGTCTCGTGCTCACTACACCACTGGATTCAAGCTAGCCGGGCTGATAAAGTGTGATGCCCTGAAACCGGTCCCAGGATGCTTGTTTCCAGTCCAGGGAGGACCTGGCCTAGCAGTTCGGGCTGGACTGTTCCCACAAGGAACAGGGTCAAGACTGATTTGCATATGGCTGGGTCCAAACTGGGTTGTTGTGGTGAGCAAAAGAAAAATGGATTAAACACAGATCTTTGTGACTGGGGGTGAATGTTTGCATTGTCCAGCATTCCATCCATAAATTGTTTATTTTGCGTAAGAAGACCCAGTCCCTGTATTATGAAGTTATGTTGATCCATTCCACAGTCATTGTAAGAACCAGGTGACATTGCAAAGGCCTCTGTTCCGAGCTCAGGGGCCTCTGTCCTAAGTGTGTGGTCCTGTAAAGTGTGCAGAACGTAAAATATGGCTGTAAAGGTACTTGTAGGATCTTTACAGTCATATACCTCTTTTATTATGACTCCATCCCATAAGCTGAGGGTGTGCAGACATGCAAGTTTGCACTTCATAGTAAATTTACACTCGGATATAGTGAACACCCTAGAATAGGAAATGTAATAGTAAGTGAACGGTAAATTTGCACATATAGATTTACTCACATGTAAGTTTACCTTTGAAAATTGGCCCCTGTGGGTTGCCTACCACATTGGGAATTACAGGGAAGGTGCACTTTTTGTGGTACTGGTTAACATGAAGGTGTTCTTGTCATTGATTAGATCCCTCCAAATATTCAAGTATAAGTTTAACCTGAGTGTGCAGTTATTCTGACATCATATTCTGAATATGAGTTGGAACCAGAGGCTAAGTATCAAACTGAACATTTTTACTTCATAGAGCTCTACACACGGGGAACATCCTTTACAACGCAACTTTTACAACGCACTACCATTACGACGCAACTTTTAAAACGCAAGTTATTACAACACATTTCGCTGGGGGGCGCTCTAGGATAGGGAATAGTTTAATTACTATCCAACACCTTCCCTACTATCCACGGGGACTGGAGTTGGAATAGTAAATTAAACTATTCACTATCCTGTGCCCCCCAACTCGTTGAAACGACTTGCGTTGTAAAACCTGCGTCGTAATGGCATGCATTGTAAAAGCATGCGTTGAAACGTCATACATCCCTACACACTGGTACAAAGGATATTACCATTGTGAGGAAGACTAGTTATCTCCCTGAAGATGGAAAGCACTCCAGACTACCCCAGGACTGTGGGAAAGACCAAATGACCTGCTGTGCATGAGACTTACAGGAGAAAGTAAAACGTCTTCTAAGCAGTAAACTGGCCTTGTTCAGTCATGAACTATGGGACCTATACCGTCAACGAGTTGCCAAGAATCATAGATCTGGTACTCCTGCAAAGCATGACTAAAAATCATGTCTGTCAAAAGTGTACATCTATGCATGATTTCAACAGCTGCCTGACAGAGGATCAGACCATTTGTTTTGCAAGCTGGCAGGTGAGAGAGAAAACAGCACTGTGCAGTCACTGCAGAGACTGCCGCATGGTATAGTATAACGAAAAAGTTGCCTACACTTCACCATAGGGAGGTCTCTGCAGTTGGGGTGGAGACCTCTGCATGGTGAAGTATAGGGAAAAGTTGCTTGTACTTTACCATACTATACCAATGGCTGTGATCGCCACGTGGTAAAGTATAAGGAAAAGTAAAATAGTTTATTCAACTTGGAAAAAGTTTGCTAAAATATGTTTTATGTACAGCATTACTGTGAATTGTTTTTATATATATTTTTAAATGATAGAACTAGAGAACAACTACTGCTCTAGCACTATTAAGGAATTTCAAAATGTAAAATAAATATATTAGATATAATAAATTACATTAAAACTATTTTACTCAAGGTTAATTTTAAAAGCTAAATACACACCTATGGTACAAAAATTAATTCACAGGGGGCCTCCACATCTATGTCAATCACTCAAATATCACTGGTCGCCTCTAGCAACAGGTCTTGTCTACCTCCAGCTACTGCAGCTTCCTGTCACCAGCCACCTGCAGACACCACTTTCAGAATCTGCCTACTTTTTCCATAACTTTACTGACTGGCAGAATTTAGTTAGCATTGAAGAGTTGGATACCACCATAGAATAAATAACTTCTATCCCATTGCTAGCTATAAAATAAACAGTGCTAAGCAGGAGCATGCGAATTACATTTTAGCTACTTGTTTGAATGACAGTAAATATTTCAAAATACTGAAAGTAACAGTTTTCCTTAGTTATTAAAAGGAAATGTGTTGTCTCGTGTTCCAAATGGTTCGCCACATTCTGCTTCTTGTTTTCTTAAGCTGCCACAGTTGAGTGTCTCTGAGAGGTGCTCTCCGTGTGTGATTTATAGTCACTCATAACCCTGGGAAAAAAGTCCCTTTTGGCAGAAAGTGGTCGCACGAAGCAGTTTCAGCCAAGAGATTTTTCCACCTAAGCTTGTGAAAAGTTAATGCAGCATTTTTTGATTTAGTAAAGCACTGAAAGCATACAAATATATTTCATGGGCTTAATATACCAGCGCTTTATTCCTTTTTTTTAAATTCTAGAAACTATGATTTAAAACATCAGTTATGACCAATCTTGAATCTAACTTGTTAACCTAAATACCTCATTCAATAGATATTTCTAACGAGCTAAAAGCCATGGCAGACACTAAATAATGCTGCACCTAGAACAGCAAACGAAGGTTTCAAGTAGTTTACGTGAAATATAAGTTATTTGAGATAGATTCAAGCACCCATTTTACATATTTAAATTGCCTTGTTTCCCGCGCAAAAACGCCAACATTTTTGCATGCACATAACACTGGATTCAGAAAGTTAAACATGTAAAGATTTGTATTGGCACAATTCACACATGTTAAAGTCTGATATATGCACACATTATTTGTTTTACAAGAGCTTCCCAAAAGGTTGAGTTGCCCTCGTAAATCGTTTTAATCATGCATAACGTTATCCCATGATGGTGTAGTAGCTTGGTCAGTTAGATTAGGGGGGGTGAGCTTCATATTTTCCAACAATAACGCTGGCATATGATGTTAAAATACAATATAGGACAAGCAGGACGCGTGCATGAGAGGGGCTTACGGGCAGTAGAAAGAGAGAGGAATGCAGATTGGTAAGAGCACTAAGTGAGAGAAACACCAACATTTGTAAAATAGCCAACAGTTGTGAGGACTTTCAAAACACAGATGAGAGAGTGAGCGTGTGTGTTTTAGTCAGTGTGTGCAAGCAAAAATCCCAGGTGAAATCAGACAGACACCACACCATACCCGACTGATAGCACCTGTTGCCAACTATTCAGCAGAAAAGACATTGATTAGAGTGTTTAACAACCCAAACACCACCCTGAAGCTACGCCCCTGTGTGTTAGTTCACACTTACACAAAGGAAATGCATGGACACAGGCGAAAATTGGCCTTTACAAATGTTTTCTTGAAGTATGATCGAACTGAGTCTAGTATACAGTACTTCTGGAAAGTTACTCCTTGGCTGAAGCAGATATTCAAACATTTTCAGGGTGCAAAGTAGTCAGAGAGAGGCTTCAGAATTCCTATATTCACACATGTTTGTGGACATTCTCAAACCTCCAAGGCAATCCATGCAATGCTCACTTCCCTCCATTTGAATGAGATTGATCACTACACATTTTGCTTATTATCAACTAAGTATGGATGAGAGATAGCCTCAAATTTAATGGCTCAAAACCTGAACTTCTTATACTAGACCCAGCAAACTTACTCCATGCACCCAGCATACAATTTCCATTCAACCAAACAATGTCACCCCCAAAACCAGCTGCAAATACCGGGGAGACAATGTTTTTCTGTGATGACCCCAGTTCTATGGCACAGCATGCCCACACAATTTAGCCATGCCCAATCACTGATACAGGTTCACAATACTTCGGGGCATATTATCAAGAGATTTATCTCCGCTTTTTTGGCTTTAAAAGCCAAGAAAGTGGAGATAAAATGATCTCCCTATCAGAAACAGGGTGCTAACACGCAAATTCGCATGTTAGCACCCTTTTTCTCTACACTTCCCCTTGCATCTCCAATGAGATGCAAAGGGGGCGTTGCAGAGAAAAATAATAGGAGAAATGTTGTTAAGCGACATTTCTCCTATTATCAAGGATTTCGCTAACCCTGTTAGTGATAAAAAAAACAGCGCTAACAGCGGTTAGCGCTGCTTTTTTTACACCTGGTATTTTCCTGACTTAGCCATGATATCCTATGGAAGGTGGATATCATGGCTAAGTTTGTGAGCCCCTATCATCAAGCTAACGCCAAACTTTGAGAGATTATCGTTGGTTTTCCAGCGATAATCTCTCATTTGGCAGTTAGCGCGAGGATTTTTATCACTTCTGAGATAATCCTTGCTAATAACAAGTTATCTCTGCGATATTTTCCGGCGATGCTTAGCGTTAAAAAAATCGTTGCTAAGCCTTGTTAGCGATAAATATCGCTAATCGTTGGTAATATGTCCCTTCATTTCTTGTATTTAATTTGTAACGTGCAGCAGTGACAAACCTGTTGAACTTCAAGGTACACATACAACAAAATAAACATTGCTACTTTTAACTTTGCAACTTTAAATAAAAAAATAAACATTGCAACTTTAAACTTTAAACATTCATAAAACATTTAACTTTAAACATTCATAAAATATTACCGAAACAAAATGAATAAATGCAGACAGTTTCTCAAGTGCAGAAAGTGTGAATTCATGTTGTAGTTAAAGGTTTAAAAATTAGTTATGTTTCAAAGGTGGATGTCCAGCCTCTGCCACATTACAGATTCAGAGGTATCTTCTAATAGGCCTGTAATGTGCTTAAATCTGCTGTATATTAGGTATGTCCTCCTGCCCATCTATTCTAAAGTTTGAATTGTAGCACACTTGTCAATACGATAAACACCTCACTATTGATGTCCTGAAGCGATGGTCAACAGAGCTTAAAATCCCCACTTTCAAATGTTTTACAGAAGATTACTTTATCTAGTGTAATACACTATATCGTTGATAGTTGACCTTTAAGGTTAAAACATTGTGCTAAAATTCAAGAACATGGATTTTTGTGCATTTAACATGAATTTTTTATTTAGATAAAAGTAGTTATAGGGAATCAAGAAATATGTTAACACTACTTTTCTGCATGGGAAGCATGTTCCTGTAGGCAGAAGTAAAAAGCTGAATTAACATTCAAAAACACAGTCTCAACATATTATTTCATATGAAATTCAAATTTTGCAGTGATACTACAATTACCAGGATCATGATATTATGAACGACCTGACCAATTACGAATGTAGGCCTGAATGGGTAGAATGGCACTGAAAATATTTTTGGAATGTATCGTTGGAATACGATGTCTATGAATGTCATGAAATGTGCAGGCCCGGCAACTGCAATATTAGCAAATGCAAGGTGAATGTATGCCATAGCTTGTGCCCGCACAATGCCCGTCAGTGCAATGTCAATGTATACTGTAACTTGTGCCTGCACAGCAGTGCCGACATCAGAAACAGTGATACCAATGTATGTAATAATACAGGCTCATATGATAATATTATTGTTTCTAATAAGAACAATGTCAATGTACGTTCAGACCAGATCAAACATAACCTCGTTAAAACCAGTAACAATGTACAAGATGATCACTGTAAGCACAATGTTGATAATGTCGATGAAAATGATACCAGTGGCTGCCATATTATTTTTAGGCGTTCCGATGAACTCACATCTTTGGTGTTGGAGTCACTCAAAGGGACCTCTCCATCAACCCAGAGTCAGAGATATGTGGTTAGGAAGGTCTTGCGACCCAAGCCCACTACTATCGAGTAACAGGTCATAGACGGGGTTGCCCATAAACCAAAGACAAACACACACCCAGGGTAAACCATGATCGATTCCACAGTTAATAGAACCAAGATCGATTCCACAGTTAATAGAACCATGATCGATTCCACAGTTAATAGAACCAAGATCGATTCCACAGTTAATAGAACCATGATCGATTCCACAGTTAATAGTTGCTCCAGAAACAAGTCTGAGATAATTGGGCCCAGTAAAACCTATTTGGCCAAAGTGGTCCCCCAGAAATACCACATGCTAGATACCACATGTAGATAGGTACACTCAACCAATCAGGTTATGACATGCGCACTACACATAGTGATCACTTACTGTGACTTACCCTGTGGTGTAGTGGTTAAGTCTGCTTCATGGGTGAGATATTATCATTACAAGAGATACCACATGCAATATAGTGGTATAAAACTCCTGATGTGTTTCCATTCCAGGTGTTTTGTAGAATAGCTTTTCTCTAGTTTATCAGTGATTTCCCATGTTTTCTATTTATTTTCACAACAAAACTCAGTTAAAACTGCTCGACCTCCTGAGTCGTGCTAACTTACATACCCAGGCATGGTCTTTCCTCCAATTTGAATGCAGCTCCACAATGGGGGCTCAGTGGGAACAGATCTTAGTATGAAAGGTAAGCAGAATGAAAAAAAATCTCTAAACCTAAAAATAAATTTCTCGAGGAGCTCGGTTCCTGTAATTTTAGGTTTCAAGTGCAGGTCTGAGTAATCAAGGAAAGTATTTTACCGCCCTGTCAATATTTTTCCTGGAAGCTTGGGTAAATAGACTCCCTTCAGATCTGCTATGTGGGCGCCTGATAGACCTAGGTGTGTTTTGCCGCTGAAATCTTTATTCTTCAGAAATACAGTAAACAGGACGTGGTTATGAAATCCATAACAAAAAAAGCACGTCCACTCCTATAACACACATATAACCCTCACTGGCTTACGGAGAACATTTTTATTTTAATAGATGGCCTTAAAGCTCCCCTTCACTAGGGAGCCTCTATTCCACTCTAACGCAAAACAAAATCTCAAAATACAACTTATCAGCCGGCTGTATCGCTCAGCGCCATTTTAATGCGGTGAGCTTCAAAGCTGCAGGTATTGGATTTCCGTGCTCAGCCCGTTTGTTTACATTTGCTTCTCCAACTGATTGACTCGGCCGCTCCTGAGTCAGCAGCCGAGAGTCTCAGATCTTCTGAGACTGAT
Organism: Lissotriton helveticus; assembly: GCF_964261635.1. NCBI lineage: Eukaryota > Metazoa > Chordata > Amphibia > Caudata > Salamandridae > Lissotriton > Lissotriton helveticus. Next base: position 1,872,627,825 of record NC_136067.1, on the reverse strand, counting down.
TGAGGATGAAAAAGAAAGGCCGCCATTTTAATTTAAGCAAACAGAGCGCTGGCGGGTTCAAGTGTCATGGCGGCCCATGACTTATTTCAGCGTTTCTTAGAAAGTGCTCCTAAGTGTCACCTCAGGCGATTCCCTTTGCCCCCATAGACTGATTCATTAACTAGACCTGATCCCATATTGAAGCAGACATCACTTCACTTGACATTAGTCCTTAACAAATGCAATTTCCAAACACATAACCCAGTGGATGGGAAAGAATATAGGGGACAGATTGTCCTTTCTGAATCAAAAAGCACACATGACCCAGAAGGCCAAAGATGCAAGTGCCACAGTAAGACAAATGTACCTGCTCTGTTTAGCGTTGGAGCGTTCAAGGTGCTTTTATTCTGTTTAGGTGGTCACTTCAAAGGTCAGGAAAAAGGTGGCCTGCAAAGCCAGAAGTGCTTTTCCTCCAGGCAATTCTTTTGACTTGAGCTTGGTTCACCTTCATTCTGAACAAAAACACAGATGATCCGGAGTTTTCTACATTTACAGACACAAATTTGATTTTTCTCTTTTGATTTTAATGAATTGGTTTTCTTCCCAAATGGGAATGTAAGCACATTTTGATACATTAAATAAGTAATTAAAAGATACATTCAGGACAAATGCTTTATTTTGTACTACACTTGAATTATTGTTGGGTAAGATAGCGGGAACCCAGCTATTCTTTCTGAACAGTTTATCACTACCTGAGGAGAATTTTCAAGCACTTTGTGTGACACTAACCAGCACAAAATGTTTTTTTCCTGTATCACTTTCCAGTGCAAAACTTGCTGTGCGCTGGAAAGTACCCTAAAATAAAGCAAAGCAGCGCGAAACATTGCTTTGCATTACTCCGCATCAAGGGGGTGTTACATGGGTGTTCCCATGCAAACATCCATGCTTTTTTATGCTAAACCCTATCTACTAACATTAGTAGACAGAGTTTAGCACCAACAATTAACGCCGCTGAAAAGCAGGCGTTAAATGGAAAAATATTTTCATATCTCCTTTCTTTTCTGCCTTTGCATGTGTGCTGCACTGTGCAGCACAGGTACAAAGTAGGACACGTTTTTCGCATGTCTAGCCATAGTATTTTGTACAGGAAGGGTACCCTTCCTATACAAAACCTATGGCAGACTCAGGCATGCAGCTTAGCTCCATAGTGTTGAAACCAGTGCTGGTGCTAGGGAGCGGGGAGGAGAGAGCCATATATTTGTGAATATGGCTCTCTCCTGCTCTCTCCCTGTCATGCAACGCAGTGCAGTGCAGCATTTTTGACTGCTGCGCTGCATGACACCTTTGAAAACCTGGGCTGTGGTGCCATATTTATGACCAAGTCATGCAGGGCAGTGCAGCAAGTCACCTTTCTGTGCTGCACAGAGTCAAGAGCAGGAATGTGGTGTTTTTACGTCAATCTGATGCATTCCTGTCCTTTCCTTTGCACTGGCCTCCTTTTGGCAGGATAGCGCCTATGCAGTATGGTGCAAGGGGGCATGTGATGCTTGCAAGATTGTTTTTGTGCAGGGAGGGGCACTTTCCTGCTCAAAGCCAATCCTGTGAGACATATTCCTCTTTATATGTGTGCTGAAGTATACAGCACACATAGAAAGAGGAAGAAGCGAGTAGAAATAGAGATATTTTTATTGTAATGCCTCCCATGGGAATGTGTACTTTTTTGGCACATCCCCAGGTTTGCACGTTGTTGTAAATCTGGAGATGTGTCAAAATCCATGGGAGTTGCGCGGTAACACCCACGCAATGCCCATAGAACAGCTACCCAGTGCAGTATAAAGCAATGCAGCAAATTGCACTGTGTTGCGTTACACCAAGTGGCAACACCCAAATACAGTTTATCAAGTCATGCAAGGCGACTTTTCATGGCCCTGAGTGGCTTGATAAATGAGGAGTAACGCAATGCAGGTCTCAAGTTCATAACTACAGTGAAACCTCTTCTCTACCTGCATAGTTGCACACAAAAATTTCACCACCTCATTTTTGAAGTCAATCAATCAGGGGTTTATAAAGCGTGACTACTCACCCGTGCGGGTCACTAGGCACTGGGAGTGTGGGGAGGCTGCTGGTCCCTCTAGGTGTGGATGATTCCACGATCTGATTTCAGAGAAACCGGGAACCTAAAGTGTGCGATCAACTTCCTTAGCAACAGTTTAGCCACAGTAAGACTGTAATTTCTGCTAGTAGGGTAAGCGACCACCTATTGGAAAAAGAGACAAACCGCTACCAAGATGTTGCGAAGCTCAATGAGTAAGGGCATCCTGACAAAGTCAAGTTGCAGGTAATTAAAGGGGCCACCGGATCTCCCTATAGGGCTTGTAAGGACTGCTGTCCTCCTAGCTGAATTTAACTGTTGGCATGTGGCACACCTGTGACAGAGTTCTGCTGCAAGGACTCAAAACTGGGGATTTCACCAATAGGTACTAATGAGGCAAACCATCACATCTCAGCATATGTGAGTTGCACCATGAAAATATTGGGTCATCAGGGGCAACATGGATTCTGGTAACACAGGTCGGCCATATACTAAAAAACACTTCTCATTCTCATTTTTCTTACACCCTGCTTTTATCCACTTCTCCTGCTCACATTCTGGCACCTCTTCTGCAAACTCTTCACCTCTCCCCATGTATCAGCAACCGTCAACAAAAATCTCACAGATGTTTCAATTTTAGATTTATTTAAAGAATCCCCATTGAAGGTGCAAGGCCCAAGAGAACAAGATCTGGCTATTTCTTCTGGAGAGCAATTGCTAGCAGTGACAACATTGTATCTGCTCTTGTGTGCTACACATTTCACAACAGCTACTTCAGATGGCATCTGCAAAGCTTCAGGAAGGTTCATAACATTATGCCTATTGCTTATTGGAGAACCAGACAATATAATAAAAACCCACCGGGGGAATACAGCTCCCTAAAATCAAGGCCTACATCAAATGTTCACTGGCTATCGGTGTATATGGTGACTCTAAAATTGACATAGACACAGCAGGCTCTAGTAAGAGCAATCAGTTCCAGCACTTGTGTAGAGTTACATTGCGCAAAAAGATGCTTCTGAAAGACCTCTTACTACAATTACAACCAGTTGCTGTTCTCTTTTCCCCTTCCCATTTCACCTTTGAGTGAGATCCTTGTGATCAAATTCGAATCTAGGCTTTGATCAGGATTGAAGAGGTTTTCATCTTGTTCCAGAACTCCATGGAATTCATGTCAGTGTGCTTGACAGTTTGGGAAGCCCAAGATCTTCTTCCACCTGGGTGTCCTGGAAGAAGATACTTCATAAATTGGTATGGTGAATATATTACAAGCAATGCAAAAAGACATGGAAAAAGAAATGAAATTCAAGTCTTGCAACAGTAGATGCAGCTTCACAAAATGTGTTAGGAGTATAAAAGCACAAACAAAACAAATGAGGCATCAGAGTCCTGTAAAATATGTATATATTGTACAAAGATAAGATTAGAAGATAAGTAAAAAGCAATTGAAAGCAATGCCATAAATAGAATGGAAGGTGGAAGCCTACTCGAGTTGTAAATGTTAATAGAACATTAAGGCTCTGAGGGCCAGATGTAGGAGCCTAAATACCGTTCGGTAACGGCCGATTTCGGCCGTTACCGATCGGTATTTAAGAATCGGCATGTAGGGGCATTTATTTTACAGATTCGGTAAATTTACCGAATCGGTAAATTTACCGAATCTGTAAAATACCGAATCGGTAATTTTACCGATTCGGTAAATCTAAATGTAGGTGGGACTCTTCTGAGTCCCAAAGGGCATACAGAATCAGTATTTTACCACCCAATTCAATTGGGTGGTAAAATACCGAATCCAGGTGTGCATGCACACCTATGCGATGTGACAGACAGACGTGCCCTTAGGGCATGTCTGTGTGCCACATGGCACACATGCCTGTCTGTGGGGTGATAGAGGGTGTCAAAGTGACACCCCCTGCACCCTTGCAAAAATCGGTATTTACCGATTCTGTAATTACAGAATCGGTTTTTCCCATTGATTCCTATGGGCTTTAAAGCCCATAGGAATCAATGGGAAATACCGATTCTGTAATTACAGAATCGGTAAATACCGATTTTTACAGAATCGGTATTTCAAATACCGATTTCACCTACATCTCCCACCTTCTATTTTACCGATTCATAAATACCGAATCGGTAAAATTCAGTATTTATGAGTCGGTAAAATAGAATTACCTACATCTGGCCCTGAGTTCTTTCTTGAATGTTTGAAAGCTGGAAATATTTCTGATTGCTGGGGGGTGAGGGGGGCAATGAAGTTCCAAATCCTGGGTGCATTCTCTGAGAAGGCTTCTCTGTCTTTATTGAAGCAAGGAGTTAGTGCTTCTTAAGGTGTTTTGTCTGCCTGAGATGATCAGTTTTTTATGAGGTACTAAGGCATTTCTGTGCAAATCGGCTTTTATGTAATAGAAGCATACTTGAATTGACATTGGGCTTCATTAGGTAGCCAGGTTGATGAAGGGTGATGCGGTTGTACCTTTCTGCCCCTATGACGAGTCTTGCCACTATGAGAAGGGTCACTTTGAGAAGTGTTGTGTGAATTTTGGTAATACTACAGAGAATGGAATTGCAGTAATCCATTCTTCACAGAACTGGAGCTTATTATTATTATTATTATTATTATTTTAATTTATAGAGCGCGTAGTCACCCATGAGTATCCCAGCGCTAAGATCAATATACCTGAGGTTCAGCAAAGGGGGGGGGCCTGAGACGGGATTAGGGGAAGAGGTGTGTTTTTAATCGCTTCCTGAACCGTAAGTAGTTGGGTTCAGATCTTAAGTCAAGAGGAAGGGTGTTCCAAAGGCGTGCGGTGTGAACCGAGAAGCGCCTACCGCCCGTTCGGGCTTTCTTGACTCTGGGGATGACGATGAAATTTTCCTGGTCGGATCGAAGGGATCTGGGGGCTTTGTAGGGCTTAATGAATTTTTGTAGGCTTGGGGGGCCTTTGTTTTGGAGCAATCTGTGCGCCAGGCTGAGGGCCTTAAATTTAACACGCTCTCTTACTGGGAGCCAATGGAGGTGCTTTAGCGCTGGTTTGGCTGAAGCTCTGACCGATGTGTTAGTAAGGATCCGGGCGGCTGCGTTTTGGACCCTTTGTAATTTATTCAGGGTAGCCTCCGGTGCTCCCAGATAGATGGCGTTACTGAAATCAAGCCTAGAAAGTATCAGGCCTTGAATCAGCAGTTTTTGAGATTTGGGGGGGAGTAGGGGTAGAATCTTTCGCATTGACCTGAGGAGCCCAAAGCAGGTGCCGGCTACCTTTTTTGCCTGTGATGCAAATGAAAGGTCTTTATCAAGCCAGATACCCAAGCTTTTTACCTCTGGTTTAGGGTCTGGGGGCGGACCTAGAGAGGGTGGCCAGATGTTCGGTAGCAAGGAGGGCCCCTTTTGGCCGAGGAGGAGAATATCAGTCTTTGAACCGTTAAGTTTCAAAGATGATTTATTCATCCATCCTTGTATCTGCGAGAGACAGTTGTACAGATCCGCAGGTTGTTGCCTGGGATGAGAGAGGGACACCACTAGTTGTGTGTCGTCGGCGTAGCTGACGATGCTCACTCCGAACGGTATAACAACCTCCTCCAATGGGGACATGTAGATATTAAATAAAGTAGGGCTCAGAGAGGAGCCCTGAGGCACGCCACATTGGAGGGGGGTGTCGGAGGAGCGGGTGTTATTCTCCCAAATTTGAAAAGAGCGGTGACTCAGAAAGGACGAAAGCCAAGAAAGCGCGGTCCCTTCAACACCTACACTCCTGAGTCGGTGAATTAGGAGCTGGTGATTGACGGTGTCGAAGGCCGCACTAAGGTCGAGGAGGATCACTGCCACTGATCCTCCTTCGTCCAAAAGTGCTCTGGCCTCCTCCACTGCCATAAGGAGGGCGATGTCAGTGCCCTGTCCAGGGCGGAATCCCGTCTGCGAGTTTTTAAGCCGGTTATTGCTCTCCAAAAATTGTGAAAGTTTCCTGTTCACAAGTTTTTCCGCGATCTTACTCGTTCCCGGGAGGAGGGAGATTGGTCTGTAATTTGCCAGGTCGACAGGGTCAAGGGATGGTTTTTTTAATAATGCTTTGACCACTGCCGCCTTCCAGCTGGGTGGGACAACTCCCTGTTGAAACGAGGCATTGATAAGGTGGGTGAGAGGGAGCACAATCGAGGGTGCGACTGTTTTTAGAATCCGTAAGGGGGCAGGGTCCCTAGGTGATCCGCTTTTAATTATATTCAGCGTATTTTCAACCTCAACTTGAGCTTGCATTATAATTTTGAGATTGGTCTTTGTGGTGATGTGTGAATGCCTTGAGTTAGTTTCAATTGATGTTGAGACTCCTTTGCAAAAGAGTTAATATGTTTCTTGAGCATTAGGTTTCTATCTAAAATCAAACTAAATGATTTACACTGTTTACAGTTTACAGTGTGTGATCAAGAGGGGCAACATTTCAGAGCCATTTTTGGACCGGTGTGGAGTAGTTAGGGGGTGCTATGAGGAGGAACTCCTTATTAAGTGATTTAAGATAGAAGAGGTGGCGTACCATCCATGTTTGAAGTTTTTTAAGCATTGTGACAATTGAATCAATGTTACTCGGAGAGATAATTTTTATGTAGAGCTAAGTGTAATCAGCGTAAATGAGGAATATGATGCTGGTGGTGATTGGCTAGAGATACATGTACAGGTTAAAAAGTGTCGCAGAGTGTGTGCTCCATTATTACTCATTAGTCTCTGTTCTCCAGAAATTAAGTGTACCACTTTTCGACCACACAACCTAGTCCTATTCCATGTTTCAGGATGTTCAGGAGCCTGTGATGATTGGCTGTGTTCAACACCACTGACAGGTCTAGAAAAATAAGAAGACAGGAGCCTCCAGCATCCAAAATTCTCACTGTGTCGTCTATTATTTGATCAGTTTATAATAGCTGATTTTAATCCTGCATCCCCTCCTGAAGCCTCACTGACAACCACTCAGAAAATTATTCTCCTTGATATAATGGTTGAGCTGTATCACTACACAACTTTCCAGTATTTCGCCAAAGTAAGGTAGATTTGAAAGCTGGGCTTTAGTTGTTAAGAAGCTCCATATTCACTGCAGTGTTTTTCATTAGCGCAGTTAAAAACTCTCCACTGAAATAGGAAGGTATAGATCAGCTTCTTCAATAATGGAGTGATGGTTTGTGAGAATTCATTTGAGGCACATGTGTTAATGGCTTCTAAAAAATTGGGATAGTCAGATTTTGGTGATGGTTTGGATCTCTGTAAGTGGGACATCTCTGAAGTTCGTTCAGGAGTTTACCAACTTTTTTGTCATAGCAAATCTATTAATCTCTTCTGGTATGGGCGCTAGGGAAAGTTAAATCTTCTTCACATTTTTAACAAAGAAGTCTGCAAATTCTTCATGTCTGCTTGTAAACTGTGACCCGGGTGTCTTAGAGAGGATAGTGTGCCTTATTACCACTTTTCCAGTTTTTTGGGTTGATTTTTGGCAATTTCTTTTCTAACCACAGATGATTTATCCTCAAGAAAAGATGTTTTACTGTTTCCATTTTATTCTCAATTCTTTCAGATTACTCACAGCTGGGTTCTTGCTCCATAGTATTTCCGAAAATCTTAGGATATTTCTTTCTTCATTGAGTTCTTTAAATAACCATTTGGCCAAACATGTATTTTTCAATATCTTTATTTTCAGCTGGCTGATTTGAAGTGTAGATATTGTAATGTAATGTTATACATATCTTGATCAGAGGAGATTTTTTTTGTTGGGGAGTGTCTGTTTGTACTTTCTAAGGTGTAACTTGACGTTTTTGAGCTCTCTCTCATCATTTAGGTCTCCACGCGAGGCCTCCATAATGGCGGAGGAGCGCCAGCACTGGAGCTAAAAGAGAAAAAAATGATAATAAAGCATTTTATTCTCATTTTATTTTTCCCTGTCTGGCAGCTGATGCCACAAGACTTTAGTGGGGTGGTCCTGGCAGTCCTGTGTGACAGGTATGGCAGAGGGAGGAGTGGTGGGCACTTTTAAGTGCCCATGTCTGTTTGGCTAGCCGTTTTAGGCCGGCCAAACAGACCTAAGCATTTAGGTTTCTTTAACCCAGCTGTGTTGCAAAGCTGGGTTGGTGAAACACCATAGCCTCCCAGGCACTGTCTGAGCAGCAAACGGAGCCGCTCAGACCAATCCCAGCACATCTCTCATGTTAGGAATTGTATTCCCAGTATGAGAGAAGCACTGGAATTGGCATCTGGGAGCCTTCGTAGTTTGCAGCCGGAGTCCAGTCTCGAAGGAGAGAAACAAGGCGGCGGCCGTCAGAACGGTAGGTAAGTGTAATTTTAATAATTTTAATTATGTTTAGTTGTGAATGCTTCACCCCTCTACCCCCACCCGCCACTAAGAAATGATAGCAGCCACCACTGTGCCTGTCTTGTTACTCCTCCAATAATCTGCACCCTGTCCCTCAGCCTAGTGGAGGATGCATTCCCTGTGCCATAGATTTAATTCAGTTCTGCTCAGTGGTAGCAGGAGTCCCTGTGTGGAAGATCAGTGGAAGAGGAGATTTTGTATGTCTAGGTGCTGTATAATAGTGCACACTCCCGAACATTTCTACTAAATGATGCATTTCACGTGTTTGTAATCACTTTTAGTGAATGTTTTCTATAAGTCTGGCCACAATATGTTCAAAGAAACTGTATTGAAATTGTGAGTGACTGAACCGAGCACAAGCAGATTTCTTTTTAAACAAAAGTTTGGAACACTGACCATCTAGGTGATGTCAGTGCAATAAAGTCCAAAAAAGTTTACTTTGGCCTTTTGTTTGAAACTTCTACTCTACTTGAACTTGGGGACCTGAAAATGTGCCCTCTAAAGCTTTTTTTTCTCTCACTCTAAACTAAACCCGTGTTACTGCCCATATGGCAATGCTGGCTGTCCGAACATCTGTGTGAAAACGTAATGCTTATATAAGCCACGTGCAGTGAAATATTAATTCCTATGCCTTATTGTACTTGAGATCTGGTCTTTAAAGTTAATCTGTCTCATTAAACATGGCAGAGTTGGTATACTAGGAGCGACATTTTGCAGATCTCCAGGCATATGTATAAGATTATCTCCAAGCTTTTCAAATTACTGGTGTGTGCATTTTATTTCACTTCTGTACATAAATAGTTATTAACTAGCTGTCCGGTTTCCAGCTAGATGTTCCACACTTAATGAATGAAATCAGCATTTTCGACACTATTTTACCAAGAGTGTTCCTGCCTTTGTAAAAATGTGTATTCAAGGTTTAATTTGCATATATTAGGACAGACAACGGACTATATAATGAACAGCTGTGCTTGCTGAGGCCCTTTCTATGTGTTTTCACTGAATGAAATTTATCCGAATTAATGCATGAACTGCAGACATCACAAGTCAGAAAGAATGAGCAGCGACTGTCTTCTTAGTTTCCAAACCACGCTGGCCTCATTTTATACAATAAGTTAAAGAAATTCGGTTTTGTATGTATGCCTTTTAGACAATGCAAGAAAAAGCTACAGGAGGCAACCCTTAAACCCACTTGAGACCTGGGTAACAAGTGTATGTAACAAAGAAACAATGTCTCAACAGGTCATATTCAAAGGCAATTCTTAAAGAGTATGCATAACATTTGTAAGAAAAGGAGTCCAAACAGGGAGGCAAGAATGATATGTGTAAAAATTCCTTGAGCAGTTTATATTTATACAAAAAGTATAAGGTAGTAGCGCTGTCGTACATGAAATGATCATGTAACCCGTGCATCTTGTGCACATTTGTGCTTGTGAGAAAACTGAAGGGCGCAAAGTGACACGTGAAAATCAGAGAAACAACGGCGCAAACAGAACAAAGAAATCAATATTTATACAAACAATTAAAAATGGTCCAAATTCATTATGTGACGATATGGGATGAGTATATAGATTCAGGGACCATGTGGTAGAGATGCGCCGAACAATTGTGCTAGGGGGTCGACGACTGATAACACTTCAGGTCATCATCAGGACCGGGTTATAGTTTATATAGCGTGCTAGGGAGAGAATGAAAGAAAATGGAGTCAGAGAGTTTAAAGGCAGTGTAGCGGTAAAGAGGGAAGGCACAGGGAGAAAAAGAAGATGGGCTGTGGTAAAAGACAGCATGGATGGCACCCGTTCGGTGTGCTGTTTGGTGTGCCGGGCGGGAAACATCCTTTACAACGAAACATTTACCACGCAGTACCTTTACAACGCAGGTATTACAACGCAAGTCGTTACAACGACTTGCACTGGAGGGCGCTGTAGGATAGGGAATAGTTTAATTTACTATCCAACACCTTCCCTACTATCCACGGGGACTGGAGTTGGAATAGTAAATTAAACTATCCACTATCCAGCGCCCCCCAACGCAAGTCGTTGTAATACCTGCGTTGTAAAGGCATGTGTGGTAAAAGCATGTGTTGTAACGACATACATCCGTGCCGGGCGATGTAACGGCAAGGCGGTATATTGAAGGGCCAGTAGGGGATATTGTGAAGGAAGACAGATGCTTTAAAAATGGGAAAAGGGGGGTAATAGCTGCAGGCGTAAGCTGAGAAACCAACAAGTGAATAAGGGTGAAGGAATCACCCTTGGATCCACTAACTCAATCTGTGGTAAAGGGGCAATGTTGGAATCTATTGTGGCAACGTTAGCACAAAGATAAGGTTTAAACTGGCATCTGGTGATGATGAGGCATTCGGTTGAAGCGTCTGAGAAAATTGAGGATGCATGGTTAAAAATAAAAGACAAGCAGGGCAAGCGCTTGTAGTCAAGATAAAGGGCTAAGTGAGTGGTTGAGGGTTACCTTAATGTGCTCAGAGCACAGCGAAGCTTGGCATAGTTCTACCGGGAGTGGCTGGAACTGATATGCAAACCACGGCGTGTGTCCGTGTCAACCGCAGTGATGGCTAGCAGTGAATGCGGAAGTGGTGAGATGCGCCACAGGAAGGTAAACGTATTGCGTGTAGCATCAGGGGCTGGGGCTAGGGCAGGAAAGGAGGTAAAGGGCCGGGACTGGGAAGGATGCAAAGAAGAAAAGATCAATATTTAGAGACAGAGAGAAATCAAGGCTAGATGCGATAAGTAAATTAAGATACAATTGGCATATTAATGAAAAAGGCAGGTTACTTCGACAGCAATTTTAAAGCTAAACATAAATGAAGTCAAGGTAAATATGATGAAAACAACATATCGGAGATGGAGGAGCGAATAGGAATCATCCATGTTGCATGTACAGAATTCAAGGAATGTGCCAAGGTGAGGAAACAACGAGACAATCAAGCTATGTAGTTACTGGGAGAGAATACATTTCCATAGCATAGTTTGGATCAGGCACGTAGCTAGGCACTTTTGCCGCCGCACGCCGTGCTGAAGATTGGGGCGGGGGGTGCTGGCGAACACCCAAAACCCGCGCGCCACCCAGGGCGCACTGTAACACCGTAACCCACCCTTGCTACTCCACTCGTTTGGATTATTAACAATGGTGACACCGAAACTATATAAAATACACAGGTAGAGGGTGATCATACTTAGGAACAGATGGAACAATCTCTTCAGATACAAGGAGTTATTCAGTAATAATAAAATATTAAAGAAGGTGAGTAACAGTAAAAGAAGCTAAAGTTTAATCGGATATAGGGATCAATTACATGGTGATTGCATTATTCCATTCATCCAAAGTATAAAAACCTTTGTACTGTATATGGTATTTAGTAGAGCGAATCTAACCAAAAGGCAGTGGAGCACTGTGCATGGTCTGGGGCAAATTTAAAGCTGGTGCGTAAAAGGCGAGGAACCTGATTTGTGGACAGTTAATGCACTGCAATGTAGTGTTCTTTAAAAAGATGAGTCATCAACTCTTTCTTAAATTCGAGCAGTGTTGAGGTGGTCCTGACAAATATGGGGATGTTGTTCCAGATCCTGGATGCATAGCTGGAAAGATCTGTTGTATTGATTTTTCTTTTTACACTTCTTAGTCTTCAATCTGATGGTGTCCTGGCTTTTAGTGTTCAGAGAACCACCGGAGATGGTGACCGTGTCTCGAAAATAAGCAGTGTGCTGGTGGTTATGGTTTTGTAAATAAAGGCATCTGGTTTTGAAGATGGTGCAGGCTCACAAGGGGAGCCAATGGAATTCCATCATGGTAGGGGTGATCACATTTGTAGAAGGGTCTGGATGAGACAAGATGTCCCTGGAGGGTACCAGTTTGAGGTCTGGAAGCCTATGGAGTAGGGCATCACCAGCATCCAGATGCAGTAGAGCAAGGGCTTGTGTAGCAGCTCTGAAGTTGATTTCTGGTAGAAACTGTTTGATTTTCTTTAGAAAAAAGAGCTGGCACCAGGCTGTCCCTGTGTTTTTTGGCACTGTGTTCCTTCATGGAGAGGTTAGTCTCCAGAGTGAATCTAAGTGCTTTGACATTTGGTAAGAGTTGTGGTTCGAAGCCATTAAGGTTCATGTCAATAAGTCAGACCTGTACTATATCTTGTTTGTTGTTTTTTGCAAATAATAGGAATGCTATCTTGGTTGGGTCGAGCTACTGGAAGTCTATCTTGGTTGGGTCGAGGCAACTCATTTTGCAAATAATTATTTTGCAAATAAAAGGAATTCTATCTTGGTTGGGTCGAGCTACTGGAATTATATTTTGGTTGGGTCGAGACACTGGAATGATATTTTGGTTGGGTCGATGCACTGGAAGTCTGGATGATGTGCAAGCAGTGTTTGAGTCATTGAATACCTGAAGCATAGGATACTTTTAATTAGACTTCTGTATCATTGGCATATTGGTGAATGATGATGGTGTTATCTGTGAATAAAGCACAGAGTGGCTCCATGTAAAGCTCCATGTAAATTTTGAAGATGACAAGAGACTGTATGGAACACTCGGAGACTCCACATGTGATAAGGATGTTTTGCGACTTTGAGGTGCCTATGTGAAAACAATTGTGCTGGTTGGAAAGGTAGGAGGAGAACCAATGACGGAGATTGCTGGAAAATTCCATTTGCATCTAGAGGGTGCGTATGCGTACGTGACGGTCAACTGTTTTGAAGGCAGCTGAGAAGACTGCAATATAAGGAGACTGGGGTCATCTTCATCTGTGATGAAGAGGGTATTAGCTATGACGTGTAAGGTGCTGGTCTCCATTTTGCAGCGTGATCTGAAGCCAGACTCTTATTCATCCAGGAAATAGTTAGTATTGATGTGATCCTGGAGTTGAACATAGACTGCTTTTTAGTGACACATAATCCTCTATTAATAGAGGACATGGCATCTTGTTTTAAATTATGATTTTTACATTTTGAAATCACAGTTCTTGGGGTCGAGTTAGTGTACTCTAAAATGTTTTGGGTCCAAATATACATAAAATAAAAACTTCTAACCTTTTGTTTAACACAAAATATGTGAAAGCCTCTGAATAAATTTAAACCAAACCAAAACACTGAAAGATTTTTTAAATATAACTTTTGGTGTAATTCTGTTTAGCAGGTTTTTTGCTGTTTTGTATCAGATTTACAATAGGAAATATTTATTTTCAAATCATCATGTATAATGTAACCCCCCCCCTGATAAAATCAATTGAAAACTATGTACAATTTAGGGCAAATCATAGGACGTAATCTATACAAAGTGCAATTTTACCAGATTATCACTACTCCAATTTGTTACTGTTATAAAAAATGTAATTCAAAGAATTCAGGCAGCTGTGATACTGTGCCAAATGGAAAGAGTGCATCTTTCAGGTTTATAATTAATGTGTCCTTTTTATTCATTTCATGAATTATTTCAAAACAAATCAGACAGACAGAAAGGCATGGTTTCTTTTAATGCAACTGCTATGATGTATGGGTGTTTAATCTAATACTGCCAAAATAAAGCTCTCTGAAAATCAATTCAACTTTAATGGTTACAGATAGCGTGTGAGTGAAACAAATCTAATTTCTGATGTGTGTGAGTGCACCAAGCTATGAATAAGATGAATGAGCTGTCTATTCTCTAGTTCTCCCTAAATATGGTTAACATGTATAAATAGTGCACGTAGATATTGATGCCTCAATCTAGTTTGCACTTTTCTACCTATTGCTTCATGCATTACTAAACTAACTACAAAACAAATATACATGCAGGATGTATGACGTTACAACGCATACTTTTACAACGCCTACCATTACAACGCAGTTTTTACAACGCAGGATCCATTACAACGAAGTACCATTACAACGCATGTATTTACAACGAAAATACCTTTACAACGCATACCATTACAACGTAAATATTGGTAATTTTATAATATTTTTTTTAATGTAAATTAATTAAAATTAATATAATTTAATTTTATTTAATTTAATTTAATTAATTGTAAATATTGGTAATTTTATAATATTTTTTAATGTAAATTAATTATAATTAATATAATGTAATTTAATTTAATTTAATTTAATTAATTGTAAATATTGGTAATTTTATAATATTTTTTTAATGTAAATTAATTAAAATTAATATAATTTAATTTAATTTAATTTAATTTAATTAATTGTAAATATTGGTAATTTTATAATATTTTTTTAATGTAAATTAATTAAAATTAATATAATTTAATTGTATTTAATTTAATTTAATTAATTGTAAATATTGGTAATTTTATCATTTTTTTTAATGTAAATTAATTATAATTAATATAATTTAATTTAATTTAATTTAATTTAATTAATTGTAAATATTGGTAATTTTATAATATTTTTTTAATGTAAATTAATTAAAATTAATATAATTTAATTTAATTTAATTTAATTTAATTAATTGTAAATATTGGTAATTTTATAATATTTTTTTAATGTAAATTAATTAAAATTAATATAATTTAATTTAATTTAATTTAATTTAATTAATTGTAAATATTGGTAATTTTATAATATTTTTTTAATGTAAATTAATTATAATTAATATAATTTAATTTAATTTAATTTAATTTAATTAATTGTAAATATTGGTAATTTTATAATATTTTTTTAATGTAAATTAATTAAAATTAATATAATTTAATTTAATTTAATTTAATTTAATTAATTGTAAATATTGGTAATTTTATAATATTTTTTTTATGTAAATTAATTAAAAATAATATAATTTAATTTAATTTAATTTAATTTAATTAAATGCAAATATTGGTAATTTTATAATATTTTTTTTAATGTAAATTAATTAAAATTAATTTAATTTGATTTAATTTAATTTAATTTAATTAATTGTAAATATAATTAAAAAAAATACCCATTTACCCAAAAACCCAAAACTGACCCTGAACCCTAAAAATACCCCTTTACCCAAAAACTGAAAACTGACCCTGAACCCTAAAAATACCCCTTTACCCAAAAACTGAAAACTGACCCTGAACCCTAAAAATACCCCTTTACCCAAAAACCGAAAACTGACCCTGAACCCTAAAAATACCCCTTTACCCAAAAACTTAAAACTGACCCTGAACCCTAAAAATACCCCTTTACCCAAAAACTGAAAACTGACCCTGAACCCTAAAAATACCCCTTTACCCAAAAACTGAAAACTGACCCTGAACCCTAAAAATACCCCTTTACCCAAAAACTGAAAACTGACCCTGAACCCTAAAAATACCCTTTTACCCAAAAACTGAAAACTGACCCTGAACCCTAAAAATACCCCTTTACCAAAAAACTGAAAACTGACCCTGAACCCTAAAAATACCCCTTTATCCAAAAACTGAAAACTGACCCTGAACCCTAAAAATACCCCTTTACCCAAAAACTAAAAACTGACCCTGAACCCTAAAAATACCCCTTTACCCAAAAACTAAAAACTGACCCTGAACCCTAAAAATAACCCTTAAAAAAAACCAAACATATACATTTTTAAATATAATTATATACTTACCAATACTTACGTTGTAATGGTATGCGTTGTAAAGGTACCTGCGTTGTAAAAACATGCGTTGTAAATACATGCGTTGTAATAGTTTTTGCGTTGTAAAAATTTCTTTGTAATGGTAGTTCGTTGTAAAAGTTGCGTTGTAAAGGTTGTTTCCCATACATGCATGATTCAAGGGATTTGCAAAAACCATTACAGTTGAAAATACTGTGTTGCTGATTGTGTTTGTTGAGAAAAACAATCAACATGTTTCCTTAAGTAAGATGCAGGAGGGCCTTGGCATATTTCAGCAAGTAAAAAGGCAACCATTCATTTACCTTTTTTTTAAAAACATCTGCATACATTTTTGTGTCAATGTTTGCATGGTTTTTAATTGATTGTAATAGTATTTTAAGAATGAATCCCTAATGCTTCCTTGTGAAACTAAACTATATCGAATCACATTCTGATTATGATTTAAAGAATCTGAATCTAGCTTTCCTAAAAAAAAAAAAGTAATTATGCTCACTTGGATTTTGCCAAATGTGCCACAGAAAATGGCAGGAAAATTGGTTGGGATGTTTCAAAAGTACCATTCCGCAGGAAAATCTTCATAGGGAACTTTGGGTTCAACATACTGTGGTCAGACCACAAAGCAGTTGACTACTTTGCAACCTGACCCACCCTGGCAATGGCTTCAAATGCATGGGTGAGGTCTGCTAGGGACAATAGGCCTCTGTCCCTCCTTTTGCATTCATTGAATGGCAACATATTTTTTTAACAAGCCTGGCCGCTAAATGGCTGCCTTAAAAAATAACAGTAGGCATTCGGGGAATGACATCGGGAGAAGTATGGATTGGTCCATTGGACCTTTGTATGCTCCCCTGACGGCTGAGCTAGAATTCACAAAGAGGAAGCTGTCTCAAATAACTAGAAAGTATTTGACGTCAGTATTCCATCAATGGTCTGTGACCGCTGTTGCAGTCGAAAATCATTGACACATACCGTTTCAAATTGGAAGTAGAGCTGGACACCCCTGTCACACACCACCTCATTCCGATTTGGAATCAATCAAAATGGGCATCTTGTGAGTTGTAAAGTCATTGTCCCCCTCAATGAGTCTGTAATTTTATGACTAGCAGACCTTTAAACCATGAAAAGGCTCAGCGGAGGGGCCTTTATAACACTGCAAGTGCAAGAAAAACGTTTAAAAAATGGTAATACAACGAATTTATTAGCATTTTATTTTTCATGCTGGCAGCTGCTTAGTCTAATGCCGCATTCAGCAGCATAGAAGGAACAGTGTGCACTTCAGCTTAAGGTGCACATGTAACTTTGGACGGTTGTCTTACGACAGCCAGCCTGACATGTGCATTTTAAACACTTCAACCCGAGCTGTCATAGACTGCTTGATAGAGAGCAAGCACAGGTCCCCAGTGCCTGAAGGAGCGCAGAACCAGTGCTCTCCAGCCAATCCTGGTGCTTCTCTCATGACGCCTGACCACCATGATAGCAGTGCCTGGAATGGTAGAGGGGAGTTGACTGAGGTTCTGGGAGCCTGCTGGCTTTGCTGGAGGAGCCACGGACTGCTGAAGGAAAGAAGAGCATTGGGTAAGTAAATCTTTATGGGCTAGATGTAGGTGGCTAAATACCGGTCGGTAAAGCCGAAATTCGGTACATTTCTGCATTACCGACCGGTATTTAGCCCTGTGGGATGTAGGTATTACCGAATGCCATTGGTAATAACAAATCGGTAAATTAAAGGGAAACAGTTACCGATTCCTTATTTACAGATCGGTCAACACCGAAAGCTCAAAATACCGAATCGGTAAATACCGAATCGGTAAATAAAGCATCGGTAAAAATTCGGTAATGTGATGTAGCAAAATTTGGAAATACCGAAATTGTCCAAATTCTGTATTATCAAATCGGTAATTACCCCTGACCCAGAGCAGGTGGTAATCAGGTGCAGTGCATAAAAACAGCCCCAAAATGCAACAGTGTGAACACAATGGCGGCCCTCTACGTCATAGCAAGGCGGCTACATTTGCGAGCAGCAGGACAGAGGGTCTGGAGACGGGAAGAGCGTGTGTACAGACTGCGTGTCACACTGTTCCAAATGACTGAGCCAGAAATCCATGACAGGTACAGGCTACACCCACACACCATCCTTGACCTGATACGGGACCTGCAACCATACCTGGAGCATCAGACACCAAGGGCGCACGCAATACTCACCCATGTCCTGGTACTCTGTTGCCTGCACCTCCTGGCATCAGGAAGTTACCAGAGTGTGATAGCCGCAGCAGGTGGTGTGTCACAGAGCTGCCTGTCCCGTTTCTTCAACTCCTTTCTGGACGCCATGATGCAGAGAATGCATCACTACATACGCTTCCCCAGCACACAGGCGGGGCTGCAGAAGACCAAGCTGGATTTCTACCAAAAGGCACAGTTCCCGCATGTAATAGGCTGCATCGATGGGACCCACATACCAATTTGCCCACCTGCAGCTACAGAATACATATACCGCAACCGCAAATCCACTCACTCCATCAACGTGGAGGCGATATGTGATGCAAACTTCATCATCACTGACATTGTGGCCAAATTCCCAGGGAGTACCCACAACTCCTACATATTCAGGAACAGTGGGATCTATACACGTCTGGCTGCTGGTGAATTCGGAGAAGGATACCTACTAGGTAAATCAATGTGACACACCCTGATGTATACCTTGGATTAATGTATTGGTGACCCAAATTAATGGCACTTTCTTTCCCATTTAGGTGACAGCGCATATGCCCTCCAGTCATTCATACTAACTCCATACCTCAACCCATCCACCCCAAGGGAGAGGAGATACAATGTGGTACATAAAAGCACGCGCAACGTTGTGGAGCGCATCTTTGGACTGCTAAAAAGCAGGTTCCGTTGCCTCCACAAAAGTGGAGGTGCACGTCAGTACTGCCCCATCATCTGCTGCAAAGTAATAGCAACATGTGCAATGCTGCATAACCTTGCCACAAAGAAAGGAACAGCAGTGGAACTAACTGACTCTGAGGACGAGGGTGAGGACAATCTACTGCCAGAGCCCTACCCAGCTGGTGTGGCAGCAGCACTGGATGGGAGACACAGACGGGCTGAGATTACACGCAACTATGAGTAAGGAGACATAGCCAGTTACTGTATTTTAATGATGGTGTTTAATGACCAGTGCACACCAGCAAGATCTGAAACAGTCTCCATACACCCATGGGTTACATCACCCATTAATGTACAATCATGGCTGGCTCTATTTCTTGCACCCACGCGCTGCACTGCTACGTTCCTTGGCCCCACTGTATGCACTGACAGTATGTTCCTGGGCAGCGCTGTGCTATTCGCTGCGCCTCCTGGTCTCGGTGAGAGAGGGCGTAATGCTACTGCGGCTAGTAGCCTCCTCACTGTCCCCCCCTCTGCTGTAGTGACCACCTTTTCTGTTTGCAGCAGTTCAAGTGCTGAGATCATTGTGACCATCCCCCTAGCCTCATTGCGACTACAGTGTGCCATCTCCTCCTGCATGGCTATTGACCGTCTGCACATGAGGGAGGTAGCAGTGGACAGGCGGTTCACCGCCTTGGTGTATGCATCCAGTCTCTGCATCTCCCTGCGCCTAGACAGGCGGTCCTCCTCAAACTTGCTGCAGAGCTGCCTCACAACCGACGCCATGACACTCAAGCCCTAAGACATGGTGTTGTTAATTGCACTGATTCCCTTTTCGATGCAATGCATTTGCGCATTCATGTGTGACATCTCCCGCTGCACTGACCGCATCGCTCTCCATTGCAGGTGCTGGACCTTCATCATGTTGCCTTCCAGCCCAGGGAACACACTGTCACCTTGGCCCAGGATTGGAGGACTGGCTGCCCTTGCCCTGCGGCATCTGGAGGATGTGTGGGCGCGCTTCGATGGGGACTCAGATCTTTCCCTGTTGCCGTCCTCAGCCTCTGTTGACTGTTGGCCCCCTGTGCTCTCCTCCTCCGACACCTCCATCTGCTGGAGGGTGGCCACGGCATGCCTCCTGCCTGACTGTGGTGGTGGTGTTGAAATAGAAAATAGAAATAGAAATAATTTATTTGATTCAGTTCTCTTCCGAGAAGAACACATTTTTGACAATAAAAATTACAGTTTTACTGATACAATTATCGATCTAATATAATTTTAAAAATGATTTTAAAAAGTTGTACATGTTAATACACACAAATTCATCAGGTGGAGCTTTGCAGAGGGAAATCAGATTCTGGACAGAGTTTATATTACATTTTGTTTTGATCGGTGTAATGTATCTGTTCCTGACTGCTACAACAGACTTATTTGGACAGGCAAAATGAACATGTTCTAAATCTCGCACCCCACTTTTACATGAGTCACAGAGATTAGACCCTCTTTCTTTTGGCATCCACTTAAAAGTGTGTGATTTCAGGGGTAGTATCCCAAGCCGTAGTAGAATAATACTTCGCCTAACTCCATGATTTAAATTAAAAAGGATATATTGTTGCATTTTTTTAAACTATTGTGTCAGCAAACTATTTATATATTGAGAGGTCGGAACAATGTTGAATGTCAAGGGTCATGCTTAGCCTTGGGGTTAGGTGCTTTAAGCAAAGTTTCAGTTGGGCTGATGACCAAGATTTTAACATGTCCAAAGTAACAGTTGTTAACTTAAAAGCTGTAAATAGGTTTTTACAAAGCATATACTTCGGAGAATCTTGCTGTCTCAATTTTTAACAGCGCTCTTAAAGTTCCTTGATCAGCGTGAACCAGGTTATATGCCCATCTAATTATGTTTGTAATCCCTCTGGCGAAGGAACTGACTAGCGATAATTCTAGCCGAAGAGCTTAGACTGGCACAGCTTGCGACATCCTGGTTAATTTCCGAAGGATTTTCCCTTCTTTGATGTCAATTTGTTTCCATTCGTTTATTGGAATATGTTCTATTGCATATGATAAAATGGCAGGGATTTTAGAACTATAAACCTGTAACAAAGAAGAGAAGTTTCTTTGACCGGTGGAGGAATAAAGTCTTTGGAGGGCCCCTAAATGGACGTCAGCTTTTAGACCCATTTTTTGCAAGTGAGGCTGATTGTGCAGGGACTGAATAAAAATTCTCCAGAGATAAATATATTCTTTAACAATTTCCAATGGTTTCCCCCCTAATGTCCAATTATATTTGACATAGCTCTTCCTTCCTGTAAATGGTACAATTCTTGTTTTGGTAACATTTGGAATTAAATAGTTTTCTTCAGTGTATTTGGTGAGTGCCAGCAGATTTCTTTGGAGACCGAATGGAGTCAGGTCTAGGATTACTACATCGTCTGCGTACATCATACAGTGGATTTTAAAAGTTGCAATCTTTGGTGGGAAGTTATTGACCTGGTTAAGGTTTTCCGATAGGTATCGCTCAGGTATAGAGAAAACAATAAGGGAGCTAAAAGGCACCCTTGACGCAGGCCATTTGGAGTTGATGGGTAAGACCCTTCTCCCTCCCCATTTGGACTTGGCACCATGTCCCAGAGTACAGTGATGTTGGTGGTGTTGATTGTGGCAGTGGTGATGGAGTTGGTGGTGATGGCAGCATTGTCTGGAGCTGTGGTGATGGTGGGGATGGAGACGTTGGTGGAGGTGGTGGTGGTGGTGGGGTTGTGTGTCCTGCAGGCGACTGCTCTTCCTCCTGTTGTCGCCCCTCTGGCCTGGGTGCCTTCCCTCTGCTCCCCTCTGATGCACTGCGAGATGTCTCGCCTGTAAAGACAGAATGTAGATATACTCACTTATCTGGCAGCATTTGCATTGCATTAAACATTATGCATGCCAATCACACGGACTGTCCTCTGCTTGCTAATTGCTGTCACAGGCCTTTGGGTTTGCTAGACTGTCTGTTCTGAACATATGTTACTTATGACAACATCTCCCATAATGCATTGTAAGTTATGAGTGAAACATGGACTGGAGTGGGAGTACCTATCCTCTCTGGGGATTGGGGTTGGGGAGGGGGGTGCACAGCATGCTGTGCATGCATCTTACCTTGTTTGCTGGCAGCTCTGGCTGAGCTGTCTGCGTCACCGATCCCACTCACACTCTCTGGCTGGAGGGTGGACTCAACCATGAGGTCCGAGGCTGTTGGTGCAGGTGCTCTGCTCCTCCCTCCATCAGTTTTGCTGGCCTGCCTCTGCCTCTCCACCATCCTCGCCTTCGCAGTCTTCCTCAGGTCATACCACCTTTTCTTTATGTCCTCAATGGAGCGCTGGTTGACCCTGATGGCATTAATCTTGCTCTGAATCACAAGCCAGATCTGTCTCTTCTGCGATTCTGGCACATGGAGGGACTGCTTGCCAAACAGCTTCTCATGGTCCTTGGTGACTTCTTCAATGAGGACCTCAAGCTCCTTTTCACTAAACTTCTGTTTTCGTTTTCTTTCTGCACCCTCGTTCTCTCTCTCCGGTTTGCCATTTTGCCATTTTGCTAGTTTTATTTATTTTTTGCAAAGAGAGGCTGTGTTGCTCCTGGCTCCTCTGCTGAGATACCTGCCTCACAGTCAGCTCCAGGTTCAGTGCAGCTGCCTGGGTGTGGCCACTTCCTGTTTGAGAGGTAATTGGGATGCACAGGATCGCTATTTTTTACGGATTAATACCGATTCGGTAATTTTTAGCGAATCTTTACGTACATCGGAGATACCGATTTCTTAATACCGAATCGGTAAAATTCAGTATTAAGGAATCAGTATTTCACGTTTACCTACATCTAGCCCTATATGTTTATTTGAATTTGATTTAACTCACTGACAGGCAGTGTGAGAAACTTGCAGTGCCTTCGACCTTAACTCCAGAGCTCTCAATCATGGCCCATTATGAAGACTGTTTAAAATGGATCAGAATTGAGTGCTTTGGCATTGAGACTAAGAGCACCACAGTTTGTTTGTAACCAGTGCCTGTCAGTGGGTTAAATATTCGCCCACCAGTTCTGTTTGCTGCTGGCTGCCACTGAAAAGGCTTTGTATATTGAGGTCTTTCTCTGTTGAAATGGAGAAAACAGGTGAAATAAGATACAGAAAGGGGCCAGATGTTCGACGTGATTCTGCATACGCAAACAGGTTTGTGACCCGTTTGCACATGCAAAAATCCTGTGGGCCATGTACTAACACTATTTTGTGAGTCGCAAATGAATTGTGACTCGCAAAATAGTGTTTAACGACTCGCTAAAGGAAGGGTCATTCCCTTCCTAATAGCGACCACAAGCCATGTACGAATGTTTTGCAACCGCAATTGCGGTCGCAAAACACTTGCAATTTACCGCCCTCTTCAAAAGAGTGGTAATGCAATCGCAAAAGGGGACCCCTTCCCCTTTCCAAATGCGGGGGAAAATATTTTTTAGGGGAAGGCAGTGGTCTCAGAGACCACTACCTACGCTTAAAAAATGCGACGAAAACGTTTCATTTTTCTTTTTCAAATGCATCCCAATTTCGTTTAAGGAAAATGGGTTGCATTAAACAAAAATAACTGCTTTAAATAAAAGCAGTCCCAGACTTGGAGGTCTGCTGAGCCCAGCAATTGAGCGCAATTTGTGACTCGCAAAATGATATGGTCGTACATCTGGCCCTAGGTCACTTGTAGTGTTTGGCACATATGGTACGTTGTCCTAGTTCGGCGCATATTAGGTTCCACATTTGGTGAGAAAGAATCAAAAATCTTCATTGCATAACTTGGAGTTTTAGCTATACACATATCCTCTGAAAACTAGGAAATGAAAACAACAACTATGGTTAGCTCAATTCTCCTATGTCAGCGAAAAGAATAAAAATAATTGTCTAAAACAAAAGATGTCACATGACTGGTTAAAAACCTCTGAAACATTTCCTAGGGCAGACATCTTGCTAACATCACATTTGATTGGAAAATTGAACATGCTCATGGTCAGAGTGGATAACAGGGAAAAAGGCTGATTTCATTCAAACAAACATCCTACTCCCTGAAAAAATGATGAGGAAAGGATGGGATGTTTCTTTTCAGCTTCAGCACTGCAGAAGACCATGGAGTTTTTGCTGTAGGGCAGTCCTGCAGGCCTTACTGCGGTGTTGGCCTACGGCAAAAAAAAGGGCAGGAATGTGCTGTATCTCTGCAATATGGCACATTCCGGTCCTTTTCCCCTATGCTGGCGCACAATGGCTGCCATGCGACAAAGCAGGCAGCTTTGTACCATAGTGCAAGGGTGTCTGCGTTGCATAGCTGATTATTTTTGTTGAGGAAGGTAAACCTTCCTGCACAAAAACAATCACAAAAGGTTTTTTCCTTTTTCCTTTTTCTATGTGTGCTGCAGAATACAGCACTCTTAAAAAAAAAACGAGGAGAAATAAAGATATTTCTCCTCATTGTGCCTCCTTTGGCATACGTTTTTACAACTGCCTCAGACTTATGATTTCTCGTAAATCTGAGGCAGTTTCAAAAAGCCATGGATGTTTCTGGGAACGCCCCCAGCAACACCCATTGCATGCCCCTTTTATATGCAGAAAACTGCGTTAAAGAGAGCGATATTTACAAGGCAGCATTAAGCCCAAAAAAGTGGCTTAGTGCTGCCTGGTAAATATGGAGCAGGCTCCTGTGCCATCGGAACGTCACATAAAGTGACGCACCGGCGGCTTTGTGCTTAGCCGACCTCCAGCTAAGGTCAATATAGTGGGGCAGATTTACAAGCCCCTGCAACAACTTTACACCGCCATTGCATCACTTCTGTGATGCAGCGGCATTGTAAACAATGCGCAATGATGCAACACATTTACAACATGATGCATCTAGGGAGATGCGTCACGTTGTAAAGCCCTGCACTACATTATATCTACGTCAGGTGTAATGTATGCAGGGTGGGCGTTCCATCGCAAGGAGGCCTCATAAAAGTGACACAGTGAAATCAACAAGATTTCACTGAGTCACTTTTCGACGCTACTCTGTCAAAACCTTGCGCCTGCTTGAAGCAGGCATAAGGAGTGACGCAGCATGATGGGAATAGGCATTCTTGACCATTGCTGGAGTTGTGTTGTGCTTACGACATGACATTAGCAATGCTCTGCCTGTTCGCCAAAAGATGCGTCACACATCTGTCTATCTTTGCCCCACGGTGTGCCATATTGTTAATGCGACGCATCCATGGTGGCGCAAGGCTTTTTTTCCGCCACGCAATTTAGCTGACGTATCTCTGCTAATATGCAGAGGCGCGCCAGTTCTTGTAATTCTGCCCCCACGTATATTGTGTATAGCCTTTGGTAACTCCCAGGATGCTAATTTTTGTGATATTGATATCCTGATTT
Organism: Lissotriton helveticus; assembly: GCF_964261635.1. Lineage (NCBI taxonomy): Eukaryota > Metazoa > Chordata > Amphibia > Caudata > Salamandridae > Lissotriton > Lissotriton helveticus. Next base: position 1,872,602,540 of record NC_136067.1, on the reverse strand, counting down.
GACAGAGTTGACACCTCAGTCTCACAGTGTTTTAGTTCAATGGTTTCCCAATGCTAAAGAGGTTTCTTAACATGCGTAGTATCTGGAAGGAGTGTGGGAAGTGAATTTAGCTTGACCCTGGGAATTACATGGCAGAATTCGGATAGGAAAAACTTGGACCCAAGAAACTGGGCATAACTTGCGTGTGGCCAAGAGGGGCTGGTGATTCCAGAGTTATTACTAAATGGTTTCTATGATTACCACCTTTGCCTAGGAGCAGATAGGGGCAGAATATCCTGTTCACTTAGGAACCTATTCCACGCTAGTCTTCTCTTGCTAGAGGATAATATGCGATGATCATACAATTTTTTTTTACAAAGTAATTTTTTCTGTCAACCATTTTTTAAATGTATTATTGTATGTGATGATATTGCATTAATGTTCTTTAAAAACCATATTCTGTGAAAATTTAAGATCGTACAGATGCTATTCTAACATATCACATATTCGCCCTATGTTGCAACAGTACATATGCTGCCTTAGCTTGCTTTAGTGAAATGTTCATTCGAACTGTTTGATGCAAAAATTATAAGCACTGAGCTCCTAGTACGTAATTTGTAGGGGTGCACCACGTACAAATTTCCCCAATGAGTAGACAAACAAAACTAGAAAAATGTCATTTGCATTGTATTGAATTGTATTATCCAAATTACTAACATTGACTGGATTCCCCACTGTAGCATACGGAGACTAGGTTCCCCAAACAGACAAAAAGACTCTACATGTGACACCACAAAGGCCGGTAAAATACACATTTCCACGGGATCAGGTGAGTGTAAATGTGTGTCAGGGAAGTTTATGGTGGTTCTTGATAGTGACTCAACGAGCTCGGGAGATGAAGGGAGTTGCAGTCCCCCTGGAATTGATGACGAGGGTATGGCTACAGGGTTTGCCAAGATAGCCGAAGATGAAAAAGAAAGCAAATTTGAGGGTAAAGCCAGACTAACTAAAGCAGTGTGCAGCTCTGAGCAAAAGGGATAGGCTTGACAGCATGAGGAAGAAAGGTGTGAATGGGGCTCGAGAGAGAGAAAGGGCACAAAGCAGGGAGTTAGAGCGTGGGTTCAGGAGAGCACACGCTCCTCATGAGCAAAGTGAAGCCAAGTACAGGGCGTCGCACTGGGAAGAGTCAGAGGTCGATGAAAGTCTACTAGCTGTGCTCAGAGCCACATTGTTCAGTAAACATAGGAAAGGGTCTGACCAGGAGATAAAGGAACAAGGCAGCCTGGTAATAACCGACCTGTGATGAATGAAAAACAAAATGGCACTAGCGTGTGCACATGTGGAAAGCAGCGATGAGATACGCATTACTCCTCACAGGTCCACGAGAAAAATAAATAAACCCCGAGGGAGATAACAGCTAAAAGGGAAGGCAAGGCTTTTGTGTACCCATTTTGTGAGCTATTAGCAGATTGGACTGAGAAGAGGGATCAATATGATAGATCTTGGCCAAGGTAAGGATCTCTTAAGCCAAAGGACATTGCAGTGGAGAACTTCATCAGGCATGAAGAAGGAAACCCTAAGTGGGACTTCCTCTGCATGCAGCGATACCTCACGAATGGGAAGGCTATGTTGAGGTGAAACCTGCAGTGCCACCTAACGCAAGAGTGTACCTGTTACTACAGAAGGGAGCATGGGGAATATATGCATATCATGGTCCTAGCTGCACAAAGAGGGGTTGAGAACAAAGTTACCGTCATTTCTGGATGGAGCATGGAAATGGATTTAATGCTTCTAGAAAAACAAAGCAGGTATCAATCTTGCGATAGGATATATATTAAGAGTTTGCTAAGCAGCCTCATTGGGAAGCAGACTAACACGCTGTTTGCCCAAGTTCACATAAATTAACGAATGAGGGAATGTATAATGCACCGGAATCGCCCCCCCCCCGAAGGGGTATCTCCGCACTAGAGGTAGGGTAAGCTAGGCAAGCAAAATCAGTTACAGTAGAGTTCTGTTTTCAGGAGTTATCTGAAGCATAGGAGGTTGGGGCACTTCCGTAGATGTACAGGGAGAGACTTCCAGTACCTTGGAGAAAGGTAAGAGAAATCTCTGTCCCCGCGCGAAGTTTACTGTAGCGTGGGATCACAAGAAGGGCTTTTTCCCTTGAGCGAAGAGATCTGCCGGGCGGGTAGCGCTAGATTCTTTCTGCGAGATAATCAGGACCACTACCGTTGAGAGTTTTGTGGACTAGGCAGCAAATTTTGAATTTGATTCTTTGGTGGATAAGCAGCCAGTGAAGGTTTCTCAGGAATGGCAGGGAGGAAGTTCTGTGGAGTATATTAAGTGCCAAGCGAGCAGCCACATTCTGAACCACCTGCAGTCTATTCAGTAAGGATGCGTTTGCAGCTACAAGAAGGACATTACAATAGTCAAGGTGACTGATTACTAGAGTTTGGGTCAGGGTTCAGGGTTCTATGAACAGAGAGAAGAAAATGGAACACTCTACGGAGGTGGCTCAATGTGTGGAAGCTGGCACCTGTAGTGGCCATTAAAGGTCTCTCATAGTCAGAGCTTGGTCCAAACTGACCATTTTTTTCGAGGTAGGGGCTAAGCCCAATTATGTGGGCCACCAGTCAGGGGCCCATGAGGTTTGAGCACTACAGTGTAATACAATTTCAGTTTTGTCTGCATTTAGCTGGAGGACGTTCTCCGTCAACCAGCTAGAAATTGCCTGCAAAGCATCAGCAAAGGGCGGTTTGGTCGAAGCTGCATTGGTATCAAATGAGAAGAGAAGTTGTGTGTCATTGGCGTAAGAGAAGGGAGTGAACCCATGATCTCTACTGATCTTTGCAAGAGGAGCCACATACATGCTAAACAGGGTAGGGCTAAGACAGGAGCCCTGTGGTACCTCCTTCTAGAGCTTCTTGAGGCACGACCGGAAAGGACCCAGTTTAACAATTTGAGTGCGTTGGTCCAAAAAGCTTGCCAGCCATTTTAGCGCCAGACCATGGATTCCTTTCTCATTTTTGACCAGATGTATGACCTGCCAAATAGCGCCTCTCAAATTGCGTTGCATTTGCGGATCGCAATTTGCAAGGCACTATTTGGCATGTACAACAGTGTGTTTAACACTGTTTGCGATTCCCAATGTGGTCGTAAATTGAGAGGTTCATGAATATTAATGAGCCTCTCGCAATTTACAGGCCCATTGAGAATGACACGCCCTCACAGGGATTGTGGCCTGCTGTGCTTTTAAATAAAGCAGTTTTCTTTTTTTTATATGCAGCCCCTTTTTCCTTAAAAAAGGATAACGGGATGAATTTTTTTTTAAAAACGAAAACGTTTTTGTTTAATTTTTTAAGGGCAGGTACTGATCCCCGGGACGGTGCACAGACATAATATCGACTCCAAAATATCGTTTGGACAGAATATCGAGTTGTAAATATCGTTTGGACAAAATATCGACAGGACAGAATATAGACAGCCAAAATATCGTTTTTAAGGTAAGTGAAGTAATATCGACTGTAAATAATATAGAAAGTGAAAATATCCAAGTATATAATCTAGATAGTAAAAAATATCGTTTTTTAAATAATATTTAATTATTTATAGTGTTTTTATGTTATAATATGTGTGAAAAGTGTCATTTTATGTTATAATTATTTTTAATTAATGATTTTTTTTAAATTATTGTGTAATTTTATTCTGTAGCGGGTTGTGGGTTTATAGGGGAATAGGGTGGGAAGTAATTTAATTATAATTAATTAAATATGTAAATTTATTAATTGGTAGTAATAATTAATTAATTGGTAATTAAATAATATTTGTTAATTATTTAAAATTTAATTGGTAATTAATTTAATTTAATTGATTAATTGCTAATTATGTAAATTAAAATAATGTATTTCCTGTAGCGGGTTGTGGGTTTATAGGGGAATAGGGTGGGAAGTAATTTAATTATAATTAATTAAATATGTAAATTTAATAATTGGTAGTAATATTTAATTAATTGTTAATTAAAAAATATTTGTTAATTAATTAAAATGTAATTGGTAATTAATTTAATTTAATTGATTAATTGCTAATTATGTTAAATTAAAGGGGTATTTTTAGGGTTCAGGGTCAGTTTTTGGTTTTTGGGTAAAGGGGTATTTTTAGGGTTCAGGGTCAGTTTTTAGTTTTTGGGTAAAGGGGTATTTTTTGGGTTCAGGGTCAGTTTTTAGTTTTTGGGTAAAGGGGTATTTTTAGGGTTCAGGGTCAGTTTTTAGTTTTTGGGTAAAGGGGTATTTTTAGGGTTCAGGGTCAGTTTTTAGTTTTTGGGTAAAGGGGTATTTTTAGGGTTCAGGGTCAGTTTTTAGTTTTTGGGTAAAGGGGTATTTTTAGGGTTCAGGGTCAGTTTTTAGTTTTTGGGTAAAGGGGTATTTTTAGGGTTCAGGGTCAGTTTTGGGTTTTTGGGTAAAGGGTTTTTTTTTGGGTTCAGGGTCAGTTTTGAGTTTTTGGGGTACAGGGGTACAGTGTAAAAATAAAGTAAAATTACATTTACATTAATTTAATTTAATGAAATGAAATTAAATTAAATTATATTAAAATAATTTTAAATAATTTAAATTAAAAAAAATATTATATACTTACCAATACTTACGTTGTAATGGTAGTGCATTGTAAAAGTTGCGTTGTAACGTCATATATCCACTGTTGCACTCTTTGGAGTGGGAATAGTAATTTTAACCCCTACGCTATCCAACGCTTTCCCTACTGTTGCACCCACTGGAGTGGGAATAGTAATTTTTACTCTTTTGTATTTGTACGTTAATAATATTGGCTATTATTTAATTAAATGTTGTTACTATATATATATATGTTTTAAGAAATATGATTAAAAAAATATTATTTGTTAACTTTCATTAATTAATTAATTATTAAAAGTTATTTTAAGTATTGTTAAGTATATTTTAGTAATTAATTTTTTATATTAATGTAATTAAACATTGTTTTTATTAAAGTCGATATTTTTTACAACTATATTTTTGTAAACGATATTTTTAACTCGATATTTTTGTACTTACCTGTTTGTAGATAGAAACTCGATATTTTGTCTCTCGATATTTTGTCAACGATATTTTTGTTGGTTGATATTCTGTCCCTCGATATTATTTCAGTGATCCCCTGGGACCACTGTCTGCCCTTAAAAAATAATATTGCACGCGTTTTCAAAGGGGAAGTAGTCCCCTGGGCACCCCTTCCCATTTGCGAATGCATTACCACCTACTTGAAGGAGGTGGTAATTTGCGAGTTTTTAGCAACCGCAATTGCGGTCGCAAAACATTGGTACATAGCTTTGTGGTCACTATTAGGAAGGGAAAGCCCCTACCTAATAGTGAGTCGCAAATCAGTAATTTATTTGTGAGTCGCAAAATACTGTTTGTACATCAGCTCATGCTTTTTAGCATGTGCAAATAGGTTTAAGACCCGCTAAAAAGCGTTGTACATCTGGTCCTTGGTCTTTCAAGCAATTCGTGGTGAGACACAGTATCAAAAGCTGCGGACAAGTCCAGCAGCACTATCAACACAGCCTTATTATTGTCCAAGGCAAATCTGATATAATCTGTAACGCCTATAAAGGTGGTTTCAGTGGAGTGATTAAGTCTGAAACCATACTGAGAGGGATCGAGGCAGCATTGCGCTTCTATGTGCTCCATGAGCTAAGTGTTGATATGTCTTTCTAAAAGTTTACTGATAAGTGGAAGGAGTGAGATACAGCAATATTTTGCTAGCTCCGTTGCGGGTACATGTGCCTTTCTTACGGATTGGAAGCACTTGTGCCACCTTCCATTTGTGAGATGCATTTAATATTGTGCAGATGGAGGGGGCTAGCTGCGTAGCTAATAAGGCATTCCAGCAATCTCATGAACAGAAACCCCGCATGAAGGAGGCACATTTAATTTAGAGGCCAAACGCACCCTTGCCTCACCCCACTGCATATTGAAATACGGTCTGTAAGTTGCTCCAGAGACCCTATCGTACTTGGGCGTAGTTATCATGGTGGAGTCTTAGTAACTGGCCAAGAATGGCTTTGAGGAACCCAACATTCTTTAATGATACCCAAAGCAGTCCTCTATGGACCAAGTCTAAGGCTGCCTTGAGGTCAATGAAAGCTATGTAAAGATGACCCTCTTTGAACTTTTTGTACTTCCAAATCAAAGCACGTAGCCTTCGAATGTGGTCAATAGTGTTGGTCTAGGTTTAAAACCCAGCTTGATAAGGAGTCAAAATTCCAGTTCCTTAATCCAATCATCCAATTTGTTCAGCAGCTGTCGTGCATCGATTTTCTGGAGACTTTCCAGGAGGTTTGAACTTCCTCAATCTCCCTTTTTATAAATCGGGATAATTTCCACCTGCTTCCATGTATCGGGGAACCCAAAGCAATAGCGTTACTCAAACAATTAACATATGGCACCCAGAATGACATGGCAGGGCAGCCTAATTAACCAGGAATTTTATCTGCCCCTGGAGCCTTACCTGCTTTGAAAGCATTGATCTATTGATTACATGAGTTGACTCAATCAATTGTCATTTCTGAATTTCTAACAGTACAGAGCACCACAGTCAAATCTGCTCTAATTTAATCAATAATCTTAGTACAAAATGATAAACAGCCACTACGACCAGAAGCAGAGATACAATGTATTTAATTCATTGTCTCATCTTTTCAAATTCATTTTTTATAAACAATGTATTATTTCAAATAGGTAAAACGAGCAGTTGCCCAATTAGAACGCGCAAGGAAAAGAGTGATCAGAGTGTTGAGTGAATAAGAAGGAGAAAGGAATTCACAGTGGTAATCATAACAAATTCACATTATTTTTCAAGCAATAACGGTAATATAATTCTTGCGGTATTGAGTACCTGGCCAAACATGAAATTCTTTTTAACCATTACAGTCAAAGTTGTTATACAAGGACATACATGCCCATAATTTGCACTATATGAGATCAAAATTAATGGTCCAAGGTAAGAATGATAGCGTCGACCTTTCGACTCGTCTTAAGGCCAACCGGTTATTTGAACCTGGGGCATTCGAGTCTTCATCAGGACAAGATAAAAGCGGGCAACCAAGGGATATCGATGACCCTATGGAAAGACAGAGGGAATATTACCCAATCGTAGTGGCAAAATGATTAATTCAAACAGCCCATAATGGGGCGGGGCATATGCTTCCCTTCAGTAGAAAAGCAGCGAGGGGGAGGTCCTTGATTATTACTTTCTATTTGGTATCCTGTAAGACAAATTTATATAATACATCTAGGCTTAGTAATTTCCAGACGTATATTCTTATAGACATGGTCATGAAGGGATTTGGAAGGGATTTTTTACCTTAGTGAGGGATTTACTCATCAATTCTATGGGGTGGGCCCAATACTTCATATGTGTGCCATTGTCGAGATAGTACCTAAAAAGGAATGTATGGCACCATCAGTTCATTGACCCCCCCACACAATATCAAGCAAGGAAGTTGGAGATTAATTCCCAATCTTTACCTTGGTCGAATTCCTTCTTATAAGGTACTTCCAAGAAACGCTCCTGCCAACAAGTTCAGGTAGCTGTTTTAGTGGCAAGAGAAAAGAGGAAGCCTCATTTAAAATTCAAACATTAAAATCGGCGAAAGTCCGATATAGATAAAGTTTCTGTGCTCATGCCGCTTTGAAGAGCATCATAACTATCTAGTACAGTATATATAAAAAAGGGGGTTACCTTATAGCCGTTTATTCAGCACATATAAGGAGCCAAGCCTTAGTCTTGCAAGGACGCCACTAAACAAACCGCGCTTCCGCGTCCGAATTATTCGGGTCCACCTCCGTCAATGATCATAGAAAGGGAACTACCTGCTGTTTACGCAAAAATTACATTAAAAGACGAGAAAATAATCTCTACCCGATTATCTTTTTCCGACCTCAAGATTCTTTATTTATATGCCAATAAAATGTAGAAAGCCATTTCCATCATTTTATTCCACCGATATTCTACCATCACCATTTTGCTATGGGGTAAAACGGTGGTTCCAAGCGAGAGTAATCATAAGACAGAGACGGTCCGTTTTTCAACGACCAACTGTCTACATTAGAACGATTACATTATACCAAGCATAATCAAGGAAAGTTGGTTACATTATATTATACCAAGCATAATCAAGGAAAGTTGGTTTTCACTTAAACCCTTAGTTATAACCGTAAGAGCAGTCAGTTGTAGTCATAAAAAAGGGGCTATCCTTTATTTTACACAAAGGAGGGAAAGCCCGTCCCATATGTACTTTTGTACTTGATGTGGTTATACATTAATAATAAAACTGGGATATACGTGCAAGACATTCAGTTACAATTTTTGATACCAAAAACTCATAAACCACAGTATTACAATTTTGATAGAATTATATGCAGTCAAAAGATTGTATCAAAGATGGAATTGTAACAAAGTGTTCTCATATTCCTACATTATCATAGTGATGCTTTCGTATGAGTTACAGTCAAATTATTAATTCCAAAGATTAAATTATAACACATACAGTATTCTCATGACCAATACAGTCACATGTTCATACATAAGTGCCAACGAAATGGAGAAGGACAGTAGTATTTCATATATCGTATATACAAGGACACATTACGTATTCTACCTGTGCCATACAGTTTTGTTAGCTTATCATATCCTTAGAAGTGCCACTTGTTTATTTATCTCCTCAAGTTCATTCAGGCCCCTATTGACTGTGTCTAGAGAATATATCCATTTACACTCTCTTCTATTTAAGGTGTTATGCAGGTCACCACCACGTGGGTTGGCTGTTACTTTTTCGATGACCCACCACTTCAAACTATTCTCTGAGTGTTCAAATTTACTGAAGTGATCCACTAACTGGGCTCCTTGGACTTTACAGCGTATCCGACTCATATGCTGTAGAATTCGGCATTTTACTTTCTGTGTGGTCTGGCCCAAGTACAAGAAACCACACGGACACGGAATGGCATAGATCAACCATGAGGTGTTACAATTGGTATGATCCGTAAGTTTATATGTTTGGTTGTTATGGCTGAACGTGTTTCCCTCTATTGTGAGGGGGCAGGCTTTGCAAGAACCACATTTCTTATGCCCCGTCACTGCTGGCATTCCCCACAGTGTGGATTGACTTAAGGATTGTTGTGTAGGTAGCAGCGATTTTACTAAATGATCACGGATGTTTCTTCCCTTTCTGAATGCATGTAATGGTGGTGGAATCCCCCCTAGTTCACTACTGATCAGATGCCAATGTCGGTTGACGCATTTTTTAATGGCATTGCTTTTCGTTTTGAAAGTTGTTACACAGACTAATCTTTCTTCTTTCGATTTTAAGTTCACATTCAATAAGTGCTCGCGGTGATTATGCCAGGCCCGTTTACGGGCTTTTTTGAGTAATCGAATTGGATAACCACGTTCACTTAATCTTGCCAATAAAAGTGCAGATTCATCAAGGTAGTCCTCCTTCTTAAAGCAATTACGACGCAACGTCAGGAACTGCCCAAAGGGCAAATTCTCCCTGAGGTTGCGTGGATGATGGCTGGTATACCTAAGAAGGGTATTTCTTTCACTACTCTTTCTGTACAGAGTAGTGTATAGGCTTCCTTCTTCTGTTTTGATTTGTACATCTAAAAAATTGATAGACATCGCGTCTGATTCCAGAGTGAATTGTATATCTTTTGAGCAATTGTTCACCCAGCCATGGAAGTTCGTAAGTTCTGACTGCTTTCCCTCCCAGATAAGGAGGACGTCGTCAATATACCTTACCCATAATAAAATATTATTACGGTAAGGATTATATTGATTCAGAATGTATTGATTCTCATATTCGCTCATATAGATGATGGCTAGATTGGGGGCAAAGCTTGCCCCCATCGCCACTCCATTCGTTTGAATATAGTATTCATCCTGGAATGTAAAGAAATTCTTGGTCATTGCAATTGTTAACAATTGAATGATAAAGTCTGTTGGGACTCTGTGTGGTGCAGTTCTCATATTCAATACCCTTTCCATACAAACCAATGCCGCTTGTTGGGGGATATTAGTGTATAGGGCTGCAATATCCATTGCAGCTAATATACACTTATTACAGTCATATTGAAATCCTTCCACCAATTGGATGGTGTGCATGGTGTCCCTGACGTATGTAGGGGTGGCAATAGCGATAGGTTTCAAAAACACGTCCATATATTTACACAAAGGTTCCAACAATGAACCGCACCCCGAGATTGTTGGTCTTCCAGGGGGGTCTTCTAATCTTTTGTGTACCTTAGGGAGGGTATATATTGTTGGCATTCTTGGATTCTTGTTGTTTAAAAAATCATAATCATGTTTGGTAATAACCCCCTGCTCTAAGGCTCCCTCGGTCAATTTATGAATCGAGTCACTAATTGCCTTAGTCGGATCTTTTTTCAAAAGTGTATAATTCCCCTGCACTGACAATTGAGAAAGGATTTCAAGTTTGTATTTCTCCAGGCTTTGGACTACAATAGCCCCGCCTTTATCAGCGGGCTTTATAACGATGTTACTGTTGTTTTTTAAGGAATGTAATGCAGTCCTTTCATTCCGGCTTATATTGTAGGGAACATATTGTCGAGCAGCTAATGTTTCGTCAACATCTCTTAACACCACTTGCTCATAGGCCAATATTTTATGATCTACCGAGTGAATGGGTGGGTTAAATTTTAATGGAGGTCGTAGTCCACTTCCAGAAAACACTGGATTATAGGGGATCTTTAAAAAATAGTGTTTGAGACGGATCTTTCGGAAGAATTGTTGTAACTCAATTTTAAGGTTGAAATCATTAGGCATTGAAGTGGGGACAAAGGACAGTCCCTTGGATAGGACGTCTTGTTCTATCGGGGTCAATTGATAATCCGATATATTGTTTTATGGGATTTTCTGGTACATGGGTTACCATTTGTAATGTTGGCGCCTCGTTTTGATTTCTCCGTTGGAGTCCTGTTGGAAGTGCGTTTGTTTTCTCCCACGGCCTGTGCCCCTGTTCCACGATGGAGTTCTCGAACCCCTGGGTCTCCCCCAGGGACGACCTCTCACAGGTGGACCCCACCATTGGTCCTCGTCTAAAAAAGGTTGTTGTTCTGGGTAGTTCTGAGCGGGATTGTTGGTCGATGCACCTGTGCTAGTGCTAGGGCGTTCTGAATCACTGTCCGAACTACTCCCAAAGGAAGATCCAGAGATGGTGTTATATCTCTTGTACCCCCCTCTGCCTCTGCTAGACAGACCACCTTGTTGATCCCCAACAAAGTAACCCTCTTGTAAATAGGGGTATGTGTTTTTTTTATCATACACTTTTATATCTTTGGCCACTTTTTCCAATTTCGTGCCTTGTGTGTAAATATCAAACTCCCTTATAGTCTTCTCCAGCCTCTCCAAAGCCTCCTTTGCATTCACAAGGGCCTTGTCTTCAATAATCTCCTTTCGCAATTCCACTATTTCTTTTGTAAGTCTTTCAACTTCCTCTACTGCAGTTTCAATGCCCAACACCATCCAATGTCTTGAACAGGTGTTGTAATTATTTTGGCCACCATGAGTGTGGAAGGGTATGCTCAGACATGAGTCCCTTGCTCATTGCACCATCAGGATTCAAGCAAGCCGGGCCGAAGACGGCTGTAATGCCAGAAACCGGTCCCCGGAAGCTTGTTTCCTTTCCAGTGAAGAATTGGCTTGGTAGTTTGGTCTGCCCTGTTCCCATGATGCACTGGGCCAGGGACAGACTAATTTGCATATAGCCAGGTTCTGAACTGGGATGGTGCAGTGAGCTAAAAAACGGTGATGGATCAAGCCCTGATCTGTTGACTGGGTAGGAGTGTTCTGATTAACTCAGATACTCTGTCCATCACCACCCCCTTTTTGTAATTATTTTGGCCACCATGAGTGTGGAAGGGTGTGCTCAGACATGAGTCACTTGCTCATTGCACCATCAGGATTCAAGCAAGCCGGGCCGAAGACGGCTGTAATGCCAGAAACCGGTCCCCGGAAGCTTGTTTCCTTTCCAGTGAAGAATTGGCTTGGTAGTTTGGTCTGCCCTGTTCCCATGATGCACTGGGCCAGGGACAGACTAATTTGCATATAGCCAGGTTCTGAACTGGGATGGTGCAGTGAGCTAAAAAACGGTGATGGATCAAGCCCTGATCTGTTGACTGGGTAGGAGTGTTCTGATTAACTCAGATACTCTGTCCATCACCACCCCCTTTTTGTAATTATTTTGGCCACCATGAGTGTGGAAGGGTATGCTCAGACATGAGTCCCTTGCTCATTGCACCACCAGGATTCAAGCAAGCCGGGCCGTAGACGGCTGTAATGCCAGAAACCGGTCCCCGGAAGCTTGTTTCCTTTCCAGTGAAGAATTGGCTTGGTAGTTTGGTCTGCCCTGTTCCCATGATGCACTGGGCCAGGGACAGACTAATTTGCATATAGCCAGGTTCTGAACTGGGATGGTGCAGTGAGCTAAAAAACGGTGATGGATCAAGCCCTGATCTGTTGACTGGGTAGGAGTGTTCTGATTAACTCAGATACTCTGTCCATCACCACCCCCTTTTTGTAATTATTTTGGCCACCATGAGTGTGGAAGGGTATGCTCAGACATGAGTCCCTTGCTCATTGCACCATCAGGATTCAAGCAAGCCGGGCCGAAGACGGCTGTAATGCCAGAAACCGGTCCCCGGAAGCTTGTTTCCTTTCCAGTGAAGAATTGGCTTGGTAGTTTGGTCTGCCCTGTTCCCATGATGCACTGGGCCAGGGACAGACTAATTTGCATATAGCCAGGTTCTGAACTGGGATGGTGCAGTGAGCTAAAAAACGGTGATGGATCAAGCCCTGATCTGTTGACTGGGTAGGAGTGTTCTGATTAACTCAGATACTCTGTCCATCACCACCCCCTTTTTGTAATTATTTTGGCCACCATGAGTGTGGAAGGGTATGCTCAGACATGAGTCCCTTGCTCATTGCACCATCAGGATTCAAGCAAGCCGGGCCAAAGACAGCTGTAATGCCAGAAACCGGTCCCCGGAAGCTTGTTTCCATTCCAGTGAAGAATTGGCTTGGTAGTTTGGTCTGCCCTGTTCCCATGATGCACTGGGCCAGGGACAGACTAATTTGCATATAGCCAGGTTCTGAACTGGGATGGTGCAGTGAGCTAAAAAACGGTGATGGGTCAAGCCCTGATCTGTTGACTGGGTAGGAGTGTTCTGATTAACTCAGATACTCTGTCCATCACCACCCCCTTTTTGTAAATATTTTGGCCACCATGAGTGTGGAAGGGTATGCTCAGACATGAGTCCCTTGCTCATTGCACCATCAGGATTCAAGCAAGCCGGGCCGAAGACGGCTGTAATGCCAGAAACCGGTCCCCGGAAGCTTGTTTCCTTTCCAGTGAAGAATTGGCTTGGTAGTTTGGTCTGCCCTGTTCCCATGATGCACTGGGCCAGGGACAGACTAATTTGCATATAGCCAGGTTCTGAACTGGGATGGTGCAGTGAGCTAAAAAACGGTGATGGATCAAGCCCTGATCTGTTGACTGGGTAGGAGTGTTCTGATTAACTCAGATACTCTGTCCATCACCACCCCCTTTTTGTAATTATTTTGGCCACCATGAGTGTGGAAGGGTATGCTCAGACATGAGTCCCTTGCTCATTGCACCATCAGGATTCAAGCAAGCCGGGCCGAAGACGGCTGTAATGCCAGAAACCGGTCCCCGGAAGCTTGTTTCCTTTCCAGTGAAGAATTGGCTTGGTAGTTTGGTCTGCCCTGTTCCCATGATGCACTGGGCCAGGGACAGACTAATTTGCATATAGCCAGGTTCTGAACTGGGATGGTGCAGTGAGCTAAAAAACGGTGATGGATCAAGCCCTGATCTGTTGACTGGGTAGGAGTGTTCTGATTAACTCAGATACTCTGTCCATCACCACCCCCTTTTTGTAATTATTTTGGCCACCATGAGTGTGGAAGGGTATGCTCAGACATGAGTCCCTTGCTCATTGCACCATCAGGATTCAAGCAAGCCGGGCCGAAGACGGCTGTAATGCCAGAAACCGGTCCCCGGAAGCTTGTTTCCTTTCCAGTGAAGAATTGGCTTGGTAGTTTGGTTTGCCCTGTTCCCATGATGCACTGGGCCAGGGACAGACTAATTTGCATATAGCCAGGTTCTGAACTGGGATGGTGCAGTGAGCTAAAAAACGGTGATGGATCAAGCCCTGATCTGTTGACTGGGTAGGAGTGTTCTGATTAACTCGGATACTCTGTCCATCACCACCCCCTTTTTGTAATTATTTTGGCCACCATGAGTGTGGAAGGGTATGCTCAGACATGAGTCCCTTGCTCATTGCACCATCAGGATTCAAGCAAGCCGGGCCAAAGACGGCTGTAAGGCCAGAAACCGGTCCCCGGAAGCTTGTTTCCTTTCCAGTGAAGAATTGGCGTGGTAGTTTGGTCTGCCCTGTTCCCATGATGCACTGGGCCAGGGACAGACTAATTTGCATATAGCCAGGTTCTGAACTGGGATGGTGCAGTGAGCTAAAAAACGGTGATGGATCAAGCCCTGATCTGTTGACTGGGTAGGAGTGTTCTGATTAACTCAGATACTCTGTCCATCACCACCCCCTTTTTGTAATTATTTTGGACACCATGAGTGTGGAAGGGTATGCTCAGACATGAGTCCCTTGCTCATTGCACCACCAGGATTCAAGCAAGCCGGGCCGAAGACGGCTGTAATGCCAGAAACCGGTCCCCGGAAGCTTGTTTCCTTTCCAGTGAAGAATTGGCTTGGTAGTTTGGTCTGCCCTGTTCCCATGATGCACTGGGCCAGGGACAGACTAATTTGCATATAGCCAGGTTCTGAACTGGGATGGTGCAGTGAGCTAAAAAACGGTGATGGATCAAGCCCTGATCTGTTGACTGGGTAGGAGTGTTCTGATTAACTCAGATACTCTGTCCATCACCACCCCCTTTTTGTAATTATTTTGGCCACCATGAGTGTGGAAGGGTATGCTCAGACAGGAGTCCCTTGCTCATTGCACCATCAGGATTCAAGCAAGCCGGGCCGAAGACGGCTGTAATGCCAGAAACCGGTCCCCGGAAGCTTGTTTCCTTTCCAGTGAAGAATTGGCTTGGTAGTTTGGTCTGCCCTGTTCCCATGATGCACTGGGCCAGGGACAGACTAATTTGCATATAGCCAGGTTCTGAACTGGGATGGTGCAGTGAGCTAAAAAACGGTGATGGATGAAGCCCTGATCTGTTGACTGGGTAGGAGTGTTCTGATTAACTCAGATACTCTGTCCATCACCACCCCCTTTTTGTAATTATTTTGGCCACCATGAGTGTGGAAGGGTATGCTCAGACATGAGTCCCTTGCTCATTGCACCATCAGGATTCAAGCAAGCCGGGCCGAAGACGGCTGTAATGCCAGAAACCGGTCCCCGGAAGCTTGTTTCCTTTCCAGTGAAGAATTGGCTTGGTAGTTTGGTTTGCCCTGTTCCCATGATGCACTGGGCCAGGGACAGACTAATTTGCATATAGCCAGGTTCTGAACTGGGATGGTGCAGTGAGCTAAAAAACGGTGATGGATCAAGCCCTGATCTGTTGACTGGGTAGGAGTGTTCTGATTAACTCGGATACTCTGTCCATCACCACCCCCTTTTTGTAATTATTTTGGCCACCATGAGTGTGGAAGGGTATGCTCAGACATGAGTCCCTTGCTCATTGCACCATCAGGATTCAAGCAAGCCGGGCCAAAGACGGCTGTAATGCCAGAAACCGGTCCCCGGAAGCTTGTTTCCTTTCCAGTGAAGAATTGGCGTGGTAGTTTGGTCTGCCCTGTTCCCATGATGCACTGGGCCAGGGACAGACTAATTTGCATATAGCCAGGTTCTGAACTGGGATGGTGCAGTGAGCTAAAAAACGGTGATGGATCAAGCCCTGATCTGTTGACTGGGTAGGAGTGTTCTGATTAACTCAGATACTCTGTCCATCACCACCCCCTTTTTGTAATTATTTTGGACACCATGAGTGTGGAAGGGTATGCTCAGACATGAGTCCCTTGCTCATTGCACCACCAGGATTCAAGCAAGCCGGGCCGAAGACGGCTGTAATGCCAGAAACCGGTCCCCGGAAGCTTGTTTCCTTTCCAGTGAAGAATTGGCTTGGTAGTTTGGTCTGCCCTGTTCCCATGATGCACTGGGCCAGGGACAGACTAATTTGCATATAGCCAGGTTCTGAACTGGGATGGTGCAGTGAGCTAAAAAACGGTGATGGATCAAGCCCTGATCTGTTGACTGGGTAGGAGTGTTCTGATTAACTCAGATACTCTGTCCATCACCACCCCCTTTTTGTAAATATTTTGGCCACCATGAGTGTGGAAGGGTATGCTCAGACATGAGTCCCTTGCTCATTGCACCATCAGGATTCAAGCAAGCCGGGCCGAAGACGGCTGTAATGCCAGAAACCGGTCCCCGGAAGCTTGTTTCCTTTCCAGTGAAGAATTGGCTTGATAGTTTGGTCTGCCCTGTTCCCATGATGCACTGGGCCAGGGACAGACTAATTTGCATATAGCCAGGTTCTGAACTGGGATGGTGCAGTGAGCTAAAAAACGGTGATGGATCAAGCCCTGATCTGTTGACTGGGTAGGAGTGTTCTGATTAACTCGGATACTCTGTCCATCACCACCCCCTTTTTGTAATTATTTTGGCCACCATGAGTGTGGAAGGGTATGCTCAGACATGAGTCCCTTGCTCATTGCACCATCAGGATTCAAGCAAGCCGGGCCAAAGACGGCTGTAATTCCAGAAACCGGTCCCCGGAAGCTTGTTTCCTTTCCAGTGAAGAATTGGCGTGGTAGTTTGGTCTGCCCTGTTCCCATGATGCACTGGGCCAGGGACAGACTAATTTGCATATAGCCAGGTTCTGAACTGGGATGGTGCAGTGAGCTAAAAAACGGTGATGGATCAAGCCCTGATCTGTTGACTGGGTAGGAGTGTTCTGATTAACTCAGATACTCTGTCCATCACCACCCCCTTTTTGTAATTATTTTGGACACCATGAGTGTGGAAGGGTATGCTCAGACATGAGTCCCTTGCTCATTGCACCACCAGGATTCAAGCAAGCCGGGCCGAAGACGGCTGTAATGCCAGAAACCGGTCCCCGGAAGCTTGTTTCCTTTCCAGTGAAGAATTGGCTTGGTAGTTTGGTCTGCCCTGTTCCCATGATGCACTGGGCCAGGGACAGACTAATTTGCATATAGCCAGGTTCTGAACTGGGATGGTGCAGTGAGCTAAAAAACGGTGATGGATCAAGCCCTGATCTGTTGACTGGGTAGGAGTGTTCTGATTAACTCAGATACTCTGTCCATCACCACCCCCTTTTTGTAAATATTTTGGCCACCATGAGTGTGGAAGGGTATGCTCAGACATGAGTCCCTTGCTCATTGCACCATCAGGATTCAAGCAAGCCGGGCCGAAGACGGCTGTAATGCCAGAAACCGGTCCCCGGAAGCTTGTTTCCTTTCCAGTGAAGAATTGGCTTGATAGTTTGGTCTGCCCTGTTCCCATGATGCACTGGGCCAGGGACAGACTAATTTGCATATAGCCAGGTTCTGAACTGGGATGGTGCAGTGAGCTAAAAAACGGTGATGGATCAAGCCCTGATCTGTTGACTGGGTAGGATTGTTCTGATTAACTCAGATACTCTGTCCATCACCACCCCCTTTTTGTAATTATTTTGGCCACCATGAGTGTGGAAGGGTATGCTCAGACATGAGTCCCTTGCTCATTGCACCATCAGGATTCAAGCAAGCCGGGCCGAAGACGGCTGTAATGCCAGAAACCGGTCCCCGGAAGCTGTTTCCTTTCCAGTGAAGAATTGGCTTGGTAGTTTGGTCTGCCCTGTTCCCATGATGCACTGGGCCAGGGACAGACTAATTTGCATATAGCCAGGTTCTGAACTGGGATGGTGCAGTGAGCTAAAAAACGGTGATGGATCAAGCCCTGATCTGTTGACTGGGTAGGAGTGTTCTGATTAACTCAGATACTCTGTCCATCACCACCCCCTTTTTGTAATTATTTTGGCCACCATGAGTGTGGAAGGGTATGCTCAGACATGAGTCACTTGCTCATTGCACCATCAGGATTCAAGCAAGCCGGGCCGAAGACGGCTGTAATGCCAGAAACCGGTCCCCGGAAGCTTGTTTCCTTTCCAGTGAAGAATTGGCTTGGTAGTTTGGTCTGCCCTGTTCCCATGATGCACTGGGCCAGGGACAGACTAATTTGCATATAGCCAGGTTCTGAACTGGGATGGTGCAGTGAGCTAAAAAACGGTGATGGATCAAGCCCTGATCTGTTGACTGGGTAGGAGTGTTCTGATTAACTCAGATACTCTGTCCATCACCACCCGCTTTTTGTAATTATTTTGGCCACCATGAGTGTGGAAGGGTATGCTCAGACATGAGTCCCTTGCTCATTGCACCACCAGGATTCAAGCAAGCCGGGCCGTAGACGGCTGTAATGCCAGAAACCGGACCCCGGAAGCTTGTTTCCTTTCCAGTGAAGAATTGGCTTGGTAGTTTGGTCTGCCCTGTTCCCATGATGCACTGGGCCAGGGACAGACTAATTTGCATATAGCCAGGTTCTGAACTGGGATGGTGCAGTGAGCTAAAAAACGGTGATGGATCAAGCCCTGATCTGTTGACTGGGTAGGAGTGTTCTGATTAACTCAGATACTCTGTCCATCACCACCCCCTTTTTGTAATTATTTTGGCCACCATGAGTGTGGAAGGGTATGCTCAGACATGAGTCCCTTGCTCATTGCACCATCAGGATTCAAGCAAGCCGGGGACGAAGACGGCTGTAATGCCAGAAACCGGTCCCCGGAAGCTTGTTTCCTTTCCAGTGAAGAATTGGCTTGGTAGTTTGGTCTGCCCTGTTCCCATGATGCACTGGGCCAGGGACAGACTAATTTGCATATAGCCAGGTTCTGAACTGGGATGGTGCAGTGAGCTAAAAAACGGTGATGGATCAAGCCCTGATCTGTTGACTGGGTAGGAGTGTTCTGATTAACTCAGATACTCTGTCCATCACCACCCCCTTTTTGTAATTATTTTGGCCACCATGAGTGTGGAAGGGTATGCTCAGACATGAGTCCCTTGCTCATTGCACCATCAGGATTCAAGCAAGCCGGGCCGAAGACGGCTGTAATGCCAGAAACCGGTCCCCGGAAGCTTGTTTCCTTTCCAGTGAAGAATTGGCTTGGTAGTTTGGTCTGCCCTGTTCCCATGATGCACTGGGCCAGGGACAGACTAATTTGCATATAGCCAGGTTCTGAACTGGGATGGTGCAGTGAGCTAAAAAACGGTGGTGGATCAAGCCCTGATCTGTTGACTGGGTAGGAGTGTTCTGATTAACTCAGATACTCTGTCCATCACCACCCCCTTTTTGTAATTATTTTGGCCACCATGAGTGTGGAAGGGTATGCTCAGACATGAGTCCCTTGCTCATTGCACCATCAGGATTCAAGCAAGCCGGGCCGAAGACGGCTGTAATGCCAGAAACCGGTCCCCGGAAGCTTGTTTCCTTTCCAGTGAAGAATTGGCTTGGTAGTTTGGTCTGCCCTGTTCCCATGATGCACTGGGCCAGGGACAGACTAATTTGCATATAGCCAGGTTCTGAACTGGGATGGTGCAGTGAGCTAAAAAACGGTGATGGATCAAGCCCTGATCTGTTGACTGGGTAGGAGTGTTCTGATTAACTCAGATACTCTGTCCATCACCACCCCCTTTTTGTAAATATTTTGGCCACCATGAGTGTGGAAGGGTATGCTCAGACATGAGTCCCTTGCTCATTGCACCATCAGGATTCAAGCAAGCCGGGCCGAAGACGGCTGTAATGCCAGAAGCTGGTCCCCGGAAGCTTGTTTCCTTTCCAGTGAAGAATTGGCTTGGTAGTTTGGTCTGCCCTGTTCCCATGATGCACTGGGCCAGGGACAGACTAATTTGCATATAGCCAGGTTCTGAACTGGGATGGTGCAGTGAGCTAAAAAACGGTGATGGATCAAGCCCTGATCTGTTGACTGGGTAGGAGTGTTCTGATTAACTCAGATACTCTGTCCATCACCACCCCCTTTTTGTAATTATTTTGGCCACCATGAGTGTGGAAGGGTATGCTCAGACATGAGTCCCTTGCTCATTGCACCATCAGGATTCAAGCAAGCCGGGCCGAAGACGGCTGTAATGCCAGAAACCGGTCCCCGGAAGCTTGTTTCCTTTCCAGTGAAGAATTGGCTTGGTAGTTTGGTCTGCCCTGTTCCCATGATGCACTGGGCCAGGGACAGACTAATTTGCATATAGCCAGGTTCTGAACTGGGATGGTGCAGTGAGCTAAAAAACGGTGATGGATCAAGCCCTGATCTGTTGACTGGGTAGGAGTGTTCTGATTAACTCAGATACTCTGTCCATCACCACCCCCTTTTTGTAATTATTTTGGCCACCATGAGTGTGGAAGGGTATGCTCAGACATGAGTCCCTTGCTCATTGCACCATCAGGATTCAAGCAAGCCGGGCCGAAGACGGCTGTAATGCCAGAAACCGGTCCCCGGAAGCTTGTTTCCTTTCCAGTGAAGAATTGGCTTGGTAGTTTGGTTTGCCCTGTTCCCATGATGCACTGGGCCGGGGACAGACTAATTTGCATATAGCCAGGTTCTGAACTGGGATGGTGCAGTGAGCTAAAAAACGGTGATGGATCAAGCCCTGATCTGTTGACTGGGTAGGAGTGTTCTGATTAACTCAGATACTCTGTCCATCACCACCCCCTTTTTGTAATTATTTTGGCCACCATGAGTGTGGAAGGGTATGCTCAGACATGAGTCCCTTGCTCATTGCACCATCAGGATTCAAGCAAGCCGGGCCAAAGACGGCTGTAATGCCAGAAACCGGTCCCCGGAAGCTTGTTTCCTTTCCAGTGAAGAATTGGCTTGGTAGTTTGGTCTGCCCTGTTCCCATGATGCACTGGGCCAGGGACAGACTAATTTGCATATAGCCAGGTTCTGAACTGGGATGGTGCAGTGAGCTAAAAAACGGTGATGGATCAAGCCCTGATCTGTTGACTGGGTAGGAGTGTTCTGATTAACTCAGATACTCTGTCCATCACCACCCCCTTTTTGTAATTATTTTGGACACCATGAGTGTGGAAGGGTATGCTCAGACATGAGTCCCTTGCTCATTGCACCACCAGGATTCAAGCAAGCCGGGCCGAAGACGGCTGTAATGCCAGAAACCGGTCCCCGGAAGCTTGTTTCCTTTCCAGTGAAGAATTGGCTTGGTAGTTTGGTATGCCCTGTTCCCATGATGCACTGGGCCAGGGACAGACTAATTTGCATATAGCCAGGTTCTGAACTGGGATGGTGCAGTGAGCTAAAAAACGGTGATGGATCAAGCCCTGATCTGTTGACTGGGTAGGAGTGTTCTGATTAACTCAGATACTCTGTCCATCACCACCCCCTTTTTGTAATTATTTTGGCCACCATGAGTGTGGAAGGGTATGCTCAGACATGAGTCCCTTGCTCATTGCACCATCAGGATTCAAGCAAGCCGGGCCGAAGACGGCTGTAATGCCAGAAACCGGTCCCCGGAAGCTTGTTTCCTTTCCAGTGAAGAATTGGCTTGATAGTTTGGTCTGCCCTGTTCCCATGATGCACTGGGCCAGGGACAGACTAATTTGCATATAGCCAGGTTCTGAACTGGGATGGTGCAGTGAGCTAAAAAACGGTGATGGATCAAGCCCTGATCTGTTGACTGGGTAGGATTGTTCTGATTAACTCAGATACTCTGTCCATCACCACCCCCTTTTTGTAATTATTTTGGCCACCATGAGTGTGGAAGGGTATGCTCAGACATGAGTCCCTTGCTCATTGCACCATCAGGATTCAAGCAAGCCGGGCCGAAGACGGCTGTAATGCCAGAAACCGGTCCCCGGAAGCTTGTTTCCTTTCCAGTGAAGAATTGGCTTGGTAGTTTGGTCTGCCCTGTTCCCATGATGCACTGGGCCAGGGACAGACTAATTTGCATATAGCCAGGTTCTGAACTGGGATGGTGCAGTGAGCTAAAAAACGGTGATGGATCAAGCCCTGATCTGTTGACTGGGTAGGAGTGTTCTGATTAACTCAGATACTCTGTCCATCACCACCCCCTTTTTGTAATTATTTTGGCCACCATGAGTGTGGAAGGGTGTGCTCAGACATGAGTCACTTGCTCATTGCACCATCAGGATTCAAGCAAGCCGGGCCGAAGACGGCTGTAATGCCAGAAACCGGTCCCCGGAAGCTTGTTTCCTTTCCAGTGAAGAATTGGCTTGGTAGTTTGGTCTGCCCTGTTCCCATGATGCACTGGGCCAGGGACAGACTAATTTGCATATAGCCAGGTTCTGAACTGGGATGGTGCAGTGAGCTAAAAAACGGTGATGGATCAAGCCCTGATCTGTTGACTGGGTAGGAGTGTTCTGATTAACTCAGATACTCTGTCCATCACCACCCCCTTTTTGTAATTAATTTGGCCACCATGAGTGTGGAAGGGTATGCTCAGACATGAGTCCCTTGCTCATTGCACCACCAGGATTCAAGCAAGCCGGGCCGTAGACGGCTGTAATGCCAGAAACCGGTCCCCGGAAGCTTGTTTCCTTTCCAGTGAAGAATTGGCTTGGTAGTTTGGTCTGCCCTGTTCCCATGATGCACTGGGCCAGGGACAGACTAATTTGCATATAGCCAGGTTCTGAACTGGGATGGTGCAGTGAGCTAAAAAACGGTGATGGATCAAGCCCTGATCTGTTGACTGGGTAGGAGTGTTCTGATTAACTCAGATACTCTGTCCATCACCACCCCCTTTTTGTAATTATTTTGGCCACCATGAGTGTGGAAGGGTATGCTCAGACATGAGTCCCTTGCTCATTGCACCATCAGGATTCAAGCAAGCCGGGCCGAAGACGGCTGTAATGCCAGAAACCGGTCCCCGGAAGCTTGTTTCCTTTCCAGTGAAGAATTGGCTTGGTAGTTTGGTCTGCCCTGTTCCCATGATGCACTGGGCCAGGGACAGACTAATTTGCATATAGCCAGGTTCTGAACTGGGATGGTGCAGTGAGCTAAAAAACGGTGATGGATCAAGCCCTGATCTGTTGACTGGGTAGGAGTGTTCTGATTAACTCAGATACTCTGTCCATCACCACCCCCTTTTTGTAATTATTTTGGCCACCATGAGTGTGGAAGGGTATGCTCAGACATGAGTCCCTTGCTCATTGCACCATCAGGATTCAAGCAAGCCGGGCCAAAGACGGCTGTAATGCCAGAAACCGGTCCCCGGAAGCTTGTTTCCTTTCCAGTGAAGAATTGGCTTGGTAGTTTGGTCTGCCCTGTTCCCATGATGCACTGGGCCAGGGACAGACTAATTTGCATATAGCCAGGTTCTGAACTGGGATGGTGCAGTGAGCTAAAAAACGGTGATGGATCAAGCCCTGATCTGTTGACTGGGTAGGAGTGTTCTGATTAACTCAGATACTCTGTCCATCACCACCCCCTTTTTGTAATTATTTTGGACACCATGAGTGTGGAAGGGTATGCTCAGACATGAGTCCCTTGCTCATTGCACCACCAGGATTCAAGCAAGCCGGGCCGAAGACGGCTGTAATGCCAGAAACCGGTCCCCGGAAGCTTGTTTCCTTTCCAGTGAAGAATTGGCTTGGTAGTTTGGTCTGCCCTGTTCCCATGATGCACTGGGCCAGGGACAGACTAATTTGCATATAGCCAGGTTCTGAACTGGGATGGTGCAGTGAGCTAAAAAACGGTGATGGATCAAGCCCTGATCTGTTGACTGGGTAGGAGTGTTCTGATTAACTCAGATACTCTGTCCATCACCACCCCCTTTTTGTAATTATTTTGGCCACCATGAGTGTGGAAGGGTATGCTCAGACATGAGTCCCTTGCTCATTGCACCATCAGGATTCAAGCAAGCCGGGCCGAAGACGGCTGTAATGCCAGAAACCGGTCCCCGGAAGCTTGTTTCCTTTCCAGTGAAGAATTGGCTTGGTAGTTTGGTCTGCCCTGTTCCCATGATGCACTGGGCCAGGGACAGACTAATTTGCATATAGCCAGGTTCTGAACTGGGATGGTGCAGTGAGCTAAAAAACGGTGATGGATCAAGCCCTGATCTGTTGACTGGGTAGGATTGTTCTTTTTTTTAAGTTTGAAGTTTATTGAAATATAAAGAATCAAAGACAGAAAATGAAGAAACAATCAAAAGTTATGCGAAAAAAATGAGAGTAATCTTACATATTAGCGAAATACAGTTAGGATATTGAAACATAAAATATGAAAATGCAGGCAATGAGTATGAGGAACATAGGAGGATGAGAAGATACCTTAAAATACGAAAACAGATTAAAAATATGATAAAACATTTGCTGTAAATAATAATATGATAATCGAATAAATTAAGGTAATGCATTCATGGAGGTTTACAAACTTCAACCGTACGTAGTGGAAGTGGTGGAGGAGGTTTAGCCACTGAGGAGAGATAGTCAGTGAGGGGAAGCCATAAGAGATCTCGTTTGATTGCTAAGGAGATAGGGGAGACAAAGTTAGTGTCAAGTCGGTGATTAAAGCAAATTGCATTCCACCATGCAGTAAAAGAAACATCCTTAGCTTGTTTCCAATGCGATGTGATATGGTGGAGAGCAATGGCTATGCATAAGTCAAGTAATTTGTGGTTGGAGTCGGAGTCAACAAAGGTAGGGGATAGGGAACCTAAGAAAATGTGTGAAATGGAGAATGAAACCGTAAATTTGAAAATGTTTTGTAACTGGGACCAAACTAAGTGCCAAAAATGTAATATAGGGGGACATTCAAATAGCATGTGTTTCAAATCAGCTGAAAGGGATGTGCAGGACCAACAAGTAGATGGAGTGTCTGGGGAAAAGGAGGACAGGAGCAATGGAGTGAATAATGCACGATTATAAATGAAGAATAAGGTTTGTGTGGTATTTGCAGCTCGGGACGTACTGTGAACCTTGGACCAGATTTTGTCCCATAAAATAATGGACCATGTGTGAGATAAATCTTTTTCCCAGGCCAACTCAACCTTAGATTTGGAACGATCAGCAGAGGATTGTAAAGATTTATAAATAAATGACGCAGAAAGAGATTGATCGATAGCATTAGAAATCGAAAGATGTGTGGTAGGAATAAAATTAGAGGTTGGGAGTGAAGAAATATATTGAGTAAGGGATGGAAGTATCGATAAATATTGTTTACGAGATGAGGCAGGTAACAAGAATTGAGTTTGAAGATCTTGGAATGAAAGAGGCTGATTATCCGAGAGAAGTTGTGAGATCCATTTTAGACCAAGGGAATGCCAGGATTTCCAATATATGGAACGATTGCGAATTTTGAGGAATTTATTATGCCAGATAGGTTGAGCGTGGGTGGAGGAGGCAGATGGGTAGGTGGATATTAAATATGGACGAAGAAGAGAGCAAGAGTGAGAAAAGATGGGGGAACCTATGGAGGACACCTTAGAGGTAAAGGATAGGACTTCTCGAAAATCGTAAGGATGCAGAAGAGAAGATTCTAATGTGAGCCATAACGGAGGAATCGGAGGAAGATCTGAAGAGAGCCATTTCATAGATTGTTTTAATGAAAATGCGTTATGATATGACTTAAAGTGGGGGAACTTGACACCACCAAGGGATTTGTCTTTTTTCAGGGAAGAGAGTGCAATCCGAGATGTTTTGCCTTTCCATAAAAATTTTAATAGAAGGGAGTCTATCGTTTTAAACTAATGATCTGGAATACGGATGGGAATCATGGAAATAGAATAGAGGACTAGGGGTGCTAACATCATTTTAATGGAATCAAGTCGACCCCACCAAGAAAGGAAGAGAGGATTCCATCGTGTTATAGATGTACTGATTTTGTTAGAGAGAGAATCGAAATTAAATTTAAGAGTGTCCGGAATACGGGGGGCAAACCAGATACCTAAGTATTTAATCTTTATGGGTTGCCAGGAAAAACCAGAAGAGTCAAAGAGATGTTTGTGGCATAAGGGGTTTAAAGGTAAGATTTCGCATTTATCAATGTTAAGACGATATCCGGAGACGGAAGAGAAAGAAGAAACTTGAGTAAGGAAGGAAGGAAGAGTAGTTTGAGGATTTGAGCAATAAAATAAAATGTCATCTGCGTATACAGATAGTTTAGCTTGTTGGTGAGTACCATATTGGAAACCAGTAATTGTGTCATCAAGTCTAATCTTTGTTAAAAAGGGTTCTAAGGCTATAATAAACAATAAAGGAGATAGAGGGCATCCTTGACGAACCCCTCTTTGGAGAGGAAAGTAATCGGAAATCATACCATTTGCAAAAATTGAAGCATGGGGGCTTGAGTATAGTAGAGAAATTAAAGATATGAATTTAGGGGGGAAGCCAAACCAATGGAGAGCTTGGAACATAAAGTCCCAACCAATTCTGTCGAATGCTTTTTCAGCGTCAAGGGAGATAGCAGCAAGGGGGGAGGAAAGGGATGGAGCTTTACTCAAGATATTAAAGAAGACACGGGAATTATCTGAGGATAGGCGACCCTTAACGAAACCGGATTGTTCAGGACCTATAAGATCTGGTAATAAGGGATCTAGTCGGAGAGCTATAATTTTAGCAAAAATTTTATAGTCAGTGTTGACTAGTGATATGGGGCGATAGTTCTTACAAAGGGTGTGATCTTTATCTGGTTTAGGTATTAAGCAAATCAATGCTTCTTGAAAGGTTCCTTGAGAGGATCCGGAGACTGCAAAAGATTGGAATAGGGAGTGCAATTTTGGGAGAAGAAGGGAGGAGAAGTGATTATAG
This sequence comes from Lissotriton helveticus, assembly GCF_964261635.1. NCBI lineage: Eukaryota > Metazoa > Chordata > Amphibia > Caudata > Salamandridae > Lissotriton > Lissotriton helveticus. Next base: position 1,872,575,631 of record NC_136067.1, on the reverse strand, counting down.
AATTCAATGGTGAAACCATCGGGTCCTGGGGCTTTACCTCGACGGAGAATAGAAATTGCATGAGAAATTTCCGATTGGCTAATGTCCATGTCCAATGAGTGAAAGTCAAGATGGGAAGCTTCTGGAGGAGGGATGTTTTGAAAATATGAAAGAAGATCCTGAGGGTCGGGAATGGATTCTGGGGTGTAGAGAGTTTGGTAAAAGGAAACAAATTGATCAAGTATGTCTTTATCTTTAAAGAAAGATATTCCATTTGGGTTTTGCAAGGATTCAATTTTTGTACGTTCTTTACGTATCTTAAGGTAGTTAGCCAGGAGCTTGCCCATCTTGTTTTGTCCGCCGTAGTAACGGGAATTGCATTTTAAAAGAGAGTTAGAGGCGGCGTTGGTGGTGAATTTATTGAAGTCAAATTTGGCTGCGATTAGTTCACGTAGAGAAGATTCAGAATTTGAGTTATAATATGCATATTCCAACTTCTTAATTTTATCCAAGAGTTGAGTTGACTTAGAGATTGATTGTTTTTTCTTTTGGGAAACAAAATTAATTATAAAACCTCTTGCAGCTGCCTTAAACGAGTCCCAAATCATAACAAAGGGGGATTCAGGAAGATGGTTGTGTGTAAAAAATTCAGTGGAAAATTGCTTAAATTGGGTGCAAAACTTAGAATCAAGAAGTAGGGAATTATTAAATCTCCAACGGCCTGAATGAGGGGAGTAGGGAATAAGATCAATGTCTACAAATACGGGAGCGTGGTCCGAAATTAGGATGGAGCCTATATCTGAATGAATGGCAAGTTGAGCTAATGGTTTGCTGAGAAAAAGGTAATCAATACGTGATTGGGAGTGATGTGTAGGGGAGTAAAAAGAGTATTCTCTGAGGTCAGGGTGACAAAGCCTCCAGATGTCAACTAATGCATTATTCTGTATAGAGGAGACAAACTGGGTGTGCATCTTGGAAGGAAAAAATTTAACTTTCGAATTTCTATCAATAAAGGGGTCATAAACTTGGTTACAGTCACCTCCAAGAATAACGTATTGTTCATTGAGGGTAACAAGTTTGTCCGAAATAGCAGGCCAGAACAGTTTATCAACACCAGTTGGGGCATAAACATTGAAAATAACTAGAGGTATTTTATCTATAAGAAGATTAACAATTACCCAACGACCATCATCATCACATTCTTGAGATACGATTGAAACATTTAACCTTTTATGACATAGTATAACTGTACCGTTTTTCTTACCTACAGCAGGTGAATAGAGAACATGACCCACCCAACATCTTTTAAGTTTAGTAGCCTCTAAATCTGTAAGGTGGGTTTCTTGAAGGAGGGCTACATCTGCTTTAAGTCTGGTTAAATGCGTTAAAACTCGTTGACGTTTAATGGGGTTATTTAACCCCTTAACATTCCAGGTGACTACTCGGAATGTACATTAGCAGGAGAATGATATAAAAGAAAAGATAAGGTGAAAGAAAAAGGTAGTTGAGTAGTGTTGAGAGAAGTAGTAAGATTGCAAGAACAGACGTATGAGAGAGATAGAGAGAAAAGGTGAGAGTAAGAAAAATATGAGAGAGAGAAAAGAGTATAAAGGAAGATAAGAGAACAGAGCAAGAGAAGAGACATAACAACAAATACAAATGAGAACTGGGGGGTGACGACGCCAGAAGAGGACGACATCAACAACAGAAACTCACGTCATCGAACACCGGAGGAACCAGCTTAGGATCAATTGAAGGGAGCAGAAAACTACACCGGGATGGGGAACAGAAGGAGAGAATCTGTGATGAGACAAAAATGGAGAAGAGAGGTTAGGAGTACATAAGAACGCCAAATGGAGGAACTACGTAACATTATAACAAAATATATATATAAAATATACAAGGGGTATGAGTGAACAGTAGGATAAGGGAAGTCGATACTAGGCACAGTAGGGAAACAAAAAGGAGAAATACTGAATTAATCAAGAAAACACATGAATTATTAAACTGGTCTGGCAGTGTCCATGTTGATGGTTTCATGTCGACGGAGGAATTCTTCAAGGACTCGTGGATCTTCAAAAGTCGTTGTCTTTTCTTTATATGTAACCTTGAAGAGGCAAGGATGTAGGAGACCGAATCTGGCACCAAGGTCTCGCAATCGTGGTCGTAGATCCAGAAATTGTTTCCTTCGGTCAGCTGTCACTTTGGCTACATCTTGAGATAGATACAGACGATGGCCTTCCCAGATGATCTGTTTCTTTGCTTTGGCTGCCGAAAGTACTTGAAGTAAATAGGTATATTGTAGGAAAAGCATGATGACTCCGCGTGGTTTGGAGGAAACTCTCGGACCCAGTCTATGAGCTCGTTGAATGTTAAGAGTGACAGAAGGTGGAAGATCTAGAATTTTCGGTAAAAAGGTTTGGAAGAAGGAGGTTGGATTGGACCCTTCTGTGAGCTCCGGAAGATTATAAAGGCGTAGGTTATTGCGACGATTTCTATTTTCCAACTCCTCAGTCTGCCGCCTTAAGAGAGAGACATCCTTCTCCAATGTAGAAATTCTAGAACAAGAAGATTGTAGAGCTTCCGTTGATTGTTCCACTAACAGGACTCTGGATTCGAGAGTGGACCATTTATCATGAAGAAATTGCAGTGTTTTAGTAGTTTCAGCCATAAAGGGTTTAAGTGCTCGAAGTTCTTCAAGAATGAGATCCATGGATGCGGAAGGTGTCTCAGAACCTGGAGATGGAGGATCTTTCTTGTGACGTTTTGTGGAGCCTGGTTGTGGAAGTTTGCTGGTGACAGTAGCCTTAGGTATTGCCCCACGAGTGATATCCGTTTTAGAAGGAATAATGTCTTCCATAACGTGCGACGCTGAGTCAGAATCAGAGGAAAGAGGCAGTTTGGTTTTGGAAGCCGTGAGCTTGAGAGTGCGCAGTTTCCCCATATATGGTATGGGAGATAAATAATAATAATAATAATGTACCTATATACTCCGTAGAAATAAGTTGGCGCCCCTCAAACTGACAAAATAGCAGTGTTGTGGAAGGTAGAGTTCAACACAGTGATGTCAGGCCCAGGTGTGCAAATGAAAGAAAATGCGTCACACAGAAGACATCAGTAAAATAAAAGAGCACACATAGCTGAAATTACACTGCATATGGTGAACGTGAGCAGGGAAATCGTCTGCATTCTGTGTAGGAACAGATAGAAATTATTGAGGGTAGCCAGAAACAAATGGTATGCTATTCGGTGAATGCCATTGAAGAGCGGCGTCCAAATGAGGAAAACAGCTTGAACATATCACTAGCGTGAAGAGAGCTAGAGGAGAAGGGTATACCACAGGCTGAAAAAGCGCCAGCAGGAAGAGTCAGCCAACAAGGAATAGGAACAGTGCGTGGTTTAGCATTGCTGCATTAAGCGCGTTTCACCTGGAAGTCACCGCGCTGTGGTGCAGGTTTTCCGCTGACAGAGTCCAGATACGCGGCAGAGTTGAGAGAAAATGGCGGCCGCTGGAAAGCGCGCCGCGTCAGTCACGGAGAAACTGCATTGAAACAAAGCAGAGGGTCGCAAGCGGTATCAGTCCGCTCACCTCATGTTCCGACGTCTGAAAATGCAGTCGGCGCCCAGAATGGTGCAGCAGGAGAGGAGAAAGCCGCTGGTGTCGGCGCCCGATGCCCGGAGCTCCGCAGTTAAGCCGCCATCTTGTGCGGCGCTCAAGCCACGCCCCCCTGGGTAGGATTGTTCTGATTAACTCAGATACTCTGTCCATCACCACCCCCTTTTTGTAATTATTTTGGCCACCAGGAGTGTGGAAGGGTATGCTCAGACATGAGTCCCTTGCTCATTGCACCATCAGGATTCAAGCAAGCCGGGCCGAAGACGGCTGTAATGCCAGAAACCGGTCCCCGGAAGCTTGTTTCCTTTCCAGTGAAGAATTGGCTTGGTAGTTTGGTCTGCCCTGTTCCCATGATGCACTGGGCCAGGGACAGACTAATTTGCATATAGCCAGGTTCTGAACTGGGATGGTGCAGTGAGCTAAAAAACGGTGATGGATCAAGCCCTGATCTGTTGACTGGGTAGGAGTGTTCTGATTAACTCAGATACTCTGTCCATCACCACCCCCTTTTTGTAATTATTTTGGCCACCATGAGTGTGGAAGGGTATGCTCAGACATGAGTCCCTTGCTCATTGCACCATCAGGATTCAAGCAAGCCGGGCCGAAGACGGCTGTAATGCCAGAAACCGGTCCCCGGAAGCTTGTTTCCTTTCCAGTGAAGAATTGGCTTGGTAGTTTGGTCTGCCCTGTTCCCATGATGCACTGGGCCAGGGACAGACTAATTTGCATATAGCCAGGTTCTAAACTGGGATGGTGCAGTGAGCTAAAAAACGGTGATGGATCAAGCCCTGATCTGTTGACTGGGTAGAAGTGTTCTGATTAACTCAGATACTCTGTCCATCACCACCCCCTTTTTGTAATTATTTTGGCCACCATGAGTGTGGAAGGGTATGCTCAGACATGAGTCCCTTGCTCATTGCACCATCAGGATTCAAGCAAGCCGGGCCGAAGATGGCTGTAATGCCAGAAACCGGTCCCCGGAAGCTTGTTTCCTTTCCAGTGAAGAATTGGCTTGGTAGTTTGGTCTGCCCTGTTCCCATGATGCACTGGGCCAGGGACAGACTAATTTGCATATAGCCAGGTTCTGAACTGGGATGGTGCAGTGAGCTAAAAAACGGTGATGGATCAAGCCCTGATCTGTTGACTGGGTAGGAGTGTTCTGATTAACTCAGATACTCTGTCCATCACCACCCCCTTTTTGTAATTATTTTGGCCACCATGAGTGTGGAAGGGTATGCTCAGACATGAGTCCCTTCCTCATTGCACCATCAGGATTCAAGCAAGCCGGGCCGAAGACGGCTGTAATGCCAGAAACTGGTCCCCGGAAGCTTGTTTCCTTTCCAGTGAAGAATTGGCTTGGTAGTTTGGTCTGCCCTGTTCCCATGATGCACTGGGCCAGGGACAGACTAATTTGCATATAGCCAGGTTCTGAACTGGGATGGTGCAGTGAGCTAAAAAACGGTGATGGATCAAGCCCTGATCTGTTGACTGGGTAGGAGTGTTCTGATTAACTCAGATACTCTGTCCATCACCACCCCCTTTTTGTAATTATTTTGGCCACCATGAGTGTGGAAGGGTATGCTCAGACATGAGTCCCTTGCTCATTGCACCATCAGGATTCAAGCAAGCCGGGCCGAAGACGGCTGTAATGCCAGAAACCGGTCCCCGGAAGCTTGTTTCCTTTCCAGTGAAGAATTGGCTTGGTAGTTTGGTCTGCCCTGTTCCCATGATGCACTGGGCCAGGGACAGACTAATTTGCATATAGCCAGGTTCTGAACTGGGATGGTGCAGTGAGCTAAAAAACGGTGATGGATCAAGCCCTGATCTGTTGACTGGGTAGGAGTGTTCTGATTAACTCAGATACTCTGTCCATCACCACCCCCTTTTTGTAATTATTTTGGCCACCATGAGTGTGGAAGGGTATGCTCAGACATGAGTCCCTTGCTCATTGCACCATCAGGATTCAAGCAAGCCGGGCCGAAGACGGCTGTAATGCCAGAAACCGGTCCCCGGAAGCTTGTTTCCTTTCCAGTGAAGAATTGGCTTGGTAGTTTGGTTTGCCCTGTTCCCATGATGCACTGGGCCAGGGACAGACTAATTTGCATATAGCCAGGTTCTGAACTGGGATGGTGCAGTGAGCTAAAAAACGGTGATGGATCAAGCCCTGATCTGTTGACTGGGTAGGAGTGTTCTGATTAACTCGGATACTCTGTCCATCACCACCCCCTTTTTGTAATTATTTTGGCCACCATGAGTGTGGAAGGGTATGCTCAGACATGAGTCCCTTGCTCATTGCACCATCAGGATTCAAGCAAGCCGGGCCAAAGACGGCTGTAATGCCAGAAACCGGTCCCCGGAAGCTTGTTTCCTTTCCAGTGAAGAATTGGCGTGGTAGTTTGGTCTGCCCTGTTCCCATGATGCACTGGGCCAGGGACAGACTAATTTGCATATAGCCAGGTTCTGAACTGGGATGGTGCAGTGAGCTAAAAAACGGTGATGGATCAAGCCCTGATCTGTTGACTGGGTAGGAGTGTTCTGATTAACTCAGATACTCTGTCCATCACCACCCCCTTTTTGTAATTATTTTGGACACCATGAGTGTGGAAGGGTATGCTCAGACATGAGTCCCTTGCTCATTGCACCACCAGGATTCAAGCAAGCCGGGCCGAAGACGGCTGTAATGCCAGAAACCGGTCCCCGGAAGCTTGTTTCCTTTCCAGTGAAGAATTGGCTTGGTAGTTTGGTCTGCCCTGTTCCCATGATGCACTGGGCCGGGGCAGACTAATTTGCATATAGCCAGGTTCTGAACTGGGATGGTGCAGTGAGCTAAAAAACGGTGATGGATCAAGCCCTGATCTGTTGACTGGGTAGGAGTGTTCTGATTAACTCAGATACTCTGTCCATCACCACCCCCTTTTTGTAAATATTTTGGCCACCATGAGTGTGGAAGGGTATGCTCAGACATGAGTCCCTTGCTCATTGCACCATCAGGATTCAAGCAAGCCGGGCCGAAGACGGCTGTAATGCCAGAAACCGGTCCCCGGAAGCTTGTTTCCTTTCCAGTGAAGAATTGGCTTGATAGTTTGGTCTGCCCTGTTCCCATGATGCACTGGGCCAGGGACAGACTAATTTGCATATAGCCAGGTTCTGAACTGGGATGGTGCAGTGAGCTAAAAAACGGTGATGGATCAAGCCCTGATCTGTTGACTGGGTAGGATTGTTCTGATTAACTCAGATACTCTGTCCATCACCACCCCCTTTTTGTAATTATTTTGGCCACCATGAGTGTGGAAGGGTATGCTCAGACATGAGTCCCTTGCTCATTGCACCATCAGGATTCAAGCAAGCCGGGCCGAAGACGGCTGTAATGCCAGAAACCGGTCCCCGGAAGCTGTTTCCTTTCCAGTGAAGAATTGGCTTGGTAGTTTGGTCTGCCCTGTTCCCATGATGCACTGGGCCAGGGACAGACTAATTTGCATATAGCCAGGTTCTGAACTGGGATGGTGCAGTGAGCTAAAAAACGGTGATGGATCAAGCCCTGATCTGTTGACTGGGTAGGAGTGTTCTGATTAACTCAGATACTCTGTCCATCACCACCCCCTTTTTGTAATTATTTTGGCCACCATGAGTGTGGAAGGGTATGCTCAGACATGAGTCACTTGCTCATTGCACCATCAGGATTCAAGCAAGCCGGGCCGAAGACGGCTGTAATGCCAGAAACCGGTCCCCGGAAGCTTGTTTCCTTTCCAGTGAAGAATTGGCTTGGTAGTTTGGTTTGCCCTGTTCCCATGATGCACTGGGCCAGGGACAGACTAATTTGCATATAGCCAGGTTCTGAACTGGGATGGTGCAGTGAGCTAAAAAACGGTGATGGATCAAGCCCTGATCTGTTGACTGGGTAGGAGTGTTCTGATTAACTCGGATACTCTGTCCATCACCACCCCCTTTTTGTAATTATTTTGGCCACCATGAGTGTGGAAGGGTATGCTCAGACATGAGTCCCTTGCTCATTGCACCATCAGGATTCAAGCAAGCCGGGCCAAAGACGGCTGTAATGCCAGAAACCGGTCCCCGGAAGCTTGTTTCCTTTCCAGTGAAGAATTGGCGTGGTAGTTTGGTCTGCCCTGTTCCCATGATGCACTGGGCCAGGGACAGACTAATTTGCATATAGCCAGGTTCTGAACTGGGATGGTGCAGTGAGCTAAAAAACGGTGATGGATCAAGCCCTGATCTGTTGACTGGGTAGGAGTGTTCTGATTAACTCAGATACTCTGTCCATCACCACCCCCTTTTTGTAATTATTTTGGACACCATGAGTGTGGAAGGGTATGCTCAGACATGAGTCCCTTGCTCATTGCACCACCAGGATTCAAGCAAGCCGGGCCGAAGACGGCTGTAATGCCAGAAACCGGTCCCCGGAAGCTTGTTTCCTTTCCAGTGAAGAATTGGCTTGGTAGTTTGGTCTGCCCTGTTCCCATGATGCACTGGGCCAGGGACAGACTAATTTGCATATAGCCAGGTTCTGAACTGGGATGGTGCAGTGAGCTAAAAAACGGTGATGGATCAAGCCCTGATCTGTTGACTGGGTAGGAGTGTTCTGATTAACTCAGATACTCTGTCCATCACCACCCCCTTTTTGTAAATATTTTGGCCACCATGAGTGTGGAAGGGTATGCTCAGACATGAGTCCCTTGCTCATTGCACCATCAGGATTCAAGCAAGCCGGGCCGAAGACGGCTGTAATGCCAGAAACTGGTCCCCGGAAGCTTGTTTCCTTTCCAGTGAAGAATTGGCTTGATAGTTTGGTCTGCCCTGTTCCCATGATGCACTGGGCCAGGGACAGACTAATTTGCATATAGCCAGGTTCTGAACTGGGATGGTGCAGTGAGCTAAAAAACGGTGATGGATCAAGCCCTGATCTGTTGACTGGGTAGGATTGTTCTGATTAACTCAGATACTCTGTCCATCACCACCCCCTTTTTGTAATTATTTTGGCCACCATGAGTGTGGAAGGGTATGCTCAGACATGAGTCCCTTGCTCATTGCACCATCAGGATTCAAGCAAGCCGGGCCGAAGACGGCTGTAATGCCAGAAACCGGTCCCCGGAAGCTGTTTCCTTTCCAGTGAAGAATTGGCTTGGTAGTTTGGTCTGCCCTGTTCCCATGATGCACTGGGCCAGGGACAGACTAATTTGCATATAGCCAGGTTCTGAACTGGGATGGTGCAGTGAGCTAAAAAACGGTGATGGATCAAGCCCTGATCTGTTGACTGGGTAGGAGTGTTCTGATTAACTCAGATACTCTGTCCATCACCACCCCCTTTTTGTAATTATTTTGGCCACCATGAGTGTGGAAGGGTATGCTCAGACATGAGTCACTTGCTCATTGCACCATCAGGATTCAAGCAAGCCGGGCCGAAGACGGCTGTAATGCCAGAAACCGGTCCCCGGAAGCTTGTTTCCTTTCCAGTGAAGAATTGGCTTGGTAGTTTGGTCTGCCCTCTTCCCATGATGCACTGGGCCAGGGACAGACTAATTTGCATATAGCCAGGTTCTGAACTGGGATGGTGCAGTGAGCTAAAAAACGGTGATGGATCAAGCCCTGATCTGTTGACTGGGTAGGAGTGTTCTGATTAACTCAGATACTCTGTCCATCACCACCCGCTTTTTGTAATTATTTTGGCCACCATGAGTGTGGAAGGGTATGCTCAGACATGAGTCCCTTGCTCATTGCACCACCAGGATTCAAGCAAGCCGGGCCGTAGACGGCTGTAATGCCAGAAACCGGTCCCCGGAAGCTTGTTTCCTTTCCAGTGAAGAATTGGCTTGGTAGTTTGGTCTGCCCTGTTCCCATTATGCACTGGGCCAGGGACAGACTAATTTGCATATAGCCAGGTTCTGAACTGGGATGGTGCAGTGAGCTAAAAAACGGTGATGGATCAAGCCCTGATCTGTTGACTGGGTAGGAGTGTTCTGATTAACTCAGATACTCTGTCCATCACCACCCCCTTTTTGTAATTATTTTGGCCACCATGAGTGTGGAAGGGTATGCTCAGACATGAGTCCCTTGCTCATTGCACCATCAGGATTCAAGCAAGCCGGGGACGAAGACGGCTGTAATGCCAGAAACCGGTCCCCGGAAGCTTGTTTCCTTTCCAGTGAAGAATTGGCTTGGTAGTTTGGTCTGCCCTGTTCCCATGATGCACTGGGCCAGGGACAGACTAATTTGCATATAGCCAGGTTCTGAACTGGGATGGTGCAGTGAGCTAAAAAACGGTGATGGATCAAGCCCTGATCTGTTGACTGGGTAGGAGTGTTCTGATTAACTCAGATACTCTGTCCATCACCACCCCCTTTTTGTAATTATTTTGGCCACCATGAGTGTGGAAGGGTATGCTCAGACATGAGTCCCTTGCTCATTGCACCATCAGGATTCAAGCAAGCCGGGCCGAAGACGGCTGTAATGCCAGAAACCGGTCCCCGGAAGCTTGTTTCCTTTCCAGTGAAGAATTGGCTTGGTAGTTTGGTCTGTCCTGTTCCCATGATGCACTGGGCCAGGGACAGACTAATTTGCATATAGCCAGGTTCTGAACTGGGATGGTGCAGTGAGCTAAAAAACGGTGATGGATCAAGCCCTGATCTGTTGACTGGGTAGGAGTGTTCTGATTAACTCAGATACTCTGTCCATCACCACCCCCTTTTTGTAATTATTTTGGCCACCATGAGTGTGGAAGGGTATGCTCAGACATGAGTCCCTTGCTCATTGCACCATCAGGATTCAAGCAAGCCGGGCCGAAGACGGCTGTAATGCCAGAAACCGGTCCCCGGAAGCTTGTTTCCTTTCCAGTGAAGAATTGGCTTGGTAGTTTGGTCTGCCCTGTTCCCATGATGCACTGGGCCAGGGACAGACTAATTTGCATATAGCCAGGTTCTGAACTGGGATGGTGCAGTGAGCTAAAAAACGGTGATGGATCAAGCCCTGATCTGTTGACTGGGTAGGAGTGTTCTGATTAACTCAGATACTCTGTCCATCACCACCCCCTTTTTGTAAATATTTTGGCCACCATGAGTGTGGAAGGGTATGCTCAGACATGAGTCCCTTGCTCATTGCACCATCAGGATTCAAGCAAGCCGGGCCGAAGACGGCTGTAATGCCAGAAGCTGGTCCCCGGAAGCTTGTTTCCTTTCCAGTGAAGAATTGGCTTGGTAGTTTGGTCTGCCCTGTTCCCATGATGCACTGGGCCAGGGACAGACTAATTTGCATATAGCCAGGTTCTGAACTGGGATGGTGCAGTGAGCTAAAAAACGGTGATGGATCAAGCCCTGATCTGTTGACTGGGTAGGAGTGTTCTGATTAACTCAGATACTCTGTCCATCACCACCCCCTTTTTGTAATTATTTTGGCCACCATGAGTGTGGAAGGGTATGCTCAGACATGAGTCCCTTGCTCATTGCACCATCAGGATTCAAGCAAGCCGGGCCGAAGACGGCTGTAATGCCAGAAACCGGTCCCCGGAAGCTTGTTTCCTTTCCAGTGAAGAATTGGCTTGGTAGTTTGGTCTGCCCTGTTCCCATGATGCACTGGGCCAGGGACAGACTAATTTGCATATAGCCAGGTTCTGAACTGGGATGGTGCAGTGAGCTAAAAAACGGTGATGGATCAAGCCCTGATCTGTTGACTGGGTAGGAGTGTTCTGATTAACTCAGATACTCTGTCCATCACCACCCCCTTTTTGTAAATATTTTGGCCACCATGAGTGTGGAAGGGTATGCTCAGACATGAGTCCCTTGCTCATTGCACCATCAGGATTCAAGCAAGCCGGGCCGAAGACGGCTGTAATGCCAGAAACCGGTCCCCGGAAGCTTGTTTCCTTTCCAGTGAAGAATTGGCTTGGTAGTTTGGTTTGCCCTGTTCCCATGATGCACTGGGCCGGGGACAGACTAATTTGCATATAGCCAGGTTCTGAACTGGGATGGTGCAGTGAGCTAAAAAACGGTGATGGATCAAGCCCTGATCTGTTGACTGGGTAGGAGTGTTCTGATTAACTCAGATACTCTGTCCATCACCACCCCCTTTTTGTAATTATTTTGGCCACCATGAGTGTGGAAGGGTATGCTCAGACATGAGTCCCTTGCTCATTGCACCATCAGGATTCAAGCAAGCCGGGCCAAAGACGGCTGTAATGCCAGAAACCGGTCCCCGGAAGCTTGTTTCCTTTCCAGTGAAGAATTGGCTTGGTAGTTTGGTATGCCCTGTTCCCATGATGCACTGGGCCAGGGACAGACTAATTTGCATATAGCCAGGTTCTGAACTGGGATGGTGCAGTGAGCTAAAAAACGGTGATGGATCAAGCCCTGATCTGTTGACTGGGTAGGAGTGTTCTGATTAACTCAGATACTCTGTCCATCACCACCCCCTTTTTGTAATTATTTTGGACACCATGAGTGTGGAAGGGTATGCTCAGACATGAGTCCCTTGCTCATTGCACCACCAGGATTCAAGCAAGCCGGGCCGAAGACGGCTGTAATGCCAGAAACCGGTCCCCGGAAGCTTGTTTCCTTTCCAGTGAAGAATTGGCTTGGTAGTTTGGTATGCCCTGTTCCCATGATGCACTGGGCCAGGGACAGACTAATTTGCATATAGCCAGGTTCTGAACTGGGATGGTGCAGTGAGCTAAAAAACGGTGATGGATCAAGCCCTGATCTGTTGACTGGGTAGGAGTGTTCTGATTAACTCAGATACTCTGTCCATCACCACCCCCTTTTTGTAATTATTTTGGCCACCATGAGTGTGGAAGGGTATGCTCAGACATGAGTCCCTTGCTCATTGCACCATCAGGATTCAAGCAAGCCGGGCCGAAGACGGCTGTAATGCCAGAAACCGGTCCCCGGAAGCTTGTTTCCTTTCCAGTGAAGAATTGGCTTGATAGTTTGGTCTGCCCTGTTCCCATGATGCACTGGGCCAGGGACAGACTAATTTGCATATAGCCAGGTTCTGAACTGGGATGGTGCAGTGAGCTAAAAAACGGTGATGGATCAAGCCCTGATCTGTTGACTGGGTAGGATTGTTCTGATTAACTCAGATACTCTGTCCATCACCACCCCCTTTTTGTAATTATTTTGGCCACCATGAGTGTGGAAGGGTATGCTCAGACATGAGTCCCTTGCTCATTGCACCATCAGGATTCAAGCAAGCCGGGCCGAAGACGGCTGTAATGCCAGAAACCGGTCCCCGGAAGCTTGTTTCCTTTCCAGTGAAGAATTGGCTTGGTAGTTTGGTCTGCCCTGTTCCCATGATGCACTGGGCCAGGGACAGACTAATTTGCATATAGCCAGGTTCTGAACTGGGATGGTGCAGTGAGCTAAAAAACGGTGATGGATCAAGCCCTGATCTGTTGACTGGGTAGGAGTGTTCTGATTAACTCAGATACTCTGTCCATCACCACCCCCTTTTTGTAATTATTTTGGCCACCATGAGTGTGGAAGGGTGTGCTCAGACATGAGTCACTTGCTCATTGCACCATCAGGATTCAAGCAAGCCGGGCCGAAGACGGCTGTAATGCCAGAAACCGGTCCCCGGAAGCTTGTTTCCTTTCCAGTGAAGAATTGGCTTGGTAGTTTGGTCTGCCCTGTTCCCATGATGCACTGGGCCAGGGACAGACTAATTTGCATATAGCCAGGTTCTGAACTGGGATGGTGCAGTGAGCTAAAAAACGGTGATGGATCAAGCCCTGATCTGTTGACTGGGTAGGAGTGTTCTGATTAACTCAGATACTCTGTCCATCACCACCCCCTTTTTGTAATTAATTTGGCCACCATGAGTGTGGAAGGGTATGCTCAGACATGAGTCCCTTGCTCATTGCACCACCAGGATTCAAGCAAGCCGGGCCGTAGACGGCTGTAATGCCAGAAACCGGTCCCCGGAAGCTTGTTTCCTTTCCAGTGAAGAATTGGCTTGGTAGTTTGGTCTGCCCTGTTCCCATGATGCACTGGGCCAGGGACAGACTAATTTGCATATAGCCAGGTTCTGAACTGGGATGGTGCAGTGAGCTAAAAAACGGTGATGGATCAAGCCCTGATCTGTTGACTGGGTAGGAGTGTTCTGATTAACTCAGATACTCTGTCCATCACCACCCCCTTTTTGTAATTATTTTGGCCACCATGAGTGTGGAAGGGTATGCTCAGACATGAGTCCCTTGCTCATTGCACCATCAGGATTCAAGCAAGCCGGGCCGAAGACGGCTGTAATGCCAGAAACCGGTCCCCGGAAGCTTGTTTCCTTTCCAGTGAAGAATTGGCTTGGTAGTTTGGTCTGCCCTGTTCCCATGATGCACTGGGCCAGGGACAGACTAATTTGCATATAGCCAGGTTCTGAACTGGGATGGTGCAGTGAGCTAAAAAACGGTGATGGATCAAGCCCTGATCTGTTGACTGGGTAGGAGTGTTCTGATTAACTCAGATACTCTGTCCATCACCACCCCCTTTTTGTAATTATTTTGGCCACCATGAGTGTGGAAGGGTATGCTCAGACATGAGTCACTTGCTCATTGCACCATCAGGATTCAAGCAAGCCGGGCCGAAGACGGCTGTAATGCCCGAAACCGGTCCCCGGAAGCTTGTTTCCTTTCCAGTGAAGAATTGGCTTGGTAGTTTTTGTCTGCCCTGTTCCCATGATGCACTGGGCCAGGGACAGACTAATTTGCTTATAGCCAGGTTCTGAACTGGGATGGTGCAGTGAGCTAAAAAACGGTGATGGATCAAGCCCTGATCTGTTGACTGGGTAGGAGTGTTCTGATTAACTCAGATACTCTGTCCATCACCACCCCCTTTTTGTAAGTATTTTGGCCACCATGAGTGTGGAAGGGTATGCTCAGACATGAGTCCCTTGCTCATTGCACCATCAGGATTCAAGCAAGCCGGGCCAAAGACGGCTGTAATGCCAGAAACCGGTCCCCGGAAGCTTGTTTCCTTTCCAGTGAAGAATTGGCTTGGTAGTTTGGTCTGCCCTGTTCCCATGATGCACTGGGCCAGGGAAAGACTAATTTGCATATAGCCAGGTTCTGAACTGGGATGGTGCAGTGAGCTAAAAAACGGTGATGGATCAAGCCCTGATCTGTTGACTGGGTAGGAGTGTTCTGATTAACTCAGATACTCTGTCCATCACCACCCCCTTTTTGTAATTATTTTGGACACCATGAGTGTGGAAGGGTATGCTCAGACATGAGTCCCTTGCTCATTGCACCACCAGGATTCAAGCAAGCCGGGCCGAAGACGGCTGTAATGCCAGAAACCGGTCCCCGGAAGCTTGTTTCCTTTCCAGTGAAGAATTGGCTTGGTAGTTTGGTCTGCCCTGTTCCCATGATGCACTGGGCCAGGGACAGACTAATTTGCATATAGCCAGGTTCTGAACTGGGATGGTGCAGTGAGCTAAAAAACGGTGATGGATCAAGCCCTGATCTGTTGACTGGGTAGGAGTGTTCTGATTAACTCAGATACTCTGTCCATCACCACCCCCTTTTTGTAATTATTTTGGCCACCATGAGTGTGGAAGGGTATGCTCAGACATGAGTCCCTTGCTCATTGCACCATCAGGATTCAAGCAAGCCGGGCCGAAGACGGCTGTAATGCCAGAAACCGGTCCCCGGAAGCTTGTTTCCTTTCCAGTGAAGAATTGGCTTGGTAGTTTGGTCTGCCCTGTTCCCATGATGCACTGGGCCAGGGACAGACTAATTTGCATATAGCCAGGTTCTGAACTGGGATGGTGCAGTGAGCTAAAAAACGGTGATGGATCAAGCCCTGATCTGTTGACTGGGTAGGATTGTTCTGATTAACTCAGATACTCTGTCCATCACCACCCCCTTTTTGTAATTATTTTGGCCACCAGGAGTGTGGAAGGGTATGCTCAGACATGAGTCCCTTGCTCATTGCACCATCAGGATTCAAGCAAGCCGGGCCGAAGACGGCTGTAATGCCAGAAACCGGTCCCCGGAAGCTTGTTTCCTTTCCAGTGAAGAATTGGCTTGGTAGTTTGGTCTGCCCTGTTCCCATGATGCACTGGGCCAGGGACAGACTAATTTGCATATAGCCAGGTTCTGAACTGGGATGGTGCAGTGAGCTAAAAAACGGTGATGGATCAAGCCCTGATCTGTTGACTGGGTAGGAGTGTTCTGATTAACTCAGATACTCTGTCCATCACCACCCCCTTTTTGTAATTATTTTGGCCACCATGAGTGTGGAAGGGTATGCTCAGACATGAGTCCCTTGCTCATTGCACCATCAGGATTCAAGCAAGCCGGGCCGAAGACGGCTGTAATGCCAGAAACCGGTCCCCGGAAGCTTGTTTCCTTTCCAGTGAAGAATTGGCTTGGTAGTTTGGTCTGCCCTGTTCCCATGATGCACTGGGCCAGGGACAGACTAATTTGCATATAGCCAGGTTCTAAACTGGGATGGTGCAGTGAGCTAAAAAACGGTGATGGATCAAGCCCTGATCTGTTGACTGGGTAGGAGTGTTCTGATTAACTCAGATACTCTGTCCATCACCACCCCCTTTTTGTAATTATTTTGGCCACCATGAGTGTGGAAGGGTATGCTCAGACATGAGTCCCTTGCTCATTGCACCATCAGGATTCAAGCAAGCCGGGCCGAAGATGGCTGTAATGCCAGAAACCGGTCCCCGGAAGCTTGTTTCCTTTCCAGTGAAGAATTGGCTTGGTAGTTTGGTCTGCCCTGTTCCCATGATGCACTGGGCCAGGGACAGACTAATTTGCATATAGCCAGGTTCTGAACTGGGATGGTGCAGTGAGCTAAAAAACGGTGATGGATCAAGCCCTGATCTGTTGACTGGGTAGGAGTGTTCTGATTAACTCAGATACTCTGTCCATCACCACCCCCTTTTTGTAATTATTTTGGCCACCATGAGTGTGGAAGGGTATGCTCAGACATGAGTCCCTTCCTCATTGCACCATCAGGATTCAAGCAAGCCGGGCCGAAGACGGCTGTAATGCCAGAAACTGGTCCCCGGAAGCTTGTTTCCTTTCCAGTGAAGAATTGGCTTGGTAGTTTGGTCTGCCCTGTTCCCATGATGCACTGGGCCAGGGACAGACTAATTTGCATATAGCCAGGTTCTGAACTGGGATGGTGCAGTGAGCTAAAAAACGGTGATGGATCAAGCCCTGATCTGTTGACTGGGTAGGAGTGTTCTGATTAACTCAGATACTCTGTCCATCACCACCCCCTTTTTGTAATTATTTTGGCCACCATGAGTGTGGAAGGGTATGCTCAGACATGAGTCCCTTGCTCATTGCACCATCAGGATTCAAGCAAGCCGGGCCGAAGACGGCTGTAATGCCAGAAACCGGTCCCCGGAAGCTTGTTTCCTTTCCAGTGAAGAATTGGCTTGGTAGTTTGGTCTGCCCTGTTCCCATGATGCACTGGGCCAGGGACAGACTAATTTGCATATAGCCAGGTTCTGAACTGGGATGGTGCAGTGAGCTAAAAAACGGTGATGGATCAAGCCCTGATCTGTTGACTGGGTAGGAGTGTTCTGATTAACTCAGATACTCTGTCCATCACCATCCCCTTTTTGTAATTATTTTGGCCACCATGAGTGTGGAAGGGTATGCTCAGACATGAGTCCCTTGCTCATTGCACCATC
Source organism: Lissotriton helveticus (assembly GCF_964261635.1). Taxonomy (NCBI): domain Eukaryota; kingdom Metazoa; phylum Chordata; class Amphibia; order Caudata; family Salamandridae; genus Lissotriton; species Lissotriton helveticus. Next base: position 1,872,558,383 of record NC_136067.1, on the reverse strand, counting down.
AGGATTCAAGCAAGCCGGGCCGAAGACGGCTGTAATGCCAGAAACCAGTCCCCGGAAGCTTGTTCCCTTTCCAGTGAAGAATTGGCTTGGTAGTTTGGTCTGCCCTGTTCCCATGATGCACTGGGCCAGGGACAGACTAATTTGCATATAGCCAGGTTCTGAACTGGGATGGTGCAGTGAGCTAAAAAACGGTGATGGATCAAGCCCTGATCTGTTGACTGGGTAGGAGTGTTCTGATTAACTCAGATACTCTGTCCATCACCACCCCCTTTTTGTAATTATTTTGGCCACCATGAGTGTGGAAGGGTATGCTCAGACATGAGTCCCTTGCTCATTGCACCATCAGGATTCAAGCAAGCCGGGCCGAAGACGGCTGTAATGCCAGAAACTGGTCCCCGGAAGCTTGTTTCCTTTCCAGTGAAGAATTGGCTTGGTAGTTTCGTCTGCCCTGTTCCCATGATGCACTGGGCCAGGGACAGACTAATTTGCATATAGCCAGGTTCTGAACTGGGATGGTGCAGTGAGCTAAAAAATGGTGATGGATCAAGCCCTGATCTGTTGACTGGGTAGGAGTGTTCTGATTAACTCAGATACTCTGTCCATCACCACCCCCTTTTTGTAATTATTTTGGCCACCATGAGTGTGGAAGGGTATGCTCAGACATGAGTCCCTTGCTCATTGCACCATCAGGATTCAAGCAAGCCGGGCCGAAGACGGCTGTAATGCCAGAAACCGGTCCCCGGAAGCTTGTTTCCTTTCCAGTGAAGAATTGGCTTGGTAGTTTGGTCTGCCCTGTTCCCATGATGCACTGGGCCAGGGACAGACTAATTTGCATATAGCCAGGTTCTGAACTGGGATGGTGCAGTGAGCTAAAAAACGGTGATGGATCAAGCCCTGATCTGTTGACTGGGTAGGAGTGTTCTGATTAACTCAGATACTCTGTCCATCACCACCCCCTTTTTGTAATTATTTTGGCCACCATGAGTGTGGAAGGGTATGCTCAGACATGAGTCCCTTACTCATTGCACCATCAGGATTCAAGCAAGCCGGGCCGAAGACGGCTGTAATGCCAGAAACCGGTCCCCGGAAGCTTGTTTCCTTTCCAGTGAAGAATTGGCTTGGTAGTTTGGTCTGACCTGTTCCCATGATGCACTGGGCCAGGGACAGACTAATTTGCATATAGCCAGGTTCTGAACTGGGATGGTGCAGTGAGCTAAAAAACGGTGATGGATCAAGCCCTGATCTGTTGACTGGGTAGGAGTGTTCTGATTAACTCAGATACTCTGTCCATCACCACCCCCTTTTTGTAATTATTTTGGCCACCATGAGTGTGGAAGGGTATGCTCAGACATGAGTCCCTTGCTCATTGCACCATCAGGATTCAAGCAAGCCGGGCCGAAGACGGCTGTAATGCCAGAAACCGGTCCCCGGAAGCTTGTTTCCTTTCCAGTGAAGAATTGGCGTGGTAGTTTGGTCTGCCCTGTTCCCATGATGCACTGGGCCAGGGACAGACTAATTTGCATATAGCCAGGTTCTGAACTGGGATGGTGCAGTGAGCTAAAAAACGGTGATGGATCAAGCCCTGATCTGTTGACTGGGTAGGAGTGTTCTGATTAACTCAGATACTCTGTCCATCACCACCCCCTTTTTGTAATTATTTTGGACACCATGAGTGTGGAAGGGTATGCTCAGACATGAGTCCCTTGCTCATTGCACCACCAGGATTCAAGCAAGCCGGGCCGAAGACGGCTGTAATGCCAGAAACCGGTCCCCGGAAGCTTGTTTCCTTTCCAGTGAAGAATTGGCTTGGTAGTTTGGTCTGCCCTGTTCCCATGATGCACTGGGCCAGGGACAGACTAATTTGCATATAGCCAGGTTCTGAACTGGGATGGTGCAGTGAGCTAAAAAACGGTGATGGATCAAGCCCTGATCTGTTGACTGGGTAGGAGTGTTCTGATTAACTCAGATACTCTGTCCATCACCACCCCCTTTTTGTAATTATTTTGGCCACCATGAGTGTGGAAGGGTATGCTCAGACATGAGTCCCTTGCTCATTGCACCATCAGGATTCAAGCAAGCCGGGCCGAAGACGGCTGTAATGCCAGAAACCGGTCCCCGGAAGCTTGTTTCCTTTCCAGTGAAGAATTGGCTTGGTAGTTTGGTCTGCCCTGTTCCCATGATGCACTGGGCCAGGGACAGACTAATTTGCATATAGCCAGGTTCTGAACTGGGATGGTGCAGTGAGCTAAAAAACGGTGATGGATCAAGCCCTGATCTGTTGACTGGGTAGGATTGTTCTGATTAACTCAGATACTCTGTCCATCACCACCCCCTTTTTGTAATTATTTTGGCCACCAGGAGTGTGGAAGGGTATGCTCAGACATGAGTCCCTTGCTCATTGCACCATCAGGATTCAAGCAAGCCGGGCCGAAGACGGCTGTAATGCCAGAAACCGGTCCCCGGAAGCTTGTTTCCTTTCCAGTGAAGAATTGGCTTGGTAGTTTGGTCTGCCCTGTTCCCATGATGCACTGGGCCAGGGACAGACTAATTTGCATATAGCCAGGTTCTGAACTGGGATGGTGCAGTGAGCTAAAAAACGGTGATGGATCAAGCCCTGATCTGTTGACTGGGTAGGAGTGTTCTGATTAACTCAGATACTCTGTCCATCACCACCCCCTTTTTGTAATTATTTTGGCCACCATGAGTGTGGAAGGGTATGCTCAGACATGAGTCCCTTGCTCATTGCACCATCAGGATTCAAGCAAGCCGGGCCGAAGACGGCTGTAATGCCAGAAACCGGTCCCCGGAAGCTTGTTTCCTTTCCAGTGAAGAATTGGCTTGGTAGTTTGGTCTGCCCTGTTCCCATGATGCACTGGGCCAGGGACAGACTAATTTGCATATAGCCAGGTTCTAAACTGGGATGGTGCAGTGAGCTAAAAAACGGTGATGGATCAAGCCCTGATCTGTTGACTGGGTAGGAGTGTTCTGATTAACTCAGATACTCTGTCCATCACCACCCCCTTTTTGTAATTATTTTGGCCACCATGAGTGTGGAAGGGTATGCTCAGACATGAGTCCCTTGCTCATTGCACCATCAGGATTCAAGCAAGCCGGGCCGAAGATGGCTGTAATGCCAGAAACCGGTCCCCGGAAGCTTGTTTCCTTTCCAGTGAAGAATTGGCTTGGTAGTTTGGTCTGCCCTGTTCCCATGATGCACTGGGCCAGGGACAGACTAATTTGCATATAGCCAGGTTCTGAACTGGGATGGTGCAGTGAGCTAAAAAACGGTGATGGATCAAGCCCTGATCTGTTGACTGGGTAGGAGTGTTCTGATTAACTCAGATACTCTGTCCATCACCACCCCCTTTTTGTAATTATTTTGGCCACCATGAGTGTGGAAGGGTATGCTCAGACATGAGTCCCTTCCTCATTGCACCATCAGGATTCAAGCAAGCCGGGCCGAAGACGGCTGTAATGCCAGAAACTGGTCCCCGGAAGCTTGTTTCCTTTCCAGTGAAGAATTGGCTTGGTAGTTTGGTCTGCCCTGTTCCCATGATGCACTGGGCCAGGGACAGACTAATTTGCATATAGCCAGGTTCTGAACTGGGATGGTGCAGTGAGCTAAAAAACGGTGATGGATCAAGCCCTGATCTGTTGACTGGGTAGGAGTGTTCTGATTAACTCAGATACTCTGTCCATCACCACCCCCTTTTTGTAATTATTTTGGCCACCATGAGTGTGGAAGGGTATGCTCAGACATGAGTCCCTTGCTCATTGCACCATCAGGATTCAAGCAAGCCGGGCCGAAGACGGCTGTAATGCCAGAAACCGGTCCCCGGAAGCTTGTTTCCTTTCCAGTGAAGAATTGGCTTGGTAGTTTGGTCTGCCCTGTTCCCATGATGCACTGGGCCAGGGACAGACTAATTTGCATATAGCCAGGTTCTGAACTGGGATGGTGCAGTGAGCTAAAAAACGGTGATGGATCAAGCCCTGATCTGTTGACTGGGTAGGAGTGTTCTGATTAACTCAGATACTCTGTCCATCACCATCCCCTTTTTGTAATTATTTTGGCCACCATGAGTGTGGAAGGGTATGCTCAGACATGAGTCCCTTGCTCATTGCACCATCAGGATTCAAGCAAGCCGGGCCGAAGACGGCTGTAATGCCAGAAACCAGTCCCCGGAAGCTTGTTTCCTTTCCAGTGAAGAATTGGCTTGGTAGTTTGGTCTGCCCTGTTCCCATGATGCACTGGGCCAGGGACAGACTAATTTGCATATAGCCAGGTTCTGAACTGGGATGGTGCAGTGAGCTAAAAAACGGTGATGGATCAAGCCCTGATCTGTTGACTGGGTAGGAGTGTTCTGATTAACTCAGATACTCTGTCCATCACCACCCCCTTTTTGTAATTATTTTGGCCACCATGAGTGTGGAAGGGTATGCTCAGACATGAGTCCCTTGCTCATTGCACCATCAGGATTCAAGCAAGCCGGGCCGAAGACGGCTGTAATGCCAGAAACTGGTCCCCGGAAGCTTGTTTCCTTTCCAGTGAAGAATTGGCTTGGTAGTTTGGTCTGCCCTGTTCCCATGATGCACTGGGCCAGGGACAGACTAATTTGCATATAGCCAGGTTCTGAACTGGGATGGTGCAGTGAGCTAAAAAATGGTGATGGATCAAGCCCTGATCTGTTGACTGGGTAGGAGTGTTCTGATTAACTCAGATACTCTGTCCATCACCACCCCCTTTTTGTAATTATTTTGGCCACCATGAGTGTGGAAGGGTATGCTCAGACATGAGTCCCTTGCTCATTGCACCATCAGGATTCAAGCAAGCCGGGCCGAAGACGGCTGTAATGCCAGAAACCGGTCCCCGGAAGCTTGTTTCCTTTCCAGTGAAGAATTGGCTTGGTAGTTTGGTCTGCCCTGTTCCCATGATGCACTGGGCCAGGGACAGACTAATTTGCATATAGCCAGGTTCTGAACTGGGATGGTGCAGTGAGCTAAAAAACGGTGATGGATCAAGCCCTGATCTGTTGACTGGGTAGGAGTGTTCTGATTAACTCAGATACTCTGTCCATCACCACCCCCTTTTTGTAATTATTTTGGCCACCATGAGTGTGGAAGGGTATGCTCAGACATGAGTCCCTTACTCATTGCACCATCAGGATTCAAGCAAGCCGGGCCGAAGACGGCTGTAATGCCAGAAACCGGTCCCCGGAAGCTTGTTTCCTTTCCAGTGAAGAATTGGCTTGGTAGTTTGGTCTGACCTGTTCCCATGATGCACTGGGCCAGGGACAGACTAATTTGCATATAGCCAGGTTCTGAACTGGGATGGTGCAGTGAGCTAAAAAACGGTGATGGATCAAGCCCTGATCTGTTGACTGGGTAGGAGTGTTCTGATTAACTCAGATACTCTGTCCATCACCACCCCCTTTTTGTAATTATTTTGGCCACCATGAGTGTGGAAGGGTATGCTCAGACATGAGTCCCTTGCTCATTGCACCATCAGGATTCAAGCAAGCCGGGCCGAAGACGGCTGTAATGCCAGAAACCGGTCCCCGGAAGCTTGTTTCCTTTCCAGTGAAGAATTGGCTTGGTAGTTTGGTCTGCCCTGTTCCCATGATGCACTGGGCCAGGGACAGACTAATTTGCATATAGCCAGGTTCTGAACTGGGATGGTGCAGTGAGCTAAAAAACGGTGATGGATCAAGCCCTGATCTGTTGACTGGGTAGGAGTGTTCTGATTAACTCAGATACTCTGTCCATCACCACCCCCTTTTTTGTAATTGAACAGGTGTTAGACACGAAACTGAAGTTTTCCTTAAATTTTGGATTTTCTAGGAAGATGGCCGGTTCATTACGCACCTGAAGACCAATAGGGATTACGTTTGAACGAAGATATTTGGCTAAAGTATGGCCATGAAGCCTAGTTCTTATTAGCTTTTTTTCAAGTCTCCCTAACTTTGAGATTTTACCATTCAGTGAAAGGTCAGGTAAGGATTTCAATATGACTGTAATAAGTGTATTTTAGCTGCAATGGATATTGCAGCCCTATACACTAATATCCCCCAACAAGCGGCATTGGTTTGTAGGGAAAGGGTATTTAATATGAGAACTGCACCACACAGAGTCCCAACAGACTTTATCATTCAATTGTTAACAATTGCAATGACAAAGAATTTCTTTACATTCCAGGATGAATACTATATTCAAACGAATGGAGTGGCGATGGGGGCAAGCTTTTCCCCCAATCTAGCCATCATCTATATGAGCGAATATGAGAATCAATACATTCTGAATCAATATAATCCTTACCGTAATAATATTTTATTATGGGTAAGGTATATTGACGATGTCCTCCTTATCTGGGATGGAAAACAGTCAGAACTTATGAACTTCCATGGCTGGATGAACAATTGCTCAAAAGATATACAATTCACTCTGGAATCAGACGCGATGTCTATCAATTTTTTAGATGTACAAATCAAAACAGAAGAAGGAAGCCTATACACTACTCTGTACAGAAACAGTAGTGAAAGAAATACCCTTCTTAGGTATACCAGCCATCATACACGCAACCTCAGGGACAATTTGCCCTTTGGGCAGTTCCTGAGGTTGCGTCGTAATTGCTTTAAGAAGGAGGACTACCTTGATGAATCTGCACTTTTATTGGCAAGATTAAGTGAACGTGGTTATCCAATTCGATTACTCAAAAAAGCCCGTAAACGGGCCTGGCATAATCACCGCGAGCACTTATTGAATGTGAACTTAAAATCGAAAGAAGAAAGATTAGTCTGTGTAACGACTTTCAATACGAAAAGCAATGCCATTAAAAAATGCGTCAACCAACATTGGCATCTGATCAGTAGTGAACTAGGGGGTATTCCACCACCATTACATGCATTCAGAAAGGGAAGAAACATCCGTGATCATTTAGTAAAATCGCTGCTACCTACACAACAATCCTTAAGTCAATCCACACTGTGGGGAATGCCAGCAGTGACGGGGCATAAGAAATGTGGGGCCAGATGTAGGAAGCCCTTTACCGGTCGGTAACGGTCGAAAATCGGTATTTTCGGCCGTTACCGACCGGTATTGAGCTTTCGGGATGTATGAGACCGAAAATCCTCCGAATCGGTAAATATACCGAATCAGTAAAGTTTCCGAATCGGTAAAATACCAAATCGGAAATATTACCGATTCGGTAAATTTACCGAATCGCAACGGGTTGCGAATCGCTACATTTACAGGATGAATCGGTAAATTTACCGAATCGGTAAATTTACCGAATCGGTAAATTTACCGATTCGGTAAAGTTACCGAATCGGTAAAATACCGCATCGGTAAATAAGAAGTGGTAAAAATGGATATTGAGATGTAGGGAAGCTCTGAAATACCGAATTTGCTTAAAATTCGGTATTTCAGAGTCGGTATTTACCATGGATTGGAATCAGGTGGTAAACAGGTTCAACCTATAAAAATGGACCCAAAATGCAATTCTTCTTGGACAATGGTGGCATTTTATGTCATTGCAAGACGGCTACGGCTACAGGAGGAAGGAGAGAGGGAATGGCAGAGAGAGGAGCAGGTCTACAGGCAGAGGATCACCTTGTTCATGCTCACAGAGGCAGAGATACTGCAGAGGTACAGGTTGGCCCCAGACACCATCTTGGAGCTCATCAGGGACCTCCAACCACTGTTGCAGCACACTACCCCAAGGGCACATGCAATTCCACCCCATTTGCAGGTGCTGTGCAGCCTCCACCTGCTTGCGTCTGGGAGTTACCAGAGGGTGGTTGCTGCGGTAGGTGGGGTGACACAGAGCAGCCTGTCAAGGTTTTTCCACAAATTCCTTGACGCCATGTTACACAGGATGGAGCATTGCATATCTTTTCCTGCTACCCATGCTGAACTGGTGCAAACAAAATCTGACTTTTAACAGATGGCTCGATTTCCCAATATAATTGGCTGCATAGATGGCACACACATTCCCATTTGTCACCCTGCTGCCACAGAATAAAGCTACAGGAATAGGAAGTCAACCCACACCATCAATGTGCAGGTGATCTGCAATGCAAAGTGCGCCATCACTGACATTGTGGCAAAATTCCCTGGGAGTACCCACGACTCCTATATTTTTCAAAACAGCGGCATCTATGCACGGCTGACTGCAGGGGAATTTGGTGAAGGATACCTCCTAGGTAAGACACAGTGTCTGACCCCCACAATACCTATTGCAGTAAGAAGTACATGTATGCATGTGAGTAATGTATTCCCTTTTCCTTTTAGGAGACAGTGCATATGCCCTCCGCTCATTCATACTCACCTAATACCTCAACCCCTCAACACCCAGCCAAAGGAGATATAACCGGGCCCACAAAAGCACACGGAATGTTGTTGAACGGACCTTTGGTATCTGGAAAAGCAGATTCAGATGCTTGCACAGGAGTGGAGGTGCAAGGCAGTATACCCCCATCACCTGCTGTCAGATAATTGCTGCCTGTGCCATGTTGCACAACCTTGCTGTTAAGAAGGGTACTGAGGTGGAGTTGTCTGACTAAGAGGATCATAACGACGACATTGCTGTGCCTGAAAGACAACCTGCTGGAGTGACAACACCAAGTGATGGCAGATACAGACGTGAGGAAATAACAAGCAACTATTTCTGAGTAAGTAATGAGACCCAGACAGGTTGTGAATGAGAAGAACGTAATTTAATGTTGTCACAACGTTCATGCACTGAAGTGCAACAAATTAAACATAAGAAACGTGGGGACTGCATGTCCCGGGTTACTTCACCCACACCGGAAAAGTCACTTGCGCCCGCGCTTCCCAGAGCCACTGGGCTGTTGCTCATTGCTTTCCGCATGGCCTGCAGCCTCAGCTGGGCGCCTGCTGCTCCTACGTGGTTCAACAACAGCGCTTGCCAAGCTGCTGCGGCTACTGCTGTCGTCTCCCTCTGCCACATCTAGGGCAGGATTCAGTGCAGTGTGTGATATTATCATAGCCTCGAGGGCACTAGTGATCCTGCCGATGCCCCTGGTGACCTCGGCCGTGTTCTGTGTGAGGCTCTCCTGCATATTAATGCCTCTACGGCATAGCTGGGATGTTTCAGTGGCCAGACGATTCATGGCCCTATTGTTGACACGGGCGTCCCTGCGCCTTGTGTGTTCCAGGCTGTCCAGTTTTGAGCACAGCTGGCTGATGAAATTGCTCATTTTCTGCATTCCTGCAGCAAGGTCAGCATTGAATTTTGCAACCTCACTGTTGGTTTCTACGATGTCTCTGATGCCCTTCCCCATCTCTCATATCTGTTCATTTAGGACCCGAAATTGGTGGTGGCAGGCCTGTATGGACTTTCCCTGAATGCGTTGGATGCGTACCATGCTCCCCTCCAGCCCACGGAACACAGTGCCATCTCCAGGTCCACCTGCACTGTTGGGCCTGCGTTGCCGTCTGCGAGAGATGAAAGACTCAGTGGTGGGCTGCAGTGCAGCAGGACTCACAGGTGCAGTGGCTTGAGCCTCACCCTCTGCTGCCTCCATCATTGGCAGTGGGGCCACGACTCGCCTCCTGGCTGCTGAGGTTGCAGGTGCAGGCAGTGACAGTGATGGGGAGGTTTCAGGAGAGAAAACCAATGGAGGGGATTGTGAAAGGTGTGGGGAGTGGGGAAACTCGGGGGTCTGAACTGTATCCTCTTCCTGGGTGATGGCAGTCGTGTCTTCTTCCTCCTGCGAGGCTTGTACATGGCTTGGCCCTGCCTCGTCACTCTCCTCCCTCGCTGGTGCAGTCCCTTCTGTTGCTGTGGCTCGACTGCCTGATGTTGCCCCTAGGTATAAATAAGTGTATGCCGACTGAGTGCTACTGTGTCACAGTCACTACAATAAATGCTTTACACATTTCACTTTCATTTTTCTGCATTATTTTCACTGCCTTGCTGATGTCTGTGCAGTTACACATGGTCTTACATTAGCTGACTACATTTTCCATAATGCATTGCTCCTGTATAGTGCTAGCAGTACTGGACTGGGGTTGGCCTCTCCACAAAGGGTTAAGGGAAGCAGGTTGGTATGGGGTGTCATGCTGAGCATGCGTCTTACCTTTTCCTGTAGCTCTGGCTGAGCTGTCCACATCTCCAAGTCCCACAAAACTGTCTGGCTCGATGGTTGAGACCACCAACTCCTCCAGGTCAGTCAGGGGGGGCGCTGGGTTCCTGCCTCCACCGGTGACACCAGCCTGCTTATGTTGTTCTGCCATCTTCTTTTTTGTGAGGCTCCTGATGTCATAGAAGCGTTTCTTCAGGTCTTCAATGCTCCTGCTTGTGACTCCCACTGCATTGACCCTTTCTCCAATAGCAAGCCACATCTTACGTTTTGCAGACTCAGGTACAGTGAGGGAGAGCCTGCCAAAGAGTTGCTTGTGGACTCTCACCACCTCCTCAACAAGTACCTGCAGCTACATGCTGCTGAACTTAACTTTCCTTTTCCTCTCAGCCTTCTGACTCTCACTGCTGCTTGCCATTTTCCCTGTGGTACACTCCCAAAAATCACTCCCTGCTGCTCTGTGTCTCTGCTCAGCTCTGACTGCCTCTCCAGAACCTTCTAATGAGTTGCAGCTGCCTGGGTAGCCACTTCCTGGTAGGGAGGCGGAGGGTGGTAGCACCTGATTGGCTGTTTTCGTTAGTTTCACTTTTGCTTGCTTTCCGATTCGGAAATTACCGATTCGGTATTTACCGATTCGGTATTTACCGAAAAGAATTTAATGTTTGGCCAGGTACTCAATACCGCAAGAATTATATTACCGTTATTGCTTGAAAAATAATGTGAATTTGTTATGATTACCACTGTGAATTCCTTTCTCCTTCTTATTCACTCAACACTCTGATCACTCTTTTCCTTGCACGTTCTAATTGGGCAACTGCTCGTTTTACCTATTTGAAATAATACATTGTTTATAAAAAATGAATTTGAAAAGATGAGACAATGAATTAAATACATTGTATCTCTGCTTCTGGTCGTAGTGGCTGTTTATTATTTTGTACTAAGATTCTTAATTAAATTAGAGCAGATTTGACTGTGGTGCTCTGTACTGTTAGAAATTCAGAAATGACAATTGATTGAGTCAACTCATGTAATCAATAGGTCTAGGACCATTGTTTATTCATACCGCAATATACCCAGGTCCATACCTTGTGGGTTACCCCATTTTCTTAATGGTTGAAAGCATTGATGGTTGCTTAGTTTCCTCAAGCGTAAAATGTAAAGCTGGGAAGATGGGATCTAAATGGGGTAGGGTGCTGTAATGATCTCATTGGGGGCAAGCTTGTATGGTTTTGTAAAATTTCTCGTAAATCTAGAAATGTGGCAGAAGCCAAGGGTGTTGCTTAGGAACACCCACAACAACACTCATGGCATGCCCCTTTCACGCAAAGTGTTACGTGTAAAGGGGCCATATGTACAAGGACACGAAAAGCCATGTAGTGTGGCTTTACATGTCCATGTAAATATGGGGCAGCAGGTTGCGCCACAGGTGTGTCACAAAAAGTGACGCAACAGCGGCGCAAAGGGCTTGTATATAAAATATATCCAATTATGTAGAACCGAAGTTATGAATTTTTAAAGTTTCAGGCAAGAATAGCACCATGAAGCACAAAGTGCCATTCATGGTAACATGGTCACGCTGGACTGGTTCAAAGTCAAAAGTTTAGGCTGACTGCGATGGGGTTCGCATCAGGTACAGGGATCAGGTTCTTGTCGATGAAGAGTTTCCCTTTTGTCAGTCCAGCTCAAAGCGAGGAGCTTCAGTCAGAGCTTCGCGTTGGCCGGGGCAGATAGGAGATAGTGGTTGGCGCGAAGAGCAGATCACCCTTGGAGCTACGGATTGGCAGGAGATGTGGGCAGTCATTGCAGGTCACCGTCTGAGCTTCATGTTGGCAGCAGGCGGTTGTTGCTGAGGCTAAGAGCCGAGAACCTCTGTAATTTTACCTGGAGTTCAAAACATGCAGTTTTGAGGTAGGAAGCGTACACTCTGTCACCAGCCCAGGGTCCAGGACCCATGAAGGCACCTCTTTGTGGTCAGGATTCACTTGAGTGGAGGCCAGCAGCAGGGTACAGGTGGGTCCAGTTGGTGCTGGTCAGTGGAGAAATTACAGGGAAGGCATCTAGAAGCTTGTTGAGTATCTGTAGCTCAAACAAGAGACCAGACAACTGGCCCTTGAGACCTTGGGCCCTGGGAATCTGGTATGGACATGCCATCCAAACCATGTCTAACTGAAATACCCTTGGGCTGCCTATGTAGGGGTATAAGGTGGTGTGGGGTGTAGGTCTTCTGCGCCCTCTGCTAAACCTGTGTCAGCTGTGGAAGCAAAGCCCACCAGTTGGAATCCAACCAGCATTCCCCGTGTTTTGTAGGGACATCACAGCCAGCCACGTCATGTAAAAGTGAATTTGGTTAACAGTCGGATCATTCCTGAGCCCCAGACGGTGGCCCATTCATCAGAGAGTGCATGCCAAGTGCTGGACAGGACCAAAGGATGTGTACCACGTCACATCTCCCTGCCTACAATGACAACAGGTGTGGTGCGGTAAAAGGCCTGCTCGGTGTAGCCACACAGAGGACCAGTAGCAGTTATGGAGCAGTTTAAAGCAGGAAACTTTTAACTGAGCTTTCCAAAGGAAAGAATTGTGAGTCTTGAGGATTGAGGGCTTGGCCTTCGGGGTGTATACATGGCCCACAACACCCTACCAGAAGAGCTGAGATGCCTCCAGTGGAGTTTGTGAGAAAATGCACATTAATTACCAGCAGGCTGTAGTCGGGAGACAATTTTCCTGGGAAATGGCAATAAAGAACTTTAAGGAGGAATCAGCAAACAAATGGTCAAGAGTAAGAATGCCACACTCTCACCAAATCAAAGAGTTTATCATTTGACCTCCGACATGTATCCTAGCATTGTTCCATATAGGAGCATCTGATGTATCCATGGATGTACCTTCAAAGACTTGTGGGCCTGCTTTCAAATATGGAGCATATGGATAATAATGAAGCTGTCAATCCTTCGAGTCTCTGGTTGTGAAGCATAAAGGGAATCAAGAGAGGCCTTCATTGCAATATGGTACTTTCAATCCTATGCCAGATCGGCAGGGCTGCATTCGTCCCCAACCAGCTTGGCAGTTGCAAAAGGTGATTGGCCATTTGTAGTACGTACCAATGTGGGGAAGACAAAACCCCCTTGCTTCCGCATGAGCATATCATTTGGACAATCGAAGCCGGGGTTTATTTGCCACCCATTGAAGCCTTTAATCAAAGAATAAATGGGGGCCAGAAGTGGGCTGGGAATGCAAATTGGTAGCATCCCCAATACATACTTGAACCGTGTGGCCAGCACCATCTTGACGGCCTGCACTGAGCCCCAAAGAGATAAATGGAAATGCCTCCATTTCACACGGTCTTGGTGAGTGGATGCCGGCAGAAAGAATAGGTTGTCTTGTGCCAAATGGATCAGTCCCCTGGAGAGAGAAAGGCCTATATATATATATATATATATATATATATATATATATATATATATATATATATATATATATATATATATATATATATATATATATATATTACCTACTGGCGGTCGCCAGTAGGTAGTTATAGTTAGGATTGTTTTCCATAGGGAAATCGCAACATTCTATTGGGAATAACTTTGGCGCCGGTTGAGGAATCTGCCTGACATTTTCCTCAACTTTGCCTAGCGGCGCTCCGCTCCTTCCCTGAAAGTTTGGGGGGCATTCGTCAAGCAGGGGCCGAGATAAAAGGGGGGTCCCAAAACGTGTTTTCCCCATGTTAATTTCCATAGGGCGGTCGAACTCACTTTCAGCTCGAACGGCTGAATGGATTTTCACCAAACTTGACAAAATTGTAGGGACTGGTAGCCCGATGTGCCTTTGCTATGTCTCAAGATATGTGCTCCAGAGGATTTTGAGTAATTTGAGTTTAAAAAAATATATATATCTATAAGCGCGCCCCGGTACGCGTACCGGGGAGCGCACCGGGCGCGCTACGCGACTTGCGCACGGAAAGCTGATTGGCTCTCGGGTGTCTGTAAACATTCGAAACTGTCCACAGTGGCCGCCATCTTGTGTCTTGGTAGGATCGAGATACAAGAGGTGGCAAAAAACAAAGGGGGAAATGACCAAAAGGGGGCAGGGTACACCCCCCCCTAGGTTTGATGTGGGGGCAATAAAAGGGTCCCGCGGTACAAATTATTATTTTTTTTTTCGATTTTCGCGGGGGGAGCGCCCGGTACGCGCACCGGGGAGCGTACCGGGGAGCGTACCACAGGGAAAACCCAGTGAAAAAGGAAAATAATAATTTAAAGTGATTAGAGGTAGGGTAGCTCTGCATAGAGTTGTTGTGTTGTTTGGGTGTTTTAAGTACCAACATGTAGGTATCAATGCTGAGTCTTAAATTTAATGTACACCGTTTCCTCTGTAGATATCTTGCATGTTGTTACAGAAGTTATTGTCGTATATGGAATTCATATCATAGTCTGTCAGGAAAGCAGAAAGAACATGGAGGCAGGAGATGAAAAAGAGATGTCAAATACACATTGGAGATAATATAGTGGGAGAAAGGAAGTAACTATGAGCAAAATTACTATGTAACATAAAAAAGTTGCACAGTATACTATAAATCTGAATATACATTATAATCAATTTGGTACTAGTTTATGAATTACATATAAAAATGAATAATGTCTTGAACAATTTTTGGTTATTAAATATAAATTTATTTTTCTGATTCTTTTTCCAAATTTAACAGAACTTCTAACAACACATTGTCGGAAATGTCCTCATTTTCAATCAGCGAATCTACTGCTTCTACACATTGAACTAATTCATAGTCCCGTGATTAATCCATGAATTTTAAGTCATCATTGTCTTCAATAACTTTTTCAGCGTTGTTCTCCAGAACAATTTTGAAGGAAATATTCTGCTCTCCTTCCATTTTCTTGCTGTAATTTGCATAACAAATAAATATATCAGTAGAGATAGGGCACTGTTGGGTTTAAGTTCAGACAGGTAGTTTTGATTTTTTAACAGTGAAGTTATCTTTGGGCAGTGTATGGTATCAGGCTGGAAGTAGAAATATAAAAAATTGTATATCAAAAAGCCTAAGTAAATTCATAATTATACAAGACAAGCCTAACTCCATCATAACTATAACAGAGAAGCCTATCTCAATCTATAACTATTACAGAGGGATAGTATATAACTATCAGAAAATGTTTTCCAAATTAACTTAAAGTGCACAACATACTTCAGTTTTCAAAATAACATCTTACCTTTGAAAAAGAAGTTTAAGTTCTCAGTGAAAATCCTTTTAAAATGTACTTTAGGAAGTAGTAGTCAAAATGGCTGTGTTTCCCTCTCTTTCTTTATATATATTCATGTACATAACCAATCAAATGTCATGAAATAATAGTAGAAAATGAAAGTAAAATTTTAATTGGTTGTAAATTCTAACACTTCAGATGTGTTTTTGTCAAGTAATTCACCTCAGGATATTTAGAGAGGGCTAAAGGCCAAATGGCTCAATGGAATTCCACCAATTTTGGGAAAATGGTAGGGACTGGTATGTAGTATGGCCTATTCTATATTTGGTGAAAGTGTCTCCAGTGGTTTTTATGTAAATTAACTTTTAAAATTTTGGGGAGCGCTTCCCGGTGCGCGCCCCGGTACGCGTACCGGCAGTGCTACGGGAGTCCTCCATTTTGTGTTTCGGTAGATTTGAGACAGAAAATGGAAGACAAACAACATTGGGAATGGGTATAAGGGGGCATGGTAGGCACTCCCTGACCCTCTAGGTTTTATGAGGGGGTCTTAGGAGGCCCAAATAGGTGGGGGAAAAAAATTCGCGGGGGGAGCGTACTTTGGTGAAAAATAGTGAAAAAAGTTAGAAAAAGAAAATCATTTAGAGTGATCAGAGGTAGGGTAGCCCTGAAAAGAGCTTTTGGGTTCTGTGGATGATTTAGGTACCTACAAGTAGGTACCAATGCACAGTCTTAAATTCAGGAGGAATATTTTATTCCCCTCATCTGAGAAGTGCACACCATCTGCTCTGTAGATATCTTGCATGTTGTAACGCAAGTTGTTGTTGTATATTGAACCCATTCCATAGTCTCTCATGTAAGCAGAAACAGATTTATTCACATGTTTCCG
The DNA here is from genome assembly GCF_964261635.1 of Lissotriton helveticus. Lineage (NCBI taxonomy): Eukaryota > Metazoa > Chordata > Amphibia > Caudata > Salamandridae > Lissotriton > Lissotriton helveticus. Next base: position 1,872,542,175 of record NC_136067.1, on the reverse strand, counting down.
TGCTTTCTCAAATTGTGGACAAAATTGGTTGGACCAGTTCCATTTCTGTCTCTGGCATATATTGGAATATACCATGGCAGTTTGTGGAAAAATTGTCATCAATTGCCCAAAGGTGTCCTTTAAAAGCATCTCCAGACCTACCCCAGTCAAAGTGCCTGGGTCATTTCCACCACAGTGCAAAATTATGAGGTCAGGGTGTGGCAGATGGTAAAAGGTTTTCACCAATGGTATCAATTGATGACATCTCAATCCTCTTTGGCCAATCCATTTTATGTGCACATTTGGTAAATCAAGGTTGTGAAAATTTCTGGTAGCTGCATACCTTTGAGCCCAGTGAATGTAGCTATGTCAAATAATCCAGACAGAGTACATGGTGAGAGGAGGTTCTGGTGCAGTCAGATGAAGTGTAGGAATGAAATGGCAGTTGGAACAGTAGGAGTTTGCAAAAAAAAAACGGTGGAGTTTCAGTGCTCTTGAATCACAAGCAATGATTGGTGGATTCAGATAGTTGAAAACTGAAAGTTAGGGTGCATGGTTCTGTTATGTGAAAGAAGTAATTTTAATGGTTAAGAAAAAGTCATTTAAAGAAAGATTGCAGTGGATAAGCTGGTGTATTGAGAGGTCAAACATGCTTGCTGATTTGATTTGCAACATTGTAGAATAAACTTTTAACCCTGGGAGCTCAGTGAGGAGGGAGTTGCTATGGTAACAGGTAGAAAGGGCTGAGGGGGGGAAGGGTGTTGATTTGAAAATAGAGAGGGAAGAGTTTTGATTGGTTACCATGAGAAATATGTGTGTAGAATTAGAGGTTTTCTGTGCCATTAATGGTTGCAGTGCCTGGAGAACATACCTTTTGCTCTGCTAAAGAAATATTGGTGTGTGTATCTGACACTGTTCTGAATCTCCTAAAGCATTTGTAAAGGTGATTTATGATTCATTTAGATAGAGAGTTCAGATTAAGAAGCACATTGATTTTCTTTGCTGTTGGTTTGTGTGATTTTTTTGAAAATGCATGGTTTCTATATTTGTAAAATAGAGGATTTGTATTTTGTGAAATAGTGATGTTTCAGTAGTGAAGTTGAATGGTTGTACATAGGACTTGCACTCTGTATCTAAAATGTTATTTTAAAAATCAATTTTAGGGTAAATGAATGGGTTTCAGTAGTGAAAATGAATGCATGTACATAGGACCTGTGTTCTGTTCCTAAAATGGTAATTGAAAAACGATTTTAGTGCAAATCAATGGGTTTCAGTAGTGAAAATGAATGCTTGTATATAGGATCTGTGCTGTGATTCTAAAATGTTAATTGAAAAACGATTTTAGTGCAAAACAATGGGTTTTAGTAGTGAAAATGAATGCTTGTATTAGGATCTGTGCTCTGTTCATAAAATATTAAATAAAAAACGATTTTAGGGCAAATTAATGGCTTTCAGTAGTGAAAATGAATGCTTGTACATAGGACCTGTGTTCTGTTCCTAAAATGGTAATTGAAAAACGATTTTAGTGCAAATCCATGGCTTTAACATTTTTAAGAAGGAATAAATAGTGTGTGCATAATTATATAAAAATATTTGATTCTTTTACAAACATGTTACCTGTTTTACCTCAGATTGGGAAGCAGACTGAGTTTCTTTGCTGTTGGTTTGTTTCATTTTTTGGTTAATGCTTGGTAGGAATGTTTGCAAGAGATAGGAAATGTATTTTGTAAAATAGTGACTTTTCAATACTGAAATGGAATGATTGTACATAGGACCTGCACTGTGTTTCTAAAATGTTATTGAAAAATCGATTTTGGGGCAAATTAATAGCTTTTACATTTTTGAGAAAGAATAAAAAGTGTGTGCATGATTAAATAAAATAATTTGAAGCTTTCACAATCATGTCACCTGTGTTACCTCAGATTAGGAAGCACACTGAGAGCGTTATTTATGAAAACAGCGATGCGCCACTTTTAACTGTGCACTCCTTGTGACACCAATGATGCATTATATTTAATGTATGATGCATCATGTTTCTAGGACTTACAGATAAGTCAGTATTTCTGATGTATCTGTAAGCGCAAAAGTGACGAATTGCTGGAGTGTGTCACAAAAATGACGCAACTCCAGCAATGCATCCTTTCACATGGGGAAAGCCCCATGTGAAAGCGTTTGCCTCAGTCTTACGCCTGCTGTGAGGCAGGTGCAAGATTTTGACGTAACAGTGTCCTAAAAGTGACGCAGTGAAATTTCATAGATTTCACTGCGTCACTATTACGAGGCTTTTGCGGGGGAATGCCCCCTCTGTGTACATTACATCTGACAGAGGTATAATGTGGCGCAGAGGTTTTAAAAGTGACGCATCTACCTACATGCGTCACATTTTAAATATGGCGCAAAAAAGGCACATGTTTTATGCCGCCGATGCGTCAAAAAAAGTGACGCATCAGCAGTGCAAAACTGATGCAGGGCCTCATAAACGAGGCTCATCTTTTTTTTGCACACTACTCCAGTTTAGTCCTGTCCACTGCACTCTTGGACACAAGCCTCACGTTTTGTGCTCCCCTGGACAGGCGTCATCACATGAGCACTCCTGCTTAGGCCTTATAATCTTTTTTTAGAATAACATTTGAGAAAAAGAGAAAAGATCATATGTATAAGCTTTTCATTACACTACTAAAATATTATTGGGGCAAATTAATGAGTTTTACATTTTTGAGAAAGAATAAATAGTAGGACCTGCACTGTGTTTCTAAAATGTTATTGAAAAATCGATTTTGGGACAAATCAATGGCTTCTACATTTTTGAGAAAGAATAAATAGTGTGTGCATGATTACATAAAAAAAATTGAACTTTTCACAATCATGTCACCTGTGTTACTTCAGATTAGGAAGCACACTGAGCTTCTTTGCTGTTGGTTTGTGTTATTTTTTTGGTAATGCTTGGTAGGCTTGTTTGCAAGAGAGAGGAAATGTATTTTGTAAAATAGTGAGTTTTCAGTACTGAAATGGAATGCTTGTACTCCAGCAATGCATCCTTTCACATGGGGAAAGCTGCACGTGTAAGCGTTTGCCTCAGTCTTATATCTGCTGTAAGGCAGGCGCAAGATTTTGACGTAAAAGTGTCCTAAAAGTGACGCAGTGAACTCTCATAGATTTCACTGTGTCACTATTACGAGGCTTTTTGCGGAGAAATGACTTCTCTGTGTACATTACACCTGAAAGAGGTATAATGTGGCACAGAGGTTTAAAAAGTGACGCATCTACCTACATGCGTCACTTTTTAAATATGGCGCAACAAGGCACATGTTTTATGCCGCCGATGCGTCACAAAAAGTGACGCATCAGTAGCGCAAAACTGACGCAGGGCTTTATAAATGAGGCTCATCTATTTTTTTGCACACTACTCCAGTTTAGTCCTGTCCACTGCACTCTTGGACACAAGCCTCACCTTTTGTGCTCCCTTGGACAGGCTTCCTCACATCTGCACTCCTGCTTAGGCCTTATAATCTTTTTTTAGAATAACATTTGAGAAAAAGAGAAAAGATCATATGTATAAGCTTTTCATTACACTACTAAAATATTATTGGGGCAAATTAATGAGTTTTACATTTTTGAGAAAGAATAAATAGTAGGACCTGCACTGTGTTTCTAAAATGTTATTGAAAAATCGATTTTGGGACAAATCAATGGCTTCTACATTTTTGAGAAAGAATAAATAGTGTGTGCATGATTACATAAAAAAAATTGAACTTTTCACAATCATGTCACCTGTGTTACTTCAGATTAGGAAGCACACTGAGCTTCTTTGCTGTTGGTTTGTGTTATTTTTTTGGTAATGCTTGGTAGGCTTGTTTGCAAGAGAGAGGAAATGTATTTTGTAAAATAGTGAGTTTTCAGTACTGAAATGGAATGCTTGTACTCCAGCAATGCATCCTTTCACATGGGGAAAGCTGCACGTGTAAGCGTTTGCCTCAGTCTTATATCTGCTGTAAGGCAGGCGCAAGATTTTGACGTAAAAGTGTCCTAAAAGTGACGCAGTGAACTCTCATAGATTTCACTGTGTCACTATTACGAGGCTTTTTGCGGAGAAATGACTTCTCTGTGTACATTACACCTGAAAGAGGTATAATGTGGCACAGAGGTTTAAAAAGTGACGCATCTACCTACATGCGTCACTTTTTAAATATGGCGCAACAAGGCACATGTTTTATGCCGCCGATGCGTCACAAAAAGTGACGCATCAGTAGCGCAAAACTGACGCAGGGCTTTATAAATGAGGCTCATCTATTTTTTTGCACACTACTCCAGTTTAGTCCTGTCCACTGCACTCTTGGACACAAGCCTCACCTTTTGTGCTCCCTTGGACAGGCTTCCTCACATCTGCACTCCTGCTTAGGCATCATAATCTTTTTTTAGAATAACATTTGAAAAACAGAGAAAAGGTCATATGTATAAGCTTTTCATTACACTACTAAAACATTTTTGTGGCAAATCAATGAGTTTTACATTTTTGAGAAAGAAGAAATAGTGTGTGCAGGATTACATAAAGAAATTTGAACTTTTCACAATCATGTCACCTGTGTTACCTCAGATTAGGAAGCACACTGAGCTTCTTTGCTGTTGGTTTGTGTCATGTTTTTGGTAATGCTTGGTAGGATTGTTTGCAAGAGACAGGAAATGTATTTTGTAAAATAGTGAGTTTTCAGTACTGAAATGGAATGCTTGCACTCCAGCAATGCATCTTTTCACATGGGGAAAGCTGCATGTGAAAGCGTTTGCCTCAGTCTTATGTCTGCTGTGAGGCAGGCGCAAGATTTTGACGTAACAGTGTCTTAAAAGTGACGCAGTGAAATCTGATAGATTTCACTGCGTCACTATTACGAGTCTTTCTGCGGAGAAATGACCCCTCTGTGTACATTACACCTGACAGAGGTATAATGTGGCGCAGAGGTTTAAAAAGTGACGCATCTACCTACATGCGTCACTTTTTAAATATGGCGCAACAAGGCACATGTTTTATGCCGCCGATACGTCACAAAAAGTGACGCATCAGCAGTGGAAAACTGATGCAGGGCTTAATAAATGAGGCTCATCTTTTTTTTGCACACTACTCCAGTTTAGTCCTGTCCACTGCACTCTTGGACACAAGCCTCAACTTTTGTGCTCCCCTGGACAGGCTTCATCACATCTGCACTCTTGCATAGGCCTCATAATCTTTTTTTAGAATAACATTTGAAAAACAGAGAAAAGGTCATATGTATAAGCTTTTCATTGCACTACTGAAACATTTTTGGGGCAAATTAATGTATTTTATATTTTTGAGAAAGAATAAATAGTGTGTGCATGATTACAAAAAAAAATGTGACCTTTTCTCAATCATGTCACCTGTGTTACCTCACATTAGGAAGTAGATTGTGCAGATGAGGTGAGGCATGTCCAGAGGGACAGAGGAGGTGAGGCCTGTGTTCAAGACTGTAGTGGGAGAGAGGCTTTTCTTGGAGAGCGTAGGTGGTGAGACCTGTGTCTAAGAGTGCAGTGGACTAGGCTTCATGAAGCCTATCCCCCACTGCACTCTTAGACACAGGTCTCAAGTTCTTTGCACCCGTGGACAGACCTCTCTTCTACTACACTCTTCAATAGAGGCCATACCTCTTGTGCACCCCTAGACAATCCTTACCTCATCCGCAACCCTGAATAGACTTCAACTAATTGGCATGCTTAGACAGGCCTCAGCTTATTTACACCCTTGGACATGCGTCACATCATCTGCACCTACTTACTATCAATTATACTCAATACATTGAGGCCTGTTCAGAGGACAGAGATGAGGTAAGGCTTGTCGAAGGGTGAGAGGAGCTTAGTCCTCTCTACTGTACTCATGGACACCGAATGCTTATACATAGGACCTGCAGTGTGTGTCTAAAATGTTATTTAAAAAACGATTTTGGTGGAAAACGATGACTTTTAGTTTTTTGAGAAGGAATAAATAGTGTCTGCATGATTAAATACATATGTTTCATCTTTTCACAATAATGTCACCTGTGTTACCTTAGATTATGAAGTAGATTGTGTAGATGAGGTGAGGCATGTCCAGAGGGACAGACGAGGTGAAGCCTGTGTTCAAGATTGTAGTGGTAGAGAGGCCTTTCCTGGAGAACATAGGTGGTGAAGCCTGTGTGTAGAGTGCAGTGGACTAGACTTCATGAAGCTTATCTCCTACTGCACTCTTAGACACAGGTCTCACTTTCTTTGTACCTGTGGACATACCTCTCTTCCACTACACTCTTCAATACAGGTCTCACCTCTTCTGCACCCTTGGAGAATCCTCACTTGATCTGTAACCCTGAATAGACCGTTTGCTTTTTGTCATTGCTTTGTTGTTTGATAATAGTGGTCTATAATGTGCTATTTTTTTCTTTAACACAGATTCAAATCAAGATTTCAAGAGTAAGGAAAGATGCCCTCAAGGCAAAGAAGAAGGAAAAATGAAATACGGTTACAAACAAAAACAGCAACGGAATTACAGCACTCTTCAACAACAAATACTTAAAAAAACAGGAACAAAGCTCCTGGTAAGACAACTAAGTCTTTCTTACGGAACATATGTCGTTAAAAAAAAAATGTTGGACAGCATGTAGAAAAAGAGAATGAGAGAGTAAATTTGGAAAGGAAGGAGAGACCCTCAAAGAATCCTACAACTGGAGCAGGAGAGAATAATATGTATAGGAATAGAAGGCAGAATCAGTTTAGGGACATTCGTAAACAAATGTTTCGCAATAGGGTGGTTTTAAATTTGTTAAAAAATATTAGGAACGGTAAACAGAGAGCTGCTTTTTATAAGAAAAAGAAAAGTGTAGAGAAGATTGTTGATCAGGCTTTTGAAGTTAAGAAAAAAATATTTATTTTAATAATCAATAGAATTAGGACACTTAACAAGACAATTGATGTTTTCAAATCAAACAGTAGATGGAAAAGAGTAATTAATCAGACTAATTTTTGTAAAGTTTTTTCAGGAGAATGGATGCACAGTTCAAGTTGTGAGCCATTTTTTAATGAGGAGAGTTACTTTCAGGAGAATGATTTAGTGCAGTTCTGGGACAGGAACAGACTAATTTGCATATAGCCAGGTTCTGAGCTGGGATGGTGCAGTGAGCTAAAAAATGGTGATGGATTAAAACCATGATCTATTGACTTGGTAAGAGTATTCTGCATCATTCAGAAACTCTGTCCATCACCACCCCCCTTTTCCAAAATCGGTTTTATCCACACTATGTGTGGGAGGGTATACTCAGACGTGAGTCCCTTGCTCATTGCACCATCAGGATTCAAGCAAGCCGGGCCGAAGAAGGCTGTGATGCCAGAAACCGGTCCCCGGAAGCTTGTTTCCTTCCCAGTATAAGAATTGGCTTGGTAGTTTGGTTTGCCCTGTTCCCATCATGCACTGGGACAGAAACAGACTAATTTGCATATAGCCAGGTTCTGAGCTGGGATGGTGCAGTGAGCTAAAAAATGGTGATGGATTAAAACCATGATCTATTGACTTGGTAAGAGTATTCTGCATCATTCAGAAACTCTGTCCATCACCACCCCCCTTTTCCAAAATCGGTTTTATCCACACTATGTGTGGGAGGGTATACTCAGACGTGAGTCCCTTGCTCATTGCACCATCAGGATTCAAGCAAGCCGGGCCGAAGAAGGCTGTGATGCCAGAAACCGGTCCCCGGAAGCTTGTTTCCTTCCCAGTATAAGAATTGGCTTGGTAGTTTGGTTTGCCCTGTTCCCATCATGCACTGGGACAGGAACAGACTAATTTGCATATAGCCAGGTTCTGAGCTGGGATGGTGCAGTGAGCTAAAAAATGGTGATGGATTAAAACCATGATCTATTGACTTGGTAAGAGTATTCTGCATCATTCAGAAACTCTGTCCATCACCATCCCCCTTTTCCAAAATCGGTTTTATCCACACTATGTGTGGGAGGGTATACTCAGACGTGAGTCCCTTGCTCATTGCACCATCATGATTCAAGCAAGCCGGGCCGAAGAAGGCTGTGATGCCAGAAACCGGTCCCCGGAAGCTTGTTCCTTCCCAGTATAAGAATTGGCTTGGTAGTTTGGTTTGCCCTGTTCCCATCATGCACTGGGACAGGAACAGACTAATTTGCATATAGCCAGGTTCTGAGCTGGGATGGTGCAGTGAGCTAAAAAATGGTGATGGATTAAAACCATGATCTATTGACTTGGTAAGAGTATTCTGCATCATTCAGAAACTCTGTCCATCACCACCCCCCTTTTCCAAATTCGGTTTTATCCACACTATGGGGCCGATTAGGATGGCGGACGGACTTGCGTCCGTCCGCCACCCCTGAGTAGGAGGGACCGTCCGCATGGGCAGCGGCGGTCCCTCCATGGCAATTAGGATGTGACCGCCAGGGTGGCGGTCACATCCTCTATTTTTAACATTGCGGCGGGTGCAGCTTCAAGCTGCACCCGCCGCAATGTTAAAAATGCATGTGTTGCATTTACATGCACAAAGCGGCAGGCACCGCACGGTGCCTGCTGCTTTGTGTACGCAAATGCAGGGGAGTACCATAGGTACCCCCCATGTGCACCCCCCACCCCCCATTCACCCAGGGGGCCCGCAACGGGCCCCCAAAGTGAATGTCCGTATGCTTTTCCATGGCGGAAAAGCCGCCGTGGAAAAGCATATTTACACCAACATCATAATATGGCGGACGGTGTCTCATAGACACCGCCTGCCATGTTATAGCTTTTCCGCCGCGGTCGGAAGCCGACCGCGGCGGAAAAGCGGCGGACGGAATTCCAGACCCACCAGCCATCCTAATTTGGCGGTGGGTCTTTGGAGTCTCCGCCGCGGTTTCTCCGCATCCTCCAGGCCGGCGGACACTTCCGCCGGCCCGGAGGATGCGGAAAAACCGCCATCCTAATCGGCCCCTAAGTGTGGGAGGGTATACTCAGACATGAGTCCCTTGCTCATTGCACCATCAGCATTCAAGCAAGCCGGGCCGAAGAAGGCTGTGATGCCAGAAACCGGTCCCCGGAAGCTTGTTTCCTTCCCAGTATAAGTATTGGCTTGGTAGTTTGGTTTGCCCTGTTCCCATCATGCACTGGGACAGGAACAGACTAATTTGCATATAGCCAGGTTCTGAGCTGGGATGGTGCAGTGAGCTAAAAAATGGTGATGGATTAAAACCATGATCTATTGACTTGGTAAGAGTATTCTGCATCATCCAGAAACTCTGTCCATCACCACCCCCCTTTTCCAAAATTGGTTTATCCACACTATGTGTGGGAGGGTATACTCAGACGTGAGTCCCTTGCTCATTGCACCATCAGAATTCAAGCAAGCCGGGCCGAAGAAGGCTGTGATGCCAGAAACCGGTCCCCGGAAGCTTGTTTCCTTCCCAGTATAAGAATTGGCTTGGTAGTTTGGTTTGCCCTGTTCCCATCATGCACTGGGACAGGAACAGACTAATTTGCATATAGCCAGGTTCTGAGCTGGGATGGTGCAGTGAGCTAAAAAATGGGGATGGATTAAAACCATGATCTATTGACTTGGTAAGAGTATTCTGCATCATTCAGAAACTCTGTCCATCACCACCCCCCTTTTCCAAAATCGGTTTTATCCACACTATGGGGCCGATTAGGATGGCGGTTTTTCCGCATCCTCCGGGCCGGCGGAAGTGTCCGCCGGCCTGGAGGATGCGGAAAAACCGCTGCGGAGCCTCCAAAGACCCACCGCCAAATTAGGATGGCTGGTGGGTCTGGAATTCCGTCCGCCGCTTTTCCGCCGCGGTCGGCTTCCGACCGTGGCGGAAAAGCTATAACATGGCAGGCGGTGTCTATGAGACACCGTCCGCCATATTAGGATGTTCGTGAATACATGCTTTTCCACGGCGGCTTTTCCGCCATGGAAAAGCATACGGACATTCACTTTGGGGGCCCGTTGCGGGCCCCCTGGGTGAATGGGGGGTGGGGGGTGCACATGGGGGGTACCTATGGTACCCCCCTGCATTTGCGTGCACAAAGCAGCAGGCACCGTGCGGTGCCGGCCGCTTTGTGCATGTAAATGTAAAACATGCTTTTTTAACATTGCGGCGGGTGCAGCTTGAAGCTGCACCCGCCGCAATGTTAAATATAGAGGATGTGACCGCCACCCTGGCGGTCACATCCTAATCAGCACGGAGGGAACGCCGCAGCCCCTGCGGACGTTCCCTCCTCCTCAAGGGTGGCGGACGGACGCAAGTCCGTCCGCCATCCTAATCGGCGCCTATGTGTGGGAGGGTATACTTAGACGTGAGTCCCTTGCTCATTGCACCATCAGGATTCAAGCATGCCGGGCCGAAGAAGGCTGTGATGCCAGAAACCGGTCCCCGGAAGCTTGTTTCCTTCCCAGTATAAGAATTGACTTGGTAGTTTGGTTTGCCCTGTTCCCATCATGCACTGGGACAGGAACAGACTAATTTGCATATAGCCAGTTTCTGAGCTGGGATGGTGCAGTGAGCTAAAAAATGGTGATGGATTAAAACCATGATCTATTGACTTGGTAAGAGTATTCTGCATCATTCAGAAACTCTGTCCATCACCACCCCCCTTTTCCAAAATCGTGCATGCAGTTGACACCAGCGGTCGAGCGTATGAAGTGAAAGACGGTTGTCCGATTGAAAAAGAGAAACTTGTGCCTAGAGAACCAGAAGAGGTGTTAACTGATGAAGTTTTAGGGAGACGTACTAAGGGTCCAGTGTACACTTGGAAGTGTAGTCATATTTGTAGTGTGCGACAGGAATCAATTGATTTGTTTTGTAATTTCTTACGTACATATAGTAAGAAAAGTCTAAAGCAGAAAGTGAAGTTGTTGCAAGACTTAGATCCTTGCAGAGTGAGAGAAAACACAGGTTTGCAAGGGCATTCACTGGCTTGTCTTTCTAGAAAAGTCTGTCAGAGTGTTTTTCATCATTTTAGGATGTTAGCAGTGCATCATACCAAAATGAGGAAATTAGTGAGAATGTTGTATTATGCAAAAAGTCCAGCACTTAAGCTTAAACAATTAAACAGTGCTCTTTTGCATGGAACTGAATTAGATGTGAAGAAGATTTGTGAAGAAATTGAGATTTGTTATTTTGGTGAAAAAGAGAACAGTGTAGAAATTGACACAGCAATTCAAGGTAATGTGGAAGACAATGTACAGATTTCAAGTACAGAAAAGTTTGAGCAGGAAATTACCAGGTTTAAGGTGAAATCAAGTGAAAGTCCGAATTTTACTTGTGTGTGTTGTCGACGAAGTCATTATAAGCATCAAACTAGATTAGTTGATTTATACGTAAAAAGTGAAAAGATAAATAATTATGAGTGGAAGGATTTTGCAACTTATTTGTGGGTGGAGAATTGTTTTGATTTGAGTTCTGATCAGCGTATTTGTAAATATTGTTATGATAAATTAAATCAAAACAGAATGCCTGCTAGAGCTGTTCATAATAATCTGGAGTTGGTAGACATTCCCCGTGAATTGATGGATTTAAATACATATGAGTCTATTTTGATTCAATGTGTCCATCCTTTTCAGGCAATTGTTCGCATGGAGCCTAAGATAGGGAAATTGCCTCCTACAGATTTGCAGAGAGGATTAAAGGGAAGAGGTGTTTATTTGCCTCTAGATTTAAAAAAAAATATTGATACAATTGGTATAGAAAAAGTAGAAGAGGAACCTTTAGTTATTCTAGTTAATGGGGTTCCGACAAAGAGGAAGAAAATCTGGCAAGATTTAGTGGATGTTAGGAAAGTCAAAAAGGCAACGTTGTATTTAGTCAAAAACAATGAGTATTACAAAGATGTATGTGTTGCAGCAGAGGAAACAGCTGCAGATGAAGACAGTGATTGTTCAGGCGGCCAAATTGAAAAAGTTGATGTGTCTAGAAGTGAAGAAATATATGAACATTATACTGTTCATCCTTTGCATTCCAAAGAAGTAATGGGGAATGCAATTGATTTGTTTCAAATGAAAGCAGCAAAAGAAAGTCCCATTAGTGTGTGGGAAGAAAGTTTGGAAGCTCGTTGTTTTCCACAGCTATTTCCAACAGGTCGAGGTGGACGATATGACGATCGACCACTTCAAATTCCTGCATCTGAATATCGAACTGTAAGATTATATGCTGAAGATCCAAGGTTTCGTCAATGCATTCCCTATTTGTTTCATCTACTGTATGAAAGTGACTTGTCTGGGCTTTCTTATGCAGTAAACCATATACTGAAAAGTGGAGCACATTTGCATAATGTTTCGGCGAGGGACTTTATGGAGAAAGTGAATGTGCAAGATAATATTTTGGAATCTCATTTAATCAATCTCATGGCATGTCAGCGTGGTATAAATGAGCATTGGTTCCGTCGTCATGGGGAATTGAAATGTATGCTAAGAAACTTAGGAACTCCTACATGGTTCCTCACTCTTAGCTGTGCTGAGTATGCATGGGACGACTTACTTCAATTTCTACGAGAGGCAAATGCAAATATTCAAAATATAGATTTCAAAACTGCTGGAGAACTGTGTTCTTTGGATCCAGTGAATGTGTGCAGATATTTCAATCATAGATTTGAAGCTATGATGTCTTTTATTACCAACAAAAAAATCCTCCACTTGGAGAGGTTTTGGATTTATTTTGGAGAAAGGAGTATCAAGCGAGAGGTGCTCCTCATATACATATGTTGTTGTGGATTAAAGATGCACCCAAATTTGGAACAGATTCGGATGAGACAGTGATGAGCTTCATTGAAGAGTATTCAACATGTGCTGTTCCGAAAACTACCGAAGAAAACAGTTTAAGGCAACAAGTTTTACGCTTTCAATCCCATCGTTGTGGAAAGTACTGACGTCGAAAATTCAGAAACAAGGACAAGTTCTACACAAAATGTTGTTTCAGCTTTCCACGACCAGTGATTTCTAAAGGAAGAGTAAATAATTTGATGTCTTCTCTGCGACATACTGTGACGAGGAAATCACCAAAAAATACATACAATTTAAAAAGAAACGAAGAGTCCAAGTACATCAACGACTACAACCCAGTGATTTTGTCCATGTGTAATGCTAACATGGATATTCAATTTGTTGCTGACAACTCTATTGCTGTGGCTCGATATGTGACGTCTTATATCACAAAAAAAGAAAAGACAGAACTGAAGGAAATGTGGGAGGACATTTCACATGAAAAGAGTCTAAGCAAGAAATTATACGGTTACAGTCTGAAGATGTTGTCGCATCGAGAAATTGGAGCATATGAATGTTCTGATCGATTGTCATCAGCAAGTCTCTATGCCAAATCTAGAACCATCATTTGGGTGAGTCTAGGTCTTGCTGCAACACGAAATCGAGTTTTGAAATCTGTACAAGAAATAGAGTATTTGGCGGAGAAAGAACCAGAAAGAACAGATATTTTGAAGACAAACATGTTGGATACATACTATCCAAATAGAAGTCCTTATCTTGAGAACGCTTGTCTCTATGAAGTTCTGCAAAGATATATTTATAAGAGGAACATCAGAGAAGATATCGATAATGGGATATATGCTGTCATTGGATGTGAAGGATGTCTAGTGAAACAGAGAAAAGGTCATTTGATGAATCATCGAAAATTGAGTTGCGAAAATCCAGAGAAAAGGGAATTTTACTATTTAGCTCTTTTGCAACTCTTTAAGCCATGGCGTACAGAAGAGGAACTACTTGGTGATTTTCTCTGTTACGAAGATTCTTTTAATGCAACCAAGGATACCATAGAATGTCCTGTTTTTCCAAATTATCTGCAAATGTTGAACGAAGAAATAGAGCAAGAAGCCACAATTGCTGCAGAGATTGCTAGAGACAGTCAGAGTTCTGCTTCATTGAGTCAGGATCCACTTGGAGGACCAATTATTCAAAATGAAGCTGCCACTGCCGTGGATGAGGTGGAAAGAGCTATGGAACAAGCTCAAGATGATGTAGTTAACTTAGAAGATTTGGTGAAACAACTAAACCTTGAGCAGAAACAGATATATGACGAAGTCACAGAACAGATTGAACATGGATTCACTCATGAGAAAAAAGAGTGCTCATGTACATCTTTTAAACCAGCCCAACTGTACGTAAGTGGAGAAGCGGGAACTGGAAAAAGTTTTCTGATTAAAGCAATTGCAACTTATCTGCAGAAAAGGACTGAATCACTGCTATCTTATGTTGTTACCGCTCCAACTGGGCTGGCAGCACATAATATTAAAGGGATTACTTTACATCGTTTACTGATGCTGCCAGTGGAGCATGATAACAAATTGCAATATCACAAGCTATCTGGAGATGCGTGTTCCGAAGTTTCGAGAATCCTGAAGAAAATGAAACTTCTTATCATTGATGAAGTAAGCATGGTGTCAAATATAATGCTTGCTTTTGTGCATTTGAGAATGCAAGAAATTCTTAGAACAGACTATGATGTCTTATTTGGAGGAAAACATATTATTGTTTTTGGAGATCTATTGCAGTTGACTCCAGTGAAAGGACAACCTGTGTTCAAAATGCTCACGCATGAAGATACCAGGAAGTGCCTAGGAAGCATTGGAAACTTTAATATATGGTTAAACTTCAAATATGCAGAACTGCTTCAAAATATGCGGCAGGCAAAGGATGAAGATTATAAAAATATTCTACAAGATGTAAGAATCGGAAAAGTAAGTCAGCAAGGGAAAGAAGCTTTACATGGACGATTAATTTCAAATTTGTACCCAAATGAAAACATTCTTCAAGAGAATATTTTTAAGAATATTAACGAGAAGAAATCTGGCATATGTTTGATGCCAACTCTGAAAGAATGTTCCATGTTCAACAACAAAATGTTAAAGTTAGAAAATGAAGAGATAGTGAAACTGGAAGCTATAGATAAAATTGAACATATGGTTGCAACAATTATTTTGTCTGAAAATTTGAAATCAAAATTGGATTCATTATAGAAGACTATATCTAAAACTGCTGGTTTTGAAAAGACTCTGAATGTGTGTTTAAATTGTCGTATCATTTTGAGAAGGAATTTAAATGTTGAAAGAGGTCTGGTAAATGGAGCAATGGGTCATGTTGTTGGTTTTGTGAATTACAAAAATAGAGATGGAATTGAAATTTTAAAAATTAAATTTGATGGCATTGATGAAATAGAACAAATTTGTCGTTGTTCAGCTAGATTTTTGCTTGTGAAAGACTTATATGTTCGCCGAAAACAGTTTCCTATTTGTTTGGCATATGCGGTGACAATTCATAAATCTCAAGGTTTAAGTGTAGATAGCGCTTTGGTGAACATTGGAAGTTCTGTGTTTAAAGAGGGTATGGAATATGTGGCATTATCACGAGTCAGAACTTTATCAGGATTGTACTTGATTGAGTGTGATGAAACAAAGATTTGTGCAGATCTACATTGTGTTAAAGAATACAATAGGTTAAGAAGAGAGTATGCTCCACATTTGCCTCAATATCCTCTGTTTGAAAAACGCGTGGTAGGCCGAAAAAGAAGAAATGAGAATAATTGCAGTGAGGTAGTAGCAAAAAGACAAAAAGTAGATGAAACTGTAATTGTCAGGAGAAAGAAAAAGGATTCTGTTGAAGATATTGTTGGATTTCAGTTTGAAAACAGTTCTGGTGTCAACTGCTATGCTAATGTAGTGGTTAATGTTGTTTTTTTTCTTTAAATATACAAGAACAGATTGTTGAAAATCGGGATCAAAGATTCTGTTGTTTGTTGAATTCCGTGTTTGAGAAATGTAGCAGTGATAGAGCAAAAATAGAAAGTGTTTCAGAAATTCGAAATCTTTTAGACATATGTTCTGGTCAAAATCGATTTTCACAGAATATTCAGCAGGATTGTCACGAATTTTTAATGTATATGTTTGATGTATTGGAAGATGAAGGTGTAGATATAATAAATCTTTTTAGCCTTTCTTATCAATGGCAGCATGACTGCGACAACTGTACTTCATCAAGTACTACTAGAATAGACACTGAAAGATTTATATATTTGACTTTACCAGACTGCAAATCAGTGCCTTTTAATAATCTAGTTAAAGCAGCGGATCACAATATGGTGTGTACCCAATGTAAGTCTGCAATGCTGTCCACATTATTTCTACAAAATTATGGTCAGTTTGTCATTTTAATGTTCCGACGATGTAGACCTGATGGAAGTAAATTGACAACTTCTATTAAAAATTTTGTGGCTTCTCAGTTATCAATATCAGGAAGAACCTTTGCAACTGTAGCTATTATTTTTCATGACGGTCCTTCTACAACATCAGGGCATTACACATGCTATTTAAAAAGTTGTAAAGGTTGGACCCACTGTAACGACACTCATTTGACTTTCAAACAACATTTGCCTTTTGGCTTAAAAAATTCATACCTAGTGTTTTTACAACCAAAATTTAAGTAAAGGTAATTGGCCTATGAAGACAGGAGCAGTTAATAAAGGTTATTTTGCTGTTTAAAAATGTATTCTGAGTAAAAGTGATCCAGGTAATATAAAAAATTGACTTGCCATATAGGTACTGTAAGTGGATCTCATAGTAAGTGATATTAGTATTATACAAAATGATGAACATGAGTGAGTCAGAGATGGTTTTACAAATACTTAAATATTGTGAAAATGTTGTATGAGCCTTTCTTTCAGAACGTCGGAAAAAAGGTAATTTCAGAGTTTCTTAGAATTAATTTGAAAATATACTCATACATCTGACACTATTTGGCCAAAAGGAAAGGTACAGGAATGAGTAAAGAGTCATGACTGAAAAAAGGAGTATATGAAAATAATGAAAATATTTCAGATGTTCTTGGAGCTTTTCTTCTAGAAAGTCGATTAAATGGATTTTTTAGTGAACAGCAGAGTACTTTGCAACGAAAAAAGGACCTCCATGATATACTATTTGGCCTCAAGGAAAAGTAAGTCAATCAAAGATTAGTGTACATTTGTCATTTGTCAGTATCTAAGTTTTTTTTAAAAACACAATCTTTTAGATTGTGCTTTTTTTTCCCGCTGTCGTATGATGAGTAATTTGAACTCACTGTTTTAAGTGAAATTCAATATATTCTGAGAACAGCAAAAATAAACTATGTAACATGTTGTACAAGTTATTCTATACTTTGGATTGTGTAACTTAAATTGTATTCCCATTCTCTGACATTCACTTTCCTTTTTCCATCCTCTTTCAGCTCTTTTTACTCACTTATAATGTCTTTCTCTCACTCTCTGTAACCCCCGTTCCTTTACTCCACTTCTTTGACAACCCCTCATTCTCATTTCAACTGTCTGCATCGCCTCTCTCCCTTGCATAACTTTTCAGGTTTTAGTCTCTCTGCTTTACTTTCCTTTTCCGTATTTTCCTCTTTTGCTCTTTTAGTAATTCCTATTTACTCACTCAGCAGTATTATCGCACTCTATCACTATAACTCACCCACTCTCCCTCGCTTATCTTTTTTTGCTCCTTTCTTTTGACCTCTTCTCTCTATTTTTCGTTCACTACCTCTATGTCCTTAGTGCCTCACTCTCCTTGTGTTATGTTCACTTGTGTTTATCTACCTTCTACCATTTCTTTTACAACAACTTCACTGCTCCTCTCTCATCGTTCTTCATCCCATTTCTTTTACTCTGGTTCCATTACTATCCCTCATTTCCTTTCTTTCAATGTCCTTCTCTTTACTTTCATCACCAAATTATTTTCTCTCAGTACCACTGTTTTACTCATCTTCTCCTCTCTTTCCTTTTTTTGCTCCCTTACTCATTTCCTTTTCTCACTCATTGTACTCCACCTCACTCAGTTTTTCTCTTAGTGTGTCTGTCTACTAACTTCCTCACTCTATTTCCCTCAAACCTTCTATATTATCCTCTCTCCCTTCATCCATTCACTCTATGACTGTTCTTCACTTACTCTCAGTTCTTCTATTCCTCATTCCTCTAAATGCATCCTTAATTAGACTCTTTTCTGTCTCAGTCATTATCTTTTTACTTACTACTGTTTCCTGATTTAGTTTTGCTAACTCACATTGTTTTAGTATCTTTCTTACCTTCAGTTCATTTCTCTGTTCTTCTCTTCCTCTCTGTCAGTGAATCTATATTCCTTACTCTTAGTAATTTGCTCTCCTTTTTATTTCTTTTTCTCTCTTTTTGTCATTCTACCTTACTTTATTTCCCTTTCTGTGTCCTTCACTCTTACTTTATTTCTAAATACACTGTTATGATTTTTAACCTCTTCATTTGTATCTTTTAATTTAAAATACATATTTTACTAATTATAACTTATTTTTTCTTCTCTCTTTCATAGATACAAAGTGTAGTAAAAACATGTAATTAAGTTTACATTAATTATATGGTAAGTGTGACTAAACAAATGTAGTTTGTCATCACCCTTTGCTTTAACCTCACTAATATTTTCTCAACGAACCTCACTCCTGTTTCTTTACTCTGCTTCCCTCACTTATTCTCCATATTTACTCCCCTTTCCCTATTTCCCCTCTCATATTCAACTTCTTTCAGTTCCCATTCTTTACTTCACTTACCCTCTGTTCCCTTCCTTTACTTATTCACTCATTCTCTTTTTCTTAATTATTTACTTCACTCCTACACACACACCTCATCCCCCTCCCAACACATACACACACCTCTGACATACACCCCACAGACACACCACACACACACCTCATACACACACACACACCCCCACACACACTCTTCACACACACACACATTCCATACACACACATACATCCCACACACATACCCCCCACACCCATACACCCCTCACAGATATCTCACACACCCTCACCTCCACCCACACCGAAACACCCCACACACCCACACCCACAGACACACCTTAGACACCCATATCCCGACCTACACCCACTGAATCCCTATAAGTCACACACACTGCATTACGTACCTTTCTTTGCTGTTTCACTCAAACCCATTCAGGCACTGTTTCCTTTACTCTCTTTGTCCTTTCTCTTTGTCACTCCCCATGTCTTATCCTAATTCAATTTTTCACCCTCTTTCACCCCTCTTTACTTACACTAACTGGTCTTTTCTCACCCTCCTTCACCGTTCTTCATTTATCCCGGTTCCGCCACTACCCTTCATTCTCCAGTTTTGTACTGTCCTTTCTTTTTCTTTCAACACCCATTCACATTCTCCCACTATCTCTACTTTAGTCTTCTTCCTCTCTCTTCCCTTCTTTTGCTCCCTTATTCATTTTACTTTTCTCACTTTCACCCTATTACACCTTCTCTGTTTTTTACTATGTAATAAACAATCCCTCTGTGTTTCTCCCTCTAGCTCTCTTTCTCTTAACATTACTCTCTTTGTGTTCTTCCCTCATGCTAACTCCTTCATTATTTTTTTTTTATTTTTTTTTTGGTGCGCGACTCGGTGCGCGCCCCGGTGCATGTACCGGTACGCGTACCCTGCAGAAAAAAGATTGACAAAGATTCTTTAAAAATATAGGTTTATTTTTATAAAGTAAAGGTAGTTCTAAAAAGAACTGTTTTTTTTCTTCTTTTTATTGTTTTATATTTTTTTAATGTTTTTTTGAACATTTTGTACTTTTTTTGGCTTTTCCGAACACTTTTATATTTTTTTTGTATTTTTTATGGGGAGAAACAAAAAACAGGGAATTGTAAATGGCTCAACTGGAGCAAAAAAAAAATCAGGAAAAATTAGGGTTTTCTTGGACACTTATGGTTATCACCAGCAACCATGATAAGTTCGATACTTTGCTCACCATAGCAAAGTGTCTTGTTACAATATTTGCACACGATTTTGTAATCGGCAAACTTAGGTTAAATAGTAGCCAATGTGTCTCTTGCCCCCGGACCCGATGGAGTGGGTTGTTTTGATGTTGATGGTCTAGACGTTGATGGGGGTAGCTTACTGCAGAGGTCCCTTAACTCTGCATTAGAGTAATTGTTTGGATGCCAACGCATCATGTGGCGAATCATTGTATGATTCCCGAAGGAATATTTTTTGTTAGGGTTCCCCCTGGACAGCTCAGCACCACAAATCAAGCAAGTTACCTTTGCAGCGTTGACTTTTTTAAAACCCCTTGGGATTTTGTAGAACTCCCATACAAAGTGCTCTTTAGGTTTGTAGGGCTGTTTATCTTCAGGCAGGAACTGCCTTGTCTGTGCCTCCTCTTGACCACCAATGTAATCTTCTCGTGGTCTTTTAGATGGTGGTGGTGGTGGTGGTGGTGGGGCAGATGCTCCAGCTGTTGCTGCTACTGTAGCCATTTTATACTAGTAAACAGTAGAGATAGAACTCAAAACAGGTCTTCCTCAGTCAAAGGACAAAGTCAGAATAAGGAAAAAAGGTGGGGTCTTTCATCATTTGGAAAACAAAACTGTTCTGGACCAATGAAAAGTGTTATTTTCAAGTCACATGATCCAGACTTTCATCATTTGGAAACCAAAACTGATCTGCACCAATGAAAAGTGTTATTTTCAGATCACATGACCCGACGCGCTTACGCTACGCGCCCTGGGGCGCGCCCCGGGGCGCGTGGCGTAAGCGAGTCCGGACGTTGCGCGATTGTATGCGATCGCGTGCTTCCGGTGCGCTTACGCAGTACGTCATATGACGCATCACGCGGCTGCGCGATACGTCACGATGTTGTTTTCGTTCGCGGCAATAGCGCTATCGGGACGCTCACCGGTACGCGCCCCGGGGCGCGCCGTAACATTGCGCTTACCCGTGCATTCACCGGTACGCGCCCCGGGAGCGCTCCGGGTAAAAAATATTTTAAACATTTAAAAAAAAAAAAAAATAACATTTTTACATAATTATACAATATAAAATTCGTTATAAAACAAAATTACTTTTCATACCTATAGAGATTTGCTATTAAAAAACCATTGAAATTCACTGAAAAAAACATAGGTTTCACACCAGTTATAGTTAGGAATTAGCATTTAAAAAACCTATTAAATTCACTGAAAAAACCATAGGTTGCACACCAGTTATAGTTAGCTGGAAGTTTTACTCGCATAAAACCATTGAAATTCCCACGTTATAGTTAGTTGGACTCACTATAACTTGCGCGTGCAGTGCACTGCTGATGACGTCACATATTACATCACTCATGACATGGTCAGTGACATCACTCATGACATCACTGATGACACCATCCTTGTGACAGAGTGACAGACCTCCTTTCACTGTAATGTAACCCTTGAAACACATATTCAAAAATAAAAAATAAAATTTTCAAAAAAATGCAGATACCCATACCAGTTATAACAACCAATTCAGTAATTCCACCATCTATATACACATCCACTCATTCGCAAACAGTTCTATATAGTCACTCATACATATACTTACTCATCATATGTAGTGATACACCTATACATCCTGTTACACACCGATAGTCATCCAAAAGATACTCTCACACATACTCACACATGCATATAAACTATTAAACATCCATTTATTTGCATATACAACTATACACAGACTACCACCTTACTTCTAAGGAAACTTACACATACTTACTCTCTTAAACAATCACTTATAGAAACACATAATTATTTAAACAGGAACTTTTACAATCCTCACTCTCACATATACTCACTTATATACATCAATATTCACATATACTAGATAAAAACATATGTAGTTACTGATAAAGACACTAGTGAGACAGTCATTCAGTCACTAACACACACATATACACACTCATCCACCCATACAGTCCTGCACATATGAGGTCTTCAAAACACATACAAAGAGAGAGTCAGTCATTCATGCATCTATGTGCTAAGTAATACCCCCACTAAACCATACAAACACTCATACTGATACCAAGAAAAACATCTAATAACCCATATACATACACATGTAGCTACTCACCAACCCATGCAGCCACTTATACACAAAGTGAAGCACTAATACATATATTTAAATATTTAAACATTACTCACTAATATTTATTTTTCACAAAGACACACATTCACTGGATGGTGTCATCAGTGATGTCATGAGTGATGTCACTGACCATGTCATGAGTGATGTAATATGTGACATCATCAGCAGTGCATTGCACGCGCAAGTTATAGTGAGTCCAACTAACTATAACGTGGGAATTTCAATGGTTTTATGCGAGTAAAACTTCCAGCTAACTATAACTGGTGTGAAACCTATGGTTTTTTCAGTGAATATATATATATATATATATATATATATATATATATATATATTCACTGAAAAAACCATAGGTTATAGACCATATATAGTTAGGAATTAGCATTTAAAAAACCTTATTTTACTCACACAAAACCATTGAAATTCCATATATAGTTAGTTGCACTAACTATATATCGCGCACCCGCAATCCACTGCTGATCATGTCACATATTACATCATTCATGACATGGTCAGTGACATCACTGATGACATCACTGATGACATCTCAAATGACATCACTGATGACAACATCCAGTGACTGTATGTTTCTGTAAAGTTAAAATATGTCTTACATATTGAAGAATGAGTGGATGTATAAGTGTCTGGATGAAGGATTTAGTAGGTGCGTGACTGACTGTATGAGTGAGTGATTAAATGTGTCTCACTGAATGCATGGGTTAGTGACTAAACTGTCTTAATTTGTGCATCATTATGTCTGTTGTGATGTAAACTGCTGCATGTGTTGATCATTAGCTATACGAGAGGCTATATGTGTTATTAATTGGTTGCCCAAGTATTTCTATGGGAGATTGAGTTTGTGTGGGGGTGGCTGGAAGGTGTGTGACTCTGTGCATAGATGTGTGAGCAGTTTATTCACTAGGTGTATGAGTTCAAGAGTGCATGTGGAAACAGCTACATGGGCAGTTGACTGTGTGCATGAGTGTATTGATGAGTGAATGGATATCTCAATGCTACATGTCATAGTAAGTACATATGTAAAACACAGTACATGTGAGAGTTGGCATATATAAATAACTGTGCATGAGAGCCACTGAATGAGTGAGTGGTTGTATCG
Organism: Lissotriton helveticus; assembly: GCF_964261635.1. Taxonomy (NCBI): domain Eukaryota; kingdom Metazoa; phylum Chordata; class Amphibia; order Caudata; family Salamandridae; genus Lissotriton; species Lissotriton helveticus. The sequence goes on along the minus strand of NC_136067.1, from coordinate 1,872,519,155 downwards.
ATCATTGTGAACTTGTATCAGGGATTGTATAAGAGAGTAAATATGTGTTAGTATATGTTTCAATAAGTAAGGTGTGTATAACTGTATAGTTGAAGAAATGGAGGTGAGATTGTTTCTTTGCATGACTGACTGGGTGTGTGAGTAACTCCATGGATGAGTGGCAGTGTGTGAGTGTCTGTATACACTGAGTGTATCTAAGGTTATATTAGAGTCTGAAGAGGTTTATCGTATTAGCACAAGAATGATGTCAAATGAGACGTCATCAGTGATGTCATCAGTGATGTCATTTGAGATGTCATCAGTGATGTCATCAGTGATGTCACTGACCATGTCATGAATGATGTAATATGTGACATGATCAGCAGTGGATTGCGGGTGCGCGATATATAGTTAGTGCAACTAACTATATATGGAATTTCAATGGTTTTGTGTGAGTAAAATAAGGTTTTTTAAATGCTAATTCCTAACTATATATGGTCTATAACCTATGGTTTTTTCAGTGAATTTTCAAGGTTTTGTAAATGCTAATTCCTAACTATATATGGTCTATAACCTATGGTTTTTTCAGTGAATTTCAATGGTTTTTTAATAGCAAATATCATAAGCTGTCGAATGTCAAGTACGTGGTAAGTAAAAACATTTTCGTGTTTATGCACACTGATCTGCTTTGAATGCTGCCCCCCACCCCTCATTTCTATTAGGAGTACTCTCTCTTTGCAGATAGTGAAGGGTAGTTAACGCAGGCCTTTGCCCCCGTTGTAATCCGTCGTGCCTGCTTCTCTCTCCATTTGATTGATTGTTCTCTTTGGTTCATTCTCTATTTACAAACAAGCACAGAGTCGCAATACTCTGTTTAGTCTTTGCAGATAGCGAAAAATCGTGTAAAAAAACAAAAGGAATCGAGCAAAATCAGTAGGCCACTAATGGGATCTCTTTTTGACCTCCCTAAAATAGAAACATTAGGAACAACCTGTTGATAATACCAATGTGTATGTACATAAGCGGCGTTCATTTGTGTTCACAGTACCCCTTGTTGATTGTTTGAATCGACCATTGAATTGTTCGAAGTTGGTTCTCTTAAGAATCTTCTCTGCCTGCAAACGAGGAAGAATAGGAATATTCTCTCTCCCTTTGCAGATAGTGAAGGGTAGGTAACGCAAACCTTTAACACGTCGTGCCTATTTCGTTCCTCATTGATTGATTGTTTCCCCAAACATTGACTGTTTGGGAATTGGTTCTTTTTGGAGGTATTCCCTGTTTGCAAATATACGTAGGAAAATCTTTGCAAATAGTGAAAGGGTACGTAATGCGGACCTTTCTCCCCCGTTGTAATCTGTCATGCCTATCTACTCCCCACTGATTGATGCACCTGTTTCACCCGGACCATTTACTAGAGATACGTCATCTGGCCCGACCAGAGAGCACCCCTAGTGAAAAGGACATATGCAATAATAACGAAGTGATCACTGTATCCTGTTAACAGAAACTTTAGCATGAAACAACCTGGAAAGAAAAGAATAGGAAAACGAAAATCAGTAGGCCACTGATGAACATGAACTTTTATTAAACAACGAACAAAGAAACGATAACATAACGTAATGATAAAACCTATTAATGTCCTAGAAACAAGAAAACGTTAGAAATATGCCAGTGGTGAGAGACCAGAAAAACAGTAAGAGAAACCAAATCACCCCTCGCTGTCCCACCGCCTGCCACGGCAAAAAAATTGATAGACTAGGGAAAATGCAAGTCAGTAGAACATCCGCCCCCACTCTGGAAACTTCCAAGGTGGGGCAGGGTTGCGGCTACGCCCAGCCGGGTGCAGCCCATATAAGGCGGGTCCTGCTGCCACGCCTCGGCCAGGAGATCCTAACGTAGGGTGTAGCCGGAGGAGAGGCCGAGGCCAGCGGGCCCCGGCCAGGGGATTGCCTTTACAACGCTGAAGAGTTGCAGGGGGGGAATGTCTCCTCGACCCTCCCCTCTCTCTCCCAGTCCGCCCGCGGTGGCCCTTGAGAGTTTCAGGTAGTCCCGCCACATGCTCTTTCGGTCCGGCCACCAACGGTCGGGGGGCCGAGGCCGACGGGATCCGGCTGCAGCTGATAAACCAAGGAACCCATTCATGGGGCCAGAGCCAGGGGCGTCCGGCCGACATCCACCGGAAGCCCGGCCCAAAGACGGACGGGACATTTTTTCTTTTCTCCTTCGTAATAGCAGCGGCAACACGCCAGGCACCACTTCTTTCTTCAAAAATGGCTTTGACAACACTGGGGGGGATGTCTTGCACATGCATCCGACCCCCCCCCCCGTCCTCATCGCCACCGGCCATAACAAATGTCAAGCGGGGGCCGTGGGGTGCACTGGGAGGGAGAGACGGTGCGAACAGGCCTCTCCCGCCTCCTCAGGTGAAGGCTTCCCAGCTGCACCCTCAGCGCTCCAGGCGCCCCGAAAAGGGTTCGTCCACTGTGGCGATGCTGCAACGTCTCGCCCGGCAGGGTGGAGCCCGTCCGCTCATGTGACCCCGCGATCGCCGGTAGCTGCCGAACTCTCAAAATGGCGATCGACCTGGCAAGAGCGGGCCCAGCATGAAGAAATGGCCCGGTCACTGGTTGACTCCACCACCGTAGTCCTCCACGACCTTGAAGATTCTACAGGAGCCGCGGGAGTCTCCGACCCCCGATGGGGAATGACTGCCATGATCGCCCGTGGAGTGACGAAACTGTATCCGCGGGACGTCGGCGCTCCCATGCTGGCGCCAGCCTCACTTTGAATTACTAGAATCCTGCAGACCTCAGTTCCGGTGAAAGCACAGTGTGACCCGGTAGGAAAAATTGTTGCACCCCCTCCCCTTTTGAAGTGATAGTTCAAACCACCGATCCTTTCCTTTGCCCTTTTAACGGAACTTTGGACTGCCTCCCCCTCTTTTACATTTTCTAGAGAAAACAAAACATTAACCACTACATTACCATAGCAGTTGACACCAGAACTGTTTTCAAATTGAAAACCAACAACATCTTCAACAGAATCCTTTTTGTTTCTGCTGTGACCCTGCTACAGCACAGGCATTGTCCCCAGCAGTAATTCTGCAATGCCGGTAAGAATAGCTGTGGTGCCTACTGGACTCACTCACCCCCGCGGCGCCCCACGCCGTTATTTGCTGGGCGGCAACTTACTAGACATCACTTTCGTGCCATCTAGATTTCAGCGCGTTCTGCTGCCTTGGAACTATTCGCACAACAGACTGCTACTGACGACCCACCCCCAGGCAACATCTTCTAAATTTTCATAATTTGAAAGAACTAGTAACATGTCCTCATCAGGAATTCAAAAGAAATTGCCACGGTCTCTTCGTTGTTTAAATGTTTTTACTGTTTTTGTTTTGTTGTATATATTTATATGTTATTAAAGTTTTATATTCCTACTACTTTGTTGGAGTGCTATATATTTTTAATGTGACACATAATTGTAAAAACTTTGATGTACAAAGAGTCATTCCTAGAATCTTCCGCTTCAGGCTCGGTCCCCTCCCCAATCACAATACAGGATGGTTTTCAGATAGTAGGAACACGTGTGGTGTGACGGATCTCATCAGGTGTGGGCCTTGATCTACTATAACTCCTTTGAAGAGGGGTGATTCTTTACAGCTGGAGCCATAAACTACATCTGCAGGGCTAGCTGATAGCCTGGACAATCGGACACAGAGGAAGAGGAGTGTCAGAGGGTGCGGTAGTGAATAGGGCGAAAGGGAGGTGTCGGGCGGGCACAGAGTGTGATTCTCAGGGAAGAGCAGCGCAGATGGGGGGAGGTTTATTGCCCATGCATAAGACAGAGAGCGGGGGTGACCAGTGCCTGGGGAAGATGCTTGCGAGGGTGGGGAGCCATGCTACGAATCGACAGCGTGCAGAGAGTGGGTCTGGTCAAGGCATCTAAAATGGCTGCCGTGCACGACAAAAGTGTGGCATTTCAAAAAAGGCAAGATGGCGCAAACAATGTTTTTCAACACTTCCTCATTTCCTTCGAATCGAACGTTAACAGACGTTGGTGCATATTACCAAAGTTAAGCGATATTTATTGCTAACGATGCTTACCAACGAATTTTTTACCGCTAAGCATCGTCAGAAATTATCGAAGATAAACCTTGCTATTATCAAGGTTTATCGCAAATGCGATAAAAAACGGCCGCAATGCATGAATATCGCTAAAAAGTCAGCGATATTCATGCATTACCGAGCTACTGCTCTTAGCCATGTTATCCACCTCCCATTGGATAACATGGCTAAGAACTGCTCAGGGCAGGTGTTACTTTTTGGAGATATTCGCGCTTAGCGCGAATATCTCCAAAAGTTGGTAATAGGAGATATATATCTTGCATGTTGTAATGCAAATTATTGTGGTATATGGAACTCATACCATAATCTCTCAGGAAAGCAGAAACTGATCCTTTTGGGACCGCCTGAGAAGGCCTAGGGGGTGAGGGGTACTCTACTTTGCCCCTTTTTCACGTTCCGAACTATTTTATTTTACTCTCTTCTGTAATTACACAAAATAGCAGCGATAAGATGCATCAGAGACACACAGTGAGAGAAAGGAGGCCGGAGATGAAGAAGAGATGTCAAATACACATTGGAGATAATATAGTGGGAGAAGGGAAGTAAATATGAGTAAACTTACCATGTAACATAAAAATGTTGCACTCTATACTATAAGTCTCATTTTATACTACAATCACTTCGCTACAACCTCATAAATTAAAAATAAAAATGAATAATGTCTCAAACAATTTTTGATTTCTAAATATAAATTTATTCTTCAGAATTTTCTAAATTTGAAAGAACTAGTAACATGTCCTCATCAGCAATTTCCTCTTCAATCATCTCATCTGGAATCTCCTCATTAAAAGTCTGCAATGATGATTCTTGTAACTCTATGGTCTCCAAACATTCGATAAATTCGCCATCAACAGATTGATCAAAAAAATCATTCAAGTCATCTCCTCCTTGTGACAATATTTCATTATTGGTGCTGTCAATTTCAATCAATGTAGTGGAATCATTCAAGTCATCTCCTCCTTGTGACAATATTTCATTATTGGTGCTGTCAATTTCAATCAATGTAGTGGAATCATTCAAGTCATCTCCTCGTGACAATATTTCATTATTGGTGCTCTCAATTTCAATCAATGTAGTGGAATCATTCAAGTCATCTCCTCCTTGTGACAATATTTAATTATTGGTGCTGTCAATTTCAATCAATCTAATGAAATCATACAAGTCATCTCCTCCTTGTGACAATATTTCATTATTGGTGCTCTCAATTTCAATCAATGTAGTGGACAATGCAAAAGAAATTGCCACGGTCTCTTCATTGTGAGCCATTTTATTTTGAAATTGCTTGCTGTAAATTGCAGAAAAAAAATAATCACTTTCATTTATCGTTTTTAGTAATACATAATATAAAACTAACTTTATCAAGTATTTAGTATAACAGAAGGACTGCAAATAAATAACAGAAAACATTTTTCAAATTATCTTCAAGTGTACAACATAGTTCCCCTTACAAATTAACAACTCACCTTTTTAAAAGTAGGAGAAGTGTTAGTACTGTGTAAATCAAACACCAGAAATTCACCACCAAAAATTCCTCACAAATGTACCTCAGACAGTAGTATCACAAAATGGCTGTGGTTTCCTCTCATTTGAGATATATACATAACCAATTAACTTTCATCACACACAAATACAAAACCAAAGTAACATTTTAATTGGTTCTAAATTTCAACACTTTCAAATGTGTTTTCCCCATGCAATTTTCCATAGGACATTTACATACGTCTACAGCCTGAATGGCTGAACGGAATTACACCAAACTTGGCAAAATGGTACATCAAACCTAAGAGGTCAGGAAGGATCTACTATGCCCCCTTATGGTCATTTGCCCCTTCGCTTTGGCCTCCTCTTGTCTCTCGATCCTACCGAGAGACAAGATGGCGGCCGCTACGGACTGTTTGTAATGTTGACAGACGCCGGAGAACCAATCAGCTTCGCAAAGCTCCGTAACGCGAAAAGTACGCGAAGCGGAGCGCTGTTACAGATATATATCTTTTTTTGAACGTTAATTTCTCAAAATCCACTGGAGCACATATATTGAGACCTAGCAAAGGCACATCGGGCTACCAGTCCCTAATATTTTGCCAAGTTTCGTGCAAATCCATTCAGCCGTTCTATTATTGACATTTAGATACGTCTACAGCCTGAATGGCTGAACGGAATTACACCAAACTTGGCAAAATGGTACATCAAACCTAAGAGGTCAGGGAGGATCTACTATGCCCCCTTATGGTCATTTGCCCCTTCGCTTTGGCCTCCTCTTGTCTCTCGATCCTACCGAGAGACAAGATGGCGGCCGCTACGGACTGTTTGGAATGTTTACAGACGCCGGAGAACCAATCAGCTTCGCTTCACAAAGCTCCGTTGCGCGAAAAGTACGCGAACTGGAGCGCTGCCCGGTCCGCTGTTACAGATATATATCTTTTTTTAAACGTTAATTTCTCAAAATCCACTGTAGCACATATATTGAGACCTACAAAAGGCACATCGGGCTACCAGTCCCTACAATTTTGCCAAGTTTCGTGCAAATCCATTCAGCCGTTCGGGCTAAAAGTGAGGCCAACCGCCCTATGCAAAACTCAATGTTAAAAACACGTTTTGGGACCCCCCTTTTTTCTCGACCCCCCCTGGACGAACCCCCCCCCAATTTTCAGGGGCTGCTCAGAAACAAAATGTGCCATTTTCCTGAAAATTTCAGCCAATTCCGTCCACAAACGCCAAAGTTATTAGACATAGAATTTTCAAAAATCCCATAGAGAAAAAATCCTAACTATATATACCTACTGGCGACCGCCAGTAGGTAATATATATATATATATATATATATATCAAAAAAACGAGTTGCCACAAATGAAGGAGGCACACATGCCGAGCTTAATTCATTTAATCCAGGGATTGTATCAGCCAGGTGCTCTCAGCAAAGTTACAAGCCAGGCGCGTTTCGGGCGTACCACCGCCCTTGATCACTGGCACAGGAAACAGCAGCGAGAGTAAACCACCTATGCATGTTTAAATGTCCCGCCTCAGTGGGCGTCTGCGTGGTAGAATGCTGGTACTTGTGGTTCACTCATAATAAAACCCCAGTGGGTGTCGCCGTAACTGCAAATGTTCAATCTAACCCCAGTGGGTATGCAGAGAGTAGTCCTGATTGACCCTTTCACAGCCACCAAGGATCGAACTCGTCATTCCTGCAGCATTTCTTGTTCTCTACGCTGTGGACCCGTTAGATTGGCAGTGGGGCTCCCTCGCGGCTTTGGCGGGCTGCTATATCAAAAAAACGAATTGCCACAAATGAAGGAGCCACACATGGCGAGCTTAATTCATTTAATCCAGGGATTGTATCAGCCAGGTGCTCTCAGCAAAGTTACAAGCCAGACACGTTTCCGGCGTACCACTGCCCTTGATCACTGGCACAGGAAACAGCAGCGAGAGTAAACCACCTACGCACGTTTAAATGTCCCGCCTCAGTGGGCGTCTGCGTGGTGGAATGCTGGTACTTGTGGTTCACTCATAATCAAACCGCAGTGGGTGTCGCCGTAACTGCAAATGTTTAATCTAACCCCAGTGGGTATGCTGAGAGTAGTCCTGATTGACCCTTTCACAGCCTCCAAGGATCGAACTCGTCATTCCTGCAGCATTTCTTGTTGTCTACGCTGCGGACCCGCTAGATTGGCAGTGGGGCTCCCTCATTGTATTGACACGGCATGCAACACAGACTGCTCCAAGCATGCCCACTTGGGTTTATATTGATTTATTTGTGGAGGGAGAGCGGAGCCCACTGGGGCATACATTGACTTTTGGCAAACCACTAATACCAGGACACATTTCGTGCATACGTCCACTGGGGCGGGAGACATTATATGCACGGGATTTGCCTTAAACTGCTCCCTCCTCCTGCCAGTGATCAAGGGCGATGGAAAGCCCAAAACGCGTTTGGCTTCAAAATTAGTGCTGTGAAGACGCTGTTTGCGCTGCTGATGTGCTTCTCTGAATAAAGGATTTCAACTTACCGGGTGTGGCTATCTCTTTTGGAGGCAACTCGTGTTTGTGTATGGAACGGCTGGCCTGGCCGTGAGAAAGCCCCACTGCTGCAAAGAGCGGGTCTGCAGCGCCCCAACACTGAGGTCGCTGTAAGAACGGTAAGCCGGTCGGAGAAGTTGTATTGACACGGCATGCAACACAGACTGCTCCAAGCATGCCCACTTGGGTTTATATTGATTTATTTGTGGAGGGAGAGCGGAGCCCACTGGGGCATACATTGACTTTTGGCAAACCACTAATACCAGGACACATTTCGTGCATACGCCCACTGGGGCGGGAGACATTCTATGCACGTGATTTGCCTTAAACTGCTCCCTCCTCCTGCCAGTGATCAAGGGCGATGGAATGCCCGAAACGCATTTGGCTTCAAGATTAGTGCTGTGAAGACGCTGGTTGCGCTGCTGATGTGCTTCTCTGAATAAAGGATTTCAACTTACCGGGTGTGGCTATCTCTTTTGGAGGCAACTCGTGTTTGTGTATGGAACGGCTGGCCTGGCCGTGAGAAAGCCCCACTGCTGCAAAGAGCGGGTCTGCAGCGCCCAACACTGAGGTCGCTGTAAGAACGGTAAGCCGGTCGGAGAAGTTGTATTGACACGGCATGCAACACAGACTGCTCCAAGCATGCCCACTTGGGTTTATATTGATTTATTTGTGGAGGGAGAGCGGAGCCCACTGGGGCATACATTGACTTTGGGCAAACCACTAATACCAGGACACATTTCATGCATACGCCCACTGGGGCGGGAGACATTATATGCACGTGATTTGCCTTAAACTGCTCCCTCCTCCTGCCAGTGATCAAGGGCGATGGAACGCCCGAAACGCGTTTGGCTTCAAAATTAGTGCTCTGAAGACACTGGTTGCGCTGCTGATGTGCTACTCTGAATAAAGGATTTCAACTTACCGGGTGTGGCTTTCTCTTTTGGAGGCAACTCGTGTTTGTGTATGGAACGGCTGGCCTGGCCGTGAGAAAGCCCCACTGCTGCAAAGAGCGGGTCTGCAGCGCCCAACACTGAGGTCGCTGTAAGAACGGTAAGCCGGTCGGAGAAGTTGTATTGACACGGCATGCAACACAGACTGCTCCAAGCATGCCCACTTGGGTTTATATTGATTTATTTGTGGAGGGAGAGCGGAGCCCACTGGGGCATACATTGACTTTGGGCAAACCACTAATACCAGGACACATTTCATGCATACGCCCACTGGGGCGGGAGACATTATATGCACGTGATTTGCCTTAAACTGCTCCCTCCTCCTGCCAGTGATCAAGGGCGATGGAACGCCCGAAACGCGTTTGGCTTCAAAATTAGTGCTCTGAAGACACTGGTTGCGCTGCTGATGTGCTACTCTGAATAAAGGATTTCAACTTACCGGGTGTGGCTATCTCTTTTGGAGGCAACTCGTGTTTGTGTATGGAACGGCTGGCCTGGCCGTGAGAAAGCCCCACTGCTGCAAAGAGCGGGTCTGCAGCTCCCAACACTGAGGTCGCTGTAAGAACGGTAAGCCGGTCGGAGAAGTTGTATTGACACGGCATGCAACACAGACTGCTCCAAGCATGCCCACTTGGGTTTATATTGATTTATTTGTGGAGGGAGAGCGGAGCCCACTGGGGCATACATTGACTTTTGGCAAACCACTAATACCAGGACACATTTCGTGCATACGCCCACTGGGGCGGGAGACATTATATGCACGTGATTTGCCTTAAACTGCTCCCTCCTCCTGCCAGTGATCAAGGGCGATGGAACGCCCGAAACGCGTTTGGCTTCAAAATTAGTGCTGTGAAGACGCTGGTTGCGCTGCTGATGTGCCTCTCTGAATAAAGGATTTCAACTTACCGGGTGTGGCTATCTCTTTTGGAGGCAACTCGTGTTTGTATATATATATATATATATATATATGAATACAGCAAAGTTTCTTCAAAAGAAGACGCCGCACACTACCTCAAATGTGTGACTTATTCGTTTATTTCTTTTAGGTTCCCCACCTACGGGTTTCAGACAGGTAAACTGTCCTTGATCACGGTTACAAACCGTGATCAAGGACAGTTTACCTGTCTGAAACGCGTAGGTGGGGAACCTACAAGAAATAAACGAATAAGTCACACATTTGAGGTAGTGTGCGGCGTCTTCTTTTGAAGAAACTTTGCTGTATTCATTGTTTTGCGAGGGTGTCCCGAACCTCGCCGCCAGCACCAGCTTCTGCCTGCTCCTCTCATATTGGGACATTTGCTGCAACAATATATATATATATATATATATATATATATATATATATATATATATATATATATATATATATATATATATATATATATATATCAGGCCCTTCGGCATCAATTTCTCCTCCACCCCCTACATGCAATCTTGGGTCATGACTATGGACATCGGCATTGCCTCAAATTTTCCCCAATTCACACAGAAACAGGAAAGTTCTGAAAAAGAATCTAGTAAGAACATCAGAGCCTGGATGGACATCCACATTTTGGGAGACCATCATCAGGATGTCGTCAGCGTATAAGAAATAATTAAAGGGTTCCAGTATTAAGCGAAGTCCTAATGGCAACTGCCAATGGCTCGAGGGCCAAGAGAAAAAGTAAGGGGGAGAGGCAGGCAACCCAGCCTTGTGCATCCCTTGATACAAATTGTGCACGGAAAGGTGGCCTCCACAAATAATGTGCACAGTCAGCTCACTGTAGAGTCATTTAAATTCAGAAATAATGTCCCGTCCAAGGCCTAAGCGCTCCATAACCCAAAAGAGGTAAGGCTACGCTACTCCGTCAAATGGATTCTCTGCATCCTACAACAGCACCACCCATTTATCCTCAGCATAGTGGGAGTCCCAGATGAGGTGGGCCAATGTGCGCCTTTGATTCCAAGAAGAACGGCCTGGAATGAAGCCCACTTGTGAAGCGTGGATCAGAGGTGTTATAACCTTTTGAAGCCAGTTAGCAAGGATCTTGGCCAGAATTTTCATGTCAACATTCAACAGAGAGATGGGGCAATATGAACAACAGGCGACAGGGTCCTTCACATCTTTAGGGAGTACCGTGATGATTGCCTTATTAGAAAGGTGGCCCAGGCTCCCAGATCGGGATGTTTTATGAAAAACTTGGTTTGACGTCTGTGCCAATTGCGGTGCACAGGTCTTATAAAATTCCCCAGGGAATCCATGCTCAAATAGCCATGTGCATGTTGGTAAACTTGCTTTAACTTCCTTGACTTTATCAAAGGTTATGTCGCTCGCCAAATAGCCCTGCCTTTGTCTGATTGCACCAGCAAGTAAACAGAGGGCATGAACAGATCCTCAGCAGGTGCAATTTCACAACTGTCAGAGTCATAGCAGTACCCTGAAAAGGAGGTGAATGTCTCTGCAATATCTGTGGGATGCATAAGAATTCAGCCTGTAGAGCCGCAAATAGCTGGTATGGAGAGCTGGGCCTCTCATTGGTGAAGTTAAAAGCTAAAAGGGGATCTGCCTTATCACCCTCTTGTAGTGTCGCCATTTGAGTTTAGTGAATGCGTTTCTGTGGTACAGGTGTAGTCTTCATTGTATTTGAATATTGCATCTTCCAACCTGTAACGATTAGCAAGCATGTGGAGCTTGTTATACACCCACGTTTCCAAACGGGTCCTCTCAGTGACACAGTGGTGCTTCTCCAATGAACTATCCCTCATAAAAAGGCCCTTCCAGGCAGCATTCAAAGGACACCAAGACCACCTGAGGTGAGGTGACCAAGAGCTCATTCTTCACTCGGTAGACCCTTACATGAGCATCCAGCATTGCTGTGTCCTCTGGGAGGCTATATCTGGAGGCCTGCATATGCCTAAAACCAATCACTGGGGTTCTAGTCTGAAACTTCACCTCCAATAGCACTGTGTAATGATCTGAGAAGTCCCCCGGTAAGATGGCTAAGTGAAACATGAGGGCGAGGAGTGAATGGTTCAACAGGAAGCAATCAAGCCTAAAAGAAGTATTACGAATCGCTGTAGTATAAGTGTAGTTCTTATCAGAGGAGTGGATAAGACACCACACATCCGTGATCAGCCAGCAGATCCATGAGCTAAGCCCTGTGTGAAGTATTGCAACAGTTAGGTGGACCAGTCTGGTCAACAACTACATCAGGTGTAATATTCCAGTTGCGCCATCTTCCAGTCTCGCCTTGCCAAACTCCATAAGGAGTCAGTTCAGGTGGGTAACGTAGGCGTCCTTACTGCCCATGGGTGCATACACCGAGCACAAAACAACAATGTGTGTTCCAAATTTCAATTTCATGAAGATGTGCCGGCCCTCAGGATCTGCCCATGTTTTTATTAGGGTATGTGGGAGTGATTTATGTATCAAGATAGCAACCTCACATTTTCTAAATGATCAGGAAGAGGTCTGGAGAATAGGTGACCCAGGCTCTAAAGCTATAGAGCGACTACTCCCCATCAGCTGTCCAACCCAGTCCCTGCGTAACTTTTCCATTTTACCTGTGGGCAATGCAACTCCTGCAATAATGCTACATCACTATTATGGTGGCATAAGAAATTGAGGATCTTTTTAACTTCAACAAAACTGGTCAGGTCATTGACATTCATGGACACGACATGGAGAAGCTTGTCCTGAACCAACAGAAGAGGCATCACCAGGTATAAAGGAGGGTGCCCATGTGGATATTAGAGGGGAGGATGGAACTCCGTACTCTAGAGCATGTGCCCAAAGGAAAGCCTCCCCAAGAAAGCTTAGTGCAAAGCTGCTTACCAGGTATTCAGATAGTATTGTCAGCCGAAAGAGCGGGTGAGATAATAAGGAATGTGAGTTCTCTGACAATGTGCACAGTGAGCAACAGTAACTAACAAACTGTGGTATGCTAAACTTACCCTGACATGGGGTGCCGGTAATCACGCCAGTCTGCCAGATGCCATCAAGTGAAGGTCTGTGGAGGGTCACTGGGTCGTACATGGGATATAGGGCAGTGGGAGGCAAATGCCGATTAATAAGCACATCTCTTCTTTGGCTCTGAGTCTACTGGTGTGGGAGAAACATAGCTCCAGTCTGTCAAGAATCAGGCACCTCACACCAACAACCCCCTGAGATCTCTCTCCCACAAGGCATAGCCATACATTACAATGAGCAACAATGCAAGCATTGAAGAAAAAGAAAACAGTACCCCAAGCAGGGGAAATGCAGCATAAATCTTGAGCAAAGGATATAATTATGAATAGGACAACAGAGAACTTGTTGAAGAAAGGGAGCAGGGAAGGACCAGAGTCTGAGACGAGGGTAGGTAGCAGCCTCCTAGGAGGTCAGAGGCCTGCCTTTCAGAGGGTATCTGGATTTGTGCAGCCCCTATATCAGTCACCAGATCCAGGTACTCTCTGTCCAAGCGGCAGTGGGAAGCGAATGGAGGCTTTCCTGGAGGAAGAGTCACCTCCCTCCACTTGAAGCAAAGACGAACGAAGGGTAGAAGACAGGTCCATCATATCCTCCAAGGTATCTAGGTAAGACACAAGCCGGTCCAGGTCTTCGAATTCCGTAGTACGACCTTGTATGGTTATGATCATCACGGCCAGGTCTAAGTGGTCGAATATAATCTCTGCATCTTGCAGTCGGGCACAGTGCCAGCAGATTTTTATGCTTGACCGCCATCTCATGCGAGAAATCCACTGTGATATATATCAGGGATCCACTGTGTTGAAACTGTCGTTCTTTTGTTCTGGCTGCCTGTAGAATGCCCCTGAGATGTTGATGGCATCAGAGGCATGCTATAATCACTTTGGTAGTGCCAGAGGATTGACTCAAACAGACCAGTGCAAAGGTAGACCAGCATATTGTCACCCTCCAAGTCCTTCTGTCCTGTTTGTCCGTCCTCTTGTCCATAGAATCAAGCCTTAGATGCTTTGTGAGAGGTCAGACTGCAGTGGCTAAATATCAGATGCCATGGACAAAAGCAGAGTTTGGCACTCATGGCAGTGGCCCCCTTGAGGATCGTCGCCAGTGTGTTCTTAGCCATGGTGTCAGTAGTGGCAGGCATTTAACTTACCCGTTTTGTCATTTATTTTGGTGTTATTTTAGTTCACAGTTCTCCCCTGCTTTAATTCACCGCCCGCATTGCCGCACTGTAATTGTGCCTTCACCGCTATTAGGCGGTCCTGACCCTCGCGCTTTGGAATTCGTGGGCGCCATCTTGGGTGGGTGTTAGGGAAGCGTTGTACTACTCCGCGCTCTAGCAGTCAGGTGGACTCGCTAGAGCCCTATTAGAATCGGACATTATGGCGCGCAGCGTGTGCGCGCTGCGTGTGCGCCGCAGTGACGCCGGAGTCACGCCAGAGTCCAGCCCGTCTGCGCCCGTCCGCGCTGAGGACGGGCGGGACGGCCGGGCGTCTGGCTATGATGAAGTTGACCCTCCATCCTTTAGGTATTCACCACAGGAGCTGTTGAGGTTTAAACCTCCTGGACTTTTGTGCTCTCACAAAAGTTCCCCGGACGATCTTTTATTACCTCTACGCTGTGGATGCTCTTCGGCAGGTCTTGGGGGCTTTTGCTTTCCTCCACCTACTCATCGACTAGAACCCCATGTTGACCTAGGAGTCAACGCGTTGAGAGAAGATTGCATTCTCATCAATGCTCGCTCTTTGATTAAAAACAATATCGCTTTTAAGGAGCTTGTACTCGGCAGGAAACCTTTGTGGGTCTTTGTTACAGAAACATGGGCTAAGGACTCCTCCGGTCCAGATCTTGTTGAAGCAGTCCCTGAAGGGTACTGCCTGGCTCGGCATGATAGAATGGGCCGGGTAGGAGGAGGGCTAGCGATTCTTCATAAGGACAGCTTCCACTGCCACACTATACCTGTCTCTGACCCCAAGGATATTTTTCAAGCCTTATATTTTTCTCTAACAGGCTCCCACAAGACCTCATTTAATGGGATCCTGGTTTATCGTCCACCAGGCCCTAGAGCGGACTTTGGACAACAGCTGCTACATGTCCTTGAACCCTATTTTGGCCGTGATAATCTAACTGTTCTGGGAGATTTTAATTATCATCTGGAGTTGCTGGAGACCCATGATACTCTCTCCTTGCTGGATGTTATGTCACCATGTGGATTTACCCAATTGGTGAAAGGGGCCACCCATCGAGCGGGCCATACGCTCGACGGGATTTTTTCTAATGATGGAAGGCTGACGGTAAAAGACCCCTTTTTCCTCTCATGGTCTGATCATCTGGCCGTTCCATTCGATGTGTCCTGTCCGATTTTTGATAGGACTGAAAAAACTTCGGGTAAAATGGAATCATGCAGAAATTTTAAAAATATCACTAAAAGTTCCTTTGCTCCCTGGACATCGAGTCTGTCCATATCTCAGGAGGACAACGTCCAGCAGGCGGTCTACAAGTATGAAAAGACCGTTACCAATGCACTGGAAGAACTGGCTCCCTCTCGGCTGCGTTACTCAGCCAGGAAAAGGCCATCAGCCCCGTGGTTTTCGGAGCATTTAAGACTCCTTAGACAGGAAGTTAGGAGACGGGAGCGTCTTTGGCACACTAGCTGGGATCTAAGGGATAAGGAAGCCCATAACATCTTGATAAGGAAATATAAGTTGGAAGTAATAAGGGTTAAACAAGAATACTTCATGGCCCTCACCACCTCACTTTCATCTCCAAAAGAGCTTTTTAGGATAGTGGATTCCCTTATAACCCTCCAGACCCCTGATCCTGTCATTGCCTCACAGGAGCTCTGTAATAACATAGCCTCCTTTTTCCAGACAAAAATCTCGGATATTTATAACGCCTTGGAGCTGCAGAGATCTCTTATCAGTGAGCCCCCAGCCCCTGTTGACCGGGATCCTGTTCTAATGGAGAAACTTTCGCCGGGATGTTTGGAATCCTTCCCTCCTCTTTCTTTACAGGATTTAGAGATTCTCCTTAATAAAATCAAATCCGGCTCTCCTCTAGATGCTTGCCCGCTTAAGATCCTCAAGCAGTATAGAGAATCCCTCTTGCCCCCCTTGTTGACATCATGAACAGGGCCATGAGGGATGGTATTTTTCCTCCCCAATGGAAAAACGCAGTAGTAAAACCTCTGCTTAAGAAACCTTCTCTTGACCCTGGGGTATTAAAGAACTTCTGCCCCATCTCACTGCTTCCGGCTCCTTCGAAGATGTTAGAAACACACCTGAATAAACATCTCGCTGCTTTCGTGGAAAGCTCGGGCTGTCTGGACCATTCCCAACATGGTTTCAGGAGGGAGCATAGTACCGAGTCGGCCCTCACCATAGTGCTGGATAATATCCGCACAAGAGTTGATGGGGGACAGACCTCCCTCCTGATTCTTTGAGACCTCACGGCTGCCTTCGATACCCTTTCTCCCTCAGTCTTAACATCTCGCCTGAGGGAGATCGGGGTTCAGGGGGCGGCCCTGGGGCTACTCACCTCTTTCCTCGATCAACGAGAGCAAAGAGTGAAGCTGGGTAAATTCCTGTCTCCATCCCTGTCTGTGCAATGTGGGGTCCCCCAGGGATCGGCGCTAAGCCCGACCCTTTTTAACATATATGTGACCCCCTTGCCAGACTGATTAGATCCTTTGGGATGGGGGTAGTTTCCTATGCGGATGACACGCAGATCCTCGTCTCTCTCTCCCAGTCAGTTACTTCGACTGCCTCCAATTTTAGATCTTGCATGGAGGCAGTCGGCCAATGGATGATTTACAATTCATTAAAACTGAACGGGGAGAAGACGGAGGTGATTGTGTTTATTTCAAACTAATTCATATATTTTATTTAATTGCTTGTGGACACCTTTGCGATTATTCAAAGCTAAATTACTTCAATCTGATACATGTTGGCATTGTAATTCCCATTCTGGTTCACTACAACATATGCTTTTTACTTGTCCTTTACTTTCTAAATTCTGGACAGATGTTTGGGACATTATTAAGAAGATTCTTCATATTCAAGAGGATTTAACATACAATTTGTTGATTTGCAAATCCATACTCCTGTCTCCTGATTTAAATACACTTGAATGTAAGCTTTTTAATTTTCTACTTTCAGCTGCGTTAAAATCCATTACTTGTTGTTGGAAAGATGTTTCGAAGTTATCGGTTCATGCATGGTGGTCTTGGGTTTTTTTGTGAGAAGAGGAGCACAATTATCTTTATCCGGGGTTTGTCAAAACTCATCTTCTTATCATTTATTTTGGGTTCCTATCAATATTTATTTATTGAATTAATTTCAGTTATCATATGTTATAAATTCAGTTTATAATTGGTTATTGTATATAGTAGCTCAATTTATTGCCTATTATTTATCTGCTATTATATGTTTCCTTCCCATTCCCTCCCCTCCCTCCCCTTTCTTTTCGTTGTTTCATTGCATTACTTGTACTTCATTTGGCACCATGAATTTATTATAGTTTTCTGTATGTCTTGTTTATTGTTACTTATGCTAAAAACCTCAATAAAATATTTTGAACACAAAGAAAAGAAACGTGCTTTAAAATCAATAGCACCCGCTGCCAGATGTGTTTCGAGTGTCCTCTTGATCATTGCCATTCAGGTGCAGCAATGAATCCAGGCAAGCATGTTGCTCATTATAACACATGAACCATCCCAGTGGGCGTGGCCACAACTGCAGCCTTCAGGTTCCCGTAGTAGCATGAAATCATACATCGCAAGTGAGTTTTGCCCAAAGTCTTGCGTTTAATAGTGAAATCCCTAGTGGCTAAAGACCATGTTCTTGTGAAGCACCTTGCTCAATTCATGTGTCACAATCAGCACTACCTCCCACATCACGGTGACCTCACGTCTGAAGTCCACCGCGGGTCCGCACCAGCAGAGTGGCTCTTCTGTGACTGGGTCAGCCGCCAATAAATCCACAAACAAAAGGTTACCCTTGAGGAAGAGCTGCCAGGTAGGTTGTTGTTGCACTTTCTTTATTGCGATACTGCAGTGCGTTCAGAAAAGAAACGTGCTTTAAAATCAATAGCGCCCGCTGCCAGACGCGTTGCGAGTGTCCTCTTAATCATTGGCATTCAGGTGCAGCAATGAATACAGGCAAGCATGCTTTTCATTACAACACATGAACCACACCTGTGGGCGTGGCAGCAACTGCAGCCTTCTGGTTCCTGTAGTAGCATGAAATCATAACTCTCAAGTGAGTTTTGCCCAAAGTCTTGCATTCAACAGTGAAATCCCTAGTGAGTAAAGACAACGTTCTCGTGAAGTGCCTTGCTTAATTCATGTGTCACAATCAGCACGACCTCCAGCATCACTGTGACCTCACGTCCGAAATCCACCGTGGGGCCGCAGCAGCTGAGTGGCTCCTTCCGCGACTGGGGCACCCGCCAATAATTCCACAAACAAAAGCTTACCCTTGAGGAAGAGCCACCAGGTAGGTTGTTGTTGCACTTTCTTTATTGCAATACTGCAGTGTGTTCAGAAAAGAAACATGCTTTAAAATCAATAGCGCCCGCTGCCAGACGCATTTCGAGTGTTCTCCTAATATATATATATGTATGTGTATATATATATATATATATATATATATATATATATATGTATGTATGTATGTATATATATGTATATATATGTATATATGTATATATATATATAAATATATTTTCGCTGCTTGCAGCGGATCTGCGAACTCAGGGTACTGAGAAATCCAATGTCCGCCAATGCAGCTTGGGAGGCTCCGGTGGCGAGAGGTATTCATACCTCCATTAGGATGCTGTGCCGCAGTATGGCTGTCCCTGCCGGATATGCTCACCTGATTTGTTTGGCAGCAGTGGCTCGAGGGGACCCAGGGACAGCCACGCAGAGTTTGGAAGCATTCCGAGGTTCCCGCGCCACCCATCAGCAAAAGCCCTGGCACTGTGGCAACACGACTCACAACCTCCATACCACCAACCGGGATGCATCGCATATTGCATGCTGGGAGTTGGAGTTCCGGTATTCACCGCGACAGGCAACAGGTGTGAACAATTAGCAAGGGGGAGGTACCATGCCGGACTACTAATACTGAGTTGCTGAGAAGGGACTATGCTTAGCGAATGACTCTCTGCAGTATGGGGCGCTGAAGAAGACTTAAGGTCGAAATGCATTCGCCAGTACTGCTATTTGCTGCCAAATAAACGTGGTGTTTACCTGGATTCCCCCTCTGGCCTCTGATTCCTTAGTTGTTCCTTGATTTTATTTAACGCAATTTCTATATGTTTTACTAGAATTTTTATGAATCCTAAAGATGAATTCAAAGAGTGCTCGCCCCACTCTTGTAGGAGGTCATTTGTGACCTCTTGTTGGCTAGGCATTGTTAAATTACGCAGTCCGCGAGGCACTCTTTCTACCTCCAGATATTTTTGTAGGGTTATCAGTTCCCATGATTTGTTGATCTCTTTTTTATTTAATTTTTCCCATAGTCTTAGTTTGTCCTTTGTGTCATTTTTTCCTGTGTCTTTATCTTTTTCTTTGTTAGTGGTAGTAGATGTATAACTTTTATCTTTTTCAAACATGGTTGTTATATGTTCCTTCCTTCTTGCATCCCGTTTGTCCATCTTTTGCTTGGTTTGGCTTCTCCTTTCTTTCGGATAATTGTATTCTCCTAAGTTTGATTCCTTGGAGAATGCTCCTTGTTAAGTGGTTCAATTGGTTTGTTATTTCGATAGAAATGGAGGTGTCCGTTTTATTTTGTTCTGGCTATATCCACAATGTGATATTACTTATTGCCCATTGATTTAAAAGGTTGTCACCATTCCATTATTTAATCGAAAATACACAATGCCACAAAAGCCGGCTTTTCTCACTATGCTGTGATTATGGAAGTTTGTCATTCAACATTCTTTCTTCACGCGGTTGCCGGGGGTTAACAGCAGGCATACTTGGGGACCACACACTCTTACCTCGGATTCACCGCGGTGGGTGTGGGTCCGCTCTCTTCCGTCCGCTGTAATCTCGGATCCTCAATGTGAGTCAATCATTCAAAGTTTTTTTGCCGGCGAGCACCTTGAGAAAATGTAAATATGATCCATATGGCTCGATTCTTTCCCAAATGGCGCTGCTGAACGTGGCCGCGTTGCTCCTGCGGTTGAGCCCAACCGCTATCAATCCCACAAACGATTCCTTCCTCGGAAAAGAATCACGGAGTCGCAGTTTCAACCACAATTATTCAAGGAGATCAATTCCAAGTTATATATTTATTTCCATGGAGTGCCAAACCAAACAGTAAACCAACGCGTTTCGACAGCCTCCGCTGTCTTGTTCACGGTCAGTTGTAAAGTGCAATGACACAGACATAAATACAAACCCACATTTCCTGAAACCCAAGGTTACCTCCCCCCGGGGGTGTGGTTTCTGTCCTGTCCCAACACCAGGAATTCTGGTCTCTGTAGTTTGGACAGTTTATACCACTAGTTGTAAATGCCTTTTAATTTCCCCTTT
Source organism: Lissotriton helveticus (assembly GCF_964261635.1). Classification (NCBI taxonomy): domain Eukaryota; kingdom Metazoa; phylum Chordata; class Amphibia; order Caudata; family Salamandridae; genus Lissotriton; species Lissotriton helveticus. Next base: position 1,872,498,596 of record NC_136067.1, on the reverse strand, counting down.
AGCTCGTGTGATTCCCAAAATGTTTCAGTTCAATATTTCAGTTCAATAGGTGGCAATCCGGCTAGTTTTGTCCATTCAATTGTACTTTCTGTCCAATTTTAATCGGGGCATCACTCCTTTCTAGTTACCGCTTCATTGTTATATTTCCAAACCGAGGTTTCTGGATGTTGTAGTCGTTAGGAGTTTCTTTTTTTACATTTTTACAAAGAGCCTCTTTATTAGGTTGGATGAAAGTAGGAATAATTTATAGACACCATTTTTCAATTCAGCCCTCCAGTGGGCATATTGCGACTCATGGTATTTGGACGTCATATTTCGGATTACCATTTCATTAATATTTCGTGTGGTTTTTTTTTTGGCAGTTGTTGATTTTTCCTGCCCTCTGGTGGGCTTATGTTTCTTGATTTCGGTTTGTTATGTTCTGTGTATAAAATGGTGAAATGTGAAAAGTGATCAGTAACTTTATTGTCTATTTACAAAACAGGGTGCTTTATCAGGAATCGGATCATTTTGGTCGGAGTTTCCGGGCATATCTGGATTTTATAAATGTATGTAGAGTTCCTCCGATTGATTAAGACCAAAGGGGGTCATTGTCCTGAAGTTGAGTATATGCCTTGACTCCTTTTGCCGCAAGATTCTCTCATTGTGTCCTCCTCTATCTGAAGGGATCATGGTTTCGATACCCCAAAAGCGCAATTGTTTCCAGTCCCCTTGATGATGGCTTTCCATATGCTTTGCGACAGCATTGTTTCTGTCTTTGTGTGTTGTAGCGCGTGCGTGTTCAAGGATGCGCTTTTTCAACTCGCATATTGTACTCCCGATATATCGGAGTTTGCAGGGGCACTCGATCATGTACACAGTGTAGTTGCTGTTGCACGTTATGCACTCCTTTATTTGCCATGTCTTTTTGTTTGGCATTGAGATCTGGGTTGTAGGCTTGGCAATTTCGCATGCTTTGCAGTTATAGCATTTGATGAAGCCTTTTGTTTTTAGCCACGCTTTTTTAGGGTTTGATGTTTTGTAGTGACTATGCACTAGTTGATCCTGCAAATTTCTTGCCCTTCCATATGTGATTACAGGGTGGTTGCCCATTCTCTTGCCAATTATTGGGTCCAGCTGAAGGATTTTCCAGTTCTTTTTTACAATTTGGTTGATTCTTTTTGATTCCTGACTGTAGTTCAATATTAGTCTGATTGGTTCTGTCTCCTGAGTATCTTGCCTTTGTTTTTTCTCTAGGCATTCCTTCCTGGTTTTTTGGTTTGCTCTCTTCCAGCAATTGAGGACCACTTTCCGGTTGTATTTTCTTTTTGTGAATCTTTGGATAGTCTTTTTGCTTTGTTTCTCCCACTCCTCTTCCTCGCTGCAGATTCTTCTCAAACGAAGAAATTCCCCGTAGGGGATACTTTCAATGAGGGACTGTTGGTGAAAGCTCGTTGCTTCCAAGGTGGCATTCGTTGCAGTGTCTTTTCGGTGGAGGGTTGTCTCAATATGATTATTTTTGACGTATACCTCCGTATCTAGGAAGGTAGCTTTGATCTTGCTTATGTTGTAGGTGAATTTCAAGCATGGTGTTTCTGTATTCAAGATTTCAAAGTATTCCAGAAATTTTTCTTCACTGTCCTTCCACACAATGAACAGGTCGTCGATGAATCTTTTCCATGACACTATGTGTTGTGTATATTCCATGTTCTTTTGATTCCATGCGACCATCTCCTCCCACCATCCCATGGTGATACAGGCGTAGCTTGGACTGTGGGAAAAGCCCATCGCGGCCCCATTTTTTTGTCTATAGATCTGGTCCCCAAATAGGAAGATGTTGTTGGTAAGTGATATATTAATCATCTCCAGGAGCATAAGGTTGTGATCACTGAAGTGAATATTACGGTCTTGGAGGAAGAATTTACATGCATTTAGGCCTACGTCATTATCAATGGTTGTATATAAGGATATTACATCCATAGTTATCAATAAGAAGTCAGGTTGCCAGGTCAATTCGTTCAACATGCATAAAAAGTCAGTTGTATCCTTCAAGTATGATTTTAGATTCTGTACATAGAGGTTTAAGAAGTGATCAATGTAATTGGCTAGGGGCTCAAGCAGGGATCCCATGGCTGACACAATTGGTCTCCCTGGTGGTTTCGTGGGATTTTTATGAACTTTGGGCAGAAAATATATGGTTGCCGTTTTAGGGAAGTCGACAGTGAGATAGTTCTTCTCATCATAATCTAGAAGTCCATTATTTTCCCATTTATTCAGATTTTTATCAAACTCTCTTTTCATTTTATCCATGGGGTTTGAATTTAGTCTTTCGTAGTATTGTAGATTGTTTAATTGTTCCATAGCCTCTGTGGTATATAGATCTCTGTCCCACAGGACCACGTTGCCTCCCTTATCTGCCATTTTGATTTCGAAGCTGGTGTCTGTAGTTAGGGATATAATGGCTTCTCTTTCCTCAGATGTTAAGTTGTCCTTACCCTTGATTTTTGTGATTTTGTAGAGATCATGGATGATCGCTTCTTGGAACATGTCAATCTTGTTCCCTGGTGTTAATTGTGGGTAGAATTTTGATTTTGCTTTCATTTTACTTAAACCCGCTCCCAGTTGTGGTATTGCTTCTGCTAGGGTCATATTGTTGTCTTCTTCCTCGTTCAGGTTTAGTAATGTCAGGTATGCCTCCGCCTCCTTAGCTAAGAGAGTAGACTTGATTTCTGTTTGTATTGTTCTAGATTTAGGTTTGTGCGGTTTTTCCATAAAAAACTTCGCTAATTTGATTTTTCTGATGTATAAATATATATCAATGCGTGTTTGAGCCATATTCATTCTTTGAGTCGGGCAAAAATTGATTCCTTTCTTGAGGACTGAAATTTCTGCCGGAGTTATTATGCGTTTGGAGAGATTAATGATTTGAAGTTCTTCATTTATTTGCCCTTCTTCTGTTTCATCCCTCGTGTTTCGGTACCCACTCTTGTGTTTGTAGAGCTTTCTTCTTCTGCTCCGCCTTGTTGGGGTTTTTGGTTTCTGGCCTGCCATGGTCTTCCTCTGCCCCTGCCTCTGCCTCGTGTGAATCTCTGCGCCCCCCGATGTTGTTCCCATTGGCGTTGGATGAGAACGAGGCGCATATCCCCTAAAAAAGCCTTTTGAGTTGGGTCTGTTATAGTGTCTTCATCACCTGATTCCAGTGACGTAAAGGACGATAGACTCGATGAAGATACATTTGAAGTGTCTGCCTGTTGTTTAAAAGAGTCATATTTCCGGGCAAATGTAAATATTCGTCCATTTGCGTAGTCATTTGCATCTCTTATGAACTTAATTTGTTTTCTCTCCCTTACTGTTTCTTCATGTTTTTCAATTTGTTTGTTGAGATCCTCCTTGAATTTAGACATTTCCGGATTTAATTTGAGGGCGTCTATTTCTTTTTCTAGATTCCTTAGTTGTTCCTTGATTTTATTTAACGCAATTTCTATATGTTTTACTAGAATTTTTATGAATCCTAAAGATGAATTCAAAGAGTGCTCGCCCCACTCTTGTAGGAGGTCATTTGTGACCTCTTGTTGGCTAGGCATTGTTAAATTACGCAGTCCGCGAGGCACTCTTTCTACCTCCAGATATTTTTGTAGGGTTATCAGTTCCCATGATTTGTTGATCTCTTTTTTATTTAATTTTTCCCATAGTCTTAGTTTGTCCTTTGTGTCATTTTTTCCTGTGTCTTTATCTTTTTCTTTGTTAGTGGTAGTAGATGTATAACTTTTATCTTTTTCAAACATGGTTGTTATATGTTCCTTCCTTCTTGCATCCCGTTTGTCCATCTTTTGCTTGGTTTGGCTTCTCCTTTCTTTCGGATAATTGTATTCTCCTAAGTTTGATTCCTTGGAGAATGCTCCTTGTTAAGTGGTTCAATTGGTTTGTTATTTCGATAGAAATGGAGGTGTCCGTTTTATTTTGTTCTGGCTATATCCACAATGTGATATTACTTATTGCCCATTGATTTAAAAGGTTGTCACCATTCCATTATTTAATCGAAAATACACAATGCCACAAAAGCCGGCTTTTCTCACTATGCTGTGATTATGGAAGTTTGTCATTCAACATTCTTTCTTCACGCGGTTGCCGGGGGTTAACAGCAGGCATACTTGGGGACCACACACTCTTACCTCGGATTCACCGCGGTGGGTGTGGGTCCGCTCTCTTCCGTCCGCTGTAATCTCGGATCCTCAATGTGAGTCAATCATTCAAAGTTTTTTTGCCGGCGAGCACCTTGAGAAAATGTAAATATGATCCATATGGCTCGATTCTTTCCCAAATGGCGCTGCTGAACGTGGCCGCGTTGCTCCTGCGGTTGAGCCCAACCGCTATCAATCCCACAAACGATTCCTTCCTCGGAAAAGAATCACGGAGTCGCAGTTTCAACCACAATTATTCAAGGAGATCAATTCCAAGTTATATATTTATTTCCATGGAGTGCCAAACCAAACAGTAAACCAACGCGTTTCGACAGCCTCCGCTGTCTTGTTCACGGTCAGTTGTAAAGTGCAATGACACAGACATAAATACAAACCCACATTTCCTGAAACCCAAGGTTACCTCCCCCCGGGGGTGTGGTTTCTGTCCTGTCCCAACACCAGGAATTCTGGTCTCTGTAGTTTGGACAGTTTATACCACTAGTTGTAAATGCCTTTTAATTTCCCCTTTAGCTCGTGTGATTCCCAAAATGTTTCAGTTCAATATTTCAGTTCAATAGGTGGCAATCCGGCTAGTTTTGTCCATTCAATTGTACTTTCTGTCCAATTTTAATCGGGGCATCACTCCTTTCTAGTTACCGCTTCATTGTTATATTTCCAAACCGAGGTTTCTGGATGTTGTAGTCGTTAGGAGTTTCTTTTTTTACATTTTTACAAAGAGCCTCTTTATTAGGTTGGATGAAAGTAGGAATAATTTATAGACACCATTTTTCAATTCAGCCCTCCAGTGGGCATATTGCGACTCATGGTATTTGGACGTCATATTTCGGATTACCATTTCATTAATATTTCGTGTGGGTTTTTTTTTGGCAGTTGTTGATTTTTCCTGCCCTCTGGTGGGCTTATGTTTCTTGATTTCGGTTTGTTATGTTCTGTGTATAAAATGGTGAAATGTGAAAAGTGATCAGTAACTTTATTGTCTATTTACAAAACAGGGTGCTTTATCAGGAATCGGATCATTTTGGTCGGAGTTTCCGGGCATATCTGGATTTTATAAATGTATGTAGAGTTCCTCCGATTGATTAAGACCAAAGGGGGTCATTGTCCTGAAGTTGAGTATATGCCTTGACTCCTTTTGCCGCAAGATTCTCTCATTGTGTCCTCCTCTATCTGAAGGGATCATGGTTTCGATACCCCAAAAGCGCAATTGTTTCCAGTCCCCTTGATGATGGCTTTCCATATGCTTTGCGACAGCATTGTTTCTGTCTTTGTGTGTTGTAGCGCGTGCGTGTTCAAGGATGCGCTTTTTCAACTCGCATATTGTACTCCCGATATATCGGAGTTTGCAGGGGCACTCGATCATGTACACAGTGTAGTTGCTGTTGCACGTTATGCACTCCTTTATTTGCCATGTCTTTTTGTTTGGCATTGAGATCTGGGTTGTAGGCTTGGCAATTTCGCATGCTTTGCAGTTATAGCATTTGATGAAGCCTTTTGTTTTTAGCCACGCTTTTTTAGGGTTTGATGTTTTGTAGTGACTATGCACTAGTTGATCCTGCAAATTTCTTGCCCTTCCATATGTGATTACAGGGTGGTTGCCCATTCTCTTGCCAATTATTGGGTCCAGCTGAAGGATTTTCCAGTTCTTTTTTACAATTTGGTTGATTCTTTTTGATTCCTGACTGTAGTTCAATATTAGTCTGATTGGTTCTGTCTCCTGAGTATCTTGCCTTTGTTTTTTCTCTAGGCATTCCTTCCTGGTTTTTTGGTTTGCTCTCTTCCAGCAATTGAGGACCACTTTCCGGTTGTATTTTCTTTTTGTGAATCTTTGGATAGTCTTTTTGCTTTGTTTCTCCCACTCCTCTTCCTCGCTGCAGATTCTTCTCAAACGAAGAAATTCCCCGTAGGGGATACTTTCAATGAGGGACTGTTGGTGAAAGCTCGTTGCTTCCAAGGTGGCATTCGTTGCAGTGTCTTTTCGGTGGAGGGTTGTCTCAATATGATTATTTTTGACGTATACCTCCGTATCTAGGAATGTAGCTTTGATCTTGCTTATGTTGTAGGTGAATTTCAAGCATGGTGTTTCTGTATTCAAGATTTCAAAGTATTCCAGAAATTTTTCTTCACTGTCCTTCCACACAATGAACAGGTCGTCGATGAATCTTTTCCATGACACTATGTGTTGTGTATATTCCATGTTCTTTTGATTCCATGCGACCATCTCCTCCCACCATCCCATGGTGATACAGGCGTAGCTTGGACTGTGGGAAAAGCCCATCGCGGCCCCATTTTTTTGTCTATAGATCTGGTCCCCAAATAGGAAGATGTTGTTGGTAAGTGATATATTAATCATCTCCAGGAGCATAAGGTTGTGATCACTGAAGTGAATGTTACGGTCTTGGAGGAAGAATTTACATGCATTTAGGCCTACGTCATTATCAATGGTTGTATATAAGGATATTACATCCATAGTTATCAATAAGAAGTCAGGTTGCCAGGTCAATTCGTTCAACATGCATAAAAAGTCAGTTGTATCCTTCAAGTATGATTTTAGATTCTGTACATAGGGGTTTAAGAAGTGATCAATGTAATTGGCTAGGGGCTCAAGCAGGGATCCCATGGCTGACACAATTGGTCTCCCTGGTGGTTTCGTGGGATTTTTATGAACTTTGGGCAGAAAATATATGGTTGCCGTTTTAGGGAAGTCGACAGTGAGATATTTCTTCTCATCATAATCTAGAAGTCCATTATTTTCCCATTTATTCAGATTTTTATCAAACTCTCTTTTCATTTTATCCATGGGGTTTGAATTTAGTCTTTCGTAGTATTGTAGATTGTTTAATTGTTCCATAGCCTCTGTGGTATATAGATCTCTGTCCCACAGGACCACGTTGCCTCCCTTATCTGCCATTTTGATTTCGAAGCTGGTGTCTGTAGTTAGGGATATAATGGCTTCTCTTTCCTCAGATGTTAAGTTGTCCTTACCCTTGATTTTTGTGATTTTGTAGAGATCATGGATGATCGCTTCTTGGAACATGTCAATCTTGTTCCCTGGTGTTAATTGTGGGTAGAATTTTGATTTTGCTTTCATTTTACTTAAACCCGCTCCCAGTTGTGGTATTGCTTCTGCTAGGGTCATATTGTTGTCTTCTTCCTCGTTCAGGTTTAGTAATGTCAGGTATGCCTCCGCCTCCTTAGCTAAGAGAGTAGACTTGATTTCTGTTTGTATTGTTCTAGATTTAGGTTTGTGCGGTTTTTCCATAAAAAACTTCGCTAATTTGATTTTTCTGATGTATAAATATATATCAATGCGTGTTTGAGCCATATTCATTCTTTGAGTCGGGCAAAAATTGATTCCTTTCTTGAGGACTGAAATTTCTGCCGGAGTTATTATGCGTTTGGAGAGATTAATGATTTGAAGTTCTTCATTTATTTGCCCTTCTTCTGTTTCATCCCTCGTGTTTCGGTACCCACTCTTGTGTTTGTAGAGCTTTCTTCTTCTGCTCCGCCTTGTTGGGGTTTTTGGTTTCTGGCCTGCCATGGTCTTCCTCTGCCCCTGCCTCTGCCTCGTGTGAATCTCTGCGCCCCCCGATGTTGTTCCCATTGGCGTTGGATGAGAACGAGGCGCATATCCCCTAAAAAAGCCTTTTGAGTTGGGTCTGTTATAGTGTCTTCATCACCTGATTCCAGTGACGTAAAGGACGATAGACTCGATGAAGATACATTTGAAGTGTCTGCCTGTTGTTTAAAAGAGTCATATTTCCGGGCAAATGTAAATATTCGTCCATTTGCGTAGTCATTTGCATCTCTTATGAACTTAATTTGTTTTCTCTCCCTTACTGTTTCTTCATGTTTTTCAATTTGTTTGTTGAGATCCTCCTTGAATTTAGACATTTCCGGATTTAATTTGAGGGCGTCTATTTCTTTTTCTAGATTCCTTAGTTGTTCCTTGATTTTATTTAACGCAATTTCTATATGTTTTACTAGAATTTTTATGAATCCTAAAGATGAATTCAAAGAGTGCTCGCCCCACTCTTGTAGGAGGTCATTTGTGACCTCTTGTTGGCTAGGCATTGTTAAATTACGCAGTCCGCGAGGCACTCTTTCTACCTCCAGATATTTTTGTAGGGTTATCAGTTCCCATGATTTGTTGATCTCTTTTTTATTTAATTTTTCCCATAGTCTTAGTTTGTCCTTTGTGTCATTTTTTCCTGTGTCTTTATCTTTTTCTTTGTTAGTGGTAGTAGATGTATAACTTTTATCTTTTTCAAACATGGTTGTTATATGTTCCTTCCTTCTTGCATCCCGTTTGTCCATCTTTTGCTTGGTTTGGCTTCTCCTTTCTTTCGGATAATTGTATTCTCCTAAGTTTGATTCCTTGGAGAATGCTCATTGTTAAGTGGTTCAATTGGTTTGTTATTTCGATAGAAATGGAGGTGTCCGTTTTATTTTGTTCTGGCTATATCCACAATGTGATATTACTTATTGCCCATTGATTTAAAAGGTTGTCACCATTCCATTATTTAATCGAAAATACACAATGCCACAAAAGCCGGCTTTTCTCACTATGCTGTGATTATGGAAGTTTGTCATTCAACATTCTTTCTTCACGCGGTTGCCGGGGGTTAACAGCAGGCATACTTGGGGACCACACACTCTTACCTCGGATTCACCGCGGTGGGTGTGGGTCCGCTCTCTTCCGTCCGCTGTAATCTCGGATCCTCAATGTGAGTCAATCATTCAAAGTTTTTTTGCCGGCGAGCACCTTGAGAAAATGTAAATATGATCCATATGGCTCGATTCTTTCCCAAATGGCGCTGCTGAACGTGGCCGCGTTGCTCCTGCGGTTGAGCCCAACCGCTATCAATCCCACAAACGATTCCTTCCTCGGAAAAGAATCACGGAGTCGCAGTTTCAACCACAATTATTCAAGGAGATCAATTCCAAGTTATATATTTATTTCCATGGAGTGCCAAACCAAACAGTAAACCAACGCGTTTCGACAGCCTCCGCTGTCTTGTTCACGGTCAGTTGTAAAGTGCAATGACACAGACATAAATACAAACCCACATTTCCTGAAACCCAAGGTTACCTCCCCCCGGGGGTGTGGTTTCTGTCCTGTCCCAACACCAGGAATTCTGGTCTCTGTAGTTTGGACAGTTTATACCACTAGTTGTAAATGCCTTTTAATTTCCCCTTTAGCTCGTGTGATTCCCAAAATGTTTCAGTTCAATATTTCAGTTCAATAGGTGGCAATCCGGCTAGTTTTGTCCATTCAATTGTACTTTCTGTCCAATTTTAATCGGGGCATCACTCCTTTCTAGTTACCGCTTCATTGTTATATTTCCAAACCGAGGTTTCTGGATGTTGTAGTCGTTAGGAGTTTCTTTTTTTACATTTTTACAAAGAGCCTCTTTATTAGGTTGGATGAAAGTAGGAATAATTTATAGACACCATTTTTCAATTCAGCCCTCCAGTGGGCATATTGCGACTCATGGTATTTGGACGTCATATTTCGGATTACCATTTCATTAATATTTCGTGTGGGTTTTTTTTTGGCAGTTGTTGATTTTTCCTGCCCTCTGGTGGGCTTATGTTTCTTGATTTCGGTTTGTTATGTTCTGTGTATAAAATGGTGAAATGTGAAAAGTGATCAGTAACTTTATTGTCTATTTACAAAACAGGGTGCTTTATCAGGAATCGGATCATTTTGGTCGGAGTTTCCGGGCATATCTGGATTTTATAAATGTATGTAGAGTTCCTCCGATTGATTAAGACCAAAGGGGGTCATTGTCCTGAAGTTGAGTATATGCCTTGACTCCTTTTGCCGCAAGATTCTCTCATTGTGTCCTCCTCTATCTGAAGGGATCATGGTTTCGATACCCAAAAAGCGCAATTGTTTCCAGTCCCCTTGATGATGGCTTTCCATATGCTTTGCGACAGCATTGTTTCTGTCTTTGTGTGTTGTAGCGCGTGCGTGTTCAAGGATGCGCTTTTTCAACTCGCATATTGTACTCCCGATATATCGGAGTTTGCAGGGGCACTCGATCATGTACACTGTGTAGTTGCTGTTGCACGTTATGCACTCCTTTATTTGCCATGTCTTTTTGTTTGGCATTGAGATCTGGGTTGTAGGCTTGGCAATTTCGCATGCTTTGCAGTTATAGCATTTGATGAAGCCTTTTGTTTTTAGCCACGCTTTTTTAGGGTTTGATGTTTTGTAGTGACTATGCACTATTTGATCCTGCAAATTTCTTGCCCTTCTATATGTGATTACAGGGTGGTTGCCCATTCTCTTGCCAATTATTGGGTCCAGCTGAAGGATTTTCCAGTTCTTTTTTACAATTTGGTTGATTCTTTTTGATTCCTGACTGTAGTTCAATATTAGTCTGATTGGTTCTGTCTCCTGAGTATCTTGCCTTTGTTTTTTCTCTAGGCATTCCTTCCTGGTTTTTTGGTTTGCTCTCTTCCAGCAATTGAGGACCACTTTCCGGTTGTATTTTCTTTTTGTGAATCTTTGGATAGTCTTTTTGCTTTGTTTCTCCCACTCCTCTTCCTCGCTGCAGATTCTTCTCAAACGAAGAAATTCCCCGTAGGGGATACTTTCAATGAGGGACTGTTGGTGAAAGCTCGTTGCTTCCAAGGTGGCATTCGTTGCAGTGTCTTTTCGGTGGAGGGTTGTCTCAATATGATTATTTTTGACGTATACCTCCGTATCTAGGAAGGTAGCTTTGATCTTGCTTATGTTGTAGGTGAATTTCAATTCAGAAAAGGGGGTGGTGATGAACAGAGTGTCTGAATTAAGCAGACCACTCTTACCCAGTCCAAAGATCAGGGCTTGATCCATCACCGTTATTTATCTCACTGCCCCATCCCAGCTCAGAACCTGGCTATATGCAAATTAGTCTGTCCCTGGCCCAGTGCATCATGGGAACAGGGCAGACCAAACTACCAAGCCAATTCTTCACCAGAAAGGAGACAAGCTACCGGGGACCGGTTTCTGGCATTTCAGCCTCTTCGGCCCGGCTTGCTTGAATCCTGATGGAGCAGTGTTCCCATGATGCACTGGGCCAGGGTCAGACTAATTTGCATGTAGCCAGGTTCTGAACTGGGATGGTGCAGTGAGCTAAAAAACGGTGATGGATCAAGCCCTGATCTTTTGACTGGGTAGGAGTGTTCTGCTTAATTCAGATACTCTGTCGATCACCACCCCCTTTTGAATCGTTTTGGCCACCACAAGTGTGGAAGGGTATGCTCAGATGTGAGTCCCTTGCTCACTGCACCATCAGGATTCAAGCAAGCCGGGCCGAAGACGGCTGTAATGCCAGAAACCGGTCCCCGGAAGCTTGTTTCCTTTCCAGTAAAGAATTGGCTTGGTAGTTTAGTCTGCCCTGTTCCCATGATGCACTGGGCCAGGGTCAGACTAATTTGCATGTAGCCAGGTTCTGAACTGGGATGGTGCAGTGAGCTAAAAAACGGTGATGGATCAAGCCCTGATCTTTTGACTGGGTAGGAGTGTTCTGCTTAATTCAGATACTCTGTCCATCACCACCCCCTTTTGAATCGTTTTGGCCACCACAAGTGTGGAAGGGTATGCTCAGATGTGAGTCCCTTGCTCACTGCACCATCAGGATTCAAGCAAGCCGGGCCGAAGACGGCTGTAATGCCAGAAACCGGTCCCCGGAAGCTTGTTTCCTTTCCAGTAAAGAATTGGCTTGGTAGTTTAGTCTGCCCTGTTCCCATGATGCACTGGGCCAGGGTCAGACTAATTTGCATGTAGCCAGGTTCTGAACTGGGATGGTGCAGTGAGCTAAAAAACGGTGATGGATCAAGCCCTGATCTTTTGACTGGGTAGGAGTGTTCTGCTTAATTCAGATACTCTGTCCATCACCACCCCCTTTTGAATCGTTTTGGCCACCACAAGTGTGGAAGGGTATGCTCAGATGTGAGTCCCTTGCTCACTGCACCATCAGGATTCAAGCAAGCCGGGCCGAAGACGGCTGTAATGCCAGAAACCGGTCCCCGGAAGCTTGTTTCCTTTCCAGTAAAGAATTGGCTTGGTAGTTTAGTCTGCCCTGTTCCCATGATGCACTGGGCCAGGGTCAGACTAATTTGCATGTAGCCAGGTTCTGAACTGGGATGGTGCAGTGAGCTAAAAAACGGTGATGGATCAAGCCCTGATCTTTTGACTGGGTAGGAGTGTTCTGCTTAATTCAGATACTCTGTCCATCACCACCCCCTTTTGAATCGTTTTGGCCACCACAAGTGTGGAAGGGTATGCTCAGATGTGAGTCCCTTGCTCACTGCACCATCAGGATTCAAGCAAGCCGGGCCGAAGACGGCTGTAATGCCAGAAACCGGTCCCCGGAAGCTTGTTTCCTTTCCAGTAAAGAATTGGCTTGGTAGTTTAGTCTGCCCTGTTCCCATGATGCACTGGGCCAGGGTCAGACTAATTTGCATGTAGCCAGGTTCTGAACTGGGATGGTGCAGTGAGCTAAAAAACGGTGATGGATCAAGCCCTGATCTTTTGACTGGGTAGGAGTGTTCTGCTTAATTCAGATACTCTGTCCATCACCACCCCCTTTTGAATCGTTTTGGCCACCACAAGTGTGGAAGGGTATGCTCAGATGTGAGTCCCTTGCTCACTGCACCATCAGGATTCAAGCAAGCCGGGCCGAAGACGGCTGTAATGCCAGAAACCGGTCCCCGGAAGCTTGTTTCCTTTCCAGTAAAGAATTGGCTTGGTAGTTTAGTCTGCCCTGTTCCCATGATGCACTGGGCCAGGGTCAGACTAATTTGCATGTAGCCAGGTTCTGAACTGGGATGGTGCAGTGAGCTAAAAAACGGTGATGGATCAAGCCCTGATCTTTTGACTGGGTAGGAGTGTTCTGCTTAATTCAGATACTCTGTCCATCACCACCCCCTTTTGAATCGTTTTGGCCACCACAAGTGTGGAAGGGTATGCTCAGATGTGAGTCCCTTGCTCACTGCACCATCAGGATTCAAGCAAGCCGGGCCGAAGACGGCTGTAATGCCAGAAACCGGTCCCCGGAAGCTTGTTTCCTTTCCAGTAAAGAATTGGCTTGGTAGTTTAGTCTGCCCTGTTCCCATGATGCACTGGGCCAGGGTCAGACTAATTTGCATGTAGCCAGGTTCTGAACTGGGATGGTGCAGTGAGCTAAAAAACGGTGATGGATCAAGCCCTGATCTTTTGACTGGGTAGGAGTGTTCTGCTTAATTCAGATACTCTGTCCATCACCACCCCCTTTTGAATCGTTTTGGCCACCACAAGTGTGGAAGGGTATGCTCAGATGTGAGTCCCTTGCTCACTGCACCATCAGGATTCAAGCAAGCCGGGCCGAAGACGGCTGTAATGCCAGAAACCGGTCCCCGGAAGCTTGTTTCCTTTCCAGTAAAGAATTGGCTTGGTAGTTTAGTCTGCCCTGTTCCCATGATGCACTGGGCCAGGGTCAGACTAATTTGCATGTAGCCAGGTTCTGAACTGGGATGGTGCAGTGAGCTAAAAAACGGTGATGGATCAAGCCCTGATCTTTTGACTGGGTAGGAGTGTTCTGCTTAATTCAGATACTCTGTCCATCACCACCCCCTTTTGAATCGTTTTGGCCACCACAAGTGTGGAAGGGTATGCTCAGATGTGAGTCCCTTGCTCACTGCACCATCAGGATTCAAGCAAGCCGGGCCGAAGACGGCTGTAATGCCAGAAACCGGTCCCCGGAAGCTTGTTTCCTTTCCAGTAAAGAATTGGCTTGGTAGTTTAGTCTGCCCTGTTCCCATGATGCACTGGGCCAGGGTCAGACTAATTTGCATGTAGCCAGGTTCTGAACTGGGATGGTGCAGTGAGCTAAAAAACGGTGATGGATCAAGCCCTGATCTTTTGACTGGGTAGGAGTGTTCTGCTTAATTCAGATACTCTGTCCATCACCACCCCCTTTTGAATCGTAGGTGAATTTCAAGCATGGTGTTTCTGTATTCAAGATTTCAAAGTATTCCAGAAATTTTTCTTCACTGTCCTTCCACACAATGAACAGGTCGTCGATGAATCTTTTCCATGACACTATGTGTTGTGTATATTCCATGTTCTTTTGATTCCATGCGACCATCTCCTCCCACCATCCCATGGTGATACAGGCGTAGCTTGGACTGTGGGAAAAGCCCATCGCGGCCCCATTTTTTTGTCTATAGATCTGGTCCCCAAATAGGAAGATGTTGTTGGTAAGTGATATATTAATCATCTCCAGGAGCATAAGGTTGTGATCACTGAAGTGAATATTACGGTCTTGGAGGAAGAATTTACATGCATTTAGGCCTACGTCATTATCAATGGTTGTATGTAAGGATATTACATCCATAGTTATCAATAAGAAGTCAGGTTGCCAGGTCAATTCGTTCAACATGCATAAAAAGTCAGTTGTATCCTTCAAGTATGATTTTAGATTCTGTACATAGGGGTTTAAGAAGTGATCAATGTAATTGGCTAGGGGCTCAAGCAGGGATCCCATGGCTGACACAATTGGTCTCCCTGGTGGTTTCGTGGGATTTTTATGAACTTTGGGCAGAAAATATATGGTTGCCGTTTTAGGGAAGTCGACAGTGAGATATTTCTTCTCATCATAATCTAGAAGTCCATTATTTTCCCATTTATTCAGATTTTTATCAAACTCTCTTTTCATTTTATCCATGGGGTTTGAATTTAGTCTTTCGTAGTATTGTAGATTGTTTAATTGTTCCATAGCCTCTGTGGTATATAGATCTCTGTCCCACAGGACCACGTTGCCTCCCTTATCTGCCATTTTGATTTCGAAGCTGGTGTCTGTAGTTAGGGATATAATGGCTTCTCTTTCCTCAGATGTTAAGTTGTCCTTACCCTTGATTTTTGTGATTTTGTAGAGATCATGGATGATCGCTTCTTGGAACATGTCAATCTTGTTCCCTGGTGTTAATTGTGGGTAGAATTTTGATTTTGCTTTCATTTTACTTAAACCCGCTCCCAGTTGTGGTATTGCTTCTGCTAGGGTCATATTGTTGTCTTCTTCCTCGTTCAGGTTTAGTAATGTCAGGTATGCCTCCGCCTCCTTAGCTAAGAGAGTAGACTTGATTTCTGTTTGTATTGTTCTAGATTTAGGTTTGTGCGGTTTTTCCATAAAAAACTTCGCTAATTTGATTTTTCTGATGTATAAATATATATCAATGCGTGTTTGAGCCATATTCATTCTTTGAGTCGGGCAAAAATTGATTCCTTTCTTGAGGACTGAAATTTCTGCCGGAGTTATTATGCGTTTGGAGAGATTAATGATTTGAAGTTCTTCATTTATTTGCCCTTCTTCTGTTTCATCCCTCGTGTTTCGGTACCCACTCTTGTGTTTGTAGAGCTTTCTTCTTCTGCTCCGCCTTGTTGGGGTTTTTGGTTTCTGGCCTGCCATGGTCTTCCTCTGCCCCTGCCTCTGCCTCGTGTGAATCTCTGCGCCCCCCGATGTTGTTCCCATTGGCGTTGGATGAGAACGAGGCGCATATCCCCTAAAAAAGCCTTTTGAGTTGGGTCTGTTATAGTGTCTTCATCACCTGATTCCAGTGACGTAAAGGACGATAGACTCGATGAAGATACATTTGAAGTGTCTGCCTGTTGTTTAAAAGAGTCATATTTCCGGGCAAATGTAAATATTCGTCCATTTGCGTAGTCATTTGCATCTCTTATGAACTTAATTTGTTTTCTCTCCCTTACTGTTTCTTCATGTTTTTCAATTTGTTTGTTGAGATCCTCCTTGAATTTAGACATTTCCGGATTTAATTTGAGGGCGTCTATTTCTTTTTCTAGATTCCTTAGTTGTTCCTTGATTTTATTTAACGCAATTTCTATATGTTTTACTAGAATTTTTATGAATCCTAAAGATGAATTCAAAGAGTGCTCGCCCCACTCTTGTAGGAGGTCATTTGTGACCTCTTGTTGGCTAGGCATTGTTAAATTACGCAGTCCGCGAGGCACTCTTTCTACCTCCAGATATTTTTGTAGGGTTATCAGTTCCCATGATTTGTTGATCTCTTTTTTATTTAATTTTTCCCATAGTCTTAGTTTGTCCTTTGTGTCATTTTTTCCTGTGTCTTTATCTTTTTCTTTGTTAGTGGTAGTAGATGTATAACTTTTATCTTTTTCAAACATGGTTGTTATATGTTCCTTCCTTCTTGCATCCCGTTTGTCCATCTTTTGCTTGGTTTGGCTTCTCCTTTCTTTCGGATAATTGTATTCTCCTAAGTTTGATTCCTTGGAGAATGCTCCTTGTTAAGTGGTTCAATTGGTTTGTTATTTCTATAGAAATGGAGGTGTCCGTTTTATTTTGTTCTGGCTATATCCACAATGTGATATTACTTATTGCCCATTGATTTAAAAGGTTGTCACCATTCCATTATTTAATCGAAAATACACAATGCCACAAAAGCCGGCTTTTCTCACTATGCTGTGATTATGGAAGTTTGTCATTCAACATTCTTTCTTCACGCGGTTGCCGGGGGTTAACAGCAGGCATACTTGGGGACCACACACTCTTACCTCGGATTCACCGCGGTGGGTGTGGGTCCGCTCTCTTCCGTCCGCTGTAATCTCGGATCCTCAATGTGAGTCAATCATTCAAAGTTTTTTTGCCGGCGAGCACCTTGAGAAAATGTAAATATGATCCATATGGCTCGATTCTTTCCCAAATGGCGCTGCTGAACGTGGCCGCGTTGCTCCTGCGGTTGAGCCCAACCGCTATCAATCCCACAAACGATTCCTTCCTCGGAAAAGAATCACGGAGTCGCAGTTTCAACCACAATTATTCAAGGAGATCAATTCCAAGTTATATATTTATTTCCATGGAGTGCCAAACCAAACAGTAAACCAACGCGTTTCGACAGCCTCCGCTGTCTTGTTCACGGTCAGTTGTAAAGTGCAATGACACAGACATAAATACAAACCCACATTTCCTGAAACCCAAGGTTACCTCCCCCCGGGGGTGTGGTTTCTGTCCTGTCCCAACACCAGGAATTCTGGTCTCTGTAGTTTGGACAGTTTATACCACTAGTTGTAAATGCCTTTTAATTTCCCCTTTAGCTCGTGTGATTCCCAAAATGTTTCAGTTCAATATTTCAGTTCAATAGGTGGCAATCCGGCTAGTTTTGTCCATTCAATTGTACTTTCTGTCCAATTTTAATCGGGGCATCACTCCTTTCTAGTTACCGCTTCATTGTTATATTTCCAAACCGAGGTTTCTGGATGTTGTAGTCGTTAGGAGTTTCTTTTTTTACATTTTTACAAAGAGCCTCTTTATTAGGTTGGATGAAAGTAGGAATAATTTATAGACACCATTTTTCAATTCAGCCCTCCAGTGGGCATATTGCGACTCATGGTATTTGGACGTCATATTTCGGATTACCATTTCATTAATATTTCGTGTGGGTTTTTTTTTGGCAGTTGTTGATTTTTCCTGCCCTCTGGTGGGCTTATGTTTCTTGATTTCGGTTTGTTATGTTCTGTGTATAAAATGGTGAAATGTGAAAAGTGATCAGTAACTTTATTGTCTATTTACAAAACAGGGTGCTTTATCAGGAATCGGATCATTTTGGTCGGAGTTTCCGGGCATATCTGGATTTTATAAATGTATGTAGAGTTCCTCCGATTGATTAAGACCAAAGGGGGTCATTGTCCTGAAGTTGAGTATATGCCTTGACTCCTTTTGCCGCAAGATTCTCTCATTGTGTCCTCCTCTATCTGAAGGGATCATGGTTTCGATACCCAAAAAGCGCAATTGTTTCCAGTCCCCTTGATGATGGCTTTCCATATGCTTTGCGACAGCATTGTTTCTGTCTTTGTGTGTTGTAGCGCGTGCGTGTTCAAGGATGCGCTTTTTCAACTCGCATATTGTACTCCCGATATATCGGAGTTTGCAGGGGCACTCGATCATGTACACTGTGTAGTTGCTGTTGCACGTTATGCACTCCTTTATTTGCCATGTCTTTTTGTTTGGCATTGAGATCTGGGTTGTAGGCTTGGCAATTTCGCATGCTTTGCAGTTATAGCATTTGATGAAGCCTTTTGTTTTTAGCCACGCTTTTTTAGGGTTTGATGTTTTGTAGTGACTATGCACTATTTGATCCTGCAAATTTCTTGCCCTTCTATATGTGATTACAGGGTGGTTGCCCATTCTCTTGCCAATTATTGGGTCCAGCTGAAGGATTTTCCAGTTCTTTTTTACAATTTGGTTGATTCTTTTTGATTCCTGACTGTAGTTCAATATTAGTCTGATTGGTTCTGTCTCCTGAGTATCTTGCCTTTGTTTTTTCTCTAGGCATTCCTTCCTGGTTTTTTGGTTTGCTCTCTTCCAGCAATTGAGGACCACTTTCCGGTTGTATTTTCTTTTTGTGAATCTTTGGATAGTCTTTTTGCTTTGTTTCTCCCACTCCTCTTCCTCGCTGCAGATTCTTCTCAAACGAAGAAATTCCCCGTAGGGGATACTTTCAATGAGGGACTGTTGGTGAAAGCTCGTTGCTTCCAAGGTGGCATTCGTTGCAGTGTCTTTTCGGTGGAGGGTTGTCTCAATATGATTATTTTTGACGTATACCTCCGTATCTAGGAAGGTAGCTTTGATCTTGCTTATGTTGTAGGTGAATTTCAAGCATGGTGTTTCTGTATTCAAGATTTCAAAGTATTCCAGAAATTTTTCTTCACTGTCCTTCCACACAATGAACAGGTCGTCGATGAATCTTTTCCATGACACTATGTGTTGTGTATATTCCATGTTCTTTTGATTCCATGCGACCATCTCCTCCCACCATCCCATGGTGATACAGGCGTAGCTTGGACTGTGGGAAAAGCCCATCGCGGCCCCATTTTTTTGTCTATAGATCTGGTCCCCAAATAGGAAGATGTTGTTGGTAAGTGATATATTAATCATCTCCAGGAGCATAAGGTTGTGATCACTGAAGTGAATATTACGGTCTTGGAGGAAGAATTTACATGCATTTAGGCCTACGTCATTATCAATGGTTGTATGTAAGGATATTACATCCATAGTTATCAATAAGAAGTCAGGTTGCCAGGTCAATTCGTTCAACATGCATAAAAAGTCAGTTGTATCCTTCAAGTATGATTTTAGATTCTGTACATAGGGGTTTAAGAAGTGATCAATGTAATTGGCTAGGGGCTCAAGCAGGGATCCCATGGCTGACACAATTGGTCTCCCTGGTGGTTTCGTGGGATTTTTATGAACTTTGGGCAGAAAATATATGGTTGCCGTTTTAGGGAAGTCGACAGTGAGATATTTCTTCTCATCATAATCTAGAAGTCCATTATTTTCCCATTTATTCAGATTTTTATCAAACTCTCTTTTCATTTTATCCATGGGGTTTGAATTTAGTCTTTCGTAGTATTGTAGATTGTTTAATTGTTCCATAGCCTCTGTGGTATATAGATCTCTGTCCCACAGGACCACGTTGCCTCCCTTATCTGCCATTTTGATTTCGAAGCTGGTGTCTGTAGTTAGGGATATAATGGCTTCTCTTTCCTCAGATGTTAAGTTGTCCTTACCCTTGATTTTTGTGATTTTGTAGAGATCATGGATGATCGCTTCTTGGAACATGTCAATCTTGTTCCCTGGTGTTAATTGTGGGTAGAATTTTGATTTTGCTTTCATTTTACTTAAACCCGCTCCCAGTTGTGGTATTGCTTCTGCTAGGGTCATATTGTTGTCTTCTTCCTCGTTCAGGTTTAGTAATGTCAGGTATGCCTCCGCCTCCTTAGCTAAGAGAGTAGACTTGATTTCTGTTTGTATTGTTCTAGATTTAGGTTTGTGCGGTTTTTCCATAAAAAACTTCGCTAATTTGATTTTTCTGATGTATAAATATATATCAATGCGTGTTTGAGCCATATTCATTCTTTGAGTCGGGCAAAAATTGATTCCTTTCTTGAGGACTGAAATTTCTGCCGGAGTTATTATGCGTTTGGAGAGATTAATGATTTGAAGTTCTTCATTTATTTGCCCTTCTTCTGTTTCATCCCTCGTGTTTCGGTACCCACTCTTGTGTTTGTAGAGCTTTCTTCTTCTGCTCCGCCTTGTTGGGGTTTTTGGTTTCTGGCCTGCCATGGTCTTCCTCTGCCCCTGCCTCTGCCTCGTGTGAATCTCTGCGCCCCCCGATGTTGTTCCCATTGGCGTTGGATGAGAACGAGGCGCATATCCCCTAAAAAAGCCTTTTGAGTTGGGTCTGTTATAGTGTCTTCATCACCTGATTCCAGTGACGTAAAGGACGATAGACTCGATGAAGATACATTTGAAGTGTCTGCCTGTTGTTTAAAAGAGTCATATTTCCGGGCAAATGTAAATATTCGTCCATTTGCGTAGTCATTTGCATCTCTTATGAACTTAATTTGTTTTCTCTCCCTTACTGTTTCTTCATGTTTTTCAATTTGTTTGTTGAGATCCTCCTTGAATTTAGACATTTCCGGATTTAATTTGAGGGCATCTATTTCTTTTTCTAGATTCCTTAGTTGTTCCTTGATTTTATTTAACGCAATTTCTATATGTTTTACTAGAATTTTTATGAATCCTAAAGATGAATTCAAAGAGTGCTCGCCCCACTCTTGTAGGAGGTCATTTGTGACCTCTTGTTGGCTAGGCATTGTTAAATTACGCAGTCCGCGAGGCACTCTTTCTACCTCCAGATATTTTTGTAGGGTTATCAGTTCCCATGATTTGTTGATCTCTTTTTTATTTAATTTTTCCCATAGTCTTAGTTTGTCCTTTGTGTCATTTTTTCCTGTGTCTTTATCTTTTTCTTTGTTAGTGGTAGTAGATGTATAACTTTTATCTTTTTCAAACATGGTTGTTATATGTTCCTTCCTTCTTGCATCCCGTTTGTCCATCTTTTGCTTGGTTTGGCTTCTCCTTTCTTTCGGATAATTGTATTCTCCTAAGTTTGATTCCTTGGAGAATGCTCCTTGTTAAGTGGTTCAATTGGTTTGTTATTTCGATAGAAATGGAGGTGTCCGTTTTATTTTGTTCTGGCTATATCCACAATGTGATATTACTTATTGCCCATTGATTTAAAAGGTTGTCACCATTCCATTATTTTATCGAAAATACACAATGCCACAAAAGCCGGCTTTTCTCACTATGCTGTGATTATGGAAGTTTGTCATTCAACATTCTTTCTTCACGCGGTTGCCGGGGGTTAACAGCAGGCATACTTGGGGACCACACACTCTTACCTCGGATTCACCGCGGTGGGTGTGGGTCCGCTCTCTTCCGTCCGCTGTAATCTCGGATCCTCAATGTGAGTCAATCATTCAAAGTTTTTTTGCCGGCGAGCACCTTGAGAAAATGTAAATATGATCCATATGGCTCGATTCTTTCCCAAATGGCGCTGCTGAACGTGGCCGCGTTGCTCCTGCGGTTGAGCCCAACCGCTATCAATCCCACAAACGATTCCTTCCTCGGAAAAGAATCACGGAGTCGCAGTTTCAACCACAATTATTCAAGGAGATCAATTCCAAGTTATATATTTATTTCCATGGAGTGCCAAACCAAACAGTAAACCAACGCGTTTCGACAGCCTCCGCTGTCTTGTTCACGGTCAGTTGTAAAGTGCAATGACACAGACATAAATACAAACCCACATTTCCTGAAACCCAAGGTTACCTCCCCCCGGGGGTGTGGTTTCTGTCCTGTCCCAACACCAGGAATTCTGGTCTCTGTAGTTTGGACAGTTTATACCACTAGTTGTAAATGCCTTTTAATTTCCCCTTTAGCTCGTGTGATTCCCAAAATGTTTCAGTTCAATATTTCAGTTCAATAGGTGGCAATCCGGCTAGTTTTGTCCATTCAATTGTACTTTCTGTCCAATTTTAATCGGGGCATCACTCCTTTCTAGTTACCGCTTCATTGTTATATTTCCAAACCGAGGTTTCTGGATGTTGTAGTCGTTAGGAGTTTCTTTTTTTACATTTTTACAAAGAGCCTCTTTATTAGGTTGGATGAAAGTAGGAATAATTTATAGACACCATTTTTCAATTCAGCCCTCCAGTGGGCATATTGCGACTCATGGTATTTGGACGTCATATTTCGGATTACCATTTCATTAATATTTCGTGTGGGGTGTTTTTTGTCAGTTGTTGATTTTTCCTGCCCTCTGGTGGGCTTATGTTTCTTGATTTCGGTTTGTTATGTTCTGTGTATAAAATGGTGAAATGTGAAAAGTGATCAGTAACTTTATTGTCTATTTACAAAACAGGGTGCTTTATCAGGAATCGGATCATTTTGGTCGGAGTTTCCGGGCATATCTGGATTTTATAAATGTATGTAGAGTTCCTCCGATTGATTAAGACCAAAGGGGGTCATTGTCCTGAAGTTGAGTATATGCCTTGACTCCTTTTGCCGCAAGATTCTCTCATTGTGTCCTCCTCTATCTGAAGGGATCATGGTTTCGATACCCCAAAAGCGCAATTGTTTCCAGTCCCCTTGATGATGGCTTTCCATATGCTTTGCGACAGCATTGTTTCTGTCTTTGTGTGTTGTAGCGCGTGCGTGTTCAAGGATGCGCTTTTTCAACTCGCATATTGTACTCCCGATATATCGGAGTTTGCAGGGGCACTCGATCATGTACACTGTGTAGTTGCTGTTGCACGTTATGCACTCCTTTATTTGCCATGTCTTTTTGTTTGGCATTGAGATCTGGGTTGTAGGCTTGGCAATTTCGCATGCTTTGCAGTTATAGCATTTGATGAAGCCTTTTGTTTTTAGCCACGCTTTTTTAGGGTTTGATGTTTTGTAGTGACTATGCACTAGTTGATCCTGCAAATTTCTTGCCCTTCTATATGTGATTACAGGGTGGTTGCCCATTCTCTTGCCAATTATTGGGTCCAGCTGAAGGATTTTCCAGTTCTTTTTTACAATTTGGTTGATTCTTTTTGATTCCTGACTGTAGTTCAATATTAGTCTGATTGGTTCTGTCTCCTGAGTATCTTGCCTTTGTTTTTTCTCTAGGCATTCCTTCCTGGTTTTTTGGTTTGCTCTCTTCCAGCAATTGAGGACCACTTTCCGGTTGTATTTTCTTTTTGTGAATCTTTGGATAGTCTTTTTGCAAGTTTCTCCCACTCCTCTTCCTCGCTGCAGATTCTTCTCAAACGAAGAAATTCCCCGTAGGGGATACTTTCAATGAGGGACTGTTGGTGAAAGCTCGTTGCTTCCAAGGTGGCATTCGTTGCAGTGTCTTTTCGGTGGAGGGTTGTCTCAATATGATTATTTTTGACGTATACCTCCGTATCTAGGAAGGTAGCTTTGATCTTGCTTATGTTGTAGGTGAATTTCAAGCATGGTGTTTCTGTATTCAAGATTTCAAAGTATTCCAGAAATTTTTCTTCACTGTCCTTCCACACAATGAACAGGTCGTCAATGAATCTTTTCCATGACACTATGTGTTGTGTATATTCCATGTTCTTTTGATTCCATGCGACCATCTCCTCCCACCATCCCATGGTGATACAGGCGTAGCTTGGACTGTGGGAAAAGCCCATCGCGGCCCCATTTTTTTGTCTATAGATCTGGTCCCCAAATAGGAAGATGTTGTTGGTAAGTGATATATTAATCATCTCCAGGAGCATAAGGTTGTGATCACTGAAGTGAATATTACGGTCTTGGAGGAAGAATTTACATGCATTTAGGCCTACGTCATTATCAATGGTTGTATATAAGGATATTACATCCATAGTTATCAATAAGAAGTCAGGTTGCCAGGTCAATTCGTTCAACATGCATAAAAAGTCAGTTGTATCCTTCAAGTATGATTTTAGATTCTGTACATAGGGGTTTAAGAAGTGATCAATGTAATTGGCTAGGGGCTCAAGCAGGGATCCCATGGCTGACACAATTGGTCTCCCTGGTGGTTTCGTGGGATTTTTATGAACTTTGGGCAGAAAATATATGGTTGCCGTTTTAGGGAAGTCGACAGTGAGATATTTCTTCTCATCATAATCTAGAAGTCCATTATTTTCCCATTTATTCAGATTTTTATCAAACTCTCTTTTCATTTTATCCATGGGGTTTGAATTTAGTCTTTCGTAGTATTGTAGATTGTTTAATTGTTCCATAGCCTCTGTGGTATATAGATCTCTGTCCCACAGGACCACGTTGCCTCCCTTATCTGCCATTTTGATTTCGAAGCTGGTGTCTGTAGTTAGGGATATAATGGCTTCTCTTTCCTCAGATGTTAAGTTGTCCTTACCCTTGATTTTTGTGATTTTGTAGAGATCATGGATGATCGCTTCTTGGAACATGTCAATCTTGTTCCCTGGTGTTAATTGTGGGTAGAATTTTGATTTTGCTTTCATTTTACTTAAACCCGCTCCCAGTTGTGGTATTGCTTCTGCTAGGGTCATATTGTTGTCTTCTTCCTCGTTCAGGTTTAGTAATGTCAGGTATGCCTCCGCCTCCTTAGCTAAGAGAGTAGACTTGATTTCTGTTTGTATTGTTCTAGATTTAGGTTTGTGCGGTTTTTCCATAAAAAACTTCGCTAATTTGATTTTTCTGATGTATAAATATATATCAATGCGTGTTTGAGCCATATTCATTCTTTGAGTCGGGCAAAAATTGATTCCTTTCTTGAGGACTGAAATTTCTGCCGGAGTTATTATGCGTTTGGAGAGATTAATGATTTGAAGTTCTTCATTTATTTGCCCTTCTTCTGTTTCATCCCTCGTGTTTCGGTACCCACTCTTGTGTTTGTAGAGCTTTCTTCTTCTGCTCCGCCTTGTTGGGGTTTTTGGTTTCTGGCCTGCCATGGTCTTCCTCTGCCCCTGCCTCTGCCTCGTGTGAATCTCTGCGCCCCCCGATGTTGTTCCCATTGGCGTTGGATGAGAACGAGGCGCATATCCCCTAAAAAAGCCTTTTGAGTTGGGTCTGTTATAGTGTCTTCATCACCTGATTCCAGTGACGTAAAGGACGATAGACTCGATGAAGATACATTTGAAGTGTCTGCCTGTTGTTTAAAAGAGTCATATTTCCGGGCAAATGTAAATATTCGTCCATTTGCGTAGTCATTTGCATCTCTTATGAACTTAATTTGTTTTCTCTCCCTTACTGTTTCTTCATGTTTTTCAATTTGTTTGTTGAGATCCTCCTTGAATTTAGACATTTCCGGATTTAATTTGAGGGCGTCTATTTCTTTTTCTAGATTCCTTAGTTGTTCCTTGATTTTATTTAACGCAATTTCTATATGTTTTACTAGAATTTTTATGAATCCTAAAGATGAATTCAAAGAGTGCTCGCCCCACTCTTGTAGGAGGTCATTTGTGACCTCTTGTTGGCTAGGCATTGTTAAATTACGCAGTCCGCGAGGCACTCTTTCTACCTCCAGATATTTTTGTAGGGTTATCAGTTCCCATGATTTGTTGATCTCTTTTTTATTGAATTTTTCCCATAGTCTTAGTTTGTCCTTTGTGTCATTTTTTCCTGTGTCTTTATCTTTTTCTTTGTTAGTGGTAGTAGATGTATAACTTTTATCTTTTTCAAACATGGTTGTTATATGTTCCTTCCTTCTTGCATCCCGTTTGTCCATCTTTTGCTTGGTTTGGCTTCTCCTTTCTTTCGGATAATTGTATTCTCCTAAGTTTGATTCCTTGGAGAATGCTCCTTGTTAAGTGGTTCAATTGGTTTGTTATTTCGATAGAAATGGAGGTGTCCGTTTTATTTTGTTCTGGCTATATCCACAATGTGATATTACTTATTGCCCATTGATTTAAAAGGTTGTCACCATTCCATTATTTAATCGAAAATACACAATGCCACAAAAGCCGGCTTTTCTCACTATGCTGTGATTATGGAAGTTTGTCATTCAACATTCTTTCTTCACGCGGTTGCCGGGGGTTAACAGCAGGCGTACTTGGGGACCACACACTCTTACCTCGGATTCACCGCGGTGGGTGTGGGTCCGCTCTCTTCCGTCCGCTGTAATCTCGGATCCTCAATGTGAGTCAATCATTCAAAGTTTTTTTGCCGGCGAGCACCTTGAGAAAATGTAAATATGATCCATATGGCTCGATTCTTTCCCAAATGGCGCTGCTGAACGTGGCCGCGTTGCTCCTGCGGTTGAGCCCAACCGCTATTAATCCCACAAACGATTCCTTCCTCGGAAAAGAATCACGGAGTCGCAGTTTCAACCACAATTATTCAAGGAGATCAATTCCAAGTTATATATTTATTTCCATGGAGTGCCAAACCAAACAGTAAACCAACGCGTTTCGACAGCCTCCGCTGTCTTGTTCACGGTCAGTTGTAAAGTGCAATGACACAGACATAAATACAAACCCACATTTCCTGAAACCCAAGGTTACCTCCCCCCGGGGGTGTGGTTTCTGTCCTGTCCCAACACCAGGAATTCTGGTCTCTGTAGTTTGGACAGTTTATACCACTAGTTGTAAATGCCTTTTAATTTCCCCTTTAGCTCGTGTGATTCCCAAAATGTTTCAGTTCAATATTTCAGTTCAATAGGTGGCAATCCGGCTAGTTTTGTCCATTCAATTGTACTTTCTGTCCAATTTTAGTCGGGGCATCACTCCTTTCTAGTTACCGCTTCATTGTTATATTTCCAAACCGAGGTTTCTGGATGTTGTAGTCGTTAGGAGTTTCTTTTTTTACATTTTTACAAAGAGCCTCTTTATTAGGTTGGATGAAAGTAGGAATAATTTATAGACACCATTTTTCAATTCAGCCCTCCAGTGGGCATATTGCGACTCATGGTATTTGGACGTCATATTTCGGATTACCATTTCATTAATATTTCGTGTGGGTTTTTTTTTGGCAGTTGTTGATTTTTCCTGCCCTCTGGTGGGCTTATGTTTCTTGATTTCGGTTTGTTATGTTCTGTGTATAAAATGGTGAAATGTGAAAAGTGATCAGTAACTTTATTGTCTATTTACAAAACAGGGTGCTTTATCAGGAATCGGATCATTTTGGTCGGAGTTTCCGGGCATATCTGGATTTTATAAATGTATGTAGAGTTCCTCCGATTGATTAAGACCAAAGGGGGTCATTGTCCTGAAGTTGAGTATATGCCTTGACTCCTTTTGCCGCAAGATTCTCTCATTGTGTCCTCCTCTATCTGAAGGGATCATGGTTTCGATACCCCAAAAGCGCAATTGTTTCCAGTCCCCTTGATGATGGCTTTCCATATGCTTTGCGACAGCATTGTTTCTGTCTTTGTGTGTTGTAGCGCGTGCGTGTTCAAGGATGCGCTTTTTCAACTCGCATATTGTACTCCCGATATATCGGAGTTTGCAGGGGCACTCGATCATGTACACAGTGTAGTTGCTGTTGCACGTTATGCACTCCTTTATTTGCCATGTCTTTTTGTTTGGCATTGAGATCTGGGTTGTAGGCTTGGCAATTTCGCATGCTTTGCAGTTATAGCATTTGATGAAGCCTTTTGTTTTTAGCCACGCTTTTTTAGGGTTTGATGTTTTGTAGTGACTATGCACTAGTTGATCCTGCAAATTTCTTGCCCTTCTATATGTGATTACAGGGTGGTTGCCCATTCTCTTGCCAATTATTGGGTCCAGCTGAAGGATTTTCCAGTTCTTTTTTACAATTTGGTTGATTCTTTTTGATTCCTGATTGTAGTTCAATATTAGTCTGATTGGTTCTGTCTCCTGAGTATCTTGCCTTTGTTTTTTCTCTAGGCATTCCTTCCTGGTTTTTTGGTTTGCTCTCTTCCAGCAATTGAGGACCACTTTCCGGTTGTATTTTCTTTTTGTGAATCTTTGGATAGTCTTTTTGCTTTGTTTCTCCCACTCCTCTTCCTCGCTGCAGATTCTTCTCAAACGAAGAAATTCCCCGTAGGGGATACTTTCAATGAGGGACTGTTGGTGAAAGCTCGTTGCTTCCAAGGTGGCATTCGTTGCAGTGTCTTTTCGGTGGAGGGTTGTCTCAATATGATTATTTTTGACGTATACCTCCGTATCTAGGAAGGTAGCTTTGATCTTGCTTATGTTGTAGGTGAATTTCAAGCATGGTGTTTCTGTATTCAAGATTTCAAAGTATTCCAGAAATTTTTCTTCACTGTCCTTCCACACAATGAACAGGTCGTCGATGAATCTTTTCCATGACACTATGTGTTGTGTATATTCCATGTTCTTTTGATTCCATGCGACCATCTCCTCCCACCATCCCATGGTGATACAGGCGTAGCTTGGACTGTGGGAAAAGCCCATCGCGGCCCCATTTTTTTGTCTATAGATCTGGTCCCCAAATAGGAAGATGTTGTTGGTAAGTGATATATTAATCATCTCCAGGAGCATAAGGTTGTGATCACTGAAGTGAATATTACGGTCTTGGAGGAAGAATTTACATGCATTTAGGCCTACGTCATTATCAATGGTTGTATATAAGGATATTACATCCATAGTTATCAATAAGAAGTCAGGTTGCCAGGTCAATTCGTTCAACATGCATAAAAAGTCAGTTGTATCCTTCAAGTATGATTTTAGATTCTGTACATAGGGGTTTAAGAAGTGATCAATGTAATTGGCTAGGGGCTCAAGCAGGGATCCCATGGCTGACACAATTGGTCTCCCTGTCTTCCTCCAAGACCGTAATATTCACTTCAGTGATCACAACCTTATGCTCCTGGAGATGATTAATATATCACTTACCAACAACATCTTCCTATTTGGGGACCAGATCTATAGACAAAAAAATGGGGCCGCGATGGGCTTTTCCCACAGTCCAAGCTACGCCTGTATCACCATGGGATGGTGGGAGGAGATGGTCGCATGGAATCAAAAAAACATGGAATATACACAACACATAGTGTCATGGAAAAGATTCATCGACGACCTGTTCATTGTGTGGAAGGACAGTGAAGAAAAATTTCTGGAATACTTTGAAATCTTGAATACAGAAACACCATGCTTGAAATTCACCTACAACATAAGCAAGATCAAAGCTACCTTCCTAGATACGGAGGTATACGTCAAAAATAATCATATTGAGACAACCCTCCACCGAAAAGACACTGCAACGAATGCCACCTTGGAAGCAACGAGCTTTCACCAACAGTCCCTCATTGAAAGTATCCCCTACGGGGAATTTCTTCGTTTGAGAAGAATCTGCAGCGAGGAAGAGGAGTGGGAGAAACAAAGCAAAAAGACTATCCAAAGATTCACAAAAAGAAAATACAACCGGAAAGTGGTCCTCAATTGCTGGAAGAGAGCAAACCAAAAAACCAGGAAGGAATGCCTAGAGAAAAAACAAAGGCAAGATACTCAGGAGACAGAACCAATCAGACTAATATTGAACTACAGTCAGGAATCAAAAAGAATCAACCAAATTGTAAAAAAGAACTGGAAAATCTTTCAGCTGGACCCAATAATTGGCAAGAGAATGGGCAACCACCCTGTAATCACATATAGAAGGGCAAGAAATTTGCAGGATCAACTAGTGCATAGTCACTACAAAACATCAAACCCTAAAAAAGCGTGGCTAAAAACAAAAGGCTTCATCAAATGCTATAACTGCAAAGCATGCGAAATTGCCAAGCCTACAACCCAGATCTCAATGCCAAACAAAAAGACATGGCAAATAAAGGAGTGCATAACGTGCAACAGCAACTACACTGTGTACATGATCGAGTGCCACTGCAAACTCCGATATATCGGGAGTACAATATGCGAGTTGAAAAAGCGCATCCTTGAACACGCACGCGCTACAACACACAAAGACAGAAACAATGCTGTCGCAAAGCATATGGAAAGCCATCATCAAGGGGACTGGAAACAATTGCGCTTTTGGGGTATCGAAACCATGATCCCTTCAGATAGAGGAGGACACAATGAGAGAATCTTGCGGCAAAAGGAGTCAAGGCATATACTCAACTTCAGGACAATGACCCCCTTTGGTCTTAATCAATCGGAGGAACTCTACATACATTTATAAAATCCAGATGTGCCCGGAAACTCCGACCAAAATGATCCGATTCCTGATAAAGCACCCTGTTTTGTAAATAGACAATAAAGTTACTGATCACTTTTCACATTTCACCATTTTATACACAGAACATAACAAACCGAAATCAAGAAACATAAGCCCACCAGAGGGCAGGAAAAATCAACAACTGCCAAAAAAAACCCCACACGAAATATTAATGAAATGGTAATCCGAAATATGACGTCCAAATACCATGAGTCGCAATATGCCCACTGGAGGGCTGAATTGAAAAATGGTGTCTATAAATTATTCCTACTTTCATCCAACCTAATAAAGAGGCTCTTTGTAAAAATGTAAAAAAAGAAACTCCTAACGACTACAACATCCAGAAACCTCGGTTTGGAAATATAACAATGAAGCGGTAACTAGAAAGGAGTGATGCCCCGATTAAAATTGGACAGAAAGTACAATTGAATGGACAAAACTAGCCGGATTGCCACCTATTGAACTGAAATATTGAACTGAAACATTTTGGGAATCACACGAGCTAAAGGGGAAATTAAAAGGCATTTACAACTAGTGGTATAAACTGTCCAAACTACAGAGACCAGAATTCCTGGTGTTGGGACAGGACAGAAACCACACCCCCGGGGGGAGGTAACCTTGGGTTTCAGGAAATGTGGGTTTGTATTTATGTCTGTGTCATTGCACTTTACAACTGACCGTGAACAAGACAGCGGAGGCTGTCGAAACGCGTTGGTTTACTGTTTGGTTTGGCACTCCATGGAAATAAATATATAACTTGGAATTGATCTCCTTGAATAATTGTGGTTGAAACTGCGACTCCGTGATTCTTTTCCGAGGAAGGAATCGTTTGTGGGATTGATAGCGGTTGGGCTCAACCGCAGGAGCAACGCGGCCACGTTCAGCAGCGCCATTTGGGAAAGAATCGAGCCATATGGATCATATTTACATTTTCTCAAGGTGCTCGCCGGCAAAAAAACTTTGAATGATTGACTCACATTGAGGATCCGAGATTACAGCGGACGGAAGAGAGCGGACCCACACCCACCGCGGTGAATCCGAGGTAAGAGTGTGTGGTCCCCAAGTACGCCTGCTGTTAACCCCCGGCAACCGCGTGAAGAAAGAATGTTGAATGACAAACTTCCATAATCACAGCATAGTGAGAAAAGCCGGCTTTTGTGGCATTGTGTATTTTCGATTAAATAATGGAATGGTGACAACCTTTTAAATCAATGGGCAATAAGTAATATCACATTGTGGATATAGCCAGAACAAAATAAAACGGACACCTCCATTTCTATCGAAATAACAAACCAATTGAACCACTTAACAAGGAGCATTCTCCAAGGAATCAAACTTAGGAGAATACAATTATCCGAAAGAAAGGAGAAGCCAAACCAAGCAAAAGATGGACAAACGGGATGCAAGAAGGAAGGAACATATAACAACCATGTTTGAAAAAGATAAAAGTTATACATCTACTACCACTAACAAAGAAAAAGATAAAGACACAGGAAAAAATGACACAAAGGACAAACTAAGACTATGGGAAAAATTAAATAAAAAAGAGATCAACAAATCATGGGAACTGATAACCCTACAAAAATATCTGGAGGTAGAAAGAGTGCCTCGCGGACTGCGTAATTTAACAATGCCTAGCCAACAAGAGGTCACAAATGACCTCCTACAAGAGTGGGGCGAGCACTCTTTGAATTCATCTTTAGGATTCATAAAAATTCTAGTAAAACATATAGAAATTGCGTTAAATAAAATCAAGGAACAACTAAGGAATCTAGAAAAAGAAATAGACGCCCTCAAATTAAATCCGGAAATGTCTAAATTCAAGGAGGATCTCAACAAACAAATTGAAAAACATGAAGAAACAGTAAGGGAGAGAAAACAAATTAAGTTCATAAGAGATGCAAATGACTACGCAAATGGACGAATATTTACATTTGCCCGGAAATATGACTCTTTTAAACAACAGGCAGACACTTCAAATGTATCTTCATCGAGTCTATCGTCCTTTACGTCACTGGAATCAGGTGATGAAGACAATATAACAGACCCAACTCAAAAGGCTTTTTTAGGGGATATGCGCCTCGTTCTCATCCAACGCCAATGGGAACAACATCGGGGGGCGCAGAGATTCACACGAGGCAGAGGCAGGGGCAGAGGAAGACCATGGCAGGCCAGAAACCAAAAACCCCAACAAGGCGGAGCAGAAGAAGAAAGCTCTACAAACACAAGAGTGGGTACCGAAACACGAGGGATGAAACAGAAGAAGGGCAAATAAATGAAGAACTTCAAATCATTAATCTCTCCAAACGCATAATAACTCCGGCAGAAATTTCAGTCCTCAAGAAAGGAATCAATTTTTGCCCGACTCAAAGAATGAATATGGCTCAAACACGCATTGATATATATTTATACATCAGAAAAATCAAATTAGCGAAGTTTTTTATGGAAAAACCGCACAAACCTAAATCTAGAACAATACAAACAGAAATCAAGTCTACTCTCTTAGCTAAGGAGGCGGAGGCATACCTGACATTACTAAACCTGAACGAGGAAGAAGACAACAATATGACCCTAGCAGAAGCAATACCACAACTGGGAGCGGGTTTAAGTAAAATGAAAGCAAAATCAAAATTCTACCCACAATTAACACCAGGGAACAAGATTGACATGTTCCAAGAAGCGATCATCCATGATCTCTACAAAATCACAAAAATCAAGGGTAAGGACAACTTAACATCTGAGGAAAGAGAAGCCATTATATCCCTAACTACAGACACCAGCTTCGAAATCAAAATGGCAGATAAGGGAGGCAACGTGGTCCTGTGGGACAGAGATCTATATACCACAGAGGCTATGGAACAATTAAACAATCTACAATACTACGAAAGACTAAATTCAAACCCCATGGATAAAATGAAAAGAGAGTTTGATAAAAATCTGAATAAATGGGAAAATAATGGACTTCTAGATTATGATGAGAAGAAATATCTCACTGTCGACTTCCCTAAAACGGCAACCATATATTTTCTGCCCAAAGTTCATAAAAATCCCACGAAACCACCAGGGAGACCAATTGTGTCAGCCATGGGATCCCTGCTTGAGCCCCTAGCCAATTACATTGATCACTTCTTAAACCCCTATGTACAGAATCTAAAATCATACTTGAAGGATACAACTGACTTTTTATGCATGTTGAACGAATTGACCTGGCAACCTGACTTCTTATTGATAACTATGGATGTAATATCCTTATATACAACCATTGATAATGACGTAGGCCTAAATGCATGTAAATTCTTCCTCCAAGACCGTAATATTCACTTCAGTGATCACAACCTTATGCTCCTGGAGATGATTAATATATCACTTACCAACAACATCTTCCTATTTGGGGACCAGATCTATAGACAAAAAAATGGGGCCGCGATGGGCTTTTCCCACAGTCCAAGCTACGCCTGTATCACCATGGGATGGTGGGAGGAGATGGTCGCATGGAATCAAAAGAACATGGAATATACACAACACATAGTGTCATGGAAAAGATTCATCGACGACCTGTTCATTGTGTGGAAGGACAGTGAAGAAAAATTTCTGGAATACTTTGAAATCTTGAATACAGAAACACCATGCTTGAAATTCACCTACAACATAAGCAAGATCAAAGCTACCTTCCTAGATACGGAGGTATACGTCAAAAATAATCATATTGAGACAACCCTCCACCGAAAAGACACTGCAACGAATGCCACCTTGGAAGCAACGAGCTTTCACCAACAGTCCCTCATTGAAAGTATCCCCTACGGGGAATTTCTTCGTTTGAGAAGAATCTGCAGCGAGGAAGAGGAGTGGGAGAAACAAAGCAAAAAGACTATCCAAAGATTCACAAAAAGAAAATACAACCGGAAAGTGGTCCTCAATTGCTGGAAGAGAGCAAACCAAAAAACCAGGAAGGAATCCCTGGAGAAAAAACAAAGGCAAGATACTCAGGAGACAGAACCAATCAGACTAATATTGAACTACAGTCAGGAATCCAAAAGAATCAACCAAATTGTAAAAAAGAACTGGAAAATCCTTCAGCTGGACCCAATAATTGGCAAGAGAATGGGCAACCACCCTGTAATCACATATAGAAGGGCAAGAAATTTGCAGGATCAACTAGTGCATAGTCACTACAAAACATCAAACCCTAAAAAAGCGTGGCTAAAAACAAAAGGCTTCATCAAATGCTATAACTGCAAAGCATGCGAAATTGCCAAGCCTACAACCCAGATCTCAATGCCAAACAAAAAGACATGGCAAATAAAGGAGTGCATAACGTGCAACAGCAACTACACTGTGTACATGATCGAGTGCCCCTGCAAACTCCGATATATCGGGAGTACAATATGCGAGTTGAAAAAGCGCATCCTTGAACACGCACGCGCTACAACACACAAAGACAGAAACAATGCTGTCGCAAAGCATATGGAAAGCCATCATCAAGGGGACTGGAAACAATTGCGCTTTTGGGGTATCGAAACCATGATCCCTTCAGATAGAGGAGGACACAATGAGAGAATCTTGCGGCAAAAGGAGTCAAGGCATATACTCAACTTCAGGACAATGACCCCCTTTGGTCTTAATCAATCGGAGGAACTCTACATACATTTATAAAATCCAGATATGCCCGGAAACTCCGACCAAAATGATCCGATTCCTGATAAAGCACCCTGTTTTGTAAATAGACAATAAAGTTACTGATCACTTTTCACATTTCACCATTTTATACACAGAACATAACAAACCGAAATCAAGAAACATAAGCCCACCAGAGGGCAGGAAAAATCAACAACTGCCAAAAAAAAACCCACACGAAATATTAATGAAATGGTAATACGAAATATGACGTCCAAATACCATGAGTCGCAATATGCCCACTGGAGGGCTGAATTGAAAAATGGTGTCTATAAATTATTCCTACTTTCATCCAACCTAATAAAGAGGCTCTTTGTAAAAATGTAAAAAAAGAAACTCCTAACGACTACAACATCCAGAAACCTCGGTTTGGAAATATAACAATGAAGCGGTAACTAGAAAGGAGTGATGCCCCGATTAAAATTGAACAGAAAGTACAATTGAATGGACAAAACTAGCCGGATTGCCACCTATTGAACTGAAATATTGAACTGAAACATTTTGGGAATCACACGAGCTAAAGGGGAAATTAAAAGGCATTTACAACTAGTGGTATAAACTGTCCAAACTACAGAGACCAGAATTCCTGGTGTTTGGACAGGACAGAAACCACACCCCCGGGGGGAGGTAACCTTGGGTTTCAGGAAATGTGGGTTTGTATTTATGTCTGTGTCATTGCACTTTACAACTGACCGTGAACAAGACAGCGGAGGCTGTCGAAACGCGTTGGTTTACTGTTTGGTTTGGCACTCCATGGAAATAAATATATAACTTGGAATTGATCTCCTTGAATAATTGTGGTTGAAACTGCGACTCCGTGATTCTTTTCCGAGGAAGGAATCGTTTGTGGGATATATATATATATATATATATATATATATATATATATATATATATATATATATATATATATATATATATATATATATATATATAATTCCCTACCCCCCCAACCACTTGGTTTTGGTAGCTGCCACTACTGTTAACAGTATAAGGAGGGTATCATTGTCTGAAGGACAGGTGAGAGCCAGGTGTCCTGAGCAGATAGTCTCTTCCACGACAGGGGCACCAAATGATTTGTGCCAGGGAAAGCTCCTGCTCTGGGGAAGCACCTTCACAAGAGTCATAGACCGCAACAGCAGGCCTGGTACAAATAATAATAGGCACGCGTCTCCTTGAGTCCTCAGAAGGCCTGAGTGCAAGTATGGGAGAAGGCCCCACTGAACAGTCCTCCGCCCTGTCACTAGTAGATGGAATTGACAAGGAAGATCAGGCCTTGAACGGTGCAGGGGCACCCAACCCACTTTGCCCAGGGAAGAGCACCCAATGATGGACCCCTCCAGCGATGCTGGCCAGCCAAAGAGGAGCGGGGAAGCGAAGTAAAATGCTGCTGCATCTCATTTCCCCATGTAGGGCCTAAGGGAGGGAGCACCTTGCTCCTGGACTGTATGCCATCTGCAGTCCCTCGAGGATCGGGTTACCGGCATAGTCCATTCATCCCCCCAGCAGTCGCCGCACATGATGTAGCATGCACCAGTGCTCCATCAGGCTGTCCATGCAGTCTCCAGTTCTGGGCAATCATGTATGGAAGGGCAGGGGGAAGAGCTTCGATAGCCATGACCAACACAGTACACCAGCGCCCCAAAAACAAGTACATCAGTGTGCTCCCCTCTCCAGAGTCTCTCTGTTATGAACAGCACAACTGGGGACCAAGTCTGCGGCATGAGAGGCATTGGTAAATCGTCCACTGTGTCAGAACCATTCAGCGAGCCACAATCTCAACGGAGAAAAAGAAAAAAAGAAAAAAGTACTTACTTGCCACCCTCCAGCATCACACTCTTCTGCTCCTCTCCACATGCATGAGAGCAGCTACAGGATTGTCCTGAGTGGTGTGAATTTGTGCTCCTAGACAGACTGGGAGTCTGTGCCAGCCATCTCCGACCTGGCAACGCAGCTCGGCATGGAGAGAGCTTCAGTGCCCTAGACAGTTTCCTGTGACGGCCGACCAAACAGTGGTGGACACTGACAATACTCCCCCTCCAGTACTGTCACCCCCCCCGGCTCCACCCCCAAGGCTTGGCACACACTGAGAAGAAAAATAAAATTATAATAATATGGGTTTTAAACCGGTTTTATTTGTCAAGTTTTGAGGATGCTGTGTGGGAAGCCGCCACTGGTGGTCACATGATGACATCTTATATACTTTTACTAGAATAATGCTGCCAGTCTGGGTTTTAAATCGTGGACAGACATTTCATTATATTAAGCATCAATTTGTTTTTAAAAAAAAAACAATTATTCACGACATGAGAGATAACAAGCAGCAAGCACATAACATCAGAAAAATAGAAATAAACAAAACAGAAAGATTCATTTTTCTGGAATTCATTAGACAGGGGGATAGATTTAGTAATTCAAAGTAATTATAGTCCCAGATACGGATTGTAAAAATATCAAATAAACGAGCCCCAGATTTTCTCCAGTTTCCGCAATGATTGAATCCCCCTCGTTTTAGCCAATACATATTCCTTATCATATGTTTCCTTGACCAGACTCCACCACTCCAGAAACATCGGTGGGCTCCGCGGTATCCAAACCCTGGCTTTTGTCAATCTTGCACAAGCTATTAAGATAGTCATTAAATCTTTCTGCCAAATATTCCAGTTCTGCCCTCCCACCAATACTTCTAAGGCTGTAAATGAAAAGAATCTCCCAAGTTTCTGAGATAAAGCTTGAGTGACACCTCGCCCAAATTCTATTAATTCCGGACAAAGAAAGAACATATGTTTCAAGTCAGCTGCCATTAGGTCACATTTTGGGCACTTTGTACGATCACTATTAGAGTAGTTTGAGGACCATTTTGTTATTCTTTCCCGACTGTAGTATAACTGACATATTGTTTTATATTGTTGCAACCTCAAGTTTGAAGAATATTCTGATCTACTAATGATTAAAAGCAGTAGAGATGATATTATCTGTAACAACAGTACCCATTTTTTGACTCCATCTCTCCGCTAATCTCACACAGTCATCAGCCTTAAAGGAATTTAAACTTTTATATCAAATACTAATCAGCGATTTAACCTTAACCGTATATAGACAATTCCATATGTCAGAGTCTGAAATGACTGTAAGATTCAGCCTGCGAATGAAAAAATAATCACGCATCTGATAATACTTAGGCCGCACTCCTTCTGTAAGATTATATACAGTCTTTAGTGCTTGAAATGTCATAACTCCATTATGGTCATATAGGTCCCCGAGAGTTTTTATGCCCAAACTAAAAAAATATTTACCAGTTTTATCATGAAAAATTTCTGGAAGGCCTGAATTACCCCATAAGGGAAGTCTAGAATGATAATACGATGTCCTACACTTAATAAGAAAAGCACACCAAATAATTACAATATCCTGCGCGGTCTTGAATTTGACCCTTTTAAAATAATTTGGGTCATTGATTCTGAATAAAAACATATTGGAATCTTCACCTAACATAAATTTATGACCAAAAAAATATTAGTAAGATTCAATAAACTACGGAAACGACCAAGAAAAGCTGACCAAAAATATAGTTTAAAATCTGGGAAATCGAGTCCCCCTTGATTAAATGGAAGTTTTAACAAATCGATTGCTTGGCGAGCTTTTTTGTACCCCCAAATAAAGCTACTAAGGATCCCATCCAGACGTTTAAAAAAGGGTTATTCACCCGTAAAGGGATAGACTGAAACAAATAAATTTAGGCAGGATCTTCATTTTTATTAAATGTATCCGCACACTAATACTTAACTGCACGTTATGCCATTTTTATTAATGAGATAGCTGTTTCTTTCAGCAGAGCCTCATAAGTTAAAGCAGCTATTTCATTTATTTTTGCAGAAATTCTGACCCCTAGGTAAGTAGCAACACTACAGACTCCCTGTATTGGAACAAAAGATTTATAATTCATTAACACTTGGGTTTTGTTGGTATTCAGTCTGTATCCAGAAATAGCCCCAAATCTTTTAGCCTCCTGAATAATTCCCTTCATAGCTTCAGGCACATCTGTTGAATATATTGCGATGTCATCTGCATATACAGTAATTTTAAGAGAATTCGGACCTAAAACAAAAGGAACTATCCGGGGTTGATTCTGTAGAGCTGATAAAATTGGCTCCACTCTTAACGCAAAAAGCAAGGGTGACAAAGGCCACCCTTGTCGTGTGCCTCGAGATATAAAAAAATTAGAAGATTGCATCCCTGCGTAGATAATTTTAGCAGTCGGATTGTCATATAAAGCCTGTATCCAAATTAAGAATTGACCTTTGAAGCCAAATGCTGACAATGTAGCCCAGAGAAAGTCCCACCCCACTCGGTCGAAAGCTTTTTCAGCATCTAATAATATCATACCGAGTGGGGTCGACTTAGTCCAAGCCACATCAAATACTGTCACAGCCATGATGACATGGGCTGTAGTGTCTCTTTTTGGGATGAACTCATGTTGCTGAGGTGAAACCACACTAGACATTATTGGTGCCAGACGAGTCGCTAGGATTTTAGCAAATATCTTTGCATCAGTATTTATAAGCGAAATGGGTCTGTAGGACCCACACTCATCAGCTGGTTTATTTTTTTTTTTAAGAAAAAAACAATTTGTGTCGAATTCCAAGAATTAGGAGCCTTTTTCCCTACCCCAATAAAACTAATTACCTGACTAAAAACTGGGATCAGCTCATCCATACATGTCTTGTATAGCTCCAAGGGTATTGAATCCTCTCCTGTTGCTTTACCCGATGGCAAAGCATTGATTGTGAGTCTAATTTCTGCTTTCGTAACGTCCCCTGTTAGTAAGTCAGAATTTTCATTCCCTATACATTTTATTGTGCTCATATCTATATATCTAAGTATCTCATCTTTTACTGGGTGATTTTCAGGAGTAGAAAGCTCTTGATAAAAATTAACAAATTGCTCCAAGATCTGCCAAGGATGATTATAGACCAGATTATTAGGCCTCTTAACTGCTTTTATAAAAGTCTTGGCCCTGTCATCTGCAACTTTATATGCCAAGATCTTGCCTATCTTTTCTCCACTGTCATACTGAGATAGATGGTGCTTTTTTAATTTAGCAATACTTTTTTCCCTG
The DNA here is from genome assembly GCF_964261635.1 of Lissotriton helveticus. Classification (NCBI taxonomy): domain Eukaryota; kingdom Metazoa; phylum Chordata; class Amphibia; order Caudata; family Salamandridae; genus Lissotriton; species Lissotriton helveticus. The sequence continues at coordinate 1,872,458,622 of NC_136067.1, read as the reverse complement.
AGTGTACTTTTCAAAGCGAACTTAAGATCTATCAAACTATAGCCCAGTTCTTCCGCCTTTGTCGAGCCCAGGAGTAGCGCCTCGGCTAGTTGATTCTCAATTAGAAATATATTTGCAACGGTTTTCTCAGTTTCTCTCTTATGTTCATTATTCTGTCTCCACAAAATTGTTGAGTAAAGCCCCTTATACTAGCCTTACAGGCATCCGATACCACAATTGGTGAGGCTGAATCAATATTTATATCAATTAATTCTTTCAAATGTTCCTTTAAGTGCGTTAGAAAATCTACATTTAAAAACAAATATCTAGGGTACGAGAAAAGCCTAGGCCCCTGCCTCTCCACTGATATATTAAAAGAGAGAAGGATAGGATTATGGTCAGAGGTGACTCTTGGGCAAATTTCCACAGTACTAGATTCTAAAATCTTGTCCGAAACCCAGGCCATGTCTATGCATGAGCATAATTTATGTGCAGCTGAATAATAGGTATAGCCTGCTACATTTGGGTATAATACCCGCCACATGTCCCTTATAGCATGTATTCGACCCAATTCCGTGATAGCAGCACGTGTCCTTCGCATCCTCTGAAAGCCCCTCGTCTAGTAGTGTCTATATCATAACTCATAATACAATTGAAATCACCCATTACTACATGCTCTCCCTCCCAGCCCAACAGCTCAATATTTACCCGATCGAAGATTGACGGATCATCTGTATTTGAGCCATATATAGTACAAAACGTATATATTTACAGCCCTCAAGTACTAACTGAGCTATAGCCCATCTCCCCGCTTTATCTGTGGCAGTTTTACCGATTTCTGCCCTGAATTGCTTTTGTTTAAGAATAGCTACTCCTCGTATTGAAGTATATAAGTCTGTACAAACGACTACATCATAGTCTAGTTGCTGTAATAAATTTCGATCTTTATAGGAAATATGTGTCTCTGATACCAAAGCTATCTGTGGGTTATACATCTTTAACTCTCCAAAAACTAATCCTCTCTTGTTCCTACTATTCAGACCTGCCACATTCCAGGCCAACGATCTCAACCGAGGCATCTTAAAGGGTCGTTACTTCCCTCCTTGAACATTCCAGTCAAAATAATCTTGCTAATAATATTCTCTATACAAATTATCCTCATGTTGTTTATTTCGAAGTTTTTTTCCCTCCAAGAGATCCACCCATCCTCATCCCCTGATCCACCTGCCCCACCCCTAACCGTAGCCCCTAGAGGAGGACTCCCCTTTTTAACCAGCTGCCTTACAGAGTCACAGCCTTGGGGATCAGCCATGCACCTTTTTATTATACCTAGTGAAAATATAAAGATTAAGATTCAGAGTCTCCTATTCTAGATAGAGTGTGCTTGAACAAAAAGAAAAAAAAGAAAAAGAAAAGAAAGCAAAATCTTAAACATCCCTGCTCAATTTAACTGAGCAGACATTGAGAGTCCGCGCGTCTTTCCAGCAATGTTATAATCCTTATTTCACATTGTTAGTCCGCGCGTCTTTCCAGCAATGTATGTAATTTTACAATCATTATTTCACATTATTTCACATTATTTCACATTTTATCCGCAGCGTCGGCTTGCCACTTAACTACAAATTGTTCTGCTTCTTTTTCATCCAAGAAAAGATAAGTGCGACCGCTCTTAAATACTTTTAGCCGTGGGAGGAGGAGCAAGATGGCGGACTGAAGCCGCCACGGAGCACGGCTGGAGGTGGATCCTCTCGCACCTATGCTAGAAGATTAAGAGTTTAAAAAGATTGTCTGCCTCTGGTTTACGCAACAGGAGATTCAAGAATTTGTTTCAGCAAGTATTAAATAGTTCTAAAAAAGATAAAACTGACATATTGGTCATTTAGGTGTGACAAAGACTTGTATGAGAATTAAACTTCATTATTGGTGGCCCAGTTTGGATGCACATGGTGGATAATTGTGAGGAGTGTTTGCTTTCGGACAAACACTGAAAAACTTCGAGTTCTCCTTTACATTCAACAACCTTTCCTAGGTCAGCTTAGGAAAAAGTTGGATTGGATTTTTCAGGTCCCTATAATGTTTTGTCTGAAGGAATGAGATATCTGATTCTAGCTGTGGCTTACTATTCATAATGGTTATATTATAGATTTGTGGATTCCCCTAATTCGGAAAATACCATTTCATTTTTTAAAAGATTATTTTTGCTGGAAGGAGCTCCACGGTTTTTGGTAACAGACAACGGACCTCACTTTGTGTCAGAGAAAATGTGTAAATTTTTGTCTTCACAGGATGTCAAACAACTTATAGTAGCGCTCTACTCTCCTTCCTCGAATGGGCTGGTAGAACGCGGTAACAAAATTATGAAGGAAGGGATACAGACCGCTATTTCGTCTGGTTTGGATGTGGGAAAATTTATTGAAGAAAAGGGGTGGAGCTATAATACATCCCCTCATTGTACAACAGAAGTTACCCCTTTTGAGCTTATGAGAGGAAGAAAGGTTCATTCGGCTTTGTTTCCAGCTTGGTTGGATAGGAAATGTTCGGAGGTTGGGAAGGTGTGCAACAAAAAGAATTTAGCAGAGGTGGTTAAGACAAAACAAGGGCAAATGAAGAAATATTTTAATGAGAAAAGAGGTTCGAAAAATGTGGTAATTTCTGAGGGGGATTGTGTTATGATTAAAAAGCCTTTTAGAGTTTCCAAAGGAAATTCGTTTTTTTCTAACCCAGTACAGGTGGTCAAGATAAGTAAAGGGGCTGCTTTCTTAGGAGAGATGGGCTGGTGGAATTTAAGACAACTGGTGAGAATGTCTGGAGATCAGGCCAAATTAGTTAATAGAGTTAAAGGCAAAGCAAATACAGGAAATTGTTGTTGGACTCACTGGTTGCAACCTTACGTGAATGAGAATGTTCCTTGTCAGACTGATGAAAGTTGTGGTACTATCATTAACTCATCCAATACGTTTAGTCATAGTGGCAGGCTGATAAAAGTACGTGCAAGGTTCAATGAATTTGTTAAATATTAATGTGAATATTAATTTTTCTAATGTTGTTGCTATGGGGGAAGGTGATGTAATGGTGATGTAATGCTTCTTTGTAGAATGGTGGCCTTGTAGAATGTTATTAATGTAATGTTGTGTATTGCTTTGAATTGTCCAGAGCGTTCTGGTACTCGGGGTTCGTTCAGGGTCTTCAGTTGCTATACGGACTCTGGGCTGTCAAGACGCTCCTGACTGTGGGTGGATCATTTCTTGAAATAAACCAACTTTTCTTCTACACTACCTTTCAAGGTTCGTTCCTCTCATGGCATGTCCCTCAAGAGTGTGACTGTTGCATCTCTTCCAGTTCTGAATAGTGACTCTATGCATAGAGAGACATTCCTGTGCAATGTATGCTCCCCTTGGCTTCACCCGAGTATCCTGCCATGTTTATTTTAGTCTGTTCTTTCTTTCAGTGTATGAAGGCGGGGGAGGGTTTTGTTGGTGGAGAATATGTGAGTTCCATTGGGTTCTTAAACTTGGTAATACATTGTGATTAATCTATATATCGGAAGACCATAAGAGACAGAGGAACGTTGAACATTGATGCAGCTACGGTTTATGGTCTTATTGATGAGAATATATTGCTATCTATTGTGTTATAAAACTAAATAAAACAATATTTGACAAAAATGTGCTATGACGCTGTAATGCGTGCCACGTCATTGCACATTTAAAAAAATATCTTCCCCTTCCATTTCCTTGTAAACCACCCTCCTAATTGCCTATCACCCTGCCTCCATGTTGATGCAGGCCGGGACAGCCCAGGAAATCTCCAGTGGTGTTATATTCACCAGTAGCATATAACCAGTACATCACTCTTTCAGGTTAAACCTTCCCATCTGCGTACCTTACACTGAGCTTTTGCACAGCTTGCAACCCTCTGATCTCCAACCTTAACTGCTGCTTCAGCAATATTATTGCTTGACTCTCTGTGGTGATACTAGTAACTTCAGTGCATACAGAACCATAAAAATGCAGAATAGTGTTTCATAAGTAGCATCGCTTTTAATCTAGGAAATGAGTGGACTGCATGAGGTGTTAGCTTCCTGTAACATTATAAAAAACGTAGGACTTTTTTCACTGTCTCGGAAACAGTTGTACGATGGTACAACGCAGGTAAATACATCGGCTGCCCTTGCCACGCATTTTTTAGCACGCATGTTTTTACCGCGAATATGCATTTACAACGCATACCAATGCCACTCATTGATTTTAGATTTAAAAACAATGTATTTGTGGTGGGATCAAGATGGCGGACTGAAGCCGCCACGGAGCACGGCTGGCGGTGGATCCTCTTGCACCAATGCTAGGAGATTAAGAGTTTTAAAAGATTGTCTGCCTCTGGTTTACGCAACAGGAGATTCAAGAATTTGTTCCAGCAAATATTAAATAGTTCTAAAAAAGATAAAACTGAGTGAAAACAGACATCAGAAGAAGGAAGAAGAGAACGGTACCTGACATCTGGTCTGGTCTGATCGGAGCGGGAGAAGCGGATGTGGCGGCCTCTCAAAAGTCATTTCGGCAGGTTGCTTCAGCTCGTGCGGCTGCCCGCACTGAGACCGGTGGGCTGGTCAACGATCGGCTGGTCGAGCCTGCTCGCAGTCACTCCCACCGTAGTCCCGGGCTCTGGAGCACAGAAGAGAATGGCGCCCAAGAATCCGCCGAGAAGCACCCATGCTGGCAGGAACGCCAGCACAGGAGAAGTAAGCGCTGCCGATGGCGGGGAAATGGGGGCGGGAATGGTGGCGGTGACTGTGGTGTCTATGGCAGAGAAAACAGTGGAGAAAACTGGACAGACGACCGGTAAGCCGCTTATACGTTTACCGTTTCTTGTGAAAGTAGCAGAGTCCTTTGCCATTAATACGGGAAACGTGGTGAAAGAGAGTGCTGGAGACAAAGTGAATGTGGGGTGTCAGTAACAGACTCACCAGGCAACATAGTAGCCACTGCTAATGAGATTGATAACGAGACTGTCAGTGTCCCAGTTAATGTTCCTGGGGGAATATCATGGTAAATGCAGAGGCAGAGGCAGACGGAGCAGTTGAAATGCCAAATATAGACCCAAGGGCTCGGATAAATATTGAAGTACCAGAGACCTCTAATTTTGTAATAGCTCAGCCATTGGGTGTGTGCAAAACGCCGAAAATACCGGGGGGAAAAAACTCAACTGGCTTATCTGATTTTTCTAACTCTTGTGGGATATCTAATTCATCTGGAAATGTACTAAATGCCTCAAATTCAGGCGCTGTTTCTACTGGAACTTTAAGAAATGATACAGTGGCGGAGTTGGGCGCAAAGATCTCTGTGGCTATAGATGAAATGTTAGATGAAACGGACGCATTAGAGGAAGTGGGCTCTGACGAAGACTTTGTGGAACTAACGGATAGTCTGACTCGAACCCCCATGGATACAAGCAAACCCGCCGGGACTAAGAAAGGGAGAGGGAAGTCTAAAAATAAGGTAAAAAAAATAACTGGCGGGCAGAATACCATAACAACACGGGGAAAAGTCATCGCAGAGAACAGTTCTTTATGGAAATGGGTGCAGACAAAGGGCGGTGCCAAGACTAGAGGTGACACTGGAGAAGTGTGGCTCACTGGTTAGAGGAGGCAGACCTGGAAGCAGAGGTCAGCCCGGGACCAGGGTTCAATTCCCGGCTCGGCGGGGTCTTGAGTCCTAAAATGTCCATGGACTCGACAATTCTCGCTCCGGTGCCTACTCGATTCACGGGTTCACACTCTGCGACTCTGGGCAATAGCTTGCTTAATCTCCACAACGGCCCCTCGCGGCGGGATGCCTGGCTTCCACCTTGCGGATACCCTGCCGGGGTTATCTCACAGGGGAATACCAGGACGGGTTCCCTAAGCAAGCGCTTAGAAACCGCTTGGTGATTTGCGCTATATAAATTCCTGTACATTTACATTTACATTTACAAGACTATGGCATTGCGGCTCTGTGGTACTAGCCCTATGGATGGAAATTCAGTGAAGGCTTATCCGCCACCCACAACAGTGCCTGATAAGTTGGATAAGTTTGATAAGCTTGATAAGTCTAAATCAATCTGTAACACTAGCCTCAACATCAACATCAACTCTTGCCTGCTACTACTGGACAGACTCATGCTACAGAAAGCTCTAATTTGACTCTAGTGGCTTCCCAGTTAAAAGAAAATGCTACGGCTGCGGATAGCCAGGAAGACTTACCATCATCATTTAGCCTGATACTGCAAATACTACACGAACAAAGACAAGAAGCGCAAGAGTACTATTTACAGATGCAAGAGGATAATAGCAAAATGCAATCTTCTCTGCAGGAGATGGTGGGCAAACTAGGTGGAATGTCTCAAGAGATCTCAGAGCTGCAACAAAGGGTTGTGCGCACCGAAAGAATTATCGGCACATACAGAAGTCATTGTAAATAAACATGAGGCTCAGATAGCAAGTATGCAGGTCAAGCTGGAGGATATGGAGAATCATCAACGGCGACAAAATCTCAGACTTTTTGGAATTGTGGAGGGGGCTGAAGGAGCAGACCAGAGGGCATATATATAGTACAACTATTTCAGAAGGCATTTCCCGATCTCTCCGACTAGGACTGGGACTCACAGATACAAAGGGCTCATAGACTGCCTTTAGTGCAAAGAAACAGGGGGGTCAATACCCTCGACCTTTTCTGATTAATCTGGGAAATTTCTTATTGCGACAGGCTATTTCACTAAAAGCTAGACCTAACTCTCCTGTTTCAGTAGACTCGGTTACCTTCTTTGTAAGATCAGGTCTAAGTAAAGTTACAATGGAAAGGCGCTGGAAGCTGCGTCAATTTATAGATTCAATCAAAGCCCTTGGTGGTCAAGTTTTTCTGCAAGAACCAACATCAATTTGTATAGCAGGCAGATAGTATAGGTATTTTCTGTCTAGGGTAATGGAACATAACTTTTGTTCATTGCTTAACTACACATACTGTAGGTGGGGCTTAGGACCAGTTAATATGTTCATCATTCTTTGGATAGCATGTCTCATTTAACTCCCTGGCATTAAATGGACTTTGTGGTTGAGAAAGAGAATGTAGAAAGTCTGTTGGGTTTTTATGATTGATTTATTTGTAAGAAGCAAAAACATTTTTTCTCAGGAATACACATAGTATAAATGATGGTACATCTGAAAGGAATGTTAGGGGAGAGGGGTTGGCCTAACGGCTAAGGCGCTCGACCTCGGACCTGGGGATCCGGGTTCGAGTCTCGATAACGACGCCAAAAACCTCCTGTGATTCTGGGCAAATCACTTAATCTCCCTGTGCCTAAAAAATGAAAGTATGTCCTCATGTAACGTAACTGGTGCTATGTAAAGCACTCTGATACCTGATTCGGTTTGGGTCTAGTTCGCGCTATATAAAACTCTGCAAAAAAAATAAAAATAAAGAAATGTTGGATTATTTCACAGATGGTGGAAGATGGTCTATATTAATTGGGCAACTATATAAAAATGATTGGTGAAGACAAACACATAGCAAAGAACTCAAATCTTCTTCCTGAGAGCATGGATAAACAACTTGAGTTCCCAATGTTTTCACAGACTACCATCCTGGAGGGGATAAGAGCAAAGCAAATTCTCATCTTATGCTATGGGCTATATGCGAATTTGGACACGGTTGGGTTGTATTAGAATTTGTTTTAATGCGAAATGTACACAGGCTGTCTTTGGCCTTCTATGCACATCAAGCCAAGCACATGGAAGGTAGGAACTTGGTGTAGTGAAGCAAACAATTTTGCCACAATATAAGTGCATCAGGCAGTGACTCATTAAAAGCTGCTGCGTGGGATGTGATCTCACCTGAAGCAAAAGTATAGGGTAAGCTACAGCCAAACCCATGGGCACTGCATGGTGCAGATACAGGTACTTTGGTCCTCTTGGGGCTCCGTACAATACATTCTCGGTAGAAGTGAAAAAGCAACTGAAACTGGTGTCCAGAACCCTAGATTGCCCCGACTTTAAATTAAAGAAAACATTCTGTGTCTGGTATTGATTCTTATCTCTCCTCTCCAAAACAAGAGTATTTGTACACAGCACTTACAAAACCCAATATAAGGTATATAATCAGAAGGTATATAGTAAGAATAATCTGTTTATGACTTGCAATTGGGAACAAGGGAATACGGTTCCTATAGGAAAGAATCATATACAGCACCTTTTATGTTCCTGTCAGAAATTAGCCACTGAGCGGGGGCGTGGTCACGTGCTGTGGCAAGATGGCGGCTCTGACCTGAGCTCCGCTCAAACGCCGGACTCTTTTGAATAATTCAGCCTCATTTGGGGATTTCTGTACAAACGTATGCAGGATTCTGGTTCCTGAAAGGTCGGAGCGGCATATGGAGCAGTTCTGACCATATTTCCTACTTCTGAAGAACCAGTGGCAGCGGCGGTGATTTTGCCTCACTCAAACACGAGCAGCCGCCATTTTATAGCTGCCGCTCACTGCATCCACATCCTCCTCAGGTAAACTGGCGTTTTCTTTTTTTTGTATTTAACGCACTGCAAAGTATTTTTCTCTTTTTTTCCCCTCCTGTCATCAATTTATTTTTTGAAATGCCTGCTGTACTTGAGACTTTGCTATAGGAATACGAATATTCCGAACATTAAATCTGCAATGTTTTGTACAACATGTTGATCCTCTAATGTAGTGGTTGTACATAAGGCATTCTTCACTACGTTCTCTATCGAATTTGATTTCCTCCAGCAACATTATAAGTCACTGTATTACTATGCATGGAAATTCTCCATTATGTTGCTCCTTTTTATTCTATTTTTGATCTTCTGACCTCCTCTTCATACAAAATTAATGTTACTGCCTTTTTATCCTTGTCATACCTTCCAGCCTCTGAGATATACCGGCATTTTGTATACTAAACGTATGGCAACGTTGTTCTTCTTGGTCCTTTTCAACAAATGTGAGAGTGCGGATGGAGGGTGCCATATTTTTCTCTGATTCACGAAATATTTTCTGGATCCTCACATACCTATCCTGTGTTCTTACTAAGCTTATGGGCAGACTGAAATCTCTATTAAAAGTTACCTCTCACCCTTCACGACATTTCAAGATGGCTAGTGAAGTTCTACTTTCTGTCAGAGCCTCTTCTTCAGTTACTAAGCCCAGGAGAGCTAAGAATGAATCCCCCCTCCCATCTTATCATCTCAGAGTCCTGTCCTTGATACCATTTTGGATGAGATGACGGGGTTGAAATCTTTTATGTCCACGACTAATGAGAAACTACAACAAATAGAAGATAGAGGGATTAATATGGAAGCTAAGGTACTTGATATGGAGCAACGCATTAGTGATCTACACGATGTATCTACTAAGATTACAATTTTGGAACAGGAAATCCACCATCTCAAGCTTCAAACTGAGGATCTTGAAAATTGTAATAGACGTAATATCCTACGTCTTTAGGTCCAGACATTCTTCTTTTCCTAAAGAGATTTCTGACAGAACTTTTAGATCTTCCTCCAGAACCTTCACTAAATAGCCAACGTGCATATCGTCTTGGACGTTTTCAATCAAATGATTCCAGATTCAGAGGAATCATTATGTTGTTTCTGGAATTTACTGATCTCATGTGTGTTCTTTCAGCAGCTAAAGCAAAGCGATGCCTCATATGGTCTGGTCATACCGTCTATCCCTCACAGGATCTCTCCAATGCCACTAATGCATGAAGAAAATAATTTTTGTCTCTTCATCCTCAGATGGGACAATTTAATATTCGTTATGGTATTCTTCATCCTTGCCTGTGTAAAATTACTCACAAGGGTTCCACACATTCTTTTGACGATCCTACTAAATTCAATTCTGCTACTGGTTCTTCTCACCATCTCTAAGTTTCCTATATCTTTTCTTTATCTAATTCTTTATGGCTGTTTATAATTCTAACTCTTTATATCTTCCTTTCTGCCGTTCTATCTATCATCGATGCTGTTGCGCCCCGTGCTTCATTTATTGCTTTTTCCTCATAGATCTGGATCTCTTTCCTTGATCTATCTTCTTTTTCTTCTATTCTTTCCTCCTTTTCCTTTCTTCTTCCTTATCCCATTTTTTTATGTTTGTTTCTTTTGCTTGATGATGTTCTATTTGTTGCATGTGTCCATTAGTGCTGTTTGTTGTTATTTAATGTGTCTTTTTTTCATCTCATGTGTGGAGTTTTTCTCCTTTCAGCTGTTTCTCTGAAGTGTATCATCTCCTTTCATGTATTACCCCTCCATCCCTCCAATATGTGTAATGTTGTAACGTGGAATGTTTGTGGTCTTGGACACCCCATCAAAAGTCAAAAGGTACTTTCTCATTTATCAAAATTAAATTCTCAGGTTTCTTTCATTCAAGAAACGCATTGTAATTAAGCAGAATTGCTCAAGTTAAAAAGACAATGGGTGGGTCAAGTTGTTTATTCTACTTCATCTAATAAGAAAGGAGGTGTTGCTATATTGTTTCATACGTCATTGCATGTACAAATTTTATCTACACAAAGTGATAGTGATGGACGATGGGTAATGGCTAATAAAGAACTAGTTTTATTGAATATATATGGCCCAGTCAAACTAGATCCTGAATTTTGGAATAGTATTAAGATCTTACTTTCCTCAATTCATTGTCCGAATATTATTGTTGCTGATGATTTTAACCAATGGATGGACCCTTTCTCTGATAGACTATCTAATTGTAAATTTAATCCAGATAAATCCCAAAAATCGCTTCAATCTGCCATTGCCTCTCGTTCATTATATGATGTTTTGAAGACTTGTAACCCTGATACCCTTGAATTTACTTTTTTTTTCAATGTTCATCAAACTTGTTCTACAATTAATTATATTTTGGTTAGTAAATCCTTACTTCCTTCTATTCAATCCCCTGAGATTGGATCTATTTTTATTTCTGATCATGCTCCTGTCCTTTCTGTTCTGGATCTTTCCCTAGGTTCTCTAAAATTTGGTCATTGGAAACTTAATACTTTTTTGTTATCAGATACCATTTTTATTCCTGAAGCCACTGCTTTTATTAATGAATTTTTCAATTTCAATAATCCCTCAGACACCTCTATTTTTAAAAATTGGGATGCTTTTAAGGCCTCTTTCCGTGCCTTTACAATCTAAAAAAAAAGTAAATTGCACAGAATAAGTACATAGCTTTACTACAACAACTCAAACTGTTGGAACATACTTATTTTACTTCTAAATCTCCCTCTGCTCTTCATGAACTGATTAAGGACAAATCTGATCTAAAAAAACTTGCTACAGTTGATGCTTGCAATGTCCTTCTTAAAATGAAACCTAACTATCACAGGGGCAGAAATAAAGCTGGTAAGATGCTGGCCAATTACTTAAAAATCAGATCTGAATGTAAAAATATTGGACCCGTTTTAAATGAATCTACAAACAACTGAGCATCCTTTGATGAGGATATTGCTACTGTATTTCATGAATATTGCCAATCACTTTATTCTGATGTTACCAATTCCTCTAATCAAATTGTGCACACCTTTTTTCAGGTCTGCCTACTCCCCCTTCCTTGCCTGATAAATTTGAATTACTATAAAAAGAAGTTACTCTTCAAAAGATAACTGATGCCATTAAATCTTTTAAAAAAATCGAAAGTGCCAGGTCCTGATGGCCTTTCTGTTCAATGTTTTTCTACTTTTTCTTCTATTTTTGTTCACAAACTTATGGCCCTTTTTAATTCATTTCTTGTTGAATCTAAAGCTTCTGGTTCCTTTATGGAGGCCTTGATTGTTCTCATTCCCAAGCCTGATAAGGATCATTCCTTTTGTAAAAACAATCGTCCCATATCATTAATTAATTATGATTGTAAGATATTCGCTAAAATCCTCGCCTCTCGACTTGAGACTATTATCCCATTATTGGTCAAAACTGATCAAGCTGGTTTCGTTTAGGGCAAATTGGCTGCGGACAATGCTCTTATGTTTGCCAATGTTATTTCCTTCGGGAAAATGTAAATCTCCACTTGCAGCGTTGTCCTTGGATGCCGAAAAGGCTTTTGATCGAATTAATTGGCAATTTATGTTCAAAACACTTCAATGGTTTGGTTTTGGTCCAATTTTCATTTCTTATGTTAAATTGTTATATTCTTGCCCCCGTGCTAGTATTTTTGTAAATAATCATTTCTCATTTTTTTTTACTCTATCTAGGGGTACACGTCAGGGATTTCCTCTTTCTCCCTTGTTATTTGTTTTATGTCTTGAACCCTTCCTTAAACGTGCTCGTGCTAATACACTTATGTTTGGTTTTTTACATAATTCCATAGAAACCAAAATGTCAGCATATGCTGAAGATATCTTGATATTTATTTTATTTATTTATTTATTTATTTATTTTCGAATCTTACAGAGCGCACAGCTACCCCCAAACGGGGTGTCCCAGCACTTGTGGCAGGCGGCAGGTGAGGAACTAGACAGGGTCTAAGGGTTGGAAAACAGCCAGGTCTTTAATGAACGTCGGGAAAGCATCTCAGACTCTGCCGATCGCAAGGAGAGTGGTAGGCTGTTCCAGGTTTTGGCTATGATCACGGCAAAGGCTCTGCCGCCCACTCTAGAGTGGCGGAGACTGTTTGATCAGAGGACACGGCTGGACTGGGAGTGCTTGAGTCGAGCTCTAAGACAGGCTGGGCCGTGACCATGAAGCAATCTAAAGGCCAGGACGAGAGACTTGAATTTGATGCGTTTGGTCATGGGAAGCAAATGGAGTTTCCTTAAGTGGGGAGAAATTGAGTGTCAATAAGGGATTTTGCAGATCAGCCTGGCAGCCGTGTTTTGAACGATCTGCAGACGTCTGATCAGATAATCTAGAGCTCCCACATTGAGACTGTTTGCATAGTTGAGATGGGGGTGATCAGGGCATGGATGATGGTACGATGGGACTCCATGGTAAGAAAGTGAAGGATTTTGCGGAGCATGTGCAGCTTTCCAAAGCAGGCCAAGGAAATCTGACTGATTTGGGATTTAGACGATAATTCATTATCAAAATGGAACCCAAGGTTCCGAGCTGAGTTCACCGGCTTGGGAGGGGGATTCAGCTCAGATGGCCACCACAGCGATGTAGGAGGGGGGCTTGTTTGATTGAAAAATAGAACCTCAGTTTTGTCCGAGTTGAGTTTCAGCGTGTTCTGCGACATCCAAGTGGAGATATTGCATAAACATTGTCTGAAATTGACAAACGCTACCTCGGAGGGATCATCGAACGAGAAGAACAGTTGTGTGTCGTCGGAATAGGAGATCACTCTTATCCCACAGGACTCAACCAGTGCTACCAGGGGAGACAGATAGACATTGAAGAAGAGGGGGCTCAGGGCAGAGCCCTGGGGGACCCTGCAATACAAGGGTTTCTCCTCGGAGACAAAAGTTTGGAGAGAGACTTGTTGAGTGCGGCCACTCAGGTACGATTGAATCCAGGACAGAGAGGTGCCCTGGATCCCAAGGTTGTGGAGTCTCTCTAGCAGGATAGAGTGAGAGACCGTATCGAATACTGCGGACAGGTCTAGGAGCACTAGCATGGCTGATCTGCCTGAATCCGCATGTTTGCGGACGGTCTCTGAGATAGGTCAGCTCTGAGACAGGTCAGCATCTGGTTTTTTTAGGATAGGTACTAAGAGGGCGGTTTCCAGATAGAGGGGAAAGTACCCGAGTGCAGGGAGGAATTCCAGATTTGGTTCAGTGGCATATTAATAAGGGGGGCTAAGGTGTTAAAGAACTGCACCGGGCAGGGATCCTTAGGTGATCCAGATTTGCAGGCGAGGAGTTTATGAAGTGAGGTGTCAGTGGGGATAGGGTGGAAGGAAGTCAGTGTATCGCCGGAGGCCATCACAGTGTCTGGGATGGGAGAAGGTGAAGGTTAGGATGGGGCAAACAATGAGTAAATATCCAGGATTTTATTGTGGAACAAATCAGATAGCTCATTGCAGAGATCCTGAGTAGGGGAAAGTACTCGAGATGGCAGACGGGTTGGTGAAGTCTTTTACTATTTTAAGGAGAGTTTTCGAAGAATTCCCAGCGATGTTAATTTTATTGATGAAAAACTCTCTCATCGTCGCATGTTTAAGATTTGGAAAAGTTTTTATGGCGGCTTTATAGATCAACCATAGCTTGATCTCCAGCTGAGTTCAGGTTTCTTACAGCGGCTTTTCACAGCCCACAGTTCTGAATTGAACAAGAGGGCAGATGGCTTTAGTCTAGCGTAGTTGATATGTTCAAGTGGGGGCAACAGCATCAAGGGCCGTCGAAAGCCAGCTGTTGAAGTTTAGTACATCAAGCTCAGAATCGCCCGCCAGGTGAAGGGGGGTAGAAGAGAGTGCAGTAGTCATGGAATTGCTGATGATTTTAAACCATTTCCTACTGTATTCCAGGTTAGTGGAAGTGTTAGATGATCGTAGGGGTAGTGCAATGCTACAAGGAATTAAGAAGTGGTCAGACCACGTAAGTGGTAAGGGGGGAGCAGTGGCTAGGTTGGGGTTGTTGGTAAAAAGCAAGTCTAGTGTAATTACGGGTCGGATTCCCAGTAGGGGAACAGGGGGAGGAATGAGTAGCGGGGAGCGGAGTAGATGGAGTAACTGTAAAAGTAAATGTACAGGAAGCACATTTAAATTGAGCAGGGGACCAGAGGGCTCATAGTTGACCAGGGAGGCACAGTGTCTGCCTCTAAGGTGGAGTAATTGAGTCCTGGACCAGTAGAGAGGCTTACCTGGGGTGCGACAGGCAGCATGACTGGCGCTGGCCGCGCCTTCGGTGCTCTGGCAGAGCACCTGCTGCGCGCGTCCGCTGCACGTGGGAACTGACATGCGGCTTTTGTAGGCAGAGGGGGCTAGAACACTAACCGTCCAAGGCCGGAAGAGTACGCCTCAATGCCACCAGCAACCGGAAGTGCGGGCGGAAAGTGTGCGATGGCCACGGGGAGACTAAAGCGGCAATAAGCTGAGATGCGGTAGTGATGTAGGAGGCACTAACGTGCGAGGTGCTGCAGGTGTCGGCGCAAAGTGAGCCTTAAGGGAGAAGGTGTACAGCAGAGCGAAAGAAGGCAAGAACCTCCCTTCCTTCTTTTTTGGATGAGGTTCAGTTATATTCCAGTATTTCTGGATATAAATTGAACTTTTCTAAAACAGAAGTATTACCTCTGAATTCTCTCTGCTACCAATATATGTTTAATGATACTAATTTTACTTGGTGTCCCACAAAAATTAAATACCTTGGTATTTGGTTTTCTGCTACTTTGTCTACAATAATTAGATACACGTTTAATGCACTAACTACCAAAATTCAGTCACTCCTATCTTCCTGGTCCCCTCTTCACTTGTCATGGTGTGGTAGATTAGATACTATTAAAATGATGATTGTGCCTCATGTCCTCTGTACATTATCTATGTTACCCTTTCGAATCCCCATTTCATATTTTTCACAAATTAATTCTATCTGTACAAAGTTTTTATGGAATAACACCCACGCATTCCTCTTATGAAACTTAAACGCCCCAAATCAGAAGGAGGTGTGCGGTTTCCTGATTTTAAATCTCATCATGCATTTTTGATTCGACAATTTTTTGCCCTATCTAATGATTTTGCTGATATCCTTTTACCCTGATGGATTGTTTTTGAACACTCCTTATTAAAAGATTTTTCTTTCTGAAATATAATTTATATGTCTAATTGTACTTTCATATCAGATAATCGTATTTTAAAATATTCCCCAAATTTACTATATAATATATTCTCAGATGGTGTAGATCCTTTCAAATGTTTTTTATCCTCTACTAGCTTGTATAATACATTTTTCAAATATAAACATAAATCATTTTATTACAAACATTGGAAGGAGAAGGGAATTATTTTTTATTCATCAATCGAGTCATCAAAATTCTATTATTTCTTTCCCTGAATTACACTTGCGCTATCCTTTACTTAACACATTCCTCCATGAATACTTTTTAATTTCAACAGCTTTGCAATCCTACTTAGCCTCTCATAATTTCCCTATTGTTTCCCCCTCACTTATAAAACCTACACCGCCACATTGTATTTCTCAAGAACATGAACCTAAAGCTGCTCACATTTATAAGTTATTGTTATTGCATGTTACTGAACAACCTCAATCTCTTACAGAACTAGCCTGGGCAACAGACTTTTCTTTATCACTTCCTATCTCTGTTTGGGATAAAATGTGGTCTAAGTTATTTAAAATTTCCATTCCTGCTCTTATAACTCAATCTCTCTATTTTATCTATAATAGAGTAGTTAATACTCCTGTTTGTCTATCCAAGTTTTTCCCTACCTCCGCGCCCTTGTGTTGGTCTTGTTCTGAATCCTCCTGCACCTTAAGGCATCAACTTTATGTTTCTTCTAATGTATTGACATTTTGGCAATTTATTTGGTCTAAATGCATGACAATTTTCAATTGTGATATTCTGTTATCATTGTAAAACGTTTTCCTAGGTTCATCTTCACCTGAATTGGATGATTCTACTCCTATTTCTCTGCTATTTGACCTATTTATTGCATTAGCATTTAAAGTGATTTTGTCATGCTGGAAAGAAAATTCTCGTTAACTTGGTGGAACTATATATGTGATGAACACAGAATTGCTAATTTTTCCTCTTCTATTCTCTCTCAGAAAATTAAATCTGATTTTCTCTGGCTACCTTTTACATCTTGTCTTTCTACACGTACACCTAAGGTTTAAAATATTTCTTTTTAAGATTCTCCTATTTGATTTTAATGCATCTACATCTTCTTCTTATTTCTCTTCTCTGTTTATGTCCCTTTCCCTTCTTTCTTCTTTTCTGTTTCTCTCCTCTGTTACCTTTTTATCCTTCACTTATATATTGATTGTTATATCTTATTTGTAGTATGTTCACTTGTTTGATAATGTTCTTTCGTTTTGTTTTCGTTTCTCCTTGAAAATTCAATACAAATTCTTAAACAAAAAAAACAGAAGAGAGCAGATTGCAGATTGCAGCTGTACTATATATGTATAGACCATATATAGTTAGGAATTAGCATTTAAAAAACCTTATTTTACTCACACAAAACCATTGAAATTCCATATATAGTTAGTTGCACTAACTATATATCGCGCACCCGCAATCCACTGCTGATGATATCACATATTACATCATTCATGACATGGTCAGTGACATCACTGATGACATCACTGATGACATCTCAAATGACATCACTGATGACATCACTGATGACAACATCCAGTGACTGTATGTTTCTGTAAAATTAAAATGTGTCTTACATATTGAAGAATGAGTGGAAGTATAAGTGTCTGGACAAAGGATTTAGTAGGTGCATGACTGAATGTATGAGTGAGTGATTAAATGTGTCTCACTGAGTGCATGGGTTAGTGACTAAAGTGTCTTAATTTGTGCATCATTATGTCTGTTGTTCTGTAAACTGCTGCATGTGTTGATCAGTAGCTATATGATTAACTATATGGGTTACTGATTGATTGTCCAAGTATTTGTATGGGAGACTGAGTGTGTGTGTGGCTGGCTGGGAGGTGTGTGACTCTGTGCAGATCAATGTGTACTTATATCAATGATTGTATAACAAGGTAAGTATGTGTTAGTATATGTTTGAAAATGTAAGGTGCTCTATGTTTAACTGTATAGACAAGAAAATGGAAGTGTGATTGATTCTTTACAGGACTGACTAGGTGTGTGAGTAACTCCATGGATGAGTGGCAGAGTGTGAGTGTCTGTATAGGTGTATGAGTGCATATGATAGTGTTGTAAAGATGAGTGATTGTATGTATGAATGATTGTATGGGGGAATGAGTGAATGTGTGTGTAGACGTAGGAATCAGTGAGTACATATGTAGTAACTAGTATTGGTGTGTCAATGGTTTCAAAAATTATACTCTGTATTTAACACTGGGTGAAACAGGTTATATTAAAATGTGAGGAGATGCATTGTATTGTCACATGAATGATATCATCAGTGATGTGGTCATTGATGTCAAATGAGATGTCATCAGTGATGTCATCAGTGATGTCATTTGAGATGTCATCAGTGATGTCATCAGTGATGTCACTGACCATGTCATGAATGATGTAATATGTGACATCATCAGCAGTGGATCGCGGGTGCGCGATATATAGTTAGTGCAACTAACTATATATGGAATTTCAATGGTTTTGTGTGAGTAAAATAAGGTTTTTTAAATGCTAATTCCTAACTATATATGGTCTATAACCTATGGTTTTTTCAGTGAATTTTCAAGGTTTTGTAAATGCTAATTCCTAACTATATATGGTCTATAACCTTTGGTTTTTTCAGTGAATTTCAATGGTTTTTTAATAGCAAATATCATAAGCTGTCGAATGTCAAGTACGTGGTAAGTGAAAACATTTTCGTGTTTATGCACACTGATCTGCTTTGAATGGTGCCCCCCCCTCATTTCTATTAGGAGTACTCTCTCTTTGCACATAGTGAAGGGTAGTTAATGCAGGCCTTTGCCCCCGTTGTAATACGTCGTGCCTGCTTCTCTCTCCATTTGATTGATTGTTATCCAAGTATTTACTGTTTTAGAATTGGTTCTCTTTGGTTCATTCTCTATTTACAAACAAACACAGAGTCGCAATACTCTGTTTAGTCTTTGCAGATAACGAAAAATCGTGTAAAAAAAAAAGAAAAGGAATCAAGCAAAATCAGTAGGCCACTAATGGGATCTCTTTTTGACCTCGCTAAAATAGAAAAATTAGGAACAACCCCTCATGACAAATACAAAACTAGTGAAATGAACTGAACTCCACACAATGATGGCTGCAAAACAGCTCGGCTCCGCCACCCACCCCGCCCAAAATAACGATAAAGAGCGGCTGCCATGATTGGTTGCGGAATGGCCACGACGGAGCTACGAAATGGTGCTGCTCTCATGCTAACCCCAGCTTCAGTCTGAAACATCCAGAAACACTGTAGACTACCAATTCGATCAGTTCCGGTAGCGCCCCAATGTAACCCGGTAGAGAAGAACTAGCCCTCCCCTCTTTGACTAATGGTTCTTGTTGCCTGTCCCTTCTGTTGTCATTTAACAGAACTATTTAGCCTGCTGAAAGGGGTTGTGTTCCGACCGCTGGTTGGTGGAGACATTTTGACTATATTCTGGACCTGCGTTGTCGCGTAATGCGTCATATGACGCGCCGCGTTAGCGCATCCGGAAGTCATCCGGGGCGCGCAGCGCGTAACGTAAGCATAACAAGTCATGTGACTTGTTAATAAAACTTTTCATTGGTTCATTTTACTTTTCTTATTCTAATGATGAAAGGCTTGGTCATATGACCTAAAAATTACGCTTTTTATTACTTCCGTACATTATTTTTTCTTAAATATATGTTATAATGTTCCAGGCTAATGTACTTTCCCGGAAAATTTACAACTGTCCTGCAAGTAAAATATATTCTTTTTTCGAGAAAAAGAGCGTTTCTTCGTCCCATGACGGAGCCGTTGAGCAAAAGAGGGTCGACCTGCTGTCTTAGTCGCCGATACGCCTGAATATGAGATTCTTATCGATCACTTTATGTTGCAGGAATAGAAAACACAACAGCCCTTGACCATTTATCTTTACTGCATTCCTTCGTATTATACCTTTTACCCTTCATGTAATTGGTCTGCTTTATTTCACTTGCCTTTTAATGATTCTAAAACAGTGACTATTATTAAAAACTTTACCAATGTATATACTACTACCATGTTTTCTTTTAAAAACCTTTATTGTGAAAATTTCATTATACAAATACGAGCCTATAACCACGTGGGCCGGCCACGGAGCAAACTGTAATCGTATATGATGAGTAGACATTTACACTGTAGAGGAACGTAACGGGCGGGCCATTAGGTTGCAAGAACTAAGGTGTCTAACAGTTACGGAATCGGTGGACGTACATTTTATAATTAAAATACGACAGGGCCAGTTACAATAAAATTATCTAGATATACATTTGCGGGCAAGTACCATGGATGACGTTAATTCGAACTTTCAATAGTACAGTAATCAATAACACATCAGAACTTAATATCAATAGGGATGTCGAAATATTCAATCAATTCTCGTCCCCGCCCGCCATGTGCTTCAAAACTGCATACGTATCTCGTGATTTCAAGGTTCTGCAACCAGTACACAACAAGGAGTTACGAGTCCCATTTATTCCGGCGCCATTTTGGGCGAGGACGGGCAGGTCCAGGATATAGTCAAAATGTCTCTACCAACCATCGACTATGATGATGTTCATATGCTGTATTTATTAGAGTAACACTCATCTGTCCACATGAAATTAATTTGCCACAATCTAAACATGTCATTTTAATCTTTCCAAAGTTCTTCTAAATATTTGGGACCGTTTCCCTTGCCTCTGATGCTGTCAGTGCCACTTCTTTGATGAATGTACTAGCAGGTCAGGGGTTCTCCTCCAAATCTCTCTTTTATGCAGCACTATAATTAATTGGTGCCACCTCTCCATATCACGATGCATGGTATAGTTACCATAACTATATTTTTTTTCGGTTCCTCTGGAGAGTTCATCGTGGCAGATGAAGCGTGTAACGTACCGGGCATTTACCTTTTTTTGCATGTACAGGAAAAGAAAAAAAATCGAGCGTCCGAGTTCTAAGGTGTCCCAGGGCCATTTTAGTGGACCAGGCCCAAATCCAAAGAACAGGCCGCCATTTTGAGAGTCCTGTTGCAGCCGCCTGTCGCTGTAGCATCAAGAGCAGCCGAAACTCAGCTGAATGGCAACTGAAACGGTAAAGGGGCGCCCCACTACAGCAGACGAGCCTCCACCTAGGAAGGCCCGTTCACGCCGCCTCCCCCCCCCTTCGGGCACCCCACGCCGTTATTCGGAGCAGTATTGTAGGATGGCCACACCAGTGCGGCAACTTGCTAGACATCACCTCGGTGGTAACCGAATCTCAACGCCTTGTGGTGTCTGCTATTCAGAAAACATTGTTATGCTGCCTTCGACCTATTCGCCGCAAGTGCGCACGCAACTCAGCTGCATAGCTTGCTAGACACCACCTCGGTGCTAACCGAATCTCAGCGCCTTGTGGTCTCTTCTATTCCAAAAAAATTGTTGCGCTGCCTTTGGCCCCATTCGCACATCGGTCCGCTACTGACGCCATCTCACAGGCTAATGGGGCGCCCCACGCCGAGTTTCAGCATTGTAGGATGACCACACCAGTACAGCAACTTGCTAGACATCACCTCGGTGCCATCCGGATCTCGGCGCCCCACTGCAGATGAAGTGCCTCTCAACTATGAAACCACCACGGTGACATCCGGATCTTGGCGCGTTGTGCTGCCTTCGGCCTATTCGCACATCGGTCCGCTACTGACGCCATCTCACAGGCTAATGGGGCGCCCCACGCCGAGTTTCAGCATTGTAGGATGACCACACCAGTACAGCAACTTGCTAGACATCACCTCGGTGCCATCCGGATCTCGGCGCCCCACTGCAGATGAAGTGCCTCTCAACTATGAAACCACCACGGTGACATCCGGATCTTGGCGCGTTGTGCTGCCTTCGGCCTATTCGCACATCGGTCCGCTACTGACGCCATCTCACAGACTAATGGGGCGCCCCACGCCGAGTTTCAGCATTGTAGGATAACCACACCAGTACAGCAACTTGCTAGACATCACCTCGGTGCCATCCGGATCTCGGCGCCCCACTGCAGATGAAGTGCCTCTCAACTATGAAACCACCACGGTGACATCCGGATCTTGGCGCCTTGTGCTGGTTCCGGCCTATTCACACATCGGTCCGCTACTGACGCCATCTCACAGGCTAATGGGGCGCCCCACGCCGAGTTTCAGCATTGTAGGATGACCACACCAGTACAGCAACTTGCTAGACATCACCTCGGTGCCATCCGGATCTTGGCATCTCAACGCCTAGTGGTATCTTCCATACAGAAAATATTGTTGCGCTGCCTTTGGCCCCATTCGCACATCGGTCCGCAACTGACACCATCTCACAGGCCAACAGGGCGCCCCACGCCGACTTTTACCATTGTAGGATGGCCACACCAGTACAGCAACTTCCTAGACATCACCTCGGTGCCATCCGGATCTTGGCATCTCAGCGCCTTGTGGTGTCAGTCAGAAAATATTGTTGCGCTGCCTTTGGCCCCATTCGCACATCAGTCCGCTACTGACACCATCTCACAGGCCAACAGGGTGCCCCACGCCGACTTTTACCATTGTAGGATGGCCACACCAGTGCCACAACTTGCTAGACACCACCTCGGTGCCATCCGGATCTTGGCATCTCAGCGCCTTGTGGTGTCTTCTATTCCGAAAATATTGTTGCGCTGCCTTTGGCCCCATTCGCACATCGGTCCACTGCTGACGCCATCTCACAGGCCAACGGGGCGCCCCACGCCGACTTTCAACATTGTAGGATGGCCACACCAGTGCAGCAACTTACTAGACACCACCTCGGTGCCATCCGGATCTTGGCGCGTTGTGCTGCCTTCGGCCTATTCGCACATCGGTCCGCTACTGACGCAAACTCACAGGCCAACGGGGCGCCCCACGCCGACTTTCAGCATTGTAGGATGGCCACACCAGTGCTGCAACTTGCTGGACACCACCTCGGTGCCATCCGGATCTTGGCGCGTTGTGTTGCCTTCGGCCTATTCGCACATCGGTCCGCTACTGACGCCGCCTCACGTGCCAACGTATTTTCTCCGCATTTTATACCCTATGCCGCATAACAGGTCATGTGACTTGTTTATAAAACTTTTCATTGGTTCATTTTACTTTTGGTTTCCTAATGATGGAAGGCTTGATCATATGACCTAAAAACAACACTTTTCATTGGATGAAAACTTTTTTTTTTTCCCCAAACGATGAAAGCCCCACCTTGTTTCTGGATGTTTCAGACTGAAGCTGGCGTCAGCATGAGAGCACCACCATCTCGTAGCTCCGTCGTGGTCATTCCGCGAGCAATCATGGCAGCCGCTCCCCACCAGAAGCCTACAGGAGTCGGGGGCCCCCAAAACTTTTGATGAATCCTCAAGGCGGAGGGGACGCTTTCGAGAATGGGGTCCAAGACCTAGCAGACAAGCGTCCGATTTCCAAGGTGTCCCAGGGCCATTTCAGTGGACCAGGCCCAAAAAGGAAACAGCCTGCCGCCATTTTGAGAGTCCTGTGACAGCCGCCTATCGCTGCACCGCAAGAGTGGGCGCAACTCAGCTGAATTGCGGCTTTTGACACAGTGGACCAAAAACGGACGGAATGGCAACTGAAACGGTAAAGGGGCGCCCCACTACAACAGATGAGACTCCACCTGGAGAGGCCCGTTCACGCCGCCTCCCCCGGGGCGCCCCACGCCGTTATTCGGAGCAGCATTGTAGGATACCAAAACCAGTGCGGCAACTTACTGGACATCACCTGGGTGCCATCCACATCTCAGCGCGTTCTGCTGCCTTGGGACTATTCGCACAACAGTTTGCTACTGATGACCCACCCCCCGCGACGCCCCACGCCAGAAATCTGGACGTTGTGCTGCGTTGGGACTATTCGCACAGCCGACCGCTACTTCGTTGTTTTTCCCTAAAAATGTTTATATGTTATTACTGTTTTTGTTTTCTTGTATATATTTATAAGTTATTAAAGTTTTATAATCTTACTACTTTGTCGGAGTGCTATATATTTTTAATGTGACACATAATTGTAAAAACTTTGATGTACAAAGAGTCATCCCTGGAATCTTCCGCTTCAGGCTCGGTCCCCTCCCCAATCACAATACAGGATGGTTTTCAGATAATAGGAACGCGTCTGCTGTGACGGATCTCATCGAGTGTGGGCCTTGATCTACTATAACTCCTTTGAAGAGGGGTGATTCTTTACAGCTGGGGCCATAAACTACATCTGCAGGGCTAGCTGATACCCTAGGACCGGCCTGGACAATCGGACACAGAGGAAAAGGAGTGTCAGAGGGTGCGGTAGTGAATAGGGCGAAAGGGAGGTGTCGGGCGGGCACAGGGTGTGATTCTCAGGGAAGAGCAGCGCAGATGGGGGGAGGTTTATTACCCATGCATAAGACAGAGAGCGGGGGTGACCACTGCCTGGGGGAGATGCTTGCGAGGGTGGGGAGCCATGCTAAGGATCGACAGCGTGCACAGAGTGGGTCTGGTCAAGGCATCTAAAATGACTGCCGTGCACGACAAAAGTGTGGCATTTGAAAAAAGACAAGATGGCGCAGACAATGTTTTTCAACACTTCCTGATTTCCTTCGAATCGAACGTTAACAGACGTTGGGGCATATTACCAAAGTTAAGCGATATTTATCCCTAACGATGCTTAGCAACGATTTTTTTACCGCTAAGCATCGTCAGAAATTATCGCAGATAAACCTTGCTATTGTCAAGGTTTATCGCAAATACGATAAAAAACGACCGCAATGCATTAATATCGCTGAAAACTCAGCGATATTAATGCATCACCGAGCTAATGCTCTTAGCCATGTTATCCACCTCCCATTGGATAACATGGCTAAGAACTGCTCAGGGCAGGTGCTAGCTTTTGGAGATATTCGCGCTTATCGCGAATATTTCCAAAAGTTGATAATAGGAGATAGCGATGTTAGCGACTGTTTCTAGTCGCTAACATCTTGGCATGCCCACTTTGCATGTCATTAGTGATAAATATCACTCACATGCAAAGTGGGGCCCAAGATGGTCGCTATCTCCTACTAGCCGTCGCTAACTGGTGTTAGCAACAGCTAGGTAATACAGATATAATTTTATCTCCGCGAAGCGGAGCGCTGTTACAGATATATATCTTGTTTTTGAACGTTAATTTCTCAAAATCCACTGAAGCACATATATTGAGACCTAGCAAAGGCACATCGAGCTACCAGTCCCTACAATTTGCCAAGTTTCGTGCAAATCCATTCAGCCGTTCGATTATTATTATTATTTTTTTTTTGCCCCGCGGGGCCCTTTTAAAACCTCCACATCAAACCTAGGAGGTCAAGGAGGATCTACTATGCCCCCTTATGGTCATTTGCCCCTTCGCTTTGGCCTCCTCTTGTCTCTCGATCCTACCGAGAGACAAGATGGTGGCCGCTACGGACTGTTTGCAATGTTTACAGATGCCGGAGAACCAATCAGCTTCGCAAACCTCCGTTACGCGAAGCGGAGCGCTGTTACAGATATATATCTTTTTTTGAACGTTAATTTCTCAAAATCCACTGGAGCACATATATTGAGACCTAGCAAAGGCACATCGGGCTACCAGTCCCTAATATTTTACCAAGTTTCGTGCAAATCCATTCAGCCGTTCGATTATTATTATTATTTTTTTTTTTTGCCCCGCGGGACCCTTTAAAACCTCCACATCAAACCTAGGGGGTCAGCGAGGATCTACTATGCCCCCTTATGGTCATTTGCCCCTTCGCTTTGGCCTCCTCTTGTCTCTCGATCCTACCGAGAGACAAGATGGCGGCCGCTACGGACTGTTTGGAATGTTCACAGACGCCGGAGAACCAATCAGCTTCGCTTCACAAAGCTCCGTACCGCGTAAAGTCCGCGAACCGGAGCGCTGCCCGGTCCGCTGTTACAGATATATATCTTTTTTTGAACGTTAATTTCTCAAAATCCACTGAAGCACATATATTGAGACCTAGCAAAGGCACATCGGGCTACCAGTCCCTACAATTTTGCCAAGTTTCGTGCAAATCCATTCAGCCGTTCGGGCTAAAAGTGAGGCCAACCGCCCTATGGAAAACTCAATGTTAAAAACACGTTTTGGGACCCCCCTTTTTTCTCGGCCCCCCCTTGACGAACCCCCCCCAAATTTTCAAGGGCTGCTCAGAAACAAAATGTGCCATTTTCCTGAAAATTTCAGCCAATTCCGTCCACAAACGCCAAAGTTATTAGACATAGAATTTTCAAAAATCCCATAGAGAAAAAATCCTAACTATATATACCTACTGGCGACCGCCAGTAGGTAATATATATATATATATATTCACTGAAAAAACATAGGTTTCACACATGTTATAGTTAGCTGGACATTTCACTCATACAAAACCATTGAAATTCCCCAGTTATAGGTAATTCAGCTAACTATAACTTGCGCGCCCAAAATACTGCTGATGACGTCAAATATTACATCACTCATGACATGGTCTGTGACATCACTCATGACATCACTGATGACATCTCAAATGACATCACTGATGACATCATCCAGTGAATGTGTGTCTTTCTGAAAAATAAATATGTTTTATATATGTATATCTAAAGGTCGATGGAAGAAAAAATGTGTAAATAAGTGTCTAAATGGATGTTTTTTTTGTAAAAATGATTGTATAACTGACTTATTAAGTGTATCTTAGTGATTACATGTATTAGCGAGTAATGTTTAAATATGAAAATATCTGTATCAGTTTCTCACTTTGTGTATAAGTGGCTGCATGGGTTGGTGACTAGCTACATGAGTGTCGATATGGGTTATTAGTTGGTTTTTAGAGTATCAGTATGAGTGTCTGTATGGTTTGGTGGGGGGTATTACTTACCGCATAGATGCATGGATGGGTGACTCACTGTTTGTATGTGTTTTGAAGACAGCATGTGTGCAGGACTGTATGGGTGGATGAGTGTGTGTATGGGTGTGTTAGTGAGTGAATCACTGTCTCAATAGTATCTTTATGAGTAACTACATATGTGTTAAACTAGTATATGTGAGCATTGATGTATATAAGTGAGAATATGTGAGAGCGAGAGATTGTAAGAGTTCCTGTATAAATAAGTATGTGTTTCTATAAGTGATTGTTTAAGAGAGTAAGTATGTGTACGATTCTGTAGAAGAAAGTGTTGTGGTGGGTGTATAGCTGTATATGCAAGTAAATGGTTGTTTGATAGTTTATTTGCATGTGTGAGTTTGTGTGTGAGTAACTCTATAGATGAGTGTCCGTGTGTAATAAGATGTATAGGTGTATGAGTACATATGATGAGTGAGTACATGTATGAGTGCCTATATAGAACTGTTAGTGAATGACTGTATGTGTATGTAGATTTTGGAATTACTGAATAGGATGTTCTAACTGGAATTGGTATCTCCATTTTTTTGAAAATTTTAGTTTCTATTTTTGAATGTGTGTATCAAGGGTTATATTACGCTGAGAGGAGGTCTGCCACTCTTTCACAAGGATGATGTCATCAGTGATGTCATCAGTGATGTCATTTGATAAGTCATCAGTAATGTCATGAGTGATGTCACTGACCATGTCATGAGTGATGTAATATGTGACGTCATCAGCAGTGCATTGTGGGTGCGCGAGTTATAGTTAGCTGAATTAACTATAACGGGGGAATTTCAATGGTTTTGTATGAGTGAAATGTCCAGCTAACTATAACCTGTGTGAAACCTATGGTTTTTTCAGTGAATTTCTAAGGTCTTTTAAATGCTAATTCCTAACGATAACGTGTGTGAAACCTATGGTTTTTTCAGTGAATTTCTAAGGTTTTTTAAATGCTAATTTTTAACTATAACGTGGCTGAAACCTATGGTTTTTTTCAGTGTATTTCAAAGGTTTTGTAAATGATCATTTTTAAATGTATTAATTGTTATATTTTTTTATACTTATTTACTACATTATTTTAAACTATTTACTTTTAGATATTTTATTTTTTACATTACATTACACATTTTTAATATAAATTGAAAAAAAAATGTTTTTAAAAATATTGAAATTGTAATATTTTTTTTATTTAATATTTTTTTAATTGATATATATATTATATAGCAGGCAATGAGATCCTATGGAAGGAAATTCAAGTTACTGGTAAGTACAGTTAAATTTACTTTTCAGGAATAGTAGTGAGCTAGATTGGGGAATTAATTCCTCTTCAATCCTGAGGTCCCCTGTGAGCCAACTAGCCCACCAGGTACCTCCAGTATGCGCCAGGCAGCTGTGTTGCAGAGAGTCATTCAAAGGGCACGCCCCCTTTTTACAACACTCTGCAACACAGCTCTGTGGCACTTACTGGAGATACCTGTTGGACTAGTTGCCCCCTAGGGGACCTCTGGATTGAACAAGAATTAATTCCCCAACTTAAAACGCGCCTCAGGGCATGTTTGCAATCACATCACCTCAAGCCCCGCCCCCTACCATCACCACTGTGCTAACACGCCCTGTAGAGTGTTCTAAGTTGGGGGGTTAAGTCCCCTTGCATACTGGGGGTCCCTGGGGGCCAACTAGCCCACTGGGAACCTCCAATATGCACCAGGAGGCTGCGTTGCAGAGACGTGTAATGAGGTCACGCCCCTGTTTACACCTCTCTGCAACGCAGCCCCCGGGCGCGTTTGCAGAGGGGGAACCAATTCCCCTTGCATACTGTGGGTCCATGGGGGCCAACTAGCCCACCTGGAACCTAAAGTATGCACCAGGGGGCTGCGTTGCTTTGCCCCAGGGGGTGGTGGTCCCCGGGGCAGTGTGGGGGGGAATGGGGCCTGTTGGACTAGTTGCCCCCTAGGGGACCTCTGGATTGAGCAGGAATTAATTCCCCAACTTAAAACGCGCCTCAGGGCATGTTTGCACTCACATCACCTCAAGCCCCGCCCCCTACCTTCACCACTGTGCTAACGCGCCCTGTAGAGTGTTCTAAGTTGGGGGATTAAGTTCCCTTGCATACTGGGGGTCCCTGGGGACCAACTAGCCCACCAGGAATCTCCAGTATGTGCCAGGGGGCTGCATTGCAGAGAGGTGTAATGAGGCCATGCCCCTTTTTACACCTCTCTGCAATGCAGCCCCCGGGCGCGTTTGCAGAGGGGGAACTAATTCCCCTTACATACTGGGGGTCCATGGGGGCCAACTAGCCCGCCAGGAACCACCAGTATGTGCCAGGGGGCTGCATTGCAGAGAGGTGTAATGAGGCCACCCTCCTTTTTACACCTCTCTGCAATGCAGCCTCCTGGCGCGTTTGCAGAGGGGGAACCAATTTCCCTTGCATACTGTGGGTCCATGGGGGCCAACTGGCCCACCTGGAACCTACAGTATGCGCCAGGGGGCTGCGTTGTTTTGCCCCGGGGGTGGTGGTCCCCGGGGGAGTGTGGGGGGGATTGGGGCCCCCCACACTTCTTTTTCACAATGCCCCCGGGATTTGGTCCCCCTGGGGGGTAATTTGAAAAAAAGAAGACCGGGTTTAAAAAAAAAAAAATTGGGACCTTGGGGGTCCTTGTGGGACCACCTGAGCAGGCCTAGGGGGTCAAGCTGTTTCTACCCTGCCACCTTTTTGCATTCTACACGTTTGTTTTTCTGTTTTTTTGTGCCTCGGTCTACCAAGCACAAGATGGCTGCCAACACTTCCTGGTTTGGAGTGTTCACAGCCAATGAGCATGCAGCTCGTACTCGGAAAGATACGCGTACGGTACTCGTTCGGTACTCGTACCCGTGATTTTGGAAAAAAAATAATAATTGGTGGGCCTTGAGGGTCCTTGTGGGACCCCCTGAGCAGGCCTAGGGGGTCAGGGTGTTTCTACCCTGCCCCCTTTTTGCATTCTACACATTTGTTTTTCAGCTTTCTTCTTCCTCGGTCTACCGAGCACAAGATGGCTGCCAACACTTCCTGGTTTAGAGCGTTCACAGCCAATGAGCATGCAGTTCGTGCTCGGAAAGGTACGCATACGGTACTCGTACGGTACTCGTACCCCATGATTTCTTGTCCCAAAAGAAAATTGGGGGGTCCTTGGGGGTCCTTGTGGGACCCCCTGAGCAGGCCTAGGGGGTCAGGGTGTTTCTACCCTGCCCCCTTTGTGTTCTACACGTTTGTTTTTCTGCTTTCTTGTGCCTCAGTCTACCGAGGCACAAGATGGCTTCCAACACTTTCTGGTTTGGAGTGTTGACAGACAGTTGACAGCCAATTAGCATTCAGCTCGTGCTCGGGAAGGTACAGAGTACAGGAAGCTTACAGTAAGCTTACCGTACTCGTACGGTACACATACCCCGTGATTTTTGACAAAAAAAATTGGGGGGGGGGGGCCTTGGGGGTCCTTGTGGGACCCCCTAGGCAGGTCTAGGGGGTCAGGGTGTTTCTACCCTGGCCCCTTTTTGTGTTCTACACGTTTGTTTTTCTGCTTTCTTGTGCCTCAGTCTACCGAGGCACAAGATGGCTTCCAACACTTTCTGGTTTGGAGTGTTGACAGACAGTTGACAGCCAATTAGTATTCAGCTCGTGCTCAGGAAGGTACAGAGTACAGTAAGCTTACAGTAAGCTTACCGTACTCGTACGGTACACGTACCCCGTGATGTTTGACAAAAAAAAATTGGGGGGGCGTTGGGGGTCCTTGTGGGACCCCCTGAGCAGGCCTAGGGGGTCAGGGTGTTTCTACCCTGCCCCCTTTTTGCATTCTATACGTTTGTTTTTCTGTGTTTTTGTGCCTCGGTCTACCGAGCACAAGATGGCTGCCAACACTTCCTGGTTTGGAGTGTTCACAGCCAATGAGCATGCAGCTCGTGCTCGGAAAGGTACGCATACGGTACTCGTACGGTACTCGTACCCCATGATTTTTTGTCCCAAAAGAAAATTGGGGGGGCCTTGGGGGTCCTTGTGGGACCCCCTGAGCAGGCCTAGGGGGTCAGGGTGTTTCTACCCTGCCCCCTTTTTGTGTTCTACACGTTTGTTTTTCTGCTTTCTTATGCCTCAGTCTACCGAGGCACAAGATGGCTTCCAACACTTTCTGGTTTGGAGTGTTGACAGACAGTTGACAGCCAATTAGCATTCAGCTCGTGCTCAGGAAGGTACAGAGTACAGTAAGCTTACAGTAAGCTTACCGTACTCGTACGGTACACGTACCCCGTGATTTTTGACAAAAAAAAATTGGGGGGGTCCTTGGGGGTCCTTGTCGGACCCCCTGAGCAGGCCTAGGGGGTCAGGGTGTTTCTACCCTGCCCCCTTTTTGCGTTCTACACGTTTGTTTGTCTGATTTCTTGTGCCTCAGTGTACCGAGGCACAAGATGGCTGCAAACACTTTCTGGTTTAGAGTGTTGGCAGACAGTTGACAGCCAATTAGCATTCAGCTCGTGCTCGGGAAGGTACAGAGTAAAGTAAGCTTACCGTATGCACCTCTAGATATACTTATGATTTTACTTTTGATTTTCTCAGGAACTACTGAACGGATTTACACCATTTAACAAAAAGGCCCATCTGCGAACAGAACTCTACCTTTTTGCCAAGTTTGGTGTAATTCTTTACAGCCGTTCGGGCTGTAGCCCCTGCTAAAGGTTCTATGGGAAATTGCATGGGGAAAACACGTTTTGGGACCCCCTTTTTTCTCACCCCCGGTTCACGAATCACCCCCAAACTTTCAGGGAAGGAGCGGAGCGGTGCAGGCCATCTTCTTTGAGACATTCGCGAAGATTCGTCCACCGACGCCAAAGTTATTCCAAATAGAATGTTGCGGATTTCCTATGGAAACTAGGTTTTAACTATAACTACCTACTACCTACTGGCGACCTATTTAGAACAGTGGGGTGATTTCAAACCTGTGCGCAATTACACATTAGTATGACAGGAACCCACACACTACAATGGTTAATGAGAGACAATAGGCTGTAGGGAGATATTGGGGTCTTATCGCGTAGCATATCCCAAACATGCAAACAAGTCATTTCCTAAAACACTGATGACTCAGGACAGAACAGAAAAACCCTCTATGAGAACCCAGATATCGACATACATATCCAATATCTGCCTATGGTTACTCTGACACAGCAATGAAGATGAATTAATATGGTAACTATCGTTGAGGACTCATCAAGTCTTTTTTAACAGACGCATGTATTAGGTTAAATTCATCACAGAGGATAGTTTTTGCATGGACATTCAGAGGCTCTATAGACACATACAATAATTACCATATGAATGTATCTCAAGAAAGGGGATTTAACCATGAACACAACAATTTGTTGTTCCACTTAGTGTTACTTTTTATGCAATTGATATTCATGGTAACAGTCAAAATCACAAGTGAGCAAATAGGTGTCCTATTTCATAAATGTTGGGATTCCTCAATGGGGGCAGTATACTAGTTCTTGCTCTTAAAGGAAGAAGGTTGACAAACAAGTATAAAGCATTTATGCCAGTATCAACTGAATTCGGGGACAGCAGCAGGTTAGCATTATTTCGCACTAACATTTTTTGATGTAAATATGATGCCATTTTTACCGCTGTTTTTACCCTAGTGTCTTAAAACTGTATTTTACATGGATTTTATTGCATATTAATATTTATACTTGCTGTTGATATTTTTAAATCGACATATGTAATGAAAATGGACTACAAATTCTTTTATGTCTATGAACGTTACAATCACGTGATTGATTGGAATCTGCACTTGTAACTTTAAAAACGGAAGATCAACACGAGTACAATATCATGTAAACAAGGCTCGGACAAGCCAAAATATTATAGCGGTATTGAGGAATAGGTAATTAATTTGCACTAACAATTTGGTCCGTGTCCGTTGTTGGAGAGAAGAACCTCAAAGCTTAAAGCGGAAAGCAGTGATATATATACATTTTGGAATTGAAGAATGTGTAGTGCTGAAGTGGGTTTTAGTTTCTAGTCTGAGATTCTGTCGGTCATATGCAAAACGGCTCTATCTATGGATATTGCCTGTGCGAAACAGTCTGAACTAGCTGCTGCTTGGATTTTATTGTGCTCGTTTTATTGTTGGTTAAGTCCAGATGTACTGTTTTATGATGATTAACTTCGGAAAATGTCTTTTTAAACTATAATAACACTGTTTTACTTATTGTATAATCTTTTATCGTGACCTTTATTACTCAATTGTTAAAAATGTGTTGTGACAAAACTGAAAAGTTGCCTATAAATGGCATACTGCTAACTTATGTAAGGTTGCACCAGATGTCTTTTCATTGTGGTTTTGAACCCTGAGAGCAAGTCAGTGACAAGTATGACAGGTGGTAGGGAGTCCGAGTGAAAGGAGTAGGTGTTAGTACTTTTAACTACCAAAGGGCAGCTTTATTAGGCACAACTCAACTCAGCAAGACAATTTGCTGTGCTGTGCCAAATGGAGAGGGTAGCAATGTGCCATATCAACTACATTTCTGCTCTCCCTCTGCGCTGGATCATGTGTGGCTGCCAAGCGGCAACGCAGGCACCCTTGCACTATTGTGCAAGGGTGCCTGTGTTTGCTGTCTAGGCTTCAGGTGGTAATGAATGACGCAGCTAGACTAATTTTTAAGAAACGCAGACATACTCATGTCACCCCCTACTGCAGAACCTACATTGGCTCCCGATTTTGCAAAGAACCAAATTTAAAAGACTCTGTATTGTGCACAAGGCCGTTCACGGTTCAGCCCCTAGTTACATCAAGGGCCGACTGATTAACTATTGCCCGAGTAGGGTGCTCCGGTCAGCGGTTGCCTGCCACCTTGCCTGCCTGCGGTACAATCTATCGTCCCTGGGTGGGCGAGTCTTCTCGACCGTTTCCCCTCAGACATGGAACCATCTCCCCATTGAACTGCGTAAGGAAACGAATCTCCTCCGTTTTAGGAAGAGTTTGAAAACTGTATTGTTCCAAGAGGCATGGGACCAATCTGAACAGCTCACTTTGTTCTCACCCAGGTTGGACGTCCGTTGACAGCGCTTAGAGACCTCTGGGTGATAATGCGCTATATAAATTCATTGTAACATAACATAACATAACATAGCCGGTATTATGTTTCTAATCATTACACCTCCCCTGAGAAGGCATACCATTTTGATGCATTTCCAGGTTTACTAGAGTTAGTAAATCTGTCAATGCGTCATAAATCATGGGCGGATGAGTGAAAACACCCACGCTCATCCCATGGAATGCCTTCCCTGGGCAGAGTAGCGACTTGCACTGCCTTACGTTGCTCCAGATTTACTCTATGCCAGGTGTCACTGGATAGCATAATAAATCTCACTGAAGGGCTTGCATTGCCCTTGCGTTACATTTCGTGAATCAATGGCAATACAAGCCCTTGATAAGTCTGGCCCAAAGTGACTGTGAAGGAGTGGGTAGAGAGTTATGATCCAGTTGATATCAAATGATTCAATGGAGGAGAGTGGTAGAGGATAATCAACAGTCTTGAAGCGTGGTTGTGACGAAGTTCCATTTGTGTGTTGTGTTTGCTGTTTTTGCGGATATGAGGATATGGAAACCTCACTGGAGTGGTCTAAGATGTATAGGAGAGACAGGGACAGCTGAAGACCAATTGTTTCAATTTCTTAGAAAAGAACCGGAGTTAAGATACTGGGAGATAATCGTCAGGAGATGGGGGGTTATCAGTAGGTTTGTTTTGGATCGGTAAAACCCGATACTGATTAGAAACATGTAGGACTGTGTCTCTAGTGAGAGAGTAGTTCCAATGAGAGGTCAGAAAAAGTTGGGTGTTGTATGTGACATATTTGTTTTTTTGTGGACTTGCTGGGTCAAATGAGCATGGGACATATTGCTGGCTTTATTTGCACAAGTAAGTTCAGTTAGGGATGTCCTGCTAAAAAGGGGAAGATCAGTTTGGAAAGACTGGGTTGTGATGGGTCTATAGAAAGGTGGTAGTTGAGCAGTGAGTAGTGTAGTCACAGTGTCCCTGGTGGGAGCAATTTTTGATACACACACATTTACCTTCGAACTCCCTGTATAACACCCCCTAAGCACCCTACACAAGTTACAATGTTTGAAACAAAAGTTCCTCCGAGTAGGTATAACTACATGCTGACACTACTTGGACAGATGTGGCACAGCGGCCAGAGCACATGACTTCACAGCATATGACACACAGTTTGGACTCATGCTTTCATCCCCGAGTCCCCCAGCAGCTCACCGTAGCAGCATCAGACTCTAGGCAATACCTCACTTAATTTCCATAGCCCAGCACTTTCAGACCGGTAGGTATGAGTAGTTAGCTTCACACCCCCTGTATAGCACACCCTAAACACCCCACAGAGGTTACAGTGCTCCAACCCTCCTCTTTCCTACTTTTTTCACCCTTTTTTCCCCTTACTCGCTTTAACGGAATCACAAAATGGCTGCCAACACTTCCTAGTTGCAACCGCTCACACAGCTCGCAGCCAATAAGCAGCAAGCTCGTGCTCGTAATGCCTCAGCCAATCAGATGGCAGAATTCCCAAATATCGACATCTGTAAATTTCAATATTTCTCCAAAACTACTGAACCGATTTACACCAAATAAGCAAAAGCTGCTGAACGGAATTACAAGAAATATGGCGAAATGGTAGAGTCTGATTTGCAGATCACGCTTTTGCTTAAATGGGGTAAATTCCTCCAGTAGTTCCTGAGAAAATCAAAAGAAAAAAATATATATATCTAGGAGCGCGCACCGTGCGCGTATCGGGTGTGGGCGAGCGGAATTCTGATTTGCTGTTAGACGTCTGTCAACTGTTTGGGCAGTGTATGGTATCATGCAAGGGCTAGGAGTATAAAGCACTGCATGTCCTGAAGCCCAACTCACTCTGTGAGTACATGTATTCCCATGTCTGCAAACACATGCATCAGTTGTTTACATGTACTCATGAAGTGAGTCAGGATTTAGGACATGTAGTGCTAGAAAGTCCTATGCAGTATGTGTGTAAGGCCTCTTAATTCCCAAATAGTCCCCATGCTGCTCCATGCTGTGTAATAAAGATCCTGGGTGTGCTGTAGAAATGCCATAGCAACTCTCTCTGTAGCATGTAGTAATCATTTCAGTGAATTGCAAGGGATATTTTTATTTGTCTAGGATATCAATGTGAGTCAGTGTGTTTTGGGGAATATTGTGACAGAATCACTTGCTCGGTGCATGTGTTTGCAGACATGGGAATACATGTACTCATGGAGTGAGTTAGGCTTTAGGACATGCAGTGCTTTATATGCCTAGCCCCTGCATGATACCATAAACTGTCAAAACATAACTTCACTGCTCTAAACTCAGAAATACTAGTCCCACAATGACCCCCTACACTGCCCTAACACCACTGCACTGTCCTAAACCCTAAAAGACCATCTGTAGCAAATCCTGCTAAACTGCTTGAACTACTGCACTGCTCTAAACCCTGAAACACCATCCTCTACAAATGCCCCTATAATGTTAAAACACCACTGCACTGCCCTAAACCTTGAAACAGCACTCCCTGCATGATCTCCTACGCTGCCCGAACACTGCTGCTGTGCCTTAAACTCTGAAAAAACACCCCCTGCTATACCCCCTACACTGGCCACAATAATAAAAAAAAAATCAAAAATTAGTAAAAATTAATACATAAATCAAAATTAAAATTTAAATATTGTAACAAAAATAGAACATTTGTATAATAACAAATAAATATAATAATTGATACATTTTAAAATTAGCATTTAAAAAACCTTTGAAATTCACTGAAAAAAACCATAGGTTTCACACCAGTTATAGTTAGCTGGACATTTTACTCATACAAAACCATTGAAATTCCCCCGTTATAGTTAGTTGTACTCACAATAACTCGCGTGCCCGCAATCCACTGCTGATGATGTCACATATTACATCATTCATGACATGGTCAGTGACATCACTGATGACATCACTTATGACATCTCAAATGACATCACTGATGACATCACTGATGACATCATCCATGTGACAATGAAATACACTTCATCACACACTAGTATAATATTTTATCACTCACTGTAAAATAGAAAGTGCCATATTTGAAACCATTGACACAGCAATAGTAATTTCTAAACACCCACTCAGTGATTCACAGATCTACACACACATCTAATCACTTACCTATAGATCCTATAGATTCAGAGTTATATGCAGTGAATAATTAACAGAACACTATCAAATATACTTATACGCCTATTTCAACATTACACACCAGCACACATTGTATTCACTTATAAAGACAACCTTCTGACTTATGCAAACAATTGATTATACTTATATTTACTCATCTACACACTTATACAAACACCACCTCATCTATTTATAAAGATAGTAACTCACAGTTAGTGTGTTATAAAATCACTATTACAAGTATACAGTTATCCATATAGTGACTCATACAATCACTAAGTCTTAGGCACACTTAATTAGATATAACTGTCACATACACTGCCTTTTTTTTCAAGTTCAATGGAGATGTACCATTGAAAGAAATATTTCATCACCACCACACCCATAAACATAGACACTCACTGAAAAATTGGTTATAACATGTAGTCTTAACCTTATATACCTACTGAATGAACTATTCACACATTTTGGGGCAATCACACCCCCCCACCAAACCACATAGACATTCATTTACCCATACAAATACACAGTTAAGAAACCAATAACAAATATAGTCTTTAACATATCAATTAAGACAAAGCAATAAAGACTTTCACACAGTTTAGTAACTACACATTGTATATAGTGAGACTCTACAAATTAGTCAAGGAAACAATCAATGACACTGTTACTAAATCCACCATCCACACATTTATATTTATATATCCACTCATTCTTCAATGCAAAGTAGTGTATTTATAATACATATTTAAATATCAAAGCAAACCACATTCACTGGATGATGTCATCAGTGATGTTATTTGAGATGTCATTAGTGATGTCATCAGTGATGTCACTGACCATGTCATGAATGATGTAATATGTGACATCATCAGCAGTGGATTGCGGGTGCACGAGTTATAGTGAGTACAACTAACTATAACGGGGGAATTTCAATGGTTTTGTATGAGTAAAATGTCCGGCTAACTATAACTGGTGTGAAACCTATGGTTTTTTCAGTGAATTTCAAAGGTTTTTTAAATGCTAATTCCTGACTGTAACGTGTTAGAAACCTATGTTTTTTTAAGTGAATATATATATATATTTATATGTGTGTGTGTTGCCCTTTTGTTGCGCCAAGTACTTAATCTTCCTGTCTCAAATTCTCCCTCACGTCCCATCGCATACTACCATGTGCAATCTGATTGCAACTAGTTCCCACAAACACAAAACAACACCTTATGTTTGAGATTCCTTTTGTGTAATAAAAATGTTTTCTATAAAAGTGCTCCTTGGAGCTAACTTCACTCTATATCATATATCATACTGAATGTAAAAGATACCTTCTTATCTGGAAACTTCTCAAACAAACATAGTTGTAAAACTATTCTATCTAGTTTATGGCAAATGCATATACAACCACGCTCACCCTTGTGAATTAATATATTTCTGAACCATTATCTTAGGCATGACAACATTTTGGTGTGTATTAAGTGCAACCTGGCCAAAAGTTAATTAAAACAGGCTTGCTTTTATTTTTTAATTATACCATTAAATGTGTTGTTTTAAATACACAAACTAATGATATAAACATAGGCAAACATTATTGACAAAAATGAAATTTTCCATGGTAGATCAGAGAACAAGTACACCTTTTATCTAACTGGGATTAGCGAAGTGTTTTCATGGGGTTAGTACATTAGCTTACTTTACTTCACTGCTTACTAGTAATGTGTATGTTTATGCCATGCAATATGTTTTTTAATTATTTAATTAGCTCAAAAAGTGAAGGAATGTCTTTGTTGTTATTGTTATGTTGTATAAATCAGCACTATGCTCTTAAATGGAAGTATATGTGCTAGCTCTACTGAATAGCAATATGACTCCAACAAATGAGACGTTTATTGAATAAGTGGGATCTTGAAATTGGTTCAACATGCACTTGTAAGCTGGGATGTTGGTACATATCCTTTTCAACTTTACAAATAAATGCTCTGCTTTCTCAAGTATCATTGATTGTGTAGTAGATTACATCATTATGTGGTTTGAGTGTGGTATATACGTTTTGAAGGACAGAATTGCTATGTAGTTGAATATATTTGCGCTTTGTAATACATTTCCTTCATCGGGGGATAGGCAGATTCATCAGAATTTTCCTCTTAACTACTGCAGGTCCCATCTTTAGAAGGTAGATGGGACATTGTCTCATGGATCTTTGTGACCATTCTAACTGTTGATGTCTAACTCTAAAAAACCGGAAAGTATGGAGCCATCTTGGAGATGTGAAGCAATATTCAGCTCTACATTTTCATTATTGTGGATTAATATTCGGCTCCATTTTAGAGCCATAAATTGCATAGACAATAATAGCTCTGTCTTTGTGGTCTGGAAAAGAGGTCAACCTTACTGCTCTAAGCATCAACTGACATGGAGTAATATCATATAATAGGCACTTTTTTTAGATTCCTGTATTCTAGCATCTCATAATTTGCACTGGTTGGAAAGGGAGTTATGTGTAGCTAATAAGAACCGTTTTTGATTCTTAAAGATTATCTAGTTAATCTTTGTTCACTTCAAGTATTTCTATTGCCTACTTTGAAGTGAATGTATTTAGGACTAGTAAACTTAGGGTCACAAACATTGTGCATTATGTTCATAGGTATGGGACCACATCAAACTGAAAAATTTAGTCACAGAGAGGTTAAAGATACAAATGAATACATATTATCGAACAAGCATTGGCAAAGCCAATATGTCGCACCTGTGGCATGAGAGGCAGGCTTATAACTCCAATGTTTGTTTTGGTTTTGCTGTGGTTTATTTGAAAACACAAACATTAAATTGGCCACCATGCATGTGTACACATGACTGCCAACT
The DNA here is from genome assembly GCF_964261635.1 of Lissotriton helveticus. Taxonomy (NCBI): domain Eukaryota; kingdom Metazoa; phylum Chordata; class Amphibia; order Caudata; family Salamandridae; genus Lissotriton; species Lissotriton helveticus. The sequence goes on along the minus strand of NC_136067.1, from coordinate 1,872,418,925 downwards.
CTGAATATTTTTGAAGCATAAAAAAATAATCCAAGTAGGCAGTTGTGTATGCACACACAGGGGTTATCTTGTAATGCGTTCTCTTTTACTTCATGATAAAACATTCCAAGACACCCTGCAAAGCATGGCAGCTCTTTTATGATTGTTTATCACAAAGGAGAAGAAAAAGATGGCAATGCACATCTGCATACACACGTAAAAGACTGTCTATCTTGGAATACTGTTTCTTTAATTTTATTATTTTTTAAATACATGCTAAACATTAATCAACAGTAACATCAGACCTAATGCAGTACGTTAGCATTACAGCAATTTACATTTGTGATGATCTATTCTAACTTAAACATAAGCATTGGCTGATGATTACAAGGGGGAGAGGGATATACACTCATTATGTTCTTAAAGAACATTTACCATTTCTTAAAAATAGCGCATCATATTTTTCTAGTTAGTAGTTATGCAAAGGACCCCAGATGTCATGTGCCTGACTGCCTTTGACCGTGGTTTAGCATGTGTTAGCATTTGCATTACAACATGTTGCATTTTTCATCCAGCCTTTAGCCAAAGGGATTGGACCTCTATACCAGGATAAACCAGGATATAGCAAGCCTTCTCTTGGCCAAGAATAATAATACAGACACTAGTTTACTGATCACCTTGGAGATCTCCGCTATGTATCCCAGGAGGGAGATGATCAGTGGTGTTGGCTGTATATCAGTATAGCATACTACAGAAATCAAACACATACCAAGTGGAGAAAGTGTGTGAGCGAGGATTGAAATCTACTACAAATATGAACTATGGTAGTGTCTAGCTTGTGCATTAGAATTGATCTGAAATAGAGGCAGTGTAAGAATTTGAAATTTAGTCATTTGTGCGTGTAGTTTATTGATATGTAAGCTGTATGGGAGCAATAGAACAACCATCTGTCTTCTGTTAATGGTTCCTCAGTATCATACTCCCAGTGCTTCTATGATGGGATAGGACTCATTAGGACTCATCACTCTACTGGTGTTTGCCATTTTGCATAGTGCAGATAAAGAACCTCTAGTATGTAAAAAAAGGCACTAACTCTGGAGTATCATTGTGAAATATTCGGCAAATTTGCTTAATAATAAGGTACAGCCTAAAGCATGTGAACACGCTAAGGAGTTTATTCGTGTCACCCTCTTGCAAATAGTCAAGAGCCAGGAACATCATATCTCTTTGGAGGTGCCCTGGACAAGCCCATCCCAGAATATATTCTAGGCTACTAAGTAGTAAGGGTTATTAAGGACTGGTAAAGCTGGAGAGTAGAAGAACTTATGGCTAGAGAACCTGCACAACACATACCACACTTTATTAGTAGATGCCATGGTGTCAATGCCTGGACAAGGGTAAGATAGTTTTATGGATAATGCAATCTGGAATGTGCTTGAATCTATAGTGGTTGATCTCTGCTACTATGTGTGATACATACAGAGGTGAGGTAATCCAAAAAAGCGATAAAGTGGGCTTTCTAAGCTTAGTGGTAACACTTTGGGTATGGACTCGAGAAACAGCCTTTCATCAAAATGTCATCTTAAAATGTCCCAACACATATCAATCAGGTCAAGATGGAGCAGAAGTTGATGAAAAATGATAATGAGAAACATTTCAGCAAGAGCACCTTGCCTGCTACAGGCAGCCATATCCCTCTCTTTACCTGTGATGAGAATTCCATGTGGTAGGCCCATAGTTTTTTTTATTGTTTTTAATTTTTTTTTATCGTGATGCACTCCAGCACATAGAATACAGTTCATCCTGCTGAGAAACGGCACCAAAGCTCGCAGTCACGTATTGTAGCACACAGCCATTAAGCCCACATCCCAGAGGTCGGGCGGCGCTGAAGTATTGAACAGGATAGTGCCTCGCCATTGATAATATAAAGGGAAGACTGCAGTATCATCAAACTGTGGACGTAACATCACTTTTGGTATAAACAACCCCCAAACAGTGTGACCCACCAACATGACTCAACTGACATGCCTTACAGCCTACCCCTCTAGTATGCAGTATAGTGACCCAGCGACCGAATAAAAGTTCCCGTCTGCGTGGGCTCAGGTCCGACATCGCCCACTCAACCAGCAAGCATCGTACATTTAGGCAGAGCGGTCATGCAAACGATCAGCCTCAAGGGGGGGAGGGCGAATAGCCAGGGAGGGGGAGAGGGGAAGAAGGGGGAGATGAAGCCTGACCATCCCCGGCCACACGACCAGTACTCGCTGACTCCTGCCTTCCTCTATACTCCAAATACAACCCCCAGACGTTTTTAGGCCGGCTCCTGAGCGGTAGCAGCTCGCTGTGGTATTCAGATTGAGTACAGCAGTATGTCAAATCCCTCGTCCAGTGATCTATCGTTGGGAGGGGTCCTCTCATCCAACACATTGCTACGTGCCACTTGGCCATAAGCAGGCCCAATTCCACTATCCTGCGCTGCGCCTTGGGTAATGGCCTCGAAAAATCAAGCAATGCAAGCACCGGGGATGGCGCGATGTCTGACTCTAGCGTGTTACTCAATTCGCGGAATACCTTGCCCCAAAAAGTCTGTACCCCCGGGCACTCCCACGCCAAGTGCAGGAATCCAGCATCCGGCATCACACACCTCTCACACGACGCGCTGTTGCGCAGTCCGAAACGGTGTAATCTCTCAGGTGTGTGATACACTCTGTTTAAATATTTAAAGTGCACCAGCCTGTGCCTGCCATTCAGAGAGACCGACCTTGTGCCCTGCTATGCCCCGCCTCTCTTTCCGCCATAGCCATCCTGTACAGGACAGACACCAACTTACGCGGGGTCTCTGCCTTAATTACATGTGAGAGTTCTAAGACATCAGGGGGTTCCTGCAATTCGCAACAGTGTAGGCCTCTCCCCTTGTGTGGACACTTCCGCCAGGGTTTTCAGGGTTCCATCAAGGAACATATCCCCCATTGTGCGAATGCCCAAAGCCTCTAATGCAGCAAGCACTCCCTTATCTCTGCACGGGGTAAGCCACGTTTGCCCACGTAACTGGCATCAACGGAGAATATAGCAGCGCCCCCGCATGGAGCTGCAACAGAGCATTCCAGGCATGTCTAGGTGAGTTGAGGGAATAAAGCAGTCCTGTGCGGTAGTGAGCGTGCTCAAAAACTACAGCTGGTAGCGGCAAGAGCGCCGCGAACAGAGCCTCCATCTTAATAAAGGGCGCCGTGCCATCGTTATGTATCCAACTATGGAGTTGCGCCCCCTGCGCCACCCGATAATATAATTCAAAATCAGCAGCATCCAGGCCGCCCATGTAATACGGTAGTATGAGGGTTTTCCATCTCACTCTAGCCGGCTTGCCGGCCCAAGCCAGCTCCATCATCAGCAAGTTCAGTCGGGAAAAGAAGCATTTAGGTAAGACCATAGGTATGTTCGTAAAGAGAAACAATAGCTGGGGCAAGACCACCATCTTCATGAGTGATATTCTGCCCAGCAGGGAGAGGGGCAGACCTGTCCAAATGGCCACATTGTCTTCGAGGTGCGAGATAGCTCTACCATAGTTCTCGCAGAATACCGTCTCCGAATCCGTGTGTAGCTTTATACCCAGATATCGTATGGGATCAGTGGTCCACTGTAGCGGGTATTAAATGCCAAAGCACTCCGTGGCCGGAGTTATAGGGAACGAGATGGACTTAGTCTAATTTACAGGCAGTCCGCACCAAATCAAACCAGCTCGCGCAGCAGGGGGGCTAAATTGCTCTCCGGTTCCCTGACATAGAGCAGGGTATCGTCAGCATAGGTGGATATTACTAGCTGATAGGAGGGGAACTGCAGACCTCGGTGGGAGTGATATTCTCTCATGGCCCTCGCCAATGGCTCCGCAACCAGCGCGTACAGCATGGGCGACAATGGGCATCCCTGTCGAGTGCCCCTACGGATCTGTATCGGGTCTGTGACAAAATTACCTATTTTAATACAGGCCACGGGGTCATGATAGAGCGCCGCCACCCTCTGCAAAAATACCTGGCCAAGTCCAAATCTGGAGAGGACCGCTCTCATAAAAGGCCATTCCACGGAGTCGAAGGCCTTCTCCATATCGAGAAACACCGCTAGTGCCTTCGTCTCTGGGCGAGTGTGCTGGAGAGCACCAAAAACTGTGCGCTGATTGTATGTGATGTTCCTACCCATCATGAACCCAGCTTGTTCCGGTGCCACTAACTCCGGAGCTAACAGTGCTAGTCCATTCGCCAGAACCTTGGCATAGATCTTAGTGTCCACGTTGAGCAGCGACAAAGGCCTGTAAGAGCTACACTTATCAGGGGGTTTGCCCGGCTTTGGTATAGCGACGATTAGAGCTTCTCTCATCGTCATCGGCATCTGCCCCGTCTCACCCACATCTGCAAACAGCGACAAGAGGTATGGAAGCAGCAAGTCAAGGTACGTCTTAAAAAAGGTGACTGACAGACCATCCTCCCCCGGGGCACTACCCGCCCTCATCCCGCTCAGCGCCTCTCTAATTTCGTCATGCTCAATAGGGTGCATCAAAAATTCCCTCGGTGCGTTGGATAGAAACGGTAGCTCTATGTGATACAAGTAGTCTAGAATGTCGGCGTCTCCCCCGTTGCCCTTGAACTGTATAAGGCAGAGTAGTATTCCCTGAACCGCTGCGCTATCTCCTCCCCCCCAGTGAACAACTCACCCCCCGATCTAATTTCCGTAATTGTAACTTTCCTCCGTTGTTGCCTAGCCATGTTCGCCAGAATAGCCCCTGGCCTGTCCCTCTCACCTTAGAGTCTGGCTGTGGCGTACTTGCCTAGGTGTTTGGTCTCTGCATCTGTCTCTGCCTGATAGTCAGCCAGAAGCTTTTTCAGGTCTTCCCTAGCCTCCTCTGTGTTCCCAGTCGCCTGTCGCGCCTCACAGGCCGCCATTTGTCGTTCCAGACTAGCTAGCCTCTGTCTGATGGAGCGGAGGACCCCGGAGTGCTTGCTCATGGCAACTCCCCTGATGTAAACCTTAAATGCCTCTCACACAGTCTGGAAGCTGTCAACTGACCCAACGTTCGCCTCAAAACATGTGACAATTGCCCCGTGGAGTTCTTCACGAAAAATAGACGCCTGAATACAGCGGAGCAGGTATGTTTCTGAGTGTGCAGTGTAGTGACGTGAAGGTGAAAATTTAAAAGCTATACAGGGATCCCAGTACCCAAGGGTAAATTATATTTTAATAAATGGGTCACTGTTAGTATTGAAAAAAGGCTGTTGGATGTTATAGGAGTGTTGTTGGACCTGGGGGTTCTAGATCACATAGAGTAGCCTGGCACAGAGTAGGAAGGTCTAATCCAAAAGCATCAAGGTTAAGCTTGCGTCACACCATTCAGTAATACAGTGTTCATCCACTAGAAAATAAGGACACTACACCAATCTTTGAAAAATACGGGTTGTTTTATAAAAGAATCACTTTGCTATTTTTCTTTCTGTTACTTAGCAGTCTTTAGTTTCAGTCCATAAAATTGCTCTACCTTTGGCTGTTATCATTTACACATTTACATATAACAGTATTTACTCAACACTCTGTTGCTGGGTTGTGGATCAGTTTTCTTCAATTATGACATGGGATAATTTCTTAGCCTATACTAACACTCTGGAACATACATTAAGGACTTATTTACAGGTCCAACTCAGCCGATCATGGATACCCCAATTTCAATGACTTTTCAATTATACTTTTACACTTTCAATGCAACTATGCTCAGTTGGATTGTCTAGGGGTCACTAAAATTCCATTTCTCAATTAGTCAGTTTAACAGAAGTATACATTCGGACACTTCAATAACCCGGGGAAAAGCTGACTCAACTAAGTTTCCCCTGTAAGTTTTCTCAACAGTTGCCTGATTTCGCTCTTATAGTTCAAGTTCAAGTTAAGATTTATATAGCGCGCTACTCACCCAGAGGGTCTCAAGGCGCTTGGGAGAGGAGTTGTTCGTTACTTATCAAATAACCAAGTTTTGAGTTGTTTGCTGAAGGAGAGGTGGTTCTGTGTGAGGCGAAGGTGGGTAGGGAGAGAATTCCAGGTTTTGGCAGCTAAGTAGGAGAAAGATCTTCCTCCCATGGTGGCTCTTTGGATGCGTGGGATCGCGGCGAGGGCTTGGTTGGATGATCGAAGTTGGCGTGTGGGGGTGTAAAAGGTCAGGCGTGTGTTGAGGTATTTGGGTCCTAGGTCGTAGAGGGCTTTGTGTGCGTGGGTGATGAGACGGAACGTTATTCTCTTGTTGACGGGGAGCCAGTGGATGTCTCTCAGGTGACTGGATATGTGATTGTGGCGGGGGATGTCTAGGATGAGTCTGGCGGAGGCGTTCTGAATGCGTTGGAGTTTTTTCTGTAATTTGGCTGTGGTTCCGGCGTAAAGGGTGTTTCCGTAGTCCAATCGGCTAGTGACACGTGATTGGGTGATTGTCTTTCTTGTTTCGGTGGGGATCCAGCGGAGGATCTTTTTGAGCATACGTAGGATGTTAAAGCATGATGATGAGATGGCGTTGACTTGTCTGGTCATTGAGAGGGAGGAGTCCAGGATGAAGCCCAAGTTGCGTGCATGATCCGTTGGTTTGGGTGCGCTGCCCAAGGCCGGTGGCCACCATGAGTCGTCCCAAGCGGAGGGGGATGATCCTAGGATAAGGACTTCCGTTTTGTCTGAGTTCAGTTTTAGACGGCTGTTCTTCATCCACTCGGCAACGTCTTTCATCCCTTCGTGTAGGTTGGTTTTGGCGGTGTTTGGGTCTTTGGTGAGGGAGAGGATCAGCTGTGTGTCGTCAGCGTAGGAAATGATGTTGAGGTTGTGTTGGCGTGCGATGGATGCGAGGGGGCTCATGTAGACGTTGAAGAGGGTGGGGCTGAGCGATGATCCTTGTGGTACGCCGCAGATGACTTCGGTGGCCTCTGATCTGAAAGGGGTGAGGCGGACCCTCTGGGTTCTTCCGGAGAGGAACGAGGTGATCCAGTCCAATGCTTTTCCTTGTATTCCTACGTTGCTGAGGCGTTGTATAAGAGTGGTATGGCAGACCATGTCGAACGCTGCAGAGAGGTCCAGGAGGATGAGGGCAGCTGTTTCTCCATTGTCAAGTAGTGTTAGAATGTCGTCTGTGGCTGAGATGAGGGCGGTCTCGGTGCTGTGTTTGGCTCGGAAGCCGGACTGTGACGGGTCGAGGGAACCGTTGGACTCGAGGAAGGCGGCGAGCTGACTGTTGACTGCTTTCTCAATGACTTTGGCAGGGAATGGGAGGAGCGAAATGGGGCGGTAGTTCTTGAGTTCGGTAGGGTCTGCTGTCGGTTTCTTCAGGAGGGCACTGAGTTCGGCATGTTTCCAGCTTTCCGGGAAGGTAGCGGTGTTGAGGGAGCAGTTGATGATATCTCGGAGATGGGGTGCGATGATGGAGTTGGCTTTATTGAAGATGTGGTGGGGACATGGGTCGGTTGGCGATCCGGGGTGGATGGAATTCATTAAGCGGATGGTGTCTTCAGTGCTGATTGGGTTCCAGGCTCCGAGGATGGCGGTGGGGGTCTTCTTTTCAGAGGTAAGGGGGGTGGACTGGTCGCCGAAGCTGTTATGTATGTCGGCTATTTTGCTGTGGAAAAACGAGGCTAGGGAGTCGCAGAGGTCTTGAGAGGGAGTGATGTCGTTGGTGTCGGCGCTGGGATTGGTAAACTCTTTGACGATGTTGAAGAGTTCCTTGCTGTTGTGGGCGTTGTTGTCGAGTCGATCCTTAAATGCTGATTTCTTGGAGGATCTGATCAGCTGGTGCTGTTTGCGGGTGGCGTCCTTGAGGGTGGTCATGTTGTCTGTGGTTGGGTTTTTTCGCCAGGCCATCTTGAGGGTGCGGCAGTTCTTTTTGGAGTTTTTGAGGTCGTCATTGAACCAGGGGGCTTTTTTGCTACCTGGTTTTTTTTTATGGTTTTTCAAGGGTGCTAATTCGTCAGCGCTGTGGGTGATCCATTGTGATAGGTTGAAGGCTGCTTGATTTGGGTCCAATGATTTGGTGGGAGGGTTTTGGTGTAGTGATGTGGTGAGCTGGTCGGTGGTAATTTTCTTCCAGTTTCTACGGGGCATTTGTTGTAGGTGGTGGTGGGTCATGGTCTTTCGGAAGTTGAAGTGGACGCAGCTGTGGTCCGTCCAGAGGAGTCCTGTGGTGTGATTGAAGGAGATGCGCTTGCTGGAGGAGAAGATTGGGTCGAGTGTGTGTCCGGCGTTGTGGGTGGGGGTGTTTACTAGTTGTTTGAGTCCGAGATTGGCGAGGTTGTCCAGAAGTGTGGTGGTGTTGCTGTCGTTGTTCTTCTCCAGGTGGAAGTTAAGGTCTCCTAGTAGAATGTAGTCCTCGGAGGGAAGTGCATGTGGGCTGATGAAGTCTGTGATGTCTTCGCTAAATCGAGTGCGAGGTCCTGGTGGTCTGTAGATGAGGGTGCCTCTGAGTGTGGTCTTTGGGTCGGTGTGAATCTGGAAGTGGAGGTGTTTGGCGATTGCGAGGTTGTCGTTGGAACTGGTCGTGATGCGGATGGTGTTCTTATGGACGATAGCGATGCCTCCTCCTGTTTGGTTGATGCGGTCCTTTCGGATGATTTTGTAGTCGGCTGGGATAGCAATGGCGATGTCGGGCGCTGATGAGGCGTTCATCCAGGTTTCTGTAAGGAAGGCGACGTCCGGCAATGTGGTGTCTAATAGGTTCCATAGTTCAACGGCGTGTTTGTGGACCGAGCGGGTGTTGAGCAAGATGCATTTCAGGTGGTTGGCGTCAGAACTCTGTTTGGCGTTTGTGGGTTTAGTGAGGGACCTGATGCAGTCGAACTTGCAGGAGTGACAGGTGAAGGGTCCGTGGGTGTGTCCTGGGGCGGCTTGGTGGCAGACTGGGAGACGGCCGGAGTGCAGAGAGGGTTGCGGCGTCGTACGATATGCGGGTGGAGTGGATTTTGCGGGGGCCAGGGGGTCTGGCGCTGGACGCGGTCCAGGCGCGGACGGGCGTAGACGGTCTTACCTTTGGCGCATGGGGCGCGGCCGCTGCACGTGAACGCTGTGCGTGTGTTGCTCCGACATAAGAGGATAGTGGAGGGGGGGCGGAGCGAGGGAGGAGCAGCTGGGAGGCGGGAGCGGGGTGGAGGGACGGGCTAGAAGGCACAACAACAAAATGGCAGAAAAACAAAAGCGAAACAGGGCGAGATCAGTCAATGAGAGCAATGCAAACCAAAAAAGAGCTATGATACCACAGATAATAATGCCAGCAGTGAAAGCGAAGCGATGAGAGCAATGAAAGCGATGCGCAATTAACTTAATATCAGCAGCGAGCAGATTGAGCACAATAGCGCTACGATACCAAGAGCCAGGGAGCGTGGGGAGCGACCGCTTCCGAATGAGTCAGGGCGGACACAGCGCAGAAGTGGACGGGACGATTCTTACTATCTGTGGGAGGGAGGAGCAGCTGGGAGGCGGGAGCGGGGTGGAGGGACGGGCTAGGAGGCACAACAACAAAATGGCAGAAAAACAAAAGCGAAACAGGGCGAGATCAGTCTGGGATGTCGCTAAGATATGGGCAGAGGCACCGGCACAATCAGGCACAAACGATTTAGCAATCAATGCGAGCAATGCGATATAATATACAATAAAGCGCTACGATACCAGTTAGCCCCAAACAGAAAATGCAGGCAATGAGAGCAATGCAAACCAAAAAAGCGCTATGATACCACAGATAATAATGCCAGCAATGAAAGCGATGCGATGAGAGCAATGAAAGCGATGCGCAATTAACTTAATATCAGCAGTGAGCAGAATGAGCACAATAGCGCTACGATACCAAGAGCCAGGGAGCGTGGGGAGCGACCGCTTCTGAATGAGTCAGGGCGGACACCTTAGCTTAGGCTTCTCCCCTCCCCCTTCTTAATCCCTACTCAGGTAATCGGGGTCAGTTCTGTTCAATTCTGTGTAAAATTTCCTCTGACCCTGGCTTCCCTGATCCTCATTATGATCTTGCCAGGTTTAGCCCTAAAACGAGCCTGAAGTCTTAAGTCTATTGGCAGTCCCACCAGCGCACTCACGCTGGCTAACCCACAGTTCCACCGAGTTCTCCTCCACAACTAATCTCCAGGGACCGTGGCGTAGATTCCTGACTCCACGTCCCTTATCAGTCCCCACCGCTCCCGGCTTACTTGTAATCAGGGAGGCTGGTTCCTCCAGTTCACCGGTTCTTTACCAGCGCCGAAGTCCGGAGTCCTCTCCCCTCACAGGCCAAACTGCACCACCTCAAAGCCTGCAGGAGGGGGGGGGGAAAGGAAGGTCGCACCCTCTGTCATCGCGCCGGATGTATCTCAATCCCCGGTCTTCACCGAGGAACTGCTACCGGCTGGATGTGGATCTGCACGAGCGCGTCTGCGCAGTAGACTAGTGACTTCCTCCTCAGTGCCGCCTTTCTCCTCAGACAGCTGTCAGGCCCTCCTCCGGACCCGCCCGCCAGTAGCTACTTCAGCCTGTCGCTCCGCCCCCTCTCGGGGAGTAGTGTCTTCCTCACCTCGGGACCTGCGCAGACACGGGCCACTATGTTCGAGCCCCTTCGCTTGTCCCGCGGTCACTACCTCCAATTCTCGCTCTACACCCAATACCTCAGGGAGGGGCCAACAACGACGGGGCAACGTTTCCCGCCACAGGAGAAAGGTGAGCACTACGGGGGTTTCAGGATCGGAGGGCCTTGGCTTTGCCGAAAGCTAAGAATTCCCTTTTTGTACTTGGGGCACGTTGATGATGACGGGACCCTTCAGGAGATCCTGCACAGTTCACCAGCAGACGTCTCCACCTCAGCGTCAGGGAATGGTTTCTAGTAGCTCGTGGGGGCTTTGTGTCCCAACAACCGAGTACAATTCAAGGGGCCAGATCTATGGTTTGCGGGTCGGTGTCAGCAGTAAGGCAGCATTCCCTAGGGAAGGATGTCAACCCTCTGTGAGTCCTAGCCCTCTAGCGCCACAGCCTGCACTCCCACTGTTTCTAAGGCTACTACATCTCATCTAAAATGGCTGCCCTAGTTCTGGCCTTTTATAGACTGGGTTCTGGCTACCAGAACTAACCAGAAGGTTCTGGAACCTCTCCATAGGTTCCTATGGCCACTAGTCCTGAGGTAAAAAGATTATGGCAGTTGCTGGCCACCATTTTGTATAACCAAACTTGCCCTAGAAAAAGGAGGGATTTCCAGGCCTTTGTGGAACTATGGGGACAAGGAGCACCTAACCCCCAGTTCAACACCTTAAAACTCCAGTGGACATAAAAATAAAGGATTGAGGGCAAAAAGGAGACAAAAATAAATAAATAATTAGGAGGGACCACCCAAAGGGCGGACAGGTCTAACACGCGTCCCCCCCAGCTGAAAGTGGGGAGAGCTACCCAACCCCTTGGGAGTCCTCATCACTAAGGCGGAATTACCTTGAGAGACCGTCTGCATTGGCGTGGTCCACTCCAGGCCGATGTTCCACCCGGAAGTCCATTCCCTGTAGGGTGATAGACCATCTCAACAGCTTGGGATTCTCCCCCTTCATTTGCATCAGCCAACGAACGGGTCGGTGGTCGGTCTGAACCAGGAAGTGCGAGTCAAACAGGTATGGCCGCAACTTCTTCAGAGCCCATACCACTGCAAAGGCTTCCCGCTCAATTGCACTCCACTTCTGTTCCCGGGGAAGTAGTCTCCTAGACAGAAAGACAACAGGCTGATCCAGACCCTCTTCGTTGAGTTGCGATAACACTGTCCCAATGCCATGCTCTGAGGCATCTGTCTGGACAATGAACTCCTTGGAGAAATCTGGGGCCCTCAGGACCGGTGCTGCACACATTGCCTGTTTCAACTTTATAAAGGCTTGCTGACAAGCCTCCGTCCAGACTACCCGTCGAGGTTGTTTCTTGGACGTGAGCTCAGTGAGGGGCGCCACAATAGTGCCATACCCCTTCACAAAGCGACGGTAGTAACCTGTGAGGCCCAGGAAGGCTCGGACCTCAGTTTGGGTCTTGGGGGGCTCCCAGGCCATGATAGCCTCAATCTTCGCCTGGAGGGGCTGCACCGCTCCCCTGCCCACCAAGTGGCCCAGGTACACAACCGACCCCTGCCCGATCTGACATTTACTGGCCTTAATTGTCAAGCCAGCCTGTTTCAGGGCCTGGAGAACAGCTTGTAAGTGACACAAATGGTCCTCCCAACTAAGCATGGGCGTAAAATCCGTTCCGCTCGCGGATTTTTCGGATTTTCGGCAAATTCGCAATCCGCGAACTCTCGCGAATTTGTCGAAAATCCGTGAATTCGCTCGTGGCGGATTTTTTGCTTGGTGATACAATATTGCGGTGCGCGGCGTGGTGCACGGCGTTCACTTTCCGTCATTCAGCATTTGCCGAGTTGTTTTTCTCGATCATATTTTGCGAGTGCTGCGCCATTTTGGATCTTGCTGCGGGATCCCGCGGGAGTTTGGCGCCCGCGAATACGTAATCGCGGCTTGCCACCTTGCCCAGCACGCCTCGCGAGAGTTCGCAATTGCGAACACGTAGTTGCGGGGGAAAGGAACAATCTCGCACTCGCGAAATAGAGATTTAGCAATTCTGCACAAGAAATCCACCAGCAAACAGGATAAACCTTCAGAAAATGATGATTTTTATCAGAATCACTCCTCAGGTTGACATTTGCATGGCCTTTTTTTTTTTGCAAGGAGTCCATTTTTGGGGGGGGGGGGAAGGAAGTGCCCCACAGTCTCCAACTTCCTGTTCCTGTCCAGCAGGCTCCTCCCAGTGCTTTCTTCATGTGCTGGTCACTTTCATTTGGACCTTGACCTGGAAGGATTACTTTTTGTGGGTGCTGCTGGATATTTGGATTTGAGGCCTTTTTGACTTTCTTTGGATCACTTTTGGATTAGAAATCAATTTTCACAAGTAAGTTTGTTTGGGGCATTACAGTTGCTGCAACTACAATTTTGGAACTTTTTCAGAACATTAAATAAAATATATTGTGGGTAGCCACAGTATCCAGTAGGACAAGTGTTGGTTATGGGTGCATGATACAACTGTTTTGTTGAATTTAAACACCATTGAGGCCATGGATGGGCTGGGATTGTGCTGATTTTTGTTGTTTTTGTCATTTTTTGGGGGGCTGCTGGTGGGGCCCTTTGCCCAGGGGTGGTGAGTGTTGCATGGGCCTAGTCTTTCTGTGGGGTGTCTTCTTGAATGTAAACACCATTGAGGCCATGGATGGGCTGGGATTGTGCTGATTTTTGTGTTTTTGTCATTTTTTTGGGGCTGCTGGTGTGGCCTTTTGCCCAGGGGTAGTGGTGCTTGAACTGAATGTGTCTGTGGTGTGGTCTCACTCTCTTTAATGTAAACATCCTGGATGGCATTGGATTGTGGTGATTTTTGGGTGTTTTTCTCTTTTTTTGGGGTGTACTGTTGATGTGGACTTGCCATGTGGGTGGTGGTGGTGGCCATCTTGAGTGCTGGCTGGTACAGGCAACATGTGCTTGGGGTGCAAGGGGCCATTTTGAAGAGAGGCAGTGTCTGAGGCCTGCACTTATTTTGCCTACTTTTCATCCATTATCCCCAGGGGTAGTGAGTGTTGCATGGGCCTAGTCTTTCTGTGGGGTGTCTTCTTGAATTTAAACACCATTGAGGGCATGGATGGGCTAGGATTGTGCTGAATTTTGTTGTTTTTGTCATTTTTTGGGGCTGCTGGTGGGGCCCTTTGCCCAGGGGTGGTGAGTGTTGCATGTGCCCAGTCTTTCTGTGGGGTGTCCTCTTGAATTTAAACACCATTGAGGCCATGGATGGGCTGGGATTGTGCTGTTTTTTGTGTTTTTTGTCGTTTTTTTGGGGCTGCTGGTGTGGCCTTTTGCCCAGGGGTAGTGGTGCATGGACTGAGTGTGCCTGTGGGGTCTCACTCTCTTTAAGGTAAACATCCTGGATGGCATTGGATTGTGGTGATTTTTTGGTGTTTTTCTGTTTTTTTGTGGTGTACTGTTGATGTGGACTGGCCCTGTGGGTGGTGGTGGTGGCCATCTTGAGTGCTGGCTGGTACAGGCAACATGTGCTTGGGGTGCAAGGGGCCATTTTGAAGAGAGGCAGTGTCTGAGGCCTGCACTTATTTAGCCTACTTTTCATCCATTATCCCCTGGGGTAGTGAGTGTTGCATGGGCCTAGTCTTTCTGTGTGGTGTCTTGAATGTAAACATCATGGATGGCATGGGATTGTGCTTATTTTTCTGTGTTTTTCCATTTTTTGGGGTGTATAACTGAACTGATGTTCCTCTGTCTTCCATTGCTTTTAGGTGCACAAGACTCTAGAGAACCACCAGTGCCAGGAAGAAGTCCTACAGCGGTGTGTGTGTGCAGCATAACGTCACGCGACGTCACGTCTGGACACAGCTCCTCTAGCAAGAAAGTTGCCAGTAAGGAGCAGAAGAAGCAAGTCACCAAGGAGACTGGTTTGCCGGCCGCCCCTTTTTTTGTCAGTAAAAAAAAAAGTATGCCTGCAGCAGCAGCGGGATCTGCTGGGGAGCAAGCTGGGAGCAGCACCCCCGCTCCATTGGGCTCAGTGCCACCACCACCACCACGCCAACTTAAGTCCAAGCCCTTCAGTGCTGCAGAGGCACTTAGTCTAGTTGTTCAATCACCATCGACCAGTGATGTTGGCTCATCGCAAGAAAGTAGCAGCAATGTCCCTCAATCAACACAGGTTGTTGTAACTCATCTGACGAGTGTTGAACAACCACAGCCGCAACAAAAACCACATGTGCAAGTACAAGCCCAATGTTGGAACCTGGGATGTCAGGTCACCTAGGGTAGCCTGGCCTAGGGTAAGACATGCAATTCTAGAGGCACAAGTGTGAAGGTTGCAAACCACCCAACAGTAATTCCACGCAATAACACTTAAAAAGGACACTACACCAAATTGTTAGAAAAATATGTGCTGGTTTATAAAAATAGTATCTCTGCTCTTTTGTTTCAAAATTTACAACTTAGGTATTTCAGTTTGTCTTGGAAGCAATAACTATACTTTTAAGCTGCTAAAACATATTATCAACCAGCATTTACAGTACATTACATTTAAACTCTACTATTTTGACTTTCTATAACTTTCATCACAACATCACTTTAGAAGAGGCAGTGTCAGCACTTTCTATTTAGTCAGGCAAGCAATAACCATTTCATTGTTAACCTTACACTGCCCCTGCTTAGCTTGTTACCTCCCCATCAAAGGACAAGAGTTTCCCTGCAGAAAAGCCTATACTCCTCTAGGGAAGGTTACACTTTTCTTTCCCATTCACTACTGACCACAGAAGTTCTGGCTATAACAGATTAAACCAGCATACATTGAAGCCCTGTCAGGGATTCCTCAAGGACACTGTACTCCTGGGGACAGATTCACTGTTAATTCATTTGTTAGGTCTCAATCTCTGGCACCAGTTTTACTCTTGTAGGAGTCACTTCCCCCTCGTGTTTATCTCCTTACTTGTGATTACAACGATGCTGAAATCTTCCTGCACCAGAAGCAAGGGGGAATTCACAGCCGATACGGCCAAGAAACCGAGTGTGGGAAAGGCTCTCTCGCCTCTGAAGGCTCCTCAGCTCTCCCTCCCCACTCGGCCCAGCTCCTTTGCGGGGCGCTCGAGCGGAAGGAGAAGGCCGTTAAAACAATGCCCCCAGGCCGCTACCGGCCCCTTCAGCTCTCCCTCCCTGCTCGGGCCAGCTCCTCCGTGTGGCGCGCGAGCAGAGGGAAAAGGCGGGACACTTGCTCTGGCTGCTGTGGCACCCGGCGCTCCCCCTCAGCATCGATCGGCGGGGCCACTAAACTAGCTGTCATGCGCGGTAGCGCTCGCATTGGTGCCGCCTCCCACTGCGCCCGCTCACAGGAAGGATGCTTCACTCCCAGGCCTGCTCGATCCTAGGCCCCTCCTGTGCCAGCCACGGCTCAGCTGGGATCATGCGCGGTAGCGCTCGAAAGCCAGTCAATACACCGACTCCTCTCACTCCTGGGGAGGCGTGCCACAGAGCGTGATCGGTGCCCCAGGGGTCCCGCTCCCAATTCAATGAAGGGAACGAGTTCCTAGCCCCTCACTTTCCACCTAGCAGGCTGAAAGGCTTGCCACACACCACAGGACCAGCCAGTAGTAAGGAAATCCTGTTGTTATACCGAGGAAGGGCTTCCTTTCCACACTATAGAGAGGAGGGGGGTAAAAGGGGCTCCTTCAGAGTAGAGCCACAGAGCTCTTCTTCAGCACTAATCCCCTATCCCTCCTTACTGGACAGACTTAGGGGCACAGGGGAACTCTTACTTCAGCTCCCAGGGCAGGGTCCTTCTCAGCTCCAAAGACTACCGGAATTAACCCCTTCACCTAACTGTCCAGGGTCAGCAGGATGAACTAGCTTGGCTAGGACAACAGGAAATGGGAGGTGGAAAAGCCTTGACAGAGGGCTACCCTTGTAGAGCAATCCACCCTTCAGGATCCTACCCCTACCAGACCTCAGCCTTCACTCTAGCTGCTCCTCACTGACAGACCAAATGGCTGTCCAGCATTCCGCCTTTTATAGGCTGACCCTCAGGAGTCCAGAAGGGACCAGAAGGTTCTGGAACGCCCTATACTTCTCTATGGGACAGGTTCCAGGTGTATCAGTTAGGGCAGTTGGTAGCCACCATTTTGTGACTCCAACTATTCCTGTCAGAACAGGCCTCTAGGCCCGAGGTGAAAAACTATGAGGGGGGGAAAGAACACCTATCCCCTTGACCAACACCTAGAAAAAGTTAGTGGACAAAAATTATTAAAGGTATGAGGGCAAAAAGGGGACAAAATAAATAATAAATTGGAGGGACTACGCAAAAAGCCAGACAGGTCTAACACGCGTCCCCGCCCAGCTGAAAGTGGGGAGAACTACCCAACCCCTTGGGAGTCCTCATCACTAAGGCGGAAATACCTGGAGAGACCGTCTGCATTGGCGTGGTCCACTCCAGGCCGATGTTCCACCCGGAAGTCCATTCCCTGTAGGGAGATGGACCACCTCAACAGCTTGGGATTTTCCCCCTTCATTTGCATCAGCCAACGAAGGGGTCGGTGGTCAGTCTGAACCAGGAAGTGCGAGCCAAACAGGTATGGCCGCAGCTTCTTCAGAGCCCACACCACCGCAAAAGCTTCCCTCTCAATTGCACTCCACTTCTGTTCCCGGGGAAGCAGTCTCCTGGATAAGAAGACCACAGGCTGATCCAGGCCCTCTTCATTTAGTTGCGATAACACTGCCCCAATGCCATGTTCTGATGCATCTGTCTGGTCAATGAACTCCTTGGAGAAGTCTGGGGCCCTCAGGACCGGTGCTGCACACATTGCCTGCTTCAGTTTCTCAAAAGCTTGCTGACAAGCTTTCGTCCAAACTACCCGTCGAGGTTGTTTCTTTGAGGTGCGCTCTGTGAGGGGCGCTACAATTGTGCCATATCCCTTCACAAAGCGACGGTAGTAGCCTGTGAGGCCCAGGAAAGCTCGGACCTCAGTCTGTGTCTTGGGAGGTTCCCAGGCCATGATTGCCTCAATCTTCGCCTGCAGGGGCTGCACAGTCCCCCTACCCACCAAGTGTCCAAGGTACACAACCGACCCCTGCCCAATCTGGCATTTGCTGGCCTTGATTGTCAATCCAGCTTGTTTCAGGGCCTGGAGAACTGCTTGCAAATGTTGCAAATGGTCCTCCCAACTGCTACTGAAGACAGCAATGTCATCCAGGTAAGCAGCAGAGAAACTCTCCATTCCAGAGAGGACCTGGTTCACCAGCCGCTGAAATGTGGCAGGGGCATTCTTGAGCCCAAAGGGCATTACACAAAACTGGAAGTGTCCATCAGGCGTGGAGAAGGCTGACCTTTCCTTTGCTCCATCTGTCAAGGAGATCTGCCAGTACCCCGAAGTGAGGTCAAAGGTACTTAGATATTGGGCAGCTCCTAGCCGGTCAATTAATTCATCCGCCCTAGGGATCGGATGAGCATCAGTCTTTGTAACTGAGCTCAGTCCCCGGTAATCCACACAGAACCTCAGTTCTGGCGTGGTGCCCGGTGGAGCAGCTTTTGGCACTAGCACCACCGGACTGGACCAAGGACTGTTGGAAGGTTCTATCACTCCTAGCTCTAGCATCTTGGCAACCTCTCCATGGATGCTAGCCTTCACCTTGTCTGACAGCCGGTAGATCTTTGACTTCACTGGTGGGCTGTCTCCTGTGTCCACATCATGGGTACACAGGTGGGTTCTTCCCGGGACAAGGGAGAACAACGAAGAGTACTGCTCCAATACCTGGCGGCAATCCTCTCGCTGCTCAGGAGTTAGGGATGGGGAGAGAATCACTCCCTCCATCGACCCATCCTTCTCTTGAGACGAGAAGAGATCAGGGAGAGGCTCGCTTTCTGCTTCCTCGGCACCATCAGTCACCATCATCAGGATGACCTCTGGCCTCTCATGGTGGGGTTTGAGGCGATTGGCATGCAGCACCCGTAGGGGCTGTCGAGGGGTCTTAAGATCCACCAAGTAAGTGGCCTTACCCTTCTTTTCCAACACCTCAAATGGGCCTGTCCAACAATCTTGAAGGGCACTTAGCTCTCCAGGTTCCATCACCCACACTTTCTGGCCAGGCTCCAACTCCACCGGGTGAGCATTGTGGTCGTACCATTCCTTCATTACTGCCAAGTTGTCAGAAGCTTGCTTCCACAACTTTGCCATTTGGCTCCGGAAGGCCAGCATGTAGCTCACCACATCCTGAGGAGGCTTTCTGGGAGACTTTTCCCATCCATCCTTCACCAGGCTAAGAGGTCCACGCACAGGGTGCCCGTACAACAGTTCAAAAGGGCTGAAGCCCACTCCCTTCTGCAGCACTTCTCGGTAGGAGAACAGCAAACAGGGCAGGAGGACGTCCCATTTCCTCCGTAGGCTCTCAGGCAGACTTCTTATCATGCCCTTCAGGGTCTTATTGAACCTCTCTACCAGTCCATTGGACTGGGGGTGATAAGGAGTGGTGAACCGGTAAGTCACTCCACACTCCTTCCACATCGCCCGCATGTAAGCTGACATAAAGTTGGTCCCCCTGTCGGACACAACTTCCTTGGGGAATCCCACTCGGGTAAAGATCCCCATCAGGGCCCTAGCCACTACAGGTGCAGTGACAGTCCTCAGAGGAATGGCCTCTGGATACCGTGTGGCATGATCCACCAGAACCAGGATAAACCTGTGACCAGCTGTTGTTGGTGGATCCAATGGCCCTACAATGTCGATGCCCACCCTTTCAAAGGGGGTGCTAACGACTGGAAGTGGTTCCAGGGGAGCTTTCAGCTTCACCCCTGTTTTCCCACTGGCCTGGCAGGATACACATGTCCGACAGTAAGTGTTGGACGCCACTTTCATTTGAGGCCAATAAAAGTGGAGGACAAGCCGAGCAAAGGTCTTGTCCTGACCTAAGTGTCCTGCCAAGGGTATAGCATGAGCCAATTCCAGCAGAAAGGCTCGGTATTGTTGCGGGACTACCAAGGCCCTTGATGAGCCAGGTAAGGGTACCTTGGGTTCACTGTAGAGGAGTCCATCCTCCCAGTAAATATGGTAGTATCCCGTAACATCACCTGCTGCCTGGGCTTCAGCCTGACGCCTCAGTCCCTCAAGGGTAGGGCACTCCCTCTGCCCCTTACAGAATTCCTCTCTGGTAGGTCCTCCCTCCACATGCCACTCAGCAGGGATGGGTAAATCCTCCAGAGAGTCTACTTCCCCCTCCACAGACTCCTGGTCCACCACTGCAGGTGGCCGATCCGTCACATGGGGTGCGGAAGCCGAAGCAGGTTCTTCCTGTCTTCGGATCTGTCCCTTTTTGGCAGCGGGTTGGGCCATTGTTCCAGGCTCCAACCCAGGCGAACTCCCTCTCCGGGCAGCCGCAGACCGTGTGCTCACACAGGCCCAGTCAGGTGTACCCAGCATCGCAGAGTGCGTCCGGTATTCCACCTCTCTCCAAGAGTTGTGCTCCATGTCATTCCCCAGCAGACAATCAACTGGCACGGCAGGGCTTACGGCAACTCGAAGTGAACCTGCAACCCCTTCCCACTCAAAGGGAACCTCAGCCACTGGATAGTGGCCCATTCTGCCGTCAGCCATCGCGGCGGGGTGGAGTACATTGGGAACCACCTGCTCTGGAGACACCAGTTGACTTCTCACCATAGTCATACTGGCTCCTGTATCTCTCAGAGCCTCCCCTCTCTGGCCATTGATGGTGACCCATTGCCCATACTTTGTAGTATTTGGGGGCACCTGGATCTTTGGAACCATCTCCCGCTCTCCCAGGGACACTAAGGTGACAACCGCCCACTCACCCCCCTTATCTAAGGGCAACTCCTCCCCGAGCGCTACACTAGCTACTCCCGGTGGTTTTCCTCCGGTGGGAGGGGGTGGTCTCTTTGGGCATCTGACATCTCCCTTATAATGTCCAACACCACCACACTCAAAGCAGTGGAGAACCCTTGGCTGCTGGCTTTGGCCAGGATTAGGGTTTCTGGGCGGGTTTGCCCTAGGGGTGAAACCTGTTCCCTTCCCTTGGAAATTTTTTGGGGACCTTTAGTGAACTCCCTCTTTTTATCTCCCCCCTCCTTCTTCTGGGGGGCGCCCTGTCCGGCCTTTTGGGAATCCCCTCCAGTCCCCTTTGAGGACACCCGGGTACTTGCCCAGATGTCCGCCTCCTCTGCAAGCTTCCGGGGATTGGTCAGCTTGCTGTCCACCAGGTGTTGGCGCAGCTCGGGAAAACACTTCTCGAGGAGGTGCTCTTTCAAAAATAGATCATACAACCCCTCATAGTCCTTCACCTCACTGCCCTTGACCCAGCCCTCTAATGCCTTTCTTGCATAATCAAGGAAGTCCACCCAGTTCTGAGTGCTTAACTTGTGGCTCCCCCTGAACTTCTGACGATACCTTTCTGGGGTAAGCCCAAACTTCTTTACCAATGCTAGTTTCATGATGGGGTAGTTGGTTTGCTCCTCTGGTTCCAGGGCCAGCAAGGTGTCCCGACCAGTAGGAGGCATGTACTTATACAAACCACCCCCCCAGTGCTTCTCCTGCACCCCATGGGCTCTTAAGGAGACCTCATAGGCAGCCAACCATTTGGCTATGTCATCTCCCTGACTAAAGCTAGCAATAAGGTCTTTTGGCAAATAGGGTCTGGACTCCCTGGCTGTCTCTTTGGATTCGCTGCCACCATTTATTACAGGAGAGGGCCCCCGTTGCAGGGCTTGGAGTTCCAACTCTTTCAACCTGAACTCGTGAGCCATCCTCCGCTCCTCTTTCTCCTGCTCCAGCTTAGCCAACTCCCATCTCAATTGCCTTTTTTCCCTCCTGTCAGTAAGCTCGGCTTCAGTTAAGCTTCCCCCAGAGGCGCTACTGCCCTTGCTGGAGTAGGAAAAACAGAACAGGGTGGCTGGACAGGATTATTCGTGAAACAATTCACCAGACACACAGTCAATCTGTACCGTGTGACCACTGGATTTAATTTTCCAAACAAGTTTATTTTTCTTTTTTACATTTATCAGCAATTTTTTGAACCACAAGCACAAACAAAACCACTGTCAATTCAAAAGGTTCATATATACAGTATCTACAAATGCACACATTTACAAATTTACAACAAAGAATCAAACAAAAGATTGGTTAGACACACCAAAAGACAATCACAAATGTATAATAATTCAAATAAATTGCAATTATATACAGTGCAGAGATTAATCCATAAGCGAACAAACGGGAACCAGTCCTAGAGATTGAAAAAACCAAGTGACAGGCGGGGTTGAGATCAAAAACAAGCCTGCCTGTCAACGAAAGCCTGTGGTGTAATGTTAAATAGGGTTGCAAGGCTAGGATACAGAGTGGTGGTATGATTTACATCCTAGCGGCACCCTTTGTTGTAGCCACAGGGTGGTATTGGCGACGCGTTTCGAACCTAAGTATTCAAGGTTCTCTTCAGGACAGGGACTGGGAAACAGATTCTGCACGCGGGCACAAAGGTTGCCGTGGCGTAGGTATGTCGTGTTCACACCTGCAATAGGCGCAGAGCAGGACTTAAGGCGTGGTGTCAGGCTTCAGAAGCTTGCAGGTATCAGGGCGGCTCACATTATTTTGCGCGTGTAGGTCTGGCTATGCAGACCACAGGGAGGGAAGCGGCCGGTCACTGGCCTCAGTTCAGGCCGGCAGTTAAAGTTGGCCCGTTTTCTGAATGAAGTAATCAAGCCACAGAAGGTCCGTGTTGCTCACTCTCTCCCAGGAACAAGCTGTCT
Organism: Lissotriton helveticus; assembly: GCF_964261635.1. Classification (NCBI taxonomy): domain Eukaryota; kingdom Metazoa; phylum Chordata; class Amphibia; order Caudata; family Salamandridae; genus Lissotriton; species Lissotriton helveticus. Next base: position 1,872,396,635 of record NC_136067.1, on the reverse strand, counting down.
GTAGGTCTTGCTGGAGTAGGACACTGGTCCTGGGAGTAGGTTTTCCCCCTCAGAGTGTAATAATCCCTCTATCTCCACAACTGTGTCCCGGTCTGCCCCTTCATCCTCCTCCTTCCCTTCTTTGTGGGCCTCCACCCAAGCCCTGAGACTGGTCTGGAGTTCCCCCTTCTTGGCACCATGCTTAAAAAATACCCCCATTTTCTGGCAGAAATCTTTCAGCTGAGCCACAGAATAGGTATCTAAGTTTTCTAGTGCAAACTCCATTTTACAACAGGAAATACCAAGTTATACACACCAGGAAATTAGAGTTGCAAGGGCAACCTAAAGCCACCTCCACCCCACCACCAGGAACAAATTTGGAAAAACAAAAGGACAAATTAGGAGGGCCGCTAGGAGAAAACTCCTGGTGTAGGCTAGTGTATTACGTTTAATTACTACTGAGTAGCTGCAACCACAGTCAGGATCCCACCGCTAGACACCAATCTGTTGGAACCTGGGATGTCAGGTCACCTAGGGTAGCCTGGCCTAGGGCAAGACATGCAATTCTAGAGGCACAAGTGTGAAGGTTGCAAACCACCCAACAGTAATTCCACGCAATAACACTTAAAAAGGACACTACACCAAATTGTTAGAAAAATATGTGCTGGTTTATAAAAATAGTATCTCTGCTCTTTTGTTTCAAAATTTACAACTTAGGTATTTCAGTTTGTCTTGGAAGCAATAACTATACTTTTAAGCTGCTAAAACATATTATCAACCAGCATTTACAGTACATTACATTTAAACTCTACTATTTTCTATCACCCAAGTACATGTGGAAGGAGAGGCAGCGCAAGGAGATGCGCAAGCAGAGGTGCATCGAGGGTCACAAGTGCCCACAATAGTTGTTCCTCCCGAAGTAGGGGCACATCAGGAAATCGACAATCAAGGCGAGGTATCATTTGAGGAAGACACTCCTCCTGATGATCATTCATTGTCTTCCACACCCCTAGCAAGGAAGAGATCAAGGGTGGTGTCTACATCTTCTTCAAGCACACCTCCTTCTGATGATACGGATCAAAATTGGGAACCAGCACCACTGCCGTCTGAGAGTGAGGCACATGATCTGACAAAGGTAGTTAAGCGTAAAAGGAAGCTCGTCCAAAGTCTCAGAGTTATGGAGTGTGATGATGAGGCTCAACAAGAAGTGGCGGATACTGCTGCTGATGAAGACTCTGACAACGACGACCCAGTCATCATAAAGGTCACTGCAGCCCCAGCGGGCATGCAGCAAACAGACATTTTGACCCTAGCCCGAAAAGCTGCTGAGCGTGATGATGATGATGTTGTCGACGAGGAGGCAGTGGAAACACCACAATCATTGGAGTTAAGTACACCAACTCGTACCGCTTCCATATTTCTTTCTCACAAGAAGGGACCTCCATCCACCTCGACCTTAATTAGTGGCGGTGAAAGTGCACAACGTACAAAAGTTGGGCAATCCAGATCCTCCACTTCATCTGGCATTAGCAGCATGACCACCACCACCAGTATCGCCGCCTCCTCCAGGCCCCACAGACACTTCAAGTCCCCAGTTTGGGACTTCTTTACTGTTTGCCCAAAAAGGGAAAAGTTCGCCATTTGTACCCTTTGTAAGCTTGCAGTTAGTTGTGGTAAGTCAGGTACCAACTATGGTACCGGAGGCCAGAGAGGTCATCTTGAGAGACAGCACACTGTCCTATGGTTTGCGCACCTAAATGCGATCAAGGAAGCCCGAATTGGAAGTCAAGAAAACGTTGATGTTGCATCTGATGATGACGAGGAGGAAGAAGACGTGTCAAACACTTCACTTACACCCAGTACCCCTGTCAGCAGCACACCCCATGTGAGGCACACTAAGAGTGTTGGAGCGAGTGAGACACCAACGCGCAAAAGTTCACCAGCGAGCATAATTGGGTCAACGAAGTCATTATCATCCCGTAAATGCTTGGTCCAGGGCAACATTAGAACCATGTTTTCTTCAGACGCGCCATATGAACGCAACCACCCACTGACGCGTCTGTATAACACTAAGCTGGCTAAAATGCTAGCTGTGGACCTTCTCCCTTTTTCTTTTGTAGAAGCGGTAGGTTTTCTAGAATTAGTGGCAACGCTCTGCCCTAAATGGAAGGTTCCTAGCCGGTTCTATTTTGCCAGAGTTACGGTTCCAGCACTACATGAAGATGTGCTGGAGGCGATTGGGGCAGCTTTGCAGAAGAGTGCTGTTCACACAATACATCTGACAACAGACATGTGGACCAGTGGCGCAGGCGCTGATTACATGTGCATCACTGCACACTGGGTCTCTTTTTCAGGTGTTAAAGCAAAGCTAAACGCAGGTGTTGACCCGGCACAAGTTTTTAAAGCTGCTCGTAAACATGCAACACTAGCCATGTTTGGCTTGGAGAAAAGTCACACATCACAAAACATTTTGGACGAGTTTAACAAAAAGGTCTTTCACTGGCTGTCCCCCAAAAAACGCCAGATTGGTTATGTTTCCACGGATAATGGCGCCAATGTAGTTAAGGCCATGGCGCTGGGTGACTATTTCAGAGTGCCGTGTTTGGCGCACTGTATCAACCTGGTAGTTCAAAAATTCTTGAGTGATAAAGACAGTCCAGCGTGCGAGGTAATGGCCACCTGCCGCAAAATGTGCAACCATTTCAGCCATTCTTTTAAGGCCCGGAAGCATCTGAGGAGCCTGCTACTTGAACGTCGAATGCCAGTGAAAGCACTCATCCAGGAGGTGGCAACACGTTGGAACTCAACCTTCTCCATGCTTGAGCGTCTGTATGAGCAGTATACGGTACTCGGTCACTATTTCTTAAAAGAGGGTACAGCTCAGAAGGACCTGCGGATGGGTGCGGCGCAATGGGACATAGTTAAAAGCCTGACAGACATGCTTCGTCCTTTTGAGTTCTTCACGCGTGCAGTCAGCCAGGAGGACTGTAATTTGGGAAAAGCTATCCCATTGATGTGCATGCAGGAGCACCAACTGAAGGCGGTGTCTTCTGAGTTAGAAAAAGATGAAAAAAACAAAGACCCTTTTCTTTTGTCGGAGAAATTATTAGAGCGCCTACGTGGTGATGAACGTCTTAAAAAGATCAACTCAGAACAGCATTACATTTGTGCTACTATTCTGGATCCACGCTACAAAAAGGCGCTGGCAGGCCAAGCATTCTTTCCTTTTGCTGATGAAGATGTTAAAAAGTACAAACGTTGGCTAGCCTGGTCAGCCAAGAGGTTTGAAAAAGAACGGCAGGATATTGAAGGAGAAGGCAGTACATCAGCATCAGCAGGCCATCCCCAGTCAAAAGAATCCACTTCTGCACCTGTGGCTGTGGCAAAAGTGACCTCTCAGCCGTTAAAGACACCGGCAACCGGATCATCTGCACCACACACAAGAGTAACAGTGGCTGCTGAAGAGGATTGGCTAACTTTGCTTGGGTATGGTTCTCGAAAAAAGGTCACAGGCACAGCAAAAAGTAAGCAAAGTGGAGGAACCATTGAGGACCTTGACTCGATGGTGCAGGACTATCTGAATGACTCAACAGAGGTCTTTCTTAATGATGAGCCATTGCAGTATTGGCATGGGAAAAAACAATTGTGGCCACAGCTCTCCAACCTGGCTATAAACTATTTGTCTTGCCCACTCGCAAGTGTGTCTTCTGAACGTGTTTTCAGTGCTGCTGGTGGCATTGTAACTCCCAAACGGAGCCGCCTCTCGCCCAAAAATGATCAAGATGAATCAGCACCTCATACCACCAGATTACAAAGTACGAGAAAGCACGCCGCATGAAGACGAGGAGGACGGCAACGTAGATGAGGGGATTTGTTCTCTGTTCGGTGATGCTGACCTCATCCTGCCTGAATTCGCAGAGTATGATGACGAAATCTTCTTCTTATTCCCTGACACCGAGCCCTGAAAATGAGACAATGAATCAATAACTTTCTTTTTCGTCCTTATTCACTTTTATTCCTGTGTGTCTGTCTTTCTTTGTTTTGCACAGTTAATTTAATTCAAACTTTAATCACCTAATCCCAAAAACAAGCCCATCAGCAGAACTGTCTTCACTTGTTTGCTTATTGATTTGAAGGTGCCGCAGTCTACATTCCTCAGGTTCACAAGTTCAGAAGAACATGCTCCTCTATCCTCCTCCTCCTATTTCCCTCAAAGCAGAGGGCTGGATTACGCCCAATGAAGAAAGACTCAGCACTTGTGGGGGTGTTCTACTTCTTTGCGGGTGAGTTGACGGCTCTGGGCCCATTGCTGTGAAGCTCTAATAACGGATAAAAGTGTTTTGGACCAAATATGAGGCGGAAATTTCTTGACGTTTTTGCTGACTTGCTTGCCTTTGAGGTGCTCTTTGTAGGGGTTCCGGGTGTTTGTGGGTGAGTTTTGGGGTCTGGGAGCACTGCTGCGACAGTCTAATCTTGATTGCATTTGCTTTTCAGGAAATCCGTGGTGGAAAACAGGAGTTATGATGATGACCTAGCTGCACAGCGCGTTTGGACCGAAGGCCGAGAGATATTGTAAGTATGAGATTTTGCTTTTTGGCTGTTTGGGGGTGTTGTCGCGTGCTTTTTTGCGGGTGGGTTGGCGGGTCTCTTGGGGCATTCCTGGGAAGGTCTAATACCGGATAGAAGTGGTTTGGACAAAATCCATAAGGAAAAGCCTTTTTTTTGCTATTTCTTCTGACATCTTGCTCAATGTAGCATTTTCGGGGGCCTGTTTGGGGGGCTTCCTGGTGTTTGTGGGTGGGTTGCGGGTAAGCATGAGCGAAAAATCCGCTCCGATCGCGGATTTTGCGGATTTTCGGTAAATCCGCGATCCGCGAACTCTCGCGAATTTACCGAAAATCCGCAATTCGCGAGTGGCGGATTCCCGGTCAAAAGTTCACGCCTTGCTGGTCTGTAACTGATTTACGATGGCGCCGGCAAGCTGCCAGCGCCATCCTAAAGTTACTTAATTAGCTTCAGCAGGAAGCTCTAATAGATAAGATAAAGCAGGGGCTCGAGCGCCTGCTTTATGTTACCAATTAGAGCTTCCTGTTGAAGCTAATTTAGTAACTATTTTAGGATGGCGCTGGCAGCTTGCCGGCGCCATCGTAAATTAGTTACAAAAAAACGGTGGTGTTTTCTTGAATAAATATGAAGGGCAGGGTTCATTCTGGCACGACGGTCCTGGCACAAAAATTACACCTCAACAGGAAGCACTTACAGATATCAATACAGCATGTGCCCTAGTTGAAGCTTTAATTCAGTGACTCATTCATCAGCCCAAAAACAATCCTGAGCGTTGTGGAGGCTGGGCAGGTGTGCCTTCTTCCCAAATATACTGTCGAAAATCAGCTGTGACGCTGGATACAGGCCTTTGCATCTTTGACCTTCACGAGCGCAATCCCCGTGCTGTTCTGTGACCAGGAGCTTCTGTTTCTACATCTGTTGCTCTGATCAGTCTCTGACCTTTTATACACACATCTCTGACCTTTTATACACACAAGAGGCATGTGCATTCGCATGGAAGCCCCGTCCGTTTGGCCCCGCCCACACACTCGAGGTGTGCACCGTCTTCCCGCCATTTACCCACTATGATGGGCAGATCACTCAAGGGACCCCTGCGCCTTTCGGCGCGATTGCATAGTAACACACACCTGGTCGCTGTTGACAACTCTCGGGCACTTTAGGTAGCTGTAGTGTAGTAAAAGCACTATACATTTACCCAACGAGGTAGCACTTACTGATTATCCAGTAAAGCCCCGCCCCCAAATCCGCCGATCCGCCGATCCGCAAAATCCGCGGATTTTGCGGATCCACGATCCGTGAATCCGCAAATTCGTGAATCGTGGATCCGCAAAATCCGCCCATGCTTAGTTGCGGGGTCTCTGTCGAAGCACTGCTGCGACAGTCTAATCTTGATTGCATTTGCTTTTCAGGAAATCCGTGGTGGAAAACAGGAGTTATGATGATGACCTAGCTGCACAGCGCGTTTGGACCGAAGGCCGAGAGATATTGTAAGTATGAGATTTTGCTTTTTGGCTGTTTGGGGGTGTTGTCGCGTGCTTTTTTGTGGGTGGGTTGGCGGGTCTCTTGGGGCATTCCTGGGAAGGTCTAATACCGGATAGAAGTGGTTTGGACAAAATCCATAAGGAAAAGCCTTTTGGCACTTTTTGTAACTTAGGGTTCGTTATGGTTAGCCCTAGCAGCAGGATTGCATGTGTTTCGGGGTGTTCTAGATTTTTGCAACTGAGTTCTGGGGTCTTAGAGCACTCTTGGAGCGATGCTGGCTATGGATACTTTTGCTTGCTTGCAAGTGGTTTGAATACAATCCACGGTGGGTAAGGGTGTATTTGGGCCTACTTTTACTTTCAAAGTACGTTTTGTCACCATTTTTCTGCTAGGCCTCGTTTTTTTTTAGATCTGATTGGGGGTCTTCTACATTTTTGCGACTGGCTTTAGTAAGGGTCTTGGTGGGAGCATTGCTGGGAAGGTCTAATTTTGTTGTAAAACACAGTTTACAGTACACCTAGCTTGAGGGGAAAGATCCGCTAAATTAATTTGGCCATACTTATTTATCCTTAAAAAGGTGACTCAGACAGATTACGCAATTTCAAAAATATTGTACTGTCTATTAGGAAAATCAAAGTGTGACTTTTTGCACCACACAGCGTACATACCTTATATTTATTTATCAGTGTATTGTAATAGCACTTCCTGTTTTCCGTTCAATAATTACAGGCCGGGTTTCAGTCAACATCCGCCAGGCAGGCAGTGGACAGGGTGTCTTCTGTCAGTGGTCACTGGTCACCAACATTGATGGACGAAGCGTCAGCTGGAATGGAGGAGTGCCGCTAATAAGAGGAATTGTTTGCTGCATGCAACTTACTTACCAAATTCAACAGGACAACTCCAACAACATACAGAATACAGATACAGTATCCATTGTTTTCTTCTATGAGTGTGACTGCATGTGGTTAGCTTTAGTTTGTACCCAAAGATTTCTTTATCTTCAATTATTGTTTGTCCATGCTGTGCTTTTTTTTTCTTCTCTCAACAAAACCTACCCAAAAAGAAACCCCCATTCCCATCCATTTTCCAAACCCTAACCCTCTTCCCCCGGGCTGTGTGGTTTTGCTTGATGTCTGACTAAATTACATCAATAATTCCACACACTTGCTGGGGAGGATAAGGTCATAGCAACAGGCTGGTGAAGGAATACGAGGATATATTCTAGACTTACTTAGCTTCAGTACTATTTCTTGTAGTAGTAGGAGCCAATGTCAAATAAATTCAACGCAAGTACTAGTTATACTTGCAATACTTTACCATTTGTTAGGCTACATTGTGGCACTGTTCTAGTGTACTGTCACCTGCTATATTCTCTATCGTACCGTAACCGTTGTAATGCTACAGTAAGGACAAACCAGGTTTCGTTTTCTTTTTTTCCATAGGCATGCAACTGCCACTGTGTCACACCACTAGTACCACCGCAACGAGGAAATTTCATCCGCCCAGGTTTGCCAACCTTAATCCCCATTTCCCGTGGAGCCAGCCCTGGGCCTAGCTCTAATTTCTAACACAAATTACAGGTAAAATAAGCGTTTGGTGGGAGGTAGTATAATGGAGTATTAGGACTAGATGAGAGATTGACGGTAGTACTACTAAAGTCCTAGGACTCTTCAGGAAAACAAACTTACTGTTAAACCCCCACCCACCAGACTGAAAAGCATTAAAAAACAGGTATGGTCAGATAAAGTTTAAAAAAGTATATTTATGTAGCCCTAACAAAATAATCTCCCTCAAGACCCTCCCTAACCCCAACGATTGTCTTTGAAAAGTCCCAAAAAGAACCCAACTCCCAAATCCCACCCCCCAAAAGTCTCTAAAAAAAGGGCAAGGGACACTCCACTACTGGATGGTGCTGGTGAATTTTGCGGCCAGGGCATCATACTCCTTGCTGAGGGTGGCATGGTCGAAGCGGAGGCCCTCCTCCAAGTTCTTGTACCTAAGGACCTCCTGCTCCAGGTAGGACATTCTGACTCCTAGGCGGCGCTGGCGTGCCTTGCAACTCCTGTGGGGGGCAGCTGGTATTTTTGCTGCTTGGCGGTGGCGGTTGGCTTTGTTAGCCCGGCTCCGTACCGCTGGAGCACTGCGCTGGCTGCCAGCCCGTGGGGGCACGGAGGAGGATGCAGCTGTCCCAGTGGAGGATGTTGTGGTTCCACCGGTTGACTACGTGTCCTCCTCCTCCAGGGCCACCAGCCGCCGATATTCGGCGACAGTGTCATCCAGCCTCCGTTGCCGGGCCATTCGAGCCTGCTCCCTCCGTGATGTCGATTTGGAAGGAGCAACTATATGAAGAAAGAAAGACATAGTCTGTAACCAATGCTCCTTAACATTAATAACACAAAGTGATTGAGCCGAAAGTTGTGTCACAGTACAAGTAGCAAATTGAAAGCACAGTACATAACTATTGAGGACAGTATCTATCTAACCTCCCACTTCTGCATCCTTGCTCTAACATTAGTGGGAGTTTAATGAACAAATTCTACGACCACTATGGACTTCCATTACAGTCGACTATGACAGTACACCAGTCTTATTCTTCTTCTTCTCTCTTGTTTAGGAAAATTGGTACGTTATCTTATGCAAGCCGGCAGAATGCCAGCGCATTGAACTTGCACCCGAGAAAAACAGACGCACACCATGATGAGTGAGACAGACTTGCGTTACTGTACCGGTCCAGTACATGCAGGTGGTGAAGCTATTACTTTTCTATTACGGGTGGCACTGAGAATACTCTGTTACAAGGGCTACTGCTTAATTAATTTACCTTTCACCCTACAGTGCAAATGAGTACTAGAAAAGGAAAATAAAGAAGCTAAATAATTTGATTATCTATCACTTCACATGGGATGTATTTGATGACATATGGGATGACTTTAGGTGCTTTGCTTATTATTGAGTGAACAGTGATACACCCACACATGAATGACGTACTACTACTAAACTAAAGTTATTAAGAGAGGTACGGAGTGTCCACCGTAATAACCGGATATATGCTGTTCTTGCAGTTGCAATACAAACTACTGCTACTATTCATGGTAGTATTGGACAAATTTACAATTTATTTTCCTTGCCTTCCCTACACTGGAACGGACGTGCGGGTGCGGTGTTACATGCTCTTCAAGGTAACACTTAGTTCATCCAGTGACCATCTACTCTCTCTAGATACACATGTGCTATCTAAGAGTCAGATAATACCATGCTCCAGGCATCCATCCATTCAAAGTATATGCACACATACAGTTTCTGTTTCACCCACCCAGGCTGTTGTCCTTCCACCCATCCTTGCTTCATCATTGACCCAGCCATGCACCATACCATATTCTTTCCTTCCCAGCCACCTCGGGGGCCAAGCAAACACAAATCATTCTTCTTTGCCAGCCATCATAAAATTTCTCGTCCTTCCACACTTACTTACACCCTTCTTTCGCTTTTCGTTCATCCCATCCATCAAGTTAATCTAAGATCTTATTGGGATTCTTCTCACCAAAAACTTCACAGCTAAGTCGAAGTACATTTAGAGGAGGCTACTACCTGGTTGATTTATAATACACCCGTGCAGAAAGCACACTATGCAGTCTTCAATCTCAATAAGTAAGGAATATATAGCTTACCTCTTCCCGCCACCACCGTGCGAACCCTCACAGGAACGTCCGGCACTTGCACCGCCTCCTCCCCAGAGTCCTCGCCCAACACCACCACCTCCGCGCTGGCCCCGCCACCAGATGTTTCACCTACAAAGTACATTTAAGAATGTTAGAATACACCACTCACTACTATATAATATTTGGTCTAGGAGGAATAAACAAATGTTAAAAAAACGAAATACAATGTAATAATTTGTAACTGTCTACTCTAAAGTAAAAATGTCCCTTTTTCCACAAGAAATGTGTCCAATTAATCGTTAGCACTAAGCACTTTTCCATTTTCAGTTAAACGTTTACTTTTATGACAAATTTGATTTTAATAAATGTGTTTACTTTTAATAAAGCTTTTAAACTTAAATAGACTCTGTGGTTTTTGGTCCTCCAGACTAGAGTGGATGAGCTAAAGGTTTTCGAATTTTTGCAAGCATGAGTGCCTCTGGCACTTCTTGACTCTGACTCCGTACTCTTGTCCTGCGTTGGATAATCTAATGATCATTGGGGATCAATCATCGGTGACTTTGGGAGCTAAATGACTCTGCCACACTATCTAGTCATTAACCTTTTCCGTGCGACCGCGTTTCCCCCTCCGGTGCTGGGCCGTAATAGAAACGGGCGTGGTCATGACGGAACAGTTCCGTCATGAGCACAGCTCAACCGACGCTCATGACGGAACGGCTCCGTCATGAGCACCGAAGGGGTTAAGGAGATTGGGGGTTCTTCAAAGTCTGATATCACTGAGGTATGTGGAAAGAAAGTCTACCTGCGCCTATTATAATTGATAAACAATGCACTATTTAGTGTTCATAGTTCGGTTTGTGCAGATTTGTCCCTGCAACAGTAGTAGAATGGATTGTCCTACTATCCAAACCAAAAGTAAAGTAGTATCTTATTCTTTCTTGGTGGTCATTCACCTTTTTATTGTTGGCAATTGTCAAAGCATAAACATTTAGAAGACTTGAAAAGACATTATGGACAATCCCAGAGGACTGCACTCAGTGCATAGAGCTATTGCTGACTAGAATGGGAGTCCAATGGAATTGCCAAATGTGCAATCTTAGTTAGCTACACAGACAGACTAATAAGAATAATCTAGTAATACCACAGGGAGTCATAGTCGAGGCAGGATAAGAATTTAGATCCAGTCTACAAGAAGATCAAAGACGATTTAGAAAAAATCGAATGAGGAACGCTAGGAAAAAATAGGTACTCTATATTAAAATTAAAACTTACTGGGGCCAGCAAAGGAGCCCTCGCCTGCCCGATCCTGGCCTGCATCCTCCTGAACAGCACCATCCTCCTCCTCCTCCTGTGTCCTCTTGCCCTTGGGGGGAGCTGATGTACAACATGAAAGAAAGAAAGACCAGAAAACATGGATGAGATTTGTCAACCAAATCAAACATTTCAAAAGAACAATGAGAAAATATTTTGGAGAAATAGCAAATAAATAGACAACTATTCCACGGGATATATTGACCTATCTCATGTGGTATACTACGTTATTCGTATTGCCTGATTTGCGGACCGTTGACTTTGAAAGTTCCTATGTAACTCACTAAAACAGACTACTAAAAAGGTTTGCCTAGGCCTGGCAGGCAGCAGTCTGCAGCACGCGAAGTGACAGACAAAGTCCATCCTGCTTGCAGATCAGTGAATACTCAAACTATCAATCCACCGACCACCACCACTATTTCTTCTTATAGCCATGTGTCTAAAGGAAGGACTGGACTTCAGTCTGTTGGGGCTGATTTAGAAGTCCCTTGCGGCTCATTTTCCTCCATTGTTGCGTGACTTTTGTGACGCAGCGGCAGAACAAAAGAGTCGCCATGGTGCGGCGTATATATAAAAAAAAACGCATATGGGAGATGCATCACGTTGTAAAGCCCTGCACCATCAGGGGGCGTTCCGGCACAAGGGAGGGCGTTCCTGCGCAGGAACGAATCCTAAAAGTGGCTGAGGGAAATCTACAAGATGTCAATCAGTCACTTTTAGGACAATGATGCGTGACTCAAACCCTGCGCCTGCTTGAAGCCGACGTACGGCTTGATGCAGCATTGGGGAGATAGGGCACCCCAGAGCATTGCTGGAGCAACTCCAGCAATGCGCCGCCTTTACGGCACAGATGCGTAAGGCTTCTGTGACGTTTTGGGCCAATGGGTGGTGGTGGCATGGTGCACAATTACTGCCGCATCCCTGCTACTTTGCAGGGATGCGCCGGTAATTGAAAATATGACCCTTAGTGTCTAGCATTACGCAGTTCTTTACACTACACTCATACATAATTTCTCAGGCCAATGAAATGAACACAAAATACAAAACAAATAAGCATAGTAGCAAGCAAGGCTACTGAGAAGGAGAGCAATGCACCTGAAATGCATAGAAGATTTTGAAATATAATTTACCTACAATGTAATCGGCAGCATTATTGCTCTTGGTAAAGAACAAAGATTTGCAAATAACAGAGCCGGATAAAAACAGATTAGTGATGAAATAGCTAGAAATAGCTACTACTACTCACCAAGCTCGGGGACCTCTACGCCGAGCGCGTCCATCAAGTCCCATTCCCGGTCCATGACATCCGTCCAGCGGTGGGTGGCATGGTTATAGGTGCGCCGGACCCCAGAGAGCTTAAACATGGCCCGGCACACCTTCTCCCACCGCTTCCGGCGCTCCCGGATGCCATAGCCGGTTGCGATCTTGCCGCCTACCAGGATGGTCTTGGGGAGGCGGCACTGGACGTGGAAGATGAGTGCGGCCACCTCCTCCACGCTAAAGGTCTCCCATGGCATCACTAGCTCCCCCCTCAAACGCCCGCACGGGAGCCGGGCACGGGGTGCGGGACCCTTCCCCTTCTCAGGGTGCTTCCCGGCTCCCTTTACCATGGTCTGGGCAGAAATGAGTTAAATAATAAAGAAGAAATAGAATAGGGAAGAAGAAAAGAAAAGAGTTTAAAAAAGTAGTTTAAAATTAACAAAAAGTAGCAGAAAACACAAAAATATAGAGCTAGAAAAATAGAGGGATAGATAATAAGTAAAATAGATCAAATAAACTTCAAACAAGCAAAGGATGGCAGAGATTCAGAGAGGATACAGAAAGCATGCCCAGAACCATAGCAATGAATGAGAAACAAGATGGCCGCGCCCATTCACGACCGCGTGGGTAAGTTCGTGCGAGATTTTCCTCGCGATCACGCGTGAAATTGTACTAGCGAGCAGCACACTTTGCGAGATTACACATAGCGGCCGGAAACGGAATTACGTCACGCAAACAAGATGGCCGCGCCCGTGTACGACCGCTAGGGTAACTTCGCAAACGTATAGCTACAAGCGCCTTGCGAACACGCAAAAAATCACGCGAACATACACGCCGGCAAAAAAAAATAGTGTATTCGCACGCATTCGCGGCTTCCGAAATCGATCTCGCACGGATTTGCGCCCCGCAAATCGCGCGAAATTGCAGAATAACGATTTTTGCTAAACTGAAAGCAATCAGCAGGTGCAAAAGTTCAAACTTAACATTAGTAACCATTCACTCTAGTGCTTCCTGAGGGGCCCCTCCAGAGTTCAGTTGCCTATTTGCAACTATTCCATGACCCTGCTATGACCCAAACAGCAGGCTCATAGAATAGCTACAAGTAGACCATAAAGGTCCTGTGAAAAAAAATTGCACTGCAACAGAAAGCAAATTACAGATAAGGAAGGAAGCAGGTGCCAGCCAGACTGGAAGTTTCAAAATTACTGACACATTAATCACCCCCTAATTAATTCATGGCAGTTGAAGAAGGGCAGGTGTGCTTGCTTTCACTGCAACAGAAAGCAAATTACAGATAAGGAAGGGAGCAGGTGCCAGCCAGACTGGAAGTTTAAAAATAAGTGACACATTAATCAATCCCAAATTAATTCATGGCAGTTGAAGCAGGGCAGGTGTGCTTGCTTTTTTTCACACCCATAATCTACAGTGATAAACAAACCTAATGGGTGGCAGTGAGGATGTACCAGAGGGTGGCATGGGTGTACCAGAGGGTGGCAGTGGTGAAACAGAGGGTGCTGTGAACCTGTGATGATAAACCAGACGTAGAAACAACATAGTCGCGGCCGTTGCGAGCCGAAAAGTACGTTCGCAATTGCGAAATGGTCCACAAATCCTCGCGAACGCTCGCCAACACAAAAAACTTAAAAATCCGCTAATCCGCGAGAGTTCGCGGATTTTGCATATTGCGAATCCGTAAATTCGCAAATTCGCGTACGCGAGATCCGCTAGATCCGCCCATGCTTACTCCCAACTGCTGCTGAAGACGGCAATGTCATCCAGATAAGCAGCGGAGAAAGCCTCCATTCCAGAGAGGAGCTGGTTCACCAGCCGCTAAAAAGTGGCAGGGGGTTCTTGAGCCCAAAGGGCATCACACAGAACTGGTAGTGGCCCTCAGGCGTGGAGAAGGCTGACCTTTCCTTTGCTCCATCTGTAAGGGAGATCTGCCAGTACCCTGAAGTAAGGTCAAAGGTACTCAGGTATTGGGCAGCTCCCAGCCGGTCAATAAGTTCATCCGCCCTAGGAATCGGATGTGCATCAGTCTTAGTCACTGAGTTCAGTCCCCGATAATCCACACAGCACCTCAGTTCTGGAGTGGTGCCCGGTGGGGCAGCTTTTGGTACCAGAACCACCGGACTGGACCAGGAGCTACTAGAAGGTTCAATGACTCCTAGCTCCAGCATCTTGGTAACTTCACTGTGGATGCTGGCCTTCACCTGGTCTGACAGCCGGTAGGTCTTTGACTTCACTGGTGGGCTGTCTCCTGTGTCCACATCATGGGTACACAGGTGGGTCCTTTCCGGGACAAGGGAGAACAGCGAGGAGTACTGCGCCAAGACCTGGCGGCAGTCCTCTCGCTGCTCAGGAGTTAGGGATGGGGAGAGAATCACTCCCTCCACCGACCCATCCTTTTCCTGAGACGAAAAAAGATCAGGGAGAGGCTCGCTTTCCGCTTCCTCTGCTCCATCAGTCACCATCATCAAGATGACCTCGGGCCTCTCATGGTTGGGTTTGAGGCGATTGGCATGAAGCACCCGTAGGGGCTGTCGAGGGGTCTTAAGATCCACCAGGTAGGTGGCCTTTCCCTTCTTTTCCAACACCTCAAAGGGGCCTGTCCAGTGATCCTGGAGGGCACTTAGCTCTCCAGGTTCCATCACCCACACTTTCTGGCCAGGCTCCAACTCCACAGGGTGAGCGTTGTGGTCATACCACTCTTTCATCACTGCTTGGCTGGCTTCCAAGTTGTCTGAAGCTTGCTTCCACAACTTAGCCATTTGGCTCCGGAAAGCCAGTATGTAGCTCACCACATCCTGGGGAGGCTTCCTGGGAGACTTTTCCCATCCGTCCTTCACCAGGCTGAGAGGTCCCCGCACAGGGTGCCCATACAGTAGCTCGAAGGGGCTGAAGCCCACTCCCTTCTGCGGCACTTCCCTGTAGGAAAACAGCAAACAGGGTAGGAGGACGTCCCATTTCCTCCGCAGGCTCTCAGGCAGACTTCTTATCATGCCTTTCAAGGTCTTGTTGAACCTTTCCACCAGTCCATTGGACTGTGGGTGATATGGAGTGATAAACCGGTAGGTAACTCCACAACCCTTCCACATAGCCCGCATATATGCTGACATGAAGTTGGTCCCCCTGTCGGACACAACCTCCCTGGGGAATCCCACACGGGTAAAGATCCCCATCAGGGCCCTAGCCACTACAGGTGCAGTGACAGTCCTCAGAGGAATTGCCTCTGGGTACCGCGTGGCGGGATCCACCAGAACCAGGATAAACCTGTGACCAGCTGTAGTTGGTGGATCCAATGGCCCCACAATGTCGATGCCCACCCTTTCAAAGGGAGTGCTAATGACAGGAAGTGGTTCCAGGGGAGCTTTCAGCTTCACCCCTGTCTTCCCACTGGCTTGCAGGATACACACGTCCGACAGTATGTGTTGGATGCCACTTTCACCTGAGGCCAGTAAAAGTGGGGGACAAGCCGGGCAAAGGTCTTGTCCTGTCCTAAGTGTCCTGCCAAGGGAATTTCATGAGCCAGTTCCAAAAGAAAGGCTCGGTGACGTTGAGGGACTACCAAGGCCCATGAGGAACTGGGCAAAGGTACCTTAGGTTCACTGTAGAGGAGTCCGTCCTCCCAGTAAATATGGTAGTTCCCAGCAACGTTCCCTGCTGCCTGGGCTTCGGCCTGTCGCCTCAGTCCCTCAAGGGTAGGGCACTCCTTCTGGCCCTTACAAAACTCCTCCCTGGTAGGCCCTCCTTCCACATGCCACTCAGCAGGGATAGGTAAGTCCTCCAGGGAGACTACTCCCCCCCCACGGACTCCTGGTCCACCACTGCAGGTGGCCGATCTGTCTCATGGGGCGTGGAAGCCGAAGCAGGCTTCTCCTGTCCTCGGTTCTTTCCCTTTTTGGCAGTGGGATGGGCCATTGTTCCAGGCTCCATCCCAGGCGAACTCCCCCTCCGGGTAGTCGCGGACCTTGTGCTAGCACAGGCCCAGTCAGGTGTACCCAGCATCTCCGAATGAGTCCGGTATTCACCTCCTTCCAAGCATTGGGCTCCATGTCATTTCCCAACAGACAATCGACTGGCACGGCAGGGCTTACGGCAACTCGAAGTGAACCTGCAACCCCTTCCCACTCAAAGGGAACCTCAGCCACAGGGTAGTGGCCCAATCTGCCGTCAGCCATCGCGGCGGGGTGGAGTACATGTGGAATCACCTGCTCTGGAGACACCAGTTGACTCCTTACCATAGTCATACTGGCTCCTGTGTCTCTCAGAGCCTCACCTCTTTGGCCATTGATGGTGACCCACTGCCCATACTTTACAGTATTTGAGGGCACCTGGATCTTAGGAACCATCTCCCGATCTCCCAGGGACACTAAGGTGACATCCGCCCACTCACCCCCCTTATCTAAGGGCAACTCCTCCCCGAGCACTACACTAGCTACTCCCGGGGCTTTTCCTCCGGTGGGAGGGGGTGGTCTCTTTGGGCACTTGACATCTCCCTTATAATGTCCAACACCACCACACTCAAAGCAGTGGACAACCCTTGGCTGCTGACTTTGGCCAGGATAAGGGTTTCTGGGCGGGTTAGCCTTAGGGGTGAATCCTGTTCACTTTCCCTGGAAACTGTTTTGGGGGCCTTTTGAGAACTCCCTCTTTTTATCTCGCCCTTCTTTCTTCTGGGGGGCGCCCTGTCCGGTCCTTTGGGAATCCCCTCGAGTCCCCTTTGAGGACACCCAGGTACTAGCCCAGATGTCCGCCTCCTCAGCAAGCTTCCTGGGGTTGGTCAGCTTGCTGTCCACCAGGTGTTGACGCAGCTCGGGAAAGCATTTCTCGAGTAGGTGCTCCTTGAGAATATGGTCATACAACCCCTCATAGTCCCTCACCTCGCTGCCTTGTACCCAACCCTCTAATGCCTTCTTTGCGTAGTCCAAGAAATCCACCCAATTCTGTGTGCCTAATTTGTGACTACTACCCTTGGTGTCATGCTTCATCATCGGGGCCTTCGCATCCCTCTACGGGATGCGGCGTGCTACGACTAACGGCTACGCAGGAGCACTGAGTAGTGAACTATGTGAGGGTGTGTGTGTATTAAAGGGAAGAATGTGAGTGAGGTGAGGTGAAAAAAGTGAGTAAAAAATACCTGGCACGTAGGAGAGCAATTATTTATTATGTCCTCGGCTGGTATTATTAAAAGGTGCAGAGTCAGGTTGATAATATACGTACTAGGGTATATCAACCATTAAAGTGTCAACATGTTTCGGAGCGTAAAGCTCCTTCTTCAGGACGAGGATATGCACTTGATCCTCACCTTACTCACATGAAATGTGAAAGTGTTTAAAACAAAAATAAATGTGTAATGTACCTAACAATGTTTATGAATAGGTATGTTCGTTGCGCCCAATTGGCGTTTGAAAAAACTTATTTTCAAAAGTCAGATAGCCTCATGAGCTTATGCGTGGTATTGGGGGTAACCTCCCTCGCTGCCCAGTAAACAATGGTTACTGCCAGGTTCATTCACCGCAGCGTTGAGGGGAAGGCAGGCGAATGAACCTGGCAGTAACCGTTGTTTACTGGGCAGCGAGGGAGCGCAGCGTTAAGGGGAAGGCAGGCGAATGAACCTGGCAGTAACCGTTGTTTACTGGGCAGCGAGGGAGGATAATAATACCAGCCGAGGACATAATAAATAATTGCTCTCCTACGTGCCAGGTATTTTTTACTCACTTTTTTCACCTCACCTCACTCACATTCTTCCCTTTAATACACACACACCCTCACATAGTTCACTACTCAGTGCTCCTGCGTAGCCGTTAGTCGTAGCACGCCGCATCCCGTAGAGGGATGCGAAGGCCCCGATGATGAAGCATGACACCAAGGGGCCTGTTGGTGTGTGAGGGGCATTTAAACAACACTGTGTGTTCCCCATCACTTTAGGGACCACTGCTACCCTCTGAGTGGATTCTACTTTGTTTATTCATAATGCCAAGGGAGACTGAATCCACTTCTCTCTCTCTCCCCCCTTTTGTTATATTTTAATTTGTGACTACCCCTGAACTTCTGCCGATACTTCTCTGGGGTCAGTCCAAACTTCTTGATCAGCGCCACTTTCATGGTGGGGTAGTGGGTCTGCTCTCCCTGCTCCAGGGCCAATAGTGTATCCCTTCCTGCAGGAGGCATGTATTTGTACAAGCCACCCCCCCAGTGTTTTTCCAGAATCCCATGGGCTCTTAAGGAGACCTCATAGGCGGCCAGCCACTTGGCGATGTCATCCCCTGCGCTGTAGCTGGCAACTACGTCCTTAGGTAGATAAGGTCTGGGTTCCCTGGTCTAATCCTTGGATTCGCTGCCACCGTTGGAGAATTGGAAGTCCCTACTATCAGGGCCTTGAGATCTAACTCTCTGAGTTTCAACTCATGAGCCATCCTCTGCTCCTTCTTCTCCTTTTCCAACCGGGCTAACTCCCACTTCAGCTGTATTTGCTCCCTCCTGTCCACTAGTTCGGCGTCAGTCAAACTTCTCACGGAAACACTGCTGCTCTCCCTTGAGAATGTTCTGGGACCTGTCAGTAGGTTCTCCCTCTCAGGTTGGTACAACACATCTAACCCGATGACCGTGTCCTGCTCTGCCTCCTCTTCCTCCTCCTTCCCCTCTGGGTGCGCTGCCACCCATGCCCTCAAGCTGGTCTGGAGTTCCCCCTTTTTAGCACCACGCTTAAAGAACACTCCCATATTTTGACAAAATTCCCGGAGTTGAGTCCCAGTATAGGTTTCTAACTCCTCCAGTGCGAATTCCATCTTACCACTGAGAGTTCGGGACAGCCACTTGGAAGGAATTAATTTTAGAGGGTATTTAGAAGCTACCTCTACTCACCACCACCAGGAGTAAATTTGGAAAAAAAACAAAAATATAATTAGGGAGCCCGCAAGGAGAAAACTCCAGGTGTAGGCCTGTGGAGTACACTAGGTTACTATAGAGTGGACGCAAGCACAGTTCTCATCCCACCGCTGGACACCAATTATGTTGGACCTGGGGGTTCCAGATCACATAGAGTAGCCTGGCACAGAGTAGGAAGGTCTAATCCAAAAGCATCAAGGTTAAGCTTGCGTCACACCATTCAGTAATACAGTGTTCATCCACTAGAAAATAAGGACACTACACCAATCTTAGAAAAATAGGGGTTGTTTTATAAAAGAATCACTTTGCTATTTTTCTTTCTGTTACTTAGCAGTCTTTAGTTTCAGTCCATAAAATTGCTCTACCTTTGACTGTTATCATTTACACATTTACATATAACAGTATTTACTCAACACTCTGTTGCTGGGTTGTGGATCAGTTTTCTTCAATTATGACATGGGATAATTTCTTAGCCTATACTAACACTCTGGAACATACATTAAGGACTTATTTACAGGTCCAACTCAGCCGATCATGGATACCCCAATTTCAATAACTTTTCAATTATACTTTTACACTTTCAATGCAACTATGCCCAGTTGGATTGTCTAGGGGTCACTAAAATTCCATTTCTCAATTAGTCAGTTTAACAGAAGTATACATTCGGACCCTTCAATAACCCGGGGAAAAGCTGACTCAACTAAGTTTCCCCAATACGTTTTCTCAACAGTTGCCTGATTTCGCTCTTAGGCTTCTCCCCTCTCCCTTCTTAATCCCTACTCAGGTAATCGGGGTCAGTTCTGTTCAATTCTGTGTAAAATTTCCTCTGACCCTGGCTTCCCTGATCATCGTTATGATCTTGCCAGGTTTAGCCCTAAAACGAGCCTGAAGTCTTAAGTCTATTGGCAGTCCCACCAGCTCACTCGCGCTGGCTAACCCACAGTTCCACCGAGCTCTCCTCCTCAACTAATCTCCAGGGACCGTGGCGTAGATTCCTGACTCCACGTCCCTTATCAGTCCCCACCGCTCCCGGCTTACTTGTACTCAGGGAGGCTGGTTCCTCCAGTTCACCGGTTCTTTACCAGCGCCGAAGTCCGGAGTCCTCTCCCCTCACAGGCCAAACTGCACCACCTCAAAGCCTGCAGGAGGGGGGGGGGGAAGGAAGGTCGCACCCTCTGTCGTCACGCCGGATGTATCTCAATCCCCGGTCTTCACCGAGGAACTGCTACCGGCTGGATGTGGATCTGCACGAGCGCGTCTGCGCAGTAGACTAGTGACTCCCTCCTCAGTGCCGCCTTTCTCCTCAGACAGCTGTCAGGCCCTCCTCCGGACCCGCCCACCAGTAGCTACTCCGGCCTGTCGCTCCGCCCCCTCTCGGGGAGTAGTGTCTTCCTCACCTCAGGACCTGCGCAGACACGGGCCACTATGTTCGAGTCCCTTCGCTTGTCCCGCGGTCACTACCTCCAATTCTCGCTCCACACCCAATACCTCAGGGAGGGGCCAACAACGACGGGGCAACGTTTCCCGCCACAGGAGAAAGGTGAGCACTACTGGGGTATCAGGATCGGAGGGCCTTGGCTTTGCCGAAAGCTAAGAATTCCCTTTTTGTACTTGGGGCACGTTGATGATGACGGGACCCTTCAGGAGTTCCTGCCCAGTTCACCAGCAGACGTCTCCACCTCAGCGTCAGGGAATGGTTTCTAGTAACTCGTGGGGGCTTTATGTCCCAACAACCGAGTACAATTCAAGGGGCCAGATCTATGGTTTGCGGGTCGGTGTCAGCAGTAAGGCAGCATTCCCTAGGGAAGGATGTCAACCCTCTGTGAGTCCTAGCCCTCTAGCGCCACAGCCTGCACTCCCACTGTTTCTAAGGCTACTACCTCTCATCTAAAATGGCCGCCCTAGTTCTGGCCTTTTATAGACTGGGTTCTGGCTACCAGAACTAACCAGAAGGTTCTGGAACCTCTCCATAGGTTCCTATGGCCACTAGTCCTGAGGTAAAAAGATTATGGCAGTTGCTGGCCACCATTTTGTATAACCAAACTTGCCCTAGAAAAAGGAGGGATTTCCAGGCCTTTGTGGAACTATGGGGACAAGGAGCACCTAACCCCCAGGTCAACACCTTAAAACTCCAGTGGACATAAAAATAAAGGATTGAGGGCAAAAAGGAGACAAAAATAAATAAATAATTAGGAGGGGCCACCCAAAGGGAGGACAGGTCTAACAAGTGTTAATTAGGGTCTCCTACATCCAGGTGTGGTCTACATGTTTCAGCCAGGCCTTTATGATTAAAACTGTCTTTCCTCAGGACCAAAGTGTGTAGGTACAAATTACTAAATTTTAAGTGATTGTGTAATTTTGAAAAATGTGTAGCACTCGCTAAGGTGCTTTACGTGTGTGAGGGGGATTCCCTCTTAGAGCATTAGTTGGTTTGTTGCCAAATTTGCCCCATGGAGTAGTCCGGCAGAGGAGTGGACCGAAACCTTTGGTCAGTGTCTGCGTTGAACCTCTTGTTGTCTCTGCGGCCTCCGTAAGGCCGCAGAGACAGCAAGAGGTGTATTTCTCCTAGACAGCCACACACAATGGGGAGCTTAGGTGTGACTGAATGGGCCTTCATTGGCAAAATGGGTGGGAGGAGATAGGCCTAGCCTTACTTACACTTGAATAAGCTATGTCCTGTCTCCACACAAACAGCTAAATACCCCCCTAGAGTCAGTCTGGAGCCAGGGTTAGGGAGGCAGGGCACCTGTGCACTTTAAAGGCATGTCTCTGGAAGCTCCTCCCCACTTCAATGTAACAACTTTGTAAAAAAAACACTGGTCCTCAGGCACAAACTCTTCAGTACACTTCTGGAACTGTGGATACACTTCCAGGAGGAAGGACTGCTGAGCTGCTGAAAGGATTGCCATTCTACTTGACTGCTACTCTGAAGGAACTGCTACCCTGCTGTGTTAACCTGTTGCCCTCTTGCCTGGGGAGGAAGAACTGGACCTGCATCTTGAACCTAGGACCCCAGAGCGACTCCAAGGGCTAGCCCACTGGCCTTCTGATCTGAGCCTCAGGGACATAAAAGGCTGCCCAACATTCTGCACTAGCCCCTGCACCCAGCTGCAGCGAGTTCCTGGCCTCCAAGTGAAGCCTCTCAGGTCCTTGACTCTTTTTTGTGGCTCAAGGGAGCTGAAATCAAGATTTGGGCTCTTCGCGGCTGCTAACGGACCTGTTTGCACTGCAACTGCATTGCTCACACTGAAAATCAGTGCAAAGCTCAGTGCTTAATTGGAGAAAAAATAGGTGTCAGGCCCCTCGTCAGAAGACATCGTATGCACCACGCTTTGCCTCTGCCAGAGCAGACTATGACAGCACCATCACACTACAAATCATCAATCTCTTAAACATGTGACAATTCCAGGCTCCCAAAGCTATAAAAACGGCCTGGGTGGTAGGTATGAGCCATTTTTCTGTTTATTGGATTAGTAAACAGCTTTTGTCCTTATCTCTAAATTTGACTGACAGTGCCACCATGTGTGGACTGTCATATGTGCCGGTGCCGAGCATCAGAAACCACCAGCTCAAACTAAGCACTGGCGATGCTCCCTTAGCCTGACTCTTCCCACTGCAGCATCGACTGCTCGGGTGTCTGCCAACACAAAGCTCCAGCTATGCCTGCCCACAACAGCGAATGGCTCTTCACGCTTCGCCAACGGTCTCCCGCAATGCTCTCCCTGCTCCTGGAAGCACCCTTTTCAATGAAAACTGGACCCTTGGCATGAACTTAAGAAGGTACATTTCAGCAGGCCTAACTTGGTAACTGTATTCGACATGCGCTCCATCACGGTTGACTTGAATGTGTGACTTTGACCTGGTCCAGTTAGATCAGATATCCTGAATTGGCCCTTTGTGCTTTTTGGTGCTATTTTAACAAATTGTTTAAAAATTCAGTTTTGGTTCTACTGATTATATTTTTGTAATTTTGGTCTTGCTTTCTGTATGTAATGTTGTGCTATTGTTCTAACTTGGTGTAGGATCCTTTTGTGTGGTATTTTAAATTGTATTATTGTTTGAAGTGTTGCACAAATACTATACATATTGCCTCTAAGTGAAACTTGACTGCTCTGCACCAAGCTACTATGGGATTGAGCACAAGTTAATTTATGGTTTGCTTCTGCCTTACCCTTATGAGGATTGTAGTTGCTGCTTGACAAGGGCTCACACCACAGTCAACCAGTAACCCAGTTTCCTAAAGAATGTGACTAGATTTCTATTTTCCATTGGATTTATAGAGAAGAAGGTACAGTTAAAATATCAGGCAGATCAATTGTTGTATTTAGGTGCATTAAACCTAATTACCATGAGAATAGTTTTAGACCTATGTAATCAACAACAGACCAGTATAAACAAAACTAATGGTAAAGTTGGGACTTTACAAAAGTTGCAAGAATTGCTTTGGGATGACCAGGTCATTTTAATGAATTGGTTCTGAATAAAAGGCCAAAGCAAAGAGACAGGTTAGGTGATATATTACTGAGTGTGACAAAATGTTGATTTATTTCTTGCTTTCCTTCTTTTTTTATACCACAGATCACACACCCCATTTGGCACCTCAGTCATGTACAGAGATCCTTTGATATGCATGACATAAAATATAGAAAGGCACTATCTCTATTGGATGCAAATCCTTTTCAGTACACCAAGAGGGAACATGCTTCCAAGACTTTAACGTGATGGACACTTATTCTGCCATACTTCAAATTCGACTTCCTTAAAACAACCTTCACATTGCAGGCCATTCGACTCAACCTCCAATCCCATTGATGAAGTTGGCGAGGGGTCTGGAGAGATAGAATGTAGAATGAAGAGGTGATTGGATTATTAGAAGCTCCAAACAAGGTACCACCATAACATAGAGAAGAAGGACAAAGGGCTCTCCTAATCTAACTTAGTGCTATCAGAATTAATTCTGCCCTGTCCCTCTTTACCTTTCTTCAAACATGTGTCAAGAATGGAATTGGTAAGAGCGCGCGCTGGCAACATTCAAGATGGGCGCCCGCTGACTTTCCTCCGTGGGAGCCGGGGAATCTCCACTGCAGTGTTGGGCGGTTTTTACCATCAATTAATATATAGCCGTCAGAAATGGCAGGGAATGGTATGGTAAGCTTTTAAGCTTATAATGTATCCATTTCCAGAAGCTTTGCCTGACACTCCTGTCCTATCAGGACTTTAGCCACCATTTTGCTCAAAAAGGTCCCTCAACCTCCCTTATTATTGATAACGGCAAGTTTTTTACCTATAGTGACTCCATTTTCTCTTTGCTAAATGGATACTGTACATTCCTCCAAATCTGTGGCTTCTTCTTTTTCCAGTCCTCACAAGGAGTCTGGAAGTGGTGCAAATAAAAGAGTAAAGAAGGAGCCCTCCTCACCTACAAAATCTCCATTTCCCCAATAACTCTGGAGGAAATTATGGATGAGTTAAAAAATATGAAACCTTTGATGGTGGAGACAAGTGCAGCTCTACAACAGATTGAGGATAAGTGGTCCATTCAGGATTCAAAGCTCACTGAGGTAGAAAACCGGGTTAGTGATGCTCAAGGTGTCACAGCCAAGGTTTCCTATTTAAAGAAGGAGGTTACACAGCTCACAAGACTGGCTGAGGATTTGGAGAATCGTAACCATCTCAATAACCTATGAATTTTTGGTATCCCTGAGGGATCAGAAGGTCAGGATATGATTACATTTCTCAAGTTGCATATACCCAACATTGTGGGGCTGAAATCTACTGTGAAATTGAACATTCAAAGATCTCACAGGATTGGTCCTTCTCCTTCTGCATCCTCTAATAGCCCTAGACGGATTATTGCTATTTTTCGTTACAATAATCTGATTTTATGGAAGTCCTTATGCTGGCCAAACAGCGTAAGCAGATGCTATGGTCGGGACACAAAGTCTTTTTCAGTGAGGATGAAATGAAATGAAATTGAATGAAATTTGTACTTGTAAAGTGCACTTATACCCCAACTGGGGTGTCCTGGCGCTGTACGCATACCGCTGTGGAACCCTTCCTGGCTTTTCCCTGTGAAATGTCCACTCCTGGGCACCCCCAAGGTGAAGCCAGGCATCCCAGCGCTGTTGGGACCGTTGTGGAGATTAAGCAAGCTATTGCCCAGAGTTGCAGAGTGGGACCCATGATTAGAATAGGCACTGAGGCCAGAATGATCAGGTCCAAGGAAATTGAGCCCAACACCTGCCGAGGCTGGAATTGAACCCTGGTCCCAGGCCAGACCTCTGCATCAGGGTCTGCCGCTCTAACCATTGAGCCACACTTCTCCACGAGGATGAGGCCAAGGTTACTGCAGGTAGGAGAAAATAGTTTTTAGACTTGAACCCAGTCCTGAGATCCATTAATGATCAGTAAGGGCTTCTTCACCCATGTTTCTTCAAAGTCACCTACAAGGAAAGTACATTCACCTTCAAAGCCCCTAATGATCTCCAACAATTGAGAGCTTAGCTTTGCACGGCAGCAAACGTTTATATTTATGTAAGGCGGGATGGCTGTTAGTGCTGCCCGAGTGAATATGGAACTTGAAGATGGGAGTTATACACACCCTCCAGGGGATTGTCGGTTGGAAGCATATCATTAATGTCCATATAATTGAAGTGATGAGGCATAATAACATGTCTAGGATTGCATACTAGAATTTAAATGTTCATGGATTCTAGAATGTTGCAGAAATAAGTAGTCTTTTTAAGTACAAGCAAAAGTTCAGACATCTTGTGTCTGATTTACTCCTACAGTCAGTGAGCCAGGATATTGGAGGACAAGATTTTGTACTTGAAGCCTAGCACTATACGAATTACCCCACGCTGCAGGACACTGTGGGTTAGAATTATCACCACACTAAAAGTAGGTTTATTTTGGAAATTCTATGTTTATAATGGCAATGACTTGAAGACCTATTGAAAGGTTTTAGTTCGGTCTTTGTATACTTATGTGTTTGTTTTCTCTTGGTCTAGGTTACAGACGTTATAACCGTGAGTATTGAAGGTCGGTTGATTTCCGTATCTCACTTACGTGTGTCTTGCTTTTCCCTCGTGGTATTGGTTCCCTCTTCTGTCACTGTGTGACACATTGGTGCGTAACTGATGATAAGCTAATATACAAATAGAGCTATATCCAAGCACATATCCTTTCACAAGGGTATCATTATTAGATGTCCAAGAATGGAGCATCCTTAGACCTTTTCTGGTGTGACCTCACTTTTGTGTGAATTGCAAACCATGGCTACACTTACATGCATGTACCAACAAAGCAAGAAATGGCTAATTAACAACAAGTGAACCTGTCACGGTGGAGTGTCTTCCACAAGAATAACATTGTAATTATATAGCCATTACTGTAACTATATTAGTGTCTGTATATCATATCTCTACCTAGCATTGAAAAAGTCGCATGTACAACCATACTGAGGCGACAAAACACGTGTTGGCTTGGAATCTATTCACAAAGAAAAGCTTGAAGAAAGAATAAATGGGCAAATAAATAACTTGGATTGATTATTTTTGCAAACTTTGTGTGACTAACAAATGCAACTTATGTCATTTATATATTACATGTGCTGGGGATCAGTAATTACGTGTTTGTTGCTTAGGCCATATTTTCTAGAGAGGCTGGTGGTTATCTCTACCTCATAGCACCGTAGCAACTGTTGAAAGAAATATAATATCAAGTGGAATTACCCTTTTAGGTGCCCAGTCCCTTTCAATTATATCACCATTCCTTTTTATACTGTATTGACCAAATAGGGGGCAGTCAGGGTACACTATGACTACGTTTAATGCTGAGAGAAGCAACAGGAATAAAGAGGCTGATGATTTATTCAATAATATGACCAACAATATGGCATCGACATCCATGTTCCTAGGGGGAAATACCAATAGACATGAGGGTCTGAGGGATAAATTCATCCGGTTAGAGAGATTACGTAGAAATGAAATGTTCAAATAGTGGGACGGGCCACCTTGCGCCAGTATATCAAGCTGCAAAGAATACCCAGGGGTCTTCGATCCCAGATTATACCAACCTATGATGACTTGGACACAGATTTATTTGTTGCTTGGGAACAGGAACTCACCAATAATTCCAACAAACTGATGGGTATACTTATAGAAAATTGTGATAGGAAGACAGCAAGACTCCAGAAGGAGATAGTGGCTCTAGAGCTTGAAATCAAAGCACTAAATCTTCCAGAAGCTACCGAAAAAAACTATTGTATCTTAAATGATCTCATGAAGCGCCATCTATCTGAGATTAAAGTGCGAAAGACAAAAAAGCTAAGGAGGGATGAATTTGACTACCTAAATGTTCAAATCTTTACATTCGCAAAAAAAAAATGATTATCTAGTAACAAAAGATGATCAGAATAAACCCAAGGAAAGAGAATCTGTCAGCTCAAGCTCCACATCCATCGATATGCCAGTTACCAATGTAGGGCGGATCGCCACTGCCCATATGGCGGTGGCGATCCGCCCTACATCGTAATCAGCTCCTAAATGTTGGTCCTGTGCCTAAGAAGGCTGCGAGTACTTGCATGTGTTTTTTGATTGTCCCTGAGTTCGTAGTCTTTGGTTGTTAATAAGGGATATGCTTAATAACAAATTGTATATGAATTCCACGTATAACACAGTTAATTTATTTTTGGGTAGTGCGTCTCCTCTATGGCTTTCTCACAAGACAATTGGAAAATTAATTGATTTGCCAATAGCCCTGGCTTTTCAAATTATCACATCCAATTGGAGAAACACTTCAAAAATCACCTTTATTGTCTGGTGGAATTTACTTTGTCATCATCACAGGTTAGGCAGAGCCCATGCTATTACAGTACTCTTAATGATTAAAAGAGATCTGCTCTGGCTTACTTTGACATTAGTCCCATCAAGAACTGTTGCCTCTGCGTGATCTGTGTGCACCAGTTTGGACCTCCATGGGTAGTCACTATCTCGCTTGTGTTTTTTTGGTAATATTAGATAGTATTTAACCATGTTATTTTAACCTTGTGCTTATATTCTTCTTTCTTTCTCCTCCCTTTAGTCTTCTTTTCTCTCTTTCTCGCCTTTCTTCTCCCATCTCCATTCTTTAAAAAATTCTGAAAATGCAACAGTTTTATATTAGTATTGTTCTTTCTACCCTGTGATTTAATGTTTCATCTTGATATTCATATCTTAATTGTTATCCCTTCTGTAGACATAATAATTCATTGTTTTATATATTACGCTTACATAATGCTTGAGTTGATATTTCTCATTTTGCAATGTATTGTTTTCCAAATTCATTCAATAAAGCATTTCTAACTTTAAAAAAGAGTGGAATTGGTGGGAAACTACATAGAAGAGCTTAGAGACAAAGTATAGAAAGAGCATCCCACTCCTCAAGCCTGAGGTGATAAATCTATTGAACATACAAGAGGGAGGAAACTTTTTTCAGCTTCATTGATAATGCTGTGCAACTCCTCAGGAAAAAAATCAATATGTATGAAGTCTGTTGCTCCTCTTGAGGCTCCTCCTCTGAGTGTTTTTCCTTTGTAGTGCCCTTTCCTAACACGTTGTTGGCCTAGGACGCCAAACACAGTGAAGAAACTATAAAAAGATCTCAGTTCTCCTCATCCACCTGACAACATAAAGGTGTATTGAAGACAGCACACCAGGGTCCGCATTATGTAATGGCATTTTTTGCTCCTGGCACACCTTTGAAAAGGTGTGCGGGGCGCAAACAATTCTAATGCGCCCCATTATGTAACACGTCCCCAGGTGCTGATTTATTTATTCATTTTTGTTATAAAAAATATGCCCACCAGAAATGTTGCACGGAAAACCTGTAAATCCCCAATAGGATTATATATGCACTACTTGCTAAAGGAGAAAGTAAATGGTTTCAAGAACTTCCAGGTCATTTTTAGGGAACCACATCACCCTCAACCACAAAACGAAAAGCTGGCAAATTCCCCTTCGTCGGCTGCAGCACAACTGGGGTGCATTTCAAATAACACCCCTATACAAATACACACATACATCTGAACAACAAAATCTTACCAAACCTTGAAGAATTTGAAAATACAGATTGTAACCAAATCTCCGACATGATTAGTGTAGGATTTGAAGAGGAGGATAAAGCCTAAGGGGAGGAGCTTCAAGAGTTGAAAATGAACGAGGTTTTTAGGGTGCACATTATAGCTTGTGTCCTAGTGATGATAATTCTTTTAAATGTTAGGATTGGGATGAGGAAAGCAGATTAAAGAGTAATGGCTCCCTCTCAGCTAAAGAAATGTTCACTATCAGCCTGATTCATCAACGGGCCGTTTTGCGTGGCCCTAATAGCGAAACATAGAGACTCGCTATTGAGGACACGCAAAACGGTATTCATGTAGGAATTGCTAAATAAATAGCGATTCCTACATGCTCTCTATTTGCGAGTAGCAATTTGCTACTCGCAAAAAAAGGAATAACTCCCCATTCATTCCTATGGGCCAAAAGGCCCATAGGAATGAATGGGGAGTATCCCTTATTTGCGAGTAGCAATTTTCTACTCGCAAATCAGATAGCGATTTTAAGGGTGCCAGGGGTGTCCAAAGGACACCCTGTAGCACCCCTAAAATGCACATTCGAACAGGTGTTGCGCACACACATGTCCAAAGGACATGTGTGTGTGTAACATGCAAAAGAAAAAAATGCACTAAAGTGCTTTTTACACTATTTACGCAATTTACCACCAAGTCGGACCTGGTGGTAAATTGAGACCAAATATTGCGATTTCGCTATTTCTATTTGGTTGATGAATTGCATTTAAGGAATCTCTATTAGAGATTCCTCAAATCCAATTCCTCGCAAATATGCGATTTCGCTAATAGTGATTTTTGCATTTGGGATGATGAATACCAAATGCAAAAATCGCACTCGCAAAGGGCCAGATTCTCAGAATCTGGCCCTTTGCGAGCGCAAATCAGCTTGATGAATCAGGCTGTATGTGTATAGGTTCCTGTTCCTTCCTGCACAACTGTGTTCTGTAGTGTGAAGAATCAGGTGAGCTGACATGCAACTTTCTTACAATCAGAACTACTAAGATGTTTATCAGTCATTCCTATTTAGAAATAGATACTAAAAAAGAAATAGCCAAGGCGTTTGAAACATTAAATAGAGGTATGTAAAACGACTAAGTTGTTTTGTGTCAACCTGTACAAAGGTCTGTAGAAAACAACCAAATTTGTGAATTTTGCTTTCCCACTTCTGCATAAAAATGGCAACTTCTGCAACAACTTAAGTTGCAAATGTTGGTATTTAACAGTAACAAAATGGTTATCTGTGGATATACTATTGCAGAAAATAGTGTTGACCTTCAGAATGTCATTGTACATAGAAAAGAAAAAAAAACGAGCAGAAAAAACTGCTGAAAATAAGTCACTGTACCTAGCACAGTTTCGCTAAATTACATTTCGCTACAAAAGCAAATAGCTTCCAGTTTGAATTGGCTTGATTGGGGTGAAAACGATCTAACTATGTGGAAAAATATTCATACAATAAAAAAAAAAGATTTTCTAAAGAAGCTTTGTTAATGGCAAAAGGCCAGGTCACTGCAACTTTTGCCGGCAGAAAAAAGACTTACACACTTCTAAAGGTACATTGTAAAACAGTGTTCAGAAATCGATTCTCCAGCTTGCTTGCACGTTCAATGCACACACCGCTGTAGGAATTTATGGATATCTAGATACCTTAATCCAAAAATTCGCATTCAATGCTCTCGTTTATAATACTTTAATGGTGTTCCCATTAAATGTGTTTGTGGTCATAGGAGTGGAATCATTGTGTTCTTTGGTTGTCAGAACCATTTTAATCTGAGTCTTCTACAATGAAAGCACTTCCACATGGATTCTCTCAACATCAAAACGTTAGTGGGGATCACCATAAAACGCTGCCCATCTCAGCGAATACTAGCTGCCTGGAAGAGGATCTGTGACGCAGTCATGGTAATAAAGAGGATGTGCAGCTGGGGAGCTGCCATCTGGACATCACACTGACTGAGCAAGTTCTTGCCAGTTAGATTCCTAAAGGCACAGCAGTTTCTAGGTTTAACTGTGCAGTGTCTAGTTTACAGAATCACACAAATTCTTCTGACTTGATAGTTGTTCATATGTACGTATATATGTGTGTGTAAGTTTGTGTAAGTATGTGTGAGTCGGGTCTTGTGCTTAGAGGACTAATGCATCAACTGTAGGGGCTTGCGCTTAAATTCATGGTCAGGGGGGTTCAAATCTTGGTGGGTCCACTCCGCCTTTCATCCTTCTGAGGTCAATAAAATGAGTACTGTTGGGTAACAATAAACATCTGCTGTTCAGCGTCAAGATGCTCTTCTAGGTGAAGCTCCGCTTTACAAATACACATGTTATGTTCTTTGCCAAGTGCAGCAGAACCCTGTAAAGGGCCAGCAGCCAACATGACGGTCCAAGATGGTTTACAGGGGAGAGGGGACTAGGGTCCCCAGCAAAAAGAAAGCTAAGGTGTTAGGATGTTTTCTTTTATGAATAATTGAGACATTTTCCTAAATTGAAGGAGGGGCGGGACAGTTCAAATGGTTACTGGGAGTGTTTTCCAAATTGTAAGGGCAGAGATGGAGAAGGCCTGTTTGTGCTTTATTTCTTACATTTCTTTTAGTTCTTAGATTTAATTATTACATTTAAGAAACAAATATTTTAGGAACTTGAGCCTCTTTTTTTCAGTAACATAGAAGCGACCTGATTTGGAGACTCAAGTCTTTATATTGAAATCTGGTCAGGTAGAGTGCATGGAAGCATAGCAATAAGATGGTGAATGTACTTTGTTAATATATAAGAAATTACTTGACACGTTATTCATGCAACACGTGGGAGGGCTTTGCTGCATTTAATACATTAATGCAGTGGTTCTTAACTTTTTGACTTCCAAGGACCCCCGCTTAATCATTAATGGAACCCAGGGATTCCCACTGAAGTGTTAATGGAATTCGGGGATGCCCCCTGAGTCTATACTGGAAGCCAGGGACCCTGGCCTAAGCATCTTCAATGATTTGAACTGCAAAACAATACACAAATAAATACAGAAGCAAGCATTCATCAAACCAATGCACACATGATAAAATACGTTATCTAATTTACAAGCAACTACATAAAAAAATGATTATGGAGGTTGGGGCATTTCTAAATTCAATTGAGGCCACTTATCGTCCATAGTATATTCCGTGTAATGTACTTGCACTGCTCCCATAAATCAGTTTTTAGCCCCTAATTTCGAATTCCTTTACATTAAAGAATGTTTTAACATTTTCAATAGTACAGCTTCTTCTTCATGTATATACACTTTATTAATCTGTTAATATTGTTTGATATTCTAAGCAGTCCAGGAACCTCAGAGTAGAACTCCGTGACCCACAAGGGTCCACTGACCACAGGTTAAGAACCACTCCTTTAATGTATTTTATATTTTGTTTATTTTGTAGTTCACATGAGGTTGGACAGGCCATTTACAAGACCTGAGCTGTGTTCAAATTATAGAGCAAGGCACCAGACCTAAAATATGTTTTGTAAAAAGAAAAAAAAAGGTGTTTGATCAAATAGTCTTTGCACAATGAAACATGTTTTAATTCATATTCGAAAGCACTGTTAATGTTTACGTTTGAAGCTTTATTTCTTCAGATACTTTAATTTTGAGATGTCTCCATTAATATTGGAGTTCTAGGGGCCAGCCTGGTATCAAGGCTAATTGGGGGTAACTAGATGGAGACGTACTTAAGGAGTTCTTCTCTTGTTATACAACATGCATTTGCTGGAGAATACAGCACATGTCATGCCAGATGCCTGGCTGATGAGGGGTGATGCCCTGAAACCGGTCCCAGGATGCTTGTTTCTGGTCCATGGAGTACCCAGCTTGGCAGTTCATGTTGGACTGTTCCCAATGAGGCACAGGGTCAAGACTGATTTTCATAAGGCTGGGTCTAAACAGGGATGGCGAGCAAAAGAACAATGGATTTAACCCAGATCTGGGGTTGAATATTTGATTTGCTCTGCATTCTGTCCATCATCTATGTGTCTTTTTCTAAAGACAGGTCCTGCATCAGCGGGATACTGGCAGACAGACAACAACATCAGGTTTAGTGTATATTGCATCAAGTGAATGAGATTAGAGGGACTGTTACATGCATTTCTGTCATCAGGTATGGTAGGTTGACAAGGAATTTAAGGAATAAAAACTCAGCTTTTTGAGGATTAGGTTCCAGCTCATAGCATAGCATTGTGGGTCCACTGGTGCTAACACTTAGATAATATGCATTATAGTGGCGTCCAGTTGTGCGGTTGGAGACTGTATTGACCTCAAGAACATATGAGGCAATGTGCCCCTAAAGACAAGATTCAAAAAAGCATTGCGAATGCAGTCAGTTAGAAAGGAAGGACTGAATTAAAAAGGGAGTTAGGGATCAGAAAATTCAGGAAAATCATGAAGCACTAAGGTACAATATAGAAGGCAAAAATATAGCTCAAATCATAGGACATAGAAAATAAATTGCTGTAAAGGCTCTCAGCATTAGTAATAGGTGCAATAATGAGTAGAACCAGAAATAAAGCCGGAGTCCCAAATTTGCATCAAATCGATAGAGAAATGGTCAGCATCCCTAGTAGAAACCCAAAAGTCTGGCTCACGCCCAATTTTGAGGGCATATAAAGTGTTTACTAGCATAGAAAGCAATGATGTTTTGCACAGTCCGTATTGGATGAGCAGATGTATCTATTCATTGAAAGGCACAGTACAGTATTATAAAATGTTGTATAAACCCACTATACTATTACTATCCCCTAATAGGAATATATTAAACTCTTCTGACCTAATGTCATCGGAGAAAGCAACGCAAATGTCTTCCGATAAACAATGGAAAGACTTATGAATGTTCTGTCTATGGTGTGTAAGCAGGAAGAGACTTGGATGTAACACAGGATTCCTCCAGTGCTCTTCAAGAACAGCATATCATTACAAAACAAAAAGTGCACATGTTGCAGCATGCGGTATCAGAACGATAGAATATACACACAATGAATATTATGAGACAGCAGCAGCCACGTTTTTCAAGATGGAGACCTAGTTGAGGCTTAGTTTAGCGTAAACCAGAAAAATACTTTTCTAAACATCTCAGTGTTTTAGTTCCAATTGCATTGAATTAATGTTAATAGGCACATGTGATTCTAATCAGAAACTCACTCCAACAATTTCCAGGGCTTGATTTCCGCTAATCACTGTTGAGATTAGTGATGGCATGAGCTGCTGACACTATTTAGTTGATTGTGTTTTTTCCTTTGAGACAGGTATTCTGTGAATCAAGGCTCAAAGAGGTTCTGTGCTAGGTTATATTCAATGACCAGAAGAATTGAGTTCTGGAGTATTCTGGGCATTAGGGCAGGAGTCACAATGGATCATTTGGCAGCACGGTCACGGGAATGTGGAAAAATAGTCATGCATTCTGCCCCAATGCCTTTTAATGTCTTTTAAGATGTTAAGGCAGGCTTGTGATGCACACCAGTTACCACTGTGAGTTAAATGCTTGTTGTTGGGATTCAAGTCCTGGTGAGCTCAGACTTTTATCCATCAAACAACAATACAATGTGTGACATTGAGTTAGGTAACAATAGCAACCATTATTTATAGTGATGTAGCGTTACTGGGCCCAAATACTTCACTCACTTTGTCCCTTTACACCTCCGAGTCAATTACTTGGTCCTCTGATGGAGCCTTTAACCATGCCAAGAAGGGTCGGATATGGGGAATTTCATCCAGTTATCCAATGAGGACCAGGAATTGGGTAACTGACCTGGAGAATAGTAATTAAATTCATAAATCTCAAGACTAGCCTATACAAATACAAAATCATCATGGCTACACCAAATCTCCTGAAGAAATGTAGTCGAACTAGAATCTGCAAACCAAAAATTCAGTTAGAGCTAGGAAAAATATTAACATTAGTGGCTGCAGACCAGAGATTTCTCTTTTTGAATTCCCATCCCTCATTAATGCTCAGATTTGGAATGCACAATCAATAATTGGAGACAAATCATAAAGAGACTGAAATTTTTTTTAGGATGGCTAGATTTTATCAGTAACTTAGAAGTAAATACATCACTATTCGGCTATTGAATTTAGGAGTGCAGAATAATCAATGTAAGGAGTTTGTATAGCACAGCTACTCACCCATGAGGGTCTCATGGTGCTGAGGGGGCGGGAGGGTGCTGCTGATCCATCTTGGCATGGAGGCTCTTACGTAGAGCCAGGTCTTGAGAGCCTTCCAGAACTGGGTCACCGACGGAGAAGGCCTGAGGTAGAGGGGCAGGGTGTTCCAGGTCCTGGCGGTAATGTAGGAGAAGGCTCCAAATGAAATGGAGAGGCCCGAATGTCCAGAAGAAGGATCTTCCTCCGGTTCTGGTCTTGTAGACCCATGGGACGGTGGCCAGGACAAGTTGGGCGGAGCGAAGTTGTCTGGCAGGTATGTGTGATGAGAGGCAGTGGTTCAGGTATGCTGGTCCTATGGTGTGGAAACTTTGTACGCATGTGTGAGGAGCTTGTTGACTGGGAGCCAGTGGAGTTGTCCAAGGTGTTCTGTGATGTAGCTGTGGTGGGGAATGTAGAATACTAGTCTGGCTGTGGCGTTTTGGATGTTTTTTTCATTTCTTGAGGAGTTTCTGGGTGACGCTGGTGTAGAGTGCAATTTCGTAGTCGAGTCTGCTGGTGATGAGTGCATTTTTCTGGATTCTATGGGGGATCCATCTGAATGTCTTTTGAAGCAGCGGGAGCATGTGGAAGCAGTATGAGGATACGGTGTTGATCTGGAGGTTCATAGTGAGCGAGGAGTCCAGTTTGAGTCCAGTTTGATACTAAGGTTATGTGTGTGAGGCGTGGGGGTGAGAGGGGTTCCCAGTGCGGCGGCCCACCAGTAGTTGACCCAGGCTGAGGAGCAGCGTTCAACACAGTCTCTCACCACACCCAGAGATCGCAGGGATCCAAGACAATGCCCTCAACTGGATCCGTTCCTTCCTCTCTGGCAGAACGCAGGGGGTCAGACTTCCCCCTTTCCTCTCTGACCCTACACCCTCCAACTGCGGAGTCCCCAGTGGTCCTCCCTCAGCCCTACACTCTTCAACGTTTACATTTCTCCGCTCGCCCCTTCGTCAGAACCAACGTACTTAACATTGTGTCATTCGCAGACGACACCCAGCTCATCCTCACCCTATCCAATGAACCCAATACCGCCAGATACAATTTTTGAGAAGGCATGGAAGCCGTCGCCAAATGGATGAAAAACAGCTGCCTACAACTAAACACCAGCGTAACAGAAGTACTCATCATGGGCCCAAAGCCCAACGCATGGAAGACACCTGGTGGTCCACCCGCCCTCGGAAGCCCGCCCACCCCCACGAACCACGCACGCAACCTGGGAATCATCCGGGACTCAGAGCTCAAAATCGACCGCCAGATCAACTCCGTCTCGTCCTCCTGCTTCCACACTCTCCGCCTCCTACATAAGACCTTCAAATGGATCCCCCTTGAACACAGAAAGACTGTCACTTACACCCTGGTCACCAGCAGACTCAACTACGGCAACGCACTCTACACCGGAATAAACAAAAACCCCACCCGCAAGCTACAGAACATATAGAATGCAGCCGCAAGACTGGTCCTCGACCTGCCAAGACACTGCCACATCTCCCAGCACCTGCGCACACTCCACACACTCCCCATCGAAGCTAGAGTCACCTTGAAGATGCTCACCGACGCCCACAAGGCCCTCCACGACACCGGACCAGCATACCTGAACAGCTGACTCAAATTCTACACACCCCAGAGGACCCTACGATCAGCCCAACTCTCCTACACTGTGGTCCCCCGCACCAGAAAGACCAGATCGGGAGGCTGCTCCTTCTTCTTCCCCGTGGCCCGAGCCTGGAACGCACTTGCGCTCCACCTCGGACAGACAACATCGCTCCCCATCTTTGCAAGAAACCTCAAAACCTGGCTCTTCGACAGACCCCCCCTTGATGGACTGGAGCCTGCTAACCCCACCCTCCCCCAGCGCCTTGAGATCCTTACGGGTGAGTTGTCGCACTTAACAATCGCCTGATTGATTGATTGATTGAGGTCCCAAGATGAGTACTTCGGTCTTGTCGGATTAGAGCTTGAGGCAGCTATCTTTCATCCAGTTGGCAAGGGCTTTCATCCCACTGTGAAACTTGATTATGGCACCCGTCGGTACGCTGGTGAGGGAGGGACCAGCTGGGTGTCATCCGCTTAGGAGACAATGTTGAGTCTGTGGTTTCTGACGATGGCCGCTAGGGGGACCATGTAGATGTTGAAGAGGGTGGGGCTCAGGGTGGAGCCTGGGGCACTCCGCAGCTGATATTTGTAGGTTCTGAGAGGAACGGAGGAGTCTGAATCCATGTTTTCAGCCAGTAAGGAAGGAGTGCATCCACTGCAGGACCTTGTTACAGATGCCAACATCGTGGAGTCTTGTTATTTGGGTGCGATGGGAGACAGTATTGAAGGCGGCCGAGAGGTCCAGCAGGATGAGGGCTGTGGTTTCTCCGTGGTCGAGGAGGAAGGGGATGTCATTAGTGGCGGCGAGGAGTACGGTCTTGGTGCGATGGTTGCTTCGGAAGCTGGATTGGAAGATTTCCAGAATGTGGTTCATTCTGATGCACTCGGAGAGTTGAGCTTGATGGCCTTCTCTATGACCTTGGCTGGGAAGAGGAGGAGGGAGATGAGTCTGACGTTTTCAAGGTCAGTCGGTTGGTGGATGGTTTCTTCAGTAGGGGAGTTGATCTCAGCGTGTTTCCAGTCATCAGGGAAGGTGACAGTTTCGATGGAGCAGTTGATGCTGTGGCAAAACTCGGTGGTGATGGAGGTGGCTGCTCTATGGAAGATGTGATACTGGCAAGGGTCCGTTGGGGCTCCAGAGTGGATGCTCTTCATGGTCTTGAATGTGTCATCTGTGGTGAGTGGAGTCCAGCTGAGCTGGATCTAGTGGGGTGCGGAGTGGTTGTGTGCGGTGGTGACGGGCATTGTGGCAGGGACTTGGGTGTGGAAGCTATTGTTGTTCTGCCTGATCTTGTGGTGGAAGAAGCTGAGTTTGTAGGAGAGGTCTTGGGGGTGGCGGGATGTTTGTGGTCTTGCTGTTGAGCCTTTTGAACTCCTTGACGATGGTGAGTTGGCATTGATTCTGTCTTGGAGGGCTACTTTCTTTGTGGTTTTGAGAAGGAGGTGGTGTGCATTGACAGCTGTTTTAAAGGTTGCGTGGGTTTCCGGAGTTTTGTTTTTCCTACCTCTCTTCTCAAGTCGCCTGCAGGTGTGTTTGGACTTGTGGACTGTGGGAGTGCACCAGCTACTTTCTTGGAGTGTTGCTTGCTGGGTGCCTTCTTGAGGGGTGCAAGAGTGTTGGTGCAGATGGAGATCAATCGGTGAAGGTTGTGTGCTGAGGTTTTAGCGTCTGCTGCTGTCGGCGGTGCGGTAGTGCTGAGGAAGCTGGTGAGGTATTCTTCGGGTGGCCTTGTTCCAGCTACGACACGGGGAGGGATTGAGGGTGGTAGAGTACGGTGGGAGTGGTGAAGGTGTAAGCAGTGGTGGTCGGTCCAGCAGATTTAGGTGGTGTGGCTGTAGGTGATCTTTCTGCTGGTGGGGAAGACAGAGTTGAGCGTGTGTCCGGCTGCATGGGTCAGAGAGATGACTAGCTGTTTGAGGCTGATGGTGAGGTTTTCCAGAAGGGATGGGTGTTCTAGTCACTGGGGTTGTCCAGGTGGAAGTTGAGGTCACCGAATAGGATGTAATTGGTGGATGTGAGAGCCTGGGGTGCGATGAGGTCTACAATGGCGTTGTTGAAGAGTGCAGTCCAGGTGCAGACAGGCTTGCCGTTGGGGCGCCAGCGAAGCAAAGAGCAAAAGGAAAGGAAAACGTGCAAAAAAGGGACAGAAAAAAAGGCAAAAGCAGAAAAAGGCAAAAGAAGCATGAAAAGCAGTCAAAAAGGAGACAGAAGAGCAGCCCAGCAGCAGAGCAGTGATGCTCTACCACTGGACCACCAGGTCCTCGAACTCCTGACCAGGGTTTAGCAGCAGCAACGGGGGCAGCAACAGCTACCAGGGGGAGCTGTGCAAGGTAGGGAGCAGACCATCAATTACCCAAATCCCAAAAGGAACAGCTCTGGAAAGGGCATGAATCATCTCAGATCAAAGGCTCTCAAAAATAGTGCACACAAGAGTGTCAGAAGTCCACAAAGAAGCAAAGTCTTGTGTGGCATGTGTCAAAATTGCAAAAGTGGCAGAAAAATGGCTGAATCGAAGAATGGCACAGTTCTCATCACTCAAAGGTATGAAATAAGTTCTAAAGTTCCAGGGTGACACCCCCAGGATCACTTCATCTGGTCAGACCACTCTGTTCATTAGTTAGTTTGCATGTGATGATCGTCAGGCAGCATGAGCAAGGCACATTGCATGAGAAATAGGTTGTGATCATCATGTTTAGCTGTTAAACCATTTAAAACTGCAAGGCACAAACAATGGTCCTTTAACAACAGCTCATGAGTGAGTTCAAGGAACAGTTTCTCATGGCAGATGTTTCTAATGTTACAATTTACTAACAAGTAGGGCTAGCAAACTCATGGGAACTCTTTCTGTGACACATAAGTTCACTACACATTACAAGTCAGCAGAATCTTTCCATGAGAACGGAATTAAGCAATAGATAGAAAATGCAGACTTAAATTGAATTTTGTTCAGGAAATATACAGTATAATATAATGGAAACGTGCATTGCATGTTAAGTCTTCAAAATATTTACATTTTTGTTTTCCAATTCTTTGCACTACTGTAGCATCTTAGATTCTTTGCAATTAATATATGTAACTATTGCGCATTACTACATCACCAAAGTACCAAGATGTAAAAAAGATTACATCTAAAGAAACAAAATAGTTTCTAGTAACTTTTATTAATACATGTATGATGATTATTCTGTAGAAGTTTCAAGGAATTTGAAATTTCTATAAATGTGCAGCACCCTTCTTTCCTTTCATCACTTACTGCAGATTTTCACATATGCAAAGCATGGAGTTCAAATATGAGGCTCCTAAAATACACACGTAATATCATCTAAGTTGCATTAGTTTAATTAATTCATCACATTTATCATTGTTGAGTGATGAATGGTTATCGAAATCACATTTCTATTCCACCTTAAAAGAATACACCATCATAATTTGATATGAGTTTAGTAAAGTGCGAAAGAATACCCTGAGGCATCACAGCGCTAAGAAACAAGGAAACATAAAGAACACAGTTAAGATTTAGTGAAGAGCCAAGTTCTCAAAAGCCTGCAAAAACTCCAAAGAGAGGGGACAGATTTTATTTCTAAGGGAAGCTAATTCCAGTTTTGAGTTGTGCAAAACATAAAACCCCAGGAGGAGAGCTTGTAGGACACAACCAGATTCCTGGCTGTACTGGACGTAAGAATCCTGTTGGGAATGTACCTTTTACGTTTTTCTCTTAAAAAGACTGGACCTCATCCCTGAAGCACTTTATAGGTGATACAAAGAGCTTTAAAGAGAATACTTTGATGCACAGGGAGCCATACAGTTTAGAAAACATAAACCCATGTTAGTTAACGTTTAATTTTGTCTACTCTACACTCTTCTGCATACTTTAACGATGCAGTAACAAAGTCCTTTCCTGTTCTAATTCTCATTACTCCACAATGCATAATGAGCACAAATTGTGCACCTTTGTTATTTTCCCTCAAAAAGGTGTCAAAATCAGATTTGTGTGTCAACTAGGGATACATCAATGTATCTGCTTCATCAATAGCAATATGCAAGAGCTAAAACATAATAGGATATACTTTATTAAACCAATCAAAAAGTTCTTACAACTTGCAGAGCACCAGGCATAGGGAGCCGGAGAACACAACTAGGTGACAAAGCTAAGTGGCTATGCTATCAAAGTTGTCTGGTTATTAGAACCAGAGTAGGAGAGCTATCAATCTCTAGGTACTCCGTACCAATGTGTATGAGTGAGTATCTTTCGTTATATATATACCTTATATCAAGTCAGTGGTGACCTGGCCACTGTGAACTTTAACTTAATGCAACTGCACTGTCAAAATCTACTTAATAATCTTTCATAAATCCTAATTATTTATAGTATTATGTACATTACATTTCAAAGGTTACATAAATCATGTTGTGAAAAATTCTTTAACAACTCATATTCACTTTAATGAAAAACATTCATGTGTATTCATCACAAAAACATAATTTCCTCAAGAAGTTCCACAGACAGAGGTCTTTAAGAAGGAAACAAATAGAAATAACGTGTTACTGTTACTGTTTCAGAGGTTTCATCCTCAAAATCTCATTCAGAATTTACCCTATTCACAGTTCTGACGGATCAAACAGATTTATACAAACTGAATGGATAGTAGTGTTCCCGAAGGAAATGTCCGCACTGTTCTATAGGCCACAAATATATATGTTCAAGTGGTACACGAAAAGTGAAAAGAAGAGCATTTTAAACAGTAAAAGTGTCTTGGGTGCTACAGAAATTCAACGCACCTACTATCCAAAGGTGCTACAGGCTGACACAAAAGTGCCTGCCAAACTGAATCTAAAGAGTGAAATTCTAATTACAGCACTCCAAATAGGTAAATATCAGTAGTAGGCTCTAGTATATAGCCCTCAACACCAAGGCTTGGTTCAAACAGTTGTTGAATGATAAACAAACAACCACAGAGATGAATCAAGAAAACAATTTTTTATAATAAGGGATCAACAGTTATCAAGCCAATTTAATTCGGAGTCCAAGTCTGTATTCTTAAATTATTTCTTTATTCAAATTTCATAAAAGATTCTTCCAGCATGTTATTCGCCAACACGTGTTTCGTCTCACACTGAGACTTTTTCAAGGCTGGAAATATTAAATACAAACATTTAGATGACACAAATATGAAAATATTTACATAATATTAGAAGAGTGATAAAAAGTGCTGCGTATAGGACATATACACAATACTGGTGCATTACAACAATGAAAAGCAACTCAAGCAAATCAAAAGGAGGAACAACCTACATACATATAATGTCAACGAAAACAAATGGAACATAAAAATAGGACACACTATAATCTGCTAGACAAGGCCTATATGCTGAGAAACAATGTTTCTAAGGTATTTTGAGGGCCCTGATTAAAGAAATGAGTCATTAAAGGAAAAAATGAACAATGAGATCCCTACCATAGGTAGTGTAGGAATTTCGTGTTGTTAATAGTGGATGTTTCAAAAGCACACTGCTAACATCCAAAGATGGAGCACCTAAAAACAGAAATGTTCCATATTATCATAGGGGCCCTATGAATAGAGTACGCATCACATATCATACATAATCAAATATTACAAAATGACAAATGTAAAAATGAGCCAAAAAACGAAGAGAAAACGTGATCACCAGAAATGGAGTCCTAATATAAAGGATCAACAGATGGCGAATCTGTAAAGAGACGTGGGTAAGCATGCAAGGAGGAGGATCTAAGCGTGTAATAGGGCAGGGATTAATATGCTGGTTACCAACGTCAAACAGAACAAAACGTAATGATAATATTATTAATCTCACCATATTAGAAAGGCGGCGTAATTCCTAGTGCATCCCAACGTGATATTCGTTTCGAAAATGGGGACGAACTACAGCATTGGTTAGTATTCAAAAGATGTGACCGAAATAACCCCAATTCTGAATATATAAAGGATGGGGAGAAAAATAAATTGCAAAATCAGTCACATTGCGCATAGGACGAACGGGTCTCATACAT
Source organism: Lissotriton helveticus (assembly GCF_964261635.1). Lineage (NCBI taxonomy): Eukaryota > Metazoa > Chordata > Amphibia > Caudata > Salamandridae > Lissotriton > Lissotriton helveticus. The sequence goes on along the minus strand of NC_136067.1, from coordinate 1,872,353,591 downwards.
AAAAAAAACATAACCATAGTATATCGAACAGTTGGAGAATATCTGTTCATATCAAGGAAAACACTCAACACATGTGCATGAAATAACTGCAATCTTCGATACAAAAGACTGTAGGTGTCGAAAATAGGACACAGAAACACAACCAGTATCGAGTCAAATTAATAGACTAAGAAAAAACTGTAAACTATCCAAAAATACCCGTGTAGTGGGTGGTACCAGTCACATAGATTCAACATGGGTAGCCTATTATGCTTCACAAATAAAAGGTACTGTTTTATATGCACTGGGCATATCTGTATAGAAGCATAACCCTTGCATGTAATCATGGAACATCATTACCTATTTATCATACACAACACTGCCATAGTATAGATGTAAGAGCAGTGATAACATCTGTGCACCAAAGACGGTACTAACAACGTATAAATATAAAGGAAGTACTCACATCTAGTATTAGTGCAAGGCGACTTGTTTAGAACGGGTCCTTAGTGGCAAAACATGTTCGGTAAGTAGTCGAACGTACATACGATTTAAATAAAGGCTTTCTGTGCAACCATGATAAGTTGCAATCTAAAAAACGGAAAGTAAAAGAAAACGTATTATTAAGTTGTGAGGCAACAGTGATAGCTGCCTCCCCCACAAAACTATAATGCTTATAGATAATCCTCCAAGCGACGCTTACCAGAACAACAGCCGAAGTTGTATCCAAACGTCACGGCCCGCCACAACAAGCAGACCTGCTGTGTGGACGCCATTATATATACATCGCGCACCAACGGGTGCACAAGAAACCATGTGACGCGGAAGTCAAGCTGCTATCATCAAAATAAACAATGGACTCAGGAAAGGATTCCTTATTAACCCGAGTGGGAAGTAGTGGCCATATTGAAACATAGCGAACCATTCAACATTAGCACGGCAGACTATGAGTGTCGAAAAGAAGCATAGATGCACCGGGGCGCAGACAGTTTAGACGGAACAATAATAGTGCAAGTTTTAAGTACAATAAATAATCTTCTGTCACAAACCTGGAGCGAAAATATTTCTACCATCTTCTGTCACAAACCTGGAGAGGAAATGTTTCTACCATCTTAGGGCTCTTCCCTACCGATTTGAAAAGGAATGATTTCACATTGAGACACGATGTCACAAGAGAGGTCAAAGCATGAAATAAAATAATAGTTGTTGTGCACATGATTGATGTTCTGGTAGGGTTTTTCTCTCCATATCCCCCTTGAGATTCTGTCCTATGATTTGATTTTATTTATGTATGAATGTGCCAGTTCAGCTCAAGGTGAAGCTTCTGAGATGTTTTTGTATTTATTTGTAGCTTTTCTTTCACATTTCGATGTTGGATTCTAGTAATTCACGTCACATCCGTGTGGCCACGTTTTTTTAATACTGAGGCGAGTAAGACTGTTCTTGGATGGTGCCCAGGAGTGCGAGTAGCCCATTGTTTATTACCGTGGTCATTGGGAGTAGCTTTGTAGTGAGGTTTTTTAAAAATATTTTTGTTTCTATTTGTAGTTTTTCTTCCCCCTTTCGGTGTTGGGGCTAAGGATTCTAGATATTTTCGTCACATCCGTGTCACCACAGTTTGTTTGTACTGAGGCGAGTAAGGTTAGGCTGGGCTCCCACAAATCCATCCATAGGGAGCTCAATAAGGGAGTGCCACAGGGCTCTTGTTTAAGCCCTACACTTTTCAACGTGTATGTGGCTCCCCTAGCCAACCTAGCAAGATCATTTGGGTTTACACCAGTGTCGTACGCTGACGACACCCAACTCCTCTTCCCCTTTAAAGATCTGACACCTGCGATAAAAAAATCTTTCGCAGAGGGAATGAGAGCAATATCTGCTTGGATGTCAGCAAATTGCCTCCAATGCAATATAGGAAAAACGGAGGTCATGTTGTTTGGGCAAGCAATAACGCACTGGACACCGGACTGGTGGCCCCTGGAACTAGGCCCCGTTCCTAGCCCCAAAAACACAGTGAGAAACTTAGGAGTGTTAATAGATCAAACACTTACCTACAAGGACCACGTTAACCAGGTGGCAAGCACCTGTTTTCGAGCCATCGGCATGCTAAGGAGAGTGTTTCCCTACCTGCCAGACTGCCATAGAAAAACTCTAGTGCAGGCATTAATTATCAGCAGAGTAGATTACTGCAACGGCCTTCTTTTGGGAGCAAATGAAGGGCAGTTAAAAAAACTGCAAGTAATCCAAAATACGGCAGCTAGGATAGTCCTCAACGCCCCTCCCAGGACTCCCTCCCTTCCCCTGCTAACCAAACTTCATTGGTTACCAGTAAAGAAACGAGTGCACTTCAAGACCCTATGCACAATTCACAAGAGTGTGATAGGTAAAGGCCCTAAATATCTGGCCAACATCTTCCTACCTTATGCCCCTGGGCGCATCTTGCGCTCAGTGAACCAACAGCTTCTGCAGGTGCCCAGAATAAAAAAGGCCAGACAAGGGGGGCGAGCCCTGGCCCACCTGGGACCAAAGCTCTGGAATTCTCTGCCTCTTGAGATAAGGACTCTAACTAATCATCTGACCTTTCGTAAGATCTTGAAAACATATCTATTTCCCAGTAACTGATCTCTCTCTATATATGCTCCATTGTCCTCCCTAATTAACATCTGAGAACTTATTCACTGGCAAAGCGCGGAGATACCCCTCCGGGGGTTTATTCTTGCGCTATAGAAGAATATAAAATAAATAAATAAAAATAAGACCGTTCTAAGATGGTGCCCAGGAGAGCGAGGAGTCCGTTGTTTATTACCGTGGCCATTGGGAGTACCTTTGGAGTTCTGGAATAAGAGTATGGAGTATAATGCAGGAGAGTGACAGGTCTCCAAACACAGAGAGGGAGCGTCCCGGTTGCGCAGCTGACTTTCAGGCTGTTGTATGGCGTTTTAGGTTCCGAATACATTTTCCAGATTCATGCCCTTATATAGGTACAATTCACTTTGCCCTTATATGGGCATAGAAATCAAGCCCTTATTTAGGCATAGCCCATGCTACCCATATACAGGCATGGCTACTTCCATCCATTCACCAAATGTCACAACGATTTCTTGGAAAACCAGACTCATAAGCAGAAGGGACTTCCCCCAGCCTGGATATTGATTTCTCCAACAACTCATTTATTATGCATGAACATCTATTCCTTAGGGGTCATTCATGACGTTCATATGCCCAACCTTACGCTAAAGGTGGCATTCCTAAACACCTTCAAGGTATAAATATACCTTCACTTGCTATGGCAAAGCACAGTGTGGTTCAGTGCAGTTCGACTACCTACTTGCCCGACGCAGCTTGCTAAAGTGCCAAAGGAAGCCTACTCTCCAGCTGACGCACTGATCAGAAGCTGTCCTCCTCTGCTGAGAAATCTAGCTCCAGTGTTTCTGACTCCCCTTGCGAGGTGTTGAAAATCGAGTCCGAGACAGAGAAACCAGCCTCCTTCATTCTAAGGTATGGAGCTGGTTAGAACCTAGATAAATCTTTGGCAGTTCTTGGCAAAACTAAACCTATGCTAAAGACCATACTTCTTCCCTCATACTAGACTTAGGTTAGGTACATTGGGGAAGGTGTATTTTAGAAGCACCAGTTGAGTATTTTATAACCCTGGGCATAGTTTGCGAAGTAGCGCAACACGTAGCTACGCGAAGTGCACTTCGCGAGCTATGTGTAGCACTACGCTAACTTCGTAGTACCCTGTTCGCACTATGCAAGATGCCGTTGTCAATGATTGCACAGTGCGGACAAGCATCCGGCACTGCGCAATCATTGAAAACGGCATCTTGCACAGTGCGAGCTGTAGTTTTCTGCTGCTCGAGTAGGTTTTAACTCGAGCGGCAGCTTTCTCAACGCGGACTGGTAGTTTCTCATCGCGAGTGCTCGCGAGCATACGCGACCACTTGCAATGAGAAACCTGACCTCCCCGCGTTGAGAATCTTGCCGGGAGGTTTATTTTCCATGCTCGCGTTCAGCAACTTGATGTTGCTGATCGTGAATGAAGAAAAAGTCTCGCCAGGATGTCATTTGCTTGCTCGCAGTCGCCAACTTGACTTTGAGGACCGCGAGCAAGCAAAAAATTACCGCCGCACTATGCTACGCTACGCGTGTTTGTACTGTGCTAAGTGCAGTTCGCGTAGTGCGAAGTTGCGCAAACTACACGAGCGTAGCGTAGTGCTTTGCCGAGGGTTAGTATTTTAGCCTGTGTTATTTATGTATGTATTTTATATGGCTTAGAAACCATACCTTGCTACTACAGTTTTATTTTATATTACTGTTTACGCTGTACGCATTATACTTTGCATTCTGTCTCACGATTGTAGCAGTTCATCTCTCTTGCATGAGAAATAAGACTGTTCAATAAACCCCTTTTTTATTGAAACGCCCGTCTCTCCATTTTCTCTGCAACTCTGTAGAAACTAAGCATGCACGATTGACTGAGTAAAATAGTTATCTATTGTTTCCACAACTCTGAAGATATCTGTTCCAGTCCTAGGGAAACAAAGTTGTCATGTTTATGCGGTTGTCAGAAACTAATCCCTTCTTGTGTATTCGAGAAAGTTTCTAGTGACCTCTGTGCTAGCTGGGCTTATTGGGAATATAGGAACTACACTACATGGGCCCAACGTTTGGTAAGGCACTAATTTAACGCTAGATACTAAAGTAACTCAGTCGTGCTTTACTCAGAGACCCCTTTTTCCGTACATACTCGAATAGACGTCTGGAGTGGGTAAAGGGATAATACCTGCCATAGTTGAGTAGGACGAAAAATCCTATGTATTAGCTTTTTGGTTTATTCAATTTTGAAGGATACAGTGTTCCAAAATATTGTGCACATTATCTTTGTTTTCTTGAAACTTGCTCTGCAAAGTTTCAGTCAACAAAATGTTCCTAACAGGAGATAACAATCCCGGGACAAATGGAGCTACATGCGATGACGCTGTACAAGCTTTAAACTTTACAGGTTTCCAAGAAACGGGCAAGGATGCTATATGCATTCCCCTAAATTTAAGGAAAGCCATCACTATAAAACTTATAAAAAAAATGGCCTATCAGCAAGAGGTGGTAGGATAGTTTTTGTGATAGAGGCACATGAATATCACCAGACAGAGGTATTCTATTCATGGATAGTCTTTCCTGAAGCAAATCCAGTAACACAATTATTTCACTTCTACAAAGAAGATTAACCACCAACGGAATACATTCCTTTCAAAGATATTGAAATTCCACCAGCATACCAGGAGCATGCGCTCTGGTTTAAAGGCGCCCTAAAACATATAAATCACAATACCATGCTCGGTCCACTAGGTAGACTAGGAGCAACATGGCCGGTCTTACCCAGCTATACACCACATCCTGAAATTAATGAAATGACAGATGTGGCACTACTAGCGCAACTCAAAGAGCTAATAAAAATCTATAGACAATTGGTTCAATATGTGATGCGGACTCTCACAGTCAAACCTACAATAATAATTCTACAACATCCCCCTCACCAGGGGAACACCCTAAAAATCACACCACAGACTTTACAGTCAGTCATTGGTAAATTACCCGCAAAATGGGAACAAATTCCATTTTGGATAGCTCAAAAAGTTACTCAAATCGAAGCCGTATTTACTAATACTACTCCTCATGAGAAAAACAGAATTCTAACAATCTGTTTGCCATTGGGGATCGCACCACATCTGGAGGACTGCAACACTTGGGGTACAGTCTTGGCTGCAATCTACACTAAAACAGATGTTGTTCCGTCTATGGCAGTAATACCAGATGTCCTGAAACAGATTCAAAATGAATATGGGGCAGAGACTGCTTTAAATTTAGGTATGAAACTACTGAAAGATTTCAAACAGGCTTAACAATAATATTAGCTAATATTAAATGTGAAGCAGCATCCGTGGAGATCCGCTAGAAATTAAGGGAATTCGATATAACTGAGCAACCACAAGAACTAGCCAGAATAATTGAAAAATCCCGAGGAGCCCTCTATAAGGAGGTACAACCTCAGGAATAGGGATAATTTGAGAAAACCTGATAGATATCAAGATACTAATACACGTTCCTCTTGTGCCTTTCAGACTTCGTCACAGAAATCCGAAAGAAGAGGACGGTCAGAAAAAAAGGACGAACGTGTGAAGTCAAAGACGATCAACAGATTCAACACATTAAGAAAAACAAGACAACGCAATTCACCAAAAGGAAGGTAGCAGGTCTAAAAATCAGACATGCCGAGGATCTTGAGGACACAACTCAAGAACGGGGAATGGGCTCAGACAATGTTGGACAGCGCAGCAGAAGTACCCATAGCTCGCAAAAACTTGAAGGATCATCTGTAGACAGTGGACTTGTATGAATTCATTCAAGTTGAAACTGCAAATACCAGGGTTAGAAAAGTGGGAGCACTCTTTTGGGAGCGGCTTTCTAAGGGATATGACATTCTTCTTGCTGAACAAGACTGGCCACCAGAATTTGTCAGGGAGTGCCCAGATGGTGAAGACATCATTATGTCAGCCTTCTCCAACCACATTCCAATTCATTTAAAATATATTTATTCCAGTCAATGGGCAGTCGCTCAAGCTCCTGCATTATCATATAAATCATGTAGGATGGGATGAGGATTCTCCTCACCATAAAATCCAGTTGAAAAATCAACCAACTGCGCAAAGGCAGTATCCAGTTAAGCAAAAGCTAACGAACAGGTCAGGGAGATCTTAGATCAACTTGAATACCAGGGGGTGTTTGAAACATGCACCTCGTCAATGAACAATCCTTTGTTTCCTGTCTCAAAACCAGACAATACATATCGTCTAGTTTTGGATTACAGACACTTAAACTCTTGTTGCAAAACATTTGCAGTACAAAATGCACGCAGTACAGCATTAATGATCAACATTGTGCTTGAAAAAAGTAAAAAAACACATTAGATATTTCTAACGGTTTCTTCTGTCAAAACATTGCACCAGAAAGTAGGTATTTGACCGCTTTCTCAATAATGGGAATACAGGGTCACTTCTGTCGTCTCCCTCAGGGATTCAAGAATAGTCCTGGGTTATTTTCAGCAAGAGTAACAGAGTTACTACAAACTTATGATGATGAAGCATAGTCATATGTCGATGACGTCTATCTTGCAGACGATGACTTGGACAGGCACTTGAACAGGGTGAACACCATTATATTGGGCTTTGCCTCTGAGGGGTATAAATTCAATTTTAAGAAATCAAGAATTGCCCACCTCAACGTCCTTTTTCTAGGATATGAGTTATCAAGTGAAGGCAAAAGCCTAGCAGCCAACTTTTTAGAAAAGTGTGCACTGCTCCAACCTCCAAAAATGCTGAAAAACTTACAGTCAATTCTAGGTTTCCTGAATTTCTGAAGAACTTACATTCTAAACTACGCAGAAGGGGTTAAAACTCTCTGCGAATTAATCAAACCTGATTTTAAAATAGTTAATTGGACACAGAAAAACACACAGAAATGTTGTGTTCACTGCAAACACACATGTTAATGACTAAACATTTGCAAAGACGCGTAAACATACGCAACTTAGTGATCCGAATCATTCCAGGACAATGCGTATTCACGTATTTAACTTTTAACGAAGGTGAAAAAGTACCAATAGCTTGCAAATCACATTTGTACACACAAGCAGAAATTAAATTCACTTCTACAGAAAAAATTCTGACAGCTGTTCAAACTGCGGTAGCAAAAGAGAGAGCCCTCGCACAGGGAAAACGCATTATGGTTGTTACACCTGTACCTGCCTTAGAGGCAGTAACGAAAGTGAGCATTTCAAATGCTAAAGCTTTACATCCAAGATGAATACAATGAGTTAATTCTCTTGCTTCGACAGACGTTGAATACGTTTTTGATCCTTATTTGAAAACACAAGCATGTTTACAATACGAACAAGAATGTCCTCTACCTACTGAAATTCTGCCTCTAGAACAGTATGAATGTATCATTTATACTGACAGATCAGCTTAACTCGCTACGGGGGGTAAACAAGCCTATCCTGCGGCGTGCGCGATCGTTAAAGGTCGTTGGCGCAATGGCAAATTCCGACCTATGGTCACTAAAACTCAATCTGTAGGAGCTTGTACAGCTCAGCGAGCTGAACTACAAGCATTCAAGATACCGCTTGAGAATACGGACCGCGAATTTCCCACACTCACAGTGTGCGATTCGTATTATTGTGTGCAATCTTACAATGAATATTTGCAAAATTGGCTTCAAAATGGTTACAAAGATGCAAAAGGTGGCACAATGAAGCATAAAATGGTTTGGGAACAAGTAGTTCAGTTTACAACAAGAACTACAAAACACTCACGTGATACATACGCTGAGTCATCAACGTGATGGTGTTCACGTTGCAGGGAATTCAATGGCTGATGAAGCCACAAAGGCAGTTGTGCAAATGGTTTTCCTAGCTGCAATCACTCGTTCAAAAACGAAAATAGACGTCAAAATAATGCTAGCTGTTAATGCCACAAGCAAAGGCAGCGGTGCAGCGTTACCTAATAAGTTTCCACTCGAATACTCATATATAATTGATGCAATCTCCATTCCCTTTGCTTGAATCCCTGGAGTGGGGGGTAGAGTGATTCCATACAGGAAACGTAGAGTAGCTTTGATATACGAAGCACACTTGGGAGAGGGTCTGATACATCAAGGGATCTCAAAGACAATATTAACTGTTAAGGAGACGTAATGGTGGCCAGGAATGAATACTCACATTTAAATGTTTGTGATTGACTGCATAGACTGCAATAGAGATCGCAGTACAGAACGCGGCCAGATACCTGACTATAGCATAGCCAGCCCAGTACAGACACCATTGTTAGACAGCATTAGACTATCTACCAGCAGACGTCCCTGTGGACAAATGCAATCCCACAAATATTAAGACGAGATTCATTTGGATGTGGCCTCAGTGCTCGGCTGACGCTCGATCTGTTATAGAAGATTTGTGAGTCTTTATCGGCTCATACGCAGTCGGCACGCTACATTCTGACAAGGGTCCTGCGTTTAGCTCTTGAGCTTACAAGGAGGCCATGGCCAATTTGGGCGTTGCATTGCGGTACTCTAGTCCATTCCATCCTGAGGTAAATTCAGTAGTGGAGAGAAAAAAACGGGACACAAAGCAATCTATAACAGCTAGGGTATTAGGCTCGGGTGACGGGTGGGTCAAACATCAAATAAGTATTCAATGTAGTCTTAACAATCTGCCAAGAAGTTCTCTAGGGGGTATCACTCCATATGAAGTCCTTTTTGGGACCAGAATGTTTGTAGCGGGCCTCAATTGTCAGACTTCAGTGGTAGACCAAAATCCCTTTGATATCAAAGAACGTTTGGCTGTTTTACAGGACTTGAATGAAATAAGAATGAAACAAAGTAATGTGTTCCTGAAGCCACCTGCCACTGAAGAGAAACCGACCGTCCCAGCAAGGCCTATCTGGATCCCAAAGCTTGGTGATCTGGTCAGAGAAAAGATCGCAGACAAGAAGGAATTTGGGCCGTCTTACAGACAACCAGTACCTGTCCTAGCAATCCACGGATCAAGAACAGTATTACTGCCGCCCCTTGCTGGAAAAAATGCGAACAGGTTTGTGTCCGTCGACCTGGTCAAACCACATCATGTGGCCGATCATAAGCAGTAGGCCAAGTGGACTCCGCCACTGTAGGAGACGCACAGCTCTGGCTACTATCTAAGAGGTTCAAACTGAGAGACTCATCACCTTTGAAGAATCGGCAGTGAGAAATGAAGGACTAAGCAACAAAGCTATGGAACTTGTACCTCTTGAAACCCAAACAACAGTTTGTCTGTCTACAACGAAGTAGCATCTGCCTACACAAATGTAACAAGTGCTCCTGAGATTCCAGCGATTTCAACGAATACTGATGCAATCCCAACAATGGACAGAACTGCCTCTGGCTATTTCATTAACTTTGATATGTTTCCTGAGGATCCCAGCGAGCCTGAAACGACGTCAGCAAAAAAAAATTTTACTGAACAAGCAACAGACCTTTTTCATCATCTGGAAAAGACTTATCTGGTCTCACCATGGATTGAACTTTGGATTGTGTTGGGTGTGGTTTTTCTTCTAATTATGTTGACTCTAGTGATAACTTTGGGAATGCTGATAAATGGAAGATATGTCAAAATGGACACAGCAAGTAAGAACATCAACTTACTCCTCAAGCCACACAAATCATTTCATCGTGAACAAAGAGACTTGTCATCAGTGAACATCACAGCCATTCCTATACCAGGTGGTATAGCTTGGGACAGAACTGATTATGACATTTTTGGCCCATCAGAGCTGTTGAAGATTCTACAACAGTTCAATATTTCCTTCAATTACTTTGTTTCACCTAGTACCTTTTCTGATGATTGGGACTTCAAGACTGTTAATAATATGATGTCAGAACAGCCTGTCTCACCCACAAAGCCCTTCACACAGGCAAACCCGAATATCTGGCAGCTAAACTCAAAAAAGCAGGTCAGAACAGGAACCTCAGAAGCTCTAACACCCTCTTCTCATCCTGCTAAAATCACGAAAACAAAAAACCGTGGCCAGGTCCTTTGCCGGAAATGTGCCCAAAATCTGGAGCTCTATTCCCCCACACATCATAACTATTCTCTCTGTCACTAAATTCAAAAGTCAGCTCAAAACCCTTTTCCTAGATCGATCCCTAGTGAACAGATAGTAGCAGCCGGAGTCCTGAAATTGACACCTCACCCCTCTTGGATGCGGTGTTAACAAGACCTTGAAATGGAACTCTTCATCATTGTCATTACTATTAATCTTATCTGGAATGTCTTGCTTTATTGTACTATGTTCTGCTCTCTTTTGCTCTGCACTGTAACTGATGTGAAGCGCTCCGATACCCTCTTGTCAGGCTAGCTCTATATAAACCTTCATAAATAAATAAATGTCAGACTTAAAAATGTCTGCAGTATTTTCAAATCATGAATATTTAGACTATGAACAAATATATTTATTTTTTAATCATTATGGTCATCATTTCTTGCACAGATCTGCAAATCCTTGAAATGTATTAATGTATTACCAATGTGATCATTGTCCTACGCTTCCATAGGGTAGCTCAAAAACATTTACTAGAAAATGTCAGTACTTTTCAGGGTTTAATGTATCCAATCCGGAATCATTCTACTTTAAAAATGTAAACAAAACAGGAATGAAAAGTATGTTGACAAATACCAAACAGATTTATTCTGCAGCCTTTTATGCCCAAGTGTCTATGCTAGGTTTCGACTTTTGGAAAGACAACATTGAAACAAAAACTGTCTGGGGTACAAAAGATTGGCAGGTGCAGGGGATAGAAGCTTTATTTAGAGCCTGCATCATCCCTGAGCAAATTATGTTTTTGAATGACACTGTCCAACAGACGTCTTGTCTTAGGTTAGGTAGCCAAGAGAAAAGACATGAACAACCTGTCCATACCTACACCTGATAGTGATAACACTTCATAGGGGGAGGTCGACGTACATACTATTTTGCATCACAACAGAACAGATTGGAATAAATGGTTAATCTGGCCCACAGACACAAACAACTGTCAAGATAGATTCCTGAACAAAACACGGGGATTCACATCCAATAGGCCAGATCCAAGATATGTTCAGAGACAGCATCCAAGAATAGTAACAACATACAGTGTAGGGTAGCTTTGCCTTGATTGGCTACAAAGATCTACACTAAAGGATGTAAAGCAACACTTATCTTTACTTAAAGATGGTGCTGATCTTAGGGAATTCTTGCTAGGATCAAGAACACCGGGTCATCAACGTTTTATATATGCCGTTATCTATGCTGCTTATAATGAAGCATGGAAGATTACGCAAGCAGAAACTGCAGAAAGAATGCGAGAAATATATCATATTAATTTAGAGAAAACTCTCTCTGTAGTTGACAATGGGTTAACGACTCTGTCGTCCAGGATATATTCATTGGACAGCATAGTGTCTTTTGCCATAGACATCATGGAATAGGACTTGGTCATGTTGCAACATGGTCAGTCACAATTACGTTCTATCATGCTATTAGGCTGGACGTTGCAAAACCTTTCTTCAGGCTATGTGCCTTGGCGTTTAATCAATACTTCGTCACTGTTTTCAGAATTCAAGCTCACTGACCAACAGATCAAATTGGCACAAAGGGGAGCAGACTATACAGCATTCAGCATTGAACAACTGGAAAGATTGCCATTTACTGTTGCTGAAAAGCCAGCTACGGAATGGATTATACATGGAACAATCACTCTGCCTGTTACAATTTTCCAGTTTCAGTATTGCCTTAAACATATACCAGCAGGCACATATGAAAGGTTGGGTAAAGAATACATCAAGACATCCTGGGAATTACCATACACTTACAGATGTTAGAGTGGGGGTCGTGAAGTGTTTCTTAGCGGGAAAAACTGTGAAAACACACAATGCGTTTCTCTACTTTGTCAGGGTATAAACTTACATGGGGCCTGTGATGGTTTCTCTAACAACTTATCCTGCCACCTGCAAGGTTCACCAGCCGCAGTGATTGATCCAATTTTTGGACAACTCTTGAATGGGAGTTACCTTATGTTGAATGATCACAGCTGCGGGGGCATGTTGCCAGGAATACCATATCTAGTAACTGTGTCAGCCAGGGTCACTTGCTGTATGCAAAGATTGTTTCCAAAAACCAAGACAGACCGGGAGTCGCCTTTATGGCCTTCGCTGAATATCTCTTCTATATGAATTGATACTTTAAGCAGAATGAAAGCCATTCTTTTGCAAAAAACTGTGCCACTGACCTCGGCCAAAGAAACCTATGATCTGCAAGTCTCAAGGACTTCTGCAGAGATACATGCCCTCTTAACTACAAATTGCCCTATACATTTCTCAGAAATGTTAAGTCGTACCTTAAACATGTCTGATATGAGCAGTATTGTACATGTATTTAAGACTGTATTTTCTGGACTGTTGGCACATTTTGAAGCGGTCCTAGGAATATTTCCAAACTTCGTGCACTTTGTGTTTGGCGGATTGCCTCTCATTTTGGGACTCGCTGCAGGGATACTATTTTTGCTCCTATTGCTGAGATATGGCAAGTCAATTACCAACGACAGCCATTTCTCCATGGAGACAACTCTACTGGCGATGAAGTGTCTTGAGTTCATCGTCCACATTTTTGAACTACCTCGTCTACGAGAATTATACCACATGGTTTCCGTCATTCAGACCAATTTGGCAAGATATCATCTTACCTGTTCTACGCTGTCTCCTTTGTGGAGAAGAATGTGTGTTAGACTCATGTCTCACACTCCCATCAGTCATGCCAATGGATGTTGATACTTTGCTTGAACCAGTAACGGCCCATGCACTGTGTTGCCCCCAGCGGCTGCCAATTCTGATGACAGCATTCATTTAGATCTCACAGCCACAAAATGCTACGGTTGAGGTACGAGAGGAAACAGGCACGCAGGTACCATCCAGTTCAAACATTGCCAATGCGACCAATGCTGACTGTGATGCTTCACATCTATGTGCGGTTAATCTTCTAAACGAGGTAATCCAACTTTCACCTACAATGGTAGATGACTTTTTTACAGACTTAGAAGATTTGATGTTTTCTCCACACAATAACACTGACTTTTGATTTTGGCACACAGTGTTCTGAGAGACTTTGAATTCGACCTACATTTTTTAAAAACAAAGTTCTAACTTTGTGACTCTTTTTCCTATGATTAATTTTTGACTCCAAATTTGTATTTTCGCTTTTGGCACAAGTAATCTGCTTAAAGTAGAACTATTTATAGAGAACAAAAATTCTTTGAAAAATTCCAGAGACAATATTTGACCTTTTCCACATACAAACAGTTTTATGTAATCTGACATGAAGTGGTTTCAGCACCTTTTTTTCTGTAGTAACAAGCCATTTCATAAATGTATATTTTCAAGATTCAGTCTTTTAGCATTGCTAATATCAACTATTTGATTAGAATGAAGCATTGCTTAAATGCATACAGCACCAATGCTCTTTTATGTATAAACCAGTACCAATGCATTTTTCTATGTATTTGGCTGGGTTTTAAAACACTTGTTGTATAGATATATTTTAGATATGTTTCTACATGTTTAGGACTTAGTATTTATTAGAAGTCGTACATAAGAAAGTGGAGTGGGTGTTGTATGGCGTTTTAGGTTCCGAATGAATTTTCCACAGGTTCATGCTCTTAAATAGGTACAATTCATGTTGCCCTTATATAGACATAGAAATCAAGCCTTTATTTAGGCATAGCCCATGCTACCCAAATACAGGCATGGCTACTTCCATCTGTTCACCAAATGTCACAACGATTTCTTGGAAAACCAGACTCTTAAGCAGAAGGGACTTCCCCCCAGCCTGGATATTGATTTCTCCAAGAACTCATTTATTATGCATGAACATCTATTCCTTAGGGGTTCATTCATGACGTTCATATGCCAGACTTTACGTAAAAGGTTGCATTCCTAAACACCTTCAAGGTATAATTATACCTTCACTTGCTATGGCAAAGCACCGTGTGGTTCGGTGCAGTTCGACTACCTACTTGCCCGAAGCAGCTTGCTACAGCAAGTGCCGAAGGAAGCCGACTCTCCAGCTGACACACTGATCAGAAGCTGTCCTCCTTTGCTGAGAAATCCAGCTCCAGTGTTTCTGACTCCCCTTGCCGGGTGTTGGGAAATCGAGTCCGAGACAGAGATACCAACCTCCTTCATTCTAAGGTATGGAGCAGATTAGAACCTAGAGAAACCTTTGGCAGTTCTTGGCAAAACTAAACCAATGCTAAAGACCATACTTATGTTTCCCTCATACTAGACTTAGGTTAGGTACATTGGGGTAGGAGTATTTTAGAAGCACCACTTGAGTATTTTAGCCTGTGTTATTTATGTGTGCATTTTATATGGCTTAGAAACCATACCATGCTACTACAGAATTATTTTATATTACAGTTTACGCTGTACGCATTATACTTTGCATTCTGTCTAACGATTGTAGCAGTTCACCTCTCTTGCATGAGAAAGAAGACTGTTCAATTAACCCCTTTTTATTGAAATGCCCGTCTCTCCATTTTCTCTGCAACTCTGTAGAAACTAAGCATGCATGATTGACTGAGTGAAATAGTTATCTATTGTTTTCACGACTCTGAAGATATCTGTTCCAGTCCTATGGAAAGAAAGTTGCCATGTTTATGCTGTTGTCAGAAACGAATCCCTTCTTGTGTAGTCGAGAAAGTTTCTAGTGACCTCTGAGCTAGCTGGCACTCACTATTAAGTTTAGTATATTCGATAGAGACCTACTGACCTAAGTTCAAAGTCTTATCTATAGGATATATTATTCCAATGTGCAGAGCCTATTGGAATATAGAAACTACACTACAGTGCTGTCTGTTGACAAAGACACAAAGGTGAGATATCGGTCTTCGGGTGGATTGACGGGGGTAGAATTAGAGTCTTGAACGAAAAGGCTCAGGGAACTTTATGCGTGTTTCCACAGCATACCAAGTACATTGGAACCCCACCACTATAGAGCCTTGATATTTGTTTAAGAAGACTCTGTGAAGGTGCGTTAAAGCAGTAAATATATCTGGCCACATAAGTTGAGGGTAGATTTACATCAAACGAAAGTCAATAGCATGTTTTGATCTTTTGCCCACAGTGTGTTCCTATAGAAGTTACCAAAGTGAGTATTAGGTTCTTTTAGTTAGGGGATTGCATGTGATTAATTGGCACCATATAGGAGGAGAGTTATGGATTCATTTCGCATAATGCACTTTTCAGTTTCTGTTGGGATCTATTTTACTCTCACATTTTTTTATTTTGTTTGGTGGATTTCCACCGTGGGTGCATTGCATTGTGGATATAAGCAGATTTGTTCGGTACAGCCAAGAGTTGTTGTGACTATGTACTCCCATGCTCAATGAGAATGTTGCGACAAAAATATGATGTGTTTTTGTACTTCATAGACTGAAGCCCCCGAAGAAGGGCCCTAGGCTCAAAATGCATCGGTGGGAAGGACATCAAACCTGGGCTTCTATTGGAATTCTCTAGGGCATATTATCAAGCCCCTTATTGCCGCTTTAGAAGCAGTTTCCTGCCGCTAAAGTGGCTATAATGTTATGCCCGTTCTTGATAATATGGCCCTTAGTCTTTTTTCAGAACAGTCTTTCAGTAATGAAAAGTCCAAGGCTGAAGAAGTGAGGATTCCACAAAGTCAGTTACATTGTCATTGAACTCCAGCTGAAGCCTTTGTTTTGTCACAAAAAGCTCTGTCTGGAGAAAGCTGGATTTCGTAGCCACTGCAGTTGCTCTGTTGCTAGAATAGATTTGCTGCCTTGCTCCAGTCCAAGGTTCTCCCTTCTGTCTTTTCTGGTTCTCCAGCAAGGCAGGGCTGGAAACTGTAGCTGGGTACGGCTCTTTAGAGCTTGCCACCTTTAACATGAGGTCCACTGAACTAATTTTGAGCGTGGAAAAAAGCTTTGTACCCATTGTGCGACCTCCTTGGGTGAGCTTCAGCAAACTGTCCTCATTCCCCAAAGGTGGAAAAAGTCTCACTTTTCTTTAGCTACTGGTAAATTTCATTCATGTCTCTCTGCAGCTCTCAGGTTCTCAGGACAATCTTTTAAGTACTAGGTTTCTCTCCAGCCAGGGCTATTGCATGGTCCATTGCTCACTAGTCAGCTGGATCAGCAGTCCTTCTGTTTGTTTAAAGTGTCCTTGGAGACAAACACAAGGCCATGGTTAGAATGCACTAACCTTTCAGTCTAGACCCAATGTGAGTGTTGTGTACCTCCATGCTTCTCTGAACCCACCGCCAACTATGCACTAATAATATGTTGATTAACAGTAGACCCAGAGGAAAGGGAACAGATAAGAGAGAGAAACAGAGACACTACATATCACCACTCTGTCTGATCACACAACTCAACTGGCTTTAGCTGGAGGAGCGCTAATATCCAAAGTCAAGAGGAAGTCCTTAAACTTTTTTTTTTTTACAGCTCTAAGGGCCAGATGTAGGTAATCCTATTTTACAGATTCTAAAATACCCAATTTTACCGATTCGGTATTTTAGAATCAGTAAATGGGATGTAGGTAAAAATTCGGTAATTTTTACTGATTCGGTAACATTCGGTATCAGCCATTCGGTATTTACCGATTCGGTATTTACCGAATCGGTAATTCCCATTCAATCCTATGGGCCTTTTGGCCCATAGGAATTAATGTGAATTACCAATTCGGTAAATGCCGAATCGGAAAATACCGAATCGGTAAATACCGAATCGGCTAGGAAAAAAAGTAAAACTCAGGAGTCAGCCATTCAGGTGCAACCACCCCCTTCCCAACCAGGAAGTGGCTACACCCAGGCAGCTGGAAGCAATTAGAAGCTTCTGGAGAGGCTGTGAGAGCAGAGCTGAGTCCCTGAGCCACAGGAAAACCTTTGTGCTTTTGAAATTGAAAAATGGCAAACACCAGTGAAAAGGAACTCCAAGAGAGGTAGAGAAAAATAAAATTCAGCACTACGGAGCTGCAGGTCCTCGTGGAGGAGGTGGTGAAAGAACACATAAATTGTTTGGAAAGCAGTCCCTGACTGTGGCTGAATCTGCCAAAAGAAAGATTTGACTGGAAATACAGTCAAAGGTGAATGCTGTAGGAGTGACTCCACGGGACATAGATGACCTGAAAAAGAGATGGTACGACCTCAGGAGCTTGACTAAGAAGAAAATTGCAGAGCTCCACAAAGAGACAAACCGAACTGGAGAAGGGAGGAACCGTGCACTTCCCCTGACTGAGCTGGAGGAGCTGGTGGAGTCCACCATAGAACCAGAGAGCGTCTGTGGACTGGGAGATGCAGACAGCTCAGCCAGAGCTGCCACCAGAAAAGGTAAGAAGCATGCACAGCAATCACCCCCACCTCATCACCTTCCTTTTCCCCTATGTGGCAGTGTTAACCCCACTCCAGTAGAGGTAGCAATATTCAGCAGCAATGCATTATGGGAGATGTAGTCATGGAAAGACCTACCATGTCATACAGCACACCAAGCAACAAGTTATGCAACACATATCAGTGATAATCAAGCCGAGGCAATATTTACAGTGTTTCAGTGAGAAGAATTTAATTGTATAAGCAGTGAGGCAGGAGCACATAGCTAGCAGTGCTGCACAACATGTGGAGGGTCCCAGTGTCTTTCATGGGCTGGAGGGTAGTATGGTTAAGATACAAAGAATGCAGGGGAAGGCCATCCAGTCGGTGCAACGCCAGATGAGGCACCTAAATGCAAACATGGAAAACATTCGGAAGGGCCTCATTGCACTGGTGGATGAGAACAAAGAGATGGCATCAGGAATGAGGGACATGTCGCAATCCGTGCTTCTCTTGTGCACAAAACTGGATCAGGACAGAACAACAAGAAGGAAGGACAGGCAGGAAGCACAGCGACACACCAAGGCTGTTAACCTTCTGGCCACTGCAACTTCCCCTCTTTGTAGGCGATGCGTCAACATGCAAGAAGAACTAACACACAGCAGCAATGAGGTGTCCAGGGGCCTAGCAAGGGTGACAAGTGCTGTAGAGGTGCTGCTCAATGCTCAGTCAGCACATACTGCTGCTCTGGATGTACCTTAGAGCGAGGAAAGCACCAGTAGGAACAGCATGACAATCCCCCCTGTTGCTGAGACACGGAGGAGCAGCAGGCTCCATGGTGCTCCAACTGTCCCCACACCTAGTGACGACAGCCTGCCAATTTCATCTGGCACCGGTAGGTGTAGCCGAAAATGACTTATGCTGCCCACACTCCATGACCTTTAATGGGGAAGTGAGCCAGGACTTTTGTGTTGCATATTTGTGCCTTTGAGAACCTGCGTAGTGCCAAATATTAAACTACGTTGGGTACATACTCCACCTGTCTGTGTTTCTTTACTTACTCAAAAGTAGTTGCGTGTGATCTCTGCCCGTCTCTGTCTCCCATCTGTTGCTGGCGCAACTCCTGCTGTGTTGGGGTCAGACAGTGCATGTTCTCCAGTATTACATCTTTCATAGATTCACATGCTTGTATCTTCCCCGTCGTCATGGTGGGAGTCTCACGGTAACAGAATGACCAAGCAGTATCATAGAGAAGAAAAACTGCATAGAAAATCCCCATAGGGGCTGTATTATTTGGTAACCAGACCACATCCTTGTTTGGACCAAAAGCCAGCCAATCAGCATTGCTGCCCTGCCCTCACACTCCCCAGCAGAAGCTTCCTGCCTCAGATTTCCAACCGCCTTCGTGTGATAAGGAGTCTCCCTGAGCTCTGCTCAGTTTTCTTCTGTTCCTGAGTGAACTTTTGACCTTTTGGAATCTTGTTTCCTGTCTTCTACATTAAGGTACTGTGTGTACTTATTTCTCTTATAATGGCTGACGGCTCTAAAAAGAGGCTGTTCAGGCCATGCAGGTCCTGTGGGAAGGCCAGACTGTTCTCTGAGGACCCACATGAGGACTGCCTTTACTGTCTCCACCCTAAACACCTGGTGAAAGACTGTAAGTTTTGTAGAAAATTTTCTGACAAAACTAAAAGAGACAGAGAGGCTAGACTACTGTTATGGCTTCAGAAGAAGAAGGCCACATCAGGCTCAGATTCTGAGGAGGGATCTTCTCA
The DNA here is from genome assembly GCF_964261635.1 of Lissotriton helveticus. NCBI lineage: Eukaryota > Metazoa > Chordata > Amphibia > Caudata > Salamandridae > Lissotriton > Lissotriton helveticus. The sequence continues at coordinate 1,872,333,892 of NC_136067.1, read as the reverse complement.
TTCAACTCCCAAGAAAAGAAAGGCTTCTGTTTCTGTGGAGAGAGTGGAGTCTAAAAAGAGTAAAACTAAGGAGAAATCAACCGCATCTCTTCCTATTACTCCTGTGGTGAGACAGTCCAGTCTTAAGGAACCTGGGTCTGCACCCTCTACCAGCTCGCTGGCTTCTGCTCCAAGATCTGTGGTGAAGACTTCGGCTCCGTCAACGACGACTTCGTCGACGACTGTGGCTTCGTCGACGATAAGGTCTAAAGCTACGTCGACGACTGCGACGTCTACGATTACAACATCGACGAGTAAAATCTCAATGTCGACGAACAGGCCGTCGACGACGACCACGACGACTCCGTCGACGACAGGTTCGACGTCGAAGATGTCTACGGGGGCCCCGTCGACGAAGGTCCCGTCGACGAAGGTCCCGTCGACGAAGGTCCCGTCGACGAAGGTCCCGTCGACGAAGGTCCCGTCGACGATGGTCCCGTCGACGAAGGTCTCGTCGACGATGGTTCCGTCGACGAAAGTCCCACCGACGATGGTTCCGTCGACGAAAGGCCCGTCGACGACGGTTCCGTCGACGAAAATCGTGCTTTCTTCCGCAAAAGCATTCAAATCACCGCAGTCGAAGACCATGATCTCGATCCGGTCTTTTCAGTCTACAAGGGGTTCATCTACCATCAGTGAAGCTGCAGAGTTCACCTCGTGGACAAAGATTTCACCTTTGCCGCCGTCCTCATTGCTAGAGCAGGACTCAGATGGCGAGGAGTCCTCAGGTGCCGCCTACAGTCCTTCTCAGCTGCAGATAAAGAGCCAAGACACGGATGAAGAGGAGGTTTATTCCTTCAAGGACAGACCACAATCTTCCAGATATGAGTCATTTCAGGAATCTGGTGATTATGATGAAGAAGAGGAGGAGCAGCATGAGGACTCGAGGGAGGAAGATCATCAGGAGACGATGTCTATACCCCTCAACCTTGTCTCTGATCTTAGGTTGATGTTGAATGACTACTACCGTCGCTTCCCAGAGGCGAATTCCTCGCAACCAGCTAGGCAGACGCCTTTCTCTCAGACACCTGCAGCACCTGCTCAACAAGAACAGGGGGTGAGATCGCCGCAGGTTGTTACTATAAGGGACGACCTTACGGAATCCGACGAGGATGAGCAGCCTGAAGAAGGAGAACTCGTTCAGGATGCTTCAGGACAGGAATGGGACGAATACATTTTACCATCGACTGCATCGCCTGAACCACTCAAATCTACCTCCCCTCCTCAAGATATCGGAGGTTTTCATGATCTCATGGAAAGGGCGGCCAAAAGATTCAATCTGGATGTTGAGGTACAACAAACGGATTGTTTCTTGTATGACTTCAAAGATGAAAACAAGAGGTCGCTTCGCTCTATTCCAATTATCCCTCACATCTGGGAGGAGGGTCTGAAGATCTTGAAAACACCTGCGTCTATTGCGGTCTCAGTTCCCCGCATTGACAAGAAATACAGAGCCCCAGAGTCCACAAAAGCCTGCCTCATTGGGCACCCCAGGCCTGAATCAGTTGTGACGCAGGCGGCACAAAGAAATTCTAAGAACCCGGTGGCTACTTCCCTAGTGCCACCTGACAAGGAGGGAAGGAGAATGGATGGAGCAGGTAAGAGGTTTGCAGTCATGGCTGCCTCTACCATTAAAGCGGCAAATGCTATGGCACTGCTTGGACGATACAACAGGCAAATGTGGTCTGATATTGCACCCATACTTTCTGCTCTTCCAGAGGACAAAAAGGAGGAAGCGGCAGCCATTCTTAAGGAAGGCTCTAAATCTGCTGCCGAATCTATCGACATCGCCATGGATATTTCGTCCATGGCCTTCAGGCAGATGGCGGGAGCGGTTTCGCTTCGCAGACAGGGCTGGCTCAAGGCGACGTCTTTTCGTCCAGAGGTACAGGCGAAAATCGTTGATATGCCTTTTGACGGTGAAAACTTATTTGGAAAGCATATCGATGAGGCGTTGCAAGGCATAAAATCGGACACGGATACAGCTCGAGCGCTGGGATCACTTCAGCAAGGAAGGTTTCAGTCCTTTCGGAGGAGAGGTTCAAGAGGTCAATTTAATCAAAGATCCTCTTTTCAATCCAACCGATATCAGCCGTACAATCAGCAGGGATATCGACAGTATAACACTAACAACCAATTCAGGTCCTCCAACTCCTCTTACCAACAACAGTCCAGAGGCAAATCTAACGCCAGGGGGAAACCTCAGCAGTCTAATAGACGTCAATGATTTCAGGCCGGCGCTCCCCACACAACGGATCCACGACAAAGACCACTATCTGTCTCAATTTTACAACAACTGGATGTCCATTACATCGGACAAATGGGTTTTAGATGTCATAAGCAGGGGCCACATTCTGGAATTTGTGGAGATACCTCCGGATCAACCCCCAGTACTCAGGCTCAGCAAACATCGCCAGGAAATGCAGAAGGAAGTTCTCTCGCTTCTGCAAAAGGGAGCCATAGAGGAAGTGCCGCAACATCTCAGAGGGAAAGGCTTTTACTCGCATTTCTTCCTCATCAAAAAGAAACAAACCCGGAAATGGAGGCAGGTATTGGACTTAAGGGATCTAAATCGATACATAAAAAAGATACCCTTCAGAATGTTATCGTTACAAGAAATTCTTCTACTGATAAAACAAAACGACTTCATGGCCTCCTTAGATCTCATGGATGCGTACTTCCATATTCCAATTCTTCGGAAGCACAGGAAGTATCTCAGATTTGTTGTGGAGAGTCGCCACTTCCAGTTCAAGGTCCTGCCATTCGGACTCAAGTCAGCCCCGAGGGTATTCACCAAATGCATGGCCCCGGTGGCAGCCCATTTAAGACTGCAAGGGCATTACATTTACCCATATCTGGACGACTGGCTGGTGACAGGTCCATCCTTCAGGGAGGCAGAAACATCTCTTCAGAGCTGCATCCGGCTGTTTCAGCGATTGGGCCTGAAGACCAACTTAGAGAAATCCTCGCTGACTCCGGCCAAGGGCATCCAGTTCCTGGGGGCATGGATATGCACCAGTGCAGGGAAAGCCTACCCTTCCGAAGAACGAATGGGAAAGATCATGAGGCTAACGGCAGCTCTTCAAGCAAAAAGGTCCACTTCCGTGAGGATATACAAATCCATGTTGGGGATGATGTCATCCTGCATCCCTCTGGTGCCAAACTGTCGGCTTCGAATGAGGCCTTTGCAGGAACAACTGGACGAGCAGTGGGCCCAGGCCAAAGGTACCTTCGAGGATCGCATTACCATCACGAGCCATATGAAGGTGGCAATGTCATGGTGGAAGATTCGAAAGAACTTGGATCAAGGCTTGAGCTTCATTCCTCTAGATCACGACTTCATGATGACAACGGACGCTTCGCTGAAAGGATGGGGTGCGCATCTTCAGGAGCTGGAAATTCAGGGCCTTTGGTCAGACTGGGAAGCTCAGCTTCACATAAACATGTTGGAGCTCAAAGCGGTGTTCCTAGGTCTTCAAGCATTTCTCCCCAGAATACGCCAATCGTCAGTACTGATCCAAACGGACAGCACCACTACCATGTTTTACCTACTAAAGCAGGGCGGTACGAGATCCAAACAACTGTCGACATTGGCGCAAAGAATCTGGAAATGGCTCATAACCAATGGAATTTCAATTCAGGTTCAGCATATTCAGGGAGTCCTCAACACACGGGCGGACGCCCTGAGCCGTACTACCAAGGCGATGCACGAGTGGGAACTACACCACACTCAGGTTCGCCTCTTGTTTCAAAGGTGGGGCACTCCCACATTAGATTTGTTCGCAACGCAAAACAACTCAAAGTGCGTTCAATTCGCGTCCAGATACCATCAACAGGGCTCCAAGGGAAATGCATTCCTCATGGATTGGACAGGAAGGTTTGCATACGCGTTCCCTCCCTTCCCGTTGATACCGCGAGTACTGCGCAAAATGAGATTGGAACCGTGCCGGATCATACTGATAGCACCAGCCTGGCCGAGACAGGCGTGGTTTCCAGACCTACTTCTTTTGTCGAGGGGCGAGAAAATCCAGCTCCCGACATTTCAAGACCTCATCTCCATGCAAGAAGGGCAAATTCTGCATCCGAATCTACAATCTCTAAAATTGTCAGCATGGAACCTCACGAGCGGGAGTTTCAAAATCTAGACATTTCACAAGAATGCAGACATGTTCTCTCACAGGCTAGAGCTGTATCAACAAACAAAACATATGCAGCGAAATGGACACGTTTCTGCCATTGGTGCAGCAGACAAAACTTGCATCCGTTTGAAGTACCACCTGAAGGTATCCTCCCTTACCTGCTGTCACTATCTAAGGCAGGTCTGTCGCATGCCTCGGTCAAGGTACACTTGGCAGCAATATCGCGCTTCAGGCGGAAGCCAAATGAACCATCTCTCTGGTCCTCCAGGATAATAAAGGAGTTTATCAAGGGACTTTTTAGGGTTTATCCACCCATCCAACGCCCTCCTGTGCCGTGGCACCTCAACACAGTACTATCACAGCTTATGAGGCCTCCTTTCGAGCCTATTCACAAGTCAGATTTGCAGTTCCTGTCATGGAAAACGGCCCTCCTTCTCGCCTTAACATCAGCAAGGAGGGTTAGTGAAATCCAGGCCTTTTCAGTGGAGGAACCCTTCTTACAATTTCGTCAAGACAGGGTTATCCTAAGGACAAATCCTACCTTTATTCCCAAGGTGGCAACATCTTTTCACCTCAATGAACCCATTATTTTGCCTACTTTTTTCAGCAATCCTTCATCGGAGGCAGAAAGAGCCTTACATTCTTTAGACATTTCCAGATGCCTAAAGTTCTACATTGAAAGGACAAAAACGTTCCGCAAGTCCAAGCAATTGTTCATTGCTTTTGAAGGGCAAAGGAAGGGTCTTCCTTTGTCAAGACTGAGTATTGCCAGATGGATCTCCGCAGCTATCCTGAAATGTCATGAAAAAGCGGGGAAGCCGCTAGATTCTAAGGTACATGCACATTCCACAAGGAAGATGGCAACTTCGATGGCCTTGTTTGCAGGAGTGGCGCTGCCTGACATCTGCAGAGCAGCGACGTGGAAGAGCGTGCACTCTTTTACGAGACACTACTGTCTGGACACTGCGTGGAAAGAGGACACGGCAGTGGGACAAGCTGTTCTGAAACGTCTTTTTCAGTAAGGTATGACATAATGGCATGTTTTGTTGTTTATGCAATACTTTGATATGTGTCAACATGCATTTATCGTATTTCGTATATTATGATGTGTATTGTTATACCTTGGTCTTACGGCAGAGCTTCCTTTTTTAGTTCTGTCCTGGAAACGCTACTAATTTGGTGAGCACTGCTTACTACTCTGATACAAGCATGTGAATCTATGAAAGATGTAATACTGGAGAAGGAATTAGTTACTTACCTGTACACTATAGTTCTCCAGTATTATCTTTCATAGATTCACATGCGCCCGCCCGCCTCCCCGTTTCTCAGGCAGATCCTGTTTCTCGGTATTTATCCATGTCTCTCACTCGGGGACGGAAATCTGAGGCAGGAAGCTTCTGCTGGGGAGTGTGAGGGCAGGGCAGCAATGCTGATTGGCTGGCTTTTGGTCCAAACAAGGATGTGGTCTGGTTACCAAATAATACAGCCCCTATGGGGATTTTCTATGCAGTTTTTCTTCTCTATGATACTGCTTGGTCATTCTGTTACCGTGAGACTCCCACCATGACGACGGGGAAGATACAAGCATGTGAATCTATGAAAGATAATACTGGAGAACTATAGTGTACAGGTAAGTAACTAATTCCTTCATCATCATGGTTCTGAAATTGCACATTTCCACCTCTGTGCCCTTCTTTGTAGCAAGGTTGTGCAACATTGCGATTGTTGCAATGATCTTACAGCAGATGAGTGGTGAGTACTGCCGTGCGCCTCCGCTTTTGTGGAGGTAGCGGAACCTGCTTTTTAACATCCCAAAGGTGCGCTCCACAACGTCCCTAGTGGATTTGTGTGCCACGTTATATCGTCTCTGGCTTGGCGTAGATGGGTTCAGGTAGGGTGTCAGGATGAACGAGCGGGTGGCATATGCGCTGTCACCTGTTTGAAAATGCTACAGCCATTACTCAAATGCGCAACAACACATACATCTGCAATATCTATCAGGGTGTGTCACAGTGTTTTACCTAGCAGGTATCCTTCTCCAAATTTCCCCGCTGTCAGGCGTGTGTAGATCCCACTGTTCTGAAAGATGTAGGAGTCATGGGTGCTACCCAGAAATTTGGCCACAATGTCTGTGATGATGTTGTTGGCATCACAGATTACCTGCACATTGATAGAGTGGGTTGACTTCCTGTTTCTGTAAATGTACTCTGTGGCAGCAGGTGGGCATATTGGGATGTGGGTGCCATCAATGCAGCCAATGATGTGTGGAAAATGTACCAGTTGATAGAAGTCAGTCTTGGTCTTTATCAGATCTGCATGTGTGTCAGGGAAGCTGATGTAATCATGCATTTTCTGCATCATGGCCTCTGGGAACTTCTGGAAGAAACGGGACAGGCAGCTCTGGGACACCCCACCTACCGCAGCAATCACCCCCTGGTAACTCCAGGATGCAAGCAGGTGTAGGCTACAGAGCACCTGCACATGGGGTGGATGGCATGCACCCTTGGTGTTGGGTGCTCCAGGAGTGGGTGCAGGTCCCTGATCAAGTCCAAGATGGTTTGGGGGTGTAGCCTGCACCTTTGCAATATCTCTGCCGCTGTGAGTTGAAAGAGCGTTATCCTCTGTCTGTAGACTTGCTCCTCCCTTCTCCAGACGCTCTCTCCTGCTGCCTGTAGCCGTAGCCGCCTTGCTATCACGTAGAATGCCGTCATTCTGGTCACACTGTTGCATTTTGGGGCCTTTTTTATAGCCTGCACCTGGTTACCACCTGCTTTCAATCCATGTTAATTACCAACTCTTAAATACCGAATTTCATGAATTTCGGTATTTTAGAAGTTTCCTACATCTCAAAACTCCTATTTTACCATTTCTTATTTACCGATTTGGTAAATAAGATTTCTGTAATTTCCGATTCGGTATATTCCCGAATGAGTAAATTACTGACTCGTCTTTACCGATTCGGCCTTTTTTGGGCTCCTACATCTCAAAAGCCAAATACCGGTCGGTAACGGCCGAAATTCGGTAATTTCGTCCGTTACCGACCGTTATTGGGCTACCTACATCTGACCCTCAGTAACTTATGTGTCTCTTGAGCACGCATACATTTTTCTTACTTTTAACTAGGGTCTCAAGGTTCAGTCGGGGGAAGTCGTCAGGGAAATGCTATGAAAAAGTGGTGAATACAGATTAAATTAAAACACTGTGGGTATTTACAAATATTTATAAGTACATTTCCACACCCACACCAATCTGAAGATCTAAGTATTAGATCCAGATGTAAGCAGTGCCAGTCACCCCACTTTTTACAAGGGTAGAATACGGGCAGAAGATGAGTGAAAATGGCTTTCTAAGCATAATACGAAAAAGTGTCAATTTTCCCAAACCTAAATGGGCATGTTTGATTTAATGGGATAACTAGGAATGGAAATGGCTCTGGAAACCAACAAATAGTTATAAGTTATTCCAATTTGGGCATAGAACTTTAGTAAATAACTTAGTCAAGCGAAAGTTATGAGGGGGTGATGGCCTGTCTTAGGAATGTAGTGACATATGATCATTTTAGTAATGTATACTACTTGGGTTCCTCAGATTGGAGCCCCCTTGTTGCCTTCAGCACTATACATGGGCAGGATGTGACGCAGTGCACAGAGCTGCCACTCAGGAGCTGGGGATCCGGCTTCGAGCCCTGCTGTCGGCGCAATATCCTGGGATTCTGGCCAAATCACTTAGGGGCAGATTTACAAGCCCCTTGCGCCACTTTTGCGTCACTTTTAACATGGGGAAAAGTGAGGCAAAATTAGCATAAGGGGCATGTAAATCTGCCCTATAATCTCCCAGTGCCCATGGACAGCGCCTGGATACCCTCACGGATTTTAAGCAGCGCTATATCAATCTACAAACTTAGGGGCATATTAGCAAGGGCAGTATCGCCGCTTTAGTGGCACTTTTTGCCGCTAAAGCGGTGATATTTTTATCGCCCTATCAGCAAGCTGTCGCTAACATCTGTTACCGACAGCTTCATGGCGAAAGTGACCATTTTGGGTGCCGCTTTGCATGTCAGCGATATTTATCGCTAATGACATACAAAGTAGGCGTTCCCGACGAAAAGTCTACAAAAACGTCTGCTAACAGTCCTACCCCCTATTAGCAATGAGGCCCGGGACCCGGTTAGCGATGACAAAAGTCGCGCTAACTGGATTTATCGCTGGTATTTTTACACCTGCTCAGAACACTATTTACCTATCTACACAATGGGAGGTAGATTGTGGGGCTGAATCCTCCAGGTCATATCAGCAAGCCTTCCCCTATCGCTGGCCTGTTTGCGCTGGATTCCATGCGATGAACAGGCCTTTCGCCACTATCGCTGGATTAATTATCGCATTTGAGATACGCGTTGCTAATAAAGGCCTATCTCAGCGATAAAATCCAGCGATAACTGGCGATACAAAAATGTGCGCTAAGCCCGCATTGCCTTATTTATCGCAAAGCGTTGTTAATATGCCCCTTAAGTGAGCTGCATTTGCACTAGATTCAGTCTGACGTGGTCTTTAAGGCTTGGATCCTCAGCCCCTTTTCCTTGTCCACAGTCATGAGCACGTCAGCTCCCTAGGTCCACGGGTCTGGGTCTGTGATCTGTCAAGCCCTAATGTTTATTCAATCTGTTTGGAAGCCAGTGATCATGTTAGAAGTCCAACAGTAACGTAACCGCTGTCAAACTTGCACACAGCTCCCACACTGAACATGGTCAGTCATCCTGATTTAAATTAAGGGCGACACCCAGCGTACCTCTCACTCACACTGCTTCACTGTGAACATAAACACTGCAGCAGCCTCTCCCGACTGCCTTTTAACTGCATCAACGCAGATGGAAGAGTAAAACATTCATCCTTCTTGAAAACAGCTCGATATCAATCTGTTCCTTCTCCTCCCTGTTGTGCACATGGCCTGGGGTCTGTTCGGCATCAATTGCGCTCAGTAAACAACAGCCCAGTGTACTTGGGCTCTCTTGGGACAGGCTGAGGTTTGAACCGAGGTGTTACCCAAGGATTGTTTTCAGTTCAGTGCAGAGTTTAGGCCGAGGAAATCCACTGGATCTGGGATTTAGCACTGTATTTAACACCACACTTTAAGCCATGCTCCTGTTCCCTCTTCAGAGAGGTAATGTTTGTAGAGTTCATTTTGAAAGAACAGATTAGAATACAAACTGGCAGCTCTTTTATAAACAGAATGTGCCCATGTATAATATAAAAACATGTTTCTTGGTCATGAAGTAGATCTCTTGGCCTGTCCCCCCCAAAAAATGTCTGTGTTTTCTGTCTTCAGTTTCAAGATGACAATAACATATAACGTGAATCATTCTCAGGTCACGTCAGACAGCAGGAGAGGCTACTCAATAGTTTTCAAATAGAATTAACTCTTTCAGTCACTTTTATGACCCCCCTATATTTGATTCTGACCCTAATTTAATGTTAACTAATCAAGCATGACACTATTACTATGTACCTATAATGCAAGATGTTGGTTGATTAAGCTGACATGTTCTGTTTAGCATCCTCCCCAGCCTGGGTACCTGCAAAGCACTACGCCACACCCAGAGCTTAGTATTACGTGTCTTGATTCTTCTGCGTGTAACCGCGAACTCAACATTCTAAAGCAGCCTTCAGTGCATTCTGCTCCAACAGTTATGTCGCAGTTCTACGGAGTCCATGAGGAGCCAAAAGTGTTCCATCATTTCTAATTTGCAAGTCACTACATTCTGGCAAAGGATAAAGTGTAATCCAGTTTAATTCGAATAACATAAAGTGCCACTGTGTGCTCTAAGCAGCCCAATTGATTCCCTGGTGTCTACAGGCCATGTGTTTAAGTCACAGACTATACTAAACTTCTTTTTGTACAACTCAAGATGGCAGCAAGATACAAGTGCCAAACCTGGTAGACCTTCTTAAATCATAGCATGATTCATGACACTTTTAAACTTCTACACCTTGTTGGCTAAAACGGTTTAAATAGGTGCCAGCAACATTGCTTCACCCTATCCTTGGAAGAAACCCCTCGCCCTGAGGCAATACATTTGTTTTCTGTCTTTTCTCACTTTCTTTACAAGAGCAAAATATACATTCTTCTGTGTGCAGCCCACATTTTAGTGATCAGTGAATATAGACATTTTAATCAGTATGTATCATTAACCGTTAATCAATTCTGTAAAGGATTATCTTTTGCAATTTACATTCCTTATAGACATGAGCAAAAAGTCATTTTTGAATTTACCTTACGCTGAATATCCAGTGTGATCACATTAGTTTGGATCCTTACATGTATTATCTAAAAGAAGGCACCCAAATGTAGCATTGATTGAACTGGTGATTGGCTGTAGGTACTCAGGTGATGCTTCCCATGCGGGACAATCACAATAAGAAGGTAACAAAGCCATTGTGATAGCTCTCCTGAGGTTAACACACCATTAAATCTCTTACTGCCATCTTTTTTTTCTAAATTAGCTATGACATAATCAATAGGGGTTGGGTGTAGCTCTCCCATTGGATGTACTGAAACCAGAGGACATCAGTTGATTGAATGACCTTCTGGGACATTTAAAGTATTGTTTTGAAAGACTACAGAGTACAGTGGAAGATAGGCATGTGCCAAACGCTGTCACATGTCCTACCTGCCTCACTCTATATTCTGCTATTTTCAGATTGCTGAAAGATGGCCCTATTAGTGTGAACAAACACTGTTTGTTCCGGCTCATGACCACCCTGACATGCATGTGGAATATGGCAAACACAAGGAGATCATGGACGGAGCACTGGAACTTTTCAGACACTCACCCCCAGTCACAGATCTGGGTTGAATCCATCATCATTCTTTAGCTCACTTCATCACCCCAGTTCAGACAAAGCTATATGCAAATCAGTCTTGACCCTGTGCCTCATTGGAACAGTCCAGCCCAAAAATGAACAGAAAAATTATAAATGTCCCACACAGACTGGGAGATTTGTTTTTTTGTTTAGTTTTAATGAAATAACCCCAACTTGGGGTGGGGGGGGAATGTGACACCTACGTGGTTTTATTCAACAGTCTTGCAACTCTATATGAGGCAAAGGAGGAATGGAAAGATGCTTGCCAGATAATATAGTGCTGTGAATTGAAGTGATACCACAACTCTCAACTGTCCTTTCACAATTAGAGGGCCTCATCTGAGCAGTGCATCCTTTGTTCCTTTAATTCCTGAGTCATATCTGATTGGCTAATCCATAGCTAAGCTGTACTTTGCTGCCACTGTTCTCTCCCAGGGTGATGTAGTGTTATTCAAAGGTATAGATACCTATGTCCATATTATAAACAATGCTTCGAGTGTGCAACTGGAGTGTGTGCATGTTTTCTATGCTACTGGGGCACTGTAGTAATACAGAAGAAGGATGCAGATGCTTGACAGACTGCACCGGTGCATATGGAGCACTGGAGCTATCTTCAGAGGGAATTCCCTTATTAGCATGAGGGGGTGACCCTTGCTAAAGAGGGAAACACTTTGCCCATGTGCCAGCACCTTGTTATGGATGAGGGTGCAAAGACAATGAGCCTGCCAACAGGTGCACTGACTGTACATCACAAAATGATGGCGCACAGTCAGTGTGCTCCCTGAGTGTGACCCCTGCAAGGGGGAAAGGGAATCCCATGAACCCCACGGACACACCCTGCACGTCGATGCAGCCACCCACTGCACCTGCCTGCAGGGACATCTCTGCACCCTCTTTAAAATGCAGGTGGGTGCCACTCCATGTTTCACCAATACACTTCCCTCGGGCAGCGCAAGTTCACGAGTGGCCTGTGGGCAGCTCATTACTTTTAACAGGGCCAACTGTCTCTGTTTACACCCGGTGCCCCTACTTAAGGGTGCTCCATGGCACAACCAGGGACTGTGTTCCCATTACATAATACAGGCCCTGATCTCCCTTCACCCATAGAATATAGTTGTTCAGATATGATGCTCACCACTACCATTGCATGCCATAGCTCATCCAGTGATCCTTCATGCAGTGATTAATGTCAGTTTGGGCTAAACACCACTGGATATTCAAATCAGTGACTCTCCATGCATTAGTGCTGCCACACAGAAGGATAAGTCATCCATAGTACCATGGTCTGGAAGAAGACACGTACATGAAAGTTTACTCACTGATATCAGCATTTTTCATATATAAATAAAAATTAAGCATGTGAAATTATGTAGCGTCTAATGATTTTAGAGTAATTTGTAAGATATGGAATGCTTTTGGGCAGGTAAAGTGCGGGGTTTAAAGTAAAAACATGTTATGTTTCTTTTAAATTATTTGTATATAACTGTTTGTTTCTACTCATGTATTGGTGATGTATATAATTGCCTCGAACATGTAATTCTGATGAACTCATTTTGTGGAATAATCCACTTATATGACTACTGTACAGGGGTAGTACTCACATACGATTAAAAGGAATTGAAGTCATTATGGCCTCATTCTGCCAACAGATGATACCACATTGAAATCAGTGTTCCTTATTTATGCTCTGGCTAACATTTGTACTACTCTCTAAGTCTCAAAAACACACTCTGCCAAACCTTTGCAATCAAGTATGCTATCCTCCCAAAACTAATCTAGTTTCAATAGCATGGAAAAAGATGCATTCCTCAATCCATCCTTGTGAAATCAAGAATAAATCATAATCACCCATCCTCAGAAGCCACACTTGTATCTAAAATGATACCTACCCAAAAAACTGACCTGATTAAGACTGAAACCTTCCTGCGATATGCAGTATTTAAAACCTGCAGACGTCTTAGCTCAATCCATAAAGAAATTGCTATCTAACGTAGAAAACTAAAAACCTTTGCTGTACCGTAAAAATGGGACTACTTGAATGGTAAGGGTTCTACTGTCTCATCTCAGATGGTGGGATATATGAATAGGATCTCTCAGATACCTGTGCCCCAGACAGACGCGCTTCCATTTGGATGGAAGCGCGCTGGGTTGAGACATAGGCATTGGAGAGATTCCAGCATCTGAGAGGAAATGATAGAAGTCTTAAGATTGGATCACCAGAACACAGAAGGCCGGGACTTCAACCAAGAAGATCTGTGAGCATTATTGTAGACCTCTGGTTGTAAATGCTTATTTATTTCAGAAATTCCCCTATAGACTCATTCAGGAGGGTTACAGTGTCCTAAAGAATGTCCCGACACCTCTATTGAGCGTAGAAATATGTTGAACTCTTTAAGTAGAACTAACCGCACTCTGTTTTACAACTGGGGACCCAATAAAAGATTTATTGACCACAATTAGGTAGGTTTAAGCACCATCCTTTATTCTATACCCATTCCCTCTGCAAACTCTCCCTATATCCCAGTCCTCCAGGCAGTCATCAGATAGCAGCCACCCTGTTACCAACTTAAAAACACACTGCAAACTCCCCAACATCAGACTGGTAGCTGACACCTGGATCATTCAGACAGTGCCAGGAGGGGCTCAGTGATTAAGCATGCCACCCTTTAGGTGGGTGAGAGCACATTGTAGTGAAAATTGCAGTACTTTTCCCATATCCTACAATCAACAGATTATCTGCTCTTTAACAAGGAATGCTTTCTGTTGTTATATGTACTGTCTGGGGTCTATACATTAATCGGGGAGTTAAACGTATGCTCTTTGGAAAGTACAATCACACACACACCTTCATGATACAGCCCCAAGAGTTGAAAAGGTTGTGTCCTCACAAGGTGCTGAAAAAGGCCGGTGAAGATGAGGCTTCATTATAAGAGTCCATGTGCTTCTTCCCGGTCTTCCAATGGAAATCAAACTTTTTCGTACAAGCATGGAGGACTGTGCTAAGCGCCTGTTAACTCCCATATTTTTAACCGTCAACAATGTTTCCATCATGAGAAGTTTTTCATTTTACGAAATTAAATTTCTTAGGATAAGACTTGGCTTGCTCATTATAATGGAGTTGAATTAGGCTTGGGAACCGGGAGGCTACTAAATAGTGTAAATTGTGAGCCTATAACTACATGAGTTATTGGACTTAGTAACTCATATAGTTTGTGTCTTCCCCTCTGTGTTACAACATCAGAGAAATTGGCTTTGCACGTTGTTTAATAAGCTTGAAGTTGAAGCTTGTTATAAAGTCATGCATCCAATAATGACGGTTGAAAATTCAAAGTGCTGGTTAGCGTCATCAAATTCATAGACGAGTCAAAAAATGTTTTAAGGAGAATGTCATTGGGAACGTTCAAGTTTAGGGCTTGCATTGTGGTGCAAATATGTGATTAACATGATTTGTCAGCAGAGCCAGTGGTGCAACGGGGTAGGTCCAGATCATAGGCGTCAATAATTTTGTGAATTTGCTGATTTTCATTAACGGTACAAATAATCAATACATATGATTAGGGGTCCGAGTAAAAATATGCCTCTTCCTCTCTCTTTCTGTCTGCTGTATTTACAGGCACATTCACAAAAGTCTAGTGACCGCCAACACATGTACGCCATGATTGACAGTCAGGACCTGCAGGCAGGGGAGAGCTATGAGTGGAAAATACAGATTCTGTGCTAGCCTTTCAGACAGCTCTCCTTGCATATTCATTTCTAGAGCTGCGTACAAATCCTTGGAAATGAAGGCAAGGTGACAAAAACTCTGTTTTACAATAAGCCATATCATACTTTTAATTACATATGATTATATTGTGAGTAAATGATTCCACTAAATTGCAATACATGCAGATTTCCTAGAAATCGCACACAGTGAAATACTAATTAAGTGTTTTTCAGGATATGAAGTAATTCTGCGGTTCTGGCAAAACGAAAATACTGACTAGCTTCATTATTCAGAAAGCAAAACAGATGAGGCTGACAAACATAGAGCACAATACTGGATCACAAGAGACTGAGAACCATCGTTCTCATTTGATATAACTTTATGGAGTATTTTTATACAAACAAGCTTGCAAAATGGGATTCAATCTCTAAAGCTACTCTTCTGTGTACCACCCCCCGCCCCCCCCAAATTAACGCGCGTACATTCTTGTGCAGAAATCTCCACCATCGTGGCAGATATCGTCACCCAAAATAATATAGAAGCGGTGTATGCAGAGTCACAGCCCGTAGGTTTATGAATTTAGTTTTGTAGTATACTACAGTAGCTCTACTCTACGTACTACAAAATACAGTTTGTGAATAGGCCGTCTGGAGTATAAATCTTCGTGGTCCATTGTGTCTTTGCTAGGCAATCAAGATACACAGTTGCTGAAGTCTGATCTTTGTTGCCAGAGTTTTCAAAGTTAGGAGACTGTTGCTATCCTTGGGAGTCGACAAAAGACTGAATTGGATGCAGCAACGTATTCAAATCATTGGGATTAAGGATTGAGGGCCATATTATCAAGACAGGTGATAAAATTAACGCCGCTTTAGCGGCAGAAAACTGCCGCTAAAGCGGCGATAATGGGCTTGATAATATACTCTATGGAATTCCAATTGAAGCACATGTTAGATGTCCTTCACATCTAACATGGACATCAATTGGAATTTCATAGAGTATATTATCAAGCCCATTATCGCCGCTTTAGCGGCAGCTTTCTGCCACTAAAGCGGCTATCATTTTATCGCCTGTCTTGATAATATGCCTCCTAGGGCCATATGTATCAAGCCGTTTTTGAATCGCAAAGGCCGAAATTCACAGAATTTCGGCCTTTGCGACTCGCAAACGGCCGTTTTGCATGTTTTGGGATGTATGAAACATTCCCAAAATAAGGAATTGCAAACTTGTGCGATTCCTTATTTTTCCATAGCATTTAGGGAATCGCAATTTTGCGAATCCTTAAATGCTATGTATGTAGCATTTTTGGCTTGCGAATTTTGGTTAAGAATTTGCAAATTACCACCAACTTGTAGTTGATGGTAACTTTCGAATTCTTCCAAAAATGCACAATTTGGCATTTTTAAAGGTGGCATGTGATGCACACACATGCCCATAGGGCATGTATGTGCGCCATATGCACACACATGTTCTTTTCAGGGGTGCAGCAGGGTGTCTTTGAGACACCCCTGCACTGCACCCTTGCAATAATTCTCAAATTGCGATTAGCAAATTGCGAATTCGCAATTTGAGAATTATTTTGCATTCATTCCTATGGGCCTCCTGGCCCATAGGAATGCATTGGTAATTATTCCTTAATTGCAAATTCGCAAAATGCGAATTCGCAAATTAGGAAGCTTAAGGAATCGCAAATGATAAGCGATTATTTTCATACATACCATTTTGCAATTCCTAAATAGTGATTCCTTAAAATTCGCTATTTAGGAAATGCAAAATAGTTTGGTGATACATATGGCCCTTAGACTCTCCACTGAATGCTATTTTCAGTAGTATTTTAATGAATATTAGGACCTTATACGTTTGCATCTCGGCTGGTTTCCACAAAAGGAGCTAAAACTAAGAATCCTAATCTTGCACAGACTTTGATAAACTTTCTTTGACACACGACTGGTATTAAGGTATCAATATCAACGTAGATAGGAAAGAGATTGCTTGTTGTTTCGTGAGTTCTGGAATACTAATGTGCATTTATGTTGCACTTTGTGGAACTGTCACATTGAACATATTTAGAATCACAAAATGATTTTGCGTACAACAGAGATTGTATTTGTCTGTAGTAACAAAAGCATTACATTTCTGAAAGCTCTTTTTCATATATTATATAGACTGTAATAGTGTTTCAGCTCTAGGAAGACACATAGGGGCATATTCACAAGGAGCTGTCGCCGAATCAACGGCAACTTATCGCAGTCGAAGTCGTGATAAATTTACCCCACCATTCACAAGCTGGTGCTAACAGCCCACAGCACTAGTATACCCGCAATAGCAGCCGCAAAAAAGATCGCCACAGAGGACCCCCACAACTATCGCTAATGAATTGCAGAGTAGGCATTCACGTGCCAAAACCCGCAACAACACCACACCTCAACATTCACAACGACCAGACAGATCAGCGATAAGAACACAAAACATGACATAAGGCGCGTTAGCAGCAGGAATTTTACACCTGCTCAGACCTGGTGCAATGTCGGACCACAGCCTGTACCACAAAAGGGAGCACAGCCCACAGCCACACCTGAAGACAAACTGATGCCATGGAGCAACTGAGCATGCAGCACGGACACCCAAGAGGGCCAAAACACCCACCGACACCACACCCAGGCCCTCAAACCCCCCCCCCGCCCAACCCTAACCCGGACCAAGAAACTGCACACCAACACCACGAATCCCAAAACAAACTTTCTGCCGGATGTCGCACAAGCAAGAAAATCAACATACATGCGTGGCAAGAAAATGGAGAATCAGTCATACAGCAAAGCAATCACCAACACAAAACACCATACAAACAAATGCCAAAACAACCATTGGGATGAGACCTGGCGGGTCCTCACTGGACAATCTGTAGGACACAGCCTGGATCATTAAACCCAAGAGAAGAAGGTGTGCCATGCGCCCAACAAAGGAGGGAGAGAGAGACGGAGTGATATTGCACAAGCAGCACAAGGCCTTGCAGGGCACCTCGCTCCTCATGCCAACATGTGTGTGTGCATTGCCATCCGTACACCATGAGCCCAAGGCCATGTCCTAATCTCAGCGCCAAAGCCACATCACATTCCGAAAATGCAAGTAGAAGACAGACAAACATCAGGGATGAAAGGTCCATTGTCCCAATGCAGAAGGTGGGATGTTTGCCTATCCAACACAACCGTTAATGGATTGGACTATGACTTGAGTGTGCGCCCCCTGTTGGAACACGAACAGGAGTGTAACCGAGACAGCCGTGATTGGGATGCCTTGACATACTGCATATGTATTGGCAGTTGTGCATGGGAGATTGTACAATTCCTCGTGTGCAGTGACCACATAGAGGCGCTCCCCTATTGGGTAGTATTGCGGATTGGTGAAAAGGCGTGGGCTGAGCACACCTGTCCAGACCAGTTAATGGATTGGCTCACCCTGGTGTTCCTTGAACAGGACAATGACGTACTATTGAAACACATTGCACATGAAGCAGCGCGGGCATTCATGGATGAGTAACTACGTCCCTGCAGCCACATCCGATTGTTACCCACAGCACATGTCCCAACAACTTGATGCATCATGGGGATTGCTCACATATCCCACCACAACAGAGGACACTTCTGCAATCGTCCAGACTCTGGATGCATGTGCGTTGCACAAAGTGTGTGTACACACTCCTGTGCAAGGTGATGCATGTCTTTGGTCAGAGCAACACATTGTCGTTTAGCAACATTGCCAATTCGGACACACTGCTGGGGGAGAGTACTCACATGGCAATGTAGCACGACATGTGAACCTGTCGGACTCTTTCACCTGAACATGGTCAGCAGAGCAGACAATCGGAGCACTCCGTTGTCAGAGCACTATGCAGATCCCATTGGCAGTGAGTCATGCCCCCACACACCGGGCAATGGTCAGACGCCACACAACACATGACTCATCCAGCAAGGCAAGGTGGTCAGGGAGCGTTGCCATCTGTGATGATTGTTGTACATTTTTGCACCGCCATTCCCTGAACCTCGACATGTACCCATGCTGCGTGTATGTGTCTTAAGCATGTCCCTGCCTGTTGTGGCCGTTGCCTCGTCCACACTGAAACGCACATCCCAATAAAGTCTATGCCACACCACTGGTGTCTAACTCTGTGATGTGTTGATTTGATTGTCCACTGGTGTGCAACAATGATCATTGTTCCTACACAGGGAGGAAGTGACTGACGCATGTGCAATGTGGGTGTGTTCTTTTTGCAAGCGAGCCAGGCATTGTTTTGGGATAGGTGCTGGCCGACATGTGCACTGATGTGACTTCAGCAATGTGAGTATGGTGTTCAACCTCTGACCATGTGAAGCAATGTCATATATCATAACAGAATGTGTCCACACAGATGTGTGTAAGTAGGTATGCGTCGTGAAGTTCTGACGTCACATGTGAAGTAGGACACCACTCCTGACCTGCTACCGATTCGGTCACTCTAACACAAAGCCCTAGTCAACACATGGACGTGTGCCTACGTTGGGGGTTCGTGAGATTATTGTTTATGTGCAATGGGGCCACAGCTGGTACTCACCTTCACAGTCATCCAATTTGCCATGTAGCTCAGGGATACACATGCGCATAGATGTCAGTTACCATGGTGTACCTTCATGTGCAATCATTGTCCCTACATCCAGTCATTCATCCATACATTAGTGAACATAGTAATGACACATCTGTGTGATTCTGAATGTTTAATTCACATACCGGTGATTGACGGAGCTGGAGTAGTACACGGCCATCCAAGCCCACATCACATGGAAGCCCAGTGGTGGGCAAACCTCAGTCCTTTGGGGTTTGAGAAGTGATTAGGAAGTGGGAGGGTGTAGTCAGCCGCAGGATTGGTGTATAATAGGCCAGGAATCAGTGTCGGGGTCCAGGTGCATGTCGCTGAGTTTTCAGGGGGTCAGTAGGAGGTGTTTCCCAGGGCATGATGCATAGGTCATCACCTGGCAGGGACAAGGCATATGGTGGTGATGGATGGTACTGCCTCCTTCCTCACACAGTCTTTCCCATCCCCTTCTTACTCCCCTGATACGGGTTCTGTGTCCGGTGTGTGTGGCGGGGTGATGGCTGCATCATTGTGTGCCACTGACACAACAGACTGCGAGGGTGATGGGGCTGCATCACTGTGTGCCACGGACACATCAGGGGTCAGAGCTGTGTGTGTCGATTTTCCCACTGCAGTCATCTGGGAGCGGCTCAGTAGCAGCAATGGTAAGATGAAGCACTGCAGGGCATTGAAGTTCCCGTTACTACTTTAAGGTGACCATCTGTTGCAGACATACTTCCAGCCTGCATCTTCTCCATGGTCTCCATTGGCCTCCGCATCTGTGCAAACTCTGTGCTGTGATCTCTGGTGCATGTCTGAGCAGACAGTTCTTGTAGTAGATTCATGGCCCCAGCGAGGTCAGCCAAGATCTGTGGTGGAACTTGGTGCGTGCAGGGGGTGTCCGATAGGGACTTTACGTGGTCCGGGATGGGACTCAGACACCCACGTATGGCATCGAGTTTGGCTGCCACGAGTTTGAAACCCACCCACAGCTATTCAGCCAAATCCAGCTGGCAACTCTGCACACGTTGTTGGAACTCCATGTATTGGTCAGGGGGTGCTGGGAGACAGCCGTGCTGGTGTGTGTTTCCTGCTGTGTGGTCTGTGCAGGTGGTGGGCTCACCTCGGGGCAGCTGGCCTGCCCTGCTCCTGGGGATGGGGTGCGGAGGCCGTCCATTATCCTTTGGAGGGTGTTTTGACTTATGTGCAGGTAGTCCTCTTCGTCATCATTGAAGTGTGGTGTGGTGTGCCTGCATGAGGTGTTGTTTGTCCCTCTACAATGTGAAAGGTGAGATGCAGGTTAACAGAGTTCACATGTATTTTGGATTTTTGCAGATGTTTACATTCAGACTGCATGCCAAAGTACATTGTATCAGTTTTGGTGGAGCTGGCTATTTGATGGCAGTCAGTATGTTTTTTTGACTACATGACGGATGTGTGGTAGTACCTGTGCATTTTCATCACACAGTGTCAGGCAATGCCAGATGTGAGTGGACAGTTACTATGCACGTGTGGGACCTGTTGTGAGCCGTGGCCTATGCTGTTGGGGTTTCACTTTGTACCACATTGCCGTAATTGCTGATGTTCTGTGATTGCTATGTTTGTGTGCTACATTGTGGGGGAGTTGCACCTGCAGTTCAGATTTTGTGTGTCCTTCTCCCTTTAAGGCGGTGTGCCTTTGAATTGTGTGCTTTTCAGACCCTGATTTGTTTTTGACTTGGGTCATAAGTGCTCTTGGACAGATTTTGTGGCCTGGTGCATTGATCGTCTGCTGCGTGTATTGTACGGCATGGGTTGTGTGTGCACGTGGACATGTCAGAGTGTGATGTGCTCCTTTAAGGATGTGATCCGCACTGGGCTACCTCCATGTCGATCCGTGGTCATCTCATGTTTTTGGGCTGCTGCCATGCTATCGGGCTTGCAGTGTTACTTGCATAGTCAGTGTGGGTCATAGAGCTGCTGCTTTGCTGGATCAGCACATGTGCATTGGTCGGCTGTGGTATTGGTGATATGGAGGGGGGCCCCTTTGTGCACACTGTGGACGGGGGCCTACTTGGAGTTTCTATGTGTGCTGCAGTGTGCCAAGGCTATCAGTGACATGTTCCATGATCATTGTGGGTGTGCAGAGTGCTACACATTCTAGTGCATGTGTGCCATTGTGCCCATCTCCCCCGTTCACCCCATCCCTGGTTGTTACTCACCCTGTTGCTGTTGGGTCAGGTCATATGGTGCTGTGTCCAGGCCCCCAATTCCTTCCACCGTCTCCACACTGCTGACTGTGGCCACCATTTCCTCCAGGTCATCCAGCTCATCCTGTGTCGCAGGACTACCACCTCTAGTCGTCCTTGCTGCCTTTCTGTTGGCGGAGAGCTTATCCTTGGTTTGGCTGTGCACTTGATGCAACGCCTCTTGACCTCCTCCAGTGACCTCTGACTGCATTGAGTTTGGTGACATAGGTGTGCCATATTTCCGTTTTGGTTGCCAGTGCCGCAGTGGAGGTGCCGAACAGTTGTTGATGGTGTCCTATGAGCTCCGTGATGATGATCCGATCTTCCTGCGGACTGAACCATGTCTTCCTCTTCCTCTTCTCCTTGCCCTTCCCCAACATGGGGTTCCATGCTGGTTCTCCGTGGGCTTGTGGGGTCGGCTTGTCCTCTGCACTCGGTCCGGGTGCATCCATGGTGCTATGCAGTTAGAATGGGTCCATATATATTTTTTTCTTTCTTTTATAGTGTATTTTTCACGATTGACGCGTGGGATTTGCAGGCTGTGGCTGGTATTCTCAGATTTTTGTCCTACGATTTGCCTCATAGCATGTTTTATTGCGTTCACGTATTGCATTTTTGCGGCATGGTGTTGATTTTCACGCGGAGATTTGCCTCGTTATCTGATGTCTATCGCATGCTACCGCCTTGTTGTGAATTCCACTTTGACATGGGGTTATTTTCCCGCAATAGGCTGCAATGTTGAAAGTTGCGTTACTCTACTCTTGCCATAGTTATCACATGTTCTTGTAAATATACCCCTTAGTTTCACCAGTCCTGAAAGTTGGAAATACAGAGATTCTTTATAGGTATATCATTTGTGATATTAGGAATTTAGGGCCCGATGTAGGTCACCAAATACCGGTCGGTAATGGCAGAATTCGGCCGTTACCGACCGGTATTTGGTGATTGAGATGTAGGGGCCAATATTTTGCACAATCGGTAAATTTACCGATTCTGTAAAATACCGAATCGGTAATTTTACCGATTCGGTAAATTCCAGATGTAGGTCTCACTGTTTACAGTGCTACAGGCCTTCAGAATTCGGTATTTTACCACCCAATCCAATTGGGTGGTGAAATATCGAATCCAGGTGTGCATGCACACCTATGCCATGTGACAGACAGACATGCCCTTAGGGCATGTCTGTGTGCCACATGGCACACATGCCTGTATTTGGGGTGCTAGAGGGTGTCAAAGTGACACCCCCTGCACCCTTGCTGCAATCGGTATTTACCGAATCGGTAAATACCGATCCGGTAATGCCCATTGATTCCTATGGGCTTCAATGCCCATAGGAATCAATGGGCATTACCGAATCGGTATTTACAGAATCGGTAAATACCGAATCTCAACGATTCGGTATTCACCGGTTCTGAAATACCTACATCCCCCCCCTCCATCTTACCACTTCTTAAATACCGAATCGGTATAATTCGGTATTTAAAAAGTGGTAAAATTAAATTACCTACATCGGGCCCCAATTCTTTTAAATTGCATTATTTACATTATTTTATTTTTTATTTATTTTTTATTACCCTTTACACCCTAAAAACTAATCCCACTCTGGTTCCTTTAAATACCCCTGCACCCCATAATCATAACCCACCCTTACTCCTTAAAATACCCCAACACCCTTAAACACTAACCCATCCTAACCCTATAAATATACCCTGCACCCAAAAAACCAAACCTATCCCTGAAGCCTTAAAATACCCCTGTACCCCAAAACCCAAACCTATCCCTAAACCCTTAAAATACCCCTGTACCCCAAAACCCAAACCTAGCCCTAAACCTTAAAATACCCCTGTACCCCAAAACTCAAACCTAGCCCTGAACCCTAAAAATACCCATGTACCCCAAAACCCAAACCTACCCCTGAACCCTAAAAATACCCCTATACCCCAAAACCCAAACCTACCCCTGAACCCTAAAATACCCCTGCACCCCAAAACCCAAACATACCCCTGAACCCTAAATTACCCCTGTACCCAAAACCCAAACCTAGCCCTGAACCCTAAGAATACCCCTGTACCCCAAAACCCAAACCTATCCCTAAACCCTTAAAATACCCCTGTACCTCAAAACCCAAACCTAGCCCTAAACCCTAAAATACCCCTGTACCCCAAAACTCAAACCTAGCCCTGAACCCTAAAAATACCCCTATACCCCAAAACCCAAACCTACCCCTGAACCCTAAAATACCCCTGCACCCCAAAACCCAAACATACCCCTGAACCCTAAATTACCCCTGTACCCCAAAACCCAAACCTAGCTCTGAACCCTAAGAATACCCCTGTACCCCAAAACCGAAACCTAGCCCTGAACCCTAAAAACACCCCTGTACCCCAAACCCCTAACCTATCCCTGAACCCTAAAATACCCCTGTACCCCAAAACTCAAACCTAGCCCTGAACCCTAAAAATACCCCTGTACCCCTAAAAATACCCCTGTACCCCAAATCCCAAACCTAGCCCTGAACCCTAAAAATACCCCTGTCCCCTAAAACTCAAACCTAACCCTGAACCCTAAAATACCCCTGTACCCCAAAACCCAAACCTACTCCTGAACCCTAAAATATCCCTGTACCCCAAAACTCAAACCTACCCCTGAACCCTAAAAATACCCCTGTACTCCAAAACCCAAACCTAGCCCTGAACCCTAAAAATAACCCTGTACCCCAAAATCCAAACCTAGCCCTGAACCCTAAAAACACCCCTGTACCCCTGTACCCCAAAACTCAAACCTAGCCCTGAACCCTAAAAATACCCCTGTACCCCAAAACTCAAACCTAGCCCTGAACCCTAAAAATCCCCCTATACCCCAGAACCCAAACCTAGCCCTGTACCCTAAAAATACCCCTGTACCCCAAAACCCAAACCTAGCCCTGAAGCCTAAAAATACCCCTGTACCCCAATATCCAAACCTATCCCTTAACCCTTAAATACCCCTGTACCCCATAACCCAAACCCACCCTTAAAATACCCCTGAACCCCTAAAACATATACCCCAACACCCCCAAACTAAAACCATATACTTACCTTAAACTTAAATTTTAAAAACATATGCTTTTACCATTCATGCATTTACAATGAATTTCGTTGTAAAAGCATGCGTGGAAAAAGCATATAAAATGTAATGGTATGCGTTATAATAATATTGAGGAGTAATGGTACTTGCGTTGTAATGGTATGCGGAGTGAAAGTTGCGGAGTGAAGGTGTTTTACCACTTCATTTATGGTGCTCCCTCCATGATCTTAAACCTGTCCATCTGGATTCCAGTGAGACCTAATTGCGACGAGTCTTGGAGGTGGATTGCACAAGACTCTTATGAATTGTAATACTGGGATTGAGGTGCTGAACCTGTGATCAGCCGCAGTTGGGAGAGTTGTTTTGTGTATAATGTATGCAGGCGTAACTTACTCCTATTAGCTGGAGTAAGGGATGTTGTAAGAGAAATCCCAAGTTAGGCCTTTTAATCAATGACATAATAGAAATAAAGAAAATATCTAAATTTGCATATTAACATACATTTGTTAAGTTGTTGCTCATTGAAGGCTATCGCTCAAAACTCAGAAGTGGCAGCACAGTCTTTCTCTCTTGATGCTCCACTCTTCTGGCTCTCTCTTCTTGGTCCTTCAGGATGCTCGGAGACCTGAATACACCTACACGGAATATACTATGAACCCCCCACTTCCCCAACTCTCCTATTGCCCTTTAGGTTCTTGCCTCTTCTTCAAACTACTTTTTTTGCCACATGTGGTTCTCCTCCACCCTTCCTTTGTACTGGCCCCACATGTATACCCCTTTTTTTTAATTTGTTTGTCACTTCTCCTTTTTAGGCCAGGCTAGATAGCTTTATCTATATGTGAGACCTCTTGTAAACACTAAGTAATTTTTATGTCCATGG
Organism: Lissotriton helveticus; assembly: GCF_964261635.1. NCBI lineage: Eukaryota > Metazoa > Chordata > Amphibia > Caudata > Salamandridae > Lissotriton > Lissotriton helveticus. The sequence goes on along the minus strand of NC_136067.1, from coordinate 1,872,308,377 downwards.
AGTCCGTCAATCTGTTTCACCTTGCTCCTTTGCACCTCTGGGATACGTACTTTGGTAGCTGCACAGAGCTGTGCACAGCCGTCTCACCATGCTCTAGCACACCCTACAGGAAGCAGTAGTGACTGGCGCCCAAAATATCAGGTGGGGCAACGATTGACCAGCAATGCCTGGTCAACGCCAAAGCGTTCAGTTGGTGCTCATTATAAACAGACCACAACTGAGAACTCTGACGTTGAGGCCAAAGGCAGCGTGAGTCTTACAGTGCATCAGTTGGTTAAGAAAAAAAAATGTACTCACCCACTGCATGCACTTCCTAGCCTCTGGTCCTCTGGCTTCAGTCCCTTGATGCTCGTCTGACCTGAAGGCTGCAGCAGTTCTTCTCAATAATCTGAATGCTGCTCTCATGCTGCCGATAATGTTAGCAGCATGAGAGCAGTGCCAGGATTCTCTGGAGTGGGCTGCCTCGAAGCTCGAGTAGGCACTGCGGACCTTTGCATGCTCTCCCCCTAGTTGTCTTAGACACCTTCCTGCACAAAAACAACCTGACGTGCATTTTCCTCTTTCTAAGTGTGCTGTACAACGCAGCACATATAGAAAGAGGAAGAAACGAGGAAAAATAAAGATATTTCCCCTCATTACGCTTCACCTAGGGAGGCATAGCATTTTGACACATAATGGTGAATCTGGGAATGTGCCAAAATCCATGGGCGGATGAGTGGGACTGCCCCCCTGTTGCAGAGTAACGCAATTGCAAAAAGAACAATTGATGGACAGAATGCAGAACAATGTCATACATTCACCACAGTACAGTGATCTGGGCCTAAATCCATAGTTTTTTTGCTCACTATTCCCATTCCAGTTTGAACCCAGCCATATGCAAATCAGTTTTGACCCTGTGACCAATGGGACCAGTCCAGCCCAAAATGCCAGGCCAGGTTCTCCCTGGACTGGAAACAAGCATCCTAGGACCGGTTATGGGGTTTCATCCCTTATCAGCCAGGATAGCTTGACTCCAGTGGCATGGAGAGCATGGGACCCACGTCTGGGCATACCCATCCAACTCAGGGTGACAAATGCAAGAAGAACAATTGATGGACAGAATGCAGAACAATGTCATACATTCACCCCAGTACAGCGATCTGGGCCTAAGTCCATTGTTTCTTTGCTCCCCATCCCATTCCAGCTTGAACCCAGCCATATGCAAATCAGTCTTGACCCTGCACCCAATGGGAACAGTCCAGCTCGAACTGCAAGGCCAGGTCCTCCCTGCACTGGAAACAAGCATCCTAGGATCGGTTTTAGGGTTTCACCCCTCATCAGCTAGGATAGCTTGAGTACAGTGGCATGGAGAGCGTCCATTTATTGTGTGTCTTTTTCTTTCCCGCCCTAAGTGCGCAGACTGTGCCCAGACGTGGGTCCCAGGCTCACTGTGCCACTAGACTCAAGCTATCGTGGCTGATGAGGGGTGAAACCCTGAAACCAGTCCTAGGATGCTTGTTTGCGGTACAAGGAAGGACCTGGCTTGGCTGTTCCGGCTGAACTGTTTCCATGAGGCACATGGTCAAGAATGATTTGCATATGGCCAGGTCTAAACTGGAGTGACATGGTGAGCAAAAGAATGATAGATTTAACCCAGATCTCTTGACTGGGGGTGAGTGTTTTGATTTGTTCTGCATTCCGTCCATCGATTGTGTGTCTTTTGCAGAGTAATGCAAGGTAGCAATTTGCGCTACTTTGTATTACTCATGATCAGAATTCTCCAAAGTCAGTCCTGGAGGCTTATATCCATGCCAGATTTTTAGCATATCATAATTTAGATAAATGCAGTTACCTTAAAAATCTGGCATGGATCTAGCCCTCCAGGACCGACTATGAATGCAAGGTAGCAAGTAATGCAAGGTAGCAATTTGCGCTACTTTGTATTACTCATGATCAGAATTCTCCAAAGTCAGTCCTGGAGGCTTATATCCATGCCAGATTTTTAGCATATCATAATTTAGATAAATGCAGTTACCTTAAAAATCTGGCATGGATCTAGCCCTCCAGGACCGACTATGAAGAACCCTGCTCTAGATTTACCAAGCCATGCAACGCCATGCAAGGTGGCCTTGCATGGCTTAATAAATCTCACTTGATAAATACGGTTCTTATACTTACATCTGCCATAAAAAAAAAACATTCTCCTGAACAAACAGGAATAGCTAGTATTGAATTAATTCAAATCCAAGATGGGCATCTTTCCATTATTTGTTGTTAGAGTTTCCCACCCAACGAATATGTTTGTCAATCTTTTTTCCTTTGATGCCATTTTCAGCCTAGACGATATATGAGAATGCCGCCTTGTTCAGAGAAGGATGCATTGCAAAGCTTCAGTATTCCCATTTGTATCCCTTTCACATCCCACTCATATGTCTTTTATCTTGCAGGAGTATTCGGCAAAATACGCTCTAGGACCAAGAGGAGTTAATTCAATGGAGGTGCTTTAATGTAAGGGAACTCGGACTGCGCCTATCTGGTCCAAGTGTCACTAGTAGAAATCACAGCCCTAGAGTTCTTTCATTCCAGTCCTGAGTGTTCCAACCCAGAGTTCCAAGATACCACACTTCTTCCTCTCTATACTAAGATTCCCTAAATTAGGACAGGCGCATGTCAAAATAACAAAACAAGGCAAAAGAATACAAAAAGAAGAGGCCTCTTGAAAGGCCGGCCTAGAAAATATATACGGCCAAAGTATCCAACAATAAAATATAGAAGGGGGCTAGACAGGTCAACATTGTTATAATGAAAATCTAGAAGACAAATTCAATGGCGTTCCAAATGGAATTGCAAACTGAGCTACACAACATATTTTTCAATATCTAGTCTTCTACATCTTCCTCATATTCCTCCTGCACTCTCTTGGTTCAGAAAAGCACACATGACGATTTTCCATTTGATCCTGCAGAAATTTTTTCACCTCACCATCCCTACTGATTGGCACAGATTTCTCAGAAGATCTGGGACACACTGATACATGACTCAGATTTTAGATCCTATGTCATTAGTCTTAGTAGAATCTTGAATGTTTTGGTGAGCATTATGAAATGAGAAAACTTAGGCCAAGGAGCACATCACACAGGCATTCAAATATTTACCCAGTCTCTAAGCAAAATTGAGGCTGTCTTTGTGGCACATTTCCTATGCAAGACACACTTCCTTCTTTTCAAGCATCTCCCTCCCTCCTTCCCTGCCTCGTCACGTACAGATATATTGACACAACCTTTGCACCAGGACATCTATCCATGGACAGCTTAGTACCAGGCGCCCACCTGTATACATTTCAAAAGCATATTGACCCTAGGCTGGAATGCGGGAACATTCTGTATGCTGTCAATCTCGTTCTCATGTCTTACTTCCAAGGCCAACTCATTTGCTCTAGGCATCTATATGGTCTCCTTCAATGTCTGCCATTTACCCCAGTTTTCAAAGTCTTATTAAAGCGTTCCATATACCCCAGTGGTCTCAGAGTGCACACTTTTTCTGGATCATCCCAGATGCTTGCAAAAACTCTTCCATGCCTTTGGAGCAATATAGACTATGTTGTCCAATAATAGCAACTTCATGAAGCTCTACTTCTGTAAAACGAACTCCAAAACGTTTATGACCCTCTTCAAACTAGTATTGCTCATACACCTAACCTTAAGCCGTCAGGAGAACAAGTCTATTGATACAAAAAGATATGGTGGAGTCATGCAAATGGCTTCTAAATCAATGTCTATCTCCCCATAGTGAGTCAGGAAGTTGCCTCTTCTGCATGGGAGAAGAACACATCTTTAAGACTTTGTCATTGTTACAGCAAACACAAGCAGATGATGGACAGAGAGCTGAAACTTTTCAGACACTCACCCCCAGACGCAGATCTGGGTTGAATTCATCATCGTTCTTTAGCTCACTTCGCCACCCCAGTTCAGACACCGCTATATGCAAATCAGTCTTGACACTGTGCCTCATGGGAACAGTCCAGCCTGAACTGCCAAGCCAGGTCTTCCCAGGACTGTAAACAAGCATCCTGTGACCGGTGTCGGGGTAACACCCCTCATCAGTCAGGCTAGCTTGAATCCAGTGGTTAATTGAGCCAGGGACCCACATCTGGGCATACCCAGCCAACTTAGGGCAAACAAAGCAAAGACAAGTGGATGATGGATGGAGCACTAAAACTTTTCAGACACTCACCCCCAGTCACAGATCTGGGTTGAATCCATCATCATTCTTTAGCTCACTTTGCCACCTCAGTTCAGACCGAGCTAAATGCAAATTAGTCTTGACCCTGTGCCTCATGGGAACAGTTCAGCCTGAACTGCCCAGCCAGGTCAACCCTGGACAGGAAACAAGCCTCCTTGGACCGGTTTCGGGGTAACACCCATCATCAGCCAGGCTAGCTTGAATCCAGTGGGAAAGTGAGCAAGGGACCCATGTCTGGGCATACCCTGCCAACTTAGGGCAAACACAATGAGATGATGGACGGAGTGCTGAACCTTTTCAGATACTCACCCCCAGTCACAGATCTGGGTTGAATCCATCTTCATTCTTTAGCTCACTTTGCCATCCCAGTTCAGACCCAGCTAAATGCAAATCAGTCTTGACACTGTGCCTCATGGGAACAGTCCAGCTCGAACTCCAAGCCAGGTCTACCCTGGACCAGAAAAAAGCCTCCTGGGACAGGTTTTGGGGTAACACCCCTCATCAGCCAGGCTAGCTTGAGTCCAGTGGCAAAGTGAGAAAGTGTCAGTGACCCATGTCTGGGCATACACTACCAACTTAGGTCGAGCAAAGCAAAAACAATGAGATGATGGACAAGTGCTGAAACTTTTCAGACACTCACCCCCAGTCACAGATCTGGGTTGAATCCATCATCGTTCTCTAGCACAGTTCGCCACCCCAGTTGAGACCCAGCTATATGCAAATCAGTCTTGACCCTGTGCCTCATGGGAACAGTTCAGCCGAACTGCTAAGCCAGGTCTTCCCTGGACTGTAAACAAGCATCCTGGGACTGATTCATCAGTCAGGCTACCTTGAATCCAGTGGCTGAGTGAGCAAGGTACCCATGTCTGGGCATACCCTGCCAGCCTAGGGCGAACAAAGTAAACACAAGGAGATGATGGATGGAGAGCTGATACTTTTCACACACTCACCCCCAGTCACAGATCTAGGATGAATCCAACATCGTTCTTTAGCTCACTTTGCCACCCCAGTTCAGACCCAGCTAAATACAAACCAGTCTTGACCCAGTGTCTCATGGGAACAGTCCAGCCCAAACTGCCAAGCCAGGTCTTCCCTGGATCAGGAACAAGCATTCTGGGACCAGTTTCGGGGTAACATCCCTCATCATTCAGGCTAGCTTGAATCCAGTGGCTAAAAGTGAGCAAGGGACCCATGTCTGGGCATACCCTGCCAGCCTAGGGCGAACAAAGCAAACACATGGAGATGATGGATGGAGCACCGATACTTTTCAGACACTCACCCCCAGTCACAGGTCTGGGTTGGATCCATCATTGTTCTTTCGCTCACTTCGCCACCCCAGTTCAGACCCAGCTATATATAAATCAGTCTTGACCCTGTGCATCATGGGAACAGTCCAGCCCAAACTGCCACACCAGGTCTTCTCTGTACCGGAAAGAAGTATCATGGGTCCAGTTTCGGGGTAAAACCCCTCATCAGCCAGGATAGCTTGAATCCAGTGGCAAAGTGAGCACTCACATGATCATGAACACTTGTCTCCATGATCAAATCCAAACCAGGCCACCAGGAATCTTGTTGGATCCATTCTTTGATCTTCATGATGCCAAGATGAATGATCTGTCCTAACTGAGATAGCTTATCTCACTTAGTGTTGGGTGGTATTGGTTCTGTGTCTCTTAAAGCAGACAGTGCCTTTCACTGAGTCCCTCCCTCAAACTCTGAAAATTGTTTCAAGTATATGCTCCTCCTGTTCTTACACTTCAACCCTCTCTCCTTCAAAGTCATCCTTTTCCATTTCCATCCTCCATTGTTCTTGAGAGGTAACTCACACAGTTACTCTGTACACACTCATGCTGACTACCTCATCAGAGACGTTTTAAGGCATGGGCAAAGTGGGCTCTGGCCCAAGGCCCCAGCCTTTCTGTGGCCCCCCTGACAGACTCAGCTCTGTTCTGCAGAGTCTTTCCCTGATGACCTTGAATAATTCTTAAACAGATTGTAATAGACTCTCACACATCACCCATATTCAAAATAAATGAAAGGAGAATGGTATTTGAAACAGACATTTTGCATAGAAATGTTGTGTTTATGTTTCATCCTTTCAGATCAAAGCAGGACCTCACATATTCATGTCACAGAGATTTTTGCAGTAATATTACTGAGCTGCTGCTGTGTTGCAATATTGAAAACACACCTCACTATCCCTAAATATTAGATGTAAACACCATTTGGACCAGTGTGCCTGTGCACTTTAAGTGACCAGGCCAAAGAGGGCGTGAAAGAGCTGAAACTGGATCATCAATTCAAAGCTGTTCCGAATAGGGCCCCCCAAAATACGTTTGGCCCAGGGCCCCCAAAATCCTTAAGATGTCCCTGTACCTCATCAGCCTTCAACTCCAAAGCATTCCCTGTGTCGAACTGGACAAGCCTTGACAGGCAGCAGACAATCAGGTGCCATATTCTGGGCACCATAAATATAATTCATTGCGAAGTTAGCAGATTGACAACCAAGCACCTTATCCCAGAAGAAATTATATCCAACCCTATTGACCTGCAGATCTCACCTAATGGTTTGTGATGTCTTCTAACAGTGAATGCCATGCTGCACAACAAGTTTCTGAACCTCTTTAAGGCCCACACAACCACAACATCCTCAATGACTGAGTTATTGATCTCAACTTCCTTCAATGACTTAGATGTGAAAGACATTGTTTCCTCTCCTTTCTGTTTTCTGCACAAGAACTGCACCAATGCTTTTGGGACTGGCATTGTTTGTTTTTTTTAACTTATTTTTATTAAATATTGCGTTCAAGTATATCAAGCATAAGTACTCACAAGTACATTTACAAAAGGTATGGTCAGAATATCACTGATACTATTAAGAACACATCCAGTGGGACTGGCATTGTTAATCACCACCGTGTTTCTGCCAGAAACAAATGCCTTAACCTTAATAAGCTTCATATTCAGCCATCCATTTGAAATACAGCTTTTTCTTCACAAGGCCTTCACATGACTAGTCTTTACCGCAAACCCTTGCACAAACAGACTATAAATGTCCAACATTTCCAGGAATGACATCCTTTTTTTGGGGGAAGAAAAGTCTGCTGATGGTAGCCAGTAATTCCATTTTAGACTGAACACCACCAGCCAAGATAAGATGATCCAAATAGAAATTCTCACTTTGTCTGAATCTGCACTTATCAGCCGTCAGAGTAATATCCTTTTTCCGAATTTGTTTTTAATCCACCATCAACTTTTCATTATGTTCTCATTAGGAATTCCCATACACCATGTTACACCTTCTATGCCATCTAGGAGGGACTCCAGGACTCTTTGCAAAACAGACTAGGTTGAGAGAAGCCCAAAGGGACAGAGTAGGTTGAGGCAAACCCAAAGGGGGTCAACCACTCGATCACCTCCACCAGGACAATGATCCCCAGTCTGGGAGGCTCTCCAGTTTGTTCTTCACTTGAGTTTGCACACCAATGACTAATATTCTGACACCTCTCTTCAGCTACATTGTATTGTTGGGTATCATTGGAGTGCCCTCCAGAGCCAGGTGGGTGAACGAGGCCTGTGGCCCAGCTACAAAAGGTTTTTTTTGAGCCTGGGTATTGGTTGCTTGACAGGACTACCGAGCATTTGATACTGGCTTACCACGAAACACGGAGGTGGCCAAGGTGACACGTTGGGGCATCAGTTGGTCTGGGGGCTGAGAGGAGGCAGAAGGTGAGAGGAGTGGGGCATGGACATTGACCTGCACTAGCCATAAAGAGGGAGCGGAATCCAGCCGGCCCTCGATCCTTGCCCTCCGTCATACTCAGCCTCCGAGATGTCCTCCCTTAGATCAAAGAAGGATTCCACAATCAAAAACGTCCTACAAAAGTCAAACTCCAAAAAAGCAGAGTCGCACATGCCGGAACAGCCAAACTCTAGTAGGATATGGAGTCTGCGAAGGATTCGTCAGCAGAATGCATAACAATGGGCTTCTAGGAACAACTTTTTGACAGCCTTAGAGAGGATTTTGCGGCCCTCTGCCAGGAGATGGCCTCAAGGCTGACAGGAGATTGGTGATCGGGTCGACTCCCTTGAGCGAGCGGGAGACGGCAGAAACGAGGAGATTGCAGAACAGGTGCGGGAGCTATTGGAGGTCAGAGATCGTAATGAAGAGCTACATCTTTGCCTAGAAGACCTGGAGAACCGTTCCTGGAGATCTAACATACGCATTAAAGGGGTGCCATTGCAGGTGGACCGAGGGAAGCTGCAAGAGTGGGTGGTGCGCTTCTTCCGGCATGTAGCCCCGGAGCTCGGAGATGGGGAAATGATACTGGATTGCATGCATCCGGTGGGACGGCCGGCGGCGAGCCCGTGTAAACAGCAAGACATCTTCACCTGTCTCTATTCAAACAGACAAAAGAAACTCATCATAAGCGCACCCATCACTTTTGAAAGTCTCCATGTTGGCGTGAATTAGGACCTCTAACCTCTCCAGCGACTAAGGGCCCTGAGGCCAATCACTTCTCTCTTGAGGAAAAAAGAGAATATGGTATTGGTGGGGCCATCCATTTAGCATGTCCTTCACATGGTAAAGGAGCTGCGAATAGTGAGATCCACATTATTGGTATTATACGCCGGCAAGGATAATCCAATGGAAACCATGAGGGAACGGGCAATGTTGGCGCCAATGTGGCCAACTAGGCAAGCTTACTGGGAGGCAATTCTTCGAGAGTTAGACAGCATATACCACACTGATCTACCTAAACTAATTTACATTCTTCTGGGGGTCCCCAATGCCTTGATGTACCCTCTTCGATCTTGCCGTGGCAGAGCAATCACCCTGGCTCTGGAAGCGGCCAAGTAGGCACTGCTGGCTCGGTGGGGTACGGTGGAGATACCCTCTCAACTAGTCTGGCTATACAAGCTATTGGAAACACTGGGGATGGAGGAGATTACAACGGGCCTCACACACTCTCTCCCTAAATTTGATAAAACATGGGGCACCACCATAGAATTCTTGTCCACCGAACTCACAGAGCTCACATGCCAGCGATATCTCCAAGTGCTCCGGCTCACTAAGGTCACCCCCAAAGGATTAATGAAAGTAGCTGACCTCACCCGCCCATGGGATGCCCGCTTGACCCACCATACACACCTGTAGGAAATGGGCATATCTACCTCTCTTCTATTTCTTTCTTCTCTATACTCTGAAGTTCCAGTCCATTCGAATGATCCCCACCGGCTGGTAGATATATGTGGTGGCTTTTGTTATACTTGTCTTTTTAAAAATAATAAAAGATTTAAACCATAAAGGTGATTGTTTCCACAGAACAACCCAGCATCCCAAATTCTCAGCCACCATAATGCACACACAACTGTTTTCTCTGAAATAATCAACATTATCTCAATGTTCAACCATTCACTGACGGATTTCCACCTCCTGACCGACCTCTTTAACTCTGACTGTTTCTTTGACCTGTATGCCAGAATGACAGCATCAGATAAAGTGGCCCCTTTTCCAAAATGTTTTGCAGACCGCCTTGGCTGTTCTTGTAGCTTGTCATATCTCCTTGTTGACCAAAGCAGTAACATAGCCACTTGAATTTTATCTCTCTCTCTTTCAATCACCAGCGAGCGGCATCCAGGCTCTGGGTTTAGTTGAAGAGCCAGGTCTTGAGGCTCTTTCTGAAATCCATCAGTGAGGGTGTTGTTCAGAGGTGGAAGGGGAGGGTGCCCAGGCCCTGGTGGCGAGGTGAGGAGAAGGAGCAGCCTCCAATGTGGCTACGGTGGATGTGCAGTGTTGTGCAAGGGAGGCGGCGCGAAGGTTTCTGGATGTTTGGAAGAAGTTCAGTCAATGGTTCATGTATGCATATCCTTGGTCGTGGAAGGTTTTGTAGGTGTGCGTCAGTAACTTGAATTAGATTAGCATCTTTTCTGGATGGGGAGCTAGTGGCGGTTTCTCAGGTGTTGGGTAATGTGGGTCCATTTTGGCAGGTTGAGGCTCAGTCTGGCCACTGAGTTCTGTATTGTCTGAGCCTTCTCATGAGTTTGTTGGTGGTTCCTGCATACAGTGCATTGCCGTAGTCCAGCTAGCTGGTAAATAAGTCTTGTGTGACTATTTTTCTTGTGCTTCTGGGCAGCCATTTGAATACTCTTCAGAGCAAGTAGAAAGTGTGGCAGCAGGCATAGGAGACTGTGTTGATCTGGAGATTTTTGGTGAGTTTGCTGTCCAGGATGATGCCGAGGTAGCGGGATTGGTCTTTTGGTGTGGGAGTGGGTCCGTGCTTGGCGGGCAATCTGGTATTGTTTCAGGGGGAGACCTGGTTGCTAAAGATCAGCACATCGGACTTGTCATTGTTGAGCTTTAGACAGTTGTCCTTCATTCAGTCTGTAACATTCTTCATGCAGTTGTGGAAGCTGGTCTTTGTGGTGGGCGGGGTCTGCTAAGAGCAAGAGGATAAGCTGGCTATTGGCAGCATCGTATATGATATTAAGATTGTGGGTTCTGATGATGTCAGCTGGAGGCATTATGTAGATGTTGAAGAGGGTGGGGCTAAGGGATGAATCTTGAGGGATGCCACAGATAGTGCTTGTGGGTTTCGAGATAAAGGGGTGTAGGCAGATTCTCTGTGTTCATCCATGAGGGATGATGCAATCTCCCTTGATCCTGAGTGCATCTCCCTTGATCCTAATGGTGTAGTCACTTGATGAGTGTGTGGTGGGATATGGTGTCAAACGCTGTGGAGAGGTTGAGGAGGATCAGGGCAGCAGATTCTCCCCTGTCGAGTAGGGCACAGATGTCATCAATGGCAGTGATCAGAGCCGTCTTGGTGTTGTGGTTGGCACAGAAACCAGATTGGGAGGCGTCTAGCAGGCTCTTCCTCTCCAGGTGTTTGGTTGAGCGGCCAATTGATGGCTTTCTTCAGGACTTTGGCAAGGAAAGGGAGCAGTGAGATGGGATGGTAGTTCTGGAGTTTGCTCGGGTTGGCGGTGGGTTTCTGGAGGAGAGGTCTAACTTTTGCATGCTTCAATGCTTTGGGAAAGGTGGCTCAGGTGATGACTGCCTTGAGAATGTTGGAGAGTTGGTGGCTGATCTTGCTGCTTCCTAGTTTGAAGAGGCAGTAGAGGCAGAAGTTTGTGGGTGCTCCTGAGTGGATGGAGTTCATGATGGTTGTGGTGTTCAGCATGATGAGCTGTTCCCATGTGGTGAGTTGCTGAACAGGGCGGGTTTCCGTTGGGATGAGGAGGCTGATGAGATCAGTGGGTTGGGGCTCGAAGTTTCTGTAGATGGTTGCTATCTTGTTGTGTCTCTTTAACACTCGAACCCTGCTTATCCTTTTAACACATGCACCTTTGCTTTTTGGTCACCACCTTCATGTATTTCACCCAAACACACAATCATGTGCTCTACATATTTGGAACTGCTCAAGACTTCACACATTGGAGGCTCATTCTGGATCCACAGTTCGTCATGTGATCTCATATCTTTTCAGTAATAATTAATTTCAGATGTGTTCCACTGTTAGTACACCAAATTTGCATCATGCTGCATGTTTCCTCAAGCTAGACACACAATATTTCACCATCCTGATCTCAGCTTTCACCCTCGTCCCAAATTGAGAGCACTCTAAGATGGTGCTTACCTGTGGCAGATTGTGTAGGTCACGTTTTTTAAGACATAGCTCCAATTCATTCAGGCCTCTTCCTAATGCTGTTCTACATTTATTAAATTGCCAAGGGTCTTCTGTCTCTCTGGCTACAAACAATGAGTGTGTACACTTTCCATTCTATGTCTGCATTCACTGCACATTCAAAAGCATAGTTCATAAATAGCTTTTATTCCATTTTGTGAATTTAATGGGTGGTTTCCTGGGGAATGCCAGGAAAAAGATGGTGAAGTCACAATTAGCATATTTAAAAAACTAGCAGAGAATATTTCTTCTCATAAACAATAAACCGACAATTATAATTCCTACAAACCCTCATTGACACGACACAGCTTATAAAACATTCACCTTTTTCAAAATTTGTAGTCTAGAGAGGGCACTGTTGTGTGCCTGTCACCAATAATAGATTACAGGCTAAGCTCAGACGTTTGCTACAGATGGGCATGTCTATTGCCTAGATCATGCATGAAAAGATAACTTCGAAATACTATATAGATATCTTCTTTCCTTGAGACACAACAGGGGCATGTTTACAAAGAATTGGTGGGCAGGGCTGCAAGTCATTTTGTTGTGCTGCCCTGCGCCAATTCAAAAGGACAGATATGCACCATATTTACAAGATACAGTACATTCCTGTCCTTCAGCCGGCGCCAGCACAAAAAATGCAACCGTGCTCCATCACTAGCACTCTTGCACCATGGTGCAAGGGTGTCAGTGTTGTTAGTATGAAAAACCATCACAAGAAGCGTTTTCCTCATTATATGTGTGCTGAAGAATGCTGCTCACGTAGAAAGAGGAAAAAAAGGAAGAAAAATCAAAATATTTCTCTTTGTTATGCCTGCTCTGGAGAGGCGTATGTTTTTGGCATTGCCCCAGATTCACACTATGGACCCGATTCCGATCCTGGTAAAACGCTGTACAAATCGTGGTATAGAGCGTTTTCCCCATACAACTCGTACGGAAAGTACATACGCGATGAAGGTGTACACACCATACACACGCCTCGCATGTAAGGGAACCCCTGTACGCCTCATATACCTATACGACCCGTACCCCGGTATGAGTCGTACCCCCAGAACGAGTCATACCAGGGTACGAGGCGTATAGGGGTTCGCTTCGTTGCCCGGTACGAGTCATTCCCCGTATACAGGCCATTTTCCATACAAATCGTATGTTGACAACCCGTGTCGTACAGCTTTTCCCGATCCGATTTGGAAGGATCGGGCCGATCTGTATGTATTTTTCCCGTATGAATCGTACTACACGGGTTGGAAGGGACTTGTACAATTTGTATGGAAAAAAATACGGATCCGATTTGTATGGAAAATAAAAATCCAGGATCAGAATCGGCCCCATAGTTGTAAATATGGGGCAGTGTCAAAATCCATGGGTGTTGCGTGGGAACACCCACAGTAACACCCATGGCCGGTGTCCGTGCTGCAATGTAAGGGTGTTGCCTTACACCTTGTCTACACGGCCATCAAAAGCCATGCAGGGTGGCTGTGCATGGCCTTGTAGTAGATATGGGCCTGCAATGTGTGGAATTGGAGCGTCAAAAAATGTGATGCTCCGGTACCGCAAGGGTCCTGTAAATATACCCCAACTGTATCCTAATTACACCAAAGAGTGAATTTCAGTGGTTACCAACAGGACTGGTGTACTACTACCCCTGGTGTGCCTGTCACCATGTACAAACAAGCCAGGTGCACTATGTCTGTGCCAGTACCCAGAGTTCAATTGCTTTTAATCATTGTTAACACAGTGGATCAAGTTTTTCCCAGTATGCAGTTCACAGCATTCTTGCGTTGCTAAGTGAATTATCCACAGGCGGTAGTAACACATTTACAAAGGTGTCCCACAAAACATATTTGTTTAGTAGCTAATGGGTCAAAACCCTCCTACCCAAGATGGCTGACACACGACTTTTCTATTAGCATTAGTGCACAGATGCTTCCATCCAGAATTCTACTGCCGCTTTGACTTGTTTTACTTTATAACCTCTCCTTTCATTATCTCTACAGTGCATAGGGCAACAGCTGCTCTGCATGAATTTCAAAGGAATATGAGGTCCAATGCAGCAATAGGCCTAGGCAGCACGTTGAGACCCTAACGGGTGATTAGCCGTGCTCTATAAGAACTATGATTGAGGCAGCTATGCTCTGCAATGATCGCTTTACCAAGTATGCAGTGGAAGCTCTAGACCTCAACATTGAGCAGATTATTCTCTCACTGCTACTTCTTTTGCTTCATGGATACTTCATCCTGCATCTGCATTTTCTTCATTTGTATCGGTTGACCCATTAACAAATACTCAATGTTTTAATTTCTCTTGTGAGACTCCTTCAAGTGTGAATTTACATCAAGTCCTACCAAAGTCTCGCAACAGCTCATTGCCAGTGTAAAATATACTCCAAGACCACCAGGTGTAATTTAAAGATAGGAGCTTTAATTACCTACTGTACGTAGTTATAGTTAGGGCCTTCATTATATAGGAAAAGCAATTTTTGTTCTGCCAATAACTTTGGCATTATTTCATGAATCCTCGCAAAATTTTCAAAACTAGTTTGCCACTGACTTTAGCTGCTGTCTTGAAAGTTTGAAAGCTTCAATGTGATCCTTCAAGCAGGAGCCTAGAAAGGGGGGGTCCCAAAACATGTTTTCCCCCTTTCAATTTCCTATACGGATCCTAGACACAGCTACAGCCCAAACCGCTGAACAGAATTACACCAAATTTGGCAGTAAGGTAGCTGTTGGTCCAGAAAGTGACTTTTTTGTAAATTGGAGTGAATCTGTTCAGTAGTTTTGGAAATATTAAGGGAAATCCAAATTTGTATATATAGAGATGCAGATCCTCCGAGGATCGGGCAGGCCCCATAATGAAATTTGATTGCCTGCCAACAGTTCTACCAGGAAGTGTTGGCAGCCATCTCGGAACTCAGCTTCAGCTGAGTCCCTGAAAAAAAGATTTAAAAAAAGAAAAGGGGGCAGGGTAAGAATACCCTAACCCCTTAGCTCTGGACCCTAACCCCTTAGCTCTGGTCATGGGGTCCCCCTGGCACCCGGCAGGGCCGGACTGGCTACCGGGCGGTTGTGTGTGCTGCCAAGCTGCGGGCTGATTTCGTTGATGGGGACCTGCGTATGCTGAACAAAATTCGTTTCGCTTTTTAATTTCAAAACGCACGTGGTTCCCCATCAACGAAATTAGCTCCCACTGCAGAGAAATCAGCCCCAAGCTCAGCAGCACACACAACCGCCCAATAGCCAGTCCGGCCCTGGTACTCGGCAGGGCAAAAAGCATTTTCTTAAATTTTCCATTTGGAGTGACGGTGGATCCGCAGCTCCCGCTCTTCTCTACTGTTTTGCCCCCAGGTGGAATAGGTTCTGAGGGTATGCAGAATTAAAAGAAAAGGAGGGAGTGTACGAGACCCCCTCCTGAAGTTCTTAAAAGTCCTGGGGACCAGCACATCCCTGTGGCTTTTATAATATAATGGAGTGGGGCAGCGTGGTCCCCCCTGCCTGGGCTCTTTAGAGCCCCAGCAACCACCACCTCCCTGAGGCTTCATTATAAATTTGAAAGGGAGATGTACAGTCCCTCCTTCTCGGGCAGATTCACACCATGGGGACCACCACCTCCCCGGGGCCAAATTAACATGTTTAAAATGGGAGGGGGGCAACAGAGCCCCCCTGCCAGCCCATAAATGGCAACAGGGGCGACCACCTCCCCGGGGCCGGCCCATCTACTATAAATAGGGGGCCACACCACCCCCATCCTGGAATCATCCATGGCCATGCGGACCACCACACCCATGGCTGCCTCCTGATATGTCCTGTGGTGCCCACCCTCGGGCCATACCTGTTTGCTGTGACTTGGTGGGAGCTTTGACAGCTACCACCAAGTCAGAGCAAACACTCCACTTCCTGCAAGTGGGATCTGACAAAATGCTCTTGCTTGCTGGAAGTAGGGGTTTCGTCTATTTCCCTGCCCGCTGTCAAAAAGACAAAACAATTGCTCTCACAGACAGAGAGTTGCATGTTTATCAGCTCCCTGCCTGTGAGGGCAATGGCGGCTCCCACAGTAGACGGGGAGCTGGCACGGTCCGAGGGGGCCCTGAGGCTCCCTCCAAGGTCCCGCAGAAAAGAGCAGTAAGAGGCAAAATAAAGGTGAGAAACTAGCAGAAAGAGGCAGAATAAATGTGAGCAATAAGCAGAAAGAGGCAGAATAAAGGTCTGCAACAAGCAACCAGAGGCAAGATAAAGGTGGGAAACAAGCACAAAGAGGCAGATTATAGTTCAGAAGCTAACAGGAAGAGTCAGAATAAAGGTAAGCAATTAGCTGAAAGACGCAAGGTAAAGGTGAGAAATGAGCAGAAAGAGGCAGAATATAGGTCAGAAACAAGCAGAAAGAAGCAGAATAAAGGTCAGCAATGAGCAGAAAGACGCAAATAAATGTAAGGAAAAAATATAAAGAGGCAAAAAAGGTTCGGAAGCAAGCAGAAAGAGGCTGAATAAAGTTCAGGAAACAAGCAGAAAGAGGCAAAATAGAGGTCAGAAATGAGCAGCAAGCGGCAGGATAAAGTGGAGAAAGATGCAGAATAAAGGTCAGAAATGAGCAGAAATAGTCAAAAAGAGGTCAGAAACTAGAAAAAAGAGGGAAAATAGATGTCAGCTATATACAGAAAGGGGCAAAAAGGGGTCAGAAACTAGCAGCAAGAGGCAAAATATGTCCAGCAATGAGCAGAAAGGCAAAATAGAGATCAGAATTTAGCAGAAAGAGGCAAAATAGAGGACAGAAACAAGCAGAAATAGGCAGAATAGAGATCAGGTCCAAGCAGAAAGAGGCAAAATAAAAGTAAAAAATTAGCAGAAAGAGGCAAAGTAGAGGTCAGAAACTAGCAGTAAGGGGCAAAATAGAAGTCAGAATCTAGCACAAAGGAGCAAAATAGAGGTCAGAAACAAGCAGAAAGAGACCAAATAAAGGTCAGAAGTCAGCAGAAAATGAGCAGAACCCACTCACAGAACAACTCAGAATCTCTCACAGCCACTCACAGACCCAGTCAGACATTAATGTACCCACTCACAGATGAACTGAGACACTCTTTTACCTTCTCAGAGACCATCTCAGAGTCTTATGCACTGACTCACAGAAACACTCAGAGACTCACAGACCCAGTCAGAGACTCAAGCACCCACTCACAGACAGACATATTCAAACACTCATGCACTTGCTCACAGACTGACTGATACACTCATGGAGGCACTTGCAAACCAACTCAGACATTCTCACACCCACTTACAGACCCACTCAAACACTCACAGACCCACCCACACACCCACTCAGACACCCTTGCATTCACTCACACACTCATGCTCCAAGGTTACAGGTAGGAAATAACAATAAATAGCCATAGAAATTCACTGAAAAAGCAAAGGTTATAGGTATGTTATAGTTAGGAAATCGAATTTAAAAAAACCTTAAAAATGCTCTGAAAACAACAAAGGTTACAGGGACGTTATAGTTAAGAAATAGAATTTAAAAAACCTTAGAAATTCACTGAAAAAAGACAATCATTACATGGACGTTATATCTAGGCCCAAATTTCACTAATACAAAAACCATAGAAATTCAGCAGTTACAGTTACCTGAGCTAACTATAACTTATGCCCCCTCAATGCTAGGCTCATAACCTCACATATTACATCACTCATGACATGGTCAGCGACATCACTGATGATATCATTGATGACGTCTCAAATGACATCACTGATTACATCACCCACAGAACCATTCACACACCCACTCACACCCATATAACCTCTCATACGCCCACTTACTCACCCACACCAATTACATTTCCCCCCAACATATTACTATGGCTGGGGGGACGGCGGCGGACGGAAACACCATTTCATATGGTGGCAGTGTCTGCCATATTATGATGGGCTAAATCAGATGCCTTTCCGTGGTGGCAATGCTGCCACGGAAAGGCATGCGGTCTTTACTTTGGGGGCCCCCTGCGGGCCCCCATGGTGAAGGCGAGGTGGGGGTGCACATGGGGGTACCTGTGGTACCCCCCTGCATCTGCATACACAATACGGCAGGCACCATGCGGTGCCTGCCGCTTTGTGTATGCAAATGCATTCAATGCATTCATGACATTGTGGCGGGTGCTGGTGTGAACACCGCCCGCCGCAATGGTATGAATCCATAATGGGCACCATCCCCAAGCACACTGCAGGACACACACACTACCCTGTCTTTGCAGGAGGAAACAGCATCTCCTACTGCCACCCCACGGAATTGCTCTGAACGGACCACCACTGCAACCACTTCTCCTTTAGAAAACACACCGCACACAAGCACGAGTACCACCTCCCCCAGAGATGCTGGAACGAAGTCACAGAAGAACACCTCACCTCCGCCCTCACCAGCACCTCCAATTATGCCATGTGCCAACACAGTAGCAAGCAGCCTCCACCAATGGATCACCAAATGCACCGACACACTCGCCCCCCTCCAGAAAGCTACAGGATGACACAACAAGAAAGAAAGCTGGTTCACCACAGCACTCCAAGAATCCAAGCGTTTCGACCGACGACTTAAAAAGACATAGAGAAACAGCAAAACCTCTGAAACACTCACCACCTACAAAACAGCCACCACAGCACACAACCAACTCATCAAATCCACAAACAAGAGCTTCCTTCAAGACAAAATCTTCTCCACGCCCACAACTTTAAGGAACTCTTCTGCATCATGCAGGAATTTGCCAAGTCCGGCAGCGAAATAACAGACGTCCCACCCTCCCAAGACCTCTGCAACCGACTCAGCTCCTTCTTTCAGCTCAAGATCAAGACGCTCTAGAACAACTCCGACAACCAAGACCTCTGCACCGCTTCAACCCCCACCCCAGTGATGCCACCCAACAGACCCTACTCACTTGGACCCCGCTCACAACAGAAGACACCTTAAAGAGCATTAAGAACATCCACTTCGGAGCAGCCTCATACCCTTGTCTGCCCCACATCGTCCACAGGGCCACCATTGCACCCGCGCTATGTCGGATAATCAACTGCTCCGTTGAGACGGCCACATTCCCTGATGACTGGAAGCATTCCGAAGTCAAGCCCCACCTGAAGAAACCATCCGCAGACCTGACAGACCTCAAGAACTTCAGGCCCATCTCTCTGCTTCCATTTGTAGCCAAGGACATCGAAAAGGCTGTCAACACCCAGCTAGCAAACTTCATCGAAGCCAACAATGTCTTAGACATCTCCCAATCCTGATTCCGCAGCAACCACAGCACCATGACCGCCCTTCTCGCTGCCACTCCTCGATCAGGGCCAAATGGCAGCCCTCATCCTCCTGGATCTATCAGCAGCCACCAGACTCCAAGAGGCCAGCATCTGAGGAAAGACCCTAAACTGGATACGCTCAGTCCTCACAGGCAGAACACAGAGGGGCAAATTTACAAGGAACTGACGCATCTGCATAGATGCGTCAGTTTCCTTGCGCCAGCATTAAATGTCCTTGTGCCACCATGGATGCGCTGTATTTACAATACAGTGCTCCATGGCGCAAGGATTAACAGATGTGTTCGAAATTCTGATGCATCTGCTGTCCCAAAAGTCACGCTTTGCTGAAGTTGTGTCACAAGCATGACGCAACTCCAGCAATGTACTGAATCACTCCTTACGCCTACTTGAAGCAGGCTTAAGGTTTTGACGCAGTAGCTTCCTAAAAGTGGCGCAGTGAACTAGATTTCACTGTGTCACTTTTACGAGGCCTTCCTGCGAGGAAACGCCCACATTCCATACAATATACCTGATGCAGGTACAATGTGACGCATCTCCCTAGATGCATCACATAGTAAATAGACCGCATTGTTTGCACCGCCGTTGCGTCAAAAAAAGTGATGCAATTGCAGCGCAAGGGGCTTGTAAATCTGCCCCAGAGAGTCAAACTCCTGCCTTACCTCTAAGAACCAACAGAGACCAGAAGCAGAGTACCCCAGGGATCCTTCCTCAGCCCCACCCTCTTCAACATCTACATGGACCCCCTCACAACCATTGTCAGAAACAACGGGCACAAAAATGCCTCCTATGCCGATGACACCCAGCTCTCCCTCACCAAGGAACCCAACATCACCAGGCACAAGTTCCAAAAAGATATGAAAGCCATCACCTCCTGAATGAAGAACAGCTGCCTGAAACTCAACTCAGAGAAAACAGAAGTCCTCATCCTTGGATCCACCCCATCAGCTTGGATCAACACCTGGTGCCCCTTCACGCTCGGAAACCCACCCACCCCGACAGACTATGCACATAACCTCGGCATCTTACTGGACTCCTCACTCACTATGAACCGCCAGATCAACGAAGTTTCCTCGGCCTGCTCAAACACCCTCTGCATACTCTGAAAAACATTCAAATAGATCCCCTCAGAATCCAGAAAAACAGTCATGCACACCCTCATCACCAGCAGACTAGACTACGGCAATGACCTCAATACCGGAATCACCAAAAATTTCGTCCGAAAGCTCCAGACTGTCCAAACCCCAGCAGCCAGACGAATCGTTAGCATCCACAGGCATAACCACATCACTCAACACTGCTGCGATCTCCACTGGCTCCCTGTCAAAAGAAGAATAACATTCAAGCTGCATACAAAGCACTCTACAACATCGGACCAGAATACCTCAACAACGTCTCTCCTTCTTCCAGGCCCTCAAGAGAAACCTCCTATCAGCCGACCTCTCCCTGGTCACTGTCGCATGCTTCTACCGGACCATACCGGGTGGAAAGTCCTTCTCCTACCACACAGCCAAGACACGGAACAACCTCCCCCTTCTCCTCCTGCAAAGCCTTACACGGCTCCAGTTCAGGAAATATCTCAAGACCTGGCTCTTCAGATTACTGCAACGGAGCCGCACCCCATCCCCCACCCCCCAGTGCCATGAGACCCCAATGGGTGAGTAGATTGATTGATTGATTGCAAATAGGTTGACACCAAGTTTAGGAGGCGGCATGTTTCCTTATTGTTTCTTATTTCTATTTATAATTCAAACGTTAAATAACCACTTCCGTACCTTGTCAAGACCAGACATGATAGCTTTGCGAGTGCTTGTTTACCTCTTGCTATCCCCCGCACTCACTTTTGACCCTCCTTCATCAAATTGCATCTTCCATTTCCTCATTTGGCAACTTTAACCCAAACAGGATGAGGGCTGTTGTCCCATATTTTTATACATGTTACTTTAAGGCGACAATGAAGAGTTTATGGTTGACATTTTGGGGTTGCATTTGTTCCTTGTAAGAAATACCCTGCATCTCAACCTGTGTTTGCTGTGTGCAGTCCTCTGACATTTTCTCATAGAGCAAAGCTCCATAAAAGCATCAAAATTAATAAAATAGGCAGCAGATAATCCGACGCTCCAGGTGCATATTGCATAGATATGCTGCCAGGATAATCAAAAAGTATGATGCTTTTTAAAAATAAAGCAGACCTCCCCGAGCACCACATAATGGCAGACATTACAACTGTTTTTAAAATCACTATTTGAGTTGCTACTCTGTTCTTCATATTTCAATCTTTTTATGGTCAACGCTTGAAAAAAAAGTGGGAGGGAAAACCATGTAAATGGGCCTTCTGCCTGGTGGGGGCGCTATTGCCCTTGTGTTTAGAGATTAACTTTTTTTCTCCATTTTTGATCAGCATAAGAAGCATCCTCCCTCTGATTTAATGCGGCCTCTGCCATTTTTCAAACTACTCCCTTCAAAAATCTTGCCTAGTGTTTACACACCCACTCTGCAAGTATGGAATCGCCCTTGGTGTTGTTATTGTTTGAGTAAAGAGAGATGTCATAACCACACGCATATTACCGACATTATTGGCATGAGAAAAACAGTTGGCTCATTGCAATAAAGGCAGATGAAGCTGAAAGCGCTGAGCATCCATGCATGTGGGCGGGGCAGTCACAGGGTGGTCAGCTGTCAAAGAAGGGTCAGATGTTTGATGAGGGCAGAAGCAAAGATTACAAGCATCTTTAGTTTCTCACGTGTTTACAGCGGTTTCTGTCGACTTCAAATAGACAACTTTGGCAACAAGAAATTCTACAAAATATGACGACATGAAATTGCTCAGAGGGGAGATGCTTGGTAGTAAAGTTTTGTCCGAAATACAGGGGGGAGAAAGGTTGGTCAGTTTAAGATAATATGAGTAAATAATACAGAGACTGGATCACATAAAATGATTGTGGAAAGTGATGATTCAAGGCATGGCCTGTGACACGGTTTGAGGCTGAATTTTGTCTTAAAGATATACAGTTCGACAAGGGGTAAGTTACTACCTTTGGCAATGAAAAATGTTCGTCTTACACTGGAGATGTAATGGAACATTCTGCTTTTGAAGGGAAACGTAAAGAAACTTCAGAGCAAAACAGAACATAATAACACAATAATAATAAAACAATAATAAAAGAAGAGCAGTACAAGACAAACAGCCAAAAAAGAGCACAAAATAATAACACCACCATTATAACCCAACCACAAATGGGGTTTTACCTCATAGTTTTTAGTGCCAGTGCTTTTGGCGCTGTTATGTTATATTGCTGTTGTGCTATTGTGGTGGTATTTTATTGCGGTACAGTGTTCCTGTAACGTTGTTGTCCTACATCAACTGCAGTGTGTCTAATTAAAGATACATATTTATGTGTGTGTGTGTGTGTGTGTGCGCGTGCGCGCAAGGGTGTGTGTGTGTATATATATATATATATAAATAAATAAAAAATAATGTTTGGCTATATATATATATCACTGGAAATGCTGATTTAATCATTGAAATTGAGTTGGGTCAGTTACACTTTTTATTTTGAACATGAAACCAATGTAACGTGAAATGAAACATATGTTTTGTTATTTTACGCACTCGGACTCTGTATGACTTTAAATACAGAGTCTTTTCTCTATTTTCACGGTTTTGTCACTGAAAAAAATGTATTTAGCTTCCGGGAACATGGTCATGTGACCAAGAGCAGGATAGATCGAAATGCGTCTGTTGTTTTGCCCGAATAAATACGAGTTATCTAACTGGATCGGTGTGGCCCGTAATTCATGGGCATACAAAAGTGAAGTTGTTTGTTGAATATATTTATATATATACAGAAGAAAATTAATTTCCATAGGTCCAGGGTAAAGAGACAGGCACTCCGTAATTGTGTCAAATAAATGCAATAGTTTAATGTCGACAGACAAACCATTACGCGTTTCGACTCTTCTGAGTCTTGCTCATATATATACATATATATATATATATTCACTGAAAAAACCATAGGTTATAGACCATATATAGTTAGGAATTAGCATTTAAAAAACCTTATTTTACTCACACAAAACCATTGAAATTCCATATATAGTTAGTTGCACTAACTATATATCGCGCACCCGCAATCCACTGCTGATCATGTCACATATTACATCATTCATGACATGGTCAGTGACATCACTGATGACATCACTGATGACATCTCAAATGACATCACTGATGAGATCACTGATGACGTCATCCAGTGACTGTGTGTTTCTGTAAAGTTTAAATATGTTTTACATATTGAAGAATGAGTAGATGTATAAGTGTCTGGACGAAGGATTTAGTAGGTGCATGACTGAATGTATGAGTGAGTGATTAAATGTGTCTCACTGAGTGCATGGGTTAGTGACTAAACTGTCTTAATTTGTGCATCATTATGTCTGTTGTTCTGTAAACTGCTGCATGTGTTGATCAGTAGCTATATGATTAACTATATGGGTTATTGATTGATTGTCCAAGTATTTGTATGGGAGACTGAGTGTGTGTGTGGCTGGCTGGGAGGTGTGTGACTCTGTGCAGATCAATGTGTACTTGTATCAATGATTGTATAAGAAAGTAAGTATGTGTTAGTATATGTTTGAAAATGTAAGGTGCTCTATGTTTAACTGTATAGACAAGAAAATGGAAGTGTGATTGATTCTTTACAGGACTGACTAGGTGTGTGAGTAACTCCATGGATGAGTGGCAGAGTGTGAGTGTCTGTATAGGTGTATGAGTGCACATGATAGTGTTGTAAAGATGAGTGATTGTATGTATGAATGATTGTATGGGTGAATGAGTGAATGTGTGTGTAGACGTAGGAATCAGTGAGTACGTATGTAGTAACTAGTATTGGTGTGTCAATGGTTTCAAAAATTATACTCTGTATTTAACACTGGGTGAAACAGAGGTTATATTAAAATGTGAGGAGATGCATTGTATTGTCACATGAATGATATCATCAGTGATGTGGTCATTGATGTCAAATGAGATGTCATCAGTGATGTCATCAGTGATGTCATTTGAGATGTCATCAGTGATGTCATCAGTGATGTCACTGACCATGTCATGAATGATGTAATATGTGACATGATCAGCAGTGGATTGCGGGTGCGCGATATATAGTTAGTGCAACTAACTATATATGGAATTTCAATGGTTTTGTGTGAGTAAAATAAGGTTTTTTAAATGCTAATTCCTAACTATATATGGTCTATAACCCATGGTTTTTTCAGTGAATTTCAATGGTTTTTTAATAGCAAATATCATAAGCTGTCGAATGTCAAGTACGTGGTAAGTGAAAACATTTTCGTGTTTATGCACACTGATCTGCTTTGAATGGTGCCCCCCCCCCCCTCATTTCTATTAGGAGTACTCTCTCTTTGCAGATAGTGAAAGGTAGTTAACGCAGGCCTTTGCCCCCGTTGTAATCCGTCGTGCCTGCTTCTCTCTCCATTTGATTGATTGTTATCCAAGTATTTACTGTTTTAGAATTAGTTCTCTTTGGTTCATTCTCTATTTACAAACAAACACAGAGTCGCAATACTCTGTTTAGTCTTTGCAGATAACGAAAAATCGTGTAAAAAAAAAGAAAAGGAATCGAGCAAAATCAGTAGGCCACTAATGGGATCTCTTTTTGACCTCGCTAAAATAGAAACATTAGGAACAACCCCTCATGACAAATACAAAACTAGTGAGATGAACTGAACTCCACACAATGATGGCTGCAAAACAGCTCGGCTCCGCCACCCACCCCGCCCAAAATAACGATAAAGAGCGGCTGCCATGATTGGTTGCGGAATGGCCACAACGGAGCTACGAAATGGTGCTGCTCTCATGCTAACCCCAGCTTCGGTCTGAAACATCCAGAAACACTGTAGACTACCAATTCGATCAGTTCCGGTAGCGCCCCAATGTAACCCGGTAGAGAAGAACTAGCCCTCCCCTCTTTGACTGATGGTTCTTGTTGCCTGTCCCTTCTGTTGTCATTTAACAGAACTATTTAGCCTGCTGAAAGGGGTTGTGTTTCGACCGCTGGTTGGTGGAGACATTTTGACTATATTCTGGACCTGCGTTGTCGCGTAATGCGTCATATGACGCGCCGCGTTAGCGCATCCGGAAGTCATCCGGGGCGCGCAGCGCGTAACGTAAGCATAACAAGTCATGTGACTTGTTAATAAAACTTTTCATTGGTTCATTTTACTTTTCTTATTCTAATGATGAAAGCCTTGGTCATATCACCTAAAAATTACGCTTTTAATTACTTCCGAACATTATTTTCTCTTAACCCCTTCGCTGCTAGGCCTTTTCCCCCTCCTGTGCTAAGGCTTTTTTTGGTGTTTTGGGGTAGTGCGCGCTTAGGCCCTTGTAACTTTTTGACCACATAAGGGATCCGCGCCAAATTTGCGTCCTTTTCTTCCAACATCATGGGGATTCTAAAGGCGCCCAGGGTTTGTGGATTCCCTTGGAGGGGTCCCAGAAATTAACCAAAATATAGTGTTTTTTTTTGTTTTTTTCAGAAAAATGGGAAAAACGGGCTGCAAATGAAAGCCTCTGGCTTTTTCCCTGAATATGGTATCAAAAAAGGGTTTGTGGGGCTGAATTCTCCATTTTCTCAGCTTTTAGGGAATGACAGTGTTTTGTCAGAGAACCGAAATATTTCACTCAGTTTTGGCATTTTTCTGGGACATAGCCTATTTTTGCTATTTTTAGAGCTTTCCACCTCCTTCCAGTTAATGGTAGAAATGAGTTTGAAAGCAATAATGGATCCTGGAAAGCTTTACATTTCCGAAAAATAGATAAAATTCTGAATTCAGAAAGGGGTCATTTGTCTAAATCCATGAAGGTTTCGTTATAGAAACTAACAGTTAGATATTGGAATATTTGAAAATTTGTTGAAAACAACGGCCTTTTGTCTCAACGTTTTCACCTATAACTTTCTCTAATTTTGACAGCTCTTGGAAAGCAATATACCGTTACATCCGTTAGACCTTCCTGGTTGTGGGGATATATGGGACTTGTAGTTTCACCAAGAACCCGACGAACCCAGATCCAAAAACTGAGCAGCAACTTGCAATGGTATTTTTTCATTTACTGGGTATAGTGCACTTTGTCTTGGAAAATGTACACATGGAATAATCTGCATGAAAGACACCTATGTATGTATGAATTGGGTACAAATTATAGAGTTCAGAAACAGTATATAATTGCACATTTTCAAAGTTGGGAATACTCATACTAGCATGAGAATTATTGGTCATTTTTCATAAAGTTTTTTTTTCTACACAATATCTTTCATTCAAAGGGAGAAATGCAAGAAAGCTCAATTGGTAATAACAGTTGATTTACAAATCTGAATTACCCCAAGTGTCCCGATAAAAACGGTACCTCACTTGTGTGGGTCGGCCTTGTGCCTGCGACAGGAAACGGCGCAAAATGCAACGTGGTCACACCTAAATTTTGCAGTTACAAATTGACCCTTTTTTGGCAAAGTGCCTACCTGTCGTTTTTGCACCCTAGTTCTTCCGGCACCAAGGGAAACCAAGCAAACCTATACATTTTTGAAAAGTAGACACCCAGGGGAATTCAGGATGGGATGACTCGACTGCCTACCACCAGGTTTTGTTACCCAGAATCCCTTGCAAAGCTCAGATTTTGACAAAAAAAACACATTTTCCTCACATTTCTGTGGTGGAAAGTTCTGGAATCTGCGTGGATCAACAAATTTCCACCCACCCAGCGTGCCCCCAGGTCTCCCGAAAACAATGGTACCTCACTTGTGTGGGTCGGCCTTGTGCCTACGACGGGAAACGGCACAAAATGCAACGTGGTCGCTCCTCAATTTCCCAGTGAAATCTTAAGCTCTTTGGACAAAGAGACTACCTTTTGTTTTTGAGCCGTAGCTCAACCAGCACATAGGGAAACCTAGCAAACCTATACATTTTTGAAAACTAGACACCCAGGGCAATTCAGGATGGGGTGACTCGTCTGCCTACCCCCAGGTTTTGTTACCCGGAATCCCTTGCAAACATAAATATTTGACCAAAAAAACACATTTTCCTCACATTTCTGTGGTGGAAAGTTCTGGAATCTGCGTGGATCAACAAATTTCCACCCACCCAGCGTGCCCCTAGGTCTCCCGAAAAGAATGGTACCTCACTTGCGTGGGTAGGCATAGTGGCTGCGACATGAAACCGCGCAAAACGCAGCATGGTCGCATCTCAATTTCCCAGTGAAATTTAGCACGATTCGGACAAAAAGACTACCTTTTGTTTTTGCGCCGTAGCTCTGCCAGCACCTAGGGAAACCTAGCAACCCTATACATTTTTGAAAACTAGAAAACCAGGGCAATTCAGGATGGGGTGACTCGTCTGCCTACCCCCAGGTTTTGTTACCCAGAATCCCTTTCAAACAAAAATATTTGACCAAAAAAACACATTTTCCTCACATTTCTGTGGTGGAAAGTTCTGGAATCTGCGTGGATCAACAAATTTCCACCCACCCAGCATGCCCCCAGGTCTCCCAAAAAAAATGGTACCCCACTTGCGTGGGTAGGCATAGTGGCTGCGACATGAAACAGCGCAAAACGCAGCATGGTCGCACCTCAATTTCCCAGTGAAATTTTGCACGATTTGGACAAAAAGACTACCTTTTGTTTTTGCGCCGTAGCTCTGCCAGCACCTAGGGAAACCTAGCAAACCTATACATTTCTGAAAACTAGACACCCAGGGCAATTCAGGATGGGGTGACTCGTCTGCCTACCCCCAGGTTTTGTTACCCAGAATCCCTTTCAAACAAAAAAATTTGACCAAAAAAACACATTTTCCTCACATTTCTGTGGTGGAAAGTTCTGGAATCTGCGTGGATCAACAAATTTCCATCCATCCAGTGTGCCCCCAGGTCTCCCGAAAAAAATGGTACCTCACTTGCGTGGGTAGGCATAGTGGCTGCGACATGAAACAGCGCAAAACGCAGCATGGTCGCACCTCAATTTCCCAGTGAAATTTAGCACGATTCGGACAAAAAGACTACCTTTTGTTTTTGCGCCGTAGCTCTGCCAGCACCTAGGGAAACCTAGCAAACCTATACATTTCTGAAAACTAGACACCCAGGGCAATTCAGGATGGGGTAACTCGTCTGCCTACCCCCAGGTTTTGTTACCCAGAATCCCTTTCAAACAAAAGAATTTGACCAAAAAAACACATTTTCCTCACATTTCTGTGGTGGAAAGTTCTGGAATCTGCGTGGATCAACAAATTTCCATCCATCCAGTGTGCCCCCAGGTCTCCCGAAAAAAATGGTACCTCACTTGCGTGGGTAGGCATAGTGGCTGCGACATGAAACAGCGCAAAACGCAGCATGATCGCACCTCAATTTCCCAGTGAAATTTAGCACGATTCAGACAAAAAGACTACCTTTTGTTTTTGCGCCGTAGCTCTGCCAGCACCTAGGGAAACCTAGCAAACCTATACATTTCTGAAAACTAGACTCCCAGGGCAATTCAGGATGGGGTGACTCGTCTGCCTACCCCCAGGTTTTGTTACCCAGAATCCCTTACAAACATAAAAATTTGACCAAAAAAACACATTTTCCTCACATTTCTGTGGTGGAAAGTTCTGGAATCTGCGTGGATCAACAAATTTCCACCCACCCAGCGTGCCTCCAGGTCTCCCGAAAAAAATGGTACCTCACTTGCGTGGGTAGGCATAGTGGCTGCGACATGAAACCGCGCAAAACGCAGCATGGTCGCACCTCAATTTCCCAGTGAAATTTAGCACGATTCGGACAAAAAGACTACCTTTTGTTTTTACGCCATAGCTCTGCCAGCACCTAGGGAAAACTAGCAAACCTATACATTTCTGAAAACTAGACACCCAGGGCAATTCAGGATGGGGTGACTCGTCTGCCTACCCCCAGGTTTTGTTACCCAGAATCCCTTACAAACATAAAAATTTGACCAAAAAAACACATTTTCCTCACATTTCTGTGGTGGAAAGTTCTGGAATCTGCGTGGATCAACAAATTTCCACCCACCCAGCGTGCCCCCAGGTCTCCCCAAAAAAATGGTACCTCACTTGCGTGGGTAGGCATAGTGGCTGCGACATGAAACAGCGCAAAACGCAGCATGGTCGCACCTCAATTTCCCAGTGAAATTTTGCACAATTCGGACAAAAAGACTACCTTTTGTTTTTGCGCCGTAGCTCTGCCAGCACCTAGGGAAAACTAGCAAACCTATACATTTCTGAAAACTAGACACCCAGGGCAATGCAGGATGGGGTGACTCGTCTGCCTACCCCCAGGTTTTGTTACCCAGAATCCCTTACAAACATAAAAATGTGACCAAAAAAACACATTTTCCTCACATTTCTGTGGTGGAAAGTTCTGGAATCTGCGTGGATCAACAAATTTTCACCCACCCAGCGTGCCCCCAGGTCTCCCGAAAAAAATGGTACCTCACTTGCGTGGGTAGGCATAGTGGCTGCGACATGAAACAGCGCAAAACGCAGCATGGTCGCACCTCAATTTCCCAGTGAAATTTTGCACGATTGGGACAAAAAGACTACCTTTTGTTTTTGCGCCGTAGCTCTGCCAGAACCTAAGGAAACCTAGCAAACCTATACATTTTTGAAAACTAGACACCCAGGGAAATTCAGGATGGGGTGACTCGTCTGCCTACCCCCAGGTTTTGTTACCCAGAATCCCTTGAAAACATAAATATTTGACCAAAAAAACACATTTTCCTCACATTTCTGTGGTGGAAAGTTCTGGAATCTGCGTGGATCAACAAATTTCCACTCACCCAGCGTGCCCCCAGGTCTCCCAAAAAAAATGGTACCTCACTTGCGTGGGTAGGCATAGTGGCTGCGACATAAAACAGCGCAAAACGCAGCATGGTCGCACCTCAATTTCCCAGTGAAATTTAGCACGATTCGGACAAAAAGACTACCTTTTGTTTTTGCGCCGTAGCTCTGCCAGCACCTAGGGAAAACTAGCAAACCTATACATTTCTGAAAACTAGACACCCAGGGCAATTCAGGATGTGGTGACTCGTCTGCCTACCCCCAGGTTTTGTTACCCAGAATCCCTTACAAACATAAAAATGTGACCAAAAAAACACATTTTCCTCACATTTCTGTGGTGGAAAGTTCTGGTATCTGCGTGGATCAACAAATGTCCACCCACCCAGCGTGCCCCCAGGTCTCCCAAAAAAAATGGTACCTCACTTGCGTGGGTAGGCATAGTGGCTGCGACATGAAACAGCGCAAAACGCAGCATGGTCGCACCTCAATTTCCCAGTGAAATTTTGCACGATTCGGACAAAAAGACTACCTTTTGTTTTTGCGCCGTAGCTCTGCCAGCACCTAGGGAAACCTAGCAAACCTATACATTTTTGAAAACTAGACACCCAGGGGAATTCAGGATGGGGTGACTCGTCTGCCTACCCCCAGGTTTTGTTACCCAGAATCCCTTGAAAACATAAATATTTGACCAAAAAAACACATTTTCCTCACATTTCTGTGGTGGAAAGTTCTGGAATCTGCGTGGATCAACAAATTTCCACTCACCCAGCGTGCCCCCAGGTCTCCCGAAAAAAATGGTACCTCACTTGCGTGGGTAGGCATAGTGGCTGCGACATAAAACAGCGCAAAACGCAGCATGGTCGCACCTCAATTTCCCAGTGAAATTTAGCACGATTCGGACAAAAAGACTACCTTTTGTTTTTGCGCCGTAGCTCTGCCAGCACCTAGGGAAACCTAGCAAACCTATACATTTTTAAAAACTAGACACCCAGGGAAATTCAGGATGGGGTGACTCGTCTGCCTACCCCCAGGTTTTGTTACCCAGAATCCCTTGAAAACATAAAAATGTGACAAAAAAACACATTTTCCTCACATTTCTGTGGTGGAAAGTTCTGGAATCTGCGTGGATCAACAAATTTCCACTCACCCAGCGTGCCCCCAGGTCTCCCGAAAAAAACGGTACCTCACTTGCGTGGGTAGGCATAGTGGCTGCGACATAAAACAGCGCAAAACGCAGCATGGTCGCACCTCAATTTCCCAGTGAAATTTAGCACGATTCGGACAAAAAGACTACCTTTTGTTTTTGCGCCGTAGCTCTGCCAGCACCTAGGGAAACCTAGCAAACCTATACATTTTTGAAAACTAGACACCCAGGGGAATTCAGGATGGGGTGACTCGTCTGCCTACCCCCAGGTTTTGTTACCCAGAATCCCTTGAAAACATAAATATTTGACCAAAAAAACACATTTTCCTCACATTTCTGTGGTGGAAAGTTCTGGAATCTGCGTGGATCAACAAATTTCCACTCACCCAGCGTGCCCCCAGGTCTCCCGAAAAAAATGGTACCTCACTTGCGTGGGTAGGCATAGTGGCTGCGACATAAAACAGCGCAAAACGCAGCATGGTCGCACCTCAATTTCCCAGTGAAATTTAGCACGATTCGGACAAAAAGACTACCTTTTGTTTTTGCGCCGTAGCTCTGCCAGCACCTAGGGAAACCTAGCAAACCTATACATTTTTAAAAACTAGACACCCAGGGAAATTCAGGATGGGGTGACTCGTCTGCCTACCCCCAGGTTTTGTTACCCAGAATCCCTTGAAAACATAAAAATGTGACAAAAAAACACATTTTCCTCACATTTCTGTGGTGGAAAGTTCTGGAATCTGCGTGGATCAACAAATTTCCACTCACCCAGCGTGCCCCCAGGTCTCCCGAAAAAAACGGTACCTCACTTGCGTGGGTAGGCATAGTGGCTGCGACATAAAACAGCGCAAAACGCAGCATGGTCGCACCTCAATTTCCCAGTGAAATTTAGCACGATTCGGACAAAAAGACTACCTTTTGTTTTTGCGCCGTAGCTCTGCCAGCACCTAGGGAAACCTAGCAAACCTATACATTTTTGAAAACTAGACACCCAGGGGAATTCAGGATGGGGTGACTCGTCTGCCTACCCCCAGGTTTTGTTACCCAGAATCCCTTGAAAACATAAAAATGTGACCAAAAAAACACATTTTCCTCACATTTCTGTGGTGGAAAGTTCTGGAATCTGCGTGGATCAACAAATTTCCACTCACCCAGCGTGCCCCCAGGTCTCCCGAAAAAACGGTACCTCACTTGCGTGGGTAGACATAGTGGCTGCAACAGGAAACGGTTCAAATCGTACGGTGGTGAATTTACATTACCTTATTGCAAAACTACCTTGATTTTGGGGGGGGGGATCTGAATTTGTGGCCCGGGGCTCGGTGGTATTCTTTGCAAAGTAGCAAACCCAAACAGTTCTGAAAACTAGCCACCCGGGGGAGTCCAGGGAGGTATGGCATGCATGGGTCCCCCAATGTTTTCCTACCCAGAACTCTATGCAAACCTTAAAATTAGGTAAAAATTGCAATTTTCCAAACTTTTTGGCGTGGGATCGCCGTGCCGGCAAAAAAGTCGTACCACCCTGCGTTCCCCTTGTTCTCCCGAGTAAAAGGATACCTCACTTGTGTGGGTGCCCCAAAGCAGAACACCCCAAAAATGAATTTTGAAAAAAGTAGTTTTTACTCATATTTACGTTTTACAAATTAAGCACCCCAGCCTAAGTCACTTGCCTTTGGCCCACCCACACAAGTGAGGTATCATTTTACTCGGGAGAACAAGGGAAACGCTGGGTGGTAGGACATTTGTTCCGGCAGTGAGATCCCACCCAAAAAAGTATGGAAAAGTTGGTTTTTGGACCAAAATTTCAGGTTTGCAGGGGTTTCTGGGTAGGAAAACATTGGGGGACCCACGCATGCCATACCACCCTGGACTCCCCCAGGTGTCTAGTTCTCAGAACTGTTTGGGTTTGGTAGTTTCCAAAGATGCCTGCCAAGCCCCGGGGCCAAAAGCTCAGGTGACCCCCTCAAAAAATAAGATTATTTGGCTAAAGGTAATGTTTTCGTCTCCACAGTATGAATTGGGCCTTTTCCTAAAGCAGCCGCTATGCCTACCCACGCAAGTGAGGTACCATTTTTATCGGGAGACCTTGGGGAACGCTGGGTGGGAGGTAATTTGTGTGAGCCCAGTGATGCCACGCTTTCCCACACTAAAACGTGTGAAAAAAAATGATTTTTTCCAAGCAAAAAAATGAGGTTTGCAAGGGATTCTGGGTAAAGGAACGTTGGAGGATCCACGCAAGCCATACCTCCTTGGAAGCCCCCGGGTGTCTACTTTTCAGAAATGTGTGGGTTTGGTAGGTTTCCCTAGATGGCTGTCTCGCACGGGGCCAAAAACCCGGGTAACCCCTCTTGCAAAAGCTGGTGGACATGAATTCTCCAGCTTTTGCAAGAGGGGCTACCTGGGTTTCTGGCCACGTGCGAGACAGCCATCTAGGGAAACCTACCAAACCCACACATTTCTAAAAAGTAGACACCCGAGGGAGTCCAGGGAGGTATGGCATGCGTGGGTCCCCCAATGTTTTCCTACCCAGAACTCCTTGAAAACATAAAAATGTGACCAAATAAACACATTTTCCTCACATTTCTGTGGTGGAAAGTTCTGGAATCTGCGTGGATCAACAAATTTCCACCCACCCAGCGTGCCCCCAGGTCTCCCGAAAAAAACGGTACCTCACTTGCGTGGGTAGACATAGTGGCTGCAACAGGAAACGGTTCAAATCGTACGGTGGTGAATTTACATTACCTTATTGCAAAACTACCTTGATTTTGGGGGGGGGGATCTGAATTTGTGGCCCGGGGCTCGGTGGTATTCTTTGCAAAGTAGCAAACCCAAACAGTTCTGAAAACTAGACACCCGGGGGAGTCCAGGGAGGTATGGCATGCATGGGTCCCCCAATGTTTTCCTACCCAGAACTCTCTGCAAACCTTAAAATTAGGTAAAAATTGCACTTTTCCAAACTTTTTGGCGTGGGATCGCCGTGCCGGCAAAAAAGTCGTACCACCCTGCGTTCCCCTTGTTCTCCCGAGTAAAAGGATACCTCACTTGTGTGGGTGCCCCAAAGCAGAACACCCCAAAAATGAATTTTGAAAAAGGTAGTTTTTACTCATATTTACGTTTTACAAATTAAGCACCCCAGCCTAAGTCACTTGCCTTTGGCCCACCCACACAAGTGAGGTATCATTTTACTCGGGAGAACAAGGGAAACGCTGGGTGGTAGGACATTTGTTCCGGCAGCGAGATCCCACCCAAAAAAGTATGGAAAAGTTGGTTTTTGGACCAAAATTTCAGGTTTGCAGGGGTTTCTGGGTAGGAAAACATTGGGGGACCCACGCATGCCATACCACCCTGGACTCCCCCGGGTGTCTAGTTCTCAGAACTGTTTGGGTTTGGTAGTTTCCAAAGATGCCTGCCAAGCCCCGGGCCAAAAGCTCAGGTGACCCCCTCAAAAAATAAGATTATTTGGCTAAAGGTAATGTTTTCGTCTCCAAAGTATGAATTGGGCCTTTTCCTAAAGCAGCCGCTATGCCTACCCACGCAAGTGAGGTACCATTTTTATCGGGAGACCTTGGGGAACGCTGGGTGGGAGGTAATTTGTGTGAGCCCAGTGATGCCACGCTTTCCCACACTAAAACGTGTGAAAAAAAATGATTTTTTCCAAGCAAAAAATGAGGTTTGCAAGGGATTCTGGGTAAAGGAACGTTGGAGGATCCACGCAAGCCATACCTCCTTGGAAGCCCCCGGGTGTCTACTTTTCAGAAATGTGTGGGTTTGGTAGGTTTCCCTAGATGGCTGTCTCGCACGGGGCCAAAAACCCGGGTAACCCCTCTTGCAAAAGCTGGTGGACATGAATTCTCCAGCTTTTGCAAGAGGGGTTTCCTGGGTTTCTGGCCCCGTGCGAGACAGCCATCTAGGGAAACCTACCAAACCCACACATTTCTGAAAAGTAGACACCCGGGGGAGTCCAGGGAGGTATGGCATGCGTGGGTCCCCCAATGTTTTCCTACCCAGAACTCATTGCAAACCTTAATTAGGTAAAAATAGCACTTTTCCAAAAATTTTGCCGTGGGATCGCCGTGCCGGCAAAAATGTCCTACCACCCAGCGTTCCCCTTGTTCTCCCGAGTAAAAGGGTACCTCACCTTAACAGAGTTACTCAAAAGACAAACATTCAAGCACGGCTATCTATTCCTCAAAGACACACACATACAGGTTGGATTTGGCACGAGGGCGAGTGATGGTTCAGTATATAAAATTTTATTAACAAGATATTTCAAAAAAATGAAATGCTCTGTCAATAAATAAATGCATAAAAACCGAACCAGTGACTCGCAACTCGTGAGCTGTAAAGCCACGACAAGGCACCAACCGTTTTACAGGCCATTCACGCACCTTTCATACCTGATACAAACAAGACCACTGACACCATCTGGAATAAAAGCAACACATTACAACAATCACAATAAGGGACAAGGTACACCCTAATGCAGAAAGAGAAAAAAAACAATTATTACTGCACACCCATCTAATCCGCAAGCACACACACATACTGGTTGGATTTGGCACGAGGGTGAGTGATGATTCAGTACATACAATTGTATACGCAAGTAATTTCACAAAAATGAAATACACTGTGTATAATTGCAAGTATGATAAACTGAACCACTGACTCACAGCTCGTGAGCTGTAAAGCCACGTCAAGGCACCAACCTCTTTACAGGCCATTCATACACCTTTCGTACGTGTGACACATTCAAAACATTCACACCGCCAGCCGCGGACCCATCACATTTCAACAGTCACACCAGCAAACAGCGCCATTCAAGGGCCCATCACTTTCACACGCCCACATTTCTGACACTGGAACTACACAAATTGATGGACTGCGTGGAGTGTCACTCAACAAGCAGTGTGTGCAGTGACCAACAGAAAGTAACTACTCACACACCGCCAGCCGAGCGCCAGTCCACCCACACCACCAGCCAAGCACCAGACCATGCACACCGCCAGCCAAACACTCAGCGCACACCACCAGCCAAGCGCCTCTCCACGCACACCGCCAGCCAAGCACCACTCCGTGCACAGACAGCTAAACACCGCTCCACGCACACCCTCCAGCCAAGTACCACTCCACAAACACCACCAGCCAAGCGCCACTCCACACACACTGCCAGCCAAGCACCATTCCACACACACTGCCAGCCAAGCACCACTCCACACACACCGCCAGCCAAGCAGCACTCCACACACACCGCCAGCCAAGCACCACTCCACACACACCGCCAGCCAAGCACCACTCCACACACACCGCCAGCCAAGCACCACTCCACACACACCGCCAGCCAAGCACCACTCCACACACACCGCCAGCCAAGCACCACTCCACACACACCATCAGCCAAACACCACTCCATGCACAGACAGCCAAGTACCACTCCACGAACACCACCAGCCAAGCGCCACTCCACACACACCGCCAGCAAAGCACCACTCCGTGCACAGACAGCCAAGCACCACTCCACACACACCGCCAGCCAAGCACCACTCCACACACACCGCCAGCCAAGCACCACTCCACACACACCGCCAGCCAAGCGCAACTCCACACACACCGCCAGCCAAGCACCAGCCGGCACACACCACAAACACATTTAGAATTCTTTTTTTGAAAATGACACTAAACAAATGGAAATACCTACAAATCAGGTAACACAAATTCTTAAAATAAAAACTTTGCACTAATGCCAATCCTTGAAACAAACTAAAAATGTTTTACAGAATGCAGACCAAGCAATTCACTTTACAGCTCAATCAAACTCCCAATAGTTCTTTTGCGTGTGGTACGATTTAAAACAAGCTGACATACACAATGCAGGCTTAGAAGGACAGTCAGGACAGTATATACGAGACTCCTTCCGCACGCCTCTTCGCCAACAGACTCTGCATCTTCTAGTCGGAAAGTCTCTAGCAGTAGTGGAAGGAATAGATTCAGGAAAGTGGCGATCTTGCAATCTAGCCACTTCCTCCACCACTCCAAATCTAGGAACACTTGCCTGCTGCACAAGTACAAGGCTGCCTATTATAGACTCCTGAAACTTAAGAAAAGTCATCTTCGTCCCAGGACAAGACTTCTGGTACACAACGAAAGCATTAAATGATGCCAAGTGGAACAGATGGATAGCCAACTTCTTGTACCAAACGTAAGCCTTTCGAAGAGCAGCATAAGGTTCCAACCTCTTATCTACTCTGTCAACACCACCCATGAACTTATTGTAAGCTAGAATGCACACAGGTTTGCGCACTTCAGCACCCTGACCCCAAACAGGCACAGGTACAGTACTTTCATCGTGGATAGTAGTCAGCATGTACACATCTCTCTTGTCTGAATACTTCACAGCTAAAAGCTCCCCACATCGCAATGCCGTAGACTGTCCCCGCACAAGCCTTTTGCAAACAAGTTCCTTTGGGAAACCTTTACGGTTACTGCGCATTGTGCCACAAGCAACAGTGCCCACTTTGGCCAACTCCTTGAACAACTGCACACCAGTGTAGAAGTTATCTACATATAAATGATGGCCTTTGTTAAATAATCCTCTACCTAGTTCCCACACAATTTTCTCAGTTACTCCAAAAGTAGAAGGACAACCAGGAGGGTTAATGCGGGACTCCTTACCAGTGTACACCCTGAAATTGTAGACATATCCAGTCTCACTGTCACACAGCATATACAGTTTGATTCCATAGCGTGACCTCTTACTAGGAATGTATTGCCTAAAAACCAAGCGGCCCTTGAACAACACCAAAGACTCATCCACTGCAATTTCTTTACCAGGGACAAAAATCTCAGAAAAACGATCAACAAAGTGATCAAGGACAGGCCGAATTTTAAACAAACGGTCACAATCAGGGTGATCGCGTGACAACGCTAAACTATTATCAGCAAAATGCATCATCCGAAGAAGAAGCGTATACCGATCACGACTTATGACTGCTGGAAATATAGCTGTTACCATCAAGGGACTAGTGGACCAATATGAAGTAATTGATGACTTCCTTATCAAGCCCATCAAAAAAGTTAATCCCAGAAACTTCTTCATCTCTTCAACATTGGTGGGAGTCCACCGGATTGCTCTACAATAGGGCTTAAGGCTGGCACTGTTGGCCCTCAAATATTGTTCTGCATATAAATTGGTTTGCTCAACAATCTCTTGCAAAAACACATCGTCAAAAAACAACTGAAAAAAATTAATTGGCCGAAAATTCTCTGTATTCACTCTACACCCAGGAACACCAGTGAACTCTGGCAATGCCGGCTGCACCAAGCCAGGGGGAACCCAGAGGCCATCCCTATCAACGGGGGGAGCAGCCACCCCAGCCTGCAGCACCGAAACATCTTGCTGCTGTTCTCCAACGGGAAGCCTAACAGCCACAGATACTTCTGGCTGCACAACACCAACAGAAGACGTAGCATCCCCAGAGGGCTCTTCCTGCACTACACCAACGGGAAGCCCAGCAGCCTGAGATGCTTCTTGCTGCACTACACCACCGGGAAACCCAGCAGGCCCAGATGCCTCTTGCCGCTCTACACCAATGGGAAGCCTAACAGCCCCAGATGCCTCTTGCTGCACTACACGAGCAGGAAGACGAAAAGCACCAGATGCCCCTTTGCGCACCACAGCAATGTGAAGCCTTTTGGGTGCAGGCTCCAGCCCACATGCCTCTTGCCGACGTAAAAAGAAAGGAAACCTTGCGGCCCTAGGCAGCAGCACAGGTGCCTCTTGGCCCACTACCGGCAACACAATGTCCTCCTGTACCATAGGCCCTTCATCAGCACTAGAAGAAGAGTCATCATCCGATGATGATGATTCCATGCGAAGAGAAAACTCACTGCCTGAATCTTCTGCCGCTTCCTGGGAGTCCGAATCGGACTCAGACTCTGAACCATGGTCCGAGGAAGACTCAAAAAGCAAACCAAGAACCTGCTGAGCAGTAATCCTGCGACTAGCCATTATCCTTACAAAGCAAGAAGACTGCACACACAAGTGAACAACAACCTACACTGTGCAAAGTAAGAAGTAAACAAGGTAAGGCTTTCACTAAAAGATAAATACAATCCAAAACAATTTCACTCTTACAAAATATAGCTACACTCACCAGCACCTACTCTGTTGAGACACAGCGAAAAGAAATGAAATCCCACTAGAAAGAAAAAAAGAAATGACATTAGAAAACAAAGTGCACATCAAACACTAATGCTGAAAAAAAAAACACAGAGCCACACAAACTG
Source organism: Lissotriton helveticus (assembly GCF_964261635.1). Lineage (NCBI taxonomy): Eukaryota > Metazoa > Chordata > Amphibia > Caudata > Salamandridae > Lissotriton > Lissotriton helveticus. The sequence goes on along the minus strand of NC_136067.1, from coordinate 1,872,268,924 downwards.
CTAGAAGTACAACCTTTTTCAAAAAGACAAACATCAAGGAGAAGTAGTACAAAATACATTCACTTACCAAGCACAAGCAACTACACAAGCTGCAAACAGACACGCAACCTACAACAATCCAAACAGCAAAAGCCTGGAACAAGACAAAAATAGAGAAGAAAAAAAAATTACTACCACATTTCACAAACAATATAACAATTAAAAAAACAACACACAAATTTGCCCCCCAAATTAAAATTCGGCCAGATGGGCCATCAATTAGGGCTTAGACCAAATGAGATTAGATGAGGTTTAACATCAAGACACTGGATAATTTTTTGAATTTTTTTAAAGTGCCTGACCACTTTGGTGCCAGTCAGTCTTTTGCTACTACCAGTACCCATATCACACAGGGGCAGTAAGGACATTCATACACCTTTTGTACGTGTGACACATACAAAACATTCACACCGCCAGCCGCCCATCACTTTCACACGCCCACATATCTGACATAGCAACTACAGAAAATGATGGACTGCGTAGAGTGTCACTCAACTAGCAGTGTGTGTAGTGACCAACAGAAAGTAACTACTCACACACCGCCAGCAGAGTTCCAGTCCACCCACACCACCATCCAAGCACCAGACCATGCACACCGCCAGCCAAACCCCACTCAGCGCACACCGACAGCCAAGTACCACTCCACGCACACCATCCAGCCAAGTACCACTCCCCACACACCGCCAGCCAAACACCACTCCCCACACACCACCAGCCAAACACCACTCCACACACACCGCCAGCCAAGCAGCACTCCGTGCACAGACAGCAAAGTAGCACTCCAGCACACCACCAGCCAAGCGCCACTCCACACACACCGCCAGCCAAGCAGCACTCCGTGCACAGACAGCAAAGTAGCACTCCACGCACACCACCAGCCAAGCGTCACTCAACACACACCTCCAGCCAAGCAGCACTCCGTGCACAGACAGCAAAGTAGCACTCCACGCACACCACCAGCCAAGCGCCACTCCACACACACCGCCAGCCAAGCAGCACTCCGTGCACAGACAGCAAAGTAGCACTCCACGCACACCACCAGCCAAGCGCCACTCCACACACACCGCCAGCCAAGCAGCACTCCACACACACCGCCAGCCAAGCAGCACTCCGTGCAGACAGCAAAGTAGCACTCCACGCACACCACCAGCCAAGCGCCACTCCACACACACCGCCAGCCAAGCAGCACTCCGTGCACAGACAGCAAAGTAGCACTCCACGCACACCACCAGCCAAGTGCCACTCCACACACACCGCCAGCCAAGCAGCACTCCGTGCACAGACAGCAAAGTAGCACTCCACGCACACCACCAGCCAAGCGCCACTCCACACACACCGCCAGCCAAGCAGCACTCCGTGCACAGACAGCAAAGTAGCACTCCACGCACACCACCAGCCAAGCGCCACTCCACACACACTGCCAGCCAAGCAGCACTCCACACACACCGCCAGCCAAGCAGCACTCCGTGCAGACAGCAAAGTAGCACTCCACGCACACCACCAGCCAAGCGCCACTCCACACACACCGCCAGCCAAGCAGCACTCCGTGCACAGACAGCAAAGTAGCACTCCACGCACACCACCAGCCAAGCGCCACTCCACACACACCGCCAGCCAAGCAGCACTCCGTGCACAGACAGCAAAGTAGCACTCCACGCACACCACCAGCCAAGCGCCACTCCACACACACCGCCAGCCAAGCAGCACTCCGTGCACAGACCGCAAAGTAGCACTCCACGCACACCACCAGCCAAGCGCCACTCCACACACACCGCCAGCCAAGCAGCACTCCGTGCACAGACAGCAAAGTAGCACTCCACGCACACCACCAGCCAAGCGCCACTCCACACACACCGCCAGCCAAGCAGCACTCCGTGCACAGACAGCAAAGTAGCACTCCACGCACACCACCAGCCAAGCGCCACTCCACACACACCGCCAGCCAAGCAGCACTCCGTGCACAGACAGCAAAGTAGCACTCCACGCACACTAACAGCCAAGCGCCACTCCACACACACCGCCAGCCAAGCACCACTCCGTGCACAGACAGCAAAGTAGCACTCCACGCACACCACCTGCCAAGCGCCACTCCACAAGCACCACCAGCCAAGCACCACTCACCGCCAGCCAAGCACCATCCAGCCAAGCGCCACTCCACACACACCGCCAGCCAAGCGCCACTCCACACACACCGCCAGCCAAGCAGCACTCCGTGCACAGACAGCAAAGTAGCACTCCACGCACACCACCAGCCAAGCGCCACTCCACACACACCGCCAGCCAAGCAGCACTCCGTGCACAGACAGCAAAGTAGCACTCCACGCACACCACCAGCCAAGCGCCACTCCACACACACCGCCAGCCAAGCAGCACTCCGTGCACAGACAGCAAAGTGGCACCCCACGCACACCACCAGCCAAGCGCCACTCCACACACACCACCAGCCAAGCAGCACTCCGTGCACAGACAGCAAAGTAGCACTCCACGCACACCACCAGCCAAGCGCCACTCCACACACACCGCCAGCCAAGCACCACTCCGTGCACAGACAGCCAAGTACCACTCTACACACACCACCAGCCAAGCGCCACTCCACACACACCGCCAGCCAAGCACCACTCCGTGCATAGATAGCCAAGTACCCCTCCACGCACACCGCCAGCCAAACACCACTCAGCGCACACCGCCAGCCAAGCACCACTCCACACACACCGCCAGCCAAGCACCACTCCACACACACCGCCAGCCAAGCACCACTCCACACACACCGCCAGCCAAGCACCACTCCACACACACCATCAGCCAAACACCACTCCATGCACAGACAGCCAAGTACCACTCCACGGACACCACCAGCCAAGCGCCACTCCACACACACCGCCAGCCAAGCACCACTCCGTGCACAGACAGCAAAGTAGCACTCCACGCACACCACCTGCCAAGCGCCACTCCACAAGCACCACCAGCCAAGCACCACTCACCGCCAGCCAAGCACCATCCAGCCAAGCGCCACTCCACACACACCGCCAGCCAAGCGCCACTCCACACACACCGCCAGCCAAGCAGCACTCCGTGCACAGACAGCAAAGTAGCACTCCACGCACACCACCAGCCAAGCGCCACTCCACACACACCGCCAGCCAAGCAGCACTCCGTGCACAGACAGCAAAGTAGCACTCCACGCACACCACCAGCCAAGCGCCACTCCACACACACCGCCAGCCAAGCAGCACTCCGTGCACAGACAGCAAAGTGGCACTCCACGCACACCACCAGCCAAGCGCCACTCCACACACACCACCAGCCAAGCAGCACTCCGTGCACAGACAGCAAAGTAGCACTCCACGCACACCACCAGCCAAGCGCCACTCCACACACACCGCCAGCCAAGCACCACTCCGTGCACAGACAGCCAAGTACCACTCTACACACACCACCAGCCAAGCGCCACTCCACACACACCGCCAGCCAAGCACCACTCCGTGCATAGATAGCCAAGTACCCCTCCACGCACACCGCCAGCCAAACACCACTCAGCGCACACCGACAGCCAAGTACCACTCCACACACACCGCCAGCCAAGCACCGCTCCACGCACACCATCCAGCCAAGTACCACTCCCCACACACACCACCAGCAAACATGCCCAAGGGGTCGCTTCCTAAAAACTTTGTGTTAGTGGGCATTTTCCGCCCCCCCTGGGGGCAAAACGGCAAAAAAAACAGGCCGATTTGCCCCCAGGGTGGACAGAAAAACAAAAACACAATCATGTCCACCTGGAAGCGACCCTTACCCAAGGGGTCGCTTCCCAAAACAAACACATTGCCCCAACAAAAATCCCTGGTTTTAGTGGGTAATTTCTGCCCCCCCTGGGGGCAAAACGGCCGAAAAACGGGCCGATTTCCCCCCAGGGGGGGCAGAAAAAAACGAAAACATACTCAGACCCCGCCTGGAAGCGACCCTTGCCCAAGGGGTCGCTTCCTAAAAACTAATAATTACATCCCTGGTGTCTAGTGGGCATTTTCTGTCCCCCCTGGGGGCAAAACGGCAAAAAAAAACGGGCCGATTTGCCCCCAGGGGGGACAGAAAAACGTAAACAAAATCAATGGCCGCCATCTTGGCAAAAATCAATATCCCTGGTGCTAGTGGGGAATTTCTGCCCCCCCTGGGGGCAAAACGGCCGAAAAAACGGGCCGATTTCCCCCCAGGGGGGGCAGAAAAACGAAAACATATTGCCAGCCAGCCTGGAAGCGACCCTTGCCCAAGGGGTCACTTCCTAAAAACTAAAAGTATATCCCTGGTGTCTAGTGGGGGCATTTCCGCCGCACAATCGCGACGCTGTGCGCGATCGTGAGGCAGAAATGCCCTGCAAAGAGACATCAGGGGAAAGGAAAATCTCTTTCCTCTCCCCTGATGCCTCTTCGCTGCCCCCAAACCCCCGCCAGCCTCGAGAAACCTACCTTCTTCCAGCGCGGTCAGGAAGCAAATGGCTTCCTGAGCGCTGGGAATCCCTGATGATGTCAGCGCGCGCTGTGCGCGCTGACGTCATCAGGGATTACCATGGGGGGGGGCGGGGGCGGCAGCGGAAGCTCTTCCACTGCCGCCCCCAGCAAAACAACGAGGATCAGAGAGCCTCGGGGGGAGCGCCAGCGCTTCCCCCGAGGGTGGGGCTGATGACGAGCTGGCCTTGTCATCCGCGCAGGACAGGTAAGCGCGATGACGAGCCCAGCTCGTCATTAGCCCCGAAGGGGTTAAATATATGTTATAATGTTCCAGGCTAATGTACTTTCCCGGAAATTTTACAACTGTCCTGCAAGTAAAATATATTCTTTTTTCGAGAAAAAGAGCTTTTCTTCGTCCCATGACGGAGCCGTTGAGCAAAAGAGGGTCGACCTGCTGTCTTAGTCGCCGATACGCCTGAATATGAGATTCTTATCGATCACTTTATGTTGCAGGAATAGAAAACACACCAGCCCTTGACCATTTATCTTTACTGCGTTCCTTCGTATTATACCTTTTACCCTTCATGTAATTGGTCTGCTTTATTTCACTTGCCTTTTAATGATTCTAAAACAGTGACTATTATTAAAAACTTTACCAATGTATACACTACTACCATGTTTTCTTTTAAAAACCTTTATTGTGAAAATTTCATTATACAAATACGAGCCTATAACCACGTGGGCCTGCCACGGAGCAAACTGTAATCGTATATGATGAATAGACATTTACACTGTAGAGGAACGTAACGGGCGGGCCATTAGGTTGCAAAAACTAAGGTGTCTAACAGTTACGGAATCGGTGGACGTACATTTTATAATTAAAATACGACAGGGCCAGTTACAATAAAATTATCTAGATATACATTTGCGGGCAAGTACCATGGGTGACGTTAATTCAAATTTTCAACAGTACAGTAATCAATAACACATCAGAACTTAATATCAATAGGGATGTCAAAATATTCAATCAATTCTCGTCCCCGCCCGCCATGTGCTTCAAAACTGCATACGTATCTCGTGATTTCAAGGTTCTGCAACCAGTACACAACAAGGAGTTACGAGTCCCATTTATTCCGGCGCCATTTTGGGCGAGGACGGGCAGGTCCAGGATATAGTCAAAATGTCTCTACCAACCATCGACTATGATGATGTTCATATGCTGTATTTATTAGAGTAACACTCATCTGCCCACATGAAATTAATTTACCACAATCTAAACATGTCATTTTAATCTTTCCAAAGTTCTTCTAAATATTTGGGACCGTTTCCCTTGCCTCTGAAGCTCTCAGTGCCACTTCTTTGATGAATGTACTAGCAGGTCAGGGGTTCTCCTCCAAATCTCTCTTTTATGCAGCACTATAATTAATTGGTGCCACCTCTCCATATGACGATGCATGGTATAGTTACCACAACTATATTTTTTTTCGGTTCCTCTGGAGAGTTCATCGTGGCAGATGAAGCGTGTAACATACCGGGCATTTACCTTTTTTTGCATGTACAGGAAAGGAAAAAAAAATCGAGCGTCCGAGTTCTAAGGTGTCCCAGGGCCATTTTAGTGGACCAGGCCCAAATCCAAAGAACAGGCCGCCATTTTGAGAGTCCTCTTGCAGCCGCCTGTCGCTGTAGCATCAAGAGCAGCCGAAACTCAGCTGAATGGCAACTGAAACGGTAAATGGGTGCCCCACTACATTTCAGCATTGTAGGATGACCACACCAGTACAGCAACTTGCTAGACATCACCTCGGTGCCATCCGGATCTCGGCGCCCCACTGCAGATGAAGTGCCTCTCAACTATGAAACCACCACGGTGACATCCGGATCTTGGCGCGTTGTGCTGCCTTCGGCCTATTCGCACATCGGTCCGTTACTGACGCCATCTCACAGGCTAATGGGGTGACCCACGCCGAGTTTCAGCATTGTAGGATGACCACACCAACTTGCTAGACATCACCTCGGTGCCATCCGAATCTTGGCATCTCAACGCCTAGTGGTATCTTCCATACAGAAAATATTGTTACGCTGCCTTTGGCCCCATTCGCACATCAGTCCGCAACTTAGACATCACCTCGATGCCATCCGGATCTTGGCATCTCAGCGCCTTGTGGTGTCAGTCAGAAAATATTGTTGCGCTGCCTTTGGCCCCATTCGCACATCAGTCCGCTACTGACACCATCTCACAGGCCAATAGGGCGCCCCACGCCGACTTTTACCATTGTACGATGGCCACACCAGTGGCACAACTTGCTAGACATCACCTCGGTGCCATCCGAATCTTGGCATCTCAACGCCTAGTGGTATCTTCCATACAGAAAATCTTGTTACGCTACCTTTGGCCCCATTCGCACATCGGTCCGCAACTTAGACATCACCTCGGTGCCATCCGGATCTTGGCATCTCAGCGCCTTGTGGTGTATTCTCTTCAGAAAATATTGTTGAGCTGCCTTTGGCCCCATTCGCACATCGGTCCGCAACTTACACATCACCTCGGTGCCATCCGGATCTTGGCATCTCAGCGCCTTGTGGTGTCTTCTACTCCGAAAATATAGTAGAAAATATTGTTGCGCTGCCTTTGGCCCCATTCACACATCAGTCCGCTACTGACACCATCTCACAGGCCAACAGGGCGCCCCACGCCGACTTTTACCATTGTACGATGGCCACACCAGTGCCACAACTTGCTAGACACCACCTCGGTGCCATCCGGATCTTGGCATCTCAGCGCCTTGTGGTGTCTTCAAATCAGAAAATATTGTTGCGCTGCCTTTGGCCCCATTCGCACATCGGTCCGCTACTGACGCCATCTCACAGGCCAACGGGGCGCCCCACGCCGACTTTCAGCATTGTAGGATGGCCACACCAGTGCGGCAACTTACTAGACACCACCTCGGTGCCATCCGGATCTTGGCGCGTTGTGCTGCCTTCGGCCTATTCGCACATCGGTCCGCTACTGACGCAAACTCACAGGCCAACGGGGCGCCCCACGCCGACTTTCAGCATTGTAGGATGGCCACACCAGTGCGGCAACTTACTAGACACCACCTCGGTGCCATCCGGATCTTGGCGCGTTGTGCTGCCTTCGGCCTATTCGCACATCGGTCCGCTACTGACGCAAACTCACAGGCCAACGGGGCGCCCCACGCCGACTTTCAGCATTGTTGGATGGCCACACCAGTGCGGCAACTTACTAGACACCACCTCGGTGCCATCCGGATCTTGGCGCGTTGTGCTGCCTTCGGCCTATTCGCACATCGGTCCGCTACTGACGCAAACTCACAGGCCAACGGGGCGCCCCACGCCGACTTTCAGCATTGTTGGATAGCCACACCAGTGCGGCAACTTACTAGACACCACCTCGGTGCCATCCGGATCTTGGCGCGTTGTGCTGCCTTCGGCCTATTCGCACATCGGTCCGCTACTGATGCAAACTCACAGGCCAACGGGGCGCCCCACGCCGACTTTCAGCATTGTTGGATAGCCACACCAGTGCGGCAACTTACTAGACACCACCTCGGTGCCATCCGGATCTTGGCGCGTTGTGCTGCCTTCGGCCTATTCGCACATCGGTCCGCTACTGACGCAAACTCACAGGCCAACGGGGCGCCCCACGCCGACTTTCAGCATTGTAGGATGGCCACACCAGTGCTGCAACTTGCTGGACACCACCTCGGTGCCATCCGGATCTTGGCGCGTTGTGTTGCCTTCGGCCTATTCGCACATCGGTCCGCTACTGACGCCGCCTCACGTGCCAACGTATTTTCTCCGCATTTTACACCCTATGCCGCATAACAGGTCATGTGACTTGTTTATAAAACTTTTCATTGGTTCATTTTACTTGTGGTTTCCTAATGATGGAAGGCTTGATCATGTGACCTAAAAACAACACTTTTCATAGGATGAAAACTTTTTTTTTTTCCCAAACGATGAAAGCCCCACCTTGTTTCTGGATGTTTCAGACTGAAGCTGGCGTCAGCATGAAAGCACCACCATCTCGTAGCTCAGTCGTGGTCATTCCGCGAGCAATCATGGCAGCCGCTCCCCACCAGAAGCCTGCAGGAGTCGGAGCCCCCAAAACTTTTGATGAATTCTCAAGGCGGAGGGGACGCTTTCGAGAATGGGGTCCAAGACCTAGCAGACAAGCGTCCGATTTCCAAGGTGTCCCAGGGCCATTTCAGTGGACCAGGCCCAAAAAGGAAACAGCCTGCCGCCATTTTGAGAGTCCTGTGACAGCCGCCTATCGCTGCACCGCAAGAGTGGGCGCAACTCAGCTGAATTGCGGCTTTTGACACAGTGGACCAAAAACGGACGGAATGGCAACTGAAACGGTAAAGGGGCGCCCCACTACAACAGATGACACTCCACCTGGAGAGGCCCGTTCACGCCGCCTCCCCCGGGGCGCTCCACGCCGTTATTCGGAGCAGCATTGTAGGATACCAAAACCAGTGCGGCAACTTACTGGACATCACCTTGGTGCCATCGTTCTGCTGCCTTGGAACTATTCGCGCAACAGTTTGCTACTGATGACCCACCCCCCGCGACGCCCCATGCCGTTATTTGCTGGGTGGCAACTTACTAGACATCACTTTCGTGTCATCTAGATTTCGGCGCGTTCTGCTGCCTTGGAACTATTCGCACAACAGTTTGCTACTGATGACCCACCCCCCGCGACGCCCCATGCCGGAAATCTGGACGTTGTGCTGCGTTGGGACTATTCGCACAGCCGACCGCTACTTCGTTGTTTTTCCCTAAAAATGTTTATATGTTATTACTATTTTTGTTTTCTTGTATATATTTATAAATTATTAAAGTTTTATAATCTTACTACTTTGTCGGAGTGCTATATATTTTTAATGTGACACATAATTGTAAAAACTTTGATGTACAAACAGTCATCCCTGGAATCTTCCGCTTCAGGCTCGGTCCCCTCCCCAATCACAATACAGGATGGTTTTCAGATAATAGCAACGCTTCTGCTGTGACGGATCTCATCGAGTGTGGGCCTTGATCTACTATAACTCCTTTGAAGAGGGGTGATTCTTTACAGCTGTGGCCATGAACTACATCTGCAGGGCTAGCTGATACCCTAGGACCAGCCTGGACAATCGGACACAGAGGAAAAGGAGTGTCAGAGGGTGCGGTAGTGAATAGGGCGAAAGGGAGGTGTCGGGCGGGCACAGGGTGTGATTCTCAGGGAACAGCAGCGCAGATGGGGGAGGTTTATTACCCATGCATAAGACAGAGAGCGGGGGTGACCACTGCCTGGGGGAGATGCTTGCGAGGGTGGGGAGCCATGCTAAGGATCGACAGCGTGCACAGAGTGGGTCTGGTCAAGGCATCTAAAATGGCTGCCGTGCACGACAAAAGTGTGGCATTTGAAAAAAGACAAGATGGCGCAGACAATGTTTTTCAACACTTCCTGATTTCCTTCGAATCGAACGTTAACAGACGTTGGGGCATATTACCAAAGTTAAGCGATATTTATCCCTAACGATGCTTAGCAACGATTTTTTTACCGTCAGAAATTATCGCAGATAAACCTTGCTATTATCAAGGTTTATCGGAAATACGATAAAAAACGACCGCAATGCATTAATATCGCTGAAAACTCAGCGATATTCATGCATTACCGAGCTAATGCTCTTAGCCATGTTATCCACCTCCCATTGGATAACATGGCTAAGAACTGCTCAGGGCAGGTGGTAGCTTTTGGAGATATTCGCCCTTATCTCGAATATTTCCAAAAGTTGATAATAGGAGATAGCGATGTTAGCGACTGTTTCCAGTCGCTAACATCTTGGCATGCCCACTTTGCATGTCATTAGTGATAAATATCACTCACATGCAAAGTGGGGCCCAAGATGGTCGCTATCTTCTACTAGCCGTCGCTAACTGGTGTTAGCAACAGCTAGGTAATACACATATAATTTTATCTCCGCGAAGCGGAGCGCTGTTACAGATATATATCTTGTTTCTGAACGTTAATTTCTCAAAATGCCCTGAAGCACATATATTGAGACCTAGCAAAGGCACATCGGGCTACCAGTCCCTACAATTTTGCCAAGTTTCGTGCAAATCCATTCAGCTGTTCGATCCTACCGAGAGACAAGATGGCGGCCGCTACGGACTGTTTGGAATGTTTACAGACACCGGAGAGCCAATCAGCTTCGCTTCGCAAAGCTCCGTAACGCGAAAAGTACGCGAAGCGGTGCGCTGTTACAGATATATACCTTTTTTTGAACGTTAATTTCTCAAAATCCACTGGAGCACATATATTGAGATCTAGCAAAGGCACATCGGGCTACCAGTCCCTACAATTTTGCCAAGTTTCGTGCAAATCCATTCAGCTGTTCGATTATTATTATTTTTATTTTTTTTTGCCCCGCGGGGCCCTTTTAAAACCTCCACATCAAACCTAGGGGGTGAGCGACAATGTACTATGCCCCCTTATGGTCATTTGCCCCTTCGCTTTGGCCTCCTCTTGTCTCTCGATCCTACCGAGAGACAAGATGGCGGCCGCTACGGACTGTTTGGAATGTTGACAGACGCCGGAGAACCAATCAGCTTCGCTTCACAAAGCTCCGTTGCGCGAAAAGTACGCGTAGCGGAGCGCTGCCCAGTCCGCTGTTACAGATATATATCTTTTTTTGAACATTAATTTCTCAAAATCCACTGAAGCACATATATTGAGACCTACAAAAGGCACATCGGGCTACCAGTCCCTACAATTTTGCCAAGTTTCGTGCAAATCCATTCAGCCGTTCGGGCTAAAAGTGAGGCCAACCGCCCTATGGAAATTAACATGGGAAAAACGCGTTTTGGGACCCCCCTTTTTTCTCGGCCCCCCCTTGACGAACCCCCCCAAAATTTTCAGGGGCTGCTCAGAAACAAAATGTGCCATTTTCCTGAAAATTTCAGCCAATTCCATCCACAAACGCCAAAGTTATTAGACATAGAATTTTCAAAAAACCCATAGAGAAAAAATCCTAACTATATATACCTACTGGCGACCGCCAGTAGGTAATATATGTATATATATATATATATCCAAGTGTGGCCCAATTCGAGACTGCCGAGCGCTCTAATTGCGGTGCGATTGTGAGTACAGCAGAGCCTTGCTGTTTTAACATCCAGTCCGTTTTTCTGCAAGGCAGAATATCTCACGCACTCTCAGCTTTCACAGACGACCAGTAATCCCGATTCGTTTTTAGTATTTATTTTGTATTTCAAATCAAAGCCAGCATCCTGCTCGACGCGTTTTGCGGCCCACGACGCTTTCTCACGAGGCTTAGTTTTACAAATTGTTTGTTTGTTTTGTGTTTAAATAAAAAGTGAAAAAAAGTGAAAAAAAAATTTCTGTGCAACAGGAAGTCACCTGATTACATCTCCTACGCCGCTAAGCATGTTGGTATATGTAGTTCTTAATTCTCTAAGCATTATGTGATAGATATTATACCCCTAATGTTTAACTATTCTGATAGCTATATCCTTATCTCAGTTTATCGTGGGTCTCTTTTATGGGGTGACTCTTATTTAGCGTTCTAATTGTATCACGCTTTATCCCTCCAGTGGGTCTATAATCAAGTTAGCGTTATTGTAGGGGCTGCATATCCTGTCATTTAACAATTCGCAACCCATTTGTTCCGCTTTTAACAAAAAGTCTTTCACGACTCTGTGATCAAAGATCTGTATAAATTAACAAATCCCAAAACAAAAGACAATCTCACACATCTTGAACGTCAAGCCTTGAACAATCTACAAAAAGACAATACAATTGAGATAAAAATGGCTGACAAAGGCGGAAATGTCGTCATTCTGGACAAAGACAACTACATGAGGGGAGCTCATTCACAGCTTAAGAACAAAGAATACTACGCGAAATTACAGAGTAATCCAACTGCGAAATAGAAGGAGGAATTGGATAGAAAACTAGATGTGTGGCTCATTCAAAATCTTTTGAATGATGATGAGGTCAGATACTTGAAAACGATGCATCCCAAGTTGGCTACTATATACTTTCTGCCAAAGATACATAAGCACCCCACTAAACCACCAGGGAGGCCGATAATCTAGGCAAAGGAGTCGTTATTGGAACCCATGGCTAATTTTTTGGATATATTTTTACTACCCTATGTGAAGGGGCTGACATCGTATCTGCAAGATACAGGCGATCTATTAAGACATCTCCAGGAAACGCCCTGGCAATCCACATATAAACTGGTCACGATGGATGTGGTCTCTTTGTATTCAAATATAAAGAATGACATTGGTCTAAGAGCATGTAAGCACTTTCTAGCAAAACGAGACATCCAATACATAAACCATAATAACATGCTAATGGAAATTAATAAACTGTGCCTAGAACAAAACGCATTCATATTTGGAGACTAGATCTACAAACTAGTGAAAGGGACGGCGATGGGCTTTTCCTTTAGCCCATCGTATGCCTGCCTAACAATGGGCCTCTGGGAACAGGAATGGCCTTGGAGCAGTAAAAATGAAAGATTCCAAAACAAGACCATAACTTGGCTGCATTACATCGACGACTTGCTATTGGTATGGGATGGCAGCAATGAGGAATTCCATGAATATTTTAACATCTTAAACAACTCTGACTACAATCTAAAATTCACTTATGAGATCAGTGAAACTAACGTGGTATTCCTGGACACAGAAATATATATTGAAAATAATGCGGTACAAACCACTCTGCACCGCAAGATGACCGCAACACATTCAGTGCTCCATGCACAAAGTTTTCATCAGGAGAGTCTAATTAAAAACATCCCCTACGGGGAATTCCTCCGAATTAAAAGAATTTGTTCAAGCAATGAAGAATGGAAAAAAACATCGACAAAAAGCTACAACTAGATTCAAAAAGAGAATATACAACCAAGGTACAATTGACACAGCGCTACAAAGAACAGAATCCAAACTCAGGTCGGAGCTAATAAGAGAAAAAACAAAGTCGACAGAAGAAGAGAACAAAATAATGTTGATAACAACTTTCTCAACAAGCAACAAACAGTTGAAGCACATTCTCAGGAAAAATTGGCATATTCTACATATGGACAGTACTGTAGCAAACATTGTAGGAGATCACCCACAGGTAACCTACAAAAGAGCCAAAAACCTGCGAGATAAATTGGTTCACAGCTATTTCCAAATACCCAAAAACCCAGCTTTTTGGCTTAAACCAAAGGGATTTTATAAATGTTCGGGATGCAAAGTTTGCGCGATCGCCACAAACCAAAAAGAAATTCAGATGGCTGATAAACGAACATGGAAAATACAACAATTGATAAACTGTAAGAGCCAATTTACTGTGTACATAATAGAATGCCCCTGCGCACTAAAATATGTGGGCAGGACAAAGTGCGAGCTTAAAAAACGAATCCTTGAACATGTGAGGGCCACAGTGAACTGTGACTGGAGCAACGCTGTGGCAAAGCATATGGAAAAAGTACACATCCGTAACTGGAAAGAACTAAAATTCTACGGAATCGAAACAGTAGCAGGTCACCCGAGAGGAGGTGATCGTGAGCAGAAATTACAACAAACGGAATCCAAGCATATCCTTAATTTCAAGACTTTAACCCCTCATTGTCTGAACCAGGATGAGGAACTGCATTACCACCTCTAGTCCTCACTCCATCCATCAGCCCCAGTATCATATGTGTGAAACTTTGATCCCTCGAAATACCGTATCAAGGATTCCACCTAGGATGGAATTCCTTTTAACTTATGTATTTTTTTCTTTTCACACTCACACACATTAATTTTCTTAATTCTAACCACGCCGCAGAAAACACAAAGATAGATCCTGACACCTCAAACGCCAATTAGATTCAGGATAATCATAGCTAGATCGAGTGTTGTGGGAAAACTTGGGGGACATGGAAGTTATTAATAGGCCGACTGGAGGGAAAAAGTGGCCCCTACAATAATGCTAACTTGATTATAAACCCACTGGAGGGATAAAGCGGGATACAATTAGAACGCTAAAATAAGAGTCACCCCATAAAAGAGACCCACGATAAACTGAGATAAGGATATAGCTATCAGAATAGTTAAACATTAGGGGTATAATATCTATCACATAATGCTTAGAGAATTAAGAACTACATATACCAACATGCTTAGCGGCGTAGGAGATGGAGTCACGATAATCAGGTGACTTCCTGTTGCACAGAAACATTTTTTTAACTGTTTTTCACTTTTTATTTAAACACACAACAAACAAACAATTTGTAAAACTAAGCCTCGTGAGAAAGCGGCGTGGGCCGCGAAACGCGTCGAGCAGGATGCTGGCTTTGATTTGAAATGCAAAATAAATACTAAAAACGAATTGGGAGTACTGGTCATCTGTGAAAGCTGAGAGTGAGATATTCTGCCTTGCAGAAAAACGGACTGGATATATATATATATATATATATATATATATATTCTTCACTCCTCCAATGCCGGTTAGTGCACACAGGCTGTCGTTGCGCGGTCCTGGACAGGCCACCGACAGGCCTCGAATAACCCCCTCCAAATACCTCGAAGATTTACGAAGCAGGCCAGGACACACAGGATTCGTTTGCAGGTTTATTTAGCAGGTGAAAAAGTGCGACGCGTTTCGCCGATAAGGCTTGCTCACCAGCAAGCCTTATCGGCGAAACGCGTCGCACTTTTTCACCTGCTAAATAAACCTGCAAACGAATCCTGTGTGTCCTGGCCTGCTTCGTAAATCTTCGAGGTATTTGGAGGGGGATATATATATATATATATATATATATATATATATATATATATATATAGGATATATGACGGTACAACGCGTACCGTCACAACGCATACCTTTACAACGCGGCCGTGACAACGCAAGTCGTTACCACGACTTGCGTTGGGGGGGCGCGGATTTCGAATAGTTTAATTTACTATTCTAACACCAGTCCCCGTGGACCCTAGGGAAGGTGTTAGGATAGTAAATTAACTATTTTTAGACCTTGAGCGCCCTCCAGCGCAAGTCGTGGTAACGACTTGAGTTGTCACAGCCGCGGTGTAAAGGTACCGCGTTGTGAAAACATCGTTGTAAACGATGTTTACCATATATATATATATATATTCACTGAAAAAACCATAGGTTATAGACCATATATAGTTAGGAATTTGCATTTACAAAACCTTGAAAATTCACTGAAAAAACCATAGGTTAGAGACCATATATAGTTAGCTGGACATTTTATTGACATAAAACCAATGAAATTCCATATATAGTTAGTTGCACTAACTATATATCGCGCACCCGCAATCCACTGCTGATGATGTCACATATTACATCATTCATGACATGGTCAGTGACATCACTGATGACATCACTGATGACATCTCAAATGACATCACTGATGACATCACTGATGACATCTCAAATGACATCACTGATGACATCATCTAGTGTCTGTGTGTTTTTGTAAAGTTTAAATATGTTTTACATATTGAAGAATGAGTGGATGTATGGAAGACTGAGTGTGTGTGTGGCTGGCTGGGAGGTGTGTGACTCTGTGCATATCAATGTGTACTTGTATCAGTGATTGTATAAGAGAGTAAGTATGTGTTAGTATATGTGTGAAAAAGTATGGTGTTCTGTGTTTAACTGTATAGATGAGGAAATCGAAGTGTGATTGATTCTTCACAGGACTGACTAGGTGTATGAGTGCATATGATAGTGTTGTAATAATGAGTGACTGTATGCATGAGTGATTGTATGGGTGAATGAGTGAATGTGTGTGTAGACGTAGGAATCAGTGAGTGCGTATGTAGTAACTGGTATTGGTGTGTCATGATGTCATCAGTGATGTCATTTGAGATGTCATCAGTGATGTCATTTGAGATGTCATCAGTGATGTCATCAGTGATGTCACTGAAGTATGGTGTTCTGTGTTTAACTGTATAGATGAGGAAATGGAAGTGTGATTGATTCTTTACAGGACTGACTAGGTGTGTGAGTAACTCCATGGATGAGTGGCAGTGTGTGAGTGTCTGCATAGGTGTATGAGTGCATATGATAGTGTTGTAATAATGAGTGACTGTATGTATGAGTGATTGTATGGGTGAATGAGTGAATGTGTGTGTAGACGTAGGAATCAGTGAGTGCGTATGTAGTAACTGGTATTGGTGTGTCATGATGTCATCAGTGATGTCATTTGAGATGTCATCAGTGATGTCATTTGAGATGTCATCAGTGATGTCATCAGTGATGTCACTGACCATGTCATGAATGATGTAATATGTGACATCATCAGCAGTGGATTGCGGGTGCGCGATATATAGTTAGTGCAACTAACTATATATGGAATTTCATTGGTTTTATGTCAATAAAATGTCCAGCTAACTATATATGGTCTCTAACCTATGGTTTTTTCAGTGAATTTTCAAGGTTTTGTAAATGCAAATTCCTAACTATATATGGTCTATAACCTATGGTTTTTTCAGTGAATTTCATTGGTTTCTTAAAAGCTAATATCTATAGCTGTAAAATATATTCTTTATTACGTGACGTATCACGTAGCCACGTGAGACGCCTCATGACGCGTCGCATAACCGTGACGTATCAGCTCTGCAGCGCAAACAAAACCCGTAATGTAAGCGTGCCGGAGCACGCTTACAGATATATATATTTTTTTTAACCTTAATTAGACAAAATCCACACGTGCACATATCTTGAGGCCTTGCAAAGGCACATCAAACAAACAGTCCCTACAATTTTGCCAAGTTTGCTGGAAATCTATTCCCTTCATTTTTTTTTTACTGTTTCTCTTGGTTTTCCCCTTGTTACGCTTACCGGGACGCTACCCGGTACGCGAACCGGACGCTCCAAAAACACAAGATGGCGGACTCCCGTTACGCTGCCGGTTAGCTGCCCGGTTCGCGTACCGGGAAGCGCCTCTACCGCGAAAAATCGCGGGGGACTTTAATATCCCCCTCATCAATCCTAGGGGGTCAGGAGGGGTTTACCTTGCCCCCTTTCCTTCATTTCCCCCTTCTTTTTTCACCACATCTTGTCTCTCGAACCTACCGAGAGACAAGATGGCGGTCGCTCCGGGCTGTTTAGAATGTTGACAGACACCGGAGAGCCAATCAGCTTCGCTTCGCGAAGTTCCGTTACGCGTCAGGTACGCGAACCGGGGCGCTAACCGGAGCGCTGTCACAGATATATATTTTTTTTTAAACGTTAATTTCTCAAAATCCACTGGAGCACATATATTGAGACATAGCAAAGGCACGTCGGGCAAACCATATCTACAATTTTGCCAAGTTTGATGTAAATCTATTCAGCTGTTCGAGCTAAAAGTGAGTCCAACCGCCCTATGGAAAAATGAATGGGAAAAATGCGTTTTGGGACCCCCCTTTTTTCTCGGCCCCCCTTGACGAAACCCCCCCAAATTTTCAGGGGCTGCTCAGAAACAAAATGTGCCATTTTCCTGAAAATTTCAGCCAATTCCGTCCACAAACGCCAAAGTTATTAGACATAGAATTTTCAGAAATCCCATAGAGAAAAAATCCTAACTATATATACCCACTGGCTATCGCCAGTAGGTAATATACGGATTGGTGTCACTACAACGCGGTTTTTTACAACGCATTCCGTAGCATCGGAATTTTTACAACGCAGGATCCATTACATCGGATGCCATTACAACGCATGGCATTACATAGCAGATGCTATTACAACGCATGGCATTACATCGTAAGTATAGGTAAGTATATCTTTTTAAAAAAAATGTAATTAAGTTAATTTAATTAATTTAATTTAATTAATTTAATTAAAATACATTTTAAAATAGTAATTAATTTAATTTAATACATTTAAATCTATTTATTTAATTTAATTTTAATAAAAATTGTAATTAATTTTAGTTAATTAATATAATGAAATTAATTTAATTTAAATATTTTTAAACATTATAATTAAAATACATTAATTAAAATATTTTATTTAATTTAATTAATTTAATTAAAAAATGTAATTAATATAATATAATTAATTTAATTTAATAAATATATTTTAATTAATTTATAAATGGTAAATATAATTTAATTAGCCCTAAGCACAAACCCAACCCTGAACCCTAAAACACCCCTGTACCCCAAAACCCAAACCCTGCCCTGAAACCTAAAAACACCCCTGTACCCCAAAACCCAAACCCTACCCTGAAACCTAAAAACACCCCTGTACCCCAAAACCCAAACCCTGCCCTGAAACCTAAAAACACCCCTGTACCCCAAAACCCAAAACCTGCCCTGAAACCTAAAAACACCCCTGTGCCCCAAAACCCAAACCCTACCCTGAAACCTAAAAACACCCCTGTGCCCCAAAACCCAAACCCTACCCTGAAACCTAAAAACACCCCTGTGCCCCAAAACCCAAACCCTACCCTGAAACCTAAAAAACACCCATGTACCCCAAAACCCAAACCCTACCCTGAAACCTAAAAACACCCCTGTACCCCAAAACCCAAACCCTACCCTGAAACCTAAAAACACCCCTGTACCCCAAAACCCAAACCCTACCCTGAAACCTAAAAACACCCCTGTACACCTGTACTTATTTTAAAAATTATTTTATTTAATATAATAAATAATAATTTAATAATATTAAAAAACATAAATAAATATATTTAATTATAATTAATATTAATAAAATTAAAAAAATTAAATACTTACCTATACTTACGATGTAATGCCATGCGTTGTAATAGCATCTGCTATGTAATGCCATGCGTTGTAATGGCATCCGATGTAATGGATCCTGCGTTGTAAAAGTTCCGTTGTAAAAGCCTCCCGTTGTAAAAGTTGCGATGTAACGGTGCATCACCGTAATATACATATATAAACATATATAATCTGCATATCTATATAAATATAAATGCATGCATACATATACATATATGCATACATATGCATGTTATTTACATGAAAGTTTTAAAAACACTAATAAAAGCAAAGCTAAAAAGCCACCTCATTACAAACAGAATGGCTTTAACTTAAACGAGGGCGAGATCTATTGCATTTTCAATGCTTGTTTACTTTGGTTCTATCAAGAAGGCATTCAGATGTGTCACACATTTGCCATAAATTCTGAATGTTAGCACTCTAGTTGCTCATTAGATCACTGTAGTAAAGCTAGTGCTCACCAGGGAAGTCTGCTGCTAATCATGGTTTGCAGCCATTTTCCCGCATTTTTTATCCAGCAGACTTTCAGTCCGCATACCATTATCCCGCAAGGTCATTGACCTCGCATACCATTATCCCGCATTTTTTCAAAACGCATGTGCATTTATCGCGCATGCCTTTACAAAGAATTACGTTTTAAAGGCATGTATGGTAAATGCATTTGCGTTGTGAAAACCACGATGACGAGAGAGGTAAGTGGGTTTGTGTTAATTTTTTCGTGGGTTAGTGATTGTGTAGTGTAGTGTTGTGTAGTGTAGTGTTGTGTTAGTGTAGTGTAGAGTTGTGGTGGTTGTTTAGTGTAGGGTCATGCTGGGGGTAGTGTTCTAGGGTTTAGGGTTGTGTTGTAGTGTTTGCGTAGTGTAGGGTCATGCTGGGGCTAGTGTTTTAGGGTTTAGGGTAGTGTTGTAGTGTTTGCGTAGTG
Source organism: Lissotriton helveticus (assembly GCF_964261635.1). Classification (NCBI taxonomy): domain Eukaryota; kingdom Metazoa; phylum Chordata; class Amphibia; order Caudata; family Salamandridae; genus Lissotriton; species Lissotriton helveticus. The sequence continues at coordinate 1,872,248,749 of NC_136067.1, read as the reverse complement.
TAGGGTCATGCTGGGGGTAGTGTTTTAGGGTGTAGGGTAGTGTTGTAGTGTTTGCGTAGTGTAGGGTCATGCTGGGGGTAGTGTTTTAGGGTTTTGGGTAGTGTTGTAGTGTTTGCATAGTGTAGGGTCATGCTGGGGGTAGTGTTTTAGGGTTTAGGGTAGTGTTGTAGTGTTTGCGTAGTGTAGGGTCATGCTGGGTGTAGTGTTTTAGGGTTTAGGGTAGTGTTGTAGTGTTTGCGTAGTGTAGGGTCATGCTGGGGGTAGTGTTTTAGGGTTTAGGGTAGTGTTGTAGTGTTTGCGTAGTGTAGGGTCATGCTGGGGTGTAGTGTTTTAGGGTTTAGGGTAGTGTTGTAGTGTTTGCGTAGTGTAGGGTCATGCTGGGGGTAGTGTTTTAGGGTTTAGGGTAGTGTTGTAGTGTTTGCGTAGTGTAGGGTCATGCTGGGGGTAGTGTTTTAGGGTTTAGGGTAGTGTTGTAGTGTTTGCGTAGTGTAGGGTCATGCTGGGGGTTGTGTTTTAGGGTTTAGGGTAGTGTTGTAGTGTTTGCGTAGTGTAGGGTCATGCTGGGGGTAGTGTTTTAGGGTTTAGGGTAGTGTTGTAGTGTTTGCGTAGTGTAGGGTCATGCTGGGGGTAGTGTTTTAGGGTTTAGGGTAGTGTTGTAGTGTTTGCGTAGTGTAGGGTCATGCTGGGGTGTAGTGTTTTAGGGTTTTGGGTAGTGTTGTAGTGTTTGTGTAGTGTAGGGTCATGCTGGGGGTAGTGTTTTAGGGTTTAGGGTAGTGTTGTAGTGTTTGTGTAGTGTAGGGTCATGCTGGGGGTAGTGTTTTAGGGTTTAGGGTAGTGTTGTAGTGTTTGCGTAGTGTAAGGTCATGCTGGGGGTAGTGTTTTAGGGTTTAGGGTAGTGTTGTAGTGTTTGCGTAGTGTAGGGTCATGCTGGGGTGTAGTGTTTTAGGGTTTTGGGTAGTGTTGTAGTGTTTGCGTAGTGTAGGGTCATGCTGGGGGTAGTGTTTTAGGGTTTAGGGTAGTGTTGTAATGTTTGCGTAGTGTAGGGTCATGCTGGGGGTAGTGTTTTAGGGTTTAGGGTAGTGTTGTAGTGTTTGCGTAGTGTAGGGTCATGCTGGGGTGTAGTGTTTTAGGGTTTTGGGTAGTGTTGTAGTGTTTGCGTAGTGTAGGGTCATGCTGGGGGTAGTGTTTTAGGGTTTAGGGTAGTGTTGTAGTGTTTGCGTAGTGTAGGGTCATGCTGGGGGTAGTGTTTTAGGGTTTAGGGTAGTGTTGTAGTGTTTGTGTAGTGTAGGGTCATGCTGGGGGTAGTGTTTTAGGGTTTAGGGTAGTGTTGTACTGTTTGTGTAGTGTAGGGTCATGCTGGGGGTAGTGTTTTAGGGTTTAGGGTAGTTTAGTTGTTTAGTGTATGCTAAAGGCATATTCGTTCTAAAAGTTTTCGTTATTTTAATTTGCGGCCTAATAGTACATGCAGGATTTTTTTTGCGGACTGATGGTATGCGGGATTTTGTCATATATTCGCTAATCATACTTTCTATGGCAAAATGAACCCCCTCATTTTGTTCCTTTTTAAATTAAATGTTTTAAGAGTTACCACTTTATTCCAATCAAGATGGCTTCAGGTGTGCCATACCTTTGTAATAAGTAGGACTGTTAGCACTCTAGTTGTTCTTTAGAACACTCTGGGACATTCTGTCATTGGGCTATAGTTGGGCTACATCTGGCTGATATTTGGGCTACATTTGTTTTTTTTTGTCTCTGGTGGCCATCTTTGGGCTACATTGGGCTACATTGGGCTACATTGGGCTACATTTAGGCTCCAACATATATATAGCCCAATGTAGCCCAATATATATTTTTCAAAGTTAATTTTCGTAAAAACCACTGGAGCCTATATCTTGAGACATAGCAAAGGCACATCGGGCTACCAGTCCCTACAATTTTGCCAAGTTTGGTGTAAATCCATTCAGCCGTTCGGGCTAAAAGTGAGGCCAACCGCCCTACGGAAAATTGCATGGGAAAAACACGTTTTGGGACCCCCCTTTTTTCTCGGCCCCCCCTTGTAGTGTTTGCGTAGTGTAGGGTCATGCTGGGGTGTAGTGTTTTAGGGTTTTGGGTAGTGTTGTAGTGTTTGCGTAGTGTAGGGTCATGCTGGGGGTAGTGTTTTAGGGTTTAGGGTAGTGTTGTAATGTTTGCATAGTGTAGGGTCATGCTGGGGGTAGTGTTTTAGGGTTTAGGGTAGTGTTGTAGTGTTTGCGTAGTGTAGGGTCATGCTGGGGTGTAGTGTTTTAGGGTTTTGGGTAGTGTTGTAGTGTTTGCGTAGTGTAGGGTCATGCTGGGGGTAGTGTTTTAGGGTTTTGGGTAGTGTTGTAGTGTTTGCGTAGTGTAGGGTCATGCTGGGGGTAGTGTTTTAGGGTTTAGGGTAGTGTTGTAATGTTTGCGTAGTGTAGGGTCATGCTGGGGGTAGTGTTTTAGGGTTTAGGGTAGTGTTGTTGTGTTTGCGTAGTGTAGGGGCATGCTGGGGTGCAGTGTTTTAGGGTTTTGCGTAGTGTTGTAGTGTTTGCGTAGTGTAGGGTCATGCTGGGGGTAGTGTTTTAGGGTTTAGGGTAGTGTTGTAGTGTTTGCGTAGTGTAGGGTCATGCTGGGGTGTAGTGTTTTAGGGTTTAGGGTTGTGTTGTAGTGTTTGTGTAGTGTAGGGTCATGCTGGGGGTAGTGTTTTAGGGTTTAGGGTAGTGTTGTAGTGTTTGTGTAGTGTAGGGTCATGCTGGGGGTAGTGTTTTAGGGTTTAGGGTTGTGTTGTAGTGTTTGTGTAGTGTAGGGTCATGCTGGGGGTAGTGTTTTAGGGTTTAGGGTAGTGTTGTAGTGTTTGCGTAGTGTAGGGTCATGCTGGGGTGTAGTGTTTTAGGGTTTTGGGTAGTGTTGTAGTGTTTGCGTAGTGTAGGGTCATGCTGGGGGTAGTGTTTTAGGGTTTAGGGTAGTGTTGTAGTGTTTGTGTAGTGTAGGGTCATGCTGGGGGTAGTGTTTTAGGGTTTAGGGTAGTGTTGTACTGTTTGTGTAGTGTAGGGTCATGCTGGGGGTAGTGTTTTAGGGTTTAGGGTAGTTTAGTTGTTTAGTGTATGCTAAAGGCATATTCGTTCTAAAAGTTTTCGTTATTTTAATTTGCGGCCTAATAGTACATGCAGGATTTTTTTTGCGGACTGATGGTATGCGGGATTTTGTCATATATTCGCTAATCATACTTTCTATGGCAAAATGAACCCCCTCATTTTGTTCCTTTTTAAATTAAATGTTTTAAGAGTTACCACTTTATTCCAATCAAGATGGCTTCAGGTGTGCCATACCTTTGTAATAAGTAGGACTGTTAGCACTCTAGTTGTTCTTTAGAACACTCTGGGACATTCTGTCATTGGGCTATAGTTGGGCTACATCTGGCTGATATTTGGGCTACATTTGTTTTTTTTTGTCTCTGGTGGCCATCTTTGGGCTACATTGGGCTACATTGGGCTACATTTAGGCTCCAACATATATATAGCCCAATGTAGCCCAATATATATTTTTCAAAGTTAATTTTCGTAAAAACCACTGGAGCCTATATCTTGAGACATAGCAAAGGCACATCGGGCTACCAGTCCCTACAATTTTGCCAGGTTTGGTGTAAATCCATTCAGCCGTTCGGGCTAAAAGTGAGGCCAACCGCCCTATGGAAAATTGCATGGGAAAAACACGTTTTGGGACCCCCCTTTTTTCTCGGCCCCCCCTTGACGAAACCCCCCCAAATTTTCAGGGGCTGCTCAGAAACAAAATGTTCCATTTTCCTGAAAATTTCAGCCAATTCTGTCCTCAAACGCCAAAGTTATTCGACATAGAATAATATAAATATATATATATATATATATATATATATATCCACTGAAAAAACCACAGGTTTTAGGGGTGTTAAAGTTAGCTGGACATTTCACTCATATAAAACCATTGAAATTCCCCCGTTATAGTTAGTTGTGCTAACTATAACTCGCGCGCCTGCAATCCACTGCTGATGATGTCACATATTACATCATTCATGACATGGTCAGTGACATTACTGATGACATCACTGATGACATCTCAAATGACATCACTGATGACATCATCCAGTGAATGTAGTTTGGTTCGATATTTAAATAAGTATTATATATATATAGCAATCTGCCTTGAAGACTCAGTGGATGTATAAGTGTCTGAATGGAGGATTTAGTGTCAATTCGATTGACTGTCTAAGTGATGAATTTAATGTGTCTCACTAAATATATGGGATAGTGATTAAACTGTGTGAATACCTGTATCACTCTATCTCTTGTTGTGCAACCAACTACATAAGTTACTAGCTATGTGAAAGCCTATATTAGTTATTAATTAGTTAAGTGAGTATTTGTATGGGATAGTGAATGAATGTTAAGAGTGTATGTGGAAACAGTTGTTTGAGTAAATGTAAATGTAAATGTATGTATACTTGTAAAGCGCACTATCACCTTTCAGGCATCCTGGCGCTGTATATCGCTGTGGAACCCTTCCTGGCTTTCCCTGTGAGATGCCCCCTACTGGGCACCCCCAAGGTGAAGCCAAGCATCCCAGCGCTTTTGGGCCGTTGTAGAGATTAAGCAAGCTATTGCCCAGAGTTGCAGAGTGGGACCCATGATTAGAGTAGGCACGAGGCGAGAATTATCGAGTCAGTGGACATTGATCCCAAGACTCTGCCACGTCGGGAATTGAACCCTGGTCCCGGGTCAGACCTCTGCATCAGGGTCTGCCGCTTCTAACCAGTGAGCCACACTTCTCCACAATTGTATGAGTGACTGTATGGACAACTGTATACTTGTAATAGTGATTTTATAACACACTAAGTATGACTTTCTAACTATATGAATAAATAAAGTGGTGTTTGTGTAAGTGTGTGGCTTAGTAAATATAAGTATGATCAATTGTTTCCATAAGTGAGTAGGATGTCTGCATAAGTGATTATGATATGTGCTAGTGTGAAATGTTGATGTAGGTGTATAACTATATTTAATAGTATTCGATTGATCTTTTTTAGCATGTATGACTGAATGTATACGTAAGTGTTTAGATGTGAGTGTAGATGTTGGAATCACTAAGTGGATTTTTAGAAACTTGTATTGGTGTGTCAATGGTTTCAAACATGATACTCCATATTTTATAATGAGTGTTGAAAGGTTATGCTACTGTATGATGAGGTGTATCAGTTTGTCACATGGATGATGCCATCAGTGATGTCATTTGAGATGTCATCAGTGATGTCATCAGTGATGTCATTTGAGATGTCATGATGTCATCAGTGATGTCACTGACCATGTCATTAATGATGTATGTAATATGTGACATCATCAGCAGTGGATTGCGGGCACGCGAGTTATAGTTAGTACAACTAACTATAACGGGGGAATTTAAATGGTTTTATACAAGTGAAATGCCCAGCTAACTTTAACACCCCTAAAACCTATGCTTTTTTCAGTGAATTTGTAAGGTTTTTTAAATGCTAACTCCTAACTATAACATGTCTGAAACCTATGTTTTTTTCAATAAATTTCAAAGGTTTTTTAAATGCTTATTCCTAACTATAACATGTCTGAAAACTATGGGTTTTTTCAGGGAATTTCAAAGGTTTTGTAAATGACAATTTATTGTTATTTTTATTTTTTTATACTGATTTGCTACATTTTTTTAAACAGTTTATTTTTAGATATTTTATTTTTTAAATTACATTATACATTACATTACAAAATATACTTTCTCAGAATAAATTACTTTAGTTTAAATATATTGCAAATAGGCAATAGACTTTTAAGTACAGTAGTTACAGCTTTTGCAATGGGCAACTCAAGTCAAGTCAAATAACTTTATTTCGATTCCATATAGAAATCATAAAAGTATACATTAAAATTTTTTTTTTAAAAAGACATTGCAATTAATCTACCATAAAATCACAATAGATGTTTACAAAATCTTAATTAGAATCACAATACAGGTTTTAAAAGCTAATTTCCGTCAAGACTCAGTATCTGTTTCTAATCACCAAAGCTGATCTAATGAAATTTAAAACAGCATTACAGATATTTGCAGTTGACAGAGATAATAAAAGGTCATAAGCTTCTTTATAGTAACACGTTCCAAATGATACCAATAATGGTTTGATGAAGATGTTTCTTGGAACCTTATACAAAGTACAGAAAAGAAGAAGGTGGAGAGTATTTTGCGAAACCCTATTATTACAAGGACAACAGGGTAATTTCTCCCACCAACCCCCCTGCTTTGGAAATGCAAATAAAAAATGTAAAGTGCCAAGGCGTAATCTTGTAAGATAAAAATGCCATTGAGTGTTCATAATATATGACAAATAGAACGGGCGAACTAGTCTTCCACGTACACGTAGTACCCGATCATTTGTCTTTAAAGAACCTAGATTAACACTATAGGCATTTTTGATAATTTCCTTAGCATCCTTACTAAGCATTTCAGGATTTGTAAACATATTACCCAAACCTATTTTATAAAAAGTCTCTCTAATATATCGTAGCCACGGGATTTGGGTGTAGTGGTCAAGTTTAAGGCAATCTTGAATGATATCTTTTGTTAATTTCAATTCTTCAGATCGCCAAACTTTAGACCATAATGTTAGAGGTGCAACGTGAATTATATCACTTATAAACTCAATTCCAACTTCTCCGTGGCAAAATGTGTTAGATGTGCCCAATGGTACGGATAATAAACGTTTTAGAAACTTATTTTCCATAATTTGTATTTTTTCACAGCTTTGTGATCCCCAAACCCCTGCACCATAAGTCAGGGCAGAAACACACTTAGCTTTATATAACGATGTAATTTCAGCTACACGTCGCTGGCCTAATTTGCTGGCGAAACGGAAGAGAGCTTCAGTTGACTGTGTAACCTTCTGAACCCGGGCTGTCAACAAAGGTTCCCAATTCAGTTTTTTGTTAAAAAGGTTACCCAGATAACAGAAGTTATCCACTTTCTCAATAGTAGCATTCCTAACAAGATATTTCCGTATTTAAAATTTTTTTTGACCACAAGTCATGGCAAAAGATTTAGTAAAATTGACACCTAGGTCTAGTTTACCCATAAACATGTCAAAAGCATTCAGACAAATCTGCATGCTGTTAGGGGTAAGTGCCATTAAAACAGTGTCATCTGCATAAGACAACATTGGGATTCTTTTACCATTTATCTTTGGAAAGTCAGCAGTCGTTTCTAATAAAAAGCCCTCTAAGCCATTCGTATAGACCAAAAATAAAAAAGGTGCTAAAATACATCCTTGTCGGACACCTTCGGTGGATAATATAGGTCTTGTTTTCTCTCCTCCACGGCCATATCTAATTCTAACCATTGTAGCGGTATGTAACCTGCGGAGCAGGGTGACCAGAGGCTCCTCAAAACCCATAGAATCCATCATACACCATAATTTGTCCCTGCATACTGTGTCGAAGGCACTGGAAAAGTCCATGAATGCCAAGTGTATAGAACCATTCTTGGCACCCATTTACTTGCCCATAATCAATGCCAGATTCAGGCACTGCTCACTAGTTCCTTTCCCCTTCCTAAAACCATATTGGGATTCTACAATAACCCCCGACGACTCTGCCATTGTTTCCAGCCGTGCCAATATCACCCTACCCATTAGCTTACATGATGAGTCTATTAGTGATATTGGCCTATAACAGCGTGGATCATGCTTATCACCCTTTTTAAAAATTGGGACCAAAACGGCCTCTTTCCAGGAGGACGGAATAGTCCCGAGTATTAATGCCTTAAAAATATTCAAGAGTAGTGGAGACCAAACCTCCCGATTATGTTTAAAAAGATCTAAGGGTACTGAGTCAGGGCCAGGGGCCTTTAAGGACGCCCCCTTAATCAAAGCTAGCTCTACTTCTGAGAGCATTAGTGATTCGCTAAGCTTCTTGGCTGATTCCATATTAATATTACAGGGATCATCCTCCTCCAAGGTGGCAGTCTGTAATATCTCTTTGGGGTTAAAAATGTTATTGTAATGAGTTACCCAGGTTTCCTCTGGTAAATGAACTTGAATGGTATTTTCTTCCCCTGATTTTAAAAGGGCCTATTTATTACTTCCCAAAAAGGTCTGTTGTCCCTTAAATCGACTGCTTTATCCAGGTCTTCCCATGCTTTGGTTCTCAGTTCATTTTTTCTTTTTCTGATTGCCTGCCTATATTGTTTCCTAGCCAGTATGACCATGTTTCTATCTCTTGGATTTTGGCGCAATGCTTTAGTTAAAGTTGTTTGAGCAGAAGAGCATTCAGCATTGAAACATTTAGGCCCCTGGTGTTGATTCTTCCCCCCTATCTTTACGAGTAGATGGGTCGCTACATTTTCCATTAGTATCTCGAAACTCGTAATTATATGGTCTGGATCAGGATTAGATGCTAGGCAGGTTTCTATCTGGGCCACATTTTCCTTAAAAATATCCATCTCCAATTGCCTAACGGGTACTTTATTCCACCTTACAGTGACACCCTGGTTCTGAGTATACACTATAGGTTGTTCCGGGCACAGTTTTAATTCAGAAGTAATATTAAAACTCAAAATTAGGGGATTGTGATCGCTAGCTGGGTTTGCCTCAATTTTAAAATCTTCCAAGTAGCTGAAAAATCCCATAGATACCATTACAAAATCAATTGTAGTTGTTCTGCCCCCCGTGCCTTGGAAGGTGGGTATATTCACAATACCCGAAAAACTAATCGTATCGAGAATACATAAATTATTGTTTATTACAATACTATTTATGGCCTCCCCTTGTTTTGTATGAGAGAACTGAGCCATAGGATGGTCATTTAAATCCATCAGACCACAGACCCTGGTCCCACTAAACTTACATAATTCACAATTAAATCACCTAACCATATAATGAGGAGAGGGAAGACTCTATTTCTCACCTTAGCAATCTCTTCCTGTAAATTAGCAATAATTGCAGTTTCATTAGGATCAAATATGTTATAATACCAATTGATAAGAAGAACAGTTTCAGTAAAAAGATCCTTAATGATGAGTAATTGATACCAGGGTGTTTCCACCACTCTATTGACATATCTTAAGTTAGGTTTTACAGAGATTGCTGTCATAAGCCCGCCCTTAGCTCGCCCTGATTGCGATGGTATTGCTGGGACGTTAAAAGCTTGGAAACCATCCAAACTCAAATCCACAGTACTCCAAGTCTCCTGTAAGCAGGCTAGGTCAAAAGAATCTACAAATTCTACCCAGGCCGGATCTTCCAACCTTTGGCGAAAGCCCGCTATATTCCAAGAAAGTACACGGAAATTGCTAACCTTCTCACAGTTACCCTCATTTTCCGCATGCAATCTTTCTGGCAAGTGGGCTTGCTAACACCCATCTGCCCTATTTCCTATGTCATTAGTTCCCAAATCAACAGCCTCATATATATATATATCCTTATCATCATTTCCTACTTCCACATCATCGCCCGTGTTTATAACTCTATGAGTAACTATACTATCCCCCCATCTTTGGTCCGGATGAGAATTTACACAAGTCTCTACACAATTTGTATCATCATTAGTTGTTGTTTTCCTATCCCTACCTAGAATAAGATGGTGATAGGTCGGAACCTGCATAGGCATGTAATCCTCCATAAAAGGGGAAAAGGTTAATCTATTATCCCCAGCGAGTTATAGTTAGTACAACTAACTATAACGGGGGAATTTAAATGGTTTTATACAAGTGAAATGCCCAGCTAACTTTAACACCCCTAAAACCTATGCTTTTTTCAGTGAATTTCTAAGGTTTTTTAAATGCTAACTCCTAACTATAACATGTCTGAAACCTATGTTTTTTTCAATAAATTTCAAAGGTTTTTTAAATGCTAATTCCTAACTATAACATGTCTGAAAACTATGGGTTTTTTCAGGGAATTTCAAAGGTTTTGTAAATGACAATTTATTGTTATTTTTATTTTTTTATACTGATTTGCTACATTTTTTTAAACAGTTTATTTTTAGATATTTTATTTTTTAAATTACATTATACATTACATTACAAAATATACTTTCTCAGAATAAATTACTTTAGTTTAAATATATTGCAAATAGGCAATAGACTTTTAAGTACAGTAGTTACAGTTTTTGCAATGGGCAACTCAATTTCAAACACAATGCAACATTGAGGTCAATGTGAATTTCTAGTTACATGCAATGAATTACTTTTTGGATTATTTTTCTAACCACAGGACTGGATCCTAAATTCAGTCCTGAGACATCACCTATAAACAGTTGAGTAAAAGCGTTTTGGTTACAGTAGTGATTTTTAAGGAATTTTATTGTATTTTAAAAGATGACAGAAACTTTTTCACATAGAATCACCAATGTTATCCTATAGGAGGAAATTTGCTTATCAGGTAAGTAGTGTTAACGTTACTTTTTCTTACTCGGTGGTGGATCCTGGTTCCAGCATTGGTGCATCTCCTGTAAACAGTTGAAAGAATGCTTTTAAGTCATATAGGCAATTTTTAAGGAATATTTTTAGTTTGTGAAAATAGACACTTAGAAATGTTTCTGGTGAGAACCAGACAATGGATTCCTATGGAAGAAAATACAAGTTACTGGTAAGTACGGTTAGAATTATTTTTCAGGATCGGTACTGGGCTCAAAGAAGCAGCACTGAGGTCACTCCTGATAACAGGTGAGTAAATCGGAATTCTTAGTTCTGCTGATTTTATAGGAATTTTTTGAAGTTCAAAAACTCCACACTTAAAAGAATTTCCAAGTGAAACCATTTAATGTTAGCCTTTGGAAGGAAATGCAAGTAACTGGTAAGTACGGTTAGAATTACTTTTCATGATCAGTGCTGGGCTAAAGATGCAGCACTAGGTTCTCTCCTGATAACAGGTGAGTAAATCGGAATTCGTAGTTCGGCTGATTTTAGAGTAATATTTGTACGTTTCAAAAATCAACACTGAGAAACATTTCTGCTGAAAATCACACAATGAATTCCTATGGAAGGAAATACAGGTTACTGTAAGTACGCTTAGAATAACTTTTCAGGGTCAGTGCTGGGCTAAAAGATGCCGAACTGGGTTCTCTGCTGATAACAGGTGAGTAATTCAGGATTTGCGCAATCAGTTAATCTTTGATTTATCCGGTGCTCGCGTTGAGACTTACATCACGCTGGACTCGGCCCGATCTGCCCCCCCGGCTCGCCCACTGCAGCCGATAAGGTGCGGCCGCCATCTTAGGTGATGAAGGAGGCGAGCGGACTAGTGCTCTGCCCCTCCCGCCCTTTGTCTATAAAAACCCGAGTGGTCATTGCTCTTGCTTGATTGGGTGCTGGAGGCTATCCCGTGGTGGTTACCGGGATCAGTGCCCTACTCCTGCACTTAGGATTGTGCGCGCTAACTCCCTTGAAAATTATTACAGGCTGACTCTCGTGCTGTAATTTTAACCTTTGTTTTTAAATTCCACTGGGCTCACCTTGGAGCAGTCCGATTATTTGTATTTGATTTGCGCCGTCAGTTAATCTTTGATTTATCCGGTGCTCGCGTTGAGACTTACATCAAGCTGCACTCGGCCCGATCTGCCCCCCCCGGCTCGCCCACTGCAGCCGATCAGGTGCGGCCGCCATCTTAGGTGAGGAAAGAGGCGAGCGGACTAGCGCTCTGCCCCTCCCGCCCTTTGTCTATAAAATGGCCCACTCTTATAGGGAGCGCAGCGGGCACGCCGTCAGCGCGCCGAAGTCGCACCTAAGTCCAGCCCGTCTGTGCCCGTCCGCGGCCAGACGGGCCAAGGGACCAGGGATGCTGCCTGTCCCATTACATACACCTCATCTACACTTAGGAAACTGCAGCACCTTCCCTGTCAACTTTCGCTAGCAACCTGGGATCGGATTCTCTCACTTGGCATTGCTGGCGAGGCACCTAGCTTTCTAGAGAAATGTAAGCCTTTAGCCAGGGCCATCGCCAAGGAGACTCACATCCGCATATTTTATCTGAACACGCGTTCCTTCATAAAGCATCAGGGTGACATCTTCCTCCTGCTCACGGTCGAGAGTCCTGATGTTCTATTAATCACGAGACCTGGTTGTCCGATGACTCACTCCCTGATATTTTAGCAGCCTTGCCCCCTGACTACTACATACTGAATATTAACCGCCCTGCTGGCTGCTCTGGAGGCGGAGTGGCAGCTGTTATACGCAAGGAATTCAAATTTATCGCAACATCTTCCCTGAGCCTCCCAGAAGTAGAAAATATAGTCATTAGTCTAGAAACTGAGGCGGGAGATTTAACTCTCATCGTCCTGTACCGCCCTCCTTACTCCATGCCTTCATTCCCTATTGCCCTCAGCGAGCAGTTAGTAAACCTCACCACTTCTTCTACTCGAGTCGCCATTTTTGGCGATTTTAATTACTGGTTTAACCACTGCGATGCTGGCCCACATGCAACTGAGTTGTTCGAGGCTCTCTCCAATCTAAATTTGATCCAACATGTCACCTCTCCCACCCACACCGGGGGTCATATACTTGACCACATCTGGTATCATGGGGTCCTGCTCTCCTGCCCCGTGATTACCCCCTGCATCTGGTCAGATCACTTTTTGATCAAGACCTCTATCACCGTAAGGGGCCGGGTCAAGGCTCCCCCGCTGGAGGGGGGTGTTGCCCGCAAGTGGAAGGCCCTTGATTCTCAAGGCTTCCTCTCCCACCTATCAGAGACCCGTCCCTCGTTGCGCAAAGACACCTGCGTCAACGCGTTGGAAGACGATATCTCCCGTTGGCTCACAATGGCTTCTGACCAATTTGCCCCCCTATCCAAATTCCCCCGCTCCCGGCATAGCAAATCTCATACGTGGTTCGATTCCTCCATGAAAGCACAACATCTTGAACTGCGCCAGTTGGAGCGCAGGTGGAGACGCGACTATCGCATAGCTGACAGGGACACTTATGTGGCTGCGCGTAAAAAGTACAAAAATGCTATCATCGCGGCCAAATCTTCCCATGTCTCTGAGAGAATCTTGACTGCCCCGAACAAATCCAAGGAAATTTTTAAAGTCCTTGGTGAGCTTACGTCCGACGCCAGGACACTTCCAAACCAGGCCCCTACTCAAGAATCCTGTAATGCTCTCAACACCTTTTTTATTAATAAAATTGTTATGATTAAGAACACCATTCCTCCCACCCCTTTTGTTGCTAATGCTGTTCCTTCTCTGAGCAACGATCCTTGCCTGTCACATTTCCCTGCCCTTGACTCTGACACTTTGGCTAAACTGGCTATTCGAGTTAAATCTGGTTCTCCTAATGACTGCTGCCCCCCCTCAGTGCTCCGGGACATCTGTCTCGCCTTACCAGATTGCATCCTGCCCCTGCTTAACTCCTCCCTTGGCTCTGGTACGGTGCCTATCTCCTTCAAGGAGGCCGTCTTGGTGCCTCTATTGAAAAAATCGGAAGCTGACCCCGCGGTCCTTGCCAACTATCGGCCCATTTCCCTCCTGCACTATCTATCTAAACTTTTGGAGGCACACGTCACTACTTGCCTCTCGCAATTCATCGACAGTTCTAACTATCTCGAAGCCAGTCAGGCCGGCTTTAGACCAGGCCACTCCACCGAGGCTGTGATTCTGACCGTGTTGGATACCCTGAGAGGCAATGCTGACAGAGGAGTACCCCAGGCACTGGTCTTATTGGATCTGTCCGCCGCTTTTGACACGGTGGACCATAACATCCTTCTCCACCGTGTCGAGCTGGCCGGCATCCAGGGCCTGGCCTTTGCTTGGATTAAGTCCTTCCTGTCCGGCAGGTCTCAGGCGGTTAGCCTGGGGCCTTTCAGGGCCACAAATGAACCATCACACTGCGGTGTCCCCCAGGGCTCATCTTTATCCCCCCTCCTTTTCAATCTATATTTACAGCCGCTGATCCTCTCTCTGAGGAGGTGGGACGTCACCGTATTTAATTACGCGGACGATTTGCAAATCATTTCCCCTCTCAAAACTCCGGATGCTGTCACCAACTTTCAAGCGGTCATGTCACATATCCAGCAGTGGATGAACCAGAATCAGCTAAAGCTGAATCCTGGAAAAACTGAGCTCCTTCTACCTGGCAACAGCTCCATTTATTGGGGCCCCCAGTTCTGGCCGGCGGAGCTCGGTGCTCCACCTGTTCCTGCTGGATATGTGAAGAGTCTCTGGATCATTCTCGATGCTGAGCTCTCTCTCAAGTCCCAGGTGGGTGCGGTAGTCTCTTCCTGCATGTACCAGCTGCACAGGATCCGGAAGGTCGCTCATCTCTTGACTCCTGAAGCCTTGATTCAGGCTTTGATCGCTTTGGTGCTCTCCCGCCTGGATTTTTCTAACTCTCTTTATCACGGTCTGCCTAAATCCCTTCTTCTTAGGCTTCAGATTGTTCAGAACCAGGCGGCGAGACTTGCCTATAAAATCCCAAAATGGCAGTCGGCTAAGCCATTACTTTATAAACTGCACTGGCTGCCAGTCAACCAAAGGATAGCCTTTAAGATCGGCTGCCTGGCCTTCAAATCTCTGACTGGCCCTTCCCCTGTCTTTTTGAAATCCCTGATCACTCCCTACTGCCCGACACGCAATCTGAGATCCACTCATCTTCGACTTCTGGTTGTCCCTTTCTTTAAACTTACAAAATTTGGCGGTCGAAGATTTGCCCACTTGACCCCCAAATTCTGGAACTCTTTACCGTTCTCACTTAAAACCTCCAATTCCATTCTTCATTTTAGGAAGTCTCTCAAAACCAGGCTTTTCTCACAAATCTGCTAAACTCCCCCGCTGTAACTTCTAGTATCCAATCAGCGCCAGGAAACTCATGGTGTCAGAGCGCTCTAGAAAAACCCCTTAACATAACATAACATAACGTAATTCGGAATTTGTAGTTCGGCTGATTTTCGAGGAATATTTTTACAATGGCGAAGGAAGGGGGTGGGGCCTGAGGTGACATGTGTGCAAACACGCCCTGTGGCGCGTTTTAAGTTGCGGGATTAAGTGCCCTTGAATCCTGAGGTCACCTGGGGGCCAGCTAGCCCACAAGTACCTCTATAATGCGCCAGGGGGCTGCATTGCAGAGAGGTGTTCAGAGGCCACGCCACTTTTTAAGACACTCTGCAACGCAGCCCCGTGGAGCTTACTAGAAGTACCTGGTGAGCTAATTGGCCCCCAGGGACCCTCAGTATTGACAAGGAATTAATTCCCCAACTTAAACCGCGCCACAGGGCGTGTTTGCACAAATGAGAACTCAGGCCCTGCCCCCTTTCTTCACCACTGTGCAAACGCGCCCGTGGCGCATTTTAAGTTGGGGGATTAACTCCCCTTGAATACTGAGGGTCCCTGGGGTGCAACTAGCCCACCAGCTACCTCCAGTAAGCGCCACAGAGCTGCATTGCAGAGAGGTGTAAAAAGGGGCGTGGCCTCAGAACACCTCTCTGCAACGCTTACAAAAAAACATTGGCCCTGAGGGGTCCTTGTGGGACCTCCTGAGCAGGCCTAGGGGGTCAGGGTGTGTCTACCCTGCCCCCTTTTCGCATTTTGCGATGTTTTTTCTTTGATTTCTTGTGCCTCGGTTCTACCGAGGCCTAAGATGGCTGCCAACACTTCCTGATTTGGAGTGTTGACAGCCAATTAAAAAGCAATTCGTGCACGGCAGGGTGCGTGCAGGCTGCGCTTAGGGTACGCGGATCCTCCAAGCCCATGGATATATAAATTATTTTAACTGTCATTTTCTCAGGAACTACTGAACGGATTTACACAAAATAAGCAAAAGGCATGAGTCTGAACCAAGGACTACCTCTTTGCCAAATGTGGTGTAATTCCGTTCAGCAGTTTGGGCTGTCGCTGCGTCTATAGGTCCCATGGGAAATTGCATAGGGGAAATGCATTTTGGGACCCCCTTTTTTCTCGGCCCCCGCTTGATGAATCATCGTGAAACTTTCAGGATAAGAGCAGACTGGAGCTGGCCAAAAGTTTGGAATATTTCGCGCAGATTCGTCAATCGCCGCGAAAGTAAATACAAATAGAATGTTGTGGATTTCCTATGGGTAATAGGTCCTAACTATAACTATCTACTGGCGACCGCCAGTGGATAATATATATATATATATATATATATATATATATATATATATATATATTCAGGCTCACAGCGCGTAGCCAAGCTACGCAAATGCACTCTCCTCGATAGGAAAAAGATCACTTCCAATCCTTTTTGCGCATTCCAATATTATTTATTTCATCGGATGCAGCATCGTGATAATAAACACGGAAAACAACCCCAACGCGTTTCGGCGATACCTTCGCCTTGGTCACGGGTAATTACATTGCCAGTGTTCAAAACATTAAATAAAGTTTCACGTGATTAGTGCTCAAAATAAACAAAGGACTCAGGACCCCATTATCGCAGCCATCTTTGAGTGGAGTATTGTCACCTTACATCTATCCAGCCCATTACAGTATATAGTTAAAACCATACCTGTCATAAAGTTAAAGGCAGGGAAGTAAATGCAAATTAATAGTAATAACAAATTAATTTTATCTCACATTTTTTGACTAGTACAGTTAATATCAATTTGAACGGTAGCGTGGGGCAGCAATCCATTAGTATTGTATAGACCCAATTGCATTATCACGATGCTGCACCCGATGAAATAAATAATATTGGAATGCGCAAAAAGGATTGGAAGTGATCTTTTTCCTATCGAGGAGAGTGCATTTGCGTAGCTTGGCTACGCGCTGTGAGCCTGAATCTATACACAGGGTTACCTTTGCCCCTGGATTGCACCGTTGTCCTGGTGTCCCGGCGCTTTTGCGAAGGTTGTGGAACTGTGTATATATATATATATATATATATATATATATATATATATATATATATATATATATATATATATATATATATATATATATATATATATATATATACATATATATATATGCAAAACCTTTGTTTCCTTCGCGCTGCAACTTTTTTCCGTGGTTCCTACTCATTGAGGGTAAGGTGGGTGTCGTGAAGTATTTCATCTATGTTCATGCACCATGTGACTCACTGTGGAGGTGGAGCACTGCAAAGAGAAATGTATTTAAGAAAATGTTGACCAGGTGTTTGGTGTGTGATCAAGGGCACTAGTTGCTCGAAACGCGTCGCCTGAGGGGAAAATAAAACCTACCTAACTGCAGTCTGAGGGTCCGTGTTTTCTGTTGCTGTGGCCGGATGTTCGCAGTGCTGAGGACTTGGTGTTTATATATATATATATATATATATATATATATATATATATATATATATATATATATATATATATATATATATATATATATATATATATATATGCAAAACCTTTGTTTCCTTCGCGCTGCAACTCCACCGCCAGCCACGACCAGGAACCAAGCACGGACCACAAATTCGGTAAATTAGAGTATTTTTATTGCTGTCGCCTTCATAACGTTTCGGCTCGCCTGAGCCTTGATCACATATATTCACTGAAAAAACCATAGGTTTCAGGCAGGTTATAGTTAGGAATTATCATTTAAAAAACCTTAGAAATTTACTGAAAAAACCATAGGTTTCAAGGGTGTTATAGTTAGCTGGACATTTCACTCATACAAAACCATTGAAATTCCTCTGTTATAGTTAGTTGTACTAACTGTAACTCTCGCGCCCGCAATCCACTGGTGATGATGTCACATATTACATCATTCATGACATGGTCAGTGACATCACTGATGACATCACTGATGACATCTCAGATGACATCACTGATAACATCACTGATGACATCATCCAGTGAATGTGGTGTGGTTTCAAATTTAAATATGTATTATTATATAAATAGCAATCTGCATTTAGGAATCAGTGAATATATTCCTATCTTGAGAGAGGATTTAGTAGCAGTGTGATTGACTAAACAGTCAATCTATTGACTCATTTATAGTGTCTCACTAAATATATTGGATAGTGACTAAACTGTGTGAATATCTGTATTATTTTGTCAGTTTTTGTGTGAACTGCTGCACCAGTTAGTTACTAGCTACGTGAAAGTCTATATTAGTTATTGGTTAGTTAACTGATTATTTGTATGGGAGAGGGAATCTGTGTGTGGTTCAGTGGGGAATCTGTGACTGCCCAAAGATATGTCAATAGTTAATTCAGTAGGTATATGATGTTAAGACTACATGTTATAATAGTTGTTTGGGTGAGTGAATATCTTTATGGGTGTGGTGATGAGCAAATATATTTCTCAATGGTACATGTCCAACAAAGTAGAAAAATAAAAGGCAGTGTACATGACAGTCGTTGTATATAAATACCTATACATAAAATTCATTAATTGCATGAGTGACTGTATAGATAACTGTATACTTGTAATAGTGATTTCATAACACACTAAGTATCAGTTACTATCTATATGAATAAATGAAGTGCTATTAGTATAAGTGTGTAGCTGAGTAAATGTAAATATGATACATTATTTCCAAAAGTGAGTAGGATGACTGTATAAGTGAATAGGATGTGTGCTGGTGTGTAATATCGATATAGGTGCATAAGTATATTTCATAGTATTCTATTGATTATTGACAGTATGTATGAGTGAATCTATAGGTACTTGATTAGATGTGTGTGTAGATCTAGAAGTCACTCAGTAGGTTTGTAGCTACTTGCATTGGTGTGTCAATGGATTCAAATATGATACTCTGTATTTTTCAGTGAGTGATGAAAGGTTATACTAGTGTATGATGAGGTGTATGATGAAGTGTATCTGATTGTCACGTGGATGATGTCATCAGTGATGTCATTTGAGATGTCATCAGTGATGTCATCAGTGATGTCACTGACCATGTCATGAATGATGTAATATGTGACATCATCATCAGTGGATTGCGGGCGCGAGAGTTACAGTTATTACAACTAACTATAACAGAAGGATTTCAATGGTTTTCTATGAGTGAAATGTCCAGCTAACTATAACACCCCTGAAACCTATGGTTTTTTCAGTGAATTTCTAAGGTTTTTTAAATGATAATTCCTAACTATAACCTGCCTGAAAAGTATGTTTTTTTCAGTGAATTTCAAAGGTTTTTTAAATGTCAATATCTAACTACAATATCCCTATAACCTATAGTGTTTTTTAAGTAAATTTTAAAAACACGTGTATACTTTTTATCGTAAAAACAACCTTAACAGTTGTGTTTTATAACTTATAATTATACCTACTGGTTTTATGGTATTTATTTTTTGGGCATTTCCATCTGTATTTATCCATATTTTTTTTAAATAATTGTATCTGTATTTACCCATATATATTTCGGGTTTTGTAAAAAAATGAAACTGAAATTAGTATATTTCTACATTTATTTTACTGATAAATATGCACTCATGGCTGAAAGACTGACCGTTTTTACTCATGTAAACACTCTTAGATGATAAACTATACACAACCTTCATATTAAAATGTGCAAGTTTTCTTATACGAGGGATGTACGTTGTTACCACGCGATGTATTACATCGCGGTACATTACAACGCGTCTTTTACAACGCAAGTCGTTACCACGACTTGCGATGTAGGGGTGCTGGACTTAGGAATAATTACATTTACTATTCCAACACAGCCTACGTACAGTAGGGATGGTGTTGGATAGTAAATCTACTATTCCTTATCCTCGAGCGCCCTCCAGCGCAAGTCGTGGTTACGACTTGCATTGTAAAAGACACGTCTTAACTGCTCTGCGGGGTAACATCCGCGTTGTAAAGGATTTTCCCCTTATACGAGGATAAGTACTGCACTTTATGGCTCTTTACTAAAAGTTTTTTATTGTTTTTACCCTTTTACTTTTAGAACGACAACCCTATTGGCCTAGTACTCATCATTGACAGCATTTACAATCGCTCAAAAAATAACCCAACTTCTGTATTTATCCACACTTTAAAATAAATACAGACAGGAAAATAAATACTTTTCTGTCTGTATTTATCTGTAAAAACATAAAACAAGGAGTCCTACTTATAATTTAAGAATGTTTCCAACTTAATTAGCAGTAATTAGCATATAAATGTGGTAAAAGTATGACCCAGCACCTATAATACCTGACTTCGGACAACAGCGTTCACAGTTCGATTCCAAAGTCCATCAGCATCTTAGCCCACCACTATCTCACTGTAGCTAACACCTTGCTTAATCTTCCCAACGCCCCAAGGGCCGGCACACTTTTCCGGGGGTAGCTTTACGCTTTACAAATGCTGGCATTTTTTTAATTTAACAGCATAGTGATAACAAAAATTAACATGTTTTTTTTCTTCTCTTGTAATTATAACTATATATTTTTTTATGTCTTCTATTTAGATGTTTTTAATCATGATAATGCAAAGGACATAGTTTACCGGGTAACACTTTTTAAACTCTCCAACGTATGTAGATAATAAGGACCTTATACGTGTAACTATGGAAATCGAAACCTTTACAGCTTCACAGTTTGTAACTTTTCCCAACACGTGCACAAGTAAAACAGTTAATACGTGAGCATGTGTAAACTGTAAAATGTCCTGTATTAAACAAGGACCCCCTGAGCAATAGATATATTAACTCCTAGGTCAGGGAAACAAACATTTGAAAAATAACAACCTACGCAGTTTTTATGGATACTTGTCTTTGTCAGTAATAGAAAAATAAGGGACCAATAGCAGGAAAAGAAACACAGAATATAATTGTCAAAAAATTAAAAAAGGGGGGTATGTAATTAATAAGTTATATTTATTTCACAATTATCATTAAAAACATACACAGCGAGCACAAATTAATAATACTCAAACATTAAGAAAAAACTTAGTCAATTATAACAGCTGTTATAATTGACTAAGGGCCAGATGTAGGTAGCCCTTTACCGGTCGGAATCGGCCAAAAATACCGATTTTCGGCCGTTTCCGACCGGTAAAGGGCTATGGAGATGTAGGGGCACAAAAAACTGACATATTCGGTAATTTTACCGAATCGGTAATTTTACCAAATCGTTAAAATTACAGAATCTGTAAATTTACCGATTCTGTAAAGTTTACCGATTGGGTAAACTTACCATTCGGTAAAATTACCGAATATGTATTTCGAGATGTAGGTAGCACTTCTAACAGTGCTACAGGACCTTAAGAATTCGGTATTTACCATGCAATACAATTGCATGGTAAATTACGAATTCTTGTGTACATGCACATCTGTGCATGTACACCTGTGCCATGTGGCACACAGGCATGCCCTAAGGGCATGCATGTGTGCCACATGGCGCAAAAGCCAGTTACAGGGGTGCAACAGGGTGTCAAAGTGACACCCTGTCCCCCTTAGCAATTCGGTATTTTTACCGATTCGGTAAATACCGAATCGGTATTTGCTATTGAATCCTATGGGCTTCAAAGCCCATAGGATTCAATAGCAAATACCGATTCGGTATTTACCGAATCGGTAAATACCGAATCTTACCGATTCGGTAAAAAATACAGAATTTTTAAGTACATCTCATTTACAGGTTCATAAATAGCGAATCGGTAAAATTCGGTATTTATGAATCGGTAAATGAGATTTACCTACATCTGGCCCTAAGTTTTTTCTTAGTGCCTAGGTTGTTATTTTTCAAATATAAACTGTAAAATGTGACATCTACATAGGCGGAGCCGGATCTTCCTTCCATAAACTACTAAACAACCAAAAACGATATAAACCGCACCTATTGTGCAATTAGTTTTGTTTTCGCAAGTTATTTCTGCGTCGCCAATCTGTGATGCAGGTTCCCTTTTCTAGCATTGGATTCTTGTTTTGCGTCAAAAAAACATATTCCGGAGTTGTAAGTTGTTTCATTATGGCATAGTAAATAGTTATAATTTGTGGCTATTTGTCAATATTTAAACATTTATATCTAGAAAAAAGTGTTATTGCATGTTTTTCCCTTTTTCTCTGTAACGTCAGCAGCTTGTTTTCAGAAACAGATAGATTACAACAAACATTGCTCCTTTTCTGGCTCCTTTCAACTTATATATTGTGACTTTCTATGTTATAATATTGACACTGTACTTTGCTTCAGAGGTGTTGGTGACCCGTCGGGGCAAACCCTAAACATTTACAATCAACGTCACCACCTTCCAGTTGTTAGTGCGTTTTACCCGAGGGATCATATACTGTTAATATGTATATTATAATATTAACAGTTATGCTGTTCTCAGTGGAGTTCATGACCTGTCGGCACAAAGAGTAAAGCTATATAAGCAACGTCACCAGCTTCTGGCTTTTAGTCTGTTCCCTCCTTTTGATCATATACTGTGAATATATATATTATAATTTTCACAGTCATAATGATCTCAGAGGAGTTTATGACCCGTCGCACAAAGATCAAACTTTCCGACCTCTCAGAGAAACGAAGCTCAGAAAATAATTACCACTTGAAAGTATTTCGTTATGGATCTTCTGTTAAATAGATAACTTTCTTTACCTTTTCTTTTTACTGTAACAATGGTAGCATTTGTTATATTGTAATAGATTGTCCTATTGTTACAGAAGAGGAATAGGAGATTTTTCGGCACCATATGTAATACAGCGTACGAAACATTAGAACGTACTTGATCAGATATTTTTTTCAGTGAGCATATTTTATGAAATTGCAGAATAATGAAATATAGCTTCCATACATACTTTGTTACTTTAAATATTTCATAAGGCCTACATTTCTGAATGTTATTTTCTAATTTCTATTCTTCTCAGTTGAGGTTCCTTTTCACCTTCTCCCTATAGAATATATAGGACCAGTACTGTATATTATAATAGTACTATCCTATATCTTCTTAAGTGAGTATGTGATTTGTTAGCGGAACAGTGTTAGGATAATTCTATACAGAAAGAACAGAGTTAACCATAATTAACATTATGGTTCGGGTGAAAGAACTGGTGCTGAGGGTCAATCAGTCCATCCGGGTTGGTAAAGCGCAACACCTCACTGGTGAGGGTCTCAAGGCACTGGGAGGGAGGGAGGATGGCTCCATTGAGTGCTGGGTTCTTCCTGAACTGGGGCAATGTGGAAGCTTGCGGAGCTGGAGGGGGAGGTCGTTCCAGGCACAGTGTGACATACCTTGGTTATTGCAATTGAATGGCTTTATTTTATGGAGAATGG
This sequence comes from Lissotriton helveticus, assembly GCF_964261635.1. Classification (NCBI taxonomy): domain Eukaryota; kingdom Metazoa; phylum Chordata; class Amphibia; order Caudata; family Salamandridae; genus Lissotriton; species Lissotriton helveticus. The sequence continues at coordinate 1,872,225,571 of NC_136067.1, read as the reverse complement.
GTAGTACACCTTGTTACCTATATGAGAAAAAAAGGTGCTCAACTCATAAAATTGGAGAATCCTATCTGTCAGGACCCATATCGGAGGGTCATGGGGCATGCAGAGTCTACTTGACCCAGCCATGGGAGTTATGGACTTTACTCCTGATGCCTGGGCATACTATGGATTCTGAGCAACTGGGCCAAGTACTCCTTCTGCACTTGACGCTCAGCAGTAAGTGTGTTCGAGCAGTCCTAGGCTCCTTCCAATAAAATACCACATTTATAAAGCGCGAACAATCACCCGTAAGGGTCTCCAGGCGCTGGGGGCCGTCAGGAAGATTAAGCAAGCTATTGCCCAGAGTCACATGGTGCTGGGCTAATCTGCCACCAGCGCCGGGGATCAAACCGTGATCCCCAGATTCCAGTGTCAGTCGCCCTGGCCGCGACGCCACACCTCCCCCTTTAGGGGGATGTGTGTACTCCTTCTGCACTTGACGCTCAGTAGTAAGTGTGGTCGAGCAGTCCAAGGCTCCTTATAATAATCCACATTTATAAAGCGTGAACAATCACCCTTAAGGGTCTCCAGGCGCTGGGGGCCGTCAGGACGATTAAGCAAGCTATTGTCCAGAGTCACATGGTGCTGGGCTAATCTGCCACCAGCGCCGGGGATCGAACCGTGATCCCCAGATTCCAGTGTCAATCACCCTGGCCACGGCGCCAAACTTCCCCCTGCAGGGGGATGTGTGGATCCAAATTAGTGAACATGGGTTCACACCTCAAAATGCACGCAGCAGCAGCAATAAATCATTGTCCATCCAAATACTCACTTTTATAACAAAAGAGAAGCATTTTATTTCTACCATCTACCACACAAAGGAAAAATATGACACACATACACATTTCTCCCCTGAGGTGGGTGCTCTAGTGCCTCTCTGGTATTCCCCTGTCTCACTCATTCCCTATATTAGCAATCATGGTTATTCTTCTTTCACTATTGGTAACATACAGCATATGACCAACTAGTAGTCTGAGTCTCAAGAGCCCACTATGATTCTGATTTAAAGTCAATAGTGTCCCAGCACACACGCACTTGATTTAGCAGCAAGTTCCCCCAGGGCTGGCAGGTCCGCAATTAATCCTACCCACTCCAGCAGAAGTGAAGCATTTGGAGTCCTGAATCATGCCACCTCCAGTGGCACTCACAGTGGCTTCAGTCCAGGTCAAGTGAGTTGGCCACAAGCTGATTCAGAAACTGCGCTCAGTGGTTGCAGGCTCTCTACCTTGGAATTGTATTCCTACAGCTATGGGACGTTTCCTGAGGCTTCTCCTGTGGGGTATGGTTTCACATGCTCCTGTAGGGGGATGGCTACGGCAAACCTGTTCTTGGTCCTACACTTGGGTGATGGTGCTCCCACGGTGTCCTCATCCATCCAATGACGTCAAACCAGTTGCAGTCCTTGTTGCTTCCAGTGACCTACAGGTCACCACCACTCCCTATCCACGGGCTCCAGTATGGACAATACTGCACAGTTATCCATGGCTGCCCCTCCTGGCATACAGGGATGCACCAGTGCTGCTCGAGGCTTTGGCCCTTTCCACATGGCAGTCTTTACAACAGCGGCCCCTCCTGGCACATGGAGTTGCTGCATCACTACCGCGCAAGGCTTTGGCCCTCAGCACAGGGTGGTGTTTAACATGACTATCTTCATACAGGGGTCACTGACACAGCCCTGCACAAGTGCAATGACCCGATTGCTACTGCAGCCATTTCCTAACACTTCGCACAGGGTGTCCCCTTGACAGGGCTCCCCACTAGACTTTACTCTCCTCTTCCTCACAGGGAACACTGGTCTTGGTAAGCAGGTAGACACTGGTACTTCAGGCTCCAGCTCAGGCGGTCTTAGATTCCCTGGGTGATGTCCTCTCACCTAGCAGGCCTTGGATCCCAGTCATGGTAACAAGCAGAAGTCTTGCAGAGCTTCCCCTCCTCACAAAGCCCATCAGGCTGCATAGCAGATGACAATTTTTGAAGTCTTAACCTCCCCTTTTTATACTCAATTTCCAGACACCAAATGAGATTTAGGAGGTTTGAAGATTTATGTTGGGATTCTGCTTCTTTTGTGCATACTCCTCTACTCTCCGTACCTCCTGAAACGCAGTCTGTCCCAGCAGGGATGTCCCCAAAGCTGATAATCCCACAACACAGGTTACGGGAGTGACCAAAGTTCACATCTGAATATCAGCAACAGTGATATGTGCATCTAAACATTATCCCATGGCGCCTGGACCCACTCTTTATGACTCTCTTATCAGCTACATCTCCTTCCTGTGAAATACCCGGGCCCCTTCCTTGTGACTTGTCACTGAATCTAAGAGCAAATATTGAACATTGGTACTGCCAGAAAGGTGGCTTAGATCAATCAAGGATAACCATGTTTGTAGTTCTATGGATAAGGATCACCAGGATTGTAATTCCCCACAGTGCAGTTTTTGAATGTAATGGTATAAGGAGCATATTAATATATTGAATTGATGATGATGAGTAGAAAATGATGTAGGTTGGGAGGATTGTCTGACACACAATGGGTGTTAAAATGAGGGTGGAGGAAACTCTATGGGCAGTAATATCCTAAAAAACGTAGTCACATTTAAATCAGGTCAGATGCTACAACAGGGAAGGCATGGAAAGGATGGGTCTTAGAATCTGTATTTCCTCAATTTCATTAAGGCATGATGCAATGGTTTGAATTTAGGGATGCAAGAGATTCTTTTTATCAAAAGACGATTGACATCTGCTGCTGTTTGTTCTTATTTCACCACTTCCTGGACAGGACAGTCTACTTGAATTTCAGTCGTCGCAGCATGACTTAAGGTGGGGGGAGGGGGCGTGGGGCGTGCAGGAGGGGGTCGCATGGGGGGTCAGTTTAAAATTAAAATAAATAAAAGAAGTTAACTTATCTTTGCTGGTCCGGTCCGTCTTTGGTCCACTCCTGCTCTCCTGCCTCGGGCAGGAACAGGAAGTAGGCAGCCTCCATCCCCTCTCCTCCCTCAAGCCAATCACAACACTTCAATGGCACTGTTGTGATTGGTCGGGATGCCGACCAGCCAGGTGCCAATGGGGAGGCCATTTTCTCTATGTAGTCTGCAAGCAGCATACAAGGAGAAAAGGCAGAGTGCGCATGACTGGTTTGGCCCCAGAGGGCCGACCAAACAGTCAGCACCCTCAGCAGTGGGAAAGCCACTCCTCAACTGCCCTAAAGCAGACCTGCCCACCCGCCTGCTCCCAACCAAACCCTTCTGCTTTCTCACAGTGCGAGAAGCAGAAACATAAAATGGTAGTTCTAACATTTTATGTTCCTGCTTCTCGCACTGCAAGAACGCAGTGGGGCGATGCTCCTCCAACCCTAGTGGAGGAGCCGCCCCTTTTGAATTTGAATTGCACCAGTGGAGCATTGAGAAATAATCCACATCTAATATGAGATTATGTTGGCATATGAGGTTTGTGTTAGCATATTCTTTTGTGTATTTCTTTTTTAGTTTTCCCAATGCAGAATTTTTTATTTTCCAATTAGAAAAGGTTATGTGAAGTGTCTTCCTTTCAGAATGCTTACATTTTGTGTCTTCTAGTGCCTGGTTGCAAGCTGTAAAGGAGCACTAAACTGCGTTAGTGCGTATAATCCTGTAGGAGCAAGAAGGTTCTCCAAGATGCTGGACCCCAACTCCTCCACCACATGTCCATGCCCAGAGCTAAGTACAGAACTCAAGAGCTTGAGAATATAGTAGGGTGTGGGAAAGTGCCCTTTTTCTGCTTGGTTGCCCCACGTTTGCTGAACTGCTGATGTGCTTTGACTGGGTGTGCCTTGGGCTCCTGGCAATCAGGTATCTAGGACCTATGTTCTTTCCCTAAAACTGCACTGGAGACCAAACTCAATTGGGACTCTCTGGCCACAGGTCAGTCCCTGGTAAATGGTACCACAGGTACCCAGGGCACTGTGACCAGGGAAGGCCTCTAAGGGCTGCAGCACTTATTGTGCCACCCTTAGAGATCCTGTACCTTTAAACTCACACATTGCCTTTGCAGGCTGCGTGTTTTGGTGCAGAACAAAGTGAAGAGTCGCCATGGCAGACATCCCTGTGTGCCATGCCGACAACCCACTGCCCTGGCATAGATCAGTCACCCCTCTAGCTCGGTGTACTATACCAATGGTGAGGGTACAGGTGCAGAAGCCCTGTATCCCTACAGAGTCTAAGTCAATTCTTAGACATTGTAAGTGCAGTACTGCCATTAAGAGTATATGGTGCTGAGAGTTTGTCATTTCGAACTCCACAGTACCCTAATGGCTGCACTGAAAACTGAGAAGTTTGCTATCAAACTTCTGAGCACATTAAACCCACACTGATGCCAGTGTGGGATTTAGTGAAAATTGCACACAGAGGGCATCTTAGATATGCTCCCCTGAAAAATGACCTACCACAAGTGTCCAGGCTGAGTGACTGTTTCAGCTGCCACCACCAGACATGTTTATAAAGCCCTGTGTTGAGAGCCGACTGCTCTCGGGGGTCTGAAACAATGCACATCCTGGGACCTGGGACGAGGTGCCAAGCCTTCTCCCCCAGGGTGGGCAGGGTTCACGATGGGGACGTTTCAAAGGATTGCTGCCTTTGTGAGCTTCTCCAGGCCTTTTGCTGCTTCCAGCAACTGGTCACCACCAGTTCTGACCCCCACTTTGGGGGGGAGAACCAGCGGGAAAACCAAGTGAGGAAGGGAGGTGTGCCCACCTGTGCCAACCCCACCCTCAGGCAGGGGAGGCGAGGTGAAGCACAACTCTCAGTCCCTGCCATCTTGCAGATGGGGGTACCTAGCCAACCAGGTGAACCTAATGCCCCCTCCCACTGGAGGGTGGCATAATAGGGGTGGCACCCACCCCAGGGAAGGGACCCATTAGTCCCAACCTTTTTCCTACCTGTAATGCCCCTAAATCTTGTACTTAGGGGCACCCCTGAACCTTGCTTCCTCAGACAAGAAATGACAAGAAGAAAACAAGAAGAAGGACCAAACAGCCGTGCCGAGTCTAAGAAGAGGAGCACGCCCACTGACTTGGCCTTAGCCCTACCGGCCTGTCCCCACCTCAAACCTGCAAACTTCGGTGTGTCCTGCAGCCAGCAGCCTCAAAAACCCTGAGGGCCTGCCCTACCTTCAAAAGAAATGACTCTGTGTCCTGTGAACACCGGATGTGTTCACCAACAGACTCCAGCTCTGGAAAAAGATCCGCCAGTCTGCACCACTCTGCGCCCGACACCCTCAGCCCGAGTTCGAGTGGCCCAACACCACGAGGAGGTCTAGCTGGTGATCCAGACCTGTGATCCAGTGATCCCTGACCTGCCTCAAGCCTCCAGATGACGCCTACAGCCTCAAACTGGAAGGTCCCCCCAACCACGACCAGCTAGTAAGAAGATACGACCCTTAAAGACACCCCTGCACCCGACGCCCCACGGTCTTGGGTGGCCCAACCGACGGTGTCTAACCAATCTCCAGCATCCCAACTTACCACTCCAAGTGGTGGTCGCACCCAGAAGACCTGACCTTAAGTCCAGGAGCTTTGCTCCCACAACCTTGTGGCATGCTCATAAGCAGCCACCAACTGGAGGCCCCCTATCCCCCATTGGATAACATTGGGCCTCAGCATTCTGCACCCGGCCATCCTAGTGCTGCTGAGGGTGTAACAAAAGTGCATCCATGACCCTGGGAGAATCTGAGTCTACCCCAGGATACCAACTCCCACAACCAAATACTTTACTTTGAACCGATAACCCTATTTTCCTCCATAGGATAACACTAACTATGAATGCATGTCCTCATGTAACGTAACTGGTGCTATGTAAAGCGCTCTGATACCTGAGTCATTTCGGGTCTAGTTCGCGCTATATAAAAACTCTGCAAAAAAAAAAAACTAACTGTTTTTCTGTGAAAAGTTTCTAAGTGTGGAGTTGGAAAATCTATGAAAGTTCCTAAAACTGTAACAAAATAACCAAAACACTTTTACTTACCTGTTTACAGGAAATGCCCCAGTGTAGTATACAGGTATACTGCACTGTGAAAAAAAAGTAATCTGTAAAGTAATCTACTTCACATTCTACTGAAAAGCCAATACAAACTATATGTACAATATTTCAAAGCTTTGTATTACTAGAAGTTCTACTGTAATCAAATCAAAAGTACATATACATCTGCAATACAAACTGTTTACAAACTGTATTATTACTGAAAAGTACTTATCACTTACCTGTGCCAGGCTTGCTTGATTCTAGGAAATAAAATAATTAAAAGAATATTTTTATACAAAACCAATTGGTCTGAAGTTCAGCCTTTGAGTGTGTGATATCATTTGCTGATTGAGTGTGTGCAACAAATGCTTAACACTACCCTCTGATAATGCCTTACTGCTCGCCCACACTACCACAAATAGAGAGTAAGGTACTATCTTCTTTTACCTCTGCCTACCTTTGGGGTTCCACTGGACTCTGTGCACACTATACCTCACTTTGGTGTAGTACATACAGAGCCAGCTTCCTACATAGGGCAAAGGGGAAATAAATGGACCGACAGAGACAGATGTGAAGTTGTCTTTAATTCATTCTACCAGCATTGGATCTCCCGATATCTGGTCCTCTAGGGTATCTTGGTTGTACAGGTTCCATTAGGAGTGCCATTTGCAGCTGAACAGGGAACACACTTGGTTACTATGTACCCTGGTGTTAACTCTAACCTACATGCAAACACAAGCTCACCTACTATTTTCCGCCTTTTCATTTTGTGATGGAATTGTGAACCTCTCTCTTGATGTTCTAATGCTTATACTGGAGAGCTTTTTGCAAGACAAAACACCCTGGTTAAAGCTCTCATAAAATGTAATTGCCTGCTATTTTTCCCCCTTGTCAATTAAGTACCATCTGCATGAATTGCCTTTTGGTGTTAATCTGTCACACCTTGTTCTGTTTGAACAAACTTTACCACTTCCTTACTTCAGGAGATTTGTGCCTTTTCAATAGTTGTTGGTTCGTACAAGCATCGTACAACTGCCAGTAATCTCTTGCAACAATAAACAATGGACAGAAACCTGTGCAAGTGTTAGTGTAAGGTTTCAAATCACACAGTGGTTCTTCTCAACAACTCGCACAAACAACCTATATTCACATACATGACACGGCCATTGTGCAATTCACAAACAATGCTAACTGAATGTAATAACTATTCTGAATTTTTGTTCCTCTTTTGTTTTTTCAGATGCCTGGGAAATGGAACCTGAGGATTGCTCAAGCTAGAAACTCAACAAATGTTTTGTGTTCCTGAATAGCAAGCATACGGCAGCAGGCAGGCATGGTTCAAATAACTGGCCATGCCCAGGATGAGGCCTGAATGTATGAGGAGACACACATTCTCATGGAGTGAAGGCTAATTAGGCATTTAAAAATGTTCAAGCCTGGAGCAGGTCCTGCAGACAGGTCTGGTGCTCAGTTTTATTTTAGAAAATCTTCCCCAAAGGCAGGGCTCCCGGGACCCGCCTGATACCAATGTTGGTTCCCCGGTGTTACTTTAAAGTATCAAGAGTAGTAGTAGTAAACCTTTATTCGGTAGCCAAGTACCATCAAAGTATACATAGACAAGACAGTGTAATAAATACTTCAAAATACATTCATAAAACATCTTAAGACTCAAGCTCATTCACAAATGCTATTCGAAAGTCCTTCCATAAGAACACTACTTATGTGCAAAACAAGAGCAAAGGTTGGACAGAACTGTGTCCGACCTTTGCAGTAAGCAAGAGCAAAGGTCGGGCATGGCTATGTGCAAATCGGGCAGTAAACACATAAAATCACAGAAATGTTATCCATTTATGTTATAAAAATAAACATTGTTAAAATTAGATGGACGTTAAAAGTTAGCCTAGCCACTAGGAGTCACAGTCTGTAGTCTACCGCGTTTGCACCAGACTGTCTGTAGGAATTTGTAGTATCAAGATCTCTTCTCCCTTTGCTGTAGGACTCCAAAAACCCATCAGTTGGCAATCCCAACACAAGCAGAGTATTCATCACATCTGTAATGCCCTTTAATATGACTACAATTCTGAGTCTCTCAAATTATTCTTTTGGTACTACAAATGGGTTGTGTGTAAACCCTGAATAAGTGATGCCTAATGTTCTTTCTCTTTTTAAGTGTGAAAGTCTGATGTGATAACAATGAAAAAGTCCTTTTTTTGATTGATAATTTTTTTAGCTGCTTTGTTACAAGTATATATATAGAGAGAAAAACACAAGTGTTGGGTGGGTCATTTGCAGGGATTCCTCCCTCATTTCTTTGACTATCCTTGTGCAACAAATTTGGTTTCGAAATTATTAGCCCTTGTAAAGTATTCATTCGTAGATGAACGGTTTCTACAGATCTTGAGAAACTGCCCCTACGGTAAGTTAGCTACTGTGGGAGTGGAAGCTGTCATTTCTAAGAAGGCTGCTATGGTCAGATGGGTTTAGTATACGGCGTCGTGCACAAGTGTCCTTCATATACACCATTACTTTAAGGAAGTTGATATTTATATATCATATGTCATGCAGAATTTGATATGGTTTCTATCATTGAGTAAATGTGAAAACATTTCAAGATGTTTTTTCGTGCAAGGCCAAACACAGGAGATATCAGCAATATAGTGCAGTCAATCTGTGATTTTGTTCTTGAATACACAAATTTCTCTTTATATTGGCTTTTTAAAAGAACTTCTAATACCAGCGTGAAAGAACATACCATTGCTGTTCCCTTTTGCTGCAAATATTATTTGCCGTTGAATAGAAAGAAGGGG